>NW_027181748.1:5285000-7892500 GCF_028537555.1 Battus philenor | reverse complement strand
TCATGTTAGATTTCGAAATAAAACTACAAATACGCGTAAGAAAAGACAAACAATTGAACTGGATAAATTTAGTAACAGCGACATGGATCGCGTAATATTTGATGAATCGCGAATCCAGACAGCAAGAAAAATTATTAAAGAACATAACATGCTTTGCAATGAAAAAAATCATGAACAAATATGCAAAGAATTAGTTCTTGAGCTTCAAAAGTTAACAAAAAATGAAGAAGCACAAGAGAAAGACGGCAATCAACTTATGAATAAAGAAAAAACCTCTACAGAAATGAATAAGCGTGATCTATCGGACATGCGAAGTGATAAATCACTAGAGCCTAAAAGTGAATATAATCAACACTTTCACGGCCAGTCAAAACTAACTGACACATGTCTTCTGGCACGTCTTTTAAAACAAAACTACCCACATTTAGAAGGTAAGCTTGAATTTATATGAACGTTTAATGCTTTTAACAACAATTTTTAGTTGGTAATTATAATATTAATGTAAATGTTCCAGATTTAGGACACTCATTACAGGGTACTCCGCATTTAAGGTATTATATGCCAATATTTTTTTATACAAAATACGTATTAATAAAAAAATATTTTCTAAATCAATTTTCTTTTTCCAGATATATTACACCGTCTATGAAATCACCTTTTCATAAAATAAACGATGGGCGGCAAAATAATTATATACATCCTCAAGACATCGAAATTGCCATGCAATACCTATCTAAGTATGTTTTTAAGTAAATTTGGAAAATTTATTTTATATCCTATGCAAGTAACATAATATGAAAGTTACTTATGCTTACTATGTTTTTTTTTAATATTTTTGATTATTTACGCATAAGTTAGTAAAGTATTAAGAAGATAAAATAGAAAAGGAGAGAAAAATATATACATAATTAGATCCAATCAAATCGAACTTGTAACGAAAGATACTATATACGAAAGAAACGAAAGATATTATGTAATATAATTATTTTAAATAATTCAGACAAAGCTTTCGTTTAACAGAAGAGAACCTTCGATAAACAATCCTTAGCCACAGTCATTAATTAAGTAACCACGTTTATAGTTCCCCTTAAAGGAACATGTACATTGTATGCAAATTAGAAGAAAAATCAGTCTCAAATTTCCAAAAGAGAAGAGCTTACCTAACGATTTTTTTAAATGTCTATGTAATTATGGAAGCGAAATGTATATTTTATTGTATTTTTTATTATTAAAACAGAAAAAGGACGAAATTATGAATTATGAATTGCGTACGTTCGTGTTTCCATCCAACCATAACGTGGACGCCTTCAAGCAAACAAGGGAAAAGCTAATGTATTTTACCATAGAAGGTTGAGTCGCCGCCCACTATAATTAGCTGTCAGGCCCTAGTATCTCATCAAAATCAAAAACATCTTTTTATTTATTGATAAAGATAATTAAACTACAATATGTTACCTTCTAAGACAATGAAAATTTAAATATAATCAATTGATATACTAAATTATTGTATAGCAATTTTTTTATTTTATTCTCTTTGGCGCTAATTTTTATTATTGCCCATCTTAGGCCGAGGATTCGACTAGTTGCCTCCATAGGTCTCTTTGACCTGCATTTCTGAGCACTTCCGTCACTTTGAGGCCCATTACCACCTGCACACCGGATTGGTGATCGCCGTCTTGGTTTTTTCCTTTTACTTTCTGGTTGCCTCCGACCCGTGTGGCTGTAGCAGCCATGAATCCGCTTGTAGCAGATGGTGGAGGACCTGGTCTTTATAAAGAGTTGATCGAGAACAGATCTTTTAGTTCTCCTAGCAGTCCACAGTAAGCGTAACATCCTACGCCAGCCACACATTTCAAAAGCGTTGATCCTGGATTCAAATGTGTAAACGAAGGTTGATAATATCAGAGTTCTTACATGTCTTTTATTTGTGGTGTCCGAGAGTTTTCTATTCTGCAATATACTGGTTAACTTAATAATCGCTTTCGTTGCTATTTCAGTCGTCTTCTAATCTCCTTGTCGCACCCTCCTTAATCGCTGGTCATTGACCGCAGATATACGATCTCCCCTACGTACTCTATTCCTGGAAGTGCTGTGGTCTGAGAGAGCTGGCTTGTCTGTCAGTACACATCACTTTGGTTTTCAACCTATTGATTGATATTTAGACCATCTTACTCTTTCGTCTCTCTATCTACCCACTGAAATAATTCCGCACGTTCGTTATCTTTTGTCGTCAACGGCATGGTGTCATCAATTTAACTGAAATAACTGATTAAAACTTTTCAATTTAATTACTTAATATTATTTTAAAGTATTTAACATAAGTGTCTGGAGTGGAGACCACGAACCAGCAGCGCAGGACTTCTATCTTCAAAATGGACCGAAGACCACGACAAGTTTGTCGTAAGACGCTAAATGTGGATTGCCTCCAACCGGTCTTATTGGAAATCTATGGCTATGTACTGCGGAAGTCTAATTTAAAACCAATATAACTAACTGTGACAATAATTTACAGGAAAAAAAATATTATTAATCGATAACGCTTACAGATTTGAACCTAGTTCCGTGGAACTTTTCGATAATTCGTCTATAAGGGATACAAATTGTGTTGAAGGAACGTTACCTTGTTTAAATGGTGAAGCATGTATTTCTGAGGCACAGTGGTGTGATGGTAACATAGATTGTACGGATGTCAGTGATGAATCACGATGCAGTTGCAAGTCTCGAGTAGACAAATCTAGAATTTGTGATGGTTATTTCGATTGTCCCTTTGGAGAAGATGAAATGGGCTGTAACGGTGAGTAAAAAAAATATTTCAGCTATTTATCGGTAAATATGTAACAACTTATAAAAACATAAATTGCTAAAACTCTCTTAAGAAAATTCTTAGGGAATAAAATCTTAATTCCTGATAAATGTTTAATAACCGTTACGAAGATAAATGTGGTTCTGAATTAAATACAGCAGTGATAATTATATATATTAAAATAAGATGTTAGTAGAAACTATTTCTTAATAAGAAACTTATTCGTAACTTCAAAAAAACATTAATTTGTTTATAACGTTGCATAGTTCATATATTAATGGCGTCCTAACACAACACACAAGGTGGCCCGTCAGCCTTATTAATCGTCGAAAAAAGCTGGATGTAGACTGCTCCCAATCGATGTTACTGATAATCTATCGATAAGGCCTGTTGTGGACATCCTACGTTTAATATGATGATGGTGACGTCCAATACAAATATAATATTTATTAATTTTGCATCAGAAGTCTCTTTAAAATTTATAGTGATTACAGACGTAATATTAATTTTACAAAGTCTGCTTATTACATCACTATATATAGTACAAAAGAAATAACACCCATTCTTGTATTTACACTTATTTCTAAATCCGCAGTGTAGTTTTAACTGTCGTTATTCCTTCAAGATTCGACTTCTTAAGTTTAATATTGTCCCCATTTGTTAAAGGCCTTCGTAATGGTTTCTTTTTAGTCTGTCTTGGCAACATGGTCTTATAAATTCATATCTTATTTAGCCGTATTTAGATTGTTGTATGGCTGTTTGTCCACAAATATTTCGAACCACTTTAACATTTTTTTTTCCATTTTTATTTACGTTATTTTTTATTTATTTTATCTATTTTCCATTTTACCATATTTTATCTCATAAAAAAGAGTAATTAGGTTATATGTATGGATGAATTTTAAAAAGGTTGCCCAGAAGACATGTTCAGTTGTGGGGATACAATTGAAAGCTCTAGTGGTACATGCTTTTCTAAACATCAAAGATGTAACAATGTTGGCGATTGCACAAATCATAAAGATGAAATTGATTGTAGTTTACTTGCACCCAGCTTACATAAAAAACCGGTAAGACACATTAAATTTTATATTATAAAAAGCTATTTTTTTTAAATCACAAGATTACTTTTTAAATTGGTTTTATAATAGGAGCCATTTGTAATTCCTGTAAAGTTGTAACTTTGGGGTATAAAACTATTGGTTATTTTAAAATAATATAATAACACGAATTTTTAGTCAAATTATAGAATGTTATAAAATCTTTGTTGTTTATTTTCTGAAATAAAATATCGCATCTATTCAAGCTGTTAAGCTTTGTAGTACTTTTCCTTCAGGCTTTTCATTTATGCTTTCTGTTATCGGCCAGATGTGTATGGTACAAAATATTCCAAAATGTTACTAATTAATAAACTTTGACATAAGTATTATTGCTAAAGTTAAAAATTTATTAATAATTCATTAGCAATATATATTACAATTTATTTAATAACACTCTAATTACTTCAATTTAATTTATTAAGAGTAAAATATTATGGCTTATTTGTTATGAATACATTTATACTTTATTGATTTAACTGGAATAAATATTAAATTTTTAAACAGTTATTTGCTGTTTCCAATACTGAAGGATTTCTACACAGAAATTTTAAAGGAAATTGGTACCCCGTTTGTAAAAACCCTTATATGTGGGCCCACGATGCCTGTAGAAGAGAAACAGGGTTAATAATAAGGTAAAATGATTTATTCTCGTGTTCTGAAAGTTATACAAAGGGCCAAACTAATATTGTAAATGTTTTAGGCCGCCTTTTATTCAATTAATCGAAATAGATCCTTCGAAGAAAATAACCTATTTAAACACCGGACATGGAGGGTTCATACATACAAGCGATTCGTGCTATAATACGTCGGCAATTTATGTTACATGTCCTGATTTATTGTGCGGGACTCGAATGCCACCGACTGATAACTTTCTTCGGCAGGTGACTGGTTTTATTTTCTATCTAAATTTGTAATTTACATGGCATTAGTAATACTAGTAAAATTACTATTTGTAAAAAAACACATTCATAAATTGTAATTTTCTATAGAATGTTGCAATGGAAAGCGATATTTATGGACGGAACAAAAGATTTTTACTCAAGAAACCTTACACTTTCATGTATTACGGAAATCGACAAAAAAGGCAAGCTTTTAATGTAACTAATAAATACGAATCACGGGCAAATAAAAGAAGTAAAAGAACAGAAAGTAGAGTTGTAGGTGGAAAGCCCAGTCAACCGGCAGCGTGGCCATGGGTTGCAGCTTTATACAGAGATGGAATGTTCCATTGCGGTGGAGTGATACTAAACCAACATTGGGTGATGTCTGCAGCGCATTGTGTTCACAAGTTAGTGATACAATTTAATTTTTTTGTCATATCTCGAATGTTAAATTCTGTCTTAAGCTATGTGCAATTAATTACTATATCTTTTTTAAAGTGATAACTAAGCGCGAAATTTGTATATTGCAAGATAGAAGCAAAAAATTAAACATACATCGTTATTTGCTGACCTTGCTATATGCTAGTGTAAAGCCAGTCAATTTACTTATTTTTAGATTTTGGAAGCATTATTATGAAATACAAGTTGGAATGCTTCGTCGGCTTTCTTTCTCGCCTCAGGAACAAAATCATCGCGTATCCCATGTAATTGTAAATCAAAATTATAATCAAGAGGACATGGTTAACGATCTCTCTCTATTGCGAGTTAAGACAAGTATTCAGTTCAGCAGATGGGTTCGTCCAATATGTTTACCGGGTCCGGAAACTGCAGGTCCGAATTGGCTATCGGGACCTGATCCAGACACCCTTTGTACTGCCGTTGGTTGGGGCGCTACTATTGAACGTGGATTAGACCGTGAGTCTATTTATTTATTTACTACAGATATGAATAATGAAGGCTATTTGAAACTTTATTATTATATTCAAATTTATTATTTTTTTTTACTTCCATTGTCTTAACATGTAATTATTATTCCATGTAAGGGTATCGGTACTTTTTGGAGGAATCCCGATATTTTGGTCTACAAAGTTGTGTAATACAAGTAATAGATCAACCGAAAAACCTATCTATTTAACAAAATTTCAGGAGTTAAAAGTAACTTTATTAACATTTTACTTAATTAATTATAGAGATTTTGATATTCAAATTTTAATCTAATAAGAATTATTTCCTTTAATGTTTTTAACAGCTGATCATATGAGAGAGGTAGAAGTTCCTATTTGGAGCCATTGTAAGCACCGACAAGACGAGGCTGGTAGGGAAATATGTGCTGGATTAAAAGAAGGAGGGAAAGATACTTGTCAGGTAAAAATCTAAATAATTTATTCATTCTTATAAGTTTAGCTTAGTTCAAACTAAATCAAAAAAATTAAAAGTTAGTCAACTTTGGTAATTTATTCTTATAGCAGAAATAGAATAAGAATGTTTACAGAAAATTTTTTTCGTTCGTGTATTAATTGTTTTTAACTACAGGGAGATAGTGGAGGACCACTTCTTTGTAGAAATCCAATAAATAAACAGCAGTGGTACGTGGCTGGTATTGTTAGTCATGGAGATGGTTGCGCGCGAGAAAATGAACCTGGTGTTTATACTCGAGTCAGTATTTTCGTTGAATGGATCAAATTCCATATATGTGAGTACTTATTACAGTTGCCGTTATTAAATATATTAGTAACCTATAGTTACAAGCTGCGCCATTCATACACAAATACTGAATGTGCTTATAAATACGTATTTCTTTTTTATCATTTTTTATACATATTTCTTATCATTTTTTAGACATATATAACTGTATAAAGTCAATTTAAAATTACATAAGCCATTTTCGAATAAGATGGGCATCCTTATTTAAAAGATAATCTAAAAACATAATTATATAAGCAGGCCTAGTGAGTACATGTTTGCATTTTTTTTACAAAAAGAGGTGTTATTATATTATGTCCAACACATTGTTTGGTTTACAGTGTTAGTTTCATTTTTGTTTTAAATAATTCTGAGTAACGAATAAATAACTTTTTGTCACAGTATATTTAATTCTTATTTAATGGCGGAACCGATTTCAGATTATATCACGTTTCTGATGTTTCTTATAACAGAAGCCCCTATGAAATATTTCTTTTAAATTCGGCACATCACTTACCGTTTGGAGACAGCATTTTATAAGAAGACATAGTTACTGATAGGCCAGTTAAGTTGCACTGCGTGTATTCAGTATTAATGTTACATATTGCTTTTTGATGTTGTCGAGGCGTTGCAGCTTCGAAAACCAAATTTTTGGAGAGATGAACATTGCCATTCACGTTTCAGATTTGTTATATTTTTGCAATAAGCAACGGACATATGCATTACTACAAACTACATAAATTACAATTTCACTACGCTTAGTATTTAAGTGATAGGTTGGCATCTTTGACTAGTACAAAACATTATTACCAAACAATTACGGTTTTATTAACAAAAGTAATATTATCCTACTACATACATTAAAGAATAAAATTAAGATCTCTTAACATTTTTTGCAGTCTCCAAGACTCTTCCGTCGATACAGCCAAAACAAGAATGCCCAGGCTTCCGATGCGAATCTGGAATTTTGAAATGCTTGCCTAAGAAAAGAATATGTGATGGAATTATTGATTGTCTTGGTGGTGAAGATGAAATGAATTGCAATATAGACAAAAACAAGGAATTAGATAAAAGTAATATGGATATTAGTGAAAATCAAGATGCTTTAAGACAGATCGACAAAACTGTGGATCAAGTAGTACCCAAAAATCGACTGGATTCTTCTTTACTCATACGTGATTTGGACAGTTTTAAAAACAGCAAAACTTTTGAGCTATCTACCACAACATTATTATCGACAACCGATGAAAGTTCTACAAATCAGTATGATACTTTTAATAAGGAAGAAACTACAACTCTACCAATAATAGTCGACATAAATAAGTCTAAGAAAATAATGTACAAAAATGATTTCGAACATGCTTCTACAATTGAAATTACTAATGATGAAGTCTCACAAGAAATTGAAATGAAAGGATCAAATGAAGACGTAACGTCAGATCCTGTAACACAGAAAAATGAGTTATTCAATATACAAACAATGTCAAAGATAGTCAAAAAAAGTGAAGAAGAAAAAGAAAACGTGACTAAATCACAAGAAAATGTATCTTTACTTATTTATAGTACGGAATTTACAACTTTCGGTACTATGTTAAACTCTCAACAAACTTACGAAACAAATAACACCCTTAATGTTACTGAAAATGTCAGTAACGTTCTAAATATATCTGATCATACTGCAGTAAACACAACGACATTATCGGAATATTTAGACTATGGTGAGACAACGATAAAAAGTGAAATTATAACCGCAAATGTCACTTTCGACAATCTAACACATTTAAGTACAATAAAACCTTACCACCAGAATATAAACATGGAAGACAATGCAAAACTAAGGCCGGCAGAGGCTAGTAAAAAACATAATATTATATCGTCGGAATTTTTCTGTAAAAGGTAATATAAAATTATACAGATATTATTCACAATTTCGCTTTATATATTATACTTAGCATTTTTAATTTTAGAATTAATCAGTCGATACCTTTTAACAAACGTTGCGATCACAAAGCTGATTGTGAAGATGGAACAGATGAACTGGATTGTAGATGTGGAGACTTTTTACTTACATTTAACGCAAACCTTATATGCGATGGCAATTTCGACTGCCCTGGTGGCGAAGACGAAGCTGGTTGTTGTAAGTTATTTAAACCTTTTTTAAATAATTCGACTTACTTGTGCTTATGTAAATATTGAAATATAAAGTATTTTCACAATTTCTTAGTTACCTGCGATGAAAATCATTCCTTCCTTTGTGGAAAAAGTGGACACTGTTTGCCTTCACGTTTTGTTTGTGATGGAGAAATTAATTGCCCCAATGGCGAAGATGAACAAGATTGCTGTAAGTCAATTGTGCTAAATTGATAATATATATATATATATATATATATATATATATATATATATATATATATGTATGTATATAAATATATATATATATATATATATATACATATATTATATTTATTAGTTGCACTCAAAATTTCATTTACGCTTTTTTACGAAACCTAATAAATTTAATATTCTCATCATTTATTAATTTAAAATTGGAATAGCACTATGAAACATGAAACAATAACGTGTTTCATCAAACAAGTAAATGTCCCATATAAAGCTATTTTAATAATTTTTCGAACTCACTCTTAATTTTCCTGCATTAACTCTAGTGCTTTGTTTCTAATAGATTCACTATTTTTGAGACTGACTAAGAAAACAAAAATGTTATGAAAAATTGTAAGATTTTTGTTGGAATCAATCAAAAATATTCTAGAGATTTTATATGCATGCTGCAATATATGGTACGAAAACCGTAAATTTAAATGTATTTTAGTTACATAACAAATATGGGTTAATTATACCAAATTTTTCAATTTTTTTTACAATAATGCCAAAATAAACGAACTGTTTTAGTGGCATTATCAAATGGAAAAGACATTGTTTATGAATTCGATGGACATTCGAAAATAAGATTAGATGGATTTGTGACGATTAAGCACAATAATGATTGGCAAATCATGTGTGAAGATAATTTGTCGATGGAGCATCAGGAGCAGAAAGCTGACCAAATATGTCGATATTTAGGATTCAGGTAAGCGTTTCACTTTTTATGAAGTGAATACAAGCATAAGCTTTTTAACTAATGATCATGTTTTGCAGTTCAGCAAATAGATATCTAATAAAATATGTAAATATTAAAGAAGAAAAGCTACTGGATATAAAAACGCAAAGCAACAGAGGCAAAAGGAATACTGTATCACCTATACACTTTACTTATGTTAGTCTAAATACAAAAAATGATACTACTGTAGAAAAGTACATCAAAGAGCCCGAAGTTTTGAAAGAACAATGTATACTAAACGTAACAAAAACGTGTATGACCATCTATGTATATTGTGACCAATCGCTATTCACTGATTTTCATCTTCCACATCATCATTATATGGATTTAAAAAAAGAACATACTTTGACAAATATGTGGCCTTGGATTGCAAAAGTTTATGTCGACGGAAGATACCGATGTACTGGTGTACTGATTGACCTTTCTTGGGTTATAGTTAGTAGTTCGTGTTTATGGGATACTCTGTGAGTATATGAAATAATTTACACACTATGGATTCCTTAATCCTCAAATATGTAGAATAAACAGTTTTTAACCACTAAAATTTGTATGCTTACTAGATAGGTATTTAAATTATAGTATTACAATAATTCGATTTACTTTTATTACAAAACCATATAATATATGAATATGTTCCAATACATTTTTCTAGTTTCAGCAACCAGTTTGTAGCTGTACTACTTGGTTCACATAAAACTCTACCATCTACAAGCGGTCCTTATGAACAAACATTCCAAGTCGATGCGAAAAAGGAGTTATACTTAAATAAAGTCACTCTTTTACATTTAAAAGGAAAGGCCTTATATTCGAGTATGGTAAAACCAATGTCCATAGCACACTCGTACGTATTTTTTCTTGACTACCAAAGTTTCTTTTAAAATATAGAAAGTAATCATTTATTACCATTTTTAGATACATGCCAGACAACAACACAACATTTTGCGTTGCAATAGGTGAAGATATTGATTCTAAAACAATTAGCGTACTGCTTCATGAAACAAAAAACAACTGTTCTTCTCACAACAGATGCTTCTTACGAAACTCAAATACAACTATTTGTTCCGTAAGATATTTTTCATGCCGTTATTTGGTTTATTACAATTAATTATGTATTATTATTAAGATGGTGTTTTCAGTCCAATACACATAGTCAACAACGATTATGGGCGGGAATTATCAGCTGTCATACAAGCCATGGATGGTATCCAGCGGCATCATTTGTAGATAACAGAGGGGAGTGTGGCGTGGGAAACAAAATCATAAGTACAGACATCGGAAACATTAAGAATGAAATTAAACTAATCAAAGGTTAGATAAGTAAGATATATGATTATCTCGGGTCACAGATCATTTGAAATTCGCCTGTGTTTATTGTTACTATTTCCATTATCAATATTTTCGACTACATTACAGATGACGCATTATTGGCATCATCACAGATTAAAATGCTTGAAACTTGTGACGGCCAAAGATGTGGACGAGGTAAATGTGTACGGTTACATAACACCTGCGATGGGATACGACATTGTGAAGATGGAAAGGATGAATCTGAAGAAGCATGTGATATAAAATCAAAAATCTGTTCGGAAGATTTGCATCATAGTGGTTGCGGTAAATAAACATCTAACGCCGTTCATTTATTAATATTTTTTTTCAAACCTTTGTCCGTTATTGTTTATTTATTTAATTTGTGTTATAATTCTAAAATATGATCATTTCAGACTGTACAATAGATCAATTAAAATGTCAAAATGGTTTGTGTATACCAAAAGAATTATTTAGAGATGGTCGAGACGATTGCGGAGATGGCACAGACGAGCCCGGTGAAACAACATGTGCTGAATACTTAGGTCGTGTCATGCCGTCAAGGCTTTGTGATGGGATACTCCATTGTCACGACAGAAGCGACGAGGATCCAAAATATTGCAAGTGTTTCACGAAAAATAGTTTCAAGTAATATATTTTTACTATGAATTTATATACCTTTACTCTCTTTTCGTTTTTAATTTTTTTATTTACTTATTTTTTGTTTATAAGTTACTTGTTGTTTCCCGCCCGCTTCGCAAACTTATTACAAGCCCCCTTAACCCTCTACGGATAAAATGTAATAAAATTCGTTTGCTTAGCAAGAGAATATTGTTATCAAATTTTAAGTCTTAGCCTTATGGTTCTAGAAATATCGTAATTTTTCTTTGGAAATCACTAATAAAAATAGATTAGTGAAAGTTTGTTAAAACAGGTGCAGTAGAAATGGTCCACAAGACGAAAAATGTGTCGCTAACGACATGGTTTGTGATGGAATACGTGATTGTCCCAATGGCGAAGATGAAAAAACTTGTATTGGACTAAGCGTTCCACCGGGTACACCGTGAGTTCAATTATAAATATTTACATACAATATAAAATGATTAAAATCTAATAATTGACATTTTCGCAAAATAAAGCGACGAATACACAAAAACCAACGGGACAAAAAGGAAGTCTGTGCTTTTCTTTTCCCCGTTTTGTCCCGTTTTTTTTATATTTGGCAAATAAAGTTTATTTAGCTGGTATTGCTTTTGCTTATACAAATATTATCTTATATTTCCTATACATATAAACTACCTTTAAACAGCAAATGAGCGGACAAAATTTTTGATGTAGGCCTTTACAACATGATGCTTTATAAACTCCGCTGTTCCACTTTGGCTTCAACAATGGCTCACGTTCGCATCGAATTTGTTATTCCGATTCGTAGACAGACGCCTTATAAGACAAAACCTCAGCCATTGGATAAAAAAGGGATTCAAAAATATTAGATAAAATATTGCTATTCACGAATCTGTACAGTGGTTAATAAAGTAAATTTATTTTTCAGGTACGGCACCGGCGTAGTGATCATGCGATCTCATGGAGTTTGGTATACTAAATGTTATTCGTCCAAAAATCATACAAAGTCACACCTCGAAGCCATCTGCAGGCAATTGGGCTTTATCAGCGGGCATGCAAAACAGATTCGTGGTATACCAAACCCAACTCTTCACAACAACATTACTTTAGACTTATTTAATGAGATTGTATTTAACAATAAAACCAAAATTAAGCTCCGAAACTCAAATGCACCTATAGCGAGAGCTGTTATTAACGACGGCATAGAAGATTGTAACCCAGTTTTTATTGAATGTTTGTAGTTATATGTTATTTTGCTTGTATTATTAAATACATATATTGGCAGAAGACTTTTTTTAAACTCAAGGATATGTAGCGTTCGGTATGACTTAAAGGAAATTTCCGCAATTCGTTGACTTCATCATTTCAGCCGTTGGTTATACCCGGTTGGACTTAGGCCTTCCGCGGTAAATATAACTTTGAAATTAAATAAATGTATTTCTAGAAAACTAGGTATCGGCCACGTAGCCTCTTCGGTTTTAACAACTTCTTTTTTAAAAATAATTTCAAATATTTTAGGCTCTATTTCAAAACTATTATAAATTTCGTTAAATATTAATCACAGAGTATACTCCGTGATCTTTTGTTAAATACTTTTAACTACAAATCAAGCCAATAAAGTTACAAAATTATTACCAGTACCGCCATCTTCTTGTGTAACGTTACATTACACAGTAAAGCTTTAGAGATCATTTTCATAACAATTTAAAAGATGGCGTTTAAAAGTATATCTGATTTTAAAATTAATGCTATCTCTCTCTAATTGAATGTTGTGATTGTAAAAAGTTGAATTGTTTAATCAGGTTAAAAGTCAATAATATAATATTTGGTAAACGTTTTACTAGCATGTCGAGTGCATTCCTTGTTGAGCTAGAATTATAGTCGCTAGTACTTCAAGATTGACATCATGACACAATTTACTAATCGTATGATGTCGTTTATTTGTTTTAGGAGGCCGTTTGGGTAAGTTATAGCGAATCATTTATTTATGAAGCTCAACAGAGAGGAGCAGGTATTAATGTGTGCGATATAGTGAGAAACGTGACTAGGTTAAGGAGATATACTATCTTGATCTCAAATTGACCTTCAGAAGATGTTATTTAGTAAAACCGAACTTTTAAAAAGAGCTTTATAACTTACTATCAATAATTCTTCATGTTTTTTTTTCATGTTTCGTTATAATACACGATAAAGCTTAAAACTTGCTCTGATTTCAATAATAGTAAAAGTAGTTTATCCAGATCTACGAAAGATTGACGGAAAATTACTTAATGATGACTAGAAATTTATGAGTTAATATAGCCTACCTAATAATCCCCTAATAATCCTACGATTTTAATTAGTTTTTAATGTTAAACGTGAGCACAGCTGTCAATATTTTAAATGATAGCAGCCTTATTAGACCATTGAAATATTAACACTCACTGTAATGAGATGCATGTTAGCCGGGTAGTTTTTGAGAGAAAAATCAATCACATTTTATTTATCAATTTTTATGGACCGCAGTATGTAGATACAAGATGCATTAATGAGGTATTGTTAAAAGTTTGCATTGAAAATAAACCTCTTTATAAAGTACATAACAATGATAATGAAATCAAAATATTTCCCGTACCTTTTGAAAGAAAATCCTATATCGTCCGTCATCAAGGGTATTTTTATTGTTTCCTTTTCCTTATAACTTTTGCGAATTGTAAAATTAATCTTAAGTTAAAATCACGGGTCATGTGTGTCACCTCTAGAATATATATCTGTTGAAAATCAAAATCATTAAATCTAGAACAACTACGTCATAAGCTAAAAATACAAAAACGATAACACAAATATGCCATGATATATTAACATAATGTATTTGTAAATGTATTAGATAAAATAAACTATCAGAACAGGTCTAAGCGCATAAAATTATGCTGGATATTTTATTAACGTAGTAACGTAACTGGGTAAATGGTTTAAAACAATGAAATTAAAAGTTCAGCTTCAAAATAAAATCATCTAAATACTTATTGTTCATATATTGAAGATTGCTGTATTGAATAAATATATCCTAATTATAATTATTAATAGCTTTAATATATGTACAGATTATTATTGATGAGGAAAATTCGTCGCCACCGAGTCTGGACGAGATAATGAAATGCCTAATGAACTTGAAACATTAAGACTGAATATTGATAGTAACATCTATGCTAATTTTAGTAACAAGTCAAACGAGGTATAAGAGGTGCAACATCTGTATTAAAGTCTTTCGGATATATCAGCTTAAAAATTTTAAATTATGTGCCGTGAAAAGATCTTGCTTTTTTACAGACTAATTTGCCATGCATTTTGGCGTATGAATAGTTTATTGTAATATTGTCCATAAATCAGAATATATATTTGTTGCTATTAATTTGCACAGGCCGAGTGCGTGCTCAAATTTCGAGACGGGTTTCACTTCTTGCAATATTTATTAATATACCGAAAGTATTGTTTATTTTTTGCATATTTCCTGTCACTAAAGGCAGAAGTAAATTTACTTTTTGTTTGACTTTTTTCTTGAGATGGACAAGAACCAATGGGTAAATAAGCTATTAATGGTTATGATATCATACAATTATTAGGCTCTTATACTGAACGGCATCTTTTTCTATGAGCATTGATTCAATTTGTGAGATGAAAATATATAAAAATGAAGATTAAAGTTTTTCCATTGCATTCACTACAAAGAGACTGATTCTTTTTGATCTGATCACCTTGAAAATTGATAGCGAAGATTTTATTAGCTGGATAATTTACAGGGGTTAAGATACAATATGTTTAAATCATGTTTCATTTATAGTACGCATTTATAAGTTTTATTACCTACTTCGTTTCTGGAATTGAGACGCAGTTTCATATTACAGAGTCGGTACAGTTCTTTTGCTGTAAGAATTTGAATAAAATGTAAAGTTGTTGAAAGATGTTTCTTGTAGTCGGTTCCTCATTATTACTCCAAACTACATTTATCCCACAAAGAGCTTAAATAAGGCCACGCAAGTCTTTCTCTAAGAAAATAGACTTGTAGATGAGATATGTGGGTATCAGCCCATCATATGCTTTGGCTGCCTAACGCACTTTTTATGAGATGTGCTCAAGCCAAAAGCGTATCTCCGATTCATGTAGCTGAAAGGCTTTAACCGTGCTTTATGCTTGCTATCTTCTTAATTTCTTTCTCTGGATGTAGATACAAGATAGACAATTTGTTTTTAAAATTAGACAGACAATTGGTGCAATTGTCAACCAAATAGCGGTAGAACGTTTGGTTCCTAGCCTAGTCAACTAAAGATGCTCATCTATCCGCAGTTAGGGAAAAGCCTGATTTATTTACGTCTACGCATAAAAACTTGTCTTTATACCGGCTATATTATAATCTAAATAATATTCACTGCGGTATTCCTGTGCCGGAAATCCATATTACGCAGAGAGATCAGCTTGAGGTCCTTTGTATCTGGACAAAGCCAGAAAAAGATTTTGATAATGGTAAATTGCATACCAGAACTTCTAGTTAGTACATCTATGTCCTGTCGAGCCCTAATGCAGTAATTATAAAAAATACCATCCGTATATTTATTTGGCACATAAACGTTGTAGCTTTATTGAGTATTCGTAATACCTTGAACCAAGAACACTAGGAAAAGCAATTTATTGGTCTGTTTCACAACTCTTCCGAGTGAAATCAATCAAAGGTTCTTGTAGCAATTATTGATTTCAAAATAAATAACAATTTAAGTACATGACTCATGTATATAATGTCACATTCGGCAAGGAACGAAGCTTTCAAAGGCAACGCAGTATTTTTATTGTGGTTATTGAATTTTCGAACAGGATTGGGCGAATTGGCTGTACGTACATAAGTTTTAAACAATTAATGTTTATGTATTCGTATACAACAATTCTGAAAATTTTCAACAGCGTTTTAAGTATCATCTTAAATGGGTTGCCTTTTTTCATTTGTGGTCCTTCACATCAAGGTCTGTTGACGTGGAACCATCGGCTTTTTTATTTCACGCTTGTAGGTAACTGTTTTACTGATGGTTATCGCCAAAAATAACCTTTAATTACTGTATAGTTTGAGCCACCCTGACCTTTCACAGTCATCTCCAGAGGCTACACTTATTCGAAGAAATAAGAATGTGACAGACCGGGTAAAACGATTCGTATTTTTTGTTAAAGTGAAAAAAGTTATTACTGTAATTTAACTGGTTACCAAACTCCTCCCATGTGTCAAGGTAAAGAGCTCAAACGGGCAACTGTAAAGTATTCAATATTACAACATTTGTGCATCGTTAAACAGTTGTTGGGTGCTGTCAGCTTTTCTACTATTAGATCATTGATTACAAGTCGAGCAGGACGACTTGTTCTCATTTAAAGGTAACTAATATTAGTTACAAGAAAACTCTATAAGAGAGTATGTTAACAATTTTTATTTATATTCTGTATTCTCTATTTTTATACTCTCAAAATTTTGTGCAATAATAATTTCTAAAGATCGTGTGGTATTATAAATAAACAAAATTTTTTACTATCATTATGATAATAACGTAAGTGAATAATATTTTATGAATATTAAAATAATTTAAAGGGAAGACAAGTAAAAATTATTAAAAAAAATTATCTCCGTCTATTAGTTATTGTAAGTATATATTGTAATGATAAATCTAATAGAAACTTGTTTCTTGAACGCCCTGTCTCGTGAGTTATATGCTATTTCGATAACCAAATAAAACACAGCTACAACCAAGCGGCGGTGGCTTTTGAACCCGAATCTTTATAATGCACTTAAATAATTCGGATGCTTGTAATTTTAATTTAAAAGTCGTGTATAGCAAATGCCGCGAAAATTTCTCCATAAAGTACAAATGGACAGGACTTATTGTTTTAATCTTTACAGCGGTAAATGATAAATAATAAATAAATTTTAATTAGTCATGTCAAAGCTAAATTTTCTTTAATTGTTTAAAAACATATTAAAAATGCGCTAACTTATAAAATTATATTCGTTTATTTATTTTTTATTCTACTTACTACTAATTATAGTCTATATATTATTACAAAATTTTAAGTACAACTAAAATTTGTACTACATACTATGTCATATAACTGAATGAGATACAAGCAGCCTCTGTAAATTACGTACTAATAAAAAAACATCAACATACCAACACAATGATTTAACATATGTAGTATTTATTCATGCAAATAATTAGGAAACAATTAATCATTTTGATAACGTATTACTACAACTACAAAAACTTTAATTGTATATGGCAGAATTTTAACTAAAAGTCAAGGTCTTCCAAATCTGTTATTAACAAATTTAATGTAAAAAACATATACGTTAAGAAATAAATTTAAGACAAATTGTTGTAATGATACTTGTACAGCAATGAAAACATAATCTTTGGCTTATAATACTTTATATTTAGCGTAGCGTTTTAACAAACCTTTGGGGTTTCAATAAGTATTAAAAATGAAATATTAAAAGCCGTAACATAATTAGAGAAGCAAAGAATTAGCTGATGCTTTTTATTTGTTTCAAAGCATAAACGTATTTTTAAATTAAAACAATGTGTATTTTACTTTATCGCCACAACTTATTTACGAGAGAGGACACATATTGTTTGTTTGCTCGTAGCAAAGACTAATCTATAGAAATATTGAAAGATGGAGTCTGTTATACTGAATAGACATAGAAATGAGTAGATTCATAATGGAACAAAAGTAACCGACATTGCCCAGCGAATTGGTGAGTTGACAGGCTTGGGCCTTAAGGTTTTGGAGTGGCGACCACGGATCGGCAAGCGCAGAGTAGGATGCCCACCCATAATGTTGACAGTCGACCTTGTAAAGGTCGTTGAAAAACATTGGAAGCTGTTCGTTTCCAAAAAAGGTCCTATTGGAAATCTGTACAGGTCTATGTCCAGCAGTGGATGTTTTACGGCTGAAATGACTGAATTGGATAGAAAACCAAATATTATCAAGAAAAAGGGAATAGATCATCATAAATCACAAATAAATAACACGAATATGATTGATGCAATAAATTCATCAGTCATAAAGATGTAATAAACTTTAAAAACACGCATTCAGATAAAACTTAAAATACATTATTTTCTATACCGAGTATTGTGTTGAGTGATACATCTCTTAGTTTTTATTCTATATACCATCAATTAATTAACTTGTTATTAATAAAAAATGTTAGTTACTTAATCATATAATATAATAATAACAAATCAGGTATAAAGTAAGAACAACTAGAAATTTTGATATAAAATCAAAAATGGTCCGGTGATACTTCGTTTATTGAGATACTAGATTCCTCAAAGAGAGTAAGTGTAAGCCATTATTCATAGCGGAGTAATGAATGACACTACGGATTTTCATTTCAAAGATACGCCAGTTTTCTATATTTTAGTTCACCGTTTGTTAGCAGTGGATATTTTACTTTGTACAGATTATACACATATCAGCGACCATATGAAAGACGTTCAATCAGAAGCTACAACCCTTAATTATAAAAGTACCACTGCTTATACAAATCGTGAAAATATTTGGAAGAATACACTTTTTATCCATGCTAACTGTAATGTTTCCTTTTAAACATCTACCACAATGAGATTGTAACAAAATTTCAATAATAAGGTAGATTGTAGAACTTAAAGGTTATGAGAAAAAAATGTAAACTAAAACTAAAAATCTTGTATAAGTTTCATGATGTTAAAAAACATACATAATACTGCCTTTATTCACCTAAATCTATAAGTCCAATGCAAATGTGAATCTAGTCTATTGGTTTTTTACTAACCAACATAATGATAACTATTTTTCGATTTTCCCTGTGGACAGTTAAGTATTGTACTATATTTTTTTGCCTTGACTTCTACCGAAAATCATCGAAACTATGTGAACTCATTAATATACAAATAGGTGAAAAGACAAAAGTATTTGAAATATATTCATGTAAAGTTATTCACTAAAATCAATATTATATATTCAATAATATGTATATTCAATTTATTATAAAACAAAAAACTACTAAGTTTTTTTTATTTTACATAGAGAATTCGTGAAAATAACTTAATTGATTTTTAATCTACGCATTAATTCAACTAATACATATGAATTTCATTAAATAGTAATATGCACGACATAAATTTGTTAAAATAAGACGTGAGTCAGATTAACCGTGACATCATTTTAGTGTTTCACTTAATAAATACTTACCTTTAAAAGCCGTTAAAAAATGGAAGAATTATTGTTACTGCGCTTGAACTGTTGACCTGGAACTAGCCACCCATTAACATCGTCTAAATTTGTAAATGACTCATTATGAGAATTTAAAAAAAATGTTTTATGTCAAATGTCAAATGTGGATCTTTTTTATATTTTTTTTTGTTTCTTACTCATTCGCAATGTATATTAGGTAAATGGGAAGAGATCTGATAAACTAACAAAGATGTGAAAGAGCAGAGGCGTTGTGATGTTTGATGTATGTGTCTGCGGTAGGTATGACCGCATGGGCGGAACACGGCCGTCGAAGGTTAACAAGGTGCTAAAGTAAACGTTAATATGAAAAGCCGTAAAATTAACGATCGAAAATGTTCAATGAGTTTTAAAAATACAGTCTAATGTGTAAAATTCTTTGTATACTGTGAGTCGTTAGCATAAAACAAGTTGAATAATTACATAGTACACGATGTCATCGGTTATTATATTTGTTCTTCTACCATAGATTCCTCTTTGTACAATACAGAATTTTTAAGTTCACGGACCCTTCCGCTCTGTGAACTCAGTACCAATGAAGCTGTTAAAACCCTCGGCCTAATAGTATCAACTTCAACCGAAACCAAGCATGACAGAATTATTAAATTACTTATTAGTAAACAGCGAAAATATATTTGTACGAAAATTGTTGTAATGTAACGGAGTTATTGTTATTGCACTATAGTGTACCTGAATATTGAACTGGCATCAATGATAAAATTCTTCATTTCGCTGGATCCCTACAGTTCTAGGGTGGAGACGACGAATCATGAGGCGACGCGAAGAACGTCGACCATAATATGGACAAACGATCTTCGTATCTTATTGTCGTTGGAAGACGCTGGATGCAGACCACATGCATTCAGTCCTATAGGAAATTTACGATAATGGCCTATGTCCATCAGAAAATGACATAGATATGATGACACGTTTTTTTTTAATGTCAATTACTAAAAAATATACACGTCAATGTTAGTTTTACTTTCAAAAGAGAAGCCATAGTTTCTTAAAGATTCCGTTTATAATTAAATGACCAATGGATAATTCCAAGCCTCTAACTTTACAAAAATCTTTCGATTAAGTATATAAAGGAATAAATAGTTTAAAGAACAAGAACGTTCACATTTTTCCCAGAATTATAAAAGTGATCACACATCGATGTTACCAAGTAACTCGCTAAACTTGTCACGACGTCGCTGCCACACTGTCTGCTGGCTCTCTCGACAAATTTACATAAAACTTGTAAGGACGCAACGTGACCGTCCAATAACACAATCAGTATCGATCGTAAATTATCAACGACAAATAAAAAGAAATCACACGCTCCGAACACCTGATCATCTTACCGCAAATTTTGGAATAAAATATAGTCTTTGTGATTTATTTAACGAAACGTCCGTGATTAATAGCAGAATATTAATTGGAAATTTTACGGGTCAATAATCTGTTTACCAAGAGTGTCTCTGACTCATTAGAACAATATTATTTCTTACTATAAATAAAATATATTTATTTTTTTAGATAATAATAATACCACAACATTTCCGCTGTCTACTCATTTTTACATCATGACAACAGACAACTAGACGTTTGGTATAGTTGACTTTTCATTTCATTAATAAGCGAATGAATTGCTGAAACTTATTATATTAATTTTGGCGTTAAATTACTTGTAAAAGATTTTAGCTCGGTTAAATTTTCATTATAAAATTAAGTTAGCCTCTCAATCTGTTTAATTAAAACAGCCAAAATTTTAAACAATTTAATAATTTAAATAAATATTATTCAGAATTATGGCAAATGAATATATAATAAAATTAAACCATAGCATAAGTAACGGTGCATTCCTTGTATATGTTTTAAGAGCCGTTTTATCAAACGCGTTCTAATGTTTACGTTCAAAAATTTGAATAACCTTTTTTTAAATACACCACGACCGGTGAAAGATCCGGTAAATTAAGCAAATCTTATAATTTATTATAATGTTTGATAGTTCTATAACGGTGAGACTAATATATTTTGCAACTATAAGAAAATGTTTTATTTTAGATTAAGAAGACCCATTAAGTTTACTTTCTCTGCTTTTATGGAATATACAGGTGGTCATTTACAGGTGTTAAAGGTGTAAAGAGGAGAACATACAGCTCGTGTTTTTTTAACAGACTACACCCTTTCCAAAAATAAATGGTTGCAGAAAAAATTATAACTTAATGATAATGTAGTAAAAAAAGCGTTTTAAAAATTCGAATTACTGTGTATTAAAATGTATTGTTGTTTACTATCTGTCCCTGCAGACTTTGTGCTGGTTCCAAAACTAAAAAATAAATGAATGTAACTTATTTCAGAGTACACCTTAAACAAGGTATTAAGAAATAGGCATAAAAGCTTTTGCTGTCAAATCAGCTAAACATTCTCTCATCTAAAACTTCACACCACTTATGTGGCATCTGTCACATATATAAACTAAATAGGTTTACAATTAACATACACACATATAAAAGTAGCTCATAATAATTTAAATATTTTCTATGAATTCGAACTATGAATAAAGTAGTTTGAGGTTATCTCTTGTGGATTCGATTCTCCAACGTAATAATTTTTCCCGAACAATCACAATATCTTAAAATTCTTTGTGTGGGAAATTATGTCAGTAATTACAAACAATAATTACAAAAAAGCAGTCTTTTTGATACCGTCACGTTACTCTGTAAGTACATTGTTCTAATAAAAACATTACGATCATAAACGAAAACCTGCAGAAATGTTCACTATCGAAGGTTTCTCTTTCAAGCCACCGTCTTAAATCCGACAAGTAGGTGAGACCGTGGCGCCGTAAAAATATTCCTTAAAAAATGTGTTCAGGTTTGTACCAATTTGAAGAGTCGGTAGCTTACCAGCAAATAATTGAAAATTATTGACCTAATAGCCAGTAAGACGTCATCTACATTTTATCGCCTTAAGCAGATGATGCGTTTCATTATGATGTATAGCACCGAAACGTAAAGATCAAATGCTTGTTAATACTGCCTGGTATTCTCGGCAATTAACGGTAAAATTTTCAGTTATGAAGAAAGTTCAGCCAGCACTTTACTTCCGCGCTTTACAATCAATTAGATTAGAATTAACAATTACAATACAATTAGATTAGAATGTGAAGGAATAATGACCGATGTATTATATTTTTTAAATAATCTAACTAATATTAATTGCTCAACTATTTTACAATAAGACTTCTTGTAATAGCATTTTTTAATTTAAAGCTAGGAAAGTTCTAGACACACCCAGATTTGAAAGGAAAACACGACAAACTCTGATGGGTTTCTTTTACTTTAATTTTGTTTTGAGTGCTCACTTTTACAACATCGATAACGATTAAACAAATTGTTACTATTTTTACTAGAACACATTTACTTTTAGTGTAATTATCAATAACTTATCTTGGTGCAATATGACAGATTAAGAATTTCGTTCTCGCTAACAACATTATAAGTTTACATTAAGATTATTCAGCTTCTCTTGTAAAATAGGCATTATCGGCGAAACAAAGTATGCGCTGCCACTGACATAACTGATATGGCACAAATGCCACGTCAGTTTTGGTCTACTATCATCTTCCATGTACATAATAAATATTTTATAACTATAAAATCACCTTGTTATACTTCAAGGCAAAAGCTTTCCATAAAATCAAGTGTCGACGGCTTCGTAGGCTATAAGAAGTCAAACAATATTCGTTTTTAAGAAATAAAATCAAACATGCCTGTTAAGAATATGTCGAGCATAAGATTTTAATAAGGACTTAAAGTAATATTCTCATGTTAGTTACGTTCGATTTTTTTACCCTCATTAAGACGATACTTAACCTAATAACTATGGATCCTCTTGCTAATGTTATTAAAAATGTTTTTGTCTTTTAAATATTTAGGTTTTAATTAAAAGGCTTCATTTTAAAAGCTTAATATTTAATTTTTATTAAACGAAAAAACTTTACTCGTTAATATGCTTTAGTATGTGAAAGCTCAAGTTTGCTATAATTTCTTATAAACTTTCTAGCTAGTGAGATGTACTTTCTAAAAAACGACTGCAGCAAACGATAATACGGATCAAGTATTCCTCTTCTTTTCCGCCGATAGACGCTCACTGCAAGGCATAAACCTCCCCCAGAGATTACCACGGTGACCGGTCCTGCCCTGCCCGCATTAAGCAACTTTCAACTTTAACTGTCGTCGGTCCAACTGGTGGCCCTACTCACGCCACGTATACCGACTCGTGGTCGCAATGTTCATAATTTCAACAGAGAATAATCAAATTTTTTCACTAAAAAAGCATACTACAAGACATTGCAAAATGGTTATGAAGATATTATTACAAATAATTTTTTTATTAATAGAGAAGAATAAATACATAAATGAGAAAATGTAGAATTATAAAATTTTTACATGGCCAAACGATTAGTGTTATAAAATTATTAAGAGATAATAAATATTATAAAACAAAATATTCTCAAACAATTATTAAATAGCCTAACAGCCAAGTTAAAAGAAAGAAGAACAAAGAAAATTATGTATACTTGTGATTGCCGGAATTTACCAGTAGTCCGTCCATCTTGTAAACTTTAATCGCATTCATGTTTTTGCCAATGTACCTCCATTTTAATGATAAATCACCATAAAAAAGTTTAAACATAAGCTTATATTTATGATGATTAATTCATTTCCATGTGTACAACATGCTCATCTAAATGAATAATGTGGAAAATATATTTACTTTACTATAAACTCAATCACTATATCAAAACAAGTATAAAATTTCTAGTTGTTACTTATGTTGTTTATGTAAGACATTTTCCTTTTAATTGTAATGAAAAGTAATTTTTATCAATTTTTAGTGACGTATAATATTTATATCTGTTAGTTCCATAAATATCTTAACTCCTTTGAAGTCATAAATATTAGACATCATACACTGAATTCTAATAGCCCGAGACAAATATGTATTATAAGAATTGCTTTGTTTAAATGTTTTCATGATACATTTGAGCAACACACAACATAAAACCTTTGAAGTAATACTAAGCAATTTACTTAACTATCGAGTACTGGAAATTGCTTTATTAAACAAACTTTGGATATACTGCTGTAATGACTTATTGTCCACTTGTGCAGTTTTAAAAATATTGACTTAAACAATGTTTAACTGTAATTCACATAGTGCGACAAAATTCACTGTCCCACCCCAGAATAATCAGAAGTCATGACGCACTTCACATTATAAACAAATAAGAGTGTAATAAACGACATTTATGTTCTACGCAGTTCCTTTACAAATATTGTGATTAACACTTAGTACATTAGATTACATAATAAAGTTAAGATCAATCAACTATTTTTTTTCAGTTTCTTTCACCTCCTCCTCGCACCGGTTTTCCTCGTCCATTGAGGGCGTGATACCCAGAATGTGAAATAATATTTTTCTGAATTTTTTATCTTTTACAAAGATAGGACAAACATAGGAACATATAGTGCAGCATCTATGTTTGGCATCCACTTACTACCAGTTATTTAAGATTATGCCTATACTTTCTGGCTATGTTGTCGAAAACTACAGAATTTTAAGCAGTTAGAAAGGCGGTTTTTCATTATGAAATTGCGAAAAATGTTCTGGTTTGATCGTAATACGAAAATCTGGAACATCTCTAGCACCACATTTTCAAATCATCTATGGGATCTCGATTGTCCTTCTTCAAGGTCCAAGTATCAATCTTATAACTGAAAATGGAGAAGACTAAAGACTTGACCAGATTTAATTAGTTTTTCCCGTGATTGCAGTCTTTCCATATTTTATGCAGCTTTAATGCATGTCCAAAGGCATTATTATTTCTTTTTTATAATGGAGGAGGAAAAATCTTCGACCGTTTCGTGCATTAGCATGTATGTTTGCTGCGGTTCGTGGGTTCGGTCTATTACTATATGTTTGGTCTTGAGAGATACTTTATTGGTCAATATTGTTTAGTTGGTTGATTATATGAACCAGTTCCAGGCTGATCAATCTATTCTAGCTAAGAGCTGTACCATTTAATTTTGGTGTGGTGTGGTGTAACCTGGTAAACTATAAAAAAAATAAAGATCTCATAATGAAAATTATAAATCTTGGTGCTGCTGCATCCCTCCTGCTATCGCAAGTTTTTATCATTATTCTCCATAATTATTAAATAGAATGGAGTATAGGACATGAGACTTTTTCAATGCAGCTTCCTGCATCAAAATAAAAAAAACGCATCTGAATAAAGATATCTTTTGTGTATGAAGTATGTAATAAAAGGACGTAGGATAATCGTCTGAAATGTAAAGAAAAATTAGACTTGGCCTTCCTAACACGTTTAATTTCATACAAATAAATGTTTCGTAAGTTGAAAAATTTGATAAAATAATGTTATTTAGATATTGTTTTGAGAAATTGCCTGTGAACAATTTAAAATGTAAGGATAAGAGGATACAAAATCTTTAGAAATTAAATATATTACCAATAAATTATAATTACGACACTCGCAATGCGATGCTGAAAAATATGATTATCTTTTAACGATATTATTTTCAGCTACACAGCTCTACATTTTATCAATGCTGTATTATAATGTTTACGTTGTATATAGGCCTTCTCCCTAGGCGATTCAACCCCATACCAAAGTTGTTAGTAGTTTGTTGTACCATTGTTTGGCTATGTAAAAGTAAAAAAAATACTTTTACATAGCCAAACAATGGTGACATTGTATATGTATTTCTCGCGAAGTACTTACTTAAAAAATATATTAAAAATAACAAATTCATTCATTAAGTTAAATACGCGTGATGAGGTCAAAATTTTTAAATATATCATGTCACTTACTCATTTTTACTGCCATTTTGGTGTAAAGGACCTTAATATTTCCTCATTTTATTAATACGAAGTCGTGAAATATAATTATTATTTTAATAGAGCTCCATGTTAAGAAATCAATTGTGCACTAAATTCTTCTTACCATTCATAAGAAAAATGTGATACCGATACTAAGGTTCCAGATTGAAAGAACATGCTACATTTTTACTAAGATATCTGTAAAGAAGTTCTGTTAAATTTGGATTTTTATATGATTCGTTGAACGTAATTGTTGTATTTTACAATGGCTATTATTTTCATATCACTGTTTTCTTTAAATCAAAACGCATGTTCTTTTGCGTTTTGATTATATTCAAGATCTATCATAAGTTCTTTTAAATATAAAAATGCCTCCTTAACAGATTACTGTGTGTCTTCTTTTTGAGTCTTTTCTCTGTAGAACTAGTCCAATGTTAAAATATATTTTTAATTATTAATGCTAAGAAATCATGAACCAAGTAGCATATTCCATCTGCTTATTAATTTATTTCTCCTTTAATATTTATATGTGTTTTTAATGCGTGATAATATACTGAATACATATTTATTTTCAATAATTAAAGCATTTAATTAATAGCAAGTAGTCTGATTACATAGACAAATTAAGGAAAAAACAGGCGATTTTTTTTAATGACAGTGCCAATTACTTTTCACCTTTCAAAAACATTGCTAACCTTTAAAAAGAGAATCGGTTAAAAACATTTTCGAGCATAATGATAACGATTTTGAAATTTAATACGCACATTGGATCTCATCTTAACACGTACAATAATGTTTATAATATTTGATCACGGTCAGATTTTATTAAATGTCTATAATTCCAAAGACATTTAAATATTTGAATCGTACTTAAAAGGTCGTCGTAGCGTACCATAAAATAAATACATTATAGAATTGCAAGCAAGCGAGCGCCAATGCTTATGTTTACTACTAACCCAGAAATGAAGGTCGGTCGATAGTAACGGAACACTGACCCGAACGGACTCGTATTTTGTTCGATGTCAAGGTGCATCCGTATTTTGACTAAGTCATTCATGTCTCCCGTTATTCCCTTTTGTATTATCAAATTTAAATTTTATGACATTACTCGAAGTATTTTTTTTTCGTGGAAAAATATTTTACGACATGAGCGAAGTCGCGACTTCCACTTACTAAATTATAATAAATGTCAGCGGTAACGGTGACAGTAAAGTAAAAGTTAAGGCCACAACTTGGTCATAAGTTCAATATGTCGAATATTCATCTTCGTTTAAAGAATGGTTTGGTTTGATTAATAACGACACACGGCTTTTGTGTACAATAACGGCATATTAAAGAAATAGATCGATCGTTCCTCGAAACTAAAACATTTTATATTTTATTACTGTTTTTTTTTTACTTATTGTTAATAAATTCAATGATATTAACAGGAATTATAATATCCATCGTAATCTTGCCTAATAGCCTAACTTTTAACCAAATATTGCGTCAAACAAGACTATTTATTTTATAATCATAATGTACGCATGGGCAGCAAAAAAGTATTTGTGTTGTCATAATAATCACGTGTAAGGTGTAACAAAAATAATAATACATTCGTATTACGTACTATTACATACATTTTACGTACATACTCCAAGAAAACTAGCAAAAACAAAAACAGTGGCCATTGCTTTTTTGCTTTTTATGTAAAATCGTACGACAGTCATAATTGAATTGAGATTCTGATACACAATGAACTCCTATTTGCTTAAGATAGGTGTGCAAATAAAATTAGAGGTAAAACGGTAATAACACTTAATTGACACTTCATTTCTACTTGTATAGGTGTATTGAATATAACGCGGCTTATATGACAAGAATTGGAGACTGGTCATTACGAAAAGTTCCATACCACTGTCTACTCTTATTTCAAGGAGTTTTGTTTAGTTTCTCATTAGCGTGCAGATTGTATCTGACTGCGAGTTGACGGTCTCCACGACAAAAAAATATAACCGGTGAGAAGTTTGCCTGGAACAGATAACAGATTATTTACATGAAAATTAAAATGCAAAAGAAAACTGCGCCAACTATGTAAGCAATGACATGTATAAACTACATAATTGCTATAAAAGCAAGAGGCTTTGTCACGTGTACAAAGTTGCTTAATAAGAAAACTAAATAATATTATGCACTAAGCTTAGTGAAATCGGATATTTATTACTTGATATAGACATATAAATGTTAATATTAGTTCTACGTTTGAATGAAATATTCTAATGAATTATGAGATCACGTGTATGTTTCACGTGTCTTTTTACCTATTTTAGAACATCCAATCTCCTTTCGAATGTATTTGCTGCGATTATTTATTGAAAAAAGCGGGGCTCCACGAAATAATACGCAAAATTTATGGGTAGACAGACCCCTGTCAGTAAATTGAAGAATAAATTTGTCTAATTTAATCACAAAACGTCTTCATTTATTTTTATTTACATTAACTTTGAGAGTAAATTAACCTTCTTACAACATTATTTGTACGTAAGTTTATATTGTATTAAGTTTTTCAAATATTTATCTCATGAAAATCATTAATCGAAATAAAAGGTTGGAAATAAAGTCTTTTTGCAAATGGTATGTACAAATTTTAAATATAACCTCTTGTATCCTATTTGTATCGGAGTGGATTTGGTGACGTTTAAAAGGTTGCCTTAAAAAAAACTAGATAGGAAAAAATATTACAAGCTATTTTTCCTTCATTTTTTGACTAAATGGGTCACATTTATCCACCCGGAGGAAAAGTCCAACAATTTTAAAACATTACTTAAAGAAGCAAACATGCATCGCACGCCATGATTAAAAAATTGTGACCTTCGTGAATCTAATGTAGCGTTTGTGAATTTAGTGTAACACAATTGCCTTTTTTGAAACAGTGAAGGTGGTGGGTAAGACGGGATTAAAACTAAAACGGGAGAAAATAGCCGTCTTTTATGACAAAAATGCTAAAACACATACTTCTTTAGCTACTAGGCAAAATTTAAGAGAGTTTGGCTGGATTACTATACAGCCCTTACCTTGCACTTTTATATTTTCACTTATTATGGTCTCTTTAGAATTCTCTAGGCAGTGTCTGGTTAATATAAAGTGCTGCTGTTGACGCGTATTTTTATCAGATGTTTCGATATTTCTACAGCAACAGCATCGGGCTACGAATAAGATGGTTAAAAGTTACTAAACAATGTGACCTCTATATACTCTAGTTAAATGTTAATAAAAATTTATAAAATACAATTTTTTATATAAAATGCAAAGGAATCTTTTCACAGCCTATTTATTACAAACTCATAAGTAACTAATAGGACGAAATTTAGAATTAAGTATGGTAAATAAACATATTAGACTACAAATATATCAATATGATTTATGAGCTAGAATTAAAAGCCATTAACAAGATTGACACATTCAGTAGTACATTGTAAACATTTTTTTTACATGCAAACACTTAACAACCAGTTTCCAAACAATACTTCGTTTACCCAGGTTAAATGTTAAGGTAATGAGCACAAACGGTATCCGAGAATTCAATACACTATGCGATTTCCTACTTTGAAATTATAAATTGCTTAAGCTTTGGTTTGCTATTGATGTTTGTTATTAACTAAACATAAAATGCTCTTAAGATTAATATTTCCGGACAGTTATGAGCGCATGGTTAAAAATCACAACATTCATAACACATCTAATTAGTATCAGCGATTATAGTTGCGTTTATTTCTGTCGACAAGGAAAACAAAGCTTAAGTGGTGTCAAGGTTTAGTATTAACTTATACATATTTGTTAAGGTTTTACTAGGAATGACTTCAAGGGATCGCGGGAAACCTTAACGTGTATAATAATATAAATTTCAAATCGATTACTTTTATTTATTTGGTTTTATTTCAAAAATTGTAGTAAATCCCAATAGTAAAAGACAGATATTTAAATACAACGAAAAAAAAAATTTTGGTCGAAAATCTTTATTACCAACATTATTTCAGTAGCGGAATATTCACAACAGGACATAGGCCTCACCGATAGATTTAAAACAGACTAGTAGGAAAAGGTTGTACATTCCAACGACCTTAATAAGGTCGTCTATTTAATTTTTACCCACAGGAGTCTTACACTGCACTTGTTAGTACGTGATGTCCACTCCAGAACCAAAAGTATGTATCTCGACATTCTTGATTCGATCTATTACCAGTTTAGTCAGGTCTAGTTTTGTCAGTTTAAAGATACAGTGGGACAAAAAGAAACAAAAGCTTTTTTTCCACAAATAAATACTTTGACTACGAATGATGTACGATAAAAATTCTTTTGCTTTCCCAGATATTTTTTGGAACATTTTCAACAAGCCTTCTTAACATAAAATAAAATGTATAATTGCTTGTGTAATAAAATAATAACAATGTTGAAATTTTTATCAAAAAATAATTCATCGCCTGTAATTGTTGGGAAAAAATATGCATCCTTCACTTTACCGGACATATTACTTTTAATCAAAAGAATCACTTGCATCAGGAAATTGCAGGGTGCTGATCATGGTTATATCATATGCATATTTACTATTTATTACCATTTTTATTGCTTATACAGAGACTATAAGAGAGGTTGCATACAATCAAGCTAGGCCTGTCTGTTACCGATTTGCAGTTACTGCGAACATTTTAAATACATACGTCAATAATTTAAAAAATTACGTGAAATTAACTTTTTTTTCGATTATAAAGACATTTTTCCTTAACTGATAAAACTTATAAAGGTAATGTACTATATACTATTATTTATTCTATTCTTATACAATTCTCTTCTAAATACAATTCTGTTCTCATATATCAATAAATTGTCACAATCTGACTCTCTTCTCTTGACTTTCTCTCTGACAACACTTTAACAACAATGATAATCATTGTTGTTAAAGTGGTGTTAAAGACCTTTTTTATAACGGTATTCATAAGCAACAATATGCAATGGAATCAAATTGGCTAAATCTAACGTTCTTGCTACTTATATGCTTTTTTAAAGTTAAACATGAAAATGTTTAAGGTGACATATTCGTATATTAAAACATTTTGGGTACAAAATATTAGCTGAAGAATTTGACAAATACACGCTAACTTTTTTCGTAAATTTTATACGGTTTAAATATCAACGTTAATTCACGAAATAAATCACATAAAAGTATACTTGTATTTACCAAAATAAATAATACATCAAAACAAATTTATTTTGACCTAATAGACTAGTTACGTCTCGTAGATTGATGCGTTGCGGCGACGATAGTGATTTTATCATTGTCATTAGATGACTGAGCAATTTTTCTTCCAGTTAAATTATATTCGTTTATTTATTCTTGTGGTGTTTAATTCGTTCAGCAAATTTAAGACATCGCCTTTCTTCTTTAAAAACGGTATTTTGGTGTATACAATGATTTCCTTCGTGTATCACTGCCCCTAATAATTTTTGACCTATTAATCCATTTAATTTCTAGATTTTACATATCTTTTTTATTCCACTCATATACGGACAATGATTCTTAATCACCCATTGATAGTTACCTATTTATGTATTTATGGATTTCGATTTCTTTTTAATATATAGTTAGTGACCACAAAAGCAAAATTTCAATCATTTAGTTCTTGTTTTTATGTTTTAAACTATTTATTTTTTTATTTATAACCATCACTAAAATGCAATATGTACAAAATTTCCTATGGTAAGTATCAAAGGATATATGTAAATCCCAACGATCCATTTAACCACTGTACTTTTACTAACCTTTATAATCTCTCATAGTCTAAAGATACAAACCTACAACCAATGTGTGTTACTAGTAATGACCTACTATACAGAAATGAAATCTTTCCCTTTGGTTTCATTGGCGAGCTCACAGTCCACTTGGTCAGCCATAGAAAGGGCTAAGCTCGGGATTACTCTACGAGATTCAATAAAGAATGAGGTGAATCGTGTCCTGAACGAGAGTAACCGGCATAGTCCAATGCGTTGGCAAGTTGAAGGGACAAGGGGCAGGCCGCGAATGAGGGAGGCCGTCTGAAATTATTATAATGATGGCTTCAATTAATTTAAAGAAATTAATTGTGAAGATATTTTAAACGATGCCGTATATATAAATATATCAGACAAATAATTAAAAAATATCATGCATAAAAATGCAATATTATTAACATTGTGAAGTTAAAATAATTTGTGTCTAAAATCAGTAATTTTAACGGTAGTTACTTTTTAAGTATACAGAACTTACTTGCATGAAATATATATAAAGAATTTTAAAATTCTTATAAACTGGTCATGGAAGGTAATAAAGTACATGATCTTCCAAAGTTGTTTACGTATCTTATACTCGGCTTTGGTAATGTTGTTGCAGATGAAATCTGCAATAACAGCATTACATATAACTTCTTCGCATATAGAATCGATTATTTATTTTCTGTAAAGTATTTATAAATAAATTACTTTGTAGGAAAAAATATTAAAAAATATTTTACCAAATATTACTCTTCGTGTAAGTCGAAAAAGCTTATTAAAATCTTTGTTAATGTTGAAAAAGCTATCTTAAGTAAATTATTTCAATTCGTTGGAGCCAACCTTATCTAAAAGGTTAATTATCATTTAGATACCTAGTTAATGGTTCATATATGTATATTAATATGACGGTCATTTATACCCGTGATTAAACATTCTCAGAAATAAATAAAACAAGATCTGAATACCAGCTGCAGGTTTCCAGACTAATTAATTAATGTATATATTTCATTAGTTGTACATAAATCTTAACAACTTTTTATTATAATAATAAATTAAACCTTCACGAGCTCGGAATCCGAGACAGTTTGGCGGCGGTAAATTTTTAAAAACTGATTGAATAAATTTAGATATGAAAACAGTTTTTTTTTTTCTTTAAAATTTGGAATGTAGTAAAAGTTGACAATTGAGCAAACAATAAGACATTAAAAAAAGGTTAACAATTTGAAGTAAAAAATGATATTAGCATATAACACAGTATATTAATTGAGAACAGAAATAATAATGACCACATTTCTGTCTTAAAGATTTAAGTGTTAATAAATTTCTTTAATGGATTTTAAACTAATTTACATCGACACTGGTAAATTTCGTATATGACCTGTTGCTAAAGATGATGAGCGAAAATAATATACATATTAAAGAATTAATAGGCAGTTTTTTTTTTCTTAAAATATTTGAACAAGATCTCAGCAGGATGTATTGTGTTGTTCTTGGGCAAACTAAAAGAAGGTGAGAACAAATAACGACGTCGCCATACTTATACTTCAGAATATTGTATTACATGTCATTGACCATTAAAAAAAGTCTATTTTTTTATTAAGATTTACAATATTATTGACATAGAACACATAACATATAACGTGCAAAATGTTTTTTTCTGGTCATTAATTATTACATTCACTTTAGATAGATTAGTTTTTGGTTTTTTCTAACTCTTTCAACGCGAATGATTTAAAATAAACATTTAATCAAATAATAATTATATTGCGATCATAATAATTGCAGTATATGTACCGTCCCTTACATTCCTATGCTGCTTAAATACATATTATCATACTCTTAAGAGTGTAAACTATTGGAAGTAAATAGTATAAAATACGTCACAATAAATTCACCTAACATTTTAAAAGCTTACAACTAGAGAAATTATCTCTTAGACAATATATACGTGTGTGTAAACTAGTGAACATATTGTTGAATTATTGAAGCATTTATTTTATTTTCAGTTGTACATCTGCCCCTATTAAGATCTTATTAAAAAAGAAAAACAGCTGTAATTACTTTACCGAGAGGTGAGGCGAGGCGATTCATTATCAATAGATGAAGTAGAAAATATTTTTCTTTGTTTATTTAATATTTCTATGCTTTAGACAAATTACATTATAAATTAATAAATTATTTCAATGGAGATATAAATAAAATTTAACACGTAAGTGTTGTTTTAGATTATCATTTTTAAACAATAATAAAAGAAAAATAATTTTTAATTACTTTAGTGCCAAACGCACAAACATGTTCACACTGACTAATCAGAAATCCAAGAACATGTAGACATATTGAAAAATATTGCTGTTAGTCATGAGAGTTAAGATAATGTAATAATTTTAAAAATATGCTGTATGATCATAAAATTAAAATTCTTAACTAGAATGTTCAATTTTTTTTTCGCTTAAAACATTTAAAAAGAAAACGACAGATCAATGTTCGAATAAACATGTTAATAAAATCTCTGCGGTCTTACTCAAACGTGAGCAACGAGAAATCCGATATATTTTATTATTATAACTACACTTTTAATTTTCTAAATATGCGTTCTTACTTTCAGGTCGCACGAAGACGAGTTCGGTTTATTTCATTTAATCGTGTAATAATAAAGTTATTTACTTAAAGGTCATATGAACTGGCTTTGACTTTCAAGTTGGACAATGTTCTCTATAAGAAATTTTATTGATTAATGAAGACGTTATAATTAGCATTTATATATTTCTATTTTTAACACTAAACGATGGCTCCTTACCCATATACATATTTTCATAAAACGCGTGTTGATTTTTAGAATCGTTATTTAATGTTAATAAATACATTTTGATTTTATTAAGATATCTTGAGTAAAAAGTTATATACACAGGTCATTTATTTAACATATACCATAGATAAGGTAAAAAAGATTTTTTGCAACATTTCAGTGTTGTAAAATAAAAGATATTAATATGCAAATTATTAAAGCACGAGCAAAAATTCACGTCAGGTGGTAAACCGGATTGGTTAGTAACAGACAAGTTGTCTCTTAGATAATTCAGGTTTTTAATTAACATCTTTCTTTTATATATAGAGTGTCAAATTATCGTTATATCGTTTTTAATCAATGTAAATTAGCGTTTGATAGCGGTCCTAGCTGATATTAGGTATTGGTTAATTTGGTAAAGCTTATCCGTTTTCTCGAAAAGGGCAAATTCGAATCCTTTGTTGTACTTCGAATGCAAGTTATATTCACTAGGAAAAGCTCATATAGTATATAACTAATAGTTGACAATGTTGGTTAACTGAACAACAAGCCCAGATACGTACGCTGTATTATTTAGTTATATATGTGAATGACGCCAAAGGCACAAGACTAATGAAACAACTTTGATTGAAAACTATATTTTTTATTATTTATAGAAATCGTTCTGACGCATTCGTTGATTTTTATTAAATCGTACGTATTTAATTTTGTTTTCATTTTATTTTAATTTACATGTTGAAGCACATTAACAATATTAATAGGAACATATACGAAAATTCTTAAGTAATTAAATATGTACTTTATTATACGTTTTGTTAGTTGCGATATGTAAACCTAGCAAATAATAATCTAAGACTTAAGTAAAAAAATATTGTTAGATTTTAAATAATTTATTTTAAAAGTAATCATTCTAAAATAGTATGATATGCTACAAATCACAATTGTAATTGTGTTTTTTTCAGCTGCTACAAAATATTATAAAATACGTAAAATATCGGCTATCATTCAATCATAACACATATTTCTCCTCTAACTACACATTTGACTTGGAGTTAATAAATAAAAGTAGTTTGTAAGATAGATTTTTAAACCAAATTAACAGAATAAAACCATTTTCCGTATAAGCCGGGAACCGTAAAATTAAGTAACCTTTGACAGAAAAAAGGTTGATTAAATATTTTTCGTTCCTCATTTTTAGCCGCCTATAATTTCACTCAAAAACCACTTCCGCCTCGACCAATATCTGTCAACATATTTCCACGTTTGGTTCGGACACATCACAAGAACTCGATTTCATTGACAGCCATCGGTTGCGGTATAATGAGTTTTAAATTATTACAGCGGATAAAAAGTGACCGTAAGATGTTCCTTTAAACCTTTCTTTATTTCGTAACTGACCACACTGCACGATCACGATCATTTTGTAACTAATAATCCTAAATAAATGTGTAATAAAATGTAAATAATTGTAATGTAATTAGAAGACAGCCTTAAGATTACACAAAGCCAAAATTAACAGGGGTCTTGCAGAAGTAGCGTGTGTCTTGCGCGAGCGCTTGTGCGGCGATGACGGCAAGCAGGCAGCGGCGTCAGCGTGTCTCCATGGTAACCCAGCAGCGAGTACTTAAACGCTCGCCCTGAAGCCTCACGTACAGATTGCTAAAATCCGGAGAGCGCGCAGCACGTTGTGCAGCGGATCACCGGCGAACAGATCATTGATGTTTCGTAAATATAAGTGACAGCTTTAGTTACGAATCTCAACTTTAATTGTGAAATATAATTTTTAATCAAGTGTTGTGAACTAACTCAAAACGTACAATGATTCGTCAAGTGATATTTGTTTTGGGAGTTTTTCTCGCAACTACAGAGAGCTGTGGCCCCGGCAAGCATTTAATAAGTAAGTTGAATTTTTATGTTTTATGACTTTATTCTAATTTTATTTTCTTAGACCTACCCTATACACAGGCTGTCGTTTTGTTTGATATCTATTAAAAAAATTTCTTTTAATAATAAACGTATGTAAGCTCTGCTCTATTGCAATCGTTTCCTTTCATTTCTTAGCGCCATTTGTTTGAAATAAATAATATCACAATGAAAAATTAAAAATAAAATATTTCTTCAATTTTTTCAATTAATTATTCATTTCTTCGTCGCCACCTAGTCTGGATTAAACCAATGGGCTTTAAGTAAAACTAGTCATCACTTATTTGCATACTAGTTCTAGTTGAAAAACTACATCGTAAAATTTTATCGACATAGATACCCTTGGTAACACGCACTAATAAATTAAATAAATCTCACAGTTTATGAAATTGTAAGGATCCTTATGAATTCACTAGAGCGTTCATAATATTTTCTAATTTTTTAACAATGAAAAAATAATAAGATAATATTAATATATGTAACTATTTTCTTCAGAATCTGGGGGACTGACAGAGTACGAGAAACAAGCAATTGTGGATGCACACAACCGGCTTCGACAGTCAGTTGCTTTGGGTCAAGTTTCCAGTCAACCTCCTGCAGCTAATATGATGGAGATGGTAAGTTATATATATATACATTGTGAATATTTAACATTCTTCATATTTGTACAAATATTTGAAATGTAGAATGGAACGTTTATTAATAGCAAAATAAACATAAATTAAAGATTGAAATAAATTATACATATTAAAGTAGTCTCATATTTCGATCGTGTCGTTATGTGGTTTTGAAAATTAAAATGTTACATCATGTTTTATACCACACATTGAAAAGCTTTTAATACGTTTACTTTAAATCCGTAAAATAATGTTCCTATTACTGGTTATATTATATAATAATAATATTTACACGATTGATATGTTCTCATGTTTAAAGCAAATAATGAATCCACTTCAAATTATATTTGTACACATTAATTAAACACAAGGTTACGTTTTTAGCAATACAAAATTTACCTGTATGTTTTATTAATAGATTAAATGTTAAAGAACCTTACATATTATTGATATACCTCTTCATAAAACATAATTACATTTTTTATTTCAAAATTAAGGTGCAATAATGACGTATAACTTTACGTGTAATTTACAACAATTTAAGTATTCTTATTTGTGAAATATTAGGTTAATACATTGTTATTCCTTACGCGATAAATGATACATTAAAATTATTATTTTAAACAGGTATGGGATGACGAGTTGGCAGCTACTGCTCAGCATTGGGCCGACCATTGTACTCCCGCCCATGATAGAGCCGCCCAACGTGATGTCGGCCGTTTTCCTGTGGGTCAGAATCTCGCAGCCACATGGACTACCCGCCCCCCATCTGACCCATCTGATTCTCAACCCGATTTTATGAAGCAAATCAATGCATGGTTCGACGAAGTCCGCATTTATGGCTTCAAACCTATTAGCGGTGGTCACGGCACGGGTCATTACTCCCAAGTATGTAAATGTTTATTCGTTTACATTATTTTTGTACCATTTAAAGTTCTGAGTCACAACATCGTACGTTAAGTTGTTAGATTATTGATATTGTCATAACTACATCGTATTTGTAGCAGTATATTTACCTTTTTATCTGCTTCAAGTAACATTCCATTATTATATTAAATATACCGTCTTCTCTGTTGGTGTAGAGTAATATACTCTGCAATATATTTGTCCATATTATATTTTTAATGTAAATCAATGCTGTAAGAATAAATATAAAAAATAAAGGATGAAAGAGGGAAGAAAGAGAGTTGTTGTGAAAGATGATAGTCTCTCTCCGAGGGTGAAAATAGAAAGATTTATATTCCTGTCACACCAGTAAGCCACCAATAACGGGACCTTAAAAAATATATGTGTACAAACTTGTTGAAGCTGAAATTATATATTTTTACTTTTATAACCAGTAAGATGATCAGAGAAGAATAAATGTGCAATAGCAATTCTTTCGATAAAAATGTTCGTGATGTCGTAATATCTCAATAATTCTCTTAACTGTACTGCCCTCTATTTGACGATACTATTCGAAATTGACATCTTGGAGAAATGCAAAACTTTAAAGGTATACACAATATGACGAAATAATAAATGTTTTATTTTCTTTTGTTACAGTTGGTTTGGGGGGAAACTTCTCACGTTGGCTGTGGCTTCACATTTTATTATGATAACGTTAAAGGCTATACTAGACTCTACGTTTGTAACTACGGTCCAGGCGGCAATGTGATAGGGTCAATTCCTTACGAAAAGGGTTACCCGTCTTGCAGTAATTATGGACTTTCGAAATCGAAGAAATATTCAGGCCTTTGTTGTAAGTATCTTACTTCATACCCTACATTCTGTAATATGACCGCAACACTTAAATAAAAGATGTAACTAACTGTTTAATTTTATTTTCAGCTACCAGTTTTACCTCAACGTCCACTTACCAAACGGTCGACAACACGAATAGCTACATCTCGAATATCATTCCCGACAGCACCGGGGAAAATCAAGCCTACAACTACCAGTTCAGTAACCAGTATTACAATCAATACCAGCTGCAGTACCAGCGGCCGGCATCCTTCTACCCGACAGACAGCTCCACTTTCAGGCCACTGCTCAATATCATCAAGACAGCGTCAAATTTATTTACAAAACCAAAGCCACAAGTGAGCATAAGTACAGTGTTTGTTTAAGTCTAATGGATCATAGTTAGACTTATTCATGCACATATCATAGCAGTATTTAATTCAAGGTGACAGTTGTGTTACTCGACTGATTATTCGAAACTGTTTTACTGCGGTTTTTCGGATCTCTTTAGTTTTATTTAATCCTTGGTTTTACAAGGAGATAATGGATTCATTATAAGAGCTAACTTAATTTAGAAGAATATTGTAGGATTGAATGTTGAATGTTAAAAATGTGTGCTGTCGCGAGCGATGTTCTAGTACTAGCTGAGTGTGTTGTTATTAAGATATTTAAATTTATTTTATAGCGAAATAAATATTTTTTTAGAAAAAAAACTTGATTTTAAGTATACACCCTCCCAAAGCATTTTAAAACATTCATATTTTCAAATCTATTTTAGAAGCGGTATGTCATTAAAAAAACATCTAGTTATTTAAAAATATTCGCCGGTATGTAAAATTATTCTTAACATATTTGTGGTGTTTTACAATTGATTCTGATGACTTTGAATAAAATTTAAGAAAGAAAATACAACAAACAAAAATAATTAATTACAGCTCGTTTTATGACCCAACGTGACGATAAAATTGTTTGAAATAATTAAACTTTTAATATTTTTTCGTCCGAATCCAGTTTATAATCTACATGTATTTAAGTAATTCCTAAGCTGCGGCGAGTCATCGTACTTCGTCCGATTAAGATTCCATATTAGTGATTACGATCGAAATTTTTTATGTCTTAATATTTTCTTTCTGATGTTGTAAACCATACATTGGGTTTGCTATCATTTATTTAAATTACGACCAATTACCATATTTACTTGGCGAGTAAATAAATATCATAATAAATGGTATTTCTTTATTAACGTTTATCCCTATACAATCGTATAATGTACGACGTTACAAGACATAAAAGTTTTGCTACTTGTAATCGGGGAAAATTCTCATAAGTGCATAAAAAATCGATCATGGGCAATGATGCGTAGGTTATATAATTTTTCTTTAAACTCACTTTCTATGCAAATATTTTTACCGAGGAAAAGGAGTATCATGTTAAAAGTGACATGTGTGGAATAATGGTAATGGACTTTTTAAAAGTTATTAGAAGAATAGTAACAGAACAGCATATTTGAATGTTATTATAATATAACTCGGGCTACCAAAATTGTAATTCACTTTGTAGAAAATTGGGAATCAAAACAAAGCACAGATATTTATAAGTAAAAACGCTTCGAATGAATCCTGCAAACTGTTTTAATAGCACTTTTAAGTAATTTTTGTTTTGATCCAAGAACCGTTACAAGCCTGGAAAGAATTATAATCAATGTTCACATTAAAACACTACAAAATTACTTCCTTAAGATCGATTTCGACCTCAATGACACCTTCCGGCAGTCATAAAGTATACTATATAACGTATTTACGTATTGTAATACAATACTTTTATCCGTATTGAAAATCATAATTATATTATAAAGTTTATATATTTCCTGATCGATTTTCACCATAATAATTCATTTAAGTCATCCAATAATTTTACTACATCTCCAATTAAACCCAATTAATTAATTTCTTAATATGAACTTGCACCAAATTTTATAATTTCTATTGTATTAGCTGGCGATGAAGAACTTTGAAAATATTATAGCGATAAAACGTCAAAGCGAGTCCGATTTATAAAAAATTATAAAAAACACACAGACAAATATATATTTTAAGACGTATACATATGTTTTCTTTATTCCGGACAAACATATCTTATTATTTACATTCAATGCTGTTTTTAAATACAGAAATTTCATTACCATTTTTGGATTTTAATGTCAAGAATATGTCAAAGATCAAAATATTTATCTTAATTCAGAATGTAGCCTTCCTACACCAATTTGTCTTAAACAAAGTATAAAAAAATATTTTTCGAATCCGAAACTCGTACAAATATTCGTAAATTTAACTTAACGGTCATTACTGTCAATAAAAATACCAGAAATTAATTTTATTAATCTATATTTGTTACATTATAACTGATTAAAACATTTTGATATCTAAATGTTATGGTGTAAAAACCTTGACTATATTAACCTTGACCTCAGCTGAGTGGAACCCGTGTTAATAGTGTGAAAAAATGAACAAATATCGTAGAAGATGTCAATATTAATGTCTTCCGATTTAACACATGCCTTAAAATCATAATGTTGTGGAAATGTGACATACAATAAAAAAACAGTCCGAAAAGGTTTCTAGTATTTAATAACAAAATACAACCTTCTACAAATGTTTTTGAAAAGTAACATGGAATCCTAACCAAAAATAAATCCTGACTGTCTAAGGTTATTAGTAAGTCCGACGTGATTATCGTATAAATGAACGATATATGACTTTGTCAACGGGCTTAAATTAACTAGACTTAGATAAAGTAAAATAACCATTTTTTTTTTCAAAAAAAAGTGTTCTCTAGCAATGATAAATACGAATAATAATAGAAACAAACGTATAGTTAAATCGATTAAAACAAATAAAAAGATCAAATACATATGCCGATTAGTTATAGGTGTATAAATATTGGTCATCAGCAAAAAGCTTTAAAGTTTGTAATAAATTATACCTATTTTTACACTTATAAGTGATGACTCTATAATATGTTACACTAATTTATTTTTTCTAATGAAATGTGACTGACTAATAACTTCTTGCAGCTCAAAATTTGCAGGGACATACAGTAAACAATAATTAATTTTAATATATAGTAATCCCGATTTTGAAAACGCCTTTTATTACTATGCTACCATTACGTTGTTTGTAATTTATGAAACTATTGATTTTGGACAAGGTTTACGATACGTTAATTGTCAGCAACTAAGCTATATATTTACCCTTTTTAAGCTTTTACATCTATAATCAACCTGATTAAAGTTACAAACTGTTTAAGAATTTTTGTAGTCTTAAAATAAAATATCATGATTATTTTTATTAATAAATGGTGAATATCAGCTCCAAAATACTTTTATTCTCATTAAATTACATCATCTTTATACGAGTGTATCTTAAAAAGAGGCCAGCCCAATATATGTGACGTATAAAGTGATGTTTATATTGCGGAAACAGCCTAATATATCGACTAAATAATACACGTGTATTTATAAAAAACCCGATGTTATGAACATTGTGGTAGAGCTCCTACTTAGAAAGTAATTAACGTATCGTCTATACTAAGGGGAAGATATTGAAAGTTTTTTTATTTCTAGAATAATTTAAGTAACGGCTGTGTCTTTAGCGAATGAATGCGACGAGTATCCTTTTAGCAATAACAAAGCATCACAAGTCAGAAGGAACAACCGGTGTCCAATTACCGGCCGAACGAGAAATGTTTTCTTGGTCATATATAATCCTCATCACAGCCATACATTGTCTACTGCTTAACATACGCCACCCCTGTAGATTTCCAATAAGATAGGTTAGAAAAAGTCTGCGTCCAGCATCCTCCGATAATCACCTCGTCGTTGCTTCATGTGTTCCTATTTGTGTGGTCTATTGCCACATATGAAAAACGTTTAATAGACCGGTAACAGTAAACGAACGAATATAGTCGTTGAGACTCGTTATGACAACCCAAGTTGATGGCAAAGACTCTTGCATCCAGGAGAAATACCTAGAAAATCTGCCTATGGGATCTAAAACTAAACGGGTAATCGGCTTTCTAAATCTTTAGAATCGACTGAGAAACCAAATCCGATGAAATACATAGCGGAAAATCCCAAGCTTAGATAGTCATTGTAAAGAAGCTATGCTAGGGAAAGCTCCTCGCTCGCTCAAGGTGTAAATGCCACGGATACTTGTATTAACTTGTCGCAACAGGTTAGTTTTCTCTATTAAGCGTAATTGCGCGGATTTTGCTCCGGGTTTGGCTAATCTAACCAGACCCTCCATACGCCTACGATCTCGGGAAGGCACTAGGATACTACACAAGTACACTTTAGTAGTACATGTATGTCTTGCACAGAGGACTGTCCGTAACACCTAAATTAAAGAGATGTTTGTTAATAATACCATGACCAGTTATATCCCCCATTTGGAGACATTTGGAGTCGCGATAGCCGAAGTAGAGTTTTAAAGCGCTGGCAGCTTATGGCAAAAATTGCTTCCTAAGACATTCCTCATAGTTTTTCCATCGCTAAATGTCTTAATTACTAGTGCGCTCTTATATGATAAATCTAGTCTCACCGATTGATAGTGGAATCATGGGCTTCGCATTATAAATTACCATGCTTCAGCACCTTCTGGCCAGCTCATTTGCAGTAACTTTTCCACTGGAAATGCTTTGGATTGACGTAATTGTTAAACTTTAATTTAAAAAAAATTCTCCTTATAAGAAAGACTTAGATAAAAGATCTTTCCCCATCTTATTATTTTACTTTTTAAAAAACGAATTAACATGTTAATAATGTTAATATAAGTAACAATAAAATATTGTTTAAATAAACAATATCCCAACTCAAATAATCCTCATGTCAGTTATAAAATGCATTCTCTAAAAGCTGTTTAATTTGTATGCTCCGTGGTACGAATGACATAGCAATAACATAATGTGATTTCGGTCAATGATATCGTGAAAATTGAGAGTTAGTAAACAATGAGAATTTTGGCTTGCTAACACACCCGCGCTAATGCAATTACTACCTTTTTAAGTCTTCTATTGCTGTTTTACATATCGTAATAGTTTGATATTTGCATGGAAATTTAGTTACGAACTTATTAGATACAATTAAATAACCATAAAATGTTTTATTTAAAATTATAATAAGACTACGATAAACTATATTATTAAAGTTCTTAATTTCAGCTGCAAAACGTCCACACTTCCATTGTTTATAATACTTAAAGAAGTTCGCTGGCCCGCATCGAGCGTCTGCCTTTCCACCATCATGACAGGCTTATCTTTCATTCGCCCACAAGGTGGACCGATGGACAAACTTGTTAATAAACTCTGGAACTTTAAGACCCTAACAAGCAATTCTGAGTACTACGAAGCCTACCCATCGCCATTTCAACTTACCAATCCGCTTGACTATTTCAGTCACTTTCGTTCCCCTACGGATCTCCTCATTCCCGATTTGACTTGTAGAGAAAATCTGAAAATAGCCCTTTCCATAGTTCGTTGAGGTACAATAAGATATCCAACGAGGCCCTAAAAAAGATTATTTTTTAATTTAAATAACAGCGCCATACAAAACTTACTTAAAATATTTTAGTTATTCTTTAATAAATCTTTATAAATACATATTTATCCAAATGTGCATCACATTACATTAAGTGTCAAAGTCAATACTGTTATCTTTTTTTTTTCATAATTTTATTAAGGCACTAGGTTAAAAGTATAGTGTTAATTGAAACTGTACTTCTCCTTTTTTAATTCCTGTTGAAAGAACAATCATATAAAATACTATTTAAACGTTTAGCGTTGAGTTTCAATGTATCCGTAACATAATTCCTGTGCCGAGCAGCGTAACAACGCTAAGGGTCTACCCTTAGCGTTGTTACGACGAACAGAGCGTTCACACAGTAAATAAGATATCCAAAAATCAAAAAAGTCACCATATTCTCTCTTACCGTGCTGCCTCACTTGTTCAGCAATTTTACTAGCTATGATGCCTGTATACTCAATCACAGTATTAAGTACATACTACTGTTTGAAAGCAGATGTGTTCTATGTGTTACGTGAAAGTAGAACAGGCCCCAAGAACAAAGACGTAATTAATTTAAAAGTACAACTGTCATATGGGTCCGGTCTACAGGGAAGCCTATGTCCAACCGGTGATGCTTAAACTGAAATGATCATGATGATCATGTCCTTTTTTATTAAAACGCAGTTAAAGAAAATTTTAAATAAATATAGACAGACTACTGTTCCTGTAAACGCAACCCTTTTTGGTGTTAATTAAGAAATATGTTGTCCATTTTCACGTATTAATTCTGTCGTCTATCTTGTAGTATATCTGGTAATAGATTAGCTCTTGTTTTATTTATTTTTATGATTCAAACTTTATTGTACATCACAGATAATATTAAAAAAGTAAAACAATTTATATAGAGGTAAAATAGGTGGTTTTAACGCTCGAAGCGATCTTTACCAGGCTACCTATGGGTGGAGATGATGACATGAAGGAGAGGGCATATTAGAGTTTTATTGCTATTATAAATACAACAAAGAGTGTAGTTCAGTGTGCTAATTTCATAGAAGCCATAATTAGTAAAATTTCCTAGATTATATTATATCGGAACGTACATGTGTACATAGAATTATTATATAAGGCTTTGGGCAACGCTTAAAAATTTAATGTTCTTAATGTTCATCTTCTAACACATATAACTCTGAGATATTCAGACTTTCTACAATATGCAGATAAAACTAGAATAGACTCCACATTTTGTCGTTATAGAGAATACTAACGAGAATGTCACAAAACGGTTATGTGATAATCAATTTAACATATCGCATTAGTAATCGGTTGATATTACCATGCGACCGTAACAATTTCACGCGTAAAACTGTAATATCAATAAAAATTTGTTAACTCTTTCAAATCATCCTGTCATAGATCTGTGACTACTCAAGGAGTAAATGACGAATAACATCTTATGAATGACAGTAAACGCGTTGTAGTACATAAATGCTGCTTCATGGTCCAAATACAATATGACAATCTACAAGGATTTTCATATCAATTATACTCCCAGAGAACTTTATTTAAATGCGATAGATTACCTTTTTATCTCAGAATAGATAATTGTCACAAAATCCTCGACATTTTCATATCTTTATTACATAAACTAAGTTCTCACAAATCACAAATATATTTATTATAGTTGTAGAAACAGCACATATTACAAATATATTGTACTTTTTACAACAAATTTTAATTTTAATTGAGTCTTCTTGATTGTTCCATAAATAACACGAAAGAAGCTCAGGATTCAAAATATGACATTATAAAGAGATTATCGCAATTAATCTCATTTGAATTCGATTTCACCGTGAGGAAAAATTTCCATTTTATTTTACACCACATTACAAGTGGCAATCAAAGAGAAAAAATATTTTGCTGTTTATTTTTGACTTTTGCTCATTACATATAAAAGTAACCATAGAATTTTTTTTATGTTGTTTAAAAATTTTTTTTCCTAAATTCAACTTATCTAACTCATATAAACTTGCTCATTGGAGTGTTTTTGTATTTATGTATTAGAGGCTCTGTGTATATTTCTTCTGGTATAATTATATTTCTTCGGATACAATGTGTAAAGAAACAAACACGACATCACAATTAATAAAAAGTTTTTTTAACTAAAAGAAACAAAGGTTTTCCTATAGCCAAACTATGAAAAAATATACACGTTAATATTAAATGCAGCGTGCGTAACGAATTGATAATATCCATATTTTAGAGCATAGTAAACAACAGATTGTTTTTGGCCATATTCTTGATTTAGTGTTATATTATTCATAATAGTTTAAACAATCATCAAAATAATTTTCAAACGTAAATGTGTTTTAACAGGTCTAGCAACTAAGTATAAAACACTGTACTGTTTAAAAAATCGTGAAATAAAAGTTTGCAAAGCTTTTATGCTAAATATGGATATTTAAAGCAAGACTTTGATTAAAATTAAACAAGACTGCACATAAAAATATACTTGCAAAGTGTCGTTATAACAAAAAGACAGCTTGCTATAATTACGCTATTCTACCATAAAATATAACAAATAATATCCTTAGCCAACACAATCAATCCTAATAATATAACAAAAAAAATTTAAGTTTCTACAGGTTTTTTGTGTAATTTGATGTGTAATGCAATAACATATACAATAGAAGTCAAAATAAAACAGAACATTTAAATGAAAATTTAACTTGTATTAGAAAAAGAAAGCTTTAACATTAACAAATGTCCAGTAACACATCGCATACTTAATGTTATTTCGATTCATTAATTTTATCCAAAAAATTTTAATCCAATTAAAATTTAACGGAATGGGTCTATCTGTCATACTATCACTCGCGAATTTTAAGATTCTATTTTACAATCAAATGAATAGCCCTGTATAATCTCTTTACCATAGCCCTCAAACACTAAAACATAATTTGCATACCCAGGTGGATAAACAATATTTAAATGTCGGAAAACATGCAATCTCAAAATTTGATTTGCTACAATAGTCATTGAAAAACGTGTGTCATATACATATATGTTAAATAAGAAAGTTATAGTTGAAACACTATCGAGCCTCTTATTTACAGCATTTAATAACTTTATTGGCAATTATATATGTTGAGTCTTTGTTGATTATTTTTTTTAATATTGAGAGGTGTACTCTTGTACGACTACCCGCGTCAAACGATAGCTATAGGTATTGACTACTAGCGTCATCTTTTGGCGCTATCCGTAGTTACAGCAATCCGGCAAAATAATATAATAAAAATGTAAATAACAAACGAAAGTTTAAAAAATGTTCAGTTTGTTACATTTAAATTCACTAATTGTTTTTATTTACGTAAAAAAATCTGTGAAATATTTGCAGTGACATCTATGGAGGAATATGTAAACATATATGTAACGAGTTATATGTTGTTATGTTGTTTCCAAAAAATTTGTCTATTACATTTTGGGTTATCTCCGAAACAATACTTATGTAATGATATTCAGTTTTTGTTATTAAATAACGCTTTTCATAAAAGATTTTTTGAAAATCATTATCAATATCAAATCTCTTCGTAATGTATTGGATAACTGATAGATGGCTCTTTCATAAATATCAATTTCAGCTACATTTTATGATATAATGCCGAAACCGCAATTTTATTTACAATAAATATTTTTTCTTTTTACGTAGATTTGCCGGATGATGAGTTATAGATATAACAGTTTCAAAGGGATGAATGCACCGCTTATTTGACAGCAAAAAGCTTTGAAGCTTTTATGCCCATTTCCAATTAATCTGTATAGAGTGACCACTATGAAATATGTTACAATATTTGATTTTTCTATTGGAATGCGACTAGCCAATAACTTCTAGTTGAAAAACTGCACGGACAGATAGTAAATAAAAATTAATTTTAATATGGTGTAATCCGAATTTTTTTAAACGCTTTTACTTACGCTTTTATATATGCTATATTATTTCTGAAACCATTTATTTTTTGATAGGATGTACCATATTTTAATTAATATTAAAATAAGCTATAGCCTGTTAATGCTTCTATGTCTAGAACTCATCACTTTTTTTATAAAAAAATTACAAAAAAAGTAACTTTTTAAATTATTGCCAATTTTTTTCTTTTATATTTCCAAATTTTAAAAATTGCCGATTTGTTATGACTTAATATAATACTTAACTAAAACATGTTCATAAAATTAATCACTATTTATAACTATCCATTTAATTGCCTAAATATTCGGTATCCATTTTCTACATTTTCATTTTAAAAAGTAATATAAGATTATGACATGCAAATTTTACGCTGATGGAGTCGCAAGCAACAGATTGTCTGATATAATATACATGGCATATGTTACGAAGTCATGATAAGGTAATGTACCGATATACTTATGTCCTGGAATTCGCACTTTACACATTTTATACTCAATAATTCTTATAACTTAGATAACACTTCAAACTATATTTTTTTATTCTTGTTTAATATTTTTAAAGCATTGTGAACATGTTTTTCATTTTTCTTTTTTTAAAAGGTATCAATTATTCTTTATACAGGTTGATACATACTATCAAAAATCAAAACTTACAGAAATTAAAAACAACGTCATGATATAACATTAAGAACAACCTTTTACAAATTTGGAATACTAAAAATTTAAATGAATAATTGTTAACAGTCTCTCTGCAGACTTTGCACTACCAGAAGTTATTAATATTTCGTATTTCGATAGAAAAAAAAAATACAATTAATCTATTACATTTCCAAATTATTACCCTGGATATCTAAACCTTGTCCTGTTATTTTCATAAATAAATTACTTTCGTATATAATATTAACGATTATTGCATCAATATACACTTTCAAAGTTGAGTCAGTCTGAGGTATGAAAATGTGCTAGTGGTAGAATTGTTTTGAGAGTCTGAGTAAATAACACTTCGGCAGATTTCTTATTATGTAAAGATCTTTATAGTAATCTTAGTAAGAACCGGTTGTAAAGACTAATGAGACAAACAGTCTCAAGTCCCAAGATAATAAGCAGTATAGTTCCACGGCATTAAGAATGCAGTGCGGCAAACAATGATGATCATTGTCCGCCGACCTTAGTTAGTATCCAGTCGTTTCTAACGGTTCATAATTAATTAGCTCTAAGTTAGATTTTCGAACCTAACGTTTGTTTTCATATTTTGTTTGATTGCAATGCGTAACTAGCCAGGCTGGCTTACAGTAAATATTCACCGTATTCTTAACGCGGACAAACCATAGACATGTTATCCTCGGTTTTACGAAATTCGTTCAGCATCACATTGAGCGGACTACAAACATAAAATTAGGTGATCACTATAATCAACAAGTATTGACTTTAGCCAGGCAGTAGCAAATCATAGCTATTTTTTGGCCACACAGACGCTCTTGAGTCGGAATGACTATTAAGTGACAGTCTAAGCCATGGTTGCACAGACTTATTAAGACTAGGGGCCACTCGGGCAAATCATGAACTGATGGCGGGCTGGCCGCCAGAAGTATAGGTAATTAAAGACAATAAAGAATTAATAATAATCAGAATTCGATATTTTTCGAATGTACGAGAGTATTATTCTTGCTGTCGGCGGGCCACCAATGTTCGACCGGCGGGCCGCGGTCTGTGCATCCATATGCAGGAGACCCCATGGTCTAAGCCGAGGTTCCTCCCACGAGCGGCCTTGCGTCGAGCCTCTCTACGGAGCGCCCCCTTCAATAGTTTAAGGCAGGTTGGCCTTCTAATCCGGTAATAATGCGTGTTATATATCGATCCGATCGGTGGTTCTCGAAAGGTCTCTTGAGCTAAATTACGTAGTGTAGAGGGTAGTAGAAAGTTAAGGCAGAGTTTCCACGCTCTGGCCTCTCAAACCCGCGAAATCAAAAAGCAACAGCACAGATGCAGACCAAAAATTTTTAATTTAAATGCACCTTATTTTATTAAATTTACTATTCGCATTTATAATTTTACAAAGTGGTGGTTTCTCTATATTAGTCACTCCACTTTTTTTGGTGTAAACTAAAACGCACAATACATAGGAAAAGATCGAGAAGAAAACTTTCCTGAATATTGCTTAAAATTCGAAACAAATTCAAAATCAAAATTTTACGCTATCCCCCATCTTTAATTAGTTTGAAGTATATTTTTACCGAACTTGAATGTTTATAACGTGAATTGTAACAAGCTGATCTCTGGGTTTACAGCGCAATAAATAGTAGACTGAAAGCAATATCTTTTTATTGGACCCTTGACAGTATTAACAAGATCTTGCCTCATAACGGTATCAATTGTCGTTCCCTTTTCTTCCATTTTAGTTTATTGTGGATTCAAACAATATCGTAATTAAAAAGAAATAACAGGAGATAGTAAAATATTTTAAAAACAAATGTATAATTTTTACTTATCAAGTGAGAAAAACTTGAAATTTTATTTCCTAAATAATTTTTATAGCAGCACAATTATTTAAAAATAAGTAACCTTTTTATTTACATATTTATAATACGTTATATATCTAATTATTACTAATAATATAACCAAAACATAAAAGATAAATAAATCTAATATGAATATATAAAAATTAAATAAACGATTATTTAAAAAACTATTACAACTTTATATTTTTTAGATATTCTTGTCCTTTTTATACGTACACGTACACATAATGGTTTATGTATTTTTGTTTAAATATCTATCTATCTCGTTCTCGTTTAAATATCGATCTATCGTATTTTCCGGACTACCTGATGCACTATTTACTTATACAAATGTACTCAAACTTTCAATACATCACGAGGTGAAGATAGTATGAAAACTTTTTATGTACTTGTAAGTCTTATAGTCAAACAACATGGTGCAGAAACCAGAAGACAATATCTTTATTCTTGCTTTTTTTTATTCTTGCTGAAATTGTACCGAACTTAATACGAAACTAACTTATTTTTTTTTTCGAATTAGCCTTAACAAATTAGAGAGGTCTAATTGTCGGTCGGGTGGAGAAACAGAGTCACAGAACCACCAAGAGTAAAACTAACGCGTGCCCTCATCTTTTTAATGTTTCTGCGCGCCTGCGAATGTTGGAAGGTCAAGTTTCGTATGAGGCAAAGTATAGACTCATTCGACTTGTGGTGTAGGCACTGAATGTTAAATATCTAGTGGACAGTGTGTTACACTAATTCGTCCACCTTTGAAGAGTTCAAAATAAGCATCCGAATATCCTCAGTTTGCATGCGTAGAATCCTCAAGTGCTTTGAGCACATTGCACGAAGGAGCCGGCAATATAAAAGGTAAAAGGAGAGTACAGGACGGTTTCCTGAAAGGACACAATAACAAAAGCGTACAACAGTACCGGATAATATAAAACTTAATACAGAAAAGCCCCAAGAAAAATTGTGACGGTGACTGACCCTAAATCATGAGAAAACCAAAAGGTAGAAGAAAAAATGTCAATTTTTTATGTACGAATTATGAAATAAAATATATATAATATACAAACATACTTAATTGTACACTTTGTATAATTAATATCTAAGAAGTGATATTTAAGATTAAGCTAATGTTCGTCATTGCGGTTATGCATTCAACGTATCCATCTATTGATTTACAGTCGGAGCCAATGTTTGTACAACACTTATGAATAGTTTACGAGTATGAATGCGTCAGAGTTTCTCTGTGCCTACGATACTAGTATTATACTAGTATTATGATATTTTATTGTTTATAAGTATTGAAATGTATGGAATATATATTCTGATAAGCACATTCACACATATACATTTCCACTTTTTAAAAACAATAAAGTCTCTTTACAATCATGTCTTGATTACATATATATGATAGTCATATTAAAGCTAAATTCTTCTTTAAGATACCGTATTGGGATCCATAAAAAGAGATTGCTTCCACTTCAACGTTTTATTGACTTGTTATAGCCGATATCCAATAGAACCGTTTCACACTCTTCTTTAGTTGCATATATACCTTGAATTTTGTTGAAAAATTGCTTTGAAATTTAAAAACTTAGTGCATATATACAAAGTCGAAGATATTCTTTCAAAAAAAATTTAGAATTCACACCCCGATATATAGTTGTAGCTATTGTCTGTTTGTAGTTCCTATACATCAAAAATCGCTTCAGTAGAACAAAGTTTGGCTCCAACGAACATAAAATATTCAATGCGTAGTACTTGGCTGCATTTTACCAAATCTCAGTGCAAAGTCAAGTTGAAAAGTAAGTAAATTTCTCGATTTTAACCGTTTTACCGAAACTGTGATATCCGTTGGGATTACGAATCGAATACCGGTGGCACTTTTACTTCATAATTAGAAGCAATTTGATTATAAAATGATTGTAGTTATTTATTTATTTGAACAGTGTAAATATAGTAGTACATAATAGTGTAAATGATTTTTAAGTGATAACAAAATTGATTTAAAAAATTTAATTTGAAAGTCATAACAAAAAAAATCGTGAGAGTTTTTTTTACTCTTTGCAGGTCAGGGCACATTTGTTCAAATTGAAGGATACCAATATTGGAAGCTAAATCTGATTTTACTCTCAATCAAATTAAATTTTGGCATTTCTCTCATAACGTACACAATTAATCACTGTTCTGTTTATGATCCTTACTGAACACAGAACTTATTAATTATACAGAAAGAACTAAATTTTTCATACAATTTAAAATAAGTTTAAGGATCCAGTATTCTTTTTTATTTTCATTTCGTTAATTATAGCTAATTCAGGTAAAATCACTTAAAACACTATGCTAAAGTGAAGACAGAGCATTAACCTATTTTCTTTTTATAGCGGACGCAGAACGTTGTCTAGTAAACTGTTCTATTTTTTTGAATAATGGCCATAATTTTATCTTGAGAATGCATTTAAAGTCTTTTCTTCGTTTTTCAAGGACTTGAAACAACTTCTTTTTTGTGACCTAAATATATTTATACTTCATAAGATCGTAAAAAACTTAATGATATTGATTTTTATTCTTCACTATTCCCCTCGTTCTATTCAGTCGGTAGATATTTGTCCTTGTCCACTACAAGGCATAGGTATTCCCCAAAGGTCGCTACGATGACCGCTTCTGCACCGCACGCATTCAGCGACTTTCGATAACCTAAAGTATGATGTCGGTCCACCTTGTGGACCGTTTTAGAACTACACCGATGATCTTATTTCCTCATTTCTGATTCGATCCCACAGTAAGACTCCGACCATAGCTCCCTTTATTCCTCTCCGAGTTACCTTGAGCTTTCTTCTTTGTGTAGCCCGTCGTAAGCGACCATGTCTCGGATCCACCGACAACACAGATTGGTCAAATATCGCGGTATTTTAACTATTAACTGCTCATAATATAAGTTATGTATCCATACACTCATCAATAATACGAAAATGGGATCCAGAATACCTTTCAGGTACCGCTGCGTCACGTAAAAGATAACCGGGATTTGGCCGATGAAGCACATTTTCACCTTAAAGGCTTTGTTAATTGCCTATTTTGTCGTGTTTGGGGTTCAGTGAAACCACCTATAGGATCTGGCCTTCAACCTTTGGTTACATATTAAACATCGAGTAATAATTGGAAAATTAATTGCAGGGCATAATATTTTATTTTTACTATATATCCCTAAAATTTCAACTGCCGAATTGTTCTTTTGTTGTTTCAGGGTTGCCACCAATGGACTGCAAAAATGTTGTAAAAGGTCGTCGAAATTGTGTAAATTTCGGGACTATGTAATGTTATGAAACCAGCGTAATGTTAATATTCGTAGCTATAACAATTTTAAATAAGTAATAAAATATTCATTTCTAATAAGCCAGCGATTGTTAAAGATATTGCGTTAAAGCAGATTGCGCGTTAAAATGAAATAAGAAAATTAATATTAAGGAAAATTTGCTTTGGTTGATATGAATATTGCCGCCTTAATTTTTAATTTTTTATGATTGCTTAAATTATGAAATATGTAATAAAAATTGGAAAGTATTACTAGTAATCCTTACATCACAATATTAAGCTTCGCTACAAAAACAGTTATATGTTTGTTTCTAGTATTTGCAGACCAGTATTTATTGATGTGGCAACAATATGATTAAAAATGCCGACGGCATCAGAATGAGTGAGTTGTCAATAGAACCACCGAAGCTATATGTAAAGACGCTATTAGTCGAATATATTTACATATGTTATATATGATTGTCCAATCTGTATTGTATCCAAACTGTGTTGTATTAGAAGTTTATTGTAACTACCAAAATTATGTTAAAAATACTACTGCGGTTATCAATGTCTTACGCATTTATATATATATATATATATATATATATATATATATATATATATATGTGTGTGTGTGTGTGTGTGTGTGTGTGTGTGTGTGTGTGTATATATATATATATATATATATATATATATATATATATATATATATGTAAAATATTAATAATTATTGGTGATTTTTAAATAAACTTAAGCAGAGAATGGAAGCTGAGACTTTCATTTTCAAAATGTTGCAGTCACTACTGAAATCATGACCTAGTTGCTATTAATCAAGTCTACAAGTTTCAACGATAAACACTTCGTGTCGCATTGTACATTCTGACCGCGAAACATATCCACAACATAAACCCTAACACTTTATATGTAAATTCATAAATGAATGATATTTATTTAAAGACTGAAGAAAATAGCTTTAATATATTGAACTTGAGTTCTTTTTCCCATTTATTACTTTCTGTATTACTTATATCTAATCTCGTTTAATGTTATAATGACAATTTTTCTATATGGTAATCGTACGGAAAAATTTTGGTCATTAGATAGTCTGTTCACCTTTATTAGGTACATAGTATACCTATAGGCTTCATAGTATTCCAAGTGTGTACTTATTGTGATAGGATCAATTTGTGAAATAAAATAGTAATGAAGAAGCGAAATAATATCGGGAATCTGTTCTGCGCGCTACGTTGTTTGCCTTCTGCCTCTTCAATCCGCTGGACTACGGCAGCTACCGATCGCTTCAGTCCTCTGCATCCATGCATATCTCTCTCCGTGGATCCGTGGTGGAATTTGGGCTGAACTGTATACTGACAGAGTATAATATATTAAACACAAACTTATTAATAATTTAAAAACATATATTTGATACATGCGCAATAATCATGGCGTATTAATTTTGCCTATTACAGCTGATTTTTATAATTTTATTGAAATATTCTAATATTGATGTTCAACAAAAGTATTCTAAATCTTGTAATTTGGTCAGAAAAGGAGAAAAGCTGTTTATGTATTTATTATTGCCACCGCATTTTAATTAAATATAGGGAAAATAATTATTCAACTCTTTTCTTTAACTTTACTAAACCTAATGAAATAAATCCAGTATAAATAAGTTTAATATTTCCTTAAAGATTCAACGTGTTGTTAAGCGTTCTAACTTCGTTATTTCACTATATTTCCATCTTAAGGGTTTTTATCCGCTAGCACAGCAAACGCAATTAAAGTCAGCAAACTTCAACGTTTAGAGAGCCGCTGTATGCGAGTAATCGAATGTTCAATTGCGCAAGAGCTTGACTATCCGGGGACGGAAAATTGTAGGTTCGGAGGAAAATGAAAATGAGATTTCACCGTTGCCTTTTTTCTCTCGATTTCTAATATCTGTACATTAATAAGCGTTTGGCTTGTTTGTATGCACATATCAGTGATACGTTTATTTGCGCAGGTGGTAGCCAAGAGCAGTGTTAATAAAGGTATTTAATGCAATGTGATATTTGATTTTCGTACATTTGCTCCCAGCTCATATTAACATAAATTTCTAAACATTGTAGTTGAAACGTCAATATACAATAAATATTATTAGTTACTTTTTCTACTTTTATTATATATGTGTACGTACTGTGTAGTAATATTTCAAAGTCACCAAAATAAAAGACGAGAAGTTAAATATTAAATAGTAATTATCACATATTTCCCTACATATCACCAAGTCTGCGTTCTTTTCAGTTTGGTAGCAAATATAGACGTTACGATGGATTCAACCTAGAAGAACTTTAGCATGGGAAACCTACTACTTTAGTAAATTACTTAGCCAAGTCCTAGCAATGAAGTTTTGAGTTACAGATCTGTGATTTATCTAAATCTATGATTTCATCTCTTAAAGTAATATTTTTATTCATTGATAACCATCTAAATAGTTTTAATACTATACGAATAAATATCATATTACCTTTGTGATATATTATCTTTTCAAATACATTCCCGTTCACTGAATCCTCCGGCAGATTCATTTATAAATAGATTTGGAATCACGTCAATTTACACAGCTGTCGAGGTAACTCGCTATCCGGTTACAAACGCTACTCTTTGTAAACGTTTGTCGCCTAAAATGTAATTTGCTTAATGCATAATGCTAAATTGACAAAAATTCCTTAGTTCCTAGTGATATATATGGAATTTCCTTTTATAAATTATTAAAAGTTTTACGATTTTAACAATCACTACTAAATTTCAATACAAATCCCATTCAAAATCGTGAGTCGGTTTAAAGGAAAAAAAGTAAATACTTTTATAATTTCTAAAGAATGTATCATATTATCAATTAATAAAGAATCTGTTTATTTTATTTTATTGGGTTTGATTTGAGAATTCCCTCATCAACATCTAGAAAATGAAGATAGGATGTTCAAAGGATTTTTAGCACTCACGTTTATGATGATCGTATGTAATGACTTCTTGGAACTAGCTTGATATCGTCTGTCAACAACGTGACAGTCAACCTTCTTTGGTTTCAGGGAGTAACTTCTGGCCACGGAACTGCATAAGGTACCCTATACACGGGAAAAGACCGAGTTAAGTGGGATTATAAACAATTAATAGTGTATAGTTGTCCCCTACTTGCCTATGTAGCCCAGAGCCTTCTAGCGCTCTGTTGTTAAATCAATAGCACTTCTCAAGCAGTGCTTTATTTAAGCTCTTAAATTTTTTTTAATATCTTTGTAGTATAATGATGATTCTGGATCATGTTGATTTAAGGTCCGCAACAGAATCGCTGAGGCTAGTGGGTGATAAAGGAAACAATCCTGTATATGCTCGCGACTTCGAAGGCACTACTGGAAGAACAACATTCTCCAAAGGTTCGTCATGAGGCGTGCGTTGTAGGGGCTACCGAAGCCAAATTTCCTTTTCCGATAGACCAGACTTAAATTTTAGTGTAACTTAAGTTTAAACATAAAATGTCGTAGTTAAATACACTTTTATGTTCAAATTTTTAGCTACTACTTTATATAAATATACATAATGGCTGCATATTTTGACAAGTTTATTAGTCACTGAATTGTAAATAAATTCATGAGTCAAAATTGGTGCATCGTGATGATATATATATTAATCAGAATGCGGCCTTCATTCACATTACTGATTTCTACAACTTTTGCTATTAGGTACGTGTACAGTTATTTTTATAACTATCTTCCTCGAAGCTATGACTAATGGTTTTTCCTAAGTTTATCGATTCACATGGTGGGAATAAGACAACCTGACTAAATACAAAGAATTTACATATATTCTCGAACCGTATTATTACTTTTTCAATAATCTGTACAAAACTTGAAATAATACTCCAGGTATTAATTACAAGTTATTGTTAAAATAACTTAAAATATTCGAGAGGATTAACAATTTTTTTCGTTTTTTAAAATAACCTTAGCATGTTTTCGTTTTTGTACCTATATGTACAAAATCAAAAACATGACCTGGTACACTCACAGAACACAATATATGTAAACACAATATAGTAAACATAAAATTTATAACACACTAAGCAATTCTCAAAGCTTTATAACGAATTTTAGAAGCTGCGCTTTATTTTGTACAATTTATTACATACATGGAAGAAATTCGTCCTTTTCTAAGAAGTAGTACATAAATAAAAATGCTAACAATATGTTTTAACTGAAATTATTATTATGAGATTCAAATGCGAAAGATTGCACAACTTGAGGAATATTATATCTTAATCAAACGACATCTACGTTACGAAAGCTTACAAACTAATTGTACCAATACAGTCCACAGGAATGTGCTTTTACTACTAACATCAGTCAATACTGAACTTTTTATGAATCAAAAATAAACTAAACAATTACCAAAATAACTTAAAATTATTTTAAGTAAGCGATTTATTCAGGTATGTATACAAATTCTGGCGTCTAGAACAAATGTTACAAAGTGGTGAATTTATTTGCATATTTCGGGGAATCTAAGCCCGATGTCAGCTCCCCAACTTGTTATAATTAATCTATGCCAAGTTTTACAATCCTAAATTTTCGGCAGAAACGAAATTATTCAATTCTTCTTCCGAGTAACTTAAATAAGGAATAGAAATGCAGGAACAAAGTGTTTAAAATATTATGTAGATTAGACAATTATATCATCCCGTTTTTATCTCAAAACTTTATGCATTTTTCTTTTATTTTGTATTATTTGTCGATTTATTTGTACATATCCGGACATCTAAAACAAAAACAAATATGAGTCGGTTATACTGAAGTTGAACTAGCAAAACTTAATGTCGATACATCTTCCGAAACATTGGAAGTTTGCAGTTAAGTCAAAAGCTACATAACATTCAGGCTGTTCATCTGACGAGAATTAATACGGTACGCAGATAATGCGATGTTAGCCAGTCTTCAATAATAACACATGTACTGCTTCTGCATTGCCTATATTGTTATACTGCATATTGTAGTGTGATAAAGAAGAAAAATAAATTAGAAAAAAATATTACTTTATATTACACGTATAATGCCCTAGCAGATAAATATAATGAAAAATAATAAAATAAATTGGTAAGTTAGATTTAAGAAAAAAAATTACGACACACCTTTGCAGCCCCTCGCGAGAAGAGACCGTCTGTTTTTCAAAATCGATTGGTTCATTAAACCTTTGTGCTAATATATACTTATTTCTTAAAGTAATAAAGGTACACATGCACCTTTTTTACTTAAATCGATAAATATTATTCAGTAATGACCATTAATATATACGATATACTTACATGTTAAACCATCAGCTTCCTAATAATTTTTTTTGAATATAAATATTTATTGTTCGAAGGATGCACCGAATCGTATGTGATTTATAACAAAAATAAATTTTAGTCAATAATTTTATGTATGTCTTAATAATGTTACAGTGCAACAACAAATATACATAAGTATACAAATGTTTTTGACACCGACGCACTCTGTGTTGCGCCATCACTATCGCCAGCCATATTTTGAATATCGTTTCAAGGGTTTCAAAGGTTTCAAATAGCGACATTTTCTATGGAAATATCGCACGAATATGCTATGCTGCTTACCCCGACAGAATTGACGAATTTTTCCGATACTATTCACTGTTGAATCTTTTGTAGGATTTTCGACAACAAAATGGTTTACGACTGATATCAAACCGCTGTCTATGGGACACGGAGCTTGAATGTACACAATGAAATTTTTACATTAAACTGCATAATGAATCTTTACTTCAAGATCTACGAGTATTAGTCATTGTAGCTACCAACAAAACTTAATGAAGTTATAGACAACTGAAAACAAATAATAAACAATGTATCAGACGAAAATATACTAATTTTACACATTCAAACAATGTTTTGTTACAATTTGAAAACTTTACAGGCACCGTTAGAAAATATGTACAAAAGTACATTTAGAAATTTTTAAAATATTACACCTCCCCTTGGATTTGAAGCCCAATAATCTTTTTTAATATCTTTATGCTACTCGCTTGAATAACTTAAAGAATGTTGTGTAAACGTCTTGCGTGACTATTGTTTCAAAAAAGTGCCTTTATCTAAACTTAAAATAGAATTCATCTCTTCTTACATTAAAAAAAGATTTTATTTTTATAACTTATGATGAAAGGCTTAATCGTCGTCGCCGTCGTTTCAGTTCATAGACGCCCACAGCAAGACAAAGGCCTTCTCCAAAGATATCCATGGGGGATACAACATAATTGCCTCGCTTAGCAGGCGGGTTCGCCATCACAGTGTAGTATTATGGTGTGCAGAGGACGCTGCTTCTCATGCTCTGGAAACGTTTTTGTGAGCAGTGGGAATCGTACATAATTAATGCATAAAGTGTGATTTATAATAACATTATATCCCGGGAATCGAACCTGGTCTACTACTGCTTTAATCAATGTTCACCAGAAACCTAATCCTCGTTTAGTACCTTTTTCTTATTTTCTTATCTTCTACATTATATTTATATTGTCATATTTTACGGATGGCCATTATTTTTTTTAATAACAGCAAAGAACTTTAAGAAAAAAACACGAAAAAATACAACAAATTACTAAAAAGACACCAGGTTTCAATTTTCAATAAAATTTTAGTAAATTTAATACATATATTAAAATGTGTTTAAAAAGTGTTTATGGAATATTTTACTGCAAGAGCGTTGAGTATAATCATTAAAACAATTTATATTAATAAAACAACGTCTTAAGCACAATGACACAAGTATATCTAAAAGCGAGAGATTGTAAGTCAGTGCTGTGCGAAAATGAATACCTCTTGAACAAGCATATCTATTTTTGTTACAATCACTTCCAATTGAAAGGAATGTGATATCTATATTTATTTGGCTTCGAATACCTTTAATCCATCCATAACCTTTTGGAAAGTAGTTTTAGTAACACGATCCTATTCTGATAGAAGGAAAAGGTAACTAAATTATTACTAATCAATGAAACCGGGGAAAACTGTTTTGCGATAATTTAAAAAAAATATTCTGGATAGATATTATATGATTGGAATAAAGCGCGAGCTCCGAAACTCAGCAATAATAAATTGACTTTTTCATAAATAAAATTAATTGAATATGCGACTCATACAACTTCTAAAGCAATTAAAATGTTCAATCTCTTTGCAAGCTATCCATCAGCTAAACAAGCAATGGTAATAAATCTAGTCTTTACAATAAATAAAATTGTGGTGTCTGTTGGTAATATTAAAATAACTTTTTAATATATGCATTTTAATACGGAACTTGTACCAAAATTTTGTTTTTCTGTCTGTCTGTTTATTCCGACTAATTTCTGAAATGGCCGGGCCGTTTTGTCAGCACTTATACTAGCAGGTAGCTTATGTAATAAGCAGTAAGCTAGACTGCTTTTATTAAAAAAACTTAATGGACTAAATATTTTATGTTAAATTTCGCGCGAGCAAAACCGCAGGCACAGCTAGTTAAAAATAAACCCAGTCATAAGCTTATCGCTCAATTATTATTCAAGAGCATAAAATTAAAAAATGTTTCTGTCTACCATGTAGACATATCTTTGGATTACGAAAAATTTTACTATTTTCTTATAATACCATTTACCAAAATATACAACAACAAGCCAAAAATCATAATGTTTTTCACCATTACAACAATACTAAAATAAAATGAAATTCATATTGTAACTACACTAAATCTTTTATTTTAGTATGTCTCTCAACTTTTGCTTAAACTTTTACAACAAATCTCTATTATTTTTTATTGATTTATTGTAGAGGCAACTGTAAATGTTTGATTTTTCTTGATGCATTAATGAATTATCAATTATTTTCATCCCAACCCTGTTTTAAGAAGTTTGAAGCCAAACTTCTTTTGCGTATTAGTTATTTGTTTAAATTATACGCTTAAGTAGAAAGACACATACAACTGTTATTAGATCACTATGCGGACACAGTTACTTTTACATATAAAGTAACATCCAAATTGTAAACATTGAGTACGTCGCTGAGGTGCTTCACTTGTGGTAATTAAATTTCCGGCTCTTGTATTCACCGCAGCGGAACGTAGCAATAATATAATATAAAGTTGAAGTTCTACAACAGCGCCGTGTTTCTTATGACGTTTTGTTATGGAAAATGAAAATGTTACGGAAAAAAGTTTACTACGTCGTAGAAACAAATCCGTGGGTCGTGAAGGTTATGTCAACCGATAGCTTGTTTTTTTTTTTAGTTAAGTAAGTATGAAGCATTTCTCAGGAGCGGATATTGCGTTGTGTGTGTTGCGCTTAAAAAATTATTCAATACGAATATTACAGTATTTAATTCGATAATATCTTGGTAATAAATATCTAATATATAATAAACATAATTTTTTATTTATTTCATAACATGCTTAATTTGTTACTTGATAATATCGATTATATCGAGAAAGCAACTTAGACTTATATTTACGTTATCATAGTATTACTACTTAACTTACTTAAATTACTTAACACAATAGGTAGTAAAGAATAGCTTGTAAAGTATGAAAAATTAAAACGCCAAAAAGCTAAATGTGAAAAAAACCTTTTATAACTATTTATGTGTTACTAAGACTGCTGAACTGGCAAGCGCAGCGAAGTACGTTACCTCAGAAGGTTCTTTTGTATTTCAGCAACTTCTAAAATGATGATAATACCTGCTTCTTTAGCCATGAGAATACATAAAGCAGAAGTAAATTATCATTGTACGGTACATAGGCATCCCCCAACGATGTTTATGGGGGATATATCGTAATCGCCATGCTTGGCAGGCGGGTTGACAAACGTAATGTAATAAAGAACACAACAGCTTATGCTCTGTAAACTTGTTTACTATAGCAATCCTATATAAGCAATGCACAAAGTGTGAATAATGTAAGATCACACCCCGGGAATCGAACTCGGAACCTACGATCACAAGTGTCAGTCCTCTACGGTTGGCTTACCGTTTAATACGTTGCAAATTAAAATATATGCATAGAATTAACTACGTGTTAACAAAGAATTTAATTTATTCATGTTTGTTTAAGAATTGTCAAATCATAAAAATGACACTGATATATCCGCATTACAAATAATCGACTTAACAGAACTAATGACTGAGTATAACTTCAAATAACCAATGTCTATAAGAAAATTTTAAACACATTTTACGTTTTTTACAAATTTATAGACTAGGGTTACAAAGCTGGCTACAAATAATGCGTCCACAATATTACTTATATCGAAAAGCTTCAATGTTTGTATTCCATCCCATAAATTGTATTTACAAGAACTTAATGATATTAGGAAATTAAACCCGATGAAAATGCTAATACGAGATTGTCTTGTGTAGATAATAAAGAAAGCTTATCCGTTTTGAAAAAAAAACACAAGAAAAATTGTGCTGCATTTTTTCAAAGTATAATCTAGAAGAAACAAATTAGAGAACTATATACAAGTAAAACTATTAAGTACATGTCACATAAAATTTTAAATTTATCATTAACTAAATCAGTACCCATTCATTCAAATTACTAACGATGAAGTAAATAATTGAAAGTAATTCAATTCCGAGTCAGTTAGCTGCAGCGTTGGTTAGGATACTAATTTACAATGTCGCCTTACAACCGTACGAGACATAAATATACTATATAAATTTCAAAGCATAAATAAAGGAGTCGAAACTTAAGCTAATTGTATTGTTCTGAAATAAATTGATCTCTGTGTATCTTCGAATTTAAATTTGACAGTTACCTTGCGCCAATGCAGCTTTCTTCAAATAAGTCCTTTAACTTAGCCCGATATAAAGTGACTATAGTATGTGCAATGTTGAAAACGATAGCTGTAATTAAAGCTTAGCCGGAGAGATCCATGCACAAGATTTCTTTTAAAAATCTAATCCGGAATGAGGAAATTCAAAGACAAAAAAAAATAACCAACACTATGCAACGAATTGGCAAGTTGAAGGGGCGGTGGGGAGGCTACATAACGTGCAGAACGGAAAACTGCTGGAGCCGTAAGGTTTTGGAATGGCAAGCGCAACTAATGACGTAAGCAAGACATCCGACTATGATAAGGTACTTAGAAACGCTGGATGCGAGTCGCTTCCAGTCAGACCTGCTAGAAATCTTAAGGAGAGGCCCACATCCAGCAGTAGAAGTCCAACTACTGAAATGATGATAATTATGACATAGTTTCTAGAGCCATAGTGCAATACTTAGATCGCTCTTATTAACTTTCCTCTAAACCCCGTTCCCAGTCTTATATAGTAATCAAAATGATCTAAATAAATGAAGGTAACTAAACGAAAACCAAAACCACTTAAATATGTTAAAAATAATCTAAATAAACCTAAATATGCATCCATATTATTACATAACCGCAACTACAGTTTAGTAAATTAGTGTTCTAACATAATAATTTACTAAATGCTCCACAAACCAGATAACAAATTAACACCCGCAACAATTACTACTAATTAAATAAATCACTACAATAAACAACTTAACAGTAAATTTTAAAAGGTAAAACGACATACACTTCATAAAAAATTAAAAAAAAAATGTAAAAATAGTGATACGATAAATTTTAATAAGAAGTTCATAACTTCAAATTATTTGTTACATGACTTGTATAAGATTATTTCTAAAGATTTCTAGAAGTCTCCGTTTGTTTAAAAGAAATAAAATGATTTATTGAGAATGCGAATAAGCTGCAAGCACAATATCAATTTCCCTTGATGTTAAGCTATTCTTCTTTCTGTGACGTAATACGAGAGACGTAAAGGATGAAGTTATTCACCGAACGATTACGTAAGCTATTTTATTTGATCTTGCATTAAAAAGTAACGTTTATCAAAATTATTATCATGACTTTTAATTAATGCTATGAAATAGTTTATGTCCATGTTCAAAAATTTCTATAAGTATTTCAATTATCGCCCAGAATTTTTTGACGTCTTTCAAGTATTCACAACGCATTGCACTTAAATATTTTCAGCAACATTCTCAGATTTTAAATGACGAAATTTTCAAGACGCGAAATTTTGTCTGACCTTTATTAATTTTAAAAATTAAACTGAACCAAAACTTGAACAGATATTATAAACCACTTCTATTATAATATAAGGTTAAAAAAATTATTTATATTTTATTGCAACATAGAAATTAACCATCCGTGCATAATAGCGTACACATTTAAGTAATAAAAGTCAAGTGTGAACTTCAGAGATTTAACGTCATGTAGATTTAATTGGATCATAAGAAACCCCATAAATAAGTTTAAAATATTTTTATAACACCAATAACATACAATCTCTGCCACAAAATTGCTAAAAATATCAAGAAAAATCAAATTAACGTTTTTGATTAAAAATCAACTGCGGTCAGAGAATAGCTATCGACCTAAAAATGCGCACTTCAGCCAGCATACTATACCATACTACGAATTTTTTGTGCAATTAGAATTAATACTTGAATTTAAATTTTATATCTACATTTGTATCTGTAAAAAAATACTATATCTATTTATTCGTCAATGCGGCGAATGATTTGAGAACAGACTGTATTAAAAATACACGAATTAGACCGATGAAGGGAGCATTCTCACAGCTTATCACCTGTTACCAATACTTCTAACCGTTGATTCTTTTTTAATGTTTTATTTGATAATCTATAGACCGAGGGAGTAACTCACCTTACGTAGCCATAGAAAACGTTTGTTTAATTGCTTTTTTAAACATAATACTATTGTACTTGTATAATGTAATCACTCTGAAATATGTTACATCAATTATTTTTTCCTATTCGAATACGACGGGCCTAGTACAAAGGCCTGCAGGGTGAGATAATACACAATATTTAATTTTAGTATGCAGCTATGCGAATATTTAAAACTCTATTTTTACTATACTATCATTACGTTTTTTATGCCTTGATTTTTGCATAGGATGTAAATTAAATAATAGTCACCTTTACATTGACCCCTTTAAAGCCTAAAACAAATCATTATGTATGTTCTAGATAAAAAAATATTATATTAAAGTTAAAGAAAATAAATAAGTTTAAATATTACAAATTACTACTATAAAATCAATCTTCTTAAGATACGCGTTAAAAAGTTTTTGCTAAACTCTGCTCAATACAGTCCCTTGATAGTTACCCTCGTAAGAAAGAAAATCTGTTCTAACGCCAACAGAACAACTGTTTACAACTATTTCAACTCTCTCGGGTCACATTGCTCACTTAATGCAACGATATTGTTTTTATTACTTTAATTTAGTTTGAGCAACATACCTATATACAAAACATCAAGATATTTATGTATTATCAAGTGTTTAAAAAAAATTGTTAAATATTTTGAACTCTCTTTTGCATTCGTAAAAAGAAAACCAAATTAAAAATATTTGCGCCTCCTGATTTTTGGGAAACTACTATTACTTTGTTTATTATAAGCTACTAATTGCAAGAAGCTACCTGTGAGTGCCTACATAAATGCAACAACTAATTTTGCTTCAGCAAAGGAATATAAATTGAAAACTACAATTATGTTGTTATAATCATCTCAATTACACAAACTTATTTTGTAACTTTGTTGTATATCTGAATATTAAACGAAACTTTATAAGACAAATAGGCTGACAGCGACCAATACAACCAAATATAGACATCTCATACAATCTAACATGCTCATGGCTTTGAGATATATAAAAACACATATAATAAAATCGACAGTATATGCCTTTTTTCTGACATATTATTTTAATTTCTAAGTAGGATTTTTTATCTATGTTTTATTTATTGCATCAACATTGGTGTATATATATACGTATGTATGTATGTCATGGAGGACTTTGGATTACCGCCAAAGAAGTCATAAATAAATTAAGAGAGGCACAAAAGCTAATAGATTACTCTGGGGGGGCTGAAATACAAAAATAAGTGAATCAGGAATCAAAAATATTCACAGATATCGGCATAAGAGTGACAAATTCAAATGTAAATAGGCGGGACATATTGCCAGAAAAAATTAAGATTCCCGGTGCAAGCGCTTAGTAGAATGGAGACCAAAGGACAAAAAAGATCATCTTAAAGATGGCGGGTAGCAACTGGAGCCTGAATGAAGTAAGGAAAAATGGAGACAAATCAAGGATGCCTACAGAAAATTTACCGACGAGGAAGGATGCCAAAGAAAAGAAGAATCTTTAGTGTAATAATTGTATGCGCTTTGTAATATTTATTATATAAAAAAATACTTAAAAATTTCTAATGAATATTTATTTACTTAATCATTAAATATTTTAAGTTTGTACATTTATTAAAAGCGTGTAAGTTAAGAAATAGCACACTGTTATTAATTTAAAAAAAAACTCATACGAAATCTTTTATTTAAATAAAGAATAAGAATTTGTTAGCATTGGATTAATCACATGTTCTAATCGTGGGGTTTGGTCATACATAACTGCAGCTTGAGAGACGTCCTAGTTAATTAGTGCCTACACCGCACTTGAGGTTGATGGACTAGGCAATTTGTTGCCCATTGAAATGGCGATCTTGTATTATCGACTCAATGTGAATTAGAACTATATATAATGGCTTACTACATGAAAATATCGATAAAATATTTAAAAATATATTTTCAACTAACTACAAAAGTATTTCTGGATGATTTAACTAAAAAGTAAATGCTGTCATAGGAAATAAAAATGAATCAAGTGCGTGTATTGGTAAATATATTGCATAATTTTAGACTAAACAGGTTTGTTGAACGAAGTGTCTTATTCAAAGATATGTTTTAATAGAGTAAACATTGGTAAGGTATAATTATGCAAATAAAAGTCAAATGTAAACGAATCCTAATAAATGTTCAATATTCGGGATGGCTACTTTAACTTTATCTTCCTATTACTTTAGCTACTTCATCACCTATTTACTTTCTTTCAGAAATTTCATTTCCTTTCTAAGAATATTCTATGTTTGAAACACTATTCGTAAATATACTTGGGATGAAACACAACACATTGAACTTATAATTAATTACTACTCATGTTTTTACTTGTGTGATCTTTGTAATTATACACGAGTACATAAATATAGAAGAAACAAATAAATACTTATATGTTTGATGGAAATGTCGCAGATATTAACGCCCACCTTCGTAGTTAAATGACGTATGTTTACACCTCAACATTTATTTAGTTATAATATTATCTTAAAACAGTGAAATAAAACTTTTAACTAGAAAAAACTATTTATTATACAGGCTTCTGATTGACACAGTCGTAGGAAATCCTTTCTGCGTTGAGTGTTAACGAAGAATCGTGTGCAGAATATAAAATATGTTTTGCAAACAATTCTACAAATACAGAAAGTACTTTTGCTACGCAATAAATTTCTATAAACTTAGTTAATTAAACACAGCCGTTACAAATATTCCCTTCAATATGCAAAATGCGTTTATAATCGATGCTTGGAAATTAGATATTGGAGAAGTTCAACTTAATTATTTAGCTAGGTAGATATGTCTGGGCGCGCCTTGAACTCTCGTTCATGCGTATTTTAAGTTTATTTATGCATTATAGAGAAATGAATTTCTTCTAGTTTCAATCAAATTCAGCAGACCAGCTGAATATTCTTTTCAAAAGGTAAATGAAGAACATAAATAATTTTCGCCGTTATTTTTTTAAAGAAACCTTATTTCATTTCGTTCCACAGGAAGATTTTAAGAAAACATCAAAATGGGGTTCTGAAATTTTAAATAAATACGGGTTCTGTAATGTTTTGCGTATGAGGCTTCCTTAATTAATTATATGTTTATATTACGAATATAAGTAATGTAATTTACATTAATGATCTTTTTGTTTATACTTCTACTAAATTATAAGCACATTATTATGTGACAATAATTAATATCACAAGTTAAAGTTATATCTTAATGGTCAGTGATACGATGAGTCCGTGACAGTAACATGTATATTTTTAATTTAGCCCAGCGGATTGGGAAGTTGAAGTGGTAGTGGGATGACTACGCATAATACGCAGAATAGATGGTCGCTGGTGCCTTCCGGTTCTTAAGTGGAGACCACAAACCAGCGAGCGCAGCGTAGAATGTCCACCCATAAAGCGGATAGACGACTTTGTCAAAATCGTCGGAAGATGCTGGATACAAATTGCTTCCTACCGATCCTATAGGACATATCTAACGACCTATGTCCAGCAGTGGACATCATTTGGCTAAAATTAGGATGACTACAATGATGCATATCAATACTCACGTTCCGGCATAAATAATAGTACAACAGTAAGGGCTTACGTAACCTCCCACAAAACTGTTACATTGTATTGTTTTTTTTTTTTCATTTCTATTAATACATCAGATAAACCACAGCTTATTATTTGATATTTCCCGCGATGCGAAAACTGACAATCGCGTTTATTACTAGATTAATTAGAACATGTTTTTATATTAAAAACCTTTGCCATATAAACCAACAAAATTAAGTATATTATGAAATTACCTGAAGTTGTTTTATTAAGTCTCCTTAACCTACACTAGCACAGATGAATCTTTTGTTATAAAGCTATAATCCAATTATCCCACTTTATATTGTTTTACTCTATAAATTATACAGAAACTATTTCTTGAATTCTAAGAAAAACGAGGTTGGAAGTGTTTTTTGAGTAATACAACTAGAAAATCAAAAGAATTATCTCACTCTATATTATTAAAAAAATCTGATAATTGGAAAGCAATTTTACTGAAAGTCAAAAGATGCGTTGATATAAACCGGTCACTAGTCGATCGCTAAATTATAACATCTCTGTGCATTGAATTGAAGGCGAAGTTACTTATAAAATGCCTGTTTTTGTGTCTTGTCTCATGTGTCAAGGTAATGAGCGCTGATGCAGTTGCGCAGGGCCTTATGCCACAAAGTAGCGTACGGCATTATACTATTTCCGACTGAGTCGAATTACTGAGAAGTATGAAAAAACTCTTAATTGCTCTTTTAATTTAAATAAGTAATGTGCTTACATAAAAAGGTGGCGTTCGAGGCACTGCAATTTCAGACAACGCTGATAGATCACGCTGGCAGTCAATTGCTTCGCGCTATCGTTTGTCGCGCGTAGTCCTACAAAAGCGCTTCGCTCTATTGACTTAGCAAACAACAACAAAAAAACCGGAGATACGATTTGTCTACTTTAATTTCTTAATTCTTTCACTTCGTTCGATCGTTCGTCTGTCCTATGTGATAATAATTTATTGTAACACTCTTACTTTAATGACTTCGTAAATATCACGAAAAAATTTAGCGGGTGGTTCGCGAGTAATTATCTTCGCTCACACATTCATTATACTTTTATTAGCATATCTCCGCAGCCTCCTCCAACAAATGCTGGTAAACATCTATTTCTAGAAATAAAGTTGCGTCATACCGAAGTTCTACTGTAAACACAAATATTCTTTTTACTGCTCCACTGCTGCCGGCGTGTCTCAGTGCAGCGTTCTTTCTTTAATTCTTTTCGCAGTTTTCAACAACTGCATTTCAAATCAGCTCTTCCTGCCACATATATGCTCATGATCTGCAGATTTATATTCAAGCACCATTGGGGAAATTGACTGATGCCTTTGCGATATTAAATTCTGACCTGAACCATATTTGTGAGTGGAGTAAGGCTCATGGTCTAAAAGTAAAAAACACAAGTTATTGTTATCAGTAGACTACTAAGAGGAGTAAATTGGTCGCAGATTCGTTTTAAAATTTGTGACAATACCAATATTCCGCTTAGCGGTAAAAGTGAAATTCTCGGGTTGCACCTGGACAGAGCACTAACATGGGAACCTCAGCTTAAACATATTAGTCGTAAAGTCTTTAAGTCTGCAGCGTCATTTCGAGGATTACGCAAATCCCTACCCCTGGCTACCAAGATTTCACTGGTACAATCCCTTCACCTTCCTATCCTTGATTATGCTGACACCCGCTATATTAATATTACTGAAGAACAAGCTAATAAGCTCGAGCGCCTAAAAAGTTTTTGCATTAGGTTCATATTTAGTCTGTGCAAATATAACCATGTCTCTTAATTTCGTAAGTTGAGCTTATCAAGTGGTTGCCGACTAGACTTCGCCGGAATGCCTACATCCTCTCTCTTCTCTATAGTATTTTGTTAAACCCGCATACTCCGTCTTACCTCAAATCTATATTTCTTTTCTTACGTGACTCACTTGATAAGTTGCTTAGATCATTGGAGAGCTTGACACTATTTGCTCATTGTTTTGTGTTAATGAAGAAATCTTTTACTTTTGTTGCGATCAAGTTATAGATTTAGCTACCAGAACCAATTAGATGCGATAAATTGCTGTGCACGTTTAAAAAATGGTAAGAGCACTTCCTTTGCCTCTAAAATAGGATATTGTGCAGCATCTATTAATTATTCGCAATAAGGTAGTACCTTATCTACGTAAATATTTATATATATATACATATACACACGTCTCTCATCTCCATCCAAAGGTTGTCTGTTAGAGATAACCTCGAGCGATAAGACCGCCACTTGTACCATATGAATTGTTTCTTTTTTCCTCTATTTATTGTCAATGGTGTACAAAAAAGTGTCAATGAAAAAATAATTAATATCATATTAAATTCCTTGAACAAACGATTAATGAAAGTCTGGCCAAAAGTTAAGAAATATCGAGATATTAAATATGATTCTATGCAATTTAAATACAAATGCTAAACTTCTATATTTTTGAGCATGGGACTGGATTTCATACAAATAGGACATATATATTTCAAATATTTTATAGGTTTAAATTTAATATTAAGATCTTTAAATGATATTTCTTATTTTGCGTAATCAAACTTTACAATTAATGACTATGTAATCTGTTGATAGTGGACAAATAAATGATGATCATTATTTATAATAAACATAAAAGTTCGTTAACGTTACTATTTCTCATTCCGTTAAGAAATCTACACCAATGGGACTTGAATCTGCGTGTAGAGGATTTATAATAATACCAATAGCTTATCATTATCGTTAAGGGAAGTAACCAACTGACATCGGCTAAATCTGGGTAATGTTGCAAATGTTTAATTTACCAAATTTTTGTAATTTTTTAGTTAAGTTATAGCTGATTAATAATAATATAATGATTAATAATAATTGACTAATAATAATTGAATAAAAAAGACTAACGCTATAAGCAATGTAAGTTGGCTACTTAAAGGTAAAAGATAAATAATTAAAGCTTCTTATCAATGAATCTGAGCATTACAGCCGAACAATAGGTGACAATCAATAAGAACCGCTGATCTGGCCATTGTGTCTGTAATTAGCTATTTACTACAAGACGAAGATAAATTATGGCTGTACCAAGATTAATTACATTGTTAGCTACATTACAGATAGTGTTTGATAAAAATGTAGGCAGTAATGTAATACATGTTAAAATAAGTGTACAGGCATTTTAGATATTGTTCTCAAGTTATGATTTAATATATTTTCAAACCACTATTATTTATCATATTAAAAATAACTATCGTAAGTTTGACCAGAATAACATACCTGATTATACACTTTCAAATTTGTTTTAAGATATTGATAAAATTTAAGTTAAATGTCTTAATTATTAATAAACGCATGAATACACATAAAAAAACATTGTAAATTCATAAACAAAATATTTTAATGTTCAACATTTACAAATTACCAATGTTTTTTTCAATCATTGTCATCTTTGTCATTCCATCGTGTGCGTAGAAGAAAAAGTGTATAAAAGAATTATTCTGTCCCGAAGGAAGAACTTCGTGTACGGCCATGAAATCATCCCGCACCATCGATTCGGATTCAGGCCGGACCTTTCGTGTGTACATCAAGTACACAAACTGACAGAGCACATCCTATCAGGTCTCAAATTAAGAAAAGTAATCGGCACTGGTATGCTCTTCTTCGACGTCGAGAAAACTCTCGACAAAGTCTAGCACAAGGACTCGATATTCAAACTCTACGAGTTCAAAGTGGCGTGGCCTTCCGATTCGCGAGCCCTGTAACCGACGAACCTGTAACAGCCCAACAAAGCTAATAGCGTCAACTTAAAATATAAACAAGAAATAATATATAACAATTTGAGTCTACCAAACAAGTCCAACTAACATCCTATGCTGAGCTAGCCAACGTCGTTTATCTTTAACAAATTTGATTCTCGTATAAACGAGTTTTTATTACGAAAATTGTAACTTTTTAAAGAAGATAAAATTATAAAAGAGTACTAAAATTTCAAAGGTGTCTCAACTTGAAAATATGCTAAACAGATTCGGTTATGAAATTTACAACTATACTTCATGTATATAAAACAAAATCTACCAAGCTATACCTATTGTAATAACGCCGAGTTCTGACAACTGTTCAAGTGAATTAATATCTCTGCCACAGCTTTGTGTTCGAAATAAACTAGTTGCAATTTCACGCCATGCCAAGCTTTGATATTCATTTCACATTTATAGCTTATTTCAAATCTAGTTAATATTATAACAAATATTATTATATTTTTAATTCATATACGCTCTTACTCAATATCTACTTTACTTTTTGGAGACATTTTCGTTTTTTGCCAATTTTTTATTCAACTTAACACAATAGTGCATTGTCAAAGTAAATCTGATATGTCTGAAAATTAGATACAATGGTGATTTTTTAAAAGTATAATGTCTGTTTTTTTATATCGGGATCTGTATACCGCGCATTAGTTGTGCCTAACGCAGACCGGGTCTGGTTGATTTATGACAGAATTTTGGTGATTATAATAATATTTTCTTATAACAGTTTCGGACAGTGGTCTTATAGGCGACAAACGGGTATATAGCATCTTGAGAGCTCCAAAAGCTCTGCTGGTTCAAGCGACAACTCGAACGACATATATATTTATATATATTATGAAAGTAAGCCTCTCAACCGCTTTTAGAGTGGAATTTTGTAAGAAATCATATACGTTATCTGTAAGTAAATGAACTTGTATAGAATACTGTCATAACTATAATATTTATCGTCTTAAAGAACACATTCACAGAGGAAGTAACTTTGTTCATGTCTTAATTTTAAACTACTAATTGAATTATGTTACACTAGAGCTTTATCCAGCTCGGGCCTTCGAAAACATAAGAGATTTTATATAAACATAGTTTAATTTTTAAGTTATTCAATTTTAAATAATTACATATAGACGTTAACTAGATGGTAGTCGTTTTAAGACGAGAAAACTCCTTTGTTTTTCCAAGCTGGTGATGAGCAATTATTTATAGTTAAAACAGTTATCATATTAAAGTTTTGGTGTCAATGTATACTTGAAATTCCATTAAAATTGATGTTCCATTTATATTTATAATACGAAGTGTATAACGGATGATATTTAATGTAGTTAAGGGTATTATATTATACGGAAAACGTATCTTCTATCGATAATAATTTGTTATAGCCTTAACGGAAACAAATTAATAACAAAAATTTATTTGCAATATCATTAATTACCTGATAAATCAAAAAAGTTAACGTATTTTAGACAAAAACATTGTAATTCTAATATGGATGCCATCTTTCACATTCCTGCATAAAACGCGAACATAAATCATTGTACAACCTAAAAGTACTATTTGTTGAACTTGATGTACCATAGCAGTTTTTTTAATCATGTTGCAAGCATTATTAGCTCATTTGTTTAGGAGATCTATACGCACAATACTATTTAATACGACGAAAACACCCGTTATCAATATGAAACGATTAACCAATCAAACTAGATATCACTAGACCGACAAATGTTGAACCGGCTTGTTGACTGCCACCAACAGCCAATGAGTATGGCTCATGGGTGACAGGTGTGGGACTTCTTCAAGTAGTTATTTATTGAAAGAGAGATATTTAATACAAATTCAAAATTAAATATGTCTTAACGTCTCATATTTACGTTCAGATGAGTCGTCCGTATGTCTGTCTGTCGTCTGAAAACATAAAATTACATATGTACTTAACACTGAATGGGCCTGAAGGCGAACGCATCGTAACATTTATTTACAGTGCTGTAACCCTTAACATACAAACATTCTTCGATTTTTTTTTAAAATTTATCAGGGATAACTTTTTGAACATTACCTGTAATCGAATTATAAAAGCGTGTACATTGCCCATAGTATGACTTAAAACGATTAAGTTGAGTCTTAGGATTACATAATTAGCTTTTGATTGCAATATTAATATGGATAATATTGCACTGTCTGGGAAAATCAGTAATAATTTTATGGGCATACACTTTAATTCACGTGTTGAGAAACATTTTTCTTGCAAAATTTAATCGAACTACTTCATCATCATCGTCATATCAGTTATAGAGTGTCCAATGGTGAATGTAGGCTCCTATATAGTCCAATTACCATCTGTTCTACGTGTTACGTGGCCTACTCATAACCACTTCAACTTGCTAATCCGCTACGACGCCGGCCACGACGGGTGCCTTTGTACGTCTACGGGTGTCCTCATACCTGATTTGACGGACTTCATCAATCTGTTTATCTAATCTATTAGTACTAAAATAAGATTGTGAAACACTAGTTCCTAGTTCAAAAAATTAACCTATTTATAAATAGAATTTTTATTTAAATGAACAATTAGAAAGTAGAAAAGGAACAAATACGGTAGATTTAAATAAAACCTACACACACAAATGCAAGTCTACGAAACAAAATTATAAGTTGAAAATCTTAAATTAACTAGTTTGAGCAACATGTTAGTGTGAATATAGTCGGTATACAATGACTTTAAGAGCAGAAAAAGACAATTTAATAAGTATAGTTAAGAAAACTTTATAATGCGGTCGACAGCAATTTAACAGAAGGCAGTATAGTGCTCTATGGCTAAATAATTAAACATAATAAGCGGCTGTTGATCATATTATTGCAAATAAATTGTACGGCTTATTGTAACATAGTTAAGTAAATAATTATAATTATATATTGAAATAAATAATCACAATTTATAAATATTATCTCAAATAAGGAGGATGCTATAAAATACAAACACTTTAATACTTGATAGTCAAGAAGATTATTCCCTAAATATAGTTTAGGGATTCATTATCCACGTTTACAAAATTAAAAACATAGAGATACGAGCTCGTATCACCAGATGACATGAACACCTGCTTACACAATTGCATACGAAATTTTCTGTGCATTATATAATACATTTATTCTATAAAGGATTGATTCATTTTATACTAAATGTAACATTGTTTTCGATGTAATAACTACTTATGGGCCTAATAAATAAAGCAAACAAATATATAATTAAAGAAATCGAACCTATTATTACGTACATAGGTAAGGAAGAAGTTGCCACACTTATTATTAATATGGTGTTTTATTATAAGCAATATGTCAAATTTCATTTGTTGCTATAAATTAACAAATAGGTTTAGTGTTTCGATAATAATTATTATGTGTAATTAAGTAGTAGTAATCTGCGTCACGCTCCTTGAAAATCCCTTAGCAATTAGACAGTCAAACCAAAGCTTCTTTGACATTTAGTGACCTATTCATTCAACATATTTTATTCATAATTTGCTCTTTATGAACTGATATGCCCACGTATAATGTTATATTCATTTTTTTCTATGTTAAATACTTTGATTTTTGTTGACAATTTTATGTAGATATACAGGCGATCAAAACTTTTGATCTTCAAAGCAATTTCTTGACCAAAAGAATCTGTAAATATAAAAAGTCATTAGGCATCATAGGTATAGATTGTCAAAAAAACGTCACTTGCAAATTAAAAATTTAATCGCTAATCTATAACAATGTATATAAAGTACACAGACAAAGGTTTTATTTTTACCTTTATATAACGTTATTACTGTCTGGCTATGATGGATAAAGGCATTTCGAAGAAGTTAACATTCAATCATTACTAAAATGAGCGGAAACAAAAATAATGATATTACATTAAATAACTGAAGAATGAAGAATATATAATGGTAATGCACAAAATTGGTGACACGAGAGATATATATAGTGGGTGATTAGTTATAAGTATATAATATTTAAAGGTATAAATATATAGGCCATTTTCCATCAAAAACCTTTAAAGCTTTTATACCTTTTTTCAATCACCTAAATAAAATTATCGCTCTGAAATATGTCACCTAAATTAATTTTTCTTTTCGAACAGGCCAATAACTTCTGGTAGCTCAAAGTATATAACGACAAATTATCATAATCATGTCAGTCGCCCACGCCATCTGCAAGGTATAAATCTACCCCAAAAATCCACAATAACCGGTCTTGCGTCGCCAATGTCTATGTACCGCAACCTTGACTATATAGTGACAGATAGTAAACAATAATCAATTTTAATGTATATCCGAATTTTGAACATAATTTTTCTTTTTATAATTTTTTCATGTCATTTATAATTTCGAAAACCATTGGTATGTTCATTAGTAAAACTTAATTTATACTTTAATTCACAGCAAAAAAAAAAGCTAATAATTCACTCCTTTAAACTATAGTCAATAACCACATAGTCATAAAAATGTAAATATTTTTATAATTCAAATGGAAAATTAACAGTTCGTGTCAAATAGCAATTGACATATTAAAAAAATAATGGCGATCACCAATTTATATCATCACAATCATCACAAATTCGTAAAAACTCGAATCAGGCATCTTTTAACACGGAAAACTTTGTTACTTTGTTGTTAAATCTGCATTACTGGTACGAAATAGTGAATCAAGTTGGCGCCATACCATTTTCCTAAGAACATTTCATTCAATGTGAGATAGGACACGTCATCCTATCAGAACCAAGTTATGTAGTCACTTTTAAATTCATGTGGCTAAGAACACGAAAATTTCGGACAACAGTTGGTACTGCTAAATAGATTCAAGTATCAAGTGGCAAATTCTCTGCCCAAGTTGTCACCTGTTTGAATTTGCCTTTCGCATTTTGATTTCAATGATAACTTTTATATTGTACAAAGCAGTATAATACATTGTAAAATTATTTTAATGCATCCTTTATTATACTAGCACGTTTACGCAATGTATTAAACATTTTGAAGTATTTGACCAAAAATTTGATCTCTATTCATATCACTACATTCATTACATTTCAACGATCCGAAATAATTTATAACTTTTGTTTGTCGAAATAGTGGTAATTTATCTAAACCCATATTAAAGTTACTAGTGGTTAATTGATGTTCAGGAAATCCATCCATTATTGAAAATGTTACACCTGGGAGTTCTATTCGTTAATCAGGAGGGTACCTACCATCCCCGCGTTCAACATTTAGCCCTCGAAATCTTTTAAATTAATAAATCCTGTTAAATTTAGTTCTAACGACATACATTAAATATTTAAATATCTGCAGTGATTATGCTAATTTTCTTACAGTAGCGCTAACTTAAATGTTTATACTCGTACGTCTATACAATGTTTTAAAAATTGTACAATATTCGAACTTCTCTTCTGATGTATCCGCTATATCTACGAATAAATTAAGATAACATTTAATTATTTTTCGTCGATTCTTTAAATTTATTCATAAAGGACTATTGGATTAAACAATAAAGTTAAAGCCAATAAAACATTTGCTTTCACATGATACCTTTTTCGATAATTATTCCAATTTAATTATGATTGTTAAATATCAGAATTGTATGAATATGACATCGAACATTTTAATGTTAATTTATGAACATAGCGGACAACGAACAAATACACGTGGACGAATATTTTTACGTATTCCAATATGGATTGTCTGTGTATAATTTTTATATCAAATTTCATTTGCTTGATATAACATATATATAACAAAGTGTATAGTAATACACCACAGTCGTTGGAAAAATCGTAAATTCAAGTAAATTTCTAGTGACATATAGTCTAATAGTAGCCTGCCAACACCTGGTTTTTCCAAGTTGCAGTAAAAATAATTATATCCATCGAAGTACGAAAACGATTTACACACCTTTTATTCATAAGTGAGTCGTGTCACTTTCTGAACGTATAATCTTATAAAAATTAAATTGTCCACCTGAATAAATAACATTTTATTTATATATAGCTATCCCTTGTTCGCTATGCGTAGACCGAACTGTCTTTTGAGCATGTAATTTATAATTTGAACTACAATTTTGTCTGAAATAAAAGCTTATAGTATTTCATAATATTTTTTATTTATTTTTTATAACTACTTAATATTCAATATCGATAAAAAAAACTTGTATTAATTAATAACTTGCGAATGCTGCCTAGTAAAAGAATGTCACAAACAGATGTCGACTGAGATTGTTTGAAATATAAGTGCGAGAGAAAATTCACGGAATACGTAAATTGCAAACTGTTGATGACTGGTAACGGATATTAAGTTTCAGTTTAGTTGTACTATTGAGAATCTATTTATTAGAAGAAGTAATATAAATCTGGGATCGTAACGATTTATACAAGATATTTTTTATTCTTTATTCATATTGTGTAAAATAACGAATGAACGAATCATTTATATTCAAGCTTTTTCGTTAAAATTATTGATTTAAAAATAGATAATATATGAGTAATTTCTATGTAAAAATTATTTTGCTTTCTATTTGTTACAAAACCAAAAAGGATTTTATATGTATAAACATATAAATATATACATCTAAATATATATATATATATATATATATATGCATATTTACCAATGTTAATAAATATATATACATTACTTTCGTTCGTAAACAACTTTCACAACTGATTAGCAAGTAAAAGTGGCAGTATACAGCGCGCAGAGCAGATAGCCACAGGGGCATTAAGGTTTTCTAATAAAGATCACGGACCGGTGAGCGCAGCGAAGAATGTCTTCATATGTGGACGAACAATTTTGTTAGCGTCGTCGGAAGGAGCAAACCGCTTCCAACCTGAATTATTGGAAATCTATGGGGTAGGCCCGTATTCCGCCGTGGACGCCCTACGCCTGAAATGATGGATCTTTTTAATTAAAAAGAAAAAAAAACATTTTACATTAGCACTTTACGTTACATTTTCATTTTATAACTTCTACTTTTCAGACTATAGACATGGGTGTCTATGGCAGTGGGACTGCAAGACATGGTCCTCCCCCTGTGATCGTCACGTTGACCGGTTTCACCCTGTCCACATCCAGCGACTTCATAACTAAATGAGACAAATTATTCTATAAATTGTAAAAGCTTGTATTTAAAATAAAACTTATAAAAACATGGAGATATCTCTTGTACCGAAGTATTATCATACTTAGAAGGATAAAACTACAAATGAATGCTTAAATCATTGTTACTATAAAAAGATGATCCAATTTGCTTACAAGTTCTTGAGGCACGTCTGTGAAGCAAACTTTCGCGTAACGTAATAATGGAACTATCAACGTCTTTGCTAGCAATATTTTAGTTTCAGCAGAAAATGTTCACGAGACATCCGAGATTTGCTTTGTCTGTATCTTCTTTTAAATATTAACTACGTTCAATCAATACGTGTACCAGTGTTCATTAAATAATTTTTTTTTTAATTATATAATCAACAGAAGAATCGAGTCGTCATTTGATTTGAGTTGATCTAAATATCAAATATATTAACATGGCAACATAAACTTAATTTCTATCTAGAACATTATAAACCTCATAATATGTATACTATTAATGCCTTGTGGTTTGGCTCTTAAGCATGTAGGATATATTGTTATACCTATAGCAAAGTCATGTGATCGAAGCCGTATCTAATGGAAATTTTTAATAATACTTAAAAAATGTATGCTTTATCTGTAAAAGGATTTAGCTTTTCATTTCTGAATCATGTAACACGCTTTCAATTCAAATGCAATTAAAGCCTGCAAATTCAATCGTTTAGCCAGTCTTTGTATTCGGGTAATCGAATGTTCAATTGCGCAAGATCGCGATTATCCAGAAATTGGAAATTGGATGTTTGAAGAAAATTGGGAATAGGGCTCTAAATTTGCTGCTTCCGTTCACTGCATTAAAAAAATAAAACTTCTTTATAGCTGTAAAGTAGTGTAAAATATACAAATATAAAAAGATACAAATTTATTAATAAAAAAGACTTGTAATAAACAATAGTCTTTGATTGATAACTGTAATAAAACGCTAAATTTGCAATAAAGATATTTAGTGTAAAGCGTTTTTAGCCCAGTGGTAGAGGACTGAGACTTGCGATCGTACGTTGCCGGTTCGATACCCAGAATACAATCTTTTATAACTAATACTTTGTGCATTAATTACACAGGATTGCCATTGCTCACGAACAAGTTTCCAGAAGATGTGCAGCAGCTTCTTCGGCATACCGTAAACCCGCACAGCGCCTACCAATCTTCCAAGATAGGCGATTATGGTATACCCCTATAGATATCTTTGGAGGCCTAAATCTTGCAGTGGGTATCTAGAGGCTGAAACAATGATTGGCTATCTTACGCCGACGCGTACTCCGCACTTCTTTTTGTGGGAGATAATTAATAAATTCTGTTTGTTATTTTTAACATGTCAAAAAAATGTTCTAACCTTATTTTATACCTACTTGAGCTATATTTGCAACTTCGTAAAATCCGCTCTTAGCTCTGTAAAAGGTATTACGTATTCTTAGCAAACTTCAAGTACCTAAGCCTTATGATTTCAAAGGTATGGTGAGTCAGTACATAAGTGGAAAATCTTATATATGTATATAACATAATTTGATAAAAATTACGAAACTATAGACAATTTGTTTTCACATTTAAAAGAAACTTATGTCGTATATAACATAATCAATAAATAATATAATTATATTAAATATATGTAATATATTTCATTCGCATTGATTGCATTAGACATGCAGATGCGGTATTTTGTGATTTTATGCTTTTGTCAGCACATGTCATCGGTCAAAATTTATATGCACCTTGTGAACCTCAATTATTCTTATGTATTAAAAAATAATATATTGATAACATAAATTACAGTAACTACCACAAAATAAATAAAATGGTACCAAAATTGCTCCTCTGTCTTAAATACTATCGTTTTTAATGTACTATTTTTAAGTAACATTTATAAAACCACACCGTTGCACTACAAACTGCCAACTGCTGAAAATCAGCTACAATTACACGGTGTGCCAGCTCAGAATATCCATTATGAAATTTAAAATCCTTATGCTTACTTGTTTACAAGACTTGTCTTTTCTATATTTAATCGCACTTGATTACTTCTACGAATATTTAGTCAATCATCTGTGTAAAGTTATAATGAAACATTTATAAAATCGTCATGGATTTTAAGATTTCTAAGATTTTTTCATATTTATAAAATTTATAAAATTTATGTTTTTGAATAATTTTCCTTAAAGTGGTCTAAAATATATCTATTATTTAAACGTTGTGATCAATTTAGCGGGCTCTTTTTTTAACTATTAATTTTATGAAGGTTATTGAATTCGAGGGAAAATGAAAAAAACTTCTAATTTCTATCGTAAGTTTTGCACAATACCACTTTTTATTTTTTTCTGCGATAAATTTTGTTAATATTTTAACAACAACATTTACCATTATAATTATTGAATTTCTATGTATAAATATGCTCGCCGCTTCCCTGTCACAAGAAAAAGATACAAAAAATAAATAAAGTGAATATGGTGTACTGTACCGCGCATAACGAACTCACTAAGTGAATTTCTCATTATTATGTTTTATTAATAATTATGCAAATGAATATATTACCAAAACAGTTTATTTTCATTATTAAAGATAGGCAGTTTTTAATAATTATGTAAATCTATATCTAACTTAAGGCGAGCTATTGTTTTATAAAAATATTAAATATTCATATGGCAAAATTATCTATGTTCGAAGGAGTTGAAGGATACAGACTCTACACAGTATTACTTATATCGGAAAAGTTAAGTTTTAATTACAAATCCACAATATCCTTTAGCAAAATATTTTTAAAGTTTACTGTATTAAAGATTGTCATGTCATATAGCTTTTCTTTATTTAATATATAATATCAACCAAAGTTTTTTGTTTTCGAAAACCTGTATGTTTTGAAATATACTAAAGGGATTTGACTTAATTTACACTACCAAAATAATCACCATAATTTTATCCTTCAGAATATTACAAGATCGTTTTTTTTAAACAAATACTTTTCTTGTTTCTTCAAAAAAAAATTTTTAACTTCTAATAAGCATCATTAAATATTATTTGACCCAAGACATAGTTAAAATCACAGGACGTCTTTGGAAGCGTGCTGCGCAAACCCAGTAATCGTGGCGATCTTTGTAGGAGGCCTATCTCTTGTAATGGGTGTCTATCGTCTAAAAAAATATATAAATCTCTGTCATGTGTATGTTAAAATAATTTACAAAAAATAACTTTCTTTCTCTTACTTTTTCGCCAGGACAAAGCAACCTTGTCTCTCCATTCTCTCTCTCTCTCTCTCTGTCTTTATAACTATAACTTTATTTTAATATCAGTTCGCAATGTTAACCGAAAGTTTTCTTAATTTACTTGCTTAACTAATTTCAATTAGGTATCAGCTAGTTTTGCACTAGCACAATTAACACAACATTTTGAAGTATATACATATCCATTACTCGAAAGTTATTGAATTAACATTAATGTTTGCTTATAGAGAACGTACTGAGTTCCTTTAATCGTTTAAAAAGAAAGTAATAAAGAAATTAAACACTAGAAGATAAATTAAAAGAAAAACATAAAGAAGTTGAAAATATACTGATTACTATTACGTTCAGTGGTGAAGACATCTAGTTTTGAATCCATTCAAGTTTCTAATGTCTTTTAGAAATTATCATGTGTAATAAGACGCTTACACTTTGTTGAACGTAATAGTTAAAGATTTCACACTACGTGGTAGTAACGCTTATATATAGTGCGGTAAATAATAACTCTTCTAAAATTAAATTAACATAATGTTTAAATAGAAATATCATAGCGCTTATAGCGTATCAGTGCGCATTTTGTGCTCTACGGGGAAAACCTTTGAACGGGAAAATTCTGATGCATTAGTTGCTTTTACATCCCAGTTTAGTTCGAATTTTTTTTTTCATTTATTCACCATTATCATGTATTATTCGAATGATGATTTGTTCTATCCCATTTTTTCACATTTTACTACCCTTTAAAAAAAGAGCACGCCTGCTGAATTAATTTTGCTACCTGATGAGTAACTGTCCTTAATCATTTAGCGGTACTTCTCATACCCTCTCGACGTGATCGAGAATACCACAGCCGTAAGACGTCAATTCCTGGACATAGACCATTAAATTAATCGCAAAACAAAGTAAACATTGCAAAAATGAAGTTTGTGTTCCAAAGACTTGTGTTTCTTTAAATTGTCATGTTTTCGACAGGAAGATTTTTTTACATGCGTAGTTTCTTTTTCTAATCATTTTCTAAAAAGAGATAGCAAACAGCAAAAGGTGTAACCGTAGTGGTAAGGTGTAATTACTGTTTGTCTTTGAACCTGTGAAGCACTAAAAACATACGTAGATTTCAGTTGCATTTGCACTCAAGAGTCTCAAAATCTCAGCCTGAAAAATTTGTTTGAAGTTGTAGATTAAGGACACATTTTTGAACTTTATGGTATATTTTATTAAAATATATATTAGCGCATTTCTACTCACCAATGAAGTTAGGTTAATACAGATGTTGAGATAGTTTGAGAGCTGCACGACTCGTGTGTGTTATCATTAACCGAGTTAACTCTGCTTTGTTGCTTGCGAAGTCGAAGAACTTGCATTTTCCCTGACGGTTTCTCCTCTCTAAAATCATATTAATTAATTACATCAACGTGCAAATCTCTTTGAGAAAATTATTATATGTTGAATGATGTGCTATTGCAGGGGTGGCCAATGATAGTCCGTGCCATTTTTCAAAATTTCAAATTTCGGTCAAGTTGCTAATTAATACGTTTTTAAAATATTAACAAAAAGGTCATTTTTTTATAAATGTACATAATGTCTGTTCTGAAATTAAATAGTATAAGTATAGTAATATAGTATTTATAAAAAAAAATTTAACACATACGGGACGATACCGTTTTTTTTTTTAAATGTAATGACATAAACATTAAAAACAGATTTAGTTATATTTACCGCAGACCATAAATAACCCTTTAAAGAAAGGTTGGACTTCCCTGTGTATTGTTGTGTGTTCCCTGTGTATTGTGAATTAAACATAATAATATTGAAGTTTCATTTTTATAAGCAATAAAAGCTCAAGCAATTAAAGTATCTATTATTAATAAGCTACATATTATTAGAATTTAAGCGCAAATATTATTTTTTGACACAAACATACACCAACAAATTTCCTATTGCTGAAGTTCATTTAGAATACATTTTTTTCCTGTTTTTCTAATTAAAGTCAACTCTGATTAAACAAATATAAATCCGGGAGATCTATTTTACTATCAAAAATTGTAACTCTTCTTCGTATTTAAATAAATGAACAAAAAATGTACTCACGCTTCTAAACAAATCCAAAGAGATCTCTATGTGGACGATTTAGTATCTTCTGCATATACTCTTGATGAAGCAATCGAAACAGTGGAACAATTGATTCAGCTGTTCAAGACTGGAGGGCTTGATCTAGTAATATAGACTAGCAACGGTCCATTTTCTTAAATGTATACCGGTATCTCATCGCGAATCGCAATTTTTATATTTTGATAATGAAAATTGTTTTAAAATATTCGGTCTCCGCCGTCTATCCGCTGGTGCCGTTTTCTCCTTTTTAATTATTGCACCACGGCCTGTGTGTAAACGTAATATATTATCTGTAACTGCATGATTCCATGACGTTTTGGGTTTGGTAGGCTCAATTATTCTCTTCGCTAAACCACTAATCACACAACTTTGGAGTATCCATATTGATTGGGACGAAGCCTCTCCTTCCAGTATAAATTTAAATTTGGCAAACATTTATACACACGTTACTGCTTTTAATCTAAATTTCAATTTCTTCCACACATGGAATAGAACCAAACTCTGTGCTTTCTTATTATAATGTTCCTGTTTTTTTCCGAAGTCTTTTTGCTCCGCGAGAATATTAATCTATTCAAAATAATAATAATAATTATAAAATTGTTCATTAATTACCTTCTCAAAAAAATTAGAGAAAATTACTTCTAGTAAGTGCTATAAGCATATATTTAACCTTTTTTAAACAATGTCTTTATTACTGATATTTTTAGTTTGTCATATAGTGGCATAGTATAGGAGCTAAATTTAAACTTTTGTGCTTAATACTTTTGGTACTAAAGCTGTCGTAGCCTGTACTATTTGTATTTCTAAGATTAAGAATAATGCGATTAATGTTATTGGGCGCGGTTGTATCTATAAATAGCGATTTAGGAATCATCAGTATATATTCATAGGCTGTAAAATTATTGGTAAAAGTATTCATTTTACTTTTCATAAAATTAATTTGATCAATGTAAATCTTATTAAGAGCCTCAGCAGTGACTTGAGTACCGCGTATCAATTGCCCATAACAATTTATTTGACAAATGTATTTCTTTGGATAGTTCATTTTTGTATCGTTAATAATGTTTCATGTAACTTTAGTTTAATTTATTAAATTCTTTGTATATTTATTGAACTGAGCTTTTTTTGTCAAACATTTATTATTTTTAATTTTAGTATGGTTATTAAATATTTGCTTGTTATTACTATTCAGTGTAACTCTATACGTCCACACTGTCTTTTTTTCTACTATTCAATTTGATACCCTTGGTAGTTCATTTTGATTTTTTTTTCCTAATGAAATAATTTTTTTGAACTGGAAAACATAGATTATACAAACAACCAAATAGCTCATAGTAACATTTTTACACCACATTGATGTCAGTGGCACTGTATTCATTACATCCATCTTTGTAAGTTAAAATAAGTTTAAAAGTCTAAAGTTTTTTTTTTCGCATTTTTTTTATTTTTATTATTTCATTTATTTTGTTATTCATATCACACTGTGACACACCTCATTAATTAACGAAACCCATCAAAGTTTGCAACAAGCAATGTATTTGTTGTTAACAAAAGGTAACTTAAAACATTAACTTAAAAATAAAACAAAACTTCTCATTAATTATGCGAAAGCTAGCAAGCGAAAGTGGATAATCTGGTCGGAGTCTGGGCGATAAAAGAGCCATCCCTGCCTTAAGTTCTTGCTCGGATAGAGGCTTTCTCAAGTTTTACTGATTAATTTTTACATCTTGTTAACGTTCTCTTCTAAATTTGATGTTAATTGGTAAAACATTAAACTGGACAAATTTAATATTTTACTCCTAAAAGTCTAGCCGTAATAATAGTTAAGGTGTCTACAAAAGCAACACGTGTAAATAATTTAAAATATTTTATGAGAAGTTTAAATAACTAATGTTAACCGTCTCATCGAAAAAAAAATCAGACCTGAAACATAACATTATTTACTATTTAGTTGCTTAGTAATACACAACATCCTAAATAAATAAAATATCAACAGCTCATGAACATATTAATAAAAATAAACTTTTTAACAGTTGATCTTAATGCACAAATATTAATAAGAGAATTCCAGGTCAAATATATAAAAGTACGTAATAAGTAATATGTTAAAAGCATTTCATTTTATCATCTGTACAAAACATGAGAACCTGTAAATAGGCGTTTCGTGTGTACCGTTAAAAATTTCACAGTGAAAACGTCTCATTAATTATGTAAAAGGTACCAAACAAAGTGGATAATCTCTCCGATGTCGGAGAGTAAAAGGCGGCAGCCAAGCTTCAAACTTCTTTTAGTAAGATCAAAGCTTTCTCGAGTTTTACTGATTAATTTTTGCATTGTTTCGTATTGCTTTATTTACTGAAACTGCTAAAATGGAACATATTGTCGTAAAAATACTTGACACCTATTAACCATAAAGTGGCTATTATAAATTTTAGTTCGTATTGTTTATTTTAGTTTAAATTTGTATTATTGTATGATAGCCATTAGTGTCGGTTAGATGTTATGGTAATAATGAAGATACTTGATGCTCTATTTAAAGTTTTCCAGACCAAACTCTAAGTAACTTGTTACTAACGAGTCCTTACTAATTTTTAGTCATATCGCTCATAGATAGAACCAAAAAACATTGGAAACAAGTTATTGCAGGGAAAATAACTTTCGAACGAAAATTTAGAACGATCAACCAAAAATATTACAGCAAAGCTTGAAACTAGTGCATACATTAATGACAGATGATCACATAACATTTTTTTTAATAAGTACAACTAAACATTACCCAGTTGAATCTATAAGCAAAATAAAAAATAAAACTTTTGAACAGTAGCGTGTTGCACAAAGATAATTAATTATAACGGCAAATAATAAATGTTACACTTTAACCCTTAAATACATAATGTTGAAAAATTGCAACATACCACTTAAACGTAAAATAAGTACTACAATTAAAACTACATACATAGAGTTGTATATCGTGCAACATAATATTTTATAATAAATAAGTATTAAAAATATTGTATTTTAATTTTTTTCTATGTAAATGTAAGCGTGTAAATAAAAATCATACATTTAAGGGTTATATAAACAATGGAAACTATAATATAAGCTAGAAGTTATTCTATGAATGAAGTGGTACGATGTGTGATTTATAATTTTTTAACACAATATTTCCACTATAAAAGGAAACAAAAAGGATAATTTTTCCGAAGTCGAAAAGTAAAAGTCCAGTAATGGACGTCTTGTAAATAAAATGATGATGATGATGAATACTGTTTTGTAATAAAATTAATGATCATTACACATAAATTACACCAAAATCTTTATATAACTATGTCATAAAGAAATAATTCAAACATCTATATAAAAATCCCAATTAAATTGTGCAGATTCAAAATATTTCAACATCTTGGTATATTGGGTAATTAATAACAGAAATTGTACTAAGATCCTGTTGAAAATTTAAAAAACGTCAGCCAGGTAACGATTTTTATTGGAATTTTTTGATGTTATTTATTTTGCACCATAAAAATTACTGTTTCCTACTTTTAAAAAAAACATTGTATTATTCCAATACTAAGAAAAGATGCAATATCGTTAAAAACATATTTTCATGGTCCATTAACCAATTAATCTTTTCTATAAGACGCTAAAAGGTAAAAAAATGTAAAAGAAAAGACTCGTTCAGAGATTAATAATTAAGCTTGTTAAGAAAAGAGTACGGCTACCCCTTAGTTAGAATAACAAATGCCAGAAGTTCTTAATTAAATATATTTTAACGTTTTTTCTATACGTATATATAGTGAGATACATTAAGATTATTTTCTTGGTTAATAATTTATAATAATGAAAAACAAAGCACCGTAATATAAGCCAAGTAATAAATTATATATCAATATATCAGAACTGAAAGTAATATATCAGAACTGAAAGTTAATGCGTCGAACGTCATAAACCGTAGAAGATATAGTAAGGGGCTTGCATCTAACGTTATCCGAGAACCCTAACATGGTCGTCTGACCATCTTGCAATGGACATCCTGCGCTACACTTGTCGGCCATCTTTTCTGCGCGCGTTGCCATCTTGTATACCCATTGCCACTTCAATTTGCCAATCCGCTAAGCTATATCTATGTAATAAAAAATATAGTCTTACTTATCTTAACAATATTAAAAATGAAATCTATTCTACACTTAATACTTATATGAATTATTTCATTTAATTCTTGAGCGTTATTTTTGGCTGTTTTGAATATGTAAACAATAAACCAAATACATCTGTTTCGTAAAATACAACCAAAGTTTATATAAAATAAGTTTATTTATGATACCAACACCTTAACATAGTAACGATTTTATTGGCGAAAACTTTAATGAATTTCTAATGTCTACGTTCGATTATAGTATTACTTAAACTACTTTTATTTCTTCCCATAAAGATAAAAACTAAAAAAATGCTAAATAAATTTGTTGAAATTTTATTATTAAAGATAAAAGTAAAAGACAAATTAAATGCTTAAGTATTCAATCATTCAAGATTAATGCTAAATTACAAAACAACAGTTTATTGTTTTATCATTATTATTAAGGGCCAAAACTGAGTATATAAAATATGCCGGTTAAAAGATGTGTCAAAAATATGACAAATCACATCTTGTACTCTAGACTGTAGGACGTAATTCCGAACACGGAACCGTCGAAAAAACCTTCGCAACTAGAGATTAAAATATAGAAATTATGAACATGTGCACCTTGATTGGTAATAACACACGACACTTTTTTTTAAGACATCTGTTTCGTTATTGAGATCTTTGCGAGACAAAAGGAAACATTACCAAAAAAATAATTAAATTCAATAAACTAGGTCTTTTTAATTTCAATAATTATAAGCAACAAATTTTATTGTATGTAAAGAATTATGTTTATTAAATTGATTTCTTATTATCATGAACAGTACATCATATACAAAACAAAAATATTTACGTAAACATAAATATATACTGTTATAACTGTTTTATTTTAAAACCTGATATTGACATATTTACTTTGTTACCAATGGTGCTTAAGAATTAGTTGGTTATTACAAGGAAGTCGATAATAAACAGATAAAAAATCTTTAGTTTTAATAATGCTACAAAATAGTAAAACGTGATTAAACATAATGCAGTATAAGCTAACAGAGTCTATGAGGACCGTCATCGGCATTTGGCAATACATTTCTCAACATTAACCTTTCTGAGTATGCAATTTCATCCAATTATGATACGAGTACGTATTTTCATTAAAAATAAATTTCATTTTTGCTCTAGAAAATCAAATAAATGAAAAATAACTCTTGTTTTTATTTACCTCATAATCATTTATTAATTACGTAACATATACTCAAGATAATATCTAAAGTTTGCGTCCAGTTTATTTCGATATGTTCCCTGTAACAGATAAATGCATATTTTCTCGTCAAGTACTTGTTTACTTTCAAATATTATAATAATAACAAAATTATAGAAAGAGAAAAAAACAGTTTAAAGTTAAATTGAATAGAAACCATTCCATGATCGGTTAATAACGTTCGAGGAGCAATACTCCGACCTGCAATACGATAATCCACGGACTTTTTATAATTGTAATTGCTAATAGCCCTTGCTAGTTGTTCATATTTAAAAATATGGAATGCTTGATATCAAATTTCGATATAAAATCTCGATGTAAAATATTAATTCAGACTTAAAATCTTAACTTAAAGGCGTTCCTAACAACGGCTTTCTGATTATTAACTGCATTAACAACCACGTTGATAAATAAACATCAGATTTAAAATCAACGCACGTATTAGCGAGTGTAGAAACATAATTAACAAGCGAAACAATTTATCGACAAATAGGGGTGAGATTTTCTTACGGCTTTGGTTTGTTCACTACACAAGTCGCCGAGACGTGACTCGAATTGTGATGATTATGTAGATTTGATTTGTGAAATAATTTAGTGTGGAAAATTGCCCGTCACGATTATTACAATTTTTTTATTAATTATTGAATGCTAAATAGTTTAAATCAGCTTTGGACAAAACTTTAAAAACAAAAGAATTACTGTTAAGATATTTAATAAATTATAAAGGTTTTCATTTTCTATTTCTGAAATATGTTTTAGTAAGACAAAAAAAGATCTTACGTTGGTAATGCGATGATGTTGTTCCATTAAGCTTCGGAGACGGTTAGTCCCGCGCACGCGATGTTTGCATTACAGAAAAAATATTTTCATTATCAGTTGATTATTGTTTTCAAAACAAGTTTTTGTACTTCGCTGTGTACCTTTTTAACATGAAACTTTTTAAATTTTTACGACATCACAATTTATTCGTATTATATTCGTAAAATAAAACTTAATTAAAGATGTAGCTTTTGGCACATCGGACAGAAAGACAATAGAGCAAAACATGGCAAAGATTGCCTGTTCTCAGGTTTTGTACAGTGTGGTCTATATCGTAGTCTATACGGTACTCCGCCAGCTTGGAAATTACGGTAGACAAACATGACGCTTTACCGATCCTAGCCGAATATTTCGATCTTATTTGCGACGTGGTAAATGAGAGATACTATATATATATAGCCAGATACTATGAAAAGTATTATTTTTAAAGCATTCATGTTACGGAGAAAATTCACAATACAAAATCGTAATATTTTAAAATGTAGTCTTATCGCTGAATTTTCCAATATGTTTCTCATATCAATATTTTTGCATTATATCGGCAATTTATGTAAAAAAAATTATTGTTAGTAATATTTATAAAGGTTATATATATGCAGCTCGTAAGAGAGTTATATAGATTGTATCTGTAAAGGTTCATGTAATAACGATGTCTCCAATCATAACATATTAAACGATTATACTAAACACCGAGATAAACTTTTACTGTCAAAAGTTATTGGCCTGTCGTACTCACATAGAAAAAAAACGTATCTCTAGATGACAACTCTGTTTAAGATATATAATAAATTTCTTTTTCTTTCGCACACAGTTAGTTAAAACTATTTTTTTCTAATGCACAATATTTTTGTTTGATTATATCCTTACACGCCTCACTTGTTTTTAATTGTTTGACAATAAAATATTAATTTACGTTTTGGTTTTTGTGATAAGAAACAATTGTTGTTTTTACTATTTTCTTCGGATTTTCTCTATTTTTGCCCCTTAAAAAGTCATTGACGGTAGCCTAACTAAAACATGGAAAATAAGCAGAACAGCTTCACTGCTCGGACCGTTTTCAAGTTAAGAGATATGATTTATTTTCAATTATATACATATATTGTATTTAATGCTTCTTTGTTTTTTTCGACAAAGTACGACTATAAATGCATTTTTTTGTACCTGATTAAATATTACCATATACATTATTAATTTTCAGTAGTGAATCTGCAAAACGATTTACAACAAAGCTTGACAAAATCATAAAAAATATGAAATATAACTCAAAGTGAAAATCGCAAATTTAGTTCAGATATCAAATACTCCACTTACAAACAAGTCTGTTGCCAAAGTTCGTACAGTAGTAAACTTTCAACTACGCCGTGCTCGTATGTTGAGTCACGCGATATCAACATTACATCGCAACGAGATTTCGTTCCACTTTCCAATTATTACATATCTAATGTATTTTATTTTACTTTTAAAATACATTTGGAGAATCTCCGATTTAACTATTCTGTGCAACACATAATATTACTAACAGCTTATAACGTAAATTTATGCAAAAATACACAGTTCAAACAAAAATAATTATTCTTTAGTTCAAAACTAACACACCCGGATTTTATTTGTTTATTTTGCTTTTGCTTTTTTATTTCACAAACTCTTCAAAGACAAAGTGGATAGATGACTCCGTGAAAGTCGTGGATAGACGCTGGACGCAGATGCTTCCAACTGGTCCCACTGAATATCTGATGTCTCACAGCTGAGATGATGATGATGATGAACTCGCTAAAGAATATTAAAATTTGCACCTTTTCTCCAACAAACACCAAAGCTCATTTTAGAATCTTGATATTTATAATGCAATTAAGAAAATTATTGCAAATCCTATTAAAAAGTTAAATATATTTCCAAACAATATTAAAAAAAGTTGCTGTAATTTATTACACCTCCGACATTTATCTATTTTCTCCTTACAATAAATCTTAATGTAGTAAGATTTAGAAGGTCAATTGAGCAATGCACTCCCTCGTGGGTCAGATGGGAATTATTTATTTATTTATAAATATTTCCACACAAAGCGTTCGTGGTAACAGCACAAACTACTTTAATTCTGATCTTCACTCTCTCTGCCGATAATTTTTTATCATTATTGGTTCATTTAAGTTCTTTTTTGTTGTTTTTTTTCCGTTTAAGTAATTAAAATTAACTCTATAAACTTACTAGACATTTTAACTGAAAAACAAATTTAAAGGATTCAACGAACTTATAACAAGTAAACTAAAAAATAATTTTAATAATCAAAAAAGTTTCAAACAAAACCTTCTTAACCTGTTAAAATTTAGACATTTTGCTTTAAAGGAGCGATAGGCACCGCCTTTTGCTCGATGAATTGCTCGTTTGACCTATCAGACGAGCAGTTTTTCGAGCTACATACCTAACCTTAATTCTTCTGTAGACCTTTTCATTTCTGACTCGATCAAGCAGCGCTTTTTTGCTATTAGGGTAACTGTCTCCTTACAAGGCATAAGTAAAATATAAAATATAAAAATAAAATGATCAAATATTTAAATTCATTTAAAACTGTGATTAACGAAAAGAAATATTTAACTCTGCTTTGTAAATAAACAATATATTTAATAATAAACATGTAAAAATTAGCATGCCTCTGGTTAAAACCGGGATGATTTGTAAATATTTATCGCCATATATAGGTTACATTATAAAAGTTAGAGATACAGTTTTTCATTTTTAAAAAGAATCTTTTTAAGAAATATAGTTATTTGGTTGCATTGTTTATTTAGTTAACATTTACAACAAAAAGTAAAAATATTATCCCGCCATTTTCAGATCGATTCAAGAGTTTCTTTCCGCTTTGGGAATTTTGATGTTTAAGATAAAGCTTGCTCTAGTCGACCTGTTACGGATAAAGTCGAGATAATTTTTTTAAAAAAATTAGAGCAAGATGTACGATGTCTTGAAATAAATCTTCTTAAAATAAAACTATTTTCACTAATGAAAAGACTAAATATACAAAAATATTCATCGATGTTTTGGAGTGCTACACAAGAAGAAAGAAACCTAATGAAACGTATGTTTATGTAGATTTCTGCACCCAACAGCTGATAAGGCTCAATCAAGAAAATTTACTAAAATACTTTACCAATGAAAAGGTAAGGTTTTTTATAGTGATAACACTAGACGAAAAATATATTTATCCACTTGCAAATATGACAGCTTGGTATGAAAATGTTGAGGAATCAACAGATAGTGCAAACTTTACACACAGATTTTTGCCTCTCCATCCATCTTCAAAAATACATAAGACCGTAAATATACCTACATCATCAACATCTTAACGTTGATGGACATAGCTCTCACAAATTTTCAATAAGAATGTTATGAAGCTTCCCAAACACAGCGCCTTCTCAACAACCTTAACAAGGACGTCTATATCCTGAAGGTGAACATTCTACGCCGCCGGAAAGACAGTTTCATGCCAGAACCTGAAGGACCCAGTGGACATCTGAAGTGCGTGGCCTGGTCGGAGCTACTTCAGCTTGTCAATCGAGCTGGTTTTCTATGGATCTCCACATTAAATATTACAATAGTCTATGTAAATATTATCCGGTTTTGCAACGTCAGAAATAATATTAGTTTTAGGTTTTTATATCATCGTAATATATCATCCTTCTTTAGGCAGGGTCAGGTTAACATTAATATGGGACTATCAAAACTACTTGTCATAAGTTTTTTGGCATATGAAATGTGAAATAACAACAACAGAATTTTAATACAAACACAAATACTTTGTAAATATTTATTGTTGTACTAAAGTAGATAAGAAGTGTTAACGCCATTATAATATATTTGTTTGTTATATTCTTGTCTTGGAGATATAAATTATGCCGGTGTCATGTGTTGTTTCTTTACTAAAGCTGTAGCATAACTTCTGAGCTATGGAATGTAAGCTGCATTGCGGCTAACTTGCCACGTGACATGAACTACAACTTTTCAAGTGAACTTTAGAGTTTCTCGATATTTACTCCGCTGTAAGCAAAGTGCATTTCGATTTAAATGTAAGGTATTGCAAGTGACGTGTGGTAAAATTGTTTCTCAAAATTTCTAACAAACGCGTAAATTGCAATCCCAATTCCTAGACGCAACATGTGTTTTTATTTTATAATCTTTAATGTTTTGCGTGATTCTCATATCAATATGTATGTACATTATGACCTACAATTTTGTTTGATTTTTTATCTATGTACTATTTTTCGGCTAAAAACGACGAAAAGGATGCAGTTCTCCTATGGTTACGTTAAAAAATATTAAAGAAAATATTTACCAAACTTTTCTTTGTTATAAATGCTATGTTTAATAGTATAGAGTAGAAGGACCCTAGTCGTTGTTCGCTACGTCCTGTGGCCGTATATTGATTCGAAACTGAAAGATCTAAACTATTTGTGTAAAATATTCTATATCAGAAAAAATAATCGTACGTTTGTAAAGAACAATTTAACTTAAATCTCATTGACTGTTTATATCAGGATGTTTTAGATGCCTTTAAATAGATGACTTATAAAAGTACGCTGACACATTATAGTAATAGCCTTGTAGATGCCCATAGGCTAAAACTTGAACTATAAAACATTAAATCCTTGTGAAGAAAAGACAGGATTAAAAAGAAAGTAAAGTTGCTGCATAGATTCAATGTTCCAGTTCGCCTGTAAGCTTATCTACAACAACATAATACTTTAGCATGAATAATTTAAGCTAGTGTTAAAGAATGTAAATTGAATTGCTGCTCTTTTATATTTAATTTTAGTGACGTCATTTTTATTTCCCTGTAAGTTATAAACATTTAGACTTATAACATAAAAATATATCAATCTATACAATATATATAGAAATATACATTAAAATTATACCATCTTGTTACAATCGATTTTTAATTCGTTTAATTTAAGAACCGAATTAAGAAGAAACCGAATTTTTAAACCACTTATTGACAAAATGAGCATAGCGTCAAACCTGATGGGTGGCGCAACAGCCTTATTATAACTTTTCTTTATTAAACAATTTTACAAGATCTTTCATCATCTCAAAGCTTACCTCATTAAAACATTTAAATTCATCGGAGACCCATAGATGATAAATAACAACGATCACTGCATTGAACTATATAGGCTATGAATATATACTATAACCTTTTTGTATCTACATTATTAATATTTAATAAAATTATGCGTTTATATATACTTAAATTGTATTTATGTATATATTTATGTAACATTAAAGCTAATGTCTATTTTCTCTTTTGTTACCTAACATATTAGTGACTTGCGTTCCCGTTTAAAACAGGCCTAAATATTCAAAAATTTCTTGTACGCTCATAAATTGAACGAGTATTCGTTCGTTGTCTCCACTAAAGGTACACTGAAATATTAATTACGTAGAGCACATTCTCCACTTGAGGCGCGAGTCGACGTCTCTGAATCGGCTTTTCATAAGTAACAAAGGTATTTTCGTCTGCATCCTAACATTCTCCAACAGATTTCGTTACTTCACTACGTATTTAAATAAATTTTAAACGAAAGTAGGTACGAACGCATCTCTAAGGCTACACCTATATCTATTACAATTTTTTATTTAATTTAATATATCTTAAACAACTCACGGTGGCAGTTAATTTGACACATCGGAAATTATTCTATTAGAATTTTTAATCTTTTATAATTTTGGTCAGCTCTAAGTTCTCCGTATTCTGAGTCGTTTCTTAAATATTATTATAATTGTAAACAACAGAAGACTAAAACAAAGGCTATTTTAGGTAGTTCTTTCAATAATATGGTCTTCAACTTAAGATTAGTCGAAATTTATTGAAAATGTCTGTCTCTAATTTTTACCTGTTCCTTTAGTCTTTATGGCCACTCATGGATTACGGCACGCATTTTAAAGTCTAGCATATACTTTAGCCACCGAAACCTGTCAATTTTTTTAATTCAAAAGACGAAATGGCACACCTCTCACACCAATGTCTCAACTTGCGGAGGTTATGGCTATTCAAAAGAGTCTGAAGGAGAGCTTTAATACGAAGATGGATGAGCTCGGGGCCCAAATTCAGAGTTCTGGTACGGTCAAAGACATAGTGGCTAAGGTTGCCGAGGGGTTCCGGACTTGCAAAGAGCTCATGTAAATCGGAAGTAATGCTGCATACTTAAGTATGCTCAGCTTGCTCAGGAAGCAGATTGATGAATGTGCATTGCAGCTTAATGGAATGGAGACCAGGTATGGGCGTAAAGCTTTGATCTTACTGAAGCTTTCTGAAGCAGAAAGAGAGGATTGCTGTGCTGTTGTTCTGGACATCCTTCACAGTAAGTTGGCACTCCGGAATATAACACTGTCATCTATAAAAGGTAAGTTTTAATAACTTCTGCACGTTCTTCTGCAACTGGGCACTTTTCAAGGCTACTAAGAATCCCTGTAATCAGATGATACGTAACGCTAAATGCCGCCATATACTTAATCAGATTTAATGCTCATCTTCTTCTGATATCTAGAAGTTTCTTGGAGCACTAGGTTGGCAAAGCGCAGAATGTAGTCCTTCCCAATATGATTGATTTAGATGTATTGAATTGTCATTTCTCCACAGTAACTGTTTTAGATCGCCTAATCAAATCTGTTACTGTTAGGCATATATGTGGTCTATCGCGTCCTAATATTAATCCTTTTCTTTTTTCACCCATCAACGAAGAAGAGATCAAAAAATAATTCTCTCCATTAAATCAAGAGCGATATGTTGTGACAATATAAGTCGCGATATGATTGTCACAATCTTAGAACAAGTTCTCCCTGTAAATTCCCATATCATCAATTTCTCCCTCTTCTCGTGCGCATTTTCCTACACTTCCTAGTCACTTTCCACCAATCTCCATTTTGCCTTTCCTATCCAAAGTTCTTGAAGCTTGTGCACTGAAACAGTTCGCGCGCTTCATTGACGTTAACCATCTGTTCAGTCATTTTCAATCCGGTTTTAGGCTTGGTCACAGTACCTGCACTGCCCTTCTTAAAGTGACTGGTGATATTACAGCAGGTATGGAGAAAATCAAGCTCATCGTACCAGGGTTGATTAATTTCTCAAATGCGTTACATACCGTCAGTCAAGATCAAGGTCTATAGATAGATTATAGATATTTAGTCTAGATCTTCATGTCTGATAAAGTAAACATTTTGAGGTTCCAACTAAGCCTGCGTTGTCTTAGACTTGTGTATCGGTGATATCCACGCTGAAATATCCACGTCCACCCTATAAAAAGGGAGCACCTTCTTCGGTCTTTCATAATATCTTTCTAAACTTTATCTAAATGAAAACTTTTGCACTGATTTTTTCCTCTTTCTCGCAGTAGTATAAGACTTAACCAAACCATAACTACATACGTTACAGGTCATGATCACGATAAATTTTGGAAATGGTGTTTTTGCTTCTGCAGAACTGTGGAGAGCACTATGTCACTTTGGCAATTAAAAGATTCTTCAATATTGAAAATTTGATGAAATGTAAACTGTGTGTCACGGTGTCCGTTCCCAGCGCACTGTGTCAACAAAGCTCTGTCTCTTTTCACTGTTATTGTTTTCGACCGCTATGTTCGTTGAAGTGAATAATAACCTCAAAAGTGACCTGTAAAAAAATTCTGTAAACACGTAGTCCTAGATCCTCATTAAGCACTTGTTTACGGTTTTTCTTACTCAAACCCATCTGAAGAGCCAGAAACTTCTGTTTCCGAATAAGATTTCTTGCAATTTTCTTCTTAACAGCTTTAATCAAGGCTCGTATCTTAACGGATCGAAGCCGATTAGATCACTTCTTGTCATCAACGGTTGATAACTTATTGCCATACTGCAACAAAAAAATTTTTTCGACTGATCAAAACAATATAAAGCAATTACCGCTGCTTGGTCATCTTTAAGCGTTCACTGCATCCTAGAAAATTAACAAAATTGTATACACACTATAACGTTTAAAAAATATTTAAAAATCGAACGTCTGTAAAAAAATTACTATTAATATTTAAATTAGGTATTTTAGTACGACGCTTAGATAGCACTAACTCAATCGAATATTTGCCAAATCCTATAGAATTAGCTTGAAGAATTAATAACAATAGACAGGCTAATAAAACCTCTTCCGTGTTTGGAATATCATGAAAACATAAAATACAAAAAGGATACTTTGTATAAAAGATTACATACAAATATACCTTCGGCCTTTATTCATAAACATTTATGCTCGATAAAAACAATGCAAGCGGCCGCAACTTTTGATGAGTTCTTCGATTTTCTTCTCTCACTTTACAAAATTCTGTGGTGAAATGATAACCTTTGGTTCGTTTTTCCTAGTACTGCTTTCCGCTAAATGCCTTAATGGAATGTGCAACCACTCGTTCGTGCAAATATTCTCTGTAGCTTTAATATCTTTCCACCTAATATGAGAAATTAACATTCGAACACAAGTATCAAAAGAAACTTTTTGTTTGTATGCCTAGACAGCCTTTTGCAAATAAATCATAACATTCTCCGGTTTGCTGTGAAAATTTTGTTAGAGTTACACTGGCCTTTGTACACGGTTTGAAATATTTTTTTTTATCAAACAGTGCATAAAAATTCGAAAAATGCTATTGAAATACACTCTCATATTGCAAGGGCTATCTGCAAAGACATACTACATATTTTTTCCTAGATTTAGTCTATAGCAATGTAGTGTAACATTCTAAATATTATCTTGTATTAAAATAAGACCTTTTCTTTTTTCTAAGTATAAAATCGTCCTGTGTAAAATAATATAAAAAAATTGAAGCAAATACAAATTAGATATATAAAACACGTTCAAATTAATAAATGTATACCTCAACGACGAGATGATATAAAGTTTCCTCCAACCACTATTATCAAAATTTTTTCACAAACCTTTCACACTAAACATTGACTCACATGGTAAAGCTAATGCTACTTTTTATTGGTTGTGTTAAAATTGATACAAAAATATTAAAATATTTATGTTTAAAAAAAGGATCAAAGAAGAAATTTGCTATGTATACATAGGATTATGTAAACAGTCTTAATAGTGAACAATAAAATGATAATAAAGTAAACTTTATTGAAAAGAAATAATGCCCCGGCAAGTGACACGTCTTTTTTTTCAAATAAAAATATACAACAAAGTAAATGAAGATGTGTGCCTATTGTCATTATTTTATTCACGCTAGACAAGTGAAACGCTACACTGACACAGCTTCGTCAGCTTTCATTTAATGAATATTCATGCCCTTGTTCTGAAACTTCACGTTTCGTCGAAACGGACGCCGTGTGTGGAAATATTTCGTCGTTTTGAAATTAAGTCAAAGCATGACATTACACATAATAAATGACTAATCCAGCGAACATTATCATATATTTTTTTTACACAGAAGCTAAACACTGCAGATTGTTTGTTTTTTTCTTTTATTAATCGTGTAGTGTAGTATATACAGAGATTAGGATTAAAATAGCAAAGCAATTAATCTAAATATTTTGCTTAAATCACTTATGAAACTATAATAGTTTAAAATAATTTAAATAAATACTCTTTATTGTATACGAAAAATATTGAGCAATAATACCATAAAAAAATTCAAGTGGCGGTCGTACCACTCGAAGCAATTTTTGATAGATAATCGTCGTATGAAGGCAAAAAAGGACAAGTAACGGGAGTCGGCGTGTATAATATAAATATATATATATTACCCTATATATATATATATATACATTTATTTATATATACCAATATTAAATACATTAAAAAAGGTAATAAATACATCAAGAAATAAGAAAATCTAAATTAAGTTGATTTAAAAAGATAAAATTTGCATTTACCAGAGCGTGAAAAATAGGAAAAATATCGTAATTAGTAAATGAGTAATCATTTATCAAGAAAATACCCCATAACCACCCACAATGGTTTCAAGATACTAAGACATGCTCACTAGTATTTTTTAATATCTTGTTGATATCTTAATAATAATAATAACTAAACTTCATTTAAATAATTTTGCAATAATAGCCAATTTGAAAATGCTTTGAATTAATTCACATACGCTAGAATCTCTCTATCTCTCTTCTTAGATACTATGAGGGATGTACTTATATATTATATATTACATCCCTCACAGACATTTATATTTATATATACATATATATATACACACACACACAAATATATATATATATATATATATATATATATATATACATACCATAACCACTACGTTTGGCAAGTGCGTTGGCAATCGCAGTGTTATAATCCTATGAAAACTTGTTTGTAAGCAGAAGCAATTCTATATAATAAATATAAGATTTTAATCTGGGAATCGAGCCCGCGACATACGATCATAAGTCTAAGTTCTCTATCGCTGGGCTACCACTGCTTTACAATTTAAAGGCTAATAACAATGATTATAATCGAAAAAACATAGTTAAAATAGTTTTAAATATTGAGATATTTAGTAGTAATTTATTCTCAAACAAATATTTTATTTTAATTTATTTACCAGTTAAGAATTTGAAAGACATCCAGCTATAAAAATATCTCTTTAACTCTGAACATATTAACTGTTCCGTATTCGCAAAAGAAAGGTCGTATTGCAGATTGGAGTTTAAGACAAGGATGGAGAGTGACACCATCGGCTACCTAATGAGAACAGAAGAGAGCGTCAATAAAATAGAAGTCCCTGTTATTTTAAAATAGTGTAACGTGAGGTACAGGCTTAATAAATAATTTGTTGTCTGTTGGGCAATAACAATTTCATAGTTACTTTACACTGCCACCGCGTTTTAAACGAAGACATGCGCCGGGAAAACCGTAAATTAACATCACTTACTCTTTACAAAAAATGTGTTATTACTCGTTAGCAGTTGGAATCGAAGCCGATTGTCTTAAAAATTTTTTTCAGTCGAAAACCTAAAACAGACCTTGTAATCAAGTTATAAAAGCGTAAATATTACGTAAATCTGTATCTTTGTTTTATGTGGATGTTCACGTTCCTCGCTTTCTCAGTGTTTCAAACTCACGCTACACGCTTCTTTCTATTCTTTATGTGGTATCATGTTTTATTTCTTGTTTATGTATCAAATATCCAACCTAAAAGTTAAACATGGTTAAATTGCCGTGTTCATAGCTATTATTAAAAATGTCTATATAAAATGTTTCCTTCAGGCTAGACTGACTCTTCGACCCAAATGTTCTGAATTTCTATCTACAAGAAAAGGTATCTGTTACCCATTATAAAAATAATAATAAATAAATAATACTTTCATCAAAAATATCTAACAATGAACTATTTTTCCTAAATCTTTACAATGTCGAATTACATAAGTTTATGTATCCACTCACTTCAGTTGTACTAAGACCAAAAGGATAATATGAAAAACAATTGTTAAGTAGGGAGCAAACTGCGCAAGCAACAATTTTTGATTTTTTCCTCTACAAGTCACAGGCAATGGTATTAGATATTTCAGTTGTGATTTAATTAGTCTACTTAAAGCAGTTATAGCTTGAGCTTGAATACATTTTAATTGCATGGATTTATTCTTTGATCGGACTTTTTTTTCTTTTGTTTTTACGAATAATCCCTATTTACCTCATTTACTTGAGCTGTCGGCGTTTACCTACAGCATTCTAACTAAAGATACCCTGGTAAGTTTCTAAGTCCAAGTAATAAAACTGTTACCGTATTATTTACTACATTTAAATGCTTGAGTAAAAAATAAAATATATTTTTATATAAAGATACCAGCGGCGTTTGTTATAACAGATATTTATCATTTACTTATCCATTCTTCTGTGTTTTCTAAAACGATATTTATAATGTTCCGTAACTTTCACAGGTAGAACAAACAATATAATTTCGATTTAAGGATTTCTTTGCTTATATTTAGACCTAACATATGTTAACTAAAAAAAACATATTAGTACAAGTTTCTTAAAAATCGCAATGTATCATAGAAAACATTACCAGCTTAAGAGGTTCAATTACTTTTAAATTTATTTACTTAGTTTGAAACATTAGTATTACTGTCTTACAAAACCATAATAAAGTAACAAAAACTTTTCAATAGCTTTAACTATTGCGAGATTATCATCATCATTTTAGCCATAGGATTACTGCTACTGGACGTATAGGCCTCTCAACAGATTGCCAGAAGGACCGGTTGGAAGCAGCCTATATCCAACGTCTTCCGACGACTGTCGGATAATTTAGTGAACGTCCTTTAATGCGCCTGTCGGTCCATGATCTCAACTCCAGAACCTTAAAGCCCCAGTGGTGATTTATTTTATGCACTGTGATCTGATCGCTACTACTTCTATCCACTAGGCCAGGTCGGTTACTTTCGTTTGTAATATTATAGCATTATTCTATAGATATGGACGTTATACGCTATACTAAACAATTTTAAGAATCGAAGTTATATTGTATTTTAAGAAACTAATTAAAAAATATATTTAAATAATATAAAGAAACTTATTATCCAAGTATAATTTATTCGAACATTTTAAAATAAGCCAACAGTCATTTTCAAAATCATCTTCACAAAATATTTTAAATCTCATAAAAAGCACAAGAGAAAATCACAACGTATTACGTGGTTTCAATGTTATATTAATAAATATTACTTCTATAGAAACATTCTCGCAAAAACGATACAATATTTATAAGGAATAAAACATCATTCGGACAACCCTATAATGCATGCATTGCGTGACTTGAAGCTCATATTTTCTAATGTGTTATGAAATGGATCTTAAAGAGGACCGTCAAATCATTCCATTTATATGATAAAAATACGTTGATATTATACAGAAATATAAAATGCTATAAGAGGAATTTTGTTTCTTTCTGCGACTTAACTATTTCAATGTTACGGCTGAGAAATTTTTCAAATTTTTATATAATCGTCGTATTGCTAATTTCATTTAAAAAGCATTTCATGTGCCACTGTCGAAAAAAAATTAAGCGTTTAGCAAAATTTTAAACTGAATAAATACAAATAGTCACATTCAACTCCTTGAATATAACTTGACTATCCTACATAGATTAAGGTTTTTATGTTTAATGTTAAAATGAAATTGGAAAGCACTTGGTCTTGAAAATTTTGCATTAGCGCTGAATTCGATATGCGATATCATATCGCCACTTAGCAGTGACTCATGTTAAATAAGTTTTAGAAGATCCAAGTGCATTTTTAAGATAACTTTACCGTGATTTTTATTCGAGGGATGACATTATTCACCGTCATTTTAGCATAAATAGATATTAGGATAAAACAACGTCCATCACTAAAACTAAATTGTGTTTACGTTAGTAAACGACATCGAAAAACTAAAGACTAAGATAATAATTGAACTATGAGATCTCTTATATACACCTCTCCCTACCTATTCCATCTCAGCTCCGGCTTACTCCTGTGGTTGTGTTACTCTTGTGTACTCTTACTATTGTGTTTTTCGCTAGTGGCCCGTCAACATATTGCAAATTTATTTTCAATTGCTGGGATATTGGTAAGAGTTTAGTTTTCTAGCATCAAAATCTTTGTACTATTTACATCACTATTCAGCCGTAGGAAGTTCTGCTGCGTGTAGGCCGCGGTTAACATCCAGCGTCGGCTATAAACCCGCCGTCACGTACTTTATACACAGACAAATTTTAATCCCAAAATCATAAAAGAGAAATGATAAAATTTTAATAATAATTACATATCTACAATAATATTTATAACATCCTCATGACTTTAAAAACAACAGAAAAATAGTCTGCAATCACTTACAAAAAGAAATATATAACATTTGCTTACATAGAAGAAAACAAAAAGTAGCATGCTTTACAATCGCTTTGAAGGACAAAGATGGATAAATTGAATGTTAGTAACGAAGCAATTCATCAAGTCTACAGGGATAACGGAAGGTTTGCATGATGTATTATTGTTTACATTTTATATCTATGGACTACCGAGATTAGCACCAGCGAATAGTATTATTCATTAAGTACTTGAATACATTTATGCCGACATAATTTTTTCAAGTCAATTTAAAATCAAAATATCTTCATTATATTCTATCACAAGTTTGACTGCGCGTCGATTTTATTTTCTGGCACCGAAATAAACAAAGCAATCGACAAGTTATTAAGCTCTAATTAGGAAAAGAAACTGCTAACATGGACGGACTGCTTAATCTCTAAGAAAATATTCGTCGGTAGTAGTCCTGCTTTATATTCGATTAATGTGAATGTTCTACACAGCGATTTCGTAAAACTCTCCGTATATTTCTGGGTATTAAATATCTCACAAGTAATCGCCGTATTAAAATAAAAAAACGGTAAATGTTTAATTAGTCAAGTTTCCAATCGTATTAACCTTTTAGTTAAATAATTTGCAGAATTTGAGTTTAAATAATTTGAGTAGTGGTAGCCCAGCCGCAGAAATATGAGACTTGCGATTGTAGGTCACAGGTTTGACTCCAATCCTTCGAATCCGACCCCAATCTTGTATATTTCACACTTTATGTATCAATATACAGGGCCTATCTCTTTACGGTCGTCCTCTTCCTTGGACGAAAACCGTAAACTACCTCTGTACCACAGAAACAAACTCCTCCTCTATAAGACTTGCGTAAGACCCGTGTTCGCTTACGTAAGTGTAGTCTTCGCCCATGTCCCGGCACACATACTTCAACCCCTGCAGACGTTACAGAATCGCTTCACCCGGCTCGTAACCGGCGCGAGGTGGTTCCAACGTAACATCGACCTTCACAGTAACCTCAAACTCGAAACCGTCCAAGAGTTCTTTCAGACATGCTCAAAGGCATACTTCGGGAAGGCCTGTTCCCACCCCAACCGCTTCATAGCGAACTCCACTCGCTACTCCACCGGCACCTCCTTCAGAAACCTCGTAAGGCGTCGTCGTTTCTCGGATAACTTTTCTTCTTTTCCAATTTTTTTTCCATAACTTCTGACTCTAGAAATGATATAAGAAGTAGTTGCTCGACAGGGGTGGATGTTTCAGAGGTGATTTTAACCTACGAAAAACGGCTCTCTTATTATTTAATTCATCAAGCCTAAATTCCGTTCTTGAGATCGTTAAAGAAATTAAGTTATTTATTTCAGGAATCATGTTACAGATCTTCGTTTTATTTATTTACTGGTGACAGGATATTTTCTAAGACTTCGCTTAGTTAGGTCCTTCGGCTAGTATAAAACATTTGCATTATAATCAACGCACAAGCGTGGGTTAAATAAAATAAAAAAGTGTTCTGCGCAAGGAGAATTCGTCACAGAAAAAACTTGGAGGATGAAAGTGCGCATATGTGGCACCAAGTTCTCTAATCTTCACTACACAGACTACGTTACATTGCTAGCGGTCAACTAAAACAAAATAGCACATATAAAAAAGATTTTCATGAAACTGGAAAAAACTGAACTGCAACAAAGAGACGTTCTAAAGTGAAGTCTAAGATGTAACTTGCCTGGGCTATGTCATCAGCAATACAGAATCCTATAAAAATAAATAAGAAGATGATGCAGTTGTGCAAAATATGAAAAGATAAATCAAGAGTAAAACGAAAAAAAAACCGGTACCCAGGTCCGGTAGACCTTTTTGAAGGCCGATCAATATCGTATTAATGCTTTCAAAATATAGTGCTGGAAAAAGATGCTGCTGATTCCGTGGACTGTATTTGTATCAACGAATCCATTCAACTTATCTCACAACTAAAGCTTTTCACTATCTGCCTATATCAAGTACCGAGGAGTTTTTTGATCATATAGTCAGAAACGACGGATGTAATCTCGAACTACAGATGGTGACTGAAAAATCAAGAGCAAAGGTGAAGGAAGAAAGGTCGGAATTCCATCAAATGGTCAGACCAAATCCGTACGACGCTTGACACCAAATTTCACTCTGCGATCTACGATGCAAAAGATAGCAGCAGCATAATGTACATGAATATTACTCAGAGTCGTTGAAATCACAACTTTCAGCAACGAGGAAAACGATGCAAGGGGGAGAAAAACGTCCCGCGATATCTAAAAATTGCTGTAAAATATTTTGTATTCCAAAAACCTGGTTGGTGTATATCAAAAAATGTACGTAACGTTCAAATGAATAAAGCAACGATAATGTTTGGTAACATTTGCGTTCAAGTAATTTCATCAATTCAAAACAAATCTATTGTTATTACTGTTTATCGTCTAAGCACTCAAGTTAAAAATTTAATAACGTTCTAAAATACATAACAGTATCCAAGAAATATTTGTCTTACGCGAGATGTAAATCTCCGTCTGTATTAATTTCAACATTACGCTTCGTCTGACATAATAACGAACGAGTAGAGCGCTTAGATGTGACGCGTGCATAGAGTTTATTTTATTAGTATTTTCAGGACTAATATTTACGGGCACCCGACTATGAAGCTCATACTGCGGAAATATGTACAAAGCAAAACAACTTTATACGTAAAGTGATAATTGGTCACAAATATTTATTTTAGTTACAGATATTCATTTTATGCCTGTAATTTTAAGTTTTTGGTATTGGATTTGTCTAACCTTCGACGTATCATCAACAATAATGTGAAAAGGAAAATCCAATAACTTTATTGCCAATGTGACTTATTTTAATTACAAAATGAGATGTTCGAAATATATACACAAGATATTCGTAATATCTGCCTTAGAAGCTGGATTAAGTGAACTAGCACTTTCAATTATCATACAAAGATGGCTATCATTAAAGCACAAAATAAACGAATTTGTCATTTTAGGGCAATTCGTTTTGTTTTTCGTTTTCATTTATAAAATATATTGGATTAATTTACAATATATTCTCACTGCGATTTTCAATACCACAAAAATGATGTGATGAAATAACTTATAACGCTCCGAAAATATTTATTTTATTTTCATATTTTCGGAGCTATTTATGTATAGACATTTTGATTTAGTAAATGGCAAAAGCCGTGTTATGTAACACAGCATTTTAATATCCGAATAGTATTAACTAAAAAATACACTTTATTAGAATTGTTTTGCAAAAATCTAAGATGATTAAGTTGAATGTTTTAAATTGGGAAATGTTTTATGAGTAATGAAAAGTTTGATTTGAATCAAAATCCTTCTGAATCTTATTTACACATTGTTTAATTTATCTGATTTTTTTTAATAAGACCCCTAAAATTATTCACGAATTGCATAGTCGAGGCTAGGTAACAAATTTCTAGCAATGATGAGCCAAGAATGCGCTACATCGAGACAAAATGTCAGTTAAATCTGTCGTTTGTGTAGCGCCTATGTGATCTCTTACTCTCACGTTATTCGTTCTAACTTTTGCTACAATTTAGTGTTCTTTACCTAATTTCTATTGAACCTGTGATTGAAGCATATTTGGAAATAGGGGCAATTTCTGAATCAGAACAGGGAGTCAAATAAATATAACTTTTATGCTGTATTAAAATAATTAAATTTTATTAGTTTGACTTGCTTACTACAAAATTATTGTTGAACCAAAAACACGGTCAAAATTAAAAAAAGCATAATTCATTTCAATCATTTTTTTCTAAGTATATTTCTTAATACTTTAAAATCAATACGTTTATTGAAAGAATTTATGCAAAAATTTAGATGTATTCTTTTATTTAGTTTTTATACCGTATGTAAAAAGATAAAAATGACGAAACAAGTTCATGTCACTAAGCACCTTGAGTTGTAGGTAGTCTCTCTCGCAGATGGCTGTCCGTACAAGCATTATAGTGTTTCGGTTTGACAGACGTCTTAGCTAGTAATTACACGGCTAAAGAAACGCGTCATCTTATGGTTTAAAGTGAGAAATACAATTACAATACTGCGTTTGGTTACTAATTCTTGAGAGTTGTGAATATATATGAATATAAAAACAATCATCATCATCGTCATCATGATTAATCATATTTACAGCTGTCCAGCAATGGACAAAGCCTCTGCCATAGATTTTCAATGGCACCGGTACTACGCGTCTAGCATCCAGCGTCTTCCGACAACTTTGACACGATCTTCTGCCTGTCTATCTTGTGGGTCTATCCTACAGTGGTCATCAGTTCAGAGCGCAATATAGCTTGCTGACTGACACTTTAAATTGTTGATCCGCTATGCCACTTTCGTTCGTTCTACGAATCTTTTCATCAATCCTGATTGGATCTCGTAGAGAACCGAGCATAGCCTTCTCATGGGTGCAGTAAACGAACAGTCCTTTATTGAGCTTGCCCATGAGGCTCAAAGATAAACAAATATGCCTAGTTATAATTTGGATTCACTTACTATGGAAATAATATCGCATTTTTTTTGTATTTTATCTGTTATAGTAAGGAGAGTTATATTAATACACGTGGACGTGTTGTTACTTCATGTAAGAAATTTCCTTGTTAGTAATATTTTTTTAAGATCTTGAAATACTTGTACTTCATAATCTCGATCTATTTTATTAAAATGCTAATAAGCAACAAAAATACACCCAGGGATAGCAGTGCCGACAGATGCCAGGAACCATCAATATAGCGGTTCATTAACTTTTATTAAACACCATTTCACAGCGCCTCGACAATCCTCCGAATTAGTTGGTCTTGTTTCGTACAAGAACTAAGTGCCACTTTGTGATCAAGTATTAAAGTTAGGCTTAATTTCTAAATAGTTTTAGAAATTAGGATTAAGTTTTAAAAATTATTGTTTATTCTGAGTTCGTACAGAAAATAATATGAACAAAATATATTATTTTAATATTAAAGGTAAACACATATTGTATAGCTAGAAAATGAAAATAAATTTAATATTATTTATGTTTTTTTTCCAAATATTTTTTTCTGTGTCACTATTTTTGTGGTCTTCTCTTCAAGTGGCTTTGCTATACAACATCTCCAGGCAAACAAGAATACGGTATGTCCACTGCATGGGTCTGGATTTCGTGGACATTTGTATCTTATTTTCCCACACAGGACGTCCTTTTCTGTGTTATTGGGGGTTTAGGAGAAACATGATGTATCCATGGTTCTTAGATAGTTAATTTTACGTTAAAGATTCTTTTTACATTTCTTTGTGTCTCATTAGCAATCTCATATATGCTCTACAAACGGTGGAGAGGGCTATGCTAGGTATTTCTCTTCGCAATCGAATCAGGCATGAGAAGATCCGTAGATAAACGAAAGTAACCGATATGTCTCACAAATTGGAAAAATTCAAGTATGAGTGGGCTGGCGAGATGTACGCTGAAAATTTCAGGTACTTAAGTGGTGAAAATGGGTTGGTAAGTACTATGAAGAATGTCCACCTACAAGATGCACAGACAGATGACCTGGATGCAGGCTGGTCTGAAATGGTTTTGTAGGAAATCTATTATGGAGCCCTTTGTCCAACAGTTAACAACTTACGCCTGAAGTAATGATAATGATGACGATGGCGTTTTAAGAGCCATCGAAGTTTAGGTAACGATATTTAAATGTGTAGTTCTATATATAACTTTAAATGAAGAATGTTAGAGTGAAGAATATGTATGCTATATTAATAAAGGATCGGCTCCAAATCATAGTTCTTTTACACTAAAACCTATATTTACAACTAATAAATTTGTAAAACTACATGAAAATATTATTCGTTATTTAGTTTGAATTAACCGATTCTACTGGAATTATAAGAGAGAGGTACAAGCTCCGCATTAGACGTCCAACGGATGAAATAATGATGATTATGATAATCAAAACAATTGGTAATAGTATTTTTCTTTGATTTACATGCACATATTATTATAGTGTTCTAAAGTATATACAGTGGTGACAGATTTCCTTGGTTACGTAAACAATTGATTTGTAACAATTATTTACTTGTAATTTTTAAAGTCTTAATTTCATTTATGTAGTATATGACACATTTTTTTTTACTTATTGAAGAAAATTAAAAACTAGTTACACAATAATAGACGAAATACACAACAAAGGATCATCACAAGTTTCCGCTTTAGCCCGATTTAGATTGTGTGGGCGTTACAAGAGGATCAAAAAATCCTTCATAGAAGAAAGTTACTCAATGAAATTTATAGCACGTACAGGATGTGTAACAAAGCCTTTCAAGATAAATAAATTAATATGTACATATATATATAAACATATTTATAAATGATGTAAAATTCGTTATTTTTAATTCGAGAACTAAAGAAATAATTCATGTATTTGAGCTTTACAACACATGGACTGATATATTATCAAAATGTTATATAAACGAAGTACGTAGAGTTAAATTTCTAAATTGCATTCTTTATTCGTTATTACGAATATGGAAATGCTTAAGATCCGATGCGTATCTAACGTGAATATAATATTTGCTTCGACAAGCATGACATTTATGAGGAACGATTGCCGTGTTATTTTAGCGTCAAATAACAAGGATGAGATAATGATTAGAGGATTAATTACTACAAATTCAAACTTGACACTGTATAATATTCAACAAAATTACTTCATGTATAAATTATACTATTAACTAGTAGCAAGGTATTAAATTTAATTATCAAATTGAACAGATTATTGGATATTTTTGAGTACTATTAAATTATACTAGTACATTTGTTTAAACTCTATTACTTCGCGCGGCGCAGATAAATGGCACTAATCTGTATTTGCCTTACGCTTTTGTTTAGTATCATCTATTCGCATTTGAGGGCACCGCTCAGTTGTAACGTATTTTCTATCCAGAAACAAGAAACGGTAGCATGTAGCAGCCAAACCATCATGAACATCTATGGATCAGGCAAGTAATTTATATTCATATGACCTGTTTTTTTTTCATCCTTGTTAGTTGATAAATTCTGACCCTTTTTTTCGTATCGGTATTACACTGCTGACTAAATAGTATTTATAGATTCTGCGGGTTCGAGTTGCTATGGCGCAGAGAGCATTTTGCCTAAGATCTCTTTTAAAATAGCGAAGATCGTGGGCGCCCGGGAGGACTTCGGCGTGAGATTCAGTTTATTTTATTTAGTTTGTTCTTGGTAGATGATCGTAAGTTACAGTTCCAGGAAAATCTTTTTACTCTATCCGAGTTTTTGCCATTTCGTTTGGGTTGCCCGCCAGCAATGAGGCGTAGTCTGTGTAACGGAGTTTAGAGATCTTAGTGTCATATTTGGCCTTATGTATTTGCGTATGTGTATATATATTTGTGTGTGTGTGTGTGTGTATACTACTTGCGGACAACTTTTTTTGTTTTATTCAACACGCTCTTGTACGTTGAATATAATACATGTGTTTTATACTAGCCGAAAAACCTTATAAAGCGATGTCCTAGAAAAGAGCATTTCGACAGTAAATAAATATGACAAAGATTTGAAACATGATTTCAGAAATAAATAACTTAATTTTTTAACGATCTTAAGAAAGGAATTTAGGTATAATAAGTTGAATAATGAGAGACACTTTTTGTAAGTTAAATCACGTATGATATATCCACCCCCGTTGAGTAACTCTTTCTTGCATCACTTCTATAGAGTGAGAAGTTTAAGAAAATATTTATAACTTGGAAAAGAAGAAGATTTATATAAGCAATACGATTTTTTTCATAATGACATTCAAATTATTGTACCAGCCCAAAGTTGCTCACTGTAAGGCTTAGGCCTTCTCCAAAAATATATGTTATGCAGAGGACGCTGCTGCACATCCCCTGGAAACTTGTATGTGAGCAGTAACAATCTTGCATAATAATGCACATAGTGTGAATTATATAAGATTGGGGTCGGAGTCGACGGATTGGAGTCGAACCTGCGACCTACAGTCGCAGGTCTCGTGTTTCTGCCGCAGGGCTACCACTGCTCAAATTATTTAAACTCAAATTCTGCAAATTATTTAACAACTAAAAGGTTAATACGATTGGAAACTTGACTAATTGAATATTTTCCGTTTTTTTTTTTAATACCGCGATTACTTCGTGAGATATTTTATACCCAAAAATATACAGAGAGTTGTACGAAATCGCTGTGTAGAACTTTCACATTAATCGAATATAAAGCAGAACGTTCCGACGGACTACTACCGACGAATATTTTCAAAGAACATTTTCTCAGAGATTAAGCAGTCCGTCCATGTTAGCAATTTCCTTTCCTAATTAGAGCTTAATAACTTGACGATTGCTTTGTTTATTTCGGAGCCAGAAAATAAAATCGGCGCGCAGTCAAACTTGTACTAGAATATAATGAAGGTATTATGATTTTAAAATGACTAAAAAATTATGTCGGCACAAATGTATTAAACTACTAAATGAATAATACTATTCGCTGGTGCTAGTCCTGGTAGTCTGTAGATATAAAATGTAAACAATAATACATCATGCAAATCTTCCGTTATCCCTGTAGACTTGATGAATTGCTTCGTTACTAACATTCAATTGATCCTTCTTTGTCCTTTAAAGCGATTGTTAAGCATACTACTTTTTATTTTCTTTTACGTAAGCAAATGTTATATATTTCTTTTGGTAAATGATTGTTGGCTATTTTTCTGTTGTTTTTAAAGTAATGATGAAGGTATAAATATAATTAAAGATATGTAATTATTACTCAAATTTCATCATTTCTCTTTTATGATTTTGGAATTGAAACTTGTCGTTGTATGAAGTACGAGACATCGAATTTATGGTCGACGGGACTGTGATCATATTCAATAGCATGTCCTACGACTAAATAGTGATGTAAATAGTACAAAGATTTTGATGCTAGAAAACTAAACTCTTACCCAAATCCTAGCAATTAAAAATAAATTTGCAATAATATGTTGACGTGTCACACGCAGGAAAAACTGCTGAGATGAAACAGGCAGGGAATAATTGTAAATATGAGAGATCTCATAGTTCAATTATTATTTTACATCTTTCGATGCCGTTTGATAACGTAAACACAATTTCGTTTGGGTGATTGGGCATTGTTTTGTCCTAATATCTATTTATGCTAATATGATGGTGAATAATGTCATCCCGCGAATAAAAATCACGGTAAAGTTATCTTAAAAATGCACTTGGATCTTCTAAAACTTATTTAACATGAGTCACTGCTAAGTGGCGATATGATATCGCATATCGAATTCAGCGCTAATGCAAAATTTTCAAGACCAAGTGCTTTCCAATTTCATTTTAACATTGAACATAAAAATCTTAATCTTTATAGGAGAATCAAATTATATTCAACGAGTTTTATGTGGGTGACTATTTATATTTATTCACTTCATAAAGCGGTCAGACTGATTTTCTTACGACAATGGCACGTAAAATACTTTTTAACTGAAATTAGCAAGACGGCGATTATATAAAAAAGAAAAAGATTTTCTCAGCCGTAACATTGAAATAGTCAAGTCGCAGAAAGAAACAAAATTCCGCTTATAACATTTTATTTATCAGGATAGCATCAACGTATTTTTTATCATATAATTGGAATGATTTGACGGTCCTCTTTAAGATCTATTTCATAACACATAGGAAAATATGAGCTTCAAGTCACGTAATGCATGCATTACAGGGTTGTCCAAATTATGTTTTATTATTCCTTATAAATATTGTATCGTTTTTGCGAGAATTTTTCTAAACAAGTAATATTTATTAATATAACATTGAAACTAGGTAAGGTAAGGGCATTAGTAGTTGGCGATGTACTAGTAGTTGACCGTTTTGTATAAAATTTTAAATAATAATTTTTAAGTGCTTATAATTTGTTAAATTGAGAGACTTATTAGCAAAACTTAATCTGAAGGGTATAAGAATTTCCTTTAAGTACCCACTGATATTCTAAAATTTAAATGTATGCGGCCAATAAAAAAAACATTTTAGCAGCGCTCTTAAGTGGTCAATTACTGGTGCCGTTACCTTAATACGTTATGATTTTTTCTTGTGCTTTTTATAAAATTCAAAATATTTTTTAAAGATGATGGTGAAAATGACTGTTGGTTTATTTTAAAATGTTCGAATAAATTATACTTGGAAAATATGTTTCTTTATATTATTTAAATATATTTGTTTATTAGTTTCGTAAAATACAATATAACTTGGACTCTTAAAATTGTTTTGTATAGCGTATAACGTCCATATGTATTTTCAACATCAGGTCCTAGAATAATGCTATAATATTACAAACGAAAGTAACCAACCTGGCCTAGTGGATAGAAGTAGTAGCGATCAGATCACAGTGCATAAAATAAATCACCACTGGGGCTTTAAGGTTCTGGAGTTGAGATCATGAACCGGCAGGCGCATTAAAGGACGTTCACTAAATTGTCCGACAGTCGTCAGAAGACGCTGGATACAGGCTGCTTCAAACCGGTCCTTCTGGCAATCTGTTGAGAGGCCTATAAGTCCAGTAGTAGTTCTATGGCTAAAATGATGATGATAATTTCGCAATAGTTAAAGCTATTTGACAGTTTTTGTTGATTTATTATGGTTTTGTAAGATAGTAAGTAATACGTTGTTTCAAATTAAGTAAATAAATTTAAAAGTTAATTAAACCTCTTAAGCTTGTAAGAAAAACTTAACTGTTAATCATACTTAAATCATATAAACCGTTAAAGTTTTCGCGGGTAAGCCTATTACTTGAGACTTAGAAATTGGGCAAATTATAGAGAGAAGTAATTATGAGCATAATCCCGTATATAATGAATTTAATGTTTTTCTGTGATACGTTGCGATTTTTAATAACACAAGTTTTTTAGTAAACATATGTTGGGTCTAAATATATGCATAGAAATACTTTAATCTAAATTACATCGTTTCATCTACCTGTGAACGTTACGGTGAAAATCTAATATGAATATCCTTTTAGGAAATACAAGAAAATGGATAAATACATCATAGATATTTAATATAATAAATACCGCCGGTATGTATAAATAACAATTTTTTTTTACTCGAGTTCTCAAAATGTAGTAGATAATATAGAAGCAGTTTTATTACTTGGACTTAAAAATTACAAGGACAGTGTTTAGTTAGAAAGTCTTGAGTAAACTCCGTTAGCGCAAGTAAATAAGGTAAATAGGGATTTTCCGTCAAAAACAAAAGAAAAAACAAAGTCCGATCAAAGAATGAATCCATGCAATTAGCATATATCCAAGCTCAAGTTTTAATTGCTTTAAGTAGACTAATTAAATCACAACTGGAATATGAAATATCTAATGCCATTGCTTGTTTCTTGTAGGGAAAAAATCGAAAAATGTTGCGAAAATTTATGTTGAATTATTTTCACATTTTCGCATGAGTTTGCTCCCTGCTTCACAATTGTTTTTCATATTATCCCTTTGGGCTTAATGCTGTACCAGTCGAAATTCAACATAATGAGTCTAACTGAACGATGTTGCCCCAGTGGATACATAAACTTCTGTAATTCGACGTCGTATAGATTTAGAAAAAATAGTTGATTGTTAGATATTTTTGACAGAAATATTATTTATTAATTTTTATTTTTATAATGGGTAACAAATGTTTTTTCACACACACACACAGAAATTCAGAAAAGTTGAGTCGAAGAGTTTGCCTCGCCTGAAAAAAACATTGCTCTCATAAAAATATTTTTCTAATAAACTATGAACACGGCATTTTACCATGTTCAACTGTTAGATAAAACTTGGATATTTGATACAAAAACTAGAAATTAAACTTGATACCACATAATATTAGAAAGAAGTAGACAGCATGAGCTTGAAACACAGAGAAAGTAAGTAACATGCATATCCACATGAAAATCAAAGTTACGTAATAAGTAATATATACGTTTTCTCAACTGGATTCTGGTCTTTCCAATAAATAATATTTTTAAAAACAATTGGCTTCGTTTTCATCTGCTCACGAGTAATAACACACCTAGACATGAAAATTAATGAATCTTGGTTTTTAAAGAGTAAGTGTTGTTTCTTTCTGGTTATTCCCGGCGCATATCTTCCTTTTAAGTGCGGTGGTAGAGTAAAGATACTTATATGATACATATTTTATAACTGGGTGTAAGCTAGGCTTACTCGAGATAAAGAATTACGAAGGTTTTGACTCTGTTTAATTTTCTCACTACGTGATCAATGTTCCTTGAAGTGAGTATCACATATAGCTAGATGTAATGGTGTAATAATACACAATGCAAAGAAGAATATAGAGAGCTACAGCTTACACGATAGATAAAATAGCAGCTGGTTAAACGCTGAAAACTTAGAAATTGCATGCCTTTCAAGAAGCTTTTATCCAAAGGGGCGAATAAAAACCGTATATAATGTAATGTAGTTGTTATATTCATTGACTTTTGAAATGTAATTAAATTGTCGGCATCAAGTGCAAGCTTTAACAATATATTTAAACAGTACAGTCTCCATTCCATAAGTAAGTTCCTGGCAAGAAAGTATTATGCCTTAACGTTTTTAAGCACAATAAGTACTCATTATTTCCTTGTCTTTGTATTTTAAATATTGTTAGTTTTTTTGATCGCATTAATCTCAATAAGAATTATTTTATTTATTATATTTATCTATTATGTGGTCTGGATTCGCTGAAATTGAAATGAATATGTATTATTATCTAATAATTTTTAAGGAACTTACGAGACTATTATATCACATTTGGATTAATTTAAAATAGTATCAGTCACGTACAAAAGCATTAAGAGCGATTTTAATCTTGCCTCTAATTTTACGCAATCTTTTTTTTGTGTATTTCATTACAGTACATTGGATTATGTACTTTTATATTATTATAACATGTTACGTTTTGTTCTGTTCCTCTTAATTAATATCGTTATTAGTGCTAAACACGCAACTTACTTTCATTATTGTAACTCAGCGATTTTATTATACTACAGTGTAGTTCTCACGTATGTAACGTTATCGTATATACATAGTATATATACGTAGTATATAGTTGTGGCCTGTATATCATCTTGATAATTTCAGCGGTTGCATTTTTACAGCTAGACATTAGTCACTCCCATATATATCCAATATGAAAAAAATAAATTACAGTGGTAGATCGTGAAGGTAGATAGAAGGACGCCTGCCGGAGATTCATAGCACCACCAATACTACTGGGGCTTGATGGTCTGGTCTTTTTGTCTATCATAACTTCTGTACCTTAAATACGTGTAGTTTTTTACCTACTCTTAATTGTCTGGGTCTCGTGAGTCCAAAGAGATTTAGCTGTCTACTATTTTAAAGAGAATTTCTAGCTTGAGACTCTCGAATGATCTCAGTGATCACGAATATTATACATCAAATTTGTGTCAGTCGAAAATCAAACCCACAACCTATTAACATAAGTCACAACCCTTAACTACTAGTCTACTTTATCATATCTTTTTGAATGATGTAAAAGTACTGCAGAGTTCATATTTATTTAACTTGTTTATTTTCATTTGCTTTTATTTTTGTATGCAATTAAATTTTACTGCAACGTTGACAGACAAAGTCCTCTTTATTAACTTAAATTTTAAACCATTTGTTTATTCCGGCCGTATATGTTTTCATACATAATATTGTAAAACAGAAGCCTGCAACATTTGCTGATGAAACGAGTTATGAACAAAACTGAGCGGGAAACTTTGCTCTTGTACTTGCATGTAAATAGATGACTAACAACTAAGTGATATAGAGAGTGAGATAGAGTATTCTAGCTTAGTATTTAATGTTCAAAAACTAAATTATTTGATCATTAATAAGGTTTTTTAATTAGTGTTATTGCTTTGGATTATTTTACTCTCTGCTATATTGTATTTTTTACTATTCATAAAAGTATCTCATTTATTTGTATGAATGTTTGCATAATCAGTAAAATTTTAAAATATAATTATATCCTCCCACGTAATGCAATTACATAATGCAACTGTAAAATAATGAAACTGGATTAAAACTCATCAATAAAAAATATACAACTTTGAAAAAGCTAAATGTATTCCTGTCGCCAATTTCCAAAACTTTTCCCAACATCCGCCTGTTTGTGTTAGACAAACGGTTTCAGTTAGTTTATTTGTCTATAGGTTTTTGCACGGGACAAGCTAAAAGTACTCAACCCATTTGGATGTAGTTTTTCAAAAGCTTAAGGCGGACTTTATGAAGTTCTATTCTATCGATTATTTCCATTTTACTAATATAGAACAATTTCACATTATTGATTAACGATCTTACCTTCATTTAAATAAAATTTAGATCAATCAAATCGCGATTTTACCCTTAAAAAGTAAGAAATGGTACTGGAATATTTTTTTTGTTTATATAAATACGAATATGGTAAATAGTGTTTAAAATAAATATATGAGGTACATTACCTCCCGCATCGATCAAATGCCTGATTTAATTATTAGTAAAATAATTTTTCAGTTTCACTATGTTGATTGTACGTATTATATTATATAATCTTTTTTCTTCTCGCACAATTTCGACGGAGCTGTACAAAGCCCAATGGCTAACAGCAATAACATCATCATTATGGAACTACAGATATTCCAGTAGAAGTTCATGCCCTTTGTAATTCGTTTAATGTGTATAATGTGTTTAGAAGAACTAAATATATAAAAGTATTAATTTTATTTCTTGGTAAAAATATAACAGAGTGATATAACAATGTTAATATTTTTTTATTTCTTCAACATCAAATACGAAACATAAAAAATATTCGAAAGACTGAATACGCAATATCTTTTAAAGAAGCTTCAAATATTGAACATTTTCATCCTATCAATAGCAGTAAGTTATTTCGTAATGTATTACATAAACTCAAAAGTGCTGCTCTTTATACCAGACATCTCTGTAGGATTAAATAGTAACATTTTTAAAAAGCCTTAGAATAATTCTCATCGTAAAATTTCAATTAGTACAAAAACGTGCCAGCGCTAAAATGCGCAACGTATTTAAGCTAGGTATGTTCTGAGTAGCGGTAAGTAATTAAGCTAAATCAATGAAACGCTTATATTATAACCTTTTTTTAACAACATCATCATCATTTCAAACGTAGTAAAACCACCGCTGAACATAGGTCTCCCGCCAAGATTTAAAAAAAAAACCGAAGCGGAAAGGATCCAACATCTTCCGATGAACTCAATAAGATCATATTCACCTTATGGATCGACGTTCTTCGTTTCGTTTGTTCCGTGATCTCCACACCAGGATCCTAAGGCCCCATCGGCAATCTATTCTGCGCGCTATTTGGGCTGCCAACTGCCACATCTGTTCGCCAATTCGCTGGGCTTTGTTGATTACTTTTGTTCATCTACAGATATCCTCATTATTTATTTAATTTTATAGAGGAATCTCAAGCTTGGGTTATGCTTGGTATTATACATATACTAATTTTCGATCACCAATAAATAAACTAGCATATACAACGATGTACAAAAATCACTTAAAGTATTCAATTATTAATAAATTAAAAATGAAGTCGGTAGAATAAATTTTTTAATTCTCTCAGAATGAATATATGTTCAAAAAAATTATTTTCTTTATAGCGTAGGATTCATAGAAAAATATAGGTATATGTTTTAGTGTAAAACATTTTGACATGAATGTTATAGAAATTTAAATCTTCGCTCAGCATTAAATTAGCCGATTAGACCGTGTTCAACTTGTAAAGAATTTCCTCGAAGCTATCGTGGATAGATTACTTTTGACAAAATAACTTTTTTGTGAAATTAAACGTGACGGTTCAGATTGAGAAAATGTTAATTTATATTAAGATTCCGAAAATCCATTAAATACTTTACGTTTCTTTGATAATGCCCGAGTATTTACATTATTCTATACGATATTTTATTATCTGAGCATAAACTGTACCATTATTAATGTAATTCTATTGTCCACTAAAAAAATTAAAAAGCTTCGCAACGTATTAATTTAATGCAATTTTAAATAGCAAGTTACTATTAATAATATCTGCTTGTCGTCTTGACTTTAATTAGGTCGATAACAGTAAAGAAAACATGAACCTTTTGACTGCTTATTATTTTTATTTTCACGGCATTTGTCAATTTTCATAACCATGTAAATATTTTTTGGTATTGTCTCCAATACTTTTTTGATAAAAATCTTGTATCAATGAATCACCTATAAAGCTTACTAACTTGAAGTATGTTAGGTGAAAAACTAATCAGGGATACCACCACGGTTTCAAGTCTCCAAACACCTCTATGTTTTTCATATCATTACTCTAAGAGCAAGTTTGTAGTTCCTATAGACTCGGCAGCAAAATATTACCTGTGGGTTATTTTATCAGTTAATCATTTATTCTCTATCAGAATTTAGTTTTTAGGAGAATTGGTGGTAGCCGCATTATCATGGATATATTTACGCCTTTGGAATATTAATCCGCCATTACACACATTGTGTATAAAGCATAAATAATATTAAATATTAGGACAATATTATTAATGTTATTTTTTATCATAAATCGTTCATTTTCGTAAAGACATTTCTTACGAGTAATTATACACATTTTATAACTCTATACAAGTTATTGTATGATAATTCTTTTTGGTTGTTTACCTTCATTGCCTTCACAGTTTTCTCTGACCTGTGAAGGCGCCCACCGGGTTGGCGATCGCCCTCTTGGTCTCTTTCCCTCTCTTTTGTACAACACTTATAATTGAATAATAATTACACACTGCTAGCTTAAATCGATTATAAGGTAAATAGGATAGCAAACATGCAACATAATTTGTGGTTTTATTATATTAATATAATCTACATAGATTGCTAGCAATTTTGGTTATATATTCTTCTAATTATTTATTCACTTCCCTCTTAATCTGTCTCTAGTTATTTTGAGATAGATTAATAATCCGACTAAAACTGATTATTTTATAAAAGTGTTATAAATATGTGTACCAGTTCCATTTTTTTCTTTTTTGTTCCATTATGTTTTCGAAACTGACTCAAGTTGCACATGCCGCCCACAGAGGTACCCACTTCCTGTTTTTCTAAGGCATCCCCAATTACTTATTCCCTATAGATATATTAATGAGGATAATAGAGAGAATGGTTTCATGCCTTGCCCATGGTAAATGCGGGTGACTATAACTAGATTAACCATATTGGTACAGATTAAAAATCAAATTCATAAAAATGTGATTACATATTATTTTTTTCCCAATGTTGAAAACACAAAATAAATTAACCGGCTCCCGCAACTTTATTACAATATTATTTCGAAATTTAATAAAAAGTTTAAATCACTGTTGAATTATTTCATTGTTAATTCTTTAAAAATCAATACTATATTCCCATACCAAAGGCTCTATAAATAAGCAATAATCATTACTTGGGTTTATAGTCGGAAAACGTGTTTTATCAGACTAACACCATACGAATGAAACATAGAATAACAGCCCCGAACGATTATTTATTTTATTCAAGAACGAATTTTCACTGTGTCCACGTAGATACGTATGAAATATCAGTGAAGCAGTATTTTTGAATTAAGAAAACGTAGGGTTTCTTGTGGGAAAACTCAACTTTAAAAAATCCGTCTTTATTTCGTTATTATATTTATTTGTAAAATTTACTATAAATCCCATTAAACGTAATATTAATAAAAACACGTATAACTATATAAATCTTTAGTTTAAGATGTAAATATTCTTCTGATGTCAAAGAAGAAAACAATTATCTTGTAATTCTCGGAGCAAAGATGACAAGACGAATACTCAATCATAAACATTGCTGAAAACAGTAAACCTTGTTACGAGTCTACAGCAAATTAAGAAATGTGACCGGGTGTTAAGTTTTCAAAAGTAATTTAAATTTGAAAGAAGACATTCTCTATCACGTCTAAAATATTCTATTAATCATTCAGAAATTCAACAATATAATTTTAACTTCCAGCTTCGAAACAAAGTAGAAAACTAGTTGAACAACATTCGACATCTCTCTTCTTACAAAGTTACTTAAAATGAAATCTATACGCCTGCCTTTGCTCGGTTCGTTCTATAAAATTGTTTGTTAACAATTTTGTTTCTTAAACCCTCTTTTATTTTATATTTTTTTATGATAACTTTATTAAAATATTTATATACATTTTCTTTAAGTTAATATGATTAAAACCTTCTAAGACGAACACCTTCTTTTAGTCCTAGTATAAATATAGCTACATGCATATAAAATTCCCGAGCATGTGTTTACGTAAAACACATGGATTTAAAACTTCTCTAAATTATATATTTATCTCATGCTTGTTAAAACGCTTATGGTTTTTTAACTATCTGTCTTTAATATTAACAGTTGTTTTTACATTGTTTCCTTAATCGTAACATAAGTTTTAATGTTATTAAATTTCACATTAATATCAATTTCCTTTTTTTTCAGTAAATATAAGGGCGTGATAGAGATACATCATTCTAAAATATGTAATAAGAGTATGCATTTAACTGAACACTATGAACTTGTCTTTCTAATTGGGAATTAAAACTAACTAGAATGCTTAAACCCCACCTTTTGCTGATACTTAAACCATCACATCTATATACTAGTTTTTCATAATGAATCAGAACTATATTGTTATTCATAGTCACATTGAATAATATCATAAGAATTCCACTTTTAAGCAACCTAGGTTGCTTATAATAAACTCTGTGTTTATGACATCATTCAGGTTTTTATTGCTGGTTAATTTTAAATTAACAAACATACATAAGTCGACTTATAAAATGTTACAAATGTTATTAAAAAGACAATTCATTTCCATTATCACATTATACTTAAAACATAAAATGGCTCCACTCTCAGTCTACTTTGTCTAACAGACCATAATTTCAACATAAATTGGTGGTTATAAAGAAAGCTATCATCAAACAATTCAAAACAAACTAGCAGAATAATTTAACTTGAAATGCTTTCTTAAGTAAAAAGATAACTTTACAACATCTACAGAGAGAATCAATATTTTCGTTTGTTATAAATCTAGATTCACGACATTGTATGTATTTTATTACTCAGCATAGTAATAAGTTTGGTCGACTTAACCATTAAGACATACATATTAATTACAATATATATTTATACATATACAGAACATAAGCACGCTATTCAGCATCATTTCAGCCGTAGGATGTCCAATACTGGACATACGCCTCCTCCAAAGATTTTTAATAGGACGGGAAAGTATCGACCTGCATCCAGCGTATTCCCATAACCTTCACTAAAGCATCCTTCCACCTATTTTGGGCAGACGTCCTCCCCTGTTCATCCCTGACTTTGGTCTCCACTACAGAACTACAAAGCACCAGCGGCTTGGCCTGCGCGTTTTGTCTTTCCATTTTTTTGTCTGTCCATTGCCACTTTTACTTGCTAATCTGCTGTGCTGTGTCGGTTACTTTAGTTTGTTTATGGAGCTACTCCATTTATCTTGCAAAGAAATCCCGGTCATTGAACTCGCTATGGCTTGTTGAGTGACAACGAGCTTGTCAATGAGAATCTAAGTGAGAGACCACGCTTCTGTGTCGTAAGTCATGACTGGTAGCATACATTGGTTGGAGATCTTTTTTTTTGTGTTAGGTAATATTGTACGTGCATTTAAGTTAGTATAACTGACTTCAAAAGTTAATCTAAAAAATAAACCATTATTGAGATTTTGACTGGATTCAAAATGTTTCCAATTCGAATACAAATTAAAGTTGTGATTTGTGTATCTATTGTGTCATAGAACACCGATGTCCTGCAATACGACGAATTTGACAAGCGATTGCGAATAGTTTTTGCGAATATTAACTGCACCACGTGTAGTATTTTCCATTGTACAAACGTAAGCTAGAACTCGTAAATAACTAATATTATATCCATTATTATCAGATTAAATTAACATTTTTATATCAATAATTTATAATAATTTTGTTATCAGTAACTTGGGAAAATATACTCGATAAATATAAACTTCATCAACACCATTCGTAACCGCCGATAGACGCAGTTTGCAAGTCATGGCTTCGTCAAAAGATCACCACGATGGCCGGTCTAGCGCTGCTTGCATCCGGCGAACTTAAGTATATCGGCAGTCCAATTAATGAGCGGGGCTACCTATGCCGCGTCTACCGGCTCGTGGTCGCCACTCGATGAAATAATGTAGTCAACTACAGTGACGTATTCCAATTACTCTTAATGGGAAATATATTTTGTTTTCGTACTTAAAAGTCTCGTATGAATTGATTAGATACAGTAAAATAATTCTTATCAGCCTCTTTCAGTAAAAATATAGACAATACAACAACCCGAATAAATAAAAATAATCCGAAACAATTAACTTCAACAAATCAAGAAGTACCAATGAGATTATAATATTATTCTTTATACCTGGAAAAAAGTCGAAACTAGCTGTAGCAATAATAGTATTACTCGAGAAATTTTTGTATTTAAACAATTAAAAAAAGAATTTTTAATTTTTCATTTAATTGATATTTAGTATTAATATTCGAGCGATTGTTGCTTTCAATTCAAGTAAACTTTAAGTCAACTTGTGAACATAAATGGTGCCTTTGGCAAATAAATCATATTTTCACTCGCACCTCAATGTAACGACGCCGAAGAAAAACTCTTTATTTTTAAAACAGTTTTTCCTACGTCTGCCATGTATATACTTTTATATGGTTGAAAATTTCTTCGCTCATTTCTAAATTGAGTCGACATTTATTCTCACTAAATGAGGTCGACTAATTATACGCTTATTGGTGCATTTACCCGTATGTGATGGCGGCTTCTCGAAATGAGCTAGGTAATTAGGTGTGTTAGGACGGATAGGTTTTATTTAAGATTTTAGTATCTATGTGCTCATAGGTTTTCTTAAGATGAATTTAATCTATTCTCCTTTAATTTATTTTTTCATCGGGATTCCTTGATAAAACTGTCTATTTAATCACAAGGATGTCATTTGTTACAAAAATGTTTCTTACGCTACAAGTAACACAAAATAACAAAAATCGTTTCACATAAGATACCTAAAACATGGGTTAAATGCGTAATAATTAAATACATAATGCAATATACTATGTAATATACTGGTACTTAACTAAGGTAAAATAAATTGTTAAATAAAACATTTTATTTATTAATAAATGTGTAGCGTTTAATCACAGCGTAATAAATTTAGTTATTAAAAGACCCTCAATAAAAAAAAATATATTCACAACGTGCCATACATGAAAGTATTTATTTAAAAGTTAAAAAAATATACAGAGATCCATTTTTTATTGACTGTCAAACCTAACATTTAATATTTTGTTTTGACTTGAGAAAAAATGGAGAAAATAATATAATATAAATAAAGACTTATTGTAAGTAGGCATTTGCTTAGCTATAAATAAATTGTTTTTAATTGTAAAGTAGATGTACAGCTTCAATAAAAAGATTTTTAGAAAGTTTAATGAGGAAATCTGCAGAAGAACCGAGATCACCGACGTTGCTCTAAGAATTACTCATGTGAAGTGCGAATAGGCCGGACGTATCGCTCGTGCAGCCGATGGCCGTTGGGGCCGAAAGCTTCTCGAGTGGTGACCACGAACCGTCAGACGCGGATTGTTGCTGGATGCCGGCATCATAATACCGATAATCGTAGTTATCTTTGGGGGAGTCGGCCTCCTTGCCTTGTCTTGCAGTGGGCGTCCATTGGGTAAAATAAGAAAAAGAAAATTTGGAATCACATAGTTATACTTTTGATTAACAGTAACATTAGTATATTATTTATTGGAATCAGGCGTTATCTGCGGAAGTCCATCCTAAGTAAAAAAAGGACCAACATTTAGCCATTCCCGCACATGCAGTGGTAGTCGTGCAACAAAGTGCACCGCCCGCCAGCCCGCTGATAATTTGGTGAATGATTGACTCTGTGTTTGGCACTAATCGGTGTAACATAACTCCTGAAGATGCCCCGTGGCCCCTGCACAGAAACAGGTGTTGAGTGATTTAACGGTGGTGGTTATGTAATTCGCATTGTGTGCCGGCTGGCGGGCGGTGCACTTTGTTGCACAACTACCACTGCATATGCGGAAGTGGCTAAATATTGGTAATTTTCTTAATTAGTATATTAAATACACATAAGAATAACTTTGAAGGAGAATGTTTTTTAAACATAAAGAAGATTTCGAGGGACCTATATTTTATAATCATTATTAAAGTACCATAACATAAATCGAAATTTAAAAAAAAATATATTAAGAGGAAGGTGATGATAATATTATTTAATACAGTCTACATAATTTGAATGAATATTGTATTCATCTATTCAACCAATTTTTCGCAATCAAAGTTTGTTGCACCTATTAAGCGTGTCATATAATTCTATGGTACTTCAAGTACCTCAAAATACTTTATTAGCACACTATTTATACGATACGAAGTACAAATTTAAAAATAAAATGAATTATTTTTGAAACAATAATATTTCGCACACGTTCACGTACCTGATCATGTGTTCTTGAAAAGTTAAGGCCTTTCAAAACTCAGGCCTACATCTTCTTTACAATTTTTAAATACTTTATTAAAAGATACTTTCTTTTATTTCGTAAATTTCGTTGTAGAAAATCTCATTATGAAGGCCAAACACAACTTTTTAAAAAGAAATAATATTGTTTTCAGAACCAACATTTCTTCGTTTTATATAAAACAATTGGTTTTAGTGTTTGTATGGTGCAAATCTTTTTTGGTATACCAATTTTTAGCAAATTATTTTTAAAATCATTTAGCATTCACATTTATAAGATGATTCTTAATCCAAAAATAAGAATAGTTGTCATATAAATAGACTATACTGTTACATTTTTAAAGACTAGATCAAATGGATACTCCATTTTCTTACTTTCAAAATATGGCAATAATAATAAAAGTTGATTGGTTATAGGTGTTAAAGTTTTAAAGAGGTGAATGTATAGCGCATTTATCAACAAAAAGCTTTCAAGCTTTTACACTTATTTACAAACACCTCATATAAAGATCACTCTGAAATATACAACATTAATCTATTTTTTCTATTTTAATGGAACAGATCTATAACTTCTGGCAATACAAATTCTGCAGGGACAGGGCAGTAAAAATTAATTGTAATATTATGTTTACACGAATTTTGAAAACGCTTTTTCTCTCTATATTATTTATAATTTCTAAAATCATTGATTTTTTGATAGAATGTTCCATACATTAATTGACAGTAAATGAGCTATACTGTTACTCTGCTAAAGCTTTCATATCATTCAACCCGTATAAAAATTTGTATTACTTTCCACAACTTGTTGGAAGATACATAAGTCCCCTTAACATATTATTCTTCGCGGTATGTGAGCAGTGGTAATGTTATTTACTGCAATCGATATTCATAACCACTGTACTAACATTAACTACTAGGAATAACCTAGGAATTATGGGTCTATTGCAAGAATATTCTAGAAGAATAGGTATAACGGCGTCTAATTATACTTAGTAAATTCGTATTCTATACTCCTTTTCACAATATATACAAAGTAATAACTTTTGTATTGGAAAATATAAGTGTTATACTATTATTATTCTACTAAATATATTAACAATGCGTTTAACACAACCTTTAAAAATAATCGTGTGATGAGAGGCCTTTAAAAAATATTCGACAAACTTATATTACTACTGCTTAGTTAAATATTCACAAGCCAAGAGCCAGTAAAATTAATAGATTTTGTCCTATTTGACAGTTCGCCAGTGCAATAGTTTGTTATTGTTGTTTTGTGCGCGCTGCGTGGGTAATCTATGTTGCTCTATACGTGTAGAAGAGGCAGTGATCTTTTCAATATTGTTGCTTCTAATGTTACAATATTGTGTATTAATAATATACGGCAATATAGTTGCCGTAACGCACGGTTAGGTAAGTATTTTTATTTGATGCGGACGGAAAATATCTTACCGTACCCCCTACCCCGCGCGTCATTACATGCGTCTGCCCGGCATCACTGTTTGTGATAGTGCCAGCAGTTAGTGATGTATGTGTACTTAAAACATTCGATCATTTTTGTACAAAATGCTAAGCAGTTACCTAACATTGAGACGCTTACATAAGAAACTTGATTGAAGTAAGGGTAAGTAATTTAAAAGTGAGGGCGCAGAAACAAAAGGGAAAGTTGTTCATCGTAGCTCCTTAAATGTGATTTAATTTTTAAAAAACAACTTTGGCAATAAGCACTCCTTTATTAATATCATCATATTAAAGTTCTTGATAATGTGACATTGCTAGGAGTATTTTTACTAAGTACTTATGACTCGTTTTTTTTTAAATAAAATTAAAAATTAATGACTGTTTATTGTTTCATAAAAAGTCTCACAAGTATTGCAAATATTAAAAACATTAAATATTTAATTATTATTATGTTAACTAACTAAAAATATTGTATATTGATTCACACGCTGGTAAATTTTAATGTAGAGTTTTTAATAAAGAAAATGTTTAAAGTATCGATTGTCAGTTTAAAAGTAAACCCCATACCTAGCATTTTTTTTTTGCTTCTGTGTTATACGGAAAATATATTGCCGTGAATGTTTGATTTCGAAAAAACCCTTATATTATATGTTTTAAAATACCCTATCCGGGTTTGTATACATGGTAATATAGCCCATCGATCCGTTAAAAACTAAAACTAAAACTATCGGTATAGAAAGTTTCCAAGTCTGTACGGACTTTGAAAGTCAGGTGCCGGTACGGTAAAATAGGGAGCAATATATATGTGAGTAATATTTGTCTCGTACGGTACCAAAAGAAGGTTTAAAACTAACACTAAATAGAAACCAAACCCGCAGCAACGAACGAAGCGGTGTCGATACGTATGCAACCGCTTAACTACTATGGAAAACAACCTGGCTAACGTTTGTTAAGTAACAATTGTATAGTATTTGTGTATTAAAAAACTTCGTAGCAAGTTAAATGTATGTATATCTTAAAGTAATATTAGCCCGTGCATAACAATCAAGCATCTTAAGCATTTTTGGATGTATGTTTCAATTTTTAAGTGGAAACTGTGTAAACATTTTTGAACCGTCTATTTTTTGCATCCATGAAACCTGAGTTCCCGGAAAACATATTTGAATAACGGCTATACGGTCCATTGTTGAAGGTAAATTGCCCTGCTTTAGATTCTCTGAGTTGTAAGGCATTGAATTTGTTTGAATACTATAGTCGAGCTGAGGTTACCCGGTTCTATAATAAATGAATTTCTTTATAGCTCCGCACTACTGGAGGCTTAATTTTCTATTAATTTAGAGCATTATAATAAGCACTGGATTTTTCATTAACGGTTCGGAAACTACAGTAAGAAAACCACTATGCTAAACTTTTTAACGCCCCATAACCTTCTTGGATATAATTAATTTCACATAAGGTTTATTTTATTATGTATATGTCAAGTCAACAAATCTTACTCAGCTGGCATTGTTCGGTAAATTAATGTAAGATCATATCATTCAAAATCCCTCTGTGCCTCAAGATAAAGGTCTCCAACCAACGGGTGTTATCTATGATGATTTACGGTACTGAACCGTGGTCTCTTACTTCGGCCCTTATTTAGAAACTTGTAGTCGTTCAACGAGCTTTGGAGCCGGTACAACTCGAGATTTATTTACGAGTTTGAATCAGGAATTAGGAGACTCGTAGACGTACAAAAGACGGGCTGGTGACTTGAAATGATAATGGGTAGACCACATAGCGCAAAACAGTAGCTGGTAGTGCCTTGAGGTTCATGAGTGGAGACCACGGACCTGAAAGCATAGTAAAAGACGTCCACATCCAATCTTGGAGCTTGTTGATGTTTTGATGCTGAATGCCGTCCACTTCCCGGTTCGATATCTTGCAGCATCACACAGTGTTATTTATATTACATGCTACTACTCATTTACGAAAAACATACATATTAATAATTAAGAGAGAAGAAGCGTGTGCTTCTGCAACATTCCAAGCATAAGCATAACATGAAAAAGACCTTTATAATAATGTTTAAACTCTTTATAACCAAATAAAGACTTTATGAAAAAAACATCAAACGCAAAGTGGTCTTGTTAGTAAGAAGTAACACCCATAAGACAGGGCTTATGATTCTAATTTATTTGTTTAAATATCTTTTTAACATTTAAAGGAAAAACAGCGCAAAACATTTTACTCTGAATAATGGAGCATGTTGACTTTTTAAATACATTGTACGGAAACCAAAGCTTTAATGTGAAGAGAAACAGAGAGATTAAAACAGCTTTTATCGCTTTTTATGTAACATTAATGCCGTGTAACTGTGTATCGTATTGTTTTGTATAAAAGGCTCATAATTTTAATTTCTTTTGCTTAGTGTTAAAACAGACAGCTTTCTATTAAATTAATAAATTGCGAAAATAAATAAATAACCTAAGAAACCAAAAAAATATTGAAACTAATTTCATACGTGGGATTTAATTGCCCTCGCCATTTTTCGCGCAATAAGCACAATTTTAACCAAAAAATTTGTTGAGATCAAGGGATACGTTATTGTCTAATACTTCTGATAATATAAATTTAAATTCTCTTAATTAACAATTCTCGTCTTCATCCGACTTTAGTAAGACGATTATAGAAAACACAACAAAACTTCTATCTGTAAAACTCTCGACTGCTGTGCCGTTTTAATAAGAAGAAAAATATATTTATTTAATAAAAAATGGTGGTGGTTGATGGCGACAAAAAGGCACACAAAGAAAAATATATATGTATTTAATTATTTAACTAAGGGTAGAGGGCAGAAGGCCTGGTCTAATTTTGCACCGCAGCTCGGTACTCCCCTGATGGTGGTGGTAGCCAGTCGCACGATCTCCCAGGACTGGTCAGGCGGCTGCAAGTCGAGAGCAGGGAGCGCCGGTAGGTTGCAGTATGTTTCGGTTCCGGTGCACGGTGATATAATTTCAACAGTGTAAAACTTGCAGTCTAAAACTTGCAGTCTAAAACTTGCAGCATAAAACTTGCAGCATAAAACTTGCAGCATAAAACTTGCAATGTAAAACTCGAAGCGTAAAACTTGCAATGTAAAACTCGAAGTGTAAAACTTGCACCTGTGAATAAATGTCACAGTTATGATATACATATATAAGTATATGTACAATTTGCTCCGCTGACAGTAAACCCGGAGATGGCTTGCGATGAAGGAAGGGCAGAAATCGAAAGCAGTTGATGTGATTGTTTACTGTCAGAACGGAGTTACAAAATGTAAAGCATGTAAAACAAAAATAGAAGAGATAAATAAATAAACAAATTGAAAAGTAATAATGAATACATAATGATGGAACTATGGACACAGACAAAATGTTGAGCTCTAACTTATAGATAAATGCTACTTAATATTAATGTCTTTATAATATTTGTTCAACACTTACCCCTTTGGGGTACGAGGCGATGTAAAGATTGTGGCGTGAACTGAATGATGCCCAGAGAATGACCAAGACCAAGACCAAGACGTGAATTTATAACGTAAATTCTAATTGGCCCCGGCGCGTATGAAGACACATAGCTGGTGAACGCAACCGACACAAAGTGTGTGCGTCGGTGCGTGAGACGACACCTAGCTAGTGAACGCGACCGAGGCCAGGATCCTTCTCCCGAGCACTGGTGTAAACTCTGTGTGCTGGTGCGCGGGCGCATTGGAATTTTTGTTATAAAAACAAAGATCCGTTAAACCAATAGCATGCTCCCACGACTCCACGCCACTTGAGACGTGCCGTTACCCGCTAAGGGTTGAACAATTTTTTGCTGTATTGCGATTTATGAGACGTTTCTCGTGATTATATTTTTTTGGTTAAAATTTTAACTAAGATTTATGGGACGTTAACTTGCAACGTTACACTGCTCCCCGTTAGTCTTCTTACCCTTTTCTTCTCGTATTGTTAAGCAGTAGAGTCGACATTATCATAGAAGCGAATGTATCGAACGTGAAGTGATTATCCATACCTTTGACAAAGACCTTCCAATAATATGTCACACTGTCAAACAACCCGTCTCTAGCGGAGTCTTTTCTATTGCTTGGAAGTATGGTCAAATTTCTCCCCTTTCCCAAAAATTAAACCCTTTTGCGAACTTCGAATTTCATCCCATATCTATCCTCCGTCTGCTCAAATATATGACTTTATTAACATGTTTTTGAGTTTCGTAATAAGCTCACATGGCTGCCGTGCTGTGCCGTATCCTTTCTTTTACCTATAATATTTTGTTTAACCCACTTACTCCTTCTTATACCTTATATCTATTTGTTTTAAATACATGATTATTTGCTCAGATTATGGGACAGTTTAAAATTGGCAATACCCGTTTATTCTACTATATTTATAGAGAATTTTTTATCTGTTGTCGCTATTAGGTTATGAAGTGAATGGCCAGTAGCAATAAGCCGCGCTAATCGCTGTCTGTACAATCTCTGTTTGTTTTTAAATGATAGTAAAAGAGCACTTCCTTGACAACCAAAACAGGATATTAAATAGTGATTATAACGAATTCTGATTTATGATGTATATTACTCTTATAAATATCTTTTTTTGTGTTAAATGCATTTATAAATACATTTCTGTATAACAATAATGTTATTATTTGTAAGTATGTTTATGAATCTGTATATGTACTAACTGTATTATACTCAGAAATATGTAGTACGTTTTAATCTTTTTTAATTGTGTTCACTCTGAACTGCCTTTTCCATCATGTCTCTTATCTCCACCTAAAGGTTGTCTTAGTGATCGCCTCCAGCGATAAGACCGCCTGTTAAACACAAATTGTTAAACTTTTAATTATTATCCATGTTTTGAAACATTACCTTTTAAATGTATTTTCGTTGTTATTTTTTATGTAATATAGTATAAATAAATAAAATAAAATGGAGTATAATAATTACAAACATAAAATGTCCAATATCCTACTATAGCGTCCGTGCTTTAGTTTTTACAACTATATCTCATTTGTCTGTTTTTTTTCTGCCAACATTTCTGCATGTCATAGTGTTTACTAAGCCAAATTAACGTAAAAAAAAGCAAATGTGCTCTCTTAAACTATTTCCTAACTTAAATCTTAAACTATTTTAAACTTAATTGAAATCATAATAATTATTTTTTTATTATCATCAGTGTCCTGTCTGTTTATTACAACGCCTAACAATGTCCAGTTTTTAATATAACAATTCGTACAACCACTTACTCAGTCCTCCTCCATATTGCGTATCCGTAGGTAGTGTGGCAGTATCTGTGCGGCCATTATATATAAGATGTCAATATTAATTAATTACATTAATATCCATTATCGATGAATACCAAGCCGATAACATCAACAAGACCATAAAATTAAACCACAAAGGTTTACATAAAGTCAAAGGCTAAATGAAATACTGAAATAGTTATTAAAAATAAAATTATGTTTTATCACGAATATCATGACTTATATTCCAGCTCGTGCAGCCACTTACGGCAAGCTCAAGGACCTGTCGAAACGTGCACCGTGCCATGAATTTGGTCACATCATTAGTTGTCCAGGTCGTTATAATTAAGCCATACAAATATACTTTATTTCGGCAATTTCATACAATGTAGCAACTAACCGGTAACGCGTATACGCTTTTACTTTGAAACGTTGAATAACATTTTTGGTATGTTAGAATCAATATAGTGAAAACATAGAATAAGAGAATAGTTTAAGCGGATTATCGCATCGTATTTTTACATTGTATACAGGATGATTTGTTATAAATGTAAAGGCTTTAAAGGGGATAAATGTAGAGCCTATTTTCCGTAAATTAAAGTATAATACACCATGTCAAAAATCAATGGTTTCGGAAATAATAAATAACGTAAAGATATACATATTTAATTAATGATTTTTTAATATAAGTTTCTTCAGACTTTGTACTGCAAGAAGGTATTTGCCCATCGAATTCTAATGGAAAAAAAATAATGTAACATTTTTCAGAGTGTATACTTTCTACAGGTTGATTGGAAATATGTGTAAAAGCCTTTAAGTTTTCTGCTGACAAATGTGCCTACATTTAAACTTTTATTGTACCTATAAGTTTACGATCGAAGTATAATCAGTCAATTTGATAGTTTTACCATAGTTCTATATTTCTAACTAGAGGGTTATTTACCTACACAAAATAAATATTCACGATATAATTTAATTCGTTCTCTATGTAGTTTATAGTTAAGTTTTCTACGTATAACTTTGACCTGCCTATGGAGCAGTGTTAAATTTGAATTTAATTTCTACGCGATAATATTTACAATAGCCGTTGAGCGAGAACTCGCCAACTTTCACAGTTTCATTGCGATAACAGCGCTTTTTACTTATCACGTGGCGAAGAATGTGATGGATTAAAGCGGAAAATCAATTGTTATAAAAGCTTCTTTACACAGCGACAACGCTTGAATCGGGGGCAAAATAATGCATTTTATCTCTGGTAATGTAAATTATTCATAGTTTTGTAAATATATTATCTAATATTATATATTTAAATTATTATTCGAATCTTCGTTGTTTTTTACACGTTGTCGAAGCATACGTTTTGACTATTCATTATATTGCAATTTTATCGAACACGTTGTTATTTTTAAAGATTTTCATTTATCAGGCAAGCAACGGTATGTATAAATTAAATAATTCGATATCAGGCATTTTTCTCAGTTGTAGCCCCTAATGATTTACTGTACGTCTAATGTTCGTCTTCAAGATTTTTATAATTTTATGGTTACTTATTTACTGTTGAACATAATCAATATGGTGTATATTGTACACACCATAAGCAGATGCGACTGAATTATTAATTATTATAAGTCTTAGTTGTACAAATAATTAAACGGTTTATGGGTTGCTTTTCTAAATAAATTAATAAGTAAAATAAATTTATAACTGAGCAGTACGTGTATGATCTTCAAATGTATTTGTAACTCTAATTCAGTGACAAAATGCAATATTTGTTGCACGGTCGGTTTCGAAATTTGTCATTTTGAAGATGAAAATAACAGTATTATTATTTATTATTAAATGTACGTATGTATTATCAAATATGCCTTTATATATTATTATCGAAATTACATCAAGTTAAGAATTGAACAATAGAACTGAGATTTAACCTTTAGATGTGTTTCGATCAATAACCGAATAGCCTAAGGTCAACACGAGTAAACTATTCCGAAAGGCATATCGCACGCACCAACTTTACGTAATTCTCCTGTTCTTACAAAGTCAGCTTTCATGTTATATTGTTATTTAGAGATAAACATAATCAGCTTCTATACTAACCATAAAGTATAATCCGGGAATAATTAATAAAAAGTTTTCATTCCATTTTTCTGTACCAATCCTAGTGCTAAATAAGAAACATTTATCGATTTCTTGCAGAAAAATTACGACAATCAGTTTCTACACTTACTTTAAAATACATTTTTGGAATACTAAATAAAGTATTTTAATTTTTTATTTCAGTATCAATCCTAGTTAGAAAAATAAAGAACATGTTTCGATTTCTTGCAGAAAAACTACGACATAAAGTTTCTACACTAGGCTTAAAGTATATTCTGTATCCAAATGATATGTTTTTATTCCATATCTCAGTATCAATCCTAGTTAGAAAAATATAGAGCGTGAATCGATTTCTTGCAAATATTTTACGATAGTCAGTTTCGACACTAACTTTAAAATTTATTCTGGTAATACTAAATAATATGTTTTAATTTCATATTTAGATATCAATCTTAGTTCTAAATTAGGAACACAGATTTCTTGCAGAAAAAATACGACATACAACAAACGAAGAGCATCTTTTTTCAGACAAAATGCACTTACGAAATATAAAATCGGAATTTATTTGTATCAGTCACTGTATAGTGCTCAGGTTGCAAAAGCAATGTGTAGAATACTGATATGAGCAATACGATGCATAATACATAACTTACAGAGACATTTTCCGTAACATCGTGTTAAATATTGTTTCGGGATTGTCTTAAAATATTATTTCTGGAAAATGTTTCTTAAATTTTTCATGTCCCGTAAGAACTTAAAACTTATTTCAAAATAAGAGTTAAGCTCGATCGATATACATAATATTAGTCTAACGTTTTTTTTAAAGTACACGATTATACTTAAATTTAATCACTAAGAATGCAGTATATTTCAAAACTTTCATTATTTCATGACGCTATCTGCATTATCAATTTTTTTATAGGACACGCATGATCCCAAAATGTGATAAGTGCGACGTACTTTAAAGCAACAGGATGACACAGGAACCGTTTCATCCTTTTCATTATAATGCAATGCTTTTTAGTTTTTTGAAATACAAACCCTCACAACGTCGCTTTTCGTCGAGAACGAAAACCCGGACAAGAAAATTCATCTCATAGTCCATTAATTTCAATTGCTTCAGCCCCCTTTTACAGAGAACCGTGTAAACACGATATTATTTGGGGGATATAGTGAGGCTGTATCCACATCGACGACGGTACTGCAGGGGAAACTTGCTTTAGATAAACGCTTTGTAAACTTGCACTAGAACTATTTGGGTATTGGCGCTATTAGCACGTATCATATATTGATACAATAAACACGCGAAAAACAATTTGTAGCTTTATTAAATCCAGCAATTTAGTGGTCCGCGTACATAATAACTCAAAAATTTGGGAACCATGTATCATACTAGGGGCAACAGAATTACAGTATTATTAACATGATCTAAATATTACTAACAAAAATACTACAAAAGTATAAAGCCTTATTGTTATAATGCTATATATTCGTATTCATTTAATTGTGAATCTAATTGAAAATATACTAAAAAAAATTAATTAATGTTTTTGTTAAATCAATAAGGAAACATTTTAAAAATTAAATATTCTCATCTTTAACTTAGGTTATAATTTAAAAGCTGTTATGCCTTATTATTATTATTTCTACACATTTAATAAGCTTTGTTTTCTCATTCAAGTCTATCGTAAATATACTAGTAATATAAGTAGGTAGATAGATATGTATTTATTTTTAGACAGAAATGTGAAAGCATTTTAAGCTCTGCTTAATACGTACATTAAGAGAATCGTCTATCGGTTGCTGACCCTCTCAATATGTGTTAATATCATTGTTCACATATTAATATTATTTTGCTTTTATTTACATCCTATTATACGAACATCAGTCTATCTTTATAATACTTTCTTTACAAGATTCTACAATCTATTTGTTAATATTTAAACAGGATTTATGTTCATTTTTCTCTATTGAAGTATACTTTTAACTGTAAACCAATAGTATTAATACTATTAAAGCTGCCATAAAAGCATTCTACTATATTTTTTTACTAATTTCGGTTTTGCAAAAATTACACAAATTACATGGTATAAATGATAAACGCACTAAACAATTACTTCGAAAATCTAATGGAACGTTGTAAATATTAAAGGTAATTAACACGTTTCTTTCCATCATTTATCTCATCAAATTTACATTCACATTTATGAAGAATTAACTTGTAATTTTTACCTATACTAATTATAATACATGTCTTGATTTTACTTTTTATTACTAAAGCCTTCTTATTTTTAAAATATATAATAGTAGTTGTTCAAAATCAATAACCTTTTTTATTAAATTACATTTATTTGTACTTAACTAAAATATTTTTCACAATAGCTAATAAACATACAGTCATGTTTAAATGAAATTTTGGAATGGAAATGTATCAATTTAAACAATAATCATAAACGACTAGGAAATATCTTCTTAAAATTTTTAAATTAAGAAAGCGACAAAATTGTTAACGTGTCATGCTAAATGTTTTTCTAATAACTTATATGAAACTTACAATTTTTCTCGATATTTGAAGATTTTCTCAATTATTTTAATATATATTTTTCGTCGCTTCTTCCTTAGTAATTAAATTAAAATAAACAAAATAGAAACGACTTTAAATATTTGTAACATTTTAAGTGCTGTTCGATTCCTATTTTGTTATTTACATTGTAAATATTCCAATAGTAGTAAATTTATATACTAGAATAACGATAACGTATAAACATAAAAATAAGTTACATTAGCTTAGCTGTACATTAGTCTTTTGCCTTTACGAAATCAGATAAAAGAAAGATTAACAACAAACGAACTAGATTCTCGACTAGAACATAAAGAAATACAAATGCTTCAAAAGATATGTGGTTAATTATTTTCATTCAAAGGAACCTCCAAGTCTTAACAACAATGTTAACAATCATTAATGAGGACAGTAAACTGAAACTAAAAGAATCCCTCCAAGCCGCCCTGTTGTAATCTTGTAATCTGAAATCTGTAAACATTTACTAATTAGACTATACTTTTATACGTCGTTACATTAATATTTTCATTTATTTCTAAAAATAGAATTTCGTACATATCTTGTTTTGTACTACTAATTTTTCTACTTTCTATTGAATTTATTATTAGATTGACTAAAATCAACTAATTACAAAAAAAAAACTTTTTTATTTTTTATTTCATAGTACATTAAGAATGTGTAATAATAAAATATGATTTAATAATTATAATAATTGCTTACAACGATAATTTATTGATCAATAAGTAATACTTGAAAAAATATCAAAAGAATGGCAGTTTTAACTTACCTTGGGTGCCAAACGGCGTACTATCAGATGATTTATCGGCAATAACATTCAGCCTTTGAACCACTGACAACAAAATAATACTGTATATAATACGGGACTAGGAATTATTAAAGAATAATAATTATGAATAAAGAAATACCATTATTATTTTCCATTGCGGGCGGTGTAATTGCTGTAAAATTAAAAAAGTTCAAATTATACTACGATAATACTATATATATATATATATATATATATACTAGTTAATCTACTTCAATATAATAATGAAAATAGTTACTTGACCACATGTTATGTATATTGCAGCAATGAAAAAGAATCTGTTATTCATATTTTACTGTGTAATTTACATAAATAATAAAATAAATTTTAGAAAAATATTTGTTATATTCTCTAATTATCAAATACGAGTATATAAGATAAATAACATTTTTAAATTGAACCACCATCGAATATCTTACGAATAGAGGTCGATAGATTATTTATGGTTGGTTTTGAAATTGTCCTAAAATTTGATTTTTATTATCTTAACATACGTAAATAATAATGGAATACAAATATTGCTATAAGGTAAAACGGGCCAAATTGAGATATCCTGTATGTTTTTGGACTCCTCCTACCGGATTTTGATGACTAGCCTACTCAAAACTAATTTTCGTACACAGAGACGTACTGTTAAACATATAACAGTTATATAAATTTTTCGCCATAATAACTAGTAGCATAACCCAGCGCACGGAACTATTATCTGCTGGGGTCTGAAGTTTCTGGAATGGAATCCACGGACTAACAAATGAAGCATAGGACGCTCACCAAAAAGGTCGGTCACGTCGGAAGAAGCGTGCGTCACTTATTTCCGGTCCTAGTAGGAATCACCCATAGCTCACTAGATTTCATACTTATTAGGACACTACAATTACATGTTCCAGATATTTAAATGACACGTAGTTGTAGATTTAAAGATGACATTTGGAACAGAAGCACGTTTTATTCAATTATGTACACTAATTTCCACCTTTAATTTATCATATTGGTCACTTGTGTGCGTTAACAGATAAATTCCAGGGGAGCCATTATGATTCAACTAGCTACAAATTTAGCTCCTCAATAATGATGTACTAAAACTTAAAACTAAGCTGTTAATGTGTTGATATTGATTCGCAGGGTATCTCGTTGGATAGATACTTACTTTTACTTGTTTTTTTTTTTTTAATTTAAATACTATTTTACGTAATACTATCCACTAACTGTTATTAAATGCATACAATGCTTTCCCTATCTATTACGATACGACAGAGATTTGTTAAGGTTAACCCTTGGGTTGCGCGTTAATATGCACGCAGCCCCAGGCAGAGACATGTTTGAAGACATCCGTAGTAAAAAATTATTCGTTACAAGATTTAGTGCATGGTTGTTTTAATAGTGACCGCTCCTTAACACAGATTCTTGTTTATCGTGCCAAACAAAAAAGCATCAACGCTGAAATATTATTTAATTTTTTATGAATTCACGTTATGACATATAGCATTCATGAAAAGTTCCATAAAACAATATCTAGCTGACACAGGGTGATTAGTTAGCCGCATAAAAGTTTTAATGAAGTGAACGAGTAGCTCGTTTGTTATCAAATAATGAGTGGTGCACCCTATCCAAAAATCAAAGATCACTTTATTCAGGGTGATTGGAAATGATAACAAAATAATATTCATAATTTCGTCGATCATTAAATGATATCCTTTGTCCCTGAGGTAGGTGGTAATAGTGTAAGTATATATTACATGTTATAATAATAAATATGACAAAGTAATAAACAACTTACAAGTTTACTTACGATATAACTTAATAGTTCCTTCACTATCACCTAAAGAGTTTTTAGAAACACATTTGTATGCTCCGTAATCGGAGCTGGTTATTCTCCGTACAGGAAGCCGTAGAATAGTGCGATACGATCCAGCGATCTTTTGCGGTTCCAAACCCCTGCCTTTAATTAGAATTCATATATAAGATATATCATATTTCAACCATAGAGCCAACATGCTAGGGAAAATACGTATAATATTTTAATTAAATATAAACATGGATATGTTCTACACATGGTTAACGTGATGTAAACATGATTTTATTAAAAACATTTATTCTGTATTATTTGAGTATATAATTAAAGAATATTTTTAACTATTACAAATCCATAAAATATACTAATCATCACATATGACTAAAACTTAAATATAGCTTGAATGGAATAATCAATGTAGTTTCCGATTACACTTCAATCATGTTCTACTATATATTGTATAACATGATATTGTATAGTATATATTATATATAGAAATTGTATTATATTGTAGATGTATTAAAACAGCATGGTCTGACGAACAACAAAAGTTAACACCTGGCTGATTCGCTGTTGATACATGGCTGAAGCACATTGACTTCAATCGAATTATTAGATGAATTTTTGTTATTAAACTTTATGTGTATATTTTTTAAAAAACTTTAAATATAAGCGCGCCACATTTTTCGTTGTATAGATAAGCAGCATAACAACATAAGCAACTTTATCATAAAACATAATTTTTTTTACAATAATATACAGACAAATAATTAGTGTTAGTTAATATGAACATAAAAAAACAATTTAGTATTTAATATGTACTGTAATTATTGTCAGTCAATACACACACATACCGGTAGGTACTATTTCTCCATTTTCTCTGCTCCAGTAACTAACGGGTTTAGGATAGGCCTCGGTTTCACATTCCAATAATAAATCAGACCCCAAAACAGCACCAACTAATTGATTTCTGATTGTGACCACAGGCGGATCTAATAACAGACGGAATACCGGTTATATTACAGCTATATTTAGATAAAAACTTTATTTTTAACTAATATCACGTACATTCCACAATGAGCATTATTCTCTTGCTCACCGTTGGCGGGACCCCGTTGGAGGCTATACATAAGTATGCACCCGCGTGCTGCCTGTTTACCCGACTTATATTTAAAACAGGACCTTCTAACGACGTCACTGCAAATAAAGTAAGCAGAATGAAACGCGAATATGACTATGGAATAGAATTTAAACGCAAATAAGAGAACAAAAGCTTGCTTTACGGTATGAAACAAGACAGCTATGTAAGATGTATAAGTGATTCGTGCGTTTATTTTTTTATGTTTTTAATTAATTAAATATTAAGAATAAAACTTTAATTCACATTTAATATTCTTATCTTACTTAAAAAATATAAAGAAATATATTTAGATCATTAATGTTATTGATGACTGCTTTCACTGCTATAAAATATGGTTTCTCACACACAGGCGCTCAACAATCCATAGAAAAGCCAACGCTCGAGATTTCTCTACATGATGGCATCAAGAATAAGGACATCCATAAACGAATAAAAATAACTGACATAATCTAGCGGATTCGCAAGTTGAAGTGGGCAGGCAACGTAGCGCGCAAAACAGATCCCAATTAAGCCCTGAGGTTCTTGAGTACAAACGAAGCATTGGACGTCCTCCCATAAAGTGAACAGATGACAATGTTTAGATGGACAGAGTACTCAGGATGTAGGTCCAGTAGTAGACGTCTTACGGATGAAATCATGACAATGATTAATTAACGTTACTGCAAATTTTTACCTTGTATTCCATCGGAAACAGTTATAGTTTTCGAATGCTCCCTTCGCCAAGTGATTTGAGGATGAGGAGAGCCTGTGGCCGCGCAGGTTAAGCTTATAGATGCCCCTTCCCGCACCGTCTGGTCGGTACTAGTGCCTCGATCTAAAATATCTGGTGGAACTAACAGACAAAGTAAAAATAGATCATGCCGTGTGAATAGACTATTTTGTATGACAGCGCAACCGAACCTCGGTTAAAAAATGAGTATAAGTTAGCTATTATAACAAGGTCGCGTCGAAATTTCCATAGATAAAATATTAAACCACATTGTAAATCGGGCAGTAAAACTGAAGTCAAGGCTTTTAGCAGTAGCTTTTATTTTCGCAGCGTTTGTGGCAATAGTGTACACCTGCGAGTTCTCTAGGGTGTTATAAAATCACACGAATATTTTCACGTATGTTTGAAATAGAAACTAGCGTTTATAGATTGAATTTAATTATTATTATAAAAGTTATATGTAATAAATTAATTTAAAATGAAGAAATAGACAAAATGTTTCAATAAATTTTATACTTACTTTAATTAAATACTTATAATGGTTGAGTTTTTGCAAATTTAAGACCCAGAGACCGATACAGTATGCTTTTTAATAAAACTACATGCCTAATAATATTATGTCGTATATTTAGTTTGCGCATATTCATATATATTATAGTTATTGTTAAATATCTATTTTGTATGTAATTGATAGTTCTCCGGACTCTATATCTTGTGTATTTGCACTTGTTTTTTCCTAACATTTATCATAATTATTATGCTACGCTATGGCAATACATATTTACGGTGATATGAAACTTTTGCAAGAGATAGATAGTGCAGCGTTTTTGTTTACGCCAAATAATATTACCGAAGTCTGTTACTTTAATTATTATCATTCAATTCTGTGCAGCTCCGGCTTGATGACTTTACTCAGTGATATTTCTAAATATTTCGAGACTTACCATTTAAGGTCTACAGTGATGTTTGCTGCTGAGACGTTAAGCATAATAATCTAATCGACAACCACATGTGTTACAATCATATTAACGCCTTTGTGATTAAACACGAACATAGAAACTACACTAGGAACTCACCGACAACGTCTAGATACCCGAGTTGGCTTTTCATAGGGTCGGTGTTAATCTGGCACATATACCACCCTCTGTCCGTCTCCCGCAATTCCCTGATGTGTAGGAACCAAGTTCGGTGATCACTATGAGTTACACCAACTCTTCGACTTCTCGATATCACGTGCGTATGTATTGTAAGAATTGTCTGTGTATCTACTCTCAGCCACGCCACCTACAAATCAACTTTTCCAATGAATGACACATCTAAATCTACGAACAACTTGTGTTACCAGTGATGACTTACGACACTGAAAAGAAAAGAGAATAATGTTTGAGATCTCACTACGAGATCGAATACTGAATGACGAGATCCATAGACAAACGAAAGTTGTAGAAATGACTGAGCCTAGCGGATTGGTAAATTGAAATTAGAGCGAATTGAAACAGTTAGCAAGTCACGCGCAGAACCATTGCTAGAGCCTTATGGTTTTAGAATGTAGACCACGAATCGGCAAGAGTAGAGTAACCTTACTAAGGACGTCTAAAGTAGCTGGAATTCACTAAAATTCGCTACTAGAAATCTATGGAGAAGGCATATTTCCAGCATTAGACTTGCTACTGCTCAAATGATAACAATGTAAATCTACTAAACAAGTATTATCTATAAGAACATGTTAACAAACAATTTTTATTGCAATGTAACTTATATTTACATAAATTACTTAAATTTTCAAAAAAAAAAAACAATTTTATTGTGACTATTACTTTATTATATCAATAATAATATCAAGCAGACTTTTTCACACCATTTTGTAAATTAAATACGGAAAAGTTTTTATAAAATGTACCATAACATTTTTAATAAATTAATGAGGAATAATGTTAATGTATAAAGCGCAGTTAATGCACCTGCCTGCAAATAAAAAGTGAAACGAATTAATTTGTTTTTTTTTTTATTCTTAAATGAAGTGCTAGTGTTAAGTTTATTATGAAGTATGACCACCTCTTGCCGGAATCACAGCTTGCTATAATCTAGTCGTACTAGCGTGTATATTCTTATGGTTTCTATTGAAGTACGTTTCCACTCCGCGCTAATCTCATTCTTTAGCTCTCTGTTACTCTGTGGTGTCGGCTACACTGATCCGTTTAAGAACATCACAGACATGTTTTTTTTTTTGGTCTACTTAGTCTAATTGTAATCAAGACTTTAAACTGACCAATCTAAACCATTAATTATTCTTCATTTCTCATCACCTTATGAGAAGGTGCGATTCTAGTCGTCCTTTAAATTTGAGTTTTCACTAAGCGGATTGTACAAGAAGAAAAAGAAGTTCCGCTGTACTACAAAGTACGTCTGTATGACGTAGAACTCCGTGCTATCCAAAAATATATATCAGCCTAAAACATAACACTGCTATTCTCATAAAAGCATGATTTCTTTTAAACATATTTATACAAATATGATTTTTAACGCACATTGATTTTCTGGCTTCATTAAAAAAATAGCTTAATCTTGTCTGTTTAGGAAACGAAACTTTAATGAGACAAAATTTCGAGGGAGGCTTGACTCGGTGCTTGTAGTAATTTAGAGTTGTGTGTAGACAGACGACTACATACGTTGGCAGCAATGAGCCTGCGCCTGACTGTTCATTGAACAATTTGCACATTTCCTACTTCTACTAAATTATTTAGCGTTTGAGCCGTGAATCATTGCTTTCAACCCTTCTCAAAAGTGCAAAATTATTAGGTTTTATCAGAGCATTTTCAATTTTCGGTATTGCTAAACGATGCTTAAAAGTCGATATTATTTAGAAAATTAGCGACACAAAATATAAAAAAGCTTTGTGTTCAAAAATCAATTATTTGAATTTTGAACATAATCGTTTTTAAAGATCACGGTAATTTTGTAACTGGCTTATACCATTTTCACACGTTAAAACTGTTTTACTTATCATTTTTTTTAACTTATAGTTAGTATATAAAAGGTCAAAAATGCAATAAAATATTTATTTCATAAAGTAAAAATAAATATCGTTATAGGTTTGGAAAAATATTTATAAATAAAACAAACTGCTAACAATATTTATATTAAGAAGTAAAAGAATAAGTTGAGCCGGAAAGGGTCGATTAGAAAACGGAAGGACTACGCCTTCTAAAATAGCGCTTATACGTCGCAGTTTAATACTACATATTACGTGCGGCGGAGGTAAGCGAAGACCATTACCAAACTTCTTTTTTTCTCGAGAGAAATTCTTACTTCGTATGACCTTCGGCTGCAGGAGTAACGTAACGGTTACGCAGGACTACTAAGCATAAAAAAGAACATTAAATAGCATCAACGACATTTATATCATAATTGAGTTAATTTAATTTGAGACATTTAATCTTGAGTTTTATCTAACTGTTTTTATGCCTATTGAAAGAGATTATCCTTTCAAGAGCTAATAAAAAACTTGTCTCGTTCTGAACTGTTCAATTACAAATAAATCGGGAACTCTTTTAAACATCAACTACTTTTGATCAGAGTACTTTATATGCACATAAATCGAGAACATTCTTTAGAGTTCCGCACGCTTAAAACCAGCTTGCAAGTGATTTTAAGAACGGAAAGTGTAGTTTAAAGTGCAGGGAGCAGTTTGTAAGTACTTTCATTGAACAAGATTACAAGTTTCTCTTATCTTGTCTTGCGAAAATACCAAAATGATTTATGGACTTTTAAATGTTATCCTACATTATTTTATCGGAATTTTTATATAGCTAATAATGTAGTCAAGCATAAACTCCAAGAACGGCTCGACCAATTTGCTTAAATTATTTTTAATTTTTATGTTTTCGTAGTAACTGTAGCAGATCAATACTCTCAACAAGAGATTAAGAAACTTTAAAATGTTTGAGAGAAAGAAGTCGCGAAAGCACTAGTCCCATTTTCAATGTAACTTTCGTTACTTTTTATAGTGTATGTCATGATAATTTAAAAAAAAAACCCCTTTTAAACAAAAATCCTTTTATTCACTCTGTCTATATCTCTATCATCTTTGATATAGGCTCGCAGAAACAATTCTCGTAACGTTTCGACAATCATTTATTAAGCATATATCTGTTTGAATTTAAACATAGGCACACTACCGCTGCCGGTCTCTTAGAGTATTTGAGGATGTTTGCAGTCACGGAGAGTTCACAATTGACATGTGTTAATTGATTTAACGCATTCAGTACGGTCAAGATATTCTACTAGTCATGTTTGAGTGACGTCCCGTCAGTAAATGAATGGTACTGTTACTGTTTTCGAGGCCGTATGTAATCTATTTGTGTGAGTCAATAGATTACTGATTAGTCCACACCCTCTGTTTTGCAACTCTGTCTTAGATTCTGTTTTAATTTTTTTTTCATTGGCTACAGATGGCGGAGACTCTAAGAACGAACACGAACAGAATGCAGTCACCACCTAATTTCCTATTATCGATTCAGAACTTTTTCCAATCAATTCTAAAATACAACTCTTGCAAACCTTCGTAGTCACTCTTCCGGATTACGCTAAAGTTTATTTATCCGATGCATTCGAAGAAGTTCTCGGCACATAGGACCGATGCTTTATAAGCTATTTATCTTTATAAACCTTTGATTTATGGAAATGTGACTATGATTCTTCTTATGGTTTTATAACTTGTTTTTTTTGTGTATAGGTTTAATTTTAAAATGTGCTATTTTTATTATTAAATGCTTTATCGTTAAGATACAGTTTTTCTGTTCAGAGAAGAGAGAAAGAGAGAGAGAGATTTATCTTTAAGCCTGCGTGCTCGACATAAAAGCAGTTTGATATATTCTTAAAGATTTAAACTACTTTATGAAATAGTAATAAGTGTGAGAATAAAACTTAGGGAGCAATGGTTTTATGCGTCGTTAATTTATTTTCCTGCTAGAATTAGCCAGGCCAATAACTTCTGGCAGTACGTAGTCTGGTCCAAGATATAAACAATAACTAAATTTTGATATATAGTAATTCGAATTTTAAAAACTCTTTTTCTATATTATGTTTGCGTTATTTATTATTTTTGAAACCATTGATTTCTGGATGGCGTGTACCATACAATTATTGGCAGCAAATAAGCTATTCGTTCACCCCTTTGAAGCTTTTACACGTAAAACCAGTAATCCTGTATACTTTTAATTTAACTTTATTTGAACTTAAATTTAATTTTTAGTGCTAAAACAGGATCCTAGCTGTTCCATCAAACCTAAATTGTTTTTTATTTACTACATTAGACGTACAAAAGAAGAGGTTAATAATTATGGTAATATACCTTATACGTTGAAAGGTTGTGGACAGTACAAGCCATTATAGCCTCGCGTCCCAGCGGCGCCGTTACGTTGGCTATGGGAGTACTAAATCCTGGTTCATCTGCAAAAAAAGAAAAATTATGACATTTTCGACTGTCTAATAAATATAAACGATATTGTTCATATATTAATATTCAAAAAATACGAAAACTGCATGTTGGAGTTCTAGTGTCTCGAGATAAATCAGTCAGCCAAACTGATCTGAGTGGACTACCGGTGTTAATAATGTGAAAATTCATTCATTAGTTGCCTCATCTTTAACTTGATGTTAAATTATTTATTTAGCCTATATTTTATGTATATGCTATTTACATTCACAGAGTTTGATATTAATTTTGTTTTTGCAATTTGTAGCCGTTGTCTCGAGTGACTCCGCGATGGCCCTGCAATTCTTTTAAGATCACCCGACAACCGTCTGTATTGTCTGCTGCTTTCTCTTTTTATGTATCCTCTGGGTGTCCATACAGAGACAGACTGTGTCAACTTATCAATTAAATCTCTCAATATGAGACCGACCTTTGGCCGTTATAGTTTTCTAATTTTTAACAGTGCATTCTTCAATTTTGTGATTTTCCTCAAAGTTAAATAAGTAAACAAAGAAGACATGCCTTAACCAAGAACAATATCAAAAAAAGATGACTGCGCTATGACTGTTTCATTTAACTTAAAAATGATCTGTGTTTACTTCAAAATAATCAAGCGAATTACGCGCAAGAGCTGCTTGTTTTGGCACAATGTTATTAATTTTTGTTTCATACATAATTACTGATATTCTAATTACTTTAACAAACACAAAATCTTAAACATTTCTTCACCTTACTTTTTTTTTTAAATCTCGAGTTATATTCGGAATTTTTAAGTAGTCAAGCTTTAAAAATCGAGCGCATAATTTATTTACTAATTGTTGCAATAATAGATAACTCTGAAATAACATAAATATTATCTCTGCCAGAGTTCAATCTTTATTGCCTCTGGAGACAAAGAATAACGTAGTGAGAACTAGTTATTATATTAGTACATTTTAAAAAGTTCATTAGTTTAGTTTAATATATTAGTAATTTTTATTTTGTACCAGTCTTAGTTAACTAGGCATTTTTTCTATATTTTAAATTTTATATTTAAAAGTTAGACGGTAAATAAGCTAAAGCCGTCGTAGAAGAACGAAAGTGACCAACGTTCCCGACGGATTAGCAAGTTGAAGTACCAGAAACTGGTTTTAAGGTTCTGAAGTGGAAACTACAAACCTGCAAGCCTAGCATAAAGATCTTGTTAAAATCAACATAAGACGCTGAATGCAGACCGCTTCCAAACATTTCCATTAAAAAAATATCATAGAGGATAGGCCTCAAGAGGTTCAGCTGTGGACGCCTTACGGCTGAAAATGTCGTAATCTCTGTATGAAATAAAATAATATTTTTGGTGTGATTACTAATTACTTGTAATACTAATCTTACTTAAACTAAATACTTATTTAGTTCCAAGTCTTTTAAAAAAGAAATATAAGAGGTATTATTTGATTTCGCTTCATCTCTTAGGTTATATTTTATATCGCTACGGATACATCGGTGATAAGACCTTTTTGAATCTTAATCGTACCTCATTCTTTATGTTACAAACATGGTCTTATTTCACAGGGCACCCTACTATACAAAGCACAGAAGATATAAAATTAACGATAAATTTACCGCTTGTATATAAAATAGTTCTAAACGACGTTGTAATAGTTGATACTGTTGAAGCTCGGCTTGTGAAACTTCCGGCGTTGTCACTGACAAATTATGAACGTTAGCCGCGCCGGTCTCTGACTCCACTAATTGACTACACGTCAAATTTAACCGCGATAATCCAAATATAGGAGGGCTCAATTTTAATACCTGACCGCTAATAGTTTTCATTCTAACAACTGTCAACATATAAAAATTGAGGCCGTCAATTATTACATGTTTCTGCAGAAAACAATAACATATAAAGGATATAATTGATCATTTATTGGGATTTTCGTATGTTAACCAATCGTTGATAATTAAGTGTTACAAACATTTCATGGATTCCTACAGTATTTTTGCTATTGAATTGACATGTTTTTAAAAAATAATAAAATAAAGTAACACTTAAAACTTTTACTCGAGTCATCATTCATCATCAATCATCATTGCTATTTATTTTCATTTCCAATTCGTTTTCTATCCCAGCTACCAATCATAGGTATTTAATCAAGATATTGTTCGATGGAGGTTGCTTTCAACCGACTCCATTAGAAATCCAAAGAGGAGGCCTCTGTCCAGCAGTGGGCGTCCTATTGCTGAAACGATAACGATGAATTAAGAAATAAAATATAATTCACTCATATCATACCTAATTATATACGGTAAATATATTTTAAGGTGTAAATAAAATTTATAATTAGATATTCACTAGTCAGTCCACTATTCACCAAACTATATGGTCTAAAGGATGAATGTAAAAAAAAACAAATACACATAATTTGCGTATTAACAAGAATAAATTAAAAATTACTAAAATGTAATAAGCACATTATCATTCTATTTGCGTTTTACATAAAATGTTATACATAACCAAAACAATCAAGCGGAATACTTTTATAACAACAATAATTAATATGAAAATTTTACAATGTAGTTGTCAATCAAATAACAGATATTATTATCAATTAAAAATCAAACTTACATGTCGTAGCACTTGTTCCAATTAACAGCCAATCCAACAGAATTAATGACATAAACATTTTTTCACTTTTTATAGCAATATTTATCTTAAATTTGACAATTTAATTATATGAAATCTAATTATGTTTTAAAAGATTTCCTAAGTTATTTAAGTTATAACGTTTCACAAAATTTGTTTTAATTATCATTTTTCTTTTTGAATGTAAACAAAAATAAAGTATATAGTGACAATAACGTATTTGCTAAAGATTAATATTATATTAATATATAGAAAAATATTGCTAGAAATGTTTTCGCTTAACTCCAGCAGCCACTTTGATAATGTGCCGCTTAAAACATTTTAAGCTGTGTAACACAAAGTAAACGGTGTTTCGGATTGCATTCAACACACGCGAGGAAGTGATTAAGGGGGCGGTCAACTTTAGGACTGTGCAATATTTTCTCGACGTCCCGTGAAAAGTTTGGAAGGCGGCTTCCGCCTTATATGTAGCACGCGACCGTCTTGGGGAACAGCTCGTAGACAACTGGCGCAAATGACTTGCACCGGCGCGTGGCACCGTCGCCTCCCCTTCACTAAAGCCTTCTCTTTCATTCGAAGAAAATTCATAGAGCACCCCGTCCGATAATGTCCCACGAAATTTTCTTTGAACCAAGAGCAACTGTGTTTTGGTATAGTAAATAAATAAAAATCAACACATATTAGAATTTTAGTAAAACGTTACATATATTACAAAAATAGACTATTCACACTACTTTTACGTGAGAAATTATTGTTTAAAAGTTAACTTATGAGTTTTGCTTCTTTAATGTTAAATTGTTTATATTAGGTTATTTACTCCCAAAATTACTTCAGATGAGAAAGCCTTCGAGTTCCTAGTTGATCCTTTATTAAGATAATCAAAAAGCAGTAGTTAAAATTATTTTAAAACGGAACCGAATCAATTTACATTTTGCAATTTTTATTACCTTAGGCATTAAGTACCGAGTATATGGTAACAGGCTAAGGCATAAAATTTGTTTGATTCCACGTAAGTACCACCCTCAGTCGACTGGCGCCATAGAATTGAATTCTACGAAACGTGCGGCTTTTCCTTGCAACCCCATAAGCGGCTTTTGAAGAACCATTAATATTAATTCAAATTCCTACCAGTATAAGTATCATTCCCGTTTACCAGTTGTTACGCTATTGAACCACCAAATGGGTTTTTCTGTCTTTAACTTAAAAATTTTGTACTACATTATTAACTACGGTAACGGAAATATTTTAAGAACTTTTACTCCATTAAAGTTTTCGCGATACATTTTTCAACCACGTGCTTTTAATATCGTTAACGAATGAATTAAATTTTAGAAAAGGTAATTAATAAACATCATCTTGAATCTGTTAAAGCATAAAACGCCAGTCTAAAGTGTAATTTCAAATATAATTTACTTCAGGACTAAAAACTAAAACTACAATAGGGTATGCCTATTGTTGTTTTTTTTAAAGTTGGATTTTAATGTAATTTCGGATCAGAAAATAAACATAATTACATATTTATTTATTTAGGAACGGCAACAAAAACCTTAAAATTAATCAAATAGATTCAAGATATAATGATGATATTTGGAGCCTTGGAGCCTAGAGTAGAGTGAACAGGTTTCTTTTGAATGGGCATGTACCACCTACGACTTCATCTACACTTTCCATCGTGTGAGATGGAAGACAAACGCCTATTCTATAACATATTTTAAAAAAATGTTATCATCCTCATTTTAGCCATACAACGTCAACTGCCGGACTAGACCTCACTCTCAATTTTCTAAAAGGAAGGGCTGGAAGTAGCCTGCATCCCCTGCGACGACCTTAACGAGTTCATCTATTCACTTTGTACGTGGATTTCCTATTGGTCCGTGATTTCAACTCTAGATGCTTGAAATCTCTTCGGCCTCTGCTCCTAACGCTATATGATTGGGAAATGAAATGAAAGGGTAAGACAGACGAAATGTGGAAAGTAATAAAAAATTAAAGAACTTAAAATGAATGGATGTAGAGTGCGGATATAAAATAAGATGTGAATAAAATATATTAAACAAAAATAAATTACCCCGTCCTTCCACAAGATAGGGAAAATTACCAATCCGTTGGACTACGTCAGGTATTATTATTTGTCTATAGAACTTCTCATTCTTGATTCGATTTCGTAGAGAAGTTCCGAGCATAGCCTTTTCCTTAGCTCGTTGAGTAACCGTGAACATGTCAATGACTTTAAGAGACAACATTTCAATGCCGTAAGTCCCTATAACGTAAAAATCAATTATTACTTTGAATTATTACACTTATATTCAGAGATTTACAAAATATTTTAACTTTAGAAAAATCCAAGCTTGTGTATACAGTTTTCATTTTGGTTTCAACCTTCTTCTTTAATACTATCTAGACATTTACATACGCGTGCCCAAAGTTTATGTATACATCTTCATAGACTTTCTTCAATAAATAAGTATGAATACAAAAAATAACAAAGAACTGTATAGTAATAACATGGAGCGAAAACGTTCCTTTGTAATGTGGAGCGAGGAACTAAGCTGGCAGTAAGTATGAAGCCATGTAAATATCACAAGTCATAACAAAGAAAAATCTAAGTATTGCTTATAATTGAACATGCACTTCGAAAAATATATTCCATCAGGTAATGAGTACTTTAGGATGGTGGCAATCAGTATAAATTATAAAATACTTTTTTTTTATTTTGAGGAAAATTTAATTACAATATTCAAATTGTGTTTAGCTTAAAACAAAAAATTGATACCGTTACATTTTTAATTTTTTAAACTATTTCTTTTTAGTTTATACTAGCGATATAATAATTGTAAGTGTTAAAATTATTTTTTGGTCTGGTAAAAAAACTGTGAATTTTTTTTAACTACTAACTAATCGCACAGACAGACTTTAGGTTCTATGTTTGTTATAAATTGTGTAACATATTAATTAAAATTTAATATTACGTAAGTTTTAAAATAAGGATCAGAGCAATAGAACCAAATTAGGTGTAGAAGAATATTATTATCATTATTATTTCAGCCGTATCATGTCCACACCTGTCTTCCCTATACATTTTCAATTAGATCGATTCTAAACGGGCTGCAACCAGCGTCTTATGGCGTCCTAAACAAAGTCGTCTGTCTATTGCATCAGCGGACATCTTTCGCTGTGCTTAGTGGCCCGAGATATCTAAAATCTACGCAAATATAAAAAATTATAACAGGAAACGAAATCGGCTCTGGAGCACTTTCACTTAAAACATATAACAATAATATAAGATAATTAAAATTTACTCCAACTGAATGCATGTTTTTATAAAATTCTCGAAACTTTTGCCAGTAAATTAAAAATGTACTTTATTTAAAAAAACACCAGATTTTATTTAACACTGTAAAGGTATACTTCATAAACTTCTATTAGAGCTTAATCTATTCTCGAAACTAGTGTTTGAGCTGCTTCGAATGGAAATTGCGTCTAATACATTTCCTTTTACTATTGTACTTTTTCTCTCAAATTACTAAGAACTCCTATACGGGTGCAATTTCAACTGTAACATGGTGCCAAATGTTAGCAATCCAATGAGTGCTTAGCACGACCTTTGAAACCAGTATTGCAATTATGAAAAGGTGATACTTTTAATTTTTTTAATTTATAAAGGCGTGAGAAACTACACCATTGAATTAATCAATAACAATTATTATTACAATTCTACATAAAAAATTAACGACCTTATTAAAGTCTACTGAATGGACGGAAAACTGGTCATATTGGAAATGTTTGAGGGAAATGATGATAATATTAAAAATAAAAATTAATTAAATTTTAATTCATTGGACAATTACAGCATTAAAACTTTGCGTAAAAGTTTTTTGATCAATATTAACGTAAAGTTCGATATTTTTTTTTTATTTGATAGCTGTTCGTCGTGCAAAAGCCCGCAATCTTGTCTCTGTTATTGTTATATTTAGAACAATACCGAAAAATAAAGTGAAATGGTGCAAAAATAGCAATATTGGATTAAGAATAAAAGGTTTGCGTAAATAAACTGTGGATTATTCAAATATTGGTTTTCTCCGATATTTGAATAATCCACAGTTAATATAAATTGTCTTCTATTCTAATTTTTTCGTTATTCGTTACTAACAGTATATTATGTTTACTCTATTCCAACAATACATTTCTTTAGATTTACCTAATGTAGCATAAGACTTTTTGCTGCATTAAAAATATTTTTACATGTACAACGTAAAATAAATATATTGAAAAAATATAAATTGAAATGACAAAAATAGAGAAAATTACGTATTGAATTTTATTATTCAGAAGTTTCTTTGAACTGGTTAGTATAATTATAAATATTGCAGTAGTAGTCCAGCGGTAGAGCACTGAGTCCGTACCGTAGTTCCGCCAGTTCGATTCTAGGTATACGATCTTAAGTAATTCACACTTTATTCATTAATTATACAGGTTTAGTAGTATACTAACAAACAAGGAGCATGGGCAGTAGCGTCTGTGTATCATAATACCATAACGCGATCGCACATCCGCCAGCCAGCGTGGTGATTATGGTATATTCTCCCATAGATATCTTTGGGGGAGGCTTATACAATCCAGTTCGTGTCTGTGGGCTTAAATCGATAAATTAATTATTGGGCATTACTGATCTCGTAGCATGTTACGTCTGTTGACGGGTTTATGAGAAATTTCAAATATTTACCACATAAGTAGCTGTTGATAAGGCGTGCAAGTCTCTAAATTTATTTCCTTGCTTTGTCCGTCTTATCATTTCAATTGGTGTATAAAATAGGTCCAGTTAATGATTTTAATGTGAAACAAATCATATCTTCACAAATTTAATCAATTCACTGTCCATAATAACGCACAATGCCAGCCGGAACAGACAGTATTTCATAAATCGAGTTGCCAGTCAAAATCGGAGAAATGTAGCGATGCAGTAACTGCGTGACATAAGGCTTGAATTTTGCTGAGCTCCCAATTCTATCAACCATATCGTCCTCCAAAACCAGTGATTTAGTACTCTAAACCGACGTTACGTTATTTCTCATAGGACAACCATTATCTCTCTCATTACCATCCTCAACTATTTCATTTTAATTATACAGAATATATATTACTCACCGCGAATCAGAAAAATTGCTTTTTTAATGCATTTCTTCTCCTTCTTAGTTGTTACTTCTTTTTTTGAACGTCGTTACCGTTTTACTTATATAATACAAGATGCACGTCTCTACCAAACGATCCTATTGAAAATGAATGAGATAAGCCCAGCAAATCAAGCAGTGGACAGATGTTTTACAATAGAAATGATGATGATAATGAAATAATAAAATCCTTTGTAAGATCATATTTATTTTAGATTTGTATGTATGTTTAGGTTTATAAATTTCTTTATTTGTTACTCTATTTAATAAAGAGTAATAATAAAAATTTATTTCAGATTTCGTATATGAAAATTAAAAAGATATAGTTTTTTTAGGGTAATGATCTACTTGATAACTATAACACATTAATTACCAACCGCTATAAAAACGAAACAGAAATTCCTATTACGTTTAAAGGAATTCATCCAACTTTTTCTTATCTGCGTAACAATCGGCGCAGAGCGAGTTCGCAAGGAGTGAACGTTGTAAAACGTTTCGTATTTACGATACGTTCATTTTCACTTAATTGCCGTTTATATCAGTTTGAAATTAACTACAATATCCTTGCTTTAGGAAACATGAAAGCACGAATGGTGTTTTACTTTTAAAAAGAAATAACTATTTATTATTTTAAACTTTTTATTTATAAATACTTAAAATGTGTTTATTTGCTTATAGCGTTCAGTTATAATTTAAATCCGTGAGCTAAAAATTTTACTCTTGCTGATCGTATCCCTGTTACAACGATGATGTTTGTACGAAGAGGAACTATATTAGTCTAGGTATATAGTATTGTAACTCAAGTATAATGTAAGTTTGTAAAGCGCAGACTACTCGGTTGTCGACAGCAACACGGGCCCCTCCTGGTCAACTTGGTACAACGCGTCCAACGAAGACCCGAGGTGAAGAGCTATATAAGTAGGTATAGGGTGCAGTGTGAGTAGTCCCCCTACTAGATGAACCGACCACTTAGTCAAGGACGTGGGAAGTCGATGGTCATTGGGAAGGTCTCAGGGGGCAGCCTATGCCTAGTAATGGGCGTCTATCGACTGAAATTATGATGGGTATACGAATTTAAGTAATGACCAAACAAAGAAGAGAGAGTTGTCGATTTTACCACCGGAGCGTTCGGATCTCTCACAACGTTTTTACTACGTTAGTTGATTATAAGAAAATTCATCGATACCGAGAAAAATTAAATCACTGATGTCGGCAAAACCAACAATGCTCTTAAAAAAGTTACTACTGTAGCTATTACTCATATATGTATAAACAACACTTATATTTGTTTTCATAAACTTGTGTAACGTCTCTTTACTGTATATATTTATGAAAGTATACTTATTTTTTTCATATCCCTTGCAACCAAAGGAACCGCAACTGGCTCATTATGTGCTTTAGCAAAACATTTTCAAAGCAAACAAGCCTTTTTCATAAACGACGAAGCGATTCGCAGTTTATTTGGCATTTAAGTAAATTTAGAGGATCCCTCCTGTGCTGGCATTTTGTTTTATGTGGCTGCTCGTTACCGGCGGCGGTCGCGCGTGAAGTTACGGCCGAGCCGGGCCAGCGACCCCAGCGATACGCACTATGATACCAAACCGCAGGAACATCCCTAATAATTACCAATTTGATTCAAACGTCCTATTAATCGATCTGGAAATTAGTTTGAATTTACATCAAAACGGTTCAGAAAAATGACTTAAAATAAATAATATTACGTCTAAGTAATATATATTTAACTTGTAATAACTTTGAACCTGGAAAAACAACTATTATTCAGCTTAACATACACAGCATCTTGTTGGCTAACTGATCAATCAAAAAACAATTAAATATTAAAATTTTGAGGTAAACATTTAAAAAAATACTTTGTATCTAATTATGATCCACACTACTGAAATAAAAGTGATAAAACCTTTAGTGTTTTCACGTCGTAGTTTATTTATGCCGATAAAACAACTATGAAATTCTATCGATTTTTAATGTACGTGTGAACAACCTAACTAAAGGCAGTTTCAAAGTAATATTGATTTGTAATGTTTTGATATAAATATATTTTGGACGAAACATTAAAAAAATCGCAAGCACTTCCATAACAAGTGCGTAGATCCAGTAAAGCATGCCCTAGGGAAGCGTGTTGCATCTCACTAGGGCGATTTTTTATATTTTCACAGTATTTCTGTTCTATTTTCTAAAAGGACAGTGTACGTTCAACATGGCATAAAAGTATATTTGCTAACATTTACAATTATAACAAACAATAGAGGTTAGTTATATATTACGAGAAATAAAAGTAGTATTGAAAATTTATTAATGACATATTGTTTTATTAAAATTTTCTATTTTCGTAATAGTTTTTCTCTTAAACTTTACCTACAAATACTTTGTAGGAATAAGCTCATTAAACTATTAACAGAGTAAGCACAAAAAGGCATTACGAAAACCAACGTATTTGTTGAAAACAAACCAAAAGTAAAAGTATTTTCTTTTTATATTTCCTCCCAGATTCTACGTTACTCATAGAACCGGTCCCTTGTCAAATAGAAACTTTTCCCATGTCTTATCAAATCAATTACTTTAATGGAGACGAAAAGGTTTTATGACTTGATTTTAGACGCTTAGACCAAATTTAAAAAAGCTTAAGCCTTTAACATAAATACAAACAAAATTGTATCTACGAGAAAATTAATAGTTCATTTTAGTTTTTCTTCGAATATTATTAAAAATTACATAGACAATTTTATATAGTTTTAATGGCTTTAGCTTTAAAAATGTTTTTATGTTTACCGTATATCACATTACGAAAAAAAGTTTACTATAAAAATTCAAGTCGACATATCTAATGCCATTAAGGTATGATTTGTTGAAACATAATAATACGTTAGACTAAAGCGTACATGGCATCCCAAATTACTAGGTAGCTAAGCTTTTTAAGGTAATATTCCCTAAGCTGTATTTATAACCTAATGTTTTTCTTATGATCTGAAAAAAATACCTTTAAAGTCAACTATTACCTACATAATAACTAACATACTTTTGCTACTATCGATGTTTGTTATAACGACGAGCCACGAAGAGATCTATGCCAGGATTTTCCTACAAGATGGAATAAGAAATAATAAGATTCGTAGTTAAATGAAACTAGATTCTGGAATAAAAAACATGGAACAGCAAGCGCAGCGCAGGATGTAAACTCATAAGGTAGACAGACGAGATTCTTAAAGACGTCGGAAGCAGTGGATGCAAACCTCTACCAACCGGTCCTATTGAAATTCTATGGGGAAAGCCTATTCATTCCAGCAGTGGCAATCCCTTTCGCATGAAATGATTATAATGATTCTTGTGCGTAGTCTATCCTATCCTATAGTTCGAAATAATATACATTCATTTCAAACGATTTGTTACAGTCATACAAGTCGGCCATAAGCGGAATTTAATCACAAAGGGGATTAATCGAATTGATTTACAAGCTTGTAAACATATGATTGAGCAATAATTCAATTCGAATGCGAGGATATTTGCAATGTGAATTCCGTTTAACGAAATACTTAAGATCCTAAATTGAATAGGCATCGCGTTGGATTTTTTTAAACTCACAAGAAATCACGAATAACTTCTTACAATCGATTTGATTTAATATCTTTGCTACTATTATATTTTAATAACGATAGCAATTTATAATATTTGATATGTTTTTATACAGATTTATTTATTCAGAAAGACAAACTCTAGAGTGTGTTTATTTTAAAGTACAAATAACGACGTCGAATAAAAGGTACAAAATTCATTTATTTATGGATTATTTATTCTGATCTGTCAAAAGTAACAGTTTACTATAATATAAACATTCATTGAGACAATGCGTCAATTATGGAGTACACGGTATTATAATTACAATTTCAATTACGACTAACGAAAATGGAACAGTAGGGAGAGTATCCTTAAAGGTGCATGTTGAGTATGTTGTGTTTCGGTACTAATTTTTTTTTAATATAAATTAAGGAGCTTTGATCATTCATAATCATTTATGATTGTATTTTGAGGCTGATATATTTTTTTAATAATAGAGACGTTACTACACTTTTTACTTCTAGAATTGGGTGTTATCGAAAGGGTTTAGTGAGTATAATATTCAAACTACATATTTAGAGATCATTAGTGTTATGTAGTGTTTTTGTATATATCGTTAATATGTACGATAAACGCTCAACAAACCGTCAGAATGCTAAGCTCGGGATTTATCTGCGTCATCGAATCAGAAATTAGGAGATCCCTTTAGAGCGCAGAACTGATCGCCGTTGGCTTACGGCTGAAATGATGGTGATGATGAATAGCCGCTAAGTAAGAAAATATTTTTACTCATTTTTGATAAAAGCACCTTATTATAATATATGATATATGCGATATGTTGCTATATTAAAAGCTTACAAATAATTTATTTATATCATAACACATAAAAACGTAAGAACACCTATAACTCTGGAACAAAACAAATGCTGGCCTTCAACAAAAAATATGCGATAGCAGCACTAGTTCTTCTTAACAAATCACCGAGTGGGGACGAATACGTGAAGGTCCAACCGTCCTCTCCATAGGCTTATGTCTCTAGAATCGTAAAATATTTCACGGCACTTGCACGCTCCATCCCTTGTATTTGGAGCTAGCGAATCTAGAAGTACCCTAAAATAAGCAATCCGTTATGAAATTTAAAATGAAGTATTTGCCGATGACCCCCGAAATTAATTATAATTATAAGCTACAGCAGTATATTACATATCAATGAATATATTACATTAAATATATTTATTTTTTGTAACTAAGATCTCGCGGAATATAAGGTTATTCCCTATGGGAGCACTAGACCATCAACGTCCAACAAAAATCGCTGAGAGACGTCTTTGCTAAAAGAAATGCTAAAATCAGAGACCCTATGTAGTGATGATTCTTTTTCTTAAGGTAAATTCAACTCTTTAAGGAATGGTTTCGAAATGAAATAGTTTTATAAATAAATAAAATGAAAACTGTTATCTTTGACAACGGGTTTTTATTTATTTTTTAGTATTAGAAAGTATTCGAATGTTTATTATAAATATATGATAAATAACATACAAAGTTATGTATAATCACTGCATATTATTGTTACTACGAGGAAACTAAAAACACGTCTTTTTATTAATTTTCAATCTAAAAGACGACTACCTCGACTTTTATAAGCGCTGCCAATTAGTTGATATCTTAATTTTCTTTCACTTCAAGGTTGCTATTGTTCGTAAAACTTATTATCTTTTTTCTGAACGCAACATTACGTTCTGTATAACTTAATGTTTATATACCCTAACTCTTATTAGATTCGGCATATTAATTCCCACAAGCATTTCACTATTTTCGTGGCTGTATGTTATTTAAAATATGATGTTTGTAAATTCCAGCCTATAAACTGATCATATTACATCTAGTAATTCTACCATTTGTGTTCTGTATTTGCCACTGTTCCCGTTTGAAACGGATAAAACTCCCAATTTGCACCGTAACGCAAACTAAATGATATCATAACGGAGTAACAACTGAAGATTGAGCTACGAAAGGTTTTGTTTATTGCTAAACGCGTATCTTACCATTCTCAGGAGAGTAAATAAACAAAAATTTATGGTAAGAAAAGTGAAAATATATTAAATTTGCTTTAACAATTTGAGTAGGTTCAGAAAACTATTTAATAGCTAAAGTTTATAGACACTACATTCGACAGTCTGTCAACGTAAAGCATTGTAATTAAATTATTTTATCCTTGAAATTAAAAAAAAAGTTTTTTATCTACGAGTTTAAAAACAATATAACAAAAACCGAATTGTCATTCTATAAAAAAATATGTGTTATTATGAAAAGTGTATTAGGCACAAACAAAACATACGAAAAAAACTGAAAATTACATAGACATTAACCATTCATTATAAGCTATTTAAGTTCTTGAACAATTGAATTAAGTGAAACTGTGAATAAAGCTACTTTACATTAAATAAAACATTATTTTTTACGGTGAAAATTTTCATTGCTTAACTTGATGTCACGTTTCTTGCTGATAAATTGGACTAATCAAAGTATAAGACCTATATCTTGGCAGAGAAGTTTCACAGTGTCCCGCTGTCATTACTTCTCTGAGCCAATTACTACGCATAGATTAACTTGTACTGCACATCCATGAAAAGCTAGCCAACCTCTGGATCTTGAATCATTCATTCTACCCCGTATATATTTACACGAAACTATATCTAATATCTAAAAAAAACTATAACTAAAATGAAGATACTATATCTAATGGTTTCACCTTGTCTTTCTGCTGCCATCTAATTTTCTTCAAAAAACTTTTCTCGTACCTTGCAGAAGCACGTATCTCTTTCGTGGTCGGGAAAAATTAGGATAAACGTTTTATTTTTAAAATTAAAAAATAATAGGATGTTTTTTTGTATGTTGAATAGTCCAATGCGTTACTAATAGTATTTTGTGTTTAAGTAGCAACAACCGCAACTAGTAGACCATCAAGTGCTCATCTTTGACTGTTGTCGTCCTTTTTTGTTGTAAAAAACATCACCTTTTAAAAGCTAGTTGTGTAGAGATGAAACTTCTTCTTTAATATAAAGTCTTTACCAAAGGTATTATTATTTATGTATTGTACATATTTTTTATTTTTAGTTTCCATGATGAAGATGTTTTTGCCAGCTACAAAAAAGGCTATATTCATTAGCAGAATACAAGTCGCATTGAAAATCCATGAAGAAGGCCAATATCCTGTAATGTACGTCATATGGTTGAAATGATGATGGTAGAGATAGCCAAGTAACTTAGCTTGCCTTCATAATACATTTGGTTTTTAGATACTATAATGTATAAGAAAAATATAAACAAACAAAAAAGCATCTAATTTATGTCAAAAAGTATCTTCTTAAAATAAAATCTAAATAACGATGTAAATTAAATCCACTTTTACAAATAATAATAATAATCTACAAAAATATAGAATGTATTTGCAGATTTATCATAGCACCGTCTTATTCTTTTATCTCCAGTAAACTAAGCCCTTTTCTACACTTACAAACAAGTTGCCGCGCTTTACCTCCGCCATAACGCTAGCGTTGTGTTCGGTCCACAACGAGCTTACCTCTTTGCAACTACAGCACGCTATAAACAAAGTGAAACAAGAGCTAAATAAAAGAACGGCGCAATATTGTTAAAAGCACTCTAACTTTTATGTGACAAAACACACGCTGTTAAAGGCGAAAATTATGTTAAGCTTATATAACGATCGACTAATCAGTTCATAAAAGTATCGAAATTATAGAATTGTTAAAATAGATCAATATGTAAGCACAATAAAAGATAAAGAGTCGTTGTTTCTTGCTTGTGAGTTTTTGTCGATACTCCAACACTATAACTTATGACGGACCTAGAACAGAATACACAGGATGACTGGCTATAGGTATAAAAGTTTTATAGTGACAATATAGAGCCTATTTGTCTGAAATAAAACTTTAAAGTTTTTACACCTATGTCCGGTCACCCCGTACAAAGTGATCACGATGAAATATGTAACATTAATTTATTTTAGATTGAAATGCGACCAGTCAATAGCTTCTAGTAGTACGAAGTTATCCGGGGAGATAATATATAATATTTAATTTTTAGTATCTAGATATTGATATGATTTGAATTTTAAGATTGTTTTTGAAAAAAGTATACATTAATTGACAGCAAATGCAGTATGCAGTGCATCATAATTTCTAACCTGTATATACCACATGCCGTATTGTCATTTACAGCTTGCCGTTATTAATAAGATTAACAACTTAAACATATTGTCAAGGATCGAAATTGTTTCTTTGGTATATTTTACGACTTGTTGTTATTTTGTTAATTTTATAAATACTCATTTGGAAGTTTAATACCTTCACCTTAAACTATTACCCCTCTTTAAACACATTAATATTCATTCTAGATTTCAGGCTGGATATAGGCCAATAGTTAATAAAAAAATTGAATCAAAACTAAAAATTTAAAATTTTAACTTTCTATAATAATAGTAAACGTAGAATTGTTTTGTTAAATACTTGAAAATTAAACTAGATTTTACGAGACTTCGCTATAATTTTCTCTTCAATTTACGCTAATCGTTTTTCTTTCATTCTCTAAATAGTCGACTATATTGGTGATTGATATTTTTAATTGATGGCTAGAAAATTTTAGCAACATGCATATTTCTCATACTGTATCTAAAAAAATTATGTTATGATTTCAACTATAGAATAATAAATCATATATTTAATCACTACAGCCGATAAACGCCCTCTACGAGGCTTAGGCCTAAATAATAATAATAATAGGCCGTAAAATAATGAAATGTTCTTTTGAAAAATCTTACGAGGAATCAGTGGCATTTTTACAGTAAATGCCAACACGATATTAACTTGTTAAAATATTTTTCTATCTCAAATGCCACAATCATAACCATATATTTCAGTAAATCATTTCATTGGGGTAATTATCCAGGGCGAGCACCGACTCGCGACCGGCAAATGTCGATAGCGCAGGGTCAACAACTGAAAAACAATAAGAAATAGAAGAAAAGTCATTAGTCACGCAACCAAACTCGCTTTATTTTCTGTACAAAAACTGTTTACTATACTTTTAATGCATTCGCTCTACTTATTAGAAGCAATAAAAATACCCTAACGTTATATTGACATTACATTTTGATTACGTTTCCTACTCCAAACAGGGCGTAGAGGTCTTTAAATGTTTCGTCATAAACGTTACTACGCAATTAAGATAAACAACATCTCACATCTTTGAAAAAAATAATTTTATACCAGTTTGTGTGTACAGCAGTATAAATAAGTGAAAAAGGTAGTAAGAAAATATTTATTTAATTAACAATACTAAATTAATACTAATGTTTATATCCTAAGTTTTTTCTGGTTAGGCACGTCTTTATCGTGACCCATAAATCTTAGCCTAGTTGCTTACAGAACACATTACTTTTTAAACACAAAAGTCAGTTATGTCTACTTCTGCGTAGTTGGTACAGAAATATGATAAATATAAATATTGTTTATTGTGATACTACTACAGTAATACAGATAAACATAATAAAAACGTATATTTTAAGCTGTCATTAAAAACTTATGATGATGATTTCTTGTATTCATCATTATCCTCATTACCATTTCAGCCATGGAACGTCACATAGCCCTCCTACATAGATTTCCAATAGAACCCATTAGCAAGGGCTTGTTTCACCTTCCTACGGCAATAATGTAATATTTATTATTTGCGAGACAGACGTGCAAAGACCTATCTTAAAAACAAAAATACCACTTACGCACACTGACCTTATTTTTTCTTTACAGCGCCGAGACGTCTCTGAAGAGAACAGACATTAAACTCAATGACGCTTATAAAATATGTTGTCAGAAAAAAATCGACATAATTACTGTACGACGGAACAAACTAATGTTTTTTTACTAAAACAGTTAAAAATCACTCGAGCCTAGCTCTACTATCTACCTCAAACGAGTGTGTAAGTATCGCACGCTGTGAGGGAAACTACATATATTAAGACAAATGAACACTAATACAAATATTTAGTTTTTTTGTCATACAACTTACCAAGTCCTGAGTCCCAACAATTGTTTAACGTTGTTTAAAAATTCGTTTACATTTGTTTTTCAAATATGAACCAAATCACTCAATTATGCATTTCTTTAAAAATATTTACTTAACGCTTGGCACAAAAAAAAGATTAACCGCCGGATATCGTGCACTCTAAACTATTTTCTCTGCCAACCCCTAAAGTAAACTAAGCAAAAATCCCCTTGGCATTAGTTCCCCTTTTTTAACAATTATTATTATTGACATTCAGACAGCTTAGGTATGTAGGTAATTAAAACAGCAAACACATGTTACAAACCTTAGGTAATAATTATAAAAATGTTTATAAAAATAAAATGTTAAGTAAGAAGACAGGTGAGTCAGACACAATTGTTATTTATTACATCGATAGCTCTAGTCTTGTAGTCACTACGCGAACAAGAACGGTTTTGCGTATCGCTTGCATGGCTTCACTTGACAAGAAACTTGTGTAAACAATTCTTTTGTTCCATATTAGATTTACAGGAAACATATTCTGTCTTAAGTACAGCATACTGGGATTTTAGGAATGGATTTCGAGGAATATGTACAATACAAGAACTCCAATATCTAATTAGTGATCATCTTTTCTAGACATTTTTAAATATTTGGATGAACCGATGTATTCTCATCATTTATATTGTTTTATATTTTAATATAATATACCTGGAACCTATTCTGTATAGCTTTATTAATATAAAAACTATCACTAAGAAATAAATCAAAAGAAAATACGCATGCTCGTATATTCGTTTGAGAAAAAATCGGTGCCTCTTAATTCATAGGAATATAGCAGCACTATGTCTTTTTACTCAAAAGCAAAAGCGTCAGGCTCGAAGTAATAACAAATAACCTCTACACATTGCTACTTGCTTTGATTAAGACCGCACATTGGCAATAATCGACAGTTCAATAATATTGTTTAGATTAAAAATCTCTAGAAACCTGAAAACATATCACGCGACTCGTAGTTAATCCATTTTGTAAAAAGTCCTCGAATTTAATCAGACTACTTCTGCCGCAAAGCAAATATACTTAAGTATTATTGGGTTACTACTTAAATTACAAGGCTAATTCGATGTACAATGTGATGTCCTTAAGGTAAGTTACAAAGATCTGGTATTACAAAGGATTTTGTTCATTTAAACGCTGAACTGTGTGACTTCTTGTGTATAATGTAACACAAGAATTTTTTCTTAGTTATTAATTTGTTTATGTAGCAACATAAAAACTGAAACGTATATATTATATATATATATATACATATATATATATATATATATATATATATATATACATCACATGCCTTCTTGCAATAATAAACCAAAATTTTAGATTTTGCAGGTTTACCGTCGACATCTGAAAATTGTCTTAAGCTTTTTATACAAAGAAAACAAAGATATATCCGAAAACTTGCTTTTAAATAAATATGCGCTGATACATCTTGTATATAGTACTAAATAAAAAAATGTAAATATCGTTGACTAAAAATCGATCGTCAATTATTTTTTGACATTAATATGATATTAATGGGTGTTAATTGAACATAAAGAACATTTTAAAACATGCCCCGCCAAAGCAAAGACAATTGTAATCAGTATGAGATGATACTAATGAGGTTTTAATGCATAGGAAAACCGTGAGCCCAGACCTTATCATTATCTTGTCTAGTATAACTCATATGATAGGTGACTGGGAACCTCAGTGAACACCACCGTGAACCCTTAATGCGACGATGACGATCGCATTAATTACAATTCTACCGAAAAATAATTCGTTTTACTATAATTAATTCTCTTTTTTTTTGATAACTTATTAGACCATTAACAAAGTTTTGACTAAAAAAATATGTAAAGATACCGAAAAAATTCGTTCCTGCGCAAATATGTAACGGCAATACCGAATATTGATCATTTTACTGCGAATAAATAAAGCGAAAGTGAGGTTTTATAGGCCAATGCGAAATGGTTACGGCTATAATTTAACATTCACAATCTCTTCGTTATTGAAGTGGATGAGTTACGCCGAAAACATTTTAGGAATCGAATCATCGCAGTCGAAAATAAGTATGTATCCTAAAATATATATTGATACGTTAAATGAAATATAATACATCTATACGACAATGTAAAAGTTTTCCATATATTTCCATGACATATAAATTTTAACAATCAAAGGTTAAATTAATAATAATCATTTTTCAGAACAAAATTGTACAACCTTTATGTTATAAAATAAATACTAAATATAACCAAAAAACGTACACGAACAAACAGTAAAACCAAAACCTCGTAGATCTCTCTTAAATCCTCGAGGTGAGCCTCGAAAAAGTCTGTTACGAAAAATTTGTTTAACTCGAGTTGAAAAGGGACAGATACCTACTTCCACGGACAACGTAAAAGATTTTAGAGACAGCTTTGAAAGAAAACAATGCGGAAAATGTTATTTTATAGTACTTATCTTGCAATTAAATTTTGACTGTTCTTTTGTATTTTTAGCTTCTCCCCTGATTCTCATTGTACTTGATAAAGACATTGAAAATTTTACTTTAATTGGGCTTTTCTTTTTGAGTTATACTCAAAGTAGCTTATTACGGTTGATTAATAACCCTTACTATTGACAAAGAGGCATTTTATTTAAAATCCTATGTAATCAGAGGTAAAAATAGAATAACCGTAACTTCCATGAACATAATGATCCGTCATAACTTAATTATTGACTTAATTACTAATATTATATTATATACTACATAGAATTTAAAAATGATAATAATATATTTGCCATAAATAATCAAAGTATTAACATGAGCACAATATATTTAAGTTACATAAACAACTATTGTAGATAAAATATGATTATTATCGACGTGAAATAATAAATACAAAAATAATAAAATTTACATAACTCTTATAGGTACGTTCATTTTCTATATTATTTAATTACTTTTCGTATAAATATAATAACTTAAAAAATATATGTAAACAACTGAAAGTAGAGTTAAATAATTAACGTGAAAATAAACCGTTCAAACATTAAAAGCATATTATGATATCATTCTCTACCTACATTCATACCGTCTATATTTAACGAAAGAATTTTTCCACGTGACTTGGGCAGGGTTGCTACCAAACGATAAAGTTATATATACGTATTGTTGACCCTTTTCAAGAGCGATTCCGTGTTTTGAACTACCTGGATTAGGAGCATTTGTAAGATTAGTTTTAAATAACCAATATCGTAGTTTTAGTTTGTTTAACAACTTTATATATCTCCGAGCAATTTTTAAAAATACTAAGTAATAATTACGTCACAAATCGTCAGCAGTCGTCGTCGTAACAGCCCACAGACACCCATTGCAAGGCATAGGCTTCCCCAAAAGATATATTTGTGGGGATATACCATAGTCGCCACGCTTGGAAGGCAGGTTGGCGATATCTGTTGTATGATAGTAAGCAGAGGACGCTACTGCCTTTCGTCTAGAAACTTGTTTGTGAACATTGGCAATCCCATATAATTGATAAAAAAAGTGTGAATTATATAAGATTGCATCCCGGGATTTAAACCTGCGACTTATTATCACAAATCTCAATCCACTGCTGCTGGGCTACCATTGCTCATCTTCGGTAAAAGATATGAACTATTGTTAACTATGAGAACATGTATTACTCGTACCAAATTTTTTAAAAATTGATGAAGGTAATTTATAATGTTAAGAAAGTTTACCTAAATCACAAAGTTGAACAATAACCTTATATTATATTTAATACAAAGGCTTCAATCGCGTATACAGCAATTTATAACCAAGTTTATTACTTTCAATTTTGGCTAATATATTTATCTAAAGCTTAGTGAAACGAAAGATAACTTCTTAAAGCAAAATACTTTATTTCGTATTAGCCCCGAGCGCCTCTGTACCAAGAAACTGTGTGAAAACAACCTTACTCAGTTACGTCACAAACATTCTGAAATTACTCTGCGTACGCTTTAAGATTCTTCCAAGTTTTTATTTGTGGCTTTCTGGATGCGCTTCGTTTTAGTTTAAATTAAGATGCGCGTTAAGCTGGAGTGGATGAAACAAGTCTAGGAACCAGCTTTAAGTGCACATAAAGCGGGTTAGCCGACGTCGTCCGACTAGCCAACGGGTAATACTAGATCGTCTTCTTTTTAACGAGTCTCTAGCTGACTATATTTCATGTTGTAGAAATAAAAACCGAACTTGCAAGCGCCCGCATGAAAACTTATAAAAAGTTAAGTTTGTTTTTTATAAAACAGTTTCATTCTGCATAATTATTTGTTAATTAATGTTACAAAAAAAGTTACTTTTACGTTTTTTTGCATATTTTCGGTCCGAAGAGGTAAATTTTTATATTCATCTGTAGGCATTCCTTATAAAAATATAGATTATATCTTTCATCCCGAGTCTATCATAGAAACACGACGTGAAATCTCAGAAAATACGAATTTTTATCGCAGTTATTTGATCTTTTCGTGTCAAGTGGCATAATGGTTCAACCAAAGAATGTAAGCTTATAATCTGGAGCGGGTTAACTAAATGAAGTCGGTTTGGCTCGTGCCCAGCAGCGTCCCATGTATGTCCAAAATTTAAAAGGTGAATAGTATTATGCAAATTATTATACTCTTTGTACTGTTCTGTGATCCAATTACATTATATGTATGAAAAAACCACAATAGATGAAAAAACAAACAGTTCACAATAGTAAACTTGTAATAAATAAGTTATAACAAAACAATGACAAAATTGATAACAAAGGGTTTGACGATTTATATTTACACTTAATAAAATAATTAAAAGACCTTACGATATAAAATATATGAAAATGCATTCCATTTTGTGCATTAGATTTGGCGGGTAAATAGTATCGCCAATGCAGGAAATACCGAATGTAAATAATTAAAAAAAGTACAAAACAAAAACCCTGAGAAGAAAGAGCTTTTTGGGTTAAAGAACCCTCGAACTCAATTATGAGTTGCAACTTTCAAAATATTAACAAACGGACATTAGGACTTAATAAGCTCTTTAAATTTTAATGCAATATTTGTTATATATTTACATGTATTTTAATACGATATAATGAGATTGTTCAACACGAAATGTGTTATAATTCATACTTATTAATTCTTATAATTTAAATAAACATAATACGGGTAGTAAACCATGTTTTCTACAAGCAATTGATTGTCTTGTACTAAATCATTACTGCCATCCGTCTTGAATTTAGCCAGGCTGTTAACGGAGAACTAAATAAAGCTTTTCTGAACTCCATATCTCAAGGGATAGAATTCCAACGTTCAATCTTATTGAAGACGATCAATTCCCCTCACTCCATTTTCCGACGTCTTAACACCATACTCTGTTTTAGTAAAGGCGAGCTCATCATTGTCTTTATTGATGTTTCACAATCTTGTAGTATAACAATTTTTCTCTGTTTTTATAAGCCAATTATTTTTTAGTCTACTTTTTTCACCAATTACTATAAATACATTTTGTACAAATATTTTATAAATAAATCGGTACATGAGACTTTAAACTTCTTATTTCAAAATAAATTCATGTCATCAATATCCTTTTTCTAATTTTCTTTACACAAATATATTCCCTGTTTTGATGTACCCTAGTTCGATACACACGTTGAAACATAAAATGCAAATTACTCACACGGCTCATCGCAGCAAATTTTACGAGAAACGTTCCTTCGGTACTTTTTTATAATTTAAAATAACCTCCGCCTTTATAACAAAATACATACGTTACAGTGGAGCGAACTGAAAGGTACTTCTTTTCATGCGAGTTGAACAAATGCATGCACTAGGTGTGTACCGTGCATACTCCAGTTCACAAACGAGTGAAGATCCGGCCGGCGCCCTCGCATATACAGGGTGCTCAAAACCACCAATTGCATAACAAAAACAAACACAAGTGTTGAAACGAGCGCTGCCTTTGTGTGGAATCCGTCTTGCCAGGTGAAGAAAGCTAAACAATGGGCTGCACAGTCTAACACTGCGGGCTCAAGCCTCTAAAGTCTACCGAGCGAGACAATAGTGGCGCGAATATGGGCTTGTGAGAAACGTTCTTGTCTTGTTACCGCGAGCAATATTGTTAGTTTTATGAAGGAACTTAAGGAACCCTTTGTGCCAAGTTTTTGCCCGTACACAATATTCTTGTATTGCTATTGTAATTTTTTGCTCTTTACTTTAATAACTTGCTTCGGTTAAAGATTCCTTTATCTTGTTAAGAAAACTTTTACTACATACTTTTACTTCTACTTATTTTGTTTTCTGTTACTTGTTAATAGAATAACATTCAATGCATCTTGCAAAAATAATAAACGTTGGTTTACATTTGTTAATTCTTACTTAAGATACACTGGATACAATAGAATATTTAAGGAGCATTATTTTTTAGATAAAATGCTTTATATATTAAACTACTTTTACACAGAGTGTGTGTAGAAATTATCTAAGAAAAACAAGTTTATTAATAATCACATAATTTAAAATTAATAATGTGGTAACAGTATTGAACTTCTATTATCCTCGTTCTTGCAAAGCTTACGAGGCTTGATCAAACGCTAGCTTCGTGATTGAAAGGGAATGCATCGGAGCGTTGAACAAATACGTGAGCTGTGGACAATGCATCCATGCAAATGTTTGTATCAACGTATCCACTAGGACAATAATTATTATTGTGTATGAAAAATGTTAAACTTCATTATTTGTTAAAACTTTCGTTCTTCATTGACATGCGTAACGAAGAAATTTATGGTTGCATAAAATTACAATAAATTATAAAACAATAAATAAAGCCTTACATCTCTAGATTACTACCTACGAAACGCATATAACATGAAATAGTGCAAAAATATATACATCATTTGTTTAAATATATAAAAAAGAGTTAGAAAAAATTAACAAATAATCACTGAATTGCCTTTAACATCCTTTTTATAACAAACACGAGATAGCTAAAGTCCACCTTTATAAATAAATATACGTGTAATATACCGGGTCTCCCGTTTGTCTCTAAAAACGTTAAGTTGTCTGGAGTGGTCAAAGTTGAGTTGTAATGATATACATAGTATTAATGATTATGATAATAAGTAAAAATAATATTGATAAAAAGTTGTGGTATCAAAGAAATTCAAAGTGCACATATTTTTCGCTATTAATTAAACGGTCTAATGTTAATACATTATTAAATACAAAAATGACACTAACTCAAAAGAAAATTTTAAATTAAAGAAAAGGTTCTAGTTAAGAATATATAATAAAAAAAATTTAACGTTTATAATAAAAATAATTAACATTTAATTTGTGACTCGTACAGCGACCTTTCAAGATTATGGAGTTAAAAAAACCATTCATGTATTAGATATAGCATATAACAGTTGTAACATACTAATAAATTTTACTGTACAACCGGTTCATATAAGAAAATGAGCCGTTCCACAGCTGTTAAAACTTTGAACGGGCGAGCCAATGCAAATCACGCGAACTACTTCTGACAACCTTACTCCAATTTTGTAAGCAGCCATATAACATTAATTAATATAATCAGTCAAACAATTGAATTATTTAATTTAAAATATTCCTTAAGTTTCTTTAATCGAAGTTTTTAAAACCAACCCTTTATTAATTATTCATTACTTTATAAACATCATAATTTCTATCAAATTATTAGAGAAACGTCAATATTTTTTTTAAAGTATTTCTATTGAAATGGTACCTCTGTTTATTATATAATAGGCTATTCCCCAAGCTTAATTTGATTCTCAAAATTATTTGTTTTACAAATTATGTAATGATAATGTATAGATAAGCGACTATACATTTTTTTCTTTATAAGCATTAAAGTTCTCATAAATATTCTTGCACATACTTGTCTTGGCCGTCCTTTAATAAAATAAAAATTCAATTCACCTACTTTTTTAAGTAAAATGAACTGTTAAAGATTACAAAAAATTCTTTATGATGAAAACCCAATGCTTATAGTAAATATTTATGAATCATATTTTACAATGAAAGGTAATTAATTCATCACAATAAACATTATATATTTTTTATTCTTTATTATTATTTATCACATTCATTATGAAATACGTACAGCAAAAAATCAGTTTTCAGTAGATAAAAATAAAAAGCAACGCGCATGTAATTTGCTTACTAGCTGTAAATCCTCTGAGCCAACTATGCCCCAAATTCTCTCATTAAGAACGTAAATCTGCATCTCGTATTCAAACGTATACAGGTTGATTTAAACAAAATGAAATTTATCAGATAAATTTATTTATTTTATATTGAATATAAAATACTGTGAATTTTAATCATATCAGAAGCAAAATAAATTATTAAATGTACTGTTAAGTTCAAATCTCGGAACCGGTTCAATACATTCGGTTATTTTTTTTCATTTTTGGGAAAAGTTGCAATAAAAAAAATATGAAAAACAATTATTTTCCATAACAACCAAACAGTGAAAGGAATATGTCTTTAGTCAAATTGAAAATATACGTTGTCAATGAAAACCAAAAAATGGCTTAATCGAAGAAAAACGTCGTGTACCGTAAAGCCAAATCCAAATCAAATTATTTTACTTAATGTTGTTTATAAATAATTTACTGTTATTAAATACCGGAGACTTAAGGTGGAACTGGAGTGGAGACCGTGGCAGGCTGCACAAAACTGATCCTATTGATATTCTCTAAAAGCAGCCTAAATTCAGCACTGGACGTCTTGTGACTGAAATACGGATGATAATGATTCAAATATTATTTCTATACAGTGATAAATCTGCAAACCAACAGCTTTTGACACTTGTAGTCTGTTGAGACCGCTTGTGTAATACACAACACACACTACAAAAACGTACAAAAAGTACTTCGTTATCCATCACTCATGCTCAACGCAAGTAATCGGATTTCTGACAATGCTTGGATTTTTTATGAATTATTAATTTAGCTTTTTAATTTAAAAAAAAATCAATCTTAATTCCTTTTTTGATTTCTCAAATATCCTGCGTAATATGACCAAAGTAATAATCAGTTTTTTATTAATTTTAGTCATTATGTTATTATTCTGACATTAGTTATAATTGTATTAACGAAAGGGTATTGTCGTTATTAACAAACAGTGTTCCTAATTACTAGCTTCTTAACGAAGCATAAGCAACGAAGAATGTCACTTCATTGGTTTTGCTTCGTATAAACATGGCAGCATCACCATATAAAAGAAGTACTAAAAAAGGTTACACACACAAAACTTGAGATATCTCAAAATTGAATAAGAATTGTAATAACAAATCTATGAAAAGATTCTTAACCAAGAGTTGTTTCTACGCATATACAAACAAATTCGATTTATATATTGGAAGAAAAGATAAACTCATAAGAGAAAATATATTTTATATTTTGTATTTATATTTAGGATCAACAATATCCTTATGAAATAATGACGCGAAAAAATAATACATACGAGCCAATAAAAGTAAATATTTAAAATCGCTCCGTTTAAATATAACGATTTTTTAGGAGGTGACATTGAAAACATACAAAATTACCTTATCTCTAATAATATTAGTCACATCTATCTATATTATAATGTATAATATGATGATGTGAAGCAATTGACAATTAAATCTCTCCGTGTTTTTCTTGTCATGATGAATAAAAGTGAATGTTTGTGTAATAGTTCTGAATTGCTACAAAAACAAACAGATCATAAAACAAGACCTAAATATTAGTTCTATAAAATTAATAAGTTTCATCTCCGTAAATATTTACTTAATCGAAATCATTGATTTATTGTAAGAAAATAATTTGATATAGAAGATGTTATACCTTTAAGGATGTTATTAAACTGGCTCGCTCTGAAATCTTACAACAATAGGGATGTACCATACATCAATCATCGGTTCACCGGGAAATCCACAGCTGAATAGATTTGTTCAGAAATTCACACAAAACACGACCCTTCAACCACTTGCATTTATTGAGTTTACGAAAATTTTGTTTGAAGTCTGGTCGAAGGTTTATGGTATATTTCTTTTATAATAAGTATGAGAAATTAAAATATTGTGCCTTGTAATTTTGCCTTCAACGAATGTTATTTATGTCATCTAATTATTAAGTCAATTTAATACAACCGTTAATTTTACATTAAGGTAGTAGTAGAAGTGCTAATCACCACCTGAGATATGTGAGCTGCGAGACTAGTGGAGTCGTGGTAGACAAGACGAACAGGGGACATTTGAAAATACGAGTACTACTACTTTACGTTTGTCTACGTCGCCCATTCTTCCGGTCTCAGCACTTGCGCGCACGCTTTGTTTTGTATTGTAGCAATAGAAGCGTAGACTAAGAACTACAACTTGCGATCTTCGGTTGAAAATCATAGCTACGTTTATTAAATATTGAAAGTGAAGTCGTACGGAAACCGACATATGCCAGGACCAAAATGCCGTAAGATATGCCAGAACATTTATCCTGAAAAGATCTACAGTGCCCTAACATTGTTAATATTACTAGGTTGACGAGCCATATTGTAATTTTTTTACAGTTTGATGTTTTATCAAAAAACTGTTTTATAATACCTTTATTTGATTTAAAAGATCAATACATATAATTATCTTATAACTTTAATATAACGGAAGAGAATTTTAGTTTTATGCAATAATGAAACATAAACAACAACTTTTTAATGTAATTGAATAAATCTTTATCTGTGATAAATTCAGACGCGAAAGTAAATTCACATCAATTTAAATCCTACAACGAATACGCGGAAATAATTTTCAGCTCCAGTAACACATACACAATTGTTGCACACAATGGATACAATATTGAATGCAACATAAGTGTGTTCGTTATGCACGCCACTTCGTTTTTTGTACTGCGAATTACATTGTGCTACTCTGTGTGAATACGCTTTTCATTGACTTTGCATACGAATAAACTCATCCCTTGTTGGTAATTATGAATGTTCGCATCACTACTTAGTACAATTACCTTCTATTTTTTACATTTTATTTCATGTGTACACTCTACGTACATTTTCTCTAGGTTTCATAAAATTAGTAACTCTTTCATGGGCAACTATATCTGTAAAGTTTCTTATTACGCAGATAATATAAGAGGTCAATTAAACAAAAACGTAGAAAAAATATTTTAAAGAGTTAAGGATTTTTTAATTATAATGAAGCGACAATTAATTCATCAGCCAAATATTTAAAAACATATTGATGATACATAACATTCTGATTATTATAAATAAATACTTAATAAATAAGTAATTAATAATTGTTAATTAAAGAATAATACCTAGCTACCGATTTTTCTTATTTGACTAAAGTATGTAGATAAACAGATTTTTTTTTGCCTTGATTTTAATTTTGATAAATTATTTTTTATTAATTCAGCGTATGTTGTAGTTATCTGTCTGTACGTGTCGGTGTGGTTGTGTTACATTTACTCCTGAATTTTAATTGCTTTATAATTTTATGCAATTTTGTTGCAAACAAATAAAATAAAAATAAAAGCTTGGAATTGCTCTGTTATTGTATTAAAGATGTTGTCAAATATGATGACAACAATGAACATAAAAAAAAACTGCATGTTATGGGTAATATGTAGTTATATATAGCTATAATCATATATAAAAGTATATAATTGGTTGACAAAATATGATCTTCCTACTGCTTTTTTTACTATATTGTTATAGTTTTTTTTTATATAATACAAAGTTAATAATTTGTTTCTTAATAAAGTGATTTTTATTAGATTTATTTTTGTACATGAAAATTGACAATACATTAATATATGTCAACTTTAGAGATTAGCCAAGACAAATCGTTCTATAAGCATACAGTGCGTGACAGGTAAATATTACATGACTATAATACCGACTCCTGATATTTCGGCGCGGTCTTTCATTCCAATCCAGACGACGAAAGTATAAATGGTATAAATTTCGCGTAACACAATCCAAGAACATTCCATTCGTACATTAATAATGCAATCATTTTTATATTATTCATGCCGTGATACTAACACGCACATACGTTTTCAACTATAATACATAAAGTGAACTAAAGAAATAAAATTATTCATTTGTTCATATGTTCATTTAAGAATAAATATAATATTAGAACATATTCAAAATATTGATACATTCCAATATACTTATCTCAACAAGTACACGTTCCCTGATAATAATGTATACGTACTTATACGTAATCTACATACATATATCGTTGAAATATTTTTAGGGAAATATCTTTTCCATATATCCACGGTATTCGAACTAAGTAGCCGAATAAGAGCCTTTGGGATTACCTCTCCAAACGCCTGTGGGGAATAAATTCCGAGAGTTCTTTGAAATAATATGTTTGAGAGCAATAAACCAAGTACGAGCATGTTCGGGTAAAATATAACAAAGTTTTCAGTGCCGAACGTAACTTAGAAATGAGCTCATTCCTAACGTGTTTTGCATCTTAATTTATGTCCATACTAAGCAGGTAACAGCTTATGATAGTTGGTTTATAGTTACATTATATTATTTTCAATTATAGCCCTTTTATTATCTACTCACACTGTTGATATTTGATAGCACAAAGATTCGTTAACAAATGCTGTTAAATTAGGAAAATTAAACAAGGTTTCTTCCATCACCATAAGTTCCACTAATCAATAAAAATTAATATCAAACAAGAGCTTTGGAAATAGCTAATGTAGATTGTACCGTTTACATAGTAATATACAGGTTGATTCATTATAGGTGTAAATGTTTAAAGGGGTGAATGTGTAGCTCACGCAGGACATGTTATATAAATTTATTTTTGCTTTTGGAAAAGAACAGATTAATAACTTCTGGCAGTACACTCATTACGTCATTTATTATTTATGAAACCATTGATTTTTTGATACGGAGTACCGTACATTATTTGACAGCAAATGGGCAATGGATTCCTCTTTTTTACAAACCACCTTGTATGGATGATGACAATTATTTTAAGAGGTGTGAAAAATTGATGCAATTGGCAATTTCATAATCGAATTTTTCAAAAAGAAACAACCGTTAACGTAACCGCGAACAGCGTTGACAAATTGCGACCGGCCCAACTGATATTCTACTCTACACCATAGATTGGTGATAAGCGACCAATTTGAGGAGGCGCCACGACGGGGTACGGAAGTCGTTATTACAGTAGGCGGCGCGACCGAGCAAATTGCACCCGAACACGCCATCTGGACGTGACAGCACTGTCGAACACATTCCTTATTTGTAACGTCTCTGCTGACATTCGAACCGTATGCATAAGGAATATCCTAAACTATATCTAGCAACGACTGTGATTCAAAAGTAAAAGAGTAATCTTTTTCAAATAAACAACAAGCTTTTCATAATCTTTAGCAGTATCTAATGCAGCTTATATCTTTTATTGATATTTAATTCGATTATGATTATTTAATACGTTAACTGTGTCTATAAAGGTAATATGACTGAAATTTTTCCAACATTTTCTCACAATTAGAAAGCCGCACTAGCTTAAACTTCCCGGTTACCTTCATATCAAACCAAATTGGTCTTTTTTTTGTAGTCCTAAATTTTTCTCTAAAAGCCTGTTTTGATTTAACCTAAAACCGCTGTGACCGTGCTAATAATTACTCGCGTAATGGCATTGTCATTGTATATACATAAATCAAAGTGATAAAGGTATTTAGTCATAACATTTCACTGAAATATTCCTTATTCAATTACATAAATCAAATAATCAAAGGATTGTCAAACGTTTAAACAGGGTCTGCTCTTCAATATTACTATTTAAATAGATAACCCACTGGGATCGCAACTTAAATTTTACAACAGTAGAACAATTTACAATATAATTGTTTGAAATTACAAATAGATAAAATGATCTTATTCGATCAGTTGATCTGAAGACGTTGAAATAAAAATATTTTATATTTATTTGATTTCGCTACAAATATCTTAAAATTTAATCCGTATTACGCGTATGTCGATTATCAATTTATGCGCTCTTTTTGGCATCTCGTACATGCACCCGAAACGAAATAAAGATTGCATTCGCCGCTGTGATTAAAAATAAGAATTTTCATTGGAATTTATATAAAAATTCCACCACACTTCAATTTTAGAATGTGACACTATTTTAAATTACATGTTATCTTAATTAAAAGTGCAAACACATGTTACCTACATTTTAGTAAATCTTACTACAGTGAAATATCCAAATATTTTCGCTAGACATTATTACATGTTATTTCACATTAAGATTACATATCGTAAAGTAAAGCGATTAGTTATAAAAATTGGTGTTCACGTAATTTAATTTAATGACACACGTAAGCAATTACAGAAAGAAACATGTTAGACTTATGTCACCAAATATTATTAAACGTCTTCATTTCGAAGTATTAGTATAAACATATATGCGTGTAAATATATATAATTAAATCATTTCATAATATTTAGAACGTTAAAACATAATACAAGGCGTATGTAAAACAATAATAGTTTTACCTATTACAACTTCACTATCGCTTCGGCAAAAAATTCTCAAAAAATCTTACATTGTGAAGAATATTTTAAGTTATCATAAAACGCAGGAATGAATTGCCATAGTACTATGTTAAGAGTATTAAAAAATTGACCACAAAATAAATATCTGAGTTTATTGTGAGCTCATTCCAGACCAAGCGGCGTTTAAAACCCATAATGCCTTAATTTGAAGAAGGTCATTATAGGGCACTTCAAACTGATTCTACTTTGTATGAAATTGGTTCCTTCTGGCATTTTTTAATGACGTACACAAGTCACTATAAATGATTAGGTGGTAGCATTTTTAGAGACCAACGCAAGCTCTAAATACGTCCGATGAAGCTGTAAAAGCCAAGACGGCTAACAGCGCCCATCAACTTTCGAATATAGCCATAGTTGCCAACATCCTTTGTAAATCTTTTATACCTATTATACTATACATTTGCCCTGGATACTATTTTACGATTTACGTCACCACACCACATGTTGTACATACAGTCAACGTGTTGTCTACGTGCACTTAGTTTACTTTACATTGTAATCTCCAATCATATATCTTTGGTAAGGTCTTAAATCCTTATCAGCGGAATGGTAAAGCTATAAATTCCCATATTAAAGCAATCCTAATCCGATTTCAATTTCTATTTTGTTCAAATTACCTCGTATAACGAAAGAGTAGTCGGGCCATAAAGAAAATAAACATTTTTTAAGTGGCACTCATATATTTTAATTAGGCAAAGGTCCGTGCTCACGGGGACATCGATAAGGTAATTTCAAACGGTAAAAGTATAACGAACGGAGCGGTTAGTATAGGCGCGCGAGTTTTATTTCACATAATAACACATTAGGAAAAAACCTCGGAACACGCGGCTGCTTGCGGCTTATTTTTGTTAATTCGGCTAAATTCAACCCTGTTTACTTTTTAACTTAAGAAATTTCAGATTTACACCAAATTATCAATATTCCAGAGTTAATTAATAGTGTAAAAAATGATTTATAATTTCATTACCACTGCTTTCTTCAGTAAGATATACTGATAGTCTAAAAGCACGGCGATAAAGTAGGTAAAATCGCGTTGTTTATTTATGCCGTCAGCTACACACAAGATTCACCAGTCTCAATTCATAGTTTCGTACTCTGCATTCTTATGTGTGAAGCATATTATAAAACAAAGTAAAAACCTTTATTTATCTAGTTGCTTTATTGTTTCTTTATTAAAAAGTCGATGTATTTTATACTCCTAATGGATTTTACGTTCCTTATGGTCCATAACACGTAAGTTGTTTGCACGTTGCAACCAAAGTCAAAGTGCGTTATTGTATGGACAGACAGAGTATGAAAAGCCCTTCGCCCCCGTATCATCTACGGATGGCCGACCTCCGTAATGAGGGCGAGTTGCGTAATTTACGACTGAGGGTGCCTGCGAGCCCTGGGTGCAACTGTTTGAAGTTTTTACGCGTATTTAGTCTACGTATACACGGAAAAATATTTATGCGTAACTAGTTACACCAATAACCAGCAGTTGCGAAAACGTAAAAGTACTATGTTTTAACGAATTAGTTACTTAAAGTTTTAATGATTTTTGTTTTTATTGAACGGTAATAAATGCAAAGAAAATTAATATAGAAGTACAGAATCTCCTATACTTAACAGAATTTCCATAAAATACAATTTAATTTTAATATGACCGACTAACAAAAATATACTTTGGAAGCAAATTTCAAAGAGTCTTTTCGGTTGTCCAATTTAATTTCTTACTTTTTACATAGAAATTTTTGGTAACACTGCGTGATTAGTTATAGCTGTCAGTGCATTAGAAAGGTGGGTGAAAGGCTCATCTGCTATCAATAATTTTTAGTCTATCCTCTCGAAAAATCCATAGTTTAAGAAATAATAATTTACGAAATTATAATATAGCAAGATAAAGCGTTTTAAAAAATCGTATTTATTAAATTTATTATTATTCCTGCAGACTTGGTACTGCCAAACTTGGTCTGTCGCATTTCAGTAGAAAAAAAATTGAAGTTTTTCAGTAATCATTTTGTTTAGGTTTATTGGATATAGGTGTAAAAACTGTTAAGCTTTTTGCTGACACTCTTTTAAATCCTAGGCACCTATTACAAATTACGTATTTACATCCTTGGGTGAATATTTTTAGTGTTTTGTTTAATACTACTACATAGCGGAACGCCATCATGGCCTCGAGGTAAAGAATGACTCTCTTTTCTTATTGTACTCTTTTGTGACTTGCTATGAAATGGTAACGGGATTAATTTCCCTCCATTTGCTGACCAAAACAACAGTGAAACAATGTTTCGAACAAATACTCATTGGCACTTTTTTCTATCGAACCGACGGGCGACGGTGGTGTACTGTTAGCGTTAGCTATTAGAGTTTTAAAAATATCTGATACTTCGGTTATTGGTGCCGATACCGCGACAATATAAGTTATTACCTTAAGCCCGGATTTTCAGAACTTTTGCTTTAACGCTTCTCAATAAAAATAATGATTGTTATCGATCTTGTAATAATATGACAACAATTTTATAACACTTTACCATCACTTACCGGGGAATATAAGTGTTACTAGTAATAAAAGCAATCATTATCATCATTATCACTTTCAGCTGTTGTATTACCACTCCTGGATATCTCTCATATATTTCCCATAAGAACGATTGAAAACAGCTAGCGTCCTGCGTTTTCCGATGACCTTAACAAAATAATCTGTCCATCTATTGGTTGGACGGCCCTCGCTGAGCTTGCCGGCTCATGGTGTCCACTTCCGAATTTAAAGACCACAGTGGTCGTCGTTTCTATGCGCTCTGTGGCCTGCCCATTTTAACTTCAACTTGCCTATCTCCTTATTCTTAATACGATCTCTTAATCGTAAGTGTAACTTTCTCCATGGCTTATTGATTGAGTAGATAAAAAATACATAATATATTTTCACATAAACAATATTATATTTGTAGTATATAACTTGTGTTAATACAAATACTACTGCCAAGAATCCCATAACTAGAAAGCGAACTCTTGTAAATACCTCCACCAACCGTTTACGTAAATTTAACATCAAACGGCCATTCGAATTCCTCTTAATTATTATCATTGTGGTAGTTATTAAATGGGTTCACTGTAAAGATTTATTAGTTTCATCTCAAAAGGTTAATACGGCGCTATTTCTTTCTATGCATACTGTGTAAACTATAGAAACTATGTTTTGTCAGAATTGTATTTTGATAAGCGCTTATTTTAATAGCGTAGTATTTTTAATTTTTGCCATTTGTTTTAAAAAGATCCGAAAACTTAACAACATCTTAAGTCTTAAGTTTCTTGTTACAATACTTGTAATCCAATAACATAACATGTCGAGTGTAGTTTCCTACAATAATTTAAATATTTTCTCGCAACGAATATTGACTAAAAATTTTAATAAGTTCCTTGATCGTTATTTAGAAATAATTAAGTTAATATTGAATGAAATAATTCTTATGTTTAAATAAAAATTATATAGGTATCATACGGGTCTTTCCTTCTCTACATAACATAAACTGTAGTGGACTTCGAAATCTTACCAACTGGACATGGACCTATAAAATCAAGATAAAAAAATAACCACTTGCGAAGAAGTATCCAAAAGATAGAGTGAATTTTTACACTGACACGAATATGGCGTTGGACAGGACATTTAGCTACATACAAGGACAAGAGATTCTTTCAAAAGACACCTGAAGAAACAACATGAGAAGGCCTAATGGGTAAACAAAGAAGAGACTGCTCAAGAAATCAATCTAGCCATGTAATAATAACATTAACGGAATAGAAATACAGAAGGTCGGCGAAAAATAGAAATGTTCTGAGTTGCAGGAGGCCTGTGAAAAAGTTTTTAAGTCATGGTAAATAAAGGCAAAAATTATTTTTAATACGCATAATTAGTTATTTTCATTTAGAAAAAACATCTGAATGTTATATAAGTAATATATGATACTGTTGTACTGACTTTCAGTTATGATAGATATTGTTTGCTTCGTTCACACCTACAACATGCCAACTGGTTTATGAATATGCGCTGAATTTATTGCTCTTGGACTTTGCATGAATAATTTAGTTGTTATATACAAAAAAATATATGGTTTAATGAATGGATTATGTCATTTTACAGAATTTTATGTTAACTGAAGTGTTAATGTAAAAAAAACGCATTCAAGCAGTGGTAAGGTTCTTATTTGTCTAGATCCTTATTGCGAAGAAGTTACCATGGCACATTGAGACATGTCCAGAAAACACGTAAATATTTCTCACCTATGAGAGATCGATGGTAAAATGCATAGGACAAACATATTATACATATTCAACTTATTCCATAAATATTTGTCCAGCCACACAACTGAAACTATTGTAACATAGTATACATGTAGTCCAACTTTCAAAGTAGTGCCGTTTACGTTTCCATTGGATATACTGATTACACTGATATATCAGTCCATCGTCTTCACACCCATTTACATCGCATAGACGCCACACCCTTTTCATTTGTCAAATCAACAGAAATATATGCGTGAGAACTCACAGATTGATGGGGCGGCCTAGATTGAATTACATCTCGGCATAACCTGACGAGGGTCTAACATTCCATGCGGGTATATCTATGAACAAGAATAATACGAGAATCAAACAGGATATCCATGCAGATTTTACTGTAAGCGGAAAAATCATTTTCAACGAAATATAAAATTTATAACCTTCTACCGACGCAGACTTTTTAAAAAAGAACGCAAAAATTGGCTTCAAACAAAACATGTACCAAAAAGGTCTATTTAAAAATTAACGAATTTATTTACCATTTTATTTATTTATTTAACGCGATCTGTATAACACTCTAATAATATATAAAACAGCGATATCAATCGCTCAATATACATAAAATTATTCCAAACTTTACATACAAATTTGGTTAGAGCAGATTCTTGAAGTGAGATTAATACAATGTTTAACAGCTAAATGGATTTTCCTTTAAACTAACACCCTTACCCCTTTCACTCCCTCCCGACAGACGCAAACAACTGGTTTCCTCCGTGAAACTGCATTTCAACTACACTATAATAATATATGTATGTAGCTTCATGCGAGTTGAAGTTAGAGCTTCTGTTGGGTGCCTTATATTAATAATGTTTTCAAATCTAATTTTAATACTTTTTCTTGAAAACTTCATTTTTTTAAAATGAAAATTATTTAATCATGCAATTATATTATCTTTTACACCAATATTTACTTGAATTTTTAATTATAACTTTGAGTTATTTTTAAATAAATAAAAAATACAACAAGCATAAAGTATCACTATTAAACCAGAGAGAACGATATACAGGTATTAAAGAATGTTTTCCGTGGAATTCTTTGAGAAACAGAAAGATACAAGTCAGTAAAAATTAAAAACACGTTACAGATCACGGTACCCTGTACATACATACAGGGTCTTTGGTTATAGGAGAAACTTTTTAATAAGGTGAACGCATAGCTCGTTTACTGTCAATTAATAAGAAATAAAAATTAAAAATTAAAAAAAAATTAAAAATGCAAAATCCATGATTACAGAAATAATAAATAACGTAATGAAAAATCTTTTTCAAAATTTGGATCACTTATATTAAAACTAATTCTTGTTTACTATCCATCTCTCTAGGCTTTATATTGACAAAAGTTCCTGCCAGTCGTATTCCAATAGTTTTAGAGTGATGATTTCATACAGGACGATTGAAAAGAGTTGTAAAAGCTTCAAATTTTTTTGCTGACAAATGAGCTGCACATTCACTACTTTAAAGTTTATACAACTTTAGTCAATCGACCAGTATAAACCGATCATGGATTCGGACTATGTTATTAATTTAATAACATTTGAAATTGTCAATGAAATGTAAAATAAAGCAAAGAGACACCCTTCTCTTTAAAAACGAGACGAACAACTATAGTTTTCATCACAATAAACAATATCGATTATGACGATATTAAAAGATTATAGGGGATAAAATAAAGTAATCCAATACTGGGATGTAAGGAAATTAATAGTCTAAGCACATGCTTACTGAGCTCCTAAACTAGATGTTGCATATTCAACGACTGATTTGCGTATGTAAGCAATCGCTTATATACATAACAGAATTTATGTACCAGTGGTTTAGCCTTTATATTAATATATTGATTACCAATGAGGTCTTTCATAATTTTTCTACCACATTGTGTATATTTTGATAGTATATGAAAGTTTATGCTCATAAATAATAATAACTATTGAAATACAGTTAAATAATTATATCATTTAATAATTTTTACGAAAAAAATATATTAAGGCATAATATCTTTAATACTTAAAACACAAAGTAATTATCTTGTAATGTCATAAGACTGTCTACTATTGAACAGAGGCCTTTCCGATAGATTTCCAACCGTAATCCAACAGCCCTACACTGCGCCGATCCGAAATTTTTTTGCTTAAATATTTGTTATTTTAACACCTAAATTTGACAATTTTTATTTAGAATTGAAACAAAGTTAATTTAATTTAAGAAATATCGAGCACTCAATAAATTTTATTTTAATTAAATCGTTTCACCTTGCGATTCTATAAAAATAAGAATCAGGCAATTTGTTCCTTATTGAACACTTATAGCAATTACCTTGTTTTCACTTCAACGAGCAAACATAGAAAAGTCAAATTATTCGGTTTAATTTTAATTGTACCTTACAATGACAGATTTTAATAAAGAAATTAGAAAAGACATAGGAGGCGAACGACATTCATTCGTTTTTTTATGCATTATGGTACAATTATAAATACAATAATAACGTGTATTTAAAAGTCTAACAAAAAACATTGCTTGTAATTCAAAACAAAACAATTGTATTAACTTATATCACACAATTTTCGAGATTATTAATAGTTAACTAACAATATTTTTAAAAATAATTATTTATTAACCCGTTTGTACTTTGTCAAGTTTTATAAAATCACATACTTTAGAACTATACTTATTTTTATTCGGAGTACTTTACGTCGGCAATAATTATTATCGATATCTTACACTAATACAATAATAAATTCTAAAAATGTTACATACAATTAAATAAAAGCAATTTCCTTCGCCATATGTTAAGAGTCACCAAACTGAAGAAGAATTGCTCTTATTTTTTTATCTTTTACAGTTTACTTACAATAACTTACAAAAAATAATGTATACATACACATATCCGAAGATGTAATACTGTGTAATATGATCGATGTCAAATGGGCTTATATAGGCATGTGGGTGTGCATTCGGCCAGCTTTTTAAAAAGAAGCTTATTAGATATATTTCGCATGAGAGTCGAAAGCGAGTTGCTGAGTTATGAATCGTATATTGCAAACGATTATACTTTTGAATTTTCTGTACATCCCTAGCGGAGAACTCAACTATATTTTCTAATGCTATGTAAAAATACCCGATAAAGATTTTCAGATGTAGCGGCATGTACACAGCTATCTCTGATAACTAATTTTTCATCGGAACAGCTAACACCACTGAGTAAAACTTAATTTGCCTACTATAAGAAACAGTGACACTTGAATCCGATGATAGACCTCAGAAAAGCTTAGAACTAGCCGTCAAATAAATATTATGTGTGGTAGATGTTTAGTTATAACTGTAAACACTTCAAGTCTCGTTCTGGCTTCTTCTTTGGTTTGACAGTAAAAGGCGTATTCCTAGTCACCTAGTATAAGTAATCACTCTGAAATATGTTTATATATTTTTTTCTATTGGAATGCGAGAGACCAATAACTTCTGGCAGTACAAAGTCTGCAAGAGCAATAATTAATTTAATACATACGATTTTCGAAAACACTTTTTCCTAATTTTTTATTATTACATTAATTAATATCTCACACCACCACACACGGCACCATTGATTTCTGGATAGGGTATTGCATACAATAATTACAGCAGCAAATGCGTAATATTATCACTCTTTTAAAGCTTTTGCACCTATGACCTACCAAACTGTATATATAACACATGTAAACACACTACATGTACATAAAGTATAACGAGTTTTTGAATTACACCAATGCTTTGTGAAAATTTTAAGGACCTTTTTATCTTCCTTTCTTTCCACTTTTCGTTTCGATAGAAGAACTCGACAACAGCTTAATGCGTAGTGTACCTTTGCTAAAAGCGGTTGGTATTTCCTATGCTGGCTTGAACGAAGCTGCAATATATCCCAAGTCTTTTGATCCTTTAAAGTCAGTTCACTCATCCAAACAACAGTTACCTCTGTAGTCCGACGGGAAGCGATGCAACGCGCATAAGTTATAACATATTGTAACATATTATTATTAGTAGAGCAAACTATAGTTATTCTTATAGGAAACTTGGTGTTTTTACAAGGGTGCGTCATGAAAAATTGAACCAATGTGCCCCACAGTTCTTATCACTGTATAATAAATAACAGACGTGTTTTTCTTTAAGCTATTGACAAGCTTTGACAAGTAATTTAGGCAAGCTGAAGCTATGGATTGATGAAAAAACGGATCATACGGGTTATAATTTAATGCTCTCGACGTAAAGTGACGATTTGCGATATTCCTCGCATTCAGAAAAAAACAGTTACTGAATTTAAATCTCACACGCTCAGCATTGAAATATAACAGTTTTTCTATTTCAAAGTTACGTCTAAAACAAAGGAGAGCATAGGTACCATATAGCCAAACTCATCTTCTATACATAATAAAGATTAGAACATATTTACTTAAATATATTATACATACACTTCTCCTGTTAATATAAAATCATATTGTGATAGGTTTCAGTGAACTATGCCATATTAACTTCATATGATGTAAAACATTCAAAACGCTCTTTCATTTCATTAACGTTATTTGATACCGCATTTTAGATGCATCATATTGTTAAAAAACTTTAATTGTTAATAATAGATGATATAAAATGTAAAAAAATGTGTATTTAAAAAAAATCCTTTGATTACAAGTATTCATCCATATGTACGTCATTTAATACGCACAAAACAAATAGTTAAAACTGTATCAATCTAACTGGAACGCTTTCGGGTGCAATATCCGCTTTCAAATGAGTTTTTGGTAAAAAACAACTTTTTCAGTTCTATCCAGGTTGAATCACGTCTGCTTGCGCACTATGTCACTTTTTTAACTACTAACTGACACGTTGCGAGTTTATATGTGTGTGTGTGCATGACATTTAAGCAAATTACTGTTTTATTTTTTATCTATTTGCAAGTTATTTCGTAGATATTTTAAGTATTACCTCAGAATATATAGAAATAACAGAATTATTCTAACTGAGAACCCAGCTGATGTATCAGGCTTATTGGGACGATACACCGGCCATCATAACCAACTAGCTATGCTAGGTATTTCTATGCAAGAATTAGGAACTTAAAATCCGTAGACAAACAAAAGTTACCTAGTAAGTCTAGCGCTTTGGCAAGTTGAAGTAGCAGAAGACGAGCAACATAGCAAGCAGAATAGAAGTCCGCTGGGACCTTAAGGTTCTGGAGTGGAGACATGTCTCACAGTTGGCGTCCTACAGTTGAAATAATGTTGTTATCTAAGGTAGATATTTTATGAAGTCTTGACTGACCTTAGGACAAAGGAACCTTCAATAAACTTAAAATAAAAGAAATTAGAAGTTAAAACGTTAATGGTAAGATAGACGGTTAAAGCCACGAGGTGCAACAACGGCTGTGACCACGATGACTCTGATAGGATTATTCAATTAAGAAGAGAAGGCAGATTCATTCTGAAGCCCATTTGCAATAAGGTACCATAAGCCGATGACCATTGGAATCGAAAGGTTCTTGACCCCCACTAGGTGGACAGACGACATAGTCGATCGAATTCGCTCGATGAAGACCGGTTATCTTGACCATCTTTTAGTGAGGCCTGTGCCATGTTGTAGGCGTCTATTGGTTTAAACGAAGAACACAATCTTCCGAGCACTTTTTTTCGGAATTTATTACTTGTTACGTGGTTAATACGAGAACACGATGATAATCTGGTGGGACATTAGGTAATAAATATAACATGGTTACATTATTATTAAGTTGTAAATTAATATTTAAATCATAATAAAAATGTGTCCCCGTTTAAGCTGTATATAGTACTATTGTATTAATGTGACATCTATAAAGTAAGCAATACATAAATATTTTTTTATTTCCAATAATCTAACATATTAAATATTTAAACATAAAAAGAAATAACTGTATCAATAAATTATGAGTTTTATATGTATATTATGAAATAAGTCACTCGTAATTCTTATTTTCACAAAACCAAAAGTTTTATTACTAAACGGGAAAATACTTTGACTTTGATTTCGTGAAAATTTGATGTCTTGTCCTTTTCCTTATTATTTGACATTTCAGAATACAGAATTGTCCCTTTTACCAAACCAAAACCTAAACACTAAACAAGTAGTGTCATAAATGTCACTCCTTCATCAACTTGATTATTTTATAAATATTATACAAGTGACCGAGTTTTTTCATATTTCTAAATGATTAAAGCAAAGCGTTACAATGTTCCAAGAATAGTTTCATACTCTATGCCGTTTGATAAATTAAATTTTTAAATTAACCCTTTTAAAGATATAAAAAAAATATTTAAATTTAGTAATATTTAATTTTTAACTTTAGAATATTTATTTATTATCTGGATTTTTATTATCACAGAATTTAACAAACGTTGTATAAAATATCAAGAGCAAACAATTTGAACAAAGCACTAAGTAATTATAGCTGTAGCAAAATTGATACAATTTTTTTCTTTCTTTTATTATAAAATGGTATACATGTAATATTTAAATCTTTTGTTTACATTTTTGTTTTTTTTACCCTTCCAAAGACAAAATTTGTTATTCATCAAAAATTATAATAACAATAACAATTACCATAAAATAATTATCGATTATTTAGAAGTACAGTATTATTGATTATTAGTCATTCGTAGCTATTTTTGAAGGAGGACTATGCTTTGCAGTGAACGTCTTTCGGCTGACATGATGATATGATAATGTTAATATATTTACTTAGTGGTTATCGTTAACAATATCTACGTATTATAAACACAATAATCAATATATTTGTATGAAAACTCTCATAACTTTGATCAAGTCCGATGAGATTAATTTTATGACAAATTGCTGGGAATAAACTAATGAGTGCTTCAATATATTTTAAATTGTAATTATGCCACTGGCAATATAACACTTTGAAAGTCTTTTTTGTGTTGGAAAAATTACCCAGCCTATCACGCACATAAAGCTTCCAGGAGACCGGGTCACGAAAAATAACGAAACGAAGATCTCATAAACATGAGACGTGATATTTTTCTCATTTTATTTTCTTACCCGGACAGAAAATATCAATACGTGTATAGTTTAAATAAGAAAAGATGTCATAAAATTCTAACAGTAACATCAGCATATCGTTAAAAATGAAGAGACTAAATCCCATTTCTTAAATATTTTTAAGACAATACATCGAACACCCTGTTAGGGTACTCGGAAGATGCTTGATGAAATCACTTTCGTTTGGCCTGATGTGGTTCTTGACAAATCTATGGATGAAGTTTATGTCCAGCAGTAGATGACATACGGCTGAAATTATAAGGATGAAACAAAAGCGTATTAGTCGGTTAAGTAGTTTTATTGTTTAATCTACGCGAAATTAATACTATATCTTAAACGACATTCAATAATTACAATCGTTTGCTACGACTAATTTGTAAGCAGAATTACTTATAAGAAACATGAGCTTATAAAGTACAGCTCTAAATTTTACGATCTACTTTTGTTTAGGGTGTAACATTTATTAGTGACGTAAATTCGCTATTCCGCGTCAAGAGAACACCAATGGCCAATAAACATCCTCTTTCAAAGTTAAGTACATGTAAAAGTTCATGAGCAATTACCAGTACACTGTGCGTTATTCTTCATAAAAAAAACGTTAACAAAAGACGATTAATAATTTACGAGTCACTGGGGAAATGATAAAGATCGACGATAAATTTATTTCAGTTTTTCTATTTTCTCCTTTTTTAAATCTTACGGTTCTGCTAACTTATTTCAGAATCGTTTAATGTAAACTAGCAGAAATAATCATTGTCATTTATTGCATAACTAAGTATTTCTCTTTTGTTTATATTATGATTTCTTCCTGCCATAATCGTGTCTGCATTACTAGATATACTTTAGAGCACATTATATTTGCGCATGTAATATATATACTAACACTATATCAAATCTCATCCAACCATGGGTTACGTAAAAGTACGTACAGACTTAATGTTTGATACTAATTTTATTATACATAAAGAGTCTTTAAACATAAAAAATTCTTTATGTGGCAATCGTTCCAAGAAATGTAATGTATAAGAAGCCGTGGCTGACCTAAAACCAAATTTAAATCACCATGCAGTCATCAATAAAACCTGAAGTTTTTATAGAAGGTTACAAAGAAACACTTGCGATAACGCGCGAACGAGTTTTCGAGGCCTACATTCATAGTATATATTAATATTCTGATGTTAATCATTAATATAACATTATACAACTACACAATTTAACAGTAATAAAACGTATTTTGTACACATAGTTTTAAAAAAAATTTACAATAACATATGTGTCTTGTAAAATTTACCTGAGTGCAAAACTACATATGTATGATATTTCCATCTATTTACTGACTCACCACGATATTTCTGGAACCATAAGATTTAGAGATTTAAAGTTTGGTAGGGTTATCCCCTTTTTCAAGATCGTTGGATGTTGCTAGATGCCGGAAGCGTCACATAAGTCATTGTGGCGTTCTTGGTGGAGACCTATATTTTTCAACGGGCGTTTATCGGCTGACATGTATATATGCTTATATCATTAATAAAAAAAGTTTATTTGGTATGTGTGTTTTAATGTTTTTCTTTAATATTTCATTATGAATGATCGATTTCAAATATTAAAATTTTAAAACTAATTCAATATTTTTAAGGTCCTTATTTTATTAAGCGTTATTTGCATTTTTAGATTATTTTATTCTTTCGTAAATACCGTCCGCCGTCCACCGAATAAAATGATAAATCCGAAAAAGCAAATTTTCCGAAGAGACCGAAAAGTACATATTAGTTACATCTCAACAATTTTGGCTGCTTAAAATAGTGAAAATATTTATAACAACATAATTGTATCTATTCTTAACATACTGAATAAGAATAAAAGTTGTACTTACATTGTATAATCTTTTTAATCTTCTTTGTACTTTACCTTGTTTATAAAAAAAAAACTTTACCGATCTCCGCCATTTTTAGCCAGAAAATTATGAAAAAATTGACAAGGTGTATTGGGACACGTAGATATAAACTTTTTAAAAACCGATAAAAATGATAAAAGCGATTTTCATTTTATTCCCTGGCGGCAGCGATATTCAAACAGCATTCTATTGTTGGCTCTATGGATTCTATGATAGTAACTGATACAGTTATATTTTTATCTCTATATGTATAGTTTAATGGCTGCAAGTAGAATTTAAAAGTGTTGCTTATTTTATAGTTGTTTTGATGACTATATTTAAATATGTGAATATCTCTTATATTCCTACGGCTGGTTTCTATTCCGGTATAAACAGAGACGAATGCATGCGGGCAGATAACATACGGTGGCAGAATATAATTCCCGGACGAACGATTCCGTCGATGTTATCCTACTACCATTGAATCTGTAGCTGCCATATTAGAACCTTGTTGACTTGTTGACCCGCGTGTACCAGCCGTCGGCACGTTTTGAGCGAAGAGGGCACAACCATCTTGTTTGTCATGCTACTAGCTTTCAAGAATACCGCCATAACGCACCTTATTTTAAATAACGCCGCCTACTAATGTACTAATGTGCCATTCATTCGCCGCGCGACAGCCGAAACTTTTCATTGCTATATAATCATGTAATATTATCAATATAAGCATTCTGTAGCAATCAAAGGCTGTGGGACCGATAAGTTCACAGCACACAGCACAAGACAGGCCATCGTGGTAATCTTTAGGGAAGATGTATGTCTTGCACTGGACGTCAATCGGCTAACATGATGATAATGATGATGAAACATTCCGTAAAATCTTTCCGTGTCGAACAGCCATGCACATTTTATCACTCCAACCCCATGAACGAACTTGAGAACTCATCTCTACTACTTAAGTAGTATTAATAATTGAAATATTAACAAAGCTTAATCTTCAATAGCACTAGCAGTAATTTTACTACTTGACTAATTATTTCTTTTTGTATTATGTATTCAAAAACGAAACACTAGAACTGATATTTCATCCGAACGACAGGCGATCCAAGTAAGACGTATAGACATATACAGCCGCTGCCGTATACAATATAATAAAGCACTTTTTTTAATCATAATAATACGGTTTTATGTTGATATTTTATCCTCAAATTTAATAGAGCTAATATAAGATTGCTTTGGTGTCGAATTTCCAATTAGCCGTGCTCCATTAGAGAAGATTTTAATTAAATCGACGAAACATTACCCCACATTCTGGTTAAGTAAAAGCTTAAACGCGGTTATTTTCTTTATATTAATTAGTAATGATATCAACATAGGCCTACACGTTGTATTTAATTAATAATTAACAAAATGAATTTTAATATATAACCTTTTATACTAGAAAGCGAAAAGACGGGCAGAGTATTCACCCGATAGTAAGGGATACTAGCAATCATTCCCCACCCTTTCATAAGAATACCACACATGTTATTGCGCATATGACATTAAAATTCTGCAATTGTTAAAAGTAATTGATCCCTATTCCCTACAGCTTTTGGTAGAATCACCCGTGATTCTTTTATCGGCCAAAGTACTACGTAAGCGTTGCCGTTTTCAGATGCCATAGTAAACTACATTATTGGACTGATTAGTAGTACCAAGATTTTTGTATTGCAAATGTCTACAACTCCAAATTTTTACCCAGCAACAATGCAAGCCGAAGGAACTCAGAAACCTTTACATGAAGCATCTGCCGAAATCCCATTTTAGAGGTAAGCAACCACTCAAACTTGTGATATTCACGTAAGCGCCCTTTCCCTCTGTTTCCTTTAATCTGCGGATACTGGAGCAAACAGTGGCCATCAAACATTAAAAAACAAATGTGTGCGTGTGTAGCAAAGCAGTTATACTACTGTACCATCAAATCACTCCAAAAAATTTCATACTGGGTAAAGTTTGAAATTGTTCGGAATGATCTCTCGTCTAATCACTATCTAATGTCATATGTAATACATGACTATAAATAATAGTTATAATTACCTTTCCGCATTTGCTTACAGGACTTGATGCATTTAAGCCGTTGTTGAAGTGGATTAGCAAAGAATTTTTGTTCACACTAAATTTTTCTTTGAGAAATATATTTATAAAAAAACAGTTTACGGGGCAACGGTAGCATAAAGGTTAAAGACTAGTATTCGCAGGGTTGACTTGCGATTGACACGTCAAATTGAACTATATAACTTTGCCAATATTCCTTAACGATGAAGACGATATTCTTATCGTGAAAAATCATCCTGGACACGAACATTCAAAGATATGTGACATCAACCAATCCATAATGGTTCCCTTTGATGGATCTTGCTCCCTTTAGCTATACACACTTATGATCAAAATATAAAATAAACTAAGCGGATAATTAATATAATAGTAAATATTTCATAAAAACAATAATTTTTCACAAAATTATATAAATGATCGACAAAAGCTTATTTTGAGCTAATTACGCTACAATGATAGGATACTATATTGATATTTATAGATACTATGATAAAGATACTATAATAATGATAAGGTACTATGTATTATTCGTTAATAAAAATAAATGAACTAAAATTGATATAGAATACTGTTTTTTCAAAATACGGAGAAAGAGTGTGACTTAGAATATCGTAAATATTTTTAGTCGTGTTGATTGTTCTCTACTACACAATATTAACATTCTTATAATAAATCTGCACAGCCGTCCGTGACAATTTGTACTTACTTCGAACAATTCGGCTTCCAAGTTTCAATAAACTTTGAAATAGATGCAGAAACTTTGTTGACAACTATAACCATTTTGAACGCCTCTTCAAAGTACCATGAATTTTGAATAAAATTGTACCGAAATATTAATTTTGACGCACTAAAAGTATTATTTATTGCTTATTAACAATCATACCATCTTTTGAAATAGTAAAGAGTAATCAATTAATAGTAAAAAAATCCATCGTATGATAGACTTTAAATATTTTGATTATAAAATATCAACAGCTTTTAAAAACTTAAAATAATATTCAATTTGTGAAATTACATTTCATCATTTGGGATGGAGACAGCGGATCGTCAAGCGCGGCGTAGCACGTCCACGAACAAGGTGGACAGACGACCTTATTAAGGTCGGCGAAAGATGCTTGATGCCGCTTCCAACCTGTCTTATTGAAAATCTGTCTGAAATGAGGATGATAATTAAGTTAAACTAAATTCGTATAACGTATGTATTTATGACAGTTTTATTAAAAATATCATGTAATATGATTTTATTATATGATATTCAATTAATCGTTTTGTATTTACAATATGTCCTGGAATTGTTCGCGCACTTTTACATAAAAGTACATTTGTTAATCTTAAAAACAAAACAATATGTAACAATATGAAGAGCGAGTGAAGATTTTAACAAAGTAACCAAGTTTATAACCTGCATTAATACACTGCTACGTTTTGTTTCAGCGACGCCTGTAACATCTGGAGAATAATTTACCGTGAGAAAATTTATATGTGTAGTCTTGCCATCATATTAGGTAAATTTCCAAAATTTTAAAACAAAAATTGTTCTGCAGTTTGTGTTATACAAAAAATAAATATCTGTATTATAAAAATGTGTTGTAACCACTATAAAAATGTGTGTAAGGAGGTCTATGCAAATAAAAGTTTATTTATTTCACATGACCGTTATGTAGAGCTTTCACTGTCACTGAGTAAAAAAACGTAATCTATGTAATTAAATGTTTATATAAAAACATATGTCTTCGAACTTTTTTCAATCTACTAAAATAAATTCAAAACACCTAAAGGTGTGAACACATTTTACTTTTTTTTACTACTAGGACTACTCCAAGATCAAAGCTGGGATACGAATGCGGACTAGCTTCCGCAACCAAGTAACATTGCGCTTATTTTGCGTCAGGACTGGCTTTACTCTGATAAACTTAATTCAAAAAATCCCAGCAGACCCTTGACGTCGCTTGTATTCTCGGAGAGGCCACCGGTGAACCGAAATGAGTAGCCCTGTAGGATTCTAGGAGAGTCTTTCTTCATCTTCGGAGAGTCCTGTGCAGGCATACCCTGCACATGACTCTCAAACACTGTAAATAAATAGAGTTGAAAAGATATGTTAAGGTCATTATGATAAGATAATAAAGTTACTGCTACCAAATGGACACATAAACAGGAATATTTTCTTGTTTCGTAACAAAAAAAATAACTACGTATCTAATCTACGTTAGGTATTTATTCCACGTGCACCTAAGTATCTAAAATCTGCACTATCATAAAGCAAACCAACAAGATCTGTATGATGTAAATGTATGATGTTAAGAAAAATATATGTAATACGGAAGTTTTTGAACTTTAGCATATTTTTTGAGATAATATATTATTGTACATATACGAATAAGTGTACTTCCTATTTTGTAACTATAGAAACAAAAGTTCTTATAAAATAAACTTAGTAAAGGTTGCATAGATTTAGAACAAAATATGATATAATTTCTAGTCAATATTTCATTTCTCTTATATTGATTCTCACTTTATCACAGCGTAAGACTTAGTAACCATACATCAAAACTACATATTTGCGGCTGATGACCCGGATAAAGGCCGACACATTATGGCTTCTTTTAATCTACATAACCTTGGCAAAGGCCTAGCAAATTCAGGCAAGATACGCCAATTATGTGTATTTGGAGAATTCATTCATAATAGTTTTGTCTAATGAACAACTTTAATAAAACAAGCAAGGTGTTCACCTAATCAGGAACTCTGTTCACACTGCATTTAGTGTACATTATGTCAACTAAATTTACGCTTCTCCCCTGAAGTCATGTTATATATAATGAACCATTATTACAAAGTTAGTCTTTAATTATACAATTTTCTAAGTTATATACAAATGTAAACAACGATAGTTGGCGGTAAAAAAAACATGTGGCCGATTACCTACCCGCTGATCTAATCAAATCAAGTAAATAACTGGGCTCTCTGTTAGTATAATACTACCCTGAGGAATCAGAAGATATGATGGCAAGAACAGTTCCCTACTTTTTTAATTGAAAATATATTTTTTCAAGTAGGCATTGACATTCACTTTTGAATCGTCGATTATTTTAATATTATAAGTAGTAAGCTACCACCGGTTCGGAATATTGATCTGTAAAGTAAAACCGGCCAATTTCAACAGCACCCCTTTTTGGTAAAATCACATTTAAGAATTTATCAACCATGTAAATAAGTAAACAAACTAAGTTTCATGCATTTCCACTAAGCTCTTAAAAGCTTTAATAAAGTCTATTAAATAATATACTTGTTACTTTTAATTTTTGGTTTAATACTGAGAAATAAATGGTCTAAGACTGTTTGACCATGAAGGATTTATTTAACTTTCTGACGATAAAATTTTAGCGTAACGAATTTATTTTAATGTGTTGTCCATGTGTTTGTCACAATTTTTATATAAAATTTTAAATTTTGGCGCATAAAAATGTATTAATAATTAATATTAAATTAATATATTATAAGTACTAAGAAACCACCGTTATAGGATCAACTTTTAAGTTACAAATAGCCCGTACAGCTCCTTTTTGTAAAATAATATAGAAACAACTTCAGCGGCACTGCCTCATAATGAAATACAATAAGCCAAATCTAAATAAAATAAGATTTCAGAATGAGGACAAGCTAAGTGTACCTCTTGATGTTGAGAGATGGAGGTTCCACTGGACTTTCTATCCAAAGTAAGGCCCTATAAAACTCTCGAATCAGTTATCTCTCACACGTCATTGTTAATAAAAAAGCCGCAATTTGGATTTTTAACATTAGAAAGTGTAAACTCAATGCCTTTAGTTTTCTCAGCATTTAGAGACTTTATTTTTATTTATTTACTTCGAATCAACGATGAACATTAGACAGTGCACTGTTTACTTCATCTTGAGAACTCCTATAACGCTCTACCTTAACAATAAGTGAGGTATCATCGGCAAATATCAGTCAAATAGATCTATTACAGAAAACGGTTAACCATTATTATAAAGAAGAAATAAAAATAAAAAGGGCCCAAAAATCGGAACATGCGGGACACCTATGTTTAGGTGAGAACCAGCCGATTTAGATTTATTTACATCAACCGATTCTTTGATTCAGATGATAAGAAGCAACGAGACAAGCGTGATACAGCGTACAACATGGTAGTTTGATAGTTTACGCATTCAAATACTATGGATAAATATTTTGTCATTTAAATTATTATTTTTTTTAAAAATCTTAAAGTTTATCAAATAAAGATTAAATTAAAAGCATTAAATTTTATTCATAAAAATTAAGTATTTCAAGGTGTTTTTAATTTGGATAAAGACATAAAATCACAGTATAAAATCAAGAATTTAAATACGATAAGCAGAAAAAAAAGGTATAAATAATTTTCAAAAAGGCTTACAACAAAAAAAATAGGAACGTTAAAAAAGGGATTTAAGGAATTAAGTAGAGATAACGGCTTAACCTTTTGTTTGGGTGGGTCAACATTCATATGAAAAGTTACATAAATGGTTCTTAGTAACTACATATGCGTTTCACTTTGAGTTAATTAAAAAGGGTTTCTCTTTAATCCAGTTTTGCTTGATTGGCCCACTATATTGTTAATTATTTGTGCATATCATTTATATGTTAATTGTCTTTTAATATTCAGCATATCATTATTAAGACAAAACAAGTTTTTCTACACCGTGTATATCCCTTGGATAGAAAAACATTTTTAAGACCAAAATTATTCACACCATTTGATTACACGCTGGCGACAACGGTGATACGACTAGCATCTTTCCTGTTAATGATAATGATTTTTCCGCAACTTTTTCTCTCAATGCCAACGTTTTCCGGATTCTTAGTATTAGTTTTATCGGTAATAGTATCACTTATACAAGCCGAAATTTGATCCTAAAACTTAGAATCGGAATGACGCGTTACGAGTGACAGTCTATACCTCAGACCCTTTTACCATCGTCCCAATGTAATCCTCCTGGGTATACAATGAGCTTGGTGACTTTCCAATCCGGTGAAATAATTTAAAGGCTAAAACTGAGACCTCGAGCCGTAAAGAGATCTTTATAAGGCACATTCAGGGCTCTATCAGTCACGCTAAAGCTTAAATGTCCAGACAACAAAACAAACGGACAGACAACAAAAGCAAAAGATACACACTTCTGACTAAAGGTTACCTACATTCATATCTTCATTTTCTATTAAAAAAATATTTCCACACACATTGTTCATCTCAGAAACCATATAAAAGATATGTTGTTTCTTAAAATTATGATGAATTTTTCCTTTACTGATTATATTAATTTCAGCAGATTTAATTTTACGGTGATATGTCCGGAATTTGTTGTACTTAACTAATTAAGCCCACTTACTTAACAGATTTTAGATGTAACATGACTTTACCAAGCATTTACGTTATGTCACAGGCAAATTAAGGTTAAAATTATGATAAATTTTATCCGAATACATCAACAGCAAAATGAATGAAAGTTATATGAATATAATTTAATAATAACATTAGATTTGGTCTTCGCTAGGCGTCCGGAATTCCGGTTTGCTCAATTATTATCATTATCATTTGTCCATCGCTGGGCATAGGCCTCGTCTATAGATTTACAATAAGGTCGTAAGGAAGCGGCAGACTCCCTGAAGCATTTGACGTGCTTAGGGAGATCATCCTTGTGTTCAACATTTCGCTTGCCTGTTCATGGTCTGCATTCCAGAACCTGAAGGCTCTAGCTGCCATCAGTTCTATACGCTATCTGCTGAACATTAATATGTCATAATATATTATGATTCATGTCATTATTTCTGTTCACTAAATATTAAAAATTTGTTCGGTAGATTAATGTTTTGTATAAAAGCTTCTGGAATTTTATAAAAACTTTTATGCCTATAGAGCACACAGTACGTCATACATGCGGATAGCCCCTAGGCGGATGTCATATTCATAAATAAGAGCTGCGGAAGTTTAGCAGGAAAGTTATTGTGTATTTATATCGGAACGCGGCAAGAGCGACCCGTATGGCTCCTACTCTACGAAACACGACTTTATGAAACAGAAAACAATGTGATGCTTATACCAATGATAATGGACAATAAAGGACAGAAATGTCTTTTTATGATAACAAAAATTTTTTTTAAAAATCATAAGCGTTGATGAGTACAGTAACAAAAGTAAATAATTTTTTTTCTATTTCGTATAAAGTGTATGCAGTTTAATCATGATGAACCAAATCCTGGAATATTACTAATAATAAATACAACTAATTACTGTATATATGTAATAGATTATTTTTTATTGTAATTTATTTATAGCACCCAATATATAGTTTATTACACACATTCATAGCACTTATGTATGACACAATGGTGCACACTACTCATTCAAAATTTAATTCGTGTTTTAGTCGTCTTACGAAATTTTACATCTTTTCCTCACAAATAAATATAGAAGAAGTAATTTTAAAATGAAACATGTCATAATTTATTACAACTTAGTCATATTAGATCTTTCTGGACAAACTACTATGGAAAACTGAAGAGAAACTAATATAGTATATTGATGTAGCAAGTACTTAGTGAGGCCTGTTTCACTAACGATGTACATTTTTCTTCTGAATAGCACTAGTTATTAAAGATGGGCATGAAAAATGTTAGTGTGCACTACTCCTTATAATGTCCGTTTACTTAGCGAGCCTTGTAAAAACAAGAAAATGTGTATGTTTATTTAATGAGGTTCCTCAAAATAGCTTTCATATTTATCACGTTATTTATTATTATTATGACCAACTGTAAGTGTAAATAATGCCATCAGGAATGTGTGAGTTGTTATTCTATTAACAAGCAAACTCCTTAAACACAAAATGAAATAATTAATATTTTTGATTAATAAACAAATATTAAAAGTATGTTCATACCACAGATTACTTTGCCATCATATTTGCTGTAACATCAGTATTCATTAATCTACTACATACAACAAAAGGAATGAAGATATGAAACTTGTAATTACTGACACATTTACACTTCATTGTTACAGAACATGGTTTATTATAATTATCTTCATCATTAGCGTTTCAGCCCTAGGACCTACTCCATAGATTTTTAATAAGACCGATAGGAAACTATCTGCGTTCGTCTTCTTTTGACAAGGCCCAGAGGCTATCTACTCTGCACGCTATATGATCTATCTCACTCCCACTTCAACTTACCAATCCGCTGGGCTATGACGATTACTTTCGTTCGTCCATATATCTCCTCATTACTTATTCGATCTTGTTAAGAAATCCTGAGGACAGCTTTCTTCACGACTCGTTCAAATGCCGTAAACTTAATAATGAGGTCTGAAGAGAAAGATTACGTTTCTGGTCATGATTAATAGACAATCATATCCAAAAACTAGCTATATAGTTATCATAACGATTATTTCCTTGATAACATCACCTAACATGTGAATTTATTGGCCTTCGTAAACTAACCTTATAAAATAAATGTTAGCATACTAAAAAATACGTAAATATTTTGGTAATTTAACCTAAACCACAAGCAACATTTTCCCCATTATTTTGATTTCGATGCATAACTACGAATTTTCTGTAATGTTCCTATTTTTCAAAAATAATAAGCTGATATTAGGGTTCTCATTTATAATTTCTGATTTCGCATAATATTAGATTGCCACGGTATATTTAGTCACGCTACGTCGGTTTTTTACTTCTATTATTACCATCGAAACCGTTGATTATTTCAGAACGTAGGCAAACTAGATTAATTTTATTCCGGTGATAAGTAAAATAGCGGATATACTAAAGGAGCATGTTTACATTGTGGGTCAAAGTTAATAATATTATGCACAATTATTTTTCCCGAATTAAAAAAAATAATATTAATTTCTATTTGCAAATACTTTTAAAAATAGAAAGCAAAACCCCTTTGAAAGTTAAATTTATTTCTTAAGCTCTAAAGCATTAACTCGTATGCTGCTTAAATCCATTTTTAATTACTACGTGGAAAATGTGTTTCGAAAGGTTACTACACGAAAATGTACTTGTTTAAAAAAAGGAACAAAACAGTTAACATGCATCATCCCAGGATAGAAGTCATATTCATAAACAAAGCAGTTATAGTTTGGCACCGATCGTTTTTGTAGCGCGTATTTATGAGTCGCGCAGGGAGGAACCTGGGCAGCATACGCTCTATCAATATGACACTTGGCAAACGTAACCAACGCTAAATTTACGATATTTTCTTGTATAGGAAAACTGCATTTACAATTGGATTTGTACCAAAACGATTATACGAATGTTTTTTGAGTTTGATTGTAATTCCTCATCGAAGGAGGAAGTCTTCATATACCTGCCCTTGTTAAAAAGTAATATATCCTTCGTGCAACTTCGTTTTCTTATTTATTCAGTTAAAGTGTTAGGGTGTAATTAAAAGATGTTTGTAACACTTTATCAATTTATTTAACGCACGAACAAATATTTGTTAACGCTTGAGGGCGAGTAAAAAGAACGTGCATTCGCCGTGGGATCTTGGGGCGCACTGAGCTCCGCGACCGAGCGACAGCGGGCAATAGAACAAAGCTGCGCCTTTGTTGTTTGAAACAAAAGGTCTGCGCCCGCGTCACCGGTGCGTGCGCGTGCCCACTGCACTACGTCGGCACACTAGGCTCGCCCGTCGGCTCCGCTCGCCCACAAAATCTTACACCAATTATTCATCCAGACACCACATTAGCGCATCTACGACTCCCACACAGTTATGAGTTTATCTGTATTTTTTTTTTCATTTACGATAACTAATAGATAGAAATGAAGCTTCCAAACACTTTCAAATCGTAGAACAGCTCACGAACACCTCGCAGGATTTTTCTTACCAACGAATACAGAAGTAATATTTTTTTATTTATTTAACATTATAAAGACGAGTTGTTTATTTTTATTAGTATCAACCACACAGGCTTGTATTTACGTTTTCAGAGCAATAAATAAAATAAAACAATAAAGCATAAAACCATTTAAAATGAAATTAAACAATGGAAATGACTAAAATAAGACAAGTCTCTGTAAGTAAAGGCACTAGGACATCATTACTTAGTAAGACTTAAGCTTGTGTTTAATGTTGGTTGGTGTTAAATAATCTCGCTATTCTGTGGGTTGTGTGTTAATCAGTCGTGGTAAAAGATAGAGAGACGGCCCGCCCGCCGTATCTATTATACGCACGCGGCGTCACTAACTTGTTTTGAATAATGGCTCGTGTATATACAGGATGTTCAATTTATTTTTTAAGTATATTATTGTATAAACGTCCCACGAATTAGAGCAATTCATTCCTAAGCGCAAAATAACTTAAATACCCATTACAATGCAGTAGCATTTTAAACAAAGGTTTTCTTGACTGTCCATTCGTCGGTAGTTATAATGGTTTTGTTTTATGGGACAACGCTTGATAATAATAACCGCTTTGATGTAGGGTCAACGACACATAGTCAGGCTAGCACTACAACCGTCAACGGTACAATCCGTCATCTATCATCGATAGGGAAGGTTTTATTTATTACTTACCTTAGATCAGCACTCACTAGTAATATGAAATTTCAACACTAATACGTATCTTTGTATGTGTATACTGTAACGATCTACTATTATAATACTGAAGGTGAAGTAAAAGTCTGCTGTTTTCTACTGAATAGATCATCATCATGTCAGCCGATAGGCATCCTCTGCAGAGCCTCAAAGATCGCCTCCATGACCGTCTGGCAGCCGCAACTAGCGACTCCCCGCTTCTTGACTATCAAAATACTTAAACGATAAAAATTAACACGTGTCAAACTTAAAATTCAGAATTATTATATGTAAAAATAACATCAATATAAAGAATACTATAATATAGGCAACAATTAATAGATATGCTGTTTCTGCGATGTTTTAAAAAAATAATTGTAATGAAATGTTATGAAAATTAAATTTTAGTGTTCCCACTGAACGCCTCAGAAACACTGCCTTACTTGCTCTTCCTTCAATCAAAGCTAAATATTTGAAAATGTCTACTTTTCCTGCACTTACCGGATATTTTTAACATTATATATTTTTAACTGCTTTCCATCAGCTAGCCCGGCCAAAAAAGCCGTACGCAAGCTCTCCCCAACGGTTGCTACCAAGCAACCGACCGCCCAACCCCAACAAGTGGCCCCCCAAAGCCCTCCCGAAAACGGGACCAAACCTCCCTCGCCGAAAGCTGTCCACTTGTGGCTTCTTGCCAACGAGATGGACAAAGCGAAAGCTAAAAATACCTCTCAAGGTATTATGATTAACACAATCACCGTCGACGACTACCGTCGCTTCACCCGCCACCTGCGTGAGGAAGGCATCTCCTTCCACACGTACGCCCTCCCCGAGGATAAGCGACTTCGGGTCGTTATCCGCAGCCTTCCGCTCGAAACAGAGACTGCCGACGTCGTCGACGATCTCAAAAAAGCGAGCCTTCCCTATCATCGACGCGAAGCCCATGACTTCCATGCGCACCAAGCTCCCAATTCACCTCAGTATCTATCATAAGAAAATCTTTGCCTTCAAAAAGGTCTGCTCCCTTTCAGGGGTCTCATTCGAGGTTCTCACTCACCGCAGAGGCATCGTCAGCCAGTGCCACAGATGCCAGCTATACGGCCACGCAGCCCGCAACTGCTTGTACCGCCCCCGGTGCGTTAAGTTCGTAGGGGATCACGGGACTGCGGACTGTCCCCGTTCTGCGGTCACAGAGACCCGCGTGTGTCCTCCATAAGAACGAAGACCACCCCGCCAACCACAGGGGCTATCTCAAGGCGCCTAAAAACACCGCGCAGGCCGCCCCTCGACCTCCCGCCCTCGAAAAGTCGCCGCCCGACCAACGTCCTCAGCTCCCGCGGAAAAAGTTTCGAAGCCCACTTCGAAACCTCTCCTCTCCCCTCCGCCCCCCGCCATTTCGGCCTGGGCAAAGCCACTCTACCCGGGAGGCAAGCCACTCTCCCAACCGTCCCACCGGTGGCTCACAAGCAACCAAAAACAACTAAACCCCAAACCGGGTCCTCTTCGCCCGCTTAGGAAGTCAAAGCCCTCGTGCTATACCTCGCCAATGTAGACCTCGACGAGTTCCTTCGGAGCGCTTTCTCCATATTGCGGAGCACCCGGCCCTTCTCGCCGCCCTTAAAGCAGAATTCAAATAATAACCGCTCCCCCATCTCAACGTCAGGATACACGCCTCTCTCGAGCTCCGGCGGTCTCGATGCACATGTCATGCACTACTCACTCACACATGACACGGCGGCCGCGTCCACCTAATCCGCGTTCAAACGACCCCGACCGCCGAGTAGTCCTCCCTTAGTGCTACATCACTACACTATACACCTACACGGGTATAGTTCTCCGCGTGTGGACGTCTTCGTCGTAACTGGGATACGATCCCCAACGTAAAATTTTTAGTCCGTGGACCCCTGTTTCCACGGGCTCAATTTCGATGAAGCTGCATAAAGCCTAAATAGGCTAGCAGCATAACTTCTAGAGCATCAAATGCAAATGCTTCGAGCCAAAAAAAGAAAGACAATAAAGAATGAATAAAATACTTTTATTACCATCTTTATGTTGTACATATCGTATATAAATTTAAGGTGGTTCGTATAAAGAAAAATATTTTATTTATACTTTATTTTTTTTTACATAATATTTACTCTATTTAACTTGAATCAATATATCAAACGTATGCCGCACACACTCCATACACACCCCGTGCACTCTGTCAATATTATATATATAATATACTATTATAATCAAACGCTATAACACTAGGGCAGTTTTTTGTAATTTTTAAATGGAATCGATTATAATGTGTACTTCGTAATTGATGTGTTCTATCTATTAATGTATATATTTTTTATATATTAAGCTGACAGCTATGAATGACCTTGGAATAAAAAAATTGAATAAAAATCATGCATCGGAATTTTTCCTTGGATCTAAAAAAATTTAATTTTGTTAAAAAATTCCCAAAGTATTCTTGCTCTACTCCGGAACGCATCCTACTTTTAATCTAGCAACAAATATACAAAATTCATAATATTTCTTTAATACCATATGGTGTACTCATTACCTGAGTTCCATCAATTCGGAATTATTGCGTGGTAAGCGGCCGCAGTTGTTGGCTTTGTATCTGTGAACATACATTTCTTTTATAAGTACTTCAGATTAATCATCCGATACGAAAGGCCGGACTTTTATTAATAACGTTTTTACCAATTAATCTTATTAAGTTTTATATAGAGACACAACCGCAAAATAATATGCGGGGCATTATTAACAGACAGTAAATTGTATTTATAAATCGAGCAACATCTAATCCCTAAGATGACTTAAGTTCAATTTATTTTTGCACGAAACAATTTTAGTTTACAAATACTTAAAATACTTTTACACTAAGAATAATAGTAGTAGTTAAAGATGATTTTTATAGTAAATTGTCTAATAATAATTGTTAATAGTAATTAACATTGTATTTTCCTATTAGTTCTTGGCATTCAAATTTGTTTTAGATTGTAAAATTTCAGTATTAACATAAATGTGTTTATGTTGTACATATGTTTTCTTCATATCGTCTGTACTATATTTTTTTTTCTATATCCCCAACGTATTACTTGTATTACCAATAGGTAATACAAGTAAGACGAAATAATAATTTCGAATTGCTGTGTGCTTTTCCGCATTCAGCTTAGGGTTTGTTACTTCGCGGAAAAGTACACAAATTATTTACTATCCAAAAAGAAAAACGAAACTCGGTACATTTGCGAGTAGAGTTTTCAGTTTACCTCTCTCCACGGATTATATCGCTTTTACTTGAGCAGCGTTCGAATTTTCTTTTCGTTAATTTCTATTTATAATATGGTTTCAATCCTGGCTCCAGAACCATATAAGCTTAAGTCAATAAAATCGATATGGAAACTAACAGAGACACAATTTTCACACTACTCGACATTTTCAATGCAACTGGCACTAATATTTTCAATATTGTTCTCGCTACACTCTTTGAATACAATAACATGTGATGCGTTACGTCGATTGGATAATTAATACACCGCTTTAATATTTTAAACAAGACTATTTCAATAAAGTTGTTGACTAACTTACGAAAATTGTTCGCCAACAATAAATCTGAACAAATTATCTCTTGATGTTTAATCTCGCTGAAGAATTAATTAAACACTTCAAGATCTTCAAAATATCTTTGAGAGATTCAAATGTGGTCTACGCAAATTCGATGAAGTCTCTAATTTTCGTAAAATGTTTAAACGATATCAAAACACGTTACCTGAAATGTTTATAAAAAATATTAAGTACTATTTTATCCACCTTATCCCTAGAAACGTTTTAAACTTTTCATATATATGAGTATCTACAAAGGACATTGAAAATACCCACCCGTAACCCCAAATATCATTTATTTGAGATGTCATTATAATTTTTCAACAGTGAACACTGTTCACGGCTATAATATATATACAAAGATGTTGGAAAAAAATTAAAAAAATTCTCACAAATATCATAGTTATCTGATCTATTCAATACATACAAGAGATTTATTCCTAGGCACTGACTCATTACGACAATACGTGAAACATAAGGTTTAGATACTTGAAATGTGGTAGCAAAATTTTTTCCTCAGTGGCGGTCAGCTAAAACGAAATTCGTAAGGGCGTTGATTTAGTTCGCGGCGCAGAAACAACTAGTTTACTACTACATTACTATCGAATAATGCATTGTACGTTTTTATTAATCTGTATGTTTTATATTTAATTTAAATATAATTAGAACACAGCTTGCAATAAAGTTGTAATAATGATTTGATTCTTCTAAATCATTTCTGAATTTTTTCTGGAAATAACTTGATGACATTGAATTGTAAAAAATAAGATAGTAGCTATACGGAACACAATACATGTATTGGAATCTTGAAAGTTTATAACCTATTTTACTTTAGTGCGGATCATTCAATAGAGACATAAAATAGTTACGATCACACGTTGAGATAAATTCCAATGAGGCAATAAGGGTTTCCTTTTGATGTTGAATTCTTGCAAAAGTTCATTTGCTTTTTATTTGTTTCATAAGTTTCATAGCAGTAGGTTACACGCGTTTTGCGAGTAAAATGAAAGCCCGTTATGATCTATGTGATGTATATTGCAGAGAATATTTACAATCGTTATTGACCCAAACACAAAAGCAGCGTTTATCTGACTGTCAGCGTCCAAATTCAAATCAATATTCGTAATTGAAATCTAACTAGCGTTGTTTATGAAATTAATTCTATAATCACTATCCTTCCTTACTCCTAAAAACTGTTGAATCAAAAATCCAGTTTTTATAGATATTAAAAACTTCTGTAGTTTTGTGTTCCCATGAGCGTTTGCATATTCATAATAAACATATCAAGCAAATCTAACGTGCCAAATAATTCAAATTTAGACGTCTGGGATACCCGTAGCTTCTAACACAAATAAAGCGGTTCGGGAGAGAGTTTCAGTGAACTTCATTAATAACAATTTCGAATGTATTACAATATAAATAGTAAAATAAGATTAAAAGATTAACCAAATTGTTTAGAGCTTTTTAGAAAATACATTGAAAATATGACCACGTAATATCCAAATTTTTGTAAAATATAATTTGTTAACATTTATGAATTGTAAAATCGCAATTATGTGTCATTATTTCTATGATTATTTTTATTTATAATAATACAGTGCACAGTAGTGCGAGGGTGATTCTATTTATTCTTTGCATTTTCTAACATAATAACTATATTTTTATTTATCGAAATACTACAATGTCTGAAGACATTTGACCAGTCTATGATGCCTATGATAACGTACGGTTCTGAGTGGTCGTGATCGCTTACGATGGGTCTTAAACTCATGGTCACCCGAAACCAATGGAAAGAGCTATGCTCGAAGCGTCGCTGCGAAACGGAGTCGGAAATGAGGAGATACGCAAAAGAACTAATCACCGATGTAATTCGAAGATTGCTCGGCTAAAGTGGCAGTGGGCGGGGCATATCGCCCGTGCAGTCGACCCGACAAAGCGTACAGGCCGCGAGATTCCCAAGTGGCGACCACGAGTCAGTACACGCGGCGTAAGTATACCTTCTACATGTAGATTGACAACGTATTTAAGATCTGAGAAGTCGCTGGACGTCCAAGACCAGTGATCGTAGCAATCTTCGGGGAGTCCTATGCCTTGCGGTGGACGTCTATCGATTGACAAGATAATGATAACTAATTTATTCATATTAAACAATTTCATAGTATTTCATTAAAAATGTAAATATGCAGTGAAATATATAAATAAGAACTCACTTGAATATACGTGCTTGTGTATATACACATGAAAGTACATAAATTTGTTTGATGAATAAAGAGGTTCATTAAAAGATATTGCAAAAACTCCGCTAAGTATTTTGCAAGAAATCCCTACACCCGTACATTGATGCTTATTCCTCAAATGCTTATTACACATCAGATCGAACGTATCTAAGAAGCTTCAATGATTTATACTCGAGTAAGTGTATGTGTAATAGCGAATTTTACACCAATATTAGATCTTAAAATCCACTTTTGTAATTAACAAAGTCAGCAAAGGGTATTATTAAAATGTATTCGAAAAACGGAAGTATTTTAACATCATAAACAGGCTTAAATACCTACACAAACCAAAAAGCTTACCGTAAATAATTTATGAGGTACGTCGTCTAACATAGTAATTTTTGTTCGCCCATCCTGTTCGAAACAAGCGTATCCGTTTTTAATGTGAATTATAAATTAAATAGACCCTAACGTATGCTTAATTTACTCAATTTTTGTCTTTTTATAGTGAATAAGGTAAAACATAGCATTTGAGTACACAGATTTTTTCAATTACATCGTATCAACTAGAGCTAAATATCATAAAAAATAAGCTAAACCTATTCAAATAAAAACTTGACTGTGAGCGACAAATTACTTTTCACAATACGAAGTATTATAATTTTTAATGTATAATTTTAAGTTCTTATTGCCGGTCATACATTCTTTTTAGAATAATCGTGGCCATGCGCCGGCCTGTCCTGATACCCCCACTGCTCTCGCTTTATGTCGCCATGTAACTCGGTCTTTGGGGGCGTGAGAGCATTCATTCAATGAGTCTTTAGGCAGCTTTAATGAGATCTGTCCACCTTGCTGGAGAGCGTCCAGGGGATCGCTTATTTATATACATATTGAATACTAAATACTTTCTCTTATTTAATTAATATTAGTAATAAAATATTTATTTAACCACAGTAATGCTTATATATTACTTTTTGTCTCAAAATCCGCTGTTGAGTACAATTCTGTTATGTGTAGGGCGTACGCGTATTTCGTACAATTAAATCGACTTGCCTCGACGGAATATTAAAAAAAAACCTTTTGGTGCACGCAAAAAAGCAAAAGGAAACATAATGACATTCACATACACTAGGAGCAGTAACCTATAAAGGTTTCTTTCAGAAGCGTAGCCTCCGTATGTTGTGCTTTTATTCAACAACCGGGTTTTCCCTTTATCAATAGAAAAGACGTATAAAACCCTTTCTTTAGCCGTACAATATTTTAAAAGATTAATCGTGAATACTGTTATACTTATACGTTATAAGGTTTAATTAATATTTAACATACAGAACAATGTTCTTAATTAATCATGTACTAGTAATAATGTAATATGATATACATATGTAGGTAAATTTAAACTAGCATCTTCCGTTATACGTCGTGCAAGATCATAGTTCAAAGAATGCAAAAGTCTTTGAATTTTATTTAAAAGTACAAAAATTTACTACCTATATTGAAAATACTTTCTCTTTGCTTTATATCTTATATTTTATGACAACTATGGAAAAAAATATTCCTTAGAAAACACCGCGACAAAATCTGTCAAAATAGTTATATTTTCTTTCATTTATTTTGCTCTAAAGATATGTCAAAATTTTTTTACATATTTTTACTCACATTTCAAGCAAAAAAATAAATGCTAAACATTCCCTTTGCAAATTACTCACGACTTAATTACCCAAGGAGTGAAATTAACACAATAATACAATAGAATACGACTGTAATGTACATTGTTCAAAGTACACCAATAAGTGTACATTTTGTTGCCTTCTTCGTTTAATTAATTTACCTCTTTTTTGTATGATTACATTTTACTTATCATAGAATTATTATAATGAAATTTCCATTAAAATGTATATAATATATCTGATACTTTAACAACAAGTAACAACTATAAATAGACTTTACTTAGAGTTCGATTACGCGTTATGCTGATGGAGGCCTATGCTGTGTGAACGTTGTTCTCGCCGCAAAATCCTGCATCGTATCTCTCGTACTTTTTCTAAAACAAAAACCAAATAAACGCCAGTATTTCACTGTGCTGCCCTGTTATTATGGTATCCTATATATTATAGTATCAAAGATAGGCCTCTTGATTTCATGATAATGACAATACATCCAAATTTCGTCACCTGAAACAATGTCAAATATAGAAACAACTACCGGCGAGGTTCAATATGGTTTCACAGCACTAATCAACGCGACGTTTTTGGGTTTCGATCAAAATAGAGGGTGTCCATCAAGAACAATCTTTAATGACGCTGAAACATATCGCTTAAAAATAAATGACAGAATGATGTTATGTAATTGAAAAAATTTGCAAAAAGGCCTGTTTTCGAATTTTATTTCAATATTATTATTTTTGCTGGCCATCTCTAAATACTTTCAGTTTAAATAACACATTATGATTAAAAAGTATTCTTTATCTGATCCAATATAAAGTACACAGATTGTCAATGTGATTAACGAGTCAGTCGGCCGGGTATAAATAATTATATATTTTTGTCAGTCGATTTTCTCCACCGCTGTTAATAGCTTTGTTATTTACTATTTAATATTAATGAATCGTCTCTTTGTGTATTTTGAAAACTCGGATTTTTCGTATTGAAGTTTGAAGATTCTTTTAGGGATTTTACTCTATGCGATGAGTGAAGACGTGACCACATTGCATCTAGTGTACCGAAAGAAAAAAATTTCTAAAATAAAAGGGTAGTTGGTGAGAGGCCTGGTCTGATTTTACACCGCAGACCAGTACTCCCCTGATGGTGGTTGTAAGCAGCCACAATATCTCTCAGGACTCGCCAAACAGGCAGCAGGTCTAAACGAGGAACACCGGTAGTTGAAAGGATATGTTCGTGCCGGTGCGAGGTACGAATAGATTCAACCTCACTGACTGAAGGTTATTTTAAATATACAACTCGCACCTGTAAATAGATATCGCAATTATAATATACACATATAAATACAATTTGTTCCACTGACTGTTAAACCCGATATGGCCTGCGACGAAGGAATGGAAGAAACCGAAAGCAGTTGATGTGATTGTTTACTGTCAGAACGGAGTTAGAAAATTTAAAAGCATTGTAAAACACAAAGAAAGAACTATGAAAACAGACAAAATATTGAGCTTATCTATACTTATACTTTACTTATAGCTAAACGCTACTTGATATTAATGTTTTTTTTATAATAATTGGCCAACACTTACCCCGTTGGGGTGCGAGGCGATATAACTAAAATGATTGCGGCATAATTTTGAAGATGCTCCAAGAATGAAGTTGAAAAACGGAGACGAGAATTTCTAACGTAAATTCGAATTAGCCCCGGCGCGTCACATAGCTGCTGAATGCAACCGACACAAAGTGTGTGCGTCGGTGCGTAAGACGTCACCTAGATATTGAACGCGACCGAGTCCATCTCCCGGGAAAAAGATCTAAACTCCTGTGGCTGGCGCGCGGATGCATTGTAATGTTTGTTATAAAAACAAAGATCCGCTGAACTGATAGCACGCTTCCGAGATCCCACGCCGCTTGAGACGTACCGTGCCCCGACAAGTGTTCAAATATTTTTTTCTTTTGTATTACAGCTTATGTTACATTTCTTGCATTTATATTTTTTTGTTAAAATTTTAATTTACACATATGGAACGCTAACATGCAACGCTACACTAGTTACGCACTAGCATAAGATTAAGTACCAAGTATTTACCAAATTAGCATACAATAAAAAAGAGAAGTTAACTTTCGTGATTATTCGTGAATCTTAACTTAATCTTTGTGTTATTTTCATGTTAAGTTATAAAGTAACAAGCGGCGATACTTATGCTTTAGTTAATGTCTTCAACTAATGTCTGGTTTTCAAAGTGTGTATTACTTTACGCATTTTTATGTGACTGAGTGCTGTTAACAATATTGTGTCGTTCTCTTATTTGTTTCACTTTGTTAACAGAGTGCTGTCGTTGCAAAGAGGTAAGCTTGCTGTGGATCGAACGCCATGCCGGGATTATGGCGGAGATAAAGCTCGAAAACTGGTTGACATGTTATAGTTTTAATCAAAGTGTTGAAGATATGCATGTCTGTGTTACTACACGCTGGATGCAGGCTGTTTCCGACCAGTCCTATTCGAAATCTATGGGAGCAACCTATGGCTAACAGTAGGCATCCTAAGGCTGAAATAATAATGCGGATAAAAATTGTTTAAACTTTTAAATAATTAATACGAGTAATTAGATTTTACTCACCAATATTGACAATTAAGTTCGATTGGCAGTGTTATAAAAAATGAACTCTTATAGGCGCTTAATATTGTTCGATCGATCGTTATTGCTTCATTGGAATTTTCCTTGGAGTGTGATCGTAACTTTTTTATGTCTTTACAGAAAAGTCTATCCTGATATGAAGTAAGTTATAAACTTTCTTGTTTACTATTAGTGTCTTTGATTAAATAAAGAATAATATTTACGAAACTATCATGCAATCTTCATTTAGATAAGTCGACCACATTGTTCTTGTCATAATATAATTAATAATGATTGAAAACACTCTCAGACACTTGAATCGTTCTTAAAGGATTTTTTGTTTACTACCTTATCTAGATCTTTTTAACTTTTGTGCGCACTGTAATCTGCAACACTGCAAGACTGCAGTCGTGTAAGCTATAGTACAATGAACATAGCCACATGGTCGAACAGTAGATTGGCAGCATTCTCTTGGCTTCAAAGTCAGTTTACAAACTGTAGTTGTTTATTGAGCCTTCTCACGACAGGCAGAATCTAATGGTATCAATGAAGCGCTTAATATAAATATTAAATTTTTTAGGTTCGAGAGTGGAAATAACAAACCATAAAGCGTAGCATAGGATGTCCACCTAAACGAAAGACAAACGACCTTGATAAGGTCAAGATGTTGGATGCAAGCCACTTACAACCGATCTTGTTGGAAATCTTTGGAGGTGGCCTATGTCTAATAGTGAATTTCCTACGGCCGAAATTAAAAATTATAAAGTGTCCTTTATTATCTCTTTATTCATTATTTTATTTTCATCTTAAGACAGACAACCAAATTACACCGATAGTGTGTAAATACTTTCTATACCCGGAACAAAGTTTTATGCCATATAAAGCATGGAATTTTTTTTGTGTGTCCCTTTTGATGTCTTTTATGTTAAAATTTGTAGGCTAATAATAAAATAATGACCATCGCCAGTAATTTCTAACATAAAAGAAAATTAAATCAACAAAAACCCGACATTATATCGGTACAAAATAGTTTTAAACAAAGAAAGTATTTTGTAGAAAATATAAATTACAACGATACACAGTTGCCGAATACCACGATACACAGAAACGATACACAGTTGCCGAATACCACGCTGACTAAAACTCTGTTAATAGCTGATTAGCTCTATGTCTGTTTAGTTTTAATTTAAAACGTAAGCTTATTTCTTCTGTTAGTTAATATTGTTGACATTTCCGCGGAAATTTCACCTCTGTATAATTGTTGTAAATTGTTAGGGCCTTTTTGAGGTAATAATTATCATCATTTCAGCCGTAACACATCCACCGCTGGATATTATATCTCTTTCTCCTATTGATTTAGCCAAGAGGACCAGTTGGTAGCAAACTGCATCACACATTTTCCAAGGACATTAACACTGTCATTTATTCCCCTTGTTGACGCCTTGCGCTGTACTTGCCAGTTCGTGGTCTCCACACCAAAAACTTAAAGCTCCAGGAGCCATCTGTTCTGCGCTCTGTGTGTCCTACCTGCTGCCGCTCCAATTTGCTAATCCTCTGGGCTACGTCGATCACCTTCAATACTTTCACGTTACCATAGGTGTGGGTTTGCTAATGAGATCTGAAGTGACAGATATCAAAATAAATGAAAAACTTTTCTAAAATTTAAATCTATTTTAAAGTTAACATTTTATTAATATACATTTATTAATATCTGTTAAAAAAAATTACAATTTCTCACTATTATATTTCATCTTATATGTCATCATGACATATGAGATGATATGACAAACAACTTTATTTAAAAAAATATGGTTAAACTGTAATGATAAAAACAAAAAGCTAAAATGATAGCTTTATTTTGTATTAATATAATGAAAGACATTTAAAATATCAAAAAGTATGAAAAATATTTTTGATACAGAGTGTGATTATATAAATATAAATTACCAGGACCATTAGTGAAATTTTACAATTAAAATATTAAACGAAAATCAATCGTTCTACTAACAATAAAGCAATTAATTACATTGGTAAACATTGAAGGCAATTAATTTGTTTCTGCGTTAGCAAGCAAACATCCCAAACACCGTTTGATAGCCATTAAACCGAAGTATTATATAAAATTATTTATACAAAATATAAATTGAAGAACAACGCGATCGTGAATGAAATTCTTATAGGTTTCTATAATAATGTTTAGTGATGCTACTAACGTATTATGACCATAAATTCCAGTGTGTGACTTTCAAACAAATGCAATAAATTAAAACGTATAAATATTATTTATAGTATTTTGCAAAATTAGATGCGAAGAATTAGCGGTGATCCTGGCCTGTCAGCCCTGTAGATTAGTAAGATATAGAAGAAAGACAGTCTTGCTTTTCGACGGGGCATGGGGTCACCCTATGTAAGGATTCGTACACGTATCTAATTTTCCAGCAAGAAATGAAGGGAAAGATGAACCCAAGGTGATTAGCGTGGACACATTGGCACTTGAGTGCGATAAGGCAAGGAAGAAGGAGTCACTAACACTAGGCCCCATCACTAAAGGACCCGCCAGCGCGGATTAGTTAAAGCCTGGTTTTCGCCTAAGGTCTTGGCCCCGATTCTCATATATAACTCAGATAGTCCTCCTTCCTTGCCCTATTGCACCCAACCGCTATGCCTTGCAGCCTTTCAAATGGTTGAAAACAAGAAAAAAAACTTTATAATTTTGCTGTAAGACGCTGGATCGTTGCCGCTTCCAACTGTTTCTACGGTGGTTTCTGAGGGAAGCCTATGTCCAGCGGTGGACGTCCAACGGCTGAAGTAATGATAAAGTTTATTAATTTGTTTTCATTGTATAATCACTGACAAAAATGCATTCACTCCATTCCCACATAAAAGTTAAAAACGACCTACAGTTGATAATAAACAAAACTTCTTTTAGGGAATATTCAAAGGTTCAAAGGATGTTTTTAAACACTACTATTTATATAATGACAAGAACAACGTTGTCGAATTATCTAAATGAAGATTGTATGATAGTTTCGTAAATATTATTCTTTATTTAATCAAAGGCACTAATAGTAAACAAGAAAGTTTATAACCTACTTCATAACAGGATAGACTATTCTGTAAAGACATAAAAAAGTTACGATCACACTCCAAAGAAAATTCCGATGAAACAATAACGATCGATCGAACAATGTTAAGCGCCTATAAGAGTTCATTTTTTATAACACTGCCAATCGAATTTAATTATCAATATTGGTGAGTAAAATCTAATTACTCTTATTAATTATTTAAAAGTTTAAACAAAAATTTTTACTGCATTATTATTTCAGCCGTAGGATGTCTACTGTTAGACATAAGTTTGGCCGTAGATTTTCAATAAAACCGGTCTGAAACAGCCTGCATCCAGTATAAAATTATAATTTTAACACTGTCGTCAGTCTACCTTGTGAGCGTACGTGCATATCTTCAACACTTTGATTAAAACTATAACATATCAACCAGTTTTTGAGCTTTATCTCCGTCATAACGCCAGCATGGCGTTCGATCCACAGCAAGCTTACCTCTTTGCAATGACAGCACTCTGTTAACAAAGTGAAACAAATAAAAGAACGACACAATATTGTTAACAGCACTCAGTCTTTTATGTGAGATAAAACACACTTTAATTAACATAACATGATGTATGATTTTGATTCATCATCATAATTTCATTTCCAATAGTACCGAAAGAAAAAGCCTGCATAAAGCGTATTTTAAAGAGCTTAATAAGGTCATCTATCACAATGTGGGCGCCCGGCCTGCGCTGCGTTTGGCGGTCTATGGTTTCTGCTCAGTCCACCTTAAAGCCCAAGCAGCCAAATTTGCATACGAAAAATCAATTCATTATAAAATTTCTGTTTTACATATTAACCAGAACAAAAATAACATTTTTAACAACTAAGAAGTTATGTCGGTGTGTTAGAATGAATAAGTAGTGACTATGTCAACAAATGAGTAACAACAAAAACATTATTCTTTTCAATTAACAAGTTTACTTTGGTAAAACAAAAATTTGTTAAAAATGGAAAACTTCCTAAAAAGTATTTTTTGTTTCAACCCCATAAACGTTACAAATGAACTCGTTCAGGTTCTAAAAGGACTTTTAATGTATAAAAACGTATCAAAATAACGACAGTACACATTAGGCTACAAAAGTTGAAATGGCATTTTAAAATTTTGTACATTTACTGCAGGTTTTACAACCCATTGTTTTTATTTATTTCACCTGATGATTACAACATATTTACACGCAATTTATTTATGCTGTAAAAAAAACAATAATGCGTAGGGAACTCTAGACAAAAAGAAATTAAAAAAATCATGCATTCCAACGTCGAAGCTCAAGTCATATTACAAAATTTTTTTCAGTCATTTTACAAAAAAGACCTATGTGAGCTATTTATAATTTAAACACAGAAATTCCCTGAAAGATGTTATTGATCAAATTAGTATTCCTTTTCAATACATATTTATGCGCCACAATTTGAATAGTCAAAAAAAACCGATCTGACACTATTGATGACACAAGATAAATACAAAAAATAAAAATAAACTCGTAACGCCAACATTTCTACTTCAAAAAAATCAAATCCTTCATGGATCTGAGTGTACATATATATATAATAGTTCCAAAAGACATCTTAGTTCTTTCCTTTCTTAGTTTTAAATATGTTATGAATTTACATGTATATTATCAAATAAATCTTATTATAGCATTGAAAAGTTTAGTTTGGTTGATCCAAATTTGCTTATTTACCCATGCACGGTTGATATTACAATGCATACATAAAAAAAGTCTTTTTTTTTTAAAAAAAGTATCAAGTTTCTAGCCGGCTTTTTTTAGCAGCATTCCGAATCTGTGGTAACTTACTACTTATAATGTTAAAATAATCGACCATTTAAAAGTGCGTCCAAAATCTGTATATATATTTGAATAAGGATATTTGGAGTATCAATTTCAATTTGTGTTATAGTCAGGTCACTCAATGTTATATAACCAATTACAAATGTATAAAAAAGATAAACAGGTTTCAGATGATATCGAATAAATAAAGTGGTTTCGATTCCACATTCGCCTCGTGTATTTTCCTTTTGAAATTTATTTAAGTTGAAAGGGGAAATAATATAAAAGTACATGAAAAGATAAAGCAGTCGTAAGTAGAGCTCTCCAACATGCACCTGTGAATAAAACGCAATGAAAGATTTTGCGCATTTGCAAAACTCACGGTGGGCGCTTTCTATTAATAAATTTAAGTGTGTGCTTTAAATTACTTTTTACGTCTTTTTTAAATGTGCGTCTAGCGAGGGGCAATTCACATTTTCCAGAATATTATTTAATATAATTATATTAGTTGTAACCGTATCCCTATCGAAAACGGATAGAGGAGGTAAACAAAGTAAATCTTAAACGTATATTGATAGAACTCTGCTAACTATCATTAGGAGAATATCCAAAGACAAACTATGCAAATTGTAGATTCAATCTGAGAAGATCTCTTAATAGCTCTTGGTACAATGGCCGTCGTAAAACATAACTTTAAATTATCATAGCTAATTATTAGAAACTGAAGAAAAAACAATAAGCGATCATTTTTTAAACAGTGTTTTAAAATTATGAATAGACTAAAAGTATATCAAATAGGTTATGTGTGTATGTTCATAGGAAGTCTATACTTGTTATGGTTATAAAAAAAGTTATAATATTACGTTTTAATTGTAGGCTCCCGAATGTTTTGTCTGTAAACTGAATAACATTTTATGTTAAGCGATCTAATCAAACCAAATTAATTATACAATTACAACCATAACCATATTAAACATTTTATTACTAAATTATTAATTGTCAAATCTTTATGTACGAAGTAATAATGTACCGCACTGTATTGTAAACACCAATAAATTTTAGTACTTTCCTAAAATTTACTGTTACAGTTTCTTTGTTTTCTAATTTAGTCCACATTGTATTTTATAAAATACATACTCCTGTATGTATTTTATAAAATAACTTGTGCATATAAGTAGCTTAATTTAAAGTCATTAAGTTCATTTGATAAGAATTAATTTCTAAATTGCGGTAAAAATGTCCTTAGTCCCCACATATTAAAAAAAAGAGAAAAATCAACAACCAACCGACCAAAAAAATTAAGAATATATATTTTTTTTTACAATGGAAGGATAGCTCCTACGTTTTATTGAGAGAGTTAATGTTAACTAGTTTAATGAAAAATAACCTTTTAAATAATAATTTTATTATTCTTTGCATTTAAAACATTCAAAAATATTGTTTTGGTCTAATAATTGTAATAACGTGAGTCTATTACAACAATAGGTCCTATGTTAAAATAGACCTATTGTTTAATAAAAGAAAAGACTTCGACGTCTAATACCGCCACAGACTACAAAAATACTAACCTTGATTGATAAGTCATTGATATACTTATATAAATCAGGTAACTAACGTGCGTTGGATAACTTTTATTTCATACTTCTGAACACACATACATTCACTAACGTAATGTAAAAATTATCAGACATTGTACTATTATTTCTTGTGGCTCTATTTTTAAATGCAGCGTTCATCTGTTGATTTGTGAATAATGAAATGTAAGCAAAATCAAGTTTTTTATTTGCTGGTAACTTAATTATAAATATAAATGTGTATACGGTTGTTTGACATTAAATATGTTCTTTAACTGTGAACCTTACAATTCTTTGTGAGGTATTAATTTTTTTTAGTACTAGTAGTAATACGTCCGCAGAACCAACCGATCTTTTCACGGGAAAAATAAATGTCTCCTGCCCATCTTCTCTCTCCTCTCTCAAGGAAAGGGACGTGTAACCTACCATAGTTCTCCGCCTTTTCACCCAAAGCACTAAGAGAATGAGTATTTACAAGTATGAGCCCTTCTCAACATATGTGTAGGTGCTACAATATGTCATCGCCAGCGAAAAGGGGAATACCGCGCCAGAGTACTCTATGTTTACGTCAGACAAAAGAGAGCACTCTGCAATACTTCTCGCCTTGTGATTGGCTGACAGTTTTTATCGGTTGAATATTGTTTTTCATAGTTTTACGAAACGTTAGTAATATGGACTAAGTTTGACCAATGTATACACTTCTACTTTGGACTTTGTGGTGTCATTACTTCCAAGACCTACCAGACCTAGGAAGAATCCCACACTTGCAATGGATCTGGACATAGGTTCATCTGGCCACCTGCCAGTAATTCAGTCAAAAATAATGGTAATTTCGATCTTTTTTTAATTGTATCGACTAATAAACATTCCCGATCCATCCGTCAAACAAATTAAATTTGTAGTAAATTATCCGTAATATACCTTTAATTAACTACCAACATTATAAACAAAAAACATGTTAACTGTACAAGTAATCGTAAACACTAGGATAAAATTTAGTATTTTTCCGTTAAAGAGATTGCCCAATTTGCGTTTTTATGTCCATGTTACCTTTATACCACGTAAAGAATAAAATAGGTGCTTAAACCTAGACCAGTCTGTAGAGATCATAGTCGTAAAATAGTGAATATACCTCTATTACGTTTCTAAAAGTGAGAACATCGATCCCTTTAGTTTCATAGCCTGTTTTTTACACAGCGCAGTAGAGAGTTTCAACGTGAACTATATTTTGTTTTAAAATTCTTTCTTGTCAATTTAATATTGATTTATATGTATATACACATATTTGTATTAATAGGTAACTATATAAACAAGTTTCAACAAAGTTGTTAATTAGTTAGAATATCTAATTAACAACTAGTAAAAAATATTGAACGTTTATACGTCTACTGAATGAGTCAATATAGATGTAAAAGCTTTAATTGGATGAATATATAGCTTGTTTGCTGTCGAGTAATCAATAGTTACAGAAATAATAAACAACGTTATGATAACATAGTTGGAAAAGGTATTTAAAAAATTGTTACAAAGGAATGTTACATATCAAAATGTATTTATTGTTTGCTATCTCTCCCCGCAAACTTTGCACTACCGAAAGTTGGTGGCCTGTCGCATACCAATAAAAAAAATAAACTTAACATATTTCAGAGTGATCAATTTATTTATGACAAATGAATATTTCCAGTCAGCTTGAATCTAGGAAGTAATTTCATAGATAATAATAGCTACTGCTTTATAATAATAATCTTATGATAGTTCAGTGTATCGATCGTCAATTTAACTGTATTTTTACACTGTATATTACAAAACGTAATAAATAATGATAAAATCATAATATATTAATGATATTATATAATATATATAGTGCACAAGTAACTACAAAAGTAAAGATGTACAACGATTGCAAGCTATCTGGGGCAAGTTAAGACTTATGTGAATTAAATAGTAAAAAATCGTTAAAGCTGTAAAGAACTACACTGCGGTTCTTATGACATCATTTCCATTAGGAAATAAATTTAAAAGTCTTTAAATATATAAAGAAATGAATAAATATACATAATAGGTGTTCATTTTAGCGGTGTGTTATAACTTCTTAAACTTGCTATATTCATAACTGAACTGTGATATAAAATCACTTCATCACAGAGTAACCCGCCAACAAAACACCAGCAGTGAAACATTTATACAACTGCCATAGTTTATTTATAATAACTACATATGTATATTTATTAATACTCTCGTAAAATAGTGAAAATGCTCGTAAAAAAGATGCTAAGCTTAGGAGCCAGGGAAAAATGTCGGGCTTGCGATTAATTATTAGCTGTTCTAATACGATCTTGCGAAAAATAGCAGGATCAATCTCAAGCGCGCTTGAATTTGCCTCTTCTCAGATAAATGTATAAAAAACTATGTGATTATATTAAGAGTTTAACTTATAAAAAATCTCTAATTTACCCCGGAGCATAATCGATAACTATTATTAGAAAACTAAACGAAGAAATGTGACGTGATTATTTTGAAGTTTTCTTCTATTACATACTTATTAGTGTTTTATTATATTACTATAAAGAATTATAAAAACTTTTAACTTCGGTTCGTTGTCTATTAATCAGGTAATAAACTGCAGGTAACAGTTTGTTTGTATTTAATCTCATCGTCACTTAAAATAAATGTGGTGCAACTTTTTTTATTTTTTGTCTAAATTTATGTCATCCTAGATATTTGGAATAATTTTATTCACATCATTGTTTATGTAAGATTATTTATAGGGTTGTCATAAAGATTGTTTATGTCATAAGAAGGTTCTAAATGATCCTAATTTGATAAAATCTAGAACCAGATTGAACTCTCTAGGAAGGAAATGTTATTCGCATTCATAGAAATTATCACTTTTTACTAGGCCCACCCTACACGTGTCCCCCTGGTGGTGTTAAATGAGCGACAACGCCGAGCAACAGCCGACGGTTAATTAACCTAACCCTAGCCTCTCACAAACCTAGAGACATTAAAAATCTCTAAAAAAGGACCCCGGTGCTTGCATGTACCTAGGTCTGGCAGTGTGACATCCCTTACTGAAGACTGCGCTGGAGCGAGCCTCCAGGCCTCTATGACAGATAATGCTACCACAAGTAAAAATAAAAATATATATACAACAGACATTTCACCAGAGTTTTGACACTGAACGAACTAGATCCTTTTCAATGGATAGCCTAGTGAGTGACAAGGAAAATGTCTCTTCTCCAACGAGTTATGATAAAACAAAGAAGATAATATCTCATTCAAACTAAAAAAAATAATATACTGCAGTTACTCAATGATAAGGAAAAAGCAGGATACACAGCCTCAACCAACTATCGTTCTCGAATAAATTATTAAGAAACAATCAGAAAAGATTGATACCTTTATACAACAAATGGGCACCTTACTAAGATTGTTGAAGACACTAATAGCCCGGTTGAAAAGACGAAGGCACTGCGAATTACCACATGAAGCAACTCACAACAATCTTCAGGTAGAATTATTCCTAAATTAAAATAAAATTGGTATCTTATTAATCTCAGAGACGCGTCCGTCTCATAATAGAAAAAATAGAATAAATTGATACAACACATACTTATTCTAACCACCTAGATTGTGTGTGTTTGTGAGTGATCAGGGACGATATTAAACAACACATACTCTTCAACCTTGAACAGCCGATTCTCCAAGCTGTGGCGGTAGTAGAAGACGATTTGCAGGAAGCACTTGCCAACACTTCAATCACGAAGTGTCGAATGTCGACACATAAGATTGATGAAAAATTGTTTACGAACTTGGATGGTTCACTTCAGGAGGCGACTGGAAGGCCCAAAACATTTATTAGGGTTCAAGATTAGCTATCACACAAGCCACTTTAGAGCAGATTAATAGAGTCACAAAGACCCGAATACAGCATCCATAAAATTGCAAGCAAAAATTGAATGAGATGTCGTAACATGGGAAATGGTTGATTTCCAAAAACAACCTGATCATCAAATTTAGTTAGAGCTTTGTGGCTGATCGTAAATAGAAAAAAAAATAAGATTGAACTTATTTGTCCCTATAAAGGCATCTTAAACTTAAACCTACGAGGGTTCCAAACACGCCTTAAATTGCGAAGAGCTCACAAGTTCAGATCGGTTTTTTTTTGGTATTTTTACAATAACCATATTACAGTAAAGATATAAATAAATTGACATAAAGTGGGGATATGGGTACAAATTCTTACAATAAATGGAATAGGGTATAGAGCTGGCTTCATTTTCCTTATATTTTATTGCTTGTTACGTGACATACATAACATTAATAAAATATACAGGTAATGTAAACAATTGATTCTCGTTCAAAAGTGTTCCGTTAAACTGCTATATATATATGTATGACATATTATAAAAATCTTTTTAACTAATTTTAATATATTGTTTACAAAAATAAGTAGCCAAAAGATAACCAGGACTTTCAGTAAAATACATCAAAACTAGTTTATAGCAAAAATAGAAAAAGATTACCAATAATTTTGATCAAAAGGTTTTAATAAAACATATATTACTTTCTAAAAATTTAAAAGCCTACCAATAATCGTACCAATTTTCCAACGAACTTTTTAGTCAATTAATTTTCCACTACCCGAGCTCTCTACATTATACCTGGCTGCCGGAATGTCCAGGAAAGCTCTCGGCTTAAAATCATATTTTTACTCACCAAAATACACGTTGATATTTTGTGAATTTATGACGTATGTGTCCTTTTATATTCTATAAATATTTGCTGTTTATAGATAAAGTATATATTTATATGCAAAAACCCTTTCAAGAAATAATTTATACGAGAAAATATTACAAAAAAATGGTTTCGTTTTCAAACTACAATTTTAAGTACGAACGACTCTTCTCGAGAAATTTTCACACATTGCAATAACACTGCGCAAAACGTTCATGCTAGCTAGTTCACAATTTACTTCGCTCGTCGACGACACACGCGCAGACAAGCAAGGATCACAGACGAACTTGCGCGGCGATTTTAAAGTACGCGTAGTTAAGTTGACAGGCAGTCAAATAAGGTCACCGTGCCACAACCACGAATACTTATTGCAACGCCTGTCACCAGTAAAAATTTTGTAAATGGATTTACATTGACAAAGTACGTTAGAATCGTTACCCAATTTAACATCTGTCTATAGTCGCTAATAGGGAAAGAACACATAAAATATTACTACATTAAACTATACTTACTGTGACTAACAATTGCTGTTGTATAATATTATTTCAAGCGACTACTTTATTTTAAATAAATTTTTAATCATAACTAATGATATATAAGTTACATGGTTCGTAATAAATTTAAATTAGTTGAATAAATTTTCTGTAAGTGTATAATCTGGGAAATGGGAATTACAAGTTGGAAGATTTTTGTTTAAGATATTGCGACCGATCAGCCTTGCTGAACGTCATTTATTTATTTTACCAGCTTCATAACATACTAGCTGTCCCCCATTTGCTTCGAAAGGCCTGGGGTGCTTTTTGTAGGTATTATTTCATAATATCCATTCTTGCAAATTTTAAACATGCGAAAAGGAATATTCTGGCATAGTTTCAGACATTTAAGAGCTATAATTCGAAAATATGAAATATTTTTTTAAGAACGCCTACTCAAACCCCTTTGATAAATCCGTTCTCGGGTGACTTTATTCGGCGAAAGACATATTCCTCTTATATTTTAAATCTCTAAGCGTTATGAATCCAGAGATATCGTGACGAGTCAGTACAACGGTGGAATCTCTTATGCAACTATTCAAGGAAAGGACCGGCTTCCCGCGAAAGCGCATTTTATCCGGCACTCCCTCTTAAAGTGTGGGAGAGGGACATGCGAGAGGGACGCCAAATGGAGCGCCTTCATTCGCACATATAAATAGAAGTTATTAATCGAAATGAAATCACTCTTAATCGAAACGACCTTCTTTAAACACGCAACGCTAAATCGTTGACCCAAAACAGCAGCCAACACCAAAACGGATTAGCACTATTGGCATTAACTTCTTTACCAGGTAAAATAGCAAACTAAAAACTCTATAAGAAGCTTTAGCTAAGATCTTTACATTACATACTTCACCGGATTCCAATTCCAACCATCGTGATAGCACCTCGACTGTTTCGGGGGTAGCGTGAAACATACACGCATACACCGGGACACGCTATCTCAAATAGCACGGCGCGAGGGAAGACTGCGTAGCGATCCCTGACCGGAAGATACCGCGGCTCCTCGTATATCGCAAAGGGCGATCGCCAGGGTGGTTTTAGTAGGTAGAAATCCCACATACCCCTGTCCTCCCTCCAGAGGCGGGGCATCTTGAACGTCCAGAAGATTCCCTCCTCCCCCGAAACCAAAAAAAAGATTCAACCTCAATCACCGAAGGTTATGTTAATTATTAAACTCGCACCTGTAAATAGATGTCACAGATATTAATATACATATAATATATAAATTCGAATTAGCCCCGGCGTGTGAGATGTCACATAGCTTGTGAACGCAACCGATACAAAGAGTGTGCTGCAGTGCGTGAGACGTCATATAGCTAGCGAACGCGACCGAGGCCAAGGTTCTTCTCCTGGGCAATGAATCTAAACTCTTGTGGCTGGCGCGCGGGCGCATTGGAATGTTTATTATAGAAACTAAGGTCTGCTGGGCCGCTTCCACGCTTCCAAGCCACTTGAGATGTACCGTGCCCCTCCAAGTGTTCAAATATTTTTTACTGTATTACAAATTATGTGACATTTCTTGCGTTTATATTTTTTTTGGTAAAATTTTAATTTAGAGTATAGAATGCTTACATGCAAAGTTACACGCTCACTCGATTGAACTTTATGATACATCTCATTAAGGAAGTATAAACACTGCCCACGTCTCATTAGTGCTTGGCTGTACAATAGCCACAACTGTATCCTCCTAGTCGTTGTCTGGCAATATAGATCTTTTACCATATGTAGCGTATTCATCATCATTTCAGCCGTAGGACGTCCAAGGCTGGACATGGATATGGATTTAAAATAGAGCCAGTCGGAACCGACCTGCATGCAGCGTATTTATGTAGTCCTGTGTCATGTACTTTTATTCGTCGACGGATCTCCTTTTTCCTGTCGTCCGTTCGTTCTCGTAGAGAGATCCCGAGCACAACTCTCTTCGTGGCTCGTTGAGTGACTGTGAGCTTGTCAATGAGGCCCGAAATGAGAGCGCATTTCAAAATCCAACTATATAATTGTTTTACTTGCTGTAACAATACAGCGGTTGCCAGAACTTGAAGTCAACAAGAAAATAAGAAAAAAAACTTCCAAAAATCATTTTATTTCTACAAATTACGTAATAAATATTAATTATTCCTCGATGATGTAAAATTATACTTAAAGAAGATTTTTAACTAAAATGTGTAAACCCATAAAAAACACTACAGAGCATTTCACTCTGATTTGTGATGATCTATATTTATTATTACAATACAAATTTGTCAAAATTTTGGTTTCGGTGTCGAAATCTTACGTATACAAGATGCCATATCCTGTGAGGTGACGACAAGGTCGTGTGTTTATGGCTGGCACTTTGGAAATTAACTTAGATCGGCGGATAGGCCTAACCATATGCCACATCCTCCACACCGCTACTTACTATCCGAGATTCGCATAAGCAAACTCACCGACGTAGCTCGAAGTATTATTCGTCTGAAGCGGCCGTGGTTGAGGGAGGTAACTTATCTAGCCGACGGCATTTGGGACCAAATGTTTTTCAATTTACGACCACGAGCCGGTAGACGCCGCGTGGGCGGGCCCTTCATTAGGTGGAGCCAAGGTCGCGGGAAGCCGCTGAATGCGGGCAGCTCAAAAGCAGTCAATCAGGCGAACTTTGGGAGACGCCTTTGCCTTGTAGTGGGTGTTTTTCGGCTTACACGATGGTGATCACTTATCGTTCCAGACACGAACTACCTTCAACACCCACGAATCCGATGCTCCTTTTAATTGCCATTTATAACAGCCAAATTCTTAAGCCTTCACTTAAAGATCTAGAGAGTCGACGGATCATAGACCATATTGCAATCACCTCCACATCTTTATATACGACCAGGATTGGCAAATACGCCGAATCTCCGCCACTAAGGCAAGCCAAGCTCTTACCTGAGCATCTCTTAATAAATACTGATTATTTATTAAGAGATGCTCAGGTAAGAGCTAGGCTTGCCTTATTATTTATTATTGCGTACCTTACTATATTTTTATTAGTAAATTAGTACATTTTTAGGATATTTTGATATTTTTTTGGGATTAATGATAATAAAGATTTTGGAGTGAAGATCACGGACTGACAAGCGCGGTATAGTACGTCCATCCTCAAAGTGTACAGACGACCTCTTTTAGGTTAGGTAAGACACAGGATGCTGGTAACTTCCAACCGGTTCTATTGAAAGACAATGTGGGAGTCCCTTGTCGAAAAGTGGACATTCTACGGCTGAAACGATAATGATTTAATTTCAATTTTTTTAAAGGAGCAGTTCAAAGTTTCTATACTCTCGTCTCCAAATCCGAATCAAACACATTGAATGGAACTATTTAAACATTAGTAACGATGTAAACATTTCATTTTTGACTTTCTATATTTATTAATGAAATTTTCCGCGATCAGAAAATGCTAAAATGACTAACATAACTAACACAGCATTGTCTAACAACAGATCAATAGGCGTGTGGGGTACACAATTAATCAAATGTACTACCACTAATGAAAAAAGTGAAATTTGGAAAATTTAAACTAGCTCTCCCTTGACCCCAAGCGCTACTGTTGACTCCACAGGCATTGCTGGCTATAGCTGATAGCTTGAACTCACAGTTGTGGATATTCTCAACAACACTCGCTTTCTTACTGTCACATTTATACAACGCATCCCACACAATAAGCGATGGTATTAGTTTAACGGTTAAGCCCAGGTCGTATGAGTTCTGCGCAACGTTAGGCAGCGAACTGGCGATCCTGCGGCAAACCAATCGCCGGGCTGGGCGGGCAAGCGAGCATTGTACTACTCAGGGCGCTTTTCCACTTGCGCCGACAGGAGTAGTTGCTGTAAACGTCACGTTTTTTGTGTAATTTATGTTTGTGTTAATGCACATTAGTGTATCTGTTTAGTATAATATATATTTAGGTGAAATACACGGATTTGCTTACAGGTGCAAGTACAATTGATACAGTTTCTCACCATATACCTAAGCTATGGATAGGAACTTTTAAAGGAAACATAAAAGTTAAACTTAATGTTTAATATCTAAGCAGAACTGGAAATTCACTGTGAATGTCCTTGGTCCCACTACAAGGGTCACAGCATTATAAGTCAAATCTGTGCAATTAAAAATGTTTATACTGGAAACTGACTAAAGAGTGTATAGACAAGATTTTGCAATACATTCTGTGTATCTCTAAGAGTGGAAACATAAAATTGGCCATTACTTCAGCTCAACATTTTTGATTATGGTATAATAATAAAAGACGAAATAGTATAGTACTAGATAGTTCATTAGTAATTATTCTATATTTTCATTAAAAAAGTAATTTTTAGGCCCTTTTTTTTCAGTAAAGATATTCTAAAGTTAAAAATGTTGCATTGATCAGAATTAAGCCTGCAAAATATTTACATTGACCATTTGTTCTCAAAAGTAAGAACAATGATTTTTGATTGACAAAATAGACTTAATGAAATTGAAAATACATTAAAAACTCATTTTATAAAACCAAATAATTAAGTTGTTTTTACTAAATACAAAATTTAAGTCTTAATATTTATCAAAACAAATGACATTTCTAACACTAGAGAGAACATTTATTCATAAAATTAAATACATCTGCAGTCAAGTTCACTTCTTAACAGTTTTTTTTCCAGTGTATACTTCAGATCAAATAAAAGCTGTCACTCTCTGTGTACCAACACATAAATAGCTAAACATCCCAGTACAGCAAACTGTAACAATGTAAAAATTATGTGGTTATTCATTTTTAATGAAAATAATATATATTAATATAAGCATCATTTATAAAATTTAACTTCCTAAACTGTAGGTTTATTAGGTTTTAGTTTACTCATGCAACCGATAGGCCTTCTTCTTGATAAAATGATGTCATAGTCAAAATCACAGTACTCATGGATGTGGGAAGTGCATGATCAGTCATTGTGGCAAATTTGGGAGCCTATGCCTTGCAGTGAACATTTATCGGCTCACATGAAGAATGAAACTATAAGTGATGTGGTTATATCAATTTGCCATCGCTCTGTCTCTTTTAAAATAATAAAAATGCTGATTATAATTGGTATAAATTTGAAAGATTTATAATATTGAATAAAGATACCATAGAAAATTTCTATATATTCTTGAGTAAAGAGCAGAGTAAATGACCCATGCCCATGATGCATGGCCCACACTGCCTAATAGATAAAATTTCTTAAAATCTATTATTGATAATTTATACTAAAAAAAAAATCTTTTCAAGTTTTAATTGATGAGGTTTTTTAAAACATTGTTTTTTTTTAAAAAAAAACTAAAACTTAAAAATTTAATTATAATTACTGTTATGTACTATTTATATTACAAATCTTGTTAAGTTTATGTCTGCACATCAAGTATTAATACAAAATTTAATATGAAGATATTTTTGAGCCAGTATTTTACATTAAATATTTAGATGTTTATTATATAAAGTTGATATGTTGGATGTATGTGGTAAGGAATTTTGTATTAAAAATATATTCCAGAATATCTAAACTAGCTATTGCAAGTGAGAAAATAAACTACATAGTTTGTCATGGTCTCCATGCATTGAAAAGAGTTATATGCCTGTACAAGCATACACAATATATGAGAGAGTATATCTTGTACACTTGACCATAGACACCATAAATTTAGTTTGTTTTAATAATATATCTATAAGTACATTATTGTAGCCTACTCCATAATTTATTAGCTAAGTAACTTTAAAAGGTATCCAAGTAGTAAATATCTGTGTATATATAAAATAATTATTTAGTTTTTACCTTAAATTTAGGATACTCATTCATATAAATTGTGACCATTCCAACATAAGGTAAAAAGCCTCTTGCTCGACCCACTACATCTTTTTTAGTTAACCATAATTGTCCTTGTGCATACAACCCTCTATCATCCACACTGTTATTATCTCCTTTAGTGAGGAACTTTACAGTTCCATTATTTCTGAAACATAATGATACCATAATTAAAATCGTAAATATATTTATACATACTTAAATATTAACAACAAAACTTTTTTACTTAGTTTATTTTAACAACAATTATGAATTTCTCAAAATGGATATAAATATGCAAAAGATAAATAAATACAGTAATTCTAATGGAATATCCAATACCTTATTATTACATATAAAAAGAAGGAAAAAAAATTATAATATAAATCTTACTTTTCGTGAAGCTTAAGCACTCTATGCACAATAGGAATATCACGTCCTTCGACTTTAAAGACGACGATTTCTCCCACACGTACGGGCTCCTCGGGATAGTTTGTTAAAAATAAAAGATCTCCTCGATGAAACGCTGGTTCCATGCTTCCGGACAGTACCACCACAATGGGACTTTCACTGCCAGTAACCACCATTAAACCCTTCCATATCATAAGGGCGGAGGATACTATCATACCAAAACTAAGTACTTGGTAAATAAACTAAAAAATAAAATACAATTTAGAAACCCGGTGGATTGCTCACGTCACCTCGGTAATATTGAATAAAAAATGTACCTGCCGCTTGTTCATACGCTTCACATCGTCAAATAAACTGTCCAGCATTTTTACTTTATGTTTAATAGACGTTTAAGAAAAAATATATTATAAAATTTTGATTGTTAATATATAAAGCATTGAATCCGAATTTGTGACAAAGATAGTAGATTTTTGCACCACGTCAGATAGAAAACTTGAAAACACATCAGTTTTTTATCTGCGGAACATGACGGCAACATAAAATGTGACCATTATTCAAAAACTTATTGAAATTCAAAAAAAGGTTTAATAAATAAATAATAAAATGAGATAAAGAAATAAATTAGATTTAAGAGCAAAAAACTTGATAAGATAAAGAAGAGGTAATTAGTCCGACGGAAGAATGGATCTCAATTTTTTTTTCAAGCATCCTATCAAAACATACAAACTTTTTGGAACAATCAATAAATACTATTAATAAAACAGTGGTTATAGAAAGTGCTTATTTTTAATCTTTTAATAATGATATGACTTATATATTAATTAATAAATTCATGCTCCATATTTTGGTCATAGTAGCCAGCAATATGGAGCGTGAACGATACATATTTACTAAAAGGTTAAAAATGAAAACTGTTTATACTCCCTTTTTAATAAATTAATAATTAATATTTAATTTAATTTCTTTTAATAAAGTACATTATTTTCGAAACAGTAAAAGTTTTTTGTGATACAATAACAATATACAGTTGTAATGCACAAAAAATTTACTAATTTACATTATTTTTGACCATATTAGATTTAACGCTGCCTACTGCACCAGTGCTGTTAAAAAAATGTATATGTTATGATTTATTTTAGTTAATGTACTTGCCGCTTCCATTCCGTCCAGAAATTTATTGGTGAAATGACATTAATGATGATGATATAAACTACTATAAAACATTTCTTCCTATTTACTATAATTTAAGGGAAATTATACATCAACTATACATTTAATATTTAAGTATAACAATCGTTCAGAACCTTATTTAATCTTACTTATATACAATTCTTGTGAGTGGTAAATTTTTATAAAGAATATAATTAAAATATTTTATATTTCAATGATTACGTTTTTCTCATTTTATAATATTGCTACCGTAACTACTATACCGCGCCTTAGGTAAGCTTTCGGCAAGAACGTTGTCACGCTCATGACGCCCATGCGCTATGAGCTTCGACGGTCAGTTCGCCGTCGCATGAAATAAATATACAAAGATGGGTCGTGCATTATCTCGTGATGTCAAGACCGTCATTTTTAAAGTGGCCGAATATTTTAAGAAACGAAAAGCAGACAGAGAAAGCTTTGAATATAAAAGTGATGCAAATATTGCAAACATCGTTGCAGAGGCTACGGGGTACTGCGAAAAAACCGTAAGAAATGTGATGAAAGCGGGCATTTCATCGGCTGAAAATTTGGGCCGGTTGAAATTTAATGCGCCAAAAAAGCCAAAAGTTATAAAAAAAAGACATGTTGTTGATGATATTGATTTAGGAGTCATTAGAAGAAAAATTTATCAGTTTTACGAATATGAAAAAAGAGTGCCAAGTGTCCGTTATTTACTAACAACTCTGAAACAAGAAGGAATATTAAATTGTGGACGAGAATTTCTAAGAAATCTCTTACATACAATGGGTTACCGTTTCCAAAAATGCAAATTGAAAAGACATGTTCTTATAGAGCAACCTAATATTACAGTGTTGCGGAAAAAATACTTGACACAAATAAGAAATTACAGAGCGCAAAATCGCAACATTTATTTCCTTGATGAAACATTCATTAATGCCAGTCAAGAAGTTAGCAAAGGACAGCGTTTGGTAATTCTACACGCTGGATGTCGAACAGGCTTAGTTGATGAGGCATTGACTATATTGAAATCAGATGCTAAGACCGCCGACTGTCAAGCAGACATGAACGAGTCTATTTTTTATAAGTGGGTAGATGAAAAGTTAAAAGATAAGTTGTTGCCAAATTCTGTAGTTGTCATGGACAATGCATCGTACCACAGCGTTCAGGTTGATAAGAAGCCAAATATAGCAAGCCTTAAAACTGAAATACAGAACTGGTTACGACGTCAAAATGTTGAATTTTCGGAAAATATGACAAAAGCTGAACTGCTACTTCTTATTAATGATACACAAAAAGAACCTGTGTACCGAATTGATGAACTCCTTAAAGCCCATGGACATACTGTTATGCGTTTACCAGTGTACCATCCAGATTTAAATCCCATAGAGTTACTCTGGGCTGATATTAAAAACAACATTGCTCAAAACAATATTAATTATTCTTTAGATGAAAAGATAGACTTGCTTAATAAATTATTTTCAGAGTTCACAGTGGAAAAATGGCAGGGATTTTATGATCATGTTCAAAAAATTGAAAACAATTACTGGGATTGTGATAGCAGGTTTGATAACATTATTGAACCAATAATTATAAATTTGCAAAATGACTCTGATTCAAGTTCAGATGGCGAATCAGAAGACGAAGAAGAATCTATGTCAGAATAACTAGAATTAAAACTCAACAGTATATTTCACACACAATCTGTATTGTGTAGGTTTAGTATTTATTAATTGTTAATTAACGGAAATATGTGATAGTTAATTAAATTTTGTATTAGATTACAAGCTTAAGTTCTAGGTTTAATAAGATTTCAAATCAATTCCTTATACTATTTAATAATTTTATAAGACTGGAATGTGAAGCCAGAAAGAAGTATATATATAGGGTATTTTAATACTATGTCAGAATTAGATGCCAGTCATACTTTTAACTTTAAAGCATAGTAAACCAATATAGCAAGATGTCAGATAATATCAATCTCACAATCCTTTTTCTTCAGCTCCCACCTTACAGCGGTTTAGGTAGCATTATAGTAGTACATAGGATTTCAAGATTTTTTTTATTATTATAAACCTTTTATATACTTTTTATAATAATATATATCATCTGATTTCTTTTTATGTCCTGTGAATGTACAATAAAGAGTAAACAGATTTGTGGTATTTTGTTGGATGATTTAGTTGTTTTATTGGTAGTGACATAACCAATGAAATCATATTCTGTGTACTCTAATTGTAAGAATAAAACATATAATACTTTTATCAGTTCTTTCCTAATGCTAACCTTTTCTGTTGAGATCTAAACAGCTGAAAATCTAGGATTGCAATAACACTACCAACCAAGCTCTCTTTTTTTGTTTATTTCAAAAACTTGTTAATTGGCCTAATCAGTTATAAATCAAACCTTTGGTGAGGATTGTTTTTGGCTGGGTTATTAACAAAAACCAGTTTTAACACCTATATTGTGTATGAAACTTGCCATTTTAATCAACAACAACTATAAGTTAATGTAACTAGACCAAACTTTGATAGTGTCATTCTTAACACAAGGCAAATAAAATATTTTGGATCTAAGCTTGTTAGCCCATCTATGCTCTCGCTGAAAAAATAAACTATATGTAAAAACAATCATAAAAACAATTAATTTAGAATATTTTATTTAGTGTTCAAAATAAGACAACTTATCTGGACATTTCTACATCTACATTTTCAGAAAATTTCAATTTAATACAAAGTGTGTTTGGTGTTGTAATATCAGCAACTAGAATTTCTCCACCATTGAAAAGACCTAACTCAGTAATTTTCTTCTTTAAATTGTCTCTGGTCCTTTCTTCTATACTTTTAATTGATGGCATGTACAAAGTTTTGTTTCGTCCATTTATAACTGTTGTAATTCCTAGAAAAACAATAAATAATGTAAATATAAATTTACCCTGTAGAATTTTTTACAACAAAATTACTTATTATTTAAAATAAATTAAGCGTTTAATTATTTTAAACATCCTTCGTAATTCTTAATAAATACGAATTAATACATATATTCCAGAATCAATAAAAATGATCTTATTGGAAACCTCCATAGTAAAGATATACTAGACCAAAAGATTTTTTAACCAGAAGCAATTTTTTTTTATTAAGGTGTAACAAATATGGCTTAAGTAAACTAAGTCCATATGAATATGGTTCATAAAGGACCAAAATCATAACAATTTAATTTAAAAATACAGGAAAGGATAGATATTTTCATATTAAAAACAGAACCTGGATTTTTCATTAAAAAACTTGTATCTTCCTTTAGCTTCTCATAAATATCCATTAAAACAGCATCGCGCTCAATATCCATTACACGAGTTGTATTACTACAAGCTACACAGTCAGGTTTTCTTTCAGCGCTAAAAGTATAAGTATACACTCCATCGGCCATGTTCATTACCATATAATTGTTCATGTTGGTACAACAAGATGATGCCAATTTGAAAACCTAAAACAAAATAATGGTAACTTTGGAAATTAAATTGTACATATGTTTGTATTTTTTTGTATATATATATTATGTATATGTAATGGCTAATAAAAAGACAAATAATAATAATATTAATAGATCTTTTCTCCTAATAACAACAGCATTGATGTTTTTCACCTATATTTTTCAACATACAACAACCAAATATCTCCTCATAATTAATACTACATTATATTCTCATGATTAATTGTACCAAACAAAATATTTTTATGTTATAATTATGACCATTAATAAACACAGGACATCCTGTACAGGATTTCTTTAAAAATATATTTTATATAATTTTTATATATACTATCATTTTAAAGGCCTTGTAATTTATCAGTGTCATCAACATAACTTAAAGTATTGCTCTTTTGTAGCGGCAGTTTACAGAATATATGGTTCATGTAACTGATGGCTGTTGGAGTTGAAGGGTTATCGAGTAGCGAAACACAAATCGGTAGACATGTTCCTTTACTAGGTGGGGCTACAATAAATTGAAAGTCGCAGGATGTTACAGGATGCGGGTAGCGCAAAACCGGTCGCCGTGGCGATCTTTGGAGGCTTATGCCTTGCAGTGGGTGTTAATAGGCAGATATGATGATGATGAATTTTATTTTTATTAATTATCATACCTCCGTAGCACATGTAGCAGCTATAGCAGCATTTGTGCTAGCTACTGCTGGAATAATGTTTTTCAATACACCTTGAGTCAATCTATATGTAACAGATGTGATACCATGTTTCATGGCCCTTTCTTGTGCTTTTTCAAATACCCAAGCCACATGCTGAGGATCATCTCCATCTAAGGGAGTTGAGTTACCCCAAGGATTTTCTTTAGACCACTGAATTACTTTAACATATTCAATACAATGTTCAGGCAATCTGTAAAAAATATGTATAAATTATACTCCATGCTAATCTTATGAATAAATATTTTAAAAAATGTTTAATATCTAAGATAAAAGTAATATGAAAATAAAACTACTGTACATAGTAATATATGTCGACTCTTAACATTTAAATCAAAGTTCATCAAGTCAAACTTGATTCTTCTTATTGATTTGGTTTATTTTGTTTCTAGACTACCTGTGTAAAAATTAATGTTAATATTTCTTAACAATAACACATATTTAACTGTTTTACCCTCAATATCACCAATGTAATATTGCTCAATTAATTTATTAGCAATTTACATTACTAATAAACCAGTAGGATATTACAAAAATAGTAAATAACTAACTTAACTTTGTTTTGAAAATTATTTATATTAGATAAACTAAGATGTTTATTTAACATTACAACATTTCTAAAAAGAATTGTTAAAGCTTGCATAGAGTTAAAAACCAATCTTCAACAAATCATCTTTTAAGAATTATATTTCTTAAGAGCTTATCTTTTGGCTGAATAAATAACAATACAAGAGCTTGTCTTTTGGCTGAATAAATAACAATACAATTTCAAATCATATGTGCAAAATTGCTCTTTAAAGAATATTTATAGTAAAAATAGGATGAATGAGACTTTGTGTAATAAAAGATTACTAAAAAATAGAAAAAGTATAACATGCTGTTTTCTGTAATTTACAGTTATACATATTTACAGTTATTACATCAAAAAATGCTAACTTTTTTTAACCAAAAAATAACATTATTGTTGAAGCACAAAGTCCTATTAGTCTTAAATTATTTGAAATTTAAATAGAATCCTAATTACTAAGTTTTAAACAAACCTTGGAGTATTAGCAATGGTACATAAAGGGAAAGTCTTTTGAGGAGGATAAAGATCAAGCGTACATTCTATACATGCACTCATCCCAGGTAAAATAACTCTTGCATTTCCTTTGAAGCCCTCAGTTCCACCATCAACTAAAGGTATTACACTACTTTGATCTAAGCTCCCTGGACAAAAAATGGTTAGTGTTAGTTTGTCAAATTTTTCCTTATAGGAAAATACAAAGTTAACAAAATAACAATCAAAATAAGTATGTACATAAATAATAAAGAATAAAAATCCTTTTTTTAATAAATTTAATCTACATAATGTCTTTTAACTTTTGACTTGTTTCTTTTATTTTAATCTAAAGTATGTTAATACATAGTAGTATTTTTTTAATAAAAATTTATGTAAGAATTCTTTTTAATGTATTTAGTAATACATTTAAACTAAATACATGTGAAATATATGATACAAGTCTAAGATGAAGTGTAATAAAATATAAATGATAAGAGCCCTTACTATCATCATTGTATTGAAGTAAAGACATGAGCATTCCGTTGAGCCACCTTCTAGCGACAATTGAATCTAGTCCACAAACTATGATGTGAAACTGACGATAGAATCCTTCATCTAGATCTTGAATGGCACAATGATGTGCAACAGCTTCACATCCAGGAACTCTGGAGAAATAAATAAAAACAATCCTTTAGAACCCTAATGCAATTTTTGTTAAAAAAGTAGCATTTTAAAAATACTTATATTTAAATTATTTCCTTATTTCATAATGTATTATAATATGTACGTTTTAATTAATAGATATCTTTTCAGTATGATTGCAAGCCTGTCTTAGATCCAAAACTTTAAATATTTTTTTATTAGTTCATAAAGTTTTTATTCATCCAACAATATTACTCATAAACACTTTCCAAACTAACATATTGTTCTAAATATATTTTTAAATAACCAAAGTACTATGCCTTTCATTTTATTGTATTATCCAATTAATTTGTTTGTGTGTGTGTGTGACTAAGGGGCACAATTATACTTATATTTTTATTTTGTTTTTACTAAAAGTTACTGTACAAATAGTTCCATTTGTTAATAATCCAATAGTTGAAGCTAATTTTTACGACTATTTATTTATTTCATAGGCAGTTACAGAAATTGGTACCCTTTTTATTTATTTTAGGTATGAAATTAATTAAAAAAATTACTTGCCTTTTGTTTACAAATTCCACAGCGCACTTAGCTTTCGACAGTCCTATATCAGATTTTCTAAAAAGAAATTGTCTATTTAAATTTGATAGTTCAATAGTATCCATATCCACTATGTGGATTTTCTTAAAACCCATTAATGCTAAGTCTTTTAGCAGTTCACAGCCAAGTCCTCCAGCCCCTACTACTAAAATTTTACAGGAATCCATAAGGAAATCCAATATTTCTGAAGATGGTTCAAAATCTGGATGACAAAATGGCCCAGATCTTTCAAGTACTTTCCGTATATTATGCCACCTCCTCTGCTGTTCAGGCACTTGGGTTTCGGTGGAGGCCATAATTTAAATGATTCGATTTAGATTTACGTATATATAAAAATTAAAGAAATTCTAAGTTTTTTATTATCTTATAAAGTTGTTGAAAACTGTACACAGTTACTCTCTTATTAAAAAATCATTACGTTATAAATTATAATATTAGGTAAACGACTACGTTTCAACTCTACGTTGAAATCTAAATTCATAGAATGTTACGATTAATATAGACTGCAAAATGTTTTGTTAAATTATGTTATCACATTTAAGAGACATCAAGTGTTGCAATTTATAAAAATTGCATTGAATTTTAGGAATAAGAATCATATTATTACAAATAATTTTATAATAATTTTATAAATGTATTAAAAACTGTATTGAATAAATTATAATTAAAATATTTTATCTAAACTAAAGAAATCCTAAATTAAAGACAAACAGATTATTAACGTAACGAAGCATTGTACATGGCTGGTTAGTGTACATTCATTTGTTAAATATGGAGGTGTGATGGAGGTGCATTTGTCGAAATATTGTGTTTTTCAAGTTCGTAGTTTCCGCAATTTACTTGTACGTGGAATTATTTAAGTTGGTGCATAGTTTTCTGTGTTACTTATAACATGTTATCCATTCATTTATGTTATGCTAAACTCAAAGTTATCTTTAATATTTGAGGGAGAGACTGGCAGGCTTAGAGTACCTCGGTAGGCAATACTCGATCCAAACCATGCTTGATTTGAACAATAAATTTTGCCTGTTTCTACTAAGTTTCTATTTGTCGCCAAATTTCTTCACTTGCTTATTTAATTATAATTTACATAAACTTTAATTCTTAAATTCGTGGCGTCTTAGAGATAAAATCACTCTTCTTTCGGAATGAATAATGAGAAAGTCTGCATCAGTAGTACGCAAGAAGATTCATATAAATCGTGTTTGCTATGTCTAAATTAAAAGTCACGATAGCAATTTAAAAGATTTTCGAGTGCTTTAGAGACAAATTCAAAAATCGTTTATTGCTAGTATTACATCACTGTATCCTAAATATAGGAAATATATTGTGCGACATAGTAGTGTACTTTTTTTGTTCGATAGATAACAGGATGGCTGGTAATAGATTAAGCAGTAAGGCGAAAGGAAAAGAAGAAAAATCGAAAGTGAACAAAGGTGGTAATCAAACAAATGAAGAATCTGAGGATTTAGATTACACTCTTTTAAGAAAACCTATACTAACTAGTGTTACAGGCTTTGCCCAGGCTAGAAAGATATTTGATTCAGCTACTGAAGAAGTAAGTATAACTTGATTTTTATCATTATTAGTGGTGTTAAGCAATGCAACAGTTCCATTTTTAAATATTATATGTTTCTTTACAGCTTAAAAGTTTGCTATCTACAGAATGTGATCTATTATATGAATGTAAAGTGTGTCGAAACTTGTTTAGAAGTCTTGCTAATTTCATATCTCATAAGCGTATGTACTGTAAAGAGAAGTTCAACTCAACTATACACAGCCACTTCATAAATCCAACATGTACAGTAAGTTTCCTTAAGTAAGTCAGTTATTAATAAAAATCGTTTAATAAAAATGTCTTTTAAATAATTAATTACTTTTGTAGTCTAGTGAAATAATAAAAATAAAACATTTGGAAGAAGAATATCAAGAATCATTAAAACCAAAAAATAATCATGAATGTGTGGAATCAAATGAGACAGAGGAACGCATACCACTTACAAAAGACTTAACAGCAATTGTAGAAAAGATTTCTATAAGTAAAGGAGTCAAGGAAACTGTTAAGGAAGAACAAGAAATATTCTTACAGAAAATTCCAAAAACTTCAGTTGCTGTGTTCCAAAATGTTAACTTTAATGGTGAAACTCAATGTGATATTCGTTCGCAGGTTTGTTTACAAACATTCTTAACTTTTAAATAATATTATTATTAAAATTTCTCTACTTGTAAATCAAGGTAGATTAATGTTGTATTAGTTAATATTCTTAATCATGAAAAACCACACCAAGCTACCATTACGTGTATATTGCAATTATTCCCATATTACTTTTACCATTATAATTTTACCCTATATTAAAATTTTTAAACAAAAAGAAAATCATCAACACACTTATCACATATCACAATCTTAGTGTTATATAGGACCTTTGGCGCTGAAGTAAAAGTTATAAAAAATACAATTGATATGTTCTGATAATGATGAAACCCATAATGTTTCTTGATGAACTGCTCTTTGATGATTATCAAAATTTTTAACTTCAGGTAAAATTTTACTAGCATAACATAACCATGTAATGTCCTTCTTAAATGTGTCTTGAAATATTTCTGATAAATACATACAAATGTATGTTACATTGTAACATTACAAAATTTATTTCAATCCATTTATAACTGTTACATAAATGTAATAATTAAGCTCTTAATATAATATAAAACTAAGGACTATGTGCACTATCATAAATGGATACAGGTATACAATAAATTCATCATAAAAATAATGTTAACACATATCTCATATCATATACATTGTAAATAAATTTAAGAATAATAATTAAACAATATATCTTAAGGAAGTAACCAAGTAAGAATGAAAAATTAAATCAATTTAATATTATTAGTAATTATTTACTAATTATTTCAATATAAATGTTTTTTTAAGAAGTTTTTTTTACAGTTTAGTATAATTTTCCTATAAAATACAGAGCCAATATATTAAAGGTGACATATTTTTCTTTAATAAATACAACATACAACAGTTTTTGGTGTATATATTAATTATTGGCTTTGTAATGTAAATTTTAAAATACATATATAAAATACATATATGGATGTATATGTATAAATATACTTATATATAAATATACTTTCACATGATATGTTCTTTACATACTCTTATTATGTATGTGATAAATTATTACACTGGTCTTTTGTAATATATTTATATTACAAAAATAATTTTGCGCTATTTATATTTCTATGCTTTGACGACTTTAATTTATTTAAGTATTTTAAGACAGACTTGTCGAATGTTTGCGCGTGAATTTGTTCTGTAATTGTTTTATATTTCAAAACGTACCATAGTAACAGACGCCTTTATCCATTACTAAATTATTTTAAAATCTTAGATACAAAATTGTCGGAAATCAAAAACATTAGTTTTAATATAGCTCTGGTGGACAGACATTAAAACATAGCTTTGAAAACACTATTCTTTAAATTTCAGGTTAGAGAACTGGACACGATATTGTCTCAGAATAAAGCTGTTTTGCAAAGCGATGGTAAATTTATGATACAAAACTCCGAAGACCCGGACAAGCCGTATGAACCCGAGAATGTTATTCAAATCAGTGATGATGACGAAAATGAAGACAGTAATATTCTTAAATGTAAAATATGTAAGTATACTTAAGCATGTTATATCTTTCTGTACTGTCAGCAAGTGTAAAATGTATCGTATATCTATAATTCGATAATTTTCAAGAGACAAATAGGATATTTATAATAGAAAGAAAAATGTAAAATGGTGTTAAAGGAGTAACTATAGAGTTTCTTGCCAGATTTTTCTCGATTGCCGACATTTCGAATCTGGCAGTAGTATGAGAAGATCATTGAAGTTATACTATGTACAAATACATATTTAAATATATATTGTACAATGTCAAAACTTTTCGAAGGTGCTTAGAGCAAAAGCTATTCGAAATAATAAATAACTTGTTTAATTGTTCTTGTTTCGCAAGTCCCAGTCCGCTACCAATAGGCTACCACTGCTCGTAATAATACATATTAATTTTGACTAATTAACATTTCAGGTGATCTACAATTTTCGACACAAAAAACCTTGAGGTTTCATATGAAGTACAAACATTTAGAAAGTCGTTTGGTCTATCCGTGTCCCGATTGTTTGGAGATATTTTCTACTTCATGGAGCGTATACAGACATCTCTTTAAAGTTCATCGGTAATACTCTAGTTTTTGGCCCAAATGTTTTTTGCCCGAAAAACTCGATCACTGGATTTTCTATGGTTTTGTACTCGCGTTGCCGTGTCGGTGACATGATTATCTACATAATAGTATACTATATTAAATATTGAATTTAGAATGTTATATACTTCTAAATATATAGTTTTTCGAATTACGGAATCTAAAATGGCTGGTTAAATGTAACGTTTTTTTGTTATAATGGTGACTGGTAATATCAGATGTAAACAGGACTGCTAGTTATTTGTTACAGTGCATAAATATATTTTAAATTAATTGTGCAGACCCAAATCAACGATCAGTAATTAGTTATAGTAGAAGATCAAAACTAGTGTAGATTTGTTTAATTTTAGATTGCGTTACAATCTATTTTGCGTTTAGAATGAAAAAGTTTTTATGTAGTTCTGCACATTAATTTTTTTAATTACAGGCCTTCTTAATTGGTTGGTTAAGGTTTAATTATTAAGTTTTTGTTGTATTCTTTTATTAGTGACCGTTTTTTACACGGTGTAAAAAATAGCCAGTGTAAATATAAGATTAGTGTTTGGCACTGCCATGTAAAAGAACTGCTTTTTAGTTGTTTTTGTGCATAGGAAATATTTGAATATAATTACGCACATCCAAATCAATTATTACTTATTACAGTTGAAAGTCCAAACCAGTACAGATCTGTTTTTGATTTTTTCAACTTCAGAAAATGTTTAGCGACCAACACGTGGCATGAATCTTAATAGAGAAAAAAATAGTTTGTTAATTGTATTGGATAGAATATTATTTACGTATATTATATATATCGCAAGCGCCAGTCAAACCTAGGTTTCGGTTAATAGAAAGTATTTTGTTTCACAGAAAAACGGCAGCTCAGATAAGACGACTGCGTGAGTCGATACAGTCCAAAGCATTTAGAATGAATAATCCACCTGCTTATTATGAAAAACGTAAAAATAACATAAAAACATCAACTCCGCAAAAGATTACCGAAGAAGAAAGACTAGATCAGGAAAATCAGGTAACATTTTTAACAATTCACAAATTGCATTTATCACTGTACCTCTTCATTGCTTTTATAATGTTAACAAATTTGTTCGAATTTCTTTCTATAATAAATAAAATAAGACGTGTATCCAAAATCTGAATCTTGCCAACCTTATCAGGGTTGTCAAAAGACGATCCTATGGGTGATACCTATAACCGGCAGCGGACATCCTGCGGCTGAAAAGTGATGATATAATCAGAATTATCCGGAATTTCATATCAAGAAGATACGACGACATTTTTTTGGTCCTTTTTATTACAGAGTCGAAGTGAGTAAGACGTATGTGTACGTCGTGCACTACTACGTGCGATACGGTACCTGATATTTTATATGACACGACGGGTGAATATTAATGTTTTGTAAACTCACCGCTCGTGCAATCTAACTAACGGCCTTTAAGGGCGAAAGGTTCTATAGTGGTAACACAAGCCGGTATACGCGGCTTGTATGGGCCCTCAGTAGCTGAATTGACGATATAGTCAAGGTCGTGGGATGTTGCTAGATTAGCGCAGCACGAGATCTTTACAGGGAGGCTTATTCAATGGATATCGGCCGAAACGATCATAAACTCATTGGTATATTTTCATTATATGTATACATTTGACTGTTTTAACCCACGTTATCTTAATGACAGTACGTCGTTGTACATTTCAACGTTTAAAGGCATTTTATGTTTGTAAAATGACCATTTACTTTTTATGGAAAAACAGGCATGGATGGACAACATGGAAGGTGACGGGGAAATCCCGCGATGCGGCGGTTGTGGTCGTACGTTTGAACGTCGTGCGGCTCTCGCTGCACACACACACACGTGTCAACCGCGGTCCCGAGCACTCGCACGCCGCGCCGATACTAAAAAAATTGAGATTCAAATACGCAAGGACTATAACAAAGGTCCAGCTGGTTTGAGTCTCCCTATTAAAACGACGGATGCCAATGGTATAGTATATATTTCGAAAAAAAATTATACGTTTATATTCGCCAAGTAGATTTAAAACTAGATAAAGTTTAATAACTTGTCTCGTTAGTAACGGGTTAAAGTTTACCTTTATTAATTTGTCATTTGTACGGTGCTAACGCGTTCTCTTGCTCTTACTTTGATTATCTCGGTTTACCATGCGACTATTGGATTGATAAATATTTTTACATATAATTTGACTTAACTTCCTATTTCTCGACGAATGATTTTATGTATGTCGAAAACCCAGCAAGATGGAGATTGTAACGGCATTTTTTCAACCAAGACAATGATGACAAAAAAGTGTTAAATGCACGTTTTTCGTAATCGCATCTTTACACTTCACATTATTAATTGTCTGGTGAATAAAGCATGATAATATTTTTAAAAAATTACCCTATTTATTGTTGTTTCATTATTGCAGACAACAAGCTTTATAAAGAAGAAAATCAATTACCATCAAAAGTTGAAAATCAAATATCACCTGATGATGCTCAGAAAGAAGAAGTAATGCCTGGGACGTTGGTTGACAGTAATAAAGAAGAAAGCATGGAAACGGCCAACTCTTCAATTGACAGAGATAATTTCGAAAAGAAAGTTATAAATAATTCTGAACAATTCATTCCTAAATTGCCATTTGCACAACAGACTGAAAAGAATAACTTAGCTGCATTAAAATCTAGATTGCAGCCAGATACAGATTTAGAGAAACTACTTTGTAAAAAATGTGATGTTAAATATAACCAGTTACAAGAATTATATGACCATATGGCCGGCCACTACAAATGGCTAAGATATGCGTGTAAATTGTGTAATTTTAAACATTACAACTTTGAAAAGTTACCTGAACATGTAAAGATTGTTCATAAACTAAAAGGGGATAGTGATTTTTACTTTAGTACAGTAAAAGCTATTGATGCGAACGAGGCTTTGGAATTATGTGAGCCTATAGAACAAACTAGTGATATAAATGGAACTAGTCCTGATTCGAGACGTCCTAGCCGATGTTCGAGTGATTCAAGTCGTTTGTCAGACGACAGCTCTTCAAGCAGCACGCGCATTGAAGGAGCAAAAAAACGAAAAATGAATTCTAGTAGGAATATTGCTAAGAAAAAGAAAGATATTACTCTTAATGGTATGGTAAATTTTATTGCATTTACAAATCTTATCTTCTCGATATCTTTAACATCCGTAATTCTTTTTGTTTCAGATGAAATTGTGATTAAAAAATGTAATGATATATTGTTTGAAAAAGATAGTGTTACAGAAATTGAACAATCTGTAAATATTAAAAATTTCGAAGAAAATTCTTCCGATATTGATGACATAGAAGAAAAAATAAGTAAAAAGCATATAATAGGCGAAACAAGCACAGTTCGTTCTCGAAGACCGATTCGGAAAAGAACTAGGCCTAAAAATGAAGATTTTGAATATGATTTATCTAATTTACTCAAAATGGAAGCTCAAGGTTATAGGGATTCGCAGTTAGTAACAAATACAAAATCTTATCAAAGTAAAAAGAAAATTCAGATGGACCTTCAAAATACTTTTGAAATTGCTAATAAAGATTGTTGTGGTGCACTTGTCACTTTATCTAAAAAGGCTGTACAAAATTCTGCCGCCTTAATGAAAATTCCTAGTTTCACTATTAATAATGCCCAAAAAGAACAGCGTTCTCTTAATGTCTTTGTTCGTCCCATGTTACCAAAAGTTTCAAAGGGTGATAAAACATCTCCCAAAAAAGATAACAACGACGAGTCACATCAATCGGAATCTAAGAAAAGTCTAGCGAAAGAAAATAAACTTAATAAAACATCATTGGAGGATACAGCTACACCTTCCTCAAATGATTCCAATACTATCTCAATAATTAATAAAACGCCTATAGATAATGAAAAAAGTAAAATAATTTTAAATAATGATAATAATAAACAAAAACCAGCCAACACGGCATGTGAAACAGTCAAAACTAATGTTAATATCCCTACAATTGTTCCTATAAAGTTTCGCCAGAGCTTAGATGTAATAAACAATCCAGTTTTAAACAAGAATATCTCAGACCTATCTAAATCTGGAATGAAAACAAAAATTCTTGTCATAAAGCCCATCAATAGAAATAAAGATGGCACACAGTCAATTAAAGCACCACTGAAATTTCAAACTATTAAATTAAAGGATCCAAGTAAAGGTAGTTCTTCAAAAGAAGAAAAATCATCAGATCAAGTGCTTGTAGTACAGGTACCTAAAGTAGATTGTGCTGTCACACGACCATCTATTAAGTTATCTAACATAGATAATCTGGAAACCACAGAAAATGTTGACAAAGAAAACCCGGTTGAAAAAGATAAGATAACCAGTGAAGAAAAAGAAAAGCCAGTGGTTTTCGAGAATGACGATTCCACTGTTCTTACTGAAAGTACCACAAATAAGCTAGTGCCTCAGACATCAGAATCAATAATTAATAATAAAGCTGCTGTAGATGAAGACACTCCTGTTAACTCCATTTTTCAATAAGTTAAGTTGTATTATGTAGCTTTTGTATGTAACATACGAATTTTCGTTTATTGAAAACGTTCTAGGTATATTGTACAGCTTCATCTTACTATATTGGTACATAGGTAGAAAAATAATAAAATAAGTATTTACATTAAGGTGTTTTATTGTCATTTTTAACTGTAAAAATATTTTGCTAGGACTTATTTTATATGGAAAGGGTATGCAGGACGTAAAAACTTTTTTTTTAACTTTTGTTGTTAACCATGTCTGTATAGTAATTATAATATATACATATTCTAATAAAATAAACCACTTCAGGTTATAAATATCCAACCTGTTTTGCAGTGATTATTAATTTAGAAACCTAATTGTATCCCATCACAACAATTATGTTCTTTATGAATTTTGATTATGAAAATATAGAATTATAACGAAAAAATCACATCATCTCGAGTCCTATATTTTTGCGTTTTACACAATATTCTCGCATTTTTATAATATTGCGTTGAGGCGTCCTACAAGAATTCATTTTTTTGTAATTTTTGCTTTCAAAAATGACAAAAAATTAAAAACAAAATGCAATTTGACATAAGAAAGCAATAGTCAAACTGGCCCATTAAACTTAATAATTAATCGCATTCCTAGAAATATATCCATAAGTGACCTAAAAATTAAGTGGTTTTTGTGAATAAAATCTGTCAAAGAGAAATTGGTGGTGAGTGATTCAACCCCCCTACAGAAGTACAAACATTTATCCATCCACATCGCTTTACAACTTGAATAGGTGTACCTTTTCTTATTAGCTGCGGCGTCTAAAGCGATTAACATTTCGTACTAATGTTCAGCGCTACTACCTAATAAATAAATGTGTTCGAGACCTATCCCCGAAAGTATTCCACCCGATCTATATAAAACATATTCGTTGACTTGGAGTCAGAAAAGTTCCTGATGTTTAAATTTTTTGACAAAACTATGCGCTTCATTTTTAATAGTAATCATGAGTCTATCCGTCGAGCTAGATATGAGCATTTATTGAATTAACATTTATTATGCCTAATGAGACTAAAGCTACGTTATGCTTAATCGGTAAAGTTCGTATATTTAAAGCGAATAAGTTATGGATTCTAATATTATGAAAACTTTGGCCAATAATGATTTGTCGAATAATCTAGTTATAAGAATATTTAAACAAAAATCTTTACTTTGCATAAATAATTACTTCATCAGAATACATCAGTAAGTTTTTTATTTGTTTATTTTTAACTGTATTAAATGCCTTTGTTAAAGTTATATCATTTTTTTTTAGGTTATTACAAGAAACCTGTTATAATACCATATGCCCTAAATATTCTTATAGTTCAGATATAGTATAAAATACAGTTTTATCCAATTAATAGGAAATGTTTGGATAATTATGGCATACACACCAATTTTTTTTGATAAAATTGTGTATAAGTCATATTAATTTAAATATCTCTTTTATAAATATTCCTGGTGGACTTTTTTTGTCATTCATCACATTTTAACATGAAATCTAATTAAATTAATACATTACTCCTAGCATAATTATGTAACTATACTAGTCACATGAAGAATGCAAATGTTTTCTAAATGGGACATACTCAAGAGATTTAAACAGATTGAAATTGAAATTATAACATAAATAAAACAAACTTTACATCATTACTAAATTTATTAAGACATAATATTACATTCCCATCCATTCATCTATGACACTTAAGCATTCTTTGCCAGTGTTTCTGCCTTAGCTACAACTTCCTCGATGGGTCCAACCATGTAGAATGCAACTTCAGGCAAGTGATCATATTCACCTTGCAAAATCTTAGAGAATCCCTTAATGGTTTCTTCAAGTGGTACAAGTTTACCGGCATGTCCAGTGAAAACTTCAGCTACCTGGAAAGGCTGGGACAAGAATCTTTGAATCTTACGGGCACGGGCTACAGTCAGCTTATCCTCTTCAGACAATTCATCCATACCCAAAATGGCAATGATGTCTTGTAAGGACTTGTAATCTTGCAAAATTTTCTGAACTCCACGAGCAACATTATAGTGCTCAGCACCAATTATATTAGGATCCATAATACGGGAAGTGGAATCGAGAGGATCTACTGCTGGATAGATACCAAGTTCAGCAATAGCTCGTGACAGTACAGTGGTTGCATCCAAGTGAGCAAATGTAGTGGCAGGAGCAGGATCGGTCAAATCATCGGCAGGCACATAGATAGCTTGTACTGAGGTGATGGAGCCCTTCTTTGTGGTGGTAATACGTTCCTGCATAGTACCCATGTCAGTAGCTAATGTTGGTTGGTAACCTACAGCAGAAGGAATACGACCCAGCAAAGCTGACACCTCTGAACCAGCTTGAGTGAAACGGAAAATGTTGTCAATGAAGAGAAGTACATCCTGACCTTCTTGGTCACGGAAATATTCAGCCACGGTTAATCCAGTCAAAGCAACACGGGCACGTGCACCAGGGGGCTCATTCATTTGACCGTATACCAGAGCTACCTTAGAAGTTTTGTCCTTCAGGGAAATGACGCCGGACTCAATCATCTCGTGATATAAATCATTACCTTCACGTGTACGCTCGCCAACTCCAGCGAACACAGAATAACCACCATGGGCCTTGGCAACATTGTTGATCAGCTCCATAATAAGTACAGTTTTTCCGACACCAGCACCACCGAACAGTCCGATTTTTCCTCCCTTTGCGTAAGGAGCTAGAAGATCTACTACCTTGATACCAGTGACGAGGATTTCTTGCTGAACAGACATGTCCACGAACTCAGGCGCTTCGGCGTGAATCGCTGCAGTTTTGTCAGTGGGAATGGGACCGCGCTCATCAATGGGCTCTCCAATTACGTTGATAATACGACCAAGGGTTTCTGCTCCAACCGGAATACGAATAGGAGAACCTGAATCTAAAACGGGCTGTCCGCGAACTAAGCCCTCTGTACCGTCCATGGCAATAGTGCGCACGGTATTCTCACCCAAGTGCTGCGCAACTTCCAGGACCAGTCGAGGAGAACGATTTTGTACTTCCAAGGCATTTAGAATCGGTGGAAGATTGTCTTCGAATTGGACATCTACAACAGCACCGATTACAGCTACCACCTTACCTTGCCCTTTACCTGAAGCTTTGGCGGCGTAATCTCTCTTACTTCCAGCAGAAATTGCAGCTATTTTACTGCATTCTGAGAGGGTTTTCTCGGCTACCGCTTTAACGGTTAATAAGCCGCTACCAACCCTGTTAACAGCTCCTAACATTTTTATGAATTGTAGCACTTGGGCGAGGAAAATCTGACGACTACAAAGTAAATTATGTAATAACCTAAAACGATAACTACGTAGATAACTCAAGGAATGTCTCTCCCAAAATCCATTACCCGTAAGTTATCGATGTTTTGAGATTTTGCGTTATGCGTAATCTTGTTTAAAATAATTATTTCAAAATAGTCTTAATACTGTAAAAAATCAAATAATTTGGTTTTATACTTTTTATAATATTGGAAACGTTATTAATGTATTTAAAGTTTTATAAGATATTATGATTGTAGCTATCCAAGAAATTTAGATAAAATTAGTTTAAATATTTAGTTTTTAGATAAAAGTGAAATGTGATGGTTATGACCTGTTTATTAATTAGATAATTTTTTTAGTCCATCACTTTTTATTATTGGCATTGGTGTTAATTATTAATGTGTAGATTTATAAGTAACTTTTTTATTAGAATTTTCGTTGGCTAAATATTAGATTTTTTCCCTGTTTTTCCAATAATGCGTTTGGAAAACAAAACAAAAAGAGAAAATCTGCAAAGAAAGTAGCCCTATAAATTGGTGGTCATAAAGTCACAGTGACAGCTATTATTTTCTAGTGTCAGCTGTCACTTTGATTTGTGACAACGAACAAGTACATGAAGTACATATGGAACAAATTATGTCACTAAATCTGGTTCGTTAAGGACTGTATTTATGCCATTAATGAACCAAGTTATGTCTAATTTATCGATACCTTACTTTTTTAATTAGAAGCAATAAAAATGTATGGAATTCGTATTCTGCCCAGGGTATGTTTGTTGTCTTATTTGTAAATTTTTTTTAAATCCAATACCTAGAAATAAAAAGCAGCAAACATTTTAAGAAACTGAAACTTTTCAGATTTTGCGACTACAACGACCTTCAACGTTTTTTAATATACATTTGGCCAAACCGTTTGTTTTAATAGACAATGACGAATATTCAAGGAAATATAGTTCAGTAGCAGTAGAAGATAGTTATATTAAGAAATTCATGAACGCTGTTGGTTGGATGGATCAATCAAGAACGGTTAGAGAAATCAACTATTTTTAATAGTTTATTTGACAATCGAAATATGGTGTGTCATATTGCACACTAAGATTACTTTTTGGCACCTAAAATTATTAAAATTCTTTTTCAATTAAGACATATATTTATTGAAGATCTTTTAAAGCAATTTACATTTACTCATTTTATTATATTGTGCAATTGTGAGTCAGTCACAATAATGTATAAAATTTATGAGTTGTTTCCCTGCAGGTAAATAGATTTATCACCAAAATCACTAAAAAACCTATTACAAAAATTCTTATACTTTATATGTGAATTAAAAAGGTATAATTTTATGCATACAAATGTTGTAATAATATAGTATTGAAGGAAGACTGATCTTGTTTGTTTTTATGAAATAATGTATTTAACATCTTTTAATTTATGTTAATAATTAAATTATTTTGACAGATACCAATATCATTGTGTCAGCTGATACACTACCATTGCAAGTCATAGTCATCACCTAAAAATCCATATGATAACTGGTATGCTGCATACCCAGCAACTTCCCATAGCCTTGATTATGTTATAAAAAACACCTATTTGGAGGACCTACCCATTGATAAATATACTCCTTAAGAACTATATCAATATTAGATTTTCAAATTCCTCAAAGAAAATTAATAATCATTTGTTTTGTAGTAGTTTTGTAGCTAAATACTACTTACTTGTTCAGCCCACAAGTTTTGTTTCAATATTAAATAATAACAATAATGGTAATATTATATAGTTCAAGCTAAATACAACTTATATACTATCATCTCATCAAAACAATTTGGACATTACCATATTGAATTTTATTGCTTAAGTTACCCTAACTACATTCCAAAAATGAATAGGAATGAAATATTTAATGAAATAGCTTTTCTTTCCTGGAGAGTACACAGGTATTGTGCGGTGTTACATGTTCAATGGATCGAAATAAAATAAACTACTCATTAGATGTTAATGTTATAACATTTTAGACATAAGGGTAAAAATAAAGTTTGTTGGACTAGTTATTGAGAATGTTAATTTTCCAAAATATTACAAAAATCACCTTCCTTATCAACTTTTAATTTAGTTATTCTAATGAAACAAAGTAACAATTATACAAAAAAAATTCAATAATAAGTATGTTTAACCCCTTAACCTACGAGTTAGATTCGAAGATGTTGGGCCGAAATTGTATGCAAGCTCGTGCAACGTGAGTCATTCGCACGACTTGTGTAACATGCTGATCGGGCCAATCGTAAACATAACGGACATTTTGTATTTTGCATTTTTGTATAAATAAACATTTTGTAATAAACAATTATTGCATTAGACTGTAATTGCATATCAAATATTCCACCTAATTTTCACTATTCACTGGCCCGACCATCCTACGCGGGCTATGCCCGTAATGTTCACTTCTGGCCCGACCATCGTACGCGGGCTATGGCCGTAATATTTACATTTGGCTCGATCACCGTACGCGGGCTATGCCCGTAATATTTATGTTTGACCCGACCATGGTACGCGGGCTCTGCCCGTCATTGTAGGTTAAGGGGTTAAAGGTAAAAGTACTAAAAACCATTTGGGCTTTGATATTTTATTAATTGTCTTATAGTGTAACCAAAAAAACTAGTGTTTAATATTAGAATTGTTATTTTCTTTTTTCCTTCAGCGTTTGAAATTGACTGGTTATTTCCTATATGAATCTGTACCTGACAAAGTGGCATATCACGAATGGTTTGAAAAGTTGGACCTACCAGATACTTTTGCCTCATGGTTTACAATAACAGAACTTCATGTATGGTTAATATTGGTTCGGTACATGGCTGAAGATATAACATCGATTACAAATGATAAGAAGAAATATGTAAAAGGAGAAGGCCATTTTGTAAGGAATTGTGTTATTGAAGCTCTGTGGGCTGATGTTGGAAACAGAATAAAGCTTTTAGAGGTAAGTAAATTTACATATATTAACCTTTTGAATGTAATCCAAACATCAAGAAACATTATTATTAACACATACATTGTATCAAAATATCCAATTCATGTTTTTTAAGTAGTGATTGATATCTTTGATAAAATGTGATGAAATTGTTGTGATATAATACGAAATATTGTAAAGCCTTTTAATTCTTTTATCCACTGACAAGATTAAAAACTTTAATTGCCTGAATATTCAGGTCATTCATCAACAAAAAGCTTTAACGCTTTTACATTTTTTTCATTATACCCACCTGTATAAAGTAATCACTATGAAAAAATTACTTTGGATATTTAGTAATCCTAATTTCTAAAATGATCTTTCTTACTATATTATCATTACATTGTTTATTATTTTTTGATACTTGTGAATCCATTGGTTTTTGGATAGGATATATTAATTGACAGCAAATGATTCATATGATCAGCCCCTTTGAAGCTTTCATACCTATTACCAGACAACCAGTAAACATATATATGTATATATATATATATATAAATATATATATATATATATGTATAGATATATGTACATATATATAAATAATATGTATATATTGACTTTTCTGTGACTGCTTTGACTGAATATATATTAAAATAATTCAAAATAACTTTATTTAATTGGTATTTACATCAGCATTGAATCATTGACTATTTTAACTTTTTAAGTATTAAGCTACCAGCGGCTCGGAACGGTATTCTGTTGTGAAAAGCCAGGCAGATACTCAATACTTGCTCTTTTAAATGAAATTTGACAATTTAACAATATCAAATAACTAAAAACTCTTAAATGTTATAATAGGATTTATTTAATATTATACTCTTAATTTTGGATTTAAAACTTAGGAAAGTAAGGTTCAAAATATCGTGTGGGACTAACTTTTTTTTCGAATGTGTTTATTTTTATTTCTTGTATTCATACATCTGTTACTATTTTTGATTTTAAATCAAGGCGCATGAATAATATGTTACTAGAATGTATTGTGAATAACTGTTAGAATACCAATATTTTTAAAAATATGTGTCAGAAAATCTCTGTCTTAGTTATAAATTAAATATGTCTATGGAATATTTTCAAAGTGCCATATACAATTCCGGACACTATACCATCTTTTTATGTATTAATTATACTTTTCATTGCAGGGAGCCAATCCCGCTATAGCTAGAAAACAAGTAAATGAACTATCGGAACAGTTCCAAGCAGCACTTGTTGCTTATGATGAAGGTTTAAGTGATGATAGAATTATGGCTTCAGCGATTTGGAGGAGGTTTTATTGTCTTTCAAATGATGTAGAAGCAGAGAATATTGAAAGAATTGTTCATTTCATTAGGCACCAGGTACAAACTATGATTATTAAATATTAGTACATTAAATGCCATTTTTTATTATTTTTACACATAGGGGCAATTATCGCTCGAACAGATGGTAGATCCGTCTTGACGTCAATAAAATATGTATGTATTTAATGGATTCAGGCGTTACATTGCGGAAGTCCATCCTAAATAAGAAAGGACCAATATCTAGCCACCTCCGCACATGCAGTGGTTGTCGTGCATGAAAGTGCACCGCCCGCCAGTGTTTAGCACTAATCTGTGTAGCAACTCCTGGGGATGCCCCGTGTAGGGGTGAAACACGTGTTGAGTGAATTTACGGTGGCGGTTGTGTAGTTTGCATTGTCTGTCGCATGCGCATTTACGGGCGGGCTGGCGGGCGGTGCACTTTCATGCACGACAACCACTGCATGTGCGGAGGTGGCTAGATATTGGTCCTTTCTTAAATATGTATGTGGTTAAAGGATTTTTAATTTGAAACATTTACAAATAAAAATGCATGTTCCCATCTTAAGGTGCCAGCAGTTGTTTATTACTTTATTAAGTACATGTTCGTCGTCTTTAAAATTCTCACAATATAGTTTAAACTTATATGTAGGGGTAGTGTCTTTTTGTACCAAATTTTGTCCTTAATTTAAATTTTCTATATATAAATTTTCAACTATTAGTGTTACCACAAACTATTATATTATATACCTTTATGTTATACATAATTATTATTTTAATGTTTTATATGTAACATATATTTTTCAGATTTCAGAACTTGATAAAATATCAAGCAAAGATTTAAAATGGAAACCAGTGTTTACATGGCTAAGTATAAATGATCACTAACTAGAAAAAAGGAATAATACTCTGAATAACAGTGTTATGACCAGCGAAAATTGTTATTTATTGTTTTTAAATGAAATAAATAATTTAATTTGCATTGCTTTTTGAATAAAATTTGTGACGGAGTTCGTCACATTTTTGGCTTTCCCATAGAACAGTCGTTACAGTTTTGCACAGATTATTCAACTTGCAGTCGTAATTGCAAAATGGCCACCTTTTGTCACTCAACTTTGAAAAATAGGCTGAATACAAATCTAGCAAATTGCGGTCTGTGGTTACCATTCGATGGACTAAATTGTCCATAGATGTAGGACTTAAATCGGGAAGCCCAAAATTATTCTTCATGTCGTACAATTGAAACCAATGTGGGCGACGGTTGGGGGTCAAGTTTGCTTCTGTGAGATTATAAACGTAACTCTCAATTCTGTGCGGCATCTGAAAAATAAAAGCGACGGTTGTTTTTAGTCAAAATGCAGGAATACTAGTAGTTTTAAAAAAATTATTGTAATAAAATTCATGAGCTAACAGATCACTGTGAAACGACTTTATAAATATCCAGAAAGTTTTGTAGAATTTATCGCCTTTCAGGTATCCCTATGCCTAAGCCTCTAAAATGGACACCGGGGACGTAACTAATAAGGTAGTCCAATCAAAGAAGCGCAAAAAGCGCTCCTCACTTGCCACGTCAACGGTCGCAGTCGGTGGCTTCTATTCTATCCACTCCGCGCCGAGAACCAAGTCCAGCAGCACCCGAGACCAAATCGTCACGCACTGGTCCTTCCTATCCGTTGGGATGAAACAAACAACCCCGCCAATTTATATTGACACGACCGAAAAGTGAGCAACATTTTGATTTCCCATGACGAATTAACATAAACCTGTCGCAACGTCGTCAACCTAGACATATAGGTTCAGCTCGAGAAGGCTGTCGACTTTAGAACTGTCATGCGCTTCATGCATCGCTCCTGTAGGATAGAGTACTTCACGCGGTATTAAAGTATATCTCACGGGAAATAACCGAGGAGGAGACCATTCCAATTAGTCTCCAGGTTAATGAACCAGAGGAAGCGCATTCCCTTCAATCTGCTCCAGGTCACCCTAGAAAAGAGTACAGAGATTAAAGAGATTTTTTCTCTGCGCACTATCCCCATGTAAAACGAAATTTCCAAACCAATTTGAAAACGGCCATCTATATGGCCACTATGGTGGCCATCTATGTGCCTAGGCAACCACAGCTCCCTAGATTGTCCTCGTCCCAAAAACCAATATTTGTTGCCGTCGTTCGAGCCTCCGACCTGCTTCCTCTGTGAACCAAAGGACTTTTGGCCAATTGCTATGGTACTACAACGACGCCCAAACCGCGTCAGGACCCGCCCTCTTTCGTCACGGCACTTCAATCGCGGACGCCTCAAGTCCCGGCACCCACATCTTTCTTTCCTCTTTTGTCAGCGTGGTAATGAACGGCCGCACCAGTGACCACGCCTGCAGCAAGTGTGCAGTGTCTAATTTGACTCCTGAAGTCGCACCACTTGAGGCGTATAAACTACCTTTCCCGTCTGAATCGAACTGCAATTATATGCGTTAACTCCAGCGTGAAACTAAAGAGCGCATCGCCCAAGTTCGGAACGGATGATATGACACTATCTCTGAAATCAAACCGTCACAAAAACATGCCCAACTATATCGCCCCTCGCACCTGAATAATCCGACTCTGGCCTTGCTCGACTCGATCGGCTGAAAGCCTGGTCGACAGCCCGGAGGAACAATGCCCTTTCGACCTCCTACCCGTGGGTCCGAATCACCTCTTAAAAGTGGACCGTGGAGTAAAAAAGCGCTTCCAGGACCCCAAACATTCGGCCACGTGATAATAAATTGAGGATGTCATCCACAATTTACGCCCGCATAGAGTGCCGGGCTCTGATGGTATACCAATAAGGTGACCTCCTCCTGAACAACACAATCCAGATTCTAGTTCTTGTTTTTAACGCAGTCATAACCTACGGAGCGTTGATATATTTCTATCATCATAATATTTTACGATAATATAAATACGTACATAAGAATTGTTAAATGTTACTATCTTGTAGTTCAAGTTGTAATTCGTGTACGTCGTAGCACATCCCACTCCCCATGCCATATTGATAGGTTTTGTAGGTTCAGTCAAGTTGTAGAATATCTTAAATTCATCTGAATGCACGTGTCCATTAAATTCTGCGGCAATTGTCGATGAAAATCTGTATAAACATAAAATATTTAAAGAAAAGTGGAACATCGCTTCGTCGGATTATAGTAGTTTTCTTAAAAATTAAATATATTAGGTTTTATATATTGACTTAAGAGAAAAACGGATGTCCTATGCCTGAAATAACGATGATGAAGAAAATCAACGAGATACGTGTAAAACAGATAAGAAATAGTAATTTAATTTTTTAAATTGATATAAAATTGTTTTATCCAACAACGATAAGGTCCATCACAAAGTGTATTTTGTAAATAAATAAACTTCGATTTAGACAGTGAAGACATTTATCTTGTACGAACAAGGTCGTCGGAAGACGCTTGATGGAAATCTATGAGAGAGTTATATATCCATCAGTAGGGGTCCTTCAGCTGAAATGATAAAGATGATACAATGGTATGTTAATCATTACTAACCTATTAACAATTCTGTTATATTCTCTTGTCCAAACATATGCTAAATCATGCACTCCAGGCGGAATATGAGTCAAAATATGAACTTTTTCCCCAGCTAATTCTGCTTTATGAAGCTCTTGTACCAGCCAATCTAAGTGGCGTTTTGGTTCTAAAGGATCATATACTAACCACCTGAAAAGATAAACGTTGTAATAACAAATTTATTAAAAACGTATTTAAAAAATTTAAATCATGATTACTTTGTTAATTTTGATCAGATCTGACGCAGCAGAACGGCATTTAATATGTTACAAAAAATTCCCCATTTTAAATAAAAAAAAAAAAACAAAAGGCTCATATGTTTCATATTGTGTTATGATGAAATTTTCGTTATATGTTTTAAAATCATCTGTCCACAATCAATAGAACAGAATTTGGAATAGGATATAATTAAAATTTTCTGAAACGGTTATATAAAAAACGATAAATCGTCTATAATATTTGTGCAAAAGTTTTACAACTAAAACCTTTTTGGTTGTATTAACGTATCTGGTCGGTAGTGACCGTTAAGTAAAAAAAATAATGAGAACAAATTTTTTGTTTTCCGCATATTACGCTTATAAAAGTTGTATTACTAATATTAAAAATCATTTATGTGTTGTGTTACTACAATCGATCAACTGATTTTGCACGTAAATCAATAATTAGCCTAATCTACTAAAATGTTAGTGTTCCACCATGTTCATATAAATTTAAACTTATATATACATACCAGTTATATTTATAAGCAGTATTGCTATTAAGCGAAATAACTCTTAACCCGGGTCTAACTATTCTTGAGAAATCCCCTCTTATTCTCATTGTTTCTTTGGCTTCATCTGTTAAATAATAATCCCATTTTTTTATTAAGGCCTCATATAACCATGTGGTATTTAACTTTGGTTCCTTTATCGTAGGCGGAGCAAATCTGTAATGAGAGAGAGAATCATTTGTTTTACACACACAAGCTACGCTACGCTGCCCCTTCCGCCGCCCGCAAAATATACGTTATATACCATATTGATACTCTAACTATTCTTGAGTAAATAATTATTGATATTTGAAAATATTATTGATACTCTAACTAGTCTTGATCTAAAATCTCGTGTTAGCACAATAAGTTAAGAATCCAGTGGACAGTATGTCTTACTAATTCGTCTATCCTCAAAAAGTTTAAAATTCAAACTATCTATAGCTTGCTTGCGTATAACCTTCAAATACTTCGTCAAAATTGAACAGAGGAACTCTAAAAATGGCTAGAGGAAGGTCACATACTCGCTGGACTAGTGCAGTTGCAAAGGCGTCATCGGCTCTATATATATTTCCAGAAACGGAAAAGCATATAGAAAAATGGCAGCGGAGACTGAAATGACTGGACACAAGTCTCAGTCAGGAAACGACAAAGATATACGTTATAAAAATTCTCATATATAAAAGGTTACTAAAGAGCCCCCGATAGTATCCTACAAGTGAAATCAATCATACAATTCGTATCTTTCAGGAGAATTTTATTCTCAAGCATCAATATTGTTGCAAACTGTATAGTAAATACTAACTGGTTTGTCGGCTGCGATTCGTGATTTCCAATTGCTGGAACAATTGTTACATTTTCTCCAAATGTTTTTCGCATTTTGTTAATTAAATATGAATGTATTTCATTAATTGTTGCATATGAAGTTTCCCAGACACCATGATCTATTGTGTCTCCTATGTAATATACAACATCAAACTGCAAATATAGGAAACATTTTGTAGAAATTATTTTTAAATTTAAAAATTATCACTGAAAAATATATTACAATTATATCATAGTATTACTCACTTGATGGGCAGACGCCATTCTTTCAATGACATCGTCGAACGCCCATTTCGGTGTGTCGCAATTTCTGTAATCACCCCAGTATCCGGCCGGTTCAACATTTCGCGAAAGTTTAGCTTTTAAACGATTCTTAATGCGACTTTCTTTAATTCTTGGAACGTCATTCAAATCAAGCAGTGTGTCATTACCGACAGTAATTACACTGGGTTCAATTATCGCGTCATCGGGGGTATCTCTTGCCCCGATTGAGCTTTGCTTCTGTCCTATTCTGCAACAGGTTGGCTCGTCACATTCAGCTACTCCAAATGCTTCATATAAAGGATCTATATGAGCGTCCGTTATTACAGCTATCGTAAGAGGACTTTGCTCGATATTTGGAAGCTGTAACATTTGACTTCGTTAATTGATGTTTCTCTTAAGCTTTATTAGTAATAGGTGAGTTAAAAATCCATGTAACACAAGGTGCTGCCCTAACAAATTTAAAAAATATTTATGAAGTCTTACTTTATTATCTTGCAATTTCTCAGGTAATTCAACTTCCCAATCGAATCTTGAGTCATTGTAACTGCAAAAGTTAGGATTATCAGCCCTTTGTAAAACCAAACCACAGAAGTTTCTCGGTGTTGCTTGTGGCGTATGCTTGATGATGTAAGTAATGATGTGCTGTAAAAAACTTTAAATTAAAAACTTCTAAACTAGAAATTGAAATATAGGCGGCAGATTTTTTAAAACTTTATTATTTTGTTACGTTAGTTATCAAATAAATACTTTTAAAATGATCATCTTCATTAATATTTTTAGCTACGACTCCTACGGCTGATCTACATACAGCTATGGAAGTACGCAGGTATCCCCATTGTATGTACAATAGGACCGGTTAAGAGTAGAGCATCTAGCGTCTTCTAAAGACCTAACAAAGTCTGTTCATTATACGTCTGGAAACCTTTCATGATATTATTACCGCAGATGTATGGAACAGCCATGCGGTTTTCATCACACATCGTAAATGAATTAAATGTAGGATAGAGTACTTCTCTCTATACCTAAAATTTTTATACAACATTTCTTCAAAAACCAAGTACATATAGTAATTTTTCTTTAACCTTTGAGATTAATCTGAAAAGTCGACCGTTATTTTTCTTCTGAAAGGTAATTAAGACTCTTTTCGAAGCTGAAACACTGTTTGTTAGAATTGAATAAATTATATCTCATGTAGTTAATCACATTAGAAACGCATATTGATAACAATAAAGCCCTTTATTTAGATCTTTCAAAGGGTTAATAACTAAGATTGAAATCTATAGTAACTTATAATTTATTTTTTATTAATTTTGGAAGAAAAGTTTGCGTGCCGGCAAAAGCCTCCTCCAACCGCTTCCATTCCATCGGACAAGTATATTGCTTATGTGAAAAAAGCTTAATTTTATTTTGCGTGGGTTAAAATGTAAGTTTAGGGAATAAATGAAAATACTCAACACAGTACTCGCAGATATTGTTAAATGAAGATTAGAAGTTATTTTTTTAAATGTTTCATTACATTAATATTCATAGCCGATAATACAAAAACAATATACTAACTAGATTCAGTGATATAGCTCCTTTGCAGACATTGTAGCTTTCGATCCCAAGTATAAAACATATGTTTGTCAAAGCTTCCGTTAATATTTCATCACTCGCGCCAACTTCAACCAATTCAAAAAGTCCTAAAAATGCACTACGACATATCAAACAATCGAGACTCTGAAACAAAATATTAAAAATGTTAACATATTATTTTTCATAGAGAAAGGTTTTGGTTAAAATCAAATAACGAAGTAAATGTATACGGATATATATACAAAGAAATGTTGTTTTAACACGTTTTTAAACACCATTCCGATGGGTGTTGATTGTGGTGGCAGGATATATCTGATTCTCATCACCGTTACTGTTGGACGTTCACAGCGAAACATAGGCTTCTCCCGTTAATTTTAAATAATACCAGTTGGAAGTGGCCTGTATCCAGCGTCTTGCGACCACCATAACAATGTCGAAAGACGATGTCCATCTTACGGTGTTTGCTATCCTATGCTCTCCTCTCCTGAACCTTTAAGTTTTAGCGGCCATCTGCCTTGCACGCTAAGTGGCCTACCCACCACCATTTCAGTTTGCCAAAGATAAAATAAAGCCTTTTTTATAAAGGATGGACATACAGACGCTACTAAGATTTTCTATATTGCTTCTAAATAGAAGTCTTATTATAAAATTATTAAATAATTTATTACTTACCGATCGGGCATTCGATTGACGTTCGTCTTCACTGGTAACGAACTTTGATCTTCGAAGTATTTCAAAAACATCGTTCTGTAATTTAGCTTCCGTAGTCGATAATAAATCGTTTTTCATATATTTCAAGAACACTTGCTCGACTTGATCTAGAAAACGTGGAATTAACACTTAAAATTTACTTATCAATCAATACGCAGATCCGTAGACGAACGACATAGCCCAACCGATTGGCAAGTTGAAGTAATAGTTAGCAGGCCAAATAGTACGCAGAACACACAGAGGCTCGCTGAGGCCTTAAAATTCTGGAGTGCATACCACCGACTCGCAAGCGCAAAGTAGAACGTCCACCCACAAAGTAAGTTTGTCCTTATTAAGGTCATCGGAAGGTGCTGGATGTAAGCCGCCTCCTACGGATCTTGTTAGAAATCTATGGTAGAAGCCTACCTTGAATAGTGAACGTTCTACATATAATTTGTCACATGAAAATGTTGGGATTGAAATTCACCATTATTGATATCCTCCACCTTTTATGTTATTTGAGTAAATAAGTTTTTATTCCTGGATAAAGCGCGACAATACTTCTAGAGGTCTGTTACACAATAACTTTTTCGCGCCTTTAACGTCATGTGATGAACATATAGTATGTAATGGAAATTAAGGTTAATGCGGATCATTTTATTATAATCGGTGAGAAAGTCACGAATATTTATATTTTTCTATTACATAGTACAGTCGATTCTCCCGAGTTGTTATCAATTTTGTACATGGTTTAAGACGTTGCCTTGTATCGTTTATCGTAAGATTATAATAATGCGGTGACATTATCTATAAATTCAACGTCAGGGTTTAATGTTTCACTTAATATTTAGTTTCATTTTGTCTGTGGGGATTTTCAGGTTATGCATGGTAAACATTATATATACAGTAATTAATACTAACCTAACCTAACCTAACCTTGGAACAAGGTAAATATTCATATGCATTTAAAAACCATTTAACATGTGCTTGTCGATGGTGTACTTATATTATAATGATTATCACCGATTAACATGACCATCATCATCACTTAAGAATTGCAAATTCTATTTTGATACAAATACATGGATTGTCACATTTCCCTATTGATCTTATTTATTTTTATAGCATATTTTATTGGCCTTTATTATTTATCAATGATAATCTAATCCTTAATGTTATAGATGTAGCAGTATTAACATTCAGGCTATCGAAGCAATGTAAATGACAACGGATGAAGGAACTAATACATTGACTCGAAAATTAGTTTATCTAATAAATATAACATAAACAATCAATGTACAGCCATTATTATTAATAAATACTTCCAATATTTATAGTACATTTCGTATTTAATTTTTTACATTTTGTGTAACGGCGAACTTATAGCGTACACATAAGCGTTCTCTACTAATCATCTAGACCAGGGGTGAGCAACCTTTTTTGGTCGGAGGGCCGCAGTTTCAAAAACAGTGGGCCATGAAAAAAAAAGTATATATTCAAGGTTCAAACCATATTCTAAACGTAATTTATGTTCGTAATCAACCGATTTACAACGAATTAAACACTTTTATTATCTTAAAAGTCTTGATTCTAGCCTTTTTTTTTTTAAAAATTAAAAAAAAATTTATATTTACTTGCCTCGAGGGCAGCGGGTTGCTCATCCCTGATCTAGACTAGTTTAGAGATAACAAGAAGGCAGGTGTGTAAATATCGTGATAGATAACATACAATACATAATAAATATTTTATTATCTAGTTAACGCTCTAAGTAGCACGTCCTGTTGTGAGCAGAAAGAATGGCCGCTAAGGCGTTAAGATTTTAGTGTGAAGACTAAGGATTAACAAGAGCAGCTTAAGTAAGTAAGTAAACCAGAGGAGGGAAACACAAAAGATGTTACAGTCCCCGGAAGACACTGGAGTCAATCCGCTTCCAGGCGACCCCATTGGAAATCTATAAGAATATATAAGACGCCTATTTCCAGCGATGTATGCCCTACGACTGAAATGATAATAAAAATGTAATTATATATAAATTATAGACACTATATAATATACAAGTTTGTAAGATAATTACGTAAATTCTTTCGCTTATCGGTCTCGAGCCTTCGTTTTTTACAGTAAATAGTGAAAAGATAATCTACAGATTAAATAAATATAGTTTATCTATTAATGTTTATATTCTATTATGTATAAATTTTCGGTTATAAAGGACCTTAAAAATAAAAAGTAGTATTTATGTACATAATGTAACGCATCTTCGGTTTAACACATTCCTTAAGATTAAATTTCAATTCAAAGCTTTCAATGAAAACGCCGACGAGAATACTTTGGGCACACTCCTAGCGTAATTAAAGACAAATGATTATAAATACACGTCAATTACTTACTTTACATATGATACATTACCTAGTCATCAATACAACATTTTTATCGATTTATTCATATTACTACTGTACGTCATGAGAAAAAGGCTTTCCATGTCTGTTCAAATTGATAGAAACTAGAATTAAATTGAGCTCCTCAATAAATGTAGCCTTGATTTTATAAAACATTCCTACCAAAGCTCCAAACGTTGACCACGTTTATCTGAAAATATCTCACAACGAACTCAGACTTTTTGGTGACCACTTTCACAAATTTATATGCTTTGAAATAAAAGTTAAAATACCTATAATACTATTTACATAATGTTCGTTGCACAGATTTATTTTTCTGCGTCGTATTTTATTCGGTCTTTCATCCAGAAGCTTTAGACCCCAGCGATCTTTGGTTCTATACGCTATGTGGTCTGTTCACTGCAATTTCCACACATTGCCCAGATATATCATACTGGATCTACATAATTAGTGTTTTTAAAATTTAAACTTACCAGGTCTAATGAGATTATTGGCGAAACTTGATGCCAGCATTAAAAAGAACGTAAAAAACGCTTTCATCTTTGCTGTACAACGTAACAGCCTGCTAAAACTAAACAGCTAACTGCTAAAATGATAGACAATAATATTCTTCAATAATTTATGCAAATAATTACTAAGCGTTTGCAAATAAATTATCCTTTAACCAACATTTTTAAAACATTACAGACAGAACCTAAGATCTGCTGCTGTCTAAAGCAGACCGTAAACTGATTTGAAAAAAAACTATCAGTTATTACTTGAACACTCTGCTATCGATTTATCAGTTTTTCTGATTACGTTTAAAGCGCAAGAGAAAATAATTTAAAGGTCAACACGTGAATTGTTTTTTTATTGAACTAGATTAGCGATAAGACTAATTTGCAGAGCGTGACTAACATTATTATTATTAGCAAATAATTAGGAATTTTATACTGAACATTCCATATGAATATTCCAGACATTCTTTTCAATGTTTATTCACATTTAACTATAGTACCTTCTTGTTCTTCTTTTCAGTGGATAGACGCCCACTGCAAGGAATAGACGAAAAGATCCCCACCGGTCTTGCGTTGCCTGCATTCAGCGACTTCCTGCAAGCTTAACTATGTCGCCGCTCCACCTAGTGGAGGGCTTACTCACGCCGCGTCTACCAGCTCGTGGTCACCACTCAAGAACCTTTCGGCCTCAACGGCCATCGGTTATGCGTGCCAACTGCCACTTCAGCCGAACAACTTTCGAGCTTCGTGGGTAATCTAGATTCTTCTATAGTATATAACTATCGTACTTAGATGCAATTTTGTTCAATAACTTTATGCCATCTTGTAAATAATGACATATTTCCGTTGCTGTACAAATTTTGGAAATTTTGTTAAAAAAAAATTGCAAGTGGTTTTATTAATTCTCTCTTGATGGTAACCTGACATTGCCTGGAGAATTCTAAAGATTCCGACACAAGTGTAAGATACGATAAAACGGTAATACTATATACCAGATACATACAATATCTTCTCCCAGCCAAAGTATTAATTTTCACTGTCTGTGCAATGTGTGTGGCTAGACCATTATAATTATGGAAAATCCTTTGTTATGATTATTTGCAGCCGTTATATCTCAGCTCCTAGTTAGATTCTCATTAGTTATTGACAGTAGAAATCATAATCGATGGTGGTATGACCGTCGGTAAAAACTCATTATAAACATTACCATTCCAATACCACCATACCAAAAGCATCACCTTATTGCGTTAACCCGGGTTATGCCAGTGAAGGCAGCATTTTTCGAATGGTTGCCCCAACTGTTTTGTGATCCATTATCAATACTTCAGCTACGTTGTAAATGCTGATATGGTTTCTTTTTTTTTTAAATGGCATCTATTTAATCCTTAACTGGGCAATCTTAAGTGAGGTGCATCTTTAATATCAAAATTCACGCATTTTTTTCGTTATTAGAGTTTGCCTACAGTTTGAATACAAGACAAATTGCAATTTCAATGACAGGTAACCTCAACATGCGCTAGGTTAGCAAATAATATTTTTTGAGAAAAAAAAAACAGATCAACTATTGATCTATTTGCATACATACTATACTAATTTAAAATGCTTAAGCCCACTTTGTAATATTCTGCATTAAGTCCATAAATGTCACAATTTTTTACGGCATGTGTTGCCTTTTTTCCTTTATTGAAGTAAAATTTTAAATTGTTTCGAATTTCTACATTAGATCCACTCATTTTAAAAGAACTAAACTAATGAAAACTATCTCAAAACAACATTTTACTAACTAGTTTCCTTTTTTAAAATGTAAACGTAATGAATATAGTACACTCAAAGATTTTATCACAAGTTTATAAATACTAATTGCGAAAAAGACTCCTCGACCTAATATATTGATAAAATATATAACAAATAGATAGCAGATTCAATTTTTATTTTTGTACATTTTAATGCATTTTGTGGTTACCTAGTATTCAAACTGCAATTATTAAACTTTGTATTTATGTGCAATATCGTAATTATTGCTGGCAACCCATAATGAATAAAATAAATAAGAAATAGATTTTATCTAATTATTAGCAAGTCAATAAACAAAAAGTTTATTATCAAATTCAGATGTAAATGAGAATATAATTTAAAATAAATTACAAGCATATCAACCAAAACTAGTTTTCTCTGTTCCACAAAAACGGATATATATTAAGTTTTATCAAAAAAGACGTCAAGGGAAAGCCATTAATAAAATATCATTAGATAAATAACAGTTTAATACAAAAAAAATATTACATGGTCCAACATTTTTAATTATTTTTACAATTGGACGTAAACATCACGATTAGACTTCAGTCATTTCAACGTCTTCTATGTTTAAATCGTCTAACATTTCGGCGAGCGTGATGCGCGGCAATGACGGGTCGATTTCGTCAGTATCAACTGGTAACTTATTGGAGTCTTTGAAGATATTAATATTCTGTCTAAACGCGGGATCCTCTTCCAAATCGTCCAAGAATTCATTGTAGTCCCTGAAAACAGAACATAATAAGTAACAAATGTACATTTGATTTCTGTTTCTTTAGCACAACAAATACAAGCTTGTTATACGTTAAATATGTTATACCTTTCTCAAGGCTTCATAATATTAGTAACTATTTTGTGGGCAACTGTACAATATCAAGTTCGTGTAATGAAGGACTTTTAAGTGAAAATAAAGCTTGGGAATGATTTGCTCTACCACAGTATGAAGGATATTGCAAAAGAGACCCAAAAAAAGATCCGGTTGTTGTGAGCTCTGCCCAAGCGCTTTTGGAGCCCTCACAACTTTTACATAATAGGGGAGCTCAATCTGGGAACATGTTATTCACACTTTTTTATACTAAATTCGGGCTTGCGATATATATGCCCTTTAATCTAAGTTACGGAAGTATGAATGAATAATATATATCAGTAATGACGTATCATTCAACCTGTCATTTAAATTCTCATTGGCGATTCAAAAAAACTTTTACAATTTTAGTTATTTAGGAAAATCAATCTTTTTACATTTATCGTAATGTCAAAACGCTTCTAATTATTAATTTAAAAAAAATAACACTTTTTCTGATTTATAGCCATTCAATTCCATCACATAATAACCTTTATCGAAGTATTACAAAAAGTAAAAAATTCAATTGTATGATGTTACTGAAGCGCGATAATTAATAAAGCAATGTTAATCATCACGCTCTGATAACACACCTGTTTAGCGAAGAGTAATAAAGCCATGCATGGATCATACACACATACACTTGATTATAGTTTAATTATGTATGTATTATGTATGTCATCAACTGAAATATTGGATATAAGGAGGCCTTGGATTTTATGGCTTTTTCTTTATGATATCAATCTTTTTGTTTATTCTTATTGTACACTAAATAAAAGAATTGCTTGGCTTTAAAGTATTTAAATACAAGAAAAACCTATAAATAAACAATAAAAACGTTTAAAATTTTTATTGCCCGAGTTTATTTAAAAAAATATAAATAATATATAAATATTTACATAATATTGTTTCATTTAAAAAAATTAAAGTATAGTGTTATTATTTTAACGAGCGTGGACCGCATAAAAGTTTCACATAAAAATAATTCAAAACTTTAGGCTTGTCACTCGCGTAGATCAATGACGAACAAAAAATATCTCTTTGCTCTCTTAGAAAATAAAGATGAGACTTTTCGGCATTCACCTCATTATCAAAAAACTAACTCAGAACACACGACACGAGTATGTTAATGTAATGAAATATGTATATATGAAAAATCGAAAGAATTAAATTTTGAAACGATATTTTTTTGTTTTTAATTTTGTCACTTTGATTTCAATTTGAATGGAACTTTTTCATACTGTACAAGAGATGCATAAAAAATACCGCATAAAAGGTACAGGCGAATCAATACCTAATTCTAGAGTCAATTCATATTTTTTAAACGACAAATATCTTATTTACAAGAAAATAATTATCTTCTTGTTTCTGTTTAAATGCCATTGGTGAATTGTCTGGCGATGCAAATTATCATTTTTACTAATTTTAATGTATGTACTGTCATTTAACTACTTTAAACAAAAGTGAAAGATTTTCTTACAAATAAAATCAATCGTCTAGATAAAATAAGCGTTAAATCAAATCATACCTTTATGTGCGACATTATCGACTTAGTGGTTTCTGCGTGATAGAATCACTGTAGTATCACGCACATGCGTAAACAATTTTAAAGTAATGTTTTAAATTGAAAAAAAAATGTCTGGTACATATGTGGATAAGATAAAATTAATCGGTTTTTAGGCTTTAATTGAAAAACATTAGTCATGATGACCTTTTGAAATATTTACATAATATTATGTGTTATATATACATTATTTAAATTCCTAACTACCAAATACCACAGACCTTGGAGAATTGTGTGACAAAATTAAGTAACATATTAGTATACCAGAGAACTCAAGCCGACAATTTGCCTACCAACTAGATCGTTATGATGGATATGATGACGAACACTATGGCGCTTCAAGCGATAACTTATAACTAATCAACAACAAACAAGTTAGTTTTTATTTGTCTACCCTAAATAAATACATTTAAACAATTACATTTTTTTTGTGTTCACTCAATAAAACCTAATTGTTGTTTCAATTAGCAAGTATATGCAATTTTATAAAAACGAATATTTACTACTATAGTTATTTTTGCACAATATCTAAAAATAATTACTTAGCAACAATTTTTATTTGAAAATAAGTAATCTTGAACCAAGTATGCGCTTGGTTAGTTTGTTGTTTTTTATTAACACCAAATTCAAAATATTTATTCAATTTGGCATTTACATGCACATTTGAACCGTTGATTATTTTAACATTATAACTAAGCTACCATCGACTAGAAATGCTGATCTGCCGAAAAAGCCAGACAGAAATTCAACAGTCGCTCTTTTTAAATGACATTTAACAATTTTTGTTGTATACTTTATAACTTATACCACGTAAATGAGTCAATAAATCAAGTTTCATACATTTCGATCAACTAAAAACTGAAACTTGAATGCTGTAATAGGATTTATTTAACGATGTTTTAGATATAAAACTACACGCGTACACTCTGACCTATGAAGGATTTGCTAGCTTTTTAAACACGAAATTAAGGAATTAGTTACGTGTTTATTTTTATTTCTGGTATATATTATATCTTAAAAATAGTGACAGTATATTTGATATGAGAATTTCAATTTTTTATTTTTTTTTATTTTAAAATTGTATGTTATTAAACATGTACTGAGAAACAACTGTTAAAATACCAATTTCTTAAAAACCTTTTCAGGGAATCTCTAGATAGGAAGAAATTACTCATATATTGTACATAAACTTGAAGTTAGAGATAGAACATGCCTCTAAGTTACAACATTAATACAGTAATAATACAATGTAAAGAAGTTTTGCTGAAATTTTGGTTTCAATCAATTAAATGACTTAAGTGGATAATATATGAATTTTGATTGATAATTAAGGTAATTGTGACACATAATACAATTATCCGCACTTTATCATTTCAATTATGAGAAACATAAATTTATTATGATAATATTATACAAATAAATTTTACATTATTAATGAGCTGTTTAGTCTGGGCAGGACAAAGACTGTTATTACTGACAAAGGCATTTAAGCAGCCTCCATGGAGCAACTGATAAGAGTGCTCTCTTGATGTGATTTTTCTGGTATTGTTTTTAGTTGTTTAGAAAAAATCACGCGAATTAAATTAATTATACTTATGCATTATAAACAATAAATTATTCTGATGCACTTTCTAATTTATGGAGTGTTCACTGTAAATTACATATTACAAATATCACAATATATTATACATTTATAATAAATAAATATACTGCAATGATTGGCAATAACAGTTTCTTATCACCATCATCAATAGTTTGCATCAGCAGATATAGAGCATCTAATTAGAGCAAAAAAACTTTAGTTCTCCTTGCCTCAATTATGTAAGACATTGTAACCTGCTAGTTTTACAAAAATATGTGGACAAAACTCCCATAAAGTATTGATTTCCTTTGAATCTTAATTGACCCATCTCATTATTTTCTTTACCAAAATTCTAGTATTTGAATATGCTAATGAATATGTAAGTTTGCTTGTATTCCAATTGCCTAGTGTAACCCTATACAGACTATATGTGATTATATTACCACTAACAAAGGTCTGTCTGTCTAGATTAGAAGACATGAATACATGTTCGAAAAAGATTTACCCTTGTTTGCCTAAACGTGGATCGACGACAATTCTAACTAATTTTTCTAATATGATTTTGTAAATTCTTTTGATGTTTTGTTTAAGATGAATTAACGTTTTAATTACAGATGTCGAGCAAGTGATGCTAGTTATTACGAGTGTGGGAAGCACACAAAAATCAAAGATAAAATAAGAAACTAGTAAGTCCAATGAATGTTCTTTGTCACTGATATAATGCACAAATTACAGGAAAACCACCTATGCGAATATGGCAATGTTATGCAGAGGAAGACTGTTATATCATCAAGAAATTTTTGGAAATCTGTAAAGCAAAAGGGACCTCATACACACTGCTACTGCCAATGACCTGGTTGACAACTAACAAGAAAGATATGAGGAGATTTAAACACAAAAAGTTGCTTTAAAAATATGTACAGAGACATGGATTAAGGGTACCAAGCACAAGAGAAAATGGATGTAAAAGTTCAACTTACTCATTACTGGAACTAAGCCCTTCATGCAATTCATCTGCCATATGTTTGAGTTTCCAATTGCGTGCACGTCTTCTGGCAGCCTTCTCCCCATAATGTTTCTTCACAAGAAACACATCTGGTATTGAATCCCGGTCGAGCTTGTCGAAATTTGCATCATTCACATTTGTATCACCGAGATTGTATCTATGAAAATGTGTACAAAATTAACAGATTTTAATGTAAAATTTACAGGTACATACATTATTTGAGACTAGAGCATAGAGCTAGATGGAAGATCAACCCTTTATACAAAAAAACTCCAACACCTTTTACAAAATATATGTACCATTTTAATATTATAAGATAAGGCAAGTGTAGCCTAGGACATCCACTAACAAGGTGGACATATGTTAAGAAAGAAATATGTAGTATTTGGACTCCCAACCCACGTTATTCAAAATCTATAGTGAAGCTGAAATAATGATCAAAAAAATATAAGATGGTTAAATAAAGGTTTTTCATGAAAATATATCCCATGAGACATTTCAAAGCCAATAGAGGATAATGCCGACTCTGTTGTGTACATAAGGAAAACAGAATATTGTACACATCCCTTTAAGACTTTATTGTATTATAATGTCAACAATAATTATAAAAAAAAATTAAACAAACATTAATTAAAATACAAATATGAAAAAAAAAATCTCTAATACTTTCTCATATATTTGAATGTCTTTCTTAAAACAGAGATGAAAATATAATAGTATATAGGTGAAATTTTCGAATGTTAGCTACTAGATTATCTTTTCTACAAATTTTATTATACATATAAATTCATAAAATTATTATTAATAACACAAAAGAATGAGATATATTTTTTAAAAATTGGTAACATTTGCCTCCCCTAGCACTACTAATTAAGTTGCTACATAATTAGTTGTAGGTGAATCTTACCCTAAAACAGTATCACCGGGTTTAAGGATATGACCCAAATGGGTTCTTGTATGAACGGGACTGACATCAAGTCCAAGTTCACTGGATTTAACCACCCACACATCAGCAATCACATGCTTGTTTGACACTACACCCTGACCTGGGAAAGTTTTCTTTTCCTAAAAGAAAATTACAATCACATTTTGGTTCATTGTTATCAAAATTTCAAATGATTATTAAAAATTTACATATGACTATTATATAACATAATTAAATTAAAATTCAATATTTATTTTTCAACACCTAATACTTAACTGTAGTTCACTTTTTAGTGAGACTACTACTTGCCAGGTGTGGTTTTTATTGCCTCAATATTTATCATTTTGCTTTTACAAGAATATACATCATATAAAACAAAAACGGTACCTAAATCATGCAAAATATTTCGATGTATATCCACAAAATTTTGTAATTTAATAGCAAACAGACAAGTGTTGATTTGACCTTCACAGACATCTTCTGATCTATGTAAATCTAGTTTTGAGTAACTGTAAAAGTCGAAGTCTCCTTTCAGAGGCACTTGTTCCCATCCATTGAACATCAACTTAAGCAAACTGAAGACTTGATGGCCTCTCCATATGATGAAATAAACAATAAGTAATGACCAGTACTACAAAACAATACAGAAATGTCCTCAATACAAATTAAAATACTTGTAAAGTTGTGTTATGATGTGATGAGTGCAGTATTTTTAAATAACAAAAAAGATTTGGGTGTATAAATTATACTTACATGTTCTTTTAATATATCAATATCCATAACAGTGTATTCAACTAACTGTTTTGGATTACATATAGGAGTGAAAGGATGTCTCCAATAAACAGTAGATGAAAGATCACATACTGAAAGGAAATTCAAATATTAACATTAGGGTTAGGATCAATTTTAAAATAAAATCTTATATTGACTTGTTCATCAGCCCTAAGCACCCTAACACATATAGCTAACAAACAATAATTAATCAAATTTTAAATGCAAATATAAAAAAATAACAACATTTTTATAAGATAAGTTGTTTGTCATATATAAATATGAAACAAACTTCAAAAAATTATTGTGAAATTATTCCATAGTGTCTTACTTTCATCTATCACTATATTAAATACTATTAATAGAAATAGTATCACATCAAAACATACCTTGTCCAGTATTTGGATCAATTAAATGTATTGTGCTGGTCACTCTAGAAACAAGACAAATAGGGGAAATAGATCCCAACTGATGTGTTAATTTTTTTGGCAGACACACTACACTGTCCTTGGACACCGGAACTATTTCAATGCTAAATGTAAATTTATAGTTATAGATATTACTGTGAATATCATGTGATATTAATTTCTTTGAATGTTGACATTTAATTGGTAACACTGATTGAACAAAATCTACCATTTTACGAGCAGTGTTTTCAGTAGCATAAAAAAAGTCCAGGCCATCTGAAACAATTTAATTTTATACTTTATTCACTCTTTTTACAACTTATGTAATGGTTATTTAACACTTTATAAGCATTCTCTACCAGTCAACCTAAATATTAATAATTTATTAATACAATTAAAAACTAACAAGTACATACATAACTCCTGACTCTTGTCTAGTTTATTTATATCAAAATCATTATCAAAATAATTTTGTTATAAAACGATAATGTGTTTTATTTCAGTCATGGGATTAACAATTTTACAGAGTTTTAAATGGCAGAGGTTTTTTTCCTTTATACTGGAAATGTGACTAGGTGACTTCTCTTATTTAGTCAATCTTGCTAGCAATACTTTGAACAACTTTTGAGTTAGCAACTTTGATAATGGTTGACACAAACCCTTATTTTATGTAATAGTGCATCTACAAAATTATAAATGTAATGCTAATATGTTACATAGTGCAAGAAAATTCAATGAGATTTTATATTATTTAGATATTGATTTATTTTGCACTAATAGTTTGGTAGTGAGACATAAAATGTCTAAATTATTTTTTAAATCACATTTGACAAATAAACAACATCATATTGAACACAAATTGGTCTCTAGTGTCTGTGTTTAGATTTTAATGAGTTTAATTTTTACTATTATTTGTATATGTTAGTAGTATTGTAAATGTCTATTATGTTTTTGAGTACATGTTTATACAGATAAAAATAAATGGGAACTTGTAATCATTGAACTTTTAAGCTAGTTAAGTTTAATTATTAATTATTAGACTGTAGGCTTAGCTAAAATTGTGAAATAATTAATAGTAATATAAAAAATTAAGTAAGTGCTCATGTATGTAATTTGCCTAAACCACTCTAAAACTAAGCTCTGCTCAAGCCTTTACATTCTACAAAAAAAGTTTGCAATGCACTACAGAGGTGCTCAAATAAGGAAAAACTTGACTTAATTGGTTTCATTGCATTTGTCCCATTTATTACAATTATACATGTTATAAACATTGAGTGTTTTTTATACAATGTATTTAAAGTTTTATTTATGATAAAAGGGATTTATGTCAAGAAAAATATCATGTACATTTTTTATGCCTTGAACACTGACATTTGCACCAAATATCTCGACTAATATTTACATTTCAATATTACTCTTAATGTAATTTCAATTGAAGACCAGAAAGACCAAATAAAGTCAGAAGTAAACTGATTGTTTTAATTTAACCTCTAACTATGTGTATTAATAATAAACTTGCATATTAATAATAAACAAACAAACTCAAAATGAATGATTTACTTGTGTAACTTTTACTTTCACTTACCATGTTTAGGTTTAATACCTAAAGTGTTTTCATGTGCTTTGTGTTTAAGAATCAATTGTTCCAAGTAATAAAATGTCTTTCTATTGTTAGCACGCTGTCTTATTTGCACTAGGGCACGCCAGTAATCTTGAGCTTCAGACCTATGGCAGGCATCACACATCTGATGTTGAATTACAAATTCTACTATAAATGTTTGTTGAAGAACTGCTCCACCCATTACTTCACCTTGAACTGTTAATTTTACCTAGAATATAACATAAAAAAAAATATTTATACCTTTGCACTTTAAAGTCTATTTATGTTTAACTAATAAAACTATTGATTTCAGATAATATTATTACATATTTGGTAACCAAAAAATTATATTAATGAAAAGCTTATTCTTACTTTAATTCGTTTTGAATGGGGCTCTGTCCAAGCAAAGCCAGCATCAATCAACTTGACTCTATTTAGACCCTTCAGCCTTTTTAAACATAAGGCTAGTAATTCTCTTGACTCCAATGCACAGACCAGCCATTCAGCTGGAGGTTGTAGATATCTGTTACAATAAAACAATGTTAAGACTTAATTTTTTAAATTTAGTTCTGATTGTAATATAGAAATAAGTACCAACTATGAGCCGAAAAAGCTTATTATTAGCGGAGAGTAACTTTTGATCAATTCAAGAAAATCAAGTCATGGGTTTCATTATCGATAGATGGAAACTGCGTAAATATTGTGAACAGGGGATGAAAATTGTAAATTGTGGATAAAAAATGTGAAGGAAAATTTTGCGTGAAAACTTATAGATACGAAAAAATAGAAAAGAAATAATCTAACCACTAGGAAAATTATTTGGCATTATATAATTATGATAAATTACCTTTCACAACCTCTACAAAAAAATAAGGTAGCTTGTTTGGGAATTCCATCTGTAATGTCAACATGAGCTCGTAAACATGCTACACACATGTTAGAGGGATTCGTCTCTATAGGAACAGCACATTGGCAGCATAATCTGAAAATAATAAAATAGAACTATTGTAATAACAGCTAGTGTTAATATTACACGTGATTTTAATTCTAACCTCAAATAGCGAATACTTACATGCGAGCACTTGTAGATGATAGTTCATTTTCCGGTTTAATATATTCCATGTTCAAGCAAGACTATATTTAAGACTAATATTTAAAATAACAAGACTTTTTTTGTATATAACGTAAAACCTGCGAGTTTTTATTAAAAACAGCACTCTTAACTTAAACTGTCATGATCATACAATGAGTATATCGACAGTTGAGATTATATAAACAAATTACTATAGAATACATATAACTTTTACGAATAATATAGTACACTCTGTGGGAGTTAACTGTCACAAAGGTTACTATATTTATTACTTTTCGTTTAGTTTTCCTAAAATTAAATTTAATTACTAAAAAAAATTTTTTTTTCAAAAATACAACCAATTGAAACTTAAATAAAAGCCCATAAAGCAGCATTGATTTATATTTAGCAACACGAACAATGTAAAATAAGTTAAAATTTTACTTTAGTACTCGAATTTGTTCAGCCTCTCTCTATTATATTTTAATGTATGGCAGACATTAAGAATCGTCGCTCTACAATAACAATGATTCGATAACACATCTACCCATCATCCACCTCTAAATTGCTACAATTCGTGGGAGCTGTAGCAATTATACTCTTTTAGATTGGTTTTCAGTACCGTCAGTTTCTTTGTTTGCAACGAGATCAATTGAATTTGCCCACTTGGATAAATATGGATCGGTTTAGTAATTGCTCAAATTTGACATAATTAAAGCATAAAAATTCTTAACATATTTATAGGTGCACTATATAAGAATAAAATCTGTTTAAAATGTTAATATTTAAAAAATCAATAAAAATAAGTTTACACTAATATTTTATCCAACCATAAACAATTGTTTTTTATTATAGCAACTATTTCCCTTGAACGGAAGTACATAAAAAAATTGTTCTCGCCAGCCTCTTACGTAAACTCATTTAAAAGAAGAACTGGAATTGCACAAGTACAGCACATTTCGGCGAACGAGTTAAGAAAACGAACATGTTTTCTACCGCTGGAAGGGCCGGCCTTTTGGCTGCGAGGACTGCAGTTAGCAATTCCTTAACTGAAAAAACACCCTTGGCTGCCGGAGCCCTAGTGAACAAACGAGAATATGCAGCCAAAGTCGCAGGAAAGGGTCAAGGTAAGGTTGTTGCAGTCATCGGAGCTGTTGTGGACGTTCAATTCGAAGATAATCTTCCACCCATCCTAAATGCTCTAGAGGTTCAGAACCGTTCTCCCCGTCTCGTGCTGGAAGTGGCCCAGCATTTGGGAGAGAATACTGTGCGTACTATTGCCATGGATGGTACAGAAGGTCTGGTTCGTGGACAACCAGTATTAGATTCGGGTTCTCCAATTCGTATCCCGGTAGGAGCAGAAACTCTTGGTCGCATCATCAACGTGATTGGAGAGCCCATTGACGAGCGCGGTCCCATTCCCACCGACAAAACTGCAGCTATTCACGCTGAAGCGCCTGAGTTCGTGGACATGTCTGTTCAGCAAGAAATTCTCGTCACTGGTATCAAGGTAGTAGATCTTCTAGCTCCATACGCAAAGGGAGGAAAAATCGGTCTGTTCGGCGGGGCTGGTGTCGGAAAAACTGTACTTATTATGGAGCTGATCAACAATGTTGCCAAGGCCCATGGTGGTTATTCTGTGTTCGCTGGAGTTGGCGAGCGTACACGTGAAGGTAATGATTTATATCATGAGATGATTGAGTCCGGCGTCATTTCCCTGAAGGACAAAACTTCTAAGGTAGCTCTGGTATACGGTCAAATGAATGAGCCCCCTGGTGCACGTGCCCGTGTTGCTTTAACTGGACTAACTGTGGCTGAATATTTCCGTGACCAAGAAGGTCAGGATGTACTTCTCTTCATTGACAACATTTTCCGTTTCACTCAAGCTGGTTCAGAGGTGTCAGCTTTGCTGGGTCGTATTCCTTCTGCTGTAGGTTACCAACCAACATTAGCTACTGACATGGGTACTATGCAGGAACGTATTACCACCACAAAGAAGGGCTCCATCACCTCAGTACAAGCTATCTATGTGCCTGCCGATGATTTGACCGATCCTGCTCCTGCCACTACATTTGCTCACTTGGATGCAACCACTGTATTGTCACGAGCTATTGCTGAACTTGGTATCTATCCAGCAGTAGATCCTCTCGATTCCACTTCCCGTATTATGGATCCTAATATAATTGGTGCTGAGCACTATAATGTTGCTCGTGGAGTTCAGAAAATTTTGCAAGATTACAAGTCCTTACAAGACATCATTGCCATTTTGGGTATGGATGAATTGTCTGAAGAGGATAAGCTGACTGTAGCCCGTGCCCGTAAGATTCAAAGATTCTTGTCCCAGCCTTTCCAGGTAGCTGAAGTTTTCACTGGACATGCCGGTAAACTTGTACCACTTGAAGAAACCATTAAGGGATTCTCTAAGATTTTGCAAGGTGAATATGATCACTTGCCTGAAGTTGCATTCTACATGGTTGGACCCATCGAGGAAGTTGTTGCAAAAGCTGAAACATTAGCCAAAAATGCATAATTAACCTGAATGTACTGTCACTTAAATTATCAATGTTCTGTATTTAGGGAAAAATCAATAATTTATTGCATTGTATCCTGCATACCAAAAAAAGGTTATTAATGAATAATCAAAGTAGTGCATGGTTATGTAAAATGTGATCAGGTTAATAATTAATAAAACTGCCAAAATACTCTAAGAGTTTTATTTTAGAATAAGAAAACAAATGAAATTAGTGTATTACACATTTACAAAACAAAACATGAGTTATTGAAATGTATAGTTCCAAAAATATTAAATAACATAAAAATTCAAGTTACAAACATCAAAATGTGGTTTAACTTGTTTATGAAAATATTTTTTCCATAAAGGAAATTCTTTTATCATTTCTTTTAAAATCCTCCATTGATTTGGTATTTTGGAGGTTCCCAGTTAATTTAACAAAATTAGTAATTACATTAACAGCTATGTGCCAATTACAAGCCATATACGGAAAATAAAAATTATTGTATGTAGGTACCTATAACATTTTTAAATTTCCAAAAACTTGTTATGTATACAATTTTTAAAATATGCTCAGTACGTAAAATGCTTTTTAGTTTTGTGTACTAACGGAAAATAAATGAATGTTAATGCCATGGTTTACTACACTAAATTGACATAGATCTTTTAGTAAGGAGCTCTGGCAAAATGGAGGTGGAAGAGATTGTTGTGGCCTGTACTTATTCTTTGGCGCTGATAAGTTTGTCACTGCTAAGGAGAACCATATGATTTAATTTGTCCATGCTTTAACAGGAGATAAATCGGTTATTTTTCAATGTATAAAAAAAGTTTTTTTCCCGGAGTTTCCAAATGAATTATGTAATAGTAGTAACCTAGACAAAAAACTAAAAGGTGAAGCTACAGTATTCAACTACAAAAGTGGGACTTTATTCTTAAAAAAATCTTATATAATTACGTTGTGTCGCCGTCGAAGAAGCTAAAAAGAAATCAGTTACGTATTCAGTAAAATGTATATGATCAAGAATTCCACGTGAAAATAGGTGAATTTTACTAGAATCCATCTCTTAATTACAATTACTAGTGTAAATTCTATTAATTACTTTAAGTTAGAAAATATTTTGCTGTGCTGTTTAAATGGTAAAATTTAAATGTTTATAAAAAAGCAGTGAATAAGTTTAGTCTATTATTATTTGAAATAATGATTAGGTGGATTGATTAAAACGCATAATAAAGTCGTGCTATTAAAATTTATTATAAATCTCATTTTGACTAACACCCAAAATCAATAGACTAGATATACTGGAGAAATTGTAAACCTACAGAAACTGATTGAATACATGTTTAAAAATCCGTAACCACTAACAAATTAGGCAAGCTTAATAAATTAGCGTTAAATGTTTTAACTCGAAGATAGGAAACAAAATAATCTATATAAAAATGTTATTGTTTGCAACGTTGTAACCAGTTTTTCTAATAAGCATTCTAGTCTATCTGAGATGTACTATTATGTTTAACACAAAAGGTCGAAATCAAAGTGATGTATCATGTCGGCTGATAGACGTCCTCTGCAACTGCATGATTCTCCCCCAAAGATTGCCTTAATGATTGATGATCGGTCTTACGCTGCCTGCATACAGCGACTTCCCGTGATCTTGACTGTCTTTGGTCCACCTAGTATATCGTCGCTTCAAGGGCCGTACCCAGACTTCTGTTACTTCAGACGATCAATTTTTCGAACTACGTCGGTCTTTCTTTGTCATTCCTGATTAAGAGTTCACAGCGAAGCTCCGACGCATAGCTTTTCCACATACGTACCATACATTACAAATAAACATTAAAATCGAAACTAACCAAGAGTTGTTTCGAGTTATAAATAGATGGGGTTTTGACAATCAAAATTTACTTAACATTACTATTGAAATTGAGTTGAGTGTGAAATGTAAATGTGTTTAAAATTACAATGTTTTTTTTTTTAATCATTACTTTGAAATAAACTTATCAGTACAATGTCCTACGAAGAAACTTTAGGAAAGTTATTAATTAAAAAACAGGTATTTTAAAATTTTTTATTCCCTTATCAAGTCTTATCGCTTGCCTCCAACACGCGGTGCTGACTTCTGACTTACTTTCGCAGCCTTGGCTTTAGGTGCTGCCTTTGCCTTTGTAGGAGGAGCAGTGGTCTTCTTGGCCGCTTTAGTGGTTTTCTTTTGTTCCTTTGCAGCCCTAAGTTAAAAGAAGATAAAAATATAATTAATTATTAACAATAAAAAATGATAAATAAACATTGAAGTATAATTTGTGGTTTCCTCTAAATGTGAAGAAAAATAGAGATAAAAAAGTATTAGGATTTATTATTGTGATGCATGTTTACCTTAATTAAATTTCACTAAATTACAGAAGCAATTCGACCAAGTAACTAATTTCGAAAGTATTTGCTTCAACATTTTGTTTGACTCACATTTAGGTAACACATGCATCAGAATATTTATTATATGGTAGTATAATAAAGTAAATATGTACAATAGTAAAGTAAATCATGGAAAAATCCTGATTTATCATACTTGATTGCCTGCTCTCTTTGTGCTTTCCTCACTTCTGGCTTCATGTTACGTTTTGCCATAATATCACTAAGAGAAGCGCCTACAATGGCACGCTGGAACTTCTGGGTTCTTCGAGTTCGCTTCTTGGCTTGCTCTTCTTCCTGGCCCTTCTTGAACTTACGCCTTGAAATAACCAATATACAATCCATTAACAGAATATTCTTAGAAATATAATTGTTTCAAAAAGTGTTTGATTTTATCAATACATTTCATACATTTTAGATTGTATGTTGAGTATAACTAGTACATAACCCTTTTGATTTGAAGGGTTGACTGTTAGTATCATACATAACAAATGTGATATTTAAATCTAAAATTTTAGACATGTAAAGCCATGTAGATACATTAATTTAGATATTGATTTTATATAGATTTCACATACACCTATCTCACGATTTACACGGTAGATATGCTGCAGAGAAAAATGTGTAAATTGTAAATTTAAAATTTTGCAAGTCAAAACCATGTAAGTCGAAAAACTTACAGAAAATGCATAAGTTTGCTATTTAACAGTTGTGATTTATTTCAATATTTTTTGGTGTACACAGAAATAAAAATGAAATGCATTGACAAGTTAAAATATTTAATATATTACGGAAACACTGTTTTTTTTTTATTTAATTACAACAAATTAAACAGAAGAACAAAAAATAAAAGCAAAGGTTTTATTATCCTTTATCACTGTCAGAAATTACTCTCATTCTTTTTTTCGAAATCGAAGGTTCGAATTTACTTTCATCACTCGAAGTTATTTTTGCAGATTCGATGTTTGAAGCAGAAATATTTACATTATGAGAGATGGTAATAAAATCGGTTTTTAAAACAAAAAAAGTTATTTGGAAAACTGTGTAAAAGCGAAAACGTGTAAAACAAGTACCGTGTAAATCAGGGGATAGGTGTATTTACAACTTCATTCTATTTGGAAATTAATAATAGTAATTTAAAAGAATTTCATTATTGTTTTGTGAAAAGACAGGTTATGTTCCTCAGTTGAACTATTATTATATATAATATGTGTGTTTATCAAATACTTTTACTAAATTAAATAATTTTTACACAAAAGTGAAATACATGACACAAAAATTGATCAGAAAAAAAATCTCTGTATCACATCAATTAGGCTAGCATTTATTGTTAATACAACTCCAACACCTAAACATTTCAAAATGTGAAATATCCTAACTTAAAATTTCTATTTATTAAATACCTGTTTTTATTAGTATTCAATAAAAAAAGAAAAGTTAATTAAACTTACTACTATAGATATATAAGACATTTATGTGCCACACAAAGATTTTTTACATATTTTCTGTTGTATTCCTATAACTAGCTGCACAAAGAATTTTAGTGATTTTTCAATCTGGTTAATTTAAAACTTAAAATAATGAAGTTTAAATGTTTCTGTGTACTTGAGCACACCGATGATAGCAATGTAGTCATTAGATTTGACCATAATATTTTAGATGTACCTCAAATATCTTTAAGTGGACATGACTCTAGTATGTCAAAAAAGTGAAGATCACTTCAATATTATCAGTTTTTTTAATAACAATAAATATGTTAGTGTATTGTGCAACAGACATGAAATATAGTTGGATGTTGATGAATGTAATATATTTCTATACAAATAATAAAAACCTGTATTCTCTCCAATACACACATTTTTTAATTTCATTTTTATTAGAAGCTTATTTTATATACATTAAAAATCTAACCTGTAAAGAACCGTCCATGTCACTTTTCGTGGATTTCTCCTCATTAGATGGGCAGCTTCACATTTTGAATTCAAAAATGTGAAGGTCTGAAACAAATTGTAAACGATTCCACAATTATTCAAAGTTATTTGGAGTTTTTTTACTTAAAATGTGGACAACAAATAGACTAAGGTAGTTTATACAAAATTACAGAATATAATATAGGGATCTAGATTTAGTACATTTTCAATTTTTGCATATAATTACATTTTACAATTGAGTTAAAATCTATAACTTACAATATATTATAATTATAAATAAGAGATTAGAATCAAATGGCAAACCTTTATATAAATATTGACACACATTTGTTTTATTATATTTTACAATTATATTACTTCGACCATTGTTTTATCTTACAATTAAAATAATTTTCTTTCAATTTGGAAGCATTTCGATGCAAGACATCTAACTGTAATTTTAATTTAAATGAAGATAAATCAATATAACAATACAAAAAATTAATACCTTGCCGTCTACCTTAACCATGGTTTTGCCATGGCCAGGGTAAATCTTGTAACCACTGTAGGCGCAAAGTCCGATCCTGAAAATAAAACACACATCTTAAAAACAAAACACTTCACTTACATATTCAACAGTATTCACAGAATAATTATAAAAGATTAATTTGATTTATAAAAATATAAAAATATTGCAGTAAACGTACTTCATTTTGACTTGTGTCAAGAAAGAAAGAACCAAATGACAGATACTATAGCAAATACCAAAGACAATGACAACAGAAAATGCCAGTGTCAAGTCGGCAGAGCTTGTATTTAACTATGTTTAAACCTTTCTTTAAATTATAATACTATTCCTTTGATTTAATTACTTCATTGAACCCTATTATAATATACTAAATAACTTCTTAACGCAAGAGAAAAATTAATTTCCTCATACCATTTTTCACAGTACACCTATGAGACATAAAATTTTTTGTAATATTTGAAAGGCTTACCTTATGTATATTTTCTTTTAGTTATCTTCGGTTAAGATAAATATCTTATTTGAAAATAACTAAAAAAAAATAAATATAAACCTTTCTTTTAAAATAGTCCTTTATCGCCACTAACATAGCATCTGGATAATTTTTCTAAAATGTTTTATGCGAGGCTTAACTGTCTACGTTTTGGTAGTAATGCTGTTAAGTATTTATAGCTTTATCGGGCTTGAGGTAGCATAGCGCTTAAGATGCTTAGCATAAAGCTTCTCAAAGCAATTGTTTCGTAAATGAGTTACGAGAGCGGCTCGGGAACCTCTACTTGGTCCGTTTCATTATTAATTGTGAGACCTCCAAACTTTTAGACTGCTTGGGTAGATACTCCATGCAGTGGTACAAGGGCTATCGAACTTTTGATCGATAGCTATTTTGGCATTATGATAATAGAATATCCAAAGCTAAGTTTACAACCACTTCGCAGATTTGCCAGTAAATTACAATAAATATTTACATTGTGATCAATAGCTCACGTTGTATTTCACCAACGGACGTGTCTACTTCGATCCTATCAGCCCTTTTTGTCTAACAAACTGCAGTTGGTACAGCGCAGTAATGATTGATTTCAGTAACATACGTTACTACGCTTACATTTAAACAGTATAGAAATTTCAATTCAATTCAATCAAAAGCAGCAAGCAACTATGCGACCCGAAGAAGTTCGCTGAATATCATTTTTTTTAAATATTTCTGTTTAACGATAGGTAAACCAATGATATATATTAATTAAATATGTAATGTTAGTAGTTTGTTAAATATTATTCTAGTATTTTATGAATTCAATTGAAGAGTAATGAAGATAATCCTAGTCCGTAGAGGTTTTAATTAGGAAGAAACCTGAAGAATATTCATTCACAATAATTATTTAGTACTGTACCACTCTAAGGAGGACACTAGATTACTGTCACATATAATGTTATTGGAGATAGAATTTTGAGTAATTAAAATAATAATTACATAATAACAATTTTTATACTATTACTTCCTTGGCAATGAAAAAAAAATTGTTTACAGAATATTTCATGTAATTTATAAGGCCAATATTATACTTTATATATTAATTTGAAACTGATTTGTACAATGTTAAAATAGATAATAAAATTAATTTATTATTAATTAAATTAAAAGCCTTTTTGACGTAGGACAGTATAAAAACGTGACATATCAAAAGCTAAGAACGCCATCTATGAAAATATTATCTCTAAGTAAAATAGTAAACTAAAAAGCTTATACCTATGTGTAGTAAGAAAATATCGTGAGCTAATCATTTGAATTTCATTATTTATTTTCCTGTAGTTAATTAAACAGGCTAATCAATGATTTGTCCAGATTTTCTAGAATTTCAGGTTGGATGAAATTATTTTAAACGATAACATGAAGATTCTAGATTTATTTATATTTACAAGTGTGATTCTTTGTATAACCTATGAATTTGAGAGGTTATCCAACCGGTCGTTATGATATTTTTAATCTTCTTCGTGTGAAGCAATAGATACTTTATTATTTACTTAATTTGTTGCCAGGACATTCTTAAAAAGATGCGCGTCTTGGATGATAAAATAGTTTACGCATTGAATACTTCCCTCCCCACGGAGTCCTTTAAAAGCAAAGTTAATGCAACACAAGCCTGCCAGGAACTTTATATTCAAATACAAAAAGGGCATGAAGAAAGAGAAAATGTTATAAAAAACTGCATCATTGCAACTGCAAACTCGGTTAAGGAATTAAAATTATCTAAAGAGACTAATCCTGATGATTTCGAAGTTTTAAAAAACCTGAAAGCTGAACAACGAAAGGTATTATAATTATTTTTTATCAATTCCCATTATAATTATTTCACAAATTCGTCTAAAAAAATATCAGCTAAAGTTATGAAGTAATGCTGATCAACCATGACACCAGAAGGGGATTGATTGTGCCCATCAGTACTGTAATAAGTTGTTAGAACATAGTACTGTAATAATACTGGTAGTGTTTAAAATTGAGGGACAAAACTTAGGATTTTAATATATTGTTTTAATTTGTTTCTTAAAATGTTAATTATTTATGTAATGGGAATTATAATAAATTAAAGTTTTTTGTATAACATTGTGTCCATTTGAGGTAATATTTGGTGTTATTAAATAGACATTATCCTTGTCGAATGTGAAATTAATGTATTTACTCTAATCTCTTTCCAACCAATGTTCAATTTACTTATTTTAATGAACTATTTGCAAATAACCAAAGAAATAAACATCTATTAAAAGGAAATCATCAATTAAATACTACTTTTATACTTGGACAGGAAATCTAGCATAAATTTATTAGTTAAGTACTAATGCTCTTGAAAATGATTATGAAAAATTAAAACATGACCAATTAAAACTATCCAAGTTTCCTTTAACCTTGGAAACCTATTTTTGAATAATGATATTATATTAATATCTTCCACATAAGAGTTGATTGAGCAATGATTATGGTAAATTATTTTCAGAATAAAAATTGTAAGGATGTCAATTGAAAAAAGTATCCATTTTCTAACAGACAGTGTCTTACATGTAAAGAAAATTACATGGCACTTGAAAAATAGTCATAGTTCCATGTATAATTAATTATAGTATTTTATATTATCTTCCTTCTATTTAAATGTAGTAAAATGACAAAAAAAATTAATAATGTGAATGTAAAATAATTAGTTTTAGTGTTACATTAAATGATTTTTATTTATTTTAGTTACGTCTCCTACAAACAGAACTAAGTGTGGAAGAAGTGATAAAGGAAAAGACAACAAAACTGTTCACAGAAAAATGTAGATCATACTTTAAACCAAATAATTTATGAAGACTGGAATTGGAGACTTACAGGGTGTTATTGATTTTTTGTAAATAGTAAAAAAAAAGTAGTTATCTACAACTTTTTTGTTTTCCCTCTTTTTTAGCCAGAATGCTTTTAAATTCTAGCCTTTTTGTAAAGTATAAATGAACTGAGGATAAATAAAATAATAATAGTAAACAGCAAATGTCATATATAAATAAAGTTTTTCCTTAATCTATTCTATTACATTTATCATTTATGCAACACAATATAGTTTAGGCAAATAAATATCACAAGGAAACTTGTTAAGATTAGATTGCAAACTTTTGTGATAAACTTTAAAAAATCAATTTGTACTAGATGTTTGGTCTGTTTTCGCTGCATGTTCCTCACGGTATTTTTTGTGCCAATCCAAATTATATTGATGTACAGACTCTCCTCTCTTAGCAGCTGCTTTTCCTGCTATAATTGCACCTAAACTTGCCAAAGCAGTTAAAACCATTAAAACGTTAGAAATCTTGATTCTTGCTTCACTTCTTGATCTATCGATAATCTCGGCTCTGAAAAATTAACATCAGTAGTTTATAACAGAAAAACGTGAAAATACGTAATAATACGATATAATTTACATAGTTTATTCGTAACATTCAAACGACCTTAAATAAATACGTACGATACGAAAGCAGGTATTTCGCTTTTATTCTTGTACTTCTTAGTCCAAACAAGAATAGTCTTTTCAAAGTCAGAGGGCTTATGCCTTCTTGTCATTGAGCGATCATCTGGTGGAGGATTCGCACCTGTAGCGGGTGTGCACATCCATCTTCTTAATAGGAGCGTTTTCGCTCTGTTTAAAAACAATTTGTTCATATTTTTTTAAATATAAAAAATAATGATGATTTAATATAAAAAGTCACGCAAGATGGTCTGTTAGACATAGGTAATACCTATAGGGCTGTACGAAGTCCGGTTTAAAAAAAAACCGGTTTCTTGCGTTCAAAAACAGCATTAAAATATTATCGTTTTAACAAAAAAAAAATAATTCCGGGCATTTTTATAGAAACACTAGACGATTTAGTATTTGCTCATTGATTGATTTTTATAATCCTTTACAACGTATTTTACAAAGAACAGACGTTTTATTTATCATCTGATATTAGGTCACAGCAGTATAAAAAGGCTTCCAGTTGTAAATGTCATATAATAAATTGACTAACGAGTTCAGTATAATTATTTCTAACTTGTATTTAGAATTTCATAACTTTATTGTTTTCTCTCCTTACATTTTTGTTTTTCATTTACTAATATAAGATTATACAACAAACGCTTTTAGCTATCTGAAGCTTACATTAAAATTATATACTCGTGTTAATGAGCAGCTATCATCAAAATAACATTACATATCATAAACTACAACAATAGAATGTTCACCAAAGAGAATCATACAAAAGGTATGAGCAACACGCGGTCCGCGGGCTGTTTGTGACCCTTTTAAACTTGCTTATGCGGCCCGCCAAGCATTTCTAAAGTTGAATTAATTTTATAGATTTTCTCTCAACAATATATTGTTATGAGATTAATTATAATAAAATGGTAGTACCTACTAAACTTAAACAATTAATCAAAAATTACCATCGATCAAGACTATAATCAACTGTATTTTCTATAGCAGCACATTGCTATAGAGTTAGTAATGTGTTAAATGTACCTCCATTCAGTGTATAAAAAGTCCAATTTTTTTCAAATTTCTATGAATTAAAGTATGTACTCATGTTATCGATGAATCTGTGCCAGCGCAGTAGTTATTTTTAACTCCCATCTAGAAGACAAGGATACGAAAAGAAAAACCTTTACTCTTCTACTTGTTTTTCATTAAATTGACCAAAATTTAAAATGCACAACACAGGGAGTACAGGTGATGACACAGGCCTTCCAATTATTTTTCTTCTAGCCCAGAGACCGTCAGTTGTGTCATGTGAGGTAGAGCGCTGTTTGGCGTTGGGGACGTCCGATTAACCAAAGCTGGTTGGTGATTTAAGAGTTTATCCATCATTACTTTGGTAAGAACTGGTAATGAATAACACCAGTACTACACCCTCGAGCAGAAACCGTCTCTATTCTCATGGTATGAATTCGTTTAGGATGTTGTTTAAATTCAATATCAGATTCTAAACAACATGACTATCGCTTACGATTGCAAAAATCATGTTTTTGTAGTCTTAAGTGATTATTCGATTCAAATCCCCTTCTATTCTGTGTCTGTTAGTCAACGCAAGAACGGATCAACGTGTTGAATGTGCTGACGTTTGTCCAGATCGTGTGAAACCACTTATCAAACTTTTTAATCTTACATCTTACAATTTGATGCAAATGTGTCAATATTATCTTGATGCTAACATTTAAGGTAGATTGAATGCTGATACTTTTCACAATCGCCATTATTTAGACCTTGATTTCGTTGCGGGTAATCTCGATGTAAGTTCTTCAGATCAAAATTTCCGTGTCGCAAGCGTTAACACTTTTTTGTTAATTGATATTGTGGAACATGTATTCTAAATTTAACTCTTACTTTATCGTGTTCATACTGAAACACTGAAATGGATACAAATGCAATGAAAAATTATTAATCAAAGACCAAGTCACTCATTTTTAAAAACGTAGAAAATGAAATTTAATTGTATTTAAAATGTATTGGCAAATATAAATAAATTACGCGTTCAGTCACCGCTTTAACAAAACAATATGTTCATATGTAAAGGTCTATTACTAAAAATGTGTGATATTAAGAATCTTTTTTTTCTGTGGTAAAAAGATTGGTTTCCTTTGCGTAAATCTTACAGCATTGTACATTTGTAATTGGTATACATTGATAGATTCATGACGTGATCTTAATTTCGTCTAAAATTAAGTTGATCGAGAATAGTTTTTTCTTCTACAATACATGTCTGATTAGTTAATATTATCCTTTTAAATATCTTGTGCAATATACAGTAAGTACACGTAAAATTTTTTGACAATAAACTGTTAATTCCACTTCAAACTATTGCTATATGCTACGGACATGTCAACTAAAAACAAATTTTAAGTGTTTAATTTTCGTATTTCCTTATTTTATTTCATATATTTCGTGTAAGGTTCTTTCTGTAATATGAAATTATGGTATGTTTGTTGCTTAAAAATTTGATAGGCATAAAAAGACTGATAATTGAGTAATAGTCTGTGAAAGAAAAAAGGATGACAGTTTTTCTTTTGTACGAAATTTTGAGTCAATTTTCTTTTAATGGAACTTAAAGGTTAGTAAATATGAAGATGATTCTATATTATACAAACATCAGAAAATGTTTTTATTTAATTTCTAACATTTAACTTTCTTTTGAGGAAATCAATATGTTCTAGAACTATAGGATGTGCAACTTCCACTATCAATCTAGATTGAACTGACTTTACATATCTGGGTTTCCAGATCATATCTGATACTATTCAACTTTTTATTTAGTCAAAATAGTAGAAATAAACAAAATAATTAAGTTTAATTATGTAAAATGCAATATCAATTAAATGCAAAAAGTATTAAAATTATAGTGAAAAACTGCACTACTATAACTTTACTGGTTCAGAAGCTATAAAGCAAAATGACAAAAAAAGATTTTCCTCTAATGATTATTTTATACTAAGGATGTTACAAATAAATAGTCATTTATTATTTAGGTTTTTTGAATTTAGACAACAGTAATTATTCTTCACTTCTATGCACATAGTTATTAGATAATTGGAGCAATTAAAGACATTACACATTATAAATTTTAATTGTAAATTTTGTCAAAGTACAAAATGAGTAGATGCATCTCTATTTGTCTTTGTTTTTTTTTATAATATTGGCTGTTATAACATTATGGTCCAAGGCAAGGAATATTATTTTACCGAAATTATTCATAGTTTATTTACAAAATGTAATGGGAAAGTTACCATGTTCTAATTGAGATATAAATATAAATTGGAACTTTTTAAGTTATCTCAGATTTCGAACAATTTTTTTTATTAAGGAAAGAAACTTTGATGAACTAATTTAAGTTGCATCTTCTGCTGCCAATTAAGATAATAAATAGTAATATTTAATAATAAATAATCATGAATACAACAATACTACCATGCCTTGCATATCATTGCCAAATACTGAAAATATGCCAAATATAACCTTGTTGGGAACACAACAAAAATCTGACTACACCGAGAGGAATAGATGTGTAAATCTGTGATATGAAAGATAAGGTAAAGAATGTAGTCATCCAAAAAAAGACAACGGAATGTGATGTTTTAACATATCCAATCAAGACTAAATGGAAGTCCGCAGGTCACTGGTCCCATTACAAGAATGATTGATGACCAAGAGGACAACCAAAGGCCAGATGGCCAGATAAATTTGTAAAGAGTATAGGCAAAAGTTGGCTGGACAAAGCTAAGGATACAGAAACATGGCTTGCCTTGGGGAAGGCTTTTACCCAAACAGAGTCCATACCTACACTAAATAATTAAAAGTAAAATTAGGAAATAGCTAAAATTCAATTGGATGATAGTGAAAATTAGAATCAAACCCATTTAATTATACTTGTAACTAACTAATTTTCTTAACTCTTCATTTTAATAAAAAACTAGATAAAGATTACTTATGTTATTATTGTTATAATATAAGATTAAGATTGCACATATTGTTTTTTTTTAATTTACACTACATAATATCCTTACTTGATTATAGTGCATTGTCTGATCATAGAAAAGTGATTAAAGTGTTACAAAATTTTGATAATATAGCATTGTACTGTGTAATACCACACCACATACCTTGCAATTGAATAATTTGTATTGCTTATTATTTATAGGACTATTTTGTTTGTTATTTACACAATTATTTTTATTTCTGTGGGAAGCCATTTGTAGCATTTATTTAATTCTATTAAGAGAAATGTTAATCTTCTAGGCCCTCTCAACATGCAATAGAACTTGCAAATTGCAGCAAAAGTTAATAAAAAGTCTGATCTAGCATATTTTTACATTTTAGTATTATTTTATACTGTTTTGAATTTCAACAGCTAAGATTAAATAAACAATTAACTTTGTTTTTTACTGTAAATGCTGTATACATCATCAACGCAAAGTTAAGTAATAAAAGCATTTTAATATGACAAAAGTATATAAATCATATGTTTGATGAATTTAAAAAAATTTAGGTATGTCTGGAGGACACAAACATCGTTACAAGAATGCAGGTTTAAGTGCAGACGAGTTGCGCCGTCGTCGAGAAGAAGAAGGAGTGCAACTACGTAAACAGAAAAGGGAACAGCAACTTTTTAAGAGAAGAAATGTTAATCTACCAGCTCCCAATGCACCTGACATTGCTTTGCAGGTATAAATACTTTTAGCACTTTATGAAAAATCAAGTATTTCAAAATATAGGCCATGAGGCTAACTGCTGAGCTATCTTACACACCACATATATTGTTTATTAGAACCAGTTCCCACAAGCTACATATTGAACTACTACTAACTATAATTTAACTTTCATATAAAATGTATGTAGACACACAAACATCTGTTGCCCAACTGACAGTGTGATTAGGTTTTAAGTCTTTTGCTATAGAATATATTACTTAATTACACTAGGTTTTAAGATTAGACATACAAGGCACAGATTGTTAATTTATTTATTGTGTAAATAACCACATTTCACATACTTTTGATTAAAAATCTCAAATAATGAAAATAATACTCACACACACAGTGGATCATAAAGCGTTACTTAAACTTAAATTTATTTCTTTTCATTTGCAATCATTTTGTAAAGAAATGGAAAAAATTTCACTTCAAAACAGTATTGAATACCAACCTAGATTTTAATAGGTCAAACATCCATAAGAAAGATGAAGCACTCACAATTTTCTTTCTGTAACCTTTGTTTTTCTTGTTTCTGATTGAATTTTCTTTTTACTTTTACATTAATAAATTTAAAATATTTTCACAGAAAAAAGTTTATTTTGTATTGGTATTTAAATTGTGTGTATTAAGTGTTTTTGAAATATATTTTGTAAGTTGTCTAACAGGCCTAAATTGTGATAATACCATAAGTGTTGGATTATAAGCAGACTTTTGAACCTTTTAAATCTTTTTTTATAAAAATTGAAAATGTTCTATTTCAGGAAGACATTAACATTTCTACATCTGATGATATCACACCAGAAATGGTAGCTGCATTATATAGTGATAATCCTCAAGAGCAAGTTATAGCTACACAGATATTTAGAAAGCTTCTAAGTCGTGAACCAAATCCACCAATAGATGAAGTGATACGAACTGGAATTGTTCCTAAATTTGTTGAATTTCTATCAAATAGCTCTAATCCAACATTGCAGGTATGTAGTAATATCAAATACTTTTAATAATAAGCTTTTATCCTTTCATTTTAAAAATGTCATGTGTGTATTTATTACTTATTACTGGCGGGTTTCCGTTGCCAGAGACTGCCTGACTACTACCATAGGATTTATTTCTGCCTCAAAGAGTAGTGGACTTGCATGTTGTTTGGGCTGAAACGTGTTATACCTGTTTTCCCTGTTTTATTTATTTAAGAGGTATAACAGGTTATCTGAAGCACTGTAGAAAATTATCGTTCTGTTTAGAGTTTTGTATTTTAAAACTTAATTGGTGCCAAGCCGGTTGTAACATTCACTGCCACTTGATTGTCTTATTAAGTGTGATTTACATTTAAGAGTTTTTTATTTCCTCTCTAAGACAAGCTGCTACAATATATGACTGGCTGCAGACATGCTGTTCTAAAACCTAACAATAATGTGTTTTAAAGTTAAACCAAGTATGCTAATTCAATCAGTACTAAGAAAGATTTCTTATACTACCAAACTCTACATACATGATACATTCAATTTATGACTAGCACATTGTTGGGTTTGAAATCTTTGGCTTCTGTTAGTTTTTTGTTGTAAGTCTGTTATTAGTGGCTGGCTTTTTTTGGTTTTTTCAAGTTGCCTACATAATTCTTAAGAGTCGAGATTACATTAAAATTTTAATGCACATTCCTATATTTTTTTTTTCTAGAAACTAGCATTCAATTCGTGCAGAAACAAAATATTTGCGCTAAAGTGTATTTATTTATATTAGTGATCGGTGTTTTTCAAAATCGTGTAAAATAATACCAAGTAAAAACAGCGGAGTATAACATAATAACAGCAACTGAATAAGCTAATAATGGTTTCGCGCTCTCGAGCTGATGACATTTCTTTGTGTTCCAGTTTGAAGCTGCATGGGCTTTGACGAATATTGCGTCTGGTACGTCGGAGCAGACGCGTGTGGTGGTAGAGTGCGGGGCCGTAGCGGCGCTGGTGGCACTGGTGGCAGGTGGCGCTGGTGACGACGTTCGCGAGCAAGCCGTCTGGGCGCTGGGCAACGTGGCGGGTGACTCACCGCGCTGCCGTGACGCGGTTCTCGCTGCTGGTGTCCTGCCACCGCTAATCGAGTTAGAGGCATTATTCTCAAAACTCTTTTTTCTACTTGAACATAATCAGTTTGTTTATTTATTTAAACCCGACAAGCCAACAGTAATATTAATAAGAGTTTACAGTAGTTTGATAGAAAAAAGTATAAAATTAAAAATGTTTTGCTACTGCTTATCGAGACACATCATAGTATCAATATTTATTTTTCCTTTACCATGTTTTATTACTATTAAGAAATATAGCAAAGACTATTTGTTTTCTACATATACTTAATAAATTTATTTTTATTAATTTGTTTCAAATAGACACCCCATTGCGAATACATTTTATATAAAAAAAACTTGTTTGGACAGGGCAAAAATAAAATATTGTGTAACAAATTAATTATATCCAAGATATTTTACAGTGATGGCATAGAGAAAAAAATTAAAGCAGATGATTTGTGTTATATTTATATTTATTTATATTATTACTTTGGCTTCGCAAATTGCCAAAAAATTGTTATTGTTAATACAAATGGGTCATGGTCATGTTTTGAAAAATAATATAAAAGTTAATATTGTTTTAACTCATATTTATTTCAATGAGAGACTATTGAAAAACTGTTATATTTATTTCCTTTAATATATGCAAAACTTCAAGTATACTTAATGCATTTTTAATAATATTTTAGGAGGCATATGTCCAGCAGTGCACATTTTGTGGCTGATAATGATGATGATATTTTTTTTAAAGAAGATCACTAGTTTTCAAAATAAGAATTTGTTATTCTATAATATTTTTCAGAATCTTAAACAAATATACAAGGTTATCTATGACAAGAAATGCAGTTTGGATACTTTCAAATCTGTGTAGAGGCAAAAATCCTCCTACAAACTTTGAAGCTGTAGCACCCGGTGTGTATCGAAATTTGATTAATTTTGTAGTTAAATCTTCCTGCTCTGCCTTTTCTTAAGTAGCTTGTTAAAAAAAAAACTATTATTTTATTATTGGAAATTCTCTGGTTACTATATAAACATGTATGCAATTTTTAATAGGTATTCCAGTATTAGCAAGACTTCTACACCATACAGATGCAGATGTATTAAGTGACGCATGCTGGGCTCTTTCATACTTATCTGATGGACCAAATGAAAAAATTCAAGCTGTGATTGATGCTGGAGTTTGTAGAAGACTTGTTGAACTACTGATGTAAGTACCAAAACTGTTAATTATTGTAAAAACAAACTTCTCACTATCATTAGACCAACATTTTATGTCTTTCTTGTATGAAGCATTGACATTAACTTTCGCATTGACTTCTCTGTCTGTTGACTGTCTCCTTCGGAAGGGAAGAGGAAATTTAAACTTATTTGAAATACCACCGCAAACTGGGCAGGTCTTCTCCAACTGTAAATAGAAGTAATGCTACAATTTATTCCGATAGTACTTATTTCTCTAAAGCTTACTAAAATTGTAGTAATTGTAGCTAGTCAACCTAAAATAATTATATTGATATTGCACTATTAAAATCCCTATGTAATCTAATAAAAAGTCAAAGCAGAGATTTCCTCATGGGGCCAATGGAATCTGTATGGGATTCTCATAGTCTCGTGAGATATAGCGGCGTGGACCGAAGCTTCAGCAGGAGCCTGTGAACTTAGTTACTTAGAACTTTTTATGATAAAGTTTGTTTCTTTTTAACAATTAGTATTTGGGATAACATTGTTTTTATTATTTCAGGCATAATAAGTCAACAGTAGTGTCAGCGGCATTAAGGGCTGTAGGGAATATAGTTACTGGAAATGATGCTCAGACACAGGCTGTTCTCAACTGCAATCCACTACCAAGTTTACATGTACTATTGCGCTCTAGTACTGAAGCATTGAGGAAGGAGGCTTGTTGGACATTATCTAATATTACGGCTGGAAATGCAGTACAAATTCAGGTATCTAAATACTAAACTACAAATATTATGATATATAAAGTGCAATTCTAAAAATAATAAATCCTAAAAATGTGTTAAATTTTCAACAAGTCAAAGCATTTAATTGATAGTGGGCAATGTGCTAAGAAAATAGACATTATATCCACTGTCACACAAAATTTGTCTTAGTTTCGGCTCATAATACTCTCATTAGTTCATAAATATTTGAAAACTGACTACCAATGAACATATCAAAAAGTCTTGTAAAGCCTAAAAATTAGGATTACAATTTCGCGATGTCTTGACACAAACAATAGTTGATTTCGTCTAAAAAGAATATGACTAAATTCAACCTAAATTGAATCTATGCCATTGAATGAAGTGTTAGATGGGACATATTCTATTGATATGTTATGTGGTTCATTTCCTAAACAAGCACTAACTAATCAACAAAATATGTAAATAGACATTGTATTTGTAACCTGATAATTATATAACCTTCAAACTAAAATACAGTTCGTCTGCAGATAAGGACAATAAAAATAATAATACATTATAAAAAAGCACATTAAAATAAACAGCTGTCTGATTTCGACATTATAAATATCAATTGTAACAAACGTTTAACTAAAGTATAAGGCAGACCCACTTTTGATTATTCTTTTCTAATTAATCCCCATTTCCTAGACATATGTAAAATACTGACACTGTGGAAATACTGCATTAAAACTTGTATAATTTAAGTACATAATTATATTCTCATTCATCTTATAATTCGTTTTATGTCATAATTTTTGACGATTAAATTACTAACGATTTTACTTTCTACAGAACTGCCATTGACTATTTATATTGAATGATTGAATGAAATTGGATTGGTATAGTAGAATGTACAAGTAATAATAACCTTTACAGGCTGTAATAGATGCGAATATTTTCCCGACGCTTATTGAAATTTTGAGGCAAGCTGAATTTAAAACAAGAAAAGAGGCGGCGTGGGCGATTACTAATGCAACTAGCGGAGGCACTCATGAGCAAATTAAGTAATGATTTGTCTTTTATAAATTTCTATCCAAATTTAATATCAAAATAAAATTTATTTATGAGTTATTTTTAAGAAAATTTTACTATTTCATGTAACACAAAAAAATTGTTGTTTAATGTTAATGGCTCGTCACAGTCAAAAAGAAAAAATGTCATGAACAAGTGTCAGAAATCATTTTCCATCATTCTAACACTAAATCTAAATATTAGATCTTAAATGAAGTGTTGCATATTTCTTACAAAATAGTCTTTCTTTGAACACATCTTAGCATGCCTTTTTATATGGTTTCATAGCTGAAGCTATTTGATAACTGAACACAGTGGCTATTACAGAAAAAGAAGTGTTTGTTTATTTTCCTTGCAATTTGTCTGTTTTAATTCTCCATAAGTACCTTCTTGGTGAATGAATAAAAATTTGCCGAAAAATTTTGTTCAACTAATCTCGAGTTTTTGACTATCAACTTAATTGGCGTACAATTTTTATCTCTATTGTTGAATGTTTTGTCTACGCCAGATATTATAAGAAAAAAGTTGAATCACAATGAGTTTTCACAATTACCATTTGTAGAATAATGAAAAATAAATTCATTTTATAGATATCTAGTTGAACAAGGATGTATACCTCCATTGTGCGACTTATTGACCCTGACTGACGCTAAAACTGTACAAGTGGCCCTCAATGGACTCGATAATATCCTGAAAGCTGGTCAACAGTCAGACCAACTTAACCCATATGCGGCTCTCATTGAAGAATGTTTTGGTAAGATTTTATTAAAGCAGTTGTATTTGAAATATTTAAGTTATATTTTGGTATTTGTAACAAATTCTCTAACGATGAGAAATAATATAGGGTATCTACCCTATATTATTTCTCATCATATGTGAATTTGGATTAGGTATGTATCATAAAGGTAGATGCCATAGATTACAGTACCATTAAAAACTTAACTGCTTTATTATATTTATGCTAGACACAAGTGTACTAAACACTAAGTGTAACCACAGTGTAAACACAGTGAACATGGCAAGTAAAAAAAGTAACCAGCTTATAATCAAATTTCACTTTTCCTCTTCTTTCATCCCCCCTCCCCTCGGCTCACTGCGTTATCTGTGACCCCTGCATCTCCAGAAATGTTACATCACAAAAGCTAGCCACTCTGAAAATAACACTTAATCATACAATTTTATTTTTCATTTTTAATGACTAAATTTAATTAAATTATTTATTATCTGAAATTTAAAGCTATTTCCTTATTGTACCAATGCCCATGTGTTTCTTAAGTGTTCTGAGATATCGATAATCAGTCTTGAAGTATCTTAACAGTCAATTTTCACATTTTATTAGACAACCCCCCTTCTTTCTGTTATTTCTCGTCACACCAAGCTATGACCCCTCTTTCCCTTCAGAGCTAACATATTTTATGATGGGTCCTGTGTACAATATTAATACAGTGAATTCTTAATACAAATAAAGATAATAAAACCATCTTTTATGACAAAGGTGAAAAACAATAAGAATCTTGTATTTTATCTTTACTGCAATTAAATATATTAATTTGTTGATTAGGATTGGACTTATAATATTTGGTCTCGAGTTGTATTGTACATTATTATTGTATGGTGCTGGATATTTGTTTTTTTTTGTTGTGAAACAAATATAACATTGTAGCTGATCCCTGAGGTAGCATAATAAATGGTCTTTTATCTTTTTCGTAAAATCTGTTCTTAGCTGACCTTCACTCGGCGAAACCAAATTTCAAATATCTAAGTGTTATGTTTCCAGTGATATGCGATGAGTAAATACATAAGTGGATATCTCTTATACCTCTATATATATTGGAGATGTTAATGCTGTTAGCCCTAAGGCTTTTACAGCTTCGTCGGTACTGAGTTTATGGAGCGGAAGGGTCCGTGAACTAGATATACCTCTATACATATAAATTTCTACAGGTTTGGACAAGATAGAATTCCTGCAATCACATGAAAACCTGGACATATATCAAAAGTCATTTGAGATCATTGAAAACTTCTTCGGATCAGAGGGCGAGGATGGTCGTGTAGCGCCAGAGGTGTCTTCAACGACAGGACAGTACTCTTTCTCTACTGATCAATCTGTTCCCATGGGCGGCTTCCAGTTCTAACAATGGACTAAGAAACAATTATTAATGAGTGAGTACTTTGTATAAAGATGTGATTTGTTTTACAAGATATGTTATTATTACTGATGTTCTGATACTCTCTAGGTAGCATTTTTATGTATAAGACAACTAATTAGTTATCTTATACATTGTGTAATGGCAATGACTTAATGACTTACAGGCATTATCTACCAGACAATCGCTTAGCAACAGTGGGTTATATCCTTACTCACTGTTGTTACTACAAGAATAATCAGCTGTCTCTATTTGCATCTCAAAAGTTAGTGTATTGTCTGGGGATATCGGTTTTTTATATAAGGTACCAACTGGGCCAATAATCAAGTGATAAGTGACATTTGATAAATCTTTATTAATAATGATTTATATTTTCTACTAACATTAACATCTAAATATAAGTTTAAATGTGAGTATAAAACATTTAATATAACACGTGTATGTATATATTTATCTTTGTACTTTTACTCATATTGTTTTAATCTTGAATTCTGTTTTACGACGCCAAAATATCAAGTAAGTGATTGTGTGTCGACGAAGTGTCACTAACGAAAAGTTACAAAAAATTCAGTTATGCTCATATACTGTATTGTGTTACAAAACAAGATATTTTTAGTTTTTATACCAGAAACTATGGAGTAGTAACCTGTTAAACTTTAGCACAACTTATTTGACTGGTGTATTGAAACAGTAATAAATAGGTCTCCCATTGTAATATGTCATTTAAACTAGTTTCTAAAGTGCCTTTTATATTGAATAATACCAATGTGTTTAAAGTGGACCTTTAATTTGTTGTTGTCTTTTAAACAGATGGCTATAACAAAGAGTGGATAATCCCCTATGGGCTGCAGCGAAGTAATCTACACGGGAGTGTGTTCATATTGTGCACCACAATTGTTGGCAGTCGGACAGATGACTACAAATGGAATAGTCTGGACGACTTATGGGATAAGCTAAGCTCATTCCGATACCTACCACTGCCAACATCCATAATATACAGTAGTGTAGATGATTATTATATTATGATTTATAACGCAAATTATTAACCTCGCCTTAATATTTGTTTTTGCTTGTGTAGATAAAGGTATTTTTTTATTGTATAAAGTATATTTTATTTGCTTTTATGCATATCATCGTTAGGAAACATTGAATGTTTGTTATGTATTAAAGAAACTTTTTTATTTGTTATAGTACAGGCTGGTACCAACACAAATGTCTTTTATTGTTTTATATATTTTACAGGTTTACAAAAGATTGAAATATTTTTCTAGCACTGGTTTATGTTAAACTTTTTGAAAATATAATATCATTTATGTTCATCTATAAATTATAGAAAATGTTTTATACTTTGTATATAGTACATAATCCAATAGTCGTCTATATATTGATTTCAACACATTATCAATATACTTGAAATTACAGATTTTTTTACAAAATAATTTTATAATTTCTTTTGCACCCGAGTATCCTGTTTCATATTTGTTGCTATTATATTCAGCAGGTCAATTTTTAAACAATACTAAATTATAATTATGTTCGGGAAATTACTATACTAACACATGTCAAAATGTCTTGATTGTTTCCTTCATAATGTTCCACAAATAAGTTACTTTTCCGACTCAATTTTTATGAAAGTTTTACTCTATAAAGAAATAAATTAGATCAGAATAATACTGTTTTGAAACAAAAAATATTTTGCTGTATTAAGCGCATTCTTTACAGAGACGTACAAACGCTTAGTAAAACAACAACCCTCGCAAAAATTAATGACCGAAAAAAGTCGCCTCTAAAAGAGTGACGTATCTTTCGAATCAATTTACTACAAGATATTTCAAAGGCATAAATAAAATAGTTTTATTATATGAGAGACATTTACTTCAATATTTATAATCATCAGCTAAAAATTATTTTTACGTTAGTTCGTAATGCGCCAACAACTGAAAAGAACTAAGAACAAGCTTGGTGGGATTTGTAATTTTTTTCTAAATATGAGAACAATTCATTCACAAACATCTGCATTATTCACTTATTCGGAAATAGAATAATATGCCTTTTAGCAGAAGCTGTGCTTAATAAAACTGTTGAAATTGTAAAGAGTTCGCCTATTGTTTGTTAGACTGCGAAGGATAATCTTTTTAGTAAGTTATTTCTAAAGTTTTAAATGAAATTTTTTGTGTGGTTATTATTTTTATGCGCTCTTTTATTTTTTTCTTTTATCTTTTAGCTCTTTTATTCACTGCATAAAAACAGGTTAGCGTGTATATAGATTATAAAAATGAACTAGGTTGTCTCTACACCAGGTACTTCTTTAATCTTATTTGCGGGCAATAAAAAGGATACCAATTAATACAAACTTATAAAACATTTTACAGAATTTGTAATTTAAATGTGTTCTTGATATCGATTCTAGATATCGATTTCCTATTGTTAACTTGAGTACGTATTCGTCCTTATCGCATTTGAAGGAAAAACACCGTTTAAAGTGTAGTTTGTTGGAATCGAAGGCTAAATGTTATATTAATCTTAACAAATTAATCGCCTTTAGTTACATGAGTAACTACTTTCCTCACACGTAGTAAAAACTAATTCAATACACATATTATCAAATATTACTTATTTATTTGTGTTAATTTCTTTGTTTGATATATACTTGCACAAAACTAAAAATCTTATACTTTCTTTATTGCTTATCAGTTTGCATCTCCCCTGAGTTTGACTATCTTATAAGGGGTCTTAGGTTAGGAGCCCTAACCGCCTCGAACCCACGGAATCTGCAGATGCCATATGGGCAGCAGTGAGAGTCCATCGAAAAAACACCAATCTACCAGAAGATATAACAAATACCACGAATGAGCATTAGGTTGTTATAAATGGCTGCTTTGTATAAGCCCTGTACCATCCAATTTTCCTTTGTTATGATAAATTGCGTAGTGTGACGAACAGGAATATTTCATTTTTTCAAATGATATTACAACGCTGAAAGGAAGCCAATTTACAATTGTTCAAACTCAAAGTATCTTTATTCAAGCAGACATTTGTATGCGATTTTGAATTGTCAGTTATTTCAAAATTAAAAGTAGTAAGCTGTAACCAGCATGGAAAGATGATCTGCTAAGCAGAGCCGATCAGAAACTCAACAGTCACTCTATTTAAATTAATTTTATTATTTTTTAATATGTACATTATAGTATCAACCATGCAAATGGGTACATATCAAGAAACCAAACTCGAAACACTTCGATTATCCAAAATCTACTGAATGCTTTAATAAGATTTATTTAAAAATATACTTATTATTTTAAAACTAAAAGGTCTAAGTTAACCCGTGGAACTTTATTTAATTTGTGTACATTCAGACCCCATGAAGTTTTTGTTAACTTTTTGAACACGAAATTTGGGCGTTACAATTTAGTTTTATTTCTTGTTTTTATTATGAGTTTTATTAAAATGAAATAAAATGGAGAATGGACTATTTTCCGTCACTGGAGGAGGCCAATTTTCATACAACACACATAAAATAATGTACTCCTTGCAATATTTCGCTCAACGGAGAGCGCCACAATGTCTAATCGAGATTAAATAAAACATCGTTATAAGCCAAGATATGTGACCTACAGCAATAGCTTTTTCTCTACAGAACGAACTTAACTGTCTATAATTTTGTATTTAAATGATATCTGTATCTCTGTGCTATATCATATTAACTTTATTTTTCGATAGAATTCATACCTACTGTAATTGCATTGGAGCTACTGAAAATTGTCTAATCCTTGATTATGTATTTGTATGCGATAGAGATAGTAGCCATAGTTATAATACCCAACTTATTTTTAACAACTTTCTGAAGGACTTAGACATGTCAAGAGCGAACATTAGCTCATGGGTTGAGTCTCCAAAGGAACATCAGTATCGAAGTTGAAGGTCAATACTTTGCAAGGAGGTCTCTTTAAACCTGCTACGCGGATTGTAATATCAGACCACCCTACCGGGTCTTTTTTCTTACAACGAGATGAGCCCGGTACCCGATCGGCGAATCTATGGAATGCCAAAAAGTTACGTAACTAGAAGTTAAAAATTTGTTAAAGGTTTTTAGAACAAGAACTTTGCTATCCATTGGGTACTGATATAGTTGAAACTTAGTTTGATAATTAAATTGAGTCTACCGAAACAATGAATTTATTGCAAAGCAAATTTTACGGCCTCGCAGTTTCTCTCAGAAATAGTTTCTGCAAGACTGTGTTAAGGATAAAATTTGCACTGAACAATTGAATCTTTTTAACAGCCTCAACACTGTCAATCATAATTAAGCTTTGGTAGCCGCAGCAGTAGAGAAGTGAGACTTGCGATCGTAAGATCTCGGATTCGAGTCCCTGGATACAATTTTATATAATTTATGCTTTGTGCAATAATTATCTAGAGTTGTCACTGGTCACAATTTAAAAAATTGGATTGCACTACTAAAACATGTGGAACTATTAACGAAATAGACACTATTTTTTTCATTTGTCAAATATTAAATATCTTTAAGCGTAGTCACGGTGGACATAATATGTTCAATATTTACAATAACCGAACGAAACTCGTTACATTACATTAAAATAATTACCTTCATGTAAATTGTTTCTTTTATTATAATAAAAAACATAGTTCTTGTTTAGTTTCCAGAATTTACCAGAGATAAGAAGTATAGTTTTCGCTCTAATACAGTGACGGGCAATCCTTATTATGTTTTATAGTTTGATGAAAGTTGTAGCTATTGGGAATACTCGAGTAACAGGATTTGCTTTGTCGTATTAAAATTAAGCTAGAATCAGGATATGCAGGACTCTTAAACATAGAATTTGGTTATTTTATTGTTTGAGCGTATTATTTATCAGGTAAAAGAGATGTCTATAGTCGATTAATAATATGAAAAATTACCCTTTACCATTAATAATAACACAATGGACTATTTGCATTTGTATTTGTAAACGAAATATTAATTACTGCTAATTTAATTTAATGTTCTATAGAGCAGTATGTACCACTAAAAGGTAAAACTAAAACGGTTCTTTAAAAACCATATAAATACTTACTTTTATCAATTGAAAAAAGTATTTTTGCTATAGTATTTATCTCTACTATGTCTGTTCTGTTTTTTATTTTATTCTCGGTTATAAGGCAACGTGCGTGATCTAACACCCCAGACAATAGTTAATGTATGAATATTACATGGCAAAACGCAAAAAACCGGCATCGACACAAACATGTTAAAATCACACCATTAAAAAACAACAGTTGGCATTACAAGGTTCATTTAATAAGTTTGTTTTGATCACGTCACTCTATTTAATGTATAGATATTAAATAGTTTCTTTGGTTTTTTATATAATAAAATAAGGAAGCAATTTAAACTTGATGAGAAAACACATGTTTTGAATATCCATATATTTCATCATACCAGGATTTTGCCTTAATTACCTTTTTGCCAAAATACTACGCATTAATCACTTTTGTGGTCGCAGTTTTAAGAAATACTATAGTGTACATTATTAGTCCAGTATAAAGTAGCGTCCTTCTAACCATACCGTTTGGCGACTAAAAATAAATGAACCCGCTTACAGCTACACTAGACATACTTATCGTATTTTTTATCGCTATTTGTCCAGATAAATTGAATAATACTGTAGGTGTAGATTAGTTATTTCTGGCACGTATTGTTTTAAAGATTCCTAATAAAGAATTAATGGCCTTGTGCTCAACTTCACTTTGAGTGCCATTGCTAATATTGCACGATTAAGTCATACGTTATTAATGTAAACTACTTATAAAGTCAAGATATTGAAAATTGTCGTGTACATAAGTTAAAATAATCTATTTATACGTATTTAACTGATAAGAAGCAGACAAATATAAGAATTTTTTGCGCGTATGAAATAAAAATAATCATTTGAGTACAACGATTTTAATCGTGCGCTCTTGCCATATATGTATTTCTATTTTTTAAAATCCCGTTATAGATTATAAATTTTATGTTATAATTTTTTTGACGTAACTTACACTGCTATCCAAATAACATTTGTAGATTCCAAAGGTCCGAGGGGGCGCAGAAGGCGATTAACCTAAATCTTTTTGAGCCTAGTGGAGCTTGAGAGCTTCCTGGAAAGCCTCGGAATTGGACTGTTTCACACTGAATTTTCACCGAATGTGCTGTCACTCGTCGATAATACCATCTTCTTAATGCCATTCAACAAATGCCGTTTGTTTAATGGCATTAACACAAAGAAATTATAGGAATAGGAAAAAAACACTAATGTTTAGTAAGCTAAAATAAACAACATAACAGAAACTTATGTAACTATGCCAAAATTGTTTAATTGTGAAAGTGAGTAACTATTTTAATTAAGGATGTTATAAATTATTAATAAGATTATAATGCCCTGTCCCATAAATATGATAGGGGAGGCCCCCAATAGCAGAGGACATTTAAAAAAAATTGCATTTAACAACTTTAACGGGTATGAGTACATTTTAGCTCAAACTTCTTTACAATAGGTTCGCTCAAGGGTCTCCCGGACTAGAGGGGGTTACAATAGATGTTCCACTGGATTGAATGGGCGAAATGGTCCCCAAGAGGGAATATAAGATTTTGGCTATTAGTTTAAACTCCTTTACCATAAGCATTACCAATCTGAGCTGCGTCAGAGTTGAAACTTGGCTCTCTCATTTTTTGCTATTATAGCTAGTATAAAAAATAAACACCTGCAATATTTGTACCGGCACTTGAAAATTTTATTTAATATTTATAAGAATCTACTAATGTACCAAGATTTGGAAAATTAGAATAAGTAGCGACACAAGGTTTGCAAATAAAAAGAACAGTTTTCTAGTTTTTAAAAGTTTAATTAACTAGTACGTTTTCATAGTATAGGGTAAAGACGCTAGTAGATGGCCACTTAACGCAGTTCCATTCCATTTGTAGGCATTCCTAGGTTGAATATAATTATATTTACTTAATTAAAATGTCATGTAATAGTTTGAACTCCACTTTATTAGGAACTTATGAACAAATAACTTCAAGCGAAAGAAATTTAGCAGATTTTTTTAAGAAAGAAAAAAAACGAAAACTCTAGTAGATGGCCACAAAAAATTCAGTAGATGGCCACTTCCTAGCTAGTAGTTGCCCACCTCGTTTATTTTTGTTTATTAACACATGTGTCACGTGTTATACTACTTAATGAGTAAGTAAGTATGAAAAGAAAGAAAGAAAGAATGTAAAGTTTATTTCTTTTATAAAAAGTATGAAAAATATGTAAGTAAGTACTTAATAAGTTTTTTGCAATTTTTCAATCATAGTTATAGTGAAGTATTTCTGGCACATTGTACAGGTCTCTCGTTTATTGGTTTTCGTCGGCTCTTCTATGCTTGTAATTACATTACATTACAACCCTTTTCCTCTAATTTGCTTTTTACTTTATTAAACCATTCTCTTATATTAGCGGTTGTCACAGACGCTCTTGAAGACGTGAGATTTTGGGATGTCCTTGTTGTTACATCTTTATTTCTTTTCATGAAGAGTCTAAGAAAAGTTTTTCCTGGCTTATTTTCATCGTTTAAAAACTTGCATTCTCGCTTAATGCCCAATAAGGTTGAATGCTAAAGAACAATTGGTCTGTCGTTATGGGGAAACCAGCCTCAGCGGAGTCGTACACCCATGTGCATATGCGTTGTTCTTCATCCTTAGTTAGCGTAGGAGCAGGCCCCATTTTCCTCTAAATTGGCGATTTCCCTTTTACTTTATTTGATAAAGTTTGTCGGGGTACCCCAAATTTTTTGGCTGCTTTTCTTATTGAGGTGCTGTGCAGGCGCACATCCTCAACTGCGTTTTTCATTGCATTCTCCTCATAACTTAAAAAATTTGCTTTGTTTCCAGGCATTTTAAAGAAAAAATAATTCATTAACAACGCACGCGGCCCAATGTATAGGCCAAATAGGTATAATTTTAGTAGTTGGCCAAAATTGAAGTCAGTAGTTGCCCACCCGGCCCATTACTGAAATAAAAGAAGATAACACAAGTATTTTTAAGCTGTTTCAATACTTCGTGTATTTCGGTCAAATTTAAAGATATTAATAAAATTTTACATATAAATTTCAAAACCTCGGTAGTTGCCCACCCCGGGCAACTTCTAATTTTTATTGAAAAATAGTTGCCAGTAATGGTCCTCCCCCTCCGTTACTAATGTAAACAATCCGAATTCACTGAGTTTATAAAAAATCCTTGCAATACTTCTGCAAATTCCAAACCAAATAGTTTACCGCATAATTGCAAGAAAATTCTTCAAAATTTGCAAAATACCAAAAGAATATCCTTAATAAATTACTTAAGAAATTACCTTGAATAACTTGGGACGCCGATGCTTAACAGTGAATATTCGCCATTTTGTAGTTACAGAGCTGCCAGCATTCACACTTTTATCTACAAACTATTAGATGGTGATACCATCTCATAAGCTAATAATATGCTAAAAACAATATTTAAAACTCTTATTTTTTAACACTTTGTATCAAAGTGGCCAACTACTGGCGCATGGCCATTTACTAGCACTTCTACCTTATATAAAAACAGATTCTCTAGGGAACATCATAAACATCGACTATCGTGTTGAGTTTGCTTGTCTCTCTTCTAACTCTTAAAAAGGCTGTGTGTGTGTATGTCTGTGTGAAGAAATTACTTTTACAAGATAGACGGTATAGGTCATAACTATTTTGGTGGTAATGTGTTTTTTTTATCAGACGTTTCTATCAGTCATATAACTTTGGAGCTCTGAGACACCTTGTGTTAGTTTGTACTTATAATAACAAAAATAATTTAATTATACATTTTTAATATGTAGCAGATAGTTTCATCTTAATTAATTTAATTTTAAGAGAATAAACTGTGGGTGCGCCATTTGTACATTATAACGTAACCACAACCTCCTCCATATAAAATTTAAAAAATGAACGTTTTAGCTATATAATAATTGTCTTTATTTATTAATAATAATAGTTGCTAAAATTGAATTAACAATAAGTATACTCAAAGTATTCCTATGTCACTGAAGTGTGCAATTATTTGAAGAAATTTATGTTCCTTATGTAGTTCATCCCAAAAGCACATCCTGTCGTGGAAAGGATTTACGCCCTTCGTCAAATTTGGATTTATGCAGAGATAATTCAACTCGTCTTTACTGGTAACGGGATCCCAGGTAATTTTTAGTAGCGGGTCATTTTTATCAGGTGTTGGGTTACTGCAATAAATATAAAATAATATACGTTTGGTTTACGTTTTTCGTCGAACGTCATTAAAATGTAAGGATAACTACTATGTTTCCTCTACTATATGTGTTCGGAATTCACATATGGTTACTTAATAACTTAAAAAATAATGAAATTCAATACTCACCCAAATTTTGCAAAATTTGTCCACAATTTTATTATTCTATATTTTATTCTCATCGAATCTCTACTGCCTTTGCAAACACTACCGTCATCTAAAGTTACTTCAAAAAGAAATGGAGTTTCCGCTGCATGTCCTGAACTGTTAAAAAACTCCAGAGTCTTAGGCACTTTCCATTCACCGGGGTAATTAATGACGTAATAGTAAATAGGACTTTCGGGTGCGATCTGTTTATGAATTTTTATAGTTTTGTTGATGTTGTAGAAAAAATTATAATCGCTCATTATCTGTACGTATTGCTGTTTCGTATCTTCGCGTAAAGACTCCTCGCCGTCCAAATAAAAATTTAATATTTTCTGACCTACTTTTTTTGAAAATGTTCGATCTGCTAAAGATTTTGGCACCATCGGAGAAAAATGTTCATTAATCTTTTCATAGTTTTCGTAAAAGGCATTGTCCACATATTCTAAAAAAGATGCTTCGCAGCTATTGGCACCAATTATTAATGGTACCTTGTTAATTTTACCAGATTTTAAGATCAAAGCTGGACTTTTGGAAAGAAATATTGGTATGCCTTCAAACTCTTTTTCTATGCATGGTTTGAATAGTGAATCAAATGGACGATCTTCGAAATCTCCTCCCGTTAATAATTGTTCGCTCGCTTCCATAATATTTTTACTTGGAATTTTTTGTAATTCCTTTACGATTTCTATAACATCGGTATGTGCAATACCTAATATCTTTGCTAATTTTAAGACGGGCTGTATTGGGTTTTTTTCTAGAGACCAGTTGTTCATGGCGCTTGCACTTTGAATAATGGCTTTGTGAAAGAGCCCAGTCGCCATTGGAGATAACATCATATAATGCACAAGGGATCCACCGGAACTGCAGCCAAATATTGTAATGTTATTCGGATCACCACCAAAACACTTAATATTTCTTTGAACCCATTGCAACGCCACTACAATATCTTTCAATCCGTTGTTTCCGGGTGCCACAAATTCATTAATTGAGAGAAATCCGAAGGGTCCTAATCGAAATCCACATCTTACAAAAATAACTTCTTGATTAACCATTAATTTTGGATCTAATATAGGGTCCATGTGGTAAAAGAAACGGTAGGATCCCAAAAAAAACAAAATTGGTAAAAGCTTATTTGAAGTGTTTTTTGGTGCGCAAATATCAATGTACAGACAATCTTCTTCTAATACAAATTTTTCTTGAGCCCAGTAACGCGCGGCTGTCATTGAGTCTTGTGTGCAATCTAATTCTTCAATCCAAGGCTTAATAGGTACTGGAGGCTAAAATTTCAGAACAATTACAATGATCTTTCTTATACCATATTTACAAATTACAAAATCACTGCACTAGGTTCAGCCTGTTTTAAGGAATTATAAAGTATAGAAATAAGATAACTTAAATACGTACTTTATATCGACCAAATAATTTAATAATATACATAATAATAATTTGAAATTCTACACTACTATAATTGTGAGACAGCGTATAATATATAGGTAATAGTTCAAAGGAGTGTGAGAGAGTGAGCAATGTTTTTTAAGGCTAATTCATTCATCTCTTAATGAAATAGAAAAAAAGTAAATTTCGTGTCATTCTTTTTTTGAAATCAGATTTTTACCGCGTTCATGTGAGAGAACTCCCCTAATTTTGCTTTCCATGGCACTCAAAAAATGTGTCAGTTCTAGTCGTTCCAACACCATTACTAGAGGTGATAGGATTTATGATGACTGATAATGAGAAGACCTTTTGCACTCATGTATTTGTATTCAATTCATTTTTGTTATTTATTTTGAGTCTATCCTACCTGAATACATATGGCCAAAACCGTGTCAGTGGAACAAGTGGTATAAAAGGAAAAATACTTAGGCACTACTTCGCGAAGTAAAAATGTGAAGCCGACGGGAATATGGTCGGACTGCTCTTCGTTGGATGCGTGTTTTGGAAGACATTGAGTTGACAAAAGAATGTTGTAACTCGAAAATTGCCACCGACGGTGTCATTTTTACAGAATATCACGCGACGACCAAAATAGTGCTCAAGTTCACAATGGAGTAAAACTTGTTAATATTCTAGTTTGCGGACGCGGTAACTAACACAATTAACATAACTTTAGGTTAATACAGAGTAACTTCATATTAAATTTGCTGGGCAAACATGCAGTAGCTTATATATATGTATGTATCAGATATACAAATGTATTTATATATACATATATATGTTAAGGTGAATGTGGAAACGCGCTGCACATATTATTACTTATAAATCTTGAGATAACATCCTAATCGTGTTGATAGATGGATAGTTTAATAGTAGCACAAGCTAATTTTTCTCCCATCGCTTAATGTAATAGAAAAAAAGTAATATTCGGAAAACGTTTGGAAAGCCGGACTCGATGTTTTGCCGATACTATCAATCTGACAGTAACGTGCACCACACTGTCCCATTTTTGAAGGAGTTCCCAAAAACGGAAGCCATAAAAAAATCTGACAAAATCATTAGGAGGATCATTTAAAATTTGATTGCGTAGGGAGATTAATCTGATCAAAAGATAAACCTAAATTGAATAAAAGAAGGCCTCTTTAAACTTTTTTCGTGACTGCCTCGAGAACTATACTTGCCCCCTCTCCATGAAACGTTGAGATGTTACGTCTCAACTTTAATTATTACTCTACCCTTATACTGTTGACGATTTTCAAAAATTTTAGGTTCCTTCACATAAAATTTACGTTATTTACATCCAAGTGATAAAGTTTAAAACATAAAATTGGTATGATATTCACCATTTTATAAAAAAAAAAATTATTGAATGATTATCATGGAATATTATATGAGAGTTTAATGTAAAAATATACACGGTTACGCCTACAAAGAAAATCCAATTTTATGGAGCCCACAGAAACATATTTTTGTAATCAAAATTCTGCAACGTAAATATTGGAACCTGATACCGCGCATTCGTTTGTGGTGGCTTGTTCGTACACTGATTTTTTTCAGTAGTTTATGCAGCGATGGGACCATGGTAAAACAGGTTATTAAAATTGATTCAAAATTTAACTAAATCATTGTTACTATAAATGTATCTTAGAACAAATAACATGACGCATATATAAGCATATAACAAATTTAAATCAATATTTAGTTATTACTTCTTAACCAAAATTTCAGTAATTTTACATTAATGTTATTAGAAATAAGAATTGGCAATTTTATACTTGACGCTGACATAGTTTTGGAAGCTTTTAAGTACACCAACAAATATTTGCGTCAGTAAAGTTATTCTGCAGCGGTAAGAAGCTCCATAATATTATATTTATTAAGTTAGTACACGTATTATTAAGTATATTATAATATAATAGTTTTAGGTGATTCGTTGAATTTTAAAATGCTGCTATACGACTTTTGATCCTTTTTTACACAAAGTGCAAAGATCACGGGAAAGTTATTATGAGCGTGCAAATATTTTTTTTAAAAACATTAGTACTTTAATGTGGAACAAAATTAATAAAAAAAGGTTTCATGGAAGACGTGATATAATATTAGTTTAACTTACCACAAATCTTAGTAGTCCTAATGGTGGTTTCGCGTATGGAATTTTCTTAAATCTATAGTAGGTTCTGTTTTTGACTTTTTCAATTAGGCCACACACCGGTCCGTCCATAGTCTGTACCCTGTACTTAGATTCTTCTGGTAATTTTAACATGTTTTCAAACTATATGCTCTCTTTTTAAATCGTATTCTTTATTTAGATTTAACCATACTACAACAAAAATAGCTATGTGTGACTACGACAATTCGAAATATCAGCAGGATTTAACTATTATAGTTTTAAATAGTTTGTCATCAGATGGAGATGAAAATATATATTAATGATTTTATAACCACAACCAAAAGATTTACTTCTACTTTGGTAAGTAAGGAAGCAAAAAAGTCCCTTAGTTACATGCATCTTAGCAACATTCGGCCAGACAGTCGTTTACACTTTGGATACAATACAGATTAAAAATTTACCTTTTTTTTAAATTTGTATGCAAATATTATCAATTAAAGTAGCTAATTTTTTAATAAAAAAAAGATAAAATGTTTATAACTCATAAATATAATAATCATTATGAATTATTTAGAGCATTGCCTACTTTTTTCTTTGTAAGCAATGCAATAAATTAATATTTTTACAAAATTATATTTTTTCATAAAGTGATTATTAAATAAGCCAAAACAACATAGTAAAGTAACTATAATTTACAATCATAAATTTTTTTGGGTACGATTTTATTCACTCAAAGGTGCGGTGTTAATATGCGGAAGTAATTTTGGCTCTTAAACGTTATTGCACGAAGAACTTTCCTCCTGGAGGGCCTCATGGGTAATAAAATTATAAGATGAACCTTAGTTACCAAGGCGATACGTACAAACGCGTCGCTACGCGAATTTTTAATTTTAAATTCTCTGACAAGATCGCGTAATGAATCTATTACTAAATAAATTAACACCTTTTTCTTTTATACACATTGAAATGTATAAAAAAGAACTTTGATGATAATGAACCAATTTTATCTGACTATTCCAGGAAATTCAACAAATATTTAATTACTTTAAAGAGTGCAATACATAAACTAAAAAATATAAAATACCTGTTTCAAATCTCCTTTTTTTAAACTTTCATTACCCAGATCTTTTGTTATTAAGCACAAATGATAAACCATAAATCTTTCCAAAACTTAACAACTCACGACTACTCATCTACGTAATGTATTTGTAATATATAACAATAATTTAGCACAGAGCCTGTTATCAGTCTGTGGGTACAGATTAAATAAAGTTATATATTGCATAATTGTCTGTTATCAGTTTAGAGTTGTTACTATAGATCAAACGTAAAACATTAAAAAAAATAGGAATAATTGGGTTGTCTATGTTTTACATATTAAATTCGATTGTGATCTTTTTAAAACAAAATCTATTCTTAAGTACAGCCATTAAAATAAACATTATGTACACAACAAAATATTTACGGAATTCAAATTTGTTCAAAATGTTCAAAACTCGGTGTTAAGTCTATTAAACTATTGAACCATTAAGGCATGAATGTCATGTACGATACCTTTTATGTAATCAGCATAATTTTTTTTTAGAATGTCAGTAATCAGCCTTATTATAATAATAAATAAATTAATTTAAATTAGTTACTTTGCTATTTTTTTTCAACAGGCTCCTTGAATTTTTATTCATTACAATTGGATAAAGACAGTTCCCACAAAATCCTAATTGTAACTTGCGGATTTTGATAATTAATATTATTTAAAGTTCATTATCTAAATTCTTTATACGCGTCAATATGATTTGTAAAACTGAAAGTGGAAGATTAGTTGTGCACTTGTTATAGTTCCCACGAGAGTCTGTCTAACTAGTGTAAACAGCGGTATTTGTCGACAAATACTAATGCATAATATGTGCTAAGGTCCGATTTGAAAAATACCGTAGTGAAATTACGGTATTAATAAAGGGCTCGGTCGTGGTACTGAGCAAGATTTACTATAAAACGGTCACACTATAACGGTTCGTTTTACCGGTTGTCATGTCACCCCTCGATTTCACTTTCATGATGGAAACTTTAATGTCACTGGAAATTACAAAACATTCGCTTAGCTTCCAACTTAAATAAGCTCATTGACTTTATACACGTATTCACTCCGTAGAATTAGCTCAAATGCAATAATGACGGTAGCATCACTGGCGGCGACCGAATTCAAATTTCGATAGAATTAGAATTATAACGCGCAAAAATAATTTTAAACAATATATTGCCGCCGTAGTGGTCTGCAATACGAAGCGTTCTTAAATGAGTGCTACAACTTTTTAGGAGTAGAGTTGGTACTCAATTCTCAATGGAATGACGCACTATCATGTGAAGTAAGCTACATGGCTATTCGATACTGAATGCTTGTATTGTGAAAATTAAATTGTAATTTATACACACGCAGAAATTATATCATAAGGGAATAACAACAGTCGCGCAGCGTTAAGTCATGCTATATGTTGTGGCGACATTTGTCAATGCGGTTTTCTGTTGCGGCGACTTTACTCGAAGCGTGTCGTCTGTTGCGGCAGCGTTCTTGAAGGCGACTCGAAAACATGATAAACAAGACGGTTTTTCCCTCTTTGCCTAATGCGTGCCAAAGGACGGCTCGTGGGTTAACAATTGTGCGATTGCATATTGATTCTAGTGTGTCAGGTACAAAGTCAATCGAAGTGTCCGTCGTGGGAATTACTACGCCATGTACAACTCTTTTTGATTTACAGTTATTATATCCTATTCATAACAAAACGGATACTATGGGAAATATATTTTAAGTAATCTCCCCGTTATTCTTTAAAAAAAAATAATATTCCCGTCCACATATGTCCAATACTTTAATTACAGCTATGGCCAAAGAAACTGTTTCCTAGTTAAATAATTAAGATTTGCCTACGGTTTTATTTTAGACAATTGAAATTGCTAAAATATTTAACTTGGTGAACGACTCAAGAAAAAAAAACGTATATATACATTAATGTGTTTTTATTATAAAGTTGATCCGACGGCTTTTTCTGTAGATAGATTACTATTATATTAAAGTTTCAAAATTCATTAACATTAATAAAGTCTAAACTTTAGTTTGATCCACTTCATGGTCATAAAAATCTTTCAAAACCTGTTGGTCCAATATTGCTTCGTCACAGTATTTCATTTTATTGTAAAACGCCATGCGCATTTCCCAAACATCTTTCGCCAATGTTTCTTTAAAGCCCGGTGTGTTGATCAAATTTGCAAAGAATTTTCGATTACTTGTAAACTTTGGGCTAGATCCTACTGTAGTTTTCATTGGATAGTATACATAACCGTGCAAGTTGTCTGTTAGGAAGCTGTGTATTATAAAAAATATAAATTAAAATAATTATAAATATTATATGTGTATTTCACCTTATGTACACGTCAATCGTTTACAAGATACAGACCTATTAAGACTGTTGACGGTTAAATATTCAAATTTAATCATCATTGGCTTTTTTAGTCGTAGAACATCCACTGGTGGACATGGGCTCATCGATAGATTTCCAATAGGATCATCAATTAAATGCAGCCAGCATTCAGCGTCTACTAACGACCTTAACAATGCCGTCTGTCCACCTTGTGGATGGATATCCTAGGCTGTACTTGTCGGTCTGTGGTCTCGACTTCAGTACCTTAAAGACCTACCAAAAATCGGTTACTTTCTTTTATCTACGGATCTCCTCAATTCTGCTACGAACTCGTAAAGTAAGCCTGAACATAGCCTTCTCTATGGCTCGTTGAGGAATATCGAGCTTGCCACGTTGTGCTAGTTACATTACCTTGTTATCAAGCCCTATTCAAATTGAATTGTTTAGGTAAATTTTAAGGTAAGTGAATTCAAAGTACCTTCATTTTCGCAGGTATCCTAATCCATCCGCACAGTATCATTTTATCTCAATAACCAACTACGTAGGAAGAATATTATAGTAATATTAAAGTACCCATTAGGATATAAGTAAAGAAGTAATAATATAGTTTCAACATCACGCAGGATAATTTTGGAAAATGGTATTCTTGCTGAGACAGTAAATTATTTCTAACCTTTAAACTTTCTATAAAATGAAATATCGTTAGGAAATATGATCATCGCTATAATTACGTACTGTTCGTTAGGCATGTTGGTGTCAACGCATTGTTGAAACATTTCATAAAAAACATTTGCGATTTCAAAAGCTATTGAAAATCCTTTAGACACTCTGAAAAAAATGTTTTGGGTTTTAATTTACATCAATATTTATGTATTGAATAACATAAATGCACACCGTTCATCCATTGGATTAATACGAGGGGCAGTCACTGTATGTATGAGTTTTAATGAGAGAATAGTACATATTATTTTTTTTCCGGTCATAGTATTGCGTTGTACGTTCAATTTTAGTCTTATGATTTGTGTTAGTGATGTGACAACGTCTTGTAGTTGTAGGAAACTATTACTACCTTTAACTTTATTTATTACAAATTCAGAAGCAATAATACTAAAGTCAATATATTTTTGTTTAAATAGGCTATTACAAGCACTTTTGAATCAACATAAAATGTCAGTATTTTAAGGTCCTACGAAATGTTACCACCGGCTCGAATCGGTGACAAAATCAACAGTTGCTCTTTTCAAATATAGTTTTACAACGACTCCATGACAATAATTAGCTTCCTGAGTAAGCATTAACAACATGTAATACCACACGTTAACATCAGTTTAGTATTCTAGCATAGAATAATATGTTTGAACAAATTGTTTAAAAATTGATTTGAAATTTATCTAATGGCAGATCTGAAATCGTATGTGTAATTTTATTGTACATACTTGTAATTTGTACTATAAGTAATTTAATTAATTTTTGTAAAAGAAAAATGAAGAAGAAAAAAGTAATCAGTTTATTTTTATTGCGTGTATTAATACCGTGTCTATCACTGTTTTTTTGAACAAATTTCAATGTTTTTGCGGTCAAACAAAACATTATACATGATTATTTATAAGAATTTTTTTAAAATGGTGGATTAATGTTAGGTGAGATAATATTTTTACTTATTAGTTATCTCGTCGTTTGTTAGAATATGTATAATAATTTAAAGAATCTCAATAATATATTCTTGCCATAAGCTTAAATCCTAAGTTTGGCAACGACAGACTTATTTTAGCATTTTAAGAAAAAAACCTAGAAACTACATTCTTTAAAAATAGGGCTTCACTATTTGCATACAATGAATCACATTACTTATGTTATAAAATATTTTATCAAAATTTCTGTACCGATAACGTAACGGAATTTATATCGAAATCAAGGCAGGTCGTGAAACGCAAGGCAATATTTTTTCATTCTCCATTTATGTATTTCAAATAGGCACGGTTATAGCAATACATAATATTAGTCTCATGTAACATAGTGTATAATAAAATATGTTTGCCTATTGTTGGAGTGCACAGCACGGGCCTTAATTATACTAGCTTATATTTAAACGTTATTAACTGAAAAAACAGACAACAATTTTCAAGGCCTTTCTATATAATAATAGTTCATGACACGAAATATCTATTGTGTGTTAAATTAATTATAGCCAAGGCTTTTCACTGTCGTTATAATGATATTAAAGGAAAGAAGAAATATAAATAACTTGTAAAAAGTGTTACTACTAGTTCACTAACTAGTATTAATCTTTACAAATTAACACAAGAACTAATGATTGAATTGAGATCTGATGTAAGGTAATTAAAATTAAAATTAGATCAAATTTAGTACACTAATAATTATTTAACCCTATATAAAAATAACAACTACATACTAAAAATATTTACGTTATAATAATTTTTAATATGAATAATATCTTAATTATATTACCTAAGTAAAACATTTATAACTTGCGGTACTAATCTAACGCAACCGAAGTTTGAGTTAAGCTATAAGTGTGTCGGTTTCTATTTAGTTGACTAAAAAGACGTTAATTTAAAAGAAGAAGAATGAACATAACCATTTTATTAAACGTAACTTTGTACGAAATGCGTAACAGTACACTGTGAAAAACAGTGTTTATTGTATTTCAGTAATTAAATAATTCTCTAGTAAATTATGAATGACGTTACCTGTTAATTAAAATTTACTACCTATTGTAAAATCGGTTATGTTTCGTTAATAGAACTCGCAATTTTAATAAATCTGTTTAATGTTTGATGTAATGAAATTAAAACTCACGCTTGGTTCTTAATGTTGACTCTGGATTTCTCTGTTTCCTGGAAATTTTACAATTTGTGATTGAATAATATATGATTTATATTTCTTAGCCCATAATAAATATTAATTTTTTTAATATAGAATATAACAATTTCGGCTTAGGTGGTGACTCAAACACCTTAAACATTACGAAAAGTCTAACATCAGTCGATTGCTATCATCGGAAAAAAAAGCTAACATTTTTACCTCTTCCAAAAAGCATTAGCGTAGGAAAAAGAAAAAAAAGAGGAACACAAAAAAAGTGGCACAAGAAACGCCAACAACATACTGTGTCTTATGTGGGTGGGACATTTCTTAGCGGAGGTGAACTTTTGGGGGTTTTTGCGCCAGGTCATTTTATGTAGCGCTTGTCTATGCGATCTAAGATCTCAGAGGCCTCGGAATTCAGTAAGATATGATGTACCGAGTCAATTTACATAAACGAGGTTAAGGCTAAGCACTCCTTTCCCTGCCTTGCCTCTCAAGCCCTGAACCTGTAAATGCCAATAAGGCCATAGTATACCCAGACCCAAAAAAAAATCATACGCTTACTGTGATCTCACAGAGCGAGTGGAAGACTGTTTTTGATAACATTACTTGTGTTTATTACTGAATATCTTATGTTGATTATAGGTGTAAAAGCTTTAAAGGTTTACCATGCATACCTCATTTGTCAGCAAACAGCTTTAAAACTATTACGTCTTATTACAATCAACCTGTGTACTGTAGTCACTTAAAATGGTACATTAATTTGTTTTTGTAATGGAGTGCGACTGACCAATAACTTTTGGCAGTATATAAACTCTGCAGGGACAGATAGATAGACAGATAGATCTTTAATAAACCCGAATTTTAGAATTATTCCGAATTTTGAAAACGATTCTTTTTTTATGTTATATAATTATTAAACAATTTTTTAATTTCTAAAATCATTGATTTTTGGATAGGGTGTAAAATACATCAATTGACGATTAACGAGCTGTATATTCACCACTTCACAGGTTTTTACAGCAATGCCCTGATTGGTTTGTATACATATTACAGTATATTGACTAAATATCAACATAATTAAATAATTTTACTCTCAAGTTGACTAATACTTAAATATTGTTGAAATAAACATTAGATTAAGCATAGTCGATTTGAAAGTAAATAAGCCACGACAACATACAATGTAAGTGAAATAAAAGGGAGAAAACCCCGATGAGGAAATTATTATTTTTCCCTCACCACTGGCGGTGCGAGAGGTTTGCATTTTGAAATGACGTTTGAAATAAATTTCCGCCGTCTCCGCCGCCGGGAACGTTCGATTGGAACATTGGCCCGGTAATGATTAATTCCGTTAAACCGCATCCGCGGCACGCCTTCTTGCGTCACTAAGCTACCGTATATGTGCCTATATATTGAAAAGGAACTTGTTAACGGTAAGCAGCATATTCAATACCAGAATGTCCCTTTGGTGGTAATAATGTTATTGTTTTTAATATTTAGTTACAATAGAAAAAAACTATGTTAGATTTATTAATGGTTTAACACAAAATCTATCTGCATTGGAAATGTTGAAATAATGATTTACACCCTTAAAGTCATGACTTACGGCATAGAAAATTGGTACCTCCCTCTGAGCGTTATTGGGAAGCACGTAGTCCCTCTGTGTCCTATGCTCGAGATTTCTCTACAAAATTATAACAGATACAAGGAAATCCGCAGATTGGCAAGTTGAAGTGGCTACGGTCAGGCCACATAGTGCTTAGAATAGATGGCCGCTGGAGCATTAATGTTCTGGAGTAGATACCACAGACAACCAAGCTCATGCCAGCAGTAGATATGAAATGATAATAATGACCCTATCATTAGTACTAATTTTATGCGTTTCTAGCTAGCTTTAATACTTTCGACGTAACTAAAAGTAATTAACTATTTATGTCACTAGTAGCATTGACTAAAACTTTTTGTGCTAAACTTAATGCTTTAAATCGGAGTTATATATATGGGACTTATACATGGCTGTTATTAGATTGAGGTATTATTAGTATGAAGGGTATAGACAAGTGATATTAATTAATGGAGCCTTGATCTGTCTCGCGTTCCGGCGTCGTGCGTCGTGTCAATCGCACTCGGGCTTGCTCCAACGGACGCCAATTAGTTTAAGCTGCTCAGTGGACATCCCTTATCTTCACCGATTGACGCAATTGGAATTTATCACTAATTGGTGTCAGTTATACCCAGTTGTTCTCTTGATTAATTACACTTGAATTTACAATAGCAATTTCTGACAGAACATATCTTTATTTGTCCATTTGTAAACTAAAGGTTAAAGTGGTTATAAGTGTAAAACTATTATAGTGGTGAGCTGTATAAACTCATTTTCTGTCAATTAAAAAAGATCACCAGTTCAGAAATAATAAATATTGGTAATTTACACGTAGTTAGAAGAGTTACATTTTGTACTGTAAGAAGTTTCTGGCCAGTCACAGTTCAGAGTGATCTCTTTAATCAAGGTGATTGGAAATAGGTGTGAAAAGTTTAAAGATATTTGTTGATAAATGTATATGATATATAAATACATTCACCTGTTTAAAGCTTTTACATCTATAACCAATCTCTCTATTTAAATATTAAAATAATTGAGACATATTTTTAACATGTCATATCTAAGAAAAATTTGTGTCTATGGTAATATTAGCCTGCTGGTAACAAATTCGTCAAGTCTCCCTAAATCTCAGTGATGAATATTCTCCCCGCATCCGCACCTTTATTGAATCTCGACTCTAGTGTTTATGACATTTTCTTTCGTTTATTTGCCGAAGATTCGCTGTCAGTTATTTCTTTTTGTATTGTATATAACGTCTATTGTATAAGTGAAACCCAATTATTGAAACGTTAATTGGACTAGTTTTTCTTTGTAATAATAAAGTATGTTCATATATCAATAAAGCGCAATGTTTCTTTAACGGGTTCCTTAAAATAATTATTTACTCATTGGTTCCATGTTAATATGAAAGTTATTACGATGTTTACGGTTCCAATTTTTGTACTGCATGAAAGTATTTCGCACATATTATAATAACTGCACAAGAAAGACATCTTCTCAAAAAACGTCGAAAAAAATATAATGCTTCATGCAATGCAACGACCTTCGAAAGTAAAGGGATTGGGTTCAATGAATATTTATATACATATATCTATATATGTTTATATTTATGTCAATATATACATATTTATTTATATATAGTAGTAAGTAAGTATTTATTAGTGTGGCTGTGTGTGTGTGACACAACAACATATATTTTAATTAGTAAAAGCTATATAGATATAAAAGATAAATAGTTGTCTTTGGTTGGTGATATAGAAAGTTTGTTTTAACTCACAAATAACAACAAACAAACGAGCACTTAATCCTATAGCGATCGAATATATCAGATATAGCGTCGGAACAATGCCTGATTATTACACAAACACTTGAGTCCTAAGGATTTTCTAAAACAAACGCAAGCAGAGTCTCTAAGCTACAATGCATTTTCTTTGTAATGAAAATCAAATGGTTATTAGATGCCGATGTCGTTATTTTTCTTTTGAATGTGTATATTTCAGTTACAAACACATTTAAATTCATGTATTTATATATACATATATATATATATATATATATATATATATATATATATATATATATATATATATATATAAATATGAGGTTTAATGCAAGGTTTTAAATATAATCTATCATATTTACTTTAATTTTCTGTTATTAATTAAATTTTATGGTTTATTGCTAGGCGAACAACATAGCCAAAATGATTTACTGTTGTAATTCAAAACTACTATAACACAAAACATTTTTATTCATAATAAAGAAACATATTTTTTTTATTCAAAACACTATGAGATCTATTTATTAATTACTGGCCGGAGATTCTATATTCTTCTGATGACAATGCTTTTGATGCATTTATGTGATAGAACCTTTTATGATTTTTGCTTACGTATAACTTTTAATAAATATTTGAATTATAGTTTGATAAGTTGAAGACGCTAGGTGCTGGCTGCTTCTAATCGATCTTGCTGGACTTCTGTGATGGAGGCCTATGTCCAGTATTGCACGTCCTCCGGCTGAAATGATGATGATGATGATGAAGTGACTTATTCGTGATATTTACTAAAATTTTAAAGAAATTTCGATGTCTACAATATATATCTACTTTTATGATATTTTTCTCTCCGAAATATATCTACCCCATTCATGTGTTCATGGAGGTCGTGATGATGTAAATCGAGGTAAATGTCTAACTTTCGATAATTTAGCCTATTGTGAATTGGTTAATAAAGAATGATGTAGCCACTATTGAAACGACGATAATTAAGAACTCTAGAAAACAAGTGGAAGGATAAAACAAGAAGATGTTCCGAAGAGAGATGCTTCGAGGATCTGGCCAATAACGTTTAAACGTTACGAATTTAAATCTTTAACCTAACTCCACAATATTTGAACATATTTCTTCATTCAGTGTTTTAATGTCTCATTAAGTGTAAAAGTTAATTTTTACTCCGAATATTTCCAAAATCTAAATTTTTATTATGATAATTTAATTATTTTAGCAGAATGTATCTACTGCTTGACTTGACCACTCCTATAGATTTCCAATAGGACTGGGTGGAAGCGGTCATCCAGCGATCTTAACAAGGCCTTATATCGACCTTGTGTGTGGACATCTTGTGTTGCGCTTGCCCGTTCGTGGTGTCCTATCCGTCGTATCCTAAGATAGAGGCCAATTTTCCTGGACGCACCGTGGTCTGCCGACTGCCAATTCAATTTCCCAATCCGCTCAGCGATGTCTGTTATTTTTGTTTGTCTACGTATCTTATCATTTTCGATTCGATTTAGTAGCGAAATCCCGAACACAATCCTTTTCGTGTCTCATTGAGCAAATATAAATTTGCCAGTGAAGCCTCCAGATAGAGACTACGTTTTACTGCTGTAAGTCATAATTGGTAAAACACATTTGGGCAATTAGCTTCCTCTTAAAGAAAAATTCAATCGTCAAGCTTATTAGTAACTTTTAAAATATGTTTTGATATAGAAAATTTTGATAAGAAACTTGCCTACGTAGGTACAAGAAGCGGCGGCTGTAATGCTAACTCTTTCTAATGCTTCGATACTTCCATCGACCGCCTGGCTATAAATATAAATACTTTAGACGTACCTTTGGGTTCCCACTTGTTGTTATTAATTAAATAGTATCACTTCAAAGTTTCTCTTCCTTAGATATTACTTTCATGTTACTTCTATCTTATACTTCATACAAAATAACTTCTACAATGCTTAGCTGTAATTAGAAACTTCTTTATGTCTTTGTAAAAAGCACTTTTGGTATGGTCAGAAAATCTTCGTATGTTAGAATAAACATTGGTACAAAATTAAGTAGCAACTTTATAACATAGTTAAGTGTTAAGTGAAAATTGCTATTCAGTGTTACATTAATGAAATAATTTTTAATTAAAGAAATAATTCACAAACATTTAGCTAAATTTTGCGCAATTTAGTTATGCTAATCATCATCATTATCCCATTAAATGTGTATCTGTAGAGATCTTGTTTCCTTCTGCTAAAAAAAAGCTGGTGACAAAAAGATATTTTAATAAAAAAATTAAAATAAAATTTGTAGAAGCGTGAAATTACTTGTTTCAAACATTACTTATTAAGTGTTTTGTTTTCACGTATTACATTTCAAGTATAATTGAATTTGAAAGACGGTTCACGATTTGCTTATTTCGGTCAGAATATTTGAATGATCCGCGAGAGAATATTTGAAGCGTTACGATTGGTATTTCAGACCTTATTATGGGTTGGGTCTGGTATGCTAAAGGAGTTGCCGAAATAACGACATCGAATTCATTCGATCATCGGCATCGAAACTAATTTCTTTAAATAATACATATTACAAAAATCCTTAAGTTTAATATTATTTTAATTTGTGATTCTTTATTGGAGCCCAAGCGACTACCATATTTTTTGACGGAAGACTTAGACTTCGACTAGCGTATAATTTATTTATAATTTTAAATACTTATCTAATCTTATATGTCGCATTAATACGAGGTGGACAGATGAACTTGTAATGGTCGTCAGAAAACGCTGAATGCAGGCCGCTTACAACCGGTGGGATTCTAAGAGAGTCCTTCGGCTGAAATGATAATCACTACCCGGTTTTAACAAGATATAATAGTTATATATTGATTAGAGTGATCAAATAAGCTTTTTTCACTATTTTTTTTCAATCTGAAGGTAATTGAAACATCAGTCAAGTTGTGTGAAATAAAACACGTATATGTTAGTTGCTGTTATATTTTGTAAGAAATACATTAGGCTCGTTTTTTATATTTTACTTCTTCTGTGTAATGGTCTATGGTCGCATTATTTCCACTGAAGGAGTGTGAGTGATTTTGCGAATGAATCGTTATTTAATTATTGAAATGTGTATCAAAGAAAAAAAAATTCAATACTTCTTTTATACAAGAATATAAAAGGAATATTGAAGGACAAAGAAGTAAATTGAAATTCAGAATTTGTTCCCTAACCTTATTATTGTCTGCAACTCCACATCGTCTCGTACGTGAGTCCTTTCTGAAGAAAAAATATGAGAGTTAATAAGATATAGAAAGTTTCGTGAGCCACGCGTAACTTTTTACCAAAAAGCTATGTACGTATGTTATTAACATACCAAGAAAGAAACGTTTGTACGTTAGCTGATAGCACGTTACAATTGCTACTTTCATAAATAACTACATAACATAAAAATAACGCAAAATCTAATTTACTAAATACAATATTTTTATTGTGCACGTAATATTAAAAAAATCCAGTTACAATGACGTAAAGAAGTACAATGTAATAGTTTTATCACTCGAAGCAACTTCTTACAAACAACCATAGTATTTCCGACAAGCGTATGACGTCCACGCACAAGATGGGCATACGACTTTGTTGGGCTCGTCGAATATCGCTGACGGCGGCCAACCGGGCCTATTAGAAAATTTATGGAGGAGACCTATATCCAGCAGTGGAAGTCCTGGGGCTGAAATGGTTGTCATAGTATGGAAACAGAAAAGAAGTAGCAGGTAGCAAATGTGTACATTGTACGAGGCAGAAGAGTATGATAAATATATAAGAAGCAGTTCCGATGGCATAACCATTAAGGTGGTCAAGCTCCTCTCGACTGATAATATACAGATTCTAGTCCTTGTTTTAACGCGGCCATGACTTACGGATTCTTCCCCTTACAGTGGAAGAGTGCGGAAGTCATAGGTTTCTTGATGTCTTCCAAAACCACAATTAATCCAATGTCCTGTCGGCCCATAAAACTCCAAAAGACTTTTGGAAAAATGTATGAAAGATTTATCCTTGCTCTCTACTCCTGAGCAGTTTGGTTTTCGCGCTAAGCATTCCTGCACTCATTAAGTTTATCGTATCACGACGCACATACTCGCCAAGCGAATGAAGGGATCTAACATAGAGTCTTTTTTTTAAGCGAGTAAAGCGTTCGCCAAAGTCTGGCATAATAGACTCGTACACAAGCTATACGATGTCGGTATGGCGGATCATATCGTATGCAAGATACGAGACATTTTGAGCGATAGAACATTCAACGTCGAAGGATTCTGCTTCCGACTACTTCATGTTCGTACGAACGTGTCTAGGCATCGGTCCTCGTGCCATATCAGTACACGTTTTACATCAAGGACATTCCTCTTTTCAGGGGTGTTAAGGATGTCCTATTCGCAAACGACACCTGCACTCACACAACAGGTGTTGCCACCGGCACCATCATCAAACGCCCTAGACCGCAACGTTCTGAGACGATGGCTCTAGAAATGGAGGAATAAAATTAATTTCTTCAAATCACAGTAACGCTCTTTTCCTAGTACAACCGTTCCTTCTACTAGCTCCGATCATACTTATGGACAGTTCAGTGCCATAGGTGACTCAAACTCGCTATCTAGATGACTTCTTGGATGACAAATTCACCGCAACGCGTGCGTCGAGGTACGTACGAAGTCAACAAACACTCAGTTTCTTAAACTGACATCAACTCATTACTTTGAGTCTGTCGCTCAAACACAAATTCATTGACTGTAGGTGCCGCCACTTACAATATGAACACTTCCAGTACATTGAAACGTTGAGAAAAGAAAACGTAATGGACAGAGTTGGGACGTCAAAGAAAGTTCTCGAGCTATGTAAAAAGGTCAAGGCTAAATGCTTTCAGCATGCTACCATCTCAAATTTCTCGAAGATATTAATAACAAATGCTATTGACCGTCATGATAGAAAAAAGAGAATCGAGCAATTAATTTTTAGCCATGTGACCTTAAATTTTATTTCATCAAGGTGCGTTGAAAATTAAAAACAAGAATTAAAAAATCCAGGTAGGTGTTATTAAAGCGATTAATATAAAAAAAAACCATGCTCCTTGTATTATGAGGTTTGTCAAAATTTATTTCAACACATTACCACATTTGCTGTGAATGGGGACGTTCGCTCACTTTAAATTTCCTTGGGCAATTTGTTTTTACTTCTCGCTCCTCCGCAATTAAATTTAAAGAGAATAGCCGGAGTCTGGAGTATCGTTGTTTTGATTTAATAGAATTAATTAATGTTACTGCCGAGTAGGCTGGCGCTGAATGCTCGCATTAATGCGTAATAAACTTAATTCCTTTTTTGAGTTGCAATAAAACTACAGAAAGGCTATGAAAAATAGTAAAGCAAGGAATAAATAAGTTTATCGGACAGAATGATTTTTGAATTTTTAAATGGTTTAATGTGAGTATATTTCAATGAATACAAATATTTTTTTTAAGATATATTTGTAGAAAGCTATGTATTTTTACTACTTAGTAGTGCTGTGTACTTAGTAGTGGCGGATCGACAAGGTAGGCAGACGACCTTTTCAAGTTTGTCATATGAAGCTGGATGTAGAATGCTATAAACCCAACAAGAGTATTCTTGGAGTATTATGGGGGAGGCTTATGTCTAGCAATAGACGTCCTGCGGCTAAAATGACGATGATGTATTTCTTTTTTTGGTTATTTGATATAGTGGAAGGTAGCGTTTTTCTTCTTGTATATTTTGTTTTCGGTTTCTCAGTAAGTATTGTGGAAATTAATATCAACGACGTTGTTTTACCATCATTCATTGTATTGTATTCTATTAACACAACTTAAACAGTTTGCTGAATTTGCTATCGGTATCAGGATAACTAAACACAAACATCTGATATATTTGTGTTTATCATCTTATCTTATATATCTTATCGTTATATATAGTACAAATTAAGAAACGTATTATTTTTATAAATAATTGACTCATAATATTAAAAGAAGCTAAACAATTGACTAGCAAAATAGCAACATTTACTATGACCGACGTATTTCTAAGACTTACTTTTCAGTTAATTTTTTAATGTCAAGCCATGCGTATACTTTGTAAGGAAATATTCAAGGGGTTCTGCCAATCACAAATTCGTACGACAGCTGTGCTTTAATGGAGTATTATGTAGTCGCTCTAGCTTTAAATGAATAGGCAACTTAACAGATGTGACACGACTACACTCGCCTTAAAGACTATTGGGTATAATTTTAATACATAAGGAATGAATGAGACAATTGAGTTTTTACGAAATTACGTTAACAGGTTCTAAAATGTTCATCGTGTTGATTATGTTGTTTCATTAATTTAAAACTTTTATACACGTTAAACAATAATGAAAGTTGATGCAATATCTTGAGCTACTTACTTGTATTATAAATATCTCTCTGTATTTGTAAAATGAATCAAATATTTATTATTTGACTTCATGCAATTGTTATGTCAAAGAAACCAAGTCATAGATATTTTTATTGTTTTACTTCACACAGAATTCTTATTAAGATCAGCGTTTAATGGTTTTCATTTAAGTTGTTTAATGGCGTCTTTTATGGCGTCATAAAATACGAAGAACGATGTTATGATAATTTTATTACGGTGACTCGCTTTAATTGTAATATGAGTCCATGAAATCTTTTTGCATGCTTGTTCTTAAATTTAATAACAAAGGAATTACAACTTAGCAAAAATACTTTTTTTTAAGTGTTTTCTTTACCATAGCCTAATAAAACAACGTGTTCTGTATATTAATCAGTAAAAGATATTTATATTAATATACCTGTGTTAATTTTGTTATCTTGTATTTTTTAATAAAGAATAAAAAAAAAACAAAGTACGGATGAAAGAAGTAATAATTTTATTTAAAACGTTTTAATAAACTGGTTCAAACTATAGCAAAATAATTGCATCTTCTTTGTTTTATATACGGGTTACCCTTATAAAATCACAAGAATAATAACATATAAAACAGATATAAAGGACCGACTATATGTAATAAACGTATAAAAAATTCATAATAATTACATCACTTTTTAATTTAAAAGAAACCCGTACTTATGCGAAAACATTTATTTTGTCAGCTGTCGACGCCTAAATTAATGTTATAATTTCATTTTGTTTGTCCAACTAAGGCTCAGGGATAACGTGGAGGCAGGTAGCTACGTATTTCGTTTCATCCATCCCACGCACTCTACTAGGTTACTTCGTCGATGATACTGTATGACGTAATATTGTTAGATTTATCTTTTGCACGAATGTACTTTTTTATTCGTGTCATTGATATTTTGCTCGAATATTTATTAATAACATCTTCAGAAAAGTGGTTGAAGAACAAACATATTTTAGTTTTGAATGTTGAATTTAATAAATGAATAAAATGTTATAAAAAATATTTTGTAAAGGATAATTACTCTATAATATCGTTTAAACTCCATTAAACTCAAGCTTTTATAATAATCATCATCATTTCTGCCAGGGGACATCCTCAGCAAGCATATGCCTTCGTAGATTTCCGTAGAGAGTGGCCCGCATTCAACGTATTCCAACAACCTTAAAAAGGTCATGTATTGTCCTTGTAAGTCGACTTAAAGGTCCCAGGGGCCATTTACCACTTTAACTTGCCATTCCAGTGGGCTTATCGACTGTGAGTTTACCAATGAGGCTCAGAGTGAGAGACCGCTGATGAGATGTTTCTGTGTCGTAAGTCATCACAGGTAACTTACTGTTGATAACCAGAGAGAGAGAAAGGATGACAAAAATCTATAAAAAAAATAAAAATGTACATTATCTTTGGTCTAAATTTTTTTTTATTAATATATAAGAGATAACTTACTATTATGATCTTAATATTTTACCAAGAAAGTTCTTATGAAAAAAGGTCTTTTTCTATTACGATATTTTCTGCCTTATGATATCAAAAGGTACTCTAAGGTACGTAGAGTGATATGTAACGTTCGATTTTCTAACGGATATCAGTTCTATCTAATCTCATGAAAGAAGGAGGCATCCGCTCGAGGTACAATATTTCATTTTTATGATGTAGGTGGCATTCGGGGCTCCCTGAAAAAAAATATAAAAAGAATGAAAGCGTCGTGGCGTTTTTACGATGCTTTTAATAGTGTTGCCGCTTTGCTTGGTTAGCTTTTTGTTAGAATACGCTTTTTGCTCTTTCAAGTTTTCAACGAAACATTTGTGACATATACTAAAATTAATAAAGTTAATTATTAAAAAGAATTAAAATCCAAAAAAATATTGGATTTATTCTTTATCTGACCAAGTTGTAATGTCGAATGCTCCTATAGCAACATTAATTAGTTTTTTAAATTTAATGAATATCATGAACACTGAAACATTTATGAAAATGATCATAATGATATCGCCACATTTTTGTGATCACATTCGAGTGATGCAGGTTCTCAGTTTATATTTAAAGGAAAGTAACTTTAGAATTAAAGGAAAATGGGAAATATACACTAAAATGTGTTCTGATAAATGATTAATGAAGGATTTTAACTCCTAAATTAACAAAATTGCACAAATCAGGATTCAATATAGATAAAGCATTAATCGAAGGTGTAATATACTTCTAACAATACTAAAGTAATAAATAAACATTGATAAATGGTGCCATTTAATTAAACCCGAAACGAAAACCCCCGTCAGTTTGAAGCCGGTTGAAAATAATATCAGCAATATAGTAGGCGGGGCTCTCAATCTGTCTACCAATAACTCACTTCTGTCGGTACGCAATGAATGAATACAAAACATAAAGTTCCTGCTGCTTCTTATTATTGCAAGTACGTTAATAGAACACTATTTTGTCATTTATTAAGGTGATTTTGATTTTAAAATGATCTTCATATAACTAACAGTATTCGTTTGTACGCGACTATACCATGCCTTTTGAACTTACTATAACGAAATCCTTCGTTGATTGTTGTGAAAGCTTTATATTTTAGTTTTGTTCTTAATTCCTAAAAGACAATATCATTACAAATGAAATCCTCAAATGAAACATGACGATGAGTTTATATTATGATTACAATAAAGGCATTGATGGCCTCTGGGGCCTTTGGGTTCTGTAGTAAAGATTACGGTCCGGTAAACGCAGCTTTGGATGTCCATCCACTAGGTTAAAAAATAACTGTTAAAGTTGAAGAAAAACGCTAGATGCGTGTCTTATTGGAAATCTATCAGTGAGGCCTAAGCCTGGCAGTGGCTGTCCTGTGGCTGAAATAGTGATGATGATGATGGTCCGAGAGCACCAGAAGAACGAGAGTCTATAACACAGGACATCAAATAGAAGGGCTGACACCTAAAATCTGCGAGAGCCCGACTGAAAAGAAATAATAAATAGATATTGATTTGCAAATTGTCTTTATCATATACTATGATAATGTGGATAAAAAAAACATTTAGAAATCTATGCGCTCGATAGCTCTTATTTCAGAAAATTTATAAGAAATCTCTTAATATAAATATTATAGAACATTAAAAAATATGCGTTACGAAAACGGGTTAAACATTAGCCGGCGTGTTTCAATGATTTAAACAAAAGGAAGATATCGTTTACGTATCTTCATTAAGGCAGGGTAAAGCAACGACGCAACAAGATAAAAAGCGTAATAATTGTTGATACGGTGCGAGGTGGTGGCGGCGAAGTTAATGAGAATAGGCGTCATTCCGCATCCCTCGTGGTCCGAGGTGGGACGTAATAAAGTTTCTCGCTACGACCCGTGTTATGGCCCCGATTCAGCCGGCCCGTTGGACAGAACGATTAACAATGCGTAAACTGATTTAGTTGCTACCGTATTCCTGTTCTGCGGCGTCCGTCCCGAGAATTAAATGGCTAGCTGTGCTTGAATAATTACGTTGTTTGTATTGTACGGAGAACGCAGGTGAGGAGGTTTACTTGTTTTACGAACAGATGGGGTACAGTAAAGGAACAAACAAATCTTTAAATCCCAGTCTATATGAACGAATGGCGTTTAAGTTAAATTCATCTGTGTAATGCAAACAAGTTTTAGTTAATCGAAACACATCAGTTTTATATTAGACTTGCGTCGTCGCATCGTCGTATCGTCTTGCGAATTGTCTTTTCTATAATTTTATAAACTATCCATAAAGCAAATTTAGATAAGCTTGTTATATCCTTTTCTTAGCTATTATTATTATTATAAAATTAGTAATAATTTTGTAGCCAACTATGTACGGATTATAGTAAACTCCCGTGTCTCTGAATCTTCGTGTACTAAATTTATATAAGTTTATGAAACAAAAACTTCTTATTAAAGTGTAATGGATTTTAAGTGGTAATGGATTTTAAGTGGTAATAAAGTTTGGGAAATAATTACTTTACTACAGGCTGGAAAGGTTTTTGGATTGTCGACCGCAAGTTAGCAGACGACAGGTGGGTAGGGTCTTCTCCATGTGGAGCGATGACCGTGTCGATCGAGAAAAGTCGCTGGATACTGGTAGTGCAAAACCTGTTACTGTGGCGATTATTGGGGGAAAGCGCCTTACAGTGGGCGTTTATTGGCTGCCATGATGATAAACAATAATAATATTTTAAAAGTGATCACAAAATCAAAACGAGTTTGTTGTGTGCATTTTTCAGATCAGGCGCCTTTTTAACTCACTTAGCTTTAAGTTGAAAGATGATGTTATAAGAAACTCAATCCGATACTTGTTTTATTACAAAGTTAATGCTTTTTTGTTCCTTTTTATCCATCTTTTCATAAAATTATACACGTGGTCGTCATAGGAGGATATTAAACGAATAAATTTATAACTATTTAAGCAAAGTTCAGTTTTGTAGTCTTTTCGCATATAGTAACAAAGAAAATTTGAATATTTGTTGAAAATCTGTTTTAAAACGTCGTTTCAAAATTATATTTCCAGTCACATAGGCGACCAACAAAGGTAATAAGCAATCAGTGTTTCGTTTATTGCAGGCTAACTGCCAAGGGTAGCCAGTTCATTAGGTCTTGCGAGCTAAAGAGTTGCCTCGGACTCCCGCCGCGTCAGCTACGGTCCCTCGTTACGCTAATGATAGCGATTTTGCCCCAAAGGCGCAATTTTAGTTTTACGGAACAGTTTACTGTTAGACCTCACTAATGGCCTATAAAGCTTTGGTCCATTCGGCGTTTATTTTGTTCTACATTTTTCCAACGTACAATGTAATTAAGTGTTGGTTTAATTTGTCGTCGACGTATGGTGCCGGTCAAATTTGTACGTTGTTTTTAATAGAGTGAACTTACCAATGGTTTAATAGTTACTCGGTGTATTTTGAAAACTTTTTTCTGTTTAAATACATAAGAATTATTATTAAAAATTATGAGTATTTTATATTATTAGTTCTTTGTATAAAATAAAGATTGAGTTTTTTTTCCATTTGTGCCAAAATACTAATCTTTTCACGTTAGATTGTGAAGATTTTTTTATAACTTTTGGTAATTATTAAATGAAACAAAACTTACGGACAATGACGTATTAATTTCATCGAAGCGTCGGCAGTTATCGTATTATAACAGAGTGAACAATAGGTGAGCGTTATTGGCGCGAAGTTTTCTTCTACTTTAGAACAACAATGAGCAAACAAATTTAATCTTAATATATATATGTATATATATATAAATACAGCTATATACATACACACACATATATATGTATATATATATATATATAAGCAGAGATCGAATGCAGTATCAAATAAATTATAAAAGTACAAATCATCGCAGATAGCTGGCTGTTTATAAGTGACTATTTTAGAGTGTTCGACATAATAGTATATCGACTTATATAAGTAATTATTAATGTATGGTATAGCTGTATATTTTTTGTACTGTGATATATTTATACTACTATTAAGCACAATAAAAAAAACTGCAGAGAATATAGCAATTTGTGTACTTAAGGACAGTAATTATTAATCATTTCTTACAATACATGTTTTGTAAGTCCACATAACATTATGGATACAAAAATTAATTCGAATATGGTACCTTAGTTGATTTTAGCATGTTTAAATCCATTTGAAACAGGAGTTACGAATTTAACCAGCATAAATTAGGTCTGTCATTGAACAAAATTCTATTCGTATTCGCGTATCACATATTATTTGCAGAGGAAATTGTTTGATCTTGAAATAGTCAAAATTATGTAACTTTTTTAAAAACTTTATTTATTTATTTGAGTAAATACACTTCTAATACAAATTATTCATCTGTATTACTGGGTTGCGGTAGAACTAAATTAAAAACAATGTATCAAAGTAGACCGTTATAATTGTAAACTTTATTTCATAACGTTTGAATAATTATTACTGGTTACAATGTGTTATAAAATCCAAGTGTATATTATTATAATATGGTGTTACATCTAGTATCTAACAGGTCTTTATTAATAATCGTTATGCATTTATTAATTGTAACTGCACCTTGATATAATAAAAAGGAAAAAAACTTTTGGTTTATTTAAATGATGTTCTTTCTTCGTTCTCATTTAAATTAAAAACTTTTTGAAATGTAATTGTTGTTTCAGTATTTTATTTCTATTAAATTAGATTATAATTGAAGTGCCAAGTTCGTGGAAATTCGTTTTTAATTTTATATCGTCGATATTACATCATCGATATAAAATCCGTGATGTAATATCAGACAAACAAACTAACAAGCAAAGACTGAGACAAGAGTGGTTATATAAATATTTTCTTCATATTCGGTTAACCGCGAATATCCTACTATTTCTCGTGTATGATTTATTTTGCGGTCCGCGGTCTGAGGGTCACTTTAATAAATATATTCGAGAAAGGCGCTCCATAAAATGGATGGAAACGTTCAAGAAATGCAATCATTTCTTATAAACCGTATGTTCACGCTTGCTTTAATAAGGTTTTCGACGAATAGTTTGATATTCGTTCAGTAAACTGTAACGTCTTATTTTTACGCAGTTATTTTATCTAAAAATTTCCTTATTTAGGTAACTATGTGTATGAATGGTGAAAAGATATAAATAAATTCGTTCGGTTATACAATCAAGAATCACAATTACAACAATAAAATCAGTTTTAGTACCATCTGTTGCAAAATGATGTAAAAAAATTATGTTAATTTAATCCCTGTTTTAAAATTTAAAGCAATTTTTTTGATGTTCTACAGACTACTTCTATAAAATAACCGAATTAGTATTAATCACATCAGTGTGATTGTAGATAACTGAAATTATCTTATAGACTACTCGAGTAGAAAAGTTACATAAACGTTGTTTTCGAAGTAAATACTATCAAAATTGTTACAGTCGCTACGAAAATGACATAGTTACGTTTATGTGACAGCTGTGATATATAGTGTTATCATACTCAAGGAACTTCGTGGAAGACAAAAAAAGTTCAAATAACCCAAATTAAGGAGCGCAATAAAAGAACCCTTCGAAAGGCTTTCATAGGAGCAATTCATGTAAATGCGAATAAAGATGGTTGAAGGATGAAGGGTTGAATAAAGACTAGTTGATCTAGTTTTGAAAGAGAACACGAAAAGGTAATTAAATTTAAACAAAATGTGCAAAAAGTTTTGAAGAAGGATTTAAGCAAAATTTTGAATCGTCAGTGTATCTACAGGATGAATCATAACGTTCGACGTTAAGTATAAGAAAATGCCACGATGATCGATGCTGCGCTGCTCGCATCCCGCAAGTTTCTACGACCTTGGTAATGTCTTCGGTTCACCTAATGGAGGGCCTATCTCCGCCGCGTCCATCGGCTCCTGGTCGCCACTTGAGAATCTTTTGGACCAAGTGGCCGACGGCCCATACTAATATTTTTAGTCCATCCTGTTGATGATGAAAGCGCATTAGGTAACGAAAGTATTTTAATATTAATTGTCTATTTCATAGTGCGGCTTAAAGGTTTCTGGGTGAACAACACGAACCGGCAAGCTCAGCGTTGAGGTCCTCAGGAGACAATGGATATCAGGCCATTTCTTATCGGTCCTATTAAGAAATTCTGGGGCCTCTATCCATCAGAAAAGGTTCTACGGCAGAAATGAAGATAATCATGATGAATTAGATATTGAAAATAAATTATTAAATGGTAAGGACAATGATATAATAATAGTAATAATAGTACGCTTATATTTTGTAAATTCATAAAGATCATTATTCAATTTGTTATTTACATGCACTTTTGGGTCGTCAATTATTTTAACATTATAAGGAGTAACTGATCTGTCAGATAAGAGCTGTCCAGAAACTCAAAAGTTGCTCGTGATTTAAATAAAATTTAACAAAGTTTCATGAATATATTATGTAATATCAATGTAAATAAGTCAACAAATCAAGTTTCACACATTTCAATCCATTAAAACTCTTTAATGCTCTAATATGCCTACAGTCGAGAATTAGATTTTATTGTATAAATAGTATACGTAGATATACATGTTAAATACATATGTAGGACTATATTGATATTTATATATTAGATTATATTTATTTTACATTATACTTAGTAGCAGTCATTAAAATGTTCATATTAGGGTGTTTTTATCTTACTTATTTGTCCCCTCTTCAATTTGAAAGATAAAAGAGAAAATATTTCTTTTTCTCTGAAATTGACTTATTTCGCCTACCTTTATTTATCTATCTTTGCACCGCCCAGAACGGTTCACTGGTAGAAAATGCCTTTGGCACTAAGCTCGCCGTTATACATTGTATACATAAGAAATATAATAAATTAAATATTTAATAAATTTCATAATTTGCCTTGTCTAATAGTACACTTTAAATTCTAAATTAAAAAGGGTTTTTAAGTCGTTTTGACACGAATCACCGATATGGCAATCGAAGATGTTGAGTACTTTTTCAAATATTATAGTTGCGCTGTTAAAATAACGTATTAGGGGGTAGCGAAATGACATACATTAATAGTGACGGTGTGGAAGTCAGTTGACTATATAAAAAAGTAGCTGAGCGATGTAATGTCGGGCGTTAGAGCGCCGGCGCCAAACCACTCGCTCCGGCTTCACGCAGTCCGCCGGCAGACCAGTCGGCGCCATCATCGTACCCGCCCGTTCGCGCCGGCCCTACTCAACTAGGACGATACACAATCGGAAATGCGATATCCTCCTAAATGTTATCGCAACGTATATTATGGAGCTTAATATAGTCTGCCTCTATATTTGACGGGGAAAGTTCAACCGCTTCCATTCACTCAATGTACGCAAATCGAATATGTGTCACAAAAGAACTGTTACAACCGGCTTGACTTAAAAGTGTTTGTGATGGTGTAAAGTTACAAATTTAACTATGTGCGTATTGTGTACAGTTGATAAAATTGTAAAATTGATTACAATCAGTGACAAACAGTTGTGTCGAATTCGGTGCTGTATAAGTTTTAATCCATTTTGAATTCAATTTGTGATTGTAATATGGCTTCGTCTTGGAAGGAATGTTCGTTTTTGATTCTTGTTGTATCATGGCAGATGACTAACTTGGTGTCACCGTGTCCGGAAATATGTGAATGCAAGAATAATTTAGTACCATGCCAAAGTTGTTCTTACAATATAACATTCAAAGGAATTGATAACAGCAGTCAACTTTTAATCTGTTGCTTTGAAGATAAAGAAACGACAAACAAGATGAGTACGCTGTTCAATAAAACTTATTTGGAAGTAATACCTGAATTTGGAAGCAATTGTAATAAAAGTAACGTCTCCCTAAATTTACCTTTTTTGGATACTTATTCATTATCAATGCGAAATAACAATATCATTAAATTTCAGATCAATGTTAGACAAAAAACTTTAAGAGATATTGACTTATCCTTTAATAATATCAGTCTTATTACAAGAGGATTATTCAATAAATATTTTGTTCTTCGCAAATTGATACTCAGTAACAATTGTATTTCAAACATTTTCCAGGATAGTTTTATAGGTTTAACCAAATTGGAATATTTAGATTTGTCGTATAACAATTTAACCGTTTTGACAAATGTTTTCACGCCACTTAAAAACTTGCAACATCTTAATTTGAGTAGAAATAACATAGAGTTCATTCATGAGAACTATTTTAATAATTGGCTTTTGCAACATTTGGACGTATCTCATAACAATTTGAAGATATTAGCACCGGGAGCTTTGCAATTGTTGCCGAATCTTGCACGCTTGTTACTGACCGACAATCCGCATTTAGGAATAACACAGATGGATGCACAATTATTAGTAGGAACTGGACGAAGGTTGCAACAAATTGATGCGTCTAGAATAGGATTGTATCAAGTACCTGAAGCATTCACACATTCCGTACGGTTTCTCTCACTAATTGGCAATAGGATTACCGCTATCAGGTGCGGGGATCTTGATAGTTATCCCTTGTTGCAGTCTTTAGATTTTTCTGAAAATGAAATAACGTCTTTTGAGGACGATTCCTTAGGGAGACTTGAAATGCTTCTGTTTTTGAACATAAATAAAAATTTTTTGACCAATGTACCAAAGTCGTTACCTGATGAACTTAAATATTTATCAATTAGCAATAATTCAATTAAAAACATTTCTATCCCAGACTTTAAAAATATGCCTAACTTGCGCATGCTGCTTTTACAAAATAATAAAATAGAGTTTATTCAAGATCATGTATTTGACGACTTGTTATCATTAGAAATGTTGGATTTGTCTTATAATCCGATTCAAAGGTTGTCACCGAGCACATTTGATGGTCCATTATCTTTACGAGATTTAAGGCTATGTTATTTAAACATTTCTGTGCCTGAGGAAGTAGGTTCATTTCCAATGTCGTCGCCTGAAAGCATTCAAATGCTTCACTTACAATCAAGTCCGGGCTTAGCAAGACAATTATTAGCTGATTCAGCAGCGTTAGCAGCATTTTCGCGTTTGCAGTATTTAGATTTGAGGATGAATAATCTCACTGAAATAAGAACAGATTTACTATTTTATCTTGTACAGCTGAAAACTCTCAGATTGCACGGTAACAATGTCAACTGTAGTAACGAAATTTGGTTGAGTGATTGGATGAATTGGAATAAAAGTTTGTCTGAGGGAGAAACATGTTATTTTTCAACTTCAGAACATCAAACTGATTTGACAAAGTACAATTGTACGTTCCAAGAAACTTTTACGATAAATGAAAGTTTACCGCCCGTTAGTTTATATAGTACTGAAATGATCAATAAATTGTTACGATATTACGGATATTTGAACAACAAAACTGAAAGAGGATTTTCAAGACACGATACTTTAAAAATTGCTAATAAAAGTAACAATGTTAATGAAAACATGTCAAGAATAATGTACCAGAAAATACCAGAAAATGATAACCTAAAACACGAGGTCTCAAATATTAAACTTAACAATTCTTATAAATATAATCAAACGGCTTTTGATGAAAACTTAAACAGATCTACAATCGTAAAAGCTATCCAGTTGGTCAAAGGCAACAACGAGTATCAGAATTATCAGTTACAGGCGGACCGTAATATTTTGAGTATAGATAAGACAGATACATCAAGCGGAACCCTTAAATCTATATATGATCGTAATTTTACAGACATCAGTAATAAGAAATTTTCTGTGAAAAAATTGAACATTCCAATTTTAACTAAGATTCCAGTATCTTATATATTTACAACAATCAAACATGATTCACAAAAGACAACGAATGAAGCATTCACGGCGAATCCTAACGATAAACTAGAATATTCGTTATATCAAGGCGGGCAATCACATTATGCCCAGTATATCGGTGTGGCGTCCGTTACAACACTGATTTTAATGTCATTAATTCTTTGGGCAAGTTTTCGGTTACGATTTAGAAGGAGAAATTCCTTGCCTGTGGATGCAGATAACCAAATAGAGGTTTCTAATATATCCGGAGGAGTACTATGGTGACATTTAAGAGCAGCCGACCCAACACCTTTCGAATATGACTCCCTTCTTACGTAGCACAAAAGTAAGTCATTTCTTTTATACGTACTTTATTAAATTTAATTGATTTTTCGGACCAGTAAACGAACCTTTAAAAATTATACATGTATAGTGTATTGATTCAGATTTTTTTATAATTTGGTTGTTGAAACTTATAATACCCCGTGTATTTTAGATAGTACTTTAGCATCAGATTATCATATGTTTACTATTTTTATTATAAATATTTGTATCTGTCGATGCTTATTTACGTTCTGATTTCCGTTTACCATTTTTTTTAATTCTGCGTGTTTTGTTTCAGTTTAACGTGGTCGGCTGCCGGCGGGGTAAAACATGCTTTGTGATATATTTGGACGTTCATATTTTTTTATGAAATAAGTACAAACAGACAATTTGACTTTGCTATTGAGACTTTAAGTGAATGTATATAAAGTGTAAATATTTAATCAGTTTATTTATCCATAAAACGTAGACGAAAATGAGTATTATTTTTTATGTGAATTAGTATTATTGAGACAGAAATTACATCATTGTCTTGAAATAATATATTATGAATGATAACGTAAGCAGGCATAGAATTACTTATATAGACAGTACGTCACATTTTCACAAATCGTTATTTTCAAGATGTACAAACAAGTATTTTGTACCGTAGAAACAAAACTTATTAATTTTTGACAATGTGACGTAAGGCGTTGAAGTGATATTAATATCACGTATTAATAATGATATACCGTGAATTTAAAAAAATAACCGGATCACGTCTTCCTTCTTAATCCTTTTAGCGTAACTTTATGTATAATTCCTAATCATAATCACGCGTAGTTAAACTCAGGAACAAGTGCCAATAAATATTCTATGACAATATTATAAAATTCTCTTTCGTAAACATTTTCTTAAATTTTTGTTTTGTACTATTTAAACATTTTCTTTGTAGACTCTAGCTTACGAAGTAATGATTATTAAAAGACTTAATATTTTAAATAAAAATTTTACTCACAAAGCTTTTAAATAGTGTAAAAATAGATGATGTTAGTTCATATGTTCAATGATTATTTTAATCGTCTTTTCTAAATAACAAAAAGGCACGTAACACAATAATTAAAACAGGCTTAATATAATAGAGCATCTATACGTGTTCGATGTTTCTCAAAGCTACTCGTAATTTCGATATACTTCATACATCACTGTGAACTTATGGTTGTAACTTGATATATTTATCATTATAAAGAAAATTATGTGTAGATCTATGTTTTTACGTAAATTGTAGTTGATGATGTACAAACAGGTAGCCAAATAAAATAAATGAATAGATTGAAACAGTTTATTTATTTAACGTTTATTTCTAGAAAATTAAGACAATATATGCAAATAAAATTCAATTCAATCCAGTGCTTATTATTAGCAGTAAGTTTTTATTGGCAAAAATGCAGAGAATAATCGCAGTTTTAGCAAAAATGTATTTTAAGATGTCATTAGCTTGAACGAATATAGAAATTCACGCTGTGTTCGCGTATCGGATATCGAGCAAGGGCTATATACCCACGAGCCGGAGTACAAATCAAATAAGAGAACCCCGACGAAATAGATTAATTGTTATATTCTATTTGAACATATACCAACCCTCCACGGAAATATGAGAACGTTAACAAGGTTATTCCAAATTCTATAGTAAAATGTAAACAACCCTTCAGCCATTATGAGTCGCGGTACACAAGACAAACAGTCTTGGAGCGGCGTCTGTGTCTAGCTTAAATATTGACTCTGGTTACGCTTCGTCAGCGATACCTACGCTGTTTCTTTACGGACATTTTTATTTCAACTATGTAAGACATCGTCAACATAGAGTCGTTTTTATTATAACACATAATCACAAAAAGCGTATTATAGTAGGACGAGAACATGTCTGACCGAAATGACTCAACTGCGCAAAGTAGGAAAAGAGAGGAATATAACAAACTGAACTATACCTATAATATAACTCGAACTCGCGATTCTCTTCCCTCTTTTTGTGGTATCAAAATGTGTTAAATCCGCCATTAGACAGAAAATCGATGCCGTGGAAAAATTCTGAAATGTATCAAAAATTGTTAAGTTAAGAATACCATGAACAGTCTACGCGCACAAACGTCTCAATAATGAAAGAATAAAAATAGAAAGTACCCAGTGTCTGTCTAACCTACTTTCAACTCGTTGTAATGTCTATATTTTGAAAAGCCTGATAGTTGGAAATTAGAAGGATACATATCGTTGCTAGAGTTACTAATTAATATAATAGAAAATGAAAAATATAACTATTGCTATAATAGAAAATGAAAAAACACATTCTATATTTTGGTAATTAGTGTAATAAAATATAACACAAAGCACCGATGAAGACGGCTGGTTAACGGAGTCACAAGGAGCTGGGAATTTCAACAGTAAGGGAAACGTTCAGAAAGAAGCACAACGCTGTGTATCGAAAGCTTTTTCATTTACTTGATAAATGTAACACACTGTTTATTTAAAGGAATTTAATTCTTTTTTACGTATATAATGGGTTTCATTATCTTGTGTTTTTACGTTTCAAGATGTATGTGTGTGTTTTATTTTGACATATTTTATTACTTTTTACTATCAATCTGTTTTGTTGTGTCAAATTCGCGAGTGTGATGGTGTATTTACTAACTAATTAAAATACTTTGGCAATTTTGTTTCCGAATATCGTATGTAAACAGCTTATAAAAGCATTAAAAGAGTGAATGTACAGCTCATTGGCTAGCAATTAATGTTTGGTACAACCTGTCCAAAAATCTATTGCTTAAGAAATATAAAAGGATTGAATTAAAAGCGTTTTTGAAATTCGGATTTATCATCATATAAGCCGATAGCACCCACTGCAAGATCTAGCCCTCCCCCAAAGATCGCTAAGATGACCGATCTTGCGCCGCCTGCATCCTGCATTCGGATTATCATATATTTAAATTAATTATTATTTACTATCTGGCCCCGCGACTCTGTTTTTTTTGTAAGAAGTTATTATGGCCTGTAGCATTGCAATAGAAAAAATAAATTAGCATCACATATTTCAGAGTAAAAACTTTACACAGGTTAATTGGAAAGGAGTGTAAAAGATTTACACCTTTTTGCTGAAAAATGAGCTGCTTATTTATCCTGTGACACCTATAACCATCCGCCTATATATCCCTCTATATATACATTAATGTGTAGATAAAAAGTGGAAGGGTTGTTTCAAAAAGGCGTCTAGAAGAGTACCACGACGATGCCTGTTTTGGCCACCATGTAATGCACCCAACAAGGGCTAAAGTAACTATTAACCATCTTTTAGTTTAATATAGCAAACAAGTATACCGGCCGTGATAACTTTGTATATCAATGTCTTAGGTAGCATCGTATTATTAAGTGGGCGTCCTTTACAATCAGGTGAAAATGATATCTGTCTTCTAATACTTTATGTTAAAAAGAATTGTCTTTGTTCTGTTTAACCTTCTTTTACCTGGTTTTACGATTTATATTCGTAATACTCGTGAATCAAACCAGTTGTGGCAGGGCCATATAAGTAAGCCTTTTTCTTGTTAATAATTGTACTTCTTTATTTTAATTACGAGTTTGGTTGAAAAAAAAAAAAAAAACAAAATTAATGTCATTCCGCTTTATGCATACTCATAAAAAGCACGTTTAAGGCTTAACAGTGTTTTCTAATATTTAACCATATTTGTATGGCAGAGTCGTAAATCCAGGCTGACTTTAATTATGAAACGCTATTTAATCCTTAATTCAATTATAAGAGCATATTTTATTACGATTTTAGGAATATTTATCAACACTGTTCTACTAAATGTTTTTATTATTTCATGTCGTTAACATATAATAAAAAAATTCTTTTTTTTTAAATATTAACAGAATCAACTATGCTTACAAGGGCAAAAAAATTATAGGCTATGTTTTTAGGTAGCCAAGTTGTTTACTAGCAAAACCTTCAAATGTCAATCTATTCTTTAGGATCATTTAACATAAATTATTGAAATAGTAGAGAACATTGGGCTGGATAATTTTATGTATATATATATATATATATATATATATATATATATATATATATATATATGAATACTACTGCTTTGTAAGTACTAATAACAAAAACAACCGTCATCTGTCAAAATTTATCAGACGTCATTAGATTTTCTTTCAAATGTTGCTGCTTTACTTTACATAATATAATATATGTATTATTGAATGAAACTGTTTATAATATAATTTTCCCTTTGTTAATCTGCGCATAGCTACTTTCTTTAAAATCATTTGGTGAAGCTGTGGGTCCACACTTCTTCGGGGGTCTTTTCCACGGTATATTCGAACGAAACCATCACTTCTTCAGTAACCTAAAACTCTACAACCAATATTCCAAAACAAATTTCTTAAAAAAAGAAAGTCCAATTCACAATAAACAAAGTCAGTCAAAAACTTTTGAATTTCACTCATACCAATGCCCTTGCTCTAATTTGCTCGTAGATAACTATCTTATTTGACTATTATATGCCGTATAACTCCCATGCTAAAATCTGTAGTCGCTGTTGAAGGACGTTCTTTACACGGATTATCACCGAGATTAATGCGACCACGTTTGAATTTGTTAACTAGTTACAAAAAGTAAAACGCAAAGGAACTTTTCCTTAAAAAGTGGCTTTGAATCGTTAAAAGTTGTTATAAATTTGTGAAAATAAATATTAATTTTCATTCTTTAACATGCCGCTTTAAAACCTTTTAAACATTTAAGATAATGATTAAATATTTATTTTACATTTTTATACGGAAAGAAAAGCATAAGCGTAAATGTTGCAGTCGAATTTGAAAAAGAATTGATTCTGAGCCAAAATTATTTCTAGAGACCAAGATCTCTAAAATGTAAAAGGTACTGGTGGACACTTTTTAGAAATGTTTGCTTATTGCTTGGAGATTCGACGATGTATGAAAATAACCTGCATAGCCCAAAGGATTGGTAATATGAAATGATGTTGATTAGGACAATTTTGTTTACATATATAATACACGGAGCATGATATTCATGGTAATACATGCGTGATCACTTGTTAACCCTTTCAGGACCATAAGGTTACGGTACCTTATTTAATCAATTTAGCTAGATGTAATGAATTAATAGGCATCCTAAAAACATAATTTATACTAAAAATTCAAAAAAGTTTTACATTTTTTTTGGAAATTTATGGGACAAATATGTCCCTATGGTCGCTAAGGGTTACTTTCTACTTAAACATCAAAATTTTGGTTTACTTGTTGGTAAGTCTGTTTTGTTGTAAATAATGTACATTTGTTACTAAGTGTACTTTTTTACTTGTTTATGAATAATATAAATATAATAGGGCAAGTTATTTGTGGTACTCGGCGAAACAATTCCTGTTGTTAGATGATTGGTTAATGATTAGATGGATTGTTTTTTTGAGATGTTGAAGGTTCAGGTGATTCTTGCCGTTGAAGAGTCGTCGTTTCTTCAACCTCGACATCAAATACCCCTTGGTCATCATCCTGTACTAGAAGTCTTTGGTCTTCGTCATCAAGCACTAAGTCATCTTCCACATCGCTATTGTCACCCACAAAAATTTGAAGAATTTTATTTTTTCGAAGTTCAAAAACTTCACGTCCCTTACGAAACATATTCTGCGAAGAATATGAATAAGAAAATGATAGCATTTTGGTATATCACCAGGCCAAAAGTTAAGAAATTCGGTATAAAAAGTATCCCTTTATGCCGACAGGGACATCCGTGTCCCATAATCTTTATAACGATTTATCACAGAATACAACATAAATACATTACTACTGAATATTTAGAATAACAATTTACTTACCAGGTAATGATAATTTGACACTGTAAAAACTTGAAAAGCGCTTTTACAATATTAATTATTTATTCTAAACAGCAGATCATTCGCGCCAAAAGAACTCTAACGTTCCGGTGACGATAGACAATAAACGGTGTTAGTTATCATGTATTTCCAGTAAAAAATAATAAAAAGGTACTTTCCGAAATGTTAAAACAAAAAAATAATTTACAATTGTTACGTAAATATTTAATTAATCCATGATTTTTGCTTGGGACACCGGCGTCCCCGTGGTCGTGAAAGGGTTAAATTAGAAAAAGTAACAGGCAAGATGTTTTGGTATTTTTTGATGTAAATTTTCATTCAAACATATTAAGTTAGATTAAATTTTCGAACAAAAAAATGTAAAACCACTGATATTTATACTAACATAATATGTAAAGATATTATTACAACTTGACAATTGACAAAATTATGAGGATGTATTAAAGTCTTTATGGTATTTTTAGATTGTCTACTATTCCAAGTTTCCACTCAATAAATGATAGCGACAAAAATGAAATTCATATTTACAAAAACAAATACAGAAGCTGTAACAGGCGAGATGTGTGGTCTGTTTATGAGACAAAATTACATTTATCAGACATTAAATTTTTTAAAAAGCAAAAGTGTTTTAAAAATTAAAAACGCTCACATTCATATGAATATATAAATAGGAACAAAGAAAAGCAATTTGCATATATATATACATGTCATAAAGATATTGATAAAAGTAAGTATTTCAAATGAATGGAATAAAAGAAGATTTTAATCTTATGAAAAGCTAAAATAAAGCATTAAAGGTATCATCAGGTAAAGTAATTGGAAAATTAGTTTTTTAAAATCGCAAACTACTGCTCGTTATTGTTTTGATATGATATTCTTGTAAAATAATTGCATAATAAATAAGTGTATAATTTCGGTTAGTGATATTTTATTTAGCTTACTTATACTATTTAATACGAATAAAGTTAATTGGTTGGTTGAATTGGTTATAAACTTTAACATAAGATATTTTTATAATAAATTAGCACATACGAGTACGTCCGTCGAAAGAGAGCTTTCGTTTTTCCGTCAGCATAAAACGTGGGCAATGAATTGATGAGTATATCAAAAAAATAATGTATGCATGTACAACATTTCTGTGCATTACGAAAGTCATACATGTTTTATTTATGATAATGAAAAAACATTCATGTTTTGTTTTATATTACTGTAACAATTACGAACATAATATTATATATAAAATTGTAATATCTTATTATTATATTGGGTGGTGTATATTTAAAATAAAATCAGGTGAAAAAAAGATTTGACTTATTAATAATTTCTACAATCTGCGCTTGTATTTTAGGATGCTATAATAGAAAATGAAAAAATACATTCGATGTTTTTGTTCTTTTTTCCTTAAAACTCATGTACATAATTGGAATTTGTGAATTGAGTCTAAAGAAAAAGCTAAAGTCTACCTTGCTCATAGTTTTAACAAACAACAATTACTTAGGTATGAAATTAATAATAAAATGGTTGAGCACTGTTTGATGATACATTATTGCTATAGAACCTACATTAAAGTGCTGATAAAATAATGGAATTTTACTTTGGCTCAAAATTATTACTGAAAAGCTATATAGATAAGCAAATATTTTAAGATTCTTTTACATAATTTTTTTTTAGATTATTTAGATCATTTTTTTAGATAATTACAAAAGAAATTTAGTAGTTTATGTTAGGCTCGTGGTTCCAATCGCTTGATATCAATAGATGTACGTTTTTTTATCTATTTTGGCTTAGAGATTTATTTTTATTTATATATTACGATAAAACACTACTGTATGTATTGAATCGACCCAAAAGACCACTTTCATGACATTTGCGTGGACCTGCCTTTGTTAATCGAACGAACAAAAACACACATAAACTTAAAAACATTAAAACCTTCAAAGAGAGCAACGGTCATTTTGTACAAAACACAGTTTCCTGTATTCAGTCAACAATTATGTTGCTACGTCAAGTTATTGCAATGAAAATCTGTAAAATTTTCCACACGAGTAGTTAAATATATTAGGTAAAAAATACTACAAATATGTAGTATTGACGATCAAAATGACTGACTAATATTATTAATCGACTAATTTTAGGAACATTTTATGACAATATTTTTCTCTGGTGAACGAACTATTTACCCCGAACGAAATGTTTGGACGTGTAAAAATCTTATTTAACTTTATTCTACCTATTTAAATATCTACAGAACTATGATGGCTACCGTAATAGTTATGTTTATTCATTTAATCACTTGCTTAAGTTTATACATACTCCGAAGCACATAGACACGAAATGGCTATCCTCTAAAAAAAAATTAGAGGCATACGGGTAAGTTTTTTATACATCTCTTACTAGTGTACTTGAAAATAAAATTAGAATAAATTAAGTAACGAAATATATATAAAACAAAAGAAAACACTTAATAAGTTAACTAAATACCTGGAGTTTCTATCTAGATATTAATCTCCTTGTTTCGATGTAATCCAAGTCTTAGAGAAACTTAGGGAGCTCCGTTTTAACTATATAGATGTTGCAGTGTTTAAGAGAATATTTAGGACATAGGGGATAAGGGTATCATATGTACTACTTATGTAGATTATATTTGGAACAAAGAGATTTAGTACTAATTAATGTCTATTACAAAAATATGATCCTGTTAGATTGATCCTCTACTTAATATAAATAAATAAATAAGGGTATGAATAATTGATGGTTCTAAAAATGTGATGATTGTTTGTTGTTTACGTTCATGCTACAATAGCTGTATTAATTAACACAAATAGATTTACGTAATCTTTGAAAATATAAACATATACCCAAATGCTATAAACTATATAGCAATAATTATATTACATCTAGACTGTGGTCTGTTGACCAGTCAAAATCTATCCTCCTGCGGTAACGTGCTTAGTTGTGCAACAATTGTTTTAATCTGATAATGTAGCTCTACTGGGATATACTGTCTAATTTTCTATCTCAATTTTTAATTACGATAAAAATCGATAATGACTGTATTTTGCAGTATCATCATCATTATATCAGCCTATGGACATCAGCTGCAAACCATAGACCTCCACAAAAGGTATATTATTTTATATATACCGTATATTGTCCGGTCTTACACCACCCACATCCTTCGAGTTTTATGACCTGACTATGTCTTCGGTCCTCCTAGTGGAGAAGTCTATCCACATCAGGTCTACTGGCTCGTGCTCACTATTCGGGAATCTTATGTCCGTAATGGCTTTCGGTTCCACGAGCGACGTGCCCCGCCCTTTGCCACTCTAGACAAACAATTAATATGATCTCGGTTCTTCTGTTTGCACAAGATCAAATTCTATATTGTTACTAGTTATCCTATCGGTATGGCCCGTGCTGCCTTTTATTCCAATAAATATATATAAATCTCTATAATTCCAAAAAAATATTTCAGGTAATTTTTAAAAAGCTAATAATATATTCAAACCAAGGTTTATGTCTAGTTTTACAAAACTTTTGTGAAAGAAATATATCTAAGAGCAATAAATATGCTATTTTGAATGAATATCCTCTGAACGCGCGAGTAGAATTTCGTAAATTCCTTACATAGTTGACTTTTACATACTATTATTTTTTTGTGGTTGAGGGCTGACTTTTATTTGGCAAAAGAAACATTTGTACAAAATTTCAAGTTTAAGCCTCATGGTTCCTGAGATACTGTGGTGAGTCGGCATTTAGGCGGACATCTCTTATACGTATTTATATTACTAGTAATATTGCTGTTATATCTTTTTTTAAATTGTAAATACTTTCGGAATTTGTATATCGAAATTAAATGTTAAATAAATATCATGTGTCAATGTGAAAAATATTATTTAATGCGTTTAAATTAGATCGATGAGAAGAAATTTCCTTTCATATCAATAAATTTCAGCTAGATTCAACATGCATCAATTCTTTTTGTAAGTCACTATTGAATAAGTGCGCCGGGATGATATCTTCATTTGCAGCACGGAATTTACCATTTGTTGAACCACAAGCAGGGGCTAAGGATATTGTCACCTGCGCTAGTATTCTCTTCTCACTTTCTCTTTCTTTTCAGCCGATAGGCGCCCATTGCCGGGCATACGCTTCTGTTATCTGTGGTGTACGTTTCGTGGCGATCCCCTTCCAACTTATTAGTGAGCAGTGGTAAACCTATACAATTATTGCACAAAGTGTGAATAACATTGCATCCTGAGAATCGAACCTGCGACCACCCACGGCAAGTCACAGACCTCTATTGCTGAGTTACTACTATGCTAGTATTGGTCTTTGGCAATTTCTTCGGAACACTGTGTTAATGTGAGACGCACTTTTTTTTGCGATAATAGTGTCAATTAATGCCGGCACAACACTTACAGAACCTTTCAATAAAAGTAGTACAGTAATAAAATTAAAACCATTCGTATCTATTTAATGATCGAGTTGATGAGATGAGTTTTATGTTGACTTGTGATGTTTGTTTCAAGAATTAGTTTTGGAAGTTATTAGACAGCTACAAGAGGGTATTGCATTAAAAAAATCGATTGTTAGGTGTGAGTCTATTGCCAAAGGTAGTTGTGGTAGTCGGGTAAGTGTCGTTTAAAAAAGCAGATATAGTTTTTTGCCTTCTATGTTAATAAGTTACTAAAATAGAGGTTTCATTTTATTTTATCAGAAATAAAATGATTACCATATCAATGAATAAATTCAAACAAACAAACAAACTCTTGAAATTTACAATTTTATGGTGTAAAATAAAAGTAAGGAATTTTGTGATACTCGATTCAATAAATATCGTTGAACTAAGTGTCAGTATAGAACTAATCGATACAGGTGCTCCAACGTTGAACATATGTATTCGGTACATAGCGCAGGCACAAAGAGAATGTAATTCGGAAACGCATTGCGATGCTATCTTTACAAACGTCCCCACAGAGACATTAAACAACTTAATGGTCTTGATACAGTGTTGCGCAATATCTTGTTGTCGTATGACTAATGAAAAAGCTTTCCTATAGATGATAATTTCATAGTAAACAGAAATGACAAGTGCTTCGATTTATGAAATTTAATTAAAAAATGGCAAGATAACACGCTTATACCTTTTTTAGACGAAGAGTTTTATAAATAACTATTTTAGGGATCCCAGAATGCTTGCAGCACATTGGTTGTAATATTTAATCATACTTTGGTGTGATTAATTTATAATAAATAGAGAAACGAGCTGTCGTTACTGACATTTTAATATTAGAACACAAATGAATCGTCGCAAAAATTTGAAATTGAAACACATATTCGTGCACAATTGTTGATGTAAAAACAGCCCACATATATAAATTTACCAGTATGAAGCGAAGAGTCATCGTTACATTGTATTATCAACAAACAGAAAAAGTCCTTTTTGTTTAGATTTTTTTGTTAAATCATAAAGTAAATATATTTGAAATCGAATAAAACCTATAACATTTATTTTATTTCTGATCCTTGTTGTTGTTAAGTGCTTTTGCTGTGGTCGTTGGTGAAACACATTGATCGGGTAATAGCTTATACTCTCTTCTCTTAATAGTATCAATATCATATATGTCGGAGAACTGTACCGCAAGCTGTGTTCTATTCTTAAGCCAAGCTCATCAGAAAATAAGACCCGAAATTATTCGTTTAAATACGAGGAAGCCGTTAACAAAGGGATAGATGCCTAAAGTGTGTTACTACGTTTTTACTTTTTGGGTTTGTAATATAGAAAATGAAATGACATTAAAAATCAGAATTATATGGAAGCTTAAAATTATACAAAATAAATTAAATTATGGATAATAATAAATATAATCATCGCAATTATCACGGGTATCTGAATAAAGAGGCCTATATTTTGGCGAACCAATAAAAGTTACATAGCATGATTTAAAAAAGTTTTATATTGTTTAATGAGCTAATATAATTAACGAACGCTAAAAACGCTCGCTTATTCAAAAGTATGTTTCAAGTAAGATTTTAGTTACCTACGGTACCTTAGGCTAATGATTTTTATGTATAAACTTTCTACAAAGCTGCATCAATTAATAAAATTTAATAAACAATGAAGAAAAATAGAATTGTAAAGGGTTTCTCTTTTCTCCTCTTTATAATACAATGGCTTTTACAATTTAAATTAAAATAAAGAAAGCGAGAAAGAAATTAGCGTAATTATTTCAAAAAACCAACAAAGACTCGTGTTCCTGAGGCTGTTATAATTTATTCATAGACTTTCATACTAAGATTAATTTAATTGTCGAATTCCAAACTATACAGTGGATGAGGTACATCGATCGAGCTAAACGATGGCCGTTAGAGCCAAAAGGTTCTTTTTATATTACTTATATCATTTTGCAGTAATGAAAATATATGTGGCGATTATCGCCATATCCCATCAGGGCATTGCTGCTGCTCTCTAACGTGCTTCCCAAAATGGAGTCGAAAAGTTCTTAAGTGGCAACCATAAGTAGACGGTAGACGTGGCGTAGGTGGGCCCTACATTAGGTGGATGTCGACACAATTAAGGTCGCAGGAAGTCGTTGAATGCGGGCAACGATGGACCTGTCATCGTGGCGACTTTTGGGAAGGCATATGCATTGCAGTGGGCTGATATGATGATGATGACCTCTAACTTTAAGTATTTGCCAATATTTCTTTCATTTACTTAACATAATTAAATTACATTTTTTAAGAATTTAGACAGGATTAGAAAACTACTTGGACTTATATTTGTATTATCAGAGTTGACATAGAGAAGAAAATATTTTAAAAAATATAATGAAGTTAGTTATAATAACAGTGCAAATACAAGTGTAAAAACAGGTTCGGTAGGCAATGTTAGAGACAACACCTAACGAGCTGGAGCACAAAAATTAAAACGCTTGGATGAAAAATAGACAGTTTATTTTAAAAGTCATCCACCTACAACTTCAGACTCACCAACGCTGTAATAAATTATTTATCATGCGAATGAAATAATTTTTACATAAAACTTTCACCACTCATTTGTAAATATCAAACATTGATTCAAAATTAAATAAGATAGTCTTTAATTCCATATTCCATCAAGCACTAAAGATTTAAAACAAATTCACAAAACGACAACACATATGTCTCTTGACGCCGTTCGCAATTTTTGATTTTTCATAATATTTTTCGGCGTGAGACGCGGTTTTGACAACCGCCTACAAATCATACGCCGCGCGTCCTTACATTTTGCACATGCGTAGACCGATGGATTGACAGATAAGTAAAAGCATTTTGACAACTGTGATTATTTCGCCACAAGCCCATTATAAGTTATATATATGTTTTTTTAGGATCGTGTATACTTACTTAATTCAAATACAGAACTTTGAGAAATTACTATGTGCAAAACAAGAAAAAGAGTATTGTCACTTTAAATTTAAAATCTGCAGTCAGGATAAAACATTTTTTGGATTTTAAAAATGTCACATCAGCCTCATTTCCCTAAGGAAATAAAGAAATAGTTTATCATGCGATTGTTCATATATATCAAAAACTAATCATTTAATTATTAGCCCAAAATCATGGTAGTTTTATTATTAGTAAAATATTATATCCAGTATTTTATTTTTTGGATTAATATAGAAAACTATTCATCGTCCATATAGTGAGTGCGACACTGACCTTACCTTGACCTTATTGTGGTGCCCACGAAAATATCGGCATAATATAAATTTGATAGAGGAGGCTGTGTAAAAACACTTACTTATATATACAAGGTGATTGGTTACATTTGTAATAGCTTTAAGGGGGTTATTGTATTGCTCATTTGTCAAAAAAAAGATTTAAGGCTTTTACACCCCTGAAATTGGTTGCTTATTAGATTACAATCCGTTGCACTTTGAATGTTTTAGAGCTGTCGTCAGAAGACAATGTGCGTGTGACAATGCACCTTTTTAAGCTCCGTACAGGCAATGTTAATTAGTTTGCAAGTGGTGAAATAATATACTATTAATTATGTTGCTTTACCTAAATATTGAAACAAAGCTTATTTTATTTTTATTCATTTATACATAAAGTTTTGTCGGTATATTCGTTGTTTATATTTACCATGTGTTTGTACCGTGAAATGTAAATTATAGGAAACTTTATTACAATTATCGGGTTGGGTTTTATGACGTTGTTGATATGGGGCGGGCTGCTTATAAACCAGATATGTACGGTCAATGTTTTGAATAATTCATGGGTTTTCCCAAAGCTACCCACTTTCATTCGTATCGGCGATGTTGTTAGACCTTTTCTAATAAGCAAGTTTGGTAACATATCGTTAAAGTTAATGTATGATTCCTTATTAGAACTTTGTTTATGAATAAATCGTAGTTCCACACCTAAAATGATCATGACAATGTAGTTTTAAAGAAATTTAAGATTTAAGTGATTAGTTAGATGCTACCGCTGATATATAATTATAGTCTTTATTTTAGTAATTTATGGTTACTGGATAATAAACAGAAACATGTTATTTATCTGTATTGTACACAAATTTGGTGATAGGTAAAAGACCGCCACTTTTGCTATATAAACTTTTCATTTCATACTGGAAATTTTATTGTTACTACGTTATGGATCTTTTCTGCTTTTATACGCCCACTGCAAGGCGCAGGGCCCAAAGATCGCCACATTTAGTAAAATCAATACATAAAAAATAAAAATTTTAATATTTATCAATAATATTTAATTCATTATGTGCATATATTTCATCACCTTTTGTTCAATATTGGAATAGAAAAATATTCTTTTCTTTTGTTTAGCTAACATTCATTACACATTAGTTAGTAAATCGTGATAATGCGAAAAATTATTTCTTATAAGAAGCCGTTTAATGTTAGTATACTGAAAAACTTTTAATAAAGCCGTTGTTAGAATTTGTATATACTATTGTATATTAAACCTCCGTGCTAAAAAAACAAATACAGCGTTTTAGATAACTTCATTACAAAAAGGACGTGTGTGACGCGATGTTTTTTTCAAGATATTGGGAGTGTTAAAAGTCGTGGACATGTAAAAGGAAACATATGAACGATATCGTGCTCTTGCTATCATCTATCGGTAAGGGAATAAAATAAATATATACAGTTTCATAAGGTTTGTTATACAGTTATTCAAGTTTAGTTTCAAAATTAATTTTATTAAGTAAGTCATGCCAAATTTAAAAATCCAAAAAATATAAATATAAAACTTAAAAATACGTCACTTGACGCCAAAAGGAGATTTTTATGCTGCTTAGCTATTTTCTTTTTTTTAAATCTTTAAATTGGGCTATTAAAGTTGTAGTTCGCATTATAGTTTTAAATATATTCGGGCGTTAAGAAAACATGTGAAGGAATCATATTTTACATATTTCCTTGACATTACGCGGGAGATTAAAAAAAATCCGTGTTCGCAAATAAAAAAATGTTTTACTAAAGCCAAAAGAGCTCTAAACCAAAATGTGAAATATTAAGTTTTTTGACGATAAACACGGGACTATATCTGTGATCTTGTTTTTTTGAAGAATTTAAAGCAAAAATAGCCCGAAGTCCAAACATCAAACAGTTAGATAAACCCAAATTATATAAAATCTGTTCCAACATTCCAACTTCGGAAGCCACTTTCTCTTTTTATGTTTTGAATAAAGTATTCTATTTAGAACCTTTAGTGATTTTCTTTATAAAAAATTTAAAAGCGAGGGCTGTCATGTTGAAAAAAATATAAACGCTTTTATGAACGTTGCTTTAATAACGGTAATGAAAGTGATGTTTTAAATAAATCTTTGAATTAGGGTAGCATCATTCTTTAGTGTAGAAAGCATGTTAAATTGCCTTTTTTATCATGGAATATACTTTGCCGGACTCCACGATTTGTTGTTTCATTTTGAAATAGGTTAAAGTTTAAATAAAGAGTTCGTTGACAAAATATGACAACTTTTGAAAGAGGAAGGTAGAGCTAAACTTCACCATAATTTAAAATCTTTCAAAGTATACTCAATTAGAACACGGGTTTTATAAAGACATGAATGTGCATGCTGCGGTCGAAGATTGGCCTCGGCGGTTAAGAGCCCTGTATTCAGAATCAATAAGGGCAATCTTAACAAAGTTAATAAAATTTTAAAGTAAATTTATTTTTTATTTTTAATATATTTATACTTTAAAAATCAAAAAGAATACATTTAGTGATTTTTATTCATTGTGATCACTCGTGTACGTCAAGAGAAAAATTATAGAAGAGCCGAATTTAAAACAAACTAATGTCAAATAAGCTCCTCTATTATAACGTACTTTAACTTAAAAAAGAAGAAAAGTTTCGAAGGTTTTTAATGTATTGTGATAACTTTTATTAACATCTTTAAAGTATATTAAAAAGTTTCAAATAGTTACGATAAATCTTTTGATTTTATTATATTCAATATAAAAATTCAGCGAATAAAGTAAATACTAAGTAAGTATTGTTATTGATTACACAATGTGGCTTTATTTTGTAGTGCAACTATTCTGGCGATGCGTCCATTATCTAAATTATTCGTGTTAAACAAAGCATTGATAAAACAATATTTTAATTTAAAGCTAACCGTTATGATATAACATAAACACTATAGTTTACAATAATTTGAATTGGAAATTAAGCAATTACTGTAAAACTAATAACAACAATTAAAATGATAACATATATGAAAACTGATTTGTTAATAACTGCTGATTACGTTTTTATGTAGTAATCTAGCTAATAGTTAGTTGGATTTAGTGATAACAAGGTATAAGAAAAGTTTAATGAGGTAACGATATAAATTGCATTGATTTCCTTAAATAATATTTTTATCTACAATAAGTGATGTTATACAGTACAACATTTGAATTTATATAAGTTGATAGAATAAATGGATGCCACGATATTATAATCCTGTACGGCTTCTTGTGATGGGCAGGTAATGTATAACAAAATGTTTATTTTTGAACAAAAGACTCTAATAAATATGATTCAACCATTCAGCTTTTGGTTAAATTCAATGAAACCAGCAAAAGGATTAGGGGTTCGTGATAACTGGGACCGAAAGGAAATTATTTTAGGGTCGTTGAATGCAGGCTCGGTCCTTACGTGCCGGAATTACGCTTCCCTTATGTCTGTTACTCTATGCCGACTCCGCACATTAATATTAGATTTTTACTTCTTGCTCGTTTATAGGGTCATGATTAATGAGACTTAAAAACGTTTGTTATATTAGAAATCTTTTTTTATCAAAATATGCGGATAAATTTAAAAGTTGTTTCATTTACTTAGATAAAATGAAAACGTTAGTCTCTTATCATTCAGATAAACATAATGCGTCGCTTTATAAATATTAAATTGATATTTATTAAATATGAATTTGTAAATTAAAATAATGCATGACAAGAATGGTATTCAAATTTTTATAAAAGGCAAAATATTTGATTGTATATTTCTGTCCAAATTTCGACAGAGGAAAAAGGACAATTGTCTTTGATTTTCTGCGAATAGAAGCTTAATATTATTTTACAAATAATGATATACTAAATTAATTAAATTTCAGTTTGATTCAGTAAATTTTGTAATAAAAACCGATTCAATTTATTTTTGCCTGTATTTATTACTTTTGAATTGCGATTAAAATAAGCTTATTGGAGCTGATTTGTGATTAAATTTGACAACAATAATTGTAACAAAAGTTTCCGATTAATCGATATACGTATTGTAAATTTCATTATGACCGGACGTAAAGCTTCAAAACTTTGTTGAATTTTAATTCCCAATAAATGCCACCTTTTACAGTTTAACTTTATTGTTTATTTGTCAATATAATCAGAAAGAATGTCGGGTTGAATGACCTTTTTTCTCAAGTTGTAATAATGAAGAGTGGCGTAACCTTAGCTTGGTGGTAAATGTAAACTTCACTAAGAATACAGTAAAAATATAGTGTGGCGTAGAACATAAAATATACGTATCGTGTTTTAGTAAACACAATATCATTCGTCTCTTCAAAATACCATTTTTATTTTGGTACAACTCTTTCGGTACGGGGTTTCCGAGTCCGCAAACACCGAGTCCAATAAAACTTTCTCAAGACGTTGAACATCAAATACCATTCTAATATAGATATTATTCTATGCCCATAGAGATGGGCACGGAGATTTAAGAGGAAATGATATATTTATCGAATTAAAGAGCTAAAGACATAATAGTTTTGAAAGTTTTGACGTTGGATCTGAGACCATATAACCAAATTTTTACTTTGCAAAAATGTGTAAATGAAATGAAGATTTACCTGAAGGGATGATGATATGATCATTAAAAATCCTGATGATTATCGTATCTTGACTGATCTCACTAGATTACAGTTCAGTTTATGTTATCTTTGCAGTTTGTTGATGTTTACGTTCATTTATAATAAGGAAGTCTGTTGTTGCGTTTTATCCTTAAGGAATAAGTTCAAATGTATTGTTATCAGTAATTGGGTCTGCGGTCTTACTTTCACACTACGTCGTAAAGCCTATCAACTATTGTAAGCAAAATGTCGGTCGTAACAGTTACTTTTAAATCTTTTCTTCGTTTACGGCTTGAATTTTTTAGAAATTTTATTCATGGTTATAAATAAAGATCGATTGAATAAGAAAGACAGAAGTCAAGTAAATCTAAGCACAGTCCATTGGCAAGTTGAAGTGGCAATGAGCAAGTCAGACAGCACGCAGAAGGGATGGCAGCCAAGGACCTGAAATTCTGTAAATGAGACCACGGACCGGCAATTGCAATGCAGGACGCCCCTTAAAGTTTTCGGAAAGCGCAGGATGTAGGCACATTCCAATCCGGTCTAATTCTATAAATCTACGAGAGAGGCCTTTGCCTTTGTGCTGGATTGGACACAGGTACAGCTGTGTACTTCGTTCGGATGTAATGACAAATGATGATAAAAATAAGTAAACAAAGTTTTAATAAAAAAATTCGTAAAAATATACATATTTTATCAAATGTCAGGACGTTACCTAACTTTAATACTGTAAAGAATTGAGGACTGTATAATTGTGTTAAAATTCAATGTTTAAATGGTATTGAGTTACACAACATTTGTGTTTTACATAATGTTTCGGTAACAAATGACGGTTCATGTTTGATTGAAACATTTATTTACGTTTCGGTAAACAAACAGCTTACATTCGTTCTCATTTACCGCTGTTAATGTTATATTGCGTAACCTTTATACGCGTTATATTTTAACAATGAAAGTATGTTGTAATTTAAACTATATTAATTACGTTTTGAGTTTTTGTTTAGGTCATTTTGAATCTAAAATATTTTTAACATCTTCACCTTATATTAGAAAGTGATAAATTGATTAACAAAAGTTTAACCAATAAACATAGACATAATATTTGTGTCACGCGTGGAAGAGTAGAGTATTCGATAGTTACATGACCTTCGACTGTATTTGCTATGGAGTCACTTAATTCGTATATGATAAACACTAAATTAAATTTATAGGCACCACAGATAATATTAAAAATTTTTTGCTTGTTGTTATTTACTATTGTTATTACTGTTTACTATTTTTCTAAAGACGAGGGATATCTCTCATTATTGTCATCTACTTTTAGGTGTGGAAGGGATATGTGTTTATTAAGAGATATGGATGGTTTCTATTCTTTTTTTTTAAATAACAAATGTGTTATATATATAATAGAGAAATTACTTACAATAAATCAATAAAGAAATCATTGACCTGTATTGAATAAAAAACTACAACTATTTAGAAACATGACTTAAACACGAATAATTTTAAATAAAATAGAAGAGTTTATAAAGCGCGGTTGCGGCGGTCTCTCGCATTAAGTTAATATATACTACTTTGGTCCTGAATAATTCATTACTGGTACTAAGCACTCACTTTGGTGTTGCTGATATTGCGTTTTTAGCCTGAGTAATCTTATTCATACTATGTATATAGTTAGTATTGTAAGAGTAACTACATAGAGAACGTACTGAAAATTTACCAAAACATCAGATCAAATTCAAATTCATATTATAATCTGTGCATTACTTGAAACACAATAAAAAATTTTTTTTGGTGAAAAAATAATGCGACGATCATTATTAAACTCTTTCTAGTTCATAATTTCTACTTATGACATAAGGTCACTGTGAATGCTTAGATTGCCAAAAAATATTCAATAATTAATATCGTTGTAAAAATCAAGTTTATTATTAACTTTACTTTTGGGAATATATTAAAGTTATAAGGCGCAAGGTCGGGACTAAAAGGAGGAAAAATTCCACAAGTGCTATAGTTTAATATTCGGTTCTTGGTTTCATCGAAGGCCCCAACACGCCCTGATAAAAAGAGGACTATGTTTGGGCGTTTTTTGAACATATTGCATAACACTGACGAAAGTTTCCTTTTTATTAAAAACAATTGTTTTACAAAGGCATATGGAATTTCTTCTTAACACCCACCATGAAGATAGCATTGTTTTTTAAGGATCATAATAATAAATCCATGTTTCATTACCTGTGATGTTATGATAATGTTAAAATTCAATATTAGATGTCTGGGAAATCCATCTATTATAATCAATTAAATAATATGCATTTTTAAAGACTAACAACACTTGAAAGAAGACAAGTATGTAAACAAGTTTCTGAGATTTTTTGTACAGTTGTGATTCTCTGATGGTAGTCATCAGAGAATCACCTAGTCCCTTAAATTTCTATTGGTTCCGTTACGATGAAATTCCCAGAAAAATTTATCAAGAACTATTAAAATTATAGAGAATAGTTTTGTTAGAGTTTACGTCAAAAGCTAAAACATTTAAATACATAAAATATATAGTACGTTTATTTATGTTTTAGAAACATAAATAAAATTGTGTAGAATTTAAGTGTAATCAGAAAAGTTTATTGTCCCGTGAGAGAGACCCTTTCTTCGTTTCCGTTAAAAGCATATATATTTTCTTTTTACCAAATAAGTTGTACTATTTTTAATCGTATTTCTACTTTAATTTAGGTAGTTACTTAATTAGTTAAACGCCAGTATTGTTTTACCTTTAGGTATTAACCTAAAAGTCTCAGCTATAATAATTATAATAATTGGTAACTATAATAATTGGTCTCCGCCCGTTTCGTGTGGGCCGTGCTACGTTTTGTGGGTGTAATTTCATCAAATCCATTCTTGGCAATTTTGAACGTAGAAACAAAAATACCAGACTAGTGTTATACTCATAATAGTTACGGATTAAAAATAAGATTTCTTAATAAACGCTATATCCCTCTTTCACAAAATTTTGGATGACTTTTTTTTAAACAATAATAAAAAATTTCTTGGCTGAAATTTCCTCAGCTAAAGAGACATTTTCACCAAACTTCAAGTCTCTAAGCCTTAGGGTTCCAGAGATATCGTAGAGAGACATAGGTGTATATACATGTATGATTATTTATTGCTTTGATATTTGTGTAAGCACAGTATAAGTGTATGGTATTTTTTTCTTCAATCACATTTATAGAATAAAAATCAAAACAAACCATAATTTATTTAATAACTTGACAACAAGATACTGCTCTAGGTATCTACAAGCGCATCTTTTAAGGGCGAGGTCTGCCAACCTGAGCTTTTATGCGATTTTCCTTTCAACTTTTACCGACAATATATTTGCAGTGAACTCACGTAATGGAGACCCAACAGAAATGTCTTTCGTCTCTGAGTTAATCAATATTGCTGACACTTACTTCTAATTTATAAGGTTAAAAAATTAAATATAAATATAAGTCATTAATTTACCTAAATGTGTGGGTATATAAACTAAAAATAACATTGTTCAAGAATATGTAGCATAGAAAAAGTTCGATAAATACTGAAATACTCGTATCTTACGGATAATTGTTTCATCGGAAACCTAAATCTTTTATAATACAGTAATTTTAACTCTTTTACATTCGTTTATAAAATAGCATTAAAACGACTTAAAAATGTGTGTCTTCGATGTGATAAAGTATAAAATTTGCTCATAACAAATGTAGTGCAATTGTGATATTACATTTTAAAATCCGAACTCACAAGGTGGACAGGTGACCTTGTTAAGACAGTTAGAGGACGCTGGATGTGGCCTGTTTTTAATGGGTCCTATTAGAAATCTAGGGGATGGCTTATATTCTGCAGTGGATGTCTTACGACTGAAAAGATGTTGATGATAATTTACTCCCTAACCTTATTTTTAGCTTTAAATATACAATAAATCTTATCATAGCATTCAAGAGTTTTATTTTGAGTGAAGTGTGTGGATAATTGTGTGTGTGTGTGTGGAAATTGGTAAGCTGATTCATTCACATGGTTGATATTACAATGTACACTTTAAAGATTGTTAAATTTCAATGGAAAAAGCAACTGTTAAGTTTTTGGCCGGCTCCTCTTAGAACATCAGCGTTCTGTGCCAGCGGTAACTTTCTACTTATAATGTTAAAATAACTGATGATTCAAAGGTGCATGTAAATGCTTACTTGTATAAAGGCATTTTCAATTTTCAATTGGAAAATTAAAAAATAGTAGTTCTTTTCAAATAATAACACATGATTCTTTTGCTAAAATATTCGTGTCTGAATTAACAATTATTTCAATATACTTACTCATGCACAATACTCCCAATCTACTGTAATAATCACGTACTACATTACTTGGACGAATGCGTGGACACGGTAGTGTTATCGCCTCGCTTGTGTCACTTTGTAAAATTAATGTACCGTGATGCTCTGAGTTCATGAAGTCTATGTATGATAACAAAATTCGTCATAAATTGCACACAAGCTTTTGCTATACGAATAAGGAATATAGTCTTGCACACGGCGATATGCATTCTCTTAATTGTTCTACTGATATGGGTATTCGGGGACATTGATGCCTACAAAATCTATTATTTCACTATTAACGACTAGGAATTGAGCAGCGGTAGCCCAGAATAAGAGTACTGGGACTTGCGATTGTAAAACGCAGGTTCGATTCTCGGGATACAATCTTACATAATTCATACTTTGTTCAATAACTATCTAGGATTGCACTGCTCCGAAATAAATTTCTAGAGAACGGGCAGCGTCGCCCTCTGCCTACCATAATTCCGCGTTGCGGTCGCTAACTTGCCTGCCAAGTGTGGCGATTATGGTATATTCCCCATATATATCTAGGGAATGCCTATGCCTCACAATGAGCGTCTATGGGCTGAAATGACTAAGACGACGAAGGACCAAGAAATCTACACAGCTGTAATATTGCTATATGTATTTATAATTTTTTTTTTATTTTAGTTGCTACGTACTTATAGTACAATATAAACACTGATACATATTTATTTATTTGACCCATTTATGTGTATATTTAATTTTATCCATATTCTATGCTATTGTATCTGAATTTAATAATATAGTCATGTGGTTGCCTGGGCTTTTAAATACAAAATCTTGCAAAACAACAACTTTAATTACGTCGTCCTACAAACGTTCTACATTTTGCTATGTAAAAAATAGACTGCCTTTTACAAAATGGACTACCAATCCAATCCAAGTAACGTCTGAACATATTTTAGCCAGTAAATTTTATTAAGATTTTTATAACGATTTTTATTTAACACGTAAAAATCTTTTGGTTTGGAAAAGTATTCAATGTCATTTATTTATAAACTGTTTGATACATTATTTATATATTTTCATTAGCCATTTACTTTCTGAAACAGTCGATAGCGAAATATAAATGGACACCTAACAAGAACAATATGAATAAAATAAAAATAACAATACGATTTTCCTCGTTATCTCTGTAATTTGTTCAAAGCGCAATACTAGGACATTTCTTGGTATTACTTCGTATAGATATATAAGTTTTTGTATATGTTTTATTAGGACACAAATTTCTATATTTTTAACATGAGCAAGAAAATTCAATTAAAAATTACGAAATTATAGTTTAACCCTATACATATTGTTTTATTTTAAGACTTTTACTTTTTTATTTACTTTCGTCGTAATATTTTCCCTGTTGAATACATGTCTTCTCACAGAAAGATGTTATGAATATATTAATATATAGGATGAATGCAGGTGCAAGAATATAGGTGTAAAAGCGTTAAAGGGGTAAATACATGGCCTAATAGTCAACAAAAATCCACTCAAAGATATCAATGGGGGGATATACTAAAATGAACACGCTTGGCAGGCGGGTTGGCCATCGCAGTGTGGTATTAAGACACGCAGAGGACGCTGCTACCAATAGTCTGGAAACTTGTTTATGACCAGTGGTTAACCTATATATTAACGCACAAAGTGTAAATTATCTAAGAATGTATCCTGGGATTCAAACCCGTGACCTATGATCGCAAGTTTCATTCCTCCACCGCTACGCTACCACTGCTGCACTACATCGGTTACTAAAGTGAAACAAACATGTATGACTATACATTTCATGTGTTTTTAAGTAAATATGTTTGTTGAGTAAAAATAGCTTATTTAATCAACAAAATACATCAAAAATAATTAAAAAGACAATGATTAAAGTTAAACATTGAATTTGTACCGTATAATTGGTGAATGTTTGTTGTTTAATCAAATTCGAATGTTTGTTCGGATTATTTAAATAACTTTTAATTAAAAATTGAGTTAATAATTACAATTGAGTTTTGTATCATGCTGTGATTTGTTATATACTTATGTATTGAACCAAAAGTATTACAATAACTTTAGCTGCTTGCTGACCTTGCAAGCTTGGCTATCATATTATTCTATATTATTTTCTTTGACAATAACATGTGGTAACTTTATACACTAATGATGGGTTGATAAACATAAAGAAGACTAGGCACAATTTTTGCTTTTTCTTGAAAAAAAGGTAAATAACAAATTTAATGCAAAAAGTTTCGTATATTTGATTTTCACGAGGATAATTACTTCCATGTGTTCATAGCTTTTGTAATGGTTAATTTTCACTTTTCAAACCATCAATTTTACTAAAAATAATAAAAACAAATAAAGAAATCTTAATAGACCAAATTTCATTCATTCATTGTCGTTTGTATTTCAAGAATTCTCTTTTAATTTTTTTTTAATAAATTATATGTTTTCTGATAAATTAAAAAGTTTTCTTTTTAATTAATCTAACTTTACTGTAGTTTATACAAAATTATATTGTTACACTATGATGTTTGTTTTAATAAATACAATATTTTTCTTCTCGTATAAGAGTTTACTTTCAAACAAAAGTTATTTTTTTTTACTGATTCAGTACAGTTGCTGGTGTTTAAATTGCCTTAGGTGAAATAGATTCTAAGATAATATTTAGAATTAGAGTTTTGTATGAATAATTTCAACGTTGTTCTAAGTGTATATCAACATTGTTTTGAATACACCTGTTATTGACGGCTGTCAAGTAGGAAAATCATATAATTGTTAGTGGTATAGTTTAACTAAGAAATATTTTTTTTCTAACGTCCTACAGTCCCTCAAGACGAATGGCTGCGAATTACAAAATGTGTAACCAGTGATGACTCGCTCTGAAGCGTTTTAACTTACTTCGGGCTACATTGGAAAGTTCACAGTCGCTCAACGAACCATAGAGGGCTATGCTCATGATTTCTCTACAAGCTCATTTATGGAATGAGGGGATCCAAACAATTATAAAAGTAACTGACATAGGTCATCGGATTGGAGTGGCAGTACAGTGAAGTTTAATAGACTACATAGCGCGCAGAACAAATAGCCGCTAAGACGTTAGGATTCAGCAGTCAGGACGTGCACCCACAAGGTTGACAGACTACCGTGTTAGGGCTGTCTGAAGTCTGAAGATGTTGGACGCAGACTGTTTCTTACCGGCCCTGTTGGACATCTAATGGGAAGACCTATATCCGGTAGTGAACATCCGAAGGGTAAAATGATAATGATGGTATAGCTTGTAAGAAAAAAAATAGTCCTTTAAGTAAGATTTCAATTCCAATTCTTACATTATATCTAATTTTAATAGTAAATTACGGCGTATTGCAAAAGAGACCTTATATCCTATATATATGTAATAAATATTCAGTACAGTTTTCTAGTGAAATAATCAATATCTTTCATACATCACGTCAACTTCTGAGCGAAAAGCGTGCACTGCTAGTTGAGAAAGTTCTATCATTTGAAGCGTGTTGAAGATTCCGCTTCGCATACAGAAAGTTAGATCTCACGTTCACAAATTCACGTTTGCCTTCTGCTAAAAGTTAGAAACTACAGAGTAACTTGTGTGGATTTTGAATTTCACGTAAGTGCGTATATCAAATAAGTCTCCATAGGTAAATTTATACTTTTAATGAATTTAAATAATACTTAAAAATTTAAAAGTTCACAGTCAAAAATTTTGAATTTATATATTACAAAATCAATATACACACATATGTATACATGTGTACATATATATGTATATGCATATACTTTCTATTTATTCTTTTCTGCTTTATTTCTTACTTTTAGTTTTTTTCTAAGTAAACTTATATTAAACTTTTTAATAGTGATGAATAAGGGACGAGATCCGAACGTAACACATTAACAGAAACCTGAGTTCGCATGAGACTACCCCTATTTTATTCAGCTTCTCTCTCTACTCATCCCGTATACTACCGTACGCTACCCTTCCTTGAAATTCTTAAATCAGTGGATTACTTATTTATACTCTTGGAAAACATACGGACGGAAAAAAAATCTAGATTACGCTAACAATATCTGTGTTGGATTGTCGTAGAACATACCATTGAGACTAAATTTTAGAGAAACAACCTGGTAGAAAGGCTGCCTTCTGCGTCCAAGCCGCTAAGGTTTGCTTGTGGTGTGAGATTTAAATGTTAACAAATTCTTGACTCTATTACATTACTCGTTAATCAGTATTTATTGAAATATTTCGAATGACATGGAGGCTTTTCCAAGAATAACAACTTGTGTGAGATGTAACGCAATACACAAGGGAGAGTTCAATTTTTTTCCTGTCAAATAGCATTGCACAAAAAGTTTTTTTCGGTTTTGAACAATTTCACCACTAACAATTTATAGCCGTTGCATGTTTATAGCTAGGTTTATGAACAGTATTTTTTGGAATTTAACATCCTTGGTATCATTAACTTCTTCGAAAAAGGACATATCATCCGATTACACTTATTCGAAAATTATACGATTATAAGTTGCTATCGTCATAATTATAAATGCGATCATATTATAAGAAAGAAAGTATGCTTGCTCTTTTTTAAAATTAGTTACTTTTGTACAAATATAATTATTAGGGATCATGTTGAATCTTTGTTATTTTACTTCTAATTAATGAGTCACTGAAAAAGTATAATTACCGAACGAAGTCAGAGTATAAGAGGCTTTTGGTAAATGAATACTTCTTTATGATAGCTATTCATATTATATTTAAGTTTTAATATATAAAAAACAAATGTAATAAAAATATAGGTGTATTATTTTTTTGAAGTTTACTTTTAATCAAAAAATTGAATATATGATATTCCATTTGTGAAATAGATTGAAGTACATCGTATTATTCTGAGTAAAAAACTTTATTGACCCGGACCTTTATTGTGTTTGTGAGCATTCCATTAATAATATAGATATAAAACAAATGTCATTGTCACAGGTCACTTACTTTGTAGATCATGAAAATGTACGATGCCATTGTTTGTTTCTCTTGTACAAATTCAAGAACATAATATAAAAAGCAGTAAAATTTATAAATTTGTAATTGCTTGTTTTCGCAGTTTTCGCGTCGTGTTAATTGGCTCAATTAATATTTCATTTTTATTGTACGACAATTATTTTCTTTTAAGATTTAATTATTGTTCGGGTGGGTTTATTGGTTGTTATTATTTGAAATACAATGTTTTTTAAGTCAAATTATGAGTTTGTAGCTTCATCATATTGACACACATGATCAAGATCGCTTCGACATACATAAGAGAAGATAGAACGTAAGTATTCTATAGCTATTTTTGCATCTGGAATCTGTTATTTTATTACCATAAAAAGTGAAACAGTAGTAGTTATACCGATTTTTGCAGAACATAAAACAATGTTGTTTGGCTACAGATACAGGTGTGTTACATACCAAAACCGCCCCAGACAAGATGACCATTCAACATCCAAAAATGTAGGCAAAAATGTAGACACTGCGTCACGCATAAGTCCACTGTTGGTAGTATTTGTATAACGTATACAGTGTATATAGTGTAATAAATGTCTATAAAATTAAACCACACTATAAGGAGGACAAATAATATTACATAATCAATGAAAAAACTAATAATACTTGGCATACAATATAGTGAATTTGTATGCAGCATAAGTAGGAATGAGAGGTATAAAAAGAAATGTCAGGAGAAAACATTCTCTCACTCATTTCTGCAACGGGTTTTATAAAGCGGCAAAACATTTAAAAATTGTTTAGTTAGGTATAGTCTATGAAAGTGGACGCCAATGCATTGCTTCCTTAAACCTGCTAGGCGGATAATTGCCCCTCCTTCTCCCTACGATGCGATGGACCTAGCGCCCCCACGATAAATCCATGAAATGCTAAGAAGTAACAACGAACAAAACAACTATTTGAATACCTTTATACAACACTTAATACTATAATGTCAAATATAAAAGCGGGTTTATTTAATCGTTATCCCAGAGTACAGAAAGAGTTACGTTTTATTAATGAGTAAAACTTTACGAAACACATACGTTTTATGAGTCCTCGTGTCTTTTATATACTCCATAACTCTGATAACCACACAAACATTACCAAAGCCGGTCTAAGTGATATTCTATTAACTTTTGGTCGTTTCTTATTCATCCTGTATAGTTGTAAATTTTAATACAAAATGTGAATTACTATACGATGTTGTTTATACTTAACATATAAAGTAAAATTAGCATAACAATGTTATAACAAGTTGGGTATAAAACTATTAATTTTTAACCAGAAGTAAAGTGAATGAAGTAGGTTTAGAAACAAAGTCCAGGAAATTAATAAAACGAGCGGTCCAGGGTTTACAATGTTCTATATATTATCATTGTTTGCCACCTCGTTCTATATTTTACTTCATACCTGTCGTCTCTGAGTGACCACGTCCAGTCATGAGGCTTACCTATTTATGAAGTCTCTACATTTTCTAAAACGATATATATTTTCTAGTACAATTCAGCCAATAAAAAAAAATTGTAGTTATTCGACTGTAATCAAAATTGATCAAAAGCAGATAAAAAAGGAGTATACAAAAAATGTCAAAATAGCAGCAGTAAACTAAACGTTCTCTACAAAATTAAATACGTTTTCTAATAAATAAGTTTGCGATGTTACATTAGCTACGTGAATGAAATTAACTATCCGATTGTGTTCATTAGATTGGAACACGCGCAAGGAATTTTCTTTTACGAAATATTACCTAATGTCTGATTCTAAACAAAAGTCATTTACGGATAAAATGCTATTAGTTACGTTCGATTCATTTCGGAAGTCGAGCGCGGTTTGAATCATTTATTAGCTCGTGGCATCGGAAATAATTGATGATAAACCCAGTAAAAACTTAGTTGTATATTTTATTGTATTAAATTCAGAAAATTAATAATGAACCACAACGGCTCTAAAGAAAACATATCTAATAGAGATTTTTTTTGTATTGGGGATCCAAAAAATCGTTCACTCCTATCTTAGGAGGGACAGGGTTTTTTTCTAATTCAATAATTTCTTCACTTATATTCTTTTTCTATTATTTAGTAGTAGTTGGAAGTAGTAGTAGTTTTTAGCATATCATAGAGTTTTGATAGCGAATGATTAACCTAATAAACGTTTAGTTCATCAAGATCAGTTTGTGATTGCTGTAATTCCTTAGATTAATCTAAGGAAAGCGCGGCGAGGCTCCTTAGCCTAGAAAGGATTAGAAAGGAGCATGTGCGCCGAAGCTGCGGGTTTTGAACGAGTGGACTAAACTCTCTCTCTCTCGTCTCGCTGCGAGCGTACCTATGGTGTGATGCGAGCAGTTTCGATTGCACTGTAGTTTTTTGGTGTGGTTCTATGAAACCATAATTTTGGGATTATTGTATAAGAATATTTACTTTTCTGAATTCTTTTAAAGGAAGATAATGAAAAATAACAAGAAAACACAATGGGCCAGCGCTGAATAGTAAGTAGCCCATGTTATTCAAATTTATAGTTAAAACGATACGTATGACAACCATTAAAATACACAATATTGAAGTATTACAAAAAGTGGCAAACTTCAAACATTTCGTAAAGCGCTTAAATGTAAATGAAGACTAAGCGACTGGGACATGAGAAAAATGAAGTGAAACGGTAAGTGGAAATAGTTAAATAGTCGAAGAAGCGTAAGATAACTCAGCACGTGATGGAATATCAGAGGTGCACGTCGAAGAGTTAGCGTGTCCCAGCGTACTTTAGCAGCCTTTTCTCTGGCCTTTCGATAAATCAAGCATGTCCAGATAAAACACAACTATCTCCAATCCAGAACTTTAGGCGCGAATAAAGATTTTTTTCTTTCTCTGGTACATACTTCAATATTATTCGCAATCATTTCTTCAATTTTATATGCATAATTTTTACAGTTTTTCGTTCGATTTGAGTGTTTTGTTAGCTTTAGTTTAATGGAAGAAAAATAAAAGATGTCTAGCTTAATTTACCAATAAAAATATCAAAAAAAAAATTGTTATATGAACATGCAGCTTAAAATAACAAATATAATACTTTATACGATTAAATCAGTCATTTCTTTCATTTCTTTACTACAAAGAAACAATAAGAGACAAGCCATGAGTCCGACTGAAAAAGATTGAAAGTTTTTCGATTTCTGGGACATTGGCGGGAATTTTTGCACTTTGTATGGATAAACAAGTTCGAAAAGTAATAAATGTTTTATATATCTAATGTAGACACAAGTTAGACATACATAAAAATTTGGGTTCAGAAAACATAAAATGTTCTTGATTTCAAGTATGTTTAAATGCGCTATTTATATTAATTAAATGTACTAGATTATAATGCATTTTTAACATCGCATTTCGTACAATGTCTCCTTCTTTTCCCTAGTCACTTATAATATATATATATATATATATGTATGTATATATACATATATATATATATATATATATATATATGTATATATGTGTAAATAAATGTATATATGTATTGCTCGTGTGTCTCGAGCGGCACACGAAAAACTTTTATTTTTCTATATTCTGCTGTGACAATTGACGTGTTTCGTTTATTTTATTTTCTATTTAATTTTTTAAAAAAGTGCTAATGCAAGCGGTATAAATTGCATGGCTAGGCGTATAGTACATAATACCCTAAAAATTGTGACTAATATATTTTCAAAGCAGGGGCTCAGTTCAAGGGGACCTTTTATGTTATCTCTACGTCAGAAGTTCAATCACTTAAGTAAGATAACTGTACTCTACGGTGTATTTAATAAAATAATATACTCTTTCGATTTTAAGTAAATTATTTTAGTAACTTAAGTTGTATTAATTTAGTCCCATTTGGCTGTCGGTCGTTCAGTTAATGACTCATAAATTGTTAATGCGGTGGGAACATAAAATATTGACGCCAACAAGCAGATTACTAACATGTGGCGTTTTATAAACATACTGTTTTTTTAAATCTACAGGAAATCTCTTAATTGGAAACTATATAAACGGTTTTCCTATATTTCGTGTCGTATATTTTAACGCAATAAAAGCTTCAAGCGCATAAATTGGTTGTGTTTTTTTATTATGTTAGTTAAGTTCTGATCCATAAATCATATATATACAGGGCGAATGTAAATACACATTATGTAAATAATTTATATTCATGTAGATATATACAAGGCGATTGATTATAGTAATAAAAACCTTTAAAGGGAGTAAGTAAGTATACCTCATTTTCTTTCAATTAATGTATTTTACACTCTTTCCAAAGTTTACTGGTTTCAGAAATAATAAACAACGCACTGAGAATATACTTAGAAAAACCGTTACCATAATTAGAATTACTTCAGATTAATAACTGCTTGCGGTTAGTGCCTGTAGATTTTATATTTCCAAAAGTTATTGCCCTTTCGCATTCTAATAGAGAATAAAATTAATGTGATGTATTTCAGAGTGATTATTTTATAAAGGCTGATCGGATATAAAAGAATGTGCTATATTTTCTCCACATTAAAGTTTTTAAACCTATAAGCGATCAACCTGTATAGTAAACATGTTATTTAGTAATTTATTTACAACGAACTGCAGCGAAATATTGGTTAGACTGAAAAACAAATATATTGCAATCGTAATCGTGCATCTCCTTTAAAATACTTAGACAAAAGTAAAAAGATGAACATTAACAAATAATAAAACATATTATTCATACTTCTTAGAGATCCAGTGCAAAATACAACAAGGTTGTAATTTTGTAACACACAGCGATTTTATCAAGGTACATTTCCCCTGATAGCGGAAAATTTACCGGCGCTATTTGGCTCCAGTTCTGGCGAGCGTTAAATATAAATTTACATTTAATAGTCTTATTAAAAGTAAACGTTTTGTGCAAATAAAGAGGATAATGTATTTTTCGGTGCGTGCGTTTTTAATATTATTGTAAAAATTACGTGTAATTACGCTTCAGCCTCCTAGAAAAGCATATTCACTTTATTTATTTCTACATTTATTTATATTATCCATACGGGGCAATTTAAATTGAGTACGTTTTTTCATCCTTAACTATGTCCTTGGTACACCTAGTGGGGGGCCTACGCACGGCGTGTTTACCGGCTCAATATCACCACTCGAGAATCTTTCGGTCCCCATAGCCGTCGGCTGCATGAGCGATGTGCCCCGTCCACTAATACTTCAGGCGAGTTAGAGAGAGACTTTGGTTCTTCCTCTTCTTCATTTCTCAATCTTCAATCTCGTAGTGAAACTACAAGCGGAGACTTCTCCAATGGTCTCTGGGTGACCGTGAGTTTATTTGCGAAGCACATCGTAAGCGACCACGTCTCGCGTCCGTACGTTATCACCGGCAACACACATTGATCAAAGGCTATCGTCTACAGACATTGCAATATTTTGGACGAGTAGAGATCTCGGATCTTTTCGAACGCTGCCTATCCGATTCGGCTTCGGTGAGTGATCTCTTTCTCGAAGTTGGACTTACTAAGCTGGATGGTTTGTCCTAGGTATGTCATCACTGTAAACACTCATTGATTGTCCCTTACTAGTTTTGTTTATATTATTAAATTAACAATGAAAATAAGTAACAATAAAAATATAACTCTTTTTACTTATAAACAAAGAAGCAAATAAAATGAAACGTTTATTCTGTCAATAAGTTTCACCTAGTGAATAACTATAGTAGTATATCGCTTCTGTCAGATCGTCGTGTGTGTTCAAACTCCGAACGGGTCAAATATTTGTGCCGTCTAGATGTACTCTACGAAAGACCCTCGTACTTTTTCCAAGTATTCTTTGATATATTTATTTGATAAAAGTATTTTACATTTATTAAGGCATAATTTTATTCGTCACATTTTAGAATAGTATAATAGTAATTCATATTTGTGAAAAGCATTTTTCTTTGTAATATTTTTACAAGTATACCTACTCTATTCGAGATAGAGTTGCCGTATCCAATAAAAGAATAATACTGACGTAAAGTTATCCCGCCACCTGGGACTCGGGCGACTTCTTACCCTCATTTTATTGCGCTTGGGATTAATATTCAATGAATGTCCGTCGGGGACAGCAATGTAACTTGAAACTAATAGCTTGGAAAAAGTATTAGTACATTTCACTTGCGATACTACAAAAGATAATAATTATATCAAACAAATGTTATTTATATTAGAAATGTTCATTCATTTTTTATAAATTCGGGCACAAATCAACATATTCGCAAAATGATTTTTAAAGACAATAACAATCGGATACACGAAAGACCCTGCAATAAACTCAAACGCTTTAAATCTTAAGCCGTCCTTATGAACCTTTCAATATTTGATATTTATTACTGTCATGTGAATCAAAGGTAAATAATAAGGTACTTCATTTAAGCTGAATACAATTATCATGTCCTGGCTTTCATGTAACAATAATTGAAATTCAGGTGCTAATTTACAGAAACACTAAATGACTCGCAGCAAAGTTGAGTATAGTCATTACGAGTTCGTAATGAGGGACTTCACATAGCGGCAAATCAGAGAGGGCTCTTCTGAATTTTCGTGACGGTTGTAGAACTCTACAATTTTTTTTTTGTTTAAATAGAAGAAACTGATTTGATTTGTGTTGTTTTAATTAATAAATTTAAAGAGAGAAAAGTTAAGTTAAGATAAAAGGAAAATATCTTTTATTTTAGCCTAAACAAAAAAAAAACTTTTAATTTATAAAGATAATAATTTAACTCAGGATTTCAGAGAATCTGAAAATATAATGAGAACGTAAACTTAAATAAGGTGCGTCCAAAGAAAAAGTATAAAGGTCGTTCTGCGAATCAAGAAATTATATAAATAATTTTAATCTGTAATTAATTACAATAAATTTTTTATGTAAATGCTAATGAATTTTCTGCCGAAATTTTTTGAGAAAATTTATGAGTTTTATATAACTTTTTAATCTATACTAAAAAAAAGAAGCTGCAGCGTTTTTACACATATATTTCTAAACGATATATGAGAAAATTGTGAGCGGATTATGCATGACTTCAGAAAGGTTTTAAAACTCTCAAGAATAACAAAACCCATTATGTCGACCGTCCTTCATGTATCGACCTCTGAACATTCACTGGCTTTATCCCACCGCCGCCATATTGTTGAGTTTAAAGAACAATAGATATTTTGTGTTCAACAAAATCTCTTTTTCAAAAGGTTTTGATAGAAGATTTTTATAAAATATATATCAAAGTAAGTTTGTGTGTTATGGTTTACAACACTGTAAATGACTTAATGGAAGGTAGCAAACCTCGGGAATGAAGTATTCGTCTCTTAACGGTTTTAATGATAACTAAATAATACATAATTAAAAAATTTATATTATGATACGCTAACTAAATAATAAATAAAAAAAATTACTAATAATTTTAAATAAATATCGTACCGCTGAGGTAGTTCCGCCCGTTTTTCGGTCTGAGTTTATAGTCCGAATAGTTGGAAAACTCATATTGACATCAATTAGAGATGTAATCCATCTTGTGTTTAATAAAGAATTTTTAAATTTTAACATGAATTATAATTTATCTACTCCGTACTTTTTGTTTTCGTGGAAGCAATAAACATGTACAAATGACAATAGTTACCTTAAAATATGTAAATTTATTACATACAACATCGTCAATTAAGCTTTAATTTATTTCAAGGTTTATGATTGATATTTGGCCATTTTGTAACATAAATTCCTTTTTTAGAACAAAGTTTTAATTTGTAGGTACGAGGTAGAAAGTTCTAAGTTAAAAAAGAAGTATAGTTCAATATTTATTATAAAATATTCCTTAAGATCTAATTTTGAATATTAACTTTGCTTACTAAAGCTTTACATATATTACAGCAAATCCTTCTTTTTAATACAAAAAATCATTTACTTCCGCAACACGTGTAAGTTTGTACATCTGCAAATTACCTTTAAAATATAAGAAGGCAGGTTAATACGCGTTCTCATCGTGCTTCGATGTTAATGTTATCGAATGTTTCAGGGACTTTAAACTATGGAGACTATCCGATATAAATAGAAGAGATTCAATAAAATCTGTAAAAAACGCGATACATAAACATTGAATTAAAGTAATACCAAGCCGATATAGACTTACTAAAACTACACCATAACTGCTTGGTAATACTATTAAAGCAATTCGGTTCTCTTTATCACCCCTCTCTACTATATCACAAAAATATTTGACACTAATTGGCGTAAAAAGTGAAAATATAAATGAGATATTCCAGGTTGGAATGAAACATGTTCTCCTTTTTTCATTTTAACAGTATTTAAGGACAGACGAGATATTCGGATAAAGTGATAGTATATGTAAGACATAGTTTTTCATTTATTGTATCTAAATAACTATATTTCGCGATTTACCTACGTTGCAGAATATCTTTTCACTTTTTGGCAGATTTTAAATTAAAGTCGATGTACAGCGTGAGTTTCTACGATATATGCATAAGAAATAATTTATTCACTGATAGTGTACATAAGATACTTCGACACAGATACCCTAATCAGTTAATTGTCAGGGTACGTGAGCTCCACGATGTCACCTGTCGCCTACATAATCCAGCCTGATTACACTTGGGATCCTGTTTTAGAAAGTAGGTTTAGTCAATAAATGAGAATGTAAAATAAATCTAATATATGTGTTATACCTTCTATAATATTTTGTATTTCACAAACGCTATAAATTATTTAAATATTATATTTAAATAATTTATATTTCGATCTCGGTAGGTTTTTTTTACAAATAATATATTTTTTTACTGTAATATTTTAAAATTTATGATAAAAGCTCTTACAGATTTTTACTTACTAAAATAAAGTTAATACCAACATTTGTGACCATTCGTTAAATTATAGTGGTGTCAGGATAAACTATAGGAGAAAATGTCGTGCTACGGAAATATCCTGGTACCCAGAACGTTTCCTATTTCCTATCGGAGTCACTTAATGTATTAAATATTAGAAAGAAGCTTACGAAACGCTTTACTACGAAACGGACTTTTCGTACAAAAAATTGATAAATTTATGTAATATGTTTCTAGATTATTTTGTAAACGTAGAAAATGACATTATTAGTAGGGAAATTTTGTCCTCTTTTTTCCGAATACCAAATATTTTTAAAGTCAACATTAAAAATATTTGGTATACGGAACTTTTGTTTGTTGCACTTAACCAGTCGATACTCCTTGAAAAAAAAGTTTCAAATGTCTTTTAGCCCAAAAAAATTGAAATTTAAAAAAAAATTAAGTATCTATGTACAATTGGATTCATTTATCAAACATTCACATCACACACACTCAACATGCACACCCGATATACATAATACACTGTCCTCGTTTTTTTATAATATTCTTTGTTTATCTGTTATTGTTTATATTATATTTAATTATGTATGAATTTGTCAGCTGTGAAGGACTTCGAAAAAAAATAGATATAATGTTTTATACCCCTCGCTAATAAGAACTGAAAAAGAAAACTGTCGTTATTAAAATAGTGCTTATTTATCATAGCTTGCGATATGAAATAGGGTAAGCTAAGATAAGGTATTGTAGAGAATAAGCACCTGTAACTAGATTCATTATTGCAAACTTACATAGTCAGAACACGTACCATTGCGTGCGAGACATCGGTACATTCGTAATTCAAGTAAAGAAACAAAGCCACAAAATTAGCTTATGTGGAATATACCTAACTGCATATGCTTACTAAACGTTTCCACTTCTATATACAAAGACAAGTGTACATTTTATTCAGCTGCTTAGTTTTCTTTTGTAGGGACAGTTTTAATATCTCTAATATTTTTAAAGTTTTTTATTATTATTTACATAATATTTGAAAGTTTGTTTAGTGAAATCTATGGTGGATTTACGTCCAGCCGTGGACGTCTAACGGCTAAAATGATGATGATGATGAACCTTTTTAAATTTTATTAATATGAAATAATTATATTTACATGATTAAATAAGATACTTAATCCCGACCCGATTTTATCTATTGTAATTGAAAAATTGTTTTCAAAAGATATTTTAATAATAATTCTATTTAAGTGATTAAATCCAACGTCAACCCTTATGGTGATTGTGAACAATATATTTCTAAAGACGCTTTGACAGGTAACAGGTTCATCCATTGCTGTCTGGGGATAAATATTTGGAGCCCTGCTGCCAGTATTTCAATTCCGAAAAGTACACTAATGCGATTACGCCACGGCGACTGGCACGATGGATCGCATTCAACTTTTTAATCAAACCGACGTTTTTTTTGCTCCTGCGATAGGTATTAAAAGCCTTAAGTTTTTTTTTCTTTTTTATTTCAGATTCTATGCGCTTAATAATTTGTACTTGAAAATACATGAATAATTTTTAATGAATCGTGGTTTAGTTGTTAACCAGCGTTAAGATACTTATAAAAGGGTTTATTATCTTTAATTCGTTCTTGTTTTGACAATCTTAATAGACATCGAGTATTGAGAGGTGAAAAAGCTATGGCGCACTCTTTGAAGGTACCATCAATAGCTGTAAAGTAATATCGGCAAAGAAAGGACGACATTTTTGCCTTGAATTTACTTATCAAAGCATATAACTTTACGCTTTTTCGTCATTTATAGATTTAATATGGTTTATCAATTTAAGGTTAACCTCAAAATTTATATATACTGTGCTATATGTATCTGTTTATTCGAAGTGGCATATTTATCGCGAACACAATACATTCACAAAGCAAAAAGAAGTAAAAAAAAATGAATAAGAGCGATGCATTGGCATCATAAGTTATTGAAATTAAGCAAAGAATTATATGTTTCAGTTTAATAATCTACCTAAAATATTTTTATTTGTAATTATAATATTCTTTAATGATTTTCTAAGTTAAACTGGCTGCTGGCGTAGTTTACTTAAATGAAAATAAAAACTTGCCAATCTGAAAATGACAGATTTTTAATTTACTTTTTAAACGAATTCTATTACGTCTCAAAGAACGAGTAAATAATAAACTAAAAATCCTTTTTATTAATAAGCACGAATCTTACATTAAATTTTACCAAAATTTTAATTTACTTGGAGATATTTTTGTATAGTTGTTTTATGAGTATGTACATGCAAAATAATTGGTTGCTTTTTGCTGAAATGTATTGTAAATTTCAACTGTATTGCAATTTTTAAACAGTAACGAATTCCACCAAAAACAAAGATAAAGGGTATGGTGATTGTCCAGTGCGCAATACAGTTTACAGTCTATAAATTTAGTGTTGGTTAGGTCAGCCAATTACTGTCGCCACTCAAACGAAAAACGATGTCCAGAGGAGTTCGATTAATTCGTTCAATTATTCGTTTCCTATGAAGCTTCTCTGAAATAAAACAGATAATTTAAAATTAATGTTAAAAATGTATTGAAATTTCAAAAAACAGATCTCTGTTTTCTATAAAAATATGAGTAATTTATATTCAGATACACAATTTTAATTTATACTGTTGTTTTTTTTACCCTTTGAAATAATGTTAATGATATTTATTTTTACAATTTAATAACTATACTGCCAACTTCTTAATAATAATGATAACAAATCAAAGACTCTAATATAGACGAAGGGGATTCTGAGAGGGATTATCTAAAACATTTTTAAACATTAGATTTTAGATAACGTATAACGACCTCCTTTGCATTATAAGTGGCAGATATCATTCATGAATAATAAACGTGTTGAAAGTAAGTTAATAAATACGAAAGAAATAAGAAATCAATATTTTTTGGAAAAAAAAATAATAATGAAGAAGTGCGATTGCTGTAACCCAGTAACGTTTTATTTAAAAGAAAAACCAATAATATCTTCTTGTTGCATGTCATCTAAAATGTGTTATACATAAGTATTTTCGGGGTTTCTTTACAACTATAATCTATTAGTTTTAGGTAAATGTAAATAAGTATAACGAATTTAATTTTAGACCAATTTTCATAATTAAACCAATAAGAGGTTCCACATCGCTCTTGCAATATCTCAAAATTAATGAAATGTAAACAATTTTTAATGTTGTCTTTTCTTAGGCGTCGTATTATTTTCAAATTAATAATTTCCGAATTTTAATTAAGATAAATTTGAACAAAGATGTTTACTTGCATTTATAATGTTATAATGAAATCCTCGTTGGGGTCGAAACGTTCTTCAGTGGCGACCATGAACAGGTAAAAATGGCGTAGGTAGACTCCTCTCCCCTCCCCCATGTGGACAAACAATATTATTAAGGTCGCGGGAAGTTGTGGGATGCAGACAGTGCAAGACTGGTTAACGTTGCGATTTTTGAAGACCTACGCCTGGCAGTAGGCGTCTATCGGTTAAAAAGAAGAAGAATGAAATCATTCAAAATTGCTGTGTAAATGGTTTATGAGGATCATCAATTAAGCTTTTATATCATCTTAGTGAGACAATATGTCTGTGTATAAATAATGCGTTGCAGTATTGTTAAAAAGTTGCCTGCACCAAATATTTTAGAAGAGTATGACAAAGAATTTGAATAAATTTTATGCAGATTCTAGAATTTTTGATTTATGATCTTTTTGCTGAGTTGATGTTTGCGATATATTACGAAGGTTATTTAATGAATAATTTAGTAATTATAATTTATTTAAATTCATTCGTCTGATTTAAGTTAACGGGTAAAACTTATAAAAAAACTGTTCAATTCAGCCGTGGACCTATAATGTTTTTAATGATTGTCACTTGATGATCCTAGCATTTGATTTCCGATAAATGTTTACTTTAAAGCTATGCTGTTTATAAATGATAATGTGAAGCATCGTGACTATACTAAAATATCTTAAGACGATAAATCTGAAGAATAGATATGTGGCATCCATCAGTCCCCTTCGGGCCTACGTGACGAATTACAGTCCGTACTCTCTGTGTGAGGAGGCTTTTGTCGCAATCGTTGAAATATTATGTCTGAATTATTTTATGATTTACAATAAAACGTGTTAACGACACTCTATAGAGCTCAAATAGTAATCTAACATTTTAATTGGCTTAATGTTTTCCACTGTCTGTTTTTTAACTGTCTATCCTTAAAACTTAAAAAATATTAGCATCCACAATTTCTTGAGGCATGTGCTTATATAGACAATGATAAGTCTTGGATTGGAGACCTAGGACCGATAAGCTCAGTGCGTGGGATGCTCATCCACAAGGTAGATGGACCTTATTAAGGTAGTCGAAAGAAACTGGACGCAGACCGCTTCTAACAGAGCACGTCCTACGGCTGAGGTGATGACAATGATAATATGGAAGGTTGTTATTAGCAAATTTGTAATCTAGTAGTACTCAGCCTAAATTTAAATATGTATTAATGGTCTGTTCGCTTTCCTAAAATAATAAAATAAAATTTAATACTTTCTCACGTATTTTCAAATATTATAATACGTAAACATACAAAATGTTATTATTGATATATCAGAAAAAATGTAACTGTGTCGTTTTATTCTGGTTTAAATCAAAAGTGCATCCTAGTTAGAAAAAAAATAAAAAAAGCTTGCAACATAAAAAAAAATTGCTAACTTTATTATTATTTATGCGCACCTAGTTCCAATTAATAAAATAATATTTTTATCAATAACAATGAGGGCTCTGTGCTTATGAACTGCGCTCATAAACGCTAAAACCCTACTCTGTGCTCATAAAGTAATAGTGTTAATTAGATCACTAAGCTTTGAACCTATTCACGTAACTATATTGGAGATAGTAACAAACGCATACATATAGAGTTCCTGTCACAGAGTTAGCGTAAAGTTAAATGATCCCTGCGGCCTGTAGCTATCTTCATCGACCCTATATAAGGAAACTTGTAAATAATTTACTATCCTCGAGGGTTAAAGTGCAACACCTTGTTATCAATAGTTGCGTACAAGTCTACTAGTGTTAACATTTGGAAAACTTTTGAGGCTTGGTTAAGACAGAGCGCTAATCTGTCTAATATTTTATATATACTAGCTGTCCCTTCATCTGGGTAGTGCAAAATTATTTTTATTTTGATAATATCGAAAACAAATGCTAGGCAACGATCGCTTTGAAGACATATATGTCTGTATGTTTATTTTCTTAGCCAAGTAGTAAATCCTAACAATTTTTAGAGCTAAATATCAATAATTTCTCATAATATTTTTACAATATTACTTTATGTGAAAACTTACTTTATATGTTGATACGTTTTCTCCTGTGTTTCGTCCATTCACTTTTATTGCATAGGTTAGTGGCAATCTAACGGTTGACATTAACACAGAATAATATACAATCATAACAAGCATAAACATTTTTCAAAATCATATGAGAAAAAAAATCTTGAGGGTGGTAGTAGTGAGTAGTAGTCAATTTCTAGACACACCCGACTTTGTACATTAAAATTCTCTGTTATACGCAGACAGTGTCACTCACTTTACTATCGCCGATGTAAAAATGAAAAAAAAAATACCTGATTGTAATTCAAGTCTTCGTCAAGTCTGATGCAGTATGGATTATTGAAATGAAAATTATTCATGCCTTTTATCTTATAGTTTCAATTTAAATTTAATGCATGTTTTTCAAAGCACATACAAATTTTATTAAATCAAATATACAGCTTTTAAAACTAATGAAATTCTTTTAGGGATTCTTGACGAATACTTTTTGGATTTATTTATTTGACTAGCCGCAACTTTAACACAACTTAGTTTAAAATTGTTACATATTATTTTATAAGAAAAACGTTTTAATTTATAAAATAATTAGTTTTCGCAGATTTCTGTGCTGTGGATTAATTAGGCAATATACGTCAAATGCTTGTTGCAGGCCAGTTTTATTAGAAACCTACGGGGGAGCAATGAAAAACAATGTTGAAGATAATAAAACCAATAAATTCGTTGGTATTTAAGTAAATGTTTATATTAATACCAGTAGTAGTTTCAAGCAATATATTCCGTAGTTATATTAATTCCTGATTTCATGGTTTATCAAGCTACAGCAAAACCAGTATTTATAAATTACGATAGAAATGTTTGAAGCTTAAATCAAAGCGATTCCTTTACGTTTTTATGTAGCAATTCATCGAAAATGTGCAAGGTTAAAATGTTGCAGCGCAAACGGAAACAGACGTCACGCGTTATACGCATAGATGCAATCTACACGTTTGGAATTTTCATTTAATTCTTTGCCAGGATTTTTATACAATCTATGATTCCGTGTTCTAAATTCGTTTTTCAATTGTTACACTTAATATAAATTATGAGCATACTTACTATTGGGTACTAAAAAAATGACGTAGAAAATCAACTTATCAAAATTGAGTGGCAAAGGGGACGAGGGCCCCTTTGCTAACTTATATCACTGGCAACATATTGAAATGATGGCAATATATAAGAATCATGAAAAATAGGAAATCATACTTTCTGGCTAAATATTTTTACTCATTTAGATTTATTATTACATACTAATGTATTTGTACTTAAATTGAATTATTTGGTGTTGTTTTAATTTTTTTAATAAAACCATTTTGTAATATAATATCAAGAGGGCTCTTTTGATCATTAATTTCGCTAAGGGTCGTCTTAACAGTGAATGAAATTTAATTTTCCGGTCAAATATGAACCAGTGAATTTACTCCGTGTTCTATGAAAATCTTTTTGCTTATTTATTTTTAGTTTAATCAACGTAATAGCAATGTACAGATAGCAATTTTATTTATACGTGTTTTAAATAGGACACCTAATGGATGCGTACTTACAAAGAGCAAAAGTGTTAAAGCACAAACCAAAAATTGTTTACTTAGTAAAATAAATTGTACTCTGTTGTACCAAAACTTAAAGAACCTGGCAAACTTTAAATTCAAAATTTAACACCGCTCTTAACTTTCAAGAAGTTGGTTGTACCTTTTTAGCATTTAAATCAGGAGCAGTTTGCTAAGCCACATCAAATTTCGACAGAAAATAAATTGCAAATATTGAATCCCAAATGTCCTATATTTTTACTTTTACATCGCTATTATTTTTGTTAGTTATATAACTATCTTTTATAAGTGTTACCGATTCTAGATAAAAATTACAATCACTTCGTATGTTTTTTTTTATAGAAGTTTGTCTTTTAAAAAGAATTACCAAGGTAAAGGCGTTAGTAAAGAGGTATAGTAGAGTTAATTTACGGTGTCAATGTTTTCTTCTCGAATATTTCGTTATAAAGAGGAGAGACAGAGTTTTCGTGGTCGTTTGTAAAAAGTTAGTTGATAACATTGATGTGTAAAATATACTGAGTGTTTAAAATCAAAATCATGATTGTGTGCATGCATTTATTGGCCTTGATTTAAAAGTTCAGGCGTGTAAATTATATGCATGCTATACATTGCTCGACTGACAGAAATGTACGTTTGTTATAACGTACATTTGTTAACGTACATGTTTGTTAAACTCTGATTGAATTGTGGATATTGGTCGAAAATTAAAAATGATAATCTTATTTGATGTATGCTCTGTAAAAAGTGTATTGCAAATTATCCAAAAAGGCATCACTTTTTTATTTCTTGTAACATTTACCAGGGAGTGTGGTTTGAGAAATTTATATATTTAATAACATTGGAAAACGTAAAACTTGTTCATAACTGTCCCTACTGGCGTTACCAATATCATATTAAAGTGAATTTGCCGTTTCTGGACGGGAATATCGCTAATACCATTCATAAACAATAGTTATTCTAATTCAATATTACTATTACGTTTGGAAATTGACATTCCATGTATATTTATCTTCATTTTAGTTTTATTTATTATTTGGACAAGATTTATGACTAGGCGCTGTTTAGATAAATGAGATTTTTGTTGCGTATGGAAAAAAAAAGTAATGAGTAGATGAGCAATGAAAGTACATGTTATTTACAAAAAATGGTTAGTTTCTTTTAACGACCGACCAATCAAGCTAATTAGTAAAGCTAAGATGTCCCTGTTGACTATATCAATATTATAGAGAATTTTAAAAGCTTATAACAGAGTTGTACGAGAAGTTATGGAGCTAATTTCTAATATAATAAAATAATTTCTAATACAAGTAAGGCCATGTTGGTGAATGAAAATATTTTTTACCGAATGATGCGATGAATTAAGAAATCCGTTTGCTTAGAGATACAACAAAACTTTAAGCTTATAATAGAGCTGCACTACAAAAAATAAACATAACGTAAAGCTTTACAAAGTATATTAACAATAGTAAAATAATTATGATTTAATGACTAAGAATTAATGAAGTATTGTTATAAGTTGCCTTACTAACACGATGGGACAAATGGGATCAGTAACGGCTATAAAAGTAAATTAAATTGTGCTTCAAGCTGCTACTCTATGTTGCAAAAACCATAGTTGCATGCTTTGATTGCTTTCTTAAAAAAACATTCTTTTAACAATTATCTTATTATTAGTTATTTGTTTCGATACCAAACCATTTTAATATATTTTTAGCGAAAGTTTTTTTTGAGTTCCAACAGGCCATAAAAGCTGTTAATCAAGGTCGTCGAGTTTAGTTTTGATGTAAGTATTTTTTTCAAAAGATGTTTAATAATACTTATTTAAATTATATTAACTCATTTAACAAGTTATGATTAACCAGCGTGAATTAATGACGTAGGAGCGGAGAAATGTGTTTTATAAATAACATTTTTTATTAAATCCGATAATCTATTAATCTGAACAATTTGTTTTTAATATGTTAGTTATTGATAGATTAGACAGTAAACTTAAGATTGTTAATAATGTACATATATCAATAACTTAATTATTTATGTATGTAAATATGATTGTTAAAAAAACAATAAAAACCGAAACGGTAATCCTTTGCATATTTTGTCAGAAGGAAACAAAAGCTGTAAGCGAGGCGGACAAAATATTTTTATAAAGGCTATAGCGTGTCTAGAATGTATTTAAAAAAAGGAAGAGGCAAATATTCTTTCAAAGTAAGTTCTTTTGTATATAGTAATCAGATATATACACAATTATAAAAGATTAAACGATTATAGTATATTTAAAATTTTGATTAATTTTTTGCTCCTCGACTTAATGAAATAAAATAAAATATTGTGGCAGGTTTTCTATCACTTCAATTTTTATTATATGAATGATCAAAGATAAAAAAAATAGAAGAATATGTCTACAAAAATAATAGTAATTTTACATATGAAAATGATCACTTAAATTATACATAGAAATTAAGAAAGTAATATAAGGACGATATTTTAAAGTCGCACTTGGAATGCAATTCGTAAAAATATCTTTAAACAACTTACATACGGCTTTAGCCGAACTTAAATAAAGAATAAGAACAATTAAAATTGGTCTTAAATTGATATTGAATACATGATATCTAAGATTCTAGTGATCGGTGTGCATAAATGTCATTTTGCGGTTGAGCAGCGGCAATAATTGCATGTCGGGTGCGGGCACAAGATTTATGATCTACGTTGCGGGTAATGAGCCACTTTCTAATTAAGCGGTAAAATATTTTCTTCTTAACACTAATAAAAAATAATTGTTACTTGATATAGTTTTCTTTAACAAACTTGAATAAATTTCACTAAAGTGGCGTTTTTATCTGCTGCGGTATAATTAAGAGCTGAGTAATGACAGATAGAAAAGTTTGAAAGTTTTCTGATAGGAATGGTTTCTTCGCCATTAGTCGAATATAAGAAGATATTCCGAAACTGTTGTATTAGAAGTTACTTGTAATCACTAAATTTATGTTAGTGATTTAGGCAAAGCTGATATTATTTTTTTAAAAACTCGCTTTCAACACTTGCCAAGTCCAAATCTAATGGGCAGCGTTCGAGAAGCTCCGAAACATCTCGTCTAAAACGTCTGTGTCTGGAGACAAAGGTTTTTGGTCTACGTGCGTTACTGGTGATGGCTTACAGATTCGAGTGGTGGTCGCATACGGCTGGCCTTTTAAGTAGGCTCAAAGTCAAAGTCACCCAGAAAGCAATGGAGAGAGCTATGCGCAGAGTTTCGCTGCGATATCGAATGAAAGTCATCGACGTAGCTCGAAAGAATGTTCGTTTGAAGTGGTAGTGGACCAGGCACATCTCTCGTGCAACCGACGACCGTTGGGACCAAAAGGTTTTCGAGTGCCTACCGCGAGTGGCCACGGAAGACGCGACATGGACAGCACCCTCTCTAGGTGGAATGACAACATAGTTGGTGTCACGGGAAACCGAAGCGGTGGGAAGCGATCTGCATCAAGCATCTTCCGACAACTTTAACAAGGCCATCTGTTCACTATTATTTAAGAAATTTGATTAAAAGTTAATGCTAATGATATTTTAAATTTTACTTATTTTTGCAATATTTAAGTTCAACGAGAAGTTTGCTTACTATGCATATAAGATGTCTATAAGAGTATATGTAGCAAAATCTTCAATAAAAATTTAAATACCTTGTACCCTTACTCAAATTTTGCATAGTTTTCTTAATATGCTCATTACGTATTATGAATAAACTTTACCACGTAACGATAACTTTCATCAGCATTTCAATTTGTTCCTCAATAATTAATTTACTCTTAGCTTAAGGGTGTGAGGAGAGGGAAGGGCAACAACGCTTGTACAAGACAATCTAATTATCTTCGGTTATTGTTCATTTACACGCCATGAAATTTGGTTAGTGTTGATTCTAAACGATCCTGTTCTACACTATCAGTAATAGGTTTTTTTCAAGTAAATAATTTTAAGTTACTTATCTAAAAGTCAATAATATGAAGTATAATAACTTTATCTATTATATTATATCAAAAAAACATACGTTTTTTTAGCTTATTTACCTTGTTTTTTTTTAAAGTATTGTCACCATAAATAAGATGTTTTGAAATAAAATATAATAGAACATCTGTAAAATAAAATAATAGGAGATATAACACAAGTTAAATAGGTGATAGTCTGAACTAACCGATTAAGGGCGGGTATAAATTATGTAAGAACTGTTGATACAGGATGTCACCATGGAAAATGGATTATTAAACATATAGCTTTACTAGCTGTCGTTATATTACAGTACGTAGAGCTACATGAAAGTATAAACAGAGTACAGAGTATTGTGGAAAGGAGTTAAAAAAAGGTTTGTAAAATATCTGATTGAAAAAAAAAACTGTTTCAATTACCGTATTTAACAGTTTTCCCCATCTATTCATTTTTCATTCTTTTTTTTATTAGGAGTTGATTCATATAATTCACCAAAAAAAAAGGATTTTTCTCTAGAGCAGATTGAATCAAAATTATATATATCATATAGAATTTCATAATTCCTTATAATTTGTTAATCTTTAATATTATTTTTTATTAGGTTCATCAACGATTGTTACAAAAGTATAATAATCAAACAAAATACACTGTAGAATGAGGGATTGTGAATACTATAATTTTAAGCGTATATAAATAAAGAACAATTTCGTTGTTAAAATAATAATAATATAAATTTGATTATAAATAAAAACAATAAGTTGACGTGTCATAAAAAAATCATGACGTGTTCGCGAAAATAGAAGGAATAATATCGCCAGGGGTTCATTTGTCTTATAATGTTCATTGCAATTTTTTGACATACTATTTTTTACCATAATTTATATAGCATTAACAAAGACAATTTTTTTATTTAAGAATTATTTACGTTAGCATTAGAAAATATTAATAACTTAATAATTTTAAAAGGAAATAATTATAAAACTAATTACTTATAAATGTAAATTCATGTTTCCATTCAATTAGCAACGGTACTGCAGATTTTGTACGTTCATTAAAGCCGTGTTTAAAATAAATTTGACTAATAATAATTATGGAAAATTTGATGATGAAGCTAAATTGATTCTGTAGCATGTTTTTGTTGATTGATGTTGCTTATGTATCGAAATGAATCTTTTTTATAGGTAATTATGTTACTGTTTATTAATATTGCAGGGAAAATTAGAAAAAAAAACCTTTAAAGAATAGGCTGATGAAATGGAAAATGTCGATGCATTGTAGCCTTACATTTCGGTTGATATTAATATAAAAAATCTGGTTTTTTGAAATGAAACGCGACCAGCTTGACAGTGTTTTAAGCAGCTAGCAAGAAATGATTTAAGCTGTTAAGGGCGATTTCCCATAATTCTATAAAGTATCAACAAGCATCGCGTAAATGTAGTTTCAGTAATAATAGTTTAGATCTAAAAACAAAAGGTCTGTTTTTAATTTAAAATTATATTATGTACAAATTTTAATTGTTTTTGAAACTTTGGCAGATAATATAAATATAGTCTGGTGGTTACCTTTGAAATAGAACAGGCGAGACTGTCTGTGTCCTTTCTGTTACAATAATTTCATTCTTTATTTAACAAAGTAAATTATATTAGTTTTAGAACACTGAGTCTGCTAAATTAATTGAGATCTGATGTTGGCTGAAACATAAAGTGGTATAATTAACAAGTTTAATAAAATAAATCAAAAATTATTACTTAGTAAATTTATATTTTTGCAGTCTATGTAAAATGTATTAGTTATTTTGTGTATCAACTTCATTTATGCAAAACTTACTTAAACATTAGCCGTCGTTTTTGTTTTCGCCTATAGACATATTACATTGCATCCTAGGAATCAAACAATCAAAGTGTCAGTCCTCTAAAGCGGGGCTATCACTACTTTTATTTAAGGTTATAAAATCATAATTCACATACTTAATTTCATTTAAAAGTTTATTAAATACATTGAAACTTTATACCGAGAATTCTCCAAAGCGAGTTTATATTGTTTGTGCTTACTTGTACTTATTTTTTAATTTAACATTGTCGTACAAGAAAAAAAATCAAGGTACAGAAGGAGTAATAAAATGTGAGTAAAGCTAATGAGACATTTCATTTAATATATCTAGGTAATGAGTACAAATGCAGTGATGTCCGTATTGTTTTTTAAAAGCCTAAGTAGCGCTACAGTTATAAGTAGAGGAGATAATTTATGCCCAAGTAACTGATTTTCTTATTCATATTAAGAAATAGTAAAAAATTTTTTAATGCTATTATGAATATGTTTGTGGATATCCGTATCAAATTTAAGCGTTTTTAATCATTGGAAGGTATTTTTGAACTTGACAATGGCCTAAGAAAAGGCTTGTTATGTTTAAGCTTATTCGAACACTAGTAATTCGACTATCTGTGATGTATTTCTTGGTAGTTGTGAATATACATCGTCCTGTGCCACTAAATTCATCAAATTATGTGGATGATTAAATGAAGATCACACTACTATTTAAATACTATTAAAAGCATGAATACCTGATACGCAACGGTGTACTTTGTTATTGAAAAAAATTACAATTTCATCATATTACAAGATAATCACATCGTACAATATATGATGATCCCAGTAAGAGTCCAATTAAATTTTGATTTAGGCTTTTTTAAAAAAATTACGATAGATTTATATATATATATATATATATATATATATATATATTTATTAATATATATATATAGATTTATAAATATATTTATATATAAATATATATATATATATATACATACATATATATGCATATCTCGTAAAATTGATGAGATACTTGTAACAAACTACATTGCATTTGTAGACCAAATTATTGTTCTATTAAATTTGTTTGATTAAATAACTGTTTAAATTTTGTCTAAGATAACAGTACGAAGGGAATCGATATTACAACTACATTGACTATTGTGCATCTTCTTTTTATAGAAATATTACTGGAAATTTTTCATGCAGTTTATATGCTGTAAAATTTCGTCCTTGTTTGCAGAAACCAGGAAAAAAAGCTAATTTTTATTAACAGCAAAAGATTTTTTACATCCGACATTAAGTTACATTCCGAGTAAAAATAACTGAATGGTTTATCACACTTATTTTTCCCAAAAAAGGTTATATGTAAAATATATTGAAACTTCCATAAAAACTGAAGAAAGCAAACAAAAATTTCAAGATTTTTTCATAAGTTCAAAATCATTTAATTTCGAAATACAGTACGTTTAATATTAAAAAATTAAGTTTTTTTTACATTTAATTCAAAACTCAGTACCAAAGGGTAGTTTGGGGGTACAAAAATTATGGACTTGCAATTATCGAAAATCAACTTGCCCACAAAAAAGAAGCGACGAAGAAAGGGCTGCTTAGATCCTTAATCTATTTGTGCTTCTCTAATTATCCGGTTTCATTATTACAAAATTTCATCAATAAAGTTACATAAAAGCAATAAAATGTTTAAACAAAAAATTTGTTTATTTATTAATTAAAAAAAAAATGTTTGACTACGTCTAACGTGCTAATGTCGTAGTAATTATCGATAACTTGTTGTCCCGTTAGAATACGCAGTGCCAAATAGCCTGTTGTAAATCAATGTAAAATATAAATAAATATAACATATTTCAAAACGCTAGATTGAATTTCTTTATTGATGCAATGTATTGATAATAAACAACGATTAAATGTTTTCTCTTTTGTTTCATGTTCCATGGCAATGTCAATAGCTATGGAAGCAGAGAAGAACGGCAGCTTCATTAAAGTCTGCTTTTCTTAAACAAAACCCGAGAAGACGCAAAACGATATACTCGGATCATACGGATGCGTCTCCCAACATCCGAGTGGGGCACGAGAATGAGCAGAATTAATAATAGAAGGAATTTTAGATCTGTAAGCCCTGTGATCTACAAAACTGAAACAGTCCCATAAGGCTAAACAGCGTCGACTTCAAACGGAAACAAGACTTGCTGGTTCGTCTTCTCTACTCCAAAACCTTAAGGCTCCATTAGTCATCTGTTCTTCGAGTTACGTAGGAATGTATTGAAGTGGCTTATTTTTTTGTAATGTGTGGTTTACGGTGGTAGGAAAGACATGAAACAAAGTAATATTACTTTGTTTCATGTCTTTCCTACCACGGTTAAAGTATCACAAACAAAAGCACATAAATTACATGCAAGTTTGTTTTTGTAAGACGAGAGCAACTTACAGTAATTCTAGTTGCACTGAACAAAATTTCCATGACTATTTTAAATTCTTTCTACTGAACACGGCAAGTCACTTTGACTAAGTCGGATTATACGATACACAAAGTAAGCTTATTGGAAATTCGAAAGAAAAGTAACGTCCAAAAATAGCGCCGTGACCTTTAAAATTTATATGTATATCATCATAGATATAGAAAGAACATGATATAGTTACAGTGACAATTGATAATTGACAAAATTTATCGCATTGTGAAAAGAACCGTACCAAAATTAATATATTATTTTGTGACCTAGTGAAGATGTTTTTAGTATCCTTATTCATAAGCATAATAATTTACCTTGTTTATATATTTCACTGTTAATATGTAATAAAGATTTTCGAATTTCGAATGGGTTGGTGTCTTTTAAATAATTGTAATGAAGACTTTAGGATATTTTGACATGACGAATGAGATTGGTTTTTAAGTAAAAAACATTAGATCTAATCCGTTTTTATTTTTACACACGAATTAAAGGCTTTTCTATTACAAATGATGGAATTTCGTAGCTTATTCTACTTCACAATGAATTAGATGTGTACTTGTGTGATAAGCTATTTCCGGACATAAGATTTTTTAAAATTAAATTGGTAACGCTATTACCGATGTTTCATGATTTTTTCCGTATGATAGCGCTACCGAATATAGCGGGACCGAATGGTTCTTGAATAGCAACTACTAGCTTGTAGACACGGCGTGGGTTGACCTCCTACTAGAAAGACCGACGAAAAAGTCAAGGTCGATGAAAGTCGCTGGATAGGTTCAGCGCAGGATCCATGCTTTATATTTCGCGTCAATCGGCTAACATGATGATTATGTTGCATTATGAAAACGGAAGATGATAGACGCTGCATGCAGACCACTTCTAACTGGTTTTCCAGCAGTTGACGTCATACGGCTGAAATAGAGATGATGAAATATTGAATTAAAGTTACAATTAAAATTTACGTATTTCATATTATTCTAAATTTAATTAAATAGCTCCGAGTTTTATGCAGAATTTTTACCCCGCTCTTGAAGGACCAATGAGCTGAGGTTCTATTATATAAAGAGAGTAAAGCAAGCGGTTGCAAGTACTCTCGATAGACTGGCGTAGACTAATTGGTTAGTACAATTTTAATTAAACGGAAACCCTGTCCAGACTTCGCTTAACTTTTTGTCTAATATAATCACTGTTATATCCTATAAATAAATTAACTTTATTTTTAATAATTAATAGTGCTTAGCAATGTGTATATTTGAAAAGGAAACTGAAAATGTGGTGCCCAGTTCAGATAAGAGTATTATTGTAAAGACAAGTTGTAATTTGTTATTAGGAGAAATGTGACGTGCCCTTAACCGCTGTTGAGTTGCTACTTGAGATTTTTAGTAATATTCCTTTGTTCCCTTTCATTACGGATTGCTACAATAATAAAAAAAAACTGGAAAATTAATTAAGAATGATTCATTACAGTAAGGTTAGTTACAGTGCATCGGGTGTAATAAGATTTAAGTTGTTTTTATTCGTATTTTATTTTTATTGTTATGTAAGTATAGGTAACCAGTGTACGGGTGATTGGTTATAGGAGTAAAGCTCTAAAGGGGTGAGTGTATAGCGCATTGGTCAGCAAAAAACTTTTAAATTTTTTTACACCTTTTTTCTATAAATCTGAAAAATTAATACTCGAAAATACGTTACATTAATTATTTTTTTAAAACGGGAATACGAAAAGCCAACAACTTTTAGAGTACAAAGTTTGCAGTAACGGATAGTAAATAATAATTAGTTTCATTATGTAGTACTTAATTCAAAATTTGAAACGTTTTTTATAGGGTGTAATAAATGTACACAACTTTTGTTCAAAATCTACTTATTATCTAGGTTCTTCGTTAGCTTTTTTAGTTTTAAATTTAAAATCAAAGTCTATTATTAAATAAATATTGTCAGAGTTTTCAAGAGTTTTTAGCGCATTGAAACGTGTAAAAGTTGGTTTGTGTACTTATTTACATGATCGTACATGAAAAATTGTTATTTTTTTCTTAAAAAGAGCAACTGCGAGTTTCTGGCTGGTTCTTCCCAATAAATTGGCGTTCCGACCGGTAGTAGCGTACTACTTCCTATTAAGAAATAGATCTGACCACTTCAAAAGTGCATGTAATCAGTTTCCTTTTTTAAATAAACCTTTACTATAATTTAGTGGTTTTAAAAGGACATTCATCGACAAAATAGTGATAAAAATTTGTTTCATTTGTTAAAAAAATATTAACTGAATCTTGATAAATTGGAATCCTCCTAGACTTTATACCATTACAATGGAAAATTTAAAGATTGGATTTACCCTTCAATTTCGAAAGCGGTAAATTAAATTTGGATCAGTGCGAGTTCGCAGAACCTGGCATAATTTGAAATTTCATATTATAAAACGTATTTTATTTGGATCATGCTTAAATTTATTTAAACGAAAAAAATCTCTTTCTTGGTTTCTCTTTTAAAGTTTTGAACAAGTGTATTATTACTATCATAATAGTTACAGTTGTTAAACGTCCACTACCAGGTCTCCTGCATAGTTTTCCAATAGGATCGGATGAAAAGGATTGGGATTAAGATTGGGTGGAGGGCTTCTGCTGCGCTTGACGGTTTGTAGTTTCTTCTCCAGAGCTTTGAGGATCCAGCGCCTATATTTATAGTGCTCTAGGTGATATGTCCATAGCCACTTTAATTTGCTAAGCCGCAAGGGTTGCATTTGTTAAATAAAATTTTATTAACAATGTTGCCATTTAATAATTAGTTTATTTGTTCTTCGCGAAGATTTTAATATTTTGATTTAAACTGTACTTAAAACTTCAGCAATTAATGCTGATTTAAAGTAATTTATAAAACATTTGTCAATAACATAAATACATGACTTTAGAGCATATGCTATGCGTGGTACCTACGAACGTAATCCACCGAAGTTCTTTATTAAGTCTCATCTTTCTAATTTCAACAACGCCGAGCTATGTTTAATTGTTAAAGTTTTAATGTATCTGGCTTAAATACAAGTATGAAACCATAATATTGACTGTTATGTTTCGTTACTTATTTACGAGAAATAATTTATTATTCATCATCATAATTAAGACAGATAAACGTCCCCTGGAAGGAAATTGGCCTCCCTCAAAGATTGTTACGTTGATCGGTTTTACACTGCCCACTCCAAGTGACTTCGATCGAAGAAACGGCATTTTGATAATTTCAAAGTTAAGACAAATTCTCTCAACAATTTCAAACTCCTCGAGACATTCAAACATTTCATTCGTATTCTTGGCAGGTAGTAACACATCGTCCAGATATGCTAAAGCATATTCGTATCTTTTGCTTTCAAGGATCTTATTTATCATCCGCTGAAAGAGTGCTGGAGTATTTGTCAGCCCAAAGGGCATCCATTTAAATTCGTAATGTCCATCGGGTGCGACGAAACCCGTAAGATGTTGACTGTCCTTATCCATGGGCACTTGATAATAACCAGAAGTAAGGTCGAGGGTTGTGAACTCAGCGTTTCTGCTGAGATTCGATATCTGGTCTTTTACTGTTTCATTGTGAGCTCTGAAGTCTACGTAAAGTCTTTGTTCACCTGTTTTATTCCTCACCATAATGATTAGACTTGAATAACTGGAATTTGACTCTTGAATTATATCGTTTTGCAGTAATTCTTCAATGGTTTCCCTCACTTGCTCTCTCTTTGAGTTTGACAATCGGTAAGGGCGAAATACGATTGGCCTTTTATCTGAAAGTTCAATGTGCATCTCCATGTCCTTTACACGACCTATCTCTTTTAAATTCGTTGCGAAACAATCTCTATATTCTTGTAATAAAGTGTGTAACTTGTTTACGACGTCTTCTCTCGGATTTTCCCTACTTTAATGTTTTCTTTTTGAAAGGGCTCAAAATCTTTAATTTCAGCAGTGATCTCATTGAACTGATCAGAGTTTGATTCTACTAAAGGAACTGCCAGGGCTATCAAAGTATCCACTTCAAAGGTTATGCTACGAGTTCTTAGGTTACTAATAACCAAATCCCGTTTTCCGTCTTTTAAATTGTAAGCACCAGTCGTCATTATCATGTCCAACCTAGTCTCTCCTTTGAAGCTTAGCAGTTTTAAAACGTCATCTGTAGTCAATTGTTTCGATGAAAGTAGATGATGTTGAAGGCACTCTTTTCCTCTTTACTTTCCTCCGTTTTGCGTGTTTACGCTTCCTTGGTGGAGTCGTAGGTGGTGTATCTCCAAGTTGGACGTTGTCCGACGTTATATCTATATGTATTAAATTCCTAGAATCATGTCTAAATCTCTCTTATTTACATCAAAGTTCACTCGTTTCTTTCAGTCCCGCGAGCATCATTGCTCACTTAATCATTATCCAGCGAGCATTCATTGTTCGCTCAATCAGCATCCAACAAACACTCATTGTTCGCTCAATTAGCATCCAGTCATCTTTCCAGAACACAGAATCAAGAACACCTTTGCTCACTCAATCATTATCCTGCAAAAATGTTAGTTATCAACTGTTTAAACATTCAAAACGAGTAATTCCAACTGACATTAAGTAAGTAAATGATTCATAAATAGTAAAATAGAAACCTCCATTATATTTTTCTCTGTTGAGAGTTCTCACTTGAATAACTATAAAATCATTACCTATATTCAATTTCCAAATATCACGTAAAATGGTTAAAATTCTAATGAATTCAAAATAGCTGGTATAAATATACATAAAGTAAATGGAAAATACGAGGTAAAATTACATTTAATACTTTATTAATAAATCATTAATAAATATTTTAATAATGATGTAAATGATGATCTCAATAAAAATCTAATGTAAGTCTATCTAAGTAAATCTAACATATATGCATGATTTTCATTTTTGGAAAATAGCTCCGATCAAATGCAGTGTAAACTGTCGTAGTTGTGCATTACCGGAGGGTAGCTCCGATATAACATAATCTAAAAATATAATCACTTTTATAAAATTATTACATGAACCAGTATATAATTGGCTAAATGTGCTAATCAATATTATTTTTAAACTAGTATCATCCGTTGAAGTGTAGTAAAGGAGTTCCAATCCAGCTGAAGCAGAAGCTAAAAGAGAGGAGTGGAGAAAAGAGAGAATCTCTGCCGTAGCTTTTCACCCCTATTTTCAGAAAAAACTACACTAAGGGAAAAAGTAGGCCCTTGTGTTGATAATATTAAAGCAAAATATTTTTTTACTTTGAAAAATGTATTGTGTTTATAGGTATCTATCACAACTCCAGTATCCAGTAGATTTGATATATCTCAATTTATATTAGAACAAAAAAATAGACATAGCTTTGGAGCAAAGGTAACGCACCCGTATTAAAATTGGATTTTCTGCACTGTTTCAACTTGGTTGTGCTTCATTAGTTAATTTAAATAAGGTAAAAGGGTTGTATTTTTCCGCGAATAAAGTCAAGAGTGACAGAATGTATTATAATTTTATTTTTATTTAACTTTAAATTAGGAATGAAATGGACGTTACTCAATCTAAAATGTTTGTGTTTTTTCCAGTAAAAATACCTTAAACTAGGAAAAAAGTACCATATTTACTACTATTGCAATTAAATGAATTAAAAAAAACTTACCGCAGAGTTATTATTTTAAGTCAAATAATATCAGTTGCACCATATTTTTAGAACTCCTCATCTAATATATATGCAATAACCATTTTTTAAATAGGGTGGAAAATCTAGATTTTTAAGCCGTCACGTCACGTCTCGCATTGTTTTCTTCATTCATCAGTCGTGATCCTCTTGACACGGAGTAAATGTCACCCTATGCTAAATTTGATGTCCAGTGCCGAACGGATTTGGTCCAACAATCTGATAGAACCAGGATCTCTCGGTTGTTTGCCTTCCACTTTTTCAGATACCGCCAGAAGTTTGAAGATTGTTCGCGCCATTCTGGCTTAATGAACAAATACTCCTATCGGTGCAGGCAGATGGTATGAAGCCATTTTGGGGTCACCTAGAATGTATTCCTTGGTACGGAATGCAATCTGCAGCATCTTCCTCCAGTATCACATCTCGAAAAGATGGCCCTTCTTAAGGTCTACGTTTCTGATCCTTTGTTAAATTAGTAGAAATGCTAATCGAAATTTATCCGCACTCCTTTGAAAAGCATTAGTCCAGAAGAAAATAACGATTATAAGATTAAATAAGAAAATAAAACGTATGGACGTAGACGTGTATAGGTACTACACCTGTACATAGAACATTAACAAATTTAATAATATGTTAGAACTATGAAATCCAGTGTGTATAAAGAAGTCAAAATTGCCTTATCTGTTCATCCATAAGTCATCCAGAAGTCCATTAGATGATACGAAATGTGTCTGTTGTTTATCACGACTAAAAAATAAAGAACAATGAATAACAAATGTCACTATCAATTATAAATTTTTATACCTGTGGTTTGATTTTTGATGTCTTAAAATACTTCGTGGCTTTTACAACTCGGCGTATTGGTAGGTTGATGTGGCTACATAGCGCGCAGAATAGGTAGGGCCTAGGTTCTGGAGTGAGGGCACGGATCGACAAGCGCAGCAACGAATGTCCACCTACAGGTATGATCTTTCTAAGGTCGTCAGAAGACGCTGGACGCAGGCCGCTTCCAGTCAGCTCTATTGGAAATCTTAGCGGAGGCTTATGTCTAGTAATAAACGTCTTACGGTTGAAATGATGGTGATCTTGGTTTGTCATTAATGAAGTAATATTAATCGGTAAAATTATTCAGAGTTAAAGTTCAATTTAATATACTTTTAATAAAGGAGTAGCTCAACTTTTTGCGAACAATGACGTTAAGAAAGTTTAATCAATATTGAAAGCGTTCTGCGGCAACCGGGGAATTGAAGTTATAATTCACTTATTAATTATACGCATAATGCGGCGTTGAATAGCAAAATATTTGTGTTGTTCATATTTAATAAAAAAATCTTTAAGGCATTTTATCTATATAGTTAAGGATATTATGTGCAATAAAATTATAGCAATTGACGTCATGATGTTATACTTCGCTAAGGTATTTTTAAGGTTAAGGTAATATATTGATGTTATTATATCCAGCTTTATGTCAGATGTGTAGCGTTACTTTATAGAAAATTACAAGCAATTCTCTTACACCAAGGACGCGCGAGGTTTCAAACTCCTCTAAAATATATAATTAAGCGGATAAAAAAACTTTTTTCTCTCTCCGTCTGATGGTATGGAAAAGTTTTGTTTTAAACCGCTAATTATTTATTTACACGTTTTAAATGCTGTACCATAAAACTGACTGATAACTTCGTTTTTTACATATAAATTTAACCGGCGCTTCTATCATAAATTAAGTTAACGGCATGATCTCATTGACATTTTCATGAAATCGTTATCTGTAGAGATATCTGCGTATTTCGTAAATATGAATTTATGAGTCGTTTAAAATATGTTTTTGTTTTTACTTTTATTTCTATAAGTTAGTTATTGTGTATTTTTAATTATTTCTGTTCATAATTACATAAATATTTATTAAATCTAAATTTAAAATGTAATATAATCATTAGAAATGTAAATAGTAAATATGTAAAGAATGTAATTATTTATAGCCGTTGGGGCCGAAACGTTCTTGCGTGGCAGCTATGCGTCGTGGGCGCGGCGTGGGAAGTTCCCCTCTAGGTGTCCCGACGACATAATCAAGGTTACGGCACTAAAAGCAGGCAGCGTAAGATCTGTCATTGTAGCGACCTTTGCAGGACTTTTACCAGCTGACATGATGATCATGATGACGTAAGTATAACATTATGAAATCCAACTACTTTCACAAAGTTTTTTTATGTTAAATAAAGGTGAATTCGTAGTATTTATATTTAAATTAATTTTATACTAATTTCTTACATTTTGCTGTTATTCGATTTAACTCCCAGAATGTATGTAATGGCTCTAAAAATAAACTAAATTGTTATAAAAAAGGAACAGTTATACTTGCAATAAAAAAGTTTCATCACGTAATTTCATTAAAATAAAAACTTATTTCTTTAATATTTTATCTGTTAGAAAATCGTAAAGAATAACATATAAGTATAGCATAAGAGAGAAAAACATCAAGCAATTTGGCAACGTTCGTAGTGCTCTGCTTCGGAATAGAACGTTGTTTACTCTTGTCGTTAGAGCCTTGAATAGTAATTTCTATCAAGTTGTATATATTATGTTCATAGCCTATTTCTAATAACCTTTTGTCTGTAACTCTTTTGGAGAATAGATTAGCTATATTTCAGGTCATGCAAAGTAGATTTAAGCAAAGAATCCTGGTTATAAAGAATTAGAAAAAAGTTTTATTTGTTTAAACCAATGTATTTTAGTGAACTAATTTTTCAGATAATAAGTTGTCTGAATGTTATGTAAAAGTAATTCTGCAGTAATTTTTATTCGGCACATGTTTGGCTACGAAAAACGCTAATTTATTTCGCTTCGCATATTTTCGCTTTAACCCTTATTGATGTTTAATTATTATTGTTTATAACACGCAACGAATCTAACATGTTAACTTAATTAATTTAATATTTAAAGTAACTTTTTGGTTTAATTTGGTTTCTACTTAAATAAGAATGCAATTTTTTTAAAACAAATTTTGTCGGTGAGAGATCTAAGACTTCTATTGCTAATATTGAATTAAAAAAAAACACTTTAGACAATAAAACTACACGCGTTTGTAGGCTACGGCACCTTTACTTTTGAAACATTTATATCAGATGCAAAATAAATACTAAAGTACAAGTAAATACTTCGAACAAAATTAAAGTACACATTTTAGTAAAGTTGTGTTGTAGTTAAAAAGCTCTCTTGAAATTTGAAATTCCGATGGCAGTCAACGGTAATAAACGTTCCTTGAAGCGTCTTAAGACGGAGGAAGGATGCAGTGTAACGGTAATTAAGCAAACATCTTCGCATTAAGCAATTCCCGCTTGTCGCGCTGTTCGTGTAAGGAGTAGCTATGCGAATTAATTTAAAAACATGAATAAGAATGTTTGGCCGTTTTTAAACCGATTTCTTTGTTCACTGTTACAATGCATATTAGTAAAATAATATGTACAGAATTATAAGTTCTACGTTCAATGATAATACAAAATTTCTTTATATCTTATTGTTGTGAGCATAATTGTTGTAAGTACATCCGGATAGATGTAGTAATAATAAATAAATAGGTTAGGCACCATATCAAGGTTTGAATGAAAAATATCGTAATGAAACTACTGATAAAAAATGAACATATTAGGTCAACATTTCTGCAGCAATTAAAATTATATTATACTAATTATAGTATGCTTTCAATAATTTACACGAAGTAGTAGTGGACAGGCCATATAATGAGTAGATATATAATAGTAATGGCTGCTTGGAACTTGGCAATCTGGAGTGGGCACCGCGGACCAGCAAGCGCAGCGTGGGACATCCACCGATACGTACAGATGTGTACAGATGACCTTGTTTAGGCGCTCGGAAAACGCTTGATGTATATAGCTTTCAAATGGTGTTATAGGAAATCTATAGGAGAAGCCTGACATAATATCATTAAAGCGAACAGATGAACATGAAGTTCACATAAATCAAATTTTAGCGAATCGTACTTGATTTCGCTTTTATATAAATGGTTCGTATGTGACGAATGGCAGCCGAAAATGGTGTGTCGATAGCTTATTATTTTTTCATATTTAGCTTCGATATTTAACATATTCTTTTAAATACTCTTTTCTATTTAAATTTACCAAAAAGGTTTTAATGCAAAACGTATAGAATCTGTGGCTACAAAATAATAGAAAACAAGCGCACAATATTATTTGTACTTTTAAATTTAAAAAATATCTTTTATCCCATTGGATCGCTTTAATATAAACATGTAAATTCAAAATATAATGAAAAGTTGAAAACTACGTCTGAATACGATATAATTTCATTATTATTTTACCTATTAAAACGAGGATATTTTTTGCGCAGTCGAAAAGAGAAAAATAGTCTGTTCAAGCTTCAAATAGTGCAGTGTAAGCGGAAACAGCCGTCGGACATTGTTACATGGGTAGATGTAATCTGTTTTTACTAGTCTTACTCTATTTTCTTTTTTTTATTTTGGTTTACAAATTTGATTTAAAGTTTGGTACGTAAAAAAAGATTAATTAAATCACAATAGGTATTTTAGTGCACTATATTAAGTGCGACGAAAAGTTAACAATTAATGTTGAAATATACTATGCTAATTAATACTAAATGCATACGAAATAATTACACGATAAGAGGCTCCGCAGGTTCATGCTAATAGTCAAGTGTTCAATACATTTTCTTGAGCTAGACAGCTGGTGTAAGTGCTTTCAAGTACGGAGGAAAGTTTTTTAATTGAAAAAGGCGTTGAATTAAATATAATAGTGCATACATATTAATTATTTCTTTTTTATTTACATAATTAATAGTAGTCTTTCCCACATCACTATTTTTTCTTCTTTAAAATAAATATTTGCGTAGTAAAATAAATATTGCGTATACCTTAACGTTGTGTGGACAACGAAAGTAGAATGCATCTATCGGCGAAAACGTTAGTCTTCTTTCAAGTTTTATCAAAACTGTGGACATTTTTGCACGCTATGGTAGATCCATCGGTGCCGGTTTTGTCGAACTTAGGGAATGAATGAAGCTCATTACCTTCAAATGAGAATGCGCGGAATTATTCAATGCAATTTTAGGTCGCGTCCGAAGTAGTCGCAAAGGACAATGTATAGAAGTTAGAGGAGGGCATGGCTAAGGCGATAAGGACCGAGACTTGCATTCGTAGATTGCGGGTTCGATTCTCGGGATAGTCTTGTATTATTTACACTTCTTGACTTAACTATATAGAATTGCCAGTGCCCACAAACAAGTTCTCAGGGGATGGGCAGCAGCGTCTTCTGCATACTATAATACCACACGTAGCCGCCACGCCTGCTAAGTGTCGCGATTATAATATATCATCCCAATAGATAACTGGGTGTCTATGTGTTGAAACGACGATGGGTGTGCTACCCCAAAATCTAGATCAAGTCTCAGATGAAATTCTTATATGTTCATCCTCCCTCCATGTTTCTCTCCGAGGCTTTCTTCTATAACATTACTTCCACACACCTTTTTTTAAACTATCTACTCTCTATTCGATAAAGATTTTATATAGCAGTGGAATAAATATACACCATGCCACCATGATTTAATAAAGCGATAAATAGATTTTAGAACATTTACCGATATGTGAGTAATCCTGTAATATTATTAGTACTGCTATTATAAGAATCTTGAATTAAAATAGGGATGTTATATTCTAAGAAAATTTTGATATAACGCAGTCGTTTCGTTTTTACAACACACTGAAGAAGGAGATGATCGTAAAATTTTACTAGTGGAATAAATCACGTAACCACTTAAGCAGAAAATTCTACTTGTGACATTTTGCACGAGGCTGGGGCTGTTACAGTGTTAAAAAGAAAGATAAAGTGTACTTACGTAATTCTACGCATACATTAATGAAACCTGAATTTTTTTTGTATCTTTTTTTTAAAGAAAAGTTAAAGGAAGAATTCTAAATAAGCGACCTTCCTCGCCTATAATAATTCTAAACTTAACATTATATTTAATAATATACTTTTATATATGAATACAATCTTTACTACCAGTCAGTATAAATGTATTATTACAATGTCAGAAATACGATTGTTCTCATGTTAAAATAAACACAATATTTAAACATTTATTAATCTATTTTTCCTTAACTGCCTCGGTATACAATGATTTGTTATAAAATTATTATTATTAATTATTATTATCTGCCAAATAATTTATATTTGGAATTGGATTTTTGATAATGTTGTCTACCAGGTTTCAGAACAGGTATAATCTACTGATTTAAATAAATGTTATTATAAGATCGTTTAGATGTTCCCATAATAATTAAATTTATTTTAAATTAACTAGTCCCACAGTTTTGGTACTGTCAAAAGTAATAGACTTATCGCAGTTCAATTTACAAAAATAATATGGAAAATGTATTTTAGAATGATCCCCTGAATTCAAATATTGAACAAATGTGTAACTAATAAAAATGGTAAACATTTTTTGTAAGAAAAAAATTAATTTCTTATTTTTATGTTTTATTGTCTACTGAAGACTACTAATGAAGTGGTTAAAAATTTTGTGATTTTTTTCAAGAAAAAAACGCAATAATTCAAAACCAAGAAAAGAGTAACACCCTTTTTGGATTTGAATAACATTAAAACAAGGGACAGGTATTTTTCTTCTTCAGTGATTTGGACCTGAAAAGTAACGTGTTGCCTATGCCATTTATACTTTTAAAATCTTCTATATGCTTTAAAGATAATTATCGAAATTAGTTAAACCGTTCACGAGATTTGCGTTTAGATTTATATTCAGCATTTTTATTTATATATATTTTATTTGGTATTAACTTAGTAAAAATACGTTTATGTAGTATATTAATAATAACATGATAATAATATAATAATGAGCAGTGCATATGCATAGTATATAAGTTTTAACGTGGTTATTATTAATAACAGTAAGCGAAGTTGTCATCTGTTTCATTACGTTTTCAGCTAAAAGCCTAATACGTGCCTCCACCAATACGAATATAAGAACCACTTAAGCTTTGGCAGTATGCTCACGTGATCATTACTGCATACCGCAATATACGCGCCCCGGCTAACACACCGTACGAAACCTCACTTAATCTAATGGCATTTTGCGGGACACTATTCCGATATTAATGAATGCCCAAAATATTGTTGAATATGGGCGCTATTGTAGCAATGGATAGAAATACAAATACTCAAATTGGATATAGAAAATATTGTAATACATAATAATGTACATATTATTGTACTATTTCAACCCTCTCGATTGAATTTAACGAATAATACGTAGCTTATCAACTTACGGTATTCATTGTATGTTATGATGATTTACACAAGGTTCACGAGGTTGAAGAACTGTGATACATGGTCATTTCTTTACGTGATGTCCCAGGTATCGCGGGTTGAGTAGGAGTGCTTATGGCTATATTCGATTATTCCTGGACTGACGACCAGCCGTGTGCAGTGAGACTCTTTCTGCATGGTAGAGAAACCGTTGCTCGAAAGTCTGATCCCCGTATTAGCATCCGGCGTGCGGTACTTTTTTCGCCTTGATCATTTCTACGAAGATCCTACTATGTATGTCGGCATAAACGCGTTAACGATCCATTTTGCCTGCCTCTACGGCCACAATATTTTTGTATAAAACCATTCTTGCGCTTTCGAGTAAATCGAGCGCCGATAAGAACTCTGATGGTATCAGTGGTATAGTTGCTGCCATTGCGTTTGGGTCGAAATTGTAAATATGATACGTCAATCACTTTTGGTTCTTATTTTCCTCGCCATTAAGGAGTAACAGATATATGCTTGAGTGTTCCTCGCCATCAAAGAAGGACGTGGCAATGAAAACGGAGCGTTTTCAATATTGTTTAGTCTAAAGACTATTGTTTAGTCTAAAGTGTTTTGAAATTTAAATAGATTTTATATCGAATTGTTAAAAATAATTATCGAGGATTGAAAACAACGTTTTATTAACGAAGAGAACATAGGACATTGTCTAAAATTAAAATATGAATCGCCTAGATGATACGAAAACGTCGTAAATGTTGCGCTCTCGTAAACGGGAACAATTTCCTGCTTCAACGGCCACTATCGAAAAAGGCAAAGATGTTATCAAAATACACTGCGAAAATATTTACCTTTTATTTAAAATATATATTTTCGGAATCATTATACTCTCTATGAATGTTTGCAAAAGCTAAGAAATAATTTCTAAAGCTCTAATTCAAACTTGTACTTAGAACTCTAATTAAGCAATCTTTATATAATACCTTGATGAATCTTTTTTTATAAATATAGACGATTTATTAGTTTAATTATACAAATTTGTTACCTTTTCTCTGATTATTGGTAAGACAGCGTTCATAAATTTTTTTAAGAAATTGTATGCGACGAAATTTTTTATATCCATATGTAAATGTATATGAGTATAACTTTTTATTCTTTTTTAATTTGCCTAAACTTTTAAATGGCCTCTCCATATTTATAACATCTTTTTATCATCCTTTCTTTGATCTAGATATAAGTTCTCTAAACAATTAAAAATAGAAAAAAAATAATATGAAGTAAAATAAATTTTACCTTAATGAAAATTAAAGAAATATTTAAATATATAAACAGAAAGTACAACTAGCAAACAAGTGTTAAAAAATAATAAAATTTTAAGTTAGTCTGATTTTAAAGTCAAGCGTAGTATCCGGCATTTTACTTGTAGCGTCTAAAATATTCTTTTTGTATTCTATACAGTTATACAATAATTTTTAATAATCCATAACCATAATCCTGTTGTTACACAAATAAAAGTTATTACATTTCTCACAAGAACTATATATAGTATCGTTCATTCAATGCGCTATTGTTCGAAGATTAGTATAAAGATGGCAGACTAATTACGTAACCGAGAAAAGGGGTTGATATCGTTAAGAAAGTTTACAGAATCAATATTGTAAGGGGCCCTGCGGCAACCGACGAATTGAAGTTTTAATTGACTTGTTATAATTGTCTTGGTGAATGGCACTCAATTGTGATGTTCCATTCAATTACAATTAATAAATAAATTAAATGTTTCGTGATTAAAAATACTTGCTTTTTCTCTGATGATGTTAGTGCTGTTAGCCCTAAACCTTTTATAGCTTCGTCGGTACTGAGTACACGGAGCGGAAGGGTCCGTGAACTAGATTTAAAAACTAAAAACTAAAGCTGGTAGGGCGCCTTCCAGTTACACGGGGACGCACGCACGTTGCTTAAGCTTTTCGCGGTAGAGCTTTGACGGGGTGTGTTGCTGGAGTGTGCTTATGGCTTGGGACGGCAGCGTAGACCACAAGCGAGCCGAAGAGGGATTCGGATCCAACCACGGTTGGCCCACGCTATTCGCGGTTAGGGAGCGAGCGGCTGCTCACTAAAAACGGGTGTTGTGGCGTGGTGGGTGATGTTTTGTTTTTTTATGTAGAACGCGACGACCTGTGTAAAGTATTGCAATTGTAGTGGTTGCTGATGATGTTGAGTGGTTTGTGCTTGCAGTGTTGTGAGTGTATGCAGGGGGTGCGGTGTGGCGAGTGTTCTGTGGCAACCCTCTGATGGACGTGAGGAGAACGTCTTTAAGACGCCCCTTGATCTTTACTGAGGTGCGGGGGAAGTAGCGTGAGGTGCTAGCCATTAGGGGATTAGGATGTGGGAGGCCGACGCAAAGTAAGTTTTTGAGCAAGCCAGAAAGCACTCTTGGACCGTGGAGACCTTGGAGTTTGTGGTCGCTATGGAGTTCAACGTTGCTCTGGAACCAATCCACCCCCGTTGCTATCCGGGTGAAGCGGTTTTGGAGCGTCTGTAGAGCGTTGATGTTAATAACGCTCGCGTTAGAGAAAACTGTTCTTTGAAGAGAAGACTGAACTTTTGAAGTTTGCGAATGCGCAGTCTGTTCTCCTCGGTACGATACCTATCGTGGAGTTTCATGGTAGCGTTTATTTGTTTTATCAGGCGCCGATTATAGTCCGGGAGAGAGTCGACAAACTTGGCTTAATAATTGTCTTCCGGGTAGATTCTTCGATGGTTGAGTGAACGTGTTTAGCAAATGAGTTTATATTTTGTAGGGTTTCCTTAGGCGAGTTGAGGTTGTCGGGAATACTAGAGAGATGCTGAGAATTCATGTCCTTGAGTCTAGACTCGAAGGCATACCAGTTAACGCTAGTTTTTGCTGTAAGAACCTCTATAGCGTTCTGGCCCAGTTGCATTAGGACGGGACGGTGGTCAGAGTCGAGTTCGTGAAGCGACTCGATGGTATTTTAGATTTTAAATAATATAAAATTGGTCAATCATTGCAGATTTCATTATCTTACTGCCTTTATGAGAATAACTTTGTCAATATTCAAATTAATAAGACCAAAGAATGGTTACTGAGAGAGAAGCCTTAATTGGTCTTTATTTTTTAAATGACAACTACACAGCATGACTTATAACATTATTTCACTTTTATACGAGTATTTAATGACTGTTCCGTTTCCAACCCAACTCTCCAACAAAGAGAACGAGGTTGTTCACATATTGGAAGACTAAACATCTAACACAATAAAACACTGTTATAAATAGGTTCTAATATCATAGAAATAGCACAGAAATTTGTTTAATTATCTTTTAAGACTGGAAGATAATAATAAGTAACACACAACTACCTAACAGCAGAAATATACACGAAGGTGATGCCAAGTTTTTTGAAAAGAGCTTTTCCAATATAAAAAATTAATGTTTAACTTAAAATGTACATCGATGTGTTGTGAAAATGTAAAAGTTATTTTAAATATCTCCAATAAGCAAAAGTCATGATTTATTGAACTCGTGCACCGCTGGCACGACCCCTTACAGACAGCCAACATAAATCACGAAGAAGAAAGATGACGCACATGTACATATGTGCATACGGGTGTAGGGTTTAAATATTTTTGGAACATATTTAAAAAGAGCTAAACCCAAAAGGCACCTAAAAATTAATATCAAATTAGGCTTTGTGTGAGACTCCTGTGCTTAAAGTGTTCAACACTCAATTTAATTCAAGAAATAAGAATAAAATATAAGATCAGTAACGGATGTTGAAACAAAGTTAAATTTAGCTTCTTTTACAGTATTATAATACCTTATGGTTTAGTACTGTGGGGTAATATGTATATGTGCGGAAAAGAGTTTTTCGAGCTATGTATAATTATAATCGAAAAGTGTCTATAAAAGTGTAAAACATAGAAATTAAAATATTGAGTGTTATAGTAATATACACAAAGAAAAAAGAAGTAGCTAAATAAGATTATGTACACCTACGACTTGTCTTCATCGAGTATGTAAATCTTACTTTAGACGACAATATGTACATTTTTACTGCAGCATCCCAGATGATATTTTAAAAGCTAACTTTAAAAAAGTTGAACTAAGATCTTTTTGCTAAGTGCTACTAAACTGTAAAGGCTTTATAGACGATGACACATCTTATGAATGAAGTTTTCACCTCCAGGTTATTTTAATGTTTCTTAAATATGTTAATTAATATTCCTTTAAAAATATGTAGTCTCGTCTGAATTTTCATCGCCTGTTTTTCTTTAGTCTGAGACATTAATTAATCGTACAGGGGTTTTTGTGGTATCTTGATATTAATAATAGATGTTGAATAATTTTTGATTTTATAATATTATTCTTAGTGTGTTCAAAACATTAATGTTTAACTGCTTAAGATAAGGTAAAGCCAAGAGATTACCTTAAAATAATGCTGATAATAATAAAAAAAATATATATTACCTAAAATACCGGGTTCTTTTTCACGATCAAGGGAAATAATACACACAAGTTCTAGTCAGCGTAATCTTGGGAAAATAATAAAAAAGAGGTTTTACGTTCAATTATATTTATTACTTTATAGCAACAACTATCACAACTACGTGTGATCGGAAAAGGGCAAGGCTTACAGGATGGGTGAAAGAGTCGAAGCTGTTGGTACCTACGATGTGACGCGAGATGTTAGTTCGCATTGAGCCTTTCTTGGAAGCATGTTAGCTGGTTGCGTAAGGTAGGGAATTATGACTCTTACGTTTCCGTTTTCTCTACTCTAAAAGCGGAAATATAAGCGCTCAGGATTTCCGCAAAGAAAAGGCGCCGGTGATTTATATTTTAATAGTTATTTTAAAAAATAGTGTCAGTTATTTATTTGTAACCATGGAAACTATTAAAAGACAAAGTTACATTCTAAATATTGAATTTAGTTACCTTTACTTTATAAATTGTTGTTTCTGTTTAGAAATTGAAAGTAAGCCTAATGATGCTACATTTTCACAATAACGCTCTAACCCGAAGTCAGTTAATGGTCCAGTGGGTACTAACTGAAGTGCTATCGTTAGTTTCCACATGGATTCATAACTGTTAACGTCAGCACGAAGGCAGTATTCTGCTCTTTGATTTAATTTTACGTAAGCTGTTGCTACCCGTTTCCTATTCGCTAAATACAAAAAAAACAACCCTTTGTTATAAATGTTAAGGTTACTTGTACGATAATTACAGTGTAAATTTGTAAACGACAGTTGAAATTTGCTGCTCTCAAAATGAAAATTGTGATTGTTAAATATAATTAACCAAAGATTTCAAGTTTTCACTCTTTTGGTCAAAGTCCGTTATAAAAATAAAAGGATCGTTACATTTCAATAAAGTCTTTTGAAAGATAATGAACGTACGTGTCTACAGCTGTCTTACAGCGCAGTCAGAGAGATTATAACTTTCGCGCGACAAGTGGTGTTGACAATTCTTTTACACTAAATTATAAATGTCGGGCCGCACAAGTTCACAGTCGCTCACCGTCAGCTTCTATGCTCAAGATTTCTATACGAGACCTAGGGAAGAGATGTGTAAATGATTAAAATTATTCGGCATTGCTAAATGGATCTGCAGGTTGAAGTGGCAGTGATAGGCCAGGTGGCAGAACAGGAGGTGATTGAAGCCTAAAGATTCTGAAGCGAAGCACACGGACTGGCGCAAGGTCCCATGAGTTGAACAGGTGATTTTTTTAAGGTCGCCAGGAGACGCTGAGTGCAGGCCGTGTCCAACCAGATTAGAAATTTACGATAGAGGACTATGTCCAGCTGTTGACGTTCTATAGATGATGATGGTGATGAAGTCAATCTAAGAAGTTGATACTAACGATTGCTGTACCGGCAAAAGACAAGATATAACATAACTGACTCTTCCAGACATCGCTTTTATTTGGCATACTACTACTACATTCTTAACCATCATTAACACTTGCATATTACTATCATTTATTATGCCATTATCAAACAAATTTTTATAATTTAAAGTATAATTTATGTCAAAGGAGTTAAAGAAAACTCTTCGATTAAACTTTTTACAATGCTTGAATATGTATAAACATTTAACTTATTATTTTGTCAAAATATATTGTACTCCAATCACGCTCCCAATATTCTGATAACTCAACCCATACTACTCCGGTTATTATGACACAGTTAATGTACCAGATATTTTATGTAGATAAATATTGGCTGCGTGATCATGATATTATATTTGTTGATAAACAAAAATTAAAGTCCTCTGAATGCATTTTATTTATCATATTCGTAAATAACACAATTTTAAGATTAAAAATTGCTGTAGTGGTACTAATATTTTGTCGCAATACTAACTAAAAATATAAATACTCAATTCCCGCAATAGCGCTCGTGGGATAGTCTATTCAAGTACCTTTCATTATGACAAAGCTTTATCGCATTATAGTGTATACTATTTGCACACATTTTGTTATGCTTCTAATAAAAGCTTCATGCTTCTATAGAATATTTATAAAAGAAATAGAGCAGACACACTTGACCCCTATTATTTGCAACATAATGTTTTTGGTGTTAGGCGAGCACGTAACTTATTTAAAAATTGCCTTTTACTAGTACATAGTTAAGTATAATAAGTATAGAATAAAAAGACCATGTACTGGCAGTGCAAGTGCAGTGTTGGACCTGCACATGACCTCTTTAAATTTGTCTGAAGAAGCTGGATGCTGGCCGTTCCCAACTCGTCTTGGACTGTCAGTAGACGTCTTACGTCTGAAATGATGAATTAAGAATTAATTAAAGTCGCAGAAATTAATAATTATTTCTATGGTAAAATTTTTCTTTTACAATTAAATGAATAAATGTAAAGCGGTAGAACGAATTTGAACGACATTATTTAATAAACAAACCCTTTTGTACTGAATGAACATTAAAAAATAGCGATGTATACAAGGTAACGACTAGAAATAAGAATAAGCTTGTTAAATGTTTCTCTAGGTTTCATAAAATTAGTATATATTTTGTGGGCAATAGTGTACAGCATCATAATAAATTATTATGTAGTGTCATTGAATTACGGTGTAATAAATTTAAAAAGTTTGTAAATCAAAATTAAAAAAATAAAGTATGTACAATTTTAAGGTGTTAATTATTCTACACTGTGTTGAGAACTTTGTAAAAGTGACCATAAAAGAAACCTGTCTCACTTTGTTGTGAGCTGTTCTCAGATCCAGTGCGTGTTTATAATCCTCGTAGCTTTAAGTCCAAGGATGCAATTATAGATACAACTGTTCTCTCTATTAAAAGCATTCTTCTTATGTCGTACACTAGTGGTCATTGCAAATGATTTTATTTGGGTTATAGTATGAATAAATAAAGAAATACTTTGATAATTATTATATTTTTCAACAGAGTGCACAATTTTAGAAATGTAGTGTTGTTAGAAGTGTAGTAGTGCAAACTAAAGTGTAAAAATTAAGTTTTTAAATTGAGTTATGAACCACTTTTAAATTGACTCAAGTACCACATATGTTGTATTCGAAAGTCTTTTCAAATATTGTATACTCCTGGGAGGCTGCAGCTATTGATAAGGCTTTTAAAGGGAACAACAGGGCACTCTATGCGGCAATACTGCAATCCCATTGAATATGAAAGGGGCGAAAGCTCTCGAAGAATCATATATGAACTAAAATTCTATTTGTTCCTATTTGTACATTTCACTTATGATCATTGGAAATGTGGTTAGAGTAAGCTATACCAAAATATAATACTTGTTTATATTGACATAAAATTCATATTGAACTTAACGATAAAAGCATTTAGCTGATATTTTAAGTGAAAGTTGTAGTACACGTTTTGTAATTGTGGTTAATTACTATAGTACTATTATACTACTTATAGTACGCATACTATACGAGTTAGTAGACGATGCATAGGTAAGCCTGGCTCTAGATGGACTGGAGGGTTATACTTTGCGGTGAGCGTTTATTGGCTAATATGATGATAATGATACGTGATTTCCAGGTTTTTTACTGTACAGTATAAATTTGTTGGCCTCTGGTAAATAAAGTTTAATTTTTTAAATCAGTTATTTTTCTAGCTATATCGTCTCTCAATGCCAATCAGTTTTCGCAAGTTAACGAACAGTGAAACTTATGGCAACTATGGTACTTTTTATATGTATCTATATGTTGGAATAAACGTATTGTAACATCGTGAAAATGTTGAAAATTGAGTGTTAAGCAGTAATTATTGAGGGTGGACGAATATACGCAGTTGCTTGTTGATGAGTAAGAATAATGACGCAAAGACGGCTAAAAATAAAGTTGTCGCGTTGACGTCAGTAAAGCTGACATCGTATACCCTTTAAAAATATTGAAGTTATTCCTCACAGACGTATAACGTATATCAATACACTAAGTTTATACAAATAATATAATAGATACGGAATCCCACGCAAAGTAAATATCTTTATTTATTTCATTAACATTTGGTTAATATCACAGAAAGGTTAGCTTATGTTTTGTATATTTATATTCATACGATTCGTTTTTAGAAGTATATAAAATAATTAAGCACGTTTGAAATAATTGGTACTGATTCGCATTATAAATAAATCAATTTTAAATAAAAAAGTTCGTACTTTTAAAAATGTTAAATCTATGTAAATGTTTCTTGCAAATAAAATACAGTTGTAGTTGCTATAAACAAACGAGAATGAATAGTTGCAGACAATTCATACTACAATGAACTTTAATTAAAAACTATTACGTCATTTCTATCCGGCGAGGCAAAAATTACGCTGCCGGGAAATATGCAGAACTCAAATAATACGAGGCAAATACTAATTACGGTTAGGTATTTAATGGGTTATTGGTAAGAGGTGCTCTCTGAAATGAAATAATCGTGTAATTGTATTATAACATATTTATATACGGAAATAGGGTTAATTCGTTCTTTGCAAATACACTATATAAAAACTATCGATATTAAACATAGTTGTTTTCTTTGTTATGTTCATGTATAAACTAAAACTATATATAAAACGAGTTAAGAAAAAGGACCCGCATACTAGGACGACCATCCACAAGGTGGGTAGGCGAAATTTTGGTGAGGTTGGCGGAAGTTGGCTATGGGGGAGGCTTGAGACTTGCAGTCGATGCCCTACGGCTGAAATGATAATGACGATGGATTAAAACTGAGTACTTGGGATCACACGTCATCCTTTCAATGCTAACATTCTTTATTACGAAGTATGTGGTCATTCATATAATCGTTTTAACACATTACTTTATAGCGAAAATAGATAACGCCTTGGAAATCTCATTGACTTGATTTTTTATGATATAAACAAAAAACAATTATTATTAATTTATTGTAATATGTCCAATACTCATAATAATCCTCTAGTTTTTGCCTAGACATTAATTATTATTTAATCATCTTAAGCTCTGGTATAAACCTTAGCGGTTCTATAGATATGATTTATATGAAACCTATAAACTTCTTTTTTTTAATTATGAAACAAACTGTTTTTTGTGTATATATTTCTCTACGTAATTTCACGTGAGTATGTAATGCCGCGCTGCTGGTTTTGAGTTAATTATACTGCATTAAATTCAAATATAAACTTTTAATGATCTGTATAAGTTTGCATGTGTTTCAGAGTAATTAGTGCCTGCATAGCATAAAGCTTTATATAATGAATATGATTAAATTATTAGGATCGTTGAAATGTTCAAATTATTTCACATTGCCGAGTTGATCAAAAGGAAAAATAATTCAATTTGTCTCGAGTATACAGGGTTTTTTAAAATGGTGAAGTAATGTCTATATTAAGATTTTTATTACTTTCGAGTAACTTGACATAAATATTTAATTTTACAATGACAATTCTATCTAAAGTATTATCAAATATATTTATCATTTAGTGTTTACATATACCATTATATTTTTAACTTCTATTATTGTATTTTTTTCAAATTTATTTACCGTAATGGAAACATCATCTCTGTTTTTTTAAAAAACATCGTATGATACTCATAGGAAAAGTATTACAAATTATCAAATTCATTATTGGTATTCACTATTTATGTATGTATGAGACTGGTATAACTTGCTAATAGTTAATGCTAACACTTTTACTTGTATATTAAAAATCCCGAATTTCGCGACGCTAACAAGTCATCCTTATTCACAGAATATTTTTTTTAGGTTTAAATTTTTCTTGTCACGAGTGTGTAAGTACTTTTATCCATAGCTGTCCATAGCAAAACTTTTTGTAATTGAATAATAAATGTCATAATTATTTTGTCACAAATGAATTACATTAAAAGCTCATTTTGTACACGTAAGTTGTTTGCCGCATTTCAATACCTAATCATAATTTTTTTTTAATTTTTTGTATGCGAGTAGGAATGATTAGTTAGCATTTTTGGTTCAATCGTCGTTTCAGCCCACATACGCCTACTAAAAAACAATCAACGGGGGATATACCATACTCGCAATGTTTGGCAGGCGTGTTGGCGGTCGCAGTGTGGTATTTTGGTATACAGGAAACTTATTTGTGAACAGTGGCGATCTTATAAAATTAATACCCAAAGTTTGAATTATAAAAGAATGTGTCTCGGGAATCGAATCCGCGACCTATGATTGAAACTGTCAGTCCTCTACTGCTGAGCTACCACTGCTCCCACTTAGGTTTAATATTTTTTAACACGAAAGAGAAGTATGTAAAAGAATTCATTCAATTTCATTTAAATGAAATTTCATATTCATTGAGAAATGACATTCTAAAATTAGTAAAATAGTAAATTAATACTAAAGTGTTGAAACAAAGACACGCGTATATTTTAAATAAGCTATTTAAGTAGGAGAAAGTTTGTACAAAATAAATTATAGAAAGTACAACGAATAAAACATAAAATCCTTACTTAAGTTTATATCTTTCGAATCATCAATTTATTTGCTATCATTCATACACGTTTACTACATCTAAGATAAGTCATAAGTACCTATGCTCATACGTTAACTTTTAGAAACTTACGAGTCCGGAGTAAACCGAATGAGACTTTTCAGAGAAAATTTGTCATAAATTTTATGTCATATATATTCAATATCGTCTCTTTCCAACAAACGTACGAGCCGGTTGACGCGGCGCGGCTTGGCGCTCCACTAGATGGACTGATGGAAGTGGACAGCACAAGAACGATCATCGTGGTGATCTCTGAGGGTCGTTTGTACCTTGCAGTGGATGTCTATCGGCTTATAGAAGATATTCAACATTGCAATACATTTTCTTTCCCAAATGAGCATCTTCATCTTCGGTGTGTGGGTTTCGGATATTTTACATGTGCTGACACTATAAAGAACAGTGCTAAATGTAGTGTTAAACTCCTGGCTGCTTAAACCAGGATTTAAGACAGTTTTTTTTTTAATAGCACTTTCTACTGAAGTTCGAATACTATCATTTATTTTATATCTGTACTCTCACTAAGTCGTTTGTTATTAAAATAATATTTTATTTTATTAAATATTTTATTTTATTTATATTAAATTTTTATTTGTTTTTATATAGCAGGCTTACGAATAGATGTAATTTCTAGTAGTTAAAAAATTATCGTATTATTTTTGGATTATTTTTATTATACTAAATGAAAAAATAAAACAAATTTTCAGATAAAGTTTAAAATAATAATCCATTTTTACCATGGGCGATTCACAGCGTGGCCAAATATTGCTGGAAGTAGGACGTCTAATTCCAATTTCTTCCAATTCCCAACGGCGGACGGCGGTGCGCTAACTTGGACTGCTTACTTTAGAATAGCTTCTTGAAGTGCCATCTGGCTTCATAGTATAATTTGAACCTGCGCTTCCCAATGGAATTACTTTACGGGATCAAGTTTAATATTGCATTATGGACGCCTTTGTTTTTAATCATGAAGAAAACGTTTTTGTAATATATATCCAGCAGTTCCTTAAAATTACATGTTTAAAAAAATATTGTAAGAATGTTTTAGTTATACAGATCAGACCAACTTTTTAATTTCAGTATAATATTGCGTGGTGTGTTGGTTTCGTGAGTCGGTTGATTATCGTTTATGAAACTTTGCTTATTTATTAATAATAAATATTCATTGCACGGTACTATATGTATATAATAAATATTGTGTTATGAGAATGTTTTGTAACAATATTTATATCTGTTTAAATATTAGCGATAGCCCCTGTTCAGCAATCAAAATAAGAACGAGGCATTCTTGATTGTTGGTGCCGTGCCAAAATGTAACCTAAAGGATTAACGAGGTACCTGGCCTCCAGCCAGGAATTAAAGAGTGTTGCAATTATAACACAGGCCTATAGTATTTATTGTTTCTAAATTTTTACCGAAGTAATAAATATTTAATTAAGACTTACTGTTTATGGATAACAACGTTAGAACTTAATATAGGTAAAACATTTGAACGGATCAATATAAAAGGTACCTGTTGATTTCGGGAAAAACGAAGATGGGCCCAATAAAAGAAATTAATTTTGGACCACAAAACTTCCCGCCAAATAGTTTGCTATGTGGTCCGCGAGGACATTTATGTTCTTAAATTTAAAAAAATATGAAGCAGATATTAAAGTATTTGTCTTCATATATTCGATGTTTATATAGCACAAAGTAACACATAAGACGATAATGCCAGTGATAGCCTTATTTATCAATCATATATCTATGAAAATTAGTGTTATGTGTTTGGATTGTGCATTTTCAAGGAAAGTAAAAGTCAAGTCAATGCAGTATTCTCAAAACTCGATTTAGCCTTCAGAATGTATTCTTACCATCCGTAACACATTAAGTACAAACTAGAAGACCATCAAAGAAGTTATGAATCAACAGAGGGAGGCCAAAAGGACAATTTGAAGAAAGCTGGTGGGTTTCATTCTAAAGGATCAAAAGATAGACTCAAAATCAGAACAGCCACAGATGTTCGCATTAATGTGTTATGAGTTAAATGGGAGAGAGTCGGTTACATTGCTAAAAATAAGATTTTTTTTTAAATCAACGGTTGTCGTTATGTATGACAAATAAAATGGAGAATCATAATTACCATAAATTCCTCTATCAATGTGCTTGCGAAGGATAGCAACTACATACACTTGGTTTCGTTACATGGCTATGTAGATTGATTTATTTACGCAAATATGAGAATCAAAAGTTTTTCGAATTCTCTAGGATCTACAACAGTTGTCATATGATGAACCTTACGTTTATCACTTTTATCATCGGGTACTTGTACAAAAAAAAACGTAATTTGTGTATATCTTCACTTCTGTTAGCGACTATGGCAGGATTCTTTAACACGCCTTTGACAATGCTGCTTTGTTAAGCTTTGTATGCAGCCATAATTAAGCTTTCGGAAGCTACATTTATAGTCGAAGTATTAAATGTAACGCATAACAGTTTTGTAGTTTATAAAACATACAAAAGTATTACAATGTGTCAGGTTCATTTAATGACGTATCGTTAAAAATTGTGTCTACTGCAGAATCAGTTGTACAGAATCTTGTAATGAGATTGCGGGGGTAGGCGGTTGTGGCAACGGGTGAAGAAAGAGGAGCGGTGAAACGGGAAACGAGCGCAAGGATTCATTGTCTCTGTGGACTGTATTTTAGGTTTAATTGACGCATAGCTCTTTCGTAATGAGGTCCGTATTTTTTGCCGTATTTCGTAATGAAAGTCGTAGTTGTATTTTTTTAATTTCATTGTAATTCGTTCTTTCAATTTAAATGGTATGCTGCAATTTAAATAATCCATTGAAATTTATCAAATTAAAACTGCTAAGTATTAAATTGTAAAGTTCATATTTTTAAAATTTTGAATGACGGCAGCTTCTGTTCAAAAAATATTTTTTTTCTACTTAAAATTTCAAAAATATTGAAATGAAAGTAAAAGTTCTGACTATCTGAAAGCGAATATTTTTCAAAAAAAAATTCGGTTATAGATGGCCATAACCGAACTACACGGAAACAGTCCTTTAAAAATGGGTATTTTTCTCCAAAGTATTGTAGAATAAAAAAATATACTTAATCACTTATCTGAAAACCATAGATATGACAGCATCTTAAAAATAGAAAATTTTCGATATATTCGATATATAATTTGATATATTCGATATATTCGATATATAATTTGATATGATGGCAAACTTTAGTGTATAGTAGGCCAGTAATAGACTTCTGAAAATAACCATAAATTTTTCTTTTTTAAAAAAATTATTAGCAGACAAATTCGATTAATTTGGATTCTAATTTATGGGATCATTAGTATTTTTCTGATGTCCATTTCGGGGAAAAATCGGCATCTTAATCGATAACCTATTTCTACACACCTTTTAAAAAGTAATAGATCTGCTTATACAGGGTGGCCCATAAGTCCTTTGATATGAAAAAAAATTATTAAAATAAAACTAATTACATTACGAATTTAATTTTTATTTACAAAAAAAGCTTAAAAAACGGGAATTATTTTTTGAAAATAACATCTTCTAAATGTAATCCGTTGCGATCACGGCACTCTTGCAGACGACGTCTAAAATTGTCAATGACTGCGCGGCACATCACTGCTGAAATGCTTGTCATTTCTCTGCGGATGTTTTCTTTTAGGGCCTCAATTGACCGCGGGTTTGTGTCGTATACTTTAGCCTTAAGGTAGCCTCACAAAAAAAATCCATCGGGGTCAGATCTGGACTACGTGGAGGCCAGGAAATGTCTCCTCTCTTAGAGATCACTTTGCCAGGAAAAAGTTGACGGATAACGGGCATAGCAGTGTTAGAGGTGTGAGAAGTGGCCTCATCCTGTTGAAACCGCGTTCTGGCATTAAAGCCTGAAAAGTTTTGCAATTCTGGTATGAAAAACTCTTCGATCATAGCCACATATCGCTCCGACGTAACAGTAACTTCGCGCCCTCTGCCATCCTCAAAGAAGTAAGACCCTAGGATACCATGGGCTGACATAGCGGCCCAAACAGTCACTTTCGGACTATGTAAGGGCTTCTGATGCTTAAGTTTTGGATTGATGGGGCTCCAATAGCGGCAATTTTGTTTACTAACATGCCCGTTAAGATGGAAATGAGCCTCGTCAGAGAACATTATGTTATTGAAGGAAGTAAACCGATTCAACATTTCATTCGCATAATTTTGTCTTTGAATACCGTCAGTTTCCTTTAATTCTTGAACCAACTGAATTTTGTAAGGATGCATATGTAAATCTTTCTTCAAAATCCGTTGTAACGATGTCCTGGATACGTTTAATGCTCTGGCGCGCTTACGAGTTGACTGTGTCGGATTTTCGCGAATAGACTGTGTCACTGTGTCTATGTTTTGTTCCGTACGTGACGTCCTTGGGCGACCCAACCGCGGTTTATCTAACGTCGGACCGGTCTCCTCGAACTTAGCAACCCAGTTCTTAATCGTTTGAAGAGTTGGAGTGTCGTCAAAGTTGTGTAAACCTTTGTGTTCTCGAAATTTACGCCGCGCAACGGTTGCCGAATTGTCGTTTTTAAAAAACTTGCGCACACAAAACGCACGGTCTGCTCCGGTAAAACGCTCGATCGCGATTAAATTCCCAGAAACCGAAGTTACTCCCTCCGCTTCCCCTGCACCGCTCACGCGCACCCTATTCGTTTTATTCAAATTTTACTTTTCAAAGGACTTATGGGCCACCCTGTATATAAGAAGATAAATAACTTGTAATATTAGTTACTCAGATCAGAAACACTCTGTCATAAAAATAAAGATTTTTAGTGCACATCACCTTTAGAAAAAATCCTGTTCTTTGTCAGGTTGTGCTCTTTAAGCTTTTCAGGAAAGGTTTTACAAAATTGCTTAATTTGCGAAATCCCACTAAGTGTAATTGTATGTAGCACATGAGTCAGGCGTTCAAGTAATTACTCTCCAGTGTGACCTAAAACAAGAGCGTTGTTTGAAACGTTTTAGGAAAGGAATATAATTACTCATTTTACTCTACATTGTTTTTAATAAATGACTACTATAAAGATATAAAAAATTTGTACTACTATGTGATATGCGCCAAGACAAAATATTACCTTGTGATAAATATAGACTCATATCTGTTTTACAGCAGCAATTTTGTCGGCGAAACACCTTGACCACATTCAGAGACGCATATATGTATATATATATGTGTGTGTGTATGTATGTATATATAAATACATGAATTTAAATATGTTTGACTCAAGTGTTTGTGTAATAATCAGGCTTTTGTTCCGACGCTATATATTTGATCGCTATAGGATTAAGTGCTTTTTTTGGTTTGTTGTTATTTGTGAATTAAAACAAACTTTCTATATCACCAACCAAAGACAACTATTTATCTTTTTTATCTATATAACTTTTATTAATTAAAATATTTGTTCTTATAAACAAAATTTTTGCAAAATTTAAATGTAAAATAATTACATGGTTTCTGTTTTATCTTTCTGGAGTTGTTGTCAATATTTTCGCTAAAAAGTTGTACTGTCTATTAAAGATATGTAAAGAGAAAAATGATCTCTTCTCTTAGTTCCAGATCGTCTAAAACTATAGTCGCCATAAACTATAGTTTAGACAAAAATATACTATATATAGTATTTTAAGTTCGAAATGGGTAAACCTTCTATTTTAAAATCATCTGTAAAACGTGTTATGTTTGTACCTGTTGCGCTATTGGCATTTGACGCATTGGGACGGAAACGGAACGCTCATTGGTATCCTATTCGATCAATAGTTCATAGCATTTGTTTGTACACTTACATATTTACTTGCATATAGTGATATTAAAAACTTTGTCTAAAGGAGCATAAGCAATTATGAAAACAAGATTTATTTACAGTACTAGTTTCAGCCAGTTGTGTTGTTATTTCAATTATAATATATGTTAATATTATAAATAATCATTAAAAGTGAATCGTATATATTTTATCATCATTGTAGCCACAGGACGTCCAACACTGGACATAGTTAACATGGTTGTTTGTCCACCTTGTGGGCGGACGACCTGCGATGGGCTTATCTGTCTGTGGTCTTTATTACAGAACCTTCAGGCACCGGCTACCATGGCTATTTTGGTAAAATTAAAAATCAGATGTTTTGGAGGTTTGACATGCATTTGGTTCCGGGAGGGAGCAAAAGTCAGGGTATAACAAATATGTTTAAACAAAATACAATGTATACCAAACAATCAGTAATGAATGTATTTGCGTCTACAGATATTGTAAAGTTAAGTAGGGAAACGGCTTGCGTGATGGTAAAGTTACTGCCTCTCCGCATCATATCCGCCACACATCCTCTCAGTGTTGAGTTCTTAATACTTTACAGTAATACATGAAAACTTTTAAGTAATCTACTTACGATACAAATATTTAAATTCGTAACAAGATGGCATCTGTTACGTATATATGTTTTATATACAACTTTAAATGTTATCGTAGATGAAATATAGAATTCTTTTTCTCAGTCGTTTCTTAATTTCTAATTGTTGCATCCGTCTTTAAATTCTTTCGATGGCATCCTACCATCTAGCTTTCTCAGGGCAGTAGTAACAGAGGGTCTAGTTATTGCTTTGACTTGATAAGACCAGCAGGAAGGTGATCGTTCACGTGGTTTTTTACTGCCTACTTTGTTATAAGCAGTAGTTTGACAACGCTATCTGGATGCTTGCGGGCGATATGGCTAGAGTAATTTAAGACACGTTGAGAATATATTGTGCATTATCTAGCCTTGATCTTTAGTTTAGTTGTGGTTGAGTTAGTCGAGGATGGAATTCTGATGCCCATGGTATTAATAACATTTAACTCCAATATCACATTTCAAAAGCCTCAATTATTTTATGGAATTTGCTTAAATGTAAAATAACATAATGGAAATTATTCAAGTTAACACTTTAATTTAAGTACGATGTTGTATTTCATGGAACAGTATAAAACTTTGGTAGAATGCATTAAACAAAATAGGCAAATGCAAGCGAAATAGCCGGCCGACATTTTACACGGTACGCTCGCAATCAGTTCCGTAACGGACACGCGGCGCTTTTTATTTTGTCACTTTTCTGCTAAATTACAAATTGCTAGCAGAATGTACGTAAATAGATAGAGTTAACTTTTATACTTGAATACGATCCTTTTCATCGAATTTACTCGGATGTATGAATTTAAATTGTGAGACGTATACAGTGAATCACGAACGGTACGCGTTCAGTTTTCTTTAAAACCAGTTTCTATGATAGGTCAATGAAATTTATAATAATAGTGAGCATTAATACAATGTTTTTTTTTATTATATTCGCTTAATTATAAAGATTTGCAATTTAAAACATGTTTTGAGTTACAAGACAAAGCGTAATCGTCAAAACAAAATTTAATTAATTTTAATTCATTCGGTATTGCGAAAATATGTGCCTGTCGGACACTATTCGTGCCTGCTAGCCAGAGATAAATAACTCGTCGACTGTTGTTACGACAAAAAGGTAAAAAAATAGTGAAATCATTTATTGACCTTTTTATAACTACTACCGTGTAGTATAATATTTGAATTCTTATTGTATTTGGAAAACCAGTAAGTGTACATACGGACTAGAAAGAGCATTGTATTGAGATAAAATTAATTTTACAATGTTTCCACGAATTACTTAAAAGACTCATAGTGGAACTCATCGGTCTAGTAAATTTAACGATAAAAACATTTACATTACATGTATTAGGGAACCATTGAAAAATTCACAATTGTTTTTTTTATGTTTTTTAATGTTTTTTTGGCAATAAGTATGTATGATTAAGTTTTTTTTTGTGTTTTCGAAATATACTTATATAGTTTTATATCTGTGTGAAACGGTGAACGATTTTTGCAACTGTGAGGATAAAATAAGGGAGACCTTTTAGTTTGATCATGGCTTTCTTTTATAATCTGTGTAAAACATTCCTTTGTGTCTGGGCGCATTTGCTTTGAGGCAGTTTCTATTGGTTCACGTGAGGTAATGACAAAAGTTACGATAACAGTCCCTTTATCCGATCCCCCTCGCTCAACGGCCGGGAAAGGAAGATAAGTCCAAGCTTTTGGGTCCCTATATTCCATAAAATCATTAATTCATGAAGATATTTCTTTATTTTCTATCAAGTGAAGCGCAATTTTGTTTATTAATATATTTTTTCATCAGCAGGGGTTTATGTCTTTCAAGATCAGGCTTTTCCGAGATTTATATGTTTTCAATAAAAATACTGTTTAAATTTAAATAAAAAAAATATTCTTGCTTACGCTTGGTTGAGAATTAGTATTTGCCAATTGCTACGTTGTTGTAATTTTTTCTCCACAGACTTTTTGCCGTAAAATTCGTTTAAATATTTTATCTCTACGGTTTCCTCGAGAATCTTGGCTTAGGCTGCTACAACACATGCATTTTTACCATTTTGTGAGGTCCCAGAGTTAGAGAGGCCCAAAAGCCCTCGAGATCCTGAGCTTAATCTGTCAAGCGTTGAGCATTGCGACTTAAGGGCAAGTAGAACCTCGACTTAGTTGATTGGTATTGCCTGGCTAGTATTACTACCACTTCAAAAACTCTAGCAACGGTTCTAAGATGATGTATTATAATAAATTACAACAAAGTTTAATATATTTTTTTTGTATTTATGGGTAAATCAATTTTACTCTATTGAAAAATAAAACGATTACCTTATTTTTAATAGTGCAAGATAAAAAATAGGCTAAACATATTTTACTTATCACAGCACAAAAACACGTCAATTATGAAAAAATAAAATAATTGTTGATACATTTGTTGCGGCAGCATTAGATCTAAACCTTCTGTTAGTGCAGTATAAGACAAATGTCTATATTTTCTGCTATGCTTGCTATCTATTTTGTCAAACCTGCACTTGACTTGACTGCAAAGACCATACAGACGTGAAACTCACCTTACCAATTTTTTAACAAATCGATAAGCCTCATCCTCACGTATACCTAGCTGCAGCAGCCCGTGGTTCTGTACGATTTTTCAGATACACGGATTTACCAAAGTCAGACGTTCACGGCAATTTATTATCTGTATAGAATAACGAATATGTGACTGACCGGATTTTTTACTTTAATACCATTTGATTTTTCAATCGTCGTATTTTATGCACTAGAAGTTGTTTATCAACAATTTCCAACGCGTGAGAATGATATTAAATTTATCACAATTATAACGTATTATACATATTATTGAAGATGTCAAATCTATTTTTGAAATACTATTGAACATAAATGAAAATAGGAATAATGTTCTCGGATCACTGTTGGGCAACTTTTTATGAAATATTTTAGTGAGGTTATTTCTCATTCATTAAAAGTTGAAAAAGGTCTGTAAAGTATATAACAGATGAACTATTAATAAGAGAGTAACTGTCTTGAGAAATGTATTCTGGATAAAAGGAATGCAGTGGGATAAGACAAATGCTTTTAGTCAGCCATTTATTGTAAAATATGGAAATGCTTTTGCGATCGATGGCATACAGTTCTTACTTAAGCTTTCCGTTCGAATGAAGATCATGAGAATTACTTTGGACCCGTGCTATTACATTCAAATACAGAATTACTTTTTCTCTCATACTTAATGTAAATAGTTATGATAAATAAAAATAGATTTTATTAAAACTCTTTTATATTTAATCCTTTTATTTATAACTCCAATGTTATATAACTCCATGAATTCAGATATGAGAATACCTAAAGCTAAGTATAACCCAATTAAACAATGTTTCTTAAAAATTATAATAAAAGATGTTGGATGTAATAAATCATTTACAATTTAATTAAGCCTTGGCAGTAAAAACTCGGGTGTAATTAGAGGCAGACTGCCTCTATTCGTGCAGCGTTGCATATTTTCCAGTGCCGTCGTTTTTATTTCATTAAGCATTTAATGTAGCGAAATTTACACTAGAAACTTGGTTTTCACTCGGCTGAGTTAAAATAAATGTAAAATACGGGCTTGAGTCGGAATGTGATCATGATGATTTTTACATGATAAAAGTTTAAATACAGCGGAAGGACTTGTTGCAAGTTGCTTTTGTATTCTTTTTCTCCTGTTTCAGCCGACCGACGCACACATAGGCATAGAATTTCTCTAATGATCGCCTCGCTGACCGGTCCTTTACTATCAGCATTCAGCCGCTACCTTAACTACCACGCTGCACGCTGCATGTATCGGCCGCATGGTCACCACTCGAGAACTTTCCGATCGCAATGGCCATCGGTTTCAAGAGCAATGTGGCCTGCCTATTGCCACTTCAGACGAGTAATTCTTCGAGCTACATCGGTGATCTTGGTTTCTACCTCATTCCTGTTCCGATCTCGCAGAGAAACTCAGAGCATAGCCTTCTCTTTTGCTCTTTGGGTGACCTTGAGCCCTCTTATGAGGCCAGTCGTAAGTGACCACGTCTAGGACATATGTCATCAGCGGCAACACATACTGGTCATAGACCGTCGTTTTAAATTATTGCGTTATTTTGGATGAGAAGAGTTTCGGAGCTTTCTAAACGCTGTTCATCTGAGTTGGATTCGGCTAGTGATCTTTCTTTCTAGAAGTTGGACTTACCAAGCTGGATGGCTAGTTCCGGGCATATAAAGTGGTCTACAACTTCGAGCGTAGCACTTCCACAGAAAAGCATGCAAGAGAATGTGCCGAATAATAGAGAAATAAATTTAAAAATAATTAGGACATTGAGATGGATAAGAGTGTGAAAACGCTGTTTTTTAAACAGCGTTGGGCGCTGGCCCTTTTGGAAATCCTGTTAGAAATTTTTCTGAATTTGAATTTGTATTTTAAAATGTTTTATGATTATGTTTTTTTTAAAATTGATTGTATACTAATTTAATTTTTTGGTTAAAGGATTAATTATTTCTGTTTTATAGATTTCACTATTTAACACGGTTTTTGCAAAATATTTTAGACATTTTTTTCTTACACGATTTTTTAAAACTTTAAAACTTGTCTTAATTTTTGACCATAAGTCACGTATTTATTTAACGATTTTTTTTCTACGTTTTCTTAGGAATATATCTATGGTGTAAAAAAGAGTTGGGTGCATAAATAATATAATTATAAATATTCAGCTAAGTAACGCATTTACTTTCCGTTGACTTGGTAATGTTAATAGTAAATAATAAAAATTGTTATTTCTTTTTCTTAGCGTTTAATACATAAGGCATTAAAATGTGCGCACATTAGAATTAGCGACTAATGGGGAAAAAATTATGAAGCAGTATAAAAAGTTTTATATTAAGGAAAGTTAAATCAAACAACTTAGTTAAGAAATCCTTATGCCAGTACTAAAATTTGACTTACCAACAAATATTTCAAAGCAATAATGAGTATTTTCAAGACCGCAGAGTTTTATACTAAAACCAGAATAAAAATGCTTATGAATAAATTAACTCCGTTTATTTAAATTGCCCAACTTTACTTACTTATTTTTAATTGCGTTGTATTAATATAGCTCTAATTTTATATAAATTAAATTAAATTTATTTATATATGCTTTTATATCTACCTGAATTTTATACCTAACTAGCCCTAAAGTTAACTAATTTAAAAATCCCTAATTGCCTTTCTAATAATATGTACATACGACTACTTCAAAAATGTAGGGATAAAGACAAAAAAAGGTATAAATATCGATTGATCATAGAAGGTGAAATCGAAGATTCTTCATGGCGTTTTATCTTTCGTCTCAAAGGAGAAAGCGTACAGGCAATATAGCACTAGATTGACAAGACAAAAGCCATGAGATAACGCCTTGCTAGCTTCAGATATTTATAACATAGTTATAACTGATTTTCATATAATATTATAAAATATTAAATTCGACATATTTCAATAGAGTCAGTAATTCTTGTATAGCACTAATGGGTATAAATTTGAAGAAAGATTAAAAATGCGTCTGTACAACTTCTTAACAACACGAGAATCTTCGGGATAAGCTTTATGTTTTATATTAAAGTTAAGATTAATAAAAATTACATTCTAGAATATTACAAGATTTGGACATAAAATCCTGCAATGATTTTGATATTGAAATGTCTTTACGCAATTAAAAAACAAATAACTTCTATCTTAGTAAACAAGACACATTTTTTATTTTATATTTAAAACTAGTAAATAAAATAAAAACAGATTTAGATGAGATGCAACATAACACTGTTCAAAAAGAACCTACAAGCAAAACATAAACCAATAAGACACTATATTTGAAAACAAGAATAAAGGCAAAATTTACACTAAATAAACAATAGGAACTACTTAGCCAGAAGTGTTGCTATAAAAAATATCCATGCCAAGCAGTCGGTTAAAAGTAGAAATAAGTTTCGCCAAGGGAATGTAACTTCCGACATTGGTACGATAATTAGGCACTTTAAAAATAATTTAAATTTCTGTCCCGCATCCATTATATCTAGCAAGCGCAGCGTAAGATGTCCACTTTAACGTGGAGATCGCTGGATACAAGCTATTTTTAATGGATTCAAGCGGTTGAATAATTTGTTTCATCAATAGGTAAAACCTGTACTCCCAATCTGCAACAAACAATAACCTAAAAGTATTATCGTTTTCTGGTTTATAGGTACTTTAACTATTTCGGAACGTCCACCAGTTAAGTACCCGTTTTATAAAATTTAAGCATCAAGTGAATGTCTTTTTTTTAACAAAAATAAAATATGATAAACTTACCCGTAAAATATTAATTCAACGGTAATATTAAAAAAAATACTTACTCATTTTAAATTCATATTTAAATTTATATATTAAAAAAATGACTAGAGCTCAGAATTATGCATAGTAAGCAATAGTAAAAATTGTTCTATTTAACTTTGCATTTCAAATGAGTACGCAGGTCGTTTGACCGCCAGCTCTATGAATATTTAAAGGAATTAAGGGTTGTCTATGCACATTTAAATAAAACATAAAAATCTTTCAGGGGCAACAATTTTATTCCTATTAATTTGCATACTTCAAGTGGTACTATAAATAGCTCAAAATTGATATTCGCGATTTTATTATGCGCTAAAAATGATCCACCAAATGTAAATGATTCCAGAACCACTTTGTTCCACTTTAATAAATGTGTTTACTAATTATCCGACTTCAACTCCAAGTGGTTCGGCAAGTTGGAGTGTCTCATTCAAGCGTGTCTCAAGCAAACGCAAACGCATTATTGTGCAGAATTTTACATTAACAAAATCTGCTTAAACTATGGTCACATAGAAAAAAATATTTAACTACATTCTTTGCTCATAGTATTTGACATTGATCAAATAACTATTTAAAATAAGTAAGTTTTAAAACACACAACACGTTTCAAAGCACTAAGATAACCTTTTTAAAAATTCTGTTTTGTGCCATAAGGAACATGGCAGTAACTAGTTCTGTATGCAAAGTAGTAACTATGTCGAAGTATAAAGAATTTTGTCTATGTTTGTATTAATAAAAGAAACAATAGCAGCTTGTCAAGGTAGTCGGTAAAAACTGGGTGCAGAGCACTTTTAACAGGTCTTATTAGAAATGTATTGAGGCGGCCATTGCTCCACCATGAAATGATGATGACGATGGTTAATTTCTAATTTGATTAATGTAATAGGGAAATTATATTTGTAAATGAAAACATCTTAAAATGTACAGCACGGAATAAAAGATTAAGAACATAGCTGATGCAAACTTTTACAGAGCGTAGTTGGCGTTTCGTACAATCTGCCTATATTATGGATTTGCTTTTCTTGCAACTTTGGGAGGAGCGTACTTAAGCATCTTTCTTAATCCTACTAAAGCTTACTCAAATTTTAAAATATTTATGGCAAATGTATGAATGCTTTTCAACATATTATGTTATAGGTTTTAGCTAGTCTAGGGAAGCAGTATTGCCAAAAAATTAAGTCATCTATCGAAGAAAACGTTTATTTTTTTTTTAAAAAATCAACAGTATTGTAAAAAAATATAACATTTTGGCTTATGTTATATTTAAAATAATTTACTGATAAACAAACTACAGAAGAAACATTAAATTAGAAGGTTAGTCGAAAAAAAGATTGTATATTTCATTCCGATTGATTTGTCTATGTAGAAGTTTTGTGAACAATGTTTGTACATATCTACGTATACATGCATAGACAGATAACCATGTATAGCAGATACATTCTATAATGATTGGTATTTAATGACGAATATTTTATTTATCTTCTTCCGGTGATACTTTTACAATCTTCTCAATCTCAATTTGTTATTGTTCTTAGCTTCCGTTACGGCTTACCTTCGGTAATAGCGGATTCGCCTAAATGATGGTTAGGACATAACTTAATATTTTTCAGTTATATTTAAAATACATTACTTAGTAAAAGGATCGTGAGAGATAAAGAATGTTGAAAAATTACAAAGCAAATAACTTCAACAGCTACAGTATAACATTAGTAAAGTAAAACATAAAGTTAGGAAAGTTATTCTAATAATGAAATACAAAACGCGAAATAATATTTTTATCTTTTGTTATGTCTTCTATAGGGTATTAATGTCCATTTATCAAAATAAGGATGTTGATGACAGCTATACTCAAAAACAACCACGAATAACATGAAAAGGGAATGCCTTTATAAAATTACATTTTTCCTTCGCTTAAAGTAGACATTGACAAATGACATGAGCGCTGTTTCGCCCTAAAACCTGTTGGGATGGTTTAAAAGTTGTTTACTCAAGAAGTATACTCGTAATGGCATTTAATATCTTCTGTTTAATAATACGTGGCAGTCATTGAATGTTTTATGTAACTAGAAGTAAATATACGTTAATATTAATATATTATTATTACTTGGTAATTAACTTATTACTTAATATCATAGTAGTACACACAAATATTCATTTTTTTTTCGAAAAAAATAAAGGATTGAAGACTACTATTATGTATATTACTTGTCTAGAGACCTAGTTATGGAACGGGACTTTAAACACATGGAACAAGTATAACATCTTGGTAATATTTGTGTAATAATTTCGCCTCTCTTATCTTCCATATTTAATGACTGTTATCAGGCAAGATTTTATTAGGTTTTTGACAATAACTTAAAATAGCCGTTTTATTGCTACAGAATAAATTGTTGACAACTATGACAAATATCAGAACTACCACCATCCATCAAAGAGTTTTAATGGCTCCTGATAAAATACATTTTGTTTTAAATGTTCGTATTTTTTTGAATTTCGCTACGAGATTGAATCAAGAATGAGAAGATTCGTAAACAAATGAAAGTAAACGACACAGTCTAGTGGATTCTTAAGTTTAAGTTGGAGTGAGCAGGTCAAATGGCGTGCAGAATAGATGGCTGTTGCGTCCTTACGGAATAGGAGAGAGAGGCAAGCATAGCGTAGGACTTTCAAACACAAGTTGGACAGTCGACCTTTTTATTGGTTATCTTTGGGGAAAGCTAACGTCCAGCAATAGACATCCTACTGCCGACTTGGTAATTTATACCGACGGCAGCCGCATAGAAGATAAGGTGGGTGCAGCGTTCTGCGTCAAGCGGGGCGCCGCAGAGCTGTACACAAAAAAGCTCAAGTTGGGCAACTTCTGCACCGTATACCAGGCAGAGCTGCTGGCTCTAGCTGAGGCAACAGGGTACGCGGCCGGCGAGTCAGCGCAAGCCTGCGCCATACTGAGCGACTCGCGGTCCGCCCTCGAAACTGTCGCAAGATCGGACACCCTCCATCCCTTAGCGTTAAGAGTGAAGGAGAACGTGATAAAAGCGAGAGAAAAAGGGAAGGATGTAAGGTTGTTTTGGGTGAAAGCGCACGCGGGGATGGAGGGGAACGAGAGGGCGGACCAGCTGGCCAAGGAAGCGGCCCTGAAGAGTAAAAGACGACCAGAGTACGAGAGATGCCCTGTTTCATTCGTCAAGCGGCAACTGAGACTGGAGTCGCTCGACGAATGGAACAGGAGGTATGTGGAAGGAACGACGGCTTCGGTAACGAGGATGTTTTTCCCGGACGCCGTCTCAGCCTACCGCGTGCTCCGCAGCATCGAGGTGGACGCGGTCTCGGCCCAGCTCTTCACGGGGCACGGGGGGTTCTCTGAGTACCTTCATAGGTTTAAGCTCAAGGAGGACCCCTCGTGCTTCTGTGAACCGGGCGTGGGCCAGACCGTGATCCACCTTGTGGCCCGGTGTCCCGCATTCGGGGGACTCCGGTTCGGCTTCGAGTGCCGGTCTGGGGTTCAAATCAGGGAGGAGTCAATAGCCTCCCTGATAGGCGAAACTGCAACAAGAAAAGAGTTCCTCGAATACTGTAAAATAATTATAACGCAAGCTATTAAAAGAAATAAAACTAGGTAAAACAAAAGAAAATAAAAAATAATAAGACTGATGTAAAATAAATAATAATTATAAGTAAACAACTGTGATTAACTTACCTAGTAAATAAGATTTGTAAAAAATAAGAGGACGAAAGAAAGAGGAATTGAGTAAAAGGGCATAAAAGAATAGAAATGTAACATGATAGACAGAAAAGAATGAAAGATAATAAGATGAATGACAGATGATCATGGAAATAAAAAACTTATGTGAATAATATATGTAAAAAAGGTCCCTGTCCTAAACCAGATAGGGGTACGAGAGGCCCCCAATAACGGGGGTCATAAAAAAACAAAAATAAAAAAAAATAAAAAAAATAGACATCCTAAGGCTGAGATGGTAATGATTTTTAAAGCCACGTCACTATCTCTATGCGCTGAAAAACCCAGCATTTTAACTTATCCATTAGAAAGATGCAAACAAACATTTTTTGTATATGTATATGTATATGGTTATATATATGTATATGTATATGTATATGGTTATATATATGTATATGTATATGTACATGTAAGAAACGTTGAGACTGCAAACTGATAGCTGAAAAACTCATTTTTCACACACTCACACAGAAATTAACAGTTTCTATTTCATTTTTGAGTTCTGTTATACGAATTTATTAATGAATATTACTTCAAAATTGTAGAGTATTAGAAGTAAAAATGTATATCAGCTAAAAAGGCAAGTGACACGAGTCTCAAAAGTAAAAGAAAGAAAGAAGAGCTAATTGTTTTCGTTCCTTTTTGTATTTTTATGAAAAACAAATGTTTTCGTTTGTTTCTAGAGAAAAATAAAATTCACTGTCATATTAACAGGTTTGAACTAATTCGTACATTTTCAATTTTCATTTAATTCATTTTTATTTCAGTGCAATTTAAATTGTTATTTCTTATAACTCATTACTATTTATAAATTCTTTACATATAATACGCCATATTTAGAAAACGTCGGTTGCATCTTCGAAAAATTTTCTAAAATACCATTAAAATATTATACCAATGGAGATAGATCTTAAATATGTATTTAGAACTTTCTGCAAGTTCTCAAGAGTTGGTGCTTCTACCAGTGATAGATCGTCATAAACGCTATTTGTCAGAGCCGTTCGATAACATCTATGAAAAATATTATTACAATTTAAAAAAGAAATAAATGAAAAATATTATTTCAGCAATGAAATTGGAAATATTCAGCGAGCGCTTTGAAAAAACTAATTAGCTTGCATAACTTCATGAATGGAGGGCTGTTAGCTCATATTCTGCTTTTTAAGGAACTGCTTTTTTTGAACTTTTTTATTATAGCAATGTGTTTATATATTTAAGGTAAAATGATTTATATTCTGAAAGGGCGTTAATTTATCATTATTTAAAAACTATGTCGAGTTAAACAAATCAATTAAAATTACGCAAAAGACACTATTTTCAAACATCCTGTAAGTTGTAACGACTCTGAAATATTTCACGCAAAGTTGTTTTTTTCTTGAATGCGACAGGCCAATTACTTATGGCAGTGCAAAGTCTGCACATATAGAAAATAAAGATTATTATTTTTAATAATAATTATTGTTTGTTATGTAATTAATGAATAATTTTAATATGCAGTTAACCGAATTTTTCAAACCTTTTTCTTATTATATTATCATGATATTATTTATTAGTTCTAAAACCATTGTTTTTTGGATAGGGTATAAAAGACGTCAATTGACAACAAATTAGTTATATATTTACCCTCTTTAAAGCTTTTACGTCTGTAACGAAACGGCGAAGGAACTTTTATTTCGCCTCTCATCGTAACGAATCAATGTTAAGCTGCTCCAAAAAGTTACGTTATATATGTATCAAAAATTTAATTCGTAAGTTTTTCTTTTGCTATAAATTTAGCCTATTAATGGTTGCTCTAAGTTAAAACTAATAATTAACATTTTTGAATCTAAGTTTAAATATTTCCAGTCATAATACCCCTTTGATACACGGAAAAAATACTAATGCGATTTATACTAAAATTTATCACGAATTTTTAAACATTATAATGTTTTTATTGTTAATACAGACGGACTATCCTCTATCGATTACTGAAAAAGACTAAATTGCATTCAAAGGCAAATGAATGCACCTTTTAATTATGAAATTAGGCTAACATATAGTCGATATTAATGCATTAATACCGACTAATGCACAATTATCGTCAGCATTGGTCCGTAAAATGACATTAATGTATTTTTAGACTGTAGATTTAAATTTTAATCATTGCAATGATGTAATATTTAATTATAACGATGATTTTATTATCTATATAATTATTTAAATATGCGAATATATATATATGTGTATATATATGTATATATATATACATATATATATGTATATATATACATACATAATCATTCAAGAATTAGAATGAAGATAATACTCGTTTGTTATTAGAATAATATATTGCAGAAGCTTAAATTATGGTTTCAGCCTTTAAGAATTTCAACAGAATAACAGGTAATAAAATCTTATTAATTTGTATGTGGTGGAGGTATAACAGCGAAATATTTCAATTTGTTTCGGAGACGTTGGTCGGTAAAAATTAGCGCCAGTGCGCTGCCTATTTAAAACTGCTACGCGGGTAGTCATTCCGAGACCGTCCCCTTGAACGCTGTGAACCAGGAACACGCACAGTTAATCCATGGAATGTATGTATGAAATGCATGGGAGTATCTTTTCTTTTTTAATAAATAAAAATCATTAGTTTTAAATTCAATCGTTTTCTATGTTTGTAATAAATTCCCATCATTGTGTATACGATGGATGATCGAATAGATACCAAAATAAAACTGATAAAACCGTGCTAAGCAGTATCGCCGAAGCAAATACCCACTTACTACTTAAGATTTTCAAAGAATAAAAAGTAATAAGCCATTTCTCTGAGGTAATTTTAGAGAATCAGGCCGTGCGGGATAGTGTAGTAGCGAAAGTAGACTATTCCGCCATGTCTTATCTCGTTTTCCGAAGCGCTCTGAGTTACATTTAATTGCCAAAGTTAGTAGACTTTCTTCCTTTGATTGCGCAATCGTTGCAAAGAACTGAAGTCATTACTATAAAATATATATCTTTGTCTGGAAAACATTTTACAATATGGTAAATCAGATGCTAATTTCTATTGTAAAAAAATTAATGATTCGTATGAATCTTTACGATTTTATTTATTATCACGAGATCATCTTTTTTACTTAATATATTAAAATAAAAGCAGTTACACTTTAATGGTTATGGACATTTGTCGGTCGTAGGGTTGATTTCTAACAGGCACGTACGTTATTTTGTCCCTGAAATTATTTTGTTTCTGACATAAATAATGGACCAATACTGATACACATTATAATTATTTATGGTGTAAAATATGATATATTTACAATGATCATTTTAAAAATTAATTTTGTATATCATTTGTAATGTTAAAAATGCATATATTGTGTAATTGCGGACTTATGCGTTATAGCCATTCTCTACCAGTCAACCAAGAATTTAGATGGCAACGTTTCGATGTGATAAATTGCATTTATTACAAAAATATGTTATTGATAATTTCGGTAATAAGCAGGTTAAATAGAGCGCATAACTGATGGCGCCTGGGGCCTTTAATTTCGGGAGTGGAGACCGCGAACTATCAAGCGGATCGTATGAAGTCTGTGATATGGCCATGTTGAGATCGTAAGAAAACGCTGTATCCAACAGGCCGCACCCAAACAGGTTTATTGGAAATCTATATAGGAGACGTATGTCCTTCTGTGGGCGTCGTGCGACGGAAATGATGAAGATGAATTGCTGAGCTCTGATCGATTAGAAATAACGTCTTATGTAAAATAACGATGGCATATTATGTTTGATGCAGAAATTTGGTTGTCATATTTCTACTGCTACGTCAATACTCAAATAAAAATAAATTAAAATGACCTTTTAAAAATACGAGTGAAAAAAATATTAATCAACCCGAAAATCTCTGCTCTAACTCGAAATGTAACAAAGTAGTTTCATTATAACAGTTAACAATGAACAGAGAATTAGTTCATGTAGGTAGGAGCACGTACTCGGTTCATCAAAAAATATTACTTTCAATTCCTATGTTAAGCGAGCAGATAATGTTCAGTTTAATTTTGTCTTAAATATGTTAGTTACATTTTAATTTATCTACAAGACTTACAAATAAATATTATAACAAAACAAACTAACATCTTTAATATACCTAATTAATTATAATTGTTAAATGAACTGTGTAGCAAAGTAGAAAGATTAAATGTACATTTTGCTCTAATTTCGTTCACTATTGTGATTTCTTATGCCGATGTATTAATAATGACAACAGCTTTCAGACATCAGTTAGTAGTAATGGAAATGTTATTGTCTTTTTTAAACAAAAAAATTGTGTCAATTGTTACAATAATTAAGTTACCTTATAAAATAGTAAGTTCTGCGTGTAGTTGTTCTACCATTAACTCCCATGGAACCTTTAGGTTGTAGCATCTTATTAATAATAAATAACTCATTATTTCAATAATGTAAAGCTTTGTCTTTTATTCTTATCGTTCAGTCTTTATATCGTTCACTATATTTTTATGACATTTCAAAATCATCGCACAATAGTTATAATTATATCAATGTACCACTTTGAGATTTATTCATGAATGAAATTCTCAAAGAAATTTCTTTTATACTTTTGCAGAAGTTCAGGATTTCTAATTATTCCCAGCTATATTGTTAATTAAAGTATTTTTAAATATCAAACGTTCCCTTTTTCACTTGTTCAAACAACCATCTTAGCTAGCAAATGATTTCAGTTGTTGGTGCTACGCCAAGAAGTATTTTCGAAGTTTGGCAGTGATTGAGCTACGGTAGACGCATTGCGATCAATATCAAGGCGGAAGAACTAACTTATCCCCATCACTGTAGTTCAGCGTTTTGCAGTATATGCGGGAATGGTATAATTGTGTTTTAGGAGGTAAAGAATAATTTGCGGTTTTTATGCAGCGGATAAAATTGATAGTTGGCTGTAATTGCAAATTATAAATTAATCATTAAATACTGAACAGTACTACTTACTAATCTCCTGTCCCACTAAACTTTGTAATTATAATCATTGCCGTAATTTCGAACTGAAATGTTAAACAAAAATATTCTTATTATTTAATTCATTATTGCTTATATTCTTATAGTATCCAGTCGCAATAAAGTATAATAGAAAAGGAATATTCTAAAATGAGAGCTTTTCACTTCACTCCCCGTACTCTTTTGTGTACCTGTAAATCACTTCTTTGTTATCGAAAACCATGGAAGTGAAAATAATCGTCATTGTATGGAAATAATATCTTAAATAAACTGAAGCAATTTGCACAGATAATGAGAAGAATTTTTACATTACCTTTTACTTGAGGTTCGTTTTGTTAATACCAAAAAGAGACAAAATGAGAATGGTTTTTATATAATGTTACCACTGGGAAAACGACGAGCGATGGTAAATAATAGATTGGACTATATTAAATTTATTATGATAATTTGTATTTTAATATATCCTTTTATATAATAATATTCGAGCAGTGGTAGCACAGCGGTAGAAGATTGGAATATGCTATTGTAGGTGGCGTGTTCGATTGCCGGGATACAATTTTACACAATTCACCCTTTTTACATTGATCATATAGAATTGTCATAAGTTTCCAGCAGCGTCTAATGCGTACCATAATACTAGACTGTGATTGCCAACCCACCTGCCAAGCGTGGGGATTTGGTATATGCCCCCATAGATATCTTTATAGAGGGTGGGTGCCTATGTGCTGTAACGACGGTGAAGATACGGAAGAGTGCAAGCTTTTAAAGTGGATCACATATTGTCTATGTGTGCATCCCACAGCAACGTCGTTGACTGAATCGCTGCCTGAAATGTATAAATCTAATACGCTTAAAACATGGCGATAGAATCGCTTTATATCAGACGAAGTCATATCGTTAGTTATGATTTTACTTATTTTTTCTTCTCTCTTTCTTTAACTTACTTAGTCGTATCTTTAAGTAAAAAGATCTTTCCTATAAATTTATAATTATCTCAGAAAAAGGAAAAAAGGATAATAAACTGCTTTTATAAATTTTAATGAAGACTTTACCACAGTCTGTAAAAATTGTTGAGATATTAATTAAGCTGTAAACTATTAAATTGCGTTGAGCTGTCTTTCGATTTATTGGTGTACTCTTAATTTTACAAAACCTTATATAACAATATAATTTTTAAATTATAATTATATTACAACTAAGCTTTACCGTGAATATCTATATATAATTATTATATCTAGCGCTAACCAAAATATACTTCATAACTAAATTAGTTTAACAAGGAGGCTAAAGGGAAAACCGCACATTTAGTATTACTCCTTCGTTAACTAATCCTTTTATATTCAGAGAACTTTCAACGGGTAGTTTGAATTTAGTTTTTAACTAAATTCTGTCATCCGAATAACCTAATAAGTAAGAAGTTTAACAGTGTCACTGATTTTTAATTAATAGAAAATGGTGTTTTAATTGTTATAACGTCAATATTTTTTTATGATTCTTAAAAAATTATAAAACTGTACATAAGAAATTCTTTTCTGGAATTGACAAAAACTATTTCTATATGTTTTTATATCCATATTTAAATATCAAAACACTATTTAATGAAAGAAACCCCGCATAATGTTCAGACTTATGCCAATTTTAAGTCTTATTTTAGTTAAATGTACCGGGTCATGTCAACATTATGGTTAGTATATTAAATTAATTTAAGCTTTTGTTTTGATTTCCTTAATTTTATATCTTCTTAACTAAAATATAATTACTGGTACTAATTTTCCTCATTTACTACTGTAATGTTAGTTTTATCAGAAATATATATTTTTTTTGCACAGATGAATGAACATTATAAGTTAATATAGAAACCTTTCTTTTTCATTATTACATGTTTTAAACACTTATCACACTTATTTATAAGCTGTCAAATATAAAAGCTATTAGTTAATATAAAAATTTAAAAAAGGTAAATTTCCTTTGTTGCCATCATCGACTTATTTATTATGAAATGAGGTCATACAGTGAGTGTATAAAATTTATCTTGTGTATATTTTGAATTAATAGTACATAAAGCAAATGATATGATTAGCAAGTAATGTATACAATCCAGTTATAATAGAATGGAGATACAAAAAATGTATTCGAAGAGTCTAGCGTCTTTATTGACTCAACATAAGCTTATCAAATAATGCGTAGAAAGTTTTACTGTCAAATATGATATTTCTGATCTATGTCGTTCCATAATCTGGCAAAGACCTCTCCTATTTTTATATCTTTTTCAGTCGTACGTGTTTTCGTCCAGCTTATCATTGTTGTATAATTTAAATAAACATTAGCAATTTTGTTAATAATGAACACACCTTAATCATTATTTCTTCTCGCAATATTCAAATATATTTTAAAAATTTCGTAATGTACGAAACCAAATATATATTTACACTTTTCATTGAACAGTAAATCGAGAAAGTGGTTCTTTTGGCGGATAGTGTGTAATTTTTTTGCTGTAATAATTAAATCGTAATTGTAAATATCCTCTTTAAACTTTATAACTCTTTAAATAAAATCATTTTATGGGTATGACTAATAAATCTCTATGATATTTTATCTTCTTTCTTTTGTACGAACTATCTGTCTTTGTTACAATTGTAATATAATTTATGACTATGATATGAGATTGCAGATAAACAAATTCATCAAATAACATAAAATTACACTTATTGGTAAGTAATAAACTTACCAATACCATGAGCGTTATCCGCATCGGCATTTATTATGTTAACAAATGGACATAGGGTGCCTGTATCGCCATATGCTTTACATCAGTATTATTTTTCCTCAGGAATCAATGAAGCATATATTTGGTAAAACATTTTAGAGACTCTTAATCAAGACTGTCCTATAATGATAAGTGTAACAACACTATAAGTTCTAATAAATATTTCATATTATATAAAAAAGTAGTTCATTCCCGACAAAAAGTGAACAAATATACGATGGAAAGCCTGAAACACAATATGTCTATTTGCCTCAGTCAAATGCACACGTCACTTACAAGGCTTTTTAGATTCGGCAACTTCATTTATTTTGTAATCAACCGAGCACACCCTGTAACGATGGGATACTTGGCACGTTTCAACCCTCCACTGATGGGTGGCGAATTTACCATTTTACGCACCCGTGCCCAACGAATGTAATTTAGAAGCAACCCCTTAGTTTAACTAGACGAATTACAAAATCAAATTTCTCTTCCTTAATTTATTTTTCTTAATGTTTCCTTAATTAGGCAAAGGATTTTAAAAGTTTAGTCAACTGAAAATATATAAAAATTACTTATTCGTTATCAAATTTAGAATCAGTTTTATACTAGATACGAAGGTACGGATTATAAGTTTGAGCTTACATAACGTTTCGTGTCATAAATATTACCTACGCAACACTTTTGTATGTATATATATTTCGACAGAAATGTCTTTGTCGACATGTTTTACAGAAAAATCGATTGATTTGTTACCACTGCGGCATTAAAAATTTTGCTTGTTAGAGAAGGTTGTTGATAACGAAGGTAATTATATTGTTGGTAAAAATAAAAAATGTACTCTTGTAAATTTAACTTAAGAAAGCAACATAACTTTTCGGTCCGCCTTATATTATATATGTATATAATTTTATATTATACTATATTGTATAAATGGGTATATATAATCTTAACGGGAACAGAACTATTATTTATTTTATTAAATATATTTTATATAAATAATTTCGATAAATATCTAACCACAGGTTTGGCTATTATTCAAAACGCGCTTATCGGATGATTAAGAGTTGTCTCTCCTTTAGCAGTTAACAAATACTAATATGTTATTCAGTGTTAATTAATGTTCTGGCAACAAAGGAAGATTCATTTCATGTCATTTACAGTATCTTTAAAATACGTCATATTCGAATGAATAGTTAAAATATACACCATACCTTATAAAGTATGTCTTAAATTCGTAACACGTTTACTAATATTTGTTTGTGTTAATACAAACCTACTCGGCTAACTTGTTAAGGAAATCCCCGCTGGAGGTTTTCTGAGGATGCTGAAGTAAACAACATTTGTGTAGAATACTAAGCTATATATCGATTCTTCGAGAAATATCTGCGTAGGTATATCCATTTATTTTTACTTGTATTTAATATAACTCAAATATTATTATCACAAAACATTATCGGACTACAAAGTTAAACGCGAAGTGACATCGACACTTTTTTATTCATCTCATAGGTAATAATAATTTCATTATTATCTTATAATCCATCGGACTTTTGCTATTGGAATTCAACCAGTTGGAAGAGGCCAGTATCTAGCGCTTTCTAACGACCTAAGCGTGGTAGTACGTCGACCTCGTGGCTGAAAGCCCTATGTTTCGCTTGCCGGCCCGTGGTGTTCACTCCAGAATCTTAAGGCTCAAGATTTATCGCTTATTTTATTATACTCGTAAATTAAGCTCTAAAGTGTAATTGGGAATAGTGATAATTTTATATTGATAAGTTTAATGCAAATATTCACGAAAACAAAGCATAAACACACTCTCTGTGCGCAAACCGCTATATGATAATGAAAGAATAATAGAAGGCTTCTAACTAGTTTTAGATTGAAGGTGTAAATAGAAAATAAACAGAAGGGAATATGAATAATTAAGTTGGTGCTGGAACCCACTAGATAAGTTATGAAGACATGTTAGGGTTCGTGAATGTTAATTTTTACGTGTAAAACGATACTGGTCATTTGCAATCTAAAACATAAAGACAAAGATTCGTAGTCATTTCAGCTCAAAGGCGCCCACTGAAAGGCATAGAATTCCCCCAAAGATATGTATATATATACACACAGATGTTTATGTACATGCCTACATATATATATATATATATATATATATATATATATAAATATATATGTATATACATATATGGACAGATACACCGCCATTCGCAGACCGCAGTTAATGCAAAAAGTGTGAACTATATACAATTGTATCCCGGCAATCGAAGCCGTGATTTTACGATTATAAGTCTCAATCCTGTACCGCTGAGCTTTATTACTCATAAAAAAAAATTAATGTGATATACTTATATATAATATGTCTGCTTTTTATTCGTTTTAAGACACAAATTCACAATGGTGGAAATAGAATTTGAGAAATATTATGTTTTTATAAAATATTATTATTCTTTGCGATTATTTTGAATTATACCGAATATTTAGTGAAAATAATCTTAAAAAAAATTTAAATTTACCGAGTATAACACATCAATTTAAAATTCGATTTGGACGGGATTACTCTGTTTATTTACTTCAAGTGTAGACCGAAACAGAACCACACCTGTCTGGAAGTTCGAATTTAACTTTTCATTTATAACTTCGAATGGACTTTACCGAACTATTTCGGGAAATTTATCAATGTTAGTGGATATTGTTCATTTAAGGAAAATGTTTGCAAACAATTTAGATATAAACTATAAAATAATAAAAATTTCTGCCGTAGCATTAAAGCCATGGTTATATAATTATTAAAAAGACTAGTATTTAAAGTTATAAAATAGCTTTCGCAATGTTCATGATATTTTTTTCGTTACGCTTCTTATGTAATATTGTCATAAAAATTTGTTCCAATATTCAGTTAATAAATTTTGATAGGTGTTCTTGGAATGTCCAGTAAAACTTACAGAATTATGGTAACATTTTTAATAACTGATATATTCATTAGCAAAAAATTCACATTTATTATAATTGTATACATATTACTACTCATTGATTAAACGCAATATACAATGTTCTACACGTTTCACATGTCTCTTTATTGTAGCGCATCTCACAACGAGTAATATTATATTATGTCTCTTCGACAGTGATGTTGGCTTTTATAATATTAATATTTTTTGTGCAACAAAAGAAAGCTGTTCGTGCAATCTTTAATATAAGATCCAGAGGCTCACTCAGAGAAAAATTTGGCGAAGAAAATATAAAGACGGTAAATAGTTAATAAATCCATGACGAAGTGATGTATGTACATAAGATTATTAATTTTAAAACGTTAGCATCACAAATAAAAGAAAAGCTTGTCAAAAATTTATCATCAAACTAATTATCATAAAATTAGTTATTCTTTTTTTTTAAACTGTGTAATGTAAATATATATATATATATATATATATATATATATATATATATATATATATATATTTACAATCCTATATTGAAATCCTATATTTTTTTATGCACAGAATTTAATTATGTAAGATTGTATCCCGAGAATCGAACCCGGGAATTACGACCTCAAATCTGTCCTGTACCGTTGGACTCTGAATCTAGTTTCTATGAAATTGGGCAATTGTGGAATTTTTCTCATTACGTACACAAGTAGTCATTTAAATTAATCCTATATTAATACCTCCGCTACTACTCCTTCCAAGATTACCCTCCATTTCAAACAAACACTAACAATCACTTGCAAGAGTATCCTCACTTCTAACACTGTAAAGAATATTAATAACATTACGAAAAGTATTTGAGATATAATTAATTTAAAATAATTCTTAATTCATTATGTGTATTAGATATAAAACTGTAAGAAAGTAACGCCCAAAAGCCTTTATTAAAGATTGAAATTTCTATCTCATAATATAAGAAGTTTTGATTAATATCTTAACTATATTACATACTAGCATTTATCACAATATGCCTTTACTCTTAGTACATGTCAGAGCGTGCAGGATTTTGTACGTCTAAGCCCGTCAAAGGATTGCAATACACGCTCCATAGTCACTGTGATAAGACGAGGTTTACGAACCTGCGCTATTAATAATTACATATCCTTCAAACTGGTGTAATAACTATTAAATACGTTGTTAAATGTTTGTTTACTAAGAAAATTTGCTACAAAGCAGACTTAATAATTTGTCAGGCTTGTTTAAAATTATTTTTTTTTAAATTTTCTATTAAATCAATTAAAGTTAGATCTTTTTTTAGTATGTTTTAATGCAATATTTTCAGGTTGCAGTAAATAATGAATAGAAAACCATATTCAAATAAGTACCGAATATACATATACGCAGCGCTCGTACAGTGGCCATTAGAGTCGAAAGGTTCTCGAGTGGCGGCAACGAGACGTAGCGTGGGTAAGCCCCCCTCTAGGTTGACATTGTTAAGGTCGCGGAAGGTTGCTATGGGCAGCGCCAGGCCGGTCATCGTTCCGACCTTTGTTAGAGGTCTATACCTTACAGTGGGCATGTAGCGGCTAAAAACAAGAAGTAGCATATAATATATGTGGGATGTGATTCAAAAACGAATTTTAAGCAAACCTCTCATTAATATACAACACAACATTCCATCTTGTTTGAAATGCTAAGATTTTTATTACAGTTATTTCATGACATTTGAGTTTGACTAAAATAAGCAAGCCACCATTTCTATTGTACTTGCAAAAGTACGTTGCTAGTGCGTATTTCCGAAGATTTATTTGTTTAATATCATTAACGATCATATTATGTTCTGTTATAAAGATAATGCGGATAGAGCAATTAGGATTCGATAGCTCGTCCAAGCCCACCATTGATAGTATGAATATTCACGGAAAAGCCTGTGCGAAAAAGTTGTTTGATTTGCGTACACATATCTCTATACACTTTTGTTATACTTATTTAGCAATGAAAGATACGCTTATTGATTATACGTAATATAACCCTTAACAATGACTTGCATATGTTTACAATAAAGTGAAAACACTCTTTGCAGGTAAATATATTTAAACAATCCATGTCGAGATAAGTTATTTGTTTGACATGCAAATTTAAATTAAGTTTAATAACTAAAGTTTATTTTCTTGAATATAATTGTTGTAGGGTATTACAAAAAAATGTTATTATGTGCCGCATAGTGAAGCAGTGTGAGAAGTATTATTACATCAAAGGGAAACACACTTGAAATAACCAAAATGTACCGTTCCATGTTTAAATTCTCAATACATCTATTCGTTAGTATACAATAGGTTTCCACCTGTCTACTAGCTCGTCACGATAACTTTGCAACCATAAGCTTTAATGCTTTTAATTTTGGTAAAACGAAGCACGAATATTTTTTTGGCATGTCAAAACTAAGAATAGAATAATTATAACCACAAATGGAATGTGGGCTAGGCGAGCAGGGGATAGTTATCATGTGTATGAGAATACTGGATACAGCAAAGATGTCGAATGATTCTATTTTTAATAATTTGAGATTAAGCCAATACATCAGGTAAATTTTGGAGTTATAAACTCTTACAAAAATATATCAATAAATTTAGCGTTTAGTCCATACTTTGTTTTCGTTATTTTCAATTTACTGTCGGGTAATTACAAACTCTTTCTTAAAACAAAATAAGTTTCTTAGAAAAATTCTGTCTTGAAGAATTCGCATTCCATTTAACTAAATACTTGATTGATAAACTTCTTTTTGTACACGACCCGTAAAGTTACTATTTTATTCTTATCTTAAATAATTTACTTTTATTGTTTTAATTGCCGTAATTTAATTGTATAGATTAAGTATTCGTGTGATTAAATATAACATTTTTTCGTAATATTTACCAACATTACATGAATAAATAAAATATAATTTATCCTTTTTCATAAAAGACATAGTAGTATATATATTATCCACATAGAATATTTTAAAGAGATCACTTCTGTAAGTCGTGAGAAAAGATAAATGCATCCTGGTCTGAGAGGAGCCACTAGCTATTTCTAACTTGTTTATTTTGTGGTCACTTTTACGATATCCTTAATACAATATTAACGATATCGTAAAAGTGAACACAATTTTTTTAAATAACTTTGCTTTTTAAATTTTAGCCACGTGCAATTAAATGTTCCGGTGTACTCATTATTTAGTATTTTAAGTTGCCCTAAACTGTAGAGTTAAATTTATTCTTTTGTGTTATCAAAGTTAAGATGGTTGTTAAGTTAAACTTGAACAAAAGACATCGGCAAGTACTGAGAATTTAGATAAAGGGGTATAAAGTTATGACGCCGCTAATGCTCGTTGTAAAATAAGCTACGTGCGCTAACTTTGCTATTAAAAACGGTATAAAAAGATTAATACAAAAAATTACACCGATTATTTACCTGTAGGAAAAAGGATTTAAAAATTATGAAGCCTAGAGAAATGTAAAACTTAATAAAGTTAGCAACTCTTTTGTAGGGAACTAGATACTGTATTACTTCAATGGTATTACTACAATACACTAACCTGTCATGTTTTTAATGCGTCTGTGGCGAATAGCCACACACTCAAGTAAATATTGTTTAATATTTCTAGCGGCAACATTTACTTAAGTCAAGATCGGGGTGTGACAACCGAAAGAAAGGAGAAATGACAGACGGTTATGCAACAATGGCGTACATTTAAAACTGTAAAATGTAAACAAGTAATAAATACAAATTGTACAAGGCTTACCTTGTTCTTGGCTAACTTGGTTAAAGGCTAACCTCTTCAAGTTTATATTATTTCTCCAAGAGTGATGCTCACATGTCTTATAATAAGTATAAGAAGTTCGTAAAACAAAAACTTGTAAAAAAGTCTCGCTAGTGTGTGGGATATTTAAGTGATTTTAGATCTCGGAAATTAATTACTCAACTACAATCTTAATGATATTGTAAAAGTGAGCATAAAATAAACCAGTCTAAGTTAGATGCGGGCTCTTCTCAGATCTGGGCGCATTTGGAACCCAGGTGGAATGATGCCTTAGGGGAGTTCATTTTAATTTTAGTTTCTATCAAATTGAGCTTATCTGGCATTCTTCTCATGACTCACACAAGTGATCTCTTTGAAAGATTCTATATGGATAATCATATGCTTGTATCCCATAGTACCAAAATATATAAAATATGTAAGACAACATTTATATATATTTTGGTTCTATAGGAAATATATTGGGATGCAGTTAACTGAAAAGTAAAAGACTGAAATGATGTTGATGATTATGTACATGCGAACTTCATCATCGTGGCCTTCGTGTCTCCATACAGTTTTTATGAAATTTATATTTAAGTAGAATATATAAAAGATCAAATGTTATAGCTGTTTATGATATAGTATTCATTGCATAAAGTTATATTATCGCGGTTACACAGCATACTACACGTATTGGCTGGCGATTCTCTTATATTATATTATGACTTAATAATAGTTAGTTTTAACTGTAATATATAATAATTTGCGGCAGAGCTTTGTTTTCTATTTGATTTTATTTTTAGAATACAAAGCTACATTGCTAAGAAATTTGTTGTCTCTTTAATTTTAGCCTTTCATTTAACTAACCTCGTCTACTCGACGGTTTTCGTATAAAATCTTAAAGAAAGCGCATGTTCGAATTTTTACTATCGGTATTCGGGGAAACTATTTTGAACTGTAAAGTGGAAATTATTTAACAATATCTTTAGTTGGTTATTGTATTAACGTTGCCATAAATTAGATACTATCAAAAGCAGAAGCTATTAACGTACCTCGAGTTCTGTTATCGCGATGCTATGTAAAATATTACTATTGGCAAGTACAAACATTTATTAAACAATGTCAACTAACAAAAATATTTATGATAATTAAGAATATGTATTGTGAACGCGTTTCTTTTACAGTATAGAAGTAATTGCAAAAAAAAAACATTTGATATAAACAAGCTGAAGTGCTTACCTTACTTTCACAAAGTTAGAGACTCGCTTTCCCAACTTTGTGATAAAACTTTAGAATTCAAATCAAGAAAACAAGCCGACTTGACTAACTAAATACCTTTGAGAAATTTGACAGGTTTTTGAAAAGTAGGTTTTTGAAAGAATTAATTGAAAAGTTTTTTTAATTTTAGTAATGATTTCGCGGTTTCTTAGTTTTTTTTTTAAATAAAAATTACATTTCGCATAATAATTAAACATATTACGTACGTATGTATTTTACACGTAATTCACATTACGTATTTTACACGTAATTAAAATAGTTTTCTCTGTCATTTAAACTATAAACAACATATTTATGATTTTTTAAATAATATAGTATACGAGTAGTATAGTATATACGAACCTTACAAACTTAACTATACAATCCTATCATATTTTATTATTCCATCTTAAACGGTGGGTTAATAAAGTTCACTTTTTCTTTTTAAATAAATACTTTCAATAAAAAGTTCAAGGTTTGAATTAATTACTTGTTAGACGTCTAAACATAGAGAGGAATAAAAAATAAATTACATTCCTTCTTCTTTTAAATAAAAATTTATATTCGTAAAGCATCACGTTTATTTTATTTTAAATTCTAAAGCTAACTTCATTATAGTTTACCCTTTATTAGAGGAAAATTGTAATTTGAAAATAAGCAATTAAAACAGTGTGCATTCAATTAAATTCCATTCTAATTTGAAGTTTAAAATCACAAAGGAACTCTACGTCGTAATAGATTGTATGAGATTCTGGTAGTCTGAGATAAAAAGATCGTCAAATGACGCAAGACATACGTTTGCTATTCAGAACGTCCGGGTAAATGTCATTTACTTTATGCTATTTTATTTTCATATCTACGTTTACTTTAATTTTTTTTTCTTTTGATTCTACTTTATGATGTTCATAAAAATTACATTTTAAATTTGTTGTACCAATGGCGGCATAATTAACAAAATTACTAGATTATTAAAAAGATAAACGCTGTACCATCTATCTTACCATCATGTATACGATACGACAGACTCGACTTAAGTTAAAAAAAAACATAAACTACTTTAAGTAAATTTATAGGTTTATATAAGCCCTTCTTGGAGAGAAACCACACAATCTAAATAAGTCGTGCGACTTCTGGCGCGCCTATAAATGTTACGCCAAAGGGTTCGCGTTCCTGTTCAATAACTATGAAAGTTTTTTGTAGAAAAGCCAATGTTATTTGGCCTTTCCTTTGATTTCCTATGCAAAGATAAATCTAAAAATAGGGGACAGGTTTCTTTGATCGCTTGGAACATAAAAAACGTTCTGTATAAAGTTGAGATAGTATCTGAATCATTGTTTATATATGAATTTGTTTGTGTAAGTAAAATTTATTATTTCATGTACTCCATGGAATAATCTATAATCGTATATTGATATTGTATAGTACTTGATAATAAATGAAATTAATTTCTGAATAAAATGTGTTTGCATTGTTTTGCAACACACTGTCTTTTATAGGGACATAATTCGAAAAAAGGAAATGGTTAATCCAGCGGACTAAATAATTTGGGAAGTTTTTTATTACCGTATTTTTATGACTCTTATGGGAGGGAGAATTCTATGGAATAATTTATGGTTTTGCTGAAATTTTTCTTTGACTTCAAACACCGCTGATTACAACTCTTTCCAGTATTATTTCTGATTTCTTAGTTGAAGAAAAACATCTCTAATCAAACTATAAACCTTTATCTTAATAGCTGTGACTCCTTTGTTAGGGTTAATCTTTGGGCGGCAATGTTCATTTGCCACATCTGAGACCTTCTTTTTATCCACCTTCAACTTGAGAACTACTAGTAAATGGCTCTTAAATCTAGATTAAATTTTAAAGTCCTTTTAAAGTTTAAGTTTTACATATATTTTGTATCAAATTCAATATAACCTTGTATTTCAATTCATAAAAAAATTCCTACGATAATAAATATAGATGCATAATCTATGCTTAAAGCACAAAAAAATTTGATTGATACACATATTTTGTTGAAAATTGTTTTCACATAGACGTACATTTCAGAATGTCAAGCCCACATTAAACAGAAAGGTTCATACTTAATTTAAAAAAAAATATTTACACACATACTTTGACTTCAAAATAAATAATTAAATGAAGGCAATTTCGCTCTTACTTTAATAAAAAGAATTTTTTGCACTTCTATTTCCCGACGGAACGAAATTAACGGCTCTTCTTTTGCGTTTTAAGTTTTTACTCTGTTTTTATACATAACACAATTTTGTACAGCAATTTTATTGCAAAGAAATAAAGTAAATTAAATTGAATACAACCATTAATTTAACAGCAATGTATTAGGTAATTACACAATTGTATCATTGTCATTCTAAAACTTATTTCTCTATTTATCATAATAAAATTATAATAATAACGTTATTATATTTAAAAGCCGCTGCACGTACTACAATTAAATATTTGTCCGTTTATTATTGCTTATACGCAAAATTAAAATCTATTAGAAAATTATAGAATAAACTTTGCGACTACAATTTTGTATATTAATATAACGGTTTGGTTAAATACCCTAAATAGAAATCGAATCTTCTACTGAAGAAGCGGAACTGATACTGTGTCAAATATGTATTAATTATTTTAGACAAGCTTTTCACAAAATATGTTTAAATGCTTGCCTATCGATGTATTTTCTAAATTTTCAGCATACTTTTTGATTGTAATAAACTTAAATTTTTGACATCAGTATAAGCATAATGATAAAAAATAGTAAAAAAAAAACTGACGCAATGTAATGATTTTTTAAGGGATAGTGATGCTTGGGAATGATTTTCTGTTCACTCGAATTAGAGAGCGCTTGGAACGTTTGCCAGCTATTTTCAGTTTATTGTAAACATCCTTTTGATGCTAGTTTCTTGCAAATAGAGTTTATCTGCATTCTTATATTATGTTCAGCAATCGACAGTAGACTTGTACCTACAAGACGTCCACTGCTGAACATAGGACTTTACCATGGACATCCAAATAAGACCACATCGAAAAGGCTTACATCTTCTTGCCAGCTTTTTATGGCGGTCTTAACGTCATAGGTCCTTCTGTTTGTAAAAAATTAAATTTTAAGAATAGACTAATATTCCGTAAGTCTTGTTGGGGGGCATATATAACGTCTTACTAAACTTGAACCTGCGAAAGCGTTCGGATCTCTTATGACACGGACATGTTAGGCTCTCTCGACCATCAAAATTCTACAAAACTGTTGTGTTAAAAGTTTTTAATCACATAAATTATGATAGTGATGTCGGTGAAACTGCCATAACCCTTTTAAGAAAACTACCGAGACTATTTCTCCGACATCAACATACATTATGTGTGAACATATGGTGTATCGTTGTGTTGTTTCTAAAGATGTTAATGCTGTTACCCTAAGACTTTTACAGCTTCATCGGTACTGAGTTCACAGAGCGGAAGAGTCCGTGAACTAGATTTAAAACTAGAAACTAAAAGCTGGTGGGGCGCCTACCAGTTGCACGGAGACGCTTGAACGTTGCTAAGCCTGAGTAAGCGTAAGGCAGAGTTTTGACAGAGTGTGTTGCTGGAGTGTCAGGCGACGACAGGCGAGCCGAAGAGGAATCCGGATGCAACCACGGTTCGCCCACGCTGTTCGCTGTTAGGGAGCGGGCGGCCGCTCACTAAAAACGATGATGTTTTGTTTTGATATGTAGAACGCGACGACCTGTGTAGTGTTGCAGGAACTCTCTGATGGGCATGAGGAGAACGTCTTTAGGACGCGCGTCCCTTGGTTATTATTGAGATGCGGGGAAAGTAGCGTGAGGCGCTAGCTATTAGGGGATTGAGATATGCGGAAGCCAACTCAAAGTAAGTTTTTGAGCAAGCCAGAAGGAACTCTTGGACCGTGGGGAGTTTGAGATCGCTATAGAGGTCAACGTTACTCTGGAACCTATCCGCTTCCGTTGCTATCCGGGTGAAGCGGTTTTGGAGCGTCTGCAGAGCGTAGATGTTGATGGGTGCGGCGGGCGCGAAAACAACGCTCGTGTAAGAGAAAACTGTGAACATATGGTTGTTTGTAATAGTAAGTATTACATTTATTAGCGTTCATTAAATAAACATGAAAATATTAATACCATATTTATTGAACTTTAAAAAACGGTTTCAGATTTTAAGAAAAATGCATTTCGATATTATTGAGCAATTCAAATACCGCAGTAACTACAAAACTATTAAATAATGTCATAAGATTATTCTCCCATATTTAGTCATAGCCTACATTTATTGGTATTTTTTATCATTGATGACGAATACCGATAAGAATACTCGCTCTCCTTATTAATGACAGCGGCATTGGTGTAGATACTTCCGCCACCTTATCTCTCGCCGCTAATGATTTATGAAGTGGTTGTTATGTTAACTGTGAAAATTCTCCCTACCATCGTGCAATAGAAACCGATTGATTCGTGTCTTCCACTGCAACAAAAATTCTAAGCTCTTATCGAACGACAACCGACTGTCTAAGGGATATCAGATCTGAAGGCTTCTTTTCTTAATCACAGACGAATTGTAATACTCGCGATTGCCCACATACATAGTTTGTTTTAAACACATTCGCATTATTAACATTTCACCAGCATCCTTTTTAAATGTATTTGAATATTTTTTTGTTTTTATAGCAGTAATATTTCATTAAACACTGCTCAACGATCACTTATAAAGTTTATGTAGACTTTAGCCTTAACTGTTTAATTTTTTTAATTTACATTTGTATTAAATTAATATCAAAGGTAAAAAAGCATTTCTAAATGATCAAAAATACTAGCTGTGGCATCCACTTTACTCGTATATTACTGATTTTAGTATATTTACTTATTTTATCTAGCTCCTTGAGCTTAAATGTCGGCAATAGCTACTTTACAAGTCATTAGTCAAAATCGTATCAATGTGACCCGGCTTTTTCAATCTTTGGATCTGCGTTTGTTCGCAGTGACTCGACACAAAAAATCCCATCTCGTCTTTGTCATATAACACGTCTAATGTGATTTTAATATTCATAGAAATGTTCTCTATACAGATAAGAAACTTTTCAATAATTATGATGCATTATATATAAATTTAAGGGAACGTCTATGAAATTATTGCTATAATGATTATAAATGCTCTATATATAATAAAATAATAAGGCCCCATATTCTATGTCTAGTTTAATGAGCGTGTTAACAAGATTTTGCTGCTTTTGCTTAGTAATTGATAATTAATATTTGGTTCTTAAGTTAATTATTATTATTAATTGTTGTCCATATTATTAATTGCATGACAAATTTAATTAAAAAGGGCTCTTATTAATAAGGTTTGTATTTTACACTTGTGTCTTTGACACTCAACACATGTCAGATATGAATGCGATTCCGATAGTTCTTTTATGCGAGCTCTGTTATCTATATAGACTATAACATACAGAGCTTAAAACAGATGGGGGGGGGGGGGGGCCTTAATGGTTTTGCAGTGGAGACTCGATGCTACGGATCCTATTAATCTACAGAAAAGGCTTATATCTAGCAGTGGGTGTTCTATGGCTGAAATTATAATGAAATTATATACAGAAATGCATAACGAAAACCGAGATATTTGTTTTTTTTATTTTACAATGTATCTAGTCTAGCAGAGACGCTTAGGATGGACTATATAGAATATAGCAAAACGATTATATACTGACAAATATGAAATACAGTATAGGCTGCGTCATTATGAAACGTTAGATGGACATCAATAGAGTAATTACACAAGTTGGCGGCAGAATTAGCAACCACTGTCGCATCTAATTAGACGGCTTGTGGCAGAGACGACATAATCAATATATTTTATTCAATCATTCATATTTTTTACCATTTAGTGATAATTTACCGTGATCACTTGTAGACATCGTGGGAAGAATTATAGAAGAGCCCAATTCGAAAGAAACTATGACGAAGTGTTCCAAACGCGCCGGGATCTGAGAAGTCCACGACAAACTCTATCTGGTTTTCTTTAGGGATCATTTTCATACGTTCAAGGCGTTTATACAAGCTGATCTTAAAAGTAAATCATTAACTGATATAATTGATAAATTTTAATCTAAATACCATAAATATAATCCGTTATCAAGAGTTTTTTTACATTAAGCAGTTTATATTACCACTAAATACGCTTAATCCATTTCATATTAATATAGATATTATAGAATTCAATTTGAATTAAACAGAATTTCCCTTTGCGTTACCAAAACACGTTTTAGCACTATGTGCATCCATTAACTATCTGCATATTTAACCCGGACCGTCGCTCGTCTTGTGTTTTAGATTAACAAATTTTACGAGATTACTTCTACCAACACTGTTCGGCTGGGATGAAAGTGACTTTATCGATCGCTTAAGTACATTTAGAAATTTAAATTTCAAATTTTGAAATAAAAATGTATACAGGACAGTTGGTTATAGCTTTGAAAGCTTAATACTTATAAATAAAAGGTTAATGTGTAGCTAATTTGCTGTCTATTAACTTATGGTACACCCTATTCAGAAAATTATAGTTTTGGAAACATTAATTTAATATGATGATAGTCTAGTATAAATTTAAAAATAGTGCATATTTAAAAAAAATCAATTCGTGTCTAAGATAGACATATCAACCATATTTGATGGCTGGTCAGTTAGTGACATAAACTTTCTTAATATTTCTTATGCGACTTATCATACATACAACTTATCAAACTTAAAAACACAAAATATAAAACCATCTTGAAATCAATTCATATAAAGATATTTTATTTATTTTTTGTGTTCTGCTTTTTGCGTTTTAACATTGACGCTAACTATGCCACAAATTAAATATTAAATAGAAGTATCATTCATCATCATCATCATTATTATTATTATCACCATTTTAACCGTAAGACGTTGGTGGCTAGGCATAGGCCTCCTCCAGAGATTTTCAATAGGAACGGTCGGGAGCGGCCTCTATTCAGCGTCTTCATAACAAGGTCTGGTTCATGATCTTTAAAATCTTGAGTCCCCAGTTGGCATTTATTCTGCCAGCGTCTTTTATAATAGTAAAATTTTGATGATGTTTATTTTTAACAATTTCATTAAAAACCTAATACAGGGTCATCTGTCCACCTCGTAGGTGGATGTGCTATACAGCACTTGCCCCGTGGCCATTAGTGCTGCACGCAGAATTTTTTTTTAAATCTGAAGTGGTACATCATTAACATATGAAGTCTGTCAAATAAGTCGAGAAAAATTGTATTCTGTTTTTAATCTCAATTTTTAAGTGTAAACCAGTATGATCATTGTGTTTTGAGAGGTGATATAGCAAGACTTGTGTGTGAAAAAGTTCAATTGATTTTATGCAGTAGTGTTTGATTGGTGCCATTTTAAACATGGAGAGTAATATACAGCATTTTCGTCATGTTTTACTTTTTTACTATAGAATACGAAAAAATGGTGTTCAAGCCAGAAAGAAATCGGCCGATTTGTATGGAGAAGATGCGTTGACAATACACCAATGTCGGAACTGGTTCGCAAATTTTTGATCCCGCAAAATTGAAGTCGAAGATGCACCACGGCCGGTTAAAGCTGATAAAGACTATATAAAGGCATTAGTAGATGCAAATGGCGAATAACACGTGAGGTTGGAGAGATTAAATTCATCGAATTAAACTATTTATGACCACCTGATAGGCCTGGGTTTAAAATCGAAGCTCGATTAGTGAGTGAGAGTGAGAAATTTGGGTCGTCGCGATGACTTTTGTTATTTGCTCCTTAAACGAAAATGTCCACTTTTGAAGCGCAACATTATTATGGACGAAAAATAGGTTAAATATAACAATGTCAAACTTAAGACATGGAGCAGAACAGATGAACCGGCTCAAAGCATTTAGAATAACAAAACAATAAATTCGATATTAAGTCTCTATTGCCATCAGCTGGACAAACTAAAGAATGCACTTCAACAAAAAAGCCAGAACTAATCGACAGAAAATGTGTATCCTTCCACTAAAATAATGCGAGACCTCGTAAAAGTTTTATCGCTCGTCAAAAGCTTTACAGCTTGAATGGATTACATTGACACGCTCACCGTATTCTCCAAATCTGGCGCAATTATTTGTTCCCGTCGCTGCAAATTTTTTTTGACGGTAAAATCTTTACCTCAAATGGAGACTTCAAAAATTAAATGGAACAATTTTTTGCAAGCAAAGACTAAAAGCTTTATGAGGATGGAGTCATGTTACTACCAGAAAGATGTCAAAACATGTTTGATCGGAATGCCTAATATACGATTTAATAAATATGTCATTATACGAAGATCATCTTTTATTTTCACCAAAAAAAACGAAAATTGCTTTCTAAACAACCCAATATGTGTATTTTCAGCAGGAAACAAAATTTGTGTATAGCAATAGAACGTACCATTTAATTAGGAAAGTGGCTCATTTTCACGTGGGGATCATAAGTCTTATTGCCGTATACTGTCCGATGCGCAATTATTGTCACCACCCCGTCCACAAAACAACTCCAACGAACTCTAAATTCTAAATTATTTAACAAATTAGCTACTGTTTGTTTTATTGTTCAATATTATTACACGAAGTTGCTGCCTTTTGCGTATGTCTTGCGACTGATTCTTATGTAACTTGAATCAAAGTTAACGTTTTTAAACAAAAATCGACATAATAATAATTTGTCGTTAATAACATCTACATTTTCAACATATCTGAAGTTGTCTGATGGGATTTGTAATGAGTTTCACCATCGCCACTTTTGCCATTCATTTTTATTTTAATATCTGATAATACTGAAATATTGGAGTTAGATTTAGTTTGAAACAGCTAAAATTCTCATCGAACGTGGTTTACAGAAACCCGCCGTCACGGTTGTCTTACTTGCATAACGGCTTTGGCTTTCATTTAATTGTTAAAGTTGGCGACAGTAATGGCAGAATTGAAATTAAGAACAAAGTAATTACTTTAAAATTTGTTATGATTATCGAATATACGTAGATTACAATATAGGATATAGTATATAAGATAGTGTTATGAATAAGACTTCAAAAAATTATTAATATTGAAAATAAAAATGTTTTTGAATCAAAATTTCGGAATCGACCCTTTTTTATACAATTCTCTTGAATATTTAGTGTCAAGTTTTTAAGTCTTACTTCATATTTAGTACATTTTGCATTACATTTATTAACTTTTTTTTCTTTAAATAAAGGAACAAGTCGAACATATTTATAATAGAGCTACTCGTATCAAGGTTTTTCATGTACCAAAATTTGTTTACTGTTTTTTCACATATGCACTCTTTGAATATAAGGTGTGTGAGCTTTCATTACCTCTGCGGTTTTTCTTTAACGAGGCGATTCAATTCTCTAAATGATGATAGCAGAAAAAATATTTGATTTTTTTTAAAATGAATAACTTCGGTCAACCAAATTAAATATTGAGAAACTTTTGATAAATTTCATAACGCAAAATTATAAACTAAATTTCCACACTTTATTAAAATTAAGCACATCGTTAAACACTGGCATGGATATTCCATTGTGATATCTTCAGTCTAAATGCTTTTATTCGTGTGGATAATTGCTACTGCTCAACTGTAATGACCACTTTAAGGGATGGGAAGATAAATGTTAAATCGAGACGACAATTAAAATGTATGAAGTAAATGGGTAGAACGAATTAGCACCTTTCAAGAAAAATGCACTTTTGCAAGGGTTGGTCCCCGTATATATTTTTGTATGTAAGTAAACATGCACTTTTTGTTCCTTGTAGTATAAAACACTATTCAAACATAATTATTTTTTTTACTTAAACGAATTTATTAAAGAATAGCCTCATCATGACGTTAATAGTAAACAAAAAGTAGTCTTATAAAACAAATTCAATAAATGCTTAACCAAAAAAAAAATAATCAACGAGAACATGGAAAACTTTAACAAGAAAATTAATGTTACGAATCAGGCAATATAACCCGTATAACCAATTTATCCAAATGTGTTTTCCTGAATTATAACAATTTATTATCTCTACCACAAGTCTTTGGAAATGTTACAAAATAGCTCTATTATATTGCCTAACAATGAAAAGGGAATTCCTTCCAGCGAAGCAAGTATATTATTTATCAAATGCATTGCTTTCAATTTCTATTTTGTTCAATAGCTTATACATAATTTTTATGTTGTCAGAATTTAAAGTTTATTAAAAATATCCCTTAAAAAACATTCCTGCACTACTGTGTATATTCTTTCCCGAATATTTTCTGCCGAACGTGGTCTTCAGCTACCCCACTCTCTGGTAACTGGTAGGAGCCTAACCTCTTCGTCTCTTACACGACACCCACTCTGAGACTAATCAACTATATCGGCCTGCATTCAGTCTATCCTCTATACTTTTTACTCTCCGGTTACGGTACAGTTAACATCGGTCCATCTGGAAGGAGGGACTCCTACACTTCTTCGTCTTTTAAACAACCTCCACTCCAAAACTTTCCGTCGCTGATCTCACTGCCACTTCGGTTTCTTTCTAATCTACTCTCCGCTAACTTTACTAAAGCTTCGAAAACAAAATATTAACTTAAATAAGGTTAATAGTATTGAACAAGTGTCTGGTATATTGTAAAACTAGAAAACATAACATTGTGCGCTTATGAATACTTTTTCTATTAAGATGGATTTCATTTACCACTAAGGACTGACGTGAAATCGCACTTGTCAATAACTTGGAACTCAACTTTTCATTTTAAAGTTTGAATGGATTTCAATGTGCTATTAGCAAAGTTTCCGATATTTTTTGATCGTTCAATATAAAGTAATTGGTTGGTTGTTTTAACGTAAAAATGCTTTGATTTTTTGCTTTAATTACTGTTTAGTAAGAATCTTTATGCATTATTACTATTTTTACTTCTATTCTCGAAAACCCTGTTAACTTTACTTGATACGCTTCAGTTAATAACTAACTCAAACACATATGCAGAAGTTTCCTTCTTAAAAAAATATGAATTGTTAGAGATGGTTCTAAGTTAAAATGAATTTCAGCCAATATTTAACGAAAAATAGTTCTAATAATTCTTTTCATCGCTTTCTATATTTTCACCGAGTCACTAACCAACATTCCCCGCGTCTGGCTATATCTGGCGGCATGCGGGGCGGCGAAAAAGGGCCCTCAAAGCGAAAAAATGTCGAGTGAGCGAATACTGATACAATCTTAATCACCTTTATTATAAGTGCAAGCTGCGTGTATATTAAGTCAAGGACTTGTATTTTATAATTGGTTGGTAATCAGTTGAAACAAAATCTTTTTGTTGTGTTTCAATTAAATTTAAAATAAAAAATATATGGTTTCCCGCCTTTTCTATTGATTCATGCGCGTTAAAATGAGTGGATATTATATAGAAGCTCGATCGATGTAAAAGCTCTATTAGAAAAAACGGGTGCCGAGCGGCGAAAAAATGTACTACTTTAATAGTCTTGTCTGTAATGGTCTCTTCAAAAATCTTCATAACACAATATTAGTTTAAAGTAAAGAGATCTTAATGTCAATAGAGCATTAACAGAAGTAAAGGTTTGAAAAAGGAATTTAGTTGCTACTGATAAAATAGCAACAAAATTTTGAATAAGATAGCATATTTAGAGTGTAACCAAAATTAAGTAGACCGTAACAAAAATATAACCATCATAGTCATCATCATTCTTAAAGCAGATTTTAGAGAACTCCTGCAGATTTTCTTTGAGACCGGTTGGAATCGGTCTGCATCCAATATCTTCCGAATCCTATTTGTGAGTAGACTTCTTAGGCTGCGCTTGACGACCCGCGGACTCCACTCCAAAATCTTAAGCCCCACGCGGAATTTAGGCTCTTCTTCGCACAACTTTACTTCTATGTAAGTTATTTGAATGTATCTTAAAATAATAAGTATATAATATGATTAATTTTACCGTACTATAATTGACCCCGCACATAATTCCTAAGGTATTTTTACCGTCGTAGAATATCATGAAAATTGTAAATAAAATTCAAGTATTAATTTCGGCCATCTAGAACGACTTTAGTTTTACAATTTTAGACAAATTTGATGCAGTATACACAGACTACATTTTTAGGCTTATTAAAATTCATCAAATGCTACTATAATTACAAATGTTTCACAACCGACAGATTAACAAGAGTTAAACAAGAATATCTTACAGGCGTAGTGAAGCAATGAAAAGTATTAATGCTCTTCATATCTTTATCTTAACGTTTTTGTGATGTGTTCGTAATGAGGACACCGCGGCACAAAGTACGTTACACTCGTTGAAATTAATGCTGTGCAGGAAATACTGCGCCAGTGTTATGCATATTGTGTCGCATCACTTGTTATGGATGTGTTTTCTTGTTGACACAATTTCTTTGTTCGTAACCACTTTAATACCGCAATGAAAACCTACATACTTCATAAAGCGATTGTGAGGAAGAAACTATTCTGATTGATGAGTTGCTCTTTCTTAAAGATATTCTTAACAAATTAAAAATGACTTTAACTAAACGTTGGCTGCTGGGGCCTCAAGGTTCTAGAGACCATCGACCGAATCTCGTTAAGGTCGTTGGAAGACTCTGGATGCAGGCCGCTTCCCAAAGGTCTTCCTGTAAATCTTTGGGAAAGACTTACAGGAAGTCCAGCAGTGAAAGTCTTACCGCTGAAATGTTATAATATTCACATGTATGTGATGTACCGCCTTCTATCATTACCGAATGGTACATCACCCACCTCATTCTCCGATGTGATTGCGTACATTGGATATAATAAATGGAACGTCTACGTCGGAGCAGTATTTTCCGAATACTATATGAAGTAACAGATTCGTTCAATAAAAGGGAAATATTGAGAAGCGAATGCTCCATACTGCAACAATATTTGCTGATACTTAGCGGAAAATATTGAAATTCTGATATACATATACCCGATACTCTGTAATCTGTACCCGGTACTCAGGCATTAATAAGCAAATAAAAATATTTATAGTTAGCTTAAAATGCTCACTGTAAATAATATTATTCTTTCTAATGCAAATTTAGCTTCCCATTTTATAAAAAACATGAAGTAGTCAGTAATAATACTAAAGTGATAAATGCCAGAATAAAAAGTCACAACGGTAAGTTAAAGCTTAATGAGTATTAATATTTTTTCAAACCTACTCGGTCAATTCTATGCAAAATTTTTAAAAATAGTATGTGATATTCAATCTAAATTAATATATAAATCTTAATCAATATACGCTATGCTTATCACTGTATTTAATTATGACGATTTGCTAATAACAAGATAAATTGGATTTTTGCACCTCATTTTTTAACATAAAAGTTCCATTTTTGAATGCTTTAGGTTCAATTTTATGCAAAGGTTTTTGCATACGTTGGTTACCTATGAGAGGTTTTCAAGAAAAGTCGTATCAGAAAGAGGTACTTTTTAAGCAATAAATTTAGCTCCCAAAAAACAAATTCTAATAATTAAAGCAAATGCAGGTGTGCTCATTTTATATTTTTTAATTACGTAAACGCTTTTCCAGTGGTTCAATGTACGTTAAAAATACTCTCTTTGTCTCGAATTTCAAATATTTTATACGTTAAATCGACAAAGATTATTATGAGCTGTTCATAACTGCCAAAAGTTACACAATCTTGTCCCATTTCACAAAGAAAACAACAATATATCCTGACTAAGAATTTTATTTGAATGCATTATCATAATATAAGCTAAGCATCGGTTCAAGGAGTTACAAGGTCAAAATATACTCCCATGTAATTTCCTTAAATTATTCTGTAATAAACTTTAAAAATTAATTTCAAAAGAAAAATTTGTAAAAGTATCCTGCAATGTAATCGATTTTTAATAACGCCTATGAATGCTCTACTTAATAGTAAGAAACAATTGCTATACTTAATATAAGAGCAATTAATATAATTATTAAATATATTATAAAAGTGACCACAAAAATTCCACCTGTCTTTATTGTGTACTCTTCTCGAGTTAGGGCACGTTTGGAACCGTCGTAGCTTTAAAATGAATATTGCCGCGACATAAGAGTCCAATCTGATTCTGATTTCTACTATTAGAGTCTCCTAGCTTTTTTCTCATGACGTAATCAAGTAGTCACTAAGCAATCACATGTGGAAGTTAAATTAATTAAATTAATATATGAAACAATCGGATAAATCATACAATATATTAAATAAGAAAAAATTGCAACTTTATTTACATTTCTGCATAATTTATACAATTATTTCACATCGCTGTCGCAAGTTTAACGTTTCCTTGGCATATTTTTGCGAATCAGAGTAATCAAATATTCTCTCTCTCATAATTGTTTTAAATATAAATCCCTAAAGCCCGGTAAGGGACACCCGCGGGAGTTGTTTTAGTAATAGGACGTACTTTTGTTATGATTGTGGAACGTGGTGACACTGACAAATTGTAAGAAAATAATTTCGTCATTCTATGACTGAACATATATTCCAAAATTGCTACATGATTCGAAATAAACAAGATTTACTATATATGAATATAAATAACGATAATATTTATTAAAAGAAAAGGTTATTTATTAGGATATTCGAGATTTTAATTTATTTTTACGGTTTGTAATTCTTACATGTTCGTAGTTAGCTTTACTAGTTACTCTCCTAAAAGCTGTCAGTTGTAACAGTGTATTCAGTTTTTTTTTTTTAAAAAAAAGAGAAACCTTAAATAATTAAATAACTCAAGTTTTACTTCATACCAACAATAAACTTAATATCAAGTTAAAAATTGTATTACCACATACGCAATTTGCAAAAAATACATTTATTTGTAACTTTATGTGTGAATATGAGGGTAAGGCTATTTGTGTGAGTGATTAAATAAAAAAAGAGTTGGACAGTATTTCTAGCTCTGATTAATACTAAACATGTCGTATTCTTTTAATGAATATAACTTAGTTGTTTAAAAGTAATGATTCCGAAATTTATCCCATATAATTAATGTATTACATTTGTAAGGAGTACATATACGTTGCATATACATAAAATAAATAGTAAGGCGCTATATCATAAAAGATTAATGTATAATTGTTCTTCTATGATTTTTTCCGACGAGCTCATTAAAAGAGGACGTATGTTTCAAACCGCGTGTTACGTTGGCAACAATCACATAAGGTATGGAGATAATGTAGATTCATTATTATGTAATATTTCAATATTAATTATTTGAAGTTATTTTTTTAGTATTAGAAGCAATCGCAGCATATCGCGCATCTATAATGGAAATAAAACGAAAACATAATAATGATTAATGAAATTATGATAGTAATACGATAAATAATTTATTTAGTTCAAGATTTTTCGGTGTGACTGCGTTCTTAAATTCATTGATATATTGGGCATGTGTGTTAGAAGGATCGGTGATACCGCACTGTTGAAAAAAAAACGTGTCTGTGGCTATTTCTCTGACTTTTTTTAGGTCCTTAACTGTAATACGTAATGAAATATAAGTTGTTACCAATTTTAAAAAAGAACGTAATAGTATTTTATAGTGAAATTAAATTGTTTAATATGACATATTTTCAACTTCAGAATTTAGGTCATTCATTGTGTTTATTATATAAGGATGATACACGGCGTAACGCAAATTTCCCTGGCGCAACGTTATGGGACTTGGGTAACGAGTTGACATACGACAGTTGTTCCCATGCGAGTAACGTGTACCTGGGTAAAAATACGCTAAATAAAAAATTAATCATCCGATAACATGCAGCGAGTAAATAAGTTTCCTAATATAATGTAAATAATAATACATGCGTCGTTATTATTATCGTCATCATTTCGGTCAAAGGACGTCCAGCAGACTTGGGCCTCCTTCCTCCAACGTTTTTCAAAGATCTCAAAAAGTACGACCTTGCGAGCTTAACACACTAAGCTGCACTTGCCGGTCCGTGCTCTTCTCCGGACCTCAAGGTTCTGAACCTTAACAGCCATGCAATCATCTGTTTTACATGCTAGCTCGCCTGCCCACGGCAAACTCAATTGGCCTATACGCTGATACTTGCGATCGTCTACGTGTCATCTCTTTACCGATACGATTTTCTGGATTAATTCCAAGCGTAGCACTCTTCTTCATGGTTCGTTCAGCGATTGTGAACATGTACAGAGGCTCGAAGTGAGAGGTCACATTTCACTGCCATAAGTCATAACAGCTGACACACATTGGTCTTAAGCCTTCGTCTTAAGGCACTGACATGTATTGAACAAGATTTTTCGTATTTTTCGAAACGCTACCAAGCAGAGTTGGATTCAACGATTAACCTCTTGCTAAAAGTTGGAATTGCCTATTTTTACTATTTTTCTATATTAGTTATGTAAAGTACATACGTTGTAAATATAAAATAAAGCAGTGGCTTTTAATTTATAATGTCTAATCGTCTGGTAAAAACTCGAGGAAATAGTGCGTTATTAATCTTAAAGATAGTATATTTGCAAAAGATATTCTTTCGGAACTATTGTGGATTGTGTTAGATAAAATTGGTATAACGCATCACACAAATTCTATCTTCTTTTTTTCTACTATTGATATTTAAACCGTTAAAAAGTTGAAACTTCATAATAAGAACAATATTTAACTAGAAAATATTAAATACATAAAATTTCAAAATAAACTATAACGTAGAGAGCTGTAATTAAATTGACCTTCCTCGCACAGAGACCACATTTACTAAAACAACGGCGACAAACAATATCAACATATTTACCGAAACAGTGACTTCCCAAATTTCCACCCGATCTTGCGAGGTCCTGCCACTTTGTGTTCAACTTGATACAAATAGCTTTAGATGGTTAACCCAATATTCTTATTAATATCGTTTTTTAAACCGGGGCTCTGGTATCTTCAGTTTCAATTTCATAAATTACATACGTTTTTTGTGAGGAATTCATGTAATTAGATTTATTTCTCACTCTCATTTTTGATCAATATACTTGCGTTATGTAATAAAGTCACGTAATCGAGTTCACGCTGGAATGTCTCACGCACTTGAATTATTCGGTATCGCACTCACTTAATAACTTGAGTGAAGAAAAAAATGTGAGAAGGAATGGACAAAGGTTTCAATATATTTCGAAAACGCCGAAAGTTTTCTGCAGTTACAATATATGCTCAGCAGCATACATAGAGTTACAGCAGCATACAGTTTAAAGACATCTACAAGCCTACTTAAAAAATTAAATTATGTTAAAAAGTATGATTAAAACTTTAAGTGTGATTGACCTATCATCTTTTCTTTAATGAAGCATTGACGGTGGTCGAGAATGATTGAGATGAAAATTTCTAAATAACATTATATTTTCTATATAATAGTATAATTAAATTTTTTGACGTGATTAAAAAGAAAATGGTGAAATTCTTTGGCAAGAGACAGTCTAGACAGATTTAGAAATGGTTTGTAAGCATTTCTGTGCCCTGACTCTAGGAAAACTGCAGGTAATGTAATTACGGTGCCAAGAAGACGTTTCATGTTTATCACCTTAAGGCTTCTATTTGTACTAGAATATTATTCAAGATGAATGTTCATATTTGAATTGATGATGACTTTTCATATTCTATAAAGAAAGGATGACTTATTTACAGACGTCTTTAAAACTGCTATGTATGCAGCTGAGCGTATACTATAACTGCAGAAAGATTTTGGCGTTTACAAAATATATTGAAACCTTTGTCCATTCCTTCTCACATTTTTTTTTTTCACTCAAGTTATTAAGTGAGTGCGATACCGAATAATTCAAGTGCGTGAGACATTCCAACGTGAACTCGATTACGTGACTTTTTTACATATCGTTGCTTCCAATACTAAAATAATAACTCCAAATAATTAGTATTGAAATATTACATAATAACGAATCTACATTATCTCCATACCCTATCTGATTGGTGCCAACATAACATGCGGTTTGAAACACACGTTCTCTTTTAATGAACACGTTAAAATAAATCTGAGAGAAACGATTGTGCATTAATCTTTTATGATATAGCGCCTTAATATTTGCATATAAATGTGAGACACATAATTAAAAATAATGGTTATATATACATCTAATAAATATATAATACAATAACCATAAAGAATATTTCGGTATCGTTACTTTTATACAACAAAGTTACTGTTATCAAAAAATAACGCCATATTTAGTATTAATCAGAGTTAATATTTTAAAAAATGCTTAAAATACTGTCCCAACTCTTTTTTCATTTAAACACATGCACACAAATAAACTCAACATATTTCAGTAACGAATAAATAATTTTTTGCATATCGCTTATATTGTAATACAATTTTTACTTGAAATTTGTTTGTTGTAGGTGTGAAGTACTATTTGTAAATAAGTAAGTTATTGAATTATTTTGATATGAATATCGAGAACGAGAAAGATGATATAAGAGAACCTTGAAAGGTTCTGTTTAAGAAACTGTATAAACTGCGGTACAACTGACAGCTTTCAGAAGAAAATCAGTAAAGCTATTTACGAACATGAAAGAATTACATTTCGTAATTTAAAATAAACAAATAAAAATCTTTAATATCCCAACCATTAAATATTTTTGTTATAAGTATTCATTCATAGTGAATCGTGTTTATTGCAAATGTTATACGGTTTTTGGAGTACATGTTCTTTGTTATAGAATGACGAAATTATTTTCTTACAATTTGTCAGTGTCACCATGTTCCAGAATCATAACAAAAGTACGTCTTATTATCAAAACAACTCCCTCGGGTCTCCTTACTGGGGTTAAGAGATATATATTTAAAACAATTATGAGAGACAGAATATTTAATTACCCTGATTCGCAAAAATATGCCAAGGAAACGTTAAATTTGCGACAGTGATGTGAAATAATTGAATAAATTATGCAGAAATGTAAATAAAGAAGAAATCTTTTTCTTATTTAATGTATTGTATGATTTATCCAATTGCTTCATATAATAATTAATTTATTTTACTTTCTACATGTGATCTATTACTTGAGTACGCCATGACAACAAAGCTTAATGACCCTAATTTGATAGAAACAAGAACCAGATTGATATTGTATTGGCAGATTAACATCGACTGGCGCGTGTACACAGCGCCAATTTTATACTACTTATTTTTTAAATAAAATTGGGTGTTAAAAATTAAATAAAAAGAATAACAATATATAGTTACATAATACCTTAGTAATCCCTAACTATCCAATGTATAAATTCAGGTCTACGCATATCAGAATTTCAATATTTTCCGCTAAGTATCAGCAAATATTGTTGCAGCATGGAGCATTCGCTTCTCAATATTTCCCTTTTATTGAACGTAGCTGTTACTTCATATAGTATTCGGAAAATACTGCGCTCACGTAGACGTTCCATTTATTATATCCAATGTACGCAATCACATCGGAGAATGAGGTTGGCGATGTACCATTCGGTAATGATAGAAGGCGGTACATCTATACATGTGAAAATTATAACATTTCAGCGGTTAAACCTTCACTGCTGGACAAACATAGGTCTCTCCCAAAGATTTACAGCAAGACCTTTGGGAAGCGGCCTGCATCCAGAGTCTTCCAACGATCTTAACAAGGTGCGGTCGGTGGTCTCTAAAATCTTCAGGCCTCAGCAGCCATTTTTTCAAAGTAATTTTTTATTTGTTTAGAATATAATTAAGGAAGAGCAATTCATAAATCAGAATAGTTTCTTCCTTACAATCGCTTTATGAAGTATGTAGGTTTTCATTGCGGTATTAAAGTGGTTACGAACAAAGAAATTGTGTCAACAAGAAAACACATCCACAACAAGTGATGCGACACAATATGCATAACACTGGCGCAGTATTTCCTGCACAGCATTAATTTCAACGAGTGTAACGTACTTTTTGCCGCGGTGTCCTCATTACGAACACATCACAAATACGTTAAGATAAAGACATGAAAAGCATTAATACTTTTCATTGCTTCACTACGCCTGTAAGATATCCTTGTTTAACACTTGTAAATTTTTTTGGTTGTCAAACGTTGTTTAAGGTAATTAGAATAGCCATTGATGACTTTTTTAATCATAAATATTAATAACAATGTGGCTTACATTGTCAAATACGTAGCTTGTTTATTTATGTTTAATCAAATTTGTCTAAAATTGTTCATTCAAAGTGCATTCGATCTGTAATGCTTTCATTGCTTCACTGACCTTGTAAGATATCCTTGTTTAACTATTGTTAATCTTTGTTGATTGTCAAACGTTTAAAGATAAAGGAGCATACGATATATATTTTAATAAAAAATATTTATTATAATATATGCCTAAAATCGGAGCCCGGTTATATTTATTCAAATTTGTCCAAAATTGCAGGATAGTAGTTCTATAACACCGAAATAAATATTTTTTTAATTTACCATCTTCATGAAACATTCGTGGAGTTCTACGAAGAAAAATTAGATTACGAAATATATGACAGAACAGTTATCGTACGGTAAAATCAATTAATTAATATACTTATTATTTCAAGATACATTCGAATTACTTGCATAGCTCAGCAGATTGCATAGCAGAGAACTGAAGCTGTGCAGAGAAATACGCAGATGCTACGTGGGGTTTAAGATTTTGAAGTGAAAACCACGGGTTGACAAGTGCATCTATGAAAGCAGATAATTACAAAAAGGAGAGACGATCCAGTTAAGGTATTCAGAAGATGTTAGACGCAGACCGTATTCAATCGATCTTAAAGAAAGTCTGTGGGAGAGGTCTAAAAGAATGAGAATGATGACTATGATGATACATTGTACTTTTGTTACGGTCTACTTAATTTCGGTTAGAATCTATATACCCCGGCTTATTCAATATCTAGTTACTATTTTATCAGTAGTAACTAATTTTTTTATTCAAACCTTTAGTTTTGTTGATGCTCTATTGACGATAAAATCTCTTTACGTTAAACTTATATTGTATTATGAAGATTTTTAAAGAGACCAATACAGACAAGGCCATTTAAGTTGTAAATTTTTTCGCACCTCTGCACCAGTTTTTTATGAATAAACCTTTTAAATGTATCGAACTTTTATGCTATATTCACTCATTTTACAGCGCATACATCTATATAAAAAAAGATAAACTTATTTTTCTATTTTAAATATCATTAAAACGCACAACCAAAAGATTTTAATTCAACTCTACCAACCAATTACGAAAAACTAGTCCTTGACTTAAATATATACGCAGCTTGCACTTCTAATAAGTGTAGTTAAGATTATGTCAGTATTCGCTCACTCGACATGCTTTCTCTTTGAGGGCTCTTTTTCACAGTCCTGCATGCCGCCATAGCCAGACGCGAGGAATGTTTATTAGTGACTAGGTTAAAATGAAAAGAATGATTACAGATATGTTTCATTAAAAATCTTTTTATTTCAGTGTAGCGATCACAATAACAAAGAACCATGAATAGCAATCCGGTTTTTTTTTTTAAAAAGGAAAGGTCTTTAAATTTGTTTTAATTTTAAAGTTAACTAGTTAGCTTAAATATAAATCAAAAACACCGGCAAGGCTTGAAATTCTTACCAAACAGTAATTAAAGCAAAAAATTAAAGCATTTTTAGGTTAAAACAACCAAACAATTACTTTATATTGAACGCTAAAAAAATATCGGAAACTTTGCTAATAGCACATTGAAATCCATTCTAACTTTAAAATGAAAAGTCGAGTTTCAAGTTTGTGACGAGTGCGGTTTCACGCCAGTCCTTAATGCCAAATGAAATCCATCTTAATAGAAAAAGTATTCATAAGCGCACAACGTTATTTTTTCTAGTTTCACGATATACCAGACACTTGTGCAAAACTATTAAACTTTTTCCTGTTAATATTTTACTTTTAAAGCTTTAGTTAATATAGAACTACGGAATAGTACATATACTTTACTTAAAGTATAGATTAGTAAAATTACAAACAGCAGTGGCAGTGAGCTCCGAGATGGAATGTTTTGGGGTGGAGATTTTTAAGGAACGAAAAGTATAAGATTAGTCCTGTAAGAAGCTAAGCTCCTTTGAGATTTGAGAAATTTAGCAACTATTACCTCAAAACAGTTGCCAGAGAATGGGGGAGCTGAAGGCCACATTAACCAGAAAATATTGGGGGAAGGATATATACAGCAGTGCAGGAATGGATTTCTTTTAGGATATATTTAAACTTACTTAAATTATGACGTCATAATGATTATGTATAAACCACTGAATAAAACAGAAGTTGAAAGCAATGTTTTGATAAATAATGTACTAGCTTCGCTGAAACCAATTTTCTTTCCATTGTTAGGGATTATTAATAGACCTATTTTGTAATATTTCCAAAGAAGTGTTGTGGTTGAGATAATCAATTTGTAATATTCAGTAAAACTCATTTCATTAAAATGATTATACGACCTATATTGCCTGGTTTTATAATATTATATTCTTTATATACTCCTTAATTAAAAAACTTTCTTTTGTTATGCAATTATTAAATGTTTTTGTAAGATTATGTTTTACTAGTAGCGCCATGATGAGGCTATCCATAATAAAGTAGTTATATTAAAATGATACGAATAATATAACAGTTAAATTGCGTTAAAGTAATAAAAATAATTATGTTTGAACAATGTTTTATACTGCAGGGAACAAAAAGTGCGTATTTACGTACATACAAAAATATGTACCGGGACCAACCCTCGCGAAAGTGCATTTTTGTTGAAAGGTGCTAATTCGTTCTATCCAGTGAGATTCATCATATATTTTAATCGTCCGTCTCGACTTAACATTTTTCTTTCCCTCCCTTAAAGTGGTCATTACAGTTGAGCAGTAGCAATTATCCACACGAATAAAAGCATTTAGACTGAAGATATCACAATGGAACATCCATGCCAGTGTTTAACGACGTGCTTAATTTTAATAAAGTATGGAAATTTAGTTCAAAATTTTTTCTATGAAACACATCGAAATGTCGCTTATTATTTAATTTAGTTTACCAAAGTTTTAAAAAATTTATAAATACAATGAACAATTTTTTTTTGCCTATCACTATAAGAGAATTAAAGCGTCTTGTTGATAAAACAAACCGACGTGATAATAAAAGCCCACACCATGTATCAAAGTATACATTTGTGAAAACACAAACAAATTTTGTATATCAAAAGCCTGATTAGCTTCATATTATAAATATGAAGCTACACTTTCATCTTTATTTAACAAAAAAGTTAATGAATGTAAAGCTAGCTGATTTTATATATAGTACATTATGTACTATATATATAAAAAAATTATACTTGAAAACTTTACACAGAATAATTGAAGAGTATTGTATTAAAACAAGGTTTTGTTTAATTTCACAAAATGTTTTTTGGGACAATGTATGTGTATAACAGTTTTTCATTTTTCATATTAAAAAAATGTATGTTATTTTTATATTCTTTATAAATCTCCGTACAGTAATTTAAATACATTATTTTTTTATTATTTTTATTATTTTTTCTTAACTATTCGATCTTTCCAATCGTATAAAATACGCATATCCGATAATCATAACAAACTTTAAAATAATTACTTTATTCTTTACTTCACTTCTACCATTATTGTCAGCAACTTTAGCAATTAAATGTGAGGCAAAGCCGTTATGCAAGTAAGACAACCGTGACGGTGGGTTTCTGTAAACCACGTTCAATGCTAATTTTAGCTGTTTTAATCTGAATCAAACTGCAATATTTCGGTTTTATTAGATATTAAAATAAAATAGGATCGTTACGAACACAAACCTATGTCAAATGGTGGTGATAAAATGCATTTCCTTTATGTTTATTTTAAATAATATTTACAATACTGCTAATTACAAATCTCACAAACAACTTTAAGTACGTTGAACATTTAGATATTTTAATGTCAAATTATTATCTTGTAGATATTTGATTAAAAATATTAACTTCCATTCAAGTTACCTATGAATCAATTGCAAGATTTCTGAAGAAGGCTGCAAATTGTATTAATTTTTTCGAATTATCGAAGAAAATGTAGCAGCTTTTATTGTTGAATTAAATATTTAGTTAAATAATTCAGAATTCAGTGTGTTCATTAGCGTCGTTTTGTGGACGGGTGACAACAATAATTGCGCATCGGTCAGTATACGGCAATAAGATTTATGATCCCCACATGAAATTGAGCCACTATCCTAATTAAGTGGTACAATCTATTGCTATACACAAAATTTGTTTTGTGCTGAAAATACACAGTGTAGTATACACTATATAGCAGTGTTTTTAGAAAAAAATATTTTAAGTAACGTCCAATTTTAACCACGTGTTTCGTATTTTTTTAATCATTTGATGGATTTCTGGATCACTTACCATCAGTTAAATGACTTCATTTCCTCACTTCTGATTAAAAAAAAAAAACTTTTTATGCATGCAGAACAGATGACCGCTGGGACGTTAAGGTTTGAGTTTGGACCCACAAGGTTGCTGAGGTCGTCGGATAACGCTGGATGTTGGTCGGACCGGTTATATTAGGAATTTATGTAAAACCCTATGTCCGGCATTTGACCTCTTACGACTGACACGTTGATGATGAAAATGTGATCAAATAAGGGCCTAATTCATACTGTGTTTGATGCACGGATCATTTAACAGAAGCTGTTTTAAAATATCAGTTTAAATAGGTGATATTATTAAAACTTATTTTATTCTATTTCGATCATTTTGCTTACAGTTAGACAACAAAGACAACTGATATAAGCTATAATATAAAATATCACATAATAATGTTTATTAAGGTAAGGTAAAGCTAAATAAACTCTCAATACAATAAAAAATTGACTTTTTTATTACTAATTGAGGGCTACGAAAACTACTAAATGCATTCAAATTCTTACGTATACACATTATATACTTTCGTGTATTCCAAATATTAGGAACATTAATCGTTATTGACTGTTGACTGCTACTGAAATATCGTAAAATATAACTTATGATTATTAAATATCGAAGTAAACATTTCACAGTAAAGGATAACAAATCAAGGCATTGGTGTTGTAATAAGCTTCCTACTTGAGACTTGATCCGTTGAAAGGGATCAACAACAGCTATAAAAGTAAATTGAATTGTTCTCCGGGCTACTGCTCCCAGCCGCTTACTTTGATCACTTTTAACTTAAACTTCCGTCTCACGGCTTTGTTTAAAACAAATACGTGTCTTAACTATCAGTTATCTTTCACGTATGTAGACTTGAATACAAAAGGAATGGAGATTCTGGTCTCGAATGGTTCGCCAGTATTTTATAATTTAAGCAAGTCATTTAATTTTACTTATAAAAAGATTCAACATCACGAAACTTTTCTTGTCGAAATGTTAATGGTTTAGACTTTATAATTAATTAGAGACACACTTTTTTCCGACTTGTTAACGTATCCGTTGATACTTACTACTAATCAATGAGAAAAGTTGTGCTATTTATGATATTAAGTCTGCCCGGTGTAATAGATTTGTTTTTGGCTGTGTTCTTTTCAATAGTCGAAGTAATGGCAGAGAATTATTATGACACTTTCGTATCAGAAAAACTCCACAGCACAGTAAATACTTTTATTCCACTTTTAATACTCTTATAGGCAAAGTAGCATAGTTTCCACTAAACAACTTTTCACTTCGATGGTTATCGAACGAGTGTCCGAGCTCCCGACTCAATAATCAAAACGCTATTTTAACCCCACTACTCTCTATCCCTTTACAGGAAGATGTCACAAAAGAGTGATGGGGTCGAGTGGTGTTGCCATTTAAGAAAAATAAAACTACCTTTTATAAAATTATTACATTCGTACTGTGTTTAATCTTATTCGTGCATGTCGCGGTCGAAATTTCAAAACAATTGTATCTCGTAAAACATTTACATTTTGCTTCTGTAGATTAACATGCCAGACAATTGACGTGAAAAATATTTTACAAAAAAAATGTACAAACTTGATATCAAAATTTAATTGTTTATTTAATCAGTCCACGGTTTTCATTTGTTCGTTAGTGGTCGGAGAAATTTTGTGCAAATCGAATTGTACGACACTTTAATTCATATGTATTAAAGTGCAAAACTGTGAATATATATATGTGCAAAAATATTCACTCCCAAAAAATTGTAAGATATAAAAATTACCATCAAACACCTAAAAATATTGTTATTAATGACATGTTACTTAACTAAGTCGGATTGTGAAAGGTGTTAAAGTAAAGCTTACAGAAACATGCGAAAAGGCAATGTCCAATATGTCAAGCTACGTCGTTTATTTTGTAAAACAACATTTTTTGTTTTATAAACGAATGAAGATTTTTTAACCAGATAAACTTATTGTCTATAGTCCCATCTATATTTAATGATTAAATCTATATACAAAATAAGATCGTTGTATAGCGTTAGATTAAAACTAATAAAAAAAACACAAAATATATTAAGAATTCGTTAAGATGATTATGAAGATTAAGAAGATTTTATTTTTCTCTATTAATTAGGATAAAGTACAAAATAGGAATTAAAGATGAAACTAAATAGCGAACATGACTGGCGACGAAACGAATAATTGAAGCCATTCGGATCGTACTCGATGGGAAAACGCACCTCGTATTTCAATTTCAAACTGCGAATTCCCTCGCGCTCTAATGCGATTACGTCGCGGTGACTGGCACCAACCCATCGAATTCAAGTTTAATTTCATTTGAAGTCTTTTTTCTACATAATAGCATTTTGCTTCTCAGGTTCTGTTGTAAAAACTTTGCCAAATACTTTTTTAACATATTCCACACATCCACAGTATGATTGGTCATAGGTGTGAAATCTGTAAAGGGGTCAATGTATGCTTGTTAGTGAGCAAAAAGCTTTAAAGCTCTTTCAATAATTTCTGATCAATTTGCATAACATGATCACTCAGAAAAAAGTAAATTAATTTTTGCGGTGACAGGCCGATACCTTTTGGTAGTACCAAGTCTGCGTATACAGTAAACAATAATTATTTTTTATAAATAGTAGTCCGAATTTTTAAAAAGTTTTTTCTAAGTTTATTAACGTTACGTTATTTCTTATTACTGAAAACATTGATTTTTCGTTAGCGTGTACCACACAATAGTTGGCAGCAAATAAGCTGTAAATACACCACCTTAAAGCGTTTACACTACAAACATCTATTTTAAAAAAGATTCATTTGATCGTCATAAATCGTTATTAACTTTCTAATGTTACCATTGTGTTAATTCCATCCGTAGGACTTCCAATTCTGGACATAATAAACTCTTCCATAGATATCCGGACCGGTTAGAAGCGGTCTACATCCAGTGTCTTCAGACAACTTTAACAAGGTCGTCTCTTCACCGCGTGGATTAACATCTTACGCTATTTTTTCCGGTCCGTGATCTTCACTCTATAACCTCAAGACCGTAGCAACCATCTATTCTGTGCATGTCTGACGCGTGTGCGCATTTAACGATGTTCAGTAATGTAAGTATTCTAAATTTTTTCAATTGCCGTTAGTTTCTTTTTTTTTTGGGAAATTACTATTCAGAATGATTTAACTGGTCGCGGAGAAAAATAAAAATAAATTACAGGCTTATCATTCTTTTCTTGTCATTACGATTATTAATTTATTTCATTTACTTGTAGGTTACAGAATATGATCTGTTTAATCAAAGTTTTCTGGCTAAAATTACAATAACAATACTTGTACTTCCAAGTAAAAATATCCCTTGTTCTGTGAATTCAAGGTTGAATACGCGATATAAACTTTTTGTTGTAATAAATATGTATTTTTTAAGTATGCAGATTAGGCATTATATTTTAACTCGAAAAATAAACTTCAATAAATACGAAAACTTTGTTCCCGCTTTCGACCCGTTATTTAGTTACTCTTAATACCCTTTGAATATTTATAAGAGAATCACTGTTGTGACAAAATTTTTATTTAAATTCAAATTATTTTTGAACAAAATGTCTGTAAAATTTGAGTAAAACTTTGAAAATATGGTCATGTCTACCATATAAAGAAAAGTTTATAGTTTGAATATGCAGGGTGATTGGTTATAGCTGTAAAATCTTTAAAAGGTTGAATAGTACATAGTATGAACTTACAGTTCGTTCGGCTTTAATAAAGGTCAGTTTTTAAATTGGGTGTACCATAGTAAACCTAATTCAAGAACCAATGATTTCTAAAATAACATATAATGTAGGAAAAAATATCTTTAAAATTAAGATTATTACATATTAAAATTAATTATTGTTTTACTATACATCCCGACAAAGTTCCTACTGCCAGAAATTATTGGTCTGTCGCATTCCAAATAAAAATGTAACATATTTCAGAATGATCACTTTATGCAAGTTGACTAGAAAAAGGTTCCAAACCATTAGAAACCGTTTGGCTAAGAAATGAGCTATAAGTTCACCCCTTTAGAGCTTTTACACCTATAATCAATCATCCTGTAAACGAATTTTCTTCGAGTTGGATATTGTAATAGTTTGTAAAATAAAATAGTGTTTTGAGATATAGATATAAATTTAATCTTAATTTATTTACATGGCATGATACATATTAAATTTTGAAAATTTAAAGACATAATCTTCAAAATGCAGGCAGTATCTAGCAGTGGGTGTCTTACAGTCGAAATGGTGATAATAATGATATTCAAAGGTCAAAAAACGCTACTAACTGTTAATCATATTTATATAGTACCTGTAACTTTTATTTTAATTTACAAGATACCTTTTACCTTACGACTGTACAACTACAAAATCGGCAAGTAATATATCGGTGACGCATGGCTAGGATTACCAATACCCAACGAGTTATTCTTATCACATAGAGAGCCATAAGTAATGTGACAGATATTAAGCCAAGCATGCAACAACTGAATATGTTACGATAGTATTACGTGTTCCCACCGCAAACGTGACCGACACCGCGGATGAAATTTCGTATAATATTTACTAACAAAACATTATACAATTAATATTTATTACGTTTTCGATTTCTGATACAACACGCTTTAGTGTAATTTTATATAAAACGTACTCTGTTTATTTTGATGTAATATTTTTTTACTACTACTTCAATGTTATATTTTTTTGTTATCATCATAATCACTGTACAAATAATTCGTATTAATTATTAACGTTTTTCATCTACAATCTTAATAACAACATTATTATCATGCTTCAACCAATATCACCAGTGACTTCACTAGTATTAATAATAAAAGAATTTTCTTCCGCAGTTTCTATAATGTCATCTAAATCACCCATGACATTTTCCTCTGATACAACGAGTCTGCTGTATGCAGTCATCTTCAATGTTGACAAAGTGTCAGAGATACAATTTTTTATTTGGTACAGATGTAGACGGATAATTTTAAGGCCATTATTTTTGACAGATTCGTCTATTTTATATTCATCGTGTTTTCACAGTAATCTTGGGTATCTAAATTGGATCACCTTGATTGGTTATGGTGTGCGTCAATGGCGGCCAGTGGCGGCAGGCGGACAGTGAAGTTTCGCTGTATTCTTAGTGCGAACTATAAATGACGATTTTTAAAAAAGTTTGTATAAATGCACAATAGACTTAAGTTTGTTAAATTAAAACGAATATAGCAATATTGTTATTATAAGTTTCTAAATAACACTAATGAAAAATACAAGACAAAATTAAGTGTTTCGTATAATTTTATAATTTCGTAAAGAGAGATTGGTTATGGGTGCAAAAAATTTTAAGGGATGAATATATAGCTCATCTGTCTACAAAAATGTATAGTGATATAAACTATATAGTGATCACTCTGAAATATTTGTCATTTATATTGTTTCTATTTGAATACGACAAAAACTTCATGCAGTACAAAGTCGGCAGGAATAGATAGTAAACGATAATTAATTTTAATATGTAGGAATCCCAATTTTTAGAACCCTTTGTATATTATATTATTATTAAGTCACTAATTATTTCTGAAACGGTTATTCTTTGTATAGAGTATAGCATACAATGATAACTAATGCGCTATACGCTCTCCCCTTTAAAGCTATCACACCTATAACTTATCACTCTGTATAATTAAGGCTAGTAAAATACATAGTTATATTTACAGTAATATAATAAGCTAAAATATACACAAAGTCACATTTGTTTTGAATGTTTGGTGATACATTGTAAGCTAGCTTGAAGAGAACTTTAAAATTCCCCGGAACTCGCGCATGAAAAGTTAAACGTAAACTTTCTGACAGGTGCTGGTGTTCCCCAAAGCCGTCCCTTAATAAAATGTTATTTTAAACATAGAATTGTAATGCTTTTATATACCAAAACAATCTGGATTTTAGTATTAATTACTTTCATTTATACTTTGCTAGTTATCTTCAATTATTAAACCATGTTACTGATAGTAATTAAAAATTTCATTAATTATACATAAATGTATAATATACCGACAAAGGTCTAAGAATTTCTAGTCTGAAGATGAACAAATGAATTTATTAAGATCGTCAGAAACGCTGGATACAGGCCGCTTCCTATAGGTCCAATATGATCTATGGGGGAGGACCGACACAGGAGGTTCTACTGCGAAGGTGATGATAATGGTGACAGAATATATTTACCTTTCCCTGATAACAGGACGTTAAATATAAATTTTTATCTATTTCATTTTATCTTAGGAGAAACAACCATTGGTTTTGAATGATTAAATATAGAATTTGTCGTTTTTCGATAAAATTTTAATATTAAACCATTCTTAAAAAGTATGTTTACTAATATTAAATATTTTGGATGTTAAAAATAAATTTCACATGTAATATAGCGCCATCGGCCTCAACTCTGCGAATGCAATTTTTCACTGTTACTTACGCCTGTCGCCACAATTTATTACTCGGGAACGATTTTTCACTACAAATTTATTTTTTATACGCAAAGTTAGTAACAATTTTGATACTACTATATACTTACATAAGAAATAGTCCTCGCGAATTACTAGTTAACTCCAAATAAACAAAAGTAAATCATTTGAAATTACATCCTAATTATTCAGATTTATAAGGAGATTAGTAATTGCATAAGTAAAATTTAATCTAGTGCAGAGAAATATGTAAAAACTACAAAGAAATATGTGTAACAAATTTAAATTTTTTGTATCATCAAAAAGATGTTACTGTTGGAACAGTTTAATTTTAATAAAAATTATAAAAACAGTGTTAATGTTGGTTTATTACTTTTTGTCCTATTGTACTACTTTGTACTGTTGTACCTAGTTACCTAGGCTTGTCTTATAATAAGTATAATTTTCTTCTCCTTCGCGGGTAGTAGCTCTGACAGATACTTGAGTAAGGAGAGTATAGATATATAATAACCAAAATCCATCCAGTAGTTATCTGTAAGAAGTAGCGATAAACCTTTATTTGCCTATTACCTGTAATTTATTTTTATTTGCTATTGATATACAAAAAAGGTTATATAAATAAACTTTTGCTGATATTTTCAACTACATTTGTATTTTCAATAAAATAAATGTAATTTAATATTTAAATGCAGATATGTATAAAAATATTTAACTGTAGGATTTTGATTAATAATAAAAACTGTAGATAATTTAAGAATGAACTTCGGTAAGAAAAATGTTTTAAATTAAAATAAATGTTCATCAATTCACAATAAGCAATCGTACTATTGAAAATGGCGATATTTTATTTCAATTACTTAACTGGTTATGAGTTTGCTTTTACTGTCGTTCTATACATAGGTTTACAGCTTCTTCAGAAAGGTCCCTGGAAACGATTGATTAGTTTTCAAAGCCTATTCGCCATAACAACTCAGTCAATTGACAAATTAATCAACTAATTACGCAATAACATTCGAGATCTTATTCATTCATTTGATATAAATAAAATCAAAACGTTATTAGTATATCTTTCTAATAAATTATTCTGAACTTCAAATACGGAGATGCTATTTTACTTACTACAAAAGTCAAGCATTTGATATATTTACAAATACAAATTAATATATAATATAAAGGTGTAATAAATATTATTATTTACAACTTTTTTAACAAGTTATAATTAAAAAAAATATTGAAATAATTTCTATGTTTATCGTACTTAATATATTACCGATTTTGTTTTTGCGTGTTGTCTTCCATACAAACTTAATGTTCTATAGTAGAAACCATGAACCAACAAGCGGACCGTGGAACATCCACTGACAAGGAGCATAAGCGACCTTGTTAAGACCGTAGTAAAATAAACGTAAGACACCTCCTTCAGGTTATATTAGAAATCTATGGATGAGGCTAGACATTGCCAACACTGCTCTAGTCCTATTACTAATATGATGACGATAATGACGATATTAATGATATTAATAAAACTTAGCTCGCAGTATTAGCAGGTATATACTGTATGAATACAAATTAGCTCTGTTAGCTTATCTTTTCAACCGCACAAGATGGTTACCCGTCTCTCTCCTTTTCTAACCATTTTTATTTTTATTTGTTTTTTCATTGCTTGACTATAAATCATTATATGTTCTCGGTGAGATAGTTATAAGGTAACAACTGTAACTAATTTTATATTTCCAAGCTTCTAAGTTTATACTTTCTTACTGCCTTTTGTTACTGTCTATCCTCAATAAAGTAAATAAATATGAATTAAAACATGTGAAAACTCATATTTTAATCATTCTCTTTGTATCGTTTTATCTAACCTCTATCTATGTTTTTTGAACATGAAAACGTTACTTCAATTGTACGAAAACACATTAATTTTACTTTTTATAACAACATTACTTCGTGTTATTATTAGCGCCGTAAAATGTTTTGCTACCAGTGATAAATTTATTCCTTGTACTGTATTAGCGTTTGTTCACCGGATCTTTACATTATACAGTTTAAATTACGAATAATCCAATGTACAAAGACCTTCTTACGTACCTCTCCAAAGGAACCCATAATTACTATTTACCACAATTCAAACCGTACCTTTGAAAATGACGTGTTTCATTAATAGCTATAAATCATTAAATCTGTTCACAACCTTCATACTTACAAAAGTTGTTTGAATAATTAAGAAAATATTAAAGTGTACTTGTTAAACTGACTTAAAATGAATTCAAATTCAAAATATCTTTATTCGAGTAGGCATTTACACTCGCTTTTGAATCGTAGATTATTTTTAGTTTTTATCATAAGGTTATAAAATTTTTATGCAATATTATTTAGAACTGTCAAAAGTAATTGCCCAATCGCAGTCAAATAGATACAAAATAAAATAAAAGTCATTAAAAACAATGTAACTTAAAATTATTTATAAATATTTGAAAGAGTACCGTCTACCCGTGTTTAGTGTGCGAGCGTATTGTGTGTAATCGATTAGGTCAGAGAGATCGGTGTTGGCCGAGCGGTGTAGGTCGCAAAATTATGTGGCGGCTACTTGGTTCACTATGTTTTCGATATTTCAAGATATTACTAGTTAAAAAAAAATATTTGAGGTCATTATCAAGTTTATATAAAATATGCCATGTATTTATGCAACAGTCATAACACGTTGAATTTTAAGTCAATTGTTTGATGGTCGCTGTTGTTGTTTACCGTGTGCACGGAAACCTCTTTCATATCTTACGAATAAAAAATAGCCAGTTGCTTGAGACTCAACATATTTTTCGGTTAATTTTCTTTCTTTAATACATGTAAATAAACAATATATTTTTATGATGCTATGTTTCCATTGCATTAGCCTACCGATCTCCCTGCTGTTGAGATACAAGACTTCTCTTAGCAGAAGGTAACAATTTCCCTCGTGGACTCTTTGCAGATTGCTGGAAATCATGACCCTTTTGGACCTTTTTAAATTAAGATAACAGTTTCTTACTTATCCTTATACAGTTTCTTATTTAATCTAAAAGTGCATCACTACCGGCAATCGAATCTGCAACCTGCAAATATCGTAATTTTTACTCTTGAATCATTAACGCTTTTATTGCAAAATATTTCTGATACGAACAATAAGAAACTTCATAATCGCAAAGGTATCGGTATTCATTAATACTCGTACGTAAAAAATAACTTTACCTTTAAATTCTAAAACAAAATTTTATGACATTTCCAAATATTTGCCTAATTATATATGTTATTAACTAGAGGCACCCTCTGTATATATATATTCTCGTCTCAGCAATATCTTAGAATTGAAAGTTATCGTTAACTTATATGACACCCAATCTGGAGAAATTTAATTGAAAAAGTAGTTTTTTTATGTGTTACCTATTTAAAAGTTTGCATAAAAATATTTTATTTGCAAATCATGTAAAATATATTCGTTGTTTTGATTTTTAACTTGAAAAATAATTTTTTTCTGTTTTAATCATTCGTTTCATATTAAAAATAAACATTTTTCTATTGCAACATGGAAACAATAAAAAGATAAGTCGAAACATTAATTTCATCCAATGAACACACAAAAGCACTCCTGCCGTCTACACAAGGGTAGATAATACAGAGACAAAAGAGTAGTATTTCAGCTTGGACAAGCACAATATAGTAATTTAAACATGCTTTTTGAAAATAATAACATTAAAAACAAAACAACCTTTTGTACTTATTTAAGCTATGCGATTATAAAGTAATAACGGTTTCGTTGATAACACCAAACATCATTGTTTTATACAATTATTTTTGATACAAATTTTAATTAAAGTTATTTTTAATCTCCAAAAAAAATTATACAAAATCATTTAAAAATCAAATGTTAACATTGTCGAAACTATACAAAACAATGCGTATCTAAGTCTAAGGAAATATAGTATGCATTACACAAAAAAATGTAATAATATTGCTATAATAATATTTGTTGACTATACATATATACATTTAAAAAAAATTCCCCAGAGTTAATGGTATTATGTAACATATTTATCGTTTTACATACAGAACGTTACATTTAGTCAATATAATTTAATAAATTAGTTTTATCTAATATTTTATTTATACTTTCAATCTCGGTTCTAGACATGGATGAGATTGTCTGTTATTTCTGGCGCCAATTAGATATGATAATTAAAACGTGCAAATTAAATATTAACAATTTTTGTGCATACGTAGTAAATTAATTAAACCAACGGACTGTCTCGCATTTCTAAAAGATTCTTAGCGTGAATAAACTGCAAACATGATCCCGGTAAAGGTAAAAATGTGTTGCCTAAAAACTCATGTCGCTCAACCTCATGTGACGGATAGCAGTTTGTGACACTGTATTAAAGATTTATGACTCTGCTAATGTGCTTTTTTGTAAATATATATAAATATCAGATACATTATCCAGAGAATATCGAGATGTAAAAAATCACGTTATCGATATAAGATTTTCTAAAGAATACTTTAGAGTGTTCTTATCACATCTAAACTTTTTATGTTTGCATAATTTATACATTGTATATACTTTACGCATATAAATATCTTTCCAATTACAGCAAATTTATATCACCTCTATCGAATATCACTTTACAATAAAAGCTTGTAATCGTACGCGCGAACACGTAGCAAAAGTTTAATCCGCTGTTCAGTCATTTTAAGCGATTTCTTTGATTATACTCTTATCTAATAAAAGGTTTCTTGTTTTAAAACTTTGTAAGCTGTAATAGGTGAAACGTCATCATCATTCCCATTTCATCCATATATTTATAAATATTTCCAAAAACGAGATTCTTGCGTTAACGAATCTTAATATTTAAACGAAAGGTACTGAAATTTCTAATAAACGTTTGAATTCCAAATTACGTTATCAGCCTGTTTAATTCTTACGACTGCTTAAGTATAGTTATCTGTCGCTTAAACTTAAAACCACATGTGTTCCATTGGACTGGATTATTCGTCCCGAAGGACATCCAAAGTACATTTATTTAATCCACGCATTATACGCGTCGCTGAACACTATACGAGGGAAAATTGTCTTCAAATATTCATGTTATTTCCAATGATTTCAGCTTGATTTTATCTGGCAATAGGTATATACATTTATGATAGCATTTTGTTTTTGAATTGTACACATGTGTGACAATATAAACCATTTCAGTTACAGTTACAGCAACAAATTTTTATCGATATGTTAAGTAAGGTTAATTTACTTTCAATAAAATTAATGTTTTTACATAAACAATAACTTTAAAATAACTTAATGAGTTTCATACTGAAGAGTTGTTACTATTAGAATATAATAAATATTTATAGATGGACAAACGTTAACTTGATTTACAACAGAAAATGATATTCAAGTCATCTCAACAAATAAAACAACAAATAAACCCGAATTGAATGCCAGATAAGAGCACACTTTTAACAATTGCAAGAAATGCTACCGTTGCTCTTAAATAGCAGTGAGCAGGCCGTTAACAAAAAAAACATTGAAAATGCCAAGCATTCTAAATTTAAAGTTATATTTTTCGTCGCTATTAACAGAAAATATTTAAAGTATCGTATATATATTAACACATAAATATCATGTCATGAAATTCGACAAACACATAAATTAACACATTTCTTTGAAAAAGTAAACAGTTTTTAAAAGACATGTTTAAAAACGAGATGATAGACGAATAAAATAATAATTTTTCCATTTGAAATTTATTTTTAAGGAACAAAGAAACAAATTTCTAACTTATTCATCATTCTTCTGAATTATAAATAAACGCAGCTCAAAATCGTTAGAAATGTACAAGATTTTTTTTGTTACTTTGCCGTTCTGTGAATAAATTGCGAATTGTCACATTTAAATAAACCTATCATGTTTATAAAATGGGATATAATTTAATAAAATCATAATAATTTTAAACGACATTCTTTAAGATGAAAGAAACATAATACGAAGACTAACTATAGGTAAAATAGTTATATTGTGCGAGCTAGCAATAAACCTCAATAGTGTTAATAATCAATAATTGTCCATAAGCAATATTATATTGATCCTTTTTATGTAACGTCTGTGAATTGTAATATGATTTTTCTGCTTTCTTTTTGTATTAAAAACCTTTAATTATCTATCTATACTATAAATGAGATTTAGTTTAACTACAGTATTGCTTTGTATAATTTCTTTCAGTCGTTACTTTTCCACATAAAGAAATTAGTAAATTATGATTTACTAAAATGCTGCTTTAATAAAATACTTTGTTACGGGCAATTGGGTTTTGGTGTCCTTTTAAGTAGCTTGTGACTGTTATTCTGTTAAAACGTAGAAATAGAAGCCATCTTTATTAATTTTAGCGTAACTAAAAAAAATCTACATAACAATGAAGTTGATGAATTTCTTTGGAAATAACTCATTGACATTTGACGGTGTAACGCTTTTGTGTAATTTGTCAATGTCGCCGAGTTTCAGAACGTATAAGCAAAGGCAAATCAAACAAGTCCCTCGTTACTGATTTACAGCATCTAAAAAAAGAGCGAAATGCGGTGTTATTTCACAACATTATACAAGAGAAATCCTAAAATAAAAATTAAAAACGAGCTATATTTGTTAAAGGTGTAAAAGCTTTAAAAGAGGGAATATGTAGCATATTCTCAGCAAAAAGTTCGAAAACTTTAATTCCTATCTCCACTCACCTTGTATAAAGTGATCAACTCTGAAATATGTTAAATGAGTTTATTTTTTCTACCGGAATGCGACAAGCCAACAACTTCTAGCGTTCAGTAGGAACAGACGGTAATTAAAAAATAATTTTAGTTTGTAGTAAAAAAGCTTCATAATCATGTCGTGTTTTATAATTGCTCAAATCATTGATATTTGAAAATGGTTTACAATTAATTGTCAACAAATCATCCGTATAAATTACATTAGAAGACTCAAGTATGTGATTAAATCTAAGTAAGACTATATTTTACCACCTAGACAGCAATGGTGATGGATAAGGTCGGTGTATTAAGCCGATGACAGCTTAGGGGCAGACCCTGGATGCGGGCAGCGCAAGTGGCAATATTTGGGGAGGCCTGTCTTGCAGGGCGTGTCTATAAACTGAAAATAAGAAGGCTCTATAAAATTCATAGGTTAATAAAAGTTCTTACGTACATGTGTATTTCCTAGATTAAGAAATTCACAACGTACAATAAGTCATATCGAATATTCTAGTTTATGCTAATACATAATAATAGTACAGAATGAAATTTATTAGAAACTACTTACAAAATCATTCGTTTACTTATTTAAATTTACGAAATGTAATTTTAGTATGTCGCTGGCAGCCTTATCACTTATCAAGTGTGTTACAGTAGTCAATAATCTTCTCTCTGTGCTAAATAATAAAAGATTTAAACTCAAGTTGAACTACGTCAATTAATTATCAATAATTATGAATATTTATCATTCGTAAGGGAATGGATAGAAGAATAGAAATAAAAACTTCGGTAAGAATTTTTTTTTTCAGAACAAACACGGAAAAGTCTTTTTTTCTAATAATAAACCACCTGTTAAATCACTTTATATGAAGCCAAAGTAATACACGACGATTTTTGCTTCTCCCTTTCCGCCTGCTTTATTCTCTCCATTCCGATATTACGTAAAGGGAAGTGAGGATTTAAGCCTTATATATTTACTGCTACCTTAATGCCTTTCACGTAACGAAAGTTGTGGTATTGATGTAATAAAATAATCTCTGTTTATTATTACTATTGTGGACTGTTTGATTTTTGTTTATTTAGCATATTTATAATATTATAGACGTGGTGAGTGAGCAGCGGTAGAGGGTTGAGACTTGCGATAGTATGTAGCGAGTTCCATTCCCGGGATACAGTGATATATTATTTCACTTTGTGCATTAAATATTTAGGATTGCAATTACACCCAAAAAGTTTCAAGAGAATAGGCAGGAGCGTCTTCTGCGAACCATGATACCACAATGCGATCGCCAAACCGCTTGCCAAGCGTGGCGATCATAGTATATCTCCTCATCTATATGCCTTGCAGTGGACATCTATGGGCTAAAACGACGACGACGACAAGTGGTGACAACAGTAAGTGTTTTAGTAGAATTGTGCCAAAGACGAATTTTTCTTACTTCTTGTGTAAGGTAAATTAAAATGAAGTTCAATAATAAAGTAAATAAGAAAATAAGGTTCAAACAAACATTGTCAAATATACAATTTTTTACCTGTTCGAGCCAAATGTAAACATATCTAGTCGATCTCATAGTGAAGTTTTCTATAAACCACAATACATAATACGATATTACAAATAATTTTATTCAAACTTCTGAACACAGAGTTCGACTTCGTAAATATTTATTAAGTAGTACTTTTACCTTTTCCATACTATGGTTGTCTGTAAGAGATTGCCTTGTGTTATACGACCGCCCATTGTTTTATACTTTTTTGTATATTATTGTAAAACTTATTAAATGTATCTTAACGTGTACAACAAAGAATATTAAATAAAAATAAATAAGTTTCTAATGTTAACATTGTCTTCATTTCGTCCTTGGAACTCCCAATACTGGACATACGTTTTCTACGCTGCGCTTGCCAACCCGTTATCTCCATTCCAGAACCTTAATGTCACAGTGACCATCTATTTTACGTTTTAGGTTGTCTGCCTACCTGGCAGCTTTTAAATTTCACTTTGATAAAATGTCAATATTAATAATCGCATCTATACCTTTCGATCATATTTAATAATGCTTAATGAAACAATGAAAAACCAGAGCGAAGTATATTTTTAACATGCAAAGATTCATCCTATTTAACTTCCATAGTATACTTACGAATAACTTTAGTGGGGTATTTAAGCCGAAGTTACGAATACCCCAGTCTGCAACAACAGCAGTAAACAACGCTCTATCTCCGAAACGACGGGCCACGAGCGCTGCCAAATTGCCTGATATGCCTCTCCTAGCCTCCTCTTTGAATAATACTATAACAAACTCGTCTAACAGACCAAATACGAGGATCGTTGTTTTATTAATAAACGAACATTAAATAATTTCCTAAAGCAGAGATTTTGCTCTTGCTTTTAAACGTATAAACCTAATGTAGTAAAAATTAATTAAATGTCCTTTTTAAATATTCAATGCGATTAATAGTTTATTCAATTTCATTATAACATTTATTTAAAAAAAATGTATTCTAAGAAATGGACGAAGACCTTAATCGACATTTCACTTAAAGGAAATGTCGTTACAGATAAGCCCTAACCCACCGCACCCCACAAACCTACTTCAAAGACTGATTTTATATTTATAGCGATATTACACTCGGCTCGCTTGACTTTAGGAAAGCTAAACTTGTTAATGTTATCTCTGATGATAGACGCCGACTCAATGAGTGCGCAAAACGTAATAGTTGTAATTATTTCTATAATTAGTACTGCGGCTTCAAATTAAACGAAGTAATTAATGTAAGTAAAACTAATGAAGTGTAGAGCATAATACATGTAAAATAGTTTATTACTAAATAATATTTTAAAGCAGATTACGTAATTGTTTTGATTGTCATTACAACACGAATAGAATCGTTAAATAATCATTTATCGCTAAGACGACAGTGAACAGACGTTATTTTCGAAATCTTTGATAAAAATGTCTTTATGAAAGCAAGTTTTGAATAAGTCGTTCAATTTATCGGTTCAGCTGTGATTGCGAGTTATGGACCGAGCGAGAAAAGTTTCTGCTATATAATCTTGAAAGTCTCTGAATTATTTTTTGTTACATACACATTCATATTGAAATAATATTCATAATGTTAATAATATATCAAGTTCACAATTTTTTTTCTTTTTTTTCCTAGCTGACATTTTGGTGTATTTAATTATTAAAATTGACAAAGATGAGTAATATTTATTATCATAATAAGTTGTAAGAAAAAAGATTTAAGAAGAAATTGTGAGAAGAACTGTAACATAGTAACGTTAGCGTCCCCAGGCGATGACATGGCTACGGTATTACGTTACTCCGTTCTCATCCTAGAGGCATTACGTCAGATTGAGGAAGTCGAGGACAAGTTGATAAATAGGCAGTCGTTGAAGGGTTACTTCATCATTGTAAGGAAATTGAATTTGCTTGCTTAGATTTTGTGCGACTTAAAATAAAAACCTATAGACATAGTTACATAGGTTAAAAATAATACAAACGAAAATAATTATTTTTTCCAATGTTTTATTTAATTATAAAAGCTACTTGAGTAACATATTATTACTGACTTAGTCTAAATATACGTTTGTTTTTCTGCTATATGTTTTTTTCTAATACTCTTAACCAGTATAACCCTATATTTATTTAAAAAAACTTATATTAAAATTTCAAGCCTTAAAAATTGGCATGTGGTTTAGTTTTATGCTCGACATTTAATAAAAATTAAATGATTTATGATTAAATGATATTTATTCACAAGAATTGAGATATTTTATACAGCTAGTCTTGGCTCATGATATCCATGGATTACGTAGTAAAACAGTTTGTCGTAATAAAAATGCATTTTGTAAATTTTTATTACAAATTAATTTATTTCAACAATGCTGTTTATATTTTTGTTTAAAATCTTAGAAATTAATTTATGATATGTATTTTAAAGGAAAGGTCTCTATGGTAACATTAAGTTTTTGTTTATGCAACATTAAGCACATAGATAACAAAGTTCTTAGTTTCTTTTAGCAATTTTAACTGTAGAACTCGATTTAACATTTATCTTTTCAAGTCTTGAAAGTGGTCATTACAGTAAAGCAGGAACAATTATCCACACGAATAAAAGCATTTAGACTGAAGATATCACAATGGAACATCCATTTTCGTGTTTAACGACGTGCTTAATTTAAATAAAGTGTGAAGGTTACCGATCTCTACCCGCCTTCAGAGTAACGCGATTTGAAGTGTTTGTCTGCACTTATATTAAGTTTTGTGTGCGTAATACGTACTGTCCATCAAACTATCTACTGAGATCATGATGAAAGGCTATAAAAATGCCTAAATTATTACATAGTAAAATTAAAACACCTTGATCGACCTCTCCTTTTCAGGAGAGTACCACCGTGATGATCTTATCTGCCGCAAATGAATAGCGCTTGTTTTGTTTAATGTATTAAGGTAATAAAAGCAAAATTATCTCACTCGGGCGAGCTCAACGCTTAAAGCGATCAGACGTGTCACACGACTTTCCCGCCTCCTTCAGCAGCTGACGCAGTCTCGGGGAAGTCCGAGGTCACTTTCGACACTCCAAACGCTAAGCGCAAGAATTCCTTACACCAGGGTGTAAGATAGCGAACCTAATTTCAAGAGAAAATGTTGAGACACGTCTGATCGATCCAAGCGCTGTGCTCATCATCTGCAGCTGACGCCGCTTAATTTTTTTAAAAGAGTATATCAGAAGGTCGTCCCTAAGATCAGTGATTACACCGCGTTTCGTATTCCGACACCAGTCGCGCATCGTCGCAGTTTACCCCCACCCCGGGGCGGGGTCGCTGTCCGTGTGTGACTAGGCACTGTCTCCCTCACACGGCGCCCCATCGTGGATTGTTTTAGGAACATAAGGCAGGTAAGACTATGGCTACTAGGTGCCTTTTACGGACGCCGGGTGACGCCGTATCCATACATCCGAATAGGATTCAATCTTCACCGAGTGTAGTTAGATTTATTGACGCGTTCCTACGCTCAATAACGCAGGCTAACCTCTCTCCGAACAATGTTATTAGGCATAGGGGCGCCCGATTTCCATCTAGATCACTTTGATTTGACTCCGCGTCTATCCGCGCTTCATCGATCATTCCATGCTCACAGTGTTTTTCCCCCTGCAAATCGACGGGAAGATGCTAAGTGTTCAAGACACGCCTCACTCAACCTTGCCAATGGCGCAGTCCTGGCATCATTATACGGGTCGAAGAAGACCCTATCATCTCTTTTCGCTATAAGATGGCCCAAATGCAACCGGAAGTGTTTAAAGCAAATGCCAAGGACCGTCTCACCTGTTTCCTGGATAATTAAGCGCAGTCATCTGATGCTCCGGTGTGCTATGGAGCCGAATATATTCTAGCCGAAAATCCGGATCTAAGCGAAGGCTCCTAGGACTAAACCTCCCTCCGAGTACTTACGCCCGGATTCTGAGATGGAGGTGGACGGACCGAAACCAGTCCCCGAGAGCGACGGCATCACCCTCTTCACCGGTAAGAGGAAGAGACCGCTCTGTGCTGCATCTTTCCTTAAAGGTTTAGAAGCCCGCTTCAAAAACCTTTCTCTCTCCTCCGCCTCCGCCTCCACTCCCACAGCCACTTCAGCCAGCGCTGAACCTATCTACCCGAGAGGCATGCCTATTACTACCGCTGCCGTTATTTCGGCGACTCACTAAAAGCAGCCGAAGTCTGCAAAGCCCCACACCGAGGCTCCATTGCCTGTCAAGGAACTATAAGCACTCGCGCAATACTTATCAAATATGTCATGTAATATTTGATAAACATTGATAATAAACCTTGGCAAGGTTTGTATTTTAGCCGCGAAACTCTGCAAAGCGTCCAGTCGATCGGAGGGCTTTCTCTGTATTCCGGAACAATCTAAATTTAAATTGATACTGCTCACCGTATCACCGTCAGGGCACTTGCTACACATCGTGCCCACATACATTACTTATATATTCACAACACCGGCGGTGGCGCTCGCCTAGCCCTCGTTTAAGCGAGGGTATTCAGAAGAGATCCGTGTCTCTCCCGGCCACAGAGTAGTCTTCCTATTGTAAAAGGTACACTTACCCTATACAAACTACAGGGGTATTGTCTTTCTTCGTGCATACGTTTGCGTTGTAACTGGGATACGATCGCTCAGCGTTAGTTTTTCTCCCGTGGACCTCTTTTTTAGTCGAACTGAATATCGATGAAGCTGCACAAAGCCTAAAACGGCTAGCAGCATAGCATCATTAACATCAAATACAAGCATTTGCATTTGAATTTGATGTGTTTGATGTTCCTGGTCGATGAGGTGTAGTGTAAGTTATGCAAAGCGAGGACTATTAGCTGTCGGGGGCAACACGTGCCTCTCCTGACCGCTCTCAGTTAAACGCGTGCTAGGTGGGCGCGGCCACCGTGTTATAAGAATAAGTGTAATGAATGTTTGGTGCATGGTGCCCGATGGGTGCTCGAAGAGGCGAATGTCCTGACGTCGTAACAGGGAGTGAATTTTTTATTAATTCCGTTTTTTGGGCGGCAAGAAGTGCCGAGTGCTTCGCGATGCAGAAAAAGCGTTCCGAAGGACCGAAAGCTTTGCGGAGGTTAGCTGAAAATATACACACCTCGTCGAGGTCTATATTGGAAACGTATTGCACGAGAGCTTTTAGTTTCTCGGCAGGGAATGGAGATTTGGCATGGGGCTTGATGGATTTCGTCTGCTCCGTGTGAGCCGCCGGAACTATAGAAGAAAGGGGAGCGGGCTTGATTTTGGCTTAGAGTGGCTTAGCTCAACCTGACTCAGCTGGCGACGGAGCGAGAGAAAGGATTTCGAAGCGGCTCGAAACTTTTGGGGGAGGATGCAGCGCGGAGCGGCTTCTCCTCCTTTTCGGTGTCGACGGTGATGCCGTCGCTCGCGGGGACTGGTTTCAGTCCATCGACCTCCATCTCCGAATCCGAGCTTAAATACTTAGACCCGGAGGTGTAGTATGGGGAGCTGTCGCTCAGATCCGAATTTTCAGCTGGTGTGTGTTTAGGCGCTACATAGCGCACTGAGGTATCCGGTGACTGCGGTAAGTCACTCAAAAGACGGATGGGACAGTCCTACGTATCCGCCTTGTACCAATCCAGGTATTTTGGGCCATCTTACGGCCGAAAGAGATGATGGGGTGCTCGCCAAAGAGGAACCGTATAATGGCGCCAGGACTACACTATTGTAATGAGGTAGGGTGTCGTGGATAACAAACACATGGCTTCTCTTTGCTGGACGGCAGGGGGAAGGACACTGCGGGCACGGAACGATACAGGTAAACGCGGATAAGTGGCGCAGTCGAAATTAGGTGACCCAGACGATCACCCCTTTGCCGAACAGTGAATGCCGAACAGAAATGACGACAACATACTACTGATGTCGTTACGCAAAAACGCAAAATGCGAACAGATCAACAGATTTTATTTAAGCACACGCTCGGACGCGGCCTGCTCCTTGACTTTGCATGACGGAGGAGCCGTCCCAACCGACGAGACAGGAGCAGCACAGGTTACGACGGAAGTCGCGAACCGAACGTGCGATCACTGCCGGCTCTCAGGGACGACCTTTAGACGTTCTTCTTCATTGATAGAAACTATAAGCTACGTCAGCTACTTTAACAGACGAAGACACTCCAAACGCTGAACGCAGGAGCTCCTTAGACCGGAGTGTAAGATACTATATACGATGTAAGATACAGATAGAAGTGTAAGAATTTACTTGCAAATCAGCAATACATATGATTTTGTATTTTTAACCTTTGGAACACAGCTAAGCTGTTGATAAACTGTATTGCTTACCACACGATCCATGCCACATTCATAAAATTACTAAATCAAGCATAATAAATAATTAGGTTTTGAATCCATTTTGAACTAAAATTGTAAAGAAGTAAAAAAACCGACATGGCCTGCACCTACATAAAAAGTAAAATTGAATGTATAGACTGATGGCGATTAAAGAAATATAATTTCTCAGATAAAGTAATAAGCAAATTCAATTCACAGTTTACACAAAGGAAATGTATAATCAAATAAAGTTAATGGACGCGTCTTCATACATAACGCCTTATTTCTCTTCGACTTCGCCTGAAGATATTACGTGTAGACATTGATAAATGATTTTCGTAAATCAATTTACTTTGTCCTATATAATATGGTACTTCTATTAGACAATGTGTACTTGGAAATGTGTTCTAAAACCATAGCGTGTCTGGTTTTCGAGAAGGTTTAGAAGTTTAACATTAATAAATATTTCTTTACTTGGGATTTCTCTATAAAAACGAATCAGTAATTAGGAGAGCTATGGATGAACGAAATTAACCGTAATAAGGCAACGAATTGGCATGTTTGTGGCAGTAGCCTGGTTTTGGAGAGGAGATCATAGACAACATAAAAGTCCACCCATTCACAAAAAACTTGGTAAAGTTATTTGTAAAACATCATTGAAGGAGGCCTATGTACCGGCAGTAGACGTTGTACGGCTGAAATTATGATGATGTTTTTTATCAGATTTGAAAATTAATTAATCAGCTTTCCCCGGTGTATCATATACATATTTTTTTGTTTAAAGTAACATACATGGCTGTCATCGAAATTTAGACACGTGACGAAGCCAAAACCATTTATTTCCCGGATAGCGTCAGAAACATAGACAGCGCTTCCTAACGTCGATAACAAACGACCGCATGTATATACTACACGCCCGATTCAGCTCAGTTTCCCAGATGCTTTATCAACTTGGTTTCCGAAAATCGTCTGTTAAATGTCAGTTGATATAAATTTTTTACGGAAACTTAAAGAGTAACTGAAAATGGTACATGTAATAAATTTTATTTCTTCCGAAAGTATGATTAATTCAGTGATCAAAATACCAAATGTATTTCGGAAATAATATTTAATTAGAATTTTTTTTTTCTATTAAATAATTAACAGGATACAATTCACAGTGTTTAGCAATTGTACCATTAACAATAAAGTAGGTTTTTGTATTTTACATCTATTTAAACCGATCGTGGTACCATCCGTTTTTCATAAATAATTTAAACTATATTATTAACAATTAACTTAAAATGTTAACTTAAAACATACTTCTATAAATTCGTATATAGAACAGATTATATTGTTCTTTGTAATTAAAATTTAAAAATAAAATTTTAAGAATGACGTTATGAGTGTCGAGAGATCCTCATATACAAACCAGACTATACATAACTTCGTTTCCTTATGCATATATGTACATATATAAACAGCCATACACATATATAAACAACCTTTAATAATGCTCTCATGAGTTATTTCGCGAAAAATTGAAGCTAAATTTTTTCTTTCTAATATTATTTCTCAATAGCGGTAATAATGAAAAAAATTCGCGCTATCGAACGAATGAAACGCATTACAAATTACAACGGAGAAGCGAATAGACTTAACGTTCATTGACTTTTTTCTGTGATAAATTTAAAATGTACATTTTATTTCCCTTACTCAAGGATATAGGCAATGATTGATGAAACGCGTGTCTCCATTTATTTCCTCTAGATAATCTCGTTCTTCCAAGCTGGAGAATATGAGAGTTGAAATAACAACTGAAATTTTCCTGCTCTTGTGCTATTGATAAATGTGGGCCGTTTATCGTCACTCGTGGCTGCTCCCAAATAGGATTTAAGATCTATCCAATTATAGGTTGCAAACTTTATCATGATAATAAAATAAAACCGATTTATTACAATTTTCGGCAAACAAAATTTTTGATTAACATATAAAGAACAATACATCGATACAAAGAAGGAAACTTATGATTAATAAGTTGATTTTTTGTATAATTACTATTTCAGAATAACTTAAAAAGCGATATATAATGTAATAAAAACATGTAATACGATAAAAACCTCTAAAGACAATTACAATCAAAGTTTATGTCTTGTATTATATGCTTGGATTTAAATATTGAGACAAAAATGGTAAACACGATTTGTTTTTAACTTTATTTATTTTTAATGAACTCTGTACGATTTATCCTTTTGAATTTTTCACATCCTTCACCTCCTGCAACCCGTAAGACAGAAGCTGTTTTACTTCTTCGTCTGCTTGGAATACGATATTACAATATGAAGAACTAAATCTTTTGATTATGACTTTTTTAATTTAAAACGTGTAAGTGTAATTGATATGTTCCATAACATTACTCTTTCAACCTAGGTATGGACCAAACATTAATGAACACCGCAAGAGTATTGAACAAACACCCGTCCTAGTAGCCCATACCTATTATTCGCATCTCATGTAAGTGAACTGAATTCTTATGATATAATAAAATACTTAAGGGTTTACTCCCCTTTTGTGACAATCCAAAATATGATACATATTGATATTGTTAGTTTGATTAAAAAAAAATTGCAAGGTCAGTAAAATTATTATATTCTAATATTTTCAATTTATTTAATTTAAAATAAGATTCGCAGATATGCAATCGCCACTTTTATAACTAATTAACTCTAGAATAATATTATTTTTATATAAAATTATTATTTACGTAACTCTTTAAAAGTAGGAATTTCAAAAACTTCACCCTTTTTTTACACGCAGTTAAAAAATCTCTACCACAAATCTAAATAAAAACTGCAATATAATAATGTGCAAACATGTATAAAAATAATAATATTGGTCTATCTTCAAATGTCATGGTAAAATATTTTTTTATTAGAATTAATAAAGGGGTTCACTTGTTGGAAGCATTTTATTTAAGAATATATATTACATAGGTATTATTATGTCATGTATGTTATTAAGTTATTATTATGTAATATGTATGTTATACATTATATAAGTTATTATTATGTTATTCAAATATCTCGCGCTTATTTTTATATAAGCTTAATCACTTTAAGCTAGCCAAACAGGGATTAACGAAACTCACCTTGCTGAAAATTCATCGCCTCCATATCGTAGCGGTAATTACTTTTGAATATTCATAACTCTGTAAATCGCCTTCCTCGTAAGCGTTTTAAATTTTTAAACCTATATTATTTATATTTCAAAATGGACGAATAACCTATAAAGCATTATGTATGCGCGGTTCCTAAGACACGAATTCACCGACTTAATAAATCTTTTTAACGTAGGTAATAAAAACAATGTATGCTCTTTTATTATAGGATCACAAATAATGTTCCGAAAACTCCTATTGCTAGATTTAAAGAAAATGTTTTATTGCTAAAAGTACATTGGAATTGATTTCATAAAGATAAACTTTGGTTGAAACCAAATGATGTTTGCCTCCTGGCTGTTCATGTGTCATGTTTTCAATTTTTATTAAATATATCTTCTTTTAATCCAACAGACGGCCACTGGAAGGCATAAATCTAATAGTCATTAATTAAAATTCACGTAACTTTGTTCTCCATACTTTTATTCTCTCCTCTACTCACCTAAAAGAAAACCTGCGCACGGCGCTTTAAAAATGTTTATTTCATTATTTTAGAAACAGTTGACGACTTCTGCTTTTTGTACAACATCTCTTTAGTAAAGTTAATAATCTGTGAAGGTGGCTTATGTCCAGTAGATGACGTTTTCAGGCAGAAGTGATGATGACTATGAAACTTAAAAGATAAAAAAACTTAAATGGCTAGTGAATTAAAAACTATTTTATTGTTTCTTTTCAAATTTTGAATATAAACGAAACTTTGGTGCGATATGTATCAATACGGTTCCTAAAATGGATGAATCTTTTTCAATATTCTGAATGTCGGGATATAACTTTTAACCCCAGTAGTCAACTCTGGGCCTAAAAGATTATTTTAGAATGTCAACTGATAGGAAGAACGTTGTTTTGTTTTTATTTCTTTATTATAACGAAAAAATCGACTAGGTAAATTTCAATCAAAACCGTTTCATGTTAAGTGTTTTTATTATTAAACGACAGAGATTAAATATTTAATTAATTTTTTTTAATTTTTATTTAATATGCAACAAAAAAAAATAATTTCGCCATTGCAACATACAAATGCGCACTGAAAGACATAGTCTTACCCATAAATATCTACGTGGAATAAACCATAATCGCCACGTTTGACATGCGGGTTGGCGATCGCAGTGTGGTATTACAGTACGCAGGGAACGCTGCTACCTGTCCTCTGGAAACTGTTTGTGAAGCAGTGGCAATTAATAATAAACAAACATTAAATGTAATAACGCAACATAGAACAAAATGTTCTCTGAATAATAATATAACAAGCTATGAGTGACGATGCTTAAAACTTTTCACGTATAATGTATATTTATTCAATTAATTAATAGCAGATATTTTACTATTAAAATCAAAAAAATGGGAAAAATCGTCCAGGGCTTACAGCAAGGCATTTAAGCAGAAGTTACGATGTTGCCCAAACCCCTATAGCTGCTGTAAATAACGGTCTATCTCGGAAACGGGGCGATGCGAATGCTGCCAAATTGCCTGGCATGCTTCTTCGGGCCTTTGCTTTGAATATTATTATAACAAATCGTAAATATAACGCGGAAAAGCAAAACTCCATGGAACTGTTATAACATTTTTATTCGTGAAAATTAAAAAAATAACATTGTTCTATTATATTTACTACGGAGGACGCTTTTTAGTAAAGAAAATAAGGCTTAAACACCACCTTATGTATATCGTCGTCATTGTTTCAGCTCATAGACACCCACTGCCATGCTTAGGCCCCCCCAAAAATATCTTTGAGGGATATACCATAATCAGAACGCTTGGCAGGCCGATTAGCAATCGCAGTGTGGTATTATGGTACTCAGAGAACGCTGCTGCCCATCCTCTGGAAACGTATTTGTGGGCAGTGATAATTCTACATAATTAATGCACAAAGTGTGTATGATATAACAGGATTCGGACCCGTGACTTACGCTGACAAATCTGTCCCTAATTTAACTAACTCTTTTTCTTATAATACCTTTTTCCTTGAGCTGAAGGGCGTCATTATAAGATTTCTCAATTTGATACCGATTTTCAAATTAGACTTTTCTGATTTTTTCTTAACGTACTCACAATAATTAATTGACAGTGTAAAATAGACTAAATTTATATTTCATAAATAAACTAATACAAACCTAAATGCAAATGAACCTTTAATACAGTATATTGCGTCTCAAAAAGTTTGCTTTAAATTTAACCATCGATATTTATGTCAACTATACAAATACGAAAATGTTTTTTATGGCAAAGTTTGTAGGCTTCCTTAAGAGCCTTGGCTCTGGCCGCTACATTACCGGAATGAGAAGTCGTCGAGTTCTTAGAAAACTTTTGTAGACGCAACATAGAGTGACCTGGTACAAGGACCACCGAAAGAGAACTTTGGCTTTATTTGTCCTCGTAATGTATTTAAAATTTCGTATAGTTTCATGGTATTAATATTCAAATAATTAATCAAATCTTTATTTTAATACCTTCGACAAAAATATAATAAAGAAAATCAACTTAAAATAACTATAACCTAAAATAATTATTGACTAATAAGTTAATAAACAGTTTATTTGGAGCTAAATGATATAGAAGCAATTAAAGATTTTCACATATATTAACCATATAGTGATAATTTCTACTAAAAAGCCGAGGCAAACTTATTTACCCCTGATCCGCAGCCCATCTATCACGTCATCACATTGAATCCACATAGAGCATCGGCTTGGGCCAGTCTCTAACCTCGGGCCGGTCATTTATGTTGATTTCTCTTAACTTCAGCGTGGCCACGGTTGCTGAGCCTATTCGCCACGGCAAGGGAAATTAGGGGGATATAGGGGGATAAAGGGAGTTCTGCAGGGAAAGTAAGAAACTAGTGCCTTAACTATGCTCTTAATACAAACATAATACGAGTGTCCCAATATTACTTAAACCAAACAAAAACTAGCCGATGATAAGTTTAATCTGCGCTTTAAATCTCCATAGACATTTTATCATAAAGACAACAGAACGTAACACTTTAAACAGTTATGCAATTTAATATTTCGTATTATGTTTGTCAATTATAATAAGAGCATTCTCAAATTTATAAATAATGTGACTATAACTATATGAACTCTGAATTTCTTAAATTAACATAAACAAATCAAACATTTCCCCCTTTCTCCTTGAAAACTAAATTAAAATAGTTTCTCTTGTTGAATTATAGATCCATTTATCTATGTCAGTTACTTACATAATTTTGTAGGGTTGCCTTTTATGGTGAGGAATTACGTTTCTGTCGGCGTAATAAATTGTCTTAACACTCAATTCGAAGTCTTAAAAAATTTAATTACTATTATTTTATAAATTTTAACGCCATTGTTAAAAAACAAGCTTCAATCTGCTTATAATAGACATAACTTATCATCAAAGACATCATCCAATCATTTTATGCTCTCTTATGAATAATAATTAAGAAGTTCCAATCAAGGGTTTATTTTGAATGTTATTATTGTACTAATTAAACCTTTTAACACCGTTATGTTAATTGTGATTAGTATTATAAAGAATGACCATAAATTTTATTGTTTTTTACAACACTACTATAAGTATACCTCTTACTATACGTAATGGATGAGAAAATGGTAAAAATTATTTATATTTTACGAAGTACTTTGGTTGGACTCGACAAACGTAGGAGAATGGATGGATCCACGGCTTATTGTCTTAGTTAAAGTAAAATCTAATATGAATTCAAATTGGTACTATATATGCATATGATCGAGTAAATTAATTAATATGATGTGTGTGATAATAATGTTTTGGATAAACCGTAAATTTTGTGTTACATAGTATGAAAAATTTTAATGAGATTAACCATAAAATGATGTTATTTTTTTCACAGAACATTTGTGTATACATTATACATGTATAAGTAAAATTTTCCATATTAATGAAAGTTAATAAAAATCCGGAATAAGGCGATCCTTAGACGAACGAAATTAACCGACAAGGCCCAACGAATTGATAAATTTAATTGGTAGTGGGCAGCCCATGTAGTGCACACAAAAGGACCGCCGGCCGCCGGCTGCTCGGGCAAAAAGATACTAGAGTGGAGACCCGAGACCGCCAAGCGCAGCGAAGGACAGTCGACCTTAAGGTCAGATTACCTAGTATAGGCGTCAGAAAACGCTGGGTGCAGGTAGCCAAACCGATTTTATTGCTAATCTATTGGGGGAGGAGACTAAGTCCACCTGTGGACGTCCTACGACTGAAATAATGTTTAATAAAAATAATGGACGGAACTTCAACAAAGACATCTTATTTACTCGGTGTTTGGCACTGGTCGGTGTAACATTTGAAGATGCTCCGTGGAAGAGTGAAACACGTGTAGAATAAATTAACGGTGGTAGTCGTGTTTCGCATTGTTTACCGCATGCGCATTTATTAGCGGGCTGGCGGGCGGTGCACTTCATTGCACGACTACTGCTGCATAGCGGAAGTAGCTATATATTAGTCCCTTTCTTAGTTAGGATGGACTTCCGCAAGGTAACGCCTGAATCTATTAGATAGATACTTATTTACTTACGTAAACAAATCATAAAAATACTGTAGCTGATATATGACAGAAAATTTAAAAAATAACGAAACAGTAATACCACCAACTTTATTTTTTTTTAAATAATGTTACGATTTGACTACTTAGAGCGGCGTGTTGTCGTGAAAATGACTGATCCGAAAGTGATACAATACAGGCAAAGCAATCTATTCTATTTAATTTTATAAGCCATAAAATCTTTTATTCCTTCGTGGAGTTGTCTTTATAGCTCCCGTGTGTTATAGCTCTTGTTAATATTTTACGATATCTTTTATAATAACTTCTTCAAAAATCTCATTATGTATGTATCAATTTAAACATGGAATCAATTTATCTATCTAATCTTTTCATATTTTTCCGTCTAAAAACAAATTATTTTGAAGAGAAAAATAGTTATTTGTAAAAACTAAACTGTATGTTTTCATTTTAAAGGAGATAACACCGATGTAAATAGAGAAATGTTAGTAAAATCAGAAAGAGATAACGTTTGTTAAAACTATTATTATTGCGTTCTTGAGAATTAATTTAATAAATGTATCGTGTAATTTAGTTAAAAGTATTGTATGAACAAAAGTTAAAATAAAAACATTACAGGTAAAAATTTGTAATAAATCTTAAAAACTTAAATTGATATTTACATACATAGTTGAATATGTACTATCTATAAGTTTTTTTTTTAAATATTTCCCCAACGAATTTGCAGTAATGAATTTTTTTTCACTGCGTATTGTTTAATAACAGGTATAGCCAGTTTGTTTTGGCAACTACCGATAATTATTCAATATTATGAATAATTACAGGTAGTTGACAAAGAGACTGGCGACAGTTTATCGATTTAATTTTCAATATTACTTGTATTGTAAATTTTTGTTATAAATTTGCTATATATTTTATTTATAAAACTGTAATAAAGCAGAGCAGATACGAGATTTTATTCACTGCCTTAAATTTCATCTATGTATTTTCCACGCGATAGCCACGTTCCGCGAAAATATTTTATACAGATCCTGTCATTTCATTGCATTTTTTATTGGTAATTGTTTTTGTTGAATTTCTAATAAAGTTTACCGTAATACGATTAAGAAAATACCCGTCTTTGTACAAATAAGGTGTTCTTTTTTTAAATGCTGAATGTTGAATAATATTTTATCATTTTAAACAAGAGCAAAGTTTGTCCTCGTCGATTGATGCTGACTTTTTAATTTAGAAATATTTCGAGGATTATTCACTATAACATTATAACAACAATTAGGAATCCTATGTAATCATGGATATTATTGTCATATTAATTATTAACATATTGCAAAAACAATCTAAATGAGCGAAATATTTTAAAATATGTCGCAATTTTAACATCATAATAAAAATAATAAAGCAAGGGATGATAATAAAGCAGCATCTGGAAGTATCAATTATTTTTATTTAGACGGAAAAATGTTAATGTCAAATTTAGAGAAACAGGATTTAATAAGCATCAAAAAATAGCGTTAGCAAATTTCGCGGCTGTGAGGTGTTGTGAAGTTCTAAGAATCCCGGTAACCTTGACTTACTATTGTTTTACCGGTTTGAGAGGCCGCTGAGTTTTTCTCTTTTCGGTGAAGGCTCCATGAAGTGACTATCAGCCGTCGATGATGCCGCCTAACCTCGTCTAGGCCGGTTGCTATTGCCTAGCTAATATCAATACTACTACGGAAAGCGTTAGTACTGGGGGATGAAATGACGAAAGAAACTCCAGAAACGCTTCTATCTAAAATGATCGGGTGTTGGCGTCCCCTGTGACACACGATCCGATCTCGTTTCCGACGAGATAAATTGTTTAACGAATGGCGACGATGACGGTGGGCCGTGTACGTATCTTGACTTGTGCTCGTCGCGTAGTCTGGAAATTCGACTGTGTCTCAGTCTCGGAGCGAAGCGGCGTTTGAATATACTGGGTGTGACGTATTATGACAAAGCCAAACTAATGAATTGATTTCCGTTTAAAGAACTGGGCGATTGTTGACAGTTCCATATTGACATGACAACAACTTGAACTTCATTTCTTATGTACCACGGTGCACCCGTTGCCCCACGCATGAACCTGTTCTGTACGATTTGAGAGTTTGAATACGCGGATTATCATTTGCGAAACATCGGATTTCGTATGAAAACGGGTCTGTTCTTTGAGAGATTTTGGAATCTTCCAGAAGGCGTTTTGGGACGGTTTGATTTTCAAGACGGTGTCATTCCATCTCTCGTTCCGAACTTGGGCGATGCGCACTCTGGGTTCATGCTGAAATTACGCATATACCTGCGGTTCGGTTCGGAGGAAAAACGATCATGGGTGCGCACGGCTGTATGCTTACGCCTCAGAAGGCATTTTCCATATTTACATCACTCAAAAATTATTGAACGGATTATACCTAGAGATTAGTAAAAAAATAAATTAGGGATTTATATCTACATGTAGAATGCTTCTTAGTGCCTTATATACCAGTGATGACTTAAACCACTGAAACACGGTCTCTCATTTCGGGCCTCATTGACAAAAAGCTCGAGATTAATCTACGAAATCTAATCGAGAATGATGATATTCCTAAACGTACAAAAGTAACAAATATGGACCAACGAATTGGCAAGTTTAAGTGGCAGTGGTTGCCTGCCCATAACTCGCAGAACAGACCGCCTTAGCGATTAGGTTATAGAGCAGAGACCATGGACCACCATGCTAGGACATCTGACACTGTATGCATGCCGCTTTCAACCGGTCGATCCTCGTATGCCTGTAAAATCTATCATGTTTCAATTGTTGCGCAATTGAATTATATGTTAAAGACATTTTGAGTTATCATATATCATATCATTAGATGAATTATCTAATGAACATGAGATATAATTGCGTAATAAGCTTTATCAAACCTATGTTTCCCATCGATAATAATTACGTTGTTTATATTCTAAAGAATATTTCTAGTATGAACAATCGACTAAAAAAATTCATTCATTAAAACATTATTTATCCATCTTGGATCATTCATGTTGATCACCCGTATACATTACGAGAAGAAAGATAGAAGAGCTTAATATGAGATATTAGAAGCAAACAGAATTTTCCTATAATGTCACCCTTTAAAGTAAAATCGTGTTTAATTCGATACATCTATGGAATCTGATCCTATGTATTCGCATATTATTGAAAAATATGTCATTACAACAAAATTTCGATCTTCCGCTATCATCGTTAAATATTTACCAAATTGCATTGATTTTATTATAACAAACATAAATATTTTATGAAAAAAAGTTGAACTTGTACGAAATAAGGTTAAATCAAAATAATGGGTTTAAGTACTGAAAAAGGGATTCGTTGGAGTACATCTAATGAAAGGGTTAAGTAGGGGTGTATAATAGCTCTGTTGTACAAAAGATTACGTGCGGTACGCCGCAAACGAGCAAAGGATAAAAGTAACCGTTTCTAGTTGCCCGAACGAACAGGAGCAAACCGTGCCAATATCACAGTAATACGTTGTCAGATTTTTCTCTTCAGCAATACTGGTTTATTAAGAATTAAATTGTGTTGAAAAATTGTGTAAAAATTACAACAAAAATAATTTATTTCTTTTTTATTTAATTGGTTTATAATAACATCTACTTATTGAAAAAAGTCTCAAGGTCTACATAAATTAACGAGTTACTTGTGCAGGCGAAGGCCATTGGGACAAAAAGGTTCTCTAGTGGAGACCACTAGCCGTTAGTCGTGACGTTGGTACGCACGCGGGAAGTCTGTCATTGTGGCCATCTTTGGAGGAAGACTGTGCCTTGCAGAGGGCGTCTATCGGCTCACAGAAATGAATGAATGAAATGCCAAAATATCAGTCAACGTTCGATATTTGCACTATGTGGACGCGTTCTCTTGTTCTTATTTTTTTAATTTTGAAAAACTTACTGATATATACATTTTAAAATAGAAACAAGTAACCATTTATAGGTTTTTACATGTAAGTTACATGACACTTTTAAGTAAAAGTTATGAATAATATAATAAGTAAATGTACTACTATTTTTATTATTACGTCGCCACCGACTTAGGTTAAATTACTTCGCAAAGAAATTTACTTAATAACCGTCACACCATAATAGTATTTATGTTAAGAGGATCAACGTCGAATGTTTTGCAAATTGTGAAAACTTTCTTGCTTGCTCGCGCCACGTGCGAAGTTTGTTTATAATAAGAGAAAGCTGGTCACCCTGAGTAGGAGCATTGAACTAAATTTCCTTAAGTGGGTTCTTGTGTTAATTATTTTTATTTAACCTGCTACTTGACGTGCATTTGATCTAATGTAACATCTCTTGTGAATTACTTGTGTTCTTTTTAAATACAATCAAAAATGAAATCGTTTAGTTTTGAAACAGTTTCAGATGAGTTCTGTGCAAAACGTCTATCTCTTCAATTTTAGTTCCTTCTTCGAGTTTTAATTCCTATCTTTTTATGAAATTGTTAAAGAAAGTAATTTACATAACAAACAAGAAAGGCTTCAGATTTACATAAATAATTCAATATTTGAAACACTTTGGACTTTAGACCCTGATCTACGAAAATAATACTTGAAAACATAAAGATTTCATTTCGTTATTTTATTTAATCTTTATACATTAACTGGACATAATATATATGAAAAAAATAAATACAAGCGACCGTGTTATTGCAAAACTTAATGAAACAGGTTTTTTAAGATGAATTTATTTATCATTAAATAAAATTAAACAGGGTAATGTATTTGTATTTTACTTACAATTATTACAAAAAGTTACAACGCTGATCACTATGTATTACTTCACTTTATTTTAAACAAATAGAATCTAATACAAAAATTTTTTCACCACATATGTCTAGAAGTAATACATACATATGCGCTAAAAAGTGAATAAAAAAACCAAAGAATGCAGTAAAGTTTTCAGTATTAATAATTAAAAAAAAATACTAGTAAAATTGCATTACATATTTCCAAAGTAAACATATATGTTATAGAGTACACATAAAAAGGATAATAACATTTCATTACCCTAAAATACAATGCAATGGTTTAAATAGAAATAACAGTGCACTATTGTCGCGACTTCAATAAAGTGAAGTCTATATAAAATTACAGTACATTGAACAGTCCAGTGCGCTGGCTACAGTACAAAAGAACAATGTTACTCTCTACGTGAGGCACAAAGACTAGTGCCGGTCTTGCTACATATGTTTTTCTCCCGCTTTTAAGAAAATTAAGCATTAATACAATTAAACTGCACTATAATCTATAAATTGCCGTTAATGCCTAATCCTAATACAGGCACCTATGCTTAAAAAGAGGTTCCAGCGAGCAGGACATGATAAATGCTATATTTTTTTAATTATGTTACATAATTAACTTCTCGCAGTACAGGCTGCAGCGACAGAGAGTAAATAAAAATTAATTTCAACTACTATACTATCATTAAGTTTTTCATTATTTCTGAATCCATTTGTTTTTGGATAAGGTCAACCAAACATTATTTTACATCAAGTGAGCAATATGTATGAAGTACATCAAAACTTTTACATATAATAAATATGCCTTTTTCCAATCATTCCTGTTTCAAAGGATATTAGCAAAAGCAGCTGAAGTATATTTTAGCACAATACAAGTCGGGTAATTTATATAATCAAATATTTCTTATGTTCAATATTGTAATGTGATTCGACTATTTCGTAGTTGATCGTCGCGGAATTTATTTTGATATTTTTACTTTTCAAAAGATGTTTGAATAAAACCAACACTAATAAACGAGTACAATAAAGTATATTAAATAAAATAAATAATAAGAAAGAAAAAACAAAAGCTTATTCACGGTTAAAAATAATTTAATGAACTGTAATATTTTGTCAACTATTAGGATATCATACGATTACGATAGAACCGTAGTTTAAATCACTACGAATATGGAAACATCTAAGATTTAATAACTTTTGCCTAAATTACGATGATTTATAAAAGTTGTTACAAGGATGTTGTATTGTAACACTGAATGTCAGTTTTGTATAAAATAAATTAAACACTTTAGTCTAAATAGTTACTAAATATTTAAACATCGTGTACAGCAGCCAGAGTAGCACGACAATATAATTTTCCATAAAGGTTTTTGTGATTAAATATTTTACAATGGTAATTTCATCGTACTATAACATAAAATAGATACCTAAAACGTTACCAATCCTCGCAAAATATCTTGAACATATAATTCAACTTCGCAGCAGTTGCAACATTAAGATTTTACAGGCATACAAAGATAACCTGGCCGGTCAAAAGCGGCCTGCATTCAGCGTTTTCCGAGAATCTAGCTTGCTAGTCCGTGGTCTAAATTTCAAAATCTAAATGTATTTAATTGTATGTAATTTTATCACATGTTTTTTTCATTTTCATTATCGTCTTTCATACATCGTATGATCTTTCGTTCTTTTCATTCTTGCCACCATTCTTCTCTCTTTCCCTTTTGCTCTGTAACGCCTTTTATACATCCCTCATTACTCTTTTACATTTTTATTATTTTATTTCTATATAGGATTATTACAATATTACTTTGTTTTAAATTATTTTTTTTTGTTTTTGTTGTTTACATTTTTATTAGCTTTTATTTTTATCTATTACTTTACTTATCATTTTTCTACAGAGTAGGAGGAACTCTTCTTTGGTTTTTTCTTCTCTTATCAGGAAGGCTATTGATTCCTCCCTGTATTGGTTAGTATTCGTTAGTCTAGGCATCTCGTCTCGGTTCGATCTTAAAGAGAAATCTCTAGTAAAGCACTCTCCACTGCTCGTTGAGTGAGGATAATCATGTCAATGAGGCTCGAAATAAAAGACGGTGACGGTTTAAGTCATCGCTGGTAACAAATGTTAATCGTAGACCTACGTTACAAAGCACTAAGGAGCATTCTACATGTAAATATAAAAATCATTTTTTTTTCTACTATTCTCTAGGTAAAATTTGTTTAGTAATTTTTGGGTGATGTAAATATGTAATATACATTCCGAGTCGCAAGCATGTTGCCATACGCCCCATGATCGTTTCTCATCCGAATCGAGCCGCAGGTATATGCAACAACTCAAGCATGAGCCCAAAGAGCGCATCGTCTTAGTCTGGAACGAGAGATGGAATGACACCATCTCGAAAATCAAACTGTCCCAACATATAAGCTATGAAGTTCAATTATTAATAGTTCCATGGTAATATGGAACTACCAACAATCGCCCAGGTCTTTAAATGGACGTCAATTCATTAGTTCGACTTTGCTGCTCCATACACAAATTTATTGATAGTAGGTGCCGCCATCTATGTACAATTCGATCACATCCCGTTTTGAAACCGAGACACGTATTCGAGTTTTAAGACGACGTGACGACTATAAAACAAGCCACATACAGTGCCCACCTTCATCGTCGCCGTTCGATAAACAACCGGTCTTGTTGGAAACGAGGATCGTATATCACAAGGGACGCCACCAACCCTCGACCATACTTGATAAAACCTTACCGAAGTTTCTTTCGCCACTTCTTCTTCCTGCGCTAATGTTTTCTGAAATAGTAATAGTAATATTAGCCAGGCAATAGTAACCGGCTAAGCAGAGATTCGGTCGTCGGGAGTCCTTGTGTCAGAATGCTAAGCAGATATTATCGACAAGTGACAGCCCTAGCCGTGGCCCCCTCGCAACCTCGAGCCTAGTCACTTTATGGAGTGTTCTCCGAAGCGATCTAAATTATTAGCTGCTTCCAAATTCGGTAAGATAACAGTATGGAGGAAAGAGGAACCGAAAAAGAGGAAAATGGAATGAAAGAATGTGGCAAACTAAATGTGAAAAGTAAAAAAAAAATAATGAAAGAATTTAAGATGAATGGATGTAGAGTGCGGAAATAAAATAAGATGTGAAAAAATTATTGAACGTACAGAAATGACCCCGTTCTTCCACAAGATAAGTGAACGAGAGGCTCCTAATAACGGGGGCCATTAAAAAAAAGATAACAGTATGTAGCAGTCGGAGACGAGGCTCCTCCGGGAACCCTCAAACTTCGCTATTTTAAAGGACGTGTTAGGCCAGCCGCATTCTGCGCTCTCCCATCTCAAACCCGTGGAATTTCCAAAGGCCATTCGTGCAACGTCGAAAGTTTGCTCGAAAATTGTAACTATGATTACTGCGTATTCATGAAATATTCTGTTTCTCATAAATATGTTAGTTTAACATTTTTCATCTAAATAAAAGCAATTGATACCTGCAGATACTGTTTTAACCCTACCTCTTGTTTTATTGAAGTAACTTCGACAGATTTAATTTTTTTTAGTTCTTATAGATTTTTTGTTCAAAATATTAATATATAATATGACAATCATGATTACATAGAATTCCTAATTGTTATTATGGTAAGATTGTGAATGATCATCGAATTGTTCCTAAAGTTTAATGTCAACACCAATTGATGAAGACAAACTATGTTCTTGTTTGAAATGATAAAGTATTATTCAACATTTAGCATCAATTTATAAATATAGAACACCATATTACTACAAAGATTGACATTTTCTTAATCTTGGGCTGGCAATCATATCATGGTATAATTTATTAGACATCTGACAAAAAGAATTTCCAATAAAACATGCAATGAAATGTCGGAATCTGTAAAATATTTTCGCGGAACGTAGCTATTGTGTGGAAAATACATGGATGAAATTTAAGGCAGTGGATAAAATTTCATATCTGCTCTGCTTTATTACAGTTTTATAAATAAAATATAAAGCAAATTAATAACAAAAATTTACAATTGAAGTAACAATGAAATTTAAATCGATAAACTGTCGCCACTCTTTTTGGCAACTACCTATAATTATTCATAATATTGAATAATTATTGGTAGTTGCCAAAACAATCTGGCTATACCTGCTATTAAACAAAACGCAATGAAAAAAATTTATTAATGCAAATCCGTTGGGGTAATATTTTAAAAAAAACTTTATATAATCGGTACATTTTCTAAACACAATACAACTATGTTTGTAAATATCAATTTTACCTTCTAAGACCTAATACTAACTTTTGACTTTTTTAATTTAACTTTTGTTTATTATTCAATATAACAAATTTACTTTCATAAAAGTCAACTAAAAAACGTTATCTGTTTCTGGTATAATATCTCCCTATTTACATTGCTGCTATCCCCCTTATACTAAAAATGCACAGTTGAGTTTTAAACTTTTCTTCTTTTTAAAATAATCTGTTTTTTGGCAGAAAAATATCCGAAGATTGGATGGAAAAGTCAATTCAATATTTAAATTGATACTCAATATACATTTAATGAGATTTTTGTTGAAGTTAGTATAAAAGATAAGAGCTAAAAACACACGGCAGCAATAAAAACACAACTTCACGAAGGAATAAAAGATTTTATTGCATATAAAGTTAAATAGAATAAATTGTTTTGCCTATGTTGTATCACTTACGGATGTCATTTCCACGACAAACAAGCCGTTCTAAGCACAAAATCGTTGCATACTTTAATATAAAAGGTAAAAATAAATAAGCTCGGTAGTATAGGTTTGTATCTTTTATATTTATTTTAGTATCAACTGTCAACTTTATAGATTTTACTGATTGACTATTTTTTGGCATGAAATGGTAAATACAATTCATTTCTGCCCTCGAAAGTCCATGGATGGACAGCTTGAAGCGCCTGTGTCCATCTTTTTCCGAAGTCATTACTAATTTGGTAATTTGACCTTAACAAGGTCATCTGTCCGACGCTGCGCTTGCCGGCCCGTGATCTCCACTCGAGTATCCTAAGGTCATAGCGGCCATCTGTTCTGCGCGTTGCATGACCTGCCCACTTCTACTTCTACTTGCCAATCCACTGGGCTAGGTTGATTACTAATTTTTTATAAACATATGTATATGTGTTTTAATTTTGTGTTAAAATCTGTGAAGAAAGTAACGTGTTGTTTTAAGATGTTGCATGACAAAATGGTGACGATATATCCAAAACATTATTATCACACATATCATATTAATTAATTTACTCGATATGTCAATACGATTTCATGTTAAAATTTACTTCTACAAAGACAATATGCCCGTGGGTCTTTCCATTCTTCTACATTTGTTGAGTACATCCAAAGTACTTCCCAAAATATAAATGATTTTTACTATTTTCCTCATTCATTACCTATAATAAAAGAAATATTTATAATAGTGTTGTAATCCAAATACTTTCTAATTTTTGTTCATTCTTTACAATACTAGTAATCATTAATATAACGATGTAAAAAAGTTTAATTAGGGCGGTAATGATATTATAAATAAATCCCTGTTTAAAACTTCTTAAATGTCGTTTATTAATAGGCATAAAAAGATTGGTCGATGTTTTGACTAAAGTGATGCCTGTTATAAGAAGATTGATACTTCTCTTTAAAAAATAGCTTTAAAATATACACCATAACAGTAATTATAATTTTTAAGACTTCGAGTTTTGTTTTGTATTGAGTATTAACACAATTTATCACGCCGACAGAAACGTAATTCCTCACCATAAAAGGCAATCCTACCAAATTATGTAAGTAACTGACATAGATAAATGGATCTATAATTCAACAAGAGAAACTATTCTAATTTAGTCTTTGAGGAGAAAGGGGAGTTTGAGGATGAAGATGTTTGATTTATTTATGTTATCTTAATAAATTCATAGTTCATAGTAATATATTTGAAACGGTTTTTATTTATATTTGACAAGCATAGTTAATACGAAATAATACAACGCATACCTATTTTAAGCGTTATGTTCGTCCAGTCTTTATGATAAAATGTAAATGAAGATTTAATGCGCAGAAAGAACATATCGTCAGGATTATGGATATATGATTTAACTTGCATAGTTACACTAGTAATATACTTGTATTAAAGGCAGAGATAAGATACTAGATTATTTGCCATACCGCAATGTCAAGGCGAAAGGGCTCATTAGCCGTTATCTGGACAGCCACCCAAAATCCATCGATTAGTCGACTTTAGAGGCGAACAAGTGGGCTGTAGAGGAAGGTATGTGCGTTTGTCGAAGGAGAGGATTGTCAGTCTCTAAAAGGGGAAGTACCAGGTATGCCGCAGCGATAGCCTGTGACGTGTGCATCAAGGCCGAATTTTAACTGATAGTGGAGCGATAGATCTGCCAAGGCTAAGAAGTATAGTGGGTTTGAAACAAGCGCCGTTCAAAAAAGAGAGAATTTTCCTCCTTAGTCCCAACTGGTTTGCAGATATGTAAAAACGTTCCCGGGGCACCGCCATAGTGATGATCATGTGACATCGTCCGCGTTAAATGGTTGCAAGTCCGTCGCAACTCGTCTTTGCCGTCCTGCGCTTCGCTTGGCGATCCGGGAACCTCGCCTAACCCGCAAGACTCTAGCTGCTGTCTATCCTGCCCGCTATGTGGTCCACTGCCACTTCAACTTGCTAACTCGTTGAACTACGTACTTTTCGTTTGTACTCGGATCTCCTCATTCCTGATTCGATTTTATACAGACTTCACGGGCATAGCCCTTGCTGTAGATCTTTGTCTTAAAGCACTAAAAGATACTAGACGAGATCTCGTATTTTTATGTGTGAAACAGTATAAAAGAACGTTTAAAAACAAATCTGACACAATTAAGGAATGTTACATATTAAGAATTTATAAATAAAATTTAGCAAACCTGTAAAGCCAAGAAATAAAACTAAACGTCGTATAGATAAGAAAGTAGTGTCGTTTATTGTCAAATTATCATCTTACCTAAAATATTCGTAAGCCTGATATTTCTACGTTTTTACATAGTATCACTATAAGACAATACTTCACTATATTTCGTGAGTTTATACAATTAAAGAACAAAGTACTACGTATCGACACATTATACCTTTGTACTAAAAAACAGACAGAATTACATGCTAATCGAGGCGTGATATATACGAAGCAAGTTTTACTTAACAATCAGAATCTTGTAGCAATTATAATTAACACATATCCTTTACCATATACTTCTTGTTAATTTTACATTATGTCCTTAGACGGAGAAAGATTGAGGTCGCGGAAAGTCGTTAAATGTGGATCGGTCGTCGTGACGACCGTTGACAAGATGATGATTTCAACTCTAATTTCTTACGCTTAAAGTAATAAAGAATCATGGTAATATGTTCAAGATTGGAATAAACAATAACGTGATTTTAAAAGCATTTTTCAATAAAATTAACCATTTATCATATATTTCCGTCAAAGAAATAACATTACATGCGTAAAGTTCATAACATCAATAAATAATAAAAAATGCAATTTAGTGAGTCGCATAATTATCATACAAATGTTTTCATACGGTAATCTCCATAGAACAACAAATATTATGTCGTAGATTTTTATATTACTTGCTTACATTCTCCTAAAAATGTCGTAAAAGTAGCGCTCTCAACGAGGACAATTTTCTGCCTGAGCGAATGTCCTACCATCGGAACATGCAAAATAGTTAGTTCATGAATACGTCTTCTAATTTATATTTACCGTACATTTTACAATATATCCATTATAGTTTTAGCTACCTTCTTACAACACTAACCTATAGATAATAACTTATTTTTATTGTTAATAACATATATTACCACAGAAAGCTTTACATCCAGATTAATTAGAAATATAATAAAAAATATTTTTCTTTTAGAACTGTAAAAATATTATTAAGTACATAATTTTTTATAAACGTAGATAGTCTGTGAAGAACTGGAAAACAAAATTAGGTCTACCTTGTAATCTTTGGCTCGTCAACACGGTCAAACACTAACAAAAAAGTAATGTGCAACAAATATGTTTAGATGTGTATACGTGCACGTGTGTGCACAGATAAACATGTGTAGGTTGTGTGTTTTATGTGAATTTAAGTTTAAATTTAGTTATGACCTTTTTTCTAACACATTTTCTACCCGAACCTAACGAATAGTTTTTTTTAAATGGATAGACAATATAATGGGCTGTATTTTTAAGTTAGAACCTATTAGTTTGGAACTAAGTTAATTACTGCAGAATATTTATACAGGCTCCAACACTCACAAAGAGAATTAAACAATATAAATTTATATTTAAAAGGTTCCAGCGGGCGCGCCTGGCTCTGGATTTATGATTTTAATAAAATACTTCCAGCGACTCACTATGAATGTAAGGATATGAAATCATTTATACACTTAAGGGCAGTGTTTTATTAAACTTTAGAACGAAAAAACTAGACTTTAGTTCATATGCTTTCTCACAAAACATTAATTATATCATAAAAATTTATGAAAATAATTAGATTTATCGGAATAAGTTAATTTTTACATTATCGTGTGTTATAATAACAAATACTAGTAGATTTTTTACAGATATCATTATATGCATTTCCCATAAATTTCCAATAACACAGATTGGAACGAAATGGGCCGAGACCATGTTTCAGTGCTGTATATCATCCATGGTAACAGACAGTGAGGGGTACTGGACGTAATGAAATTTCTTAATTTCCCGAACGCTGAATAATTAAGATGGTATAATCAAAGAAGAAAAAGTAAAAAATAATCATATAACATATTGATAAATAACAGCTGCAAAACTAAATTTGCAATATTAATAATTTCAAAAATAACAAGCAAAGACCGAAAAATAGTAGTACGAGTATCGTGCAGTCATAATAAATTTTCATTAAGTGCCAGTTTCTACTTCTTCTAATTTTAGTTTCTCTACTTAAATTACTGAATGCAGCAATATCGGTCCGCTGTAAATAACTGTTGCTTTAATGACAAGTTTATTCTAGAGTGAATTTAAAATAGATCGTATTTTTCTTTGCTCGAATAAAATACGTGGGCATTGTCGACTCCAAAAGACGGTGACAGTCGAGGATTCGATTTCTAGCTGCACAAAATGTAATTTATACATCGTACACTATTATACCATGCAAATATAGTGATTTTTTATACTCGTAAAAGTTTTAAGAGGGTAAATATAAAGCTTATTTGGCATCAAAAAGCTTCAAATCTAACCTATTTTCAATCACACAGTAACCTAAATTTTGAAAACGTTTTTTTTCTTGTTGAACGATTACTTGACAGCAAATAAGGTATACATTTTTTTAACATGTATAACCAATCACCTTACATAATATCATCACTCCTCAGCAACAGTGCAGGATGGCCTCGCAAGCAATCCAGCAACTGTGGATTCGAAAATTCTTAAAATATATGACGTCCACCAATATGCGGAGTGACGGGTATTTATGAGAAAAAGTTTTTTCTCGTAAGTGGCAACGTTACAAGTTTTACGCAAATGGCAAACAACAATCTACGTATCTTGTCGTAAAATTGTAATGCATCCTTTATCTTTGTAGACCTGTACACTGTCGATTTTTACACGATATTTAAAAAAAAACTTGTCATTTTAAAGGAAAAGCTAGAGAAAAGCATAATTTACTATTTGAAAAATCTAACATCTCTTAACTTATAAAACAAAATTACAAAGAGCATCTTTATATTTTAACTATATTTAATAGGCAAGATTCCCGATATACTTTAGTAGCGTCGGAGTATGCTTTTACAAGAAAATGACGTAAATCAAATGGCAAAGTATAGCGCAGATGGTTATCGCAAAAGCGATGACTTAATTGAATCGATAGTAGAAAGAAATGGTAATTCAAGCATTTGCATTCACTTGTTACCGTTTGCACAACTACGTGCAAGCAGCTAATGGTGAAAAATCAATGACATCATATACATGATAATTGGTTATAGGTCTATAGGCCCCGAAGGTGTAAATGTACAGGATAATTTACATTCACCCCGCATAAAACATTGATTTTTTGAAAGAATGTATATACCATACACGAATTGGCAGCAAATGAGTTATACATTCACCCTTTTAACATTTTTTTTTTATATATCCACTCAACCTAAATTTTATTATTAACGCATATAAGAGTATTACTATTGTTTGTATACCAGATTCGCAGGATGATTGTCCCAACAATCATGACGAAAAGTAATACCGTACCACTGTAGTTATTATATAAAGGCCAAATGATCGAGAAACTGTTTCTCTTAAAGTTCATGCAAAAATGAAAAATAGTCACATCGCACTTTGTTCATCGTCAGTTCCACCCGGCCCGCGTACCACAAATGTCACATAAGAAAACGACCATGTATCACTGCACTCCGACTTCGTGTGTCTTATAAAAGTGAATCACAACGTACAAGGAATCCCGTAAACTTACGCTTTATAGTTTTTTTATTTATTTCAACCCTTACATTTTATTATCAATAACTTATTTCATTTATTCAAAAAATATTTTTACTATTAGTCGTCGTTTTTTTTTAAATATATCATTATTAAACACTTTATTTCATAAAAGATAATGCGGTAATATGTGTGTATAAATGATTTATTGCCTTCTCTTATCTTGTAGCTGACTATTTAGAGACTTTTATATTTCTTAATTCATATATTATTAACATTTAGTTTGAGGTTAGAGATTGCATAATTATGCCCGGGGCAGTGCACGCTTACTATAGGCAAATATGTATGCATTGCTATATGAAACGTATGAGGATGTGAAAATGTTTAATATGCATTATCACTAAAAATTGCACATCCAAGTACATGTGTACAAGTACATACATGATTAAGTTAAAATTAATTTCAGTAATTTATTAAATAAAATATATTAATTCCCAAAATAGGGAGTTTTATACCCATATATAGATATCCTATATAAGACAAGTACATTTTATAGCATATGAAAAATTTTTAAGCAGCGCGCAATCGGATAAAATGATAAATAGATAAAATGTCACGGATGGACTCCTTAATTTTGTTTACGTGGCATAGACATTTTCGTGCTGCTCTGTACCGAAAAAACTGTAATTACCTTGTTTAGAAAATTATATATTAGCACTGTAATAGTCGCCAACATTCTCGCTACAGAGGATGTCTGTGTAGGCAACGTTAATTAAATTTGATTTTCTTTTTGTGGTACAGTAAATGCGGTTAAGTAATTTGTTTAGGGAATAGCGCCGGAGACTTCAGAAGACTAACAAAACAGGCCGTATCTGAGTGGAATAATAATCGCCTTCTTTGTCCTCTTGTATATTCTGCTACGTTTATTTTTTAATTTTAATACGAAAATGTATACTCTGCAAACTCTAGAACAATCCATTATCATTTAAATTATATATTTCAACGAAGATATTTGAGACGAGTAACACTTCTAGGTAGATAAATCTTAAAACTATAAACTCGCTGACACTTTGATTTGTCTACTAACATTAAATTTTATAGTATCAAAGGGTAATAATATTTAAGTAAAAATTTCTCACAACTCGCTGGTTAACGAATTCATAGGAACCTATGCAACTTCTAAAAGGAACTAACCTTTTACATATGCCTAATAAAAAAAGGATGTAAAGTTTTATTCCTAATTGTAATCTATTTATGATAGTAAGTAATTAAAAAAATATAATTGAATGAATAATAAATTAAAAGTATGTGTAATGTTAAGACGTATGGAGAGTCATCTTAAGGTTACACTTGAGACTGACTGTACATAGAAAAGTATAAAATTTTAAATCACTGCTGCTCGAAAACGGCGAATAAACATCGGGATGTATATTCTAATCAAGCAAATTCTTAATAGAAATCTTCTCTGATTCTTCTCAAGCCTCCTCTTACAAAGGATTCTCTAAAAGGTGGCTTGTGTCCTTATAATTAAATAATTAACAACAATAACCATAGCGTTAACTTTTTTAACTTAAATCACTACATGCATTAATTAAAGTAAAAGTACTGAACATTATTAAAAGGAAATTTTACAATACGTTATCTACACGTGGTTAATTTGGATTGATATTGGACGATTCAAAAGTGCGTGTAAATTAATACCTTTATAAACAAAAACAAAAGTCAACTACAGTTATAATAAATTTACCCACAACATATAAACATTCCTTGTTGTTCTGAATGAAATGGTATCCAGCTATGTGTGCGTCAAATTTTTTTACAATTAATTGTTGATGGATGCGTAGTTTGTGCGTAACAAAACACACTACATTAGGCACAGTCTGTTTTGTAGTGTGTTAAGTCGAAATAATAGAATAATAAATAAAATTAATTATTTTAGAAGTAATTGTTAATGGATGCATATTTCATTAATATTGCTCTCAGTTAATAGTGTAGAGGATATCGCGACTTTAGTATGTATTATATTTGCTCCACTGCAGGACATTACGTATAAGAGAAGATTGATGGTTCACATTCCTTTATTTTATTTCCTGCGAGTAATCTCGCTGTCTCTTGCTAAAGGATAGATAAGCCGGATATAAGGCAGCAATTTTCTTTAACTATACAAAAAATGTCGCTCATATAATGTAACTATCATATACATTGATATTGCTTTGTTATTATGTTGAGAGTAAAATATTGCATGAGATAATCTGCAATGACTTGACAAGTAAGATATCCAAGGCAATTGATTTACAGAATCTATGACAATGTCGCATAAAGGCTTGCCACTTGATACACGTCATACTCTCGGTAAATTTACTGGATACGGCGTCACTATAAATGAAACATTATATTACCACTCGGACCACTTACAAATATATTGGTCAAAGGCCTCTCCTGTTAGGAAGTATGTGCCAATTTTCTCCAGACTTCATTCGGGGCAGAGCAGTTTTTTCATTTAAACATATTCAGACAATACTGCTGCCCATTATTCGCCGATATTTTCACTCAGCCGTGTCTTATGTCAACCACGAGAGGAGAGGGTAGGTTGGGTCTATAGTATACATTGATACCACCTCGAAATAAAGAGTATTGAGCAATACTATATGTCCCGGAAATAAAAAAAATATAGTATTAAGCAATAACAGCCAGCAATACATGTATATAGCAACCTAGAAAAAATCTAATTAAAACGTATGAATCTTAAAAAATAAACACAAGAAGTGCCGGCCAGTTCCAACGCTATGTGTATGTGTTATGTGGTTGAAATTAATAATTAAATATTTCGTTTTTATTATTTAAATAAAATAAAAGATACTACCTGTTCCCCTCCTAATGAAACTGTACGTGTCAAAACTAATCATCGTAGCCTTCTCAAAAATAATGAAGGTAAATATGAATGATCCTAAAAAGATTAATTTCCATCAAGAGGAAATTCCCTCGGCGTATAATTGGAGGTAAGAAATTTCGTTAGGCAGTTTGATCTTTTCAGACAGTCTCGACTTCGTCTAGAGATGATAATTAAGAACATTTGGCTCCGCTTGATTCATTCCTTTTTTTGCATGTCTCAGTTTTCAAACAATCTTCTGAATTCCGTATTCTAAAATTTTAAGTCACATTTCATAATTAATTCCTATACATAATTGTCAAGTTTACGACTTTAAAGATGAATTCACGCTTGTCGCTAAAATGTAAATTGCATCTGACCTTACAGATAACTTTTATTAATAAAATTAATATTTGCATTATAAATACATTTATTAATTTGTTGGAATTAGTAAAATAAATGTAGAAAAATAATTAGAATGTTAAAATGATAATTAAAATATTTAAAATATTCTAAGACCATTAATGAAAATTTAAATTAGCTGAAAATTTAAAAATTGTCATCCATAACGTCATTTTCATAAGAAATACCAATTATCTTTATATATTTATCCAGAACAGTAAACGTTTAAAAGCAAATTCAGTACTTTTCCATGTCTTTGCATTCATTATTACTCTATGGTTGCCATATTGAGCACACGCGACCAGATGGTCCCGTGCATTCGAAGCGCAATACCGACTATTGTCTACAGGCATGAATATTTTTCTATCTTATTGTAGTAGGATATTGGAATTCCAGTACTTACTGAACACGAACGGCACCGGAATGCCAACATAAAGAATCATAAAATACTTTTTTTTTCATGAACAGTATTTGTTTTCCTTACTAGCATACAGTGATGATTAGCGCATAACCTAATGGCAAGTAACAAGGTATCATACTTTGTTACTTTGGTATACAACATTCTGTGACATTTGCAGACTCCGCGGGTTTGAAGTCCTTACCACGGGCATTGAGAGCACATAGCCTAGTATTCCCGAGGAAGCCCAGGCCCAGGCGTCTACATACTACTATTTGACCAGATTTGGAACCCAAGCTCTTAGATCGCCTCAGCAAACGCTCAATGGAGTGACTAAGATACTATGTTCGCCAGACAAGTTACTTCCATTACAAAATTATTTATTAATTAATTTTAGCATGTGAAAGGAGCAGAAGCACGTATTAGACGACAAAACTTTGAAGTAAATTTAAAGGTGTGTTCACATGATTACTGTTGTCTATGGTCTGCAATTGCGTTTTAATCTAAAAATTGGTCATTATTTGAACTACTATCAATTTCTGAGTTACTGATATTAATAACTAGCCTTTTCCCACCACACATAACCCGCACTGCCTTTTATAGTTATTATTTCAGAGAATCTATTCTTGGTAACTTCTAACACGTTTATGAAAATATTTTGTCCATGTTCTATAGCTATAAGAACTATTTAAAAAGATTAAATATGTACTTTTTATTTAATGAATGCTCCTCTTATGAACCTTCCTTGCTGGTGGAATTTCATAAAATTCGGTTTAAGCCAACCTTTACTCTGAAAGGAATAATTCTTAAATCTTAAATTTTATAGTATTTATTTTAGAATCTACGACATCTCTTGAAAATAAATTAGTTCAAAACACTGTAGAAGCGAAGGATTAAAAGATCAAATAACTTAAAAGTGACCTTAATATTCATGCGAAAATGAGAACACGTCCGTACCATACCAACGACAGACATAGACTGGCATAGACTGACATTTTTTGTCGACTTGAGAGTCATTGTTTCGAGGATATACACACTTCAGGGTTACATAAAAGATCTGTAACAAGAGGCACCTGCCACTATTAAATCGGTCCAATTTTGTTGCTCTATGAGTAATTACTGTGAGTACCAAGATGTTACCAGTAATACGATCTTTTGACGTACGAAATACATTTGCGGTAAACTACGGTATTGCGGAAACATATTGTAAAGACCTTTCTCGGCCGACGCGTCCCATTCATACCACACGTATTATTCAAATGTAATGGTCTTTACCTAGTACAGGCTAGTAAAGGCGAAGTAGGTAATCAGAAGCAAATAATATTTTATTTTATACTCGTAATACTAACAATAAGCAAAAAGTAAAAAACTATTTTAAAATTCTAAACTTGGCATTAAGATAAAACAAATATTGGTATTAAAATCTTGTTTTAAAAAAAAGTTAAAGATCGGAAGCGAAACACGTGTATATTTCAGTTAGTTTTTTTATCTGGTTAACATTGACCATGTGGCATTTGCCGACTCCGCAAGTTGGAGGTGGCAAAGCGAAAGAAACCTGTGCAAATCAATAAACGTCGATAAAAATTGATATTATTTTCCCTTTGTGAGAGTTAGATTTAAATCTATATGTCGCAGATCATTGAACATAGCTTAATAGCACTTCGCTTTTTATTAAAAAACCTTGTCACACCACATTATGAAAAGATGAGTCGAATCATTACAAGTGCCCGATGTGTGAACATGAACCAAAGCTAAATACTTTCCCCTACATAATTACAATATTTAATAAAACGCCTAAAAACTCATATTTGACGTAATGCGTGACATTTATTTTACAATAGAAGTTATGAGGTATCATATCATCATCAAACAAGCGATTACATCATCACTATTCTTCTACTTCTGTTTGGACTAGTAGGAAGCAGCTTACATCTTGAGTCTTCCGACAGCCCTAATAGGATCGTCTATCCACATTGTGGGTGGAGGTCCAACGTTTGTCGATCTGTGATCTATACTCTAAAACCTTGAAGACCCCAGAAGCCAAATGTTGTGTGATTCTTAGCCTGCTCATTGCCACTTCAACTAGCCAATTTGCTGGGCTAAATTGGACTTATTCTTCTACAGATCCACTCTTTCAATATGATTCAATCTCTTAGAAAAATCTTGACCAGTGCACTTTGTATGACAGTGAGCTCGTCAATGAGGTTCCAAATGAGAGATCTCATTTCAGTGCTTTAAGTCATCACCAGAATGCATAAATAAAAAGAAAATCTAATATGAATTTATTAATATATGTAGATCAAATAGTAAATACTCTGATATTTGCAGTCATAACAAACAATGCTATATAAAATTAGAGTGCACTCGGCAAACTAGCGGGTACGCTTGCAAGGAACAATGCGGCTCAAATTACTCTCTACGTGACTTCATACGTGACAGGCAGACTCTCGGCCCAACCAAGCTCTCCCGGCTCCATGACCTAAAATAAAAGTGTTCTAAGAAACGTTTCTGGAATTGTGTACCGTACGTTTCCTAATTGGAATTCATTTTAATTGCAGTCTCTAGTCAAACTATTCATTTCTAGAAAAGAAAAATAGAAATTATTCCCAAAGTTTATTACAATTTACAATGATTTTGACATAATGAGATTAAGTTCGATTTTACGGTCAATTTAAATTTATTGATTTAAATTCAAAGTTTTTTTTTTGTTTATTCTTCCTTTTGAAATATTTGTAAAATAATAGTAAAGTCCTATAAAGGCTATTTTATCTGTTTTTCGTGATGAATTCTTGTACATGCTACAATTAAGTACAATAAAAACAGAAAGATTCTTTAAAAAGAGAAAGAAGACATTACTACCTAAAACATAAACAGTACATCGATTTTTTTAGAGAAAAATTGTTTTAGGTGTCACCAAAGCTCGATGTTATACTGAAAATAAGTGCTGTTATTAGTGTAAGTGCTATGGGCACGTAAAAGCGATAAAATGACATAGTTTCTAAGAAACAAAAAATGACAACTGGTAAAAACAGGAAGTAACAATGAGGAGAGAAAATGTATTTTTTATTTATTTATTTTTGTTATATGCACCAACCGCTAAACATAACATATTGTTTGCTATTTTAAATTTTCACTGTAATTTGTTATGCGAAACTTATGTAAGCATTTAAATTATTAATTTAAATGGAAAAAAATTAAAAAGTTTTTATTACAACTTAAAAATAATTAAAAACCTATACAGAATTTTCTTCTTATAGGTAGAACCTTTTTATCAAGAAGCTATAAACATATCAATGACTTAGTAAAGCAAGGCCATATTTTGAATTTTACCTTGTGAAGCCTTCTATTATTATATGCAAGACGGTGTTTTGTTACGGTAATTTACTATAACAAAAGACCTTAAATTCCGACTTTTTATATTTTATTGAATTATTTAATTTAAATACAACAAATATGTTTATTTACTTCTTCCCCGGCTTGTATGTGTAATCCTCAGCAAAACTAAGGACGCTCTGAAACGATTAGGATCCACAAACACTTTATAAGTTAAATTGATTCCGAACTAAACTTTTGCATTTCTTGCTGGAACTACAAATAAATCCTCTCACGCCAGATTGAGCTGTCAACAACTAATCTATTTATCGTAAGTAAAAATAAGCAAATAACAAACAGTACATAGTAACATATAACAGTACATAGTAACAGAAAAAATGGTGACCAAAATTATTTAGGCAGAATTATGTTATTCTGGAACTTTCTTCAGACGACATTATTATCTTAATTACTTATTTAATCGGATTGTAGCAAAATTTAAACTGTTTTTTTTTTACATAACTTTAATATTGCAATTGTAATTTCTGTCGTTCCAGAAAATAAAAATAAATTAGTACAGGGTGATTGATAACAAATTTAAAAACTTTAAAGGAAATAAATAGTTCATTTGCTGTCAATTAATTGTAAGATTTTCACGCACATAAGTACTGACTCATTACGATATTTCTTGCACTATAAAGACGAAATTGTTGAACTTTGGGAAGAATATTATTTTCGCCGGAAAGAGATCAACTAGGAATGAATTTTACAAAATCCGGCCAAGGAGTTGATGAGGCGTTCGTTAAAAAATTGCACATTTTTAAACTAAATGTCTTATGTTTTACGCCATCAAAAAGAGCTAAAGACAGCTAGCATATGTTTAGAAATAATTATTTAAATTACAGAAATAGAAATTAAAGTTTTATTTCTTCTGGTGATTGACATTTTTACCCACATTCGATAGTCTGTGGCAGTATACGTTTATGTATTCTTAAAGTATAATTCCTTAGAAAACATAATGCAATAACCTATAAAACTTCTATGCTGATTAATAAAAATGTTCTCTTCCGCATGACTTTCTAATAAATCGTTTAAGTTAACAACTCTAATAGCCGCATTCACCGCACACTTGCTTTAACCGCGCTAGATTTATTAGCTTTGCAGTTTATTTACTTTGTGTTATTAGTTATAGCGCCTGAGCTTCCGTAATGACCATCAGTTGCAATAACGTACCTTATCTATATTAGTTTACTGTTAAATTTTAGTTACAAATATGGTCTTTATGGACCTAGAATAATCGTGTCCATTTCAGCAGTAGGTTGTCCACGGCTGAAAATACGCCATCCCTATAGATTTCCGATAGTTTCAATTGGGAGCGACCTGCAACCAGCAGATTACTTTAAAACTTCTTTTATAAACATAGAACTCATCGAAAATAGGTATACTACCACCTGCTAACAATACTGTTTTTCATTTGTCTTATACCTCAAATGACTTTTGTGTATTATCAGAATGGAAGGCCGTCGAACTCTTAAATCGCTTTGGCGGCTGCTCATACAGTGACGTGGCGCAAAGGCCCCTGAGAGGGGCACTCAGCTCGGCTTGTCACATGATGACCTGTTTAGCATTCCGACTAAACGGCACCCGAGAGGGCCAACCTCGACTTAGTCGGTTACTATTGCATGACTAACATTACATTATCTTTTTGTAAATAATTAGCGCTGTGAGAGATTACGTAGGTGGAGGCATCTTTTAAAAAATTTAGGGAAACTCATACCGTATTAACTGTGTTGTTACATATTTTAGTTCATCAAGATCCTTAATTGTATAAAGAGTGATTGGTTGTTTGAAAAGTGTAAAAACTTTGAAAGGTTGAATGAATAGCTCGTTTGCTGCCGTAGTTTCAGAAATTATTTTCAAAATTTGACTTACTACATTTTAAAATTAATTACTGTTTAGTATCTGTCCATGCAGACTCTTTATTGCCGAAAATATTAACTTTTAATTAATGTCTGTCTATTATAAAGCGGTAAGCCTATCCGCCTATAAAAGTTAAGAAAAAAATAAATCGAAAAAAAATTATGTTACATATTTCAGAGTATAAATTTACGGGATGACCAGAAATAAGTGTAATAGCTTTTTGCTAACTAATGAGCTAAACGTTTTCCGCTTTAAGACTTGTACCGATAACCAAACATTCTGTATATATTGCACTTCATGTTTAATAACGAATTAGCAACATGAATCTTTCTAATAATGTAACGCACATAACATATAAAAAAATGTATGTACTATAGTTCGTTATGTAATTTTCTATAGACAGAATAATTCATTAAAAAATTCAAATTAATTTATTGAAGAGATTGAATTATTATATTATATTTATAATTGAAACTTCAAATACATTTCTATTGTTCAAAGATAAACTATTAAGAGATAGCCACTGATAACGTCTATACATAAATGAAAGGATTGATCTTGGGATGAAAGTTTACTAATTCAATATGATAGGCGCTTCTGCGGCAACCAATGGATCCAAGTTTTAATTGACTTGAAATAATTGTGTCATTGTGATGTTCAATTCGATAATAATTCAAAATATTTTATTAATAATATTATAACTTAATTTTCTACAGTTCCTACATAATAAAATTAATAGAAAATCCCTATTTATAAAAACACTTAAGACATTAGATAGATAAACGGTTAAACGTCAAGAAAACAAAAGTGACAAAATAGGTACGTTTATGATGTTATAAGTAATTAGTGAATAAAATCTATAGAATAATTTTAACTTTTATCCGTACAACCTTCCCGGTATTTATGCCCAACAATAACTTGAATGGAGTCATTGCAACATACAACATTAATATATATACATATATATATATATATACTTATAAATATATATATATATATATATGTATATTTATATACAGATAAATGTCTTTGTATATAAATATCTACACAAAATACGTAGTTTTAGTTTAGTTACTTTGCTTTATAAGCTTTTATCATAAATCGTATTACACATATTGTAATAATTATGTATCGACAAATATGCTTCGTGCTTGGTCATGGAAGCTACATACACTGATTTAGGAATTTCTGTGAGAGATTTCACTTGATCCGAGCGTCGCAACGTAAAGCATCCTTTGGATCTTGACATTTAATCTAACGTGAATGACAAGTCCCCCAAAGTGTCGTCTGCTTTTCGTATAAAGTTGTACATAGTTGTATACAGTGTCTAAACAAGTACAAATTTAATAATCGGATTCTGTTTTTTACATAAATACAGGAAGGAATAACTATAAAGAATTCCGTTCATAATCAATAAATTCAAGACATATAATTACGAATCAAAAACATGTACAAATCTAAATTCAAAATTACCCAACATAAAAGCGCTAATCAAAAGAATTAATATTTTCATTTTGAACTAGAAGAAATTACTCATTTGATTTGAACTGTTTGCTTTCCATACGTACACGAAATAGAATTTTTACGCTTTCATTTTCGCCGGGAAAAATTAACGACCCTTCTTTTTGCCTTTTATATTTACGCTTTGTTTTCAATTTATCATACCATTAATTTCGCGCAGCATTTGAACTGCCTGAAAGTTTACACAAAACGGATTCGTATTTTATGCAGAAATGTTTGATTGGCTCTTATTAACCGTATTAACCTACAGTACGATTGTTTATTTTCCGACTCGACTATCTATACAAGATATAGCATGAGAATTTTATGTATTAAAAATGTTTTATGTTTACTATTAGATCCATCTTGGTAATCAAGAATAAATACTTTTCTGCAGAGACAAACATAGACGTCATCTACTGCTCACTTATGCATTTTCAACTGTACTCTTTTCCTATACATTTGAGTTTACCTTGGTAAGATATTCTTTAAACTTAAACGCGAAACACATTTATCGATCACCGAAAACGGGTTCAAGAAATTAGGAATCTAAACATGTTTATTACAACTTGGTATTTTTCACATTAAAAACCTACTAAGTGTCATTGAACTAAATGATTTTAGAAAATATTTCAATTATTTACGGGTCAGCGGATAAACAGCAAGAGATTTGAAACGCGTCCTGTTCGTTCTTAACGATCCCAGACGGACCGGCGGTCGACCGAACGTTGTAATTCATTAACCCAATACGCCCCCAAGCGATCTCAATATTTAAATATTTACGGATTTGTGTGATAATAGCACCAAATTGTAAAATTATTTTTGAATTTAAGAAAATGAGACGACTAACAAGCCAATCATCTCATAGTAATATAACATCCATAACAATCCAATGTGATATGTCACTAATAAGTCGTACTTGATTTTAACAATTTATTCGTTATAGCTTAAATGTTAAAGGATATAAGATTAACATTCAGCAAGACTCAAAGTATTGAGTGGTTTTAAAGGCTCTAGGAGATGTACATAATTCCATAACGTAAATTGGTCTGCGTAGCTATATTTTTACTTGGCTCTCAAAATGCTGCTCTTTAATATTTGGTTATATGAAAGTAAATTATTATATCATTATAAAAATTTATAGTATTAAATGATGACAGCTCAATTAAGAAACTTACAAAGCATGTACATATTATCCGTTTGGCAGTGAAACCACAAACTCGTGGAGGTAACAATGGTCAGGTAGTAAGTACATAACGGGACTGAAAACCTTCTTAAATCACTGTCCTTTACAATCAAAACGGTTCCTTAACAATTAATCGATTGAAATCAGGTTTATTTACAGAGAACCGACGGCAGGTCGGAGTATTTAAACGTTTCATTATCCTAACTTATACAGAACCCACATTTCTTGAATATAAAATATAATTTAGGTAAGTTGAGTTTGTGAAAAGTATATCTATTTGGTGTATTTTGTATAATTTCATGACCATCGCCATTTCACCCGTAGAACATCCCTGCTGGCCCGTAATTCTTCACTAGTAAAACACATTGGTAGACCTTCGTCTCAACCTCGAGGCATTAAGGGGATTAGACGAGATGTTTCGTAGTTTGTCGTGTGCTGTCCAACCGAGGTTTACGTTATTTTTTAAAACCATTCTTTTCTTAATAATAGATTAAACTTTTTCGACTCTTAATATTTCACATAGCTCATAAAAACAACGAAATAATCTAAAAGCGGGATCAAGCTTGCTTTTTTTGTTGCGACAGTGTAAAATTTATTTAAATTGCAACGCTAAATTTGTCACAACAAAAATAGATAGTAATAATATTTAGGCGTGGCAAAAAAGTTATATCGGATGAAAAAATATTACCCTTTTGTAATCACTCGTTCATTAATAAACCATTATATAAGTATTATACATTTCAAACACATATACCTCAACAACTCGGATTATTATAGTATAACCCGTGTACGAAATACGAGTACGTTAGCGGTGTCACAAGATATGTTTACCTATGCGAGAAGAAATAAATGTTTTCTAACGAGAAATGTTTTCGTAGTTGTTAAAACTTCGTCTCAGAAAGTTTAGGAACTCTTACAAATTTTCCTCACTTTACACAGTAAGTATTTTTTATGATACTCGTATTTAATTCACAAAAACACAAAATTTAAGTCACAATTACTTATTAAAAATAACCTTAATAATAAGGTATTAAAATAAAGGTTTATTTTAAGCCAAATCAAATAACTTTTAATCGTCCACAGTATAAATTTAGTTCAGAAAACTACGAGAAATTATTGAATATCGATATATTTTTATTCAAGTAGACATTTACACGCATTTTTAAGTAGCCAATTATTGTAAGATAACACTGAATAACAACCCAAAAATATCTTGTTTGATGATTACATTTTCTAAAGCAGTTTTTCATGCTAATTACAAATCTGAAAACCGTTTTTCTCTATCACGTCAGGTTTTTAACACATAAGACTGAAGCATGGCGTCTATTTATTGCTTCCTCCAAGGCAAGTTTAAAGGCTGTATTATTACACAATGGAAACATGTATGCATCAGTACCAGTTGGTTTTACTCATCTAAAAGAGACGTACGAAACCATGTCGCTACTTCTTGAAAAAATTTGCTATCGCGATTACAATTGGAATATGTGTGGTGATTTAAAAGTGATCACTATTCTCATGGGAATGCAGACAGGGTACACCTAGTACTGCTGTTTTATCTGCGAGTGGGACAGCAGACATAGGAAGCACCACTATATAAATAAGAATTGGCCCGTTAGTTATAAAATGGAGCCAGGTAGTAAAAACGTCCTGCGTGTGCCATTGGTTGAGCGTGAAAAAGTTATTATGCCTCCACTTCATATAAAGCTGGGGCTCATGAAAAACTTCGTGAAGGCACTAGACAAAAACTCAGATGCTTTTCGGTACCTATGCAACAAGTTTCCAGAGTTGCGTTATGCGAAAGTGAAAGAAGGTGTATTCATAGGTCCACAAATAAGGAAGATCATAGCAGACAGTCACTTCGAAGATTTACTCAGCAGAACTGAAAAAAAAAGCATGGTTGGCATTTAAGTCTGTTGTAGCCAATTTCCTTGGAAATAATAAATCTCCTGACTATGTAAATATTGTGCAGAAGTGCATTAGTGCGTACAAGTTAATGGGTTGTAACATGTCCCTCAAGATTCATCTCCTCGACTCACATCTCGACTTCTTTCCAGAAAACCTAGGTTCTGTTAGTGATGAACATGGTGAACGTTTCCATCAGGACATCTCGGTGTTGGAGTCACGCTATCAAGGCCGATGGAGTGCAGCAATGTTGTCCGACTATTGCTGGATGCTTCAGCGCAACATGCTAAATTATCAGCACAAACGCAAGTCTACAGCCAAGAAATTCAAACCAAACTAACTTTTAATTTAAGGAACTTTACTTTATACCTATGTATTTTACAAGTGTATTATATCTTAAACTATGTGTATTTATGTTAAGTAGTACTCTATTCAGCGATATATGCTCTACTGTAACTTGCCTGCGAGTTGTTTGCTTTGATACAATATTAAACATATATAAATGGTCAATGCCAAATATCTCAACAACGGTGGGTGATAGAGACAAACGGTTTCTATATTTGTAATCAGCATGTCTTACTTGTCTTAAAACAAGTGTTGGTTTCCAAGATATTTTCCGAAACCTTTTTTTTGTTGATCAGTGTAATAAGTAGTGAGCTACCACCGGCTCGTAATGCTGATTTGCTAATGAGAGCCGGCCAGAAACTCGACAGTTGCTCTCTTTAAATCAAAGTTTAACAATATTTGAAGTATATATTATATTATATTATAAAGACCATGAGTCAACAAACCAAGTCCCACACATTTCGATCAACTAAAAACTCTTGAAGGATAAATTTAGTTTTATTTAATAACATACTTTTGATTTTTGATTCTAAACTATGAAAGTAGAAACTAGAAGGGTCTAAGATATCTTGTAGAAATTATTTTAAATACTTACACTGAGACAGATGAAGAGTTTGTTAATTTTTTCAGGCGAAATTAAGGCGTTACAAGTTTATTTTTATTTCTTAGTCCTGTACTTGCCTACAAAAGGATCAACGAAAATTAACATCAGTGTTGCTTCAATAACTAAATTGAAACTTTTTTATCAATCTAGTAACATAAAGATCAATGAATAATTTTCAATGGGGAAAAAGTATTTTTTTACATAATAATGATCATTTAGACATGTTCTTTCTTATTATTTAATTTAATTTATCGTTGCAAAAACATAGAGATTACTACGTTGTGCGTACTATATAGCGGTATGTGTTTTAGAGCTCAGTCTAAACTCCATTCGCTAATCAGTTTAAAGGCTCAATTTCACCTCTACTATTTGCCAACCTAACGTACTGTATAAAGCGAAGTGACGTCCAGTGAGGGAATGATCTATTTAGAGAGGATTGTTCGGTCCGAGCTTTGTGATATTCAAAGGTTTAAGCGTGCCCTACAAACTAAGAAAATTAATTTATGTCATTTTATTTGTGAATATTTCGTACGATTATATATTGTTCAAAATTTCGGTTTTTTAAAACCGAAATTATCAATATCTACGTGGTCATTTAAAACACTTTTACCAACTTAGCAAACTCCCTACTTTGATCGCATGGATTATTAATTAATATTAAATTTCATTCAAAATAAAGTTTTGACACAAGATAAGTTTTTAGCAAATTTTTTAATGTGCAAATTTTTTGACACTTGAAGGATATTTGTGACCGCTTTTGTGCCCTGATTATGTTTATCCTCCCAGATATATTATACATAGTCCGATATTGTATATTACTAAAACTGAATTAATATTCGGAAAGTTGCAAGTCACAATTTCAAACATTGAACTGAATTATTAAAAGTATACAAAAATGATACCGAACCAGGACTGAAAATTACGGTTGTAGGTTTGGATTTATATTCCCGGGATAGAAACATATCAAACACACTTTGTGCAATAATTCTTTAGAATTGCCACTGACCCATAATTATAGGCTTCTCCCAAAGATATATATCTTCCGATAGATATTTTGGGGAGGCCTGTGCCTTACAGAGGGGTCTATGGGCTAAAACGACGAAAATGAAACTGATTCATGATTTAATGGATTCAACTCTCCACAAACTATCAACTCATCTAACGAGCCAATCTAGAGCTTTCCCGTTCTGATAGCTGGTAAGGTTAAGTAATATAAAATATTTTAGCTAGGATGACAACTAATATAGGCCGACATTTTCCAATGTAAAGATTTTGTTCATAAGTTTAAGGAAGAAGACAAAAAGTTAACATATCTCAGGCTTCTAGGAATCTGCCAAAATTCCTGTCATTAAATTATAAATTATCCTTGGGTTTATTATTTTACTACGCAAAAATGAAATAGATAAGTGTATAGTAAAATTTTTTTACGTTTACTATTTATTAGGTACATAAGTTGTCTGATAGAGATTACCTCGAGTGACAACGACCGACTCTTGTACCTCGATATGAATTGTTCCTTTTTATATTTATAAAGATTTAATAAATAAATAAAAAAAGGTATTACAGTTGATCTCTTGAGAAAGGAACGTGTCTATTTTAAGTTGTAAACGAAATAAAATTAAAATATAATTATATACATACACATGTCATGCACAGGAGATTTTAATAAATGGCTTTGTTTAATAAAATACTTTTCTTTGTGAACAGAGCAGAACATCTGAAATGCCGTTAACTATTCAATACGCGTTGTTCCCTCAGCATCTTACTCAAGAAACCTTCAACGAGGATTTCCTTAACAAGTTACCTAAGCGGGTTAATATTAACACGAACAAACATTTACAAACGTGTAACGAAATTTGATTTATATATTCTAATGAGCAGAACATTGAAATTGAACAAAATGGATAACTTACTTGCGGGAAAAATAATAAAAGTGATGTGATTTCAACTTAAAAGTAATTTAAATTTCATTTTATTTTAATGCGGGATGCATTAAAATAACACCGAACGATAACTGTGTTAAATTATATTTTACAGAATTACCTTGTAATTTAAAATTGTTTCCCTGAAATGAGACATAATTGCCGGTAACAAGCTATGTTGGACCTAAGCAACAGCGTGATATTCGTAAAACCATTTAAAACGCGAAACTGCGAAGACTATTTACTTTCAACAAAAGCATTAATCAATGGCAGCTTTAATTCTTTATATTTCTTTTAAATCGCTTCTGTCGGTATACTAAGTAACCTTTTTGTAAGGCACTATCACCATGATCCAAAAAGACTCTAGCTTACATAACGTGATAATTCTTTTAATAAATATAACGTATTGTCAGAATGTAATGTTTACGTAATATTATTACGTAAACTTCAAACAGATACACTTAATCTTAAAGAATCTCTACTGTAAATGCAAACTGTAAATGCATTTATTAGCTTTGTTATATTTACGCTGCACAGACTCGAGGCTTCTCTTAAAGATTCCGTGCAATTTACTGTGTCACATATCTTTTTGATTTTTCTCCAGAGGATTCAACCGTTTTCACATTTTTCTCTGCTGTTTGTGTGCTATAAGTGTTTGCCTCCCGGAAATCATCATTTGAAAGCAATTTTACATATAAACAAGTCTTATTTTTTTTAATTCGTTTTATTTTAGAATATTTGGGAAACACAGAAAATAACAAATGTGTGTAATGGTAATACATTATCTTGTTATTCCTCTTCTACTTTTCGGTCGATCGATGTCCACTGCGAGGAATGGGCCTCCTCCAAAGATCGTCGCGATGACTGGTCTTACGCTGCTCGAGTCCAGCGACTTCCAACGAACTTGACTATGTCTGCAGTCCACGTTATGGGGGCCTACCATCGCTACGTTTACCGACTCGCTGTCACCATTCATGAACCTTTCGGCACCAACAGCCGTCGTCTACACGAGCGATGTGCCTCGTTCACTTCAGATAAGCAATTCTTCGAGCTTCCGTGACTCTGGTTCTTTTGCAGATCTTCTCATTTCTAGTTCGGACTCACGGCGAAACTGAACATAGTCTTGTTAATAACACTTGTTATTTTCTAAAGAGAAATATCCGTAAATCCTTAAAGTTAACCAAAATAAAAAAGGATCTTGGATTAAAGGTACCAAATTAATAAGTAAAGTGATTTCAAAGATTAAGACTGTGAAGATAGATAATTTCCATCTAAAGATTTTATACTAGATCTTTCAAAACTATTCAATAATCAAAACAAACAATGATGCCAGAATCTTGCATGCTATAATTATAACTAGCTCATTTTAAATTGAAATAATTTTTTTTCAAATGAGTTACAACGTGGGCATCAAAACGATAACCTATTTCAAAGATAATAAGAATCAATATAGTTGTTGACAATTTTAAACTAGAAGACTTGGCCCCTCATCTCGCTATTAGTAACTTACGAGACCTTATTCCACGAGGATTAAGAGAGTAATTGAATCGGAATTTAAGATTTTTAATTCGTTCAATCGATCAATATAGATTTTATAATCTGTATTCCAAACTATCGAAGCAGAAATGGGAACACACAATAGATTTTACAGGAGAGTAGTATTTTTAAATTCTTGACTTTCTCTTGAAATTAAACTAAATTTGTAAGCTGTATAACTCACAAAAAAAGGTTTTAAATAAAAACTTAAGTATTATATTAATAATAATAAATCATAGTGTATGCCGTTTTTTAACGGGAATTTTTAAACGAAATAAAAATATAAACGAAAACTAAATTTTGATATAAATATTCAAGAATTTTGAAATAAGTTTTATATGATTTTAACCAAATTATTACATTAGTAAAAAAAGTGCATAGGTACCAAACTTATCACAGATTCAAAAGGAAGGAAAAAAATGTTGCAATGTTGGTTGTAGACTAATCGCAATATATTGACATTAATGAATTATTTTTTATATGTTTTCGTAAGTTTATCATAACATTTGTTATATTCATGAAGTTATATGGGTATATATTACTTTTATTGCTAACCTATGGTGAAATTTTGCCCTGTTTATATTGACGCCTTCTAGAAATTACCCGTCGCTCGCAGCAGCTATTCGGATTTAAAGTACATCGTAAGTTTTGCTTAAATTTATCTTTAAAAAGCTCTCGGTTGCTTTTTGGTAAAATCGGGATAAAAAAAGGTTTGCCGTAAATTAATATTGAAGCCAAATATATATTATTGATTATAAAGCATATACATTTGTAATCATCTTCATAATAAATTACAACAAATCAACCAAAAGATTATTTTAAGTCTGCTTTTCAACTATTTGAGAAATATATACCTATATTTCAATTCAAGACTTTTTAAAATCATTATTAAAATTTGACCGTCTTACTTAAACCTAACTTAACACCTTACTTTAAATAACGAACGTTATAAAGTTCTGCGGATTGATAAAATATAAAATAAAATCCAATCGGACTGAAAACTGAAATGGAAATGATACATTTTTCTTAAAAATTCCAGTAGTATAACATGTCGTCTTAATCATCGTCATTTCAGCCGTCGGACGTCCATAACCCCTTTTCATTTAAAAAAGGCAGACAGCATTTTCCGGCCTTCTTAACACGGTCATGTGCCCATCTTGTATGTAGATGACCTGCGCTAAGATTGTCGGTTCGTGGTTTTCATACCTGAACCTTATGGCTCCAACCGCTGTCTATTTTGCGCCATGTGACTTGCTCACTGCCACTAAAACTTACCAATCCGCTGGGTTATGTATTTATTCTTACCCTTCCTGTAAAGAAATTCCCGAGCATAATCCTCTCCATCCACTGAATTGAGCCTTTGTACTTAGTGTGAGTCACGTGTGTTACACGCTACCCAATAGGAAAATCAAAAAAATCTTTGAGATACCGTCATTGCACATTAGACAGAACAGTCAAACGTAAGCCATATAAGATACACTTTGTTAGCCACAACCACATTTAAGCGTGGAAAACCAGTGGTAAAAACAACTCGATAGGAAAAATTTGGTGTCAGCCAACAAGAGTGAAACGTACGCAGTACACCCTACTAGATAGAAAAATCAAGTATGAGACACATATGGAAAACACTGTCTGATAGAAAAACCTAGTTCGAGATACCAGTAGTACACGGTCCGAAAGTACAATCAAGCTTGAGCTGTCTATGGTGCAAGCTGCTCACTTGGAAAATAAAAATGGTGACACCTGTGTTACCACACCATCCTAAAAACTAAGTGCAAATTACCTGCGGAATATCCCTCAAGATAAATAGTACTACTCGCTAACCAATACAAAAATTTAGTTTGAGATCTCGACAGTCTACAAGCAGTATGGTACAATATTCAGTATGAGTTGTTACACATGGCCGTATTTTAGAAAATTTAACTTTGACGTATTCACAGTCCGATAGATCAAACTTTCATTTTTAAGTCTTCGCTGGCACATGCTTCCAGATAAAACATTTAAATTTTATGTGATACTGGCGGTACACGAGGCCGGATAAAACATCCAAAGTATTGTACATTAAAGTATCACGGCATCCAATAGAAAAGTAATGGCGAAGCGAACATGTCAATTAGTAGTAGTAGCAGTTGTAATATTCATATTAAATTATAATATTTATTCAAGCACGTACATTGTACTTACAGTTATATACAAGCAAAGAAACGTGAGACAGAAATCCTTAACACGTGATGCTGCAAATTATCTATAGGCTTAGCGTTAGCTTCTAGGGATTTAAACTTTTATCCGTCTTATTAGTATTCGGCAGACGCCCGCACATTTTTGCCCTAGGGGACGAATTCATAAGCGCACAATAAAACCCTACTTGCTTTCTCTCTAACAATGGTGTAAGGAAATAATTATTATTAAACATTTTTGTTAACCGTAGCTCGTTCTTCAAGCGTACATTTTTGATAAATTAATAGTACACGTCTGCTTCCAAAGTCAATAAAATTATTATTGTAATTACTATACTTTTATATCAATTATTAATTTAAAAATAATCTATTAGAGCTTTTTAATTAATTATTACTAAAATACAAATACATAGTAAAAATAAATAAAAAGCAAATAAAATATTGCAAGAAATATATACAAACGTTTGCCAAATTTCTAGCCAAATTTTTTAACAAAAAAAAAACATCTGTGGATACCGCTAAAAGTATATTTCTTCCGTGTCCTCATTTCTTGTCACGGGCTGTATATCATATCTATCAGAACAACTATGGGAATACCATATATCGTTGTTAGTGAAACACGTCTCTCCAATACATCGCAGTAAGAAGTAAAATTTTTACAAATATAACTAAAGTTGACATTTTAAATCTTAAGTTACTAAGCACAAACATCATCGACCTGTATTATAAAATTTGTTTTAACAACGAGCACGCTTAAAATATTGATTAATTACTCAAATTTTAATTTATGAAATAAAATTAAACTGTTTTCAATTTTTTTATTAAATTATATCCTAGAGCCGGTTTCTTATTAAAGCATGAAATAAGTAAAAAGGTGCGGTACATGAATTTCAAATATTTTAGAAAAATATGAAGTCTTTCGGGTAATACATATTTTACAGCTTTCCTTTACTTTCTTTTATGAAGACTTTATTAAGTACTTTCGTAGCTAAATATCACATAAAAGCTCGTTGAAAAATATTTTACCGGAGTAAACTGCCAATAACTTTTTTAATTTATCGGTACAGCTATAACGCTAAGTCATGGACTTGGGCGACCAGGGTTTTATAATGTAATAAATGTTCTACATAATATTTTCCAAATAATGGTTTTCATCTTTTATGTACAAAATTTTTAATGAAATAATGTTCCCTTAACATAGACCCTCTAGAACGACACCATCACAACACCGATTTCTCCTCTGGTTATTGCAATAATGACTTTGTTCCAATAAGGAAGACAGAAACAATGCATAGAAATAAATGTAAGTCTCAACCGTCTAAACACGAACGCATTGGGTCGTAGAAACTATAAAAATTACATATTATGATGATATTTAACCGTTGTTGAATAAAAATTTAAAAAAAAGATCAAAGTTTTATTTAGGAATTACTTCTTTATATTAAGCGAGCGTCGAATACTAATTTCTTTTTTTTAAATCTCCATTGGCTGCAATACAGTCTTTTAAATTCTTCACTGCCAATCGTATGGATTGTTCTGGGGACATCAAATTACCATGGCATTTGGAGCGAGCCTTACTCTCTAAAACTGGCCAATAAGCAACTCTGATGAAGTCCGGAACGTCAGTTTCTAACCAAGATTGGGTGGATCAAAAACTGACCCGGCGCCAAGTCTTGCTGAAAGAACCATTCTTGGTTATTGAACGTGGTATTGTTAAGGATATTAACTACCTTCTCAAGAATAGTATCTTAATAAACTTGTGCCAATGTTTTGATACTTTTTTCACAAAAATATGGTTCAGTCACTTCTTCATAGCTAACACTTGATACTTGACACTTCCTAGCCATCATTTTGATTAATTGAGAACGTTCAGCACAAATGTGGTAATTTTATTAGTTAAAATATTAGACACTTGTAAACATTTTCTCATGCGTAAATAACATTTTTCTGTGACCTTCCATTGCTTGTCACTTAACTGGTTATTTTGATTTTACCACTCAATTGTTTTTACTAATTAGTGGTTAAGAAATTTTCAGTGTGTCCCTTATAAACTGCAATTCTTGAGTCGTTTTTTAAAATACGCGTCATGGTTCTAAGTGCTATCTTCATCTCATGAGATAAAATCTTTCGCTTTCGGACACGATTTCTTCGAATTATATACTTTACTGTTTTGGTTGCCTTTTTCGTACGAACACTACGTGGGCGGTCAGATCTTTTTCTATCACAAACAGAGGAGGTTTCATTGAAACTATCGTTAGACTGGTACATACATTTTACTAATACCAAGCTAATGACCGATATTAAGAAATATTTAACACCATACCTACTTTATGTAATGTAATTCAAAATGATTCGGTTCTCTTTATCAGCCCACTCCATTTTAATATCGAAAAATATTTTGGAATACATTGGCACGAAAATTAAAAACAAGATAAACAATCATATAAAAATGACAGAACCCAAATTCAAAAATATTTTTTTAAAATTATAACAGTATTTATGGCCCGACTATAAGGTAATATGTTAGGGTGAAATTCAGTATTGAATAACATTCGTAGGTATTTCGTATGATAGTAATTTAAAAATTACTGAACGTACTGTAGCAACTACTAAGATAATGATTATTTTATTAAAATGAGTATAGATTTATACTTAAATAGTATCAGTGTTTTAATATTATTTTATTTTAAATGATAAAAGCTTAAATAATTTATCTGTATATATAAGAGATTTCTACATGTGTAATGACTCACCACGATATCTGTGGAACAGTGTGGTAACCTTTTGCCGAGCAGAGGACAGTTAAAGATTTTACGAAATTTCAAGGATCGATTTTTTTTTTCATTAATCTCACATAGCCGGTGGAAAGCTAGTTACTAATATAGCTAAATATTGATGTTGTGACTTATCACGTAGTAATACTTTTGTAGTCTAGCCATTTATTACAGGTGCGCGTTCAGAAACAGTGCCTTACTTACGAAAGATTTGTCATTCGCACATAAAATCCTGTATTTGACACCGCATTTGTTAAACTTTTATCGCTACATTTATTAAAAATATTTAAACTAAAATATTTTACACGTTACGATTAAATTTTATTACATTACCTACAACATGATCGATATATAAAACTATCTGCTCAATGTACTATAACGATGTTCACAATGTTAGCACTAGGAATATTCTTAAAGCTTTTTCTTAACCATTATAAAATAATAAAAGAAATGAATTTCTATGCTACTATATTACATATATAGTAAAAGTGACCACAACAACACGGTCTGTGTCTTCGTAGATTCCAGTTTAAAGATACCATTTTAGGAAAGCTAAATCTGATTGTGGTTTCTAATAAACTGGTCTTTTGTGGCATTTTCATGACTTACACAAGTGATCACTGTTAATGATTCTATGTGGATAATGATATGAATAAATAAAGACTACATAAATTCTGTTCTCCATCTGAACCAAAGCCTGTTTTTAACAAATATATATATGTATATATACACATATATAATAGTAATTATAAATATATCTAACTAATAACTTGTATAAAAAAATTGAACACATTCTACGGGAGTGATTAACTTGGTTATGAATATTCAAAAGTAATTACGGCTGCGGTATCGAGAGGATAAATTTCAACCGCGCTGAGTCTTCGTTAATCCTTCGTGCAGTTAGATTGCCGGTAATGTTCAGATATTTCGAATAATGATTATTAAATGGCGAATACCAATTCAACTTTATGCTTTTAACAATAAAATAAAATATTTACTAAATTTATATCCGCAATAGAGGAATAAATAAATAAAAATTACGTACATATAATCCAACGCAGGAAATGGCCTCTTGATTTCCAATAGGACCAGTTAACTACACATTTATATTTTATTTATTTTAGGGAGAAGGTTAATAAGCGTATATTATACGCAACATCTATTAATCCTAATAACATTAATTATTTTTAATAAAAAATCATTTGCAGATTTATTTCTAACTTTCGAGACATCACGCCTTGTTAGCAATAATAATGTCTACGTTCTCTTTTTTTCACTCTAAAACATAACGACACGGTACTTTTCGTTAATAGTTGTATTCTGTTAAGCCACGGCACTACCATAATAAACTATAATGATTGTAATTGCATTGCAAAATGTAAATTGTAAAATCTTAGTTTCCAAGTACGGTGTTACCATATTTTATTAAGCAATTGGAAGCGGCAAGCTTCCTGCGTATTTTGACGACTATAATAAAAATGATAAAATGATAAGAAAACGATAATATTAATAATTTATGAAATAAAAAAAATAATGACATAAAATATTCAACTAAAATAACTAATGAAAACATGTTCAAAAAAATAGTGATGAGATATATGAAGATTAATTTGTTATAACAATTTAATCAAAAATAAGCAAGAGATTTATGAAATAACAACATCTTTATATGCAACCATAAACAGAATCTTTATTCGTACAAAAATATTTTTACTAGGAATAAATTCTTATTTTACTACTTATTGAGAATCTTCTTTCTCCCTGTGTGGCTATAAGTAACAAGGGCGGGAGAGTTGATCCTGCGGTAACCAGCCCGATTCGACAGACATGTCCGCCTCCGACTACGTCACTGAAAAATCTTATAGGAATAAATCAATCACTTCGCTCGAAATTGGAAGATCAAACAGATAAGAAAAGAGAATTGTTCAAGCAATTCTTCTTTGATCATTGCCCCACGACGCTTCGTTTCGATATTTTTGTTAGCGGTGTAATACGACAGAAGGTTTTATTAGTTCGGTAAAAATATATAAACAGCTAAAATTATTATAGGCTCCTCTCACTTAACCCTTATCTTGGTATTGATTGATTTAATATAAGGCAAAACAACTCATCAAGTTATTACTTGATTATTTCGTAATTGTTAATTATTAAACATAAATACACCACAGATTCAGTAAATAGAAAAATAAATGAAATTGATTTAAGCATGCCTAAATATGTTTTGTGATATTGGTTTTCGTGTCTGACTGACTCGCTGTACGTAAGACGAGTATATTAAATATATTATGTTGGAGAGCTATGGCCGTCGGCGTTGATGAAAAAAATTAAATTTAATAAATTATGTAACAAAAAAAATTAATAATATAATTTTACAAAATCATAATTATTTTGACTCCACCACGTCATGGTCAATTTATAATAATAGTAACATTGAAAAAAACAGTTACCGGAAGTGTATCATATTAAAAGCCGCAACTTATAACAATAGCCATACCTTGTGACTATTAAAAAGCGACAACAACTACAATGCCTAATAAAAATACTAAAAACTTTGTGGCACAATTTACTTTTACATTATGCGACATTTGATTTGGCGAGCCAGGATTTCTTTCGCCGGAAATACTTGTTTTAAACACGCAATCCGTTCGAATTACTCTATTTTTTTTTTGAGGAAATAACTATTAATTATTATTTATTATATATTATTAATATTTATTTATTACCTTGTTATTATTTCCACAAATATTAGTTACTTCGGGAATTAAAGAAGACTTAAATTATCTGTGCAGAATTTGACTGCTTTATAAACTCTTGTCATAAATCGCGTTACACATTGTAATAATTATGTATTGACAAATATGCTTCGTGTCTGGTCATGGAAACTACATACACTTATTAATATTTTACATAAGGTAGTGCCAAGAATCTGACTGTAACATAAATGTCGCTAGTACATTTGTGTGACGTGTATTATTCTTATTATAATGTTGTATAAAAACCACGCAACCATAAAACATACTCTGAACCAAATTCATGGGTAGCCGCCAGTGACGTTAAACGGCACTCATTTGTCTACAGAGCAGAAAAATTTCTGTTGTAATTTCCACTCGCATATTCCTCTACTAGGGGGAACAAAATTATCTAGGGGAAATAAATGGAGACGCCTTTGTCATCAATCTTTGCTCAAATACAATATACTTGTGTAAATATAAAAAAAAATATCAACATTTTGTACCATAAAGTCAATGCTTATGGAAAGTCTGCATGCGTGTCTTATCAATGTTTATATCGCTATTTACTTCTTTACCAAGATCATTAATTATATTGGCACGTTTCAATATCACGAATATATTCAAGCATGTATGTCAAATATTTATTAACAATAACAGTTATTTATTAAAATTTTCATGTTTGAACTCTCCGGAGTAATACATTTTCCATTTAAAAAATAATTTTCTATATTATCTATAATTAAAGAAGAACGGTCATCATGCCGTTATAAATTTTAAGGGGTTGATTTGCCTAGGTTTGCAAAAAATTGTAGGCGTAATATTTAGTACAAAAAATAATAATATTGAGATAAAGAATAAGAGACACCACATTATTAGACAAATTCCAGACATATTAATAGTATTAATATGATACATAAAAAGCATTTAACAATGAATAAATAGTCAAAAAAACTATTGCTTAATATTTAACTGAAGAATTTAGTAGGCAGTTTCATAGTGCTCCACTGGACTAACTGGGCATATTTCTTTTTGTACGACATAAATAGCGCAGACATGATCGGTCACAGCCTCTGCGTCAAATCTTCGTTAATATTTGAAGTGTAAAGTTATCAGTAAAATACAAAATTGGTCGTAAGGTTTGAAGTGAACGAATCATCAGATTAAAACAAAAAAAATTAAAAATATTCAAGGTTTACTTGTTAACCGACGCGCAAACGACTTACATAACACAGTAATATTATTGATTTATCGCTTTACTTTAAATTTTATCCCGAATTTAATACACATATTAAATATATTCCGATTCTTTCTGATATACATTTTAATACTTCCTTTAGAGTTGGAAAGCATTTTCTGCAGAGATAAGTTCGAATAAGTCTTATATTTTCCTTTTTAAACTTTACACTACAACTTTGTTCTTAACGTATTTATTACCATAGGCCAACACCTAAGGTTCGACTTTAAGCTTTTTGCATAATGAAATTTGGCAACATATAGAGGAACCCTGTATCAAATCTCACCAGAATGTAGTCTCTATTCATTATTATCATCACCATTTCAACATTCTTACTGATGATCACAGCTGGATATAAGCATTTGCTATAGATATACTTTAAGGTCTCTATGAATATCGCTAATTAAATTCTTACCAACAATTGTCATACTACGGTCGACGGTTGTCTCCCGAGGTTAATGTAAATTCAAAATCAAATTTTAATCAATATTTATTTATTTTTTCGAATACGTTGTAATCGCTTCACAAAAATGTTGTATAATTTATCTTCACCAAATTTTTTAACGTGAATGTAGCGATGAATAGCTTTTTTTTTCGAAATCCCAGGTCAAACCACAATAATATAGCTAGTACGCGTTACTCAATACCATGCTATTTAAAAAAAGCACTTTACCCTAAATACGAAACAATCAACAAAAACTTTTCCTTGAAGCAATAGAGTGAATAAGAAAACCACCGTTGACACGTAGGATCATCGATCCTTGTCCACATGTAATAACATTGAGCAAAGTTAATAAAAACTGGGAAAGATCCGACACGCATTAATAATAATAAGAATATCCTCCGTTTTAGTTCATTTTTCGCTGAATTTAACCTGGATTCTGTCATAATTCTCGGATTCAATTGTATTTGAGACCGTTTCAAAAATTAAAATTTTCCGAAGAGACATTTAAATTAAGTATCCTATATCTAAATGCACATTCTTCACAACATTTTATTTTGTTTTGAATTCATCTATACAAATAAATAAAATTGGAGTGTCTGTTTGTAATATTAAAATAATCGCTTTTTACTACATTCTTTTGGATAAATATTTTTTTTTTTTAAATTTCTGTCTGTCTAACTATTTGTTCCGGTTAATGTCTGAAATGGCTGGACCTATTTTAACGAGACTTGTATTTGTAGGTAACTATAAATACGAATGAAGAAAACTAGATAAACTTTATATTTTTTTTTTAAAGTCCACGCGAACTAAAATAAAAATCAAGCTATTATGATAGAATTTATTTCTGCTATCAAACAGTAAAGCACAAATATTAATGTAATATGATTTGACTAATGAATTAATTATTTTCGCTTATTAAAAAACCGTTTAATTAGGACGCTCAAGATTTTGTCAAAGGTTATGTAAAAATAAACTAAATAATATATAATATATTTACTGGATTCAACTGAATTTTGCTACCGTCAACAAATCGAAGCAGAAATGCGCCAGTCAGAAAACCACAAATTAACTAGTTATTTATAACATTGAACTTTAAGCGAACTAAATTAAAGCACTCTTCGTTCCCATGCACTTAATTACAAGTGATAAAAGAAGTTTAACTAAGTTGAAAGTTAAACATAAAAAATAACTTCTTGGAAATACTAAAAATAAGACCCGCAACAGACTTCGTCGGCGGTTTTTAGAACGTTTTTAATAGGAAATCATTCGAGACGCTAGTACTACGCTAAGAACTATTTTATAAGTTTGTCAGTGATCGAGTTACGGAAGACGGTTTTCAATCAATACTAAAAACAAAAAATGTGTATTTACAATCTTTTACGCAAATTTTATCTTTATTTGGAACCAACATATTTCCTGCCATTCTGTACAAAAATACAATTTAATTGTAATTGTATAAATCCAAAAAACACATCAACAACTTTACACCCCCTAACAAAAATAATATGACTTTGTCTCGATGTGTACACAAGTTAGAATAGGGGAGTGCCCTTACGTTGATTTAGATGCATGTGACAGTTACGTAATTCATTGGTGATATCTGTTTTTGACTAAAAGTAATATTATATTTACAATATTCAACAATTACATATTCCGAAAAGTAATATGTAATTATTGAAATTATGCAATAAAATACGTAATAATAACAAAAAGCAAGTAAGCAAGTTACAAAATTACATAAAAAAGAAACTGTTCATTATTATTGTAGTATTTTCATTAACAATCTACTGAATCAATTTTCTTAGTAGATTATTTTATTTACAGATAATATAAAAACAATCGCATTAAAATAAATTTTTTATAAGGGTTTGAACAGCAGCACCTGTGAAAGGTCCGTGTATGCGGAAGCATGAGTAAAAAATCTAGTAATATGTGATATTATATAAGTCTTGATTTCGTTCTATCTCTACTATAAAATTTTCAAAAATAAAAGAAATATGTTTTTAAGTATTCGGTTATACCTACTATAAATAAAGTGTACATAAGACTAAACCAAGAGAAACACTTTATTTAAAATGAACACTACATGAGTAAACTAAACAGGGTTTTAGTTACACTATGTTTATTTCAAAATGAAACGTTATGAATAGAAGTTAATAATCCGAGCTTTTTAACTTTTTGTATTTTGTTGTAAAAAATATATCTTTCATGTAGCTTATTATTCTAGTATTTACTCTTACGTCATATCAGTGAGTGATGACCATAGTTGGTTCTCTGGGATGGCAAGTTGAATGTCACACTGTTATGCAATTTTAGTTTGCTAGTAGAGTGAAGTAACATCACTCTACTCTACCAGCAAGGTTAATAGTGTCGACTTCAACGACAAAAAGAGACAGACTTGTAATGCAGACGGCTATGGAAACGAGTTGTAGTTCATTATTAACTTAATAACAACAACAACACAAGTAACAAAACAAGTAACTTACTTTTTATTCGTAACAATATCAATAAATTTAATTATTTTAACTTATAACAAAAACTTTATTACTACTTATAAGTAATACGCGTTTGGCTAACAAGCAACTAGAACGATTCCTGATGTACCTGCTTGTGATAAAGTTTGAAACTTCCTCGTAAATTTTGATTAAATGTTCTGAGGGGAAGAATATCGGGGATATACGACGTCAAAAGAAACATAAAAGGGATTAAAACTATTACATCTTCACATAAAACACCCAAAAACTCAAGGGGAACTTATAAGATAAATAAAACATGATTGCAATACCTACTACGTGATTTATCTAAAACAAAAAAATAAACTGCAATGTTACAAATAATACGAAAGTTATGGGCTTAGTTTCAAAAATTACCATCAACGGATAGAATTTTAACAAAATATCACAATTACCAATGCTGTTAATGTAACGATATCTATATTTAAAAGCATCATTGTCTACATCATATCAGCCGATACAAATATTTGAAAGCATACGCGCCTTAAGTAATTAAAGTATGCGCTAATAAGGTTAGTCACCTTAAAAATAATACCTTTTACCTAATAGAAAAGGGATATGCCTTCACAAAGATGACCACGGGAACCGGTTTTGCGCTAGAAGCATCTAGCAACTTCCCCCTTATTTTACTTGAAAATCTTTTGAAGTAGTTTGCAGTGTATAACTTGAAATAATCACTTTTAATGCTACTTGTCATTTTTGTATAAAAATGCTTATCTAATATATTTATTAAAGTCATTTTTAAAACCTTAAACAAATTATAATTAGATTTATAATCTTAATTAATTTGGCAGTGGTCAGGTCACATCAAATGTGGCAGATGACTCCTGCAGTCTTAAAGTTTAGAAGTGGAGACCACTAACACGGCGTAGGGCATTCACACCCTAGAACAAAACAACCTTTTTATTGTCTTCCGAAGACGCTGGATGCAGGAAGTTTCCAACCGGTCTTATTAGATATTATTGGAAGAGGCCTATGACCAGCAGTGGAACTCCTGCGGCAGGACTGATGATGCTGGTCAACAAAAATGACTCGAGTTTTGACCTATTAACTATTTTGTTATCTTATATTTCAAGCTTAAGATCGTAATTTCGGTCAGACACAATTTTTTACGTAGTTTTAATTTATAGTTGTTTATTAACTATAAGCGTTTATAATAAGCAGAGAATACACTAAAGTCATAAATGTTATTCGTACATTGCTAAAACTTATCCCGATATCTAAATAAAAAATATTTACAATCACGCCCCAAAATAATAGATTTTCATTGTATAATTTTTTACAGCGAGTTGTTTAAAACCTCAATTATTATCTATTCTTTAGTATTTTTATCATATTATATAATAAACAAAAGGCCAGAAGAACTTACAAACTATACGTATTTCATAAATAATAAATAATATAATGATAATACAGTAAAAAAGCGTTAAAAATTTCGGTTTAGTACATATAAAAACTTTGAACCATCAGAAATTATTGGCACGTCGTATTCCCAAAAAAAATTAATGTAACATATTTTAAAGTCTTCACTTTATACAAGTTGATTGGAAAAAGGTGTAAAAGTTTTTAAGCTTTTGACTAACAAATAAGCGTTCACCCCTTAGAAGCTTTTACACCTATAACCAATTACCCTTTACAAATTATGTGATATCTCAATACCTTAAAATTTAATAAATATTTTTTTGAAACATTAACATTGAATATATTTACAGAAATGTTGCATCAGTTGAAATTGTATTATATTTACAGTACTCAGACGATCGTATTAAAGTACACATCAGAAAACGATTGCGCCTACCATAGGCGTAATTAACTCTAAAAGCTTTTATTCGTTTTCATTTCAATCATTGATTCAAAAGCTGTACATACACCGACGTATAATTTGTAGTGAGTTGCAAATTTGTAATCTCACATATCTAAATAAAAACATGACAAAATTCATTTAAATAGAAACGGGAAAGATTTTTTGAAGTAGTTTGACACTCGAAGTCAGTTAATAATTCTATAATAAGGTATTATTATAATACTATTTTTGTTTTTTAATGTTACATATTTTCGTATAATATATTAAAAGGAGTCAATAATATTTGTAAATAGCTCTTAGTATATTGTAATAGAACAAAAAGGAATTAGAAATGTTTAACAAAAATTGCCAAAGTTACCCTATAATTTTGAAGTTTTAAATAAAAACAAAACCAGATGAATTTAGAACATTTGATAATTAAGAGAAATTTAAGAAAATGTATCCTTTGGAACAAGAGAGTATGCTGTGCGTATAGAGAATTGTAACCTTAAGATACTTGTTAAATGAAACTCAAAATGGTTGTGTATAAAATGATAAAACTTAGAAACATTACAACAAAACTTAAAAACTTACAAACAACAAACATACGAAAGAAAAATATCCAGCACAGTGTGATTATTCGATTGCGGTGTGGCATTAACATTGAAGCCTCATTAGTGAAAACTGTCTACCCGTTGTTCAGCCAATATCTTTTGACATATCTGAATAAAAATTAAAAACTGTTCTAAATATATTTTTTTAATTCGTTTCAAACTATTATTGATTTAGATTTTAAACGTGATTCTTAGGATTATATTTTTATTTCGCATTAATTTATTTTTCGAATCGAAATTACAAATCGTTTTACCTACACCATGTCATCATTATCATGAGATTATTAATACATGGAGCTCTCTTGCCAGAGATTCAACTCCCTTGTTCGCCGGTGGCTACGTAAACACCGCACTACATGACCATTTAGAATGTACGAGTAGCTTCGCAGTATTTTTATTCCCCAGTTCACGTTCGATTTAATGTGAACACGCCCGACTAGTTGCAATGCGAACGGTTCGAGTCGATACGGCGCACGTTTAATTCAAGTGATCAAACGACAGACACCGGATTTTTTTATTTAAAAAAAATAGCCATACACGTTCACTACTTTGTACACGGTGCTCTGACAAATTACGGGTTTGACCTGAGGGTGTTATTATAGTACTAAATGATTAAAGTTTTTAAAGAGATGCTTTCTTTTATTCAATTAAACAACAAAAAGCGCCCTGGACTACCACCTGTTGAAAAGATAGCCCGAAAAAACCAATCAATGAAGTCGAGTCTCGAGCATCTCGGATATCCTTTAATTAGAACGCTCTAAATTTCTCGTGTAATATACAAGTATAATCTTTATAAATATATATATATATATATATATGTGTGTGTGTGTGTGTGTGTATATATATATATATATAGCAATGATTTCTAAATGATGTTATAATTAATTCAAGTAGATCATAGGACAATAAATGTATAATAATCTTATTACAATGTGAAGGATTTTAAATTAAAATAATAAATAAAACATATAAATAAAATGCTCTACAAGTATGATATTGTAAAAGTGACCACAAATAAACACGTCAGAGCCTCTTGTAAGCACCTCTTAAATCAAAGTATGTTAGAAACCTCGTGGTTTTAAGTTCAAACGTCATGAGTGGGAAGTTCAATATAGTTATAGTTTCTATTAAATTAGTACTCTTTGAAGAGTTTTATGATGTATTTTATGTACGTAATGATTACTTCAAATGTACTGCGACGATCTTATGTGGATAATGTATAAACTAATAAATGCGATTCGAGTGACAGCTTAATCTGAAATTTTCTCTAGAGAGATAAAACTCATAGTTACTCCACGGAGTGTTTTCCAAAGCTACGTTATACCTCGGCGGTCTCTGCAACCGATTAAATGTCTATGCAACGGCTTTCGACCTAAGTTACAACATAGATGTTTGGGCTAAACAACCTATACGCTGAACATCCCTACAAATGCCACTAATCCCTCACAAAAAGGCAAACGATTCTTGTTCAAAATCCGTCAGTTTATCTATACTATCTCCAAGAGGCATCGAATAGCACATCTCTTTAAAGCAGAGCAGTAATTAAAATCGATACAACAAACATAAAATTAGAATATGTTATTTTAATGCACCGGGACAATCCTAAAAGATTATATACTTAACAACGCCGAATTGTTTACATTTAATATTATAATATATTGTATATGCACAAAAATCATCATATCTTTATCTTTATCTTTTTGACTTTTTTTATTACTCTCACTTTGTTCTAATATAATTTAGTTAATCAGCGTGTAGATTACTACAAGAATCCTGCGCTGCAATAAATAGTAGGCTACAGCATATAATATAAATCGCATCGAGAGGAAATCCATACACTGAATATGAATTATTAAAGTTGCTTGAATGCAAGATCAAACAAATAGGTTACGAAATAAAATATTTCATCTCCAGCTACCTTGGCGATCGATTTTCTAATAACATTATTCAATGAAGCATATCAACCTTACTCTACGAATATTTTTATGTACGTCACTAAAGCTGAATAGATAAAAAATGTTTATGTATTTCTGCCTTCGCAATTTGTTTCATTTCATTATGTATTTAATCATATATATCTATATCTAATCATTTTTATTTCAGCCGTGAAAAGTCCACTGCTGGGTATAAGCCTCCATACATTTTTAAGAAGACTAATTGGAAGCGGCCTGTATCCTCCGTCTTTCGACAATAATTTCAAAGTCTTCTGTCCTCGCGGGTGGACGACCTACGCTTACCGGTCTCTAATCTCCACTCCAGAACCTTAAGGTTCCAGTGGAAATTTATCCTTCGCCCTATGTGGCGCTCCCACTGTTACATCGTCTTGCTAATCCGCTGGACTAAGTCCGTCACTTCCGTACGACCCCGAATTTTTCCATTTCTGAATCGATTTTGTAGAAGGTCTTTATTTATTTAACTCGCTATATTTCTTTTAATAATTAGCACAAATTATGAAACAGCTCTAACAAGAAATAGCGTATATTTGTGCGGCTGCATCCTGTCACGAACACCGGGGACATGGCACCAATATCTTACAAGTTGTTTTTGCAATATATTCTTTGTCCTATTACTTCACTGTGTTTTTATTAAATACCCACAGAAGAATTTTTTCAATATTTTTAATATAAAAATAAGCACATATATACTTATATACTTATTAATAATAATACATAGATATTATTACGTCATAAACACAATTTATAGAACTAAACTAACTAGCCAATTTAATGCTTCCAAAAATAAAAATATCAAATACAATATTTCTTACGCGACTTAAATAATCTACATAAATAAATATAATAAGTGAATCAGAGATCATTTACATTTACATGCGAAAAATATATTAAAATTGATATTTCTTAAAAAAAAAACAGGCAACTGCCACGTACCGCCAACTGGCTCATTATATATCAGCTCATAATCTTGAAATCTTAAATATACAACCGATTTTGTTACATAGACACTACGATAGCAAACTCAAGTGATACAATATGTAAATTTTGAAATTATACTGTCCTGAAAGCTCTCTAAAATTGTTTGCGTTATATAGATTAAAGCATTGTATATTTTGGTTTGAATTTGATTCGAAAAAGCTTCAGAACAGATAGACTGTAAAACTATCTGCACTTTGAATAAAAATAATGCATAACCTACTTGATGTATTTGACATATTGATTTATTATAAATAAGAAAAAGAAAATTTGTGATTCATTATAAAATTTACTACGGACACTACCTTTTTTAAACTCTTCTATTTCACCTAAGAATTGAGACGGTATAGAGTATACTTTTTGACTTCTTAGTAGAAATGAAATGGAATTGTGAATCTTAATGAAAATAGAATTGTCGCAGTATAATATATACCGTCACAGTTTCTAATAGTTAGAATAGCTAAATCGTAAAAAAAATTGGATGAAAAACAAATGATAAAGGTGAAAAAGCTATTACTGTCATGTAACACTATTGCGTAAAACTATTTCAAGACGATTAAAGCCAATACTATTCTAAGAAAGTCTGATATCATAAACAATAAATGAATGAAATACATTAACTACAACTCGTCTATATGCAACATACATTTAGTATTACTTTTACGTTGGTAGTATTTTTTTATTATAGAAACTAAAAAAGACAATGTGAGTTACGCAAAATATATGAAAACTGAAATTGCTATATTTTCAATCGTTCAAAAGTTCGTGTGAATTTAAAAAAAAATATTTAAAAAGAACTGAGAAACTTTAACAGTACTCACAGACAAAAAATACAAAAATGGATACATTTAAGATCAAGGAAATGTACGCAATTATTGTAAAAACAAAACAATCATTTAAAAATATTAAAGACTAAAAGCTGAGTATGTATTTGTGTTTTCTTTTCAAGCTAGTTAGCAAAAAAATCTTCTGCTTAAAAAAAGAAAGGAAATTAATAATGTTTTAATTTTTATTCTAAACTTATTACATTACTAATATATACAAAAGATATCAATGAAGATCTCTTTTGCATAAGTTAAGAATTCAATGAAAATATTTTATGTTAAATAATTCTTGATAAAGACGCATATAGTAGAGTAGCATTCTCTTAACATTAGGTAAGAACTTCTAACAATTCCCCCTTAACGTTTTAGTTGCTACGTATAAGGGTGTCTCAAGTTGTGCATATTAAACATCAAGACTTCAACTTAAACATCCATACGAAACTATTTAGGTTATATATGTTATTTAATAAATTTGGTGCACTTATTGATATATTTTCTTGGAAAAGTTTTTTTATTTTTTCTGTACAATTTAACATTTTATAACGAGTCATTTTTTGTTTGTTTATTTTGTAATTTTTTTTTTCAAAATTTTTACATGTGTCTGTCAGGGAGCAGATCAACTTACGAGCATTTAATTCAAGTAACACTAGAATAAGCAACTTATTTTTTAATTATAGCGACTTTAATTTGACGCCGATACGCAAAAACATTTAATGTGACTGCACACAAAATGCTGTAAATTAACTACCAATTTTTGATACAAGAAATTTAAAAAATTATGAGCAGTGTTAGAGATTTTTTTTTAAATATTAATTATTATTTTATAGTAGTACACAGTGCAAAAAACATCCGATTACCATTTAAAATAAAAATTTTTTAATGGTAAATAAATATGGAATAATGTTTAATTTATTGTTGAATAATTATATGAAAGTACTTGTCATAAAAAGCGGCTAGGATCTTCCAGAGTAAATACTACAACAAAAAACTGCTACTCTCGACTCAAATAATCCTCTTATGTAATAGTATTAACGATGATGAGTGTACGAAACATGTTAATTAACCGCAGTTCGCTTCTTTTCAAAGCCGGTTACTACTAAAGACAAATTTTGATAAAATCTCACATAGATAATAAACGTAATGATGTGATCGTCGTGCAGGCGTCACTTTGTTGTTTTGTTATTGTAATTTTATGTATTACTTATTTACGTACGAAAATATTATGACAAAAGCAAAAGATAGTGCTGTCTTTTTTCCATATTTCATGCAATACTATTGTTCTGCCTTCATTAAAGTAAATATCAAGCCTTTTTAAAAAGATTTTAATCTTTCTAAAGACAATACTTTCAGAAGATTCGACTTTTTTATCTTACCTGCGGTGTTACAATACATTTCCATGTAATGTCTGAATTGTGACGCAATTAATCAAGAAAGTTTATTAAACAGGAAGTTATAAATGTCTATTTTAGTGTGAAGCTTTTTTTAAAGTTATAATAGAGTCTGGTAATTAATTACACTATCATTGTGTTAAATACATAGTTAAGCACACCGCAAAAAAACGGTGTGTTTGAAACCCACGTAACCTTAGGCTAAAAAATGCCATTACAGGGAAGTTCAATCTGATTCTATTTAGCATCAAATTGATCTATTCTAGCATTTTTCTCATGGTGTACACAAGTGGTCCTTGTAAATTATTCTAAGTGGAAAATATTAATAAATAAGTATCTTTTGTTGTATTAATACAGGCAAAATGTTTTTGATAGTCAGTTTTTGTATCCGATATATAGTGTGGTTAAAAAAGATTATTTTTTAATATTGAATGACATCGATATTTATTTATTTAACTAGCAACACATACTTTGAGTTACCATATCCCAAACTTTTGGTACTCATCTGAAACTAATGAACAAAATTAGTATATGGCAATCTGTAAATAAATACATAATAATACTTTATATGTGCCATTGATGTGAAGATAGGCTTTATTCCCAATTGATTTTAGTTCATATTTGCACTCAATTCGAATATTTAACTGAAAATGTTAACGATTGATATATTCACAAATATTTGACGTTCAAATAAAACGGAACGCAAAATCAAATAGGCAGAAATGCCAAGAGTGAATAGATTTTTAACATATTCCTAGCTCGTTACGCTTTACAGCTGGCTTAGTTTACTTTTCTATATTTTGCTACATGCTTGTTGTATGAACTGTATAAAAATTATGAAACAAACACATGTGTATGAAAATATTATTCACGTTTTCTTTCGCATAAAAATCGTTTTAAGTGCCAAATAATATATAACGTAAACAGTCCTCCGGCCGCTTCGCGAGGCACACACTATTTTGTGCGTATAATGTCAGGAAATCCATTCTTGGTCATTTTCAATATGCAGGATGTAATTTATATAAGCTCTCTCAACCCTCTGGCGGGTGAGTGTTGGATTGGTGGTTGGAGTGGTGAATTTTGGCAAAAGGAATTTTCCTCCCAAATTCCAACAATATTTATATATTTAGTAACTTACTTCAGTAGTTTAAATCTTTAAATTAAAAATGACAAAAAGGAAAAGATTCAGGGCGACAAGCACAGATATAATTCTATGAAGGCATTTGTTCTAGAACCTTTTACAGCATAATAACTTGATTGATTAAAATTACGTGTACAATACAAAGTCGTGCATAATCATTATCGGATCAGCCAATAGAAGACCACTCAAGGCAATAGGCCCCCTCACGCCGTGTCTACTCGTTCGTTTAGTACTCGCCAGTCAAGACCCTTTTGGCCCAAAAAGCCTTCGGCTGCACGAACGATCTGGCCCGACGCGTATTAAATATGAATATTTAAAGTATTGAATAAATTAATCGAATTATTTGATTACGGTGATTATAATTTAATATATAAGTGATGATTAATATTTAAAGGGAATAACTTATTGTTTCGCTGCAGCGTTAACAGAAGCAAGTAACGCGTCGACATAATCGCGAACGCAGGGTTGTCCTCTCGGGCGAACGTCTACGCTGGACGAATACGAATGAGGCGGATAAAACTTTATCCCGCAGATAACGTACCGTGAGCAGATAATCTGCAGACCAGAGAACAGTTTGCTAACTTAATGTATACGGTACAATTGTACGAACGGTCGAATATTTTTAGCAGTGTTATTATTAGCTACTTCTGAAATAATATTCATAATTCGTTATAACGATTTAATCAACGCTATTTAGCTGAAAGCGCCTCATACAACAGCTTACTGTTGCAGAAATTTTTATATTTCTGTTGAGTATAACAGTCCGTTATCTGAATAATTTAATTTTGACATCTGTGTTTATAAATGACAAATAATTTTAATAGTATAGCAATTTTAAGACAATTTCTAAATCTAGTTCTTGTCTTTAAAATTTCTTTTCTCTTTTTAACAAACGCATATAATATTTGTAGATCAGACAACGTGTTTTTAATTTATTTTCTTAATTAAAACAATTGAAATTATTTTATTAGTTATGTCATGTCTGTTTGTTAGGAAAAATTTGAAATATAGTTTATCTTAAAGAATATGCTGCTTATATAAACTTAAAGCGTACACACCCAACTCTTTTTTACGATAGATACGTACGCAGAGAAGCTTGCAAAAAGTTGTGTATGTAATACGTGTGACATGGTAAATTTGAGAACATGTTAAACCTATTCTTAAAAATCATCTAAGATGAAAGAAATCAAAATATTTTCCAAAAAAAAAAACTTTTAGAAACTAATAACGAAAACCATATTGTTACCTTACTAACTAGATATGTAATAAACGAAAACAATTCCTTTTTATTAAGTAAATTAAATCAAGTATTTAAGATTCAATCCATAAATACCATTGAAAATAGAAATTGAAATCAGGAATAAAAATCAACTTTGTAACTATTCATCGATACTAGATAATATATTAAGTGTGTACGTTTGTTAGGATTGGAGTGGACCAAATATGATACTATCGGTAGGTATGTTAGATATGCAGATGTATAGTAGCACAACTGTCGGGTTTGAATTAACTAGATATTTCTCCAATTGTATTTTATTGCTGTATAAATAAATTCCTGCAAACACTGTCACACTAAAAAATCTTTAGGAAGAATAAAATAATAGCTTTAAAAAAGTGTATTTATTCTTAATGATGAATTGCGTTATTTCAAAATCGTGTAACAAACAGTTGGTATATATCTTAAATTAAAATTAACAACAAATTGTTTGTAGTCTTGTCTCTGAGGTTCCCCAACCAAGCGACACTGCGCTCATTTTGGGAATTATTTGTAGACCAGTCACATAGATATTTTTGGTTACCATTATTTTAAAATTAACGTGTCACGATAGTAACAAAGAGCGTACGTATGTAACAATATGTTTTTTAAAACCTTAGTGTCGAGAAAAGCAAATTTCACCCAAAGGCGAACACAATAGTCTCCTAGGTAATCGATTGCCTTCCACTAGCAATGTATGTACATCCTTTTAAAAGATTTCTATATTCCTTAAGAGTTCAGAATGAACAACATAAATATAATGAGAAAAACACACATAGCCAAATTATGTTACGTTTTTAATCAAGCTCGAATGAACAAAAGAGGTAATTCCCATGATTTAAATATTCAATGAACAAGTAATTGTCGTGTTTAATCAATGAAACGTAAACGAAGCGCCTGCTGTATGACTAAATTTAGGTACTTCGCCAATATTATTTTAAAATGGTTTATTACAACAAGGTTAGTAATTTTACGAAGATTCTTTTTTGTAGATAGTTACAATATATATATATATATATATATATATATATATATATATATATATATATATATATATATATATATATATATATAAATGTCTATATTTTTAAGAACCGCTACCAGACATGCATAAACATAAATTAGTTTTCCAATAATTAGTTTTCTTAATCTTGCAGTGTATAAAATAGCACAACATGGTCTTTAGACGCAGCTAAGCTATAAATAAAAATAACATAGTAATATTACAATTTTATAAAATATTTTTTCCTTTGCTAACGAGCCAAGTCTCTTAATACGGGCACTTGCGTATATAAATGTATGTAAAGGGAGGCTCCAGTGACTAGTTTATAAACAAAAACATTATAAAAGAATAAATTAAGAATGATACCACTGTTTCATATGATTATATATGGCGTAAGTGACGGGAAGTACTCTAATCAAATCCTCTTACATAACCTTAATAAGTTAAATGACAATTTTGTCGTATACATAAAGTAGAATGCTATTAGTGATTGACAGCATAACATAATGCAGAATATATTTCTTGTACACACTTTGAGTATGTAAATAAAATAAGACCAGACGCAATAACCACTGTGCACACTATATACTACTTTGTGTAATATTATTCAAAGAGAAATAGGCATGGGCGTATCAGACAATTTGGCAACGCGGCGCTTCACTTCGGCGGTAAAACGTATTTTATTGCTATAGTTAGAGTCTAAGATGTAACTTAGATCGTACCGTAGTCCCTTATTAAATCTTTTTTATTATTGTATCCAGACATTTTAAAAAGAAAATATTATTTATTTAAAAACTTAAAATGAAAACATTACAAATCGAGTTAGGTTATGGAAAAATAAACTAAAAAGTGTGTGCATGGAATTTTTTGACATAAGTAAATATAATTATATAAATTTAATTAACCGTTACAATGTTTTTACATTTGTAGAGAAAAACATTCACCCGAAGATAAAAAGGCTCTTAGTAAAGGTACCTATTCGATATCCAATGCTTTTGAAATGCAAAATCATTTATTTAGATCACCGCAAATGTTCCACAGAGATGGTTTCATTATCACTGTAATTTTACAAGCAAAATTTACTTATTAATACTTATGTAAATCTTTTACTATACTAAGTCGTCATCAACCTTTCAACCGTAGGATTATTACTGTTGAACCTTTGCTACTACTTCAAATTTCAAATAGGACCGATGCGATCTGCATCCGGAGTCTTCCGATGACCTTACCAAGGTTGTTTGGTTGCCGATCTCTGTTCTCCACTTGTGAACGTTTAGGCCCCAGCGGCCATACTTGCTATTCCGCTGAACTATGTCGAACACTTTCATTAGCATTTGGATCTACTCATTCTTGATTCGATCTCAAAGAGAAATCCCAAGCATATCCTACTTCATAACTCGGCGAGCTTACCAATGAGGTCCGTAGTGAGTACAACGGCGAAATTAATTCTGTAGGCATTCTCTACCCGTTAATCTCTTGGGTGGTTTGACAATGTTGTTAGATTACGTAACCTGAATACGAGTATATTGCTTTCGACTTCAGTTAGTGATATCCTTGACATATAGACGCTCGTCTACAGACTCATTATTTGTAAAACATTTATTCCTTCTTTTATCTATAGTATAATAATAAAAATAACATTTCTATGATAAATAATGAAGAATTAAAAAAAGTAACTCACCAATCCGTAATATAAGCCAAATACGGATAGACTTACCTTCAGAAATTGTATAACATTACTAGCTAATCCCATCCATCCCTAAGCAATTGAATATTTCTATTTAAATATTTAGACTATCATTGCAATGATTCATAACTCAATTTATTCATTGTTTGAGGTACTTTAGTTAATCCAATATCACGATATACTCAAACTGTGCTTTCCTAGAGACATAAGCAAGTTTAAAAGATTTGTAAAGCGAGTCAGATAAGGATAAATTTTTTTTATTAAAATTATACTGTCTATAAAAATCTTTATAAATGTATCCCTTTAATTACAAAAGTGTTTCCATCAAACATTGAAACAAAAGATTGAATCATCTTTAGAAAATTTGAATTGTTTTACTTTAAAAGACTGTCGCAAAAGAGAAAATAAAAGAATTCAACAAAAAAAACATTAGCGGCCGGCTTTGTGAAACAATTGGGAAGTGTAGAAAATAAAAGCCACTTCTCTTTCTATTTAACTGTCATTTTAGCGTATTTGTTATTCCTTTCATAAGACTCGGAGCGTGCTGAGAGAAAAATTGCATTTTAAAAATTTATTCAGATAAGTGGCGAGGCTGAAGTGTAAAGCTCAGCGAGTTTTCCATCACCTCCAGCGTTTAAGTGTAAACTTTATAATACGTAAATAGGTATACACGAGTTTAATAACTAATGATCGGCCTATAATACGGCAGTTCGATATGTTATAATTCTACGAACATCAAATCAGTAGTAATTAACATTTAATTCGACTTTTTTCATACAAGTTTTAAAATAAAAATAAAAACTAACAAACTGTAAATCTATCTTGTATTATTGACCGATACATTAAAATTTGTTTTATCTATTACACACACTTCTTTTAAGGTGCCGATAAACGCCGCTTCTTTTAAGCGATATTTATTTTTTCGGTCTACCTTGGTGGGGGCCTATCCTCGTCGCATCTATCGGCTCGCGGTCACCACTCGAGAGCTTGGTCCCTGCACTCGTGCCCACCGACACGTCTCGCGCCCGAATAATCCGACTCTTGCCTTGCAGTAAGAGAAAAAACTGAATGCCTAGCTGACAGCTAATACCTCCTAAAGGAAAACCTTGAAGTCGAAAGGCATCCCGGGAGCCCTTACTAGATTCAATAGATCCGGCCTCTCTTATGTAGCAGCCCGAGCCGAGGCTCCACCGGTAACCCTTGAGCCTCGCAAGCCCTGAGCTTTAAGGCTCTGCTGACCGCCATCTCAAACTCGAGGAATATCATTACCTGCTGTCCCGTATTTCCGCGCAATGAATTGATTGCCAGTTTCCGTTGCAAGAAAGGACAGAGTATTCAATAAATCCGGGATCTGCAAATGTCATTTGAGCAACAATGAGAGTCTGGTCAACAAAAAAATCGAGAACCTTTCGGCGCCATCGACCATCGATGGCACGAGCGGTGTCCACTGCAACATCTGACGAGCAATTCTTCAAGCTACGTCAGTAATTTTGGTTCAATGTCGATGTACATAGTCTGATAAATTTGTAAGTACATAGGTTCGTATAAAGAGTAATTATAACTGATTGGGTTTATAAAAGTTTATTGTTTCAGACATGCAAAATTAAAGGCTGAATACTATTAAACGAATGCCCGCCCTACTTATCTGCTTCTAATACGTATAGTGAGTGACAGCGGAAGTTTTTGCCCGTATTTTTTATAATCAAAATAAAATATTAACTTCAATATATATAAGCAATCGTACTTGCCTCTAGGCATATTATACGACACGGTATTATATTTCATATCACACTTAAAGCTGAGAGTTATCAGAGAGTTTATAATTTCAAACTAATGGTAGGGCATTGAACACCAAATAAATGTTATAACCCGATGAAAAAATGCCTCAAATCATCATGCGGTCTAAATCGGCTGATAGAGTAGGTAGTGGCTAACCACAGATTAATGAAAAAAATCTGATACGTATTTTAAAATGTTGCCATTCCTAAGTGAATTAATTTTATATAACCTGATGTTCTATAACTATTGCTAGTAATTTTGAGCTTTATTTTTATTCACTTTCAATTTATTTTGAAAAATAACTATAAACAAAACACAAATACAAGTTATATTGGTTAATTTTGAAAGAAAATAATACTTTTGCATACTATTAAGTTGAAATGATTATTATATCTAACTTTTATCAACCGTATTGAGATACAATGTATATGACAGACTTTTTTTCATTAATTTTGTGGGATTAACCACAGACCTGCCTTGACAGCCGATTTGTGCTCAATGTTGATTGATAGGACATCCAGTATAACTGTTAGTGACTTGTGGAACTTCAAAAATAAAACAAAGTCTAATTGAACGTCAATATTTAATTTAACAATCTCGCATTAACATACACTCAGAACGCCAGACGTATTTGATTTGAAAATTAGTTTAATCAGAGTCATCGTCAATGAGAACTCTTGTTTTTCTTCTTTTAGATGTCAGAACTATATCGTCATCGTTGTCACTATCGTCTGTAATGCAAAATATTTTTTTAATACAATGAAAACCAATGCAGTGCAATTAAAAACGTCGGTGTTACTATAGAAATCATACCAGTATCGTGTTTAGGAATATTACTTAAAATATCTTCTGTGTCAGGTTCATCCAATTGCAATGTTTTCTTAGCAAAAGACAAGATGTCTTCATCGCTATTTGAATCGTCTTCTTTTGCAACTTCTTTTTCTTCGTCTTCTTCGATTTTCTGTAACTTCTCCCTTCCGCTTTCATCTTCATCGTCACTTCTACTACGTTTACGTTTACTTTCATTTCTACTACCACTCTTTTTAATATTACTTTCTTTGTTAGTATCGCGTAATTTTCGCAAGCTATCAAATAGGTCATCGTCATCACTCGATTCTTCGTTCTCTTCTCTTAGCTCTGTTTCGGGTTCCGGCATAACACTTTTAGATATTTCAAGATCTTCAATTATAAGTTCTTTGTTAATAGCTTTCATTATTATTTCGCGGCGTTTTCTAATCGTCTCATAGTGAAGATGACTTGGTATTCTCCAATATGTTTCCTGAAACATAATAACGGTTACAATTAAAGAGCAAAACTGGTTAAAACAAAAGGTTCCCCATAATAATTGGAATTTCGGTTATATTTATACAACGGGCCTATCACTAGAATTATGTTTATACTTTATGTTGCGAAAGGTTTCACGAAATACTCCCAACCTCTGAATAAATATCTAAGTAGACAAACAAATATTTGAACCGTTATGAAATCGTGGGTGGGCGAGGGTTGGCAAGATTCTTGGTAAAATTAAATAATTTGACATACTTCTATCATTGCTACTAAATAATATAAATTTTTTTTGAGATGTAAACAAATCTGACCGAAGATGGGGGATTTTCAAAATAACCTATTTATAGCCAATTAACAAAAATATACCTATAATTTAACTTTGTTCCATGGTACTTCTTATACCACCTCTGATTCGTAATTTAAATCCTATATTATTTCATTTACCTTACCAATAAATAAATAACTACTTTTACAGATTTACCGATGAATTTATCCATTAAATTTTTCAGAAGGATTTGATTTAAAAAATGTAATATAAGGAATTTCTTTATATTTCTAAACTGAATAATAAAAACTGACAGAATGAAGTATATTAGAATAAAAATAGAAAAATTTCCTGTACCTGTTCGTCCGCTGGAGGTAAAACACCGACTCCCTTTAACACATTGTGAAACATTACATTCTCCATAGCCTTCACAGAGTCCTCTGAGATCGGCACAAGAGGAGTGCCTTCTGCTGTTGAATCGTAGCCCTCCGCCTCTTGATCCAAAGCGACTTCTTCGAGATTCTCCGCCAGCCATTTTAAAGCCTCGCTTAAACCTGTTCATTATTTGCTTTTTAATATAGAAATCTTTCAGATCAGGGGCGAATAAACAACGATCCGCTTTAAATTTTTATGCAGCCCTCTGAGTGTTTTTACACTTTACATATATTCTCCTGCTAATGTAAAGTTTTTGTAACGTTATGTTAATAATAAAAATACAATTTGAAATACTGAAAAAGTGTAATTTTAGCTCACCCGAAAATTAGGAAACTTGGATTGGTCCCTTAACAAAAGGTGGCTCACCCCTGTTTCAGAGTATACTGTCGCCGTTTTTAAAATTTTCGTATAAGATTTCTATGTAACAAGCTATTGTATTATACACTATAAAAATAAGCATATACAGAAGACATTATTTTATCGACAATGATACTTTAAAGACACAATTTTATTTAATACATTTTTCTTATTTTTTTTTTATTAATACTGCCAACTGCAAGTTATAGATAGGCCTTCTCGAAAGATCGCAGGAATAACCGATCTAAAGCTGCCTTCATCTAGCGATTTCCCAGGACTTTAACTATGCCGTCGGTCTACCTTGTCGTGGTGGTCGTGGTGGTGGTGGAGGTCGTGGTCGCCACTCGAAAACATTTCGGCCCCGACGGGCATAGGTTGCACAAGCAATGTGCCCCACCGCCACTTCAAAAGAGCAATTCTTCAAGGTTACAGTAGACCTTAGTTCTATCTCCATGTACATACCCACTTATAAATTCACACATTCGTTGATTATATACTGATTGTCTTGGCTTTATTTATGAAATCATAATAATGGAAAAAATTAAATTTACTAGTTACATTAAGTTTAAAGACGCAATCATAATTACACGACTTCTTATTAATGAAGCGCCGATAGCTACGTAAAAAGTCCAAAAGTTATTTTTTATGTTAAAAATATATATCTAATACAAATTCAGGTGTAAAGTGGTATTCACTTTAAAAAGGTACGTAACAATAGAAACCTTGTCTGCCCGTCAGTTTGTTACGTACAGAAAACTAGTTCGTGTTCATATTTTCGCCACGCGAACATAAAGTGTAACCACATCCCGTCACGTTTGGGACACAATAAGATAATACGCTCAGTTTAAATGTAAATGCCGGTTCTTCACTCTGCCTGTGGTTTTCACATCTCTTTGACATATAAATAACAGTCTCATGAATCTGCATGTAATTCTAGTTTGTGTATTCTAGCAGTATTATTATTATTTATTCGAGTATTGTAATATTATATTTATCGAGTAGAGCTAAACAGAAGTTTATAATAATACATGTAATACAATCCCATATAAAATTGCATGTTTCGAGACTGTAAGATTACTGTATACCTCGATATTTTACAATATAACTAGATATTTTATAGAAAACTAAATTAAAATTCACTTATAGTTTTAGCATTAAGGATTTTAGAACGAAGATACTTTAAAATGTTAGTTTCCCCAGTGGCACGACGATATGCTATTATCTAATGATTTCTAAAGTGATTCAGGTGAACCTGTAAGATCCATAAAAGATTCTACGAGGTCTATATTAGCGTGATAAAAATATTTGAGGTTCAATATTCGTAAGCGAACTGCTTTTTTAAAATAAAATGTTGCTCGAATTCATCTACGTAGGCAGATAATATTTTAAGTAGTTCAGTGACTGTTACTTATAAAAACTTGCATATTCAGTACGACGTATCGAGCTGTTTAAAAGGTCTAATCTTTACATTTTTGTCGAAGTTTAAAAATGTGATTAAAATATGGGTTCAAGGGTCCAGCGGCACTAAACAAATTTTGAAAGTGATCTATAAAAAAAATCTGGGAACCTGTGCAAAGATGCAAAGACGCGAGATTGCATAAAAAATGGTCAAACCTAAGAGAAATTATAGAGTTAAGAACAGTTTTAGATCTAAATTTATGAAATTAATATCATCATTAATATATCAATTAAGATCACTTACCACTATCAACAGCTTGCACTAACAATTTAGCGATCTCTCTTGCACTCAGTTCAATGATCTTTGTTGGCTTTTTAGTATTTGCTACTGACTTCCTTTTATCTGCTCTTTTAGTTCTGTTAACTTTTGGAGGAGCTAGTCTTCTATTGTTAGTGTCAGAACCACTTTCATCTGATGATTCCGAACTTGAAGAGTTTCCTGTATTAACAAATAATCTCTTTGGTACTTTTGTCATGTTCATGCAAACAAATTATTTATTTAAACCAAACTCCATTACGCTTATTTGCACGTTGTTACCTTTATGACTATTTAATATTTTAAATTTCAGATATTTTTTCGCTTAACCGATTTCAATTTATTAAATATTTATTTTATAAATATTTATAACGCTATATAATTTTTTTTTATTATAAAATTATTATTATATAAATTTTTATAACGCTCAAAGGTTTTAGAAACACGGGCAATACCGGAAAACTGCTCAAAGTCTAAATGTGTCATCAAGTTAAGAAATATTCCTAACTTTTTCATATTTTACAATTCTTAAAATATAGATAAGTAAGAAAGATACATTCACATAACTATTGTTTTTTAATTCTTATCATTTCAAACCCCGTGTAATATAGTCATCAATCGTTGATACAGTTACCAATCAAGTATAGTGCTTCCGAAACCGCTCTAGGGCGTAGCATAGGAAAGCGCGGCCAAAAACAAGAGCCGAGTGATGGAACGACCAGGCCGATACTCCCCCTTCTCCCGTCTGAATGCGCGCATACCTAAGGCGCGGTACAGCTGTTTCGGTAGCAGTATAACGAAAATATTGGTCGCAAAATTAGTGAATTGAAAACCTTTTCATCAGATAATACTCGTTTTTAAATGAAATATATTAAACCTAATATCAAATTATCTTTGTATTAATAAACTCACCATCAGAATCATTTGTATCTTCGTCTCTATTCTTTTTGGATTTGCTTTCTTTCTTTTTCCTACATTGTTTTTTGTCTTGTATGAGATCTAAATGCAAAAGGCGCTCCACCAAGCTGCCTCTTGGTCGTTTACGAGGCATACGAGAAATTATTTCTCCCATAGGATCTAAAAAATATAAACAATTGTCTGTAGTATTTTACAATGAGATCATCATCATTTTAAATGTGGAACTTCTACGGCTCGACACAAGTCTTTCCCATAGATTTCTTATAGGAAAAACCGCATCCAGGTCTCCATCCAGCGTTTTTCGAAGATGTTAAAGTCTTCTATCCACCTTGTGGGTAAACGTCGTACGCAGACATGTACACATTGTTATATATAATTGTGTTTTTATGTATCATTTCAACATGTATTTATTATTATGTTAAAGTATTATAAATAAACAGTGTATTATCAGTGATCTGCAAAATGTCGTCCACTGCTGGGCATAGGTCTCTCTCTCTACAAATTTTCAATAAGACAATGTAATTTGTATGTAAAACTATTTCTATCCCCCTTTAGTCAATTACCGCTATATTTTCCTTTTATTTACATAGTTATAAGGAACAAATCGCCATTCAAAAAAAACGGCTCTTAATCTTCATCTTTTATTTCAAATGACGTAATTTATAAATGGTTATTTATTTAGTTAAAAAAATCTTAGAATGCGTGCTCCACATTAAATCAATTTTATAATAAACTTTATTTCATTTTGAATATATAACTAAACTGTTTATAATTAAGAATAATGCTCGCTTAACTAAAAGGCCAAAATCTCATAACTAACACTCCCTCGAGCTTGTTATTACGTCGCGGTGTGATAAAGATAATTTACGGTTCGCATACATAGTCAATTAAGGAGCGATAATTCAAATTTATAATAAAGCTTGTTCAGCGTATTAACTAACCATAGAGGCTTGTTCGACATTGTACCTAAAATTATATTGCGCCCAGATGGTTTGGACACGTCTTTGGACGATCGTGTTCTACGGAAACTTTCCAAAATGGTTCTTGATGCCAAACCCTCCTTCTGCCTGTTCTACGGCCACAAAGGGTAAGATAAAACTATAGTCAGTAATTGCACTTAAAAAAATTGTTCAAAAGACATGTAACTACTGACTACGCTATATATCGTGATTGTTTAAGAGAAGCTTTGCTTGCCTAAGTTAAAATTTAAAGTAAATAAAAAAAATTTTTAGTCATCCTTGTGTAATCTAGATGTTCTTAACGTCAAAATAATTCTACCACCCGTTCGGACGCAAAATGCCTCAAAGTCGAGAAAAACAGGAGAAAGAAACTTGGCGCGGCTATATATTTTTTAAAGAATATAAAATTACATTTTCAATGAACATTGAAATAGCCCACAAGCGAGAACACACTAAGATGTGAATTTTCTATCAAGTCATTTCTATTGTAGTACCACACAACCGCTTTTGACATTTTTTTTAAATATAACAATAGAAAATTTCTGGACCTTATCTGGAATCCTTTTGTAAAAGCGTGTACTTGGTGACTTATATATTTAATGTCTTATTTTTTGTTATTTTATGGTTACTTTTTTAATCTACCGTATTTAACAAGGGCAAAAGTTTTTAGTAACACTGTCTACAAACAATTGATCCGGCTAATTCGGCTAATATGTTTATCAAATTTTAATTAACGCACGATTAAGTCACTTATGAAAAAAAATAGCTAAAACAATACTTTTATTTTTACAAAGTCGTACAGTCAATTAAAACATCTATATCTGTCAAATATTTGACGCCAATCGTAACCAACAAAGGCGTGTCAAAAGAGAGTCGAGACAAACGAAAAAAAATAGTGTAACTTTGTTTCTTGAAGAATTATTTATAAATTGAAGTACATTTTTTTTTCTTTTGTCCTGGGACAGGCTTATGATAGTACAAAGTCTATTTAGGCACCTTGTTTTTGATAAATAATTAGTATCTACATTTTAGTATCTTTAATGCAGCTTTGGAAATGTCAGATGCGTAGAAAATAAATTTCGCTAAAAAACATTCCCACTCTTTCGAAAAATTGCTAATTAAACACCAGTATTGTTTTTTCTTTTAAACGGCTCTTTTGGATCACAAAGTGAGTAGTGAGCGTCTACCGGCTGAAAAAGAGAGGGAGATAGTAAAGAATATAAAAGAAGGAAATACCTGATGAATCGCCGAACTCTTTCCAAAGTTCTGTCAACATCGCGTCCTCTTCTTCAGTGAATTCCTTGGAAACTCTTTCTGTGTGCCTCTCTTTGTTGCTCTTTTTCGTAGGCGCCTTAAATATCAGGCCCAATTCCTTTAATTTCTTAATAACGCTCCGCCTTGTTCGCCTTTGATCGATCAAATTCTCAAGAATCCAATCAATCACATCTGTAAAAAAATTTCAGTAGAAAATATACCAACCTTTTATACACGTTATATACGATCCATGAAAAGCATATAAAAGGAGTAATAATATAATCTAACATGGATTATATTATTACTCCTTTTATATGCTTTTCACACTCCTTTTATATCCTATTATTATAAGTATTTATATAACAAAAACAATTCATTAGTAATACGAAAATTCAATCCATAAGTACAAAACATATATACAAATTGAAATTGGACATAAAAACAATTTTGTAACGTTTAATTGCTATTTAATAACGAGTGTGAACATTTATTACGGAATAGACGAAAAATTTTACTAGAAGCGACTATTTTTTGGTTTCTCAAGTTGCTTTTATAATTTTTGATAACCATCTACACAAAAAATTAAGATTGCGTTGAAATTTTAATGCACACTATCATGTAAAATATTTTTTTTTTTATAAAAACGTCCTGAAAAAAAAACTGGAATTAAAACGTGTTTGTAGTTTAGTGTTATTAAATTCTTATTGCTGAACCGCGTTATTTCAAAATCGTATAAAAAAGAGTTGAGTCTAAATAATGCATTTTGTTAAGTATTATAAACTACGAAAGATTTTGTGACAAAATCATTTATGTAAAATCTGACTTTTGAAATATAAATACTCGGTACTTACTACTAGGTGAGATATGGTGAAACAACAATATTTATAAATTGCTATAGTGTTATCGAAACCGCTGCACGCCCTCCCCTCCTAGGAAGCGCAAGCTTGCAATTGCAATTTGTCCTGCTTTTAGGCATGTGTGACGTCATATAAATAAAGAAATGGGATTATAAACAACTAAAGTAATAAAAAGAATGTGTTCGGACGAGTCATCTGGGACTGCAATCGCTTAAAATAAAATCACCGTAACAAAGCTGTCTGTCATTAGCGTATCATGGGACGAAACTATGCTGTGTTCGCCCGACAGTTAATACCAGAAATTGCACTACTTACTTATTGATAGGTAAAGGTGCGTTTACATGTCATCCAAAAAGTATGCAAATAAAATACATCAGTCTACATCTGACGTTTACAGACGCGTACTACTTTATCCAGCTCTTAGATTGATTAACTATTCCATTTTACATTTTATTCTACGATAATGGATTTTTGGACTGATTTACGTTTTATTTTTTCTATGTATACCCGCGAATTTAAAACCGAAGGCTTTTTATACCAGTTAACCGTTTTGGCGGTGTAGAGAAAATTAATGAAGGTAGGTGAAATAAGCTAACATAAAAAATAAAGAAAAAATATATGTGAGTGGGAACATAACAACGAAGATGAAAAAACACCTCATAAATATTGTAATTACTGCTTTTATAATGACTACGTATATAAAAGTTTTTACGAATACTTTTACAAATAATAAAATCAAATTATCATGATGATTCCATCAGTTTGGAAATATGGAATATGAAAATAAAACTGAAATTTCATAATTAATTTGAGCAACCAAGAAATCGTTAGTAAATCACAAGGATGAAAGTTTGTATTATATTAATATTTTCGCTTCCGCGTCTTTAAAAATTTTTTCGACTGTAAACTCTTCTTTAAATTTACTTACAATTGAAGTCTACTTCGATCATCCGTCGCATTCACTTGTGTACAAAAAATCGATTTTAATAGCGCTAAAAGCCTCTGTTTAGCGAATACAGTATAAGTTGGCGGCCAATAAGGTTTTGAAAAACATTAGAACCTTTTTTGACCAAGTATGGATTTAGGTCAATTTGAGTCTTTCGCAATCTAAGGGATTAGGCAATTATACCACATAAAGTTACAGTATCTCCATGAAAGTTCATACCTTTATCAGTCACAGGGTTGGTCTGGTTCTCCATAAACAGGGTGCGTAATTCCTCTTCTTGCTCTTCAGTCCAGACGCCTTTACCCAACTTGTCCCTGTGAACAACGATCTTCAATTAAGTAATTATAAAGACTTTTTACAACAATTCCTCGCATACTACTTGTTTAATTCAAAGAATTATATTTAGTGTTTACATGAACTTATTTTGTACCACATAAAATTTGGATTACTGAGTTCGTTCGTATATTTTTTTTACTGAAGAGACAAACAGCGTTTAGTTTGTCATGGTTGCATTTTCAATAGTTTTTTTTTTTTTGTAAACTGGCATTGAAGTGTAAAAAAATATTATATTCATATAGATTATTAATACATAAAAATTATCTGCAATAGCAAAAATAAGTACATGACATTAATATAAAACAAATCTTTGTTTATGATCCTTTTAAAACGATAAACTAAAATTTACCAGTGTTCAAACGCCCTTGTACATTGTCCTTGTACGTGTTATTTCTCTTTAAAAATGTATATCAACACGTCACCTTATTTCAAACTTTATTGAGAGGGCCTATGGGAATTTAAATAATATTTTCGAGTCGCGTCTTAATATTTTTATCAATATATCACTGACTACCAAACAAACCTATTAATTAACAAATTGGTTTAAATGATACAAAAATAACAAGGACGAAGTAAAAGAGTAGAGAGCCATTAGAATAAACGGTTACTTTGGTGGACTTACTTTTGGTCGTTGTAAAGGTCGTAGCCGTGTTCTATTTCGATCGCGTCCTTAGATGACTTCCAGAACAAAAGTTCGATGAAAACTTTTGTATTTTTCGACGCGATCGCGGCGAACTTTCTAAAGATGAACAGCCCAAACTTTTCCAACTCCTGTTTGAACGGAGATCATTTGAAATTCTACGAAAACCAAACTTTATAACAACCTATTGAATCTAGGACTATCTTTAAACAACAACCTGTCTGGGATATTTTACTAGAAGAGAAAATAGAGCGCTTTTTGCAACTATAAATAATATATCAATTATTTTAAACATTACCGATTCATACAGGGCCATCCTTATATTAAAATAGCAACAAGCAGGCAACATGGCACGCAGAACAGAATGGCCACAGGTTCCAACCGGTCTTATAGAAAATCTATGGAGTATGCTTATGTCCAGCCTTACGGCTGAGATGATGTTTGGTACTTGGTGATAAATTACTAATAAATACTTCACTTAGGTTATCAATTTTGGATAATAAATTTCGGAAAAGTGTCAAATTTTTGGACTAATCATGAAACTGTGCCACTAAAGTAAAAAAAATAATACAAATATAAGGCCCGAAAAATCTTAGTTTGTTAGAAAGGTATTCTAGAAAAAAAAATGAAATTAAATATATACCATAATGATATTCTTTGTTTGAAAGAAAAAAGTTTATCCATGAAAGAAACAAAAAGTACATGTCATCAATATTAATGAAGCGATCAAGAGTTTCCGTAATATTATAATATGTAGAATATTATTTTTAATAATTTATGGTTTAGATTACATTTTACGTTTTCAGGCCTCGGTGTTTTTCTGGTTTTTCTGTATAAAAGGCGCCCCCGTCTAACACTTTGGTGTGTCAAAGAAAAATTCTTTCAATTTTCGTTTTCAATAACACATGTTACTTTTTCCTATAAGCATCAACGTTTGTACTCGCAGCAAAAGTAATAAACCGCGACGATTGACCCGTTTAGTTACAAATACATTTGTTAAGAAAGTGGTAAAACAGTGTTTAATATGAACTTGAACATTGTTTTTTGCGGTGCACGTCTATCCTCCAAAATTGTTCCAAATCATATGTTTTCGTTCATAAATTTTACACCGACAAATCGTACAATTTATTCAACAAAAGCCTGTGAAAGTAGATATAACTCAATTTGTATTATTTAGTTACATTTATGTGTTGAATTTTTTTAAATCAACAGAGTATTTCCTATCTCTTTCTGCCACCAGTTAGTATAACACTTTATACGGTGCATTTATATTTTGATTCTCACGACACTTTCTTCTAATTTTACGAAAATGATATCTTACCAAAAATGTTACAATATCGACTGACTTTTAACTCTTTAGGAAAATAAATGTTTCACATGTTACACTTACCTTTAAATGCGGCATAGGGTTATGGAAAATCTTCTGAAAAGTTAAGAAAAGTGAAGCCTGGAACATCATCGAGGGTCTTTTGCAATCCCAAGCGATTCGGTGTAGCATTTTGATAATGCAGTGGTTTACGTGCGGCGTGTTATTTTCATAGCGTTCTAACAGATACGCACAAGCACTTACTACTCGTGGATTGCAGAACCTACAATTAGATGACACAACAAATAAAACTAAAATAATCTGAGATTACGCTTAAAAACGACAAAAGCCGTAGTCCTGGAAGAAAACGAAGACCAAGTGTACGTAAATTGTCTTCATCCTTTCGCAACCTGTAGCAGATGATTACGAGAAAAAATTGTTGATGGTACATAGACGAAAAAAAATTTACAACGTTTTAGTTTACAAACATCTTTTTCTTGGTCCACATTATTTACAGCAAACTTAAGCAAAACCACCGCCAAAATAAAACTATGGCTTTATCAAAGCTTGTTTTGCACACGTTAACTGCCCATTGTTTATAATTCTACCTTTTCCATACTATGGTTGTCTGTAAGAGATTGCCTTGTGTGATAAGACCACCCATTGTACTTTTTTGTATATTATTATCAAACTATCTAATTGTATCCTAGCGTGTACAATAAAGAATATTAAATAAATAAAACTGTTATCTTAGTCATCTATAATAAATGTAGTAATTTTATCACAGAAGTAATTCAGCATCACAATGTCTTTTAGCATAATATTTAATGGAATCAGGCGTTACCTTGCGAAAGTCCATCCTAAGGAAGAAAAGGACCAATATTTAGCCACTTCCGCACATGCAGTGGTAGTCGTGCAACAAAGTGCCTCTGTGTTTAGCAGTAATCGGTGTAACATAACTCCTGAAGATGCCCCGTGGAGGGGTGAAACACGTGTTAAGTGGTTTGGCGGTGGTGGTTGTGTGATTCGCATTGTTTGCCGCATACGCATTTGTCGGCGGGCTGGCGGGCGGTGCACTTTGTTGCACGGCTACCACTGCATGTGCAGCATAATATTTTTTTTTATATTTAGAGTCAATTTCTTTAAGCTATATTAAAAGAAGGCGCGTTCATTAAAAATCCCACAACAAGCGGATTTTTTTATTCCATAGAGACAGGTGACCTAATCTTAAGCTAACCAACGCCGTTTACAAAATTATACAATATTCGAAGTGCCAGTGTAAATACAGTACGGTCTATTTTATTATAAAATTATGTATTATATTAATAAATTAAATATAATACATTACCTTTGCACAAAGTCTTGGAAATCAAAGTCAGTCTCCACAACAGCTGTTGAAGTGATATCTTCTTCTTCATCTTAAAACAATGTGAAAAAATGTATACTCAGAATAAACAGGACGATCATATTAATTTAAAACCTTTAGTTTATATTAACTTAATTTTTTTTTCAATGTTTTTACAGTTAAGTGTCTTTAATAAGGTACGCATACTATACAAAAATTGAAGCCGAGTAATTGAGGAGTGAACTCAAATCTAATCCATCGAGCTAGTTTCCTATTTATTTCATTTCATCACCGATAGCATAGCATAGACCACCCTCAAAAATCAACGTCCGTGAATATCGAAATGTAATTAAAAGATATATTCAAATAAGTAAATTTGAATTAATTAAAACTATTAAAAATTAAATTAAAAATAATTTAATTTTCAATAGTAATTAAAACCTAAAAATTATTTAATATAAAAATAAGTGTATCATAACGATTAATATTTACTTATACGGTATGTTGTTGTGTGTGTGAAGATTATTTGTATGTGATTAAGCGTATAAAATGTTGCACAGAATCACAACCAATCACAGCTTAGTGTCTTCATAATTTTCCTTTACCCGCCAATTTCAGACTTTTAGATCACACTTATTTAAAGTTAGTTGGTAATCGTGTCTCATTATTCGCAGTATTATATGAACTATATCGTAAAATTTTCAACGGGCACGATCTATATTTACTATTACTATGTCATACTATTTCACTTCCCTAAGAACTGAGACAAGTTTAGAGATTCAGCGACGAACCTTCTAGACTAAAGAGACACTCGAATAAGATAATACATTTATAACTCCGGTCACGTTTGGGACTAAATAAATCTGACGACGGAGTTGCTTAAAAAGCTGTTTTTACAAACGATATTTATCAACGAGTCTACCTTTAAGTGACAATATAGTAACACTCGGAGTTTTCTGAGAAATCGTAGACTTGATAACTGGATACCGTGAGATATTTCAAATTTACTTATCTGCAATTAAATTACGATGTAGATGCGAAACTCATTATTAACTTTCAATATAAATCATTTCAATCTGTTGAAATTAAGGAATAATCACTAACAAAATATATAAATTTACTTAATATTTTACGACTTAAGATATAGAAGCAAATAAAATAAATGATAATTTTACCTTCTTCGTTTTCTAAATCTTCTTCGGAGTTTTCCTCTTTTTCTATTACATCTATAAATAAATAAGTCACAATAATTAATAATCAAAAGAATTTTTTATTGTATTAATAATATTTTTAACTGAATTTAAAATTATATACTACTATAATACCGTTAAGGTCGTCGCCCAAATCCGTATTGTAAATGGTTTCCAGCATGTCGAGCTCTTCGTCTTCGGAGATTCCGTTTAAACCGAAGATTCCTTCCTCCGGCCACACCTCTCTGCGTACACCGTCCGACACTTACTAATGCGTTTCATTAAACTATTCGTATATTATTTCTTTTAGTATTTATAGTAATGTTGTCTATAGTTTGCGTTAAAGGCAATCAAATATCATTAAAAATTAATCAATACAAAACGTCAGGCGACGCATCTGAAAAAGATTTTTTTAAATTTATTAGCTCGTGGATTTCGGATCCGCGAGCCCTGTGTCCGAAAAAACTGTAAAAGCCAAAATGGGTAACATCCAGCACCAATCAAATATGCCAGCAATTATCATTAATTGCAGGCGTAGTCAGATAGAGATAGGTAGCTCACGAGCTAAAGACAAGAAAGATATATATCTTTGCAAAAGATAAAATATAATCACTCTAGCTCGCATGTGTATCAAATATATCTCTATATCTTTATCCTTAAGAGTCAATTTTCGTGATTAGTTACGACTCGTTCAGAGTTAGAAAGAAAGAGATGGGCTTATATAGCAATTTACACGTAAAAAAGAGACATAGGTATTGCATGATTGTATTAAAAATGTAAACTGTGTGTGTCAAGTATGAAGGAAAATCATTGGCTCTGATGGATTCCGTTATTTCAATTTCACACGTTTTATTCCGCCTTACCGAGTTCTAAATCTGAGCTGAAAGAGCCAAACATATAAAGGATATATTTTTAGTCTTGCTGCTTTATTCTCTCTCTGAGCCGTACTGAACCTAATGAGTTAAAGATATAAAAGAGTGATATATATCCCAAGATCGATAAGATATAAATCACTCTTTTTTTGCCAGGGATATCTTTTGTCCATCCCTATAGTCAGGCCGCTTGACTAATCAAATTTTAACTAATAAGTAAGTCAAATGACAGTGGCCATTTGAGTGCATACTTCCAACTTAAAAATAAACAACTTTTGCTGACCTAGATATTGGATGTATTTTGAAATTTAGCGGATATGAGATTCTATTGTTTTAGGAACAGATGGGTATCGATAAGGGCGTAGGGAAAGGCCCTGTACCTGTCTGCACTCGACGGCGAGTTCGACTTGATCGCGCGTACCGCGAACATTACCTAATATTAACTGCATCATAGTGTTCTAACAATATACACGTCATCTGTGTAGTATAATTAGTACAAGTGTAAAAGGACACTACAATATGTAAAATTCGATCTCCATAAAGTTGGACAACAAATTGATTTTATTGATCCAACATAAAAGTTTCACACTAAATGACAAAAGGTTGTTAATAATAAGATGATTAAATATTTTTGGTAAAATATTTTTTCAGCATTTCACTGCGCAAGCGCCGAGTCCATCGCGTAGAGAGTAGGTTAAAGTATTCGGGGCTTAACGACCATGCGGTTTTACCTCTTCTTTTGTATTTTTAAGCTCATTTCATTAACCTGTAGGGCTAATTAAATTTAAAACCTTGTTAAAAAATGTATGTTTAACTAATTTAAAGTACTTGACTATCAGTAGGCTTTAGTTTTACATATATATAATAACATATATGAAAAAAATGTCTGTATGCCAGGATAAATCTCGACGTCGTGTTTTTAGCCGTACCCATTGTCTCTCAGATGTAACAATGTCCCTAGCTTTCCGTAATCCGGTTTAATCATGTACGGCACTAACGAGAATTTATCTAGCATACATAAACAGGATCGATAATGGCCGGGTCAAGTTAGTACATAATAATACATAGACTATTATCATCTGTTCAACTAGCTAGTTGTTAGCGTTAAATAAAAATATAGATTATAAACAAAAAATAAAATTAAAAACCATGGCTACTAATCCGATATATATAAACAGAATGATTTTTTATAGGTGTAAAAGGGAGGTAAATGTATAGCTCATTTACTCAATCAATGTATAGTACTTACTATCAATGGTGAATGGTTCAAGAAATAATAAACAAAATTTAAAAAAGCAATCGGCTTATTAAATGAACTATTGTTTGCTATCGATTCCTGCAGACTTTGTACAGTCAAAGTTATAGGCTTGCCGCATTCCATTAAAAATATTTCATACTTCGCACTGATCTCTTTGTACAGGATAATTGGATATAGATAAATATATAAAAGCTTAGACTCTTTTTGCTGACAAATACGCTATATATTCATCACTTTAAAGTTTATACACCTATAATGTTATACAAAAAAATAGATCCCAATTTTTCTTGGTCACGACATATCTTGAGAATGACTTTAGTGCTTTTACTCACCTTTTTCATGCTTTCTAATACTCTGTAGAAAGTTATTATTAAAAAAAATAACGTTGCGGTAAATTTCGATTTTTTTTTAGAAAATATGATGACTATTGAAACTTTGGGCCTTTGCATTTGGGCCTATATCTCGGTGCAGTGCTACTATATTGCTACCAAGCACTATATTCGCTTACATAGCACACTCATTTAATACAATTACCTAGCAGCTCTGAAGGTTCCCACAGCTTCCTCGTATTTGAAATTTCGCATTAATTTTTGTATCTTTTTCATACAATCTTCCCTGTGAAAGAAAATATTAACTTAACAAAAAAACAATTTCACATATTGTACCACTAGAGAACCTAAAATGACGTGACGTATATAGACCTCTCACAAGGTGTATGAGGTCCAGTCATGGTTGCGTGAAGTCAGTGGACTCAGGCAGGGCAAAACTGGTCATCTTTAGGAGAGACCTATGCTTTACACAGGGAGTCTATAGGCTGACATAATGTTGGTGATGGTGATTAGAAATTTTTATGTATCTTTAACAAGACGAACAATTTCAATGTTTTATTACTACTATTAATACGAATGCAGGGTAGTTACATATTTAGTTCCTAAAAAATTGTTTTATTTTTTTGTTATATTTTTTCTTTCCTCTAAGTAACAGTTAATATTTACTATATTCGTTTAATAGAGTTAATATCAGAAAATACACAATGTATTTAATTCGTAAGTAATGATCGGTCGAAGTAAAGGATGGTTTACAACGGGGCAAAATGTGTCTTCAAATGACTTTTACACAATATGGACACAGTCTATTGCTGTTCACTGTTACTGTTTAACCTAGACCTTGAAGACTGAAAATAAATCTTAAGGACTTAGAAGCTTAGAAAAAACTTAGAAGCAATAATCTGTATGAAACCGAGATGGAGCTAATTAAATGTCGAAGTTTTAGGTTCTGATAAAATTATTGTTACTAACTTTTTAAAAATTAACCAAGTGTAAATGCCTCTTTACAATTATCCACGGCTACTAATCCTACTATACCACATATCTATCTACTTCATTTATTAGTGCGATTGAAAGGTGTAGTTACAATATTATTTCTGTCTGTACGTATCTATGACTGCGAAATACTCACTTCTGTTGATCTATAGGCACGTCAGAAGCTGCGTCGAATGGCGGTGGATACTCTTCTAATCCGCTGCTTAATACGCACGCTATTTGAGGGCGATGTTCCTCCCATGGGGGGACTTCCGGGGCAATGCTCTTTGATTTCTGAGGTCGCTGTTTCTGTTCTTTAAAAATTAACCAGTACATTGTAAATAAGCTTTGGACACAATTAATAAAATCAATCCTATCACAATTACAAATAAATCAGTCGTAATATATCAGTTTTCGGAGAATAAAAAGTAGTAAAACTATTTTTTTTACAACTGTACTCATTTATGCAGAAAATAAATTATTGGAGTTTATACGTTTTATTATTTTTTTATATAATATTGATATGAAAATATAATCATATTATTTATGTAAAAAAAATTGTTACTTTGTTAAAAACTTATGAAGAAAAGTTAAAAATCGCACATCATAAAAATAATTCAACACGGTTAAAATGTTTTATTTTAGACAGCAATTTCATTGCTATACGACCATGCAAATGCAATCTTTGCCAATGTAATAAACTAGTAATAGCTTATTCAATGTTTTATAATACTCGGACAATTATTTTTTAAACATAGTCAAACTATTCCACTCGACGATTTTAGTAACGTCAGAGTAAATCTCGTTAGTGTTTAATGATTATGCGCAATAAAATGGGTGAAAATGTACATGAAAATGCCGACAATGGACACTGTCCCTCAGTGTTCATGGAACAAAGACTATGTACGACTTTTGACGACTAAATGCTGTACGATATTTCATCCGGTTATGGTTATAGTGAGAATTTGCTTTTGCACTTCAGTAGCCCCGGCTAAATCAACATCGCCCCTCTAAGGCAAAATGTAGCGTACATTCCTACTGGATCTTTTATTCAATCCTGGACTCCCTTTACCCACAAATGCCTAGAGAATTATATTTTGCCTCTGTCACTGATAAATATGCGAGTTTACAGTCTTATCGAATGAAATGGCAAAATACTGCGCTTAGTAGAGACCTTATGATAGTAAGGAGTAATACGATAGGAGCATTAGCTTGAGGTTTTATATCATTTATTTCTCCGAATTAGGATAGCTCATGGATAGCCTCAGTGGATGCTCCATGAAGTAGTTTTAATTTTAGCTGATACTCAATAAGCTTTTGTTACTGATGAAAACAGCAATATGATCTAATCATAAACTACATCATAGCATCATTAAGCTAATTTGATGATAAGTTTCCAATAGCCGCCAGTATAAACCAAATGCAACATCGAAACCAGAAGATTGCGCCAAGACAGAAGGTGTGACAATTTCCAGAAAAGACCGAATGGATTCGAATGAGCGATTAAAAAACAATTTCGCCCACTACCTTAATATACAAGTGTGACATGTAGCTTCTGCGCACAAATTGAATACATAAAAGATCATTGTCACTGAAAACTCGTAACAAGCAATAACATAACTTACAAAACAATCGAAAGAAAACAAATATACGACAGTCCCGTTCCGATGCGAATCGGTTTGTAAATCACCATCAACATCTTGCCTTACAATTGCAATAAAGTTTCCGCGTTAAACAGAAGAAATATCTTGGGTAACGTGTATCGAAATGGCCTGCGCAGCGAAAGTTACTTACTTTTTGCCTTCGACTTTTTGCGAACTTTCTTTTGAACGACCAAGCCGGTTCTCTTGCAATAGTACTCCAACATTTTCAGGAACAGATGTACAGTTTCAACTAGGTCCACTAAATAAGACCTAAAAACTTACACAATTAATTACGACTTAAAGACCAACAAACGAAAAACTTTATTAAAACATTTTCCTCCGATATCTTTGCAACTCTTCAAAAACGTAAATTATATTTATTTTGCATTTTTATTTTTGATCATGAAACTTTTATTCTAGAATCATCTTACGAACATTAACTGACAAAAAATACTAAAACAAACCTTGGCATTTTATTATCGTCGTAGTTTAAAAATGTCATCAAAATAAACTCCCTATACTCCAATACATAAAAAATGTTGCTTTTTAACACTTTAGCCGACTCCTTGACTGTCGGATCACTACTTCTGTCCATAGCTAACAGGGTATGAAGTAACTCTTTGTACGCTCTGAGTGCAAGGTGTAAACGACGCACCCACGACGAATATTTCTTCTTCTCCACTTTAATCATGTCGTAGTATTTCTCCATTTGTTGTTGGACGTAATGGAACATTGGCACTGACATTGTTTCACTAAAATGAAGAGAAAAAAAGATTGAAAAATTAAAAAAAAATGAAAATTCCAATGCATATTTTCTTAAAGTTAAAGTGTATGCCCGTTATAATGCCAATCAGTGAGTGAAAAATCCTTTAAACTATTACAGGACTTTTCGCCACGATGAGTCGTTGACCCTGCCGAGCTCTAGCAACCCCGCAACCTTAACTATTACATCGCTCCACTTAGTGCATGGATGCACAGACCGCGGCCCGCCGGTCGAATACTGGTGGCCCGCCGACATCAAAAATAATACTTTCGTACATTCGAAAAATTTTGAATTCTATTCCAGAATAAAACCAAAAAAAAAATATGTTCGAAAAGTAATTTGAATCTCGCGCGCGCGCTATTCGAATCTAGCGCCCAAAAATGCTAAGTCAAGTAACATCGCTTGCCGCCTTTATTTAAAGTTCAAAATAGTAGAGAAATTAAGAATTTTCTAGCGCGGTGTGAGCAAGCGAGATAGTAATAGTCCCGAATTTCCGATTGCTCGCGTAGGTAGATAGATACACGTAGCTTCCAGAGTCGTATGCGCGGTATAAAAGCCACGCTAACCGCAGCGACCTACAGTTCGGTTTTAATTTGAGTGAAGTGACAATAGAAAGAAATAAGCGCGAAAATACAAAGCGAAGTAATAAGTGCAGTTTAATGGTGTTTTGGGAAGGCAATAGTTCTAATGTATATTTTAACTCGACTAGCCGGTGTCATATATTTTGATCCACATTCAACGTAGATTTCCTGTTGCAGTCTTAACCCGTCAAGGGCCGTGCAAGTAAAACTCTGTTATTAATAAGTGTTTTCCTACCTATTTAATCAATTTTAATCAAATTTAGCTTTAATGTTGGCCAAATATTAAAATAAAACAAATAAATTACTACTTTTATCAGAATTTCTCTAACTGTCATAATAACGTCATTATTTGAGATATAAAATCTGTATAAAAATCTTAAAATTTCTGAGGAATAATATCTAATCAATTATTTTTGATAAATTAAAAAAGGATGGGTAATTTAAGTAGGTACTATAATTGTTTTTAGGTGCTGTGTTAATCCTAGCCAGGATTAGAACGCGACATGGAGAAGCCAGGACCTTGTAAAAAACGTAAGGTCAAAGATGAAAGTCGGCAGTTTCAAGAAATTTGGACTGAGAAATACTTTTTTGTATGGTCGCATAACAAAGTCCTTTGTTTAATTTGCAAGAATTCTGTTGCGGTTGCAAAGAAATATAATGTAAAAAGGCACTATGAAACGCAGCATCCTTCTTTTACCAAGTTTACAGGCGAATTTAGAAAGCAAAAAATGTTGTTATTATAACGGGAGCTTGTTGGTCAGCAAGCTATGTTTACAAAACCCATTCAAGATTCAGAAACAGCTACAGAAGTTAGTTATAAAATTTCTCGAATGATAGCAAAGCGAAGTCGCCCCTTCAGTGATGGCGATTTTGTAAAAGGATGCTTAGAAATTGCCGCTAAAAAATGTGTCCAGAAGCAGCAAAAAAGTTTGAGAAAAGTTAACTGAATCGTATGACTATCTAAATTATGTCTTTGTCAGATCATATTGCGGAACAATTAATTGAAAATACTAAGACCATTGAATTTTTTTTTATTAGCACTCGTCGAATCCACTGATATTAGTTCCACAGCTCAACTTGTCATATTCATACGAGGTGTTACTCAAGATTTTGAGGTCTTAGAAGAGTTATTAGGAATGTGTTCATAGAAAGGTCAAACTAAAGGAGTTGATATACTCAATGTACTTTTGGATGAGTGTTCAAAAACTGATTTGGACTTATCAAAATTATTGGGAGTTGCGACTGACGGTGCTCCTTCGATGATTGGTGTCAATTCCAGGCTAGATACTTTGCTGAAAAAGCATCTGCAAGAAAAAAACATAAACGCTGAAGATCTCGTGCAGTTTCACTGCATTATAAACCAAGAAGCCCTCTGTTCTCAAAAAATAAATTTCAAAATGTAGTAAGTGGTAGTTTCGAATGTAAATTTCATAAAATCACGAGGACTCAATCACAGACAATTCAAATAATTCCTTAATGACATCGAAAGCGAATACGGAGATTTACTGTATTATACAGAAGTAAGATGGCTAAGTCGTGGATTGACACTGGAACGATATCTAAATTTAATAGAAGAAATTGGAATATTTCTGGCGGAAAAGCAAAGGGATGTCCCGGAACTTAAAAATCCTGATTGGTTGTGTGATTTGGCTTTTTTAGTTGACATTACAAATCATTTGAATTTCTTGAACGTTCACGACTTCAAGGCAAAAATCAACTGATATCCCAGCTCTACACTCATGTATTATCCTTTCAATGCAAGCTGACACTTTTCAGATCACAATTGAATTCTGGAAATTACAATCATTTTCCGAATTATAAGAAAATGGCTGAAAAATTCAACAAAACTGCGACTACTTTCAGTTATATAGAAAAGATATTATGATTTAATCTTTTCAAGACAGATTTTCGGAGTTTAAAAAAGTAAACCTCTGTTGGACATATTCAGCAATCCTTTCACGATTTCAGTTGAAAATGCGCCAGAGTCAATGCAGTTAGAAATTATCGACATTCAAAATGACCAAGATTTACGCAACAAATTCAACGAATGAGACTTGCTGAACTTTTACCGCTGCATTAATAAAAATATGTTCAAAGAGTTAGAGTTAGAGAAGAGAACGCTCTGAAATATGCCAGCTTATTTGGTTCTATCTATATATGTGAACAAAATTTTTCAATACTAAATAATAATGAAACAAAAAATCGAAACCGCCTTGCAAATGAAAGTTTGAAAGCAGTTTTACGTGTTGCTACAAATAAATTTGAGCCAAATATAAAAAAGATTGTAAGCACTATGCAGTGCCACGCTTCAAATTAATCAATCTTTTTCAATTTTAATAAATTATTATCAATACTTTAATGTCTTCATTAATTACCTATACTTCTGGCGGCCGGCCCGCCATCAGTTCATGATTTGCCCGAGTGGTCCCTAGTCTTAATAAGTCTGTGCAACCATGACTTAGTGAGAGAAGTACCCAGGCCGCGTCAACCGGCTTATGGCCGCCACTCGAGTAACACTCGGCTCCAACGTCCATAGTGGCCAATTTTTATTTATGGTAATTTTGAAATACCCACAAGAGTTTATTATGAAATCGTACAGCGAACTTATTATTTTTGTGAAGCCTAGAAAAATATATAGGAAGTTTGTCTTAATATTTAATACAGACCTACACTGTACCTACCTACCTGTATATTGCTAAAAAATCTTACACTTTTCCGGTTTTCATACAATTGTTGACTAACTATCGTCATAATATTTAGGAATCTGTTGTCAGCATAATAGTATATCGTGCAATCACAACCAGTTCTTTTATGCAGTAGAAGTGGTTTTGACAACATTACCTAATAAAAGTAGCCAATAAGGCAATGTGAAAGTATAATAACTAAATAAGGAATTTTAATATCATAATATGTGGTAACATCAGGAAATCTGTTCCTGATGTTACCACTTGTTATAAGTATACCTCCCTATTTTTTAAAATGTTGCCACCACAATAAATATTAAATGAGAACGCTAACACGAATATAATGAATATATAATAAAGAAATAAATATTTTCATATAAAATAAATGTTGAATTAATGCTGATAAGATACATCAAAAACAACTGCTTGAGTTAATACTTTATCTGGTTTTACAACACACAGCAATACGCCAGATTTAAGATTGAAGTTGTTTACGAAACATAGAGAGAGAGACAAATATAATACAACTATATTGTTTTTATAGAAATTCTTTTCGAGCGTTCATATTTTTGATGAACACGTGATTTTAGTGTACAAATATTTTCATTATGTTGTCACCTTAATAATTATCACAATTTAGAGTAAGTTGGTATATACGTAAATGGAAATCGACGTTCAATTTATAAAAAACAAACTATCTAATATATAATCTGGATATTACTTTTATTTATAACTGTTTGATTCAGTATGTCAGGGTTATAGCTTATAGGTGTGAAAGCTTTGAAGGGGTAAATGTTTAGCTTCATTGGTTGTCAAGTAATGTAAGGTACACCCTATTCAAAACTCAAGGGATTCAAGAACTGAAAACACCATAATAATAACATAGTTAAATATTAACAAAATTCAGATTACTACTTATTAAAAATTTAATTATTATTTACTATGTGTAGACTTTGTACTGGTAGAATTTATTGGGATGTCGCATTCCAATAGTTTCAGTGATCGCATTTTACAAATTGTTTGAAAAATTTGTAAAAGATTTAACCCTTTCGGGTTTTTAAGCCCCCCTTTTTGTTAAGGTTATTGCTGAAAAATGAGCTATACATTCATCGTTATAAAGCTTTTACAATTATAACCAATCACTCTATTTACAGTATGGTTAAAATAACATAAATTCCTTCTTATCTAAACATACACAAAGGCATACGTAACTAGAGAAACAATTACAAGTCCTATGTTTGTACGAAAATAACAAGCACGAACTTGTCAAATTTCCTGTTTCCCAACTCACCGCCGTGTCAGCAATGCTCAATTACAAGGGCTTTCGATGAGATGGGGCCGAATTACCTCGACCCTGTTGTAATAGTTGGACGACTAACGCAATCGTGACATGGACAATAAATGTTGATGATATTATATAATACGTTATCAGAGCCTTAACAAGTCTTGTTTAAAATATCATATTAATTAATTAGTTCTGACCATCTATTGTTTCGGAGTAAGTTAATGCTGTTATGCCAGAGGGCTTCTACAGCTTCGTCAGAACTGAGTTCACTGGAAGGAAGAGTCCGTGAACTTTTCAAAAATTAAACTAGACAGACGTATTCCAGTTTGGACAATGACGATCGCGTAAAGGTAACAGTTCTACACGAGCTAATGGCCCCTACCATAAACTGGGCCTTCCGCATGTGCTTAAGATGGGGGCCCTATACTCCTACTAGTTTCAGCAAATTTGAGGCGGACGATGGTTCGATGTGGTTTCGAACCATCATAATAGCACCACAAGGGTTTCAGGGGTAGTGTGAGCCATACACGCATAACTCGGGATGGGCTATCTAAAGCAGCACAACGCGAGGGAAGATCTAATGGCGAAATACCGCCGTCCCTTGCATAGCGCAAAGGGCGATCACCGAGGAGGTTTTAGTATGTAGGAATCCCACATAACTCTGTCCTCCCTCCAGAGGCAGGGCATCTTGAACATCTGAAAAATTTCCCTTAAAACCAAAAAGATAGTCCTACGCGAGCTAATGTATGATTGAGTGAATGTGAGTGTACGGCTTTAGAGGGCAGCAAGGACCACTCTGTAAACAAATATAAGATACTAATCCCACCTGAGGCCTCGCTGTTTGCGGAAGCGGAAGCGGGTAGCTGCCCCCGAAAACGCGTCGGTTTGTATGTTGTGTGGTACTTGACTTTGTAATACCTCACGTGTTTAGGCGTGCGATGTGACGTCGTAGGTAGAGTTGTGAGTGTCTATAGTGTAGGTGTGCGTGTGCCGATTCTGACACATCCGAGTGGTGCCCTTAAATACGCCATCTATCGCCTTCGTCCGAATTTACAGCGATCCGATATAAATTTATATGAGTAGATAAAGATTTTATGGCCGTGTGCCACTAGGCAATGGTTCTTACAGCTTTATATTTACAATAATTGTTTTCCACCCGTTGTGGCCTTTGTGTGTGTAATTTCATAAAATTCTTTGTGATTCGTAACATGCCGAAAAAATATTCTGGTGAAATTTTCTACCCATACGACCTAAAGTTGCATGCAAATAGAAGCATTTAAAAAAAAAGCCTCTTTACCTATGAAATTTTTCAAAATTCGATGAAATCTTAGCTGACAGGGCTTAATAAAATGGCAAAACTGTTTTAGACACAATTTTAGAAATTATTTACCTATACATAGTTTTCAAACAAAAAACGAGTTTTGTTTAATTGTTTCAAGGAAATTCTAATTTAAAATGATATGAAATTTACTAATGCTACCGAAACCGCTATACCGCGCCAAAGGAATACGCGCAGCGAGTAACGGAGGGAAAGGGTACCGACCTCTCCGCTCCGTATACCTACTGCAGTACATCTGTTTCGGAAGCACTATAGTATCACACATAATACACTCATTTAATACAATTACCTTGATTACATAATGTTTCTATCAAAATAAGAGTAAAGCAAAATATTATTATGTATATATGTAACTCGTTAAATAAGATTGATTAAAGTCGTATATATAAAAATTGTCAAACTTTGTACATGTCTTTTTATTTCCAAAGACTGAATGCTATTGAATAAACTGCCGATACGAAGTTTATACACTAAACCATTTTATGTTATTTTATATCAGTATATGCTATACTCCATCATAAAAATACTACATCTTAAAAATTTGCCATATTTACGTTTGTCCTGAAAGTAATGATACTATATATTTGTGATGTGTTCATAAATACCTCACAAGTCCAACTTGAAAATCGTGACCTCGGTTGAATTCCATAAAGAATTTTACGGCCCATAGATAATAGGACTCATCATTTTGCTGGGCTTTGGATCTAACAAGCACATCCTTCACATAATGCATTAACGGATTGTAGGAACTGTTCAAAAACTCTATGCAGAACTCTTTAAGAAACAACCTGAAAAAATTATACTATATAAACCATGAACATACTAGGTTGTTCCATAAATCAACGTGAAGCCGAAATCGGGTAACAGAAAAGGTAGTAACTCGAGAAATTTAATATTGATTTTCTATTGACGTTAATTTATGGGACACTGTGTATAAAAGTAACAATATAAAACTATTGAATTATGGAATAAAAAACTTTCAATTAATTTATTTTGTGCAAGATTACAAAATAATGAAAACATATAAGTGTGATATTGAGAATCTGGAACTATCATCTGAAAGAATACAAAAAAATTGTAATGCATACCTAACGGCAAATGCTGACCGTCTCTCTAACTGTCCACTTTCAATTGGTCTCCTATTTTTAGGTTTAACAAGTTTTGATTTTTTACTTCCACCGAAGTCTAAGCTTGATAAATTATTCAAAGGTTTCAAGCATATCATCTCATTATCTGATATTGACTTCATGTTTTGCACTACATATGTGCCACCAAATCTAGAATGCCTGAAATAAAAATGAGTGTTATACATAAATTATTAACTTTAAGGATTTATTTAATCAAAGTGGAATGAGCTGAACATTCTATGCTTAAAGTAATGTAATTTAAATCTTTCAAATTCAACACTGAGGAATTACATTCCACATGTAACATACTTCCAGAAATAGCATTGTTTATAATTTATATTGTTTTTAATCAGCACAAATGCTTTTTTTATTGCTATATACTTATAATACATTCACGTTTGAAGCAACAACACTTTATAAAGAGTATTCAATTAGTTCCCATAGAACCAGCTTTATGCACAGATTCCTGCTGAATCTTGGTCAATTTTTACACAAAAAAGTCAGTATAAAAATATACTCAATAAAAACAATTGCAAATTTATGTAATAGTTTGGCTAAAAAATAAATCTTCTAACTATCTTGAGAAATTAATCAGAATTATTAACTAAAAAGAAATTTGTTATTTGCATGCTTACATATCATGCAAATAGTCCAATTATGTATGTTCCATGTAATAAACAGGAACTCTATGGTATCTAAGACAGGCTTTCGCCTGGAGAAAACCCAATGTAATAATAATATGCACTTGCATGTTATAACAAACTAACCATTAACACCTAATCTAATATTAACAACTTATGATACAACAAATTCAGATCTATTGCCACTCAATAGTACTAATTAATATTTTTTTTAAAAGTTTAGAGAAAAAGTGTGTGCTTAAATAAATAATAAGATTGAAAAATAGGGACAAAATAACAAATGTTACAAAAAATAGCAAAAACTAATTAAAAGTTTCCACCGACAGGACAATGACATGAAAAGGCCTTACTTTAACTATAATTAATAAAAATAGAAAGATTACATATTTGTACACTGTACAAAATACAAGTAGAATACAATTGAATAAAATATATCACTACCTAATAGCTATAAGACATAAATCTTCTCAATGTCTTTGATAGAAGGGAGATGGAATTGAATAAGTTTGGACATAAGGATTGTACGCCTTTTATCACCTTTTAGGCTCTGATGAAGAATATTGTCTGTTATTTGAGGAATAGATAAGAATGAGTTGTTTTATGGTCCTATTTGACTTTTGGGAATGCAGGGAATATAATATGTTTAGATCAATTTGCATTATGTACAGAACACACATTACAGCAGTTTTGGCCGGACTTAAAAAAGAATCTTAATAGAAAATCTCACAATTAAGCTTTGTTTTATTTTATTGATATCATATTATCATAAATCCGTACCTTGTTGCTGAATATTGTTTAATCTTATTAATTCTTTCCTTTGTTTCCTTACACCTGAGTGTAAGAAGTTCCTGTTCATCTCGAAGTTTCTCATCCACACTTCTCTGCAAGGCTGCATTTGCTAAGCTTGTTGGATTTTGTTCTCTTAATAAGTGTGAAATAATCTCCAAAATGTGCATGAAATATTGTTTTTCATTTTCAGATGACATGTACAGGATTATGTCTAGGATTCCTGATTGATTTAAAGCCCATAATACCTGTGTGGGATAATTGAAAAAAAAGATTTTACCTAATTTGCCATTGATTCAAGTATTACAAACTGCACATGACTTTGTATTGTTCTTCTAAAGATGATTCATTCATCATTAAGTTATCAGAGTACAGAATTAAGTGCAATCAAGCCATGATTTGCTGAAATAAATATCTATTGATAAAATGTACACTAACTACACATACAATGAAACAAAAAATGCAAAGTACTTTTATAGGAATAAACAAAGAAGAACTGTCAATATTAAATTTTAAAATATGTATTTTCCGACAAACTTATGGAATATATTTTTAATAAAATATAAAAATTCGAAGAGATACCTGATCATGAATACTGGCATCATTCTCAGGTCTTTTTTCTTTATCAAGATCAGCAGGCACATGTATAACATTTCTCACAAGTATTAAAATCCTTTCAATAATCAATCCTGTGTCTTCATCTCTTTCAGACCAGTCCTGGACATAGAACAAATTTCTCAAAATACATTCCTTTATTAACTTAAATAACAATTTCTAAATATGTTTACTTACAATCTCTAAAATTTTAGCAAGTTTTTTAGAAAACACTTGCCATGTTTCAACTTTGGTAAAAGCCTCTTCCTTGTAGCTTTGTAAATGACTTAATATTTGCATGTAATTATGTCGAGCAGTGCGTTCAATGGGCACTTCCTCTCTGTATAGCAACAGAGCTGGATTTGTTAGATTCACCAGTAACCTGCAATATGCTCATAGTATACATACAAATTATTTCAACTACCAATATTAGTATCTACAAGAAATTTGCATCTATTTTACTAACAATAATTACAAAAATTTTCACTAAATCTCATCAAAATAAGGGAACAATTTATCATTCCTATTTACCTTAAAGATACATCAAAAAGCTCTGTATTTTCCCAGTGATCAATTAACATAGGCAATAGATCAGTTTGCAACACCTTGGTTTGTCCGAAGTGCCTTCGTATTTCGTGGTCTTCTCCATCGCGTCTCAGATATCTTATCAAATCTTTGACCGTATTAAGTGTGAATTCATCAATCAAATATTTTCCTGTTTTTTTGTCGAATGTTCCCAAGGCATTACATGTCGCAGATAATTCAGCGGATAAAAGAGAACTCATAATGATTATAGAAATTTTACAAATGACTTATGAAAACACACTTTTCACTCAAAACATTACTGTAATTACTATAAAATAAAGAAAAATTATGAACTTATTCAGTAATATAGAATTAAGAAGTTAATGTTAAGGCGGTACGACAATAACTCAATAACGTTGTTTTGACGTGTAAAAGCCCGCGAATTTTTTTTTTTTTATTACAGCTTACACTACAAGGCTTTTAGTCTAATTATCATCTATATGACTTTTTACTTAATTTAATTCGACATAAAAAGCTTACTTTTTTGTTATTCTATAAACATAGATACTACATAATTAACGTATATAAAAATTAAATTGCAAGCATTTAAGCAAATAGGATACACAAAGGTGAATTGAATTTTTAATAATCTTTAAAATATATGTACACTGTGTATTTTCTTACAAAAAAGCAGATTATTTCAACATCATGATGATTAATATTTATGGTGCATTATCAAGTGAAAAAACAAATGAACAAAAACACAGAATTCTGTCATACAGAATCAATGAATACTCCCAAATCCTGCATCTACGTTTATCTACATAAGAAACGAGATGGTACGTCTCATTAGCCTATTAATTATGTTCACCACATTTTCATACTCAAACCAGAAATATTAATGTGAGTTATATGATTTATGGTATATCTTTATATGGTCTTTCGGTAGATAGACCTACCACCAAATAAAACTGTTAATAACTGAACAAAATTAGGTAATGGTGGGTAGTTGTACAAAGCAGTCGCATTAGTAAAAAGTAAAACTGTACTTTTTAAGTGTGTCAATATTGTTTAAAGTGTTAAAGTAAAGTTAAACCTAGTTTAGTATTTATCTCCTGTTAAATCATCTCTATAAATTCAATTGTGAGAACTCATTTTTCCACTAAAATAGATTTTGGTTTACGGACCACTATTTAAGAATTGAAACAAAATTTTGTAAACAGAATGGCCACTTTTGAGCTTGACCTGCATAAGGCGCCAAATGCGCCAGGTGATTTTTGGAGGAAAGCAGTGGAGTTCGCCTCGCATCCCTCATTTATTACCCATACTTTTAAATTGCTGCAACAAGATATCGCCGCATTATCTCGTAGCGTCGACTCCATGGAGATGCAGAGAGGTAGAAAGATTCCACTCATTCATGGCTGACGAAGTGCAATGTTGCCGAAGGCTGGATCATTGTTCTCTGCGGAAAGGTAGACCCATTCTTGTAAAATTGCAGGACACCTTAGTGCGTGACAATCTCATTTGAAAAAATCGTAAAAGAACACTTCCTTGGCTTCTAAAATAGGTTATTGTGTAGCATCAGTTATTTATTCGTATTCATGTAATACCTTTTTTACAATACTAATTATAAAGGTAGGTACATGTGTAAATATGTACATATAAGTATTCTTGTATGTATGTTTATAGTAATGTATGTATTTGTATGTACCCTAAACTGTCCTCTCCTTCATGTCTCTCATTTCCATTCAAGAGTTTGTCTGTTAGAAAACAACTCGAGCGATAAGATGTCGTCTTGTACCTCTATATGAATTGTAACTAATAAAACCTATAAACCTATAATTTACATAAAGTAAGTAAATAAAAAATAACAAATGCAGTGCTCTCTATATTTAAAGCTAAATATTCATTCAATATCTTTGTTTACATATATTTCTACAAAGCATCGAATGTTAGCTTAAATATATATTATATCTAACTTTCGTAACTTATTTAAATAAACCTTTAAACATTTTATTGCATCAGATTAGAAAGTAGTATGGTAAGTGCTGTTACTGTTTTGATTAGTGCATTTTGAGATACATGTAGACAAAAAGCACAAGTCTATGTGGCGGGTCTGCGAGTCGACCCGTGATTTAAGTTTGCAATGACGTTAACAAATCCTTTTATATAGTGTACGCATATATAATTATGTTCCACAAGATATCTCAGACCTTCTTCTGCTTAGTTTTAAATTTAAAAAATCTTAAAAGTATATTATTAAATAAATCCATTTATAGCTTTCAAGAATTTTCAGAGGATCAAAATGTGCGGAAGTTGATTTGTTGATACGTTTAGGTATTTGGTTGATATTATAATGATTAAATTAAGTAAATTTTATTTTAAATGTTTGATATCATTGCTAGAAAAAGAGCAACTGTTGACTTGGCCGGCGTTTCTCAACTGATCATCATTCAAAGTTTAAGGCAGGATCGTTTTATTTCATTTAATAACTTTTTTCATAATACTATTTTATTGCGCTCTTCTTGCATTCTTGTTATAATCTTTCGTACTTCATCTTTCTTTCCACATTTCTTCTGCCTTTCTCTTTCATATCACAATATCATTCATTCCTCACCTCATTCCTCAGTTTTACATTTCTTTATTTTATTTTAAACATTTTGTTGTATGTACTTTTCATTTTTATTTTGCAGTATTTGCTATTCTTTTGTTTACACTTATTGTTATATTTCATTTTTTTTCTTTCTTTCTTTTTTTCTTTTATTTCGATGAGTATTGGTCTCTGTTTGTCCTCCTTCATTAGCGAGGCCTATACCTCCTCGCAGATCTTCATACCCAACGGGCATTCGGAGTCGACCCAGAGTCCTCCGGATGCCCTACAGTGGGCTACCAAGTGGACCACGGTCTGGTCCACGCCCGGTTTACGAGCACGAGGGGTCCTCTTTGAGCTTAAACCGGTGAAGATATTCGGAGAACCGACCGTGCACCGTGAAGAGCTGGACGAAAACTGCGTCCACCTCGATACTGCGGAGCACGCGATAGGCTGAGACGACGTCCGGGAAGAATTTTCCGCGTTGTCGATTCAGTCTTCCCTTCCAAAAACCTCCTATTCCATTCGTCAAGCGCCTCCAGCTTAAGCTATCGCTTAACGAATGAGTTGGAGCATTCTTCGGTCTTCTTTTGCACTTCAGGGGCGCGCCATCTTGACCAGTTGATCCGCCCTCTTATTCCCCTTCGTCCCCGCGTGCGCTTTTACCCAATAAAGACTTACATCCTTGGTTCATCGATATTCAGAACTACTTGGTCATTCATCTCTCCACAAAACATGACCAAACCGTTCAAAATGATTAATATTAAAATGATTAATGATAAATACTTATGCTAAGTAGATAAGTTAGGTATAGGCTTACATCTCACAATAAATTACAACTAATGTATTTGTTTATGGTCATAGTAAATTAAGGTAAAAATTATCCATTCATTTAACTTCATTTGTTATAGCGTGTCTTTTTTCTCTTTTCTTCTTCTTCCTCTTCTCTTTTCAATACTGATCTAGTAGTTAATCAAAAACATTTTTTTATCAATAAACATTTTAGCAAACAATATTATTGTTCCAGCGAAGAAATATTTTTTTACATGTTTACAGAACATAATATCAAAAAAAAATCCAATTCACAGCACAGTGAATACTTTTATTCCACTTTAATAATACTCTTATAGGCCAACTAGCATAGTTTCCATAGTGAACTTATGACTTCGGTGGTTATCGAACTGACCGAGCTCCCGACTTAATAATCAAAACGCTGTTTAGACCCCACCACTCTCAATACTTTTATCGGAAGTTGTCACAAAAGAGTAACGGGGTCGAGTAGTATTGCCATTTAAGAAAAATAAAACCACCTTTTCTAAAATTATTCCAATAAGGAGAATGAATCGTGAACTTCTTTCCGTGTCGTGCAATACAATTTTTATTACGTTGTTGTTGTTTGTAATAAAGTTACCGTGATAATTGTATCTATATACATTTTAATTATTTAATTAATTTTTACACAAAATTATAGTAAAAGGGCAGCTATGATTCAGTTTGGAAAAATAACATTAAAAACTATTTTTATATGATTTGCCCACACTTACCCACAGAAAGGGATAAATCTTTATCTTAAAGAAATTAAAATGTTTAAAGATTACAAAAATTCCATTCCAGTAAATTATATGACTAAGGAAAAAGAGGTGCACCGAAAATTTGATACATCATAAAACTTTAATGTTACCGCAAAGTTATGTCCATGCCAAAAGTCAGATCAAGCTTACTCGTGCCGCCATCTTAGTAGGTATTAAAAGAGATAAATATCTTACGATATGAAATCTAAATAATGGATAAATATTCCATAATAGCTTCCAATCATAAATCGTGCTATAATGAAAATACAATGTGTCTCAATTTTAGTTTTCAGTAATATCTAGTACGTACGCACCATATTATGTTTATAAACTAATTGTTTATAAATTTAATGAAAAAATATTGGCAATGGAAATTTATTTAAAGCCTGTTTCATAAAGTTTGAAATTTAACAGAGCACTGCTACGCTTAAGCCATTTATTTAAGCTTTGGATAAGGAGGCGGGTGTAATTAGTATCCCTAGCGCTATTTGGCTCCGTTGCATATTTTCCTGTGCCATTTACTTTAAGTTTAAAGGTAAAAATACTTATATTACTTTTGCATGTTAATTTACTTTTAAATTATATATGATTAATATCAGAAGGTTGTACAAAGGAACTTATTATAAATATTTAGACAATTTACATTTAAAAAATTGTTAATCGAAATTAAAAAATCAAGTTCACATAAAGAATACTCCAACTTGATTTTGATTTATTGTAAAAAAATATGGGATTAGCAAAAAGAATCAAAAGAACAAAACTCAAAAATGGTGGTTTCCTGTGCTACGTCTGTACGAGTATATTATAAGAAATGACCATTAAATTATTTCCTTATTCATTTCATATATTTGCACTTTAAATCTAGCACATAGAACTTTTCGACTTGTCTATAATTTCATCATGAACTTCTTAAATAGTAAAAAAATAACAACAATTTGACTTTAAAGTGTAAATGGAAATTTTTCAAATAAAAGAATAAATTTAATATTTTCTTTAAGAAAAAAACCTTACTGGATTAATAAAATACGATTTTTCCTTTGAAATCTATTATAAAAAAAACTGATTATCTTTTGTTAAGAAAAGATGATGTAATAAAAGTTATGTATGATTTATAATTGTAGTGCGAGGCAGAAGCTTCATGTTTAATATTCAAAGCCGTAGGCACATAGTACAAGCAAAGAGCAAATTAACCGTAAGAGAGACAAAAGCCCACCCACACTTCTCTCAGCCACAAGAAGAGAACTGTAGACTATTTTTATCACACTTCTTGACATACTTGGCATACTCGCTACAAAACGACCCAGTTAACTAAAGAAAAGAATCCTATTACGACGTACGGTGGAAAGATCAAACAAATGAAGAAAAAAGTTTGTTACGTTTACAATATCAACTTTAACTTTGATAACCACTAAAGTTTTGAGTAATGAAATATTTATAGAATAAAAACTACTGCGCTAACAATTAAGAAGGTGACTAATGTGTAACTTTTAGAACCATTTTTAAATTTTAAAGTTAATACCTTATCAGATATATATTACTTTACTGTATACTAATCAAAAACCTAATAAAAAAGTCCCTGAAAATACTGAAAACACATCAGCAGCAACAACAGGCGCTTTCGTACGTATAGGAGTATAAAGGAAAATGTTTATTGTTTTGTTGAGTGTAAAGTAATAACAAATCTATTATGGGTCTGGGTGGTACACGTATATAATAAGATTCCACAAGATAATTTATATTTTCTTTTTCTTAGTTTTAAATCTAAAATGTAAAGCAAATTATTAGTTAGTTAATCGAAATGTGCGGAACTAGCTTTGTTGACTCATTTACGTTATTGTTATTATAATCTACGTATGAATGGTTAAATTTCATTTAAAATAGCAACTATTGAATTTCTTGCCGGCTCTTCTCTACAGATCAATTTAAAGCCGGTGGTAGCTTACTGCTTGACGATTCAATAGCGCATTTAAATGCCTACTTGAATAAAAATGTTTTTTTAGTAAAAGTCCTTAAATATTAAGTATTAAATTACTTTAATCTCAAAAAATTTGTATACATTTCAAAATATTTTTTGTTTAAAAAATGGTTGTAATAAAAAAATTAAAACAATATTTTGAGTGTTTGTTCACTTAATTACCTATTTTCTTAAAAATCTACGATCGCTAAACTGTATCGTTTGCTAGTGTAATATCGAACTACTTTTGGGGTTGGATTCATTACTTTTTGTTCTTGAATTTTAATTCATATCACGACATTCTTCATTAATTATATTTTTTGTTTTAATATATAATACTCAAATCGTCGTATAAAAATCAGTAATACCGTTGATATTTGAAAAATCTTTTTAAGTTAAAATAAAGATAGCTTAATTGTTACCAAATGGGTTAACCTCATATTAAAATATTATTTGTAACTATTTATATTGCAAGCATCTGCTGCATTATTTTACGAAACGTATCAAGTACAAAATGTAACAAAGCTTTTCTATTCACTTCGCAAATCGAATACGTGATTCCTATACTGTGCGCAGATATTATCATTTGAATCTTCTCGCATGTTCGGAATGTTGAGATATTTTTCATTAGATATAAATGGCGTAGCTTTTCATAGCGTAGGAGATATTTGTAATTGAACAAGTAGATAACAGGAAAGTAAGACAATTTAACAAAATGCAGCAAAGTATCATCTTGTCAATGTCAGTGCTTCTAAGTATAATGTGTGATGCAAACAAAATAGAGAAGACTAATATTATAGACGAGACATTTAATAATTTATTTTAAGGTTACAAAAAAAAAATAAAAGATTATTAAGAATAAAAATAAATAACTATGCATTTACTACATATTAATTAATATTGTTTTATTTGGACAAATATTATTAAATCAGTAACATAAACATTTTTGTAAAATGTATAAAGGTCACATAATATAATTTATAACAATATATTACGTCACTACTTAACATCTATAGAACCAATACCTTGTATGTTCTTGTAAGGAAGAGGTGTTGAATTAAACAGGTCAAGGTCAAAAGTTTCTACCGCGGCGTTTAGTTACAACCATGATGAAGAATGTATACTGTCTGTCTGCATTTAAATAATGATGACTGCGTAGTAATTGAATACCTATATAGCAAACAACTAGTCCCTATGCGTAAAAAATTACGCAATATATACGAGTACGCAACATGGAAAATGACACATTATTTTCTAGGCTAGCTAATGTTTGATTACAATCATAGCTCTTGTTCGAAGGTTAATTTTAAAAACAATACTTTGTTAAAAATAACACACGACATCGACTTGTTTGGATATTTCTATAATAATGAAGTTTCATGTCACAAATTACTTTGGATAATAAATGAATTTTTTTTCTTTAAAATTAGCAACATGAAACATGCAATCTGAGACAAGAGAGTTTTAAAGCGCTCGCCAAAATATGATGGACTATGCGGTGGTAGCAACGTTATCGGTAGGTTCCTACTAAAAACCTACATAATACTCGTACTTTGTAAATAGAAAAAATCATAATATAAAATGTAGTGTTTAATTAGATGAGATTAACAAATTATTTTACGCCAGCGATCCCTTTTCCAAAATTATCTGATTCGTCTGACTCCCATTGCCAAATTATTTTAAAAATCTTTAATTTTTTCCTATTCGTAGCAAATATTTACCAATTTAAAAACTTGGAGGTTTGGTAATTACAAAACAGCATATACCTTGAAATTTTGAGATGAGAACATGCGTTAATTTTTTTTTTAATTTTTAAATCTCGTTGACCCGCAAAATTAGTTTTCTTACGAAGAACTCTGGAAAACCGAGATGTTTCACTATGGGAGTCCTTGAACTAGATGGTATAGCATTTTAAACAACTTCCTCATCACACGTTACTCATTACGTTTCGTTCATCCTATGTGTTCACAGGTAAAAGTTTAGACCGAGCGTCGCTTAATTGAATCGGTAATTACCTAAAAGCATAAACGCTTTGACTGTATAGCACACCAGACAACAATTAAATTACCCTACGCCAGCTCCTAAAAGCTCACGCCAAACTCAGAGACACAGCCCTAATGAAACAAACTGGGAAAGCAATTATCTATATAAAGGATATGCCCTCGTCTTTGCTCCACCGAAATATCTCTTATTAGTACTGTTTAATGTAATTCATTACTAACAGGACAAGAATTCGTTGTTGCTTAAATTTATTATATATATCTTACCCAAACGACAATTATTCTTTACTTCGTGAAAGTGTTACAATAATTTAAAAGTATGATCTACTATTACAAACCATAAAAAATTAAATTGCTAATTTATTAATGAAACTATTATTTTACCTTGACCATTTATGTAGTACCTTGTTGATTTAAGGTAAATCCAGACTGCTCAACTTTCTTTTTTTTAATACTAAAGTATTTCAAACGAAACACTATACTTTCCTAAACGTAATTAGGTATTCGGCGAACACTCATTTATAAGATTATTTGTATCGTACGAAAACAAATGTGTAAGTCTCATTAAATTAACATAATTAATTAATCTTATCACACTAACTTTTTACTCATATTGGGGGGGCCGGAAAGTTTTGTCGCTTTTATAAGTCAAATTCATACGACTACATTTTTAACAATTTTATTTCTAATCAACGATATATTTACATTCGTTATCGACAACCATTTTGCCATGTAGTATAGAAATTTTCAATGTCAGAATGGTAAAAATCGGTTTTTCTATAAAATATATCGACAGAAACGACCTTACTTTCCGGTTACCCTAACATTATCACAAAAATATGAGTTTTTGCCCGTGCTAGCAGTATACGGGTAAGAATTTTACAAAAAAGGTAATTTAATCTAGTTAAAAAAACAGCAATGTCTTTTCCTTCTTGATTTACAACTGTTCATAGGCAACATATTAAGGATAAAAAAGAAAGAAATTTAATCTTATGACAAACAAAGTTGTGATTTTGAAACAGCGAAAAATCTATTCTTCTAATTGTTAAAAATAAACTCAAATTCATATTAATAATCGCACCCAGTATTTAAGCGTAATAAAATACTGATAAATTGCATCTAATATGTTAGGTTTATTGGTTTTTATATTGCGCAAAACAAATTGCCGTTTTAACTCAGCCGGGCACTACTCTGTTGTTAAACGAAATAAAATGTCTGAGTGATCTGTTATCTCATACGTCTTATTTCAATTGTCCATTTGTATGGGATCGACGAGGTCAAAATAAAACCACAAAGGATTCCGGCTAATAAATGGCTCCCGTGTTTTGGTAACGTTGGACGGACTAAAAAGCGAAATGTGGAAATGTTTACAGGAATACGCATATACATGAAAAAAATGTATAAAGAATATGTACATAATGTCAATAAGTTATTTGAATATTAAATTCTTTGAAATATAGTTAAAGACAGTTTTTAAATCCAATTACATACGAATTGCGTAGTTAAGTCTTACTCAGGCTGTACAAGGTGATTGGTTATAGGGGTAAAGGCTTTAAAGGGGTGAAGCAACATTTGTCAGCATAAAGCTTTTACCTAATCACTCTGATATGTGTTAGATTAATTACATTTTTCTCTTGGAATGCGACACCCTAATTAATTATGTCCGTACAAAGTCTACAAGGACAGATGAAAACACAATAATTAATTTTGATATGTAGTAATCCGAATTATGAAAACGCTTTCTCTTACTATATTATCATTACATTGTATGTTATTTTCGAAACCATTTATTTTTAAATGGGGTATATCAGATATTAATTAAAAAATGAGTTACACATTCTTACTTACGGGACGTTTAATCAATAAGAAATAATAATCGAAATAGAAAAATAATGGAAGAGAAAATAGCACACTGATGATGTTTTCAATTTACTTTAGAAGATATATTATTAAATAATAGTACGAAGAAAACAATAGTGCAATATTACATTTTAAATTTAATTACAAACATTTATTAATCCTTAGGAAATTTGTTGCTAACTATTATAATGTTGTTTATAACGTTTATAGATTATGTTGTGAACGCGCGCCCTGGATAAAGAAATTCATAAACATCCAAAAACATAATCCTTATTTGATAGATGATAGACTATTCAGTACCTCCCTCGGCAAAGCTTTTGAATAGTCGGCGCATAAAGAGTATTACGAAGACCCAACTGTTACTCTTTCGTCAGCAAACAACCGAGATATTATTTTTTAATCCGGAAATATTGCCGGCGAGTTATTTTCTACGTTGCCACTATTAAGTGATTTTTGTGGACAAGACACTCTCATATTACCAAAATAGTTTACGTACGAAATATTTTAGCACCTAAGCCTCATTGAAATTCCTCGCATCATTCACAATAGCAATTCATTTGATAATTTAGGGCTATATATTCAAGCTAATTATTTGTGAACTTATTTTTTTAATTAAAGTATTTTGAATGCATTTTATATATTTTGGTTCATTCAAATATTGTTACTAATGGTAGTAGTCACAATATTTTTTAGTAATAACTTTATGAAAAGAGTAGTATTTAAACGTTATTAATTGAAATTAAATTCTTGGTGTCTGATAGTTAATGCCACATGGGCAGCTTGGTTTTTTTTTATTTCAAGCAAAAGTATCGCCATATAAATTTAATCCATTTTGTAGGGGTACGAATCATTTTAATTTTTTTATTTCTCGTTTGGGTTACTCGCCAAACTTTAAAATTTTAGGTTTAATAACCTAATTTGAATTATTTATATCTAAAATTTTTCTTAGTCTAATATAAAATGGCATTTAGTTCAGCAATAGGCTCAATAGCTTAAATTTATGGCAAAAAGGCTTCTCAAGTTACACTTAGTAAAATTTTAAAATGGTCTTAACTCTAGTACACTAGTCCTTACAAGCTATGAGATGGGTCAAAGTTTGGTTTTATTGACCCGTCGTTTTAGATTTGACCTTTGTGGTGGGGAGAACTTCCGATATCGCACCTTTTCCGGTCTTTTTTGCGATTTTAGGGGAAGTTCCATTTGAATTTCTAAAATCGAAATTTTTTCACTTTATTTTTTATTTTCTTTCTCGTCTTCCATGCTTCACATTGTCTTTTTTTCGACTTTCTCTTATTTCATAATTCAATCTTTCATTCCTTTCTATTCAGTTCCTCTTATCCATCCCCGATAACTGCGGCTTAACAGTCTGTTATTTACAATGTTTTACTGTTTTTTATTTATTATGTTTCCTCAAGTTATTTTTATCACAGCTTTACATCACAATTTATTTAAGCTACATTTTAATTCATTTCTACTATAATTTTTTCTACATTATACTAAACCTTTTGTGTTTACATGTTTAAGTTTTATTTCTTTCTGCTACTTTATTCACCACAAACCTGCAGTAACCGAGGAAAGCCTCCCTTTTCTCTTTTTCGGCCTCCTCTATCCTTGTGCCTATCCGGCATTCGGTCTCGTATCAGAGCCCTCCAAATGCAGGGCATTCTGCTACCAGGTGGATCGCGGTCTGGTCCACGCCCGGTTCACAGAAGCACGAGGGGTCCTCCTTGAGCTTAAACCTGTAAAGGTACTCAGAAAACCCCCCGTGCCCCGTGAAGAGCTGAACCAAGACCGTGTCCACCTCGACTTTGCGGAGCACGCGGTAGGCCTGCGTAGCGTTCGAGAAAAATATCCTCGCTACTGAAGCCCTCGCTCCTGACACATACCTCCTATTCCATTCGTGAAGCGTTTCCAGTCTGAGCTGTCGCTTGACAATTGAGATGGGGCATCCCTCATACACAGGTTTACATTTATTCTTGAGGGCCGCGTCCTTGGCCAGTTGGTCCACCCAATAAAATCTAACACTCTTACCATTCTCTCTTGCTTTCATAACATTCTCTTTTACTCTTACCGCTAAAGGATGGAGGGTGTCCGATCTTGCGGCTGTCTGGAGGGCGGACCGCGAGTCGCTCAGTATCGCGCATGACTGCGCTGACCCGCTGGCCGCGTACCCTGTTGCTTCCGCTAAAGCAAGCAACTCTACCTGGTATACCGTGCAGTAGCTGCCCAACTTAAGCTTTTTACTGTAAAGCTGTGCGACGTCTCGCATAACGCAGAACGCCGCACTCACTTTATCAACACTCAATGCGGCTGCCGTCAGTGTAAATAACGCGGTGGCAAGTCGGGCAGCCTCCTCACCTTCCTCCAGGCAGGAGAAGTCCACACTTAACTGACCAGACGGGTGTGGAAGTCTCAGGTAGCTGACCGGCAACTCCAAGTCCCGGTCCCCGACCACTTGCCGAGAGTAACCCCGTTTTATTTTAAATAAATGGGCTGCTTCTTGGACCCGAAGGTCCAGAGGAAGCAGCCCGGCAAGGATAAGGGCCGAGTTCAAGGACGCAGTCCTGTAGATCCTCACATCTTCTGAGCGAAGCCTCTCTGGACCGCCTCCAACTGACCTGCGTACCAGCAGCTTCCTAGCCGCCGACGCCCATTCCCTCGCCGCATACAGTATTGTTGGCTCGAGCACCGCCAGATACATCGTTCTGATCACCTCCGAGTTTAGACCCCAAGATACTTTAGCAGCCCTGCACAGTTAACGATAGAGGCCCTGGGCCTTCTTGCTCACGTTCTTCACATGAGTGTTGAACGTGAGCCTATCGTCAACTGTGAGGCCTAGTATCCAGACCTCCCCAGTCCGGCCAAGCGGCTCACCTCCCATGTTCAGTAATGGGTAAGCATACTTCAGCTTGTTGGTTAGCACCATCACCTTTGTTTTGTGTGGTGCAAACCTCAGCTTGTTTTTAACTCCCCATTCATGAACATGGGCGAGAACCGCATTGGCCAGGCTCGAGATGTCCTGGGCCTTCTGCCCCGAGAAGACCAGCACGATGTCATCTGCGAACGCCTGGCAGTGTGTCCCGGTCTTTGCCACCTCCTCCAGGAGCGGGTTGATGAGGAGGGTCCAGAACATTGGGCCGCCTACGGATCCCTGTACGCACCCCTAGGTGGTTTCTCTGGCCCACTCTGCACCCGCGTACCGTACGGACACCTTACGATCGCTAAAGTAGCAGTCGACAAGGCGCTGCAGATTCGCGGGGCAGCGAGTCTCAGCCAGTCTGCACCTTATAGCAGGCCACCCGTCGTTATCGAAGGCTCCCTCTATGTCCAATGATTGAGGCACCTTGGTTAATGCCTCACGAGCTGCTTGATTAATACTAGATGTTTTGCTTTGTTAAAGCCACATGGGCTGCTTGGTTGCCAGTGGTACTTTTAAACTAAAGCGCTTCATAAAATTCTGGAAATGTTTTACAATCTGAAAATTCAATAAAATTTCTTTCAAATTGTCCAAAAACTCATATTCAGTTGTCTTGTTTTCAAATTTTAAGTTTTCAAATTTGCCAGAAATTTAATTTCTTGAATAAAACAAAGCACTTTATTACTTAAGTCCGGAAAACTTTAAACATGACCTATAATTTTATTTAATTATTCGAAACTATTAATAAAACGAAAAATTATTTAGTAAAATAAAATTCACAAAAATCCTACACAACTGTGAACCTACAAGTGTGGAGGTATATTACATATATACGTATACTATATGGGTTTTTGTCTATGTGTTAAGTTGTTCTTCAGCGCCATCTCTATTTGTCCCGTTTAAACTTTCTACATTCATTTCATAATTTCAAGCAAACTTTATATCATCACCATGTCGTTTAATACAACCTAATATAAATTATCAATTACTTGCATAACGGCAACAGTTAGTACCTTACATCAACGAATAAAGTAACAAATTATTATATTATTAAAATAATATAATATTATAAATAATATTCTCTATTCTCATTCAGTAGATCAATACTCTTGGTCCTGCAGACCAATTACAAAATTTTAAAGAGTTGAATTGTGTTTTTAAATTTACCTTTTCTTATCATAACTATTATAAGACTTCGACAGATAACAACAGTTATCTATATTTATAAAGTCCTCGTGTCACCATGTTAGTAGTATGTAACCTCTCATCGTCTGAAACGGGGCTTAATCGATTTTTATGAAATTTCGTTTGTATATTCAGTAGGTCTAAGAATCGGATGCAAAATATATTTCAAATACTTAAATAATAAGTGTAACACGCCTCAGCATTTTTATTTATTTTTTCATTTTTTTTATTTTACTCAATTTCCATTAAAAATTCTGAATTTTCACCATTCTACTATAAACCACAATTTTGTAAAAACCATATTAATACTTCAATAATTTTCTACTCTTTGCAATTTGATAATAGGGGTTGATATTGTTTTCTAAGTTTTATTATGATATAGATAGATTTTAGGTATAAATTATAATAAATTAAAAATAATGTTTAGTATTTTGTTATTTTTATATTCCATCGTCGTTCACAGCACTTTCTTCCTTGACTTACCACACCTTCACACGCTTACAATAAGTTTGTTTATATCCTAAAAATAATTTATATGACAAAGCTACGCCTGCAAACCAGTTTTTTAATAAATAAAATTGGTGCTTGAACCACCACAAGAGCACCTCACCTACTGATAAATTACATTCAAAACTGTGAAAGTATTTTTATGAAACACATAATATTGTTCTTAACAATATTTTTATTGAATAGTTTTTAATGATGGAGATTAGTTTACCTTTTCTATTCGGAAAAATATTTTGTTTTTGAAAACAATAAAACATAAATAAAACAGGTACATTTTATTGAAAAAAATATGTACACAGCAAAACAAATAAATAATCTTATGTTGTATATTAGTCTATAAAACATTAATTTCAATGAAATAAAATACTATACATAACTACAGTTAGATTATGTACATAATACCATCTCATAGGGAAGTGCTATTCGTTTTAATAAACAATATCCATTTAACATGTAATATTACGTTGATATCTGGAGTCACATTAATTATTTAGGAGAATTAAGTTGAATTCCTAAAGTTAAAATACGATAATATAAAAACAGTAAGCTATGATAAATCCATGATATAATACTCCCGGACATATTCAAAGATCACATAAATTAATTTCACACGTCGATAATATTCTCTAACAATGACTGCCGTTAACAAATTACCTAAAAAAATGTATTTACGACATGATCTATAGTTAACATTCTACCTAAAATTTTTAGAATTTTTTTTATCTAGATATTATCTGCGTATTGTGGTTATAAATCATTTTAGAAATGTTTTAAAGTAATCTCCCTTGTACCATAAACCGAAACTTATCATTTAAGCGACACTTATAGTGAAAATCTTACTTTTAAACATAAAAGGACAAAAGGTACTGAAATGTGATGCACGAATAATATCAGCGTAAGGCTTTAAAGTAAATAAATCTCGAACGTCTTCCGCGATTCGTTTTAACATTTATCACAATAAGTATTTTTGTTCAAAAACAATTTCTCTGGCCTTGTCAAAACATTAATGAAACCATATTTTCGCGGCTTTACTACTATCAACCAAAGAACTAACTATGTCTCACTGTGTTAATTTATGTTTTATTTGTTAGTACGTGGCGAATATACTCAAACCGGATTAAGTGCAAAGACAAATCTCAAAAAAAATCTGGTGTTTCTATAAAAACTAGTTTTCGCAACACAATAAAAAAAATTAGGCAAGGACGACATAAAAGTCTCACGTTGAAAATAAAACCTTTTGTAAACAGAATCAAGACAGAGGCTTGGCAGGTACCTTGCAAAACCTTTTGTAATTATGTTCACCAATTTATTGTGCTTTTATAGAATTAAATACACATATATTAATTGGCTAGTATCAAAAATTCAAAACCTGAAAGGACGATTAAACTTACTATTTTATTATTAACAACTACGTCAGTTATGTTCCATTTCATTAAAATTTTTATACACCGCACAAAAACAGATTTGAGTGTAAGGCCACGTGATAATGAAGGAATTGAATATACGGATCTTATACCGCGTGGGATAGCCAAGACTACGGTTTACAAAATAGGCCATTGAAAAGGTACATTCTATGAAAACAGAAAAAAACATACTTAATAGCATACTGACAGCAGTATTAAACTCTCCAAAACCTTATACTCAACTCAAAACTTACCTTAAATTCATAGCAACCTAATATTTTAACTATTGCATTATATAATAATTATTAACGAAATTACAATCGCAAAGAATTAACGTCAAAAGTAATAAATATAAATGTACAAATACTGTACTTTTAGATAGTATTAATGATGACAGGTCGCCAGGCCAGTGTTATTGTCAATTACATCGTCCGTACACGTATCTACACTTTAATATGCATCAATATTTTGACTAGAAATCATATTTTTTTTTACTTTCTAACAAAACAAAATGTACACGATATATAGCGATTTTTCTTCTTATTAATTTACAGTTCATTAAAAATTGTACAACATCGATGAAATGTGCGAAAAAGAGGACGCCATAAAAATTCTTAAAATTTCATCATTTAGCAAATAAATTAATTCCTCCTTTGTTATTAATATTAAAAACATATTATTCATAATTAAGAATCTGATGCATTACGCACATTATTTTTTTAATATCTACTAAAACAATAAAATCGCCACACAATTTAACGATTTCAATGGCGCCCTTCAAACATGTCCCGATAAATAGAACTCTTTTACAATCAATTTAATTTAATCCTATAAATTATAGCAAAACAACAGTGATTCAAAATCACTGAGGCTACCCATAAACACTACATTTATTACACTGTATCAATAACATGTCATTGACACTATTAGGAAGATTGTAAAATGTAAATTATTCATTTAATTCCGTACTTTCTTAAAGAATTCATTTATATTAACATCAAAATATTTAGCGCAAGTTCCAATAAATAAGGAATGCTTAGTGAGTGCGTTATAATTATTTACACGATACGCACCGGATTTATAGATCATTTTACATGATAAACGCATCGCAACAGTTTATATGGAAACTACATTTGAAAACTATTTAATTGTCATTCACAGAATTCTATAAATAAAAACATTCTGTAAGACATTCTGTTACATTTGCACCCAGTCTTTAAGGACACATACCGAAATAACCTTTAAATTTATTATTTTAGAGGAATTATAAATATTTATATAATATCCCTGCAACTGACACTTGAAAATTATAATCTTGTTCATTAAAATGTTATCGCAAACTACGCAACTTTGTACAATCCGCTTTGGCGGTAGCTTTTCTATGCCTATCCTTGTTTCTAAGTTTCTCGTGTTTTTTGCTTCTCTTAGGTGTTTCTGTAATGGTTGTGCCGACGTCTGAATCTTCATCAGTTCTTCTTTCTCTAGTCTTATCACACTTCTTGTCCAGCTCGGCCATCGCCTCTTGGATTGCATTTTCGAGCAACGCATTCAATTTTCGACTCCTGCATAACAACACAGAACGCTATAAACAACCTTTACGCCATCCATCAACTCTTACATCAACGGTAACTAATACAATTGACGGTAATCTTTCGGTTGGGTTAATATTACACTGTTCATCTGTTTATCAGTCGGATGTTAACAACTTAATAACCAGTGGCGATTACTGATCCCACCTAACAATATATCTAACGTAATGATTACCGTTTAAGGAAGAGATGGGCGATTATAAACAATGTACATTAAATAAAAACGAATGTAAATTAATAAACTAAAAATTTTTGTCTAAGGGTTTATTCTATGATAGTTTACTATGAAAATCATAATCCAAAATATTTCGATGGATCTAAAGGGATATACATGTATGAGAAAATCTAAATACTAAAAATTAAAAAAAAAATTACTAAAAATAATTTTTGCCCCTAACATGTTTTTGGAATAATACCATTTGATATGAACAAGCCTTCAGCGTTTCCTATGGCCCTTAAAACATTAGCTAGATAGATATGGCAAATAAAGGGATTGCGATTCCCTTCGTGGCTGCGTGCACGCACGACTAGCGCAATGGTAATCATTCATAGTCGCGCTTCGCTTCGTTATCTTCTCACTCACTTCCTGTGTTTGGTGCGTGCGGCGTGGTGAGCTTCCAGACCCTCGCTGAGGGTTAGGAGTCGAGAATCTTCCACGCAGCCCGTCGTCTTGTCTGCACCAAACCAGCGAACGCTCCATTTGCCGTCTTCGCAGCGAGCTTCCAACTTCCCCGGCCAAGAGGTGTACCCTTTCACTGGACCCCAAACAAGGTCCCCAACCTCAAATTTGCGAGTTTTCTCAATAGGTACCTCACCCCCCCTTCCGTCAGACTCGTCCCCGCTCTTCGAATCTACCACATCACAATTATTTATTGTTTTTTTATTGTACTCGATACTAATTAGTAACATGCCATCACCGCGTTTCCGACACCAAAGGGAAGCGATTGTACATGGCGCTATGTACGGGACTATATAGAAGCTTAGAAGTATACAGTTATATTGCGAATTGTCACGCTGATACAGAAACGTAAAGTAGAAATGTACAAAATCCGTAGCGGACGAAATGAAGGTAAGAGTTTACTCCCTCAGTGAACGAGGCTCGGAAAAAATACATCGAATGAGGACACTGTTTACATTTAAAGATAAATCGGTTGTATTTTTTCCTTCCCCTTGAAGGGTTTTACATTAAAATGAAAATGTGCTTTACTTACAATGATGAACAGATGAAATGATGATGGCTTTACAATGATGCGTTAGTAATGGGATCCCAATTTGTGAGCCAATTTTGTTACTTCGAGTGTGGTGCAATGGAAAGCGACAGAAAGCCGTAGCCGTAGCGTTTGCACGCTGCATCGCTAAACTCTGATTAGTTTCCAGTACACCATTTATTAACAGCTGTATCTTGTATTAACCCAACCAAAAGAAAACCAATGATCAATAATATCGCATTATGTAGAAGCTGAAATATAGCACAATACACATCAGTTTGAGCGAGTTCGTTCTTTCACACTGCTCTATTTACATCTCGATACAATTTTGTGTGACCGCTTCGGTAACAATCAATCCAAAACCAATACAAGACACAACATTGTAATAAAGAATTTTGAATTTTGTTAGATGTGACTAAAGCGTGAGATGGTTCCGGATATTAGTTTACGAGAGTTAGATTTAATTTTTAACTGACATTTTCTGTAACGGAAGAATCGATATTAAAAAGCTTTTTGTAACATGAAAAAGTTCAATAGAAAAGTACAATGTTCAAAAAGAAATTTTTTAAGAAGTAAATAAAAACAACACATAAATAAGTAAACGCAAATATTGTTTTCATATAGACAATACATTTTTTACTAATTTCAGTAATTGATAATGAGTCTTAACATTTATAATAGAATATCGTGTTTGGGACAGTCGGTACAAAAAGCTAATAGCGCGTTAAAATCTCATCGAATTAGGCGGTAAAGTATCCAAAGCATTAAGTGAAAGATCTTTAAGCTATGTAGAACAATACTCACCATCGCCGGAACCTAAATTATGCCTATCGAAAACCTTCTGCATCGGGGAACCCGAACTGGTCCCCGATGTAGCGAAATGCCGTTGAGATTTTTCTGGAGAGCTCATTCCTAAACTGTCGTATTCGTCTTTGGGCATGCCGTGGACCATGCTGTAGTTGGTCCTCATTATTTTATCTGTTCTGTAAGACGAGCCGTCCCCGAATTCGTTCTTCCGTTTGTAGCTCTGTGCTCGGTCATAGTAATTGGACACTACGGGCATCACGTGCTGATTGCTCAGTGTTGCGGCGTTCATGTTTTGATTGTAATGCAACTCTGATGTCTCAACTGGGTTGAGCGCCCGATTCTGTCTCATTATTGGGACGTTTGAGATCATACCTGAAAAGTCGAGAAAACAATATTAATTTTACGAAAAATTCGCAAACAATTATAGTGGCAGGTGTCTAAGAAGTGTGTGGTCTATGGAAATCAGTTTCATCTAAACAGCGGCGGCGTCCTGTGGAGTTATAATTACAAGGTTTTGATGCCTGACCATATGTGAACATGATATATTATTAACAAACTGAATTTCCATAAACATCAAAACTTTATATAAATCAACGAATGATATTATGTAACAAATTCAAATAACACATACAACAGTATAGCGGTTAATTGAAGGTGGCAACTATATAAACATTTCGCGAATTTATTAACCATGACTATATATGTACTTATATGATAATACCTAAATATGAACTTAGAGATGGAATCTGTCTTTCATATATAGCCATATCTTACGTATTATAATACTTATATACGAATTTTGTAACTAAATTATAATTGAATCACACAATTCAATGTTTTTATACCCTTTAAATTGAAGTTTGTCACTTGAATGTTGCTTACATTTTGTTAAGTAAATAAACCTTTGTATTTTAGTGAAATCACAAACAAGTAATTAAAGTTATGCATTGAATAAGATTTAATGTGTCAAAAGTTTTATAGACAGTAATTAAAACATGTAGTATACATGCTATTTAATATATGTTTAAAATTTTACTGTTTCCATACTATTGTTGTCTGGAAGGAATTGCCTTGTGTGATAGGACTGCGTATTGTACTTTTTTGTTTAATATTAAGAAACTATTTATATGTTTTCTAGCAAGTACAATTAAGAATATTGAATTAACTTAAATGCTAATTTCTGTATTGTGCTACACGTTATTCAAAATTCGTTGCTATTAATATCTATGAAACAAATCTGCTACAGATTTGAAACATTTTTATACTTAAATAACAATAAAAAATCAATTACTAGGCGTGTCGTTGTCGGAGGTGACATCGTTTCGGGGCGTGGGCCAAGCGCGTTCCCTGGACTCTGCCATGTCTTGCTCGCTGCTTGACACGCACTGCACCATGCCCTTAAATCATATCACAATCACATCAATACCATATAACGACACAATCAAACAAATATTTTTATTAATTTCTGATAGTATTTAAGTATGTCAATATGAAAAAAACAATACCAACTCGGGACGCGTCTTGTGATACTATTAAATGTTATCAAAACGTTACTTTTTCATTCCTCCAAAAATGATTAGACAAAAAATAATTAATTTAGATGTAACAATTAAGAGGAAACACAGTCTTTGTAGCTATTGATTGGATTTTCCAATATGATTGTAGGTTTCCTAAAATATTTAAAATTAGAAATAACATTTTAGTAACACTTCATTAGCCAACTTTATGAATATGACCATGGCTATAAAAATGCATTAATTTAACTGATAAATGCTACATACCGAAGAGTTCATGTCAGCTGGCTCTGGGGACTTGGTGGTCGTGTCCGCGTAGTTTCCTTGCGTTGACATGCACCTAGCGCCGTATACCCGAGGACTGGAAGCCGTTTCTAAAGCTCCCAAAGGACTGTGTGTCGTTGTGTCGGGAGGACTACTGCCAGACACCGCCTGGTTATTCGGAGATTTACCCCTTTGCTGATTTACTAAAGTTTGTGTTGACACAGAATGTCGCACATGCGAGTTCACAGTCCCATGTCCGAGTGAAGGATTGAAGTCGCTCATGAATCTAGCATACCCTTCGTTCTCCATCTTGACGTCGCTGTCGTTCGACTGCAACTGACCGAATGCCGTTGATGTGTGTTTATCTTCTTTTATTTCCTCAATTTGATTATTCTCCGTTGATATTTGAACGAAACTCCGACCTTTTTGATTCGTTATTTGTTTATGTGCCAAGAGAAGGTTGGGATCTATACTTAGACGCGACGAATTACCTCCATGCAGGTTCGTCTGACATGTCATCTGAGTGTTATGTGAATTGGATACTAATGTTGTTTGTTGTTGAACTATTGTTGTATTTTGCTGCACAAACGTAGAATTACTTCTGTTATTCGTCGCTGAGGCAATTGATACTTGCTTAGGGGATAATGGGACCATCAAAGTTTGACCCATCTGATTTGTCTGTATAAATTCTTGTGTTTGCACATTCCCAGTTCTTACTTGATGTGGGCTGGTGTTAAAAGTTACATTAGTTGGACTTAAATTAGCGAGTAGAGGACTCAGCTGGCCATTAAAGCTGGGACTGTTCATCATAACTTGACTATTAGGGGACAGGAACTGAGCGCCTGGACTGTGCTGTGATTGAATTATCTTTCCTTGTTGATTTTGAGCTCTTAATACCACACCGCTGTTTGCTCCTGCCGTAAAAACTCCGGTGTTCTGAACAGGCGTTAAAACGTTCTGTCCGTTGACCGTCTGCAGTTGCAACTGCATTGGCATTCCAGTTGAGTTATCTTGTATAATAGCAGTTCCGTCGGCAGTCATAACCATTCCTCCGAGATTTGGTACAATAAATTGTTGAAAAGCGGGAAAATTGGACATAACGCTTGTTGTATTATTAATTAAATTGACGGGCTGTAATAGATTGATTTGCTGCGACGGGGACGTGTTGGTTAATATCTGTTGCGATCCGAAATTGTTTGCATTTCCTTGTCCATTCATTACGATGTGCGCTGGCGTGCCCGACTTACCAGGCACGATAGTTAACGCTTGTAACATGGGTGTCGGAGAAATGTTATTTGTCGGCGACAATTGAAAACCGCGAGGCGAAAATTGCGGGCTAGAGTTGTGCTGCGGCGACGAATGATGCACCATTATGTTGTTCGGGTTTTGCTGTGGAGCAGCAATTTGAAGGACGTTAGTTATACTTGGCGCTTGGGTCTTTTTCTTTTTATTTCTTTTCTTCAACGTTTCCGGAGACAGCATTGCCATGCCCTGGACGAAACTTTGTCCGTTTTTGACTTCTATCTGTCGATGACTGTCGTTAGATTGCCCCGATACAATTCCGCCGGTAACTATTTGAGGTAAAACGGCATTGGGCTGCATAACTTGGCCATCCACAGCCATCATTGGAGGCTGAAGAACGAAAGGCGCAGGCAACGTATTAACGACGACCGTTGGCTGATTGACGATCGGTTGCACATTTCCCACAGCAGGAACAACTTGCGTAACCGACGTGGTCACATTTGTTACTGCATTAGAAACTTGTACAGGTGAAATGGTTGACGTAGTTTTAGGTGGCGGTGGAGGCATGTGGTTATTAGAGACAATAATTTGACCAGTTGAAGATATTAATATCTGTCCGGGTGTAGTGGGCCCAGTTCGCCTTCCGATTTGCGTCAATGTTGTAGAATGTGTGTTGCTTATTTCTGATTTTGAAGGCAAACTGCTGATCACATTTTGAACCATTTCTAATGGAGATTTCGATATCATATTTTGCGCCGTCGTGCCAGCAATGTGTAAGGGATAACTCGTGGGTAAGTTAACAGCATTGATAAACGGATCTGGCTGATTTGTAGGAATAGCATATGTTGTTGCTAAATTAACGCTAGGAGGTGGAGGAGGTCTTATAAAATTAGCTTGAGATGCATTAATTGAAGTTGTAGCTGTATTCGCCTTTCCAGCTAAAACGGATGTGACTGTATCGCGAGTCACAGAGAAACCACTGGCCATGGTAGTGACAAATGTTTGCACATAACAAGTCTGTATTAATGAATGTGCAGGCCCTCCTCCTAAATGTGGAGGTGGACAATAACCAGGCATTAGGTTCTCTAAACGCTTTCTCCCTTCTAGTCTGTACATGTCTTGAGAGGTCCGTAAGTTTGGCTTCACTCCAACCATTGATATGTTATCGACTTCCATTAGATTCTTGTTTACATTGTGATTTGATATAAAATGCATCATCTGCGTTCCCAATGCCGATTGACTTTGAGGCGGTCCTGGTGAATTATATGGATATATGTGGTTACTATTTGGAGTTGAAGGGTTGCTACTGGGGCCGTCTCTACAAGTTCCAGAATAGGCGGGACTTGGTACAGGGAATGTATTGTTATTAGGCAATTGATTATTGCTTCCGCTACTATGAGGCGTATCAGTATTTCTTGAACTATTGGACAAAGTTGGCGAAGGTTCTGGAGGTTGAAGAGTGTCTGTGGGCGATACGTTACTAGTACTGACAACGCCAGCCTGTATGGGTCCACTGTTTTCGTTTATTATTAAATTCCGTTCTATGAACGTTGACGACGTTACGGGATTATCATCAAATCCATGTTTAGGACTAGAAGTGCTTGAATTACCATCTACTTCCATTGTACAATGATTATGTTTCAAATACTTATTCCGCATATTAGTTTCGATGTATTCTGTGCAATTTCCTTTATAAGGATTATTGCAAGCTTTACAGCACTGCGGAGTTGAATTTTCAGTATTTTTTTCAGGCACTAAACTACTATCTGGAGTATTATGTGGTGAAGGTGATGAATTGGTTACCATGTTATTTTTAAATACATTAATTCCTTCACAAGATTTGTTAACTTGCTTACCTTGCTTTTCATTTTGATTGTGGGTGTTGTAGGAATTATTGGAATTATCATACTGATTACCGCTATATGAAGAATTGATTCCAACTTGCTTTGAAATGGTATTATTGAGTAAAACAGTTTGTTGTGCTAAATAACCATTTGGATCGTCCATAAAAGAAGGAACATTATTTGTCTGTGCATCATCATAAATTTTTCCTTTAGAATCCGTAACGTACCGTAGGCCGTTGTTACCAAACATAGCCTTGTTTTCAGTCGCAGCAAAATTCTTTTTAGGAGCTTTATTATTAACTTTTGTCTTTTTCTTGTTAAGTTCAAGTGCAGGCCATTGTTGACTCACTATGTTATAATGTTGCGGCAAAGGTGGCACACGTGAGCACATTCCTTGTGTCATACTATCTTGACTTGGGAAAGAATTAAACGAGTTCGAAGACTCCTCCTGTACATTTGAATGTTGCTCATCATATTCTAAATTGTCAATTTTTTGTGGTTTAGGACTTGGGCTTGTCATGGAAGTGTTTGAATCATTTCTCTTCACTTGCCACGGCGGTGTTTTAGCCGAATTCGTTTTGACCACAGCTCCATTCTGAATCACCAGCTGACCTTGAGGAACGTATTGCGCGTGTGACTTGTTATGATTACTATTATCATTTAATTGTGTTTTGAATCCTTTCATGGCCATTTCTATTTGTTTCTGATTTTGTTGTATAAATATTTGCTGTTGCTCATTTATCTTCTGCATAACTTCTGGTGTCAACGCTTGGTTCAAACCGCAAAAAATTTGGGAATCATCGTCTTTAGTTTGCTGCCTGACTTGATGTATATGCGAATTCAGTTCTTTCTTTTCGACTTTATGTTCCTGTTCAATTGCGCTCTGCGTGGGAATGCTTATAACATTTTTTAAATTTGTAGTTTGCTTATTAAATCCTGTGTTCACTCCTATTATTTGTCCATTTGTCCCTAATACTGGTAGGCCCACGTTGATTGGGGTGTTGATCGAATTTTGTGTAGAATGAATTTGCTTCTGTCCATCGATGTTTTCCGGTTGTTGTGTAATCCAACCACTGTTAACAGTCAAATAGTGCGAGCTCCTCTGAACAAGTGCTTCGTGTTTATTATCATTCTCTTGTGCAACAACATTCAACACGTTCTGCTGTACCGGGTTCGGGGGTTGACAAGGATGTATATTCCCACGTTGTACCAGTGTCCCTGGAGAAACTGTGCGCTTTGACTCGATTTCTTGATTCTGAAACGTTCAAAAATTATATTTAGATTAAATAGTTAACACATTGTTCCTAACGTGTTGCTATATTGTCTTGTAGATTTTGTATTAATAGTTGCTTAAAATTTGAACCTAAATTAATAAAAATGTTAAACACCATAGGAATGAATAAATATAAAACGATAAAGTTTCCGTTTTTCTTATAATAATTATTCTTATTGTTATCACGTGTGATATCTTATAAATAATCGTTAGTTAACGTACAACACTGAGACATTAAAAATTGTCATAAAAGAAAACATATTCTGTAGTTATGAATAAAGTAGGAGCCCGCGAGCTGTCTTGGCAACGGCTCAACTCTTATCAGCGCTATGAATACGTAATATCATTGAAGGATAACGTACCTTAAAGTCACCGAGGGGCTTATCCTTTTGCACCATTAACGTAGAAACGTTCATATTCGAAATGTAACCGCCTCTTTTCTTCATTTTCTTTTTAGCTGCTACCTCAGGACCTGGAAATGATTTTTGAATAATTGAATACAAAAAATATGTACATTAAATTTTTAGTTTTAAAACTTTTTTTATAACTGGAATCATTAAGAGATCCTTTCATCATCATCATTTCAGCCGCTGGATATAGGCTTTCCTGATTGATTACCAACAAGACCGGATGGAAGCGGTCTGCACTTAGCGTCTCTTTAAGAAATCATGTTACACAAAATACTGATTTACAGCATAAGGTAGTCAATCGATTGATATCATTTTGGGTGGATCAGTATTTCATTCCGAGTTGTAATAGGACTCAATACTGAATTATTAAATAGATATTTCATGTACATATATAGTTTATTAATACGTCGTTTTTGGTATCCGGACATCGAACTTTCGACTAGAGATATGTTCTCTAACAATTGTTATGTCATGTATAAGTATCGTCTTATACACTTTTTACTAAATAGGCTTTTTACTAATATTGTAAAATAAATTTATTTCTATTTATAGAGACCGTTGATATTTAGAGCCTGTTATTTTATTTATTTTTTTATTATATTATATAAATTAATATATTTTAAGCAATAAACGAGTCGTATTCCCCAAATTAATTAAGAAAAGATTGGTTGTGGGGACGAGTTGGCTCGTTATGTATTAGATTAGTGAAATAAAGGTCGAAGGTTAGCGGGCCGCGTGTCTTTGGCGTGTTCTCTAAACGTCCTTCTTACTTAAAACGATTCAATATTTTCTTAAGTAATCCGTGATGATAAATAAACGTTCAACTAAAACATTTAAGTGTTTGTAATAATTACGACCATATCAGTGAAATACTTTAAATGCGTCACATTAATAAAAACCTCTTATTACTCAGTGTATTTTTAAAATTAGTAACTAATCACGTACAATGTTTAAATGAAATTTAATGCTTTATAATTTTTATCTTTAAACTATTTGAAACTCAAAACGATTAATGAATTTAAATAAATGAAGCATTTTAAATAAGATTAAGTTAAAAATAAAACTCCTTTTAAAGAATAACTGATGTTTCACTACTATCAGTACATTAATTATTAGAAAAAACATAGTTTAAACTCATTAGCCGTTATAGAATTCATTCAATCGTCACTTTATGTGTAAGGGTGATCACTTTCGCTCAAGCGTAGTTTTATTTGTGAAATAAATCGCTTGGTGCGTTTGCACTAAGGTTACAAAGCTTAAAAGGATGTTGGGCTTAATTCGATAGCGCTTCATAATTAGTTAGCGAGCCGAGTATAATGCCGTTATCTATTTGCACATTATCTGGCAGATTTGCAATTAAAATACTGGTTGAGTCGAGGGTGGTCTTGTAGGCGCCGGGGCGCGGTGGGATGGCACGGGGGCGACCGGGGGTAGGTGTGGGAGGCCTGTGGGGTCGGGAGGGGGCGTTTGGCCGCGACTCGTCAGATCAATAGTCGTCGGGGTGCGCGAGCCGCTCCGCACCGCCGATTGTTTCAAATTACACCCGCCCTTTGTTCGCCCGCCGCTGATCGAGTCGCCAGCGTTTTTGTTTGCTCTAAGCGGTCGACTTCCTTTACGGTAATTACGCAATACTGCGGCTTCTGGGTCCCCCGTTTGTTCGGACCACTCTCCGGTGCTTAATCTTCTTTGTGGACATTATCTTATCGGCCACCCTATGCTTACATCTGATACATATGGTTTATTAATAATGTTTAACTAAACTACTACGCATCGAATAAAAAACCACTAATTATTATGAAGCACTTTTTTATATAAAACGTCTAGGGGTATCAATGGAAACCTTGGGTATGCCCACTTTCATATACGGCTAGTTTTTTTAAAACAGAAACGGGGCTGTGTTTTTATTTTGTAATGAGGCATAAACGACTAACAAACTAGACAGAAGAACTTTTTAAGTTCACCGGAAAACGCTGGATGCAACATGTTTCCAAACGGTGTTATTATAAATCTTTGGAGGAGACCATGTCCTGTAGGTAACTTTCTGCGGATTACACGATGACATATTCATGTGTCAGTTTGGATTGCAGTTTAATGATAATTAAAGATAAAGGCTTAGTTATTTAAATCAAGCATTTTTTTTTCCATAGTGTGACGTAATAAAATCAATGTATAAGGGTAATGTATCAGATGACCTACTTCTGTCTGTCAGTAAAAACGGAATCGACGTGCTATAATCAGTGGCCGCTGTTTATTGCCCGTTTAATTGAGTAAAGTGGTGCGATCGCACGGCCGCTACCTACTCATACAATACTAAATGGAAACAGTCGGCATAACTGACCGGTTACGTTACGTATTTTTAAAATAAGAAAATGAAAACTATTTTATTTTTAAACATTATAATCATTTCAGCCATAGGGCATCTACTGCTATAGATGCTGCCCCCATAGGTTACCAACAAAATAAGAAGCGGCCTGGATCCAGCGTCTTACGACTTTAAAACAAGGTTCTTTTGGTACTTATTTATTTTTAACTGACCGTCGTGATTACATTTTCCGTAATTAAATTACATTATTACTGTCCTGTGATTCTTTTTAACTAAGCGTGTAACGAATTGGGCAAGGCCACCGGGTACCATAAATATAACGTGTTAAACAAATAAATTGTTGTTAATTACTAGTAGGTAGGTGTAACATGTGTGTATTCACAAATATAACGTTAAAGTAAACCTGTAAATATTCACAAAATTTTATAACGTACTTATCTTAAAGTACGATACCGAAAGAGAAAAATAAGGGGACTGCGAACTGGCGCTCCACGTGAAGCCATGTCACAGTTCAAGTGGCCCGTGTTTGCGTTGTGTTACAAGGGGTAATGCAAGGTAAAGCACGCGAAACGTGAAGTGATTTGCATATTAAAAACTGTTATTGCTGGCGGGGTGGCGAGGCAGCGGATTGCGAGGGTGCGGTGGGCGTCGGGTGCCCAGGTTGTTACTCCCGGCCTGACGAAGTGCAGTTGCAAGCTATTCATGCCACACTAAACGCATCCCTCCCCCCCTCCCCTGCCGCCTCCGCCGCCACTTAACAACAAAGAGACCGACTCTACCCCTCTTTGTTATAAGAAACAACTCGCTCCTCCGTCGACCACTTTCCTTTGCTCGTCAGAAATAGATTGTGACAATTTAGCTGGCTCCAAACTAAACTACAGCAACTAAACTAAACATGATTAATCAATCAAATCTTTAAAGGTGTGAATGTATAACTCATTTGACATTTAACTGTCAATTACTATATGATACGCCCAATGCAAATTCGAAAGAAAAGAAAGAAGCAAGAAAGTTCGTTTTACTGCATAATAAAATTGTTTATTTTGTTTTTGACGGATACATCACTGCAAACTTTGTACTGCCAGACATTCTTTTCCTGTCGCATTCTAATGGAAAACTAAATTAATGTACTTTACTCCAGAGTGTTCACTTGAAAAATAATTGATTGTCAGCAAGTTTGTGGCTGCTGTTTGTAAGAATAGCTATATATATGTATAGCAATTCAGCCCTTACGCCTACCAATCACCTTATACATATTACGAAGTCAGAAACGTGTTTTAAACATTACAAGTATGGTCACTTCATATATAGTACGACATATTTTTCAATATATTTTTTGTAATAATAAAACATTCACCTCGTTAAAGATTTCAACCATATTGTTGTGTATGTGTATAATATTTAAAAAATGTGTAGTTCAGGCGACCCGGATTGCATCGGTATGATCGGTCCGGGGCTTTTCCCGGCGCTTCCCGGCTAATCCCGGCGGGTTCACACTCGCGTAATTGGATAAAGGAGGGCCGAGTGCGGAGATTGCGCCCGGAACACCCGCCCGCTAATCGGATAATAATACTCCCTTTGCAAGTGTGCATCCACAGCGACTCGTTGTTTCCTCGAGCTTCGCTGCGGACGATGCGGATAAAGCGCTCCATTATGAAACTTTGCTATTATAAATGTTCGTTAAGTACGTCAAGCCGATTGCCTGCGTTGAAAATTTTAAATTTGATATCTTGGCCGTTTCCAGTTTCTTAATTAAGCTTTGGTAGGTATTAAAAAAAGGTAAATAAGATGACGTAGTTACGCCAAGTCGCTGGTATATCATAAAATATACATTAAACGTTTTACACAATTTACAAATGTGTAACGTTTTAAACAACTTCATCATGCCAGGCGATGGACGCTCACTTTAAGGTACAAGTCTCCTCCACAGATCGCAACATGAGCGGTCTCGCGTTACCTGCATCCAGCGACTTCACGCGATCTACATTATTTATGTCGTTGGTCCGAAAGACGACTTTCTTCTTTTTTTTAGTTGATGGACGCCCCCTGCAACGCATGGTCTTCGCTCTAAGATCGCCGTGATGACCGCTCCTACGCTGCTCGTTTCCGGCAACTTCTCGTGACTTTAACTATGATGACTGAGTTAAAATTCTAGTGAACACGTTTATCCATTAAAAGACTAAAAAAGGGCTACGTTTATGATTTTGTTATTTCCTTTGACTCTGTTCATTACTAAAGCCCGCATTCTGCAATATTTAAAAAGAACCTTCAACTAGAAAATCCAAATCGGATGAACTCATAAATTTACTCTAATTATATACTATACATGTGTATTTCATGTATATAACACATCCTCCTATTTAAGTATGTGTTTATAATTAGATATTAGATATAGTATTTAACACACGTATAATATGTTGTATTTAATGTTTTGTATTTTTTTTATTACATATACACACTAACCGACTCGCTATCTCTGCACTGATAATACCTATGAAGCATTTTTAATAACTGGCACCATAATTAACAGGTTGAAAGGCTATCATATACACTTCATTATATTTAAATCGGTCTAACGCATCTACCATCAATGAACTTCTTTCCAATATACAGTGGTATTATTTTTAATGGGACGGGAAGAATGTTCACCTGACTGCAAGCGATACGTCCTGCCCGTTACTAATTATTAAAAAAAAGTGCTTTTAAGACATAAAATAGTACGTCTCATTAATCCATTAATTATACTGGTCACGACGCCCTTCAGACCGGAACATAAACCTGTGCAGTAATGTTAGCGGCAAAAATAAAACACAAGCTGCTAGAGAAGCTGACATTAAACTAGGTGTCATATTTCTAAATAGATGTTTTATCAAAATGAATTTAAACTTTCTATGTAAACAAAAAGGGCTATGGTCGGGACTGCTCTTGGAGATCGAAAAACAACATTTACAAATAGTTTAAATCAACTAAGGCGACGGAAAGTACATTTCGCTGTATCAGGTAAAAATAAATTTCCTCGATTGTTAATGGAGCAATGATCACGATATCGCGGCAAAGAAAATAAGGTAAAGAAACCGTTCCGTTGCGCATAACGCCAGCGGGCCGCTATTTGAACAACCACCAAACACAATTTACTCAGCCCCTCGTTACGTCGCCGACAATTTTACTCTCATTCCTCGCTTCCCTTCTTCCAGCATGAATAATAATTTGTTTATTGTTATCTCATTTCTCCTCGTTTGCACTTCAAATTGGAGATTGAGTTTCCTCACGTAATTTATTAAAGACCGTGGATATCTCCGGTATTATTTTGATCAAGGTAACACTTTTATTAAGTACACTAAATCAAACATTTAAAAAAATTATACTTTTAGAATGTTAAATATTAGATTTAAGATAGACTGTTAAATTACTCAAATAAAAAAATTAACTATTAATAATTTTTAATCGATAAATACAGAGGTATTTAATTGACTTACTACAGTTTAATACGTTTACCGTGAAATTGACACCGGATTAAATATTTTTCAGCCCCAAATTTTCGCTTATCAGCCGATAAGCAGCAAGACTGAACATAACCAAGAAGCTTCACACATTACTAAGATTATGTATCGCAGTGTTACATTTTTCACCTACCATAAATTAAACATTATTAATAGCTTTAGACATTTTTAGTAAAAAAAAATCGTAAATCGTATACGATTATGAGTTCAATGTATATACCGCCTAAAATAAAGTCAAAACTGATGTATGACATGATTCTTAAATCTGGTATTATGTATGAATGCGTTGTTATTTACTCGATTCTTCTAGGAGTTTTTAACCAATTTGCAATATACTTAAATGAAAATAAATCGACAAATTGTTGAGTACCTCCACCGTTCTTTAGTTTTGCAATAATTTCGACAATACTTGGCTTTTTATTTTTTTTAATGGCACGCTGAAAGTTCTAATGGAGAGAAAAAATTTCATTAAAAATAGTTAAATCAACGCTTTTCTCTTCACATGTAAAGAAAAAAATTTCCGTATCCAACTATCAAAAATTTGATCTGAACCGAAGACGAAAATAGATGTGTTTGGACATAATAAGTTCAAACATGAAAATATAATCACCTTTTTAGTAAACTCACAATATACGAAGTAGAAAATATTTTTAAATTGGTAAAAACGTTGTTTGTTTGTACGTAGTGTAAGTGTAAAGTAAGTAAATAAATGAAACATTAAATCGATAAAGTGATTACTCTGAAACACATTTTATTTATTTTCAATATTGGACTGCGACAGAACAATAATTTTTGACAATACAAAGTCTATCGGGATAAATAGTTTGTTGATAGTTATAACAAGAACTATTATTAGGGATGCAAATACCTTTCTTTTGTTCTAAATTGTGAGGCGGAGGGGTGGCGGGCGACTGCGCCCGTGCCTGCAGTGTCGCCAGCAGTTTCCGCTTGTGGTTGCACAACTTGCTCAACTCCGGCCCAGCCGACGGTTGATACTGCTTGCCCACCACCTAAAACAAAACATCCAAATATTGTAAATCTTTAAACAGAGCAAACATTATATTATTATGATATACATGTTGATTGAATATGTTTTTAAAAGCTTTAAGGATTTGAAAGTATAGCTCATTTGGTAACAAAATGGTTTAAATGACAAATTAAATTGTTATCACCCACCACACCTCTTTAACGCCCTCACGTGTGAAGTATTCAAAGTAGGAAATGTATAGCTCACTAGTCAACAAAAGCTTATATGCTTTTACACATATTTACAATCCCGCTGTATAAGGTGAACACGTTGATTATATATATTCATATTCAACGATATAACATTTTTTTTATTATTATTATTTTAATTGCGTCAGACCAGTAACAGTGCTATTATTAACATACTGTCCCTGTACAGGCTGCAGTAACAGTATGTAAATAATAATTAATTTTAAGGTGTAATAATCCGAATTTTGAAAACGCTTTTTTTACCACATCATCATAAGGTTATTGATTATTTCTGAAACCATTGATTCTAATAGGGGTAACACCATACATTAATTGACTGCAAATAAGCTATACTTATGCTTCTTTAAAGTTTTAACACCTATAAGCAATTACCCGTATAACTTTGCAAACACGTTATTACAGATACGATTTAGACATCGATAATTACACGTCGACTGCCTAAATAGTTTTATAAATTTGTCAAATATCCATAAATTAATAAAAAATATATCTCTCGTAATGTCGTACTTCAACTTTATAAAAAATATAAACACCTGTATTTAACATTACAATATACAGTTTAAGATGTACTTATATATAATTAAAGCAAATTAACTGACGATGGTTTACACGTCTTTACGTAGGGGCAGGTGTAAAATTCTTGTAAAGACGTATTCGCTTAAATAGAAATACACCATTGTTCTTTGTGTATTTCTTAAATATTTTGTATATTACGCATATTAACAACAGTTTTTGTATAACTACCAGTCCCCTATATTTAAATAATTAAATGTAATACAGAATAATAAATTCAAAAACATAAAAAAAAAACTATTGGCAAATGTATCAAATTGTATAAAATTAAACTTTTAATATAACAATAATACTATTACTGATCAAATAATACTAATTGGCAAAGCGTAAACTTGTAACTGACTAATTAGTGGTTGAAGAAAGCCGCAAAGCGTCTCACTTTTCACCACAAAAAAGTGCCCTTAACAAGTAAAATATCCGAGTAAAACATTTACTACTCTGTTATTAAATATTATTACTGCATTGTAAGCGATTGCTGTTGGAATTGATAGCTGTATATCCTTGTGAGTCGACTCACTATCTTTTTTTTTCAATAAAAATTAATCATGTGATCACAATTTATTAATAGACCTATTATAGTCATATTATATGGTTTTTATTCACGTAAATCATAACAGTATATTTAAATCGACCTATTAAATCCTGCACATCATTTTTAAATATATTACAAGATAACTTTTTGTAATACTTACATTAAGTGGACATGGTATAAAATTATCTAAAATAGAGTAAGAACTTTTCTATTTAATTAGAGATAATATAAAACCCGTTTTCTACGTCATTATGCATATACCAAATATTGATTTTTAATTCATTGGAAGGCATAAGCCTTCTCTGAAGATATCTATGAGATATGTACAATTATCACCGCGCTCTACATGCAGGTTAGCGATCGCAGTGTTCATTTTATTATATTACATTATGGTACGCAGAGGAGGCTGTTGCCCATCCTCATCAAACTTATTTGTAAGCAGTGGCAATCCTATGTATTTAATGCACAAAGTGTGAGTTATGTAAGACTATATCCAGAAATCGAAACCGCGACCTACGACTACGACTCTACCGATGGTAACTCTATTACTATTTAAACTTTTATGTAACTTAAAAATAGTCTTAATGTCATGGTTTCAGCCGTACTTCCATTGCTGGACATAGGCCTCTGCTATAAATTTTCAACAGGACAAATTGGAAGCGGCCTGCATTCAGCGTCTTCACCTTCATGGTGAACAGTACACTTCAACGTTACCTCGAATTATTTGTCTATATAACAAACTTATCTAACTAATTTATAGGCAAACGGCAGTAATTTAATTAAAGACAAAAGAACTGAAAAAAATTTTAAAGTTAAAAACATTAAAATTGTCGTATATTTTTCAATTGGATTTCAATTATTTTAAAATGGTTAAAGTAAAATACACAATAAAGTATATTTTAAATAATATTTATGCCCATATGTTCATGATTGATAAGCGCGTCGAAATTCACTATGACAGGCATACGTTCCCATATTAATGTATGCTTCGCGATAACTGTACCCGAATAGTTTACGTTAAACAAAACGATTCGGGGCGGCAACAAGCATATTGCCATACTGATAGTGATAATTGTATGCCATTTACATTCGTCTCAATTTTTAAAGGCTTAATCCTTTTCCATTTGTATGAATTTGAATAACATTTCAGTTTTATAATGAAGTTAGTGTTAGTAGGCATGTCATATGGCGCGTAGAACACATTGCCGCTAGAGCTAAGGAAAAGCGTATAGGCGTCCCCAGGAGACGCTGGTGACAGACCGCATTCAATGGTCTTATTAGAAATCATAAGCATATGTCCTACGGCTATTCAATGTATATTATTTTAAGAAGAAGTGCAGGCTGATTAAAATTCGATACAAAAAGCACTATTGTGTCGAAGATATCCCGGAACGCAAATGAGCAAATGAAACGGCAAACTGCATTTGCGACGAAACGTAGTTACTATTTTTAATTCATGTTTCAGTAGCAACAAGGTATTCAATCTGTTTCCATAATCTTTTAGTGAAAACACATATAGAATATAAGAAATTTTATAAAGGCCAACACGAAAACACTTTAGTTTTATTCTTGTTCTCTTTTTTATTATCAACTATAAACAGTGAATCCACTTTATTCAGAATCAATATTGGACAAAAATGAATAAACATTTTTCATTTTAAAATTATCGATTAACATATTCTTGCACTCTTCACCCACTCCCGTTGTTTAATTTCGTTAAAGTATTTAATTTTTTGTTCTTATATGTCAACTCGGATACCACAAAATAAATAATTCGGTTAAATAAGCAGTTATTATAGTATTTCTTTACACCGCTGTCTGTAAATTATACGTCTATTATATTTAAAACAAAAAATTTTAATAGTTAATAGTCCCGCCAACGAAAAATTCAAATATTATATTAAGAAAGAATAAAGATCAGTAGCTTAGTTTTGTAACGGACGAATCAAGTGCGGGTCTACACAGAATCGTCACTGAATTTATAGGAAATGCAAGGGAGTGATGGAACACACATTAACATTATCTATAGCTTGAACAAGTAATTAACGGTAAAATAACACTAGTGTTTTCTTGCGCAATCTACTATAAAAAATTGTAACTCTTCTTAATATGTTAAATAAATAAAGTGCCTGATTTCTAAACGGCACAACCCTATGTATCATTGTTTGGACAAAACAAGGAAATTGCCGTTCAGCGCACACTAAGTAACTGGTGCGTTAGCGCGCCCCTGGTAATAGACGCTCAATTTACAAACGGAGAGTACATTATCACATGTCAATAAACAGACTTTCCCCCTTCTAAAAATATATCGCTAACGCTGCCTTGCTAATTCGTATACCGTACACTATACTACGCAAATAAATGAATTGATTGATTATAGGTGTAAAACCTTAAAGGGATGTATGGACACCTCATTCACTATAATTAGTTTTATAAAATTTTCAAAATGCGTCTTATACAAGTTTTCAAATACCCAATGGAACTTGTATTATGTGCGGTTATTTTTTTAACTGACACATAAGCAGTCACGCGACACGTAAACATTCGTCCTTGTGCCACTCAGCGTGCAATCACATTAGCAGTCGAACGTCAAATTATGACTAGCATTGCGCCATAAACTATACGAAAATACGTTAATAACATAATAACAAGTCTATCGGTAGCGAAAGTTTAATTAATGACCAATAATTTAATACAGCTGTATTCCTTACACGTTATCGATATAAGTACACATAGCATGATTCAAAAGACAGACGAGTAAAATATGATAATTTTTGCCATCAACCCTTCCACGTAAGCATATTTCACTTATTTTAAATAAGCTCATACCTTAACTTGGCACGACTCTACGCTGCCTCGTAACTAACCGAACAATGCGAAGGGGTAATACTTCCTCCTCGTTGAAAGAAGGTCGAGTGCTAACCTAGTGTACACTATACAAAAGGCTTAATATTAAAAAGAACAATTAAAATGCTTTTCTTTTTTTCTTGATTGAAAAAACGAGGTGTTTTAATGTATTATTTTTAATCTCGTCTACTTTACATCTAAACACACTTATCAAAAATGACATAAAAGTACTCTTTATGATATATATGATTATTTCAATGTAATAAATACATTTCATCCAAGTAGCCGCCTACACAGTGTAATTGGTTACACATGTAAAAGCTTCTAAGGAGTGAATGTATAGCTCATTAACTATCAATTATAATGTATAGTACTCCTTTTTAAAAAATCAATAGTTTTAGAGATTAGTAACCATGTAATGATAGTAATATAAAAAGTAAAAACGTTTACAAAATACAGATTACTAAATATAAAAATTATTTATTGTTTACTATCCGTCACTACAGCCTTTGTACTGAGAGAAGTTATTGGCTTGTTGAATTCCAATATAAAAACAATGTATATTACTTTTTTTATAGTGATCACTTTATACAGGGTAATTAGAAATTAATGTAAAAATTTAAAAAAAAAACTTTTTGTTGGAAAATGATTGATAATTGACCTTGTGTGTAAAGAAAACGTTTCAATAGTTATTCAAGGCTCAAAGTTGGCCATCATAGTTTCCATGTAGCTGATTTAAAAGGAACATATGTAAATAAAAAGAGGTTACCCAACTATTGGCACTAATTAATGATTATTTTTTATATAAACAAAACATTTACTTAATTGAAATCGTAATAAAATTCCCCATGACCCGGTTCGCGCAAGCTCATCGGCGTGTAAACAATCTCCATATATTATTAATCGCTTGACATTCAATTGGTAATGTAATTGTGAGACTTTCATCACGTGGCCGTTGCATATAATTGTTTCGCCTGGCTGCACGTATGTTAATTACGATGATAACTTTCGCTTCAGCTGTCTGTCCACGAAACAGAACACCGCCCGCCATTGATATTAACATTTTTTTATTATTTTTGGTGACTTTATGGCCTCTTTAAGTAATATTTATATCCTTTATTTGTCTTGAGTATTATTTGAAATCAGATTCCGGATTTTAACCCCTAATAGAAAAAAAAATTTGTTGCTCAAACAAGGCTGTCATCAAAAACATGTGTCTTAAATTATTTGTCATCATCATCATTTCAGCCGTAGGACGTTCACCGCTGGACGGACATAAGGCTTTCCCAGAGACTTCCAATACAACGTTTGGTAGCGGCCCGCAACCAAGCTCTTACGGCGCATTTAACATAGTCTTTCTACTTTATAGGTGGCTGTCTTACTCTGGTTCGCTTGCTGGTTTGTAGTCTCCGCTTCAGAACCTTGAAGCACTAACTTACATCTGTTCTGCGAGCTATTGCTACTTTAACTTTCCGATCCGTTGGACTATGTCCACTAGTTTCGTTCGTTTACGGATCTCCTCATTTCTGGTCCGATCTGTTAGAGAAATCCCGAGCATAACCCTCTCCATAGTTCGTCGAGCAACCGTAAGTTCGACGAAGTAGCCCAAAATTATTCGCCTAATGGTAATTAATCATACTTTACAATTCAACATATTGTAATACAATCAAAACTCTGCATTAACTGCTGACCTCCTATAAAATACAACGACCAATATGAAAGCAATCAAGTTGATGTACGCGACGGACCGGAGCGACAGACACGCCCGAGCTCGCTATTGTATCGAACGTGGCAGACTAACTAATGACTTTGCGCTAATTAAAACGAACCTATTTACTTAACAAACCATTAACAATTCTTTATATTCTCATCATAGCAGGCAGTTCACAGCTTAGCTCAGTTCTATGACGCAGATTTATGAAAAGCGGGAAATCAAATAACTTTAAATTTTATGTAGTGTAATATTCTACAAACCAAATCTAAAACTAACTGACAAAATCTAAAACTAAAAGATGTAAAAGCTTTTAAAAGTGTGAATGTATGCTCGTGTACGACAATTTACGTCAGGTACAGCCTATTCAGAATTATAGGTTTTAGAAATAATCAATTACGTAATATAGTAATAAAATTCGGATTATTGCATATTAAAATGATGTTATATTTTTAGGTTATTGGAATGCCACGGGCATAGTGTCCAAAAACTTCCGGCAGTACAGAGTCATGGACAGATTGTAAACAATTATTAATGTAACATATTTCAGTGTGATCACACCGGTTGATTGTAAATATGTGTAAAAGCTTCAAAGCTTTTTGCTAAGCTATACATTTTCCGCTTTAAAGCTTTTACATCTATAACCAATCACTGTATACGTCGTATAATATGATACTTTTATTAACTTATATTATTTTTATCATTTATGAACTTATATTTAATGCTATTTATATAGATACTGTGTTCTAGTGACTAATGATAGATCGATAGCAATAAAATGTAATCAGAACTTGTCTGGAACAATGTACTTAACCCTGGGGCTATTTTCACGCCATATTAATGTTATTTCTTTTATTATTTCATTTAAGTTTTTAAATGTTTAAAAATAAATGACATGAAACGTTATTATTCTTTATTTTTAACGATATTGTACTTAATATGATTTAGAAAAACAAAATGCATCGTTTTCTAGCTTACGTCTTCTACTATTTTAGATGAACTTTCGCATTCAGCCTTTCTCTGTTAATTTTTAGAAATGAAGACGTAGTCAATTTTTGCGTTCGTTGTAATTAGTAACAGAAGTACTAACAAGACTTTTTTTGCAATAATTAGAACTGTCGGAAAGCAATTGATACTAATTTCCTTTACGCAATCGATAAATACCAATATTTTTTGTACTGAACTCTTTCTGCTGTCCAAATGGCATTAGCAGATTCCACGGGTTCAAAGTGGCAGGGCCCGCTATATACAACTATTTCACCGGATTAAAAATAAACATGTGTTTATAAAATTAATACGCAGAATGATTATTTGTTTGGAAGATACCTGTTTAATGGACGTTTAACATGGAAGGAACAAGGGCGTCGTTAGCGTATATCAATTTGCGAGGACAAGAGCGCAATATCGTTTTATTCGCACGCGGCGATGAATGTAGCGCAATTTGTCGCCGGAGTGTCGCTCTCCCGCCACTAATTAACGTGGACATTGGCTCCCAAACCTGCCTGTGTGGACCACCTGCCCCCAACCCCTCCCCCAAATGCGCTGTGGCGTGATACGTGCATTGCCTCCAAGCTCGACTCCGGCGTACACTTGATAAATAACCGTAAATCGGTTTGACTCATGTAATTATCTGACAAAACTTTTTATAATTTGTACCTGAGCGTGTAATCTCTTATATTAAGGGATCCTTTCGGTCTCGAATTTATAACTTTATGTCTAAATATACGTTAACGTCTACATGACATTTTATGTATAAGTGAATGTGCACTCATATTATATGTATATATGTATCAATTACACCAGTTTTAAACCAAAAAGAGCTTACGGTTGTTTGAAAAAAAAATTGCTATCGCTAGGAGCTTTTAATTCTTCGTTGGTTTTCACTAATTTTAATGGTGTGATCAATATCGTGTTCTAACAGGAAATATTACGTTTATATAAAAATCACTGTTTTCACCCACCTTTACAAAAATGCAATATTATTTGTTAAACCTAACTATAATGCTACAGATCGTTTAGTTTTCATAAAATTTAATGGCTATACGAGCCGAATAAAGAACAATAGAAAAGCTTACGTCATTTATCACCTAGGTACACATTGTGACTTCCATTACGCGCAACTTCTTACAACATCGTGCCCATCATCTTCCTAAAAGTACACCATAAACACTTACAGATGTATTATATACACTTAAGATTCGCAAGTGATTGGAGTCCGCTTTAGAAGGCCCGTGCACCAAGTAAATCCACGGAGCGTCTGCCCAGCATAGCTTGGACGGGTGCTCCATAGACGGATATTCAAGACTCAAGGGCTCTTTCGGACTAAAATGAGGTCTAGGCTCATTACCCCTACCCCCGCGGAATCTATAAATTCTAGTAAGACAAAAATTATTATCCAACGAAAAAAATCTAGTTCACAATTGACTTAAGTACATAATTCAGTAAAAGACGTTAGAAATGTATTTATGTGAAACGCTTTATATTGTCTTATTAAAGCGATATTAATATTATACAAAATTACACTTCTACATAAATTACACTTTCTTTTAATAAAAAGTATTAGGAAACATGGATAATATTTAGGTTAAATGGATTTGTCCACTTTATATATTATTAATTTAATAATACACTGTGTGTAGTATTAATGTGTTTAAAAATAACTTTGTCTGTTATCGATTTCAGAGATGCTCATTTATGTAATTCAAAATAAAACAACATATCGAAATACGGTCATTTTATAAGTTCTTGTATGTTTATGGGGCATAAATTACTTATTAATTTAAAAGTAACTTCCCGTTCTAATACATAAACAATTCGTAATCGGACAAGAAGAAACATTTCAAATGCAAAGAAAATTTATAAGCTTTAGCGAAACCTTAAGAAAGTTCAACCGAACTTTTACCTAACAAGAAAATTATTCAAAATTCTTTACAAACGAGCAAATAAAAAATAAGAAGTCTTATTTTGAATTATCTTATACAGGAAAGCCCATACTAAATTGGATTTTTTTAAAGTATAACAACAATATGTCCTACTAAAATATACGCCACTCTTGTAACAAGTTATATACATGTACAGGTAGCCTACCTTCAGTCTTAAATTAGTACTGGTGTTAAATAAACAAAGACCTCTTTTCAGACCTCGTCGACTCAGACAATTATATATGTATATGAACATTTATTTCAAATCCCAATAATACACACACAATTACACATAAAAACAAAAAACTGAAAACTACACTAAACGGAATATGACAATTTTCGTTTGTTCCCGTTCATAGGAAACAAATATTGACTACTTTGGGAATATCAGGGATTCCTAATAATAACTAATCTTAGTGACTAGTGATTAGTTTTTGTAATCATTCAACCTACGTTTTGGGAAAAACTGTTCCGTGTACTGAAAAAATAATCCAGAATAAATTACTTTTCCACGTTAATTGTCTGTCCCTGTCAAACATATGACACCAAAGTAATTAATGGCATATATATATATATATATATATATATATATATATAACTGGCGAAAGAAAATAAACAATAATTATTTTTGGGGTGTAGTAATCCTTATTTTGAAAATACTTTTTCTTACTATATTATCATGACATTACCTATTGTTTCTAAAGCCATTGATTTTATATAAGGTGCTTCATACATTAAATGACGGCTAAATATTAATCCCTTTGAAGCTTATACGCCTTCACCTAGTCAACCTATATAATTCTTTTTCTTTAAAATACAAATAGTTTTTAATCCATCCAAAGGTCGTTTATAAGAAATTGCCGAAAGTAATAAAACAAACAACACTTCAATATTGTTATTGTAATGTTTCACGTCATGTCTATACAACAAAGAATATATATAACAAGAGATAAATGCATATTGACATTAATTATCACAAGGTGCAGTTGTTGTAAGAAGAAGACGAAAGAAAATGAGTTAAGAAGAACCAATAACTTAAACAGGTTTCTTTACCGAGTAAACAAGTATGTCATGAGACTTTATTAGCCAAGTACAATTTCTTTGATAAAAAGTTAGCAGTCGTTTGGCGCCCGAGAGCGTCAGAGTAAATATGATTAGCAAATTTAATATGAACACATACCTCTGGTGGTTTGAGATAACTTTTGTAAAAAAAAAAAAACAATTACCAGTTGGTTAAAAATATTTCATGTTTGACACATATGTCAACGATACGCGGAGCGAGTCAGGGTTCTAAAAATAAATAGTCAATTGATATGTGTACTGAATTGAGCACAATATTTAACTGATCTACACAGATTATCTAAATTAATATGTCAAAGTGTTTTTTTGTGTGCCTTAAAAGAGTGAACGTATAACTTGCATGTCAGCAGAAATCTTTAAATATTTAATACCTATTTCCAATAAACGTCCATAAAGTGATCACAGTGGAATTCTACTGAAATTCCATAGGCTAATAACTTTTTAACACTACCAAGTCTACGGGGACATATATTAAAAAATAATTAATTTTAACATGAAGTAACCCAAATTTTAGAAACTTTATTATTTTGTTACATTTTTTTGCATAATTTATTATTCCTGAAACCCGATAGAGTGTATCATATAATAATTGCCAACAAATGAGTTATATTAACCCCCTTAAAGCTTTTTAAACAATCATCCTGTATATTTAAACAAGCAATCTTAAATACATCTGGCTGATCATAACAAAAGAACATATGTCCACATTATGTTTAAGTGTTGATAATAAACTTGTGTTCTTCTTAAAAATAGCAATTCTATATTTATTCTTATAAAAGAATACTAGTAAACACACGTTCTCTATAAACGGCACCAGTGTAATTAATGTCTGTTTTTGTCCATCCGTCCGTATACGCATTGTAAAGATAAAAATGTAAAGGCATTTCAAGTATGGTCTGGACCACTTCGTTTGAAACGTTGTTTTTACCGTAAAAGTCAGATGATGCCGTATTATTGGGATGCATTTTAGGTAGATGACATGTTTCAATCAATTTTCCTGCAACTTAAAAATAAATCGACGTGTTTCCCTATATTGTATGCAAATAACCTGCAAGCTCCGAGGTTTATGAGCTTTAACAAAACAGGTTACAAGTAACAGCGTCTTAAATTATGATGCTATTTAATAAGAATTCTCTTCAGCTTAACAAGTTTTAAGTACTTATCTAACAAATTGTTTAGTTTAGAAAATTTGTTGATTATAATTTAGAAGGGCCAGCTTATAGCTAAGTAAGCATTCCTGTTTATGTTTTTAAGAGTACAATTGCTGGTGAATTATTTAAAACATGTGACAGTTACATTATTAAAATAATAAAAAACGAATACAATTGACAAAATAGCCTGTTAAAAACTCTTGACAACGCGATTGGAAGATTTTTTTTTTTGATCTCGCGCTCTCACTACTGTCCAACTGGCATTTGCAGATTCCGCGTATTCGAATGTAAAGAGCGCAGAAGGCACTTAGCCTAAAACCTCGTAGGTAGCGAAAGCCGAGGGCTCTCCGGGGAGGCCTAGTCTAAGGCCTGGAATGATAATGAATAATGATTTATTAAATCTTTTAGATAATAAACGTTCGACAAGTTAACAAAAAAAAACATTTTCTACATTTTGGTAAAAAATTAAATGTCAGAAGTAATCTCAGACGAGTACTTAAATATACACAATCGCAATCGTGCACGCAATATATATCCACTTGACATTATAAATTAATAGACAAAGCTGTACCGAGGAGTTTAAGATCGTATCGTGGTCAGCAAGACAGACGTTCTTGAAGCGTTGCTCCGCTATGTATTCCGGGAAAGGAATGTAAAAGGGCTGTGATTTATCGCGAGGCGCACAATAATCTCGTACATAATATTCTAAGCGGGGCTCCTATCAGGCCGGAATGTTACGTACAGCTCCGGGCGGTCGCCACTTTCACCTCGCACTGAGAAAGTTACCAGCGCTTAGAAACCGACTCGCTGCACGTTTCACAACACATTCTGTTGGTGACCGCCTGTTTTGTGCCGCCATTTGAATTAGGCACTGCATACGTATACTATTAGAAACTATTATCACGAAATGCTGCATTGCTAGTTATATATTATATTAATTATTAATAATAATCTTCGTTCTTAAAAATATCGGTATATAATTTGTCAAGCACTGGTTTCTCCACTCGTATTGAGTGCATTATTACAAAAGGCGATGTCTTCCACGTTATAATATTACTCTAGTTTTGAAGTACAAAGCAAATAATCTATAATAAATAAAATTCTAAAAAAAAATAAACAGGAAAAAAGGTACCATACAGGAGAAAAAAAAACAGAAAAAAGGCATAATGCGTTTGCTTTTGATTATTGAATATATGTGTGTGAACGTGTGTGAGTCTGTGTGCATGTTCATTTTTATTTAAAAATGCACGCACATATATATTACTCTCTTTAATTAAAATATTAACACAGTGCGACCCACCTTTAACGTATGATTTTGAACATGTTTATTTTGATAGTGAATGATAATTAATATTACATTATTGCAATGAATAAGGGCAACTAAAGAATAACAACATATTTAATCAAAATGTTTGCGGTAAAGATTTTATGAATGATTTTTCTATTTAGTTGTAAATCCATTCAGCGCATCTAATAAACAATCATTATATTTAAGTATGTCAACTAATTTATTGTAACCAAAAAGATAATAAGGAAAACGTTCGATATTCTTTCATCAGTCATTGAGTCTTGAATACAGCAAAATAAACTGTGGATCGATATACAGATAATCGAAACCGGCTGCGAGTTTAAATGTCATTTACAGAGTTGCCACGCGGAAGTTTCGCACCTTTGTTCTGCGAAAGTCGAAACAATGAAGTCACGTGGCAACAATGTGAGATCCTTTCGTTTTGATTCGCGTGCCATTTTAACCTTTGCTTATGTTTTTTTATGAATATCAAGTCTTCTGTCTTTCGTTGAGTATTATTTTCATTACAGAGCTTTACTTAGAGTCAAATATATTAAATAATTTGTAATAAGGTTAAAAGTTTGAAGCAGTGAATGTATAACTTATTTGCTTACCTTTAATATATGGTAAAACATATCCAAACATCAATGATTTTAGAAATAATAAATAAAGTAATTAAGTAAGAAAAAGAATTTTCAAAATTCGGATTATACATATTGAAATTAAAAATTGTTTTTTATCAGTCCTTGCAGATTTTCAACAACAACAAGTTATCGTTATATTCGAATAGAAAAAAATTATGTAATTTAGAGTGATCACTTTATTCAGAGAGATTGAAAATTGGTGTAAAATATTTAGGCTTATAACCAATCACTTTGTATACAGTCATACGACACCAATGAAATCTTCAAAGCTACTGTCGCCATTTTGTTTAAATTTCGGGCGAAGTAAAACAACTCGTGGACGAGGTAATCATTTCACCACTCATCAAACCTTTAAAGATTTAACATATCCTTACACTTCATTAAATTTCTTTATTAAATATAACCTAATAAAATGAAAATTACTAGCTACCTTTTAAAAACAATCCTTAAATCTAATAATAAACAGACAATATATTAACTTTATTTAAAACGTGTTTCAAGTCTTTGTGTCACAGAAAACTATTTCTGTTAAATTAAGTGTTAATTAAAAAATAGCAAAAAAACTTAACTAATGCAGTCATACCAGAAAGTTAAAAACATTTTAAATATATTACCTCGTTACACCATTGAATACATCTGTTACGCCATATTTTATAATTTCATTAAACAAAAAACCTTTATTTCACCTTAACTGATGCATGACAAGTAACACGCGCCACTATCGGATACGTTCTTTATTTAAGTTAATTACGGTTAAATGCGTTAGTGTGTTTATTACTAAAAATGTGGTGAATAAATTAAAAGTTGTCGTATTTTATTTCAACCAGGTAATTTTGGAACCGATGTTATGGAAATCGTATTATTAATAAAAGATAATGTTCGTTGTTGAAATAATAAAATAACGCATTGCGGTAAACATCGTATTATAAATTTTTCGGACTTCGGTTTAAGTAATGCATAACGGATCTCTGTCTAAAATAGTGATAAATGCCATCTCTTATTAACATAGCTCAACTAACCTATTACAATATTCTAATAATTGAAAGATAGTTAAAATAAATCCCTGGAAATTTCGGAGTTATAATACTTAGATCCTAACCGCTGATAAAGATACAACAATTTCTAAACAAACTAAAACAGCACACAAACAGTGGCAATAAACGATTGCCTTACATGCAGAACAATTATCCAAACACTTGATTAATCATTTAAAATTATGATTAAACTAAAAATTATTTTGTTTACAGCTCACACCCTATTAGACAGTGGAAAATAATTCTCACGCTTTATCAATAATTACGACGATTCTTCTTAACCAAAAAAAAAACAGTGATAGTAAACAGCCCTGTACTACAGATAAAATTAGTGTACAGCAAATATGACTAGACTGAACTACATTCGATGAAATCTTAAACATCAAACCAATGTACAATTGCTGCATTTTAAAGAAACTTTCGATTGGTTCAATTAGTTAAGAATTTGAGAGCTCTATAATCCGTCTGGTAGTGGGAGGAGGCCGTCCGTGCAATATAACGTCCGTGGGCCGCTGTTACTTATTATTTATTGTAGAGATCGTTAGTTCCGCCTGGCTGATGGCGTCGGTATTACGTAGCAGACAAGGTTCCTACGTTACAACTTAATATGTAGACAAATAAAACGTTACATTTTTGCTTACTACGACGTACGTACATAAATACTACTTTTTCAGATAAATCAAATTGTTTTTCAATTGTTGATCAATTGGATCATGTTGACAGTCCAGAGAATTAATGCACAAATTAATATTTTAACTTACTCGTACAATTAAAGTCTAATGATAATCCTTCAACTTTCAATACATAACATCGCTCATCAGCACTTAAGCCATAGGGTATCCACTGTTGGACATGGGCCTCACCGTAAATTTCCAATACCCGGAACTGTTGGAAGCGTACTGTATCCAGCATCATCCGACGACCTCAACGATGTCATCTGTCCTTACGTCTCCACTCCAGAATCTTAAGTCAACAGTGACCATCTGTTTTGCACCTTACTTGCCACTTCAACGGATCATTCCGCTGGGCTCGAATAAAATCGTTTATAATCTCTTTTTATTGCGACTTGTACTAATATATAATTGAGTAAAACGTCCAAATTGTATTTTAATATATATAAATTTTAGGTGTCTCTACGCATAAGTGAAAATTGTGTAAGAAAAATTGTAAATAAGTATACAACGCTGTCGTGCCTCGCAGCTGGTAGAAGAAAGATCCGTATCAAATCAAATAGCGGCAACCCTCTCCCAACTGTCTGCGTTTAGTAAAATCGTAAAAAATATTGTAAAAAAAACACTAGCGATACAAATTAGAGTTAATAAAAAAAATCTCTTTTAATTTTTACCGTATCAGCGAATTTCTTATTTGAAGGTTCACTTAATATTTCTACTGCTTTCTATGACGCAAGGCCCTTAAACGCCTGACTAAATGTACTGCCAAAACTTGTGAAGTCGATATGTAACGCATCGAAGATTTGAGGAAGGCAATAGCTCTAAGGCAAGTTCAAATTTGTTACAATAAATGACTAATTATCGTGCAGCCACAATTTTGTTGCGAAATTACAATATATGAATACGCGTAGAAATTTAAATCTAAAATTGGTATCGGTAAGGTAACTTTAAAGACAACCTATTAAAAAGAAATATTGTATGTAGCATTATTCACGAAAATCATAAATAGAAATACTAGAATGGTTATACATTATATTAGTTATTCTCCACCTAGTGGAAGTCATTGACTGAAAAGCACTATCAAAGAAGTAATTTCATATAAAAAACAAATTTGCTTTTAGTATTTCAGATTAAATAATATTTTATCGTATGTTGAAAGATCCATTGATTATAAAAATCGTTCCGAAACGACACTAGTCAGTTAAATATCAACCTCTACAGGGTTAAATTGCTAGGATTACATAGCAAAAAGATATTAATGTATGCACTGTGTGTAAATATTTTTGAAATAGTGCAAAAATACACGGAAAACTTTCCGAAAAGTATCTTGCGCCAAATCACAAAAACGTTAATATTTAAGCGACAATACGCGGCAATGTGGTACTAGACGCGGATACTTTTTAGCTTGGATGCTCTGTTTTACTTCACCCATCTTGGTTTTTAAACAACCCACAGATTATTGTCTATTACTTTCTTTAATAATTTTTCCCTTCAGTCCAAGTCGCCGAAATGAAGATGCTTCGGTGGATGTGCGGATTAACGAGGCTCGCGGTTGCCTCGGGATACGTGATATCGTGGATAAGCTACAAGAGAGTCGGCTTAGTCGGTGCGGCCACGTAAAGGGATCTCCTGAATACATCGGGAATGTCGCTATGGATCTAAACATTTCTGGGTCCAGAAGAAGAGGAAGACCGAAAACAAGATGGGCAGATACCATAGCGAAAGACATGACTGCCTGCAAAGTTTTCGCGAACGACGTATCCAATCGCGCGAAGTGGAGAAAAAGGATAAGGAAAGCAGACCCCATGATCAGATGGGATAATTAACGCGCAGGAGAGAGAGAGACTTCCTTTTAAATCTCTAATCTTTAAATCAATCAGATTTTTGAAATGTACTTTCATACAGATCACAGATTACAAAAGAATTGATAAACTACAAGAAAAGTGGATAACGGATGTATATGATCATTATCAAATACATAATAAAGAATTAGTACAGAGGTAGAAATAAATGTGGGAGAACATACCAGTTATGTATGAACAGAACTAAATAATAAAGTGACCATGAGCCTCAGAAAGTAATTGTCAAACATTTACACACGCTGATCTTAGGTTGGGCCATTTAAATTGAAACTTGATGTAAGTCTATTTATGCTCATTCATCCGGAGGCATAGATTTCAAATTCGCAGTAAGGACGACTGATAGATAGCCTTACCATCCCTAGTAATTTTTTTAAGCACAACTTTATATGCATACAACTAATATTTATAATACATCATTAGTACAGAAGTATACTGTCCGGTTTATATGATAACGACGTTTTACCCTATTATGAATTTATAAGATGCTATAAGTCAAACGTTTACTATAAAAAAACTTATCTAAAACTTTAAACTAAAGCTTAAATTAGATCAAAACAGATGCCATTTAAAACGTCAAATCGTAAATTCGATTTCGACTATTAACTATAATTTATTACTTGCTATCTACTTTTAGAAACTGGTATAATAAAACTGCAAAATCGTATCAAAAATATTAAATAAAAGTAATATAATCTATCTATCTAATCTTTAATTTCATTTCAATATTTGCTTACAATAAATGTTATTTGTTTTGATCCGAAGGTCGCTGGTTCATATCGGACTCAAAGGACCAAAACAAACTTAAAGAAAGCTGTCAGGACAACTTTAACCAATTTATAACTTTAGTAATAAAAATGTACATAGGTACCAACCTGATCATTGGTCAAGGAAAACAAAACTAACAATGTTGCTAGCAAATTAATTACATTGCATGTTGCCAGCAAAATGTTAATATTACCACTATTTATATTTTATTTATGAATGTATACATTTATTAAGTTTACAAATGTTACTTTCATGTATTGAACAATGTTTACTAATTATACTTCCTATCTTAACCAAGGCTTTTCGAGATTATCAAACGTATTTTGCAAGTTTGATTTAAAACGAGAAATTGATACGGTTTTGTTAAGTATCTACGAGTGATTAATTATTTTCTTCTTACATTGCCTATGTATTACAAAAAATTTTGATATTTTCTTGAGCACTTTTCTATATACGAAATGTTTGTGAAGTAGAAAAGAAGCTATAACAGTACACGAATCTACTTTTTTAAAGAGAAAATGAAAGAAATATAGAACAAAATTAATTTACCTTTACATAAGAACTAATATTATCTAGACAGATACGTAAGTTATAGTCGCACGAACTATCTGACAGTAATACCATTCCACGACAGCGAATCCGCGGGCAAAAACCAGCAGCACACTCACGAACCAAGCGCCTGTCTATTCAGTTAACCTTGATGAGCGTGAAACGAGTTTCGGAGTTATAAACGTGATTAATTTACAATTCGATCGATTTAATGTTAGATATGCTATAACAGTGGTCGTTATAACGTCGCCCGCGACGTGCGAATGTCCATTTCGAAATCGTAACCTAAAACGAAGCAATTATAGAGAAACTAAAAGTGAAATGGTGCTAATTATGTTTGTGAATTTTATTTGAAATAAACTATTAGCAATGTTCCCATTTAATACACCTTATAAATTATACATAAATAAGTTTTGATTCAGCGATCAATAGATATAAACAGGTTCATTGCACGTTTATGCTCGTATTTTGTATCCTTACAAACATCTTTCATTATTTTAACAATGTATTAAATATCCATAAATATTAAAATTGACTACGAAAAAAATAGATACAAACGGAATGCAGAACAAACCTAATTTAGTTGAGGTATTGATAATATATTCATATCAAACAATAAAATACCTGTTAGTCGTTTAAATCAGTTGAAAAATATATTACAATACGTATACGTATCGTAAAATAACAAATCCCAAACAATATTAACGAATACAAATAATTTCTGAGTATGTTCGTAATACTTTAAAAAAAACCTTGTATAATCTTTGAAATTATTAAGTGTTTACTTATTTACTCTGTAGAGGATGACTAAGGTGATCATTAATTAAAGTCGGTGAACACGAGCGAAAAGCCACGCTACATCGTCATACTTCACGAAATACCTAAAATTTGATGACAAAGGATTGTTAATGGTTCAAAATACGCGTTCGGATCTGTAAGAAAGATTTCTTTACAATTATAATAAAGTTCTTTTAATATGATATGGAGAGCGAATGTAATTTTTCTTTATAGTTACGTGTACACAGGTTGTCCATCGACAGCAAAAGTCATTTGACATAATACAAAATGTAAAATTCTATTAATTAAAAAGCAGGAACGAGAAAAAATTATCGCATTTTGTTCTGAAATATTACGATAGAACAATTTAATATTCCCTATACTTTAGTACTTTTTCTCCCAAAAAAAAAAGATTACCGAAAGTTACGCTGATTTGCATTCCAGCAGTGAACAAAGTAAATGCCAAAATAATATACATGAATGTACGTTCGCATCTCGTAGTTCCTCAACAATAGTTTATAAATACATCATAATGAAACGGCGTGGCGGGCGAATAACATTATTTCTTATTCAAGTCCCGTCCGGATCACGGCGACGCTCGAGAACTAGTTAGGTCTATGGAATCTCATCCATCGTCGACAACGGCAAAGATACGAGTGGATCGATGCACCGCTCACAGTGAATGTGAAATCGAGATCTCGCCGAGACCAAGTGCATCTCAAGACGAATGCTCGGGACAAAGAGGAATCGATGAGAGAGGGCAGGGGGGAGGGACAGGAGACGAGTGCACCGACCTCCCTCCAGCGGGCCGCGATGCAATTTGTACATTTCAAGTGCGCACAAAGGCAAGGCGAGGTCGCTGTGAGCTTTGACAGAATTAACTTGTCCGTCGCACAACTGTTACCCGACGAGTCTCACCTTTATTGAATTATACAGACGGATAGAACCGCATTTAAAAGCATATTTCAACGCTTTGTGGTTGCAATTCTGTAGCGCACAGATCCAGTGCGAGCTTTTGTAAAATTCTTTGTACGTGTACATCACTTCTTGTTTTGATTAAATAAACGTGTTGACAAAAGCGATGTATATTATTCATAGAAGTAACATGAAAGTCAAATGTAATACGTCAAATGTAATACGTCAAATGTAACGTAATACGTAATTATATAGGTAAACGTAATATTTTATTTTTGGTTCTATTTATTGGCATTATAGAATTTAATAATAGTATATTACCTCGCAATTACGTTTATGCTTCTGAAGCAAAGTAATACAAAGAAGGCCATGTAAAGAGATTCATCAACATTCGGTAAGTTATAAGGAATGGACGGACACAAAGAACACATCAATATGACAAAAAGGCAAAGACAAAGGACAAACATCTGCTCTTGCTGGCTTCGGTCCAGAACTAAATCAAGTTCACTTTTCTATTAATGACTTAACATAAAATTGGACTGTCCATAATGTTGACTATATCATAATTATTGAAGCGGGTAATAAAGAAAGGCGAATAGGTGAGATCGTCACCAGACAAACAGCAACAAAAGCGTTTATACATTACGAACACATTGATGTACGATTATTGTAGCTTAGGCGAGTAAATAAAGCGCGCCAACCGACGGGCTGCACAGTGAGATCATTGTAAACACGGGTTAAAGTAAAGTGGGGCACACTATAACGATTCACTTGTTAGGCAACGTTCATGTGTACCGTATAACTATGTATCACGAGGGTCGCCATACTACTATATATAATAACAGGATGCCACCCAGTTGCATTAATCTCTTATATTTTTCTACTAATATACTATCTTTTGATGTACAAAATATTTGTGAGCTATTTGAATCGCTCATAATGATTTAAGAGAAATTACAAAATTAAATTTATGAGAAACTACTAATTTAAAATAACAAAGAAAATAAATCTTGGCATAGAACTAACTTATTAGCCCTTCATTGTTATTACAAAATAGCCGAAGAAGTTATAACAATGGAATATAATTAGAAAGCAAACCTTTTCGAAAACACTGTATGAAATTTTTGTGATAAATTCTGATAATCTGTTTACTATTTTGGTGCGTGTTTTCGGCATTACACAAATACAGACATAAATGACATTATATTTTAAAATTAGTAATAGAGAATATTTCAGTAACTACAACCGCAAACATCCTAATAAAAAGGTAATAACATTTTATCAAGAAATTTAAGATTAGAACCAATTGTATTTTATACGACTGTTTTATATCCATAATATGGTCACCCTAAAAGAAGCCCTTGGGAGTAAAGCTGTTGCAGCGTCCGTACAATACTCCTCTTGTTATTGACGACACGTGGGCCCCTCTAGGTACAACCAATTTGCAGATAAGCAAAAAACGATATAAAAATTCAAGTATAATAAAAAAACGGTGAAAGAAAATTCATTGCATCGATTACAAAAACGAATCACATAGGTTTACTAATAAATAAACATTTATAAAGGATGCTTGATTCTTTCTTGTTTCTTTTATATTAATCATCATCATTATTTCAGCCGCAGGACGTCGCTGTTGGACAAAGGACTCACATAAATATCCAATAGGATCAGATGGATGAACATATACATAATTATAATAATTGTAACAAACCAATGAGTAATAATGTATTGCCTATAAAATTTCGTTCTTATTTTAATAAACGCATGTCAACTGAACAGATAGTATATTACGAATAACAATGGAACGTCGTCATTACATATAATAAAACCTAACTATTTAAACTTGCCACAGCATTCGGTAAAACTATTTTTCTTTTTAAAAGTATACTGACTGTCTGATGTTCTATCAAGCACTCATAAATATGTATAAAACTAAATCACATATTTTACTCCGTTTTATCGTTGAATCCGAACAAGTGCGTATTGATTTTTACTATAAAGTTCATTCGGCGGCGAGTTTAAAACGTATAAACGCTGGTGAATGTTACAATATATAATAATTTCAGTGCTTTTGTTTAGGCTTTTTTATAAATCTTTTCGGCTAATTTTTGCACATACATTGTGAATCACCTACGTTATTTAAAGTTACATGTGGCTATATACGATTGGTGCTGCAGGCTGTTAACCGTTCTGGCTTTTACAGCTTCTTCGGACCCAGGGCTCGCGGATTCCAAATCCGCGAGGTAATAAATAATAAGAATTCTACGTCAGAAGCATCGCCTGACATTTTGTATTGACTAACTGTTATATACTCGGTTTTCGGAGAAAGGTGTGATTCTTTTCTCCGAAGACATTTTAGCTAAATCGATATCGAGGTTGGGAGAGAATCGGTTGGAGTCACCGGTGAGTGTGGCACTACGCCGCAAACACACACGAAGGTGGCGCATTTTAAAATTGATTCGGTTGTCTTTCGCGCGCCGTGGGATTTGAGCGGCGAGATGAGCCTTGCCTCCTTCATTGCAACGAGACATTCTTTCTATGTATGAATCTTCTAGTTAGGAGCGACTATGACACCTTGAAGTGGCAATGGGCAGGCCACAAGGCCACGAGCTGGAAAGCGCTACGTAAGACATCCACACACAAGGTGGATGATGACCTTGTTAATAATGCTAGTCCGAGAATGCTGGATGCAGTCCGCTTCAAACCGATTCTGTTGAAAATCTAACAGGTGGCTGCCGATCCCCGCAGCCGATGTCTGACGGTTGTTGATGTTGAATTAGGAGTAGTTGCAGTTATAGCGTTATAAGTATTTTCATCAAGGTCTATGTAAAGCCTCTCTTTATAAATAATAACTCCAGAAAGATTTATTTTTGTACTTGACATAGTTTACTGTGTTTTAGAATTTTTATAATAATATTTGTAGTTTCATTTACAGCAGTGTATGTTCTACCGTTGAAATAAGGATGGTCATAAACAGTAGTAATTCTGTAAGCCTGTGAATAGACAGAATTACCTGAATTTACCTGTGCACAAATAACGAGCAAATGAATTAACAACCCTCGATACTTTGCACTTCTTACCTTTGGATCAAAGTTGAACGCGGTCTCCGGTCTTAAAGGACAGGGTAGACCACATTTGCACGTCCCAGCCGTTTGAAGGTACTCCCGGAGTTGTGGGAGGGTGCTCAGCACTGAACCGCTGGGGCTGAAAAAAAATAACTAGGTCATTACGATATTACGTAATTAATACTTTATTCCTTTATATATGCAATATATTAGCATATACTTTGTAATCTTAATTGCAGAACGGTCTAATTTTTTAATTAAAAAGATAATACTCATATTAATATTTTACATTAAAAATCAAATAATGTGAGAAAAGCTTCTATTGCTACATAAAAATATATCATAGGACTGTGCTAATGGTTAACACAATATAAAAAATGAATCGAACGATGTGTTCGCTTCCAGGCTATTTCAATATTAATCAAATAAGTAATTTTGTATTCTTTTAAAAATATATAGTAGTCTCGCAGTTTGTTTAGGTTATTCTCAGGTCATCATTTTTCATCTGAACAGGTGGTAGACTAACCTTTAGTTTAATAAGAAACGTAATCCATTCTATGTTGAATATGGAATTTTTGAATTTGTATTTTTAATTTAGAAGTGATAAACAGTGATAAACCTTTGCAGCATTTTTTATATTAATGATTAATCAAATCAACGCTTTTCAATGAAAAAAAAATGAGGTAAAAAAGTGAAGAGACGGAAAAAGAGTACATATGATTGTAAATGCTACACGGCCTTGAGATTACAACGTAGTGCCATTTTTAAGTGCAGATTTAAGAAACACCAGACTTTATAAATACTACGTACTCTTACTGCTTCTACTGGTTATAATATAAGACAAGAATATAAGAAGTATATATACCGTATACATTCATATGATGAACAGAGATAAGGTAATTTTCATATTAAATTTAATTATAAATAAAAAGTTAAAAATGTATCCAGTGTTTTAAAAACTGTGTTCAGACTTTGAAGTCTGAACATTTCAATATTTACAATTAAAATGTACGGGATAAGTGAACACTACACTAATAAAGTTCGTACATGAAATAATTAAATAGTTTAACATCATTTTATTATCTGGTCACATAGTTCGCTAAACGCATTAATACACATTTGAAAGTAAATCTAAAGTAAACTGCAAATCAACGGTAAGTAAAGCGTTACAGTTTACCGATTGCGAGCAACAAATAACATTAAAGATTATACAACCGGCGTGCACACTTCATGAGCAATGATCGAGCTCGCCGGTTAGTTAGCTGTGTGCACTGACAGGGGCGCTGTGCAGTGATTCGTGTGAACGCCGCCCGGTGAGAGCCGATCGCCACAAGCTTCTAGTCAACCGTGCAGCCTCTCTCGTCTGATTCATGTTAATTACTGCAACCGTCGGTCAAACAATATTTAGTTCCTATTCGTCTTAATTGACTTCACTCGTTAAAGCAGCGTTTGCAAATTATAAAACGCACACTGCATGCGCCCACACATTTATAATCAATTCTAAGTTGTTTTCTTATTTAAATTTATTTCCTGTTATTGATATATTTCTAAATGAAATTAATACGTTTACTTACTGTTTACAGATAGGGACCCTGTGTTGTGTAACACAGGTCTATATGTGGTGGTTTATAAAAATATTGATTGAAACTATTATTATTTGTCATGTAATAAATAAAAAACATCCGTACTATTTGAATGTAAACGAAACTTGAAGGAAGGTTTAATTCTTGATACAAATATTCAAAATCGTGCAACAATGTCACAAAGTATGTGTTTTATTAAGAAAATACTTAACAGTTGAGTATAATTATTACTAAAAATAAAACATGTTAAACATACAATACAACTTTCTAATGATATCCTAGATGTAATAACAAGATATAGCCACACAGATTGATGAACCATTGAGAATATTTAGCAAACAAAACGATCTGTTCACGAGGACAGAGCTGCACACCGCTCTGACATTATTACACCTCGATTTGCTTTACAAACAACCTCTTTCATAAACGCTCCACATGATAATTCGCGGTGATTGTTCACAGTCTGGTACACTCCGCAAAGGTAAGCCGCAACCGCAAAAAATATTTTTTTTTATTTTCCTTTATTCATGCCCTGGGGTTCTGTGGCTTTGACCACTGCGGGGTGTTTGTACAGTACGGGCGAAATTTTCGCTTTTTACAATCACATAAAGTTTTAAAGGGGCCTGTGCAAAGGCAGCTGGCGGCATCAATTATTTAACACGCGAACCCTTTCACACCTTGCACGCCCACTACACTACAATACTATCCTACTACTTCCCGTTTTGCTATCAATAACCTTAAACATATTGCAGTAAGTAATAAAATAATTTCGATTTAGAACTTTTACAAATCATTCAATCAATCCATCGTGTAATTAATACCAGCCCGTGCATGACGGAGATAAATTCGGAGGCCAACACAACAGATATTAACTCAATCAGCCAAGCCTAACAACGAATTATTCCTGTCGTCATGTCGCTTTGATCTTTACTAGTAGCATGTCGCTTGCATGACATTAACCGATTCAAACTATAGTTACAGTGATTCTTGAAAGCTACTTGGTAACTATACAGAGTGATTGGTTATAGATGTTAAAACTTTAAAGGTAAATGTATAAGCTTATTTGCCAGCGAAATGCTTTAAAACTTTTACAACTATTTAGAATCACCCAGGGTTATATGAATTCATTTTTTATGTTGCAAGGCAACAGGCTAATAACCGCTGGCAGTTTAAAGTTTGCAGGGACAAATAGTAAATGTGGAAATCCTAATTTTAAAAATCTTATAGATAAAAAATATAACATTTATATTAAACCGATCTTTTATTAAAAATTTCATACACATACTCCTCGATTACAGGGTCTGAAAGGCTTTCGGATATGCGACTTTTGGCGTGACAAATAAGGAAGTGAAAACGTTAAGAACGCATGAGTCAGTTCGATAATTTCATGGAATCTGTGCCTACCGCCGCACGTTCCTGTTGTATTGAGTAATAAACCGAAGCTTTATCCTTATTCATACTAGAAAGATTTCAAAACTCCTACGTCTAACATTTCTCGTATAATTTCAAAGGAATCTTTGTATTAAAAGAGATAGTACAGTGAATTATTTTATAAAGGCTCTTAATTGCTTTAGAATAGATAGTCGAAAATGAAATGGTTATTATTGCATGTTAAGTGGTGAGCTGCACGTAACGCGTGGTGCAATAATTCCAGTCGAACTTCTAATAAATCATCGATGATTATAAAACTGCTTAGCATACAGTTGAAACTTAAAAAAGAAATTTCAATTATCTACAGTAATTATTTTGATGAGTATTAATTTGAGTAAATATTTCGAAGGCGTTACATACATAATTTTAAAGTTATTCAAGATAATTATAATCTGATATTATTACTTACAGACGAACACATTTGAATGAAGAAGTTGGAATAGGATCCAAATGATTATTATTTAGTAAGGTCTTCAAAAAGTCTCTAGTTTCTCTTGAAAACGTGTAAGATAAGATGGATGTGTCGACATAGGAATAGTTAGTCTAAAAGTGTGGCAATGACGAAATTAACGACAGAAAAATAAATGCAATACAAATATAAAATCAATGAAATTGTTACAGCTTAAGAACTTACAACGCAAAGGTGTCAGTACTTACATTCATAACATGTCCGATGTTAGAATCCACCTCGCGTATAAATAAATGTGGCGGCGTTTGGCGACAGGTAATATCGGCGGGCGTTCAGTGATTGATCTCGTTTCCTGTGATCGCGAGCGACCATTGTACGATGGGTAAAATACTTTGGCGCCGGGCCAGCGCAGACGATGCGAGATGACGATTGCTTTCGCTATCGCACAATTCTAAATCTAATTGAATTTCATTGTACTTTTTGTATGCATATCAAAAGATATAATAAACGAATTGTATCAACTAATTACATTTCTTCACGTTGGTTTTCCAATAACATTTCGAATAAAACTCTTAACGAACTATTTTTTGTGGATAATACTTAGAGTATCTATTATACATATATATTCAACAGATGATATATTCTACCTATGTATTGACTCATCTCTCTTTATATCTATGTCTCTAGAACTATAAGGTTTAGAGACTTGAAATTTAATAGAAATATTCCTTTTGCAGAGTAAAGATCAATTAAAAATGGATTTTATGAAATTACACCGATGTGGGCCACGCGAGGCGGGCGGACGACAGCAAGTGCAGTATATAGTATTTTATGTTTTGTATTATTCTTCATTACATTTATTTACACATCCACCTTTATCTCTGTACTACTCTAGATTGACTGTTAGAAAGATTAAAGCATTAAGTACACCATAGGACCAAGTGTAAAAAAAAGTAAAATAAAGAGATTGCATTTAGATTTGTTACTCCGCACTTCTATCGCGGCAAACCGAACTGATTCTGATTAACCTACATGTTACACCTTATTATAAATAAACTGTAATATAAGAAAATACTTTTTTCTAATACAAAATTATTAGAAATAATCTGTATAACAGAGGGGTGAAAGTATAGCTGACAAATGTCAATAACTTTCGGTAGTACATAGTCTTTACGGACAGATAGTAAAAAATGATTTATTTTAAAATGCAGGATCAGAATTTTAAAAACGCCTTTTCTTACTGTAAAATCACTACGTTATTAATTATATCTGAAATCATAGATGGATTGGATGTACCATACATGACATTGACAACAAAAGAGCTATACATATATAAACTATTACGAGTAAAAAGGTTTGCACCTTTTTTCAATCAACCTGTATATTTACAAAAGTTATTTTTATATTTACTTTTATTGGTCTCACTTCTGGCATAACGTTAGCCTTTTCTCAGAGACAGGTACGAGTAAACTGCCAAGCGAATTCAATTTTTAGTAGATAATTTGTTAGATTTACAGAAACTAAACAACGATCAAATAGGTAATCAAGTTATTTCAGAACATCTGATATCAAACGACCATAAATAAATCTCAATAAAATAAATTGATATTCATGGAACATTCTTTTGGTAGCACAAAGGAAAAATTATAAAAGCAGAATAAAAAAGGTCACATCTTCAGATATATTTGCACATGCCGTCCAGTGATGTGTCGGAAAAAGTAAATATAACAATAAATAACTTAAGCCTTCAAAGGTTGAAATAAATAAATGTTTTCTTTTTCTAACATTTAACGTCTTTCTTTCTTTATATACTAGAAATATGCAACATTACTATAGTATCTTCTACTTAATACTTAGTCGCTAAGTAATCAAGTGAGCTTTAATTAAACATTTTTATTACGTTTTATTGTATTTTTTTTCTTTAAATTTGTTTTTATAAAAAAAATCAAAACAAAGTAAAAGTTTACAAATAGCAAAAAGAAGCTATTGCAATGATATTATTATATAATTATTATACATTGTTGCGCGACTCTCCAATAAACGTAGATAACTATTGGCTAAGTCATTAATAAATTAATAAGTAAAAAATAATTCTTATAAATTTATGGAAAAAGTTCAAAGACTTCATGAATATACATTGCAATACCACCCGCTATTTTATCCTAAGATACGAGTTGTTGTTTCAGTTGAGCTTACGTTTGATGTGGTAGGATAAGATCAGGCACTTGACCTAATACCTGTTTCGATTAACACGGCTACTACGTTAGCTAAACTAATTTGTTAAAGTTTGAATTACAACTTGATTCTATAACGCCAAAATACATATCGTACAACTGGTATTTGACATCAGAGCCTATCACGAGCAACTAAGCGTATTCAGTCAATTGATACTCTATCATGAAATAATAAACACGGGTCTGTGAATCTTTTGACGGGCGGCCTAACAGTGTCCTTTATTGAGCGACCCCGACCCATATCAACCTCCCCTGGCATGAATAAATAAAAGCTCAATTTGTTGCTCACGCGTTTAACCAGAGCGCCCCAGTTCTAAAATGAATCTCCTCGATTCTCTTTCGCCTTTCGCATAAACTTTGTTTAATATGAATGCAAATATTTTACAATTGGGGAAACAATCTTCTTACTTGAAATACTTGTGTTAAATTACAGTTTTCATGATAATATTAAAGTTATAAGCAACTGATACACAATAAGCCGTTTAAATTTCCAATCAGTTATCAGTATCATCAGTTAAAATACTTTTTTAAATATTATTTGATTCTCAACAATGTGATTGATGTACACCATCTTACTAAAAAACTAAATTATATAAGAAAAAAAACTTGTGTGATTCCAATATTGTAGACAACTGGCATTATTTTATTTGAGTATCTAATATCAAGATTAAAACTATAATCAATTAAAAAATTTACCATTATTTAGCAAAAGCCAGGTAACATATCAAATTTTGATCTTAAACTGTTCCTATCGTGAACAAAATCTATAATAAAGAGAATGGAAATATTATAACGGAATATAAATATAATCATTATTAAGAAATGTCGCGATATCATCGTGACAGCCAATATACCAAACACCGTTGTTGCTATGTCATGGGTCCACCTAGTGGCCCACGCCAAGTTTACAGGTTCGTAGTCATGAACCTATCGGCCTCAACGACCGTGGGTAGCATGAGCGATGTGCAAAGTCAGCGAGCTTACTTCTTAAATTGATTAATATAGTTGTCTCCATATGTTGATTCCATTATTTGAAAACTATATATTATGATAACTGATTACAACAAAAACAAACAACCCTAACAAGTTCTTGTCTGTTTAAGTGTATATGAAAAATTCTGCGCCCTGTCAACGAGTTATGCTAAAACCAATCGAATACAAAAGCTGCCCGCTCTTATTCAGGGTCTTTTATTGAGAGGGACAGCATTGCCTTTATTATGAACGCTGTTTAATATTTAGTAGGAAATTACGTTCCATATAACAGGTTATTACCTTTTTTATTTCTATAAAAAGACTGTCTCAATGAAGTCGATGGGAATACTTCAGATTTTTTGAATAAATTTACACATTTCTTGAAACAAAGTAAATCTTTAGAGGACAGCATGTTAAGAACCATCAATAATTTATATTATTAATGCAAGTATCTTTTTACTTCACGTTATTTTTTTACTACTGCATACTTTGTCAACAGACTGCACTTTTTCAATGGCGTATGATGATACAGTACTATTTTTTCATTTATTTATGACAAAATGTTTACCGTATAAAGTAATCGTTTGTGTCGGTGTTCACATTCACCAAATATATTTGCTAAACGTAATAATAAATAAACTAGTACCTTAATTATATCACATTCGTGAACATATGGAACATAATTGCAGACGGTATAAACAATAAACAGATTTATTATATGTAATATTGATGTGAGATTTTGATAGAGCAAGACGCTGCCATTGCGTTTTGTCTAACTTTAAATTTATGAATTTAATGCTAAAATCCAATACTTGTTTTAAATGGCATCTAAAATATCAAAGTAGAATTGCAATAGTTATAGATTCAATACATACATTGATATTAATACTTCTTCATATGTTTACGCGTGCTTTGAAATCATTGATCCAGTATACAATGATTTCAAAGCACGCGTAAACATATCTACTTAATAATATTAAACATTAAACACGACAAATGTAAATTGAAAAGATTATATGACCGTATTAACCAGAACAAATAGATAAACTGTAATTTTGTTAGTTGATACGCAACCAATAATGTGAGAGTAAATATCGGTGCGTTATGTAATCTGAAAAGGTTAGTTGTGTACAAATATATCATTTGTTTGCGGTGGGATCATTCGGGCCGCTACATCGAGTGACTCATTAAGGGAAACCCTTTCGTGACTCGATTCGTTATCGCACCGCGACATCGAAAATAGTCCCGTTTATATTGTTATTTTCACTCATGCGAAAAGCCGGCCATTTTGAATAATGAGCGCGTTTCAACGCAATTCCATTATAAGCTGTTAGAACTGTGCTGGCCTCATTATATAACGCGAGGGAATAAATTAAACAAGTGTCATTTATTTCCCCATGTTAATGTTTTTCGAACAGAAATATTAATTTGTACGTTTTCAGATCACATTAAGATAGCTTTTAACTGCAATTAATAACTTTAATGGTTTATTAAGAAATTAAATAATTTATTTAAAAAAAGTAGTCATTAATATTGACTTTTTTTAATTAACTGAATTACTTAAACCAACGAGTAAAATTTATATTATTATTGGTAATTTATGTATACATAATATATATTTTAATTATTTGCCACCTATAATTAGGTTATCTATTATACAATCGCAAAATTTGAAGAAAGCAATCAAATCAATTGTTATTTTTGCAATATAAATATACATAAATAGGTAGAATAGATAATGATAAAGATATACAAAAACACGATATTAGTAAGCGTTTAAAATACTTGAGAATATCGATTCGATATATCGTTGCAAATTTAAAATCGCCTTAGTTTCGGCATTACGAAAGAACATTAATATGAATTTATAAAACATGTAGCCGATTCGACAGACGTTGCCGTCTTAGCTTTGAATAATCAATTCTAACCTAAAAGCGAACTGTCAAATGCGCAAAATTTCAATAGCCATTGTATTTTTTTTCTTAATTTTTCATAAGTTTCTAGGCAATATTCCAAAATAACCTTCTACAAACTGATGAAAAGAGTGAATGGAATCGGAAAAGTCATTCTTAATTTATGACGTAACTAAGAGAAATTGGAATTAATTTATAAAATATATACTACACATTGCAAGATAATATTGAAAAAGTATTTAATTTTTTGTTATATTCCATGGCGGATGGCCGGACCTCTGATTTAAGAGATCTTAACTCCGTATTCAAAGATTACTAAATAAATGCTTAGAATAGAAAATTTTTGTGTCACAAAATATATTGCTTACAGAAGTGAAACAAGACGTTTCGTTTAGTTTGGTTATTTTCGTAGAGAAAACGAATCATTTCGTAAGTTTTACAACTTGCTACTTTATGTTTGCTTGTGCTAATCAAATATTTTTGGACAAATTTATAAATGTGAATGTATTTCTAATACCTAATGTCGTTTGGCATATATTTGACATTTGTCGCTAGCTATCCATTCACCATTTAAGATACCCTTTATTTTTAATGTTCAGTAGTGTATCTTAATTGTCGAAAACTAAAAGCATTTAAGTTTTATATTTAGAAGAAAAAAACAATATTTAATTGTTACGTAGTATTTAATAATTGTAATTCCTATCATTTTCAAAATATATTGAAAAACTCTTATTATAATGTACTCTTTTATAAACCTTCGAGAATTTGTGGAAATTGCACGATTGTTTCTACATTTACTCGCGCCACACAAAGGAACATAAGTGATGAAATAAATATTGTGACAAGCAATGTACTGCTTTTCAATAAAGCTTTTCAGTTTTTTTTTTTTTGGACGTTAACAATCGTACATTCAATGGAAGGGCGTACTAATTAAGTCGTAAACGCCCTCAAACGTAAAATGTACACTCATTTAAATTACCGACAGTGTTTTCATAAACAAGTCGCAGCCTTACATCGCACCGTTACTTAACCGTTACTATGTTTACTTACAATGTGTAACAATATTATTATACGAGCCACACGAACACTACACCATTTCTCGTCAGGTCGACGCGAGACGAATTCCCCGTCAATAAACACGCAGTGGAACGTGTGAACCATTAGCGCTGTTTTTGAAATGAATCTATTTTTAATAGTCGATGTTTGTTCAGATTCAACTCTGTTACATATTGATCTTAGTTTGGCTTATCTACACACACATTTTTAAATCTTTGCGTTTAAATAAATAACAATATCTGTATACTCTGTACATACCAATAAGTGACAGTGGCCATCCGTATTAAATAAAATAATAATTATTTATTTTTATTTCAATGTCTGTGAAATACGGTTAATATAAAATAATTAAATATTTTACCAATAGTCATATGAAGTACCTAACCGATATTATTGTGTGATTTTACATCTGTTAACTACAAGCTTCGAATGTATGGTTTACACCAGAAAGTAAATCCACAGGGATAACTAAAACTTTATAAATTATTCATGAGTGTAATATACCATACTACCCTTATTGTGGTCTCCAATATGCATTAGACTAATATACATTGTTTTCTAACGACGTTAACAAGATTGTGTTTCCACGTTATGGGTAAATGCCCAACGCTGCGCTTGCCGGTCCGTGGTCTCCACTCCAGAAACATAAAGACACAACGGCCATAAAGCCCGCGCACTGCCATTTCAACTTGCCAATCCTTTGGGCTATGTCGGTTACATTCGTGTCTATAGACCTCCTCATTCCTGATTCGATATCGTAGAGAAAGCAATCTCTATGACTCATAGAGATGCTTTTAGCTTTACACCACTCTAACGCAAAAATATTAAAAAGTTTTATTCGTTTTCAGAAGCTACCTAGAAATATTTAAGTTTAAATACTTAATCAATACTTGTCAGCCTACCCGAACGTTTCGCTGCCCTTGGCATAACTTGAGTCTTCCCGGACGTAAGCTGATACTTCCTGCTAGCCCTGGTAAACACCTAGATTAATTAAGGACAAAAAAGCCAATAGGTGAACTGTAAATGACAGTTAAGCTAGTTTCCGCAAAAAAACCAGGTGACATTTTTTATTCTTTGGTTTTATTTATCAAGTCTAGGTTTTTACTTCACTAGAAGATGTTCTAGTAATAATAGACATGTTTAATTTAATTCACTGTTAAATGTTATTCATAATTCTATATTTTTGGACCGGACTTTTACTGCTGCCCAAATGATATTTGCAGATTTCACGGTTTCAAGGCGGAAGGGCGCAGAAGGTACACAGCCTAGGGCTTCTTTTGAGGTAGCGAAGCGCAAGGTCCCCCGTAGGAGGCACAGCTCGTACCCCTACATACTACAATTTCACCGGACTGGGAGGCCGCCAAGCTCTTAGATCGTTTCGGCTGACGCTCTATGGAGTGAAAACGCTTAAAGGCGTCCAGAAAAAGAGCTCAGCTTAGGCTGGCATCCGTCAATAATACCCGCTAAGCATTCCGAAACAAGGGCGCCCGAGAAAGCCGTACCTAATCGTACCGTACCCGGAAATGAAATTAAAAGATAGACAAACGGGCTATTCCACTAAATTTATGCGAAAATTCGTCTGCCATACTTACTTCGTCTGTCATACCGTCTTTAAATTAATTTACCGAAAAGCGGTTACATATATTCAAAACAACTTGCTAATGAAAAACATAAGATTTAAATTAAATACAATGTAATTAAAAAGACGTATCATGCCATTCGATTTACTTAGAATAAATGAACGAGCAATATTCAATTTCTTTCCTTCTTAATTGCAAATAAATACATTTTACAACAACTTTTACCTTAAAATGCACATTTATTACTCACGGTAGTTATGATGAAGCCATATAAAAGTTCGATACGACAAAACAGACGATGCTAGAGAACATAGGAAGTACCGCAGTTCTACCGCTTGGCAGGAAACTGAATAAATCAACATTAATGCTCTATTTATTCTTTATATCGCTATTGACTCAATAAACGTGAGTATTGACTGATAGGCTAAAATTCCCCTCCGCTTTTTACATCGATGTAAAGTTGTTGCCATGTTTAGATTTCGTTTCTTACTCGTATTTCAATTTAAGCGTTTTTTAGTATCGGTCGATTCAAAATTTGTTATTCGTATATTAATCATTATTTTTTTCAATTGAAACGATGACGCCCAATAACTGCGGAACTGAATATGAATATTAAAATGCGTAGATACCCAACACAAATATTTAATGTGACTTTTAATTGACCATTAATCAAATCAACTAACCATTAAGGTTACCCGTTTTAGGCAACTTTTTTACATCACAAATCAATCAATACATTGAGAGATTTACTTCTGTTATAAAGTCAAGGTGTTTTTATTACTGCTTTATTCCGTTCAAAATACGCTATATAGACGTATATCTAAATCGCAGATTTTATTATTTCTTCTGGAAATATTTTTTTTTCATTTAATTTAATATTCTTTATTGTACACGCTAAGATACATTCAAATAGTTTCATAATAATAAACAAAAAAAAATACAATGGACGGTCTTATCACACAAGGCAATCTCTTACAGCCAACCATAGTATGAAAAAGGTAGAAGTATAAATAATAGGTAGTTGACGTGTACAAAACATACATATATGTAAACATACATACTTATAATAAATAAGGTATAATATATATTATGAATACATTAACAAATTAAAAAACACAGATTTGGATCGCACTTGCCTCGGATAAAATAAAGAAATAGAGGAAGAAAAAGTAATGTATGAAGGGATAAATAATCATAGATCTAGTAAATAGTTCTTAACCATTTTCTTAAAAATAGGTAGTGACTTGGCACGTCTTATTGTCAGCGGGAATTTATTCCACAATCGAACGGCCTGTGTGCTAAAAGATTTGGCCATAAACGAAGAACAATGCGCCGGAATTTTTAATTTCAGATTCTCTGATGATCTCTAAGACCTCTAATGTCTATCATGAAGAAATTTAAACCTTGATTTGAGATAAGACGGAGTGAGTGGATTGAAAAGAATATTATAGATGTAATAGAAAAAATGTAATGTATTATATTATTATATATAGTATTATGTATTATACATATATAGTACTATTATGTATATAGTATTGTTAGAAATACTGTATATCTAAATATGTTCGTTGTTAAATCCTGCTATTAATCGTTCCTTCGAGTAGTTCCCGAATAAAGGATACCGGGGATCCAATCACCGATAACGGGATATTACACTGTGGGGTAACAAGTTTGTTATCAAAAACTAATATATGTAGATCGCAGAATTATTTAACATGAGGTAAATACTGTAACTCTCGGAACACTAGTTTCATATATATTCTAATCTTAATGCTTATCAATATATACAGAGTGATTGGTTACAGGTGTTAAAGCTTAAGGCGTGAATGTATAGCTCATTTGCTGTCAACTAAAGTATGGAGCACACTATCCAAAAATAATAAGTAGCGTAATGATAATAAAGTACAAAGAAAAGTTTATAATTCAGATTACTACATATTAAAACAAATTTTAGTTTATTATTTGTTCCTGCAGACTACGCACTGCCAGAAGTTATCGACGCATTCCACTAGGAAAATAAATTAATGTAACATATTTCAGAATTATTACTTCATACAGGGTGACTGAAAGTATGAGGTTGTTACTTTGAATTTTTTTGGTGACAAATGAGTTATGCATTCACGTCTTTAATTTTAATTTATCAGCCTGTGAATGTTGAAGCGACCGCGTTGTAAAATGGTGTAATTATTGAAATTTAACTGTTGCACAATAGACTCATAATAACAATTGATTATAAAAAAATATTAAAGGAAAACGAATACAAAGTAACTTGTTAGAGATGGAATAAATAACGACACGCCACAGTCACAAAGTAGTTGTCGCTTCAACTGCCGTAAACGTTCGGATCTCTCTTACATCGTCAGTTAATTACAAGATTCTCCGAAACTGCGTTGTATTGAAAGTATACCATAATAACCAAAATTATATTAGTAATATCGGCTAATGTAAAGGGATATCTTTTTCTTTTAAAAAAAAAATACTGACTGCTATTTATGCGACATGTATCGATCAACGTATATGAATATAAAAGCCATATCGCACACTTAATGAGATAATAAAAAGCGAATTAATTAATTCTTGCCAATTTTCCTCCATTATAAAAGTATTTTTGTAATATTTGATATTAAGCAGATCGGAACTCTTACGTGTTTAAAACAAGAAACGGGAAATTAGTCAAGCACCCACAATGCTCGCGCTGTAAACCAGTTGTATCGCTCGGCCATCGGACGATATCAGAATGTTAATGAATAAAGTTATAAATTCTACTTCTATAATGCTATACTTTTAACTGAATTTTGTAACATAGCTTTTCAAGAACGTCTTTATTCGAACGTATTAAATCTTTTGTTAGCTGGCATACCTACATTATTAAATATCTTTTATGATCCGAACTAGTCACACAATACATCTTTAAATTTAGGTTACATGACTTGTCGGAAAATTATAGCAATAGCATATTAATCATTAGATAAAACCGTGTTAATCTACAATGCAGAGCTAGAACTGTTCTAGTTTTTACAGTTATTACAATGAGCTTAACCGTCTAAGACCAACGTTATGTCTGAGATTACGACGCCACAATTTTAAGATTTACAAACGATAATCTTCTATTATTGTAGAAAAATGTAACCTTACGAATAAAGATCGTGGGCGCAATGTACAAATTGCACACATTAATTGCGGTTAATAATAAACAGCGTCAGAAACGATTGTGAATTAAAATATATATGTTAGGATAATAAATACGAAAAAGATAGTAAATGAGTAATATAGGAAGCCTTTTTCTCTTTAAGAAACGGCTTATGTTTAAACAAAAATTCCAGTAATATAAAATTTTGGACATCTTCACGTTCTACCTGTAATTTGTAAATCGTATTTCAATCTGACTGCTCAAAGTTGGCCCTTTCCGTGTGTAAACAAAAAAAAAATTGGTTATATCTTTTTGTTTTTGATTCCAGAGAAATCTTGAGAGATGCTGCGAAAACAGAATCTAGCACAGGAGACAATAAACCCAGAGGACACTTCCGTCGATTAGACTTTGGAATGTGGCTTGAGCCCACTCATTCAAACGGAATAAATGATATAATAGCTAAAATAAAACAAATATCTTGTGACAACTGGAAATCATCATTTACTGACTTTAAAAGAAGAAATATAGGGAGAGATGATTTGACGGAAAAATTTAACAATTACAAACGGCAAATATAATCTTTCAGCATGTTCTAAAAATATTTCTAAAGATGTCCTACGCTTATGTATCCAAAATATTTAAATTTAACAAAATATTGATATCTAAAATTTAAACAAAAAACTAAACATTGGAACAAAAAAAAGCTTATTTTATAAGAAGATAGAGGAAATCAGCCACACATGCGCTTATCGCAAAAATTATCTATCACAACAGTGTGATGATATGCAAGTTTTGTATTTCAATACACTCCAAAACACTGCTATAGATGTTTATAGCCTAGGGACAAGTATTCTATTCTAAAATCATCAAATAACATACGAGTAACTAATAATCCATTCAAATTTAATAATTTATATATTTTTTTAAATATGGTAGCTGATTTTTTATTACAAATTAATAATGATAAGTAATACTGTAATCAAAAAGCAAGGTGAATGTGTTCAGAAAATGTAAATACTTTATTAATTCTTTCAAATCAATGTCATCTTTTTTCAAAGTAATCCTCGCTCGATAACACACACTTTTACCAACGTTTTCTCCAGCCCTCGAACAGTTGAAATAGTCTTTTTTCCAGAATAGCCAACAAAACCTTCATAGGTTCTGTTTTTATTTTCTGAATCGTATCAAAACGGCGTCACCACATTGACCTTTTGAGTTTTGCAGAACAGCCAGAAGTCGCTCCGAGCCATAGTAGGTGAATAAGGTGATCGCGGAACGATATATGTCGAGTTTTTCATGCTTAATTTTTAAAAGAAAAAACATTTAACTTTTTTGGCACTAATCAAAACTTGACGCGTTTGAGACACAAAACATCCTTAAAAATGGTTTGTGCTGAGCCAAATGACATTACAATTTTTGAAAAACAAACGCTTGACGAATTTTATACAGTTCTATCAACCTCGGTAAAATAAATTATTTGCCTTCCCGGGAATTTTAAATGTCAATTTCACTTTACTTTCTGATCACATTAGTGTATAAAGATTTGTTAATATCAATAAAAAAATATTTATATCTTTAAAGATAATAGAGATAAACAAAGTTTGATCGTTTAGTTAGTTTTAATTTTTTTTCTGTGCGTTAAAAAAAATGAATAAATAGCGAATTCACGTTTTCTTTTGTAAACATAAAACGGAAGTTTTTGCGACAACTCACTCAAGCTAAACATTGGAATTTTTTTCATGATTTAACAGGGTAAATAATGTACGTGGGCAGCAAGCTTCTTGTCGGTACAATATGCATTGCCAATGAATGACTGATCGATCGCAATACTAAAAATGTTGGTGTTTGAAAAAATCTCAACGAAACATTATAATATATAATAATGTATATACACACTGAATTCACTAATACTCCTTAGTTTTAAACAATTGTTTTACATAATCAACTTTAAATTATTTCGAATCTTATTGTTAAACCGTTTGAAAGGTCAACTTGGCCATAACTAATCATTCGCCTTGCTATATATTTCAAAATAATATGTTAATATTTTTAACGACTTTTTATGACTACATAAATTTAATGACTTCCAACATTATTCGATTTTGTAAACATTTAGTTAAACACTCTGTAGATGATTTATTGCATAGTGAATAATTTAATGTAATATTTTCTTCGGGCTGAAACTACAATAAAACTCGGTATCCAGCCATTCAGGTTATTCTAATAATATCTAAATTTCAATTAACCATGTGTTAGTCTCGTTAATAAACGTTTTTTTTACTATTAAAGGATAAGGGGTTAGCTTGTTCTAGAATAGAATAGAACAGTGCCCATAAGGTGCACATTATTATAGACTTGGCCTGATGAAAATGCCTAGAAACAGGGATGGTGTGGTACTTGTTCATTATGTCCAAGACATCCGTCTTCTTTTTGATTTTTGGGCTTTTTGGTAGCGATGAGAGCTTTTGCTGTACAAATTCCTAGAAGCCAAAGTAGTGCTAATTTCAGATAGTATTTGACAATTTTTCGTATCAGGAAATGACAAAATAGTATCACTTCTGTCAATGCCAGTTATATGCCAGTAAAATTTCAACCCCTTGACAATGACCTAAATAACGCTTTAGCCTATGAACGCGTTAGAAAAAACTTAATATCGCAAACCACTTTAAACATATCAGTTCTATACTAGCATTAGAGCCAGCAAAAGTAAAGCAGGTGAACGTCCTAACAAGCGACGAACGAAGTATTTCGCATTCGCCGATGTTCGAACACTGTTTTCCTAATGATCCAATTTATCGACAACTGTAGAAACAAGGTCGCCCCTATACAAATACACCGGCACAAAATACGTAAACAGCTTTAGCCGCCATTTAAATATATTGTTACTAGTCATGTAATATTCCTACAGATGGGACACTAGCCGATCTCAGACATGGCCTTTGGGCCATAATATTAATAAAAAATTAAAAGTGATCAAAAATATGCATTCTTCATTATAATGCTATAATGAAGAAAAGTATTAAAATTTTGTCTTATACCACCTTTTGATATAAAATAACTATGACATTTTAACATATATTTTATAGGCCCAGGCTCCGACTGCTTATTGTAATACTTTAGTAGTTTTTATTTTGCGTTTTCTATTATTCTAGTCTAAATGTTAATATTTTTAAGTGACTATGTATCACAAATTACCTTACCAATTCTCGGATATATTTCTAAATGACCATGCTATTTTTAATCTTATCTATAAATACAACAAAACGAAAAATTACTAAAGTCATCTGTCAAAACAAACAATGAAAATGTATGGAATTAAAAATTATTAACAAATATTATGAATAATCATAAAATCATCGTGACACGTTAATATTGAAGCACATGTTTTTTCTACAGTTCACAAATAAATCAATAATATTAAATGACCTGCCTCCGGTACCCATAACACAAATTAATTCTTACTATAGTCACGGGTGGTTAATATTTACTTTCTGTCCACGGTAATATTGTCTGCAATATTTTTTTTTCCATAATTTATGTTTATGTTTAATGAAAATAAAATAAATTACACAAAAGTTTGATGTAACTAACGATCGTCGAACATCTTAAAAATTTAATAAATTCCAGCTATTTGTTAACATTGCTGACTTACTTTATAACCTAACAATGTATCTTCCTTAAAATGAAAGAGGTAGCAAAAATGATCGCAATTAAAATGGTAAAGTTTGCTTATGCATACTTGAGTTTTTGTGAGATTGGTAACCTTGACTGGGGTCCCCCGGCAACTGTGGGAACGGTCGAGTGCGCGGGTTTCGCTTCGCCCCGCTCCCGTCTGGATCCCATGTGAGCGGAGCAGACGTGCTACATCCGCCCAACTACGAGCTCACTGTAAGGTTGCCATGCAACCGGATTATATGGGATGTTTTTACATACGTCGACGAGAGTATTATTTATTATCTGGCTTACTGCCGATGTCCAAGCAGTATTTGCAGATACGAAGAAGCAGAGCACAAAATGGCGCTTAGTCTAAAAACTTTTTTACTAGCAAAATTAAAAAGGTCTCTGGTGAGCCTTGGCGCAGGTCACTACATACTACAATTTGCTCGGATGGATCACCAAGCTTTTAGAATAATTAGAATGATTAACACCAAAGTGTCGGCAACAACCTTATCATTTTTACGTATAGCATTACTTGCTTAGTTCAGTTATAAAATCTGTTATAATTCGAAGCTCGTGAAAGGTCGACTCGGTTAGGCCAAAAAGCACACTGGCATTCTGTTTAAATATTACCGTAATATAGCGGTTTTGAACGGTGAATAATACCGGACGACGAAATTACTAGTTACGCTCTTTAACAAAGCTAATTAAGGTTAAAATCCTTATAATATTATAGGCGGTAAATAGTATGCAAAACAGCGCCTGAGCTGGCGTACTTTTCAGTAATTACTACTTACGAAATGTATCTTGTCTATCAAGCTGGCGCAGAATTTTGTATCTTAAAATTGAAAGTAGCTCAGAAATTTTTATTTATACTATTTACAGTGTTTAGACGTGTCGAATAATTGTAAACGACGAGTGTGTAAATGTCCGTCATGAGTCGTCACTTTATTATAATAAATAAGAATATTCCATACACTTTTTTACATTTTCATTGGTTGTATTTACGGTATAAAACAAGATAAGGTTTACATCTATGTAATCGTTGATATCTCTATGCATATAAATCAAAAGCGATAAGTATTGCTCAGCATAAACCTCGAAAAAGGCTTCACCAATTCTGATATTTATTTTCTTCTCTGTTTAACTTAGGTTACACGCAGAGAAAACATGGAAAATGGTTGAGAAAAAATCAAATACAACACTATTATTTCTTACAAAAACGACTAAGCACTAATTTACACACACAGACATGTGACGCTAACCGAGGACTTGTAGTTAGGACGTAATTAAACAAAAAATTTCGTATAATGTAATAACAATTACAATAAAAATATTATTACTAGTTTTGCAGATTAAGAAAAAAAAACTCATTTATATATGTAATTCCTTATAATTTAGACATTAAAAAACAAATAAGGTGATAGCTCTGAAGTAAATTAACTTTTTTTCATTAAATTGCAAAAGAGCAGTTCTTTTTGTCAGTAATAAAATTGTCGGGGTAATATTATATATGTATATGTGAAATCAAAAATTACATAGTAAGTGATTTAAAAAAAAATTATAAATAAGAACATTGGAAAGAGTTCAAACAAAAGCACAAGTTAACAAAACTAAAACTATTAAAGAAATATAAAACACAGATTCCGAAATATTCCAAATTAACAAAATCCGGACTTACTATTCCAATAGCTGGTAGCCCTAGTTAAACGCAAGTTCACATTGCGACTGAAGTGTTTATTTATCTGCCTTTGTTACAAGGAAAAGATTAACGATACCATCGCAGGCACAGTGTATCAAATGATAAAGATTTTTACATAATGTTTTTGTAATCTACTCTCTACCAGACAACATCAATACTGAACCTTGACAGTTTCACTAATCGTTCATTTTAAAGGTTGTACCTCGATAATGAGTAGGATTTGTTAATATTTATCCGCTTGATCCATCAAATAATATCTATATATCAGTTGCAATTAAATATCTAATGAGTTATTCTTATAGGTCTGTTAAATTAAACCGCTTGATGAATTAGAAATGATTGCTTTATGCGTGTGTATCAATAATTACGTTCATTGTACATTGGCATTCATTTGTCGATCAATTGCTCGAATAAAATGCACAGGCAACTTTGTTACTCATGTGAAACCTTACCGACGTACGTGAGCCAATTCAGAGTTAAATAAACAGTTGATGCTTGTTATTAAATTCCACTTCAGTAAAAGATGGACTTCACCCCACCTATAAATCCTTTTGTGAGTCATATTCTAGTTCTGTTTTATGTCATAATTACGTGCCGCCTCAATGATCTGAAATTTATGCATGAAGTATTTAATTTATTCACAATAATTTATCAACGGCGTCCTCAAGTGGTTGTTACATTTAATAGTTCACGCTATGATACATTAAAAATGAATTAACAACAAAATGAAGAGTATGCAATCGAGTGAATTGATATTCATGAACGCAAGTAAGGAATCTCTAAAGTCGTCGACAATATTACGATCTTTAAAGAACTACAAAAGCGAATACGAAACAAATTACGTCCTACGTAGACTTGAAAATTAAAAAGTTTTATGGCATATCATTAGGAATCTTTAAGTCAGTGCCTATTTTAAAAAAGTTTAAGACGTTTTGTCCGTTTTTAACTATGGTTGTTGTGACTCATCAGTTCTACAATAACAATAGAAACAGTTTTTGTTATCGGATAATATTCATTAAACTATAAATCACGATAATGTTAGTCTCATAGTCTGACAGGAGTCTCGAATTTTGCGTTTGTTAATTCATTCTGCCAAGTCAAGGAGAATGAGTATTTTTTATTTCTATAAAAAAAAATTGGAAGAAAATTTTGGAAACAATATATTTTTTAACATACTTTGTCTTCACGTATGCCGGGGCAAATGACAGAAATGAATAAATCGAATACAGGAAGTTCTAAATCTATGAGTTTCAAAATTTTGAAATTATAATTTATCCATCATTGAGCGATAACATAAAACGCGGGAGAAAACGAACAGAGCAGGCGTTTAAAAATATTCTTACACTAACACCTCCACATATTTCCCCTAGAAAAGAAAGCAAAACGAAACCTCCGTATGCATAAAATGAAAGCATAAAGGGGTAAGCGTATTCATAAAATTCGAAACGTTCACATTAAAAAAAGATTTTTCAAACCGGCCACATTTTTACTCAATATTTAGCTTGCGCAATGCAAAATGTTATGCAAAAGCTTAAATTTGCAAATTTACATGCGTCATTCAACGCTGGACGCTTGACGTAGCCCAAGGAGATAGGTCCTCACGCCTTAAATTACATTAGACCGGCAATAGCAACTATCAAATAAAGATTCTGGTCTATTAAGAGCCCTTATATCGAAATGCTATGACGGTATTATCGACGAGTGACAGCCTAAGCCGAGGTCCCCTTGGGTGGGAGGAGGAACACCAGTATGTAGCAGCCCGAGCCGAGGGACCATCATGAGCCCTCGAGCTTCGATACCTTAAAGAGGTCTTCAACTATGCAGCCACCCTCAAACCCACGGAATCTACAAATGCAATGAACAAAAGACAAACCTCTGTAACGTTAACGCGAGTCGTTTATTTGGCTGCGAGACTTACCACCCGGTGTGGGCGGTGTGCCTCATTTAATGGAGCAATAAAAAATCTTCGACTGCGCTTACGTAATCCGTATTATTTCCGCATCGGGACGGCAACGGAGGTCAACGCGCGTATCATTTTATCTTTCAACAATAAACTTGTTATACTTATATTAACAACAGCTACACATATGTAAACGCAAAATAATTATTGCTTAATCCAGATTGGTGTAAAAAAAACTTGTTAGAATCATTATTTCGTACTTTTCGGTTAACTAAATTATTCAAATTAATATGTTGAAAAAATTGTGTACTTAAAAACAACATACACTTTTTGTAAACGGTTCTAAATGTGTATAAACGAATTTTCACTAATGTACGAGAGTGAGAAAGCTTTTAATTGCTATGGGCATGTCATTTAAAAGTTTGCATATCAATTATAAAATGTCCCAAATAATAGTAACATATTTAAATTTACGAGGCTTGATAGCACCATGTAATTAATTCGATGGAATATACTAAATAGATAAAATTATAAGAACAATGAAATTCATACAGACTTTTATCTCGTGAAGTTAAAGGTCCATAAGATATATATTTGAATAAATACTTTGCCTTCCTTCGTTACTAGAATACTGATTTTTGTTGCAAAATATGAGTGTTAAGCTTAATAGCACAGAGATACATTTAAATTTTTCATTGTACCCATATAGTAATTAAAAACTATAGGTGTAATTTATTTAGTAAATGCCGTAGAAATGTATCCACGATAACATTGTTATTTCTTAGTAAAATTCTATGCAAAGAAATCAGAAGTTTTCTTTTTTTACAACTTAAATTATAACTATGTATGTTGTACTTTTAACTTCGTATTAAATGATATACATATGCAACCATAATACACAGTATTATTGTTGCGTTATTTTGTTATTTTTTATATAATAAACAGTATTATAAAACTATTAGGAATTTTAGTCTTACAAAACTTCCTTGTCAAAGATAAATAGAAAGAAATTAGAGTAAATCAAAACCAAAATTTCTAAGAACAATTCTTACGACTGATTTTATTAAAAATTACCATGAGGGAATTTAAATATATAATCATACTTTCAGATATAACAATGAAAAATAAAAGGCGTTCGTTCTAAACCCAGAGAATTACGTTCACTGATTCTTGTGTTTTACACCCTGTATTGTATTTCACAATCGCCATTCATCACTCGAGCCGACTATAAATCTCAAATTAGAAACATTGTAAAGTTTTATGAACTTCCAACCGCAGGTAGGGATCTTATTTCTCTTTAGTTAAATAACTTGCCGAAAAAGACGACAAATATAGAATATAAATGTTTCACAAAAATGCGTATTTTGTATTGTATACTAAAGAACACCGCCTGCAAAATCACATATGTACAGCAGTAATTTTATACTGAATTAATGTAGCTCTTTGTACATATCTATTTGCCGTTAATTTCAAGTCTCAGACATTTCATCAGAACAACTGGTAGCCTAAACTGCAACAAGAGATGTAATCCATCGTATGTTGAATAAACAATATTTGAATTTGCTACTACATTTACTCGGCATAAGTCAAAGTACAAATGTGATAACACATGGTAAAGTATTACAAAGGAACACATAAATTCAGACATCAACCCTAAACATAAAAATGGTATAATTTAAAGGATTCCGCGCCACGGGTGGTGTCTAAACACAATGAATCTAGGCACCCAACCCATTGTGCAGCTTGTAAAGAAAGTTGGAACGAATGGAAAATCGGATCACTGCGCCTGACGCCCGTCCCATCGGTAAAAACAATTCTCTGACCGTGTGCGTATTCAATACAATTCAGAACAGTCGATCCCCGTATTATGCAACGTCACAAAGAAGGCCAAAGAAATTCCGCTGTTTCTTTATCCGACTTTCGAAAGAATACAACACGCGGGTCTGCTTTTTGCACATAGCTCGTAAATCAGTTGGGCAATGGCCAGTAAGAAGGTCGAGTGATAGGCGGCTTTTCCTTTGTCAGTCGGTCAGCTGTAAGACGATGTGACAAAAACATTAAAACACATTGTTAATTTATTTCAACGCATATTTGTTATATAATTCTATTATATGATATAACTTCTTGTTGTCCAGACAGTGAATATCATTTCGATATATAGGTCGACCGATGTCATACTTAAGATTGTACGAAATCGCTGGATGCGGACAGCTCCAGACCGATCATCTGAGCGGCCTTTGGGGAAGACCTAGGCCTTGCAGTGGAGCGTCTGCCGACAGATATAATTATGTCAGAGATAATATCAAATGCTATACAACTGTTTCGACTTATCACTGTTCTGAGATAAAATTAAACTGATAGTTCATGATTCCTTAAAAATAGATTCTTTGGAAGTATAGTTATTCTTATTAAAATATTTTGTATGAAATTATACTTTAAAAATTAATTATTAATTAATATAATATCACAGTGTTTCATATAACATAAACTCTTACAAGGTAATGAATAGAAGCTGCGGCGCCTATTTATTATCTCCGTGGATGCGTAAGTAACAGTTATTGTTTGGGCGGGCATTGTGCTGCCAATGACAGATAAGAGGCGCGTAATGAACAAGCATGCAACAATGGGCGCCTCTCTGGAGACAAGGTTCCCACAAACGGTGCAAGCTAATGACGCCTTAAATCTAAACGTCCTTCTCAGTCCGTACGTCCCGGAACACATTAAAGTTTTCATGAAAAAGTTAAATGTTTGTATAAATGTATGGTAATAGTGATCATTTCTTTCCTCGGTTTATTATTCCAATATGAACGCCAAATGGCTATAGAATACGTTCACATATAATGGTTACGCCTACGGCGGAGTAGAACGAACTTTCTCCACGATTCTCTTCGGTTTCAACACTGGTTAATGATGCCAGATCGAACGGCGTAGTTTACCGAAACCTTTTTAAATTGTTTATTCTTGGTAATTCTGCTCGTTTTATACAATGTAAACATTGTTTTATACATATCTTTCCAGCAAATATTATTTCATTTTAAATAGTTAAAATCAATTTCAAAACATCTGTATTCAAGCGGACATTTATATGCCAGCTTAAAATCAATTGCTTTGACAAAAGTAATAAGCCATCACCAGTCCGAAATGCTGTTGCATTATAATAACAGCCATGTAAATGAGTCAAGAGTTGGACAAATGTGTTGGTTGAACTTTGTTAAAGTTCAACACATTTGTTCAACTAAATACTCTTAAATGCTATAATACGCTTTATTATATAGTTAAAATTAAGACAAGGAAGGTCTAAGACATGTTATGGAACTTTATTATATAAACATCCAGAGTCACGAAAGATTTGTTATATTTTTGAATTCGAAATTTTTAAAAAACTACTACTACCACACAAACACTCGAAAAATTTCATTCCACGTTAGTTTAATTAAAAACGATAATGAATAAAAATTAACGTCTTCCTATAGACTTAAAAATAGACCCATTCTTATAATTTCCATGACGGCAATAAAATGATAGGAGACGAGTTCATACGACACGAGTCACGGAAAGCAGGCAGTCATTCGATGAAAGATAGAATTATCGTACATAACGTCCCGTGCTGTATCCCGGTAGTTGCAAAAGCGCAGATTGAACGATTATTACTGGCTCTCCGATATGCGGAAATTGAATGGGGCCACAGCCATTGTTTATTGTACGTTATACTCCACTTCGCGACTGATAGCCGACGCACAGAGCAATATATATTAGCGTCTAATTTATTACTATACTTTCACATATCAGTCAAAGAATAGAAACAAGAAAGTTATGCCGTCCATACGTTATCGAATCTATAATTAATAATAATAAATAATATTTAAATTCGTTTAAACTTCTTTCAAATTTATAATATATCTTCTATACAGGGGTGATTCGTTATAGATATAAAAGATTTAAATGGGTGAATATGTACCTCATTCGCTGTCAACTAAACTAATTATGGTACACCCTATCCCAAAAATATTTGTTAGAAATAATAAATAAATTGATAATAATAATAATGTTGTAAGAAAAAGCAATCAAAGTTCAGAATAATACAAAATAAAATTGTTTATTGTTTACTATCTACTCCTGCTGAGTTTATACTGCTAGAAGTTATTGCCTCCTACCTTTTGTAACCTGTAACCAACCAATTGTATAACATAAGCGTAATAACACAAGTATTACTATATATTCTCAAATGTTATAATATTTATATATATATATATATATATATATATATATATATATATATATATATATATATATATATATATATATATATATATATATTTTTTTTTTTTTTTTGTAGCGTTATATCTGAATTTGATATTGTCTAACAACGCGTTTTCTTTTCTCTTGTCACTAGAATGAAGTAAGTAATACTTGGAGTATCCTTTATCAACTAAAAGTTGCGTAAGACACAGTTCCTCTCATTATGGGCACTAAATGAATCAGGTTAGTATACGTTATAATATTTTAAACAGTATTCAATAAATTAATTCGTAAATGTGTTCGTATTTAAATGGAAGTGGAGATTCAAAATAAGACAGATACGATTTCGATAAATGATCAAAATGGAGAATCTCATGTAAATGTCACAACAGTCTTATCTCTCCATCTGAATAGCTAGTTTAAATGCGCCGTTAGTGTCGTAAAGCATAATTATTAAATATTTAAGCGGAAACTTGACTCTACCACGAACATTAATTAAAAAAAATTAACTTTCAATAAGTCAGAAGTTAAATAATAGTGTTGCAACACATAAAGAATGATTGATTATAATGTTGCTTAAATCGGAGCCGGATTCAGAATTTTAAACAAACTGGTCATAATAAAATTTGTCGCCTTTTAATACAAGGGTAAACAAATTTACTACAAATAAATTAGATAAAGTCAAAAACTTACATAATATAGAACTGTGTAAAAATATTATTTAAAAAATAATACAATAGTTATTTACACATTGAATAGCATAACGAGCGCTTATGAAAAGTTTATAATGCCATTTCTGTTGTATATGTGACATACAAGATTTTTGTAATGCTTTTTGTAAAAAAATAAAAAGAAAATATTTTTACATCGGTGCCTCTCATAATTTGAAGCCCCGAGCAGTTGCCCGGTTCTTTATCCGGCGCTGGCTTAATTCGTACTTATAACATTCTTTATTAATTTAATCGAGATCCTTGTATTAAATAAAAAATATGTCCATATAACAATTATTTGTTATAAGTATGTTTATTGAAAGTACGCCATTATTGAAATGAAATTGGTATTGTGGTAGTAGTTTACAAATATATTTTTAATGCCATATGGTTTATGCGCCAAAATTTAAATATTTATATTAAAAATAGTGAGACAAATGACACCAAAAATAGAAATACAATCGTTACGAAAAAGTTAACAAATCCTTCATGGTTTTGTTTGTACGGATATGTAATAAAGTTCCACAAGATATCTTACACATCTTTATCCTAATTTTAAATCTATAATTAAATTTATATTACTAACACTAATAAAAGCAATAGCATTTAAGAGTTTTTGATTGACCAAAATGTGTGGAATTTGGTTGGTAGACTCTTATATATAGTCGATATTACAATGGAAAGAACAAAAATTTGAATTCATTTAAAAAAAACCAACCGTTGAATTTCTGGACGGCTCTTCCTCAGAACAGCATTCCGAGCCTGGTGGTAACTTAATACCATTGTGCTATTAGATGTTAAAATAGTTGAGTCAAAAGTACGTTTGTAAAGGTCTAGCTGAATAGATATTTCGAATTTCGAAGGTCTCTCTTATTTACTTTGAAAACTTATTAAAAATACACGCATATCTCGTCATTTGCGCCGTTACCGAGTTGGAACAGCTGCCCGACTGGTTTGTCCACTTGCCCGATTGATTTAACGTTAACGCACGAACCGCGCTGTTGCTTCGCCTTCATGCTCTCCCAGTACTTCATTATCGATTAACTATACTGATTTCTGCTTATTGAGTTTGTAATTAAGTGTTTGTTACACATGCTGTTAACCTTTGTCTTATGCAGTAACGTATCTAATATTCTATGTAGTATTTTATCTATCTGTACGTCCACACTTTTTAAATTTTAGACAAAAACTTAGCTTTTATAGACCTTCATGTATTTCGGTCGTTATGGTGTAACGAGATTTACATTTCCTTAAAAAACGTAAAAGATATTACTGACATTAAGTGCATCCATTTGTTGGTTTACTGTAAACAAATCTATTACAACAGTGTAACGACAAAAGCTAACTATTCACAAAACCTCCGTCTTATATTCAATTTACTAATGTACAATATAAAAATAATTCACATTTGGGATGAAAAAACCGAAGACAACATTAAACAAGCATCAAGTCTTAAATTCTTATATCTTTAGTTAATGGGCTAAAATGTCAACATATAAAATAAATTTATTCAAAAGCTTATTTAAAAAAAAAATACGTCGAGAGAAACAATCGTGTTAATAATAAACGGCATTGGTGTTACCGGTATTGCAAAATTAAGTTTTATGCTTAAAATTATTTTAATTAGTGTAATATTTTATGTAATAATTAAATAAGCTTATCTCAAAATCGTATTATATGAGTAAAGTAGAATTTAATTCTATTATTTATAATATTATTTATAATATAATTAATTATAATAAATCGTGTACGTCATATCGTATCATTTGGACGTGTAGACAATCACAACGGGCGAAACCATGCTGACTACGTCAACTATTGTGGTAAAAGCCGCGAAGTACTATTTATAATTCTACACATTCATTAAATAAACTTTTATGACAATAAAAAAGACAGTCCTTTTGTTACATTTTAAAGAACTTCATCGCAATGTTTATTTGTTTGTTTCCATGAGGATATCCGAAACAATTTGTGCAATTGGACCGGACTTTCACCCAAGTGACATTTGCAGATTCCGTGGGTTCGGTGCGCCTACCCGGTTCTTTTGCCTTTACTCGGGTCGCCTACTATTTCACCAGATTGGGAAGCAACCGAACTCTTACTACGTTTTGTATGCTCCTCGGCGTAACTAAGCCCTAAAGGGATCACGAAGGGACCTCGCTTTGGTCTGTCGCGCTGATAATAGCCGTTTAACATTCCGACACATAGACGAAACATCGATTTGCTCAGTGTTGCGCCAATGGGCTTCTTTTACAAAGAGGACGAAATTCGTAATTTATTTCCAATTATTGGTCCTAGGACTTGCCTATTTTTAGACAATTTATATTATTTTATTATTTTTGTGTTTAATAATTGTTATTTTTTTCCTTCCGGAAGTAGAAACCACGTCTAACGATCGTAAACCACAAATTTTAACCACCAGACTTTCATTGCTTTTTGGTATATTGAAGTGACTTATTTGGGTTATTTTTAAATGAGTGACTAAACTTTCTAATTTCCAAAAATGTATATTAATATTTTGTAATATTTTAACTTAGCCTTTATAGATTCCAAAACATCAACTAATAAAACTTTGCTCATTTTATTTTATATCTGCAAGAAAAACCAGGTATTCACTGTCACTGTACTATAAAAATATTCTGGAAAGAAGATTCTAAAACTATCTCATGACTCATAGCTTTGGGTTTTTCAAATAGTTTCAAATGACATCATAGTACTTTGTCTGGGGTATGTGATATCAGTAAAAACATAAATATAAATCAATGTGCCTTTAACACTATTTTAAGATCTTCAAAACAATATATCAATAATAACATTTTATAAGAAATTGCTTCATATCCAAAATACACACATAAAACTTAAAAAACATTTTATTACTCCCACTCTATAAAAATAATTAAAACAATTTCAAACAAAAAAACAATAATCACAATAACAAAAAATCCTGAGTGACATCAAAATGAGTTATTTCCTCAAATTTATTGTGTTCTGGCATTTTTTTACTTATCTTTTATTCTCTCAAATGTGTCATATTTATTATATGATATATCCAAATAAGAAAAATAAATAAGTAGAAATCCCTTCATAAAAGCATTTGGATTTAACAACATTTATCTATTACTGTTTTGGTAGACAGATAATTATGCCATGAAAATATGGTTGACCTTGAGTAGGCCACATAGAGTAGTACAATGCCTTATTAATTAAGATTTCTCAAAGTTTTACAATTTGTTTTCTAAGTAGATTGCTAATACATTTTTAAGAAAACAAGATTTTTAAAAAAACATTGAAAAGAAGTTCTAAATTGTTACTTTATTATGTAGGTTTTTTCTTTCATTATGAAATATATGTGGCTGTCTTTTTATTTGGGTTTTGGTCATTGTAAACAGCATACAGCCAAAATGAAACTAATTAGCATTTTCTGACCACAGTTCAAGTTTGTTAAAGCCAGTTAAAAAAATTAACAGACGCATACAATGTAATTCTTAGTATAACTTTTTTTGCAACAAACTTACTAATATTAATATCATTGGAGATTATATCTACCTTAAAATGTTAATGCTATCAATTATATTCTAATAGCTTCTAACTTATACTTTATATGTAATAATGAAGTGGAAAATATGATTGACAAAATTATATTAAATACATACCTAATGTACAATACTGAGCTGCCACTCACAATCCTTCTCCAACCCAAGGGCACAGTAATAGTTTGTGGCAATTCACTCTGTGCAGTTCTATGTTCCAGAGGCTCACTGTTTTGGGGCACAGCAGGCGATGGTAGCACCGCCAACACTACACCTTCTGCGGTGCGAACCAGCTGTGGTGCACTACAGCTCTCCCCCTCACTAACAATTGTTCTACTCACTCCAACTTGCTGATTAAGTATATTAATACTTTGATTCACAATAGATTGATGAGAAGCACTTTGTTCCAGGAATTGATAGTTCACATAACCCTTACTCATAGAAATCTCTCTCTCACCACAGTTTGTACCTTCACTTACTTGTACTGCACTCTCAAATTGATTTTCAGTATGACGAAGTGCTACAGGAAGCATGGAGGGCATGTTCTCTGAACTAATTGGACATCTCTGATATGTTGCTATCTCTCCCACCTCAGGAACCCTACCCTGGAATGTCTCTACACTAAACTCAGCAGCATTTGGATTGGAACAATCCCTCTTAACACTACTCTGTCTTTCAAGAGCTTTATCCTCTTTGAGAGGCTCTTTCAAAAACTGCTGTGTAACATTAAAGAATTCAGTTCTTTGCGTAACATTTTCGTCAAACACGCATTTAGTGTCGTCATTGAAATGTTTATAAATTACGCCAGACGTATTCCTGGGATCATTTTGATCATGTCTATAGATTGATCGCGATAAGGGTACTTGGTGGGGTATGTCGTGAACGGCGTCAAAGAGAGCGCTTGCGGGCGGTATGTCTGAGCCCGCGACGGCGTGCTCTAGCTGGCGCTCCGCCACGTACAGCAGCACGCGCGGCGCTCCCGCCACGCCCGCCACACTCGCGACGCCCGCTCGCGACGCGGCCACACTCGCGGGCTTGCCTGACATCCTCCACAATCATCACACTTCGCAAACGCCAGCTGCTCATTAGCTGGACGTGACCGGTAATCCACCGACGGTGGCGATGCAATTCCACCTAGCATCTCTATCCGCCCTAAGATCATTGCTCCGCGGCCTCGGTGGAACTCCCGAACATTTCACCATCCTCAACTGAACACTTTTTATATACAAACATCAACTATAATGACTTTATGACGGGCTATAATGGTGCTAAAAATTTTATGGCGGTGCCCTTTTCGGCCCCATTGTGAAACCGCTCAATAAAACAGGTAGATTGTATATTTAAACTACTGTATTTTTCATTACGCTAGGATCCATATTGACACTTCAGAATGTAAAAAGGTCAAAAGAAAAACGCTGTTTTCATTTTTTTTTTCACTAAAGTCTCACGAACACTATTGTAACAACACTTTTAACTCTTTAATTTGCGAAACATAGTTATTTCGTTTAAATAAACACTTATTATCCAAAATCATTTTCTTCTCATCGTAAACGATGCTTACAAGGTGACACACTACGAACGAACATTACGAACAACGAATGAAAGATCCTGAGATACCGTATACGACTAATAAATATTGTCACTTGCGCTTATTTATTCAAATACTAAAATGTACTCTTTTCGATTGGCAGGGTTATAGTGTAGGTTATGGCTACCTTGGAAAACAAGAATGACCAATAATGTCGATCGACTCGAAGCCCAATTTACTCGTGATTGGCCACAATTGCTGTCTTAGGATAAACTACCTACCTAAACCAACGTAAAGGTCAATTTTCGAATCGGAAAATAAACCTGAAAAGTTTAAAGATACATTGAAGTACATTTTTACGCTCTCTAGTGTATGTTTTTAGCACCACTTGACAATTAAATATATACCTGAAATATGAAAGAAATATGTCTTAAGTAATGTTTTTGAATTTTGTGAAAACTATAGTTTTACTCTCTCCCGAAAAATTTAATGATATAAAGGACTTGATTTTAAAAGAAACAGCAACAATTCTCTGATTCTTTTAATTCAATAAAACAATTAAAAAAAAAAACAAAACAATTTTATTAATTTTACTATTTTAGTACTTATTTTTGCTATAATTAATATTATTTACTAAAGTCACATTTACAAATAAAATTAAAAATGTTGTATATGTGTAACATATTTAATTTTATGTATATCTTCCAAAATGTATTAAAAATGCATTATTAACTGGTGAAAGTTCATCAAGAAATAATGTATTTGTTTACTTAAATTATAAGTATTTACTACATTTATTTAATTAGAATAAATATGAGAACCGTATCCTTACAGCATCAGTAAATAATTTGTTAAAATTATTTTATTAAGTCGGCTTCGACAAAATTTTGAATTAAACATTTAAAAGCTTATCCATTAATCCTAAAACAAATTACACTTTGTAAACTTTTAAAAAGTAAATATAAAAAAGAGATACTTTTTTGGACTTAACAGTCTGTATTGTAATTTTTCTCTGTAAAAGTTTAATCATTGTCAAAAGTGACATAAATTGTTTGGCTTAAAACCACGAGTGACATTTTCACATTCACACATTTATTCGAATTTATTAACATTTCTTTTTAATCTTCGGTTCGTAAATAAAATACAAAAATGAAGAGGAAATTATCTGATATCCAAGAGCAAGAATCAAAGTAAGCAAACAATAATTTTATTGAGTTATATTCATATTTTTAAAGTAATAATATGATACGACATTAATTTTTTAAAAACATTGCTTATTTTAGGTTATCGTCACTTCTCTTCAATAAATCTAAGAAACTTAGCGAAAAACTATCAATAGACGCAGAGAAATTTGAAGATGAAGATCGAAAACCTGTGTGGATTGATGAGGACGATGATTTATTTGAGGCAAACCAAGTTTCTTCTAAAGAAAAAAAATTGTATACAAATAAACTAAAACAAAAGTATGAAATTCTAATGGGTAATCCAAACTGGGCTAAACTAAACAAAAAAGAAGACGAAAAAGATAGTAATGAATTACTGAGAACTGTGGGCCATTTGCAAAAACCTAAAAAATCAAGCCTTCGTAAAGACCTTTTAGAAATTAAGAAGTTTCCTAAAATAAACACAGAAACAGGTAATGAAGGACCAATTATATCATGTCTAGAGTTTCACCCCACCATGAGTGTAGTGCTAGTTGCTGGCCAATCCGGAGTTGTTTCTTTGTTTTCTGTTAGTGGAGATGTTAATACTAAGCTACATAGTTTTAAGTTAAAAAAGTGGAATGTTACTTCAGCTCAATTCACCCCAGATGGTTCACATGCTTTCATTGCATCTAAAATTAACCACAGTTATTGCATGTATGATTTAGTCAAAGCAGAACCTAAACTCATACAGTTGCCAAAAATAGTGAAGAGGCCAAAAATATTTAAATTGTCATTTGATGGCAAATTCCTTGCTGCAAGTGATGGGTTGGATGAAGTGTATATCATATGTGCAAAGTCCAAGGAACTTATTAGATCATTAAAACATAACACTAATATTGAGTCTGTTGCCTTCAGTTCTCAAAGTGATAAATTGTTTTGTTATGGTGTGCAAGGTGAAATTACTGTATGGGATTTATCTTCATTTAAAGCCTTAACAAAGTTTTATGATCAAGGATGTATCACAGCATCGCAGATAACTACAAGTCCCTGTGGAAGACTCTTAGCAACAGGTAGCGGAGAAGGAATTGTAAATGTATACCAAATGACAAATGAAACTGTACTGAATCCTGTACCAATAAAAACAATCTCTCATTTGACAACTAAAATAACAAATGTTACATTCAATGGTACTTCAGAAATTCTAGCGTTATCTTCAAGCTATTATCCTAATGCTGTTAAATTAGCGCATTTGCCATCTTATCACATATTTTATAACTTCCCATACCAGGCAAATTTATATCAGGTGGAAACAGTTAGTTTTTCTCCTAACAGTGGTTTTATGGCAGTTGGTAATAATAAGGGATGTGCTTATTTGTACAGACTTAAACATTACAAGAATTATTAAAGTTGATTTGTTTATTATTTTACCCTATTAATGTATAAAGTAATGGTTCATGTTTTATATGTGTAACTTCAATGCTTATTATTGTTATGCTTAAACATTTCGAAGTATTATTTGAAAATCACCCATAAAGTAAATAGTATTACTTTTGTTTATTATTGGGTAACCACATGGTTTACCACTCCTTTGCTTCAATTAGTGGAGGATATGTAGTAAATCAGTGTCAATTTTGATCAAGCCAATAAACTATTCATTCTACTGGTGTACAATAGGCACCATGAATCTTGTCTCCTTTAAGACGAAAACATTCAAACAAACAAATCTAACTCCAATCAAGTTAATGAAAACTACTCGGATGTGCCTTTTACTCTGTGGTAGCAAAATTTATCAAACCCAGCTGGTGTTGTTGGATCATGGTGTTGTACACCCAAATAACTAACTCGCCAGTTTCATTTTAGGCCTATGCAGTTGAGTGTTTTACATGGGGATGAGCTAGCAGTGTTAGGTCAGATATTCTGTGAGACAACAGTCACTCCTGGCCTCAACTTCTCGTCAATGTTCACAATAGTTAGAGAAACGGCTCTCGTGAGCTCAGAGGGCCTTTGAACGGCCACATTGCTGGAGCAAGCAAAAGCAACCCCCGGTAGGAAAGGGCTCCATGTTGTGTATTATCTCCGTCCAGCGAGCATCTGATGTTGTGCGAATTGCAGACTTCTGTGCTTATTGGTAATGCTAACGACACAAAATTTTAGTCAATAGGTTTTCCCATAAGTGAGGTACACACTTTTAGTTTCAGACTATTATCTTACTATGTCACAATAGTAAAATAATCTGCATCAACTACCTAGGAATTTCTTTCTCAGGTACAAAAATAGATTTTGAAAGCAAGTTACAAAGTAAGATACCTTTAAATCAGAGTTCCCCAAACTTTTTTGTGTTGTAGACCCCTTGCCATGTTTTTCCATGTTGGGTAGACCCCCTACTTACCTGATATTGATTTCCTGTAAATTTATTTGTTTGTCCCACATTGGTATTTATAGAGTGACGAATTGAACAAGTCAGTGCAAGGTAGCGAAGCTCTGAGACTGCGACTCTCAGGTTTTTACAAGTTCAAAATGTATTGAGACCAAAGCGAATACCAACATCCTATGACTTACACAATTTCATAAACATATATAATAATTTTTTTACTTCATAGGTACTTTTATAAATAATGTAAATGTTTTGATATTATAAGATAGTATGTAAGTAAATAGGTACTATCAGTGTATGTGTTTAGATCCACTATCGTGGACCCCCCATTTTCATTTCATGGACCCCCAATTTTTTTTTCGCTAGACCCCTTGCAGGTTGTCATAGACCCCTAGGGGTCGATATAGACCTATATAGGGCCGATATAGGGTCGAGATATTTGGGAATCACTGCTTTAAATGCTTCAGTAGGCTAATTGGCATTCAGCTTTAGTAATTAAAAATTCATTTTTTAATTTTTTTTTAAACAGTCATTCTTTGCTTGCCTTAGGCAATATTTTTATAAGTCAACTATTAACTGAATAGTCAATTATCATTTATAGGCGTATATACCTTATCTAAATTTCTGTATGAATAAATTTATAAATGTTTTTACTAGTTATAATAAAGTTGTTTGTTACCACAACTTAAGTAGTTTTTCTTCCAGAGATGTAGCCTGTTTATGTCTTATGGAAAGTCAAGAACAAGGAAAGGAATAAAAGTGTGCTCTTGTGCAAAAGAAAACATAATTCAAGACGAACCATTTATTTTAATGCTTTTAGGTTGAGACAAAATTTAAGCAGTTTATTTTCTAGTCATTCTCAAGTTACCTAAGAGTCATAGCAAGCTTTACATCACACTACGTTTAGCCAAAATACCTTTAACTAAATACATGTAAACAACACAAAAGTTCAATATGAGTTAAACAAATATTCTACAACTTAAACCACAAAAATACAATCTAAATTTTCTAGAACCAGTTTCATTATACTCAAATTTGCTACCTGTAAACAGCAATGTCAGAATGCATAAAATTACATGATATTATATGATGAGTTAGGAAACATGGCTTCCAGATAATAAAAATCACAGAAATGAATTGGATGTTACTAATACATGTAATAATACATCTTTTAGTAATGGACCTACCTACTGCATAAATATTTTTTTAAGATTGCATGTGTAATGATGTCCCCCAATTATTTTTAATTTTATTGTTAATATTCTCAACTATAAATAGTAAGTAGTGGTGAAAATAAATTAAAAAAAAAATGGAATGATGAAAAATGTTGACGCGTAAACTTTGCCAGTAGTAGGTCACGCTAGGGGGGCAGTCACAATGGGAATCTCAATGGCTTCTTCAGTTTTTGACGCCTAAGAGTTTGTCCATGAGAATTATTTATGATATAAATGAAATGATTATTTCCTACAAAACAATAAATAGTTCTCAAAGTATAATAATGAGTTCTAGATGTTAAAAGATCTTTAAAAGTGAAGTACACAATTAAGCAAGTTTTTATGTACCATATCCAGAAGTTAAATTTTTAGTTTTTTTTTTCAATGCTTAATAAGTTTTTTTCACAAATCTATATTCAATTATGTAGGTTTGTGATGAATCAACAACTGCTCCCAAATGAAGTCAAGTTGAAACCAGATGATAAGACAAGTACTAACTAATACAAGAAAATTATTTAATAAACTCTGAGTCACACTTTTTTAAAATCTTACCATTCTCATCATTCTTGACGTTCCTTCTTTTACTATGACCAGAGATCTTAATCTAATTTTCCTTTGTTTCATAACACTATCAAAATTCAGTGTTAAAAGAATGCTAGCAAATGACATCAAAGGATGTCATTGTATTAGTCACTACCTGTCCAATCATAAGATTTCGGCGTAACGTTATCAGACATCCAGTATATATTAAAAACTCAATAAGATTCAGCTACCCATTGTTAAAACATAAAATGCTGTTAAGATACAATGTTTGTGAAGTTAATTTATATGAAGTCGAAGTTTCTTTTTTCTAAATACCAAGTCAACTCTAAACGGTTGATACATATTAAATTAACTTAGGTCCATTTTAGGTGCCTTAGGATAATCTTAACTAGTAGCGCATTGCACTCGGTTCATTCCTGGATGTTCGTCATCCTCATCATAAGCGGTAGAATGATGGGCTCGTCGTCGACGATTTTCTTGTTCCGGATCTAAATCCATCAACTGGCATTCTTCAGCCATATCAGGTATTTCAATCTAAACAGAAAAGTTAACATCGTTTTATTTTTACAAGTGGGTTTTTTCAATCAAACCTTAAAATTACTTTTATTACTTCTATACTTGACTACCAAATAATATTTCTTTTACTTTATACAAAAACATAAACACTTTTTAGATGTATCCATAAAAACCAAAATTAACTTCCATTTAGTGTTACAATAGGTTTTAATTTTTTTTAAGTAATAAAAGTTTATTGTTATGTAAAATAATTTTATACAGGTAGACATTTCTTATGTGGATAAATAAAAATTATGAAAGAAATTCTTTTCAATATGTATAGTTAGTAACAGATTACATAAAATATTGTATATGTTCTTATGCAAAAAGATTAAAATTTCTTTTCTTTCACTGTGACAACCAATATCCTCAGCTATTAAGTTTTATTTGATAGTAATCCTTTTTAAACTTGGTCTAAAATTCATGATACAGCTTGAAACAGTTTACATTGATAATTATGTTTAATTAGTATTATATATAACGAAATTTGATACATACTCTTGGTCTGGGAGGCAAGCAGTTCTCTAATGCTGGAATGACCTCCGGTGGAATGGTGTTTGGGAAATTTACTAAGAATTGCATAATCAGTTGCCCTTTCTCGAATGGATTTTTATACATGGGCATACCTGAAACACAGATTAATATCAGTTATGTTACAATAATCTCCGCCACTCATGTATTCTTGTTAGAATGGTCTTGGTTATGCCTAGGTTAGTTCTGGTGTCCCCATTAGTCACACTAAGCGAGCTAGGCTTATAATGTACATTCTTACTTAACAATAATAACACTGTATTATAAACATGTAATAGTCTATTGTCTAATTTCAGCTTTCTTTAGAATTAATTTAGTTTTAATTATTTCAGCCTTTTTAATAATTATAGTACTGTTACATTATTCATTTTTAACACTTAATTTATGGATTATATCTGCCGGTAGACGCTCCTGTTAGGCATCATGCGTTGCCCATATATAGCAACTTCATGGAATCTTAAGTATATTTAATGCTATAGCATGCATAATTATGGTCAAAGCTATATAGGACAATAACAGGAAAACATTTATTAAATTACACAATATAAAACACAAACCTTCATTCATAACACATTTCACATCACCATGTTTAATAACTTCACCAGGCAATACAGTTATTACAATATCTCTATCATCTAGAGTTCTGATTACTTTTTGGAAACCACACAATGCTTCCACAAGTTCTATGTTTAGACGAACAATAAGATCACTACCAGAGCGTTTGAATACCTGTAAAAAAATTTAAATCACAATTGTGGCAATAAATCATTAATACAATTATAAATTTAGGTACTAAAATTACTTATGTTTTATGTTCAAATAACCACAAAAAAGTAAATTGAACAATACAAATTCTTTTTTACCTCATGGTCTTTCTCATCTAAGACTATAATCAGATCACCAGGCTCCATGTCAGGTTCTTGATCGCCTTCTCCACTAAACACAATTTTTTGTCCATCACTCATGCCCTTGTCAACATGAACTTCAAGGATTTTGCGATCTCGTACAGTTTTTCGTCCCTGTAAGTAAAACAGTTGCAAGAAATAGAATCACATAAGTAACCATTTTACTAATTAAATGCCAAATTCAAATAATTATGTAGTAATTTGTAGATCGATACTGTTTTACAATATATATATATAAATATATATTATAAAACACATATTACATTACAACATATATATTTTATTACATAATACTTCATTGTTGTTTGACAGATTTTTTTTCTATTTACAGGTTAAATATCTTTTCTTATTTTAAATACATGCATTGGTATACCTAATTTTAAACATAATAATTAAGAAAGTGTGGAATTAATGAAAAATTAAATATCAAGTTCTGTTTGTTATGATAGTAGATTAGTTATGCTTGTAGCAGATTAAATACATCTACAGATTATAATGATGCAAAGATACAAATATACAATTTGAATAAAATGATTTACTTATTTATTCTTATCATGTGAATAAACAAACCTTTTACCACACTCAGACAAATTCAACAGATTTTTAGTCATAATTAAATCTCTATTCTTAAAGGTAATTATGTTTATAATCCCAATAAAATTATCAGGTAGAAATATAAAATAAACTTAAATAATTTGTTTATAGTCATTTAGTGTCATGATTATTTTAGGAATAATGTAACATTTCGCTAACAAAGAGGTTGGATAAATAACATTGTTTTATAAAACATAGAACAAAAGTGACTCGATTAAACTTACAAATGAATTCAATGACAGAAAACAAATGAATAAATTTTGACATGGCAGGTGAATATAATTTCTTGAAAACAATTTTATGAAAAAAGAATAAAATTCTGGAATGCTCATGTTGCATTTTACCAAAACAGTTAGAAATTTTTTCCTTAATTAAATAAAAACATCTCTTCAGCTGCTTTTCAATTCAAAGCCAACAGTGTTACATTTCATTTGTCATCATTTTAGTTACAATTTTAGAAATTAAAACACTAAGAAAACTATTAGCAGCAAAAATTGGTAAATACAAGTCATTTTTTCTCACATGATTTGTAGTTTGTAGGTTATATTAAAAAAGTTAGTGGCAGAATTTAAAATAACTGACAACTAATCTTAATTATTTCTAAACCTAATTTATTATTGTATCAAATAAATAATGCTTTGATTTTGACTTCCTTTGTATCTTCACTATTGCAGGCAACCTCCCAGTACTTTAATAAAAGTTGAGGTTATAAGAAACCAAATATTCAGCATATATATATATATATCACAGGTCACAGTATGAATTACATTAAGCTTAATTTATAGTAAATAGTTTTTCTTTATCATTTATCTAATAAATAAGAATGCAAGTTTAAATTTTACATATACAATTTTCATAAATACCGAGTGACTTCTGAGTAGTTTAAAATTTACTTGTATAATATTTAATACATTTCGCTTTATAAGAATAATTATGCAACGCATGTGACATAGAAACTTACCTGGCAGACTTTGCAGCGATCCTTTGGATCAATGATTTCAGTCTGTCCACGGCATTCAGAGCACACAGTCTGAATTTGCTGGAGCATACCAGGTGCAAGTTGCTGAATTTGCACTTGCAAGCCTGTACCACGGCAAGTTGGGCATGGTTGAACTGCACCCTAGGGAAATAGAATAAATTAATAGTTACTTATTGTTATCAAGTGAATAACTAAATACATGTGATTATATTGCAGTACAGATAACATTTTTATTGAAGACATTAGTAAATACAAAAAAATGTATGTCAATCTTTTCTTGATCCTGATAACATAGAATAGTTAATGATTTACATATTCCGAAACTAGTATATAGTCTAACAATCATTATTTTCATACTTTTTTGCCACCACGTCCTTCACATTTTTCACAGATAACATTTTTCTGCAAGGCCAGTTTCCTAACAGCTCCACGGTACAACTCTTCTAATGTTACAGAAAGTTGGTGAATAACATCTTTCCCTTTGCGTTCACGACCACGGCGCCGCCCACCACTAAAGCCTCCTCCGAAGAACATGTCAAACAAATCCATTGGTGAAGAGAAACCACTTCCTCCACCACCTTCTTTTAATGCTTGTTCACCGCCTAAAAAGCGTTAAATTTTATTATTTTTTTCCATGTTTACATCTTGTATTGTTAACTACGACAATACAATATAACTTTTACATTGTCATGTACATAAATCAATACACATAATATCCACTATAGCGCTCTTACCTTGATCGTAAATCCGCCGTTTATCAGGATTTGAAAGTACTTCGTAGGCCTGAGAAATTTGCTTGAAACGTTCGCCTTCATTTGGGTTCTTGTCGGGATGGTATTTAAGAGCTAACTTTCTATACGCTTTCTTAAGTTCGTCTGTAGTACATGTAGGTTTCACTCCCAAAATATCATAATAAGTTGTTTCTTTCACCATTTTTAGTCCTGTGTGTATAATTTATAATTTGAATAACTGTTAATTAGTTATCTTGTTGCTTCTGTGACGGTTTCTATAATTAATAGGACTATAAAAATAAATATTACACTGCGTCACTGACGCATAACTATCTATAACCAAATAGATACACACTTAGTTTAAATTATAATGAAACACTCTAGAAACCATAGAATATAAATGACAGCATGGTGGCTCACGAAGTAAACTTAAAATTAACACAAATTTAAAGGTATTCCGAGATTATAACGTTAGTTTAAGTCATTATTAAAAATATTCAATCATTCTTACCTTACTTTAATATTTGCACAACGACCAATTAATTATACGCAAACTTCCAGAAAAACCGTCACTGCAATTATAGCAAGCTAGACAAAAGACGCAACCTTAGCGCACGGCAGACAAATGACGTTTGGATTCGATCGAAGAGAACCTTAACCAGTTTTGTCGTCATACATAAGTCGATCGCAAAAACGTGCTCTTTCTAGAAAATTCCACGTTTTGTTTCATTTCACGCATACGCCTTTATCATTAATATTTAATGCACAAATTTATCTATAGCTTTAAATTTAATATTTACTTTATAAATAACGATAAAAGATGTAAAACATACTGATGTATCATATTTGTAATTGTTTCAATTTACTTATAATATTTTCGATTTAATATTAATTATTTGAGTGCTTCATAATAACTTACCCGTTAACTTTCAACAGCATGATTAAATCTACGCTTACGAATATTACATGAATTATATACAAAAAATAAATCACAGTTATATTATAAGTTGAAATATATTATAATAAGTGATAGTAATTTAAGCAAATATCAATATTTTCAAAAGAAAACAATGAAATAGAGCAAAAAAAATGTTTGTTTTTATTAAAAGATACTTTTATTAATTTGGTCGATATACACAACACAGCGGAATTTTGACGACGTACAATTAGTTAAATCGCCTCTCTACAAAAAAATTATATTTATATGTGTATGGGTTACGTTAGGATTGTTTTAACTATTAACTAACTACAGTTCACAAGTTGCAATAATCTGGGAAAAGTAAATCATCACAGATAAATGTTGGCAAAATGTCTCTACGTTCTCAATCTGTTATCTGTTCGTCGACCAAATGTCAGAGCATTGTTTCTTTTATATACAGTAGAGGGTGTTGTATTTAAGAATTGATATAATATGTCAGTATGAAAGTTGCAGAAGTACACTAGTAAATAGTTGCTGTTGTTGGTAGGCATGTGTGACGATTGGCGGTGATAACGTTTGGTGTAATTGTGATATGATAACGTAACGCCAGTTTATGAGCTTACACGTTCTTGGCTATTTGCAACGCATATCCACTCGTCTCCTACATTTAATAGTAGTGTGACGGGCACTGTATAGGGATTGCAAAAATTTAAATAACATTTTTCATAAATTGTGCAAAGAACAATGGCAGAAAAACAAGTAAAAAATAAAGTTTGCATAGTTGGTTCAGGAAATTGGTAAGGCTTCTTTATTTTTCATAATTAGATTATTTTATTTACCACGACCTTACCACAAAATGATGACATAACTCTGTGTTAAACTAACGATTTTTTTAAACTAGAATTTATTTTTTAAAATTAATGTTCGACTGTATCTTATTATTAATTACATATTTGTTAATAATCAAATGTCTGTATTTATTTATGAAATATTAACGGCATAACAGGTTAAGAATTATATATATAGTTATATTTTGTAATAATATTGCGACAATTTTTTTTCCAAATTAAGGGGTTCCGCTATAGCCAAGATTGTTGGACGTAATGCTGCAAGACTTCCAAATTTTGAAGATAGAGTTACAATGTGGGTTTATGAGGAGATAATTGAAGGAAAAAAATTGACTGAAATAATTAATGAAACCCATGAAAATATTAAATATTTACCAGGTCATAAACTTCCGCCTAATGTTGTAAGTGCAATTTCATTGTATTAGTAATTTCTGTTTTTTTTTTTAAATAGGTTTTAAAAACCCATTCCCAGTTTTATTGCATAAATTACATTGATTTTTTTAATTATTATGTGTTAGATACTGTTTAATAATATAGTTATATGTTTTTTTAAATATTTTTACAAATTGCAGTAAAAATATTTTTTGTTGTGTATAACATGACATGACATTTTTTAGCTTCTTTTCATTATAAATTTATTATTTACGTTATTCAGACAAGATGTTTAATTTTACTTTAGAGTTATTAATAATAATTTGAAATAATTTATATTGCTTATGTTATAAACTAAATTCAAAATGTTTATAAACAAAATGTGGATAAAAAGTCTGTTGTTAATTAAATAATGAGATTTTTTAGTGTGTGGTATATTTCATTATATAATTGAACTAAAGATACATAAATGCATAGGTATTTTTAATCAACTTTTTAAATCCTAATAGGTTGCAATTCCTGATGTAGTGGATGCAGCTAAGGATGCAGATCTTCTTATATTTGTAGTGCCGCATCAGTTTGTGAGGACAATCTGTTCAACGCTTCTTGGTAAAATAAAACCAACAGCAGCTGCACTTTCACTTATAAAGGTATTTATTTTAAACTATTGTGTATCCAGCCATTTGAATAAACATTTCTGAATATTTCTGAATATTTGTAATAAAATTTATGCAAACTTTTAACTTATACAATAATTGTGATGTTAAATGATGTGATGTGAAAATGTAATGTTCATTGATATATTTTGTAAAACATTACAGGGACATCTTTAGTATCCAGTTTTGTTCAAATTCTAACAGTAGGTTAGTTAGGTTTAAATGACATGAAAACAATTAAAATTCAAGTGTTTAAATAATTGAAATATTTGGGATAAATGTAGAGTTAATACAGTTAATAAAAATCAGGCCTAGAAATTCATTAGACAATTAGAATTGATATGTCTTATCTTAAATTATGATGTAAAATTAAACTAAGGTTGTATAATGATCATTTTTGTATGACTTGAAAGGATTCTTTTGTTTTCCACAAAACCCTTGGTGATATTTATAAAAGCAGCTCCAATTTAATTAACACATGTTTGGCAGGGCTTCGACATTGCTGAAGGTGGTGGCATTGACCTTATCTCTCATATTATCACAAGGTGCCTGAAGATACCGTGTGCAGTGTTAATGGGTGCCAATATTGCTTCTGAAGTAAGTATAAGCAAATTACATGTTATAATTTTATTAAAATACTTTGTATATATACAGAGATACAGGGTGATTAGTTATAGGTAGAAAAGTTTAATAATGGCAAAAGTATAATTCATTTGTCAGCACAACTAGCTTCAAGCCTTTCACACTTATTGCCATTCACCCTTTATAAAGTGATCACTCTGAAATAAATCATATTTGTTTATTTTACCTGTTGGAATGTGAGAGGGCAATAGCTTCTAGTCCTACAAAGTCTGTAGGGAATGAAAAAAATACAATAATTAGTTTTTATATGCATGAACTAATCCAAATTCTGATAACATTTTTTAGACATTACATTATATATTATTTCTAAAACTTTTGATTTTTAGAAAGGGTGTACCATAAATTAATTGACAGTCAATCATCTGTACACTTTTTCCTTTTAAGTGTTTACACTCATTACCAATCACTCTGTATATGAGTATTTGGCGATTCATAAACAACAAAAGATAAATGAAATATTGAATTTTATCACAGGTTAAAAGACTTTCATGCTAACATATGAGTTAACTAATTTCTGCATCAGTCTAAGAATATTAGTTACATTTGTGAGAAAAGAAAATTTTTACAATAAAATTGGCAATTTATTGTGATGTAACACGTAAATTAATAAATTATTCGCATCACTCCCACCATATTGTCATTCTATACACGTAACCTTAAACTACACAGTTAAGCTGTATGTACATGAGAGTCGGACAGTAATTTTTATAACAATATTTCAAATTTGAAACGTCAGTCTTCTTTATTATATGCCACAGATTTTTCTTATGTAAACTTGTCATTAATTATAGGATTTTATCAGAAATTTCGTTCAGGATCTTGAATCCGCAAAACTACGAAGATTTTTCATTAATAAATATGTTTAAAATATGCAATAACTAAAAGATTTTACTTAAATTGAATAAAAAAAATGTTCATTGTGTACGCACCTTTTGATCACGCTTGCCGTTTATGCAAACTTATAAATAGGAATAGTCGTCTGCCTCGGCTTTCCGCGAGGCGATGTAGAATATTTTTTCTTACATTTTTTATGAAATTATACTCCTAGTCATTTTAAATATCATTCATTTTGTTAATTATTATAGTTACACTAGACCGCAGTCCCTATCTTTTGTTAATTGCGATGTAGCTTTGATAGTTTCAGGAAGAGTATTAATATTTCCTTTGTAAATATAGACAAATATTGTACATATTTATCTCTTTGTACTTCTAGATTAAGCGTCGGTCATTTTTATGCATTTTTTATTTGTTATTGAGACGGAAATTCTTTGGAGGGGGTCGGGTTCGTTGCTCGGGCCTGATAACTCGTGTAGCAGGACTTCACATTCACCGACTCTGTCAATGCTGCCTTAGAAGTTTGTTTAAGCATAATAAAATTAAATCGACGAAATTTTGTTATTAATATATGTTTTAATGATGCTATTCAAGAATTATGTAAACGCTGGATGAACGCCGCTTTACATCGGTTCTATAAGAAGTCTATGTTCATATGGCATCCTGCGGATGAAATAATTAAGATGATCTTATTATTAGATTATGTATCAATCTCTATTTTTTTTAACAAATAGTATGTCACAAAGGTTATTTATAGCGAAAGTTACCAATATACTTTCACGTAACTATTTGGTTTTCAACAACGAAATAGCGTACGTTATAACTATATTTCACTAACAAGAATAATTAAATCACTTTTGTTTCCCTATGTTTCTGTCATACTTTCAATAATAGGCCTAATATAAACCAAATGTTATTAGTTGGTTCGAAAATAAAGACATTTCTATTTTTATCTATATGAAATATGTATTGTTTACGTTAAAAACAAGGTTTTGTTCGACAAAAGGTTGCTGAAGAAAAGTTCTGCGAGACAACCATCGGCTGCCGTGACGTAATGTTGGCTCCGTTGATGCGTGATATTATCCAAACGGAATATTTCCGAGTCGTTGTTGTGGACGACGAAGATGCGGTGGAGATATGCGGCGCTCTCAAGGTTTTTGATTTCAAATAACATATTTACCCATTTTAGTGATAATAATGTATCTGATCAGGAATCTTGCTATAAGAGGTGGAACGTTTGTGGAAATATGTTTGTAATAATAATAATTTAGCCTTTATTTCTTACAGTTTGAATATAAGTTATTATTAGTATTTGGTTAGTATTATCTAGGTTTAAGTATTGTTAATAATGATGATGATATGATTGTTTTCGGCTGAAGGTGATGCTGTTAGCTCGGGGGCTTTTACAGCTTCATCGAAATTGAAGTCACGGAGCGGAAGGGTCCGTGAACTTAAAAAATAAATCAAATGCTAGACAGACTCATTCCAGTTGCACGAAGTCGTTCGCACGTAGTAAACCGCTCTACGCGAATTGAGCCGTGTAGTGTTAATGTTGTTTATATGCGGCTTGGAATAGCGTGGACTACAGGCGACCCAAAGAGGGATCCTGATCTAACCTCGGTTTGCCCACGCTGTTCGCGGTTAGGGAGAGGGCGGTTGCTCTCTCGGTGAAAATCTCTTCAATCTAGTTCTGTCCTTAACCAATTTCATCCATCCTATTCCTGCTAATTTTGTCACACTATTGTCCCACCGTTTGTAAGGTCTACTACTAACTTACCTGTTTCCCTCTGGTACTACCCGTTGTGTATATTTTAAGACCTATTTGTTATCGAAGAGGCCAGCAGCATGTCTTGCCCAATGCACTTCAATTGTAATGCATTGCTTAAAGCATCAGTAATCTTTGTTTTGTTTGTAATTCTTATTTTTAAAATACTTCTCTTCTTTTCACGTTTACAACACGATATTCTAAAAATTAACATTGGAGTATGGTGTGTGCCTTATCAAAACTAACCGCCGGTGATGGAATTATAGTTAGTGTATGTCCAACCTAACCCGTCTGAGACGGGTATATAAATGAAATTTTGACATTGTCATAATTTAAATTTGGTAACAATTTGAACATGTACGAACACATATTTTCATATGTAGATGAATCGATTTAAAATTAAAAGTATTGCACAGAACATAGTTGCGGTGGGAGCAGGTTTCGTAGACGGTCTGGGCTTCGGTGACAACACGAAGGCAGCCGTCATCCGATTGGGTCTCATGGAAATGATCAAGTTCGTGGACGTGTTCTACCCGGGCAGCAAACTCAGCACTTTCTTCGAGTCTTGTGGAGTTGCTGACCTTATTACTACGTGTTACGGTAAGTACTTTAATAATTTGTATATCTGTATGTTATGTTGTTTTATATGTGAAAGAAACGAGACCATGTTCTAAAATACGGTATTTTACATGTTAACCCTACGAAGTAACAGCACTAACCTTCTTTTTGTTGAAGTTCGTACTTAATGTTTATAGTTTGTTCGAAGTTCTGATTAATATTGAACTTTAGCTTGAACAATTTTACCTACACATAATTTGAACATAAAACAATTCATCACAGTAAGCTAGTTGAATTATTGGAAACATGAACTTCTAGTTGATAAGAGTATGGATGGCTTCCAGAGGATGAGCAGCAGCGTCCTCTACGTGCTATATTATCACGCTGCGATCGCCAACCCGTCTGCCAAGTGCGATTGTTTTATATCCACCCATAGATATATTTGAGGGTGGCCTATCCCTTGTAGTGGGCGTCTATAGCCTAAAACGGTAAAGAGGAATATCGATTTGCGGTTTTTAATTGAATTTACAAAATGACCTTTAGTTAAAAGTAGAAATTGACGTTTAGCTGCGTAAATCATCTAATAAAATATTATCTATTTATTAATGTTAATACAATTTATACATCCAGACGTTATGTAAAGTTACTTGTTAATAAAATTATCCTACTTCATATAATTCTCTTATAAATATTCAAAATATTTTACGCGATCATAAATAACAAAACAAAACCTATAAAGAAACCTTTCGAAACACAAATAAAAAATATGAAGGCTGGTTAGTACGTAAGTAGATTCGAAAGCTTTTTTCTTTGTGATGTTGCATCTAGTTTTTTCAATGTCAGTGCTCATTTAAATACATATAATGTTTGCGCATTAATGAATACTTACTTTCATGCCTAATTTGTCCGGTGATAGTTAAAAAATGTAAATAAATATTGAGTTAAATCAATTACTCCAACATTTCATGTGTTTGTGGTTGTAATAATAACAAAAATAATACTACTCCTGAAGTTAAGTTACTCAAATCAAAACAAAATTCAAATGTCCAACTACCTTAAACCTTTGAGAAAATTAACGTAAAATATAATGCAAAAAAATTAAAATGCTCCTAATAGCATAACGGTTCTAGATCATACCACAGTATACTATAGATAGAAGAGTTGTTTGAAATTCTTCCGACACCTCTGCCAGCGCTAACGTTTCCCGGAATGGTAGTAGAATTATTTGTCATGCTAATAGCAATAGCGGCAAGGTTAATAGCAACCGACCAAGTCAAGGTACGGCCCTTCTATACGGGTATTATCGACGACTTGAGCCTAGTCACTCCATGGAATCACTCCGAAGCGATCAAAGACCTTAGCGGCTTTTCAATCTGGTCAAAGAGTAATGTGTAGCGACACGAGCCGAGGCGTCCCGGGAGCCTTCGAGATAAAAAAATATATCGAATAATTAAACCAAAAATTGTTTTATATGTCGCCAGCTATTTGAACTCTGTTAACAATTACGAATTGTTGTCCTTAATTTTTTTTATGTACTGTACCTTTTCATTATTGTTTTTTAATTAGACCATTTTTTATTTGAAAATGTATTATCCTAGTCTAGAACGAGGGCCAGTTCTTTGTTAAAGAAACTAACATGTTGTATACAAAACTTTATCGATCAAATATATACGTACATCTGGAACCCATTTCTCACGAACAATATACAAAAGGTGATGTAATTTGATGACAAAATAAAACTTTTAATATCCATTTATATAATTATTATGTTTGACTTCTAAATCTTTTTACATTTAAAACGTATGAAGAATAATATTTTATAATTTTTAATAAACAGATTTTCTCCGAACTTGTTCAGAAACTTTTTGCCAGTCATTAATTCGTTAGAAATAATCAACAATTACCAAATTTATAATTTGATTGTTGTAATTGTCATAGTTGTGATATTCCATTATCGATAACATATCTTTATTGGTAATAAATCGCGGTTGGAAATTGAACATTAGGAAGTCATCTTTATTTTTAATTCTACTCTTAACTAACACCTAGACTGGCCATAAACTGTTACAATTAAAAGCAAAAAAATAAAACAATTTTACATTTCAATTTGGAATCTGTCATTTTTATATGAATTGATGGTGTTTAATCATTTTCGCGCATATCAGTGTATATACATAAATATTATTGTTATGTTAAAGTGGAATGGGCGATAAAGATATCCGAAATACTGTAATAGCATTACATAAAGCCAGTATGGAGGCCAACGCATTTTTAAAATCGATGTTGGATTTTGGTATGGGTGTGGTTTGATTTTTCCCTGTAAACTTATTTGTGGAGTAAATTTGTGGAACTGCTTTATAGTCTGTGTGTTTGCGTATTTTACGGTTTTTGTAAGTCACAAGTAAAATACAAATAATTGATTGTTGTTCAATAATTGCTTACGATATTTAGAAAGACAATTGATCGCTTTTTGATTACTTTTAATGTTTCAATTAAAATTCAAGCCTTACGATTCCAGAGATATGGTGATAAGTCGGTACATAGGTGGAAATTGCCTATATGTTTACATATATAAAGATAGATTAACAAATGCTTTCCTTTGGCAGTTAACCTTTTTTTTTAATAAGCAAAAGGGAAAATATATTTTTACAACTATTTATTATTAAACTTTTGTAAATAAGATCGTATGTAGATTAGTATAACTCACAAAAATTGTTAAACCAAAAATTACGCTGTTTAATTTGATTCATGCAGACATAAAACATAATTAACTCGATGAGTTATACGTATTAATTACATTAAAACCGATGACTAGCGATTATAGCGATACGTTTTCGAACTAAAATCAAAGTACGTTATATTGTATCTACGGACTTTACTACGTAGTTTCTATTAGGACAAAGATCGGAGGAAAATGTCCTTTGGACTAGATGTAAATCGTAGTGTATTTGTTATTTTTTATGTTTTTAACTTAACATTGGTCATTCTTCTTTATTAGTAACAACTCTAGGAGGTCGTTGTAACAATATCATAGGAAATACCGAAGGAATCAATCAAGAATACACCGAATTAATCGTGAGGTTTCAATTATAATTAAGTACGCCACTTAAGTTTTTACGTTAAAGATGTATTAAAAAACTTTTTATAACAAAATGAACAAACATGTGTGATATTTATAAACTTGGATAATGTCATATATACACACGAATAAATTTAAAAAAAATCTTTTTAAAATATTAAAGTAAAATTTAAGTAAAACGTGGATGTAGAAATGACCTTGTTTCTTTAGTTTAATGCGCCCTTACATATGACTGTCAAAGTAAGGGTAGTTCTGCTAAATAGGCTACGACCTCAATATCAAATCCGCAATATACACGGGTGTGAAATTAATGTTCACATTTCTTATCAGTATAAGAGCAAAGGCCATTTATAAATTCCGTCTATAAAACATGTGTTAATTCATTATTGTAACGACCTATTGTTCTGCGCTACGAGTAAACATGATTTCTAATTGATAAGCATGGCGGAGTGAATTAAATTTATATTTATTTCATAGTCTCGAACCTGGGCATCCTTTAAACTTTTAAATGCCATGAGGACCGCCGGCTACCTCACGATACCCAACAATAGGTGCCGTGAGTGCCGCCGGCTACCTCACAATTTTTCATCTGTACATCTAAGGAATATTATTTTTTTCCGACCCTCCGGTAATTATTAGCTTCATTAGGCACCTAGCAACTGAATCACGGGATGGTATACGATTTGCAGCATGTTTTAGAAGCGGTTACCAAGGGTGCCAATGACACCGCGGGCGGCCTCACTTTTTATATAAAATTTACATTACAATATGTATATAGAAACCTTTCTTTGTATTGAATTCACAATTTATTCATATTTCAAAGCTGGCTTTGAAAACCTATCGAGTTTTCTGTGTTACAAAAACGTGACCCGCCGGCGACCTCATGGAACACCGAGTACTCTGTTGCCTTTAAGTGCCATGAAGGTCGCCGGCGGTCTCAGTACATAATGATATACATAATGTGTTATATTCATTCATAGAATGTAAAGATCCCAAATTTTCACATAAGGAAAGCCTACACTTGATATTTCCATTTGGCACCTGGGGAAGTCATGGCCAAAAGAGCTTGGCAGTTAGAAGGTTAAGTAGAGCTGTGACGATTACAATTTAGTGGTACACGAGTTTTGTGATAACGGAAATGTTTGGACGTATCGTCAATATATAACGCAGCGTAGGATGTCCAACTAAAGGAACAAATGAAATTGGATGAAAAGAGCGATCCTATGGTTGGAAGACACTGAATGCCGGCCAATATCAATCGGTTTTATTAGAAATCTACGTAGGTGGGTTATGTGTAGTATGTGGACGTACTACGGCTGAAATAATAATGACGTGGTTTTACTAATTAAAGTTCACGATATCCGGCAGGTTAGAAGTTAATTATGGTTCAGTTGAACGTTACCAGAAATATAATAGTATCATATTTATCTAAAGTTGTAGTGTTTGCTTATAATGGAAAGTGCTTTTATCCACCACCATCGATCGGCGAGCACAGCGTGGTACGATCTAAATTAGGTCGACCATGTGGGTAGACAGATGACCTAGTTAAGCCTTTCAACCGGTTCTATTTGCAACCTATGCCGGAGGTTTTAGTCCAGCTATAGACGTTCTGCGGTTGAAACGATGATCAATCGTACCGTACTCCATTAATTTCTAGTTAAAAAGAACCGTTTATCCGACCTTTATTACATGGATTATGTACTACCCTATGTAGGTAGGTGTAATGTATTTGTTGGTGAATTCAATTTCTAACGGTATCTGTATCTAGGAATCATTGTTTATAAAACTTTTTTATCATTTGTAAATTAATAAAATAAAACATCGAAAACAATTATCCGCGTCTTTGTCTTCTTTTAGTGCCGTAAAAGTCGAGACGTGCACGGCGATCACTTAATAATTGATGTCGTGCCCATTACAATATAACAATGTAGCGTCACATTGTAATTGGGAGTTTGAAATACAAAATATTAAGACTCTGTATTACGGAATCAATGACGTAAAGGAGTGGCAATTGCAACCCAATTATTAAAGTATGTAATAGATTTAGGCATTACTTTGCGGAAATCCGTCCTAAGTAAGAAAAGGACTAATATATAGCTACTTCCGCTATGTAGCAGCAGTCGTGCAATGAAGTACACCACCATTAAAGATTCTTCTCCAAGCGTTAACGCTTTCTGAAGTGGTAGTGTAATGTTATCCAGGCAATAGTAACAAAACAAGTTAATAATGTGTATTTCACGGCGAAATAAAAACGCGTTCTGTGTAACAGCTCAAGCAGAGGTTTCCTCTCAGGAGTTCTATCTCTAGGTGACTCCATGGATCTTCCGTCTAATGAATTTAAAAGCTCGGTGGCCTCTAAACCATGAAAAAACAGTAGCCAAGCTATCAAAACCTAGGTTTAGGCTCTGCGACATCTACGCCATGATCTTTCAAACCCTTGGAAATTAAATACCGATAACAGTGATATACGTTACAAAAAATAGCAGTTGCATTGTCAAAATTAACACGTGTACCGGTCGATCTAATCTTTTGTAAACATCGTCGACGAAAATATGTTACGGTGGATAACAAAAGTACGTCCGCTTACGAAATATCTATAAACTTCACAAACAGCGATATACTATTGCGTAATTACCTTTGTACAGTATATTATATTGTATAAATATAACTGCAAATATGTCACTAGCTGCGGTCCTCGTCACGCGTGCACTACTTATGACGCACATGTTCACTTTAAAATAGCTAATAAGTTAATTTATAATAAGAATTAAATAATTTCGATGCTTTTTAATATAGAATATTTTATTATCTATCCTCTCCACTTCATCTATAATACTATATCTATGGAGATGAAATAGGAGATATCTTTGAAATATTCGTAAAACAACAAAAAAAACCAAACCGGTAAAGCCGTTCTGAAAACATGACTATGAAAGCGTTATATTCATTTAAATTTTATTATTACACACTTAAGTAATTAACTACTTAAATACGCCTTTAATATATCTATAAATATTTATTTCATAGATCGTAAAATATTTAATTATTTTCTATAGTGTAAAAATTACTTTAACAGGGGGCAGAAATAGACGAGTGGCCGAGGCCTTCGTAAAGACGGGCCGCTCTATTAAAGAGCTCGAGGATGAAATGCTCAACGGACAGAAGTTGCAAGGTCCCATTACAGCGGAGGAAGTCAATCACATGCTCGCGAACAAGAATATGGAGAATAAGTAAGTGCTTAATGTATAAGTTGTTTTTATTTTTTAACCTTATAACGAAAAAAAATTTATTTCTTTATAAGTTTTGTAACACTTCCCTCATTATTTATATAGAACATATTCAATATAGAAATGGTGTAAATGTTTTCGTTCAGAGGAATTTCATTAAAACAATGACGATGTTTCTCGAATAAACTTATGATTAGTTTTTATCACTATTCGCAGTGGTAGCAGACTAATATCAACTTGGCTGGAGTGATTAACTTCGGAACAATAAGACCCCCATCTTGTACGAAACGATTTTTAAAATTTTACAACATTAATATAGAAATTGTTTTATAGGTCGTGCAGTAATATAAGTCGAATTGTAGTTGGTTTTCCTTATCTCCGTAAAAGAACTGGCAAAAACGCCATGTTTAGTTTGTTTGGTTGATAAACGCTGGATTCTCTATTTCAAAAGCTTATAATAATGTTTAGCACAACAATGTAAAAGGCATAGCGTATAATAGAGCAGACCAACACGCGAATAGCGAGCCACATTGGCCACTTTGCAGGATTATATTAGGCTTTGATTATTTGTGGAATTATTTAATATCCGGTACCATCGTACTAAGTGAATCTATTTATACAACCTTTAAATTTGTAAAATTCAAAAACCAATCAGTATTAATTAACTAACCAACGTCTGAAAGAATCACTGAAAAGTGCTGTCATCAATAATTCACCCAATTTTGAAGAATTATCAATATAAGTGTGTTTAATTGGTGATTTTTAGTTTCGACAAACATATTTTGTTTTTTTTTTAGTTCGGTATATATTTTCAAGAAAAATAAATATGTATTTACATGCCGCTCGCGGATTATTTTTTTAAGATGGCTTGGCATATCAAGGAGATTGGGCATTACTGGCTTATAACATATCATCAATTAAGTGAATGGTTTTATGATAATAAAAATTATTAACCTAAGAAATACATAGATTTTTAAACTTGTAAACGCGATGGCTAGGCCTCTCAAAATTTTGTCGTGATTATCAAGTTTGACAAGGCTGTTTGGCTCTTAACAGATAATCTATAAGAGTCTATTGGAATATTTTAAATCTGGCATAGCGTCGTTAGAGCGTAGTTATTTCGCCAACGGTTGAATGCCAACAAATAATTTTGGCTTTCCCATGCCGCCTGCCCATGAAAAATCACGTGGACGTTAGAGCAGTCTTGTAAAAGTAATATGTAGCTTATGTAATATCCCACTGTTGTTAAGAAATAAGTAGTTTAAAAATGTTACATTGAAAACTAACTCATATGTGTGTATCAATTATTATTAAGGTGACGTCTGTCAAATAATGTTCGATAGTTTTTTTTTTGCTGAGAAAACTTGTTTGGGGTCATGCACTCTATGTTCCGCATTCATCTAAACAAAGTACATATTTTTTTTCATTTAAACTTGGGATTTAACAAGATTTGAAAAATATGTATTTTAATATTTTCAAGGGAAAGGTAATTTGCCAGAACGGGCAATATGCGACCAGAATATTCTAAACATAAGTTTTACTCAAATAGAATGCTTATTATATACGCAAACGTAGACGTTTGTTTCACAACTAGGGACTTTTGCGTACGGTTAACAGACAAGTATCTAAACTTGTTCACAGAGGTTCGAATCTTATAATGGCGCAGATTTTACCCACATGTTACTTAATTATACAAATTACACACAGACTCGACTTAAAAGTCAGCAAATATTAAAAATCTTTTATAAGATCTGTTATATGGTCTCTCACTTCGGGCCTTATCCGCAAGCTCACGGATGCTCAACGGTCCATGGACTTTGCTCGGGATTTCATGACGAGATCAAAGTTGGAAATGGGAGATCTGTAGATGAACGACAACTGCCACCGAATTGACAAGTTGAAGAGGCAGGTCACATAGCGCTCAAAACAGATGACCGCTGGGGCCTTCAGATTCTGGAGTGAAGATCACGACGAGCTAGCGCAGCGTAATGACCCACACCCACAAGAAGGACAGACGTCCTTTGGTCGTCAGAAAATCTTGAACGTAGTTTGCTTTCATCCAGTTATGTTGGAAATATATGGATAGACCTTTGTCTAGCATTTGACAGCCTACGACTGGAATAGCGAGCTTTACCATCCATACAAGATATTTGCATGCTCAAGCAAAAAGAGTCAATTGGTTATTGTCAATATATCTGGTCTTAGTTGGAGATCGAAATAGGAGAGAGGATTGAGGTAAAAAAGATCGTCACCTTGGTGGCCGATTAAAATCGTCACCCTCCGTTCATAAAATTCAGCAAACAAATCATACAGGTTGTAATAGAGATAAATATAACAGCAGTAAGGGGCGAGTAGAATTATAAATGTATAAAATGTAAATAAAAGTTATATGTTATAACTAGAAAATTATAAAAATTATACAAAAAAGTATTTAAGTAGAAAAATAGGAGGTGAACACCAAAGATAGGAATTAAATTGTGCTGTATAAAAGGAAACCTACTGTGATATTTTAGGAGCGAAGGATGAGTAAGAAAGGTGAAGTATAGAAGAATAATATGTGAGGAAAAGCGGAGGAATGTATGATTTAGATTAATAGGAAAATATAGAGTAAAAAAATAAAAATCGAGGTGAAAAATAAACAATTACTGAATTGTAAAAAACCCCGTCGTTTCTTTCACCCCTCCCAGGAAAGGGGTGAACGAAAGATTTCCAGCAACGGGGGATTAATAAAAACCTCTGGTCGCAATCACACCAACGCTTGCTTGCGACTTGTCACAAGAATTCTTAAACGGTTAGGTAACTCGTGCATCACGTAATAACAGTGACCATATTAAACTGGCAGATTACTGGCTTGCCACATAATAGCGTAGATTGAAATAGTCTGACTTGGCTTAGATCCACATTCAATTAGAGGTCAATGTTAACATTAATTGGATGATCTTCACACTTATTTTGAATACCAATTACGAGAGCCAAGTTCATTTAATAGGCATTTTTCCTTTGTATTCCTGATTTTCGTGTTATAAAACTATAAAAAAACAATATAAAATGTAAATACACATTTATCTTTCATTATTAAATCCTGAATTTTAATTAACAAATAGTTTTTAATTTCAGAAAAATGTCGACGGGTATTATTGCAAATTTAAGCACTTCTATTAAGATAATATAAAAAAAAGTAAATTATATTTTTCAAAAGCAAAGTAGTGGTTGTAATATTAATTGTTATGTTCACCACTTTTCAATTGCAAACGGTTTTCTGTACTGAAGTACAAAATTGAATGCAATGTATTCCATTGCGAATATAGTTTTTTCGCTACTTTTTCGTAAGCCGGACACAAGCGAAAACTCAACCAAAGTACAAAAATGAAATGCAGATTTTGATATTTATACAATAAAATAAATAACTACTAAAATGAATTAGCTTTGATAAATAATCATACCAACCAAATAAGTTACGTACCTCGCTTGCGCCCAGCTAACATAAAACTTCAGTGTTTTTATTTTATAAATAAAGAATTTTTATTATTACTGGATTGATTAAAGGGCCGCGGGAACGCTTCCAAACACTCACGTTCCATTAGCGCTGGCCTCAACTCTTAACATTATAGGACGTACAAAGGAATACGTATTTTTTTTATTAAAAGAGTAATTTGTTATATTTAGTTGTAAAAGCATTGAATGGGTTAAATGTATAGCTCTCATTCTCATTTATCTTTACCCTGTGCCTATTGCCAAATACCTTGTATAAAGTGATCATACTGGAAGTCTTAAAATGCGTTAGGTCAATAACTTCTGACAGTACAGTCTACAAGGATGGAAAGTAAACAATAATCAATTTGAATTAAGAGTAATTCGTAATTTTTTTACTACTTTATCATACTATATTATCATTTCGTTATTTATAATTTCTGAAATTTACATCTTCTAGAATTAAGCTGCATTTTTGTAGCATATTATTGAATTAACTCATCTTGGCCTTGTATTTTTTCAGGTTCCCTCTGTTCACTGCAGTGTTCCGTATCTGCCGAGGAGAACTAAAACCGAGCGATTTTATCGATTGCATTCGCAGCCACCCGGAACACATGTAAGAACAATAAAAACTAACCGCTTCCCTCTGCATAGCTTCTAGAATAATCTAGAGCCTGTTTTACGTAGAATAGATACAGTAACTTATGTAAATAACTTTTGTTTTATGTATGTACACCATATTTATGTATATTTTACAGGGTGCTAGTACTTAGATAGCGGTTCTGTAATTGTGAGGTCGGATGTATAAGGGTCGGTTAAAATCATTGTACTTAGCCAGATAAATGATTATTTAAACATATAGTATTTGTATAACATTGTTAATGTGAATTAATGGTTTGTTACTTGTTTTTCTATAGTGTATACAGATCGTCTATTTATAGTATCGTTGTGTAAATTGCTGACACCTGTTGTAATCAAGTTTTATATGATGTTGCTAATATTAAACAGACCGATAGCCGGTTTATCTATATCGCTGTTATCCTATCAAATGAGCTAACAAATTCATCTACGTGGGGGTAGGTTATTGCGTTTTGTTTGGTAGCTACAAAGTAAATAGACGTTGAAGTGGTTATTTGTTGAGATAAAAAAATATTGATGTTGTTAATTCTGTTGTAGGTTGGTAAGTGCATACTGTTTTGTATACTGTTGCATATTACAGTACGAATGTTTGTATGTTATTGTATCTTTAACGCACATTTCTTCTATTAATCTATGCTGCACGTTCCTTTAACCAGAGTTTTATGTATGTCGATTAAAAATTATTAAAATTACAAAATCTTTTCATTGTTTTAGTTATACCTGGTGTTTTAATCATTTTAACTAAAAAAAGATATCGTGTATCATCTTAACTTATTTGTGTTGCCCGTTTTTGCTAACATATGCTTTTTACGTTTGCAGATTCGCCCCCAAGAATATCAGTATTTATTAATATATTTCATTTTATACATCTTTTTACATTTTTTATATTGTAACGTGCAGTGAATGTTAAAATAATCATGTTTTTTATTTTTCATCAGCAACTGACATTTACTGCAACAATTATTGAATGTTTTTATATGATTTTATGCTTATATTAACAACATTTATTGGGAATAATAAACCATATAAGGGAATGGCTGTCTATAATTTATTTATCTTAACCATAGTTCTTGAGCTAATCAATATTAATTTACATATAAATGTTTCATCACTTTAATTTTGAGTAGTGTTATAATGTTTTAACTAATATTCTAGGAAACAGCCGACGGCCAAATGTTCTCTGTGACCCGAATGAAGATTCACGTTCACGCCTACATCACCTTCATGTTCCACTGCACTAATGTTACAAAAACAAGCCACAACGGAATTTTTGCACGTTTATGCTTGCATTATATTTTAACAATATCCCTCTTTCATACATTTTTCCCTATATTTTTAAATTTAATTTTATAGTCTATAAGATAATAGATGAATTTTCGTTCGATACGAAAGTTAATTTAGCAATTTATTTATTAAATACAAAGAGCGAGCCATTGATTGCCACCTGAAAATGATACACATGTTCATGAAGAAGGTGGTGGCCATCAAGGAATTCAAAAGTGTTTTTTCCAGCTCACTGCTTGCCACCTATGTAAGAACTGTCTATGTACCTATAATGTTATACTATATAACATAGTGACTTCTATTAGAGGTTTTTTTTAAAGGCTTCGTTATGTCTGATGTGTTAAACATATAAAATCAGTTTTCTCAAATTTATACCCATTTTGTAGTGCATGCAAAAGCCACTAGCAATTTAATGTAATAACGATCATACAATCTGTTGTGTTATATCTAACATATATATAATTAATATCTGAATTCGAAAATTGTTTTTTTTATGTTTGCCATTACAACTGCATGAATTTTCAAAAATTATTATTAATAATTTAGTTGAGTTTCTCCATCAGTATAAAATTGTGATTTCTTCGAACTCACATGACAATTAGTTTGTTTTATTTAATCAAGCTATTGGTTCTTTAAACGTATACCATATGACATTTGCGGTTATTTAAGTGTTAATGTGAAATAGTGTAACTATTTTATTTAATAAGATAAAATAATGTGGTAATGGGAGTGACATTTATTACAAAAAAAAAGTTTATTTGATTATTACTTATTTCCGGCGGCTAATTAATGGTTTATTATATTTAAATGTTTATTTAAAATATTCCTTTCATCAAGTTATATAAGCGAAAAGATAAGTACATAATAAGAATTTATAAACCATACATTTTTAAATCACGGTTAGTCATTACTAGTCCAGTTGATAAATGTTTTAAATTAAGTTATCAGTGAAAAAAATTGAATAGTGGGTTTTTTTGTAAATATTTACAATTTTGTATCACTTACTTGCCAAATGTCTTATGCAAGTTTACTCATTTCATACTCATTGATTTTCATTTGACTGAAATTCATATAAAAAACAGAAGCCTATAATAGTTTGATAAGTGTTAAATTCCTAAATATTTAACCTGTTTTTTTCAGGATAAGAATAGTTAGAAAATCACATTGCTGTATATGCTAATATAATAATTGTGAGGTAAGGACTTAGAGGCTTCTGTTTTTGTATAATCCATGTTGAACCGCAGTCCAGTCTGTGTGTCTTATAGCATTTTTTTTATAATTATATACGATTTTCATAACCTGTCTATTATTTTAGAACGCCTACTATCAAAGTTTTGTTATCAAATTGCATCATAATAAAGTATTGCTCTTACTTAAAATCTAACAAAAAATGTGAACTTATGTCTAGCATAAACTTTAATTTCAGAAATTTTTGGATCATATTACAATCATATTTTTTTACATTTATTAGCTGAATCTAGGAGATTCGATTGTTTCCTACCGCAACGACTAGATATTTAAAATAGAATATGTGAATAATACAATGGGTAAGTATCCATTTTCAGTTACTAATTATAGACGTAACATTGAAACTCACTGAATACTCATGATCACTGTACCTTATACTATCACAAGTTTTTAAGGCATGGAATAAACTGTTTCAAAATATTTACCAACATTTTGACGATACTAATATATTAACCAGATAGAATCAATGTATCGCAAATTTTACCCCACTTTTGGAAGCTAGTGAAAGAACGGATGAACCATTTTCATCCGTTTATGGATGGTATGAAAATAGTAACGAAATTTAAATAAACGATTACACACGGCTCCTTTTTAAAATATTGTACAACAATTATTTATTAATTTTTTAACCTAAGCCAAAAACTTCGTAATTTTATACATCAAAGTTAAAAATATTGTTTTCTTTTTAATTCTAATTAATATTCTCAATCACACGTTATAAAGTTATCAGTTAAAAACACATCTCGTCTTCTTGATCGATAAAAAATGGCGCTCTTGATTTCTATATTGCTCGGTTTACGTATGTAAAAACGTATTTGTAACACCCCAAATTACAGGTTGAGAAGAAATAATTTAGAAGTCGTGGGGTGTTCTAATACAACCCAATTAAGAATGTCTCCTTGTAAGCGCACCGGTAGCTTTATTTACCTGTAGGACAGGCTTTGTATTTTATAGTATTGACTTTGTCTGGCCAATGTAGTATGGTATCCAGTCGCACTACATAGCAGTAGAACAATTTTATGCATTCTATTCATTGATAGTCAACATATTGACAAGTAAATCCTTAACAGAAGTCGAATAATCGCTTGTCACATTTCACATCTTGAACTCCATTCGTAAGATTAAACCAAGCAAATCTGTAAATAGTACTATAGAGACATTATTAAATAAACATATATAAATATACATATAAGTTGAGAATCCGAAATCGTTAATATTTAATAAATACTGCATAAATATATATTTTACCCCAGTGTTCTAACAAAGGGTAGGCTCTCCACAAGTGGGCAGACGACATAATTAAGGTCGCGGTAAGTCTTTGGATGTGGGCAGCGCAAGACTGGTCGTCGTGGCGATTTTTAGAGGAAGCCTATGCCTTGCAACGGGCGTCTATTGGATGAATTAAAAAAAAATTGCCATACAACTATTATTTTGAAAAACTGAAACTGTAAAAAAAGTAAACATTTACAATGGCGAATGTAATTGTTGCTAGTTGCAAAAAAGTAAAATAAAGTAGTAAGTTATATAAATGAAGCGTAATCTCCTGTAATTACAAATTTATTGTCATTAATTGTAAAAAACAAAATTTATACATAAAATTATTTAAATACATAATATTGAATATTAAAGGAATAACTGTTGTTTGAAAAAGATTTTACAAGAAGAGAAAACAAGTTCCTTCGAAAAGTATATGTAATTCATGTTGTTTGATTTTTTTCAGGGTTAAAGCCGGTATCCCGTAAACACAGTTTTGAAAAAATGCTACAATATTAACAAATATCGAATGACATTATTAAGTTTTAGATGAACAAATTTAAAAATATAGTCGTGTGAAAGTTGCAATATCTTGCCAAAAACAGTTTTGTAATAGTAACTTAAGTAAAGTAATCTAGCTTTCTATGGCAAACATCATTGTTGTGATTTTTTTTTTGGTTTGTTACTATATTAAGTAAACCTTTAATTATAAAGGCGTTAATTGAAGAAATTTACGAAATTTAATTAGGGTTTTACCGATGGCTTTTGGTAACTAATAGGTGGACGGTGGTGGTACGAATGCATGCAAACACTAATTGGACTATTTAATTTTTCAAATTCATAATTTTTGTTGCAAGTTCTTTTAATATAAAATTATTTTCTTTTTCTCGAGATAGATAGTCCTGTATATGTATAAAAAATTATATTATACTACAGTAACAATAAATATTTATTATCAGAGCTGCGTGCTAATAAAAAGTAAGCAAAAAAAAGTAAGTTTAGGTTATGTTCCTATTATATTTTAATTTATCATTTTAAAGTCTTACAAACATAATACACTTATGTATTGATTCCCACCTTCTTAGTGTATTAGTAAATAACTATCAATTACACTTCAGAGTAAATCACTAATTTTATTTAATCTGTAACAAGTTTATGTTTTATGTATAAAATTTCGTACTTTTGCTTATAATTTACAACGAGTTAATAAAGTTTTATTTAAATTTCAACTTAGAGACTTTAATCTTTTTTGGTATTGTATTCCTTAAAAATATTTAGTTTAAATATACCGCGATCTGGGAAATCCGCTGCTGCAATGCTGTATATGCACCTGTTTATTTTTAAAATTAACTTGATGGCACAAAATACTCTCGTAAACGTAATTATGCTGGTAATATTTCGGTAGATAACAATTGTGGTGATATTTACCTACTTAGATAGCCTGTAACGAGAGATCTAGCTTTGTAATGATAACATTTAGTGATCATTTGAACATTACATGTTTTTAGAAAGTAGATACATGTGGAAAATGTTTAAGAAATAAGGAAGGAACCTGTTTATGAGGCAATCGGGATTTAATTGTGGCTACTAAATCAGAAAATTAGTTGATTTGTGATGACGAAGAATCTAATCAAATTTTAACAAAATTTCGTATTTTTTTCTCAATAAAGAGACAAAAATATAAACTGTCGAAATAATTCTGGTGATTTAGTTTTTCTATCTTCTGGTGACTTGTTCTGTGAATCTCCCGCTAATGAAAAGTAAAAATAAAATAATGTACAATAGCTACTGCGTTTTATTTTTTTACAATGTATTAACTATCAATAAATTGCGATTTGTTGATGGTATATTTTTGATATAACCATTATAAAAATCTAATGCAGTTATTTCTTTTTTTCCTACTATTCTAAGTGATTTGAAATTAATATATTTTCTGTCACTACACAATATCCTTATTGAACTAGATTTTTCACAATATTGTATGCTGCCAGGTGGAATATCACTATGTTCAACTTCATCCACATCATATAAGAAAGCATTAAATAGTTTCATTTCTTTGTCTTTAAATTTGGTTTTAAGAGAATACAGTCCATATATTGCTCTGTATAAATTGTACACTTGTATTGCGCTCATTTCTGACCATTTAACTGAACCAATATTTTTGTTGATTTTTTTCGCTAAAAATATTACAAAGTTATTAGATGATATTCTAATCTTGATGTCATGATACAATAAAAAAAGTTTAATTTGTTCATACCATATGTTACTCCTTCTTCACTTTGTGGCTTGGCATTTTGTAAGCTTTGAGGCAAATGTTTTAAACATTCTACAAGCATATCTGCACCTATTTTTGACAGTTGTTCAGTTAATTCTGGCAATTTAATATCTTTCAAAACAGGCACTTCTTGTTGACTTATTATTTCACCTTTAAAATTAAAAAAAAAAATTATACCAAAATCAAAAACAATGGCAAAGGTTAAAAAAATAATTAACATTATTGAATTATAGGTGCATAAATTTTTAAGGAGTAAATTTATAGTTTATTTGCTATTAATTAATGTTCAATACATCCAAGAATTATTCCATACAGTGATTTATTATAATATTAGATGATTATGATTAGATAATGTATGTAATATTGTTTAGGTGTTATTAATATTTAAAGGAAACAAAATAAAATTTCATTATGAATATTTCATTTTGTTTGTTAATAAATTCCTGTACATGGCATGGACATTAGTTAAACAATTATTAGTTATTGTCTTTAAAAGGGCATATTATCTATTAAATAGTCTACTAAGGTCAACATGTAAAGTGTTCCATTGGATCAATGTTCAATGTTTTTTACAATATCTTTACAATCTTTTATGAAGTGTATGTAATATTTCCCAGGATAATGATTCAAAGACTTTCTGGGGTATACATATAATTTTTTCAGTAATGTTATTTTTCCTTTTAGTATAACCAATTAAAAATCGATTGATGATATCCACCAAGTGAAATAGAACTGTGCTATACAAAATTTTTGAACACTTCTGTGCTAAATCACATTAAATTATTTTATACCTTTAATTTGACTAGACTTTTTGTATTTTGACCAAATTTTAGACTACTGTTTACTAAAACTAAAATAATATTGTTTAATGGTAGGTTTAGATGTTGCAGTTATATGCATGTAGAAAGACCTACTGCCAGTTAATTATTATATTACTTCATGCAACAATTCTTGAAAAGTGATCAAATAAATTTCAATATAATAATAAAAAAATGTATATGGTAATAACATTTCCTGATGGATACTGCATAGGCCATATATAAATATTAAATCACTGTACACAAATTACAAGGGGGCTGCTAGTCAACAAATATTAATAGTGCTTTAGTAAAATTGGCACGAAATTATACAACCCATTAGTAGTGAATTTCAAAATGTGTCATTATTATGGAACACTTAAATTAAAAACTGAGATTATATCTTTGAATGCATATTTACCTAAAAGTAAAGATGTTATATCACTAGTCCCACTAATACAAGAGTGTTTAGTACATATTTACTATATGTAATTTTCAAACTGTTGTTTTTAAAAAAAATATACTATCTGAATGGATCAGTTGTATAGAACAGGTAGGTGTCTTGTTAGAGAAAGTGTAATAAAAATCTACACCTGAATGTATCATTATACATTCAGGTGTAGATTTTATAGATATAGGTACTCCTAAAATTTCATATTATTATTTTATATTGAAAATAGGGTTTTTGGCGCCAGCTTTGATAGTTGACTCTTATGATACCTTACATAATAAAAACACTAGTAATTATTATTTATTTGCTGCTTACCTATGTCAAAAACATCTGCTTTAATTTTCATGAGAGTTACTCCAGTAATTTGATCTCCATGTAATAATGAATAAATTATTGGCGCAGCACCTCTCCACCGAGGAAGTAAACTTGGGTGCACGTTAACCATACCGCTACAGATAAACATAATTTAAGAAAAAATATACAAATGAATAAAATAACATTACTAAGATTTTAATACTTACAGTGGAAATTTCTTTAGAATATCTTCCCTAATCAGGTGGCCAAAAGCAACTATTAAACCGATGTCGTATTCCCCAGGGTTTAAACTTTGCAAAGGCCATCTCAAAGTATTTATATTTTCTAAACAAGCATATTTCTCTATTATCGATTTGTTTTTAGAAGTATTTGCTGTTACGAGATCAAGACGGTTAATAATGCTTTCTTGTTTTCTAAAAATTAACGATGAGAATATAATTTTATACGCTTTAATGAACAATTTAAATATATTTAAGTATCTTACCGAAATTCATTGACTCTTCTTAAACTGTTAAGTGCAATATTGTCTGAACCAAAAAACAGTACGTTATAAGTTTTTATATCAGTGAAATATCTGATAAATTGTGTATTTTCTTTCAAAATTAACTTAAAAAACACTGGTGAAAGGTTATGAAGTCTAAAAGTCATATTTATATTTGACATACCATTATTGTCAGAAAGCTGTCAAATTGACATTTTGCTATTCGTTTTCTTAATACGATTGCTTTTTTAATTGCTATCTCTGGTTTTAATTTATAAGACTGTTGAATTTTCCATCCCTATTGCACCTTTCTTATAGAAAATTGACAGAATATATTGATATTTGTCATCGAATATAAGAATATTATCAAACTCATGTTCCACTTTATTATAAGTTATATAAATAATAAACTAACGTCTAATTTTGTTTAATACTAAAAGTTAACAATTTAAATTTCATGTTATATTTTAGGCCTAAAATAGGATGTAAATATTTTAATCAACAATAATATGATTTTAAAACTGACTTTCTCTCATGCCAGGTTAACGAGTTAAAAATGGTGAAATTGTAGTATGTAGTATCCCAAATCAAAACTCATCACGAGGTCTTTGAGCTTCGCTTCCTTAAAGAAACAAACACTAACTAACTAGACGGTCCAGAATCATCAGGTACCGCTAACAACTTAGGCCAAGGTCGTTGTAGCTTTTGTAGTTCGAAAAAAACCGTAAAACGCGTTACAACTTGCCTTACTTGCAAAAAATATTTTTGTTTGGAACACGCGGTTATGGTTTGCTCTTATTGCTATAGTAATGAATCTCAAGAGGATTAGATTTTATTTTATTATTTCTTGTTCTGTTATCTAGAAGATTTACGAAGATCTTTGTGTTATGTTGAAGAAGAATTTTAATCTTGGTTCATTTTATCTTAGTTTGTAAGAATAACTAATGTTTTTCAATGGCTGTTTCTGAAGACTGTGCAACAATAATAAATGCAAATAATTGTAAAAAAATGGTTTAATTTATTAAACTTATCCCTAACTTTAAATACAATATAAGTTTCCAATAGGTTTTCCCAAAAAATCAAAGTTACGGATTTTAAGGTTTCTGTTACACCGTGCGCGGGTACAGGAAGGTTAATCCTTTTCATATCCTCTCTAATGTTAAAATAATAACTTGAATAGTACAACTCGAAGTATTGTGATATTAAGGTAGTAAGATTCCGTAAAATACAAGACAATGCTGAATTTACGCAGATAAGATAGGAATTTATTAGGATTTATACAAGTAAGGAAATTTACAAAGGAACAGAGGCAGCGATGTCTATTTAATACATATTTTAAAGACGACAAAAAAATAGTGCAAGTCACCATGATCTCTGTAACTAATTCATGATCTATAAAATAACGTTTAGCTTTTTGGCACTCAAAGCATCATCGGATCGATTAATTACAATTCCGGATTCTTTGAGTTAAAAAGTAATCTTCCGGCAACTTTGAATATCCCAATTGAAATAAGTACACAGTCTTTATTGACAAAAAAATATTACAGTAAATTGATAATGTTATGCTAGAGGTCTCTCCCATATCTCTCCACAGCTAGCGATTATGCGCTTTCCTTATCCATGTACCTCCTGTTTTTGTTTAGATTAAATTTCGTATTTGTAACTTGCCTTAAGTTGGAACATTATCATAACCATATTGTAACTTTAACTGTTATATCGCATCCCTACAAAATAAATCAGAAAACTTAGTAGTTATTAATTCTATCTCCTTTAAAAGAAATAGGGGGCATAAGTAAAAGTGTCTTTTTTAATTTTCAAGACATTTTATTACGAAGTAAATAATATATTACAATATTTTTAATAAAAATAAAGCTAAAAACAACAAAACATGGACGTTCTGAGAATAAGTACATCATTACAAAAATTTCTTCTTTTTTAACATTTTGCTCTAATACTGATTTTTATTTAATTAAACACATATTCTATAGAGTAAAAAGTACTCTATATGGTGAATATATATACATACCTACTGTGCAAGTCGAAGAAAATATTTAATAGTGAATATCTCTATTGGTTTTATTACCCACGCCTGATTCCATCTAAGTTTACAAAGTGTCATGTATCGTATCATTTGTCTGTTGTAGACGCTATATTATCTGGTAAAACTCTTTCAAGATAACTTACTAATTATAATTTTTGGAAAATTGGATATAGATTTTTAATTTTATTATTTCATTTAATATTCCAACATGAATTTTTTAAACATCAATACGTTAATAAATAACATCTATAGTGACTAGGTTCTACCCGTGACAATAAAACAAGTTAAAATCTGTAGACAATAATTTTGAAATAATACTAGTTTTCTATAAAAATGTTTGTCTACCGATCATCATTTTATAATGCAAAGTACAACAAAACATTACAGGACACCTTTATTTTATTCACTTCCTCTTTCAGTAGACTTTCTTTTAAAGCTTCGTTTTTTTGAAAACTGCGGTTTTGTATACCATGAGGGCGGACTAATAACACTGTCTTCAAAACTTTTCAAACTAATACTCCTTTGAGAATCTTCGCGTTCGGATACTTTTGATGATATCGTTTCTAAATTAGAACTAGTTTTTTTTATTAAACCTGGTTTGTAAGGAATGTCTTTCATTTCAACAATTTCTACATCCGTGTCGCTCAAATCTCTGCTTGGTCTATGCATACGGCTGGAATCAGTGTAGTATCCGGTTGTCCTTAAGGTACCACTCATGCGCTTTGATTTATCTCTATATATTATTTTTTGTAACTCTTTACGAAATTTCGGGTGAGTTATAATATAAATAAATGGATTTATGCATGCTGCTGTCTTGCAAAATAATGCCGGTATCATCGAAGCAGTTGGGGTTATTAAATGCTTCTTTCCGAATATGCCTAAAAGCGCCACAATTGCGTAGGGAGTCCATGATATAAAAAATAACGCTATAACCACTATGACCAATCGTGCAAGTTTTATTTCTGCCTTACGTTTCGCCTTTTCTTTTACATGTCTGGATGACAGTTTTTCTTCCTGATTTTTAGTCGTAATGTTTCTTTTACATATGACTACTTGAAGAATGCTTGTGTAACAGAAAGATATTGTGCAAAAAGGCATGAGCCAGGCAGCGCAGAAAAATATAAAAATAAAGTAACGAGGTCCCATTTCTTCAGTAAGATAGTCGAAACTGCAGCTTGTTAAATATCCTTCCGGCACATAGTGTCCATAGCCGATATCTAAAGCGGGGATAACGGAAAAGAGCGCTGCGTAAAACCAAGCTCCAACTGCAAGCACTCGTGCCCGGATAGCAGTGAGGGCTCGTAAAGGTTCCAGTGGACGCACAACTGCCCAGTAGCGATCCAGTGCTATTGCAGTGAGCGTTGCGATGGACGTTGTTCCAGTTAAACCACCAAGAAAACCATATATTACACATCCTGCAACAGTAAGACATATTCTATTAATAATTAAAAAGACCTCGTTAAATGATAACAATCTATCGGCAAAGCTTCGATTAAAAAACCATAATTGACTACTATAACGAATGTTAAGGCTGTGATAAGTGGAAAATTCTATTAAAATGAAGCAGCGTATTTACGATTACAAATATGTCTTTAAATCTTTATATAAATTGATGTGATTGACGAAAACCTTTCCAAAGTCATTTAATGTTACATAATTAATTTGATTTTTACTATATATTTTATATTCTGACTTTATTTTCGAAATCGAAATATTAAAATGGAAAATTATTTGTCCTTACCAGGTTTTCCTAACGCTGGCCCGAAATTGAACGAGTTGAAAATAAAAATGGGCGTTTTAGCGAGCATTATAAAGTCACTGAGAGCGAGATTAGCGACGAGGATGTTACCCGGTGTACGCAGAGTTCGACATCTGTAACATAAATAATTTGTTCCCTTTATTCTTTTTTTGGCAGAAGAACTACTTTTGATTCACATATTTTTTTTTATTAATGATGGATGTATCTTAACACGTCTTCGTCGTCCATCACAAGTATCGATAATGAACTGCATTTGATCTAATTGAAGTTATACTGATAGCCGATTTAGGCTTTGTGCAGCTTCATTGATATTAAGCGTACGGAAATAGAGATCCGTGACCTGAAAATTTACTCTGGACTGTTTTATTCTAGTTATATCGATGATATTCCTGTAATGAGGGACTATATTTATATATATGTATATATATATATATATATATATATATATATATATTGTAGTATAGTGTAGTGAATGAAGTGTTATAGGTTTGCAAAGCCTGGACTATTCAGTGGTGAGGGGAGACACGGGCCTCATCTGACCACGCTCGCTTGAAAGCAGGCGAGATACCGAACTATTTAAATTCTTGTATTTCTGTTCATTGTATTGTTACAATGTTTCTCTTGTAGATGAATTTTCATTGATATTTATTATACATATTAAACAATTAGACATGAGATTTATATATATATGTAATAGTGTTAACGAACTGCTATTGTTGTAATTACAACTATTATTCACAGGTCCAACTGAATAAAGGCCTTTTCTGTAGATTTTCAATAGGACCAGTGGGAAGCGACCTGCATGATGCGTCTTGTAACGATCTTAATCAGGTTGTCTGTCCACTTTGTGGTTGGATGTTCTACGTTGTGCTTTCCAGTCCGTGGACTTAGCTCTAGAACATCGAGGCCGTAGTTAGTAATTCTGATGTTAGTTGGTCGTACAGTGCACGCAAATTCTTACTTATAATAATTACTCTTAAACCAATAAATGTTAAAAATTAATAGGAAATAGTCTTAATACAATTTAATCATGTTTTTTTTTAAATCGGACTGAAAATGTTACTTCCTTTTCTTCTTTATATAAAACATGTTTGATAACTTTAAAATAATATAAGTATGCTTAATAAATAATACGTATTTAATTTGATGACGAGTGTTTGTGTGCGTACATAAATCATTGTGTATATTTCAATTATCATAATTAAATTTAATTCATTATTATTCAAAATCATTGATAAATTACTAAGATTGCATCCGACATTGTCTTAATAACTATGAATAAAGTATAAAAATACATCGAGTGTGTTAAGTACGTACTTACGGTAATTACATCGAATTACGTTAAAATTAAAAATTATTTGTCTTGTTTGTAACAAAGAAGTATCAATTCAATTCGAAATTCATATTATAACTTTTAATCATAATATTTACTTTTTTGTTATATAACCTCATATTCAACTGTTGACCATTATCAATAAGAATAATTTAAGGTTACGTCATACGGTCGAACGAATCTATTATTTGGGTAAGAATATGGGGGATATGTTAAGTAAGTACTCACATAAATGACATACACTTAATATTAAACAATGTTAGAACAATATAATAAGAAGTGAAATCCTTATTTTTTTATCACCGACAAATGCTATTTGCCCGTTGGATAAAACTTCGCCGGTTACGTTAAGAGAGTTTAGTGTAAAACTCTTTACATTGTCTAAGACAGGGCTCCCTGGAGAGCACCAACTCTACTAGATTGGGAGACTGCTGAGGTGCTCGGTCACGTAGGTGACCGTCATTAAATGATGATACCGGAAACGTCGAGATGGAACTTCACTCGGGTTGATATTTGATACGTGCTTAGTACTCCGATCCGAGGGTGTCAAAGAGATTCGGATTAAATTTTGTTGCTTCTACCACCAAAATATGTTCCGATGATGGCCACCTAAGAGCTCGCGCCTAGAATGAAGAGGTGACAAGTAGGAATGCTTATCCCTGTAGCATTTTGTTACTGTTGTTATAAATTTCCGTAATGACGAAATTGTTTACTAACATTTTTTAAAATAAAATTGCCGTTTAAAATGTAATGTTAATATTTTGCGCTCGTCCTATCAAAACATTTACCTTATTTAATATTATTAATCAAATTTTCTTCTCTTTAAAGTAATAAGCAAAGTTAATTTTAAGTTATCCTGCCTTCGTATTCCCAATGTGTGTTTATCCTTTGAGTTATTGCTTGTGGTAAAATAATTTTCTTTATACGTGGTGCGAATTTCGGTATTTGTAAGATTCAAATATATTTATAGCGTTTACACGTATTCTTTATTGTTGATTTATGTTAAGTTTACATAACACTCACACACGTATCTCATATATCCGTGGTATCTTTTTAGTTGTTAAGGGTACACATAGCTCTAGCTTCTGTGAAAATAATGAATACTTTAAATTAATTTCGTAAAAGTGGAATTTTTATAAATCTATATATGTGGGAAATGTCTTTCTACAAGAAAGATTTAAAGACGTAGATGGGTCCAAAATGACATAATTTAAGGGATATCATTGATTATTTTTATAAAATACGCTTAAAAACACCAAATGTGCTTTTAGCATTAAGTAATATTTATTTGTAATTTGTTATTAATTTATGCTTAAATAGTTTATTATGTATATGATGATGAAATCTGCTTGAGTCGGTCTTGTAGTGTTATTATCATGTTTATTATCATTATGGTAGCAATTGTTTTCTCTGGGAAATAAAGAACAATACTTTAATTTATTTTAATTCTTGGGTATTGTAACATTTAAAAATTAACATTTAAAAACGTGCGAAACGAAGTAATTATGTATTAATGTTTTGAATTCTGATATTGGATGTACCGTGTAACATTCTTTTATTTTTCCGTTCTTTTTGAAACATCTTTTACGAATAATTAACTATATAATATCCTCAGAAAGGGGATACCTAAAGTGGGCGGGGCATATCGCTTGTGGAACCGATGACTGTTGGACCGAAAGGTTCTTGAGCTACGACTGCGTGCTGGTAGACGCGGCGTGTGTAGGTTCCTTACTATGTGGACTGACGTCATAGTTAACGCCGCGGGAAGTCACTGAATGCGGGCATCGTGACGATCTTTGGAGAAAACATACCTCGCAGTGCGTGTCTATCGGCTGACATGATAATGATATTCACCTAAGCTAAATTAACTTTAAGATGACTTTTAATTAAAATACATATTTTATTTTTATGAAATCTTCGTCAAATATTAATAAATAAAAAATGTTTTTCTAGTTAATTCGTATATGCCGTTCAAAGCAATAAAATTGTTGTAATATCGTTTCCGTTTTTATTAAGTCGACGTTTTTCCTTATGTTACCTTTTCAATTTAGCTAATGTACGTGCATATGCGTTACTTAAATATTTATAACATCTTTTGCTTGGTAATATTTATTTAAATGATATAAATATATGTATTATAAAAGATGATTTGAGAAGGCATAATTGTCAGCGAATGGTAAATTTTTCTATACGTGATAAATATGTTCAAAATGTTTTAAACTTCTGATAATAAATTTAAAAGTCCTCACTAAATGACACTAAGAATGTGATTCTATTTGTTTTTATCTTATTATTTTAGTGTTATTGTACCAAATAGACTAAAAGTTTAATGTTGTACATTATTTCATATTTCTTATGCAATTTGTATGCGAAGCATGCATACATTAATACGACGAAGTCTTTAAAGCTTGGGAGGAACGTGGGATACAAAATATGACATTTTATTACATCCGTTGTGCTCGCATCTTATGACTGTTGTGTGGTGAAATTTTGATGACCCGTTACTGCCAACAATTAAAAGCGTTGTCATTGATAATGTTCTTAAAAATGTAAATGTATATAATAAATGTAAATGTAAAATGTAACATGCCCCGTTTATATTTTTTAGCAAATCAGAACCAATATTAAGACTTTTAATAGATATTTAGTTCAGTAAATGTTTGATACCTTCTGGTATTAAAATCTTTAAAACTGTTTAAAAATTATGTTATAAAATAAAGTATGAGTAGGTAACAAAACAAAGTGGCATTAGGCCAGGATATGTAACGACTTCGAGATTTTTAACATAATAAAAAAGATATAGTATTTTAGAATTACTGCTGTCTGCTTACATCGAGTCACCCATTTTGATTCGAATAATACAAATATAAAAATGAATTTTAACATTATACGATATTATGGCTGTCTGTGCTATAATTAAATGACTACTGTCCTTGCGACGCATTTAAATACTGTTTGTTTATTGACCTTCTGTCCACTAGGAAATTACATTATGATTTGCACTGAACTGGATTTTCCAATTATTTTGTAAAAATGAATTAAACATTACATATATCTCAATGTTATTTTACTGTATAAGTAATAATATTATAAACAAATGTTAACAAGAGCATATTTAGAAATATGTTAAAAATATTTTTCGTAATAATATTTTATTTATATTGCACAATTTTATGAACGCTGCCATCGGTTACAATAGTGGTTATACTGCTATTGTGATACTTAATATGTTGATTATACTGACCTAAAATACATGTAAAGAACCATCATGTTTCCTGAACATCCAACTGCTAAAATGGTTATGTATATGCTGCCAAGAGCGTAGTGAATATGTGGCGATGGGGGGGAGAATTGTAGCCAATGGGGATTTATTATTAAAAGGTATTCATCAGAAAACCATCCATAGTGCCTCCACAAATATACTGGCCATTCTTGTTTGAATCTTGCTACTAGTGACAAATTTGCTGATACTTCAAACGTATCACTTCTTTGAACGAAACCTCTTTTCCATCGTAATTTTTCATAACTGTCCTTTACATACACGAACACTCTTTTTATTCTTCTCCTTTTCTTCCACTGTTTTAACCTCTTCGAACAACGCCATAAGAAATCACCTCGGCACTTAAGCGGATTTATATTTTCAAACGGATTAATTACGGGGTACTTTGAAATGTTTACTTCCTGAACATGACTTACGTCTTTGTGTTCCCCAGAAATAGTATTCACATTAACACATCGCGCAAACAAAGAAACAATTATTATGAGCTTTAATATCACAGACATTTTATTTTTACTGTTCGTGCAAAATTTAGCGGAACGGACAGAAAAGTAGGAGCACAACCATCCGCGGTGCTTTCTCGAACAAAATGTTACAGAGATTGGCTCGGGCTCACGGCCGCCGCCTGGATGCAGCAAAATAAAAGTTAACCAGCATTTATATAAATATAAAACAATTTTCTTCTTCTATGGCAAATTTGGACTTTGTACTTTCATAATAATATTTTAAGCATTTCAATTTAATACAAATATTTCTTTTAATAAAAATATTATACAATGGAGCTTTGCATTTTAACGAGAGTTGAAAATGATCACAGTGAAGTGCTCTTTACGAAAGACGAGGTGGTGAATTCGTTATTGATAAATATGCGATTGTATAAGTGACGGTAGCCCGTAATGCCCTAGATACTATATTGCAATATGAAATGCTTTTTAGAACTAACAATGTTGAATCCGATAAACAAAATATAAGTTACATATTAGTCCATAATGTTGGTATATACAGGTGTTCATTTTTATATCAATTACATATAAATCACAAATAACACTAAATTTATTACATAATATAAAATACACAACATTTTTTATGAATAAGCCGCGTTATACACCGAATCACGTAGTTCCGTGTTGCCTGCCTGATCTGTTTCCTGATTATTTTATTGAAAATGTCACATTATACATTTGCCCTTTACGTCTAAAAGTCAGTCCTTAAAATGACAAGTATATTTATTTGTATATTTTTGCTAACGATTTTGAAATTAAACAATTCTTGTAGTTTTAAGTTCAAATATTGAAAAAAATATATATTGTGGTTTTCGTTAAATCCAAATTCATTAGACTTGGGGTGTCGTATAATAAAAGCCTACGTTTATTAAAAAAAAAAACCTCGTTATAAGTGTATACTGTATTTTGCGCCGATAATGATATATAGGCAGACACTATTATTGGGACTATCGGTGGACACTAATTTGTTTTATTCATGAGTTATGAAAAAAATAAATTATGTGTGTTGTTAAATTATTTTTTTATCATTTTGTTTTTAATTTGTGTTACAATTGATTTCTTGTATTCGGAGCATGTTTAGTGTTTTTAACCTATCCGTATTTTACAGCTTTATCGAAGTAAGTGCCTGAGATTCCTGAATCTGTGAACCAGAAACAAATGACTAATAACTATGTTATTTAAGGAAAAGACAACTTTCGTACAAAGTAAGCAAACGATACTATGCTGCTATTTAATATTAAATAATTTTCGACTTATACTATCACTTGTTACTTGACATAATATTTTAATGTTGCTCAGGTATTTTAATATTTTATCAGTAGGATATTTGAATCTATATTTACAATAAGTAAATTGCTACGGTATTTTAATGCTAAATAAATATATTTTTTTTTTAAATTCTGATATTTTTGACATGTAATAATACATAATACATTATACTTACCTGAAATACATCAACAATACAACGACATTGCCCCAGCCGCCCAGTGTGCAGAACAACAAATACATACTGGCTAACGCTGTTTGCCTAGTCGCACCCGGAGGCGGAAATTCTAGCCAATGTTCATTTATTACTTCCAAATAATCATCAGAGAAGAAACCATATTCACGCCACTTCCATATAGGCCAAGTATTTTTGAACTTAGTAATCAAGTAAATGTGTTTAATCGCTTTGTCGTCAGTAACATTTTTTGTCTCATTTACGTCCGTTAAATTATTTTGTCTTATTGTGCTGCTATTTATTAATGACTCATCTCTTTTCATTCGATTAAATGAAGTGAATTCCGCATAGTCAGATAAAATCATTTCTTTTGTAGTGTAAAACTTATTACTACTTTTTTCAGCGTAACATAAACTATTCAATGTTATTAAAATATATATTCCTAACATGGTGATACTTTTCATCTTTTCATTTAATTCACGTGTTGTGTCTTCAAGTTCTTGTTCTGTTATGAAAATTTTTACGAAGATGCATGTCAATGTATAGAAGTGACCAAATTGTAAAGACTTCGCGGGCGACCCAAGGGACCTCTTTGGAGCTATACATAAATTGGATTAAATTGACTTGCTTTTGGCGAAGCTTATTTAGTTGATTCATGTTCATCATTATCCGAATAAAGTATGTGCTCCTACAGATATTGCCAAAACAGGGATAATACTGGGAATTAAACTGAGGGTTAGACTGGAAAAGTATTTTCTTAATTAACAGTGGCCTGGTGGAGGCAGAGAGTTTGACCAAGCCTGTCGTTCCGTATTTCTATTGAGCTTACTTTGGAGGCAGTTACAGAGTAGGCCTGGTGTACTGTCCTTCTTTCTGTGTGCTCTTTATTCTTTATTCTAGCAAGCTTTTATTCTCAAGAATATTCAGAGGAACCCAAGTGACCAATTACCTACGAATGAAGGATTCAAACAAAATAGGTAAATAGCTGAACATTCTGGATTAAATTTAGAATATCGCCAGACTAACTGATATAATAACCGACTGGAAATGATCTTCGTCATTGAGCCACCCGCTTTCTATGTAGCTCGTAAATTGTGATTTCTTTGGAACGTTTCTTCGTTGATGTTTGATAGAAAACCTAGCATTTCATTAGTATTTAAGGATCACCACAAGGGAATCAATGTGGAAGCATTTATGAGTATTAAAAGATAAAGATTTTTTCAAAATGAAATTGAGCTTTCCGCAAGAGATAAGCGAAAGACAATATATTTTATATCAATTATCTTTATTGCGAATCACTTGGTAAACATCGTAAAGGTTATTTTTATCAAATATTTCTCTGCTAAAAACGATCTTAATGCTATAATCTCTAAATCAAGCTTTATATTCTACAAGAGGACAAGAGGATAACTTTTATAAAAAATTACAATTGTATTTCATTCAATGCAAACCAGGTGGATAAGGTGGAATTTTGGCCAATGAATGCGAGTTTTTTTAATTTTCTTTATAAATTATGTTGTGTGTATATATATATATTTATATAAATATATATTTATATATATATATAAATAAATAAATATATATATATATATATTTATATATATAACTGATACATATGTATTATTTTTATAAATTTAATTTTCTTTTTGAAGCTGCTATTAGCAACAAAATTACATGTTTTTTTATGGATTACTTTTTATGGTCGTACTAATCTTAATGATATTACGCGCGAGGGACATCCTTTAATAATGACTACTGAAACTAATATTGAAGTTGTGACATGATCAAGTTTAAATAAAAGAGTTATGTATCAAAAATTTGTCTAAGCTTAGGCTTTGGCATGAGTTAAATAAAAAATATCTTATATTATTGTTTACGAGTTAGGAAGTTTTGTTTTAGATTGATACCTCATGCCCAAAAAACGCGCGTCGCATTGATCGTTGTCGTGAAATAATTGACAATGCTAAAAACAGCATTTGATGAATCGGCTTGAAATGCTGTGTTTGACAATATCACAGGTGACAAAACTTGAATCTATTGGAAAATACCATGAGCACTAATATTCGTTAGATATTTATGAAAAGCTAAAGAAGGACAATAGCTCATCACTCCTAGCGTCGCCTAGCGTCGCCTAGTGTCGCCTAGCGTCATCTAGCCTCGCCTAGCGTCGTCTAGCGTCGCCTAGCGTCGTCTAGCGTCGTCTAGCGTTGTCTAGCATCGTCTAGCGTCGTCTAGCGTCGTCTACCGTCGTCTAACGTCGTCTAGTGTCGCCTAGCGTCGCCTAGCGTTGTCTAGCGTCGTCGAATAGCTACTGCATTAAGTGTATGACACTGTTTTCTGTGACAGTGACAGTCTGAGCCGAAGTCCCCACTCGCAGGCGCTACGGCCCGGTAGTCCACAGCGTTCGCCTAAGCATAAGTTCTGCAGCCTTCTAAAGGGAAGAAATAAATAATGTAAGGGTCTGACTCAAGGGTTCCCGTGTGCACATGCGTGCTAAGCTATTATAAAAGATCTACGTCAAGCGCCCTCGGCACCCATCACCTAACTTGTGAATAACTTGCGCGTTAGACGTAATCGTTCTGTACGGTTAAAGTGGATTTTACATATCCTTACTATTCTTCATTTGAAATTAAAAAAAAAGCATTATTATCCAAAATATAAATATTAGCCGCGGACATAATATCTATATTTTGAAAATTTCTTAAAAAAGAACTCATATACTTTGGGCTTAGTACCTTGCCGTTAATCATCGTGCAATATGCAATTTTGGTTCATCTATGTACACTTCAAAGAAGTCGTTCGTGGACACTTTATTACATCTCTGTGAAATTGTAAATCAATATCATGAAAGTCTGATATATTTTGAATGCCAATAAGAAAGATAAAATACCCACTCTGGAGGCTAAAACTCGCCTCCAAATCTTAATTGAACTATGGAGTTAAAATGTTTTTAATTTTTCCGCATAACTGTTTATGAAATAATAAATGTGAATTATTCAAATAGTGCATACTACATTAATCATTCACATGTTTCTATTATGGATTTTACTAGAAATGTAACGCTATCTGTGGGCACCCTGTAAGCCTGTTATTATAATATCAGACCCATCGTAAATTCTCGTCTTCGAGATTTTCTTTTCATTATCCTCTTGGAGTTTAATAAATATAGGGATCGTAAAGAAGAGTGTCTTGGTACAGAAGCGACCGAATATGCATTTTTCAATCAATATCATAATGGCGGCGGCGAGCAAGATCATCCATTGATTTGTCCATTTAATCTAATTACACTAATTCCATCGACCTTGCGGCACGCTTTTTTAATGCTAACCCAATCAATCAATTTACTCTTTACCCTATTTATTTCGAAATTTGATCATTTTAGGTAGATATAATCAATTTTAGAATATTTATGTTTAGTCTGTATACATATGATAAAACGGTTTTCTTTACCATCATTGAAGAAGGAGAGGATTGAAAATGTTTATCGATTATAGTGTTCACTCAGGTATGTCAAGAGAACAGTTCTCAAAAAGCTAAATTTTATAGGAACTAGAATCAAACTGGTACATGGTAGAGGGTTTTTAAGCGATAATAAAGCTTGTGAGGGTAAAACTTATTGTCTAATTACTGGATAAATGATATATGAAAAAGTCATAAATAAAAAGGCCTAACTGTTATAGTTGAAGGCTCTTCTCAGACTAGAGCTTGTAAGTCTGAGAAGAGCCTTTTTCATATATCATTTATCCAGTATTTAGACAATAAGTTTTACCCTCACAAGCTTTATTATCGCTTAAAAACCCTCTACGCTGTTATGGAATTCTGTTGTTCTGTCTGTTCATTATATTGTCTAAATTTTTTCAAGTTTCTGCCGAATTTTTTTTCATAAGAACCTACTACAGAGTATTAGAAAAGTTATAAAAATATGATGAATCAAATCCGCTTTATAAAGTTGTTCACAGGGGAGTGATTTTGTTATTTTTATAAACAGGGTGTATGGTCGTAGGTATAAAAGCTTTGAAGAAGTAAATGTATAGCTCATTTGACAGCATCACACCACACCTATTTCCAATCACCCTATACGGGGTATGTAAAGTGATCACTTCGAAATATTCCATTTATTTTTCAGAATGCGAGAGGCCAATAATTTCTAGCAGTACAAAGTCTTCAGGGACGGATTGAAGAAGAGATAAAGAATATCAGAGTGCTTAAGGTATCTAGTTTTAGTCTCTTTACAATAACTAAGTTACAGGTTACCAGAGAACAATATTTACAAGTACTCGGAGAAACTCTATGGAATAAATGTACCCAGGGTTGTCGCTCGAGACTGGTTTAGCAGACTGGTACGAGGTTGTCTTCGAAGTTCAAATCACGCCTCGTGTGTATGTTAATTAATTAACAATATCGTATTATTTGGTCGTTGATTCATTGCAATATTATTTGACAAACCACAGGAAATCATTTTGTGAGGCATTGCGAACATTACTATAAATAACAATCATTATAGACATTGGATTTTAGATTAAAAGACAAGCACTTAACCCATTTTCCGAAACAGCAGACTATTTGTTATAGTTCAAAAGGAACCGGTCGAGATTATTTCAAATCGAGTCTCTTACGATTCTTTCAAAATAATTTAATAACAGCGATGGAAAGATTATTAGGACCGTATCAAAAGTGCTATCGATTAGGCGAGACTTGGCTTTGTGCCATCAGCAGCCATCACAGAATTTTTACTCGCATTATAAGGACATAGGCGCTTTCATAGTGTTATCAGTCCTCGGTACGTCACATGAGATTTTTCTCTAAACTTTCTAGGACAGGCGAAAAATATATCCGTCGTAGCTCTGTTTTTTTTTTCACATTTAACACATATTCAATCAATCTTGCAATTCGTCATTTGCCGCGCCGTTTTCAGTGGCATAAAAACCATTTCTATAACACAATAATCCATTGAGGTCGGTTTTTTCAGAGAGCGGATCTTCGAACGTGACGAAGACCGTTAGTTGTCCTCCCTAGCAAAGTTTTTTGCATCCTTCATGTGTTGTGTCGAGTTGCTGAGTCCCTTTCAGATAATACGAGGAAATCTTACGGGCTTTTGTTTTGAGTCAGTGTTCCTATATCGAAACTGATAAAAGTAAAGTAAATTAAAATGTTAATCTAGTAGTTTGCTGTTCTTGTTTTTTACTGTATAAGGAAAATAAAGGACTCCTTTGTGATGTAATCGACACCAAACAACATAGGCCAGTATTTTTGCCACTTTGGCAGTCGGTGGGATGTTACTAAAGAGCTGTGCATTTAATGCATTTCCCGTTAAGCTACTTTTGCTTGTCAAAAATCGGTAAGTATTCTCATACTTTGATATTCGGTCTGCTACCATAAATTCTTCGTGTTTATGTTGCGTCAAGCTGTTGCAACCGATATTGTCAGCAAGTGGGAATATCCGAAGCAAGATATAACCGATACAATAATTTCCAAATCCGGTGAAACAGTAGAATGGAGCGGCCCGAACCAAGCCCCGGGGGCCATCGAGCTGCGAAAGAAGTTTTATAACAAGCGCCCTCTGCGCCCTGCCGCCTCGAACCCGTGCAATTTGTAAATGCTACTTTGACAGCAGAGAAAGTTAAAAAAAAAACAAATATACGATATTTTGTTATATCAATCGATCTTAGTAGATTTCAAATTTTATTTTTGCATTTACAAATGACCATTCTTGCAACTTTATATACATTTATACACAACTACACTAATTTTAGTTATGACATCAAAAAAAATTTTCAAGGAGATCAACTACTTGTTTAGGTCATATTAAAACAAAAAGCATGAAATCAAACGACATGAAAGCGAGAATAGTTATACAACTTTCGATATATTTATTAAAGATATTACATTTTTAGCCAGAGAACAAAATTTAACCTGTCTTCCTTGTGGTTTTATAATACTGTGCGAGATGGCGTTTCTATATACACGTTAGTTTCCATCGATGTCAATAGATTACGCTGCTGAAATTTATTTTGGTAAGTTTTTGATTTTATTGCAGACATTTATTAATGTAAGGTGATTGTTTTGATTTCTTCATGGCTCCTTCAAACAGCAAATTTATTGTATTAACAAGTTAAGACAAATAAAATGTATAAAATAAGATTTAAACGCAAATAATAACAAAAAAAGTAATGCTAATTTGTTTGCAATAAAATAACTAACGTAGTCATTATCATGTATACATACACTATGTACTTATACAAACACGTAGCTAAAGATGTCGCCACACTGTTTCTTTTAGTTGTTTTTATCACTTGTTTGATTGTAAATGATTTTACTCGTCACACGAACAAGTTTAATATAGTTGTGTTTTTACGAAATTGGCCAATATAAATCGCGAAAATCTGGTGATATACTATTTACATTTATAATTTTGTTGACTATATAAATTATTATTAATATTATTGTGCTATTTGTTAGACTGTTGTAATGTAACATTCTAATGTTTTATTATGATTCAAAAATATTTATGGTAAAAACTAGAACAGGTCAAAGATTTAAAGCACATCATTAAGGAACAATTGGAGCTAAATGATAATTAAATATTTGAATATTACACGTGTACAGCAAAAATCACTACAAATAAATATAAAATATAAAACAAGACGTAAATTCAAACAGACATAATATAAAGCTCGTAACAACTTATTTCTTGATAAACTCAAGATATTTTGTACAACCGAGTTAAGCAATAGATTATTGAGGTTAAATGAGATAACGAAGAAATAAAAAAAACCCTTATTACATTATATCATTCTTTCTTTTTATTAATTCAATGTTACAGACAAATCCCTGACTGCGATCATCTAACGTCAAGTGGCCTTCGTTGATAAGTCCAGTAACAGCCTATTCACTCTTATCTTAAAAAACACACACGTCCTGTATGGACGGAAGCGTAAAATTTTCTACTCTTTTGCTTCACGCATCAAAAACGACTAAGCAAGTATGAGAGAAATATCCACAATAAAGGGATTGATGCCTGACGTGCGTTGAAACGACTGATGATTAGAAAAGTTATGGTGAAGTTAAGTCCATTGATGGCAGATATTTTAAATAAGTAAAATAAGATTCTCTTTTTGTTTTAACTCTATTATGTGAAAAAGCTTTAAAGCGGGTGCACAAGGAAGCTTTTATTCTTATAACCCTCAATCCCTCATTGTTCATCACGATGTCTCTGGAAGTATTAAACTTAAGAACTTGAATTTCGGTTAAAATATTTCTGTTATAGAGAAAAACTCAGCTAAGAACGTTTTTTTCGAAATTCTATCTGCAATAGGGGTCGAAGGGTCGTTCATTAAATTCGTAAAGCAGGCGATGGACAACCAGTTATATATAAAGTAGATAGGAACATTTTCACTAATTTTCTATTTTATTGGAGGATGCATCGAATTTTATTTTATTTGTTTTCAGAAATCAGTAAACAAATGTTAAACAATATTTGAATTTATTTTGCTGAATGTCGCAAACCATTTCTATTATTTCTGTACTGTAAATACTTTGCGCATTGTCACAACGCTTTAACATCGCATTCATCGCAATCTGTCTTAACTAGTCTTTGCCGTGAGTGCTTCATTAAATCACCAGCTCTGCGTTAAAACCTTTTCCATTATTCGCGAAGTTGCCGGAAGGTAAGCCATGAATTATGTTTTGTTCATGTGCTTCAACAGAAAAATGACTATAGAGCGAGTTTCTACCATCTCTGATTGTTACTAATCTGCAACATTTTAGACATTATATGTATGTATGTTTAATACGATGTTAATAAATTTTAGGACCAATGCCTTCTCTAAAGATTTATAAGGAATATCGCCGCTATGGTTAGTGTCCATATTCCTTATTATATAAACTGATTAGTTTCTAAGGTATAGGCAAGGTATAAAGCTTAAACAGTTTATTTAAAACATTTAGGTTACATTTTTTTCCGAATGTAGTTTAAGCATGTAAAACATTTGATTTGGATAACTATCCAGTTCTAATTATTCAGTAAAAATTCACATTATTGCAAATTTGGCTTGTCATTTAAAATGCTTTCAATTCGAATCGAATTTTTTTTACCTCAGCAGTGTTAATAAAAGTTGTAATTGATATGCATGGATAAAAGTTGTATATTTTTTGTGTCATTTTCCTGGTTTATAGATGATGCTCCATTTTTATCTTATAGGTGTAAAAAAGTTAAAAGGATGAACGTATAGCTTATATGTCAGGAAAAAGCTTTAAAGCTTTTACATCGAACACTGACACATGATCCATTAATTTACTTGTGTGAGACAGATAGTAAATAATATTTATTTTTTATATACATTAATCAAAATTTTGCAATGTTTTTTTCTTTCTATATTATTATTGCATTGTTTTTATTACTGAAATCACGGATATGTGATAACAGAATTTTTTATAAGTTGCAACCGTTCATTAATTAAGAGCAAATAGGCGATATATATTCATCATTCTAAAGCCTATACGCCTGTTATGAATCACTGTGTATATGTACATACTTAAAGATACACATTTGTAACATAAATAAACAATCGGAAATGGAAATCAATTATTTTATTTGTTTCCAAAAAGGTTTTCGTACAAAGTTATAGCGATAACATCCCTTTATGTAAGAAATATTACAAATGGATTCACGGTAAATTGGTGCGCCGTTTGTTGCCGACCGCTTTCCGTTCCATAGCTCCAGCCGCACGCCCGTGAAATGGCATTCATCGGATAAAAAAGATCCCTCTGCTGATTTAAGTTTGGCAGCTGTCCCGAACGAGCGAACGAGTGAGCTTGAACTGACGTGGTACATATCAAAAGATTATTGATGGTATATCGTCGCTTTGTTCTCATTTTATATACTATATAATAAACAACTAAATTTATTTATCATGTAGCTGTGACTAGAATTCTACGTGTGATTATTTTGTTCATTTAGAACGTCTTTATACTTTAATAAACAGGAGGTATACATTGAGGGTGGTTGTTTTATTTCTCACCAAAAAGTAGAAATAAATACGTTCACAAGCGGATTTTCGCGGTCACCTGAAAGCTTTGGAAGAAAAGCACGCACATCATCATCATTATGTAAGTCTATAGACACCCACTCCAAGGTAAAAGCCTCACTCTAAGATCACCAAAAATACCGGTCGTCAGCCCGTATCAAGAAACTTACAGCGACCTTGACTATTTCAGCGAATCATCTAGTAGGGGACCACACCGCGTCCACCGGCTTTTATCCCTCTGTTGAACGCGCGACGTGCTCAGCCCGTTCCCACAGTTATAGATTAAATGAATGTGGTAATTATTTAATTGTATGTTACAGTAAAACTTTTTTGCAGTAATGATTATTTACAGTTTATACAAGAATACAGCAACAAGGCTAAATGGAGTTCGTTATCTACACACCAAAGCTTATTACGTAAGGAACGCGATTGCGGCGGGGCCGTACGAGCTACGTAAACCGCTAGTAAATTGTTATATTGACGACGATATTTGTTAAAAGCAAAAGAAATTTTGGAGATTTTATAAGAAGGTTATTCACTAGTTTTTTCTTCTTACATGTCTGACTTCGACGATTCTTCTTTTCCTGTTAAAACCGAAAAGTTGTTTAATGTTTTTGTAAAACTCTGTTTATAAAAAATGTTCCAGACTTTTTGGCCGTAATAAAGGTAAAGTATTTCGTTGTCGTTTCAGCCAATAGACGCCTATTGCAGGGCATAGATGTATCATTAGATATACATCTCCCCCAAGGATATCTATGCGGGAGGGGGATATACTATAACCGCCACGGTTGGCGATCGTAGTGTTATGGAACGTAGAAGACGCTGCAGTCCTATCTTCTTCAATCTTGTATAATTAATACACAAAACATGAATATATTATAAATAAGATTGTATCCCGAGAATCGAACTCGTGACCCGATCGCAAGTCTCAGTCCTTTGCCACTGGGCTAGCACTGCTTAAGATATAGTATTTATTATTTAATTTCTTTTATATTGTTACATTTATACAACTGCATTCTTGTTATCGCTGCACCAGTTTTTATTGAAATTAAATTCTTATAACGCGTAAAGTGGCCATTGCCCCAAGTTGAAGCAAAAAAAGTAAAATAAAAGAATAAAATAAACAAACAAGTCCCTTAACTGCCATCGGTATGATTAATCAATATTAATTATTATTTCATTTATTGCTTTATTTATTAATATCGATAATTAATAAACGAAACAACTATTCATGCCCTTGCCGTGAAGTTGCTTAAACTAAACGTTCACGTGCAAACTAAACATGAGAGCCACTCAAGAATCTCGGCTAGAGCCGTTATATTATTATCTAGGATTGGGAACTTTGAGTTCATTTAAGCGGAACCAACATAGAGTGAATGTGCCTAAGGACCGCCCAAAAAGAGACCAAGGTACGGCTTTATCTTTATATTTTCAAAAAGGCAAACGTCTAGAAATTGTTTAAATTAAAATGCATTCACAAAATAAAAATTTATAGAAAGAACTTTTGTATTGAGTTAAAAGATGGGGAATTTAAACCAAATACATCGAAATGGATTAAATTTCCAACGTTTAGTGAAAAAAATAGCCGTGAATTTCTGAGTCGCTCAAAAAGAAAATTCTTCCTTTTTTTCTATTGTATTTCAATTCGACGTTGATGCCAGTTACGAAATTATGCGTTTCTTGAAAGCTTCTTACTTCCTTGTTTGATTGAATTAGCCCCTAACAACGGCTATCCGTTTCGCTTTAAGAATAAATTTGTGAACTTGCGTAAAATTATTTTTATTTACATTAAAATATTTTGAGTCACGTCATTATAATCATAGCGGTTACTTGAGATTCCGATGATGATGTGATTTCAGATTTTATATTTCAATGATACATAAATGAAATAATTAAACTATCTATATATTTTCTATAACTTATTAACAATTGAATTTTTTATGGATTATGTCACCCGACAAACGGCCACTGCAGGGTATAGACCTCTTTAAAGATCATCACGTTGATCGATTTTACGCTGCCCCGATTCAACGACTTTCCAAAACTTCGATAACGCTGTCAACAACTAATGGAAGCCTACCTATGTCGCGTCTATCCGCTTGTGGTCGCCGCTCTGGAACCTTTCGACCCCAAAAGTGGTCGAGTGACAGTTTCACAGAGCTACGTCGGTGACTTTGGTTTTTCACTGAATCTCCTTATTTATGACTACGTTGATCTACCTAGTGTGGGGCCTACGCCCGTGGTCATCTTTCCAGAACATTTCGGCTGTTGCCGATTTATATTTAGTACTCTTTTAACTATCTTTATTTAATAACTATTACTGGGACAGTTTAGTGATGATAAGAATACGGCTGTATAATGATAAACATTTATTTGTCGTTTTCGTTTAATATTTATTAAGCGTTCTTAGATAATGCTATAAATATTTGCAATTTGCTTTTTAAGTTATAACATGCGGAGATAAAATTGGTATCCGTCGTTATAAGGAAAAAAAACTCTCTTTGCCTTGTCTCCCTCGCGAGTCTAAAGTGACAGAAGTTATTTCCTTTCTGGTTTGAAATGTTAACCTGTCGTCATTTTTGAAAAAAAGTTAATGTGTTTTACTTTCTTCCGGCGTGTTTTATAGTTATTTACTTAAAAAGAATACATTGTGGTGTATAAGTCAACAAATTATTTTATGTTTAATGATGAAATTTAAATGTTCATAAGGATCTTCAAATTTATAGAAAATTGCTTATGTTATAAAATTCATTGTACATTTAATGTACGATTCCATTGTACAATGCACTGAGCTTTGCTATTTCCACAGCGCTTATTATTTTAAATGCAAAGAACAATAGAGAACAAGCGAACAAAGCTTTCTTGCCCCTTCCATTACAATACAACGTTAAAAAACAGCTTGTAAAATACACGTTCCAGTATAAACAAAGCAGAGTTTACTTACTTCTGTCATTTTATGTCTAATAAATTGTAGTTAATACGATAAATTGAATCTTACACGTATCGATAAGTAACGAAATGGACAGATTCTCTTCATGATTACGCAGTGTTAAGCAGGATTTTGTAATGCAGTACCCTTCGCCCACATTTATCTTTAAGGGTTATTTTCATTGATAGAAGTCGCATTCGAACTGTTTCGCCATAAGGACTGCATACGACAACCGTTTTTATTAGTCGACGGAGAATAAATTTTATTAGGCTTATAAGTTATTAAATAGAATAAGACAAGGGCATCATAAACTAAAAGAATAGAATTGAAAAAAGTAATTGCAAATGATTTCCAAATAAAAAAAACATAAGTTTATCTTGGCAACACATGGGTTGCAAACTGTTAGCTTTACTTAGTTTTTAAATTGATTAATAGTTTAATAATTGATAAATGGTTAGATTCATTAATATTTTGCCGAAGATTTCCTAAACTCTATTTTTTTATTTTCATTATTATATTAATAACAATAAAAAAGTATGGGTAACTCCGGCAGATAGAAGTCATTATTACAATGAATTGAAGTTAAAAAAACTTTACTTTATCCAAATGTTGTTTCGAACACATTTTAATAAGATCCCAAAATCATTTAATTATATCAAAAACCATATTTAAAGATAATATCTAATTATTAATTTAACAGGTTTAAATTTGTCAAAACGAAATAAAGAAAATCTTTTGGCGGTATTCCGGGGTGCTTTAAACTTGCAGCAATTAAAAAGTTAGTGCGATTTTAGTCGTTTACATTTTTAAGTAGACATTGTAACAATGTTATGTTTTTTATTTTAAATAATTTCATATTGGATGGTGGAAATATTTTTTGGATTGTGTTATTAACAATTGATATATGTACTTTTATATATTCAATATATATGTGTTTTATATATTATATATATGTGCTAAGTATTTAAGCTCTGTTTCGCATGATGTCACGCGAAAACGTTATTTGCGATGGTACATGCTTGCCTAGAAGATTTCACTATTTGTTTGTATTTACTTATAACACATGGCTGTACAAGTAACAAGACATTATTGCTTCTTGATTGAAGCCCCCGCTAGGTGGATCGACGACATAGACGAGAGTAGCTGGATGCCGGCAGCGCAAGACGCATCGTGGTAATCTTGGAGTGGCTTTTGCCTTGCGGTGGTCGTATGTAGACATGATGATGATGATGATGACTTAAGTAAATATAGAAGTATCGCTAAACGTATCAAAGTTGTTATACATAGTAATAACGATCATAATAAAGAATGATGTATATGTAACGAATTTGGTACACGGTAAATATATATAGTTTTATTCGCGTGGATTCATAAAAGCTTATTGCTCTTACTATGCTATGTGCATATTTAGAGCAAAAAGTAAAAAAAAACTTTAACGACTGAAGAACGAAGGAGTCGTTTGCCTGGAATATGAATAGAAGCTGAATTGCATTTTTTTCAGAGGTTCTTTTTACTATTTTAAAATACAATCAAAATGAAAATTTACTAACAAACAAAATTGTTCTAAGCTTGCAGTGTATCGTGTTAACGTACAAACCAAGCAATTAAACTAAAACCTTATTTTCTTTTCTCCTAATCGTAATTTTTATATTTAACAATATGTGAAATAAAAACAACAGTGGTTATAAATTCAAACGATAACCACAACAGACATTTAAACTTTGAACTATTCCCGGATACAATGGTAACCGCAGAAAGAAGTTTTATTTAGAAAAATGTTCCACCGCATTTCATATGACAAATAAAACTCAACTTATTTGTTTTACACGCTCTAATGTATTTTACATTTTCATTTCGAATATACGTTTTTATTTTACATATAATATATTACAGAATATTCGGAAATGGTTATCATATTTTTTGGTTTTAATAAATTTATTAATTTTATTAAAAAATGTTCGGCTATGTTCGCGATTTCTCTACGAGGTCGAGTCAGGGATGAGAATATTCGTTGACGAACTAAAGCAACGGACATAGCCCAGCGGATTGACAAGTTGAAGTGGCAGCAGGCAGGCCACAAAGCACAGAGAACAGATGGTCGTTGGGGCCTTGGGGTAGGGACTGGAGACTACAGACCGGCAGCTGCGGACGAGCTATACAACTGGTTCTATTCGAAATCTATGGGAAGGGGGAACCCATGTCCAATAGTGAAACAGTAGATGGACTGATGATGTTATTTAAAAATCGTGAACATATTTTCTTTACATCCTTTGAGAAATTTGTTATTGATGCAGTTACTTTAAAGACCAATTCACGACTCAAATGTTGTCTAAATTAACATTCCGCTACAAGTCTGGTAACTTTAAAGTTACACCTTGCTTATTCCGAGCGCAAAAACTTTATTCCCAGAACTGAAACTTTGATACAGTTTCATAATTTGATTCGGTCGAGCGTTTTTTTAACTATTCCTCTAAAAACCTCCTACGATATGGTAATTGGTACGGATAAGGATTCGCAGAATAATTTCAAATAGCAATTTATCTCTGGTGGGATTTGAGTAGCGTAAATGGAAGGACCGCGTCCCAATTACTTCTTAAGTCTTACTTATATCTTACCGTCTATATTAGCTCAAATTCGAGACGTGATCTATTTTTAAATAAAATTGGTAACGAGGAGATGCTTAAACGCACAGAAGCAACCGACACAGTCTGTCGGATGGGCAAGTAGTAGTGGCATTAAGCAGGTTAAATAGCCTGTATAACAAATAGGCCGCTAGGGTTTTTAGACTCTTGAATGGAGACCACAGAATAGCAAGGGCTGCGTAGGACTGTTACCTTGTGAGACATGGCAGACGACCTTGATAAGGTTGTTGGAAGACGCTGGATACAGGCCGCATTCGATCGACATTTTTGTAAATCTATTGTGTATTGTAGTAGACGTCTTATTAAAAGAAGACATATGTCTTAAAGTATTTATTCCGTCGATTTCTAATTTTTACGGTTTCAGAGGAATTTTTGAAATAAGTGTTTAGTTCATTAGCAATAGAGATATATGGTTAGTTTATTAATTATTTATACTCCTTTATTTATAAAATTTCTTTATTTATAAAATGACAGACATAAAAATAGCGGCAACATCTCTTGTGTAAGTTCACGAGTACAACGTTTAATAATTATTAACCGTACACGATCGAAAATCGATTGTTCTGATTCCGTTCTTTCAATACTATAATAGCTCTGCATTTTATATGTTAAGCCGTGTTCCAGATACCAAATCTATCTCGTCTACTGACTGAAACGTGTGAAATACGTGCACAATGCATTTGTAACAAGAAGATTTTTATATTAATTGTAGAGAGAATTACCTTCACTCGTGGTAGGTTTATTTTGCTATAGATTGTCGCGGTGTGTATCAAAGCGGCACGCGCGCCCGCTTTACACCCAGTGAAGCTGTTAATGTCAACAGGCAAACAGAATTATTAATCCATGATAAAATAATGTTGTGGGAACGCTTTGCCCACTGTTATTTTATGGTTAAAACATATTGTCAATCAATAATATCGAAACTAATATATTTTTTACCGGTAAGTCAATTTGAATATAGCTTTGCGCTGACAGTTTTGGTAATAGTAATAAATTCTTGTTTCGTTATTATTTCAAATTATTTCAGCCGCAGCATGTCCACTGCGAAGACAGGAGACTCTCCCAGACCTTAAGGCGCCAACGGCTATAAATCCTGCGTGCTATGTGGCCTGCTCTATTCTTTAGTAAAATAATATAAAACAATGTATATGTAGTTGTATTGATTGAAATACTAGATATATAATAGCCTTTTTCGTTTTTCTATTATGAGTGGTTCAATGTTGAAACTCGGCTACAGACAGTGTTCGTATTTATAAATCTTTTAACAGTTTTAAACGTGTATCCCTGTGCAACAAAGGGAGAGATTTGGGGTAAATACCGGAAGCGGAAAAACCGCATCCGAGCGTGAATTGCGCAACTCACAATTCAAAAATATCCGACAACTAGGTCAGTATACTAGCTGAAATACAAAGTAAACCACAGCATTCTCTCGCTGTTGTTTGGGACACGAAAAAACGAATGTGTGATGCTAGAAACGTTGAGTGTGTATGTATGAAAATTTTCTTATCTCCGGTTATGATTTTGTATAAAAACAATCTTCGAAACCCTAGAAATATTATCTAAAACAAACATAGCAATTTTTCAGATGAATATTTCTGCTAATTGTTATATTTCATATTTATTAATAAATTTCATTTTTCATATATTTCTACAATGTTATTGACAGATAATGTTTTAAAATAATGAATAAGTTTATCAAAATATTACGTTCTCCGAAATAATTATGACTACTATGAAGTACTCGCTACAAATTAAATGGTAACTAAATACCAGGTCCGAGCGAGCGGACTGCCGGCAAGTATCACAACGGTGGGAATATGCTCCAATGTAACTAACGATATATATACATATATATCTTAAAACTTAATAAACAAAAATACTGTTACTAAAGTTAGTTTCTCATTAAAAATTCGAAGAAAATGTGTGTAGTTTTTTTTATCAAACCGAAGAACATTTCCGAGAGTTTGTTATAAAACGAGAGCCGGTTTTCTACGAATAAATGAATATTTTTATACTTTCCATTTTGTAAAAAAGTATTAATTGAGTACGAACTTAGAAAGTTACAACCTACCTAATAGTTTATTACTTCCCAGTTATGCTATATTATAATAATTAATAATATTTAGTAAAGATTAAGTTTGTTACTTTACGGTCAATACTTTTATAAAAAAAAGTTTATGAGCTGATAGCGTATATTCTTGTTAGGATATATTAAAATACTTTATACATTAAAGGGACTGGAAAGTAATGTCGCTTTCTCAAGTTAAATTAACACGACTATATTTTCAATGTTTTTATTTCTAATTAACGCCATCTAGTATACAAATATTCAATACCGGAGCGGTAAAATTCAATCGGTGTTTTTGTAAAATATGTTGACAGAAACGACATTACTTTCCGGTCCCCCTAATATGTTATTAAGTTGAGAATTATCACGTTAACCACAACAAAAGTTTATTTTATTTCAAATGTTTCGGATAAATAACGGAAAATGTATTGATGTGTATGCAGCACAAATGGAGTACACTGTTTGGTGAAAAGTTAATTGAAATACTATGAAGTATAAATAACAAGCATTCCAAATTATTGGAATTCATTCATATTAAACAAGTGCAACGCCACGTAACTTATTTGAAACATTTAAAACAAAAACGGGTGCTGAAAACTTGAATTCTGGCAATAAACAAAACTGGCATTTCGAAGCGTGAATTAAACAGTTGCCGAAGCACGATTCAAATATAGAATTCCATATTCCAAAAATACGTTAAACAATTATACTTTTTAGTTCTTTCAGGAATTTATGTTAACTTGAATTAAATATGTAAAGAACTGTTATACTATTTCTCAAATGTGACACAGGTTTCTTCAAAAAAAAAATTACATTACTTTAAACCAAAATAAATTACTAAGTCACCGATACAGGCCTGCTCCAAATTATAAACCTGTAGGAAGAATTACCAGTTGTTAATTTAACTAAATTATCATAAAATAAATAAATAAATATATAATGATATCCAGGCATGTCTTAATATTTAATAAAAATTATTACAAATTAAATTAGAAAAATTTAAGTTTCAAATTATATTCGTCAAAAAATATTATATTGAACATTACATCGAAATTCTACAATGCTTTCGAAGTACGTGTTCTGAACAAAGCTTCTATACATTGTTTGTGCATTTTAACTGCTGCTTGAACAAAACAGTTTAGCGAAATAAACGTAGCCGTCATGTTCTAATGAGGTTTAAATTGTATTGAGTGTATTCAATAATTTCGAATGAAATTGTCTTTTAAAAGATACGAGAGAGCACGAGAATATATCAATATCATTAATATATGAATTGTGGAGGCCACACATCCTGTATTAGGGTGCACGTTTACCGATATTTGTCTTAGTAGTTGATAAAAAGAAGAGAGATCTAGAACGGGTTCTTGCTGTAGGAATTCGAAAGTTACCTCGGACAACAGTTCCGAACAGTTAAAATGGCCGGCACTAATATTTTTAAGCGTAAGGGCGTCCATTAGAGAACGTCGATCCTTCAATGATAACATACGATATCTGTTTAACATATTTTTATAAGAATCCCGGGGGTAGTGCATTTGGTAGTTCAGATTACGAAGGAATTTTTTTTGTACTCTTTCAATTTTATTTTCGTAGACTGCATACAGTGGATTCCAAACGGGGGATAGATACTCTAAGTGAGATCTTACTAGAGAGAGATTGATAAAGAAAGATGAAAGTATCTCTGCGCTTAAAGGATTTTGTTATACGTGTAACAAAACCTAGCATATGGTAAGATTTATTAATAACTTCGTCAATGTGCCTGTCGAGAGTAAGTTTTGCGTCCAGGTACGGCTCTAAATCCCGTATGGTGTTATCAGAAGCGAGATAGTTACCACCTATGTGAAAATCTGCCTATATTACATTAACATTTCTGGTATAAGTTATGTGTTTACATTTATTATAAGATAGAAATTATTTATTATTATATTGATTAATGTAATAAACGTTTTGAATGTCGTAAGATAGATCAGTTTTAAAATTAAATGTGTGTTTTATTTAACATAGAAATTACAGTTTTCGTGGTAAAGTTTACATGCATGTGGCGTTAGAAATCTCTTTGACGTTAGCAGAAGCGTGTTCACTGCGTAAACTTGGCACGGTAATTGTTAGCAAGCGTTTTCTGCATAGAGTCGAAGCCAACGCTGCGCCATTCATTTAATACGTTTGGTGTACAAAAAATACGCGCATACATTCATTCTTTCACTGCTGACCTGTTGAGTTGAAGAGCTATTTGAAAATAAAAAATAAAATAATTTAATTTACATTTCTGTTTGGTGCCGTAAAGGGCTTTAAAACAAAGGCTGTGGCAAATGTAGCACACAACTCTGTCACATGAGTGATGAAATTAACACATACATTTGTTAAAATGTTTTATCTCTGTTATGAACATTTTATAATTAACAATTATTCTTCATTAACAGTTTTTATAACTTACTTATGTGAAAATTTACTTGTGTGAAAAAGTAAAAAAAAATTAAAGAAATTTTATATAAAATTTCCGTGAAACGGAGAAAATTATATAGCTATATTTATTTTCCATTCGTTGTTGTGTTCGTATCGAATAGGCTGATACGAGGCATTGTTGAAATTTTAATTGCCTGCAATTTTAAAACAAAAGCTTTCGAAAGCTTGTGATTTATGTAATCAACGTTAGCTATATAATTTGTCGAAGAATTTTGTATAGACTCCAAAATTGATTTTAATTTAAGTCATTAGTTATTATTGTAAAAAAGAACTGGCATAAAATTTTTCACATAAAAAATAAAGAAATACGAAAGTTTGGTTTAAATACATCATTTTTCATCACCTAGTGCACTGTTTATTTTTTACTTTTCAAAAGTCGGACATATGTTATTCACCGAGGCAAGTTTACGAAATTCTTTTAAAAATATTGAGTTAAATTATAGGCAATTAGTAGTAGTAGTTTACTGGATTGAATAATAGAAGAGGAGACTCTTTACAGCTGAACAAACGTAAATACTATTTGTTCGCGCATATATCGCCCAGAAGCCACCTGGCCAATTTCAAAGAGGAATTTCGCATTTCCGGAAGCCTTATGGATCAACACAAATACTTTTTATCTCACAAGTACAATTAAGAAGGAAAAGAATTCATTGTGCACACTATGGCAGACATGAAATTGTTCTAACAGATATATTTTATTTTGTGATATTCCGTAACTAAATGAACTATATTTTTCCGACAGCTTATATGTAAAAAGCTTAAATATATATAGATACTTTCAAAATAGACACATTTGAATTGATTTGAATACGTAGCATATTTTTCAACAAAAAGCTTTTACACTTATTTCCAATAGTTCTATATAAACATGGATATTAACGTTTGATATTAAACTTTTATTAATTTCGTTTGTTTTATTTTTTACATTTTATTTCTTTCAGACGAAAGCGAGTAGCGTTAACGTCAAAATCAAACTTGTTGAAAATGATTGTGAACGTAGCGAGATATCTCGATAATTAAAAACAAAGTATAAACGTAAAAACTTTGTTACACTGAGTAGAACTTGTATAGACAAGTGTTCATTCGCGAGGTCACACGACGAAGTGGCGAGGGACGCCGACGTTCTGTAAATTTATTTCAAAACGCATGAGGATTGTTATTGAACTTTGCCTTTTCAGCTGCTTTCCCTACTTATGAATCCTACGATGTATAAAGTGAGATCATGTGCTATTTCTATAAGTTTATTATTAATTAGTAAATAGGGGCGGAGGAGGAAAAGTCTATGTCTACGACCCTTGGCATTGAAGAAAACCATGCAAGTAGGTAAAGGCCTCTGGTAATACAATTTTTTTTTTAATCCGAATTGTGCTTTACCCGTCAATTTCACGCACGTCTGGAGTTTTCATTTCCAATTTATATTTTTGTATTCCATTCTTTTGCTGTTATATTGAACTTTCCAACATCATTTAATGCATGTTTTCACTACTAATGTTATACCAGTTTGTTTTTTTCTTTATTAGTCTAGTTAACATAGTTAAAAAAATTAATAAGTCTTGATCAAGATATTAAGTGCGCATTAGAAATAGATTAGAGAATATGTAGTTCACTACTGGATGAAGAATTTATCACCACATATGTACAATGTATAAAAGTTACGACGCTTTGATGATTGATTATTTAGATGCCACAACGAAAACTAACAAATCTCAGTTAACCTATTGTGCATATTTTAAATTATATGTAAACAAGTGAATTAAAACAAATCGACTGTTTTTTATTATTTTTAGCCCTTGTAGGAATTATAATAACATCTTCGATTCAGAGGACTTTAAATTTATTACTAGTTGTTTTTGTTGGTCTAGAATATGACATTAAAAAAATTAAGGATCCGTTTATAAAAACGGGAAGATGGACGAATGAATTTTGCATTTTTATAGTTAATTTTTATAATGTTGTAATAATTGCTATATGTGTCGTGATATAGTTGTAAAGATTTGAAATAAAGCAGTAATATAACATACTTCGACGATCGACAGTACAGATATACAAAATAACATGACAGGTTTTTGGATGCAGCAGTCTCTCTTTTATTGAAAAATTCATGCTCGCTCAGTTATCCGGGATACGGTACGGCTGTCTAACTGCCTGTCAAATATCAACGGATTTTATCTGATAGGTGGTTTCCATTGAACGATTATTACGTAGTGTACAGACACAACATCGATATTAGATATGAAAGTTATTTTGTTAATTTATAGTGTAACCAGTTGTAGATATCGGATACTGAATAAAGAATCAGTCTGTGCTGATTACTGTCCGATATACATATTACGAGAAATGGATTTGCAAGAAGATGTATTTTTCCAGATTCCCGAATGGAATGGGTTGAAGACATTTGTGAATTACTTAGTATTAAGTAAATGACTTCTACTGAAATAATGTAATAATGAAATGAAAAAATCTCTACTATATTTTTTCCCTTTTTTGTTTAACATTACTGTGCTGTAAAGATAAATAATAAGTATTTTTACTTAGGATTTCTCTATGCAGTCGAATCAGTACTAAGGATATATGTAAAAAAAAAATAACTCACATAGCCAAGTGGATTGGCAAGTTGAAATGCCTGCAGGCAGGCCATACAGTGCGATTAACAGATAGTAGTTGTAGACTTAGGTTTCTGTAGTGCAAATCACAGATCGGCGAGCGCAGCGTGGGATCTCCACTCGCAAAGTTGACAGACTATCTATATAAGTTGTCGAAAGACGCTGGTTGCAAGCTACTTTTAACAGATCGAATTATAAAGATATGGGACCTAATCTAAGGCCTGGCAATGGACGTCCTGCGACTGAAATAATAACGATGATGATAAAAAATAAATAATTAATAACAATTTTGCTTACATAATTCTTGAATATTTAACAAAATACAATGATCGATGAAGATGGTTGCTTAGAGGTGTAAAAATTGAAAAGGATGAAGGTACATTTTTATTACACACCTTTCATTTGCTCTTTATAAATGTGTAGTACACCCTATCCAAAAATTAATGGATTCAGAAATAATAAATACTGTAATAATAGTTAAGGAAATAACAAACTTTTTCTAAATTAAGATTACTACATATGAAAATTAATAATCTGTTATTTCAGACTTAGTACTGCCAGAACAGTAATTGCAATGCCTTTCGCATCACAATAAAAAAAAAAAAAATTTAACATATTTCACAGTGATCACTTTGTACAGTGATTAAAGCTTTAAAGTTTTTATACCGATTTCCAATCAATTTTTACTTTGCATATGTCTATAAATATTGTATTTATTTGTTTTCCGTGTAAACATTGTCTGTACTAAAAACAAATATACGTGTCTTTGAAAATGTTGTTGTACAAGTTAGCTAAATTTTAAATGGATTAATTACAAATATAATAAAAATTGCACATTATATTATCCATAACGACAAGTACTTTTTGTTGACACAAAAATAAAATCGTACGCAATTTGCTGTAGATACGTGTGGAATATGCGACTGGGCAAACAATTATCGCGTAATGTTTGCCGTGAACGCTCGTTACTTGCGCGTTAAGGGAATTTTAATGTCATAATTGTGAAAACATTTAGACCCGCATAGTATACAGATATGTATATATAAAACGAGACTGTTGATAATTATTCCATTAATTTTCATATTTGTAATAATTCCAGATAATTCGATAATTTCGAGCCACAATACACATCAACGACTGTGTAGCTGCATTGAAAATTAGTGTCACATATATTTATAACATATGCTTTATTTTAAATATTTATAAATACGCACAATTCTTATATTAAGCATATACACGAATATAATACCGAAGAAATTTTTTTTGACCTAACCTTCTTGGGACTGCTGATATAACTTACAGAAGGTAAGTGAAATAAATGAGAGATATTGAAAACTATAAATAAATAGGAAAAATAAATTTAGTTACATGAAAAAATTCATTTTTTTCATTTTGTATTACACAATTAAAATATATTTATTATAATAATATGTGTTCATTTATACATTAATATTTATAAAGCTCATTGAAAATTATACTCATTAGGTTTAACATAGTTCTTTAACCTTTAAGCCCAGTTTTCAGTAGTCTCATAAATTCTTTTCATGGGATAAGTCTTCTCTGTCAATGATGTGAACTATTTTAAGGACTTATGATGTTATACTCTCTAAAAACTGACCACCAGTAGTATTAGATCTGGACCAGATGTTGACCAGTCTCTGATAAAGTACGAAACAACAATGATCATCAACGACAACACGTTTGTACTGATGTAATTTTTTTAAAAATAAAAAAAAATTAAAAATACTCAATTCTTTAGCATTCGAACCTTTGATTTGAATGCGTAACTATTCTTGTTATTCTAATATCGAAAATAGATTGTATTACGAAAGTGTGAATAAAGTCAGTATTGTAAGGACACTTGAGAAGAAAATTTTTCGAGAAGCGAAGTATTTTTCTTGTGTTTACTTCGTACCGGAATTCAAGAGATAGGTACATAACAAGGTGAAGTGGAGAATATAAACTCATTGCAAATTAAAATTATTTTCTGTTTTATGTTGTACTAAATTTATTTACCTGAGTAAAAGGAATAAGAACCAAATAAATACTACAAAGTACTGTTGTTAATGGCTTTGTTTAAAACGATGAAAAGCTTGTGCATACATTTTACAAAGAATTAAAACTACCTCAAAGGGCGCTTTTCGCTTTTAATTTCTTATAAATTTCCTTTATATTCTGACTATTCATAAACAATGTGTAGTTGTGCTACAATTACCGGGTGATGTTATGTGTACAAAAGCAAAGTACCATTTTCCTGTTGTTAAAAGTTTTTGTAACCGGTTTTTTATCACATAGCAATGTGCGCATGCAAGTTTACAAATGAACTCTCGTGTTGTAATATTTTTGTCCATTTTTTCTTTTTTAAAGTATTTAATGTTGATGTTTGTAAGTATATATTTGATTACAATCAGACCTGTTTTGAGCATAAAAAATTAAAAATGTATTATGTAATACGTTGCCATTAGTTTTTTTTTTTCAAAGTCACACAAAGAGCAGTGGAGAGAGCTATAATCAGAGATTTGCTGCGAAATCGATTCAGAATTGTGGAAATCTGCCAAAGAACTAAGGTCGCTGTGGTAGCTCGCAGAATTGCTTATCTGAAGTGGAAATGGGTGGTACACATCGTTGCTACTACCAGCGGTCGTTGAGGTTCTGGAGGAACTGTGAGACGGTTCACGTGGCTCAGGCAGCCCAGCTACTAGGTGGCGGAAAGTCACTGGAAGCTGGCTAAGCAAGATCGGACTTCGAGGCAATTTTTGAGACAGGCCTTGCAATGGGCTTCAATCGGCTGACATGATAATGATGATTGATAATTTGTGTAGAGGAATAATAATGACTTGATTTAAGAGAAAAAGAATATCAACAAATTTGCGTATAATTGGAAATGAATGTAAAAGAAGCCTTAATAGCCTCAATAGTCTTGATGCTGGTTTAAAATGAAAATGTATTTTTGTTGTCTTCAGCATGTTTCTACTCTGTTATAATTAAGATTAATAAAGAAGTCAATTATTAAATATTTTGTCCCCACATTCAAAATTCTTAGCAAGACGGTGATGAGTTAACTTTCTATCAATTCGTCACACTAGAGATAAGAGTTTGTCGTTAAATAAAAATTACTCATGTACAAATAACTGTCAACGCTAGTAATACAATTTAAAAAAGAAAAATATTTTTTGGTCTGAAAAGCAACTGTGTGTACAACTTAACCCCAATGTCATTTGTTTTACGTTTAAAATCCGTATTATACGTGTTACGGGTAAGACCCAGGTTAATCATTTCATACACACAAGTATGATTTGAACATAATTTTTTGAAGGTGATTGTGTAGAAAACAAAATAATCGAATTAATATTTATGTTAATTTTCCCTATAATGGCAAACCTAAATTTTACTGTTCAGTTTAAAGCTAGTTCTAATTAAAACCACATTTCTTGTTCAAGGTATGTCAAATAATTAAGCGACAGAGATAAATAAACGAGCTTCGTAATGGCTCTTCAAACCTCGCCATTGACATCAAAGTCTCATTTTCTAACACTAAATCAAAGTGAAATGTTTATTGGAGTGGACCCGAGAGACTGCGATGTCAGTTAAGTTTTAGAAATACCAAAGAAATCAATAATTGAGAATTACAGTTTACAATAATATTTACACATAACCTTATAATAAAATAACTGATGATTCTTTATGTCAGCAAAGTACAACCCTCCCCCAAAGACCATCACGATAATCGGCTTGCTGCGACCTTGACTATGCCGTAGCTCCACCTAGTGAGGGGCTTACCTACGTCGCGTATACCAGCTCACAGTGGCCACTCGAGAACGGCTGTTGGGGCTGAACGCAACGGGCGTCAGTCGCATGAGAAGCATAATTATATCAATCACTTACTGAATTACACAACTATCACCGTTAATTTATTCTACACGTGTTTCATCCCTCCACTGGGCATCCTCAGGAGATGTTAGACTGATCTGTGCCAAAAAAGTAGCTTTTTTTTTCGTATTGTTTGCCACACGCGTATTTATCAGCTGGCTGGCGGGCGGTGCACTTCATTGCACGACTACTGCTGCATAGCGGAAGTAGCTTTATGTTAATTCCTTTCTGAGTTAGGATGGACGTCCGTGAGGTAATGCCTGAATCTATTAGACATTACCACTTTAGACGAGTAATATTTCGAGTTACGTCGGTGACCTTAATTCTTCTGCAGATCTCTTCATTTTTGATTCAATCAATAATATTTAAAAAAATATTTATTAAAAACTATTAAAAGCATGTGATATTTATCGATAAGCGCTCTGCATTGTGTGAAAACTATTCGTGTATCACAGATTAATTCCTATTTTAACGTATTAGTTTCAAAGTATGACGGGAAAAGAACTTAGCTTCATCGATTATTAAAAAAATATTAGTAATGTCAGATTCAGTCGGCATGTATTATTTTTGTCTCGATATTATAGAATAGAGATGTATTTTAAGACAATTTAATTAAATTTAAATTATACGTTTACTGGCATCTACATCGCACGTTGTTATGGCGATAATGCTCTGTGAGGTGTCGAAGCATGAATTTAACGGTTTAACCACAAAGAACTATGTTTGTACAGAATATCAACGAATTTGGAGAATCGAGAATGTTGATCAACATCATTACACGCTAGATGAACTGTTTACTTGTCTAATTGTTTGTAAATTAAAACCACGAAACAGGCCTTATTTTCAAAATGATATAGTTGAGTTATGAAATATTTAGATATAATTTTGTGTAAAAAAAACAAAGTATTTTCATAATATTTGTTTATACAAGGTGATTAGTGATAGATGTAAAAGCATTAAAAGGGTGTTAAAAGGGTATAATTCTTTTGCTGTCAATTATCGTATGCTACATCATATCCTAAAATCAATGTTTTTAAAAATTATGAATATCTTAATGATAATAAAGTAAGAAGAAGCGTTTTAAAAATTTAGATGACGATTAATTATTGTTTATTATCTGACTCTGTAAAATTTGTAATGCTAGAATTTATTAGCCTGTCGTAAAATGTAATAATAGAAAATAAAATAAAATAATGTAACATATTCCAGTTTCACTTCATTTGTTTATTAAATATGAAATGAATAAATAAATTCTGTAATCTACAAACTTGTTTAAGACAATATGACATTATAGCACGTGAACTGTCAAACGCGCGAAGTTCAAAGCGAACTGTTAAAAGTGCATCTTCAATAGTCATTATATATATTTTTGTAATGGAATTTTACAATTTCATTTTTTTTCAACAGAACATTGTACAGTGTTACGAAACTTAGCAATAACGATGAATGAAATTTGTAGCCATTTTCCAGTGATGGTTTCCCTTAGCAACACCAAGGGGAATACGGATTCATTGATATATACGTATATTTATGTATAGATTAATTGCATTACAGAACAGAGAACAAAAAATATAACGAACAACGAATACACTTTCAACAAATTGTTAAAAATAAATTCAAAAAGTAACAACAATATTTTAAAATTTAATTTCAAGTATATTTCGTCATATTAAGATACATCACTATGTCACATACCGTATTTTATTAATATTGGTAAACAGATCACGCACACGTAACTCTGCTACTGACGTTATTAAGTATAAGGGCCGAAAAGCTAACATAAAAGCAAGAGCATTTTCTCTGGAGACATGAATGTATATTACAAGTGTAAACAAGTTTTATAAGAAGAGCTATATATCGAGCATCTATTTCAAATAATATTACGTTGTTTTACAAACTAGAAAAATCTCATCAAATATTCATAGGCTATGTTACGGTGGGCTATGGCTAGGCTATGGGTAGGCTATGGCTACGCTATTTTTGAGGACTCTAACATATAAAATAAATTTTATACTAAATTAAAAAATCAGTATAAGCTTTTCTAAAACTTCTATTATAATTTATTACACATATATTTACAGAAACGATTATCATCGAATTTTTCATTATCTAGAAAATCACATAATCTATCGTTTTTTATTAAAAATTGTATATTACGAATTTATGTGTTGTTGCTTAATAGAAATTTGAATGGTCATATTCTAATAATTTTTATTCCATAAACAAAAGTATTTAAAAAACCTTATTTAATATATATGACATTATTAAATAAAAATTACGTATTCTAATATATTTGGATATCATTAACGTGTGGTTTTCATTGGACAATAATTAATTGCAGAAAAAAAATTCTCGTTCTGATAATTTTACGAAATTCGGCTTTTAATTGTTCGCCCTAATCATCTGATTAAACACCATATAACCAATCAACTTATCTTATATCTGCCGCCTAACAATAATGCGTGAACTGTGTTCCTGTTTGAGGTTACCATAGTTAGTGAAATTAGCAAGTTGATGAAATAACAAAACATAATATAAAATTAGTACAGGCTTTCTTTTTCCTCAGTTTTCACCGGTCCTGGACAGTGTAAGTCAATTTTCTGACCGTCACCTTCACCTTTACTTATAGTAGTAATAGTAGTTAGTTCACCTTTGACCACCAACTCGCCTATTGAAAAGCGACAATGTGGTCGGTGATGAAGCACGCAGACTCAGTAAATATTTATTCACTGTGACCTTGAAGACAGATTATATTTCTCAGAAAATAAGGTGCATTACCTTGCGATAAAATTGCACATCGACCTGTTTGTCGCACGACTGACAAAACGTCACATAGATAGTGTGCGATAGTGATAACGCTCTACGAAGTAGAAATGAGCCGATTGTCTCTTTCCAAAAGTCGATGTGCAATATTTATCGCGGGGTACTGTAGCCGGCAGATTGTTCTACACTCGAGTTGTGCGGATCAGAGACGTAGAATTGAAACGCTTAGTATGTCTGCAATTGAACTCCACTGGGGTTGACCTCCTACTTATCCTATAGAGAAACAGGGATGGTAGGTTAAGTTCGTGGAGTTCTGCATCTCATCTTGTTACTTATTACTAACTCAGTATCACCTGTAAGTCGAACAGCACGCCGTTCTACTAGGTCAAAAGCTTCGAGCTAGTATTCAGCCGAGCTATCCCAAAAGTGGCAGCAGTATTACATGATCGAACCTGTGCCTGATACAGAATACTCAACTGACCCGGTGTAAAATACCGCTTAATCTTATACAAGAGGCGTAGCTTTTTACCATCTAATTTAGTCATAGACTCGAGGTAGTTATCGTAGTTGAGCGTCATGGTGAGAGTCAATCCAAGAAGATTTAGGTGGTTTGCCAAAGGTACAGGAACATTTGGGAAGAGTGGAGATATCGTAAACGGACATTTTTTGGCAGAGAAAAAGCAGGCTTGCGTTTTTCCAGCTTTTAATTTAACAAGGTTCTCGTCCCCCCTGCGGGATACAGACTCAAAAACCTCATTTATTTGCTGCACCATGTCTTCTCTCGATGCATGTGTTTTCTTTTAAGCGGCTCGGGGGCTGAATATGTACCTTACTACAGCTGTGCTGTCGTCTGCATACCCAAAAATACTGGGCTTATGCAAATCGTTAATATTCAACAAAGATAGAATTTAACCCTGAGGTACGCGAGGTATTAATAGCCATTCGTAATGTGCAGTAGATAGTGCACTGTACAAATTCCTACGGGGCACTAAATTTCTATCGGACAGCTATATTATGTATTGTCAAATTAATGCTTTGTTATATGATCATCATAATTTTATTAGAAAACTGTTAATACATATTGAAATAAATTAAGAAGAAATAAAAAATTATTTATTTATTATGCAAGGGAAACGTAACATAATAATCATGATCTAAATTGTAAATCATTTAAAAGTGTTGAACATTTTTTTGAAATACACTTATATCAATTAAACATAACAACACTCTCTATCTACAAAGGGAAAATACAATAGTAATAAATTAATTAATGTTTTTGTACCGAGAAAAAAGATCGTCAATCTTCGGGGAACGCTGTGATTCATAGCCTACAAGAAAGGTAATTATCAATTGAATACCTATTAAATACGTAGTAATAAAGTGAAAGTTCATCTGTATTATTATTAACAATTTAATTTAATTACACTTTGTGTTTTTAATTATAATAATTGTTTTTATTATGAAATATCTTAATCAGTGGCATTATAACAGTGATCATAATTATCACTGTCACAAGCTTATATCCCCTTGACTTGTTTGGCCACCGCCACAGTTTTTAAGATAAATCTAATATTATATTTTGTGGATACATGACTTGCTATTTTTATTAATAACAAGTACCTTTTAATCTTAAATCTATTAGCGCTTTTTAATTTTAAATAAAGAACTCAAGTTATAAGAAATACGACTCCTCTCTCTCTCTCTAATACTCTCCTTTAATTTATTAGTATATAATAAAAGAAATTATTGGAGGTCCCGTATTTTAACGTAACTATTGGTCTTTTATTTCAACTGAAATACATGCTATGTTTTATTGGATATGGCTAGAAAACATTCAAAGCTTTAACACCTATTTTCATTCTCCTAGTATAAAGCGATTTCACTGAAATATTTTACATTAACTTTTTTTATTGGAATGCTACGGGCAATAATTTCTAGACGTGCAAAGCCTGTAGGGACAGACAGTAACTAATAATGAATTTTAAAATGTAGCAAATTAGATTTCGAAAAAGCTTTTTCTTGCTGTTTTATTATTGCGTTATTTATTATTTTTCAAACCATTGATTTTTGGATGACGTTTGCCATACATTAATTGACAGCAAATTAGCTTCATGTTCGCGCATTTAATATTTTCACACCTATAACTAATCACATTGTAATGGTGTCCTGTAACGTGGGTATAACTGTAAAATTTCGATTTTTAATTTTTTACATTTCTAATAATGTATGATAGAAATAGGTTCAAATGTTTCATTATAAACAATCTCGGAAAGCTGTGTAGCATTTTAAATTTTTCAGAATTATGAAATCAAAATTACAGCTCGAGAGTGCAGTGGGTTCAGTTCATAGTGACATACTAAGTTACGAACAAGCAGATTATTTGGCGAAAAAGAACGTACTGAAGGTACAGAATTAGATATTTAACATGATCACACAAAAACGTTGCCGTAACGAACATGTGAGAGTCATTGTTAAATAGTTTTATTTTAACAAAGATAAACACAAAAATTGTAAAGTGAAAATATCACAAATATGTACCAATTTAAAAAAAAAAAACTATTTAGGTAAATTAAATAAAAATTACTAGTCGATCAGCAGAAGTGTTTGTGTTTGTCCTCAAACAAGGGCGTGTGTTCGCGTGTAGATCGTACCTCGATAACGCGCAATGCAGCTCGGCTAAAGCCTAATCAAGTGTGAAGTGCGCCGTTAATTACCTTCGGATGGTTGAGCCTTTAATGACCATTGTGTAGCAGTGAAGGGTTGAATCCGAAATTAGTTTGCGTTGTCTAATTATAGAGAAATAGAGCAAATTATGTGCCACAGGCTTAGCAGTTAGCGATTGTGTTTTTTTTTGTTTATAAATACTCATAATTTTACAATGTTTCCATTATACGGATAAAGGCTTTTTAACAGGACTATTAAGCTTTATGTTCAAGAATGCCTTATAGAGGAGTTTAAATTGATTCTAGTTTGTATCAAATTGAGATCTTATGACATACACTACTTGTCACATTAAATGGACTTGTGTGGATAATAATTCAAATTAATTATTGAATAAATACACAACTGACCACACAGGCCCAGGTTCCCTGAAAAAGTTTTACATGGATGTTTGTAACTACGTTTGTTATACATGTAACAAGGTACAATCGAACTTCTCAAATATAGAGCTCGTGAACAATAATAGTGTACAGTCTATCACAAGTATCAAATAACTTCATTCATCATAAGTTCAACCGTAGGAAGTCTACAACTGGACATAGGCCTCCCCCACAGACTTCCCAAATAACCGTTAATAGCTGCATCCACGAAGTTACAAAGACCACAACACAGTCGTCGGTCCACTTTGTGGATCGACGTCCTATGCTGCGCTTATCGGTTCATAATCTCCACTATAGAACACAAATTATTATATCCAAATGTTATCCACGCCAAATAATTCCTATGGTCCTAAACTTTCGCCGTAAATCCATTAGAACCTTGGTGAGTTATAAAGTAATGAGGGAACGTGAACTTCTTAATTACTGTTACGAACTACGAGTTACTGGACCCAGTGAGCTTCAAGTTAGTTACCAGTAAGTTTCATTATAGCGATTCGTTCTTTACCGCGTCTTGAGACCAATAAGATCTATAGTATTGACGCTATTGTAAATAATCAAAGAACGATTTTTTATCATGGTACGATCTACATCATCATCATAAGTCTCTCTCATAGATTTCCAATAGGACCGTTTTGGAAAGGGCTGCATCCAGGGTCCTCCAAAGACCTTAACAAGGTCATCTGTTTGCCTTGTGAGTACAACACTTGTCAGTTCGTGGTCGTCACTCCAGAACTTTAAAAGGTTTCGGCAGCCATCAGTTCTGAGTGCAACTTCAACCAACTTGTCAATCTGCTCGACTAAGTTAGTTACATTCTCTTGACTACGGATCACATTATTCTTAATTTGAATTCTCTGAGAAATCCCGATCCGATCTGGGGAATCCCGAAGTTACCATATTACACAATTGTGAGCTTGTCAATGAGGCCCGGAGTGATTACCCACCTTTCAGTGCTGTAAATCTTTGCTGGTGTAACGTATTAAACGTTCGCCTTTAGCCACTGAGGAACATTTGATGATATGTTCTATAGTTTTATAACCGCTGCCTAACCGAGTTAGATTCGATGATTGACCTCTTTCTCAACGTTTTTATACACACTAGATATTAAAACAGGGGTAACTGTGTTTATGGTATGCTATAAATATGGTATGCTATATATAATGCTATAAATACGCTTCACTAATTTTCATGTCTTCCTTTTAAGTTTTAATAGTCAGTAACTAATACATCTGTGAATCAAGTTTATTACTGGACATTCTGGATTTTAGAACAAATGAATATAATTGCTCTTTTTAACACCAGCATACCGAGTACAATCAGAAGATCTATCTTATTGATGATATAGTAAGCAAAGGTCACTTTGAAAAGAATTTTTACACTCATCATTTCAGCCATAGGACGGTTCGTCCTAAACATAGGTTACCATAAATTTTTAATAAGACCGATAGGAAGCGGGTTGCATTCCTTAAAAAGGTTTTTCTGTCCACCTTGAGGGTGGACGTCTTACCATGCGCTTGTCGGACCGTGGATTTCACTCCAGAACTTTAAGGCCTTAGTGGGCATTTGTTCTGTGCGCTACGCTACTTACCCTCTGGCAATATAAGTTACAAATCTGCTGGAGATATTAAAGATATACTACTGATGTTTGCGTATTTAAAACGCCTTCATCGTTTATCCAATTAATCATTTTTTTATTGTACGTGCATATAAAGTCTGTATCTATAAACAACAAAGTAAAGAGCAATATTTCTAAGTTTGGTTTCTCTTCAAAGAATAGAGAGTAAGGTTTCCAGTTCCGCTCTCATTCCTCGCAGCTTATTGCTTTCCCGTCGTCGATCCGTAAATAATACGGCTGCCGTCTGCCTTTTTATACAGTTTCCGAGCTTAAAATCGATTTCGTCTTTTAATGATCAATGCTACATTTCTCTTTCTTCATATTACTTTTGTATTTAAAACACGAAATTATTACATATTTTTGAAAGAATACGACTTTTTATAGAAAAATCTAAATATTACTGTTGTCTTAACTGTGCCTGTAACGTATTTGTGGGTTAAGATAAATAATAACAAAAAGTTTGAAATATCTAAGACTACGTATGTTCGCGTTACTTAATTCTCAAACGACTTATAATGTATGTTTTATACATTCTTTTGTATGTATTTTTAAAAAAGTGGTCGGTAAAATATTATTTATTATTATTAATGTGCATGTTTAAAAAAAACTATGTAAGCATTTCTTTCTTATATGTATTATGTTTCGTTTTCACACTGTTCTCGTTAGAAGTTTTGGTGTACACATACATAGCGATGACTTGGAAGTTACCGGTGCGACAAGAGGAAACGAGGCCAAAAGTTTATCTGTCATAATGTTCTAAGCTTTAGTTACCCCGTGTAAATTACCACGAAAACAGTCTAATAACCTTAAAGCACTAGATATATACTTAAAATTTAAGATTAATTTAATTGTTATTTATGTCTATTATTAATACTCATTATAATTAATAACGCGTACATGTCATTGTTAAAATCGAAAGAATAAAATTGTGTCAAAAAGGTCTATTGCAAAATTCTTAAACAGCGTGAAAAAAATAAATAAATAAAATATACCTTTGTTTACGATTTGACGGTTAACTGACAAAGTTTTCATCGATCAAGTGAACTGACAGGAACAAAATTAGTTACGTGGAAATGCTGTTTTGGAACATGGCTTTTATTAGATTACCATAAATTTATGTACTACTGTTAATAAAAATGTATACGTAATTCGTATACATTTTTAATCTTACCTGCAACTAAATTCGTAACCGTAATTTTTTAAAAAATTTCAGTTTTACCTAAACTGAAATTTTTTAAAAAATTACGGTTTCATGTAATCATCACTCTGGGTTCTTCTTTTTAATTTTTTTTATGTAAAAGTTTAAAATGGAAAACCATGCTTATTTGCATTCAATTAACGTATTGTACATTTTATCCAAAAAACAATAGTTGTTGAAAATGTGTTTTTAAAACTCCTTGCAACTGTGCACTGATAGAAGTTATTGGTTTATTTGCATTCCAATAGTAAAAATAAATTAATGAAACATTTTTCAGAGTTATCACTTTATACAGATAGAATGGAAGTAGAGTAAGAACTTTAAAGCTTTTTTGTAAATGAGCTAATCATTCACCCCCCTTAAAGTTATTACATATATCTCTGTAGATTATTCATTAAATATTAAATTAAAAAAAAAGGTTAAAAAATCTGACTTAACCTAAATCGATTATAATCAATATATTCCATTCCAAAAAGTTATATCTTAGAAATGTGATCATGTTGCATTCCCATAAGCAAAACTCAACGGCATTACTTACATTCATGATATAGTGTGCACATGTATTCGTCGGCCTATATTGCTGCAGCTGGCAACTATCGCAAGCTTCGGTGAACTTTTATCTCGCGTTTCTAGCACCACCGATCGCTGCACTGCAGATTCATGATAATGAATTACTGTTCGGAAACTGAGTGAGTGATAGTTTTTCTGATTTGCCTTCAATTTGTAAAAAGCATCTCACCTCCTACTTTGTATTTTGTTATGTTAATACCTCTTCGCAGGTCACAGACAAACAGTGAGAGATAGCCTGCAAAAATTTTGTAATGGTTAAGTGACATTGGTTAGCCGTGATGGAGATTATATTATGCTTGCCGCTTTTAAAGCATTTGCTGAAACACCTACACTTTTAAAACAACAACGATTAAGGAAATCCTTATGAACTGAATTTTACAAAAATAATCAGTTATGTACCACGAATAAAAGTTAGTATAATTATTTATATTGAGCGAGTAATAAAGATCTAAGCATCCGTAATTTTTGCACATTCTGAAAATATCTAAAGATTCGTAGAATTCCATTGCACAAAGGTCTCCTAATGGATCGTGCAAGTCACCAAAATGAACTTCTTAAAATGCTACTTCTATTTAAAACATTGCCACTGTATATGTAGAAAGTCGTTGTTAAAAAGTTTGATTTAATCTTATAATCTACTTTAACTTGATGTTTATACACGATTTAATTACATCTGTTTTAATTACGATGATGTTTTAAATAATACTAACCTCTTCGTGTGTTTGTTTTAATATTCGGGTAACTGCGTTTTTACACCGCAGAACCTCAAAAGAAAGAAAAAAATGGCCTTCACTATATGTAATCTTACAATTTTACTTTATCTTTCCGATAGCTGCCTGTTTAGTATTCGATAAATAAAGATTTATTTAAAATTGTAGATATTATTTTTAGTGCATCACTTTGTTAAATATGGTTGTGTGAAACTTGTTTAAATTAGATTTTGAAAAATGTTTTCCATTAATTTACGAAGTTAAATTGTAGATGATTAGTAGATAAATGATTTGAATTGTGACACGAAAAGTATTATGTTATAATAGCATTTTTACAAAAATTATTTTGTTTTTTATTTATATTGAAAATAAAAAAGCGAACATTTTTACGTTTTTATAGTATTTTAAGACAAGAATAATACAGCTTGTAAACCATTCAATAAATAATATGAAGAATTTTGAATTTTCAACAATAACGCATTTATTTAAAGATATTTTAACTTGTTTTATGTGTACCGAGTAAATGAATAATGGCCGTAGGGGAAACCAACCAGACGCAATCTTTAAAATAATCACAATAAAACGCTAAAGAATGATTTCTTAGCGACGATATAGAAGGATTATCTCTAATTTAAAAAGAAAACATCTTTCTCTTTTGTTTATGTTTAAGTGTTTAGTACCAATTGGAGTCAATTGATTTCTAGTCGAAAATACACAACCACTTTAATTAAAAACAAGATTTGGACCATAATAACGAGGTGAAAGTATAAAAAGAAATATTAATTAAAGAGACGCATACGAAAGAAATTTGAAATAATTATTGACGAGAAAGAGCGCGGGAATTGGATTACGATAAACAAAGGTAAAAAGTCGAAAACATGAGATTTATCGGGGGTGCTTTTTATGGGATGGTTTGGTATCAATTAAAACTGATTATTAAGCAAAGTTATGTGGTCATAAATTGGAAACCTAATTACTATTGTTAACTTTGTATTTGCTAATATAGCAAAAGCTTAAAATATTTGTTACAAAATACAGGATAAATACAGGATGATTAATTATAGCTGTAAAATTTTGATAGGATTTTAATTTGACAGAAAAAACCTTTTCAACTTACTTTATAAGATAATTTTTTGAAATTTATCACATCTTTTCAATTAGAAAACCACAGACCAATATATTTCACACTTTCACTTACACTTCTCTATTTTGGCTAAAAACAATAGTTTTAGTAATAAGTTATCAAAATACATAATAATATAATTTAGGGACTTTAGAATACGATTTTTCAAATTGGAATTTACGAAAAATATTTATCTTTTTTCATTGACCGCCATTAATGAGAACGATGTTTTATTTTTATCAGCGCAGTTCATGAAAATGGTATTCGAGTGTAGAAATTTCTACGGGGAATGAAGTAATATCGATGGCAGCCGAATTGTAGGCCTTTGAAGTGATGCGGCGCTGACACAACTTGGTCGTGTCGTCATAATTAAGCAATCAATGTGGACCGCCTCGTAATGCCCCTAGGATAACGCTGTAGCTGCCACTTGACCTCTTCATATTTGATCGACTACTTGCTAGCCCGTGAATCTCGCCATAATAATCGTTTAGTTGACGGACAACGCACTTCCAGCCACGACCGAGGTACAAAAAAACTATAATTTAAGCAACGCGCAACCGTAATGTTCCGTAATGGCGTTCCAAATAGAACAGCTATGCAGCTTACTTCACACAATTGTCTTTTATTTCAATTACCATAAACATCGTTTTTGTTCTTCTAAAGTTTTTTACATCTATAATACTATGTATGGCAACGCCCCTGGCGGTTAGCTAAGATCAGAACTTAGCTAGCAGCTTGAGACGGAGTTTGACTATAGACCATTCATAGCAACAACGGAGTAAAAGTTTATGTTTATGACATAACTACTGTAAAGTCGTATTTGTAGGTTCCGAACAAAATCTTTTAACCCCACACAATGCTATAAATCTTGTTGAAGATAACACAGATATATCTTTGCGTAAAGTTCAGAAAACCGCTGCGCGGAATATTTGAAATGTTACTTGTAGTTTTGATTTATGCACGAGCACAAAAGGATCAAATTGATTTTTTTTGTTATATTACTTTTCTAACTGTTATATTATATGCAAAGTTTCATTAATGTAATACTGATTTTGAAGTTAAAAATAAAAATCTCATTTTATGTGACGGTTTTGCTTTAACTTCCTGTTGTAATTTTCTGTTTCACCTGATGGTGAAGGAGCATCGCCTATGCTTATGCTCGAGGACTGCTTCAGAATAGTTATTACTAAAATAGTGTATAATAATATTCAAGAGTGCCCGTAAGGTTCGGGACACGGAACCTTTATTCACGAAATTCACGGAGGCTTTATTCAAATTAAAGACTGCTTAAGCTAACGTACTACCACTTTGGCGAAGGAAACTTAAGTATCACTAAGCAATCAATAATGTAAAACATTGATCGTTTGCAGTGGACGTCCGTTTTCTCCAGGGACTTAGCGCAAGGGCCTCCGCCGGGCGACTTTACCTTGAGCAGACATTTAAGACTCTTCTGCCTAAGCGTATCAAATCTCACTTTGATTGGTGGTCGTTATCAAATTATTGCCACTCTTATACTAATCATGACTTTATAAGTCCGCGCGTTAAGTAGTTAGGTTTACTTATGCTGAAGGTTCTGGTGTAATGTCTCATAGGACTTATCAAGTATAAAAGTGACTCCATATCGGATTCGTGCAGTATTTTGTCATCATCGTCCAGATCGATATAGGTCTCCTCTATAGATTTCTAACAGGACCAGTAGGAAGCGGCCTGTGTCCAGAGTCTTTCGACAACCCTTACATGGTCACTTATTCACATTGTGGTGAACGTCCTACGTTACACTTGCAGCCCGTGGTTTCTACTTGTAAAGGGGGCCCCAGCAATCGTCTCTTACGCGCTTATTCCCCTGCTTACTACCACTTTAACTTGTCAATAAAGTATTCTGTATCTTTATATAATTCTGTATCGTCATTTCAACCAAAGGACGTTCATTGCTACATATAGGCCTTCCCCGTATATTACATAATAATTAAAAATTATGTATATGCACCGTCATAGGATATATTTACATAAAAATAACATAAATGCCTCTTGGATAATGAAAACCTGTGAAAATTCCCAATGATATATACTTTTAATGCTATTTTAAATTCAATCGATGACTGTTAACAGTATCTATCAAATACATATAGAAAATTCCTTGAAAATTTTTATAAAGATAAAAGGTCAACGTAAGAAATTATTTAAACGTTAATCATCGTTATACGTATAATTTATTTTAATATCATTCATCTTCACGTAGCTATAAGAGGTTACATTTGACTTAGCCCATAAAATTCCGCTTTTAACATTATTAAAAATGTTGAGGTACTTCGCTGTTCAAGCGCTCGTTCGTATCTCGCCATTTTGCATCGAGTGCAGAAAATCGTACAAGGAAGATCAAAAAATGCTTAAAGAAGCGTTAAAGTCACTTTACACGAAAGCCTTTTTTAATACTATGATAATTTTAGTCATTTCAAATAAATATGTGATAATAATAAAGAAATATGTAATGTATGTATTAAGAAAGAAGGAATATTTTTACGTAGTAAAGTAGTGTATAGCGTATTGCGTAGAAATAGCAGTAAAAATTTTTTTAAACATCATATATATACATATATATCTTGATCGTGACGTATATTTATTTATATTTAAACGTACATTCATTGAACATAAATTTCGGAACCGGTTGGCGATGACCTTCTTTTTCAATTTATACGATATAAGTAGTCAATGTAAGTTACTATGGAATATATTTTACTTAATATTTTTTAACATTTTAATTACACTGGACCAAAAATGAAAGAGGAGGTGGAAGTGAGAATATATCGGTGCGTAAGACGAAACAATTTTTCAAATATCTAAAATGTCATTATGAAACGGTACGGTTATAGGTGTGGTAGTATATAAAAGAAAACGCGAAAGGCACATTGAAAGGAACACCTTTCATAAATTGAAACTATATATTTTAAAAACAGCAGGGGCCATTTATATCGCTAACGCTTTATTTTAAAACTTTGTGTTTGGATCACCAGTTCATTATACTTTTAATACGATTTCTTTTAAATAATCGGAGCGAAAATGTTCTTTTCCATCAACTTTTCTTATACATCTTCACAGCTTGTCTTATACTAATTTATGTCCTTAGGTCTATGTTATGTTTTTACGTATTATTTGAATAAGCACCAAGCAACAACCAGACCACCTATTATCGCATAAAAAAATTCGCCAGTATTTTATGATAAACGACTAGCACGCTCCTTTAAAATGTACTACACGTATCCCACACATCACTAGCCTTTTTTTTATTGCCACTATCTACGCACGTCTCATTGGAGATATTCCATTCCTTTCTATTCAGTCTCCATCAAATAACATCCTTAAAAACGCTCTTCTCATGTATTTTTATAAATAAAATCTGAACTCATTTCAAAATATGCCCATGGATCAATCTTCATCTGTCTAGTAGGTGTACTTTCGGGCGGATCGCTACGCGGTAATTTGATGTTCTCTGAGAATTTAAGAGAGATTTGCTGGCCTATAAAGTTATGTATCGGCTTCACAAAGTTGTTATAAAATAATACAAGAGTTCATTAAGCTATTATGAATATCTCGGTTTTCTATGGTATATACACACATATAAAAAAATTAGGCGCTTTCTTTATAAGATTAAGGAAAGTAACTTATAAATAATTATTCGTAAAATAATTAGTCGGTATAAATAAGATGTTAGTTCCACGTCAAGAATTATAACGGAGGCAGATGGGATAATTTCTGGTATTCAAAGCAGCCGCCTTGGTATGATCACAGGAAATCCTGGTATCGCTGATCTCCCGGCTTAATTCTTTATTCGTCATTACACTGAGAGTATCCATCCGGGAATAATAGTTACTTGCCGATGTTACTTGATGCCGAACTTGACTTAAGAATTCAACTTTTGTAAGTTAAGCCTTAATATTAAGTCTATTTGTGATAATAAAAAGCAATATAACTCACGCCATTAAAATTTTTATTCAAAAGTGCTCCAAATGTATTTTTAACTAGTTTTAAGAAATTTTGAATTACAAGAATATAAGTATTTTTTGAAATAATTTCATCAACATTTTCGTTGCATATCTATTTACAGAATGTTATATTAAAAGCATGCAATTGAAAAGTGACTTCTGAAAAGGGTTCAAAAAGATTAAGAAACGCTTGCTGAGATAAATCTGTCTGTTTGCATGTGTTGCTCGGTCTGCTATTCCATGGTATTTTGTCAATGTTTACTTTCTTTATTGTATTTCCCACACCAGTTTCTCTTAATTACTATAGTACTATTTGAACTGTAAGCTAAAGGTATTATACTAGCTGTAACATATCTACTTCCTTCTTATTTGTTCCAATCTAGTAATTTCTTTATCTGAAAACTACTAAAACAGCTTTAATTAAATCGCCAAACCAAGAGTTGGGTAATAACTGGCACTCGGATTAGTAAGAAAAAAGAATAAACAAATTTTACTGCAGCTGACCTCTTGGATCTTGTCCTGTTATAGTTATGAATAATCAATTCAAACCCAAATCAAATTCAAAAGGATTTTTTACATTTCCAATAAATATTGTTTGTTGTAATGCTTATTGATACACAATTTCCTTACTTTTTTTTTTTGTATGTAAATAAATAATGTTTTTTTAGCACAGAAATAAGCGTCAGACAATTGGTCCAGTGATAAACATGAATTTTGAAAATTGATGCCACAGACATTGCAATTCATAAATTTTTTGTTACATGGAAAACTAAAAAGTATTAAGAAAAATCGTTCTAAAGTTATAACTTGACAAAGTGAATACGATTCATTTTTATATTTAAAATTCAATACAAAATTTAAAACATTTTTATTCATGTAGTACTTTTACACGTACCTTTGAATCGACAATTATTTTAACATTGTAAATAGTAAGCTACTATCTGTTCAGAATGCTGATATGCTTAGAAGAGCAAAACAGAAACTCAACTTTCTTTAATTCAACATTTAAAATGAGTAAATGGAATTTAATGTTTGACAATTTTCATTCAACAAAATAAATGAATCAACAAACCAAGTTTCACACATTTCTGTTAATTAAAAACACTTGAATGCAATATTACGATTTACTTAAAAAAAATACAATTAATTTTTGATGTCAAACTAAGAAAACTGATGCCAAAAATGTCTCGCGGAACTTTATATATGTTGTTGTTAAATAGTTCGTGAATATATATTTAGAATATATATGAAGGTCATGTATTTAATATAAATCGGTACTTTATTTATTTAATACGTAATTTATACACGTGAACGATCTAGATAAATTACTATAGGAGATATTTGTGTGACCTTTGACCTTTACTTTCGGGCAATCGTATTATTTATAGTATAGTAAAAGTAAGCCGTGTTGAGAGATTTATCTTATTCGATTAACTTAACAACTGTGCCCACGTGCGCGGAATGTTCGTAAGATTACCTTCGCCTTAAACAACTTACAGCGTAGAGAACAGTGTCCTTTCTTCTCTAGACAGCTACTATTTAATGTCGAAATAATAAGAAAATGTGATTTTGTCAAAATATTAATATTTTTGGTGAGTTTTTTTTATCGATTATAGAATACATTTCTCCATCATGTTAAGTTATAATAGCTTCGGCTAATTAGTTGGTAATATATTATATATGTTACTTACATATACTTAGCCCTGCCATAAACGTTGTTACAGAGTAAAACAAATTTCCTTTTTTTAAAGATATGTAATATTAATTAATTTTACAGTATAATAGATACAAATAAAACCTTTAAAAATATAACACCTATTCGACGTGGTCTCTGTTGACTGCAATACATTCCTTTAGACGTCGAGGCCAGTTATCAATAGCAGAACGCATTCTTTCTACGGGAAAATTCTTTACCACTGATCTCTTCTTACTGTTGAAATCGGCGCTGATAGTTTAGCGGGGTGTTACAGCTTCTTCGAAATGAGTTCGCGGAAACAGAGTGGTCCGCGCACTCAACGTCAACGTCAACCTTATTTAAAGTACCAGACTAGTATTAGGCTGTGCCTAGTGAAATTCTTTTGTTAAACAGTAAGTTTTATTGTAGTTCTGATGTTATGAAAAAAAAAATATTGTTATATGATTGTACATTTCATAGTAAGCAATTTAACTGACAACGCATAACTTATTTAAAACAACCGATCAAGCCAAGTTTGGCCCTTTCGAGGATCCTTGAAAGCCTAAGCTGAAGTGAAGTGAAACCGTGATCCTTTCTCTGGAGCTTGTGCACTTAGTCACTCCATCGAGTGTCTGCCTATGCTATTTAGGAGTTTTACGGTCTCTCAATCGGGTCAAATAAATAATGTAACAACCTAAGTAACAGTTCCTTAGCGAACCAACAAGCTTACTTCCTGCAAAGATATCTAGGGTATGCGCCGACAGGGTATGCCAACTCGAACTTAGTGAACTTGTATATATCAATGGGTAAATAACATTAATCAATAACTAACGAAACTGCTGATAGTTACTTTTAAACTTTTAGCGACACAAGTAAACACTTTACCAACTGTTACCATAAGATAGCTAGCCATAAGACAATAAATGTTTCAGTACAATAGTTTCTTTCTATATTATAAGTAAACGCGTTAGTAGGAAACCCTATTTTAGTCCGTCCTTACGAGGGAGGAGAAACAAAAAGCGGATTTGGGACAAGGGACAAGCTCGATTGTAACGATAATTGCCGCCCATTATACGTATACCGTACAAATGTTATGTTAAAAGGCTTTAAATAAACCTGCATGTTAGGTAAAAACTTTTTCGTTTATTAATTTAAATAGGCTATCTTTTGATGGACAGGCGACCTTCTTTAGGTCGTCAATACAGGATACAGGCCGATTTAAACCGTTCCTATTGGAAACCAAAAGGGGAGACATATGTTCAGCAGTGATCGTCTTGCGACTGAAATGATGACGACGATGTCTCAAACTTTGCTCGCGATTCATTAATAACATGATGGATTTATTATAGACAGGAAGGAATAAACACAGTAATGATGTAAAAACAATGCGCGGTCTTATGACTCGGGGAAATTTCTAATAGAGAACCATAGTATAGAAACAAAAGAAAAACAAGTAGCGGATAGCCGACGTCAGTATTGTAAGAAGTAGTTTAGAACATATAAAATACATGAAAATTACATATTGCCATTTTTAAGTTAACGCCAAAGCTTTTGTAGAAATGAAATATCGTATATTACACAAGTATAGGCATATTAATATACAAAGGTTATATGTTTCAGGCTAATTGATTATAGGTGTAAAAGTATTTAAAGGGTCGAAAGTATAAAGCTGATTTGCTGTCAATTTATGTATGGTACGCACTATTCAAATAGATAGTTCAAATATAATAAATAGAAAAATAAAGATTATTACATATTAAAATTATTTATTGCTTATTATCTTTCCCTGTAGACGTTGTATCGCTAGAAGTTATTGGCTTGTCGCATTCTAATGGAAAACGAAACCTAATGTAACATATTTTACAGTGATCACTTTAAATTAAGTGATTCGAAATAAGCGTAAAAACTTTAAACGTTTTTTCACCTATGCTTGTCCTATTTCTAATTAAATGAGCTATATGTATATTTACTTCTTCAAAGCGTTTACATCTATAACATCATCCTGCATTTAATTTACATATCATTACATTTACTTCAATATATCATAAATATTACATGTTACTATTTTATAAAATTACCACATGTACGATGTGCTATAAATGTAACCATAATGTATGAAGATTGTTTTATTACATAAGTATATGTTTTGGTGTGTACATTAACATTTAAAGGCTACATGTAATAAGATCATTTCAAAATTTAGCTAAACTAGCTTTATGTCTGTTGAGTCCGAATATGTTTAATGATTCAGTAGTTAATGTTAACCTATCGTTGAAGAGCACTCTTTTTTCTTTAACGTCAGTAATACTTTCGTTTAGTAACGTAAGCCAACTATTTATTGCTAAAAATATAGAACCGATTGTCGCGACTGTAAACATATGTACGACCGAATACATTTTTTTTCTTTTATAGGCGAAGCTGTTTATCTCTGTCTCGCCTGATCTTAAGCGACGAGTTCTACGAAGGTACATGCTTGCTTAGCAGAAACCTTTTCACTCTTATTTTGAAGACTCTTACGTTATAACTGTCTAGAAACAATTACGCCGGTACGTTGTTCCACTCCTTGGTTGTTCGAAATATAAAAATATTAGTAACGCTTAGTGCAAGTGGAAGAAATTTTAAGCGATATCGTGAATCCGTACGTCTTGTTGTCCGATGGAAGAGAGGAGATGAAGGAATTATTTTAAAATGACATACAGACTTAAGAGCTGTCCTAATGTAAAATATTACCTAACATTACCCATAATACCCTTTTGGCAGCTAATTTAGCTTTGGAGTTAATAAACGGCCCGACGTTGAGATTTGATGTTTGTGTAATAGCCAACAGTTCGAGATGATGTTACAGATATTAATACACTTTGTAAAGTCGGAGACAGTTTAAAGGGTGAACATGCACGCTTGGGTCTTAGCGGCGTTGAACTTGACCAGATTGACCTTGCTCCAACGCTTGCTCCAACCAGATTGACTGTCTGTAAGGACAATTTTACACGGTCACCTCGGGCTTCCTTAATGTATATTATTGTTTCCTTAATGTATAATATTCTTTATTTCTATAAATATCAGCACAAAAAATTATTAGGCTCGATCTTCTAAATTAGTACTAACTATGATATAGAAACCATGGTCTATTTAATAATAATCTAAACATAGGTTTAAAGTACAAGCATTTGAATTATGTAACATTCATAGATTGTATAAGAATACAGAGAAAAAAGAACATCTATAAAAGAAGGAAACGGAAAAATACGCGTTTTGTATTGTATTTTCTCTGTAGAAGTAAGTGCTGTTAGCCATAAAGCCTTTACAGCTTCATCTGAACTAAGTTCATAGAGCGGAAGGGTCTGTGAACTTAAAAACTTACAAATTAAAATAATAAAGCTGGTCGGGCGCCTACCAATTGCACGGTGATGTTCGCACGTAGCAGAGGCTCTTCGCGAGTAGAGCTTTGAAGGGATGGGTTACTGATGTGTGCTTGCAGCATGGGGCGGCAGTGTGGACCACAGTCGAGTCGAGGAGGGATCCGGCTACAACCACGGTTCGCCCACTAAAAACCCCCACGCACACTAAACAAAAGTGTTGTGGTGTGGTAGGTAGTATTTTTGCTTTTTGGTATTGGTTTTTTTATGTATGACCTGTGTGGAGTGTCGCAGGTGCAGTGGTTGCCGGTGGTACTGTGAGGTTTGTGCTTGCAGTGTTGCGAATGTCTGCAACGGGTGAGGTGTGGCGAGTGTTCTGTGGGAATCTTATGATTGGCGTGAAGAGTACGTCTTTAAGACGTCCCTTGGCCTTTATTGAGGTGCACAGGGAGTAGCGCGAGGCGCTTGCTATGAGGGGGTTGGGATCTGAGGAAGCCGACTGAAAGTAAGTCTTTGAGCAAGTTTGAAAGACCCTGGACCGTCGGGAGTTTGAGTCTACATTGCACTGATACCACTTCGCCCCGGTTGCTATCCGGGTGAAGCAGTTTTGAAACGTTTGTAAAGAGTTGAGGGTGGAAGGTGCGGTGTGCGCGAATACAACGCTCGCGAAAGAGAAGACTGGTTTTACGCAAGTTTTGTACAGGTGCAGTTTGTGCCTGAGGGATAGTTAGCGCTTTTTTATGGGTGTGTGTTCGTATATAAACACGTGTCCATATGTGCTTACTTACCTGCACGCTAACCCGACATTGCGATTACACTTGTTTTTAAAACTTGTAATTGAGTTGATATTTGTATTTAGATAAATGGTACTGTAAAAACATTATTCTTAATTATTTTAAGCAATTGAAAGTTGCAAATGTATTCAAATTTTCTATAAGTATAATTTTCAATAGTTAATGTGTTCACAAGCTTCTTTTAAAACATTATTTTATGTATACTTATACCTATGTTTTCACAAACTGATATCAAAGAATACGTTGTTCTTTCGATTCAGGTGATAAGACATGCAAGCCATAAAAATGCTCGTCTCGAGTTCCATTATTTGAACTAACTCCAACTCTACATTTTTACAAAAACATATATTAAAGAAACTGTCAATGTAATACATGCTGTGTCGTAGTTTTTGTTTATTTCGTAGTTAAAAAAGTAAATAAAAAAGATGAGAAGTAGTTTACGTTAACTATAATTGAAAGCAGTTTACGAAATATTTTATATATACTGGAGATCTTTTTCTGATAAACGAATTTCAAAACTTATCTGGTTCCGATATTCTTTACAAACAAAAAATATGAAGATTAGATCTTACTCTAGAAGCGTTGCGAACATATACCCTGTCGTCCCGAAAACCTCGGGGGGTCCACCCGGACTTTGGGAAATTTTGATGTAAAACATAATAAACAGTGTATTATACGAACTACACAAGATCATATGAAAATATTTTCCTTACAATTTTTCATAATTATGTAACGGGTGTGTTAATTACAATGAAAGCATCGTCAAAGGCTGTTAACATTCAAAGATTAAGCCAATAACTGAAAAAATAATAATAGCGACGTGCACCTACCGAAGTAAAACGCTTAGTGTTAATTAGAGGGAACACGGACGAAATGCAAAAGAGTCTCGCGTCGGGCGAATCTTTGAGGGGGTGCGAGGGCAAGGGCGCGGGATGGGGTAGTGGCGGAGGCGCGGGGCGAGGTAGCGCGCAGCGGGGCAGTTAGTGTCGCGCCGCGCCTGGACGCGCGTCTCTCACGCGCGCCTTACGTAACGATGGCCGAGCCTGTAAGCTGATGGGTGCCCTCGTCTGGTGGCTGGCGGGCTGCTGCCTTGTGCGCGCCGTCGCCGCCGGTAACCCCGACGCTAAGCGTCTCTACGACGACCTGCTCTCCAACTACAACAAGCTCGTGCGGCCCGTCGTAAACACCACCGATGTCCTCCGTGTCTGCATCAAGCTCAAACTGAGCCAGCTCATCGATGTCGTGAGTCCCAGACCTGACCTAGTTCGCGGTGCAGTGCGAGCTGCTACGGCGTGCATACGGCTGGCCCTATGCGCGCTCCGTTCGGAATTTTAAATAGACACGTATCAACGCCTACGGCACGCGACCCATTTTTTATGGGACACCTCGGTTTAACATAAATCTTGAGGAGTCGGGAATAGGCGGCGAGTGTCGCAGCCACTCGCCTTTCATTTTGCCTGGCGCCGCGCTGTCTCTTCTTAATTTTGAATGACGGCCCTTAACAGCGAAGCCTTTTTCTACGGAAAAATAAAAAAAACACGAATAGAAACATGCATTTTAACAACTTTCTGTATATTTCAAAGACACCCCATCAATATACATTTAAACATTTTTTAAAATATTAATTCAGACTAGTCTTAGGAAAATAGACAGGTATTTAAAGATGAATACAAATCTAATTTGAATCATCATTAACTATGTTAGACTAAAATGTGTATACAGTAAATAATAAATATTCTTCAAACTTGCGTACAGTCATAAGTAATATGTTTTTACTTTAAAAATTTTACTTTTTACTATTCATAAAGTTTGCGAAGTTTCACAAGCAGTAAAATATGTCTTTATAAATAATTTTTCAAGATTTTTCTTTCTTGGATTCCGAATATGCATAAAATTAGACTCCATAACAAAATCAGCGATAAATGCCATAGAAAGACCGTATACGTTACGAGACGAAAGAGAGTTGAATTTATTTTGATATTTCAGGGCACGCTCGAACGATTGTTTGATATTTTATTACCATTTGTTACAGCAGGCTCGAGACTCACCAACTATACTGCGTATCATTTTGGGACTGTGGTATATTTACTCTAACATCTTATCGAGAGAAGGGAAAAATGTTTTTACCAAGCCATTTTATGAATTTTCGAACAGACGTAAATAATATTATTGGGAAGTTTATTACTTAAATTATCTTTACAAACGAGGTATTTCTACATGTCAAAACAAATAACAGTGGCACTTTTTTGTATTATACGTTGGGTTTTATAGATTATCACGTTTGAAGTGTCATAGCGCTAAAGGCGCTTAGCTCTTTATAATAGCTCGAGGGCTACCTTGGGAACCTCAGATCGCGCCTTTATATTATTTATTTCACTAAATTCTGAGCCCTCCAGCTTTTAGGACGAAGGACGTTCACCTATAAATTGGACAAATGACCTTGATAAGGTCGTTGGAATATGCTGGATGCAAGCCTTTTCCAGCTGGTTTTTTTTTAAATCTATGGTACAGGTCTACGTCCAGTAGTGGATATTCTACGGCTGAAATGATGATGATAAGGTTTTGAAGATGTTTAGCCGCACCTTGGAAAGGGCCTCTCCTTTAAGCGTAAAACTCCCGTCGGAAGACTTCGGCCTGAGCTGTCACTCGAATTAGTTCGATTTTAAGCCTTTTTATTATCATCATTGCAAAGCCTTTATAATGTTTATATTAAGATAATACAAAGTTCTTCTAAAAAAAACATAATCTGTCACGCGACCAAGTTGTAGTCGTCAAGATACTACAGAAATACAACCAACGGCCGGTGGGGCTGAAAGGTTCTTGAGTGGCGAATACGAGGTTGACCGACGACGTAATCAAAGTCGCAGGATGCAGGCAGCGCATCACCGGTCATCGAGGTCATCTTTGCGGAAGACTTATGCTATTCAGTGGGCAAATATTGCACGACGTGATAATGATGATGATGATGAATACATAAATAATATAAAGGCCTACATAAAGTTTTCATGACCACATAAAGTTCCTTCTTAATAATTTGGTATAACGTTAATTTGCAGTAAGCATGCGTTAAATCTATAATCAACCGGTCGAATTTCGTCATGTGTTCTCTAGCTATTTGCACGAAATTACCACAGTAATTTCGTAAATATATACTGTCACTACAAATACACTTCCTAAGTGTTGTAATCAATTAGCAATGTTGATTTGATTAAATTATTTTATAAATAAAAAGGAACAAAGTGAGCGAATCGCCGCTCTGATGACAAATCGTTTGTAAGTTCGTAATCATCATATTATCAGCCATATGACTGCTGGACATAAGAACTTTCCCATAGATTATTAAAACTGGTTTGAAAGCGCTTGCATCCGTCGTTTTTCCACGACCTTTACTAGTCTTCTGTCCATAACTTTGTAGGTGGACATCGCAGCTGCCCTTGCCAGTCCGAGGCCTCCACTTCATAATCGTAAGGTGTGGCCAGTGGCCATCAATTCTATGCACCATGTGGCCTCCTCGCTGCTACTTTAACTTACCAATACTCTGGCCTATGGCGGGGGGTCCATCTAGTTCACGGACCCTTCCGCTCTATGAACTCAGTACCGATTAACTGTAAGAGCCCTAAGGCTGACAGCATTAAAATCTTCAGAAACAATACAAACAATACCACTCGTAGGTCTACGGATCTACTTATATTCCTCGATATCAGGGTAAGAAGTACTTCCTACAGAGAACGAAGTTTTCGCCTGTCATGTTAAGACATAAGGTTTTATATTCTAATAGCCTATGTTACAATAAATTAATACTTTGAAGTTGAGTCAAATAGATGCATGCTACTTTGAAATAAAATGCAAAATTTTCTCTTACACAAGTTCTTGACATATAAAAGTCGTTAATGTAAAAAAATTTTGAAATAAATTAGCACTATAAACATTTTACACTTAAATCGTAAAATTTGCGTGGAATCTGGAGGCGGTGATCTCTCATTGCGGGGAACGAAAGTGCGCGGATGTTCGCTAGCGATGCGAATGCACCGAAAAATTAATAATAATTACGTTCGGAACTTACCTGCGCATCACGCGTTTAAGAGATTAATTGATGTATATACTCAATAACATTTTTAAAAGTCTTGTGTGAAAAAGATAATTTAAAACCGCCAGTAAACATTAGATATATTTTTTTAATTCCTATTGAATCTTATTTGTTAATAAAGAAATGGTGCTTTTTTGCGTGTAGCTCCTAAGTTTCGTTATTGTCGCGCCAAGGATTATAGGATAGTGATTTGAACAGACCTCAGAGTAATTTTTATACCAAGTAGTGGCGATAAAATCAAGTTTAAATACATGGTGATTTCTTACAGGTGAAAAAACTTTAAAGAGATGAATGTGTTGCTCATCTGCTATCAGTTAATGTTTCGCTCTGACTAAAAATATTGGTTTTAAATTTTTTTTTAAATTTAACTTTTTAAAAATACTAATTATTACATATTAAAATTATTTTTTTTTACTGTTTCTGAACACTATATACTATCAGAAGTTTTTGGCCTGTCGAATTCCCATAGAAAAAATAAATTAATATTACACATTTCTGAGTGATCACACAGGGTGACTGAAAATAGGTGGAAAAGCTTTAAAGCTTTTCGTTGAACGATAAGCTATCCATTCTCTTCAAAGCTTTGTCACATCTGTAACCAATCATCCTGTAGATATGGAAATGAATTGCTACGTCATAGTGTAAATGCGGTAGGCCGATGAACTTTTAATTTTAAATCTCTGGATAGCTTATTATAATTATAATCTATGTGTATCTGTTACTTGTAGATTGATTTCATAGAGTATAAAGTAAGGTAAAAAAAACTTATTGGTGACTTTCAAAAGTTTTTATGTATATTTTCCAACCAGATAGTAGGATGGATAGAATTATTCATCTCATTCTATATATATGGATTATATATTTTATAAATTTTTGATTTTTGTTAATTGTTGTTTAAAATTGATTATTTATGAAATTTTACAAAATATTTACACAAAATTATAAATTATCACCAAGTGTTTAATCGACTTTTTGTTCAAGTTAACAATTTAACTTTATTGAAATGGTAAAACTTTCCACTCGTTATTTTACCAATAGATAGTTAGAATTTTGTGCAATATGTTTACTTCATATCGATTCAGCCGTTGCATGTCCACTATTGGACATTGGACGTCTATTACTTTAAAGGTCGTCGGGCAGCGCACGTCCTGCGTTTCGCTTTCCGGTCTGTGGTCTCTAATTCAGAACCTTCATACCCCAGTAGCTATTTGTTCTGTACGCTGATTGGCCTGCCCACTCAACCACCGCTGGGCTACGTCGGAGACTTTCTCTCGTTTACGGATTTAGTCATACCTGATTCGATCTCGTAAATAAATCCGTAGCATAAAATTCGATTGGTGATGGCATGTATTAAAGCTTCAGGATGTAAATAAATTTTTTTAATACATAAACCATGCCATTGACCAATTATCAACATTTACCAGCATCGAGTTTTCGAAAACGGATCACAAGATAAACTAAATAAAAAAAATACGTAAATACCTCTTCGTACTCGAAAACGTCATATGTATTTGTATGAAAATTATAGAATATCTCCATAGATAATTTTGATTGACAGGAGCATCTCCACCAAGACTAAGAAAAGGTCTTTCTCCTGCATATACTTATGGAGCTGAGACCTGGACTTGAAGAAAAGTGGACCTATTACGTGTCGACGCGTTTGCGATGTGGTGCTGGAATCGAATGTTACAAATTTCAATAACGCCTTTTCAATATATGCACGAAATGGATTTTCGTATTCTTCAGTCTAATGACCACTAGTCTGCAGCCCCCTGCGCTGGTCCGGTCAGAACCGAACCACGCTCGACAGTTGCCGAAACAATACATAGCGCCCATGACCGGTACAGAGTACGTAACATAATCCGCGATAAAATTTCGAAAAAGGGTCACGTTCCTCAGTAGTGAGGGATACGACGCAATCTCCATAGCGCCATTTTTATAACACTCGGAAACACGAGACACGGTTTACATTCAAAAATATTTCTGTAGTATCTCTGTTCCTCATACTTAGGCTATTATTAAAACGAATAAAAACTTTAAAAGTAACCAAATGTAAACTTTATTTTGAAACTAATAAGTTTGCTCATTTCTCCGTTACAAGTATTTTCAAACTAAGACTGTTTTCAAATTTATTATTAACAGCCTGCTCGAACACTAAAGGCTAGATCGCGATAACCTAGGGTGAATAATAATCATTTAAAAAATATGATACATAACAGCCACAATTTTCAAAATTATTGTAAATTGATTATACAGGAAAAAATTCGCATTGTTGATTATCATAACTAGGAAATAATGTATAACAAGATTTAACGAAAAAATACCGAAGTTAAAATTAATATTACCTTTTCTTAGAAAAGCTGCTGTATACTTTTTTGGAAAATCGCAGCCATGATTGCAGAAAAAAAATCTTTACATTATTTTGTATTACGTATAAATTATTCTTAGAAGCTTACATATCACCCCGCAAACGATGTGATTTATAAATTATTCAACGCAGACTTTTGGGCCTAACTACATATTTATCACCTTGTATTCTTGTACTAATCCTCCATCAAATATTTACTGCCCTGTAATATAGTTTGGCAATCTATGCTACAGCTTTACGATCTTATAGTCGTATCTTTTTCCATTAACTAATTTTATTAAAACGCGTGTTGCTTGAACATTTTATTCATGCAAACAAAATTAATAAGTGTACATTATAAAAGAGAGATGTTTTTCGGAAGAAAACTTTTTACTACTATGCCTGATATTCGTCGTAAAGGTATTAGTAATGTTAATTAATAACATGACGGACATTTTACATCAAACAATGTTTAAATTTAATTTGTTTCACAATTATACATATGGTCAAACAAAGCCTAGGCGAGTTCAGATGTCAAAATACCTCTCAGTGGTCCATCTAGAGCGCAGTTGTAAAGCGGCCTGCCGTACCTTTTGAGGGATGAACATCCGGCTTTCCAGATCCGGATGAAATGATCCAAAGGAAACAGATTTATTAAACTGTCGACAGTCGAAATATGGACTAGTACCGATTTACCATTTCAAATGCTAACTACCTGGAACGTGGAGTATTTTACATAATAATGTTTATGACACTGAGAATATTTAATTTTTAATTATTATTGATAACGTAATCCATATACAGCGGGTGGATTAGTTATAAGTGTAGAAGCTGTAAAGGGATTAATGTGTAGTTCATTTTTCAGCAAATACGTTAATTGCTTTTACACGTGCTCTCAATACCTCTGTATAAAGTGATCACTCTAAAATATGTTACATAATTTGTTTTAATTAGTATTAGACAGGCCAATAACTTCTGACAATACTAAGCCTGCAAGGACGGACAGTAAACAATAATTAATTTGTAGTAATCAAAATTTTGTGTTTGTGAAAACGCTTTTTCTTACTAATTATGGTTCTACATTGTCTTATTTGTTATTTTTGAAACCATTGCAAAGCAGCACAGCAAATAGGCTATTCATTCACCCTTCGATAATCCTGTATATATGAAAATGATTACATATATCCGTTACTCTTGTAACTTGATGACGACTTTAACAATTTCTAGCATCTTTATTAATAAGTTTCCTTATACTTTGTAGAAAACTGTTATGGAAAAAAAATAATTTACAGTGCAGCTTACGTTTTAAATGTCGATAAATACATTGAAAGGCGTCGAAGGGCGAGTATTTGTGCCATCAATCTTGAAAATCAAGGTTTTCACATGACCAAATGTATGTTACATATTACTGTGTGGGACGAGCATCAACAAAAGAAATAATAACTTTTAAATTGATAAAAATTATAATATATAAAAATTAGAAATAACGTCCACTAAGTTTCAAATTGTTTTTTCATAGGGACGCCTGTCTATTCATATAGTATATAATATTATAGAAATTAGTAAATTGAGTCTGTACGGTTTTCGTAATAATATAAAAAAGTATTCAAAAATCATTAACGACGGCAAAGAACGATAATTGTTTTAACAATTGGAACGGTTTAGTTAAAAAAATTCTATTTATTTATTACTTTACATTTGCTATTACGGTGATGCACATAAAAGTTTCAGACCCGAATACCAATAAGAAATAATTACGCACATGTTATCGTAAAACATATCACTAGATATTTAACCCTGAGAGTATTGCATTAAGGTGTAGTTTACAAAAATCAAGCCATCCCCTTGATTGTAACGAGGGTATGGAGGGAGCGTGTTAAAGGGATCGACAACAATCTTGCAAAGGTTTACCATATTTGGTTCGCAATCTTGTTTTTTGCTAACAAAAAAGAATTCTGTCAGATGTAAAAAGAACGTGAATATGTCAATTTCTACCAAAAGGCATATTAATAATAAATTTCTCAAAGGTATATTTGAAAAATCTTGAAAAAAAAGAGTTGTATATTATATTTTTGAATTTATATTAAGATAGTATTACTATTTAATTACTTTAGCAGAATTACTATTTTTATCATATTAATTGATATTACAATAATACAAGATGCGTCGCCAAGATGAGCAGATTTTAAAAATTCATGGTAAAAAAAAGTATAAAGCGTACAAAAGTCAATTTTTTTTTAATATAGTTAACATCTGGAAATTATATTTTCTAAAAACCACTGAGGTGTGTGCCATCTAAATACATTCATTTTGACGGTCTTGTCTAAAATTCGCTGACACATCGCTTTGCAAATGTTGTTTTTGAGCTGTGCAATAGTAGTAGGTTTATTGATGTAAGCTTTTTGTTGATGTATAGCTCTGAAGATACCTCCAGAAATAGAAAATCTAGTGGCCTGAGATCTAAGCTCCGAGAAACCACGTAATATTCCTTCGACGCCATGTCTATTTTCCATTAAAATTTCTTGTACAATAGTGCCAAAGACTCATTGGAGGTATGGGATGTCACGCAGCTTGTCGGAACCAGGTTCTGCTGTTGTAGGCTTTAAAATTATACAGTTGTGGAAAGAGTTACCTAAAAAGAATTTCACATGCCTTTCTGAACCACCTTGTATTAGATGGTTGTGCGCAAACATACAGTATTTTATTTGGTTTGAAAGGAGCTATGACTATTTATATTTTTATAATAACAAAACAAACCGCGTTGATTACACTTTATGACAAAAAAATATGTGGCCATGATTTAAAAAGAATTTCAGCTAAACTATCCAATAAATTGCCAAGGTATGATGTAATTTCTTAGATCCAAGAAAAGCCTCTCTCCCCATGATATCAATTTTAAAATAAAAATATTATTATTCATTTAATAATTTTGTGAATACCTTTAAATGATTGCGTATTGTGTAATTATTAAATATAATGTTTTGAATCTTGAATTTTTAAGAATCTTATATAACACCTGTGCTTATTTTGTTTGCAGGTTTTTTTTTATTTTAAACAAAACTATAATACACTTATGTAATACGTAAATAATAGAGAAATAATGACTTATTCTAGACATACTAAATCCTGAAATGTTTAACAATATGAGGAAAATAGTTTAAAAATAAATTTAATTTTGCTGCAAACAGCGCATTTATGAATGTAGCAAGTTATTCATCAAACGTTTTGATTTTATTAAGCAAGATTTCTGAACTGCTTCGGTCCAAACATTTGAATTTAATAATTTTATTTGTTCAATCCCAAACAAGATATATACGCACGAGTACGCCGATGTAATTAACTAAGCATGCACCAAGTATATTGCGTTGTCTTTGTGTGTATCTGAGCTCTGTTTGAAATGGAATATGAACATTAAATGCGATTGTTTAAATCTACAGAGTGTTTGGTTATATGGTTAAAAGCTTTATACAGGTGAATCATTTCCTGTCAATAAATGCATGGTACACCAAAACCTAACGTAGAATGAATATAACATAATGTAGAATGGAAAGCATTTTAAAAATTTAAATTTCCACGTATTAAAATTAATTATTGTTTAATATCTGTCCCTGCAGATTTTGTACTGCCAGATGTTATTGGCCGCTTGCATTTTAATAGACAAAATAAATTAATGTTAATTATTTTAGACTGATTAGTTTATGTAGAAAGAAATTAACTATTCATTTTCGCCTTTAAAGGCAACAATAACCAATTGCCGTGTATAGTAAATAAATAGTGTCCCTAAATTATGCAGTAAAAAGTTAAAAATTTCAGAAATTTCAAAGAAGACATTTAACATAAATTCGTAAAATCAAATCCTAAAATCATATGTAGGATTTTTAAGTAATAACAAAGCTCGTTAATGAATTTCTCTTTAACTGTATTAAGGTTGTTGCAAAAGTCACCACAAAAACATTTATAATAAAACCAAAAATCCGCCTAAGTTCGATGTGGACTATTTTCAGAATAGGGCGCGTTTGGAACCCTCGTAACCTTAATAAGGCCAATACAGTGGTGTTTAATCTGATTCTAGTTTCTGTCAAATTGGACTCTTCTGGCATTCTTCCCATGATGTATGCAAATGGTCACTGTAAATGATCCCATGTATGGATTATTAATACAATAAAAAATGATAAGAAATATTGTGTATAAAACATTGGTGTTGATTATTCATTTAAGCAGTAAGGTTTTTTTGACATAAATTTCACTATTCATTACATCGTAGCGACAGTTTTATTTTTGTTTAAAACACTTTAACGTGATGAGCTCTATGTGTAACAATTAACACTGCGGAGAGCGAAGCATTGTGAGCGATGCTAATGGAGGTATTGATAAAAACACGCACAGCGAGGGATTACGCGTTTTAAAAAGCTTTCATAAACATAGTGGATAATTTGTTTAGTTAGTTTACTAAATAAATTAGATACTATTATACATTCGTATGTTATTTTAAAACGACTATTATCTATTTAAATTTAATATTTCTATTAATTGACTAAATTAAATAAAATTTCTCGGTAAATAGATATAAAATTGCTAAATAACTCGTTTATTAATATTTCTAATTAATATTATAATTTAACAAAAAAGATAAACATTATGTCTATTTATCATGTTTAGTATCAATTCTATTAGAAATTTCTAGGTGAACAATATGTCCAGCTATGCACGTCTTGCGTTTGAAATGATGCTGTGTGTTTATAAATGTGTGATATTTTTATAACAATTGCCTACATTAAAGTATCTAATTTATTTAAATAAGATATTAAGATATAGGATGTTTAAAAAACTTACTCAGGCAAATTATGCAGTCAGAAAGTTGCCGGCAATAATAATGCAGATTTAGATACGCGTACATTGCAAGAAGCAGTAGAATCTTATAATTACTGATTACAGGCGTGAGTCATAAAATCTAACTAATCAAGCCCTCACAAATATTAACATACAGCACCCGGCTATAAATATAGCACATCGACCTTTGGAAAGAGACAATTGGCTAATTTCGGCTTCTTAGAGCACTATCTCAGTCCCACACTACCTATGTGACGTTTTGTCAGTCGTTGTATTTAGTGCGACAGAGATAACTACTGTACTGTAACGTACTTTTCTTCTGGCGTTAGATGTCAGTGTTGCCAAACATAAAATAATGGGCGGTATTCTGAAACGTCACAAATACTTAATTCATTTATATTCAAAACAGAAGGACAAGTTGTAAATATGGTAAAAGTAGCATTCTATAATAAACGTTCTAAGCGCTCTTCAAGCGACTTTTTCTAGACAGTTCACGTCAAGTAAACAAAGTAATAAAGTAAAAAATTATTTTATCGTAAATTTCTTAAGTTGCTACATCTAGTTTTTGTGAGTCAAAATTTTTTTTACGTATATCATGCCGCCTAGAATTTCTTCTACATCCATATACATTTTAAACACTTTTGAACTATGTCATGGCAGTGTTAAAAACAATGTGTTGACATTTTTTAAATTAAATTGTAAATTAAATATTATCCTAATGAAATATTTTTAATAACATCGAGTCTGTTATGTGATTAGATATTTCATTATTATTATTATGAAGTGATTTATACCTTATAAAATCCTGTTAATTCATGGTGTTAAGTTTATTTCTGAGTTATTAAATAACACGTTCAGAGTACTGACTTTTTTCGCAAACAAATATTTTTATTTGATCGCACTTCACCTTAATATTAGGATGACCAAGAATCGTTACGCATTCAAAGCGAGGTTTCATCTTGACAAGCTAAAGTCATTGAATGTTATATACTACAATACATTATGTATTAATATAAATACTTTTAACTTTTGTTATATTGGTTTATATCGCCATTTTACTATTTGATTACTTTTTAGTATAGACATTAAAATAGGACGACAAGCACAGGGTCGAATGTCCAACCACATTGTGGATTAACGATGACCTTTTTTAAGTAATCGGAAGAAGCTGAATTCAGACTGATTCCAATCGGAATTTTTGAAAACATAAATCTGTTTCGAGTAGTGGACGTTCACGGCTAAAATGATGTGGATGATAGTTTATATTAAATATCGTAAATATTTTATTGATTTTTTTCCTTCGTCAGATCATTATTTGAAATTTATTTAACACCTACCTTCGTTAATTTATCTTTGCAAATCCCAAGAGCTTAACTGCCAGAGTACGACTTTGGCGTTAGGTTAGTTATTGTATATAGTGGAAGAAGTAAATAAATAAACAAAAAGCAGATAATATGAAATAAAATGTGTCCCGTTTGCTGCGTAAACCGCGAAGCTCTGTGAAAAAGTATTAAAAATTCAAGTATGGTTTATCTTTAAAAACCGGAGCAAAAGCATTCGTCTTAAACGAAGTTGATCTCGTTACACGCAGCACTGCAAAGAAAAGTTACTCAAACTTGCAGCGTTATAATACCCTTGCTGCTCGTTCTTGCAAAAATTTGTATCTCATTTAGACTTTCTCAAACTCTTTTATTGCGGGGAAAAAAAGTTGGACATTGTGAGAAGTTCTCAATGTGTATTGCCAATACTACGTTTTATCTTAATTTCAGTGGCGTAAACTTGATATAAATGCCTACGGTATAATATTTTATTTAGTTTGAAGCGTGGTTATAAATATCTTCTTAATTGTCTAGTAGTATTATTACATAACGTCATTAAAAGAAATAATTGTAATAAGGTTTAGTAAGAGGGTATTGTTTAGGTATTAATTTATTATGATTAAATAATTTAAATTTAATCGTTGTGAACTGAACTTTTTTTCTTATTATTAGTCCTGTTCATTTCTGTTGCATAAAGAATTAAGGCGAAGTAATATTTAATATATATACAGGCTGTTTGGAAATAAGTGAAAAAGGTTTAAAGATGTGAATGTATGTATTCATTTGCTGTCAATTAATCATTAATTATATTGTACAACCTGTTAAAAAATCAATGGCTTTAGAAATAATAAATAAAGTCATAATATATTTAAAAAAAAACGCGTTTTTTACGCATCCCTACAGACTTCGTACTGCCAAAAGTTATTGGCATCGTTCATCAAAGTTATCGCATTCTAAAGTTTCAGAGTAATCACTTTATAAGGGTTAATTGGAATTAGCTTTAAAGCTTTTGGTTAACAAATGATCATTATACATTACCTTGTAAAATTTTCACATATGTTACTAATCCACCCGTATACCTTTGCTGAAATACAATATATACAATCTAACTAAGGCCAGTCCCTGAGTAGGACGTCGTTGTCCGTTTACTTGCAAAGGGCAATGAGTCGAACGCCTTGTGTGCGTAACACGGTCCATATCGCCCAGAAATGACATATGTAAATTAATCCTTTACTTATGTTCCATATCGTACTATCCACAGACTCCATGTAATTTAGAGCAGTTTTTTGCGATGAGCCACAAGCGCTCCTTGGTACGTGTGGAATGAAAACTTTTAGACCACTAGACCGACCTTAGCTAATTTGTTTTTATTTTTTTTAATTAGAGACTTATTATAATTAATAAAACACAGCTGTTTTTTTAAATCACACGTACATCGATATTTGATGACTCTGCCGTTAGCCAAATCAATCCATTAGTTGGACTTACAAACTGATCCACTAAGGGAAATGAAATCTTCTCACCTTTTGGATACCAAGCTACGTCCTTGACCTCTTAGATGTTACGACAACAATAGCTTAGAGCCACCATAACAAGTTGGACAGCGTGATTACATTTAATCCTCGCTATCTGGGTACTGTTCGAATGATATTTTGGATATAGTTATGTACCGGGCATGATAATATAAACTTTCCCCTTTTAATAATGTAATCGGTACTGGTATGATTCCCCACGTCCACTCCCAAAAACGATAACAGCTACCGACAAAGCCATAGTCGTAATTTTCGGCTCCACTTTAAACGGAAAGCTGAACAGTTTTCGAGTCATTGCAAAAGCCAAGGTTCCCCCTAAAGGGCTCCTACCTAAATCAATCATAAAAACATTTACTTTAGTTTGAGAGACTTTCCTATTAAACAATATAACAACCTGTGCTAAGGTTTTCGAAGTCCTGGAACATTCTTACGGTGTAGTGAGCTGTTGACCAATTTTAGCAGTGGATGTCGTACGGCTAAAATAGTTATAGTGATTATCATTATCTTATGAAATAATGTTTTACCTGGTAGAAAAAACAATATTACCAAAGTACATATTTATTAATTCTTACTTTATAGCACATCTTATAACCATAACATAGAAATATTACATTAACAACATACAAGTACAAATGGCGACGGTTACACAATTTTTGATTTTTGACAGAATACTTTCGAATAGATAGAACAAGATCTGTATTTTATTAGCAAGGTGTCAACTGATAAGAAAAAAAGAATGTTAATTATAGTGTGTTACATTAATTTATCTTCGCAAAATAATCTTACACGATAAATTTATCAAAACTTGGAAAATATATTTTTGCGCAATGAATTTTAGCGACCTTTCAAGTGGCGGCGCCGGCCATCATTTCACAGCCTTTGACTGTATTGAAACGCGTACTTAAAAGGTTAAATGTTTTCAGTTTATTTCATTTTAGCATTTTAGAAACGGGTGTCGAAGTACTAAAAGTTTTGCTTATAAATAACAAAAAATAATTAAATTTAAGTGAAAATTCTTTTTGAAATGATGCTGGTTTAAAATTGTGTAGGCTCTCTAACATTGGATTAAAAACAGACTATAATCTAAGGTTTTTCGTGTATATTGTGATCCATTTTTACCGATATACACAAATAACACTGCGATGTGTTTAAACCTTGGTAATGTTCGCAATACGCGGGTCCAAATCGGACTAGCAATCAAGTGCAACCAGATACTACAGAGCCGCTTTTCTCACGCCCCCGGCGACATTTACATATGTCCCTTAAACAAACGAGTCCCACATCTGTTGTAAAACACTACGTGTCCTGTAATTTTGTAATTGCACATTTGTCATAAATAATTTATTAACTATCCATACAAATGAAGCCAACAGTTCAATTGCAACAAATTTCGGACTCGGTCTGTTTACTTTTACCAGTAAACAGTTAAGCGTATTTTCTTATATATTTATTATTTTTCACTTTCATTTCAAGTTAAAGAGTTTCACAGTTAAAGTGTGCTTTTTCAGTTCAGTGATATTAACATTCATACGATAAAAACAATAAAATGTTTAAAACGAAGTAAAGAATAAGCAAAAATATTCTTTTACTTTGCATCATATTTTATATCATATTTTGCAGGTAGCACTTTAACTGACCAAAGATTCTTTCAAACGGCTCAAAAAGAGGCAGCCTTTGTAACAAAGTGATGGCTCTTTTATCATACAATAGGCGTCCTTCATTCTATTTTCATCGTAAAGTTTTCATTGATAATTTGTATTCATTTTTGTAGGTTGTGTTTTGAATATTTTTCAAATACTAAGACTACAATCTTTTACATATAACACTATTCAGTTTTGTATACTCTAATTTAGAATAGAGAGTAATTCACAACATTTACTAATTTGGAATCATGAGCTCATTAAGATATGTATTTAGCATCCGGGATTGCGAGAAACGTTGGTTGTGGTTTAAACGGAACGATAAACTATGTTTACTGCCTGCGATACACTAAATCAGAGAGACCTTATTTGCTCCCAGACTTTATTTGCACAGAACACTTTCAAAAATTTAGCTGGTTTCAGTGAACCCCTTGCGGCTACGAATGTACAATATTCTTTAAATTTAACAAAATATGTGAAGATTAGATCTAACTATGGTAATCTGCAAGTTTTTACAAGTAACTATCGCTCCGCTACTTAAAATTTATCTACTTATATAGATGGGTGAACTCGGAACAAAATTTTAGTTCATAATTATCGAAAACAGATAATTTTTTGTGGATCTCCGCTTACGCATTGTGAACAACCATTTCGGTTACGCCAACGTAGATCCTCTCGAGTCCGCCATAGACGTCTAGGTGTCCATTTTGAGAACTCCAGGCTCCATGTAAATACACATATTTATTTATTATTGATGTGTGGTTAAGTTAAACTACTGTTAAAAATGTTATATAGGCGATATATAGAGGATTTATTACTCCCACTTAAATCTCTATAGTATTTTTTGCTAATCGGATTTTCCTTGAATAATTTTAACCGTTAGAGTTAAACCATTAAAGCTATCACATAATTATAACCTATACAGACGTCCTACTATTAAATAAGTGGTTCCCTTCATATTAAAACAGATACTCGAATGCATAAAAATTAAAATTAATTTTAAAAAGATCAAATTAACATTAACAAAATATTTTTGAAATAATGATATAAACCGTGACAAACTTAATCAAAAAATAAGATTTAATACGATGTATATATACCTATTTAAAATGGCAAATAATTTATAGTTAGTTGTTACCTACAGGCTAGATTTTAATAATATTAATAATTTTAAGCTCAATTCAGTGTATTGTTAATAGCCCTTTTAGAAAACAGGTGATCGATGACGAATGTTAAATGTACAGAAAAAATTTTGAAATAAACGATACAAGTATTTGTTGTTTAATAGCAAGCTCAGCTCTCTTTTTTCGATAACTCGAAGAAAGCATTCGCGGTAACATAATATATTTTTGTCAGTTCAATAAAATTCGCAGAGCGTTGTTTTCCCGTTGGACACGTACGAGATTTCTCGGAGGAAGCAACGTAACGGCGAGTGTAACACAATATCCGCTAACCGGAATGGTTATTACTGAAAGAAATGTTAAAATGAACCTTGTAAAACATTTTTTCAATATTTGTAAAAGTGAACTAGATGGTCTATTCTTTACCCACGTTGTTATACCACATCATACATGATTAATAAAAATTTTATTGCGCTTGATAGACGAAAAATATTGAAATAAATCACTTTAAATAGCCCATTCACCTTTATATTTAAAAATTACAGTTTTTGCCTGCTCTGTTTCTTTGTCGTGCTATGAAGTGTCATTTACAGGGTGATTACTTATAGGTGTAAAAACTTTGAAGGAAAAAATGTATGGGTAGAAATGTGTAGCTCACTTTTTGTTGACACGTGACCTGTACACGCTCCTTTAAAGTTTTGACAACTAAGAACAATCATCCTGTACATATAATATATATCACAAAATAAAGAAAATGGTTTCATGGTATTCAACATAGTAAAAAGCTTTTTATTAAATTTGTTGATGAAGCCAAAGAATCCGAAACTTAAAATTAATAAAATTTCATTTAAAATTCTGCTTTCCAAATGAGAACGCTTTTACGATATGCGTTTTACAAAAGTTGGATACAAAGGTATTGAGTTAATTGTTACTAAAGTATTTTACCTTTTCCAGTTTACCCCAGTTATAAATTCCACAACTTATTTTAATATTTTACTGTGTTTTTAATTAATGGTATGATTATATGATTTTTAAAGATTTTTTTTTATTGATAGTAGTCACTATCTCATTTCTAATGTGCAAATAAATTCTTCTTTCTGTTCGTGCACTCTGGTCCGTGTGGTCGTGGTTATGCTTGGGTTAGTTCTGGTGGGCCCGCTGCTCGGTGTTTGGCGGAGTGAGAGCATTCATTTAATTTTAATAATAATGAAAATATATGCCATGGTTAATTGTCTTACTCCTAAGTATTAATAACTCAGGTAATCAAGAATGGCAATACGAGTTGAACAGTTAATTCTATAATCATTATCTAAGATCGTCTGTTTTACCTCATTAAGGGTTGAGAACTTTGGGAGCTTAACGTTCAGTCACTAAACGGATTGAACAAAACACAAACAAATACACAACGACATTGTTATTAATTCAGCCGAAGGACGGTCATTGCTTAGGCCATTGATATAGTCCTCCCTCCAGTCCTTTCTATTAGGACCGCTTACAACCGCACATATAATATACATACAATACCTTTGCTTTATTTACAATTAACTATATTATTTTTTGTTTATGAACTCCAAACTTACATCGCTATTGTTGTGATAGCGTGAAGAGCATGCAAAAATATATACCAAATGTTTTGGGCTGATCAAAATTATAGTTTTTTTTAATTATTTATTCTCTTCTAATTATTTATTACAAATATATATTTTTAATTCAATACGTTGATTGTAATATGCGAAACTTGCGCATACAAGATTACAGTTTATGCTTAAAACAAAAGGTGGACGGACAGAAACGGTAATATAAAATTTACACTACACCCAAAGCCGTATCCAAGCGTATTTGCTTAGGTAACATTGACTTCGCACAATATTATCCAGCCAAATATTTCATGCTGTTCAGATGGGTACAATGTTTTATTTCCATTACACACAAGTTCTCAGGCGCTAGGGGCCGACACTTTGTCCTGAATGTTTTATAACTAAACTCAGGATCACTGTTGTTACTTTAGGACCGATATAAAACAGAGTACGAAAATATTAAGCCTTTATAAATAATTAAATAAACAGTCACCATAACTTATCAGCTTTCCATTTTTCAACGCTGTGTACATACGCTTATACTGCGTCATAAAATTTATCTATTTAAATTTTATGAAATCAAATACAAGCATATCGGGTGATTGTTTATATGTAAAAGCTTTCATAGAGTGAATTTATACTTCATTTGGAGGCAAAAAGCTTTGACTTTAACTTTGTCTGGTCTTGTCTCTGCGGGCTGGTTTCCGCAACCAAGCACTGTGCTGTATTTTGCGACAGTTTTTTTAAGACTTACATCTAATTCCAATAATTCTGTATAAAGTGATCATTGTCAACTATGGCACATAAATTTTTATGTTGGTATAAGTTATGTTTGTTTGTGGTATTCCAATAATTTCTACCATTACATAATCTGCATACACAGACAGTAATTAATAAATTATTTTAATATGTAGTGATCCGAATTAAAAAAAACACTTTCTTGCAATGTTATCTTTATTTTTTTTATTAATACTGAAATTAATTATTTTTGGATAGGGTGTAACATTAATTGATTATCAGTAACATACATTAATCTCTGTAAATATTTAGCCCATGTAACCTATCATTCTGTACAATAATGTTCTAAATTAATAAGTATTTAATAGTATTCGCAGTATAAACAGTGCTACACGTACTCGTATATACGAACATTGCATAAGTTTAAAGAGCGAAATGTATTCACAAGTAAGCATGCATTTCCGTCGAATGAAAAACTCTACGCTCCTTGAACCAACGCAGTTGCAGTAAACGGTCCCCTCGCCCGTGAACTGAATAATCTCGTTAGATGTAGCCGTATATTATTTGATCAAATTTATTAAAGTCATGCTGTTTCTGAAGTTAATTAAGAGGAAATAGTCTTTTTTAATTAAAATTTAAAAACATTGTAATAAAAATAAGTTAAGTTTAATATTTAGCTCTTAAATAAGCTCTCCTAAGAAGATTTTCCGCTTGAAGTGTTTGTAAGTTGTTAAATTGTTTGCTAAAAAGAACTTCAGCGAAAAGCATTTTTAATTTTTTTACTAAAAATCATTATTTTAAAGTTATAGTAAGTAGATAAGTGAATATTTTATAGAATAAAAGTTAGTTCCAAATTCTATATATAATTGTCGTCCGTTCTATTTTTTTTTCGAATCACCTAGTTCAACGTAAAACGACAACGAAAAACAATAACACGAAAAGGTCCTTATATACTGTGATTCAATACATGTTCATGTTGTGAATATAGAAATGATATTGTGTATCTGTGTATGAATATTATTTGCTTTTCTTGTTTTTTATCTTTTTTATTTATTTAAGAGCTTCGACTATAATACGCATAATGGGTGACCGTTATCAGAATTCAGATAAAAATTCAGACAAAAAAACTACGATAATTCTACAATTATTCAAATAAAAATTAAAAAGAAGAATTGTGTGATTTTATTGCTAAAAGGTATATTTTTCATCGTGTCGGGTACACTTTGGGAATTTCAAGCCGGTCGCTGCAGATGTGATCGTAGCATAGCACTAAACTCGCGACTGATATTTTTTAAGTGCTGCCACGGGTCTTGCGTTCTCTTCGTTTATTTTATCCTTTAGTAAAAAAAGTCAACGGGGGTAAAGTCCGGTGACTAGGTGAACAGGGAATGTCATCATATGATGAATACACAAAATAGCATTTTTTCAAAATACTTCCTGACGTATTCTTAAAATTATCAATCACAGTATGCTAATTTAATTAAACTGCAGAATAATTCAAATATTTTCTATTAATATTATTTCGGATGTGGCGGATGTGGATGGGTTGTAGCGCCACAGGAGGTAAGTATTCATTCTTTAGTTGTATTATAATTATAAGAAAACAATTTTTGGTAGGAAATTGAAATAGACAAAATAAAGAACCTCAAATTGCTTTTATTGCAGAAGATACGTGTATATATATAAAGGTGTAATATAATTATTAGAAATCACTCATACTAGATCTGAGTCGCTGCTAAATCATCGATAATAATGGTCTTAATGTTCTGTAATTTATTCGTTATCATTTTGGCCAAAAAGAGAAAACTTATTTTAATAAAAAAGAAGTAATGATTTAAGATTTTTTTAAACAGTTCCTCTGTAAGCATATTTCGTTTATATATTGAATTTTACACTGCCATTTAATTAATTTGCATAAAATAAATAAATCCTTATGAATCATTTATTTATGTTATGTGACATCGGTCTCTTTCTGCAAAAGTTTACTACAATATGGTGTCAGACGATGTAGCTAATAAAATTTTAACTTTCAACACATACCACTTAACGCGTAAAGAAAATAAAGATTTTTTTTATTTCAAAATGGTGAAAAGTAATGAATGGGTATAAGTATGGTTAAAAATGAAATCACAGAAGAATAACAATAAAATAAGTTCTAACCTTTTAAATTGTCATTTACTCGATACATTAGAATCAGTGGAATTTTTAATGTGTTCCATCCATATTATAATAGAAGATATGGATACACTTGTTTTTGGAAGACCTAATTTTTTATTCGCATCCCCTATAAGTGTTCAAAGTACCGGAATCTAGCGCACTTATTGTTTTATAAAGTGGCGATAAGCAATCTCAAGGAATTGAATATTTATCAAGTGTTATTTTTTTTAATTTATTTTACTATAAGACTCGTTTAGATTTGTTATCGTGTTAAGATATAAATAAAATTGATCACTTTCGCTTCGAACACTGTTAAACTTATATTGCCGATTTTAAATCGTTAGTTATGACATAAGGCAACAAATTTAAATGTTCAAAATCATACACTAAATCCTTTTAATGGACTATACGTTATCAACGTTGTAACACGTTTGCTTTATATTCTACTCATTAACACATTTCATTTGAAGTAATTTTTATATTTACACTTTTTACCAAAATTACGGTTTGCCAAATTAAATATTTAATTACGGAGATATTTAAATTAAAAAAAACCGCACAGTGGTAATTATGCATAACTCGACGTCGCGTGTTAAAAAAATCAAATCAATTTTTTAACAATTTCAAAGATAAAACCAATGGTCCTTTTTTACATAATCTGTTGTTTTCACAGATAAATGATATCTATGTAAAGCTATAGTACAAATACTGTTATTAGACGTCACTACGATTGTACTACGCAGTGGTAGCCTAGGGTTAGAGGACTGAGACCGGCGAACGTAGGTCACTGGTTTGATTCCTAAAATGCAATCTTATGTAATTAACACTTTGTGCATCAATTATAAAGTATTGCCGCAGCTCAAAAACAATGTTCCAGAAGATGAGCAGCAGTGTCCTCTGCTTACCATAATACAAAACTGAGATCGCCAACTCTACTGCCAATTGTGGCAATTGTGGTACATATCCCCCACCTCCCAGAAATCTTTAAGGCGGCCTATGCCTTGCCATGGGCGTCTTTTTGTTAAAACGACGATTGTAGTGCAGGACTTGGCTGTCCTTTGTATCTGTTGTAAATAATTTATTGTAAAGCTTACTAAATACGATGTTATAATGAATGTATCGATGCAAGAAACTTTTATATTATATGTAAAAATTAACAACTTAAAACGGTTTGTTATTATGATATTAAATGATGATATGAAACTTATCTTCCTTATGTTCCGTAAATACTGTGTTGATAAATTCTGCATTACATCTTACTCTGTCTCAATCCATCCATTCATGCGATGGTCCCGCACTTAAGGAAATCTTCGTGCAATACGCGTCTAGCCTTACTTAGCCATTACAAGAGCACTCGTCTGCAGTACACTCGACGTCACCGAAACATTTCCGGAAATGTTTCATTTGAGTGTTGGCTGTTGAGTGATTTGGATTTCATAAGCATTCTTGTAAAATGCTCTCTACGAGATCTATATTACTGCTATGAATATACAAATGTACGATAATATCACTCTATTTTAAGTAATATAAAGTAATTTTATAGAAATTTTGGACAAAAAATAGCGTTTCTAGAGATAACGTATAACTTAAAGATAAAATATACAGAATGTAAATACAGGCTTAAAAACTTTTTGCTCATTTGTTAGCAAAATTTATTTTCATTTTCCGCCCAATAACTTCTGGCAGCACAAAGTCTCCATGTACAACAAGGGAGAGAAAGTAAAAAATCAGTAAATTTTTCGTACTATTACATCAATACGGTTTTCATTATTTTTGAAACCAATTTTTAGAGTGTACTATATATTGCCAAAAAATCCAAATGTCCTTTCAAGTAGCATTTACATGCGCTTTTGACGCGTCTATTATTTAAAAAAGTAGAAATTGAACTGTTGCTTTTTTAAATGAAATTTAACAATCTTTCATACGTACGTAAATTATACTATGGTGGAGTTTAACAGGTTAGGTAGGCAATGTTAGAGACAACACCTAGCGAACTGGAGGACAAAAATTAAAACGCTTGGATGAAATTAGACAGTTTATTTCAAAAGTCATCTGCCTACAACTTCAGACTCACCAACGCTGATTATTTGTTATGCGAATAAAATAACTTTTACATAAAACTTTCACCACTCATTTGTAAATATTAAACATTGATTCAAAATTGATACAAGATAGTCTTTAATTTCATATTCCACCACAGCACTAAAGATTTAACACAAATTTACAAACAACAATATATATGTTACTTGACGCCGTTCGCCATTATTGTTTCATAATATTTTTCGGCGTGAGACGCGTTTTTTGACCACTGCCTACAAATCATACGCCGCGCGTTTTTACATTTTGCGCGTGCGTAGACCGATGGATTGACAGATAAGCGAAAGCATTTTGACAACAGTGATTACTTCGCTACAATACTATCAAACATTTAAATGAGTCAACAAAGCAAGTTTCATAAATTTCGATTAACTCTTCATAGCTGTAATAACATTTATTTGATAATATACTTTTAATTTTAGATTTAAAACTAAGAAAAAGAAAGTGTACGATATCTTGTGGAACTTTATTATGTAAGCATGCACTAAGATCCACGAAGGATTTGTTAACTTTTTGAAGACGAAATTTAGGCGTTAAGTTTACTTTTATTTCTCGTATTTATCATGTGTGTCACTATTTTTCATAAAAGATTTTAAATAATGGCGCATAAATAATATGTTATTAAAAATGTACAGCTCTTAAATGTAAAAGAAATATAGAATTATCGCCAGCATAGCCCTATATTAAAATACCGTAAGAGGAAACGCTATGTATTTGGGACGGAATATATATTACAAAAGGAATACTAGTTTATAGCTTTCACGTCTATAACCAATCATCTTGTATAATATAATGTTACTTACCAGTGAGAGCTCTTATGTTTTTGTTTTGGATTAGCGCTATTTACCAGATGTTATTTTGCCAGGTGTGAAGTGCCAGACTGCTAATGGGGCTTACACTAACCAGTATAATAATTACAGTGCTACCGACCTCGTAAACGCTCAATGCAGCGGCACTCCTGTTGTGTGCTAGATTCATGCCCGTTTTAATAATCGCCGTAAGCCTGTCCGCCATGAATTGGCGTGAAAAAGAGAAACAAAAGAAAGAGAGGCGTGAAAAGGAGAACATTTCTTGAACTAAACATCCATCATCAGTTCAGTTGTAAGGCGTCCTATGTTGGCCTCCCCACAGATTCCAATGGGACCGGATAGAGGAGGCCTGCATTCAGTGTTTTTCTACGATCTTTATACGGTCATCTGTCTACGTTATGGGGTGGACTTAGCGATAAATGGTAGGCATATTTTATTAAAGCTGCTTTTGCAGCTGCGTACGTTTTACTATGTTTCTTGGGTGCCACATATAATTATTTCACATATAAAATGACTTCAGTAATCAGACGTACAATCTCGTGTACTGTGATCAAAATATAAGGTGAAATTGTCATTTACAGCTTTCGGGCATTAGGGAGGTAATATTTTTTCCTAGCTAGTAGAACTGGCTGTAACATTTGCCAAGCGTCTGTTTGAGGATAAAAAATGGAATATCAATTGGTTCAGCTTAAACCACTTTGAAGGATGTTTTGTTTCTTAAACGCATCAAATTTTGATTGGTGTCAAAATCGCTCAATTCAATTGAAAAAAAGCGTCATAAACTTTACTTATATCGTTCCCTAACCACCATATTTGACTGATTTAGCTCGGTGCGATTTCTTACTATGCGGCAAACTCAAAAAACCAATGCGGGGGCGCTGTTTTGACACGATTGAGGAGATAAAAACCGAATCGAAGAAGATCTTGAAGGCTGTACTGAAGTAAGACTATTCCGACTGTTTGGGGACTAGAAAAATCGTTGGGATTACTTTGATAATTTTCACTTTTATAAACATATTCACCTTACTTTCTGATTACAGTATTATGTCTAATGATTGTTAAAGTAGTGTAGGTGGACTCCCAGAGATCCACGGGAGACTACGTAGGGAAGAACTAATATATTGGCATGACTACATCTGATAATATTTACGGATAATATTTTAAGAAACTCAGCGAGTTTTACATGTAAATTTTTGGAAAAATGTGAACAGGTAAATTTTGAAGTCGTTGTTTGAAGTTGGTTTAAGAAAAACCTCACCTCTATAACATAAGCAAATCGTATCTATTTTTATCGAGTCTTTGCAATGATAGTCTCATCATAATTATTTTAAAAAATTGGCAAATTGGTGACAAAAATTTTAAAAGAAAATTTAAATTTTCTATTAAGACAATACGGAGCAAAAATATTTAAAAAAACATTTCCATTGTTATGATTATAAGGTAACGCTTGACACACAAAACGTTTTAGAGGTAAAGCTTGTTTTAATTATCCTCTTATAAATCTTTAGTAGACAAAAGAAATTGTTGTTACGGCCCTCCGCACAATGACAGTCTTAGTCTAGATTTAAATAAAAAAAGAAGACGGAACGGTGGTATTTCATTATATCATTTTTACCCAGAATTAAAACCTAACAAAAAATAAAATTTTATCCATTCTCCATTTTAGCTAGCACATCTCTAATAAAACTTATTTCAAAATTAAGTCCGAAAATTCAGAACTAATGACCTTAAAGACCTTAGGCGCCATGGTGCTGCCATTTTATTCATCATGTACTAGTTTAAAATTAAGTGTTCAAACAGGCGATTTTAACCATTACATTCTAATTGTAAAAGATACATATAGACGTTGCCAATAACGTGTACATTAATTTTAGCAATATACAACGAAGTTAATAGATGAGCCACTAAAATTTAATGGCAGTCACTCGTTATGCCTTCCCGGATAGTTCATTAAATCTGCGTATAGTAACTATATATATGTACCAATTTAATATTGTTATATTTAAATTATAATATTAATGCTGTAGCATAATCGTCTTCGTGTTTTGTGGATAAGATACTAGTTGTTTATTCTGATGTAGAATGACCATCGTGACGGAAAACGTCGCTTCGTCAGTTCGACAATTCTGGCCGTTTTTTTTTACTATGGTGACTTTTAATAGATCAGATTGATTGCAATATTTGTTAGCATTGATTATTTCATATTGAGGACGGAGCTTCTCGTATACTTCGCAACAGTTGAATGTCTATTTTTCTTAAGAAAGGACTAATTTCTTTATAGAAAGGATCCCTTTCATATCGCTGAATAAGCGAATAGCACGAAGTAACGCAATTGCAGGCTGGTCTCCGTGAGTAGGTGTAGAATCCGAACTTGATATCGATTCGCATACCACATCGGATTATTTAATGGAACCAAAATTATGCTTATGTACCATAATTTTAGAAATATTAGTGGCACGACTACACGCGATACAGTACCGCGGATTTTCAGTGAGCACAGTCTTTTTAATGTCCGTATCCGACGTTGCCGGGCGGCAATTGCGGTCTTCAGCATTCAACTCGAAATTACCATATCTAAATTTTTTAAACCAATTGCGCACGGCTGCAATACCACTTCCGTAAACAGTATTAATCTCATCTGCGGTGTTTAGCACTATTGCCTTTTCAAAGCAATTAAGCATAACATACTGCAAATACCTCTTTTGGCTCCCCATATGTGATGTGCAAAATTTTTTTTAAAACCGACTTTGATATTAATGAAACGTACTTTCGACCGGACGACTCAAACCTAAGCCTTAATCGGCTAAAAGATGAGCTTGCATGTTTATTTAAACACAGCCATTTGAGTCACTCATAGCATGGCGCGGAAGAAACTTAATTTCAAACTTGTGTGTGTATATATTTTGTCACTCTTAATGGCTTTGAGTACAACGTAGAGTATAACCAACAACGTAAAGTATAAAATGTGTAATGGTATTCCTAATAATTTTATATTCAGCAGTAGTAATGTTGTACTTGCAAAGATAAAAAAAATCACACAATAATATTTGATTTGTATTTATAGCATGATTTTGACACTAAATTATTTATAAGAAGATTCTTTAAAACATTTTTTATAGTTATGTTTAAACTTTAATCTTTACCTCAATAAATTTTCACCTGATTAATAACGTATTATCATCAAACCTCATATAACATTTTCAGCCAAATTATCGGATGGGTAAAGCACCTATTTAAAATTAAATTAAGCAGTTTGATGAATTGAAACCTATCAAAGCATTATTTATTCCCAATTTAATTAACAGGTCGTATTACAGTTTCCAATCTATAGTGATATTTTTTTCAGAAGCAAATTCTTACTTATTTTTATATTAAAGCTTTCTTTCTTAATCAAGGGAACCGAAATACAATAGAGAAGATTAAATAAGTAATATATCAAAGCTAAACTACAACCAACCAATCGACAACCAAGTTACACATATTTTTCCACCAAATATGAATCTGTTGTGAAATTCATGGTCAGTTATCTTTTAATTTAAAAGATGCTGTCGGATTTTTTTCATTACCTTAAATCTGGAACATTAAACCTCGGAGATTATTGCGAAAACCTTAGATTAAAGTTCGTTTCTCCGCGCCTTAAAGATGAATTCTATAAGAAATTAGACTTAATGATGACAAGAAAATTAAAAAGAATCTTTTAAATTTTTTTATACATTTATGAAAGATAAAATGAACTAGCGGGTGATTTAAAACATGGAATGTTACCTCTATGCTCCCTAGAGCTATGGTAAGTTAAATGTTGGCTTTATTTCTCATACGATGATGATTCGCTTTACACTAATATGCAATAAACCGCGAATTTTTTTTTAAAAATTTGTTTTATTCCCTAAGTAACATTTGCGGAAATCTTAAAACTCATCATTGGGTTTGATTATGGAAAGAAATGTATGTTTTTTTTTTATGTAGCTCAGACAGTTGAAAAATAAATATGCCGCTATTTGATACGGATCTTTCTTCTCCCGGCCGCGAGCCTTTTTTTCCATCAAAAGAAATTGAAGTGGAATGTCCAGCAGTGGATCTAAGGCTGAAATGATGATAGTGAAGAGAGACAACATGTGCATGAGACACATGATATTAAAACTGTTAATTTTTTTCATAAAACAAAATTTTTGAGGGATGGTAGTTGAGCCGATGAATTTCCTTTTTATATCCGTGCCTTTTTTATAAAACCATTAATTGAACATATTGCATCATCTTTACTGTATTTAATTGTTTTATCGTTAATTGGCGTAAAGCACACGGAACCTGAATCTTACTATCTAATGATTTTATCATTTGTAATAATTGTCTTTAAGTTTCAAGGTTTGGCACTTTGCAGGAGGCTTCGAAAATAGACTAAATATGATAATATTACAGATGTCTATAGAAAGAAAAATTGGTTTGTCCGTTGCTTTGGTTAGAATATTAGTTCAATTTTCCTTTTCTCTGTGTCACATAGAGAACAACTACATAAAAACACGAGAACAGTCAACTGTAGTTGACTCCCTGCAGACTTTATACTGCCAGAAGTTATTGGTCTGTCGCATTCGAATGAAAAAAAATTAGTATTACATATTTCAGAGTGTTCAGTTAATTTTATACAGAATTATTGAAAATATATGTAAACGTTTCCTGCTGCTAAATGAGATACATCTTCATCTGGCTATAGCTTTTACATCTATAACCAACTATCCTCTCTATAATATATATCACATAATATTAATTATTAATCTACCAATTGCCAAAAAGCGACATAATTATATTATCCCAATGAGAACACCTTGAATTGTAAATATAAACAGGGAAAATAGCAAACAGATAATGAATTGCATTCGCAGTATAATGGAAGTTTGTTTAACGGCAGTTACAGCAACAAAAATTTGAAAATTATTAAAAATAGTAAATACAAAGGCGTCGCGAGCCGGCTCGACGAGGAGTGACGAAAAGTGGCGGCGGCAATGCGGAAACTCTAAGAGCCTTTAATCTGAACAGGCCTGCCATCACAATAAATGAAAAAATATTGTCATTGAAACATTCGAAAATTGGGTCGTGACCGCTTAGAGGTTTTGGGTGTAAACCGTCTTTGAACGAAATAAGAATAAAGTTTGAATTACTTTATGAAAAATATTTCTATAGATCTCGACTTTCAGCGATGTCTATATTTTAGAAAACGACTTTCAAATTTTTCAGAAATAACTTTTGAATAAGTGCTACTTTTCTTTGATTAACAAAATGGAAGTGAAAGATTAAAAATTTAGTTACCAATTTTTTATGCGCTCAGTCTTGGTTACTATTTACTCTTTTTTTATACTAGCCCTTTTTTCGTTAATCATCTAACTACTACAATGAATAATTATTTAAAGTCAACTTTGTATACTAATATTTACGACATATATTCACTGAAAAAATATTTTTGGTTATATGAATGTACGCCAGTTTATCCAGAAAGAGGAGGTTTGTTAACATATCTGTGATCCACTAGTAAATGCTAAGTCGAGTTTTAGATATACAAAATGTATATATTCGCTATTATTTTTTTGCAAATACAAGAAGAAAGCAAAGAGAAGCAACAGTTAATAGTTTAATATCTTTCTTACAACCATTAATGTGAGTAAATTGCGATACGAATTTAACTGTGAAACCATCGAGCCAAATATTTTTGCGGTTGGGAGCCAACTGTGTTGGCGATGTAATTATTTACGAATTAAAACTTAAATGGATAAATATCAAAAACCCGGCTTTTCAAATTAACAAATTATTGTTATGGAAGTGGTATTAGTCCGCACAAAGAGGGCTGTCTCCGGGTTCCGTCGCTTTGTATTATTGCGCCTTCTCTCCGTTATCTCCAGATTGTTCCGTGCACTTTGCGGGACTTCTGAATACTTCCGTGATAACTTAGACTGGTACGTGAATAGAAAGCTGAGCTTGAAATTGGTAAATGGAAGTTTTTTTTGAATTGGCAACTACTATCTTACTAAAGAGTTTTAGTAATTAAAACCTTATCGCTTCTTACTAAACCGCTATCAAATGTAACGAATTAAGAAAATAGTGTTTATTATGAGAAACTCATTTTTAAAATTTTCAAAAGACAAGTCATTACTTTATAATCATTAGATCAGTCGAGAGACGCCCACTGCAAAGTATAGGTCTCTCTCGAAGACCAATCTTGCACTCCCCGCATCCGGTGACTTCCCGCGACCTTAACAATGTGGTCGGTCTGTCTACAGGCTCGTGGTCGTCATTCATTATAAAAGAATTTACTGCAACTCGGCAATGTGAACACGGTTTTCTTATTTACTGAGATCTTATAGGTCAAAGGGCGTGGCTAAATTGTGTCACAACGATTAGTCACTATTTTCTTATCGCGAATATACAGGCTACAATAATTTAAATAAAATTAAAATTAAATAAACGGGGTATACCCGAATGACCTGTGGTTTGAAATAGCATCCCCCTACTATTTAAGGCTTTTCTATTGACATACTTTTTTTAAACAATACTCAACAACATTGTGAAGAAAAATTAGTAAAAAGTATTATGAATTTCACTTTAACTAGTTTGCTCCCTTTATTTCATGAAAAAGCATTGACAATGTTTGCCCACCGCAATCTACAACAGCATTTGTTTTCTTTTCCATTTTGTCAATATTTTGCAATTACCTTAATGCATATCCCGTTATTTGCACAAAAGACGTCTATTTGACGTTTCCGTCGTTTTGTGTTTTTCTAACGTTACCTTGTCACATTTTTGCTCTATTGGACTTTTTTGTTACATATTTCCTTTTCTTACTTTGCTGCCTATAAATATAATGTAATTTACTGCGATCAAATAGTTTAATAAAGTAAATTAAATGTAAACAATGCTTAGACTGTAGAAGCGTCTAGCTTTCCAAATTTGTTTCCGACTATGTTTAATGGAGAGTCAGAATTTTGATGCAGTGTCGCAACGACTGCCGTGTAACAAGAAGCACAAACAAATTATTCAACAACTTGCTTCTGCAAAGGCAGATCCAGTTAACAAGGCAGTTTCCATTACTGGAAATTCCGTTTTTTAAAGGAATTAAACTGAAATGCTTGAACTAAACGATCCCGTATTTTTTAAAGTATGGTTTACAAATAGTAAAAACATTAGAAAGTTTTATTAATAATACGTCAATTATTTCTGCGTTATTTTTCTTATGAATGTATATAACTTTGTATCGAAATTTTTTATTGAAATCCGTCGATAAAAATCCACTAAAATTGTAAGCTTTGTAGTGAAATTCTATTTAAATGTTGTAATAACATTAACAACTTTTAATTTAATTTAATTTTACATTTAAAAATATTTGCATAAAAAATTATCCAAGTTTATAATATAGGTTTGTAAATAATAATGGGTCAGGTGGTCAACTCGATCGTCGATCGATTACTCTAAAATATATAAATTCAAAAAAATTCTGTTGAATACATCTATTTTTTTAATTTTAAAATTTATAACTAGTTCCAATTATTTATAACTAGTACCAAAATATTTAATGATTTATTCAAGAAAAATGTAAAAGTAAATCTGTTTAAAATAACGACAGGAAAAATGTCAATAAATTTATAATGATAATTCGATAAAAATTATTTTGACTAACACCTTGAATTCAGAATATACTACATGTGCTTTAGAACTTATTTACTTTGTAAAACTTTTCTAACGCACTAGTTCAATACATGCATGATCACTTTACAATGAAAAAATTTTAAGAACTAGTATTATAAATATACAACAGATAGTACAAATTAAATTAAAAAAAAAACACATGAATTAACCGCTTACCAATTTTAATAAAGTTTCAAGTTCTAAAGTCGTAAAGCTAGAACGTCCGCAGTCATTGTAAGTATTATTATTTGATTTTTCATTTCAGTCGTGTGAAATATTAAATTCAAGATTCTTTCAGACGTTCTGAGAATATTTTCAGATTCAATTTAGATATTACTTTAAAAATTTTGAACAAATGTTATGAAGTGACGATTTTATGTCTTTTGATGTTTCGTTTTCGTCGAAAACGATATACTCGTACTTTTTAATTTTTAGGTCCCGTCATGCTCTTAGCTGCGAATACACAAAAAATATGATTCGCTTATAAAAGGAATTTAAAATGTTATGTTAATATACTTAGATAGAGCAGTGGTAGTCTAGTTGTGGAGTATTGAATCGAACTTGTCATCGTAGGTCGCGAGTTCGATTCCCGGGATATAATCTTATATGATATACACTTTTTGCGTTAGTTATTTAGCATTTCCACTGCTCACAAAAAAGCTTCGATAGAATTGACATCAGCCTCCTCTGCGTACCATTATACCACACTGCCAATCAACCCGAGTAAGTTAACGATAATCCTGCTGTTATTCCACATATATATATACACACACAGGTGTGAATGTACAGCTCATTTGCTATCAATTAATATTCTATTAAAAATTAATAGTCTCACAAAAGTTATCACTGTTTATTATCTGTCCCCATAGATTTTGTACTATCAGAAATTACTAGTCTATTGCATACAAATAGAAAAAATAAATTAAGATCACATATTTCCGAGTGATCACTTATTACAGAGAGATTGAAATTATGTATGAAAGCTTTTTGCTGACAAATGAGCTTTACATTAACTCCTTTAAAGATTTAACACCTATGACCATTCACCTTCTATATATATTCTATATATGTGTAAACGTGTATAAATTCTGAATAATACACAAGTACTATGGTTTAGTTACCCTGTTTTTTAGTTTATGATTTTATTTTGTTTTCATGTTTAATTTTTTTATTTTATGTTATGATTATATTTAAGTCTTAATTAGGATAACAATTTTTTGTTATAGCAAATGTATATTATGTGCTGATGTTGTGCATATCTTTTATTAACGCATGCATGTGTTTTAAGATTTGTTATTAAATTTACATTGTCGATATGTATGATATTAGTAAAGGTTTTATTGTCTTTAAAATATCAAAAAAAGTTAAGCAATAATTTATTTTCCGTATAAACAATTTTTGCAACATCATTGCATTATGTAGGTCACGTCATGCTCTGTGAATCATATAATACGACTTCAAGTATTGAATTACGTGAAAGGCATTTAGTTAGACCCGTATAATAGTTTTTATTTTAGCCGAATCTTGGAACAGCAACGTGATTCTATCCTACTTGTCAGACATATATCATTTAACATTCATGATTTATGTATGAAAATAAGTATTGCGAAAAATATATATGCGAATTGTTATTAGCAGTAGAGAAATTTATGAGCAGTCTAGTAATGTATATTGAATTATAATACGTTAAAAGAATTATTAGTATTACTATAATAATCAACATTGGCTCAATTTACGTTTTTTGCTGAATAGTGAATTTCTGGCGCACTCGTTTAAAATAGGTATAATATTAATAATTTTTCTTGTATTATTACAGTATTAAGTTCAGAAATTATAATGTGTTTCATCTGATCTGCTCTTACTTTACATGAAATGCAATGGTTACCTCCCTCGCAATTAAAATAAGTTGTCATTAACCAGGTAATGTCCATATTGCATATCTTTATAGTTTTATCCTGTCGAATGGGCTACTTTTTTTACGATTTTTCTTCTATGTTAGGGAGCATTCGCGATATTATAATTTACACATTTTTGAGCCGGTTGAAAATTTCACGGATACGTCTTACGATTTAACTTTTTGACACATAAAAACAAACTTTGACCTCGTGGACGAAGAATATCTTCCGCGGCTGGCAACTTTATCAAAAGTAAATTTATGACTTTGGCAATTCGCCCTAAATGAATGGAGGTACAAAAAGGATGAAATTGGTGTAGAAAATGTAAAATTTTTATTTTTAACATAATTTTAAGATAAAACATGATCTTTAAAACGATAGTCAGTATTTCCAAAGAAAATCAAAATAAAATATATACACAAACAGCATGCGTTTATTAATGAACACCTACCATGTTATTTTAAATTATTTATTTGTGTCCAATTCTATAGCAGTTGTACCAGTTATTAAGCAGATTACAGGTGATTACAGATTATATCCTTAAATATTAAAATAAATATATAATACATACAAATGTGAAGTTAAATACAATTGTATACGTAAGCCAGGTTATAAAACAAGTTTCTACTAATATAACAGATAACAGGACAGGTCGGCGGATTCGCAGGGGTTAAATATTAAATCCAAACAAGATCCTTTGAGGTATTTGCGGAAAGTATTAAGGTCGAGTTGAAAATTCCTGACGAAAGGAAAAGAAAATATTGTTCAGAATTACCGATTTTCATTTATTTTTTGTCTAAGAATTGGGTTATAAAATTTTATGAACGTAAATATAAAACGCTTAGCCGACACGCTCCTTTTAATTTGTTAAATCAGTTATTTATTTTATATTTTAAAGTACAACTCCCTTATTGTAACTCTAATAAAAAAGACAATGTTCGACTATTGGCATAATGTATAAAACAAATGTAATTTTAACAATTTTTGCAACTTTATAATGTAGCATTACAACGAACTTTTAAAGAAATAGCTAACTCGAATTTAACTACTTTTAACTGTAGAAGCATTATGTTAATCAAAGAAATTAAAGAATTAGACGAATGGCCTCTGTAAAAATAAACAAGGCGCTCATTCACTAGTTTTAGACTTAACTAAATCAGCATTATTGCCAAAAACTGATTTTACTTAACCAGACCATAACCTTCATGTTTCTTTTATAAAAATATTTAGTTAAAGTAATATCACAAGGTATTACGGTATAGGATCAGGTAAAGAAACATTATATATATAAAAAAAAACTCGAGATTGCATTGTCAATTTAATATTATGGTCCAATTTTCACGAGTCATAACCTCAGTTGGCTCGAAATTGGAATTAAGAAAAATTTTATAAAATTTTTGTGAAGAAAAATAAATATACGGTACTGTTTCATGAAACAGAACCGCAACAAATGTGCCCATTACTTTCTATATCAACTAGAATAAGAAAATTTATCTTAACTCATTCAGTTTTTTAAGATTCCATTAGTTGATTACGACGACAGCATCTTCTAGACCATTCTTATTTCAATTTTGTTATAGATAAATATTAGTGTTTACTGTTTTAATATAAATAATTTTAATATGAATAAGGGGGCGATTCTCTGGGAAATAAATACACGTGAAGACATCACAGCTAAGATAAATAACTACTACACTAGCTGATTTCGAGAACAGGATTCATTGGTACTATCATTTAAATTTAGCGAGATAGGGAAAGGAGACAAGTGAGTGATAGTGACCGCCTGAGGATTGCAAAGAGGCCTCCTTGAACCTGCTACAAAGTATGCCCCTGGCACTGTACCCGACCTGTCCACAAGTCCATCTCGTATTTGACATCCTTACGGTGAATTTACAGAATCCTGAGAAGTTATGTCTCTATAAGATTCTTGGTTAATATAAAAAAATGAATTGCAACTTTGCTTGTACAGAATAAAACTAGCGCACTAATCATTTGCGTTAGTTTTTTTAAAGCGAGTCTAGAATAAAGTCGCTTCGATATTTCGTCTGACTTTATGAACGACCTAAGGGACTTATATATATAACAAATTTTCATCCATATACTGATTTAGCTCGATGTTTCTAGAACCATAAGGCTATTACTACTGGAACTATAGAAACTTGAAAATTCTTTCTCCCTGTAGAAATCAACTAAGGATTAAAAAACTACACACGCAAGGGTTATTGAAGCGATGGTCATTAAGAAAAATAATTTTTCACACTACAGCTCTTATAGGTATGTTTTTAGCGTATTAAAAATTAACAAGCGATATCACGAGAAGCGAGCGGCGGACAATCGGTATATTATAAGTGTAATTTTTTATTCTATTTGTAATCACAGAATCATTTTTGATGTTTTTTCATTATCAGATTTTATTTAATACAACAATAATTTTACTTCTACCTTTTTTAATTTCACTCTGAAATCTACATGTACGAAATACGTATTACAATCGGTCGATAGTGTCGCATAATCTAGCACCCCAACACGGAGAGAAAACGTTTCGTAGAGCTCGGGGGACACTTGAACGTGGCGATGCTTAAGGCACATCCGAGATGAATAATGACGCGGAATAAGGAAAATTTTCACACAGAGCAGTCTAGGCACGTTCGCATAGTAACGAACTTTAATTAACATTGTAACAACTATCATTGAAATTATTGTATATACGGTTTATAACTTATACATCAAAATAGACAACGCACTCGTAATAAGAGTGCGTAATAATATACATGTTTAAAAATTATTTACCAATACAAACCAAAAAATGGTAAAACATCAACCTTATATAATCTTTATCGTTATAATTCCTCGTGAGCTAATTTATTTTTCTAAATTTTTCTTCTAATTGCCTACTTTGAGATTTAGCGCTATTTTAAATTAAAAATTACAATAATTTATTCCATTTTAGTACGCGTTAAGATTAGTATAGATAGATTAGTGCCTTCTTAAATAGTTGTCGAAGGTGCTACTTTCGAAGCTGCTAGACGATTATATCTACCTGGGACAAACCGTTCAGCTTCGTAAGGCCAATTTTGAGTAAGAGATCACTCGCCGAATCCAACTCGAAAGGGCAGCGTTCGAGAAGTTTGGGAATTTTTTTTGTCCAAAAATACTGAGCTACGCCTGGGGACGAATGTTTTTGGCCAGTATTTATTACTGGTGATGACTTACTGATCTGAGACGTGGTCGCTTACGAGAGCAGCTGAGAGAGTTATGCTCGGAGTTAGGCTGCTAAATGGAATCAGAATTGAAATGATCCACAGAAGAAGCAAGGTCAACGACGTAGCCCCTAGAATTGCTCATTTTCCTTCTACCCAAGACTGCCCACTACTGCCTGTCACTGAGTACATCGCTCGTGCAACCTAAAGCCGTTGGGGCCTCGAATAGCGACCACGGTAGACACAGCGCGGGTATGCCCCCACTGAGGTGGATCGACAATATAGAAGTCGTTGGACATGGGCAACGCAAGAACGGTTATCGCGGCGATATTTGGGCAAGCCATGCTGCGGACTTCTATCTGCTGACAAGATGAAGAAAGGAAAAGCTTTAAGAGCTTTATTAGCTCTGGAGTTATGTCAATTAATAATATAAGCAAAGATAATAGCCCACAAAATGTAACAAAATGTACGAATTTGTAATGATGTGTAATTTTAATTAAATTTTATATAAAAAAAATTAAAAATTTAAAGCCCACGGCAGGCAGATGTTACCTGAAAATCCAGTGTAGACGTAATTTGAAATTCAGATGCTACTGCGTCATATATGTGAAAATTAAAAAATGGAATAACTATGTATCGAAAGAGAACCATTTTAATTTTGCAATTAAATTAATTTTTAGGCGCTAAGCACGAAACCGTTCTATCGAAATCATCAGGAATTGCCGTCGGTCGTATCATACATCCCAAAACAACCCTAATTAAAGTTGTGACTGATATATAAGAGTATTGTATGTGGTGCGGTCGACGCTTGCCCCCCGAGGTCGAGAGGCCCGTATTCGAAATTAAGGACAGAATAGCGTGATTAAAGTACATCTAGCTACTGTATCTATATATGTGTTCATAGATAAATAATTGCACAATCTTAAGTATACAAACATTTATATATATGCTAACCCCCCAATAGACTTCATATTGTGAAAAGTGATTTTCCTGTCGCTGACAAGTTCGTTTCAATATACGAGTAGTATTTAGAAGTTATCTCTTTATTAATTGATTAAATATCTTAATAATAATTAACCTTTACTTAAAAATTGTTTCCTTTTTCGTACTTTAGTGATAATTTTATTATATTTTCATTGTAATCTGTAATTGGAACAGCTTTTTGGTACACAAAAAATTTTGTTTCGATTACTTCCTGAAATGCCTTTTCATGTTTTCGGTGGACGTGGAATAACTAACTAATAATAATGTCAGACACAGTTTAACTATGATTAAAAGTTGTTATTATTGGTCAAACTGTGTTTGACAGTTATTATTGTTAATTGTATTTTGTAACTTTTATAAGTAATAATTTACTTTACATGTTTGGTTTATATAGAGAAAGGAAAATCTCTTTTCACTATTTTGCTTACAATTTATGCATTTTTTCATGTCTTTTAACAATATAAATAAAATACTTTTATTTATAATGATAAACACTTCGTTATCGAGCGCTATCACTTTTGGTTGGTTTCAATTTTGAACATGTAAAAGAAATGTTGTCAAATGTTTTAAATTAATTGATGTGATCTTTTTAATCTATGGTCTGTTGTGGCACCTGAATTGGCTGTAATATTTATAAATGCATAGATATGCAATTATTTCCTGAATGAATGAAATACTGTAAACTAACTTCGCTATTTAAATTGAATAGTACCAATACTCCTCAAACTTCCTAATTCTGTACCACAAATCTTTTTTTTTCGGATTACCAAAACAAAATATTTTTGAGACTTGGATCTAATCATGTAACGCTCTTGGCGTCATTTGTGAATTATTCGAGGCTTGTATACAGCAAGAAACGTTAGTCAGAGGAAATAATAACTGCACGTAATTAGAAATTAAATTTATTAAATTTCTATTAAAACGGTAGAATACAAATGGTAGACGTGAACGGAGAACATTATCCGGGATAATCGGTCAAAGTGAAGCGTGAGGTACTCTAAGTTTCAAAGTTGGGCCCTTTTTAATTCCTCATTTATATTAATGACGTGCCTATATTTTTACAAACATTGAATAGTTTTGTTTACAGACAGCACATCTTTAATCTTTGAAACTAAAAGACGACAACATAAAAAATGTTACAATGTTACTCTTTTACCAATTACTGTATATTGGTTACATTTTGGTTATTTATTATTTAACAAGAATAAAAATAATGCTTAAAATTCGTTTTGCCTGATGTTAATAGTGCTGAACCCAATATGGACCATAATAACGGGATAATCAATATAGACAGTAACATTTTTTTCTTAATTAATCTCAGACGAAAAACGATGGAATCATCATATTGGCGATTTTCGAACATGCTTAGTTCCACAACTTTTGCTTTAAAAAATGATGTTAGCTCAGCTCGATTACTCTATCTTAATAACTTTAAGAGAATTATGCCCTACGGAATACTTTTATGAGTTAGTGATGCTGTTATAAATACAATTTTTTTTATAAGGTGTTCTAAGTAATATTTCAAAATCAATAACAAATTCGAAACTTACTTTTCTAACTATTTATCTACTTAAATATTCAGTAACATTTCATATTTAAAATTGTTGCTCTGAATAGTTTTAAGATAAATAAAGCATAGAGTTCGATGTTAAAAGCGGAAAGCGTGGGCAACTGTAATTCTGCCCAAATTGTCGGTCCGTATTGCTTTGAAAAATTCCACGCGAATTTGTTCTCTCGGAAATAAAAAGAGCAAAAAACACAGTTACAAGATTCTGCTGTATTATTTTTGTGTGAAACAACATTAACAGCGCGAAAAATGCTTTTTAGCTTTTAATTTTATAGTTCACCTTTCGGAAACAATGTATATTTTTTTTGCAATAATTTACAAATATCTGTAAGAGTGCTTCAGATTATGAAAGGTGCAACTTCGTAATGGCTACTTGACAGCAGTTCCTTTCATATAATAAATAGCAATATCGACACATACTTAAAAGCCTAACCAATTCTATTGATGTCGCCGTCATCATCATGCCAGTCGATAGACGTTCACTGCAAGGAATAGGCCTCCCCAAAGATCACCACTATCACCCATCTGCCGTATCTAACCAATTTCCGCGAACCTGACTATGGAAAATGGCCTATGATTAAACTTTAAGTACAAGTATTAGCGATAGTTTAAGTGAATATGCGAAGTATTTATTATACAACCAAAATATTTAAAAGTAAACAGTTAAATACATATGATATAGTAACATTGTAACAAAATACCAGTATCGACTACTATAATGACAAATCGTATAGAGTACAGTTTCCTAGTGTCTTATTTTCAAAACTAGATCAAGAGAATAATAATTATTGAAAGGAATAATTAATTACGTAACTTTTAACAAATGGTTATGTAACGTCGGGAGTTTCAGAGAGACACTTCTCAATGAGTCCTTGATGCCGCCTCGACCATTAATGAAAAGGTTTCCGCAAGAATTATGTTCAAAGTGACGTTAATCAACATTTTAAAGAGATATTTGTAATTTTGAATTTATAGGAAAAAGCACATTTTAATAATTATTACTACATAAATGTTATTATTTCCAGGTTTGCGGTTGTTTTAATAAAGTAACACAATAATTTAAGATATAATATGCTAAAATGTGGTAATAGCAATTATTAATTATTAATCGAATAAGTATATTTGTAGACGAACGAAAGTAACGGACATAGCCCAGCTAAATGGCAATTGGCAAGGTGTGGGTTGGTCACATAACGCAAAGAGCTGAAGAAGGCGCTGGGCCTAGGCCGCTTCTGTTTGGTCTTTTGGAAAATCCACGGGGGAAACCTTTGTTCAACAGTGGACGTCTTGTGGCTGACATCATAATGATGATGATTATGATATTATTAAAACATCTCACATTTTTGACAATTTTTTTAGAATTAACATTACATTCACTTCCTCTTAGACGGTAAGTTATGATGTGCAAATCTCACATAGATTATAATACTGGGAAGTAACGAAAAATACAAGGCATTCGGCTAGCCTATAATAGTGTGATGCTGCACAATCTTTGGTTTTACAAAATACTTTGTAAAATTTCTTAAGGTAAAAACCTATAGATTCTTTCTTCATTTAATGGCTCCCGTTTTTGGGGGCATCTGGTTGCACCTGCCTTGTGTGTGGCAGGAACGTTACAAGTTCAAGTAAAATCAATTTTTATTCTACTTTCTCTTTCGTGCTTCTCATTATCTTTTATTAATTCCTTTTACTCTTCACATGATCTGTCATTCTTCGCTTACAGATCTTTCTTGCATCTACATTCCTAGATTACAGTTCTTTTACATTAATTATCACAAATTCTTTTATTGTATAATATATACACATACATATACATACATATACATACATTTTTTATTTTACTGTTTGGCACTAAGTTACTACTTTTCTAAAAACCTTATCCTTATTACTTTATCCCTATGCCTAAAATGAAATGTATATTATTTTAATTCAACACCTATAGATTTGGACAGCAACAAACAAATGCCTATTAGTATTTACAGTTTCATTGGGTATGAAGTGACAGGGGAGTAACTAAGCCTCTTTAGAGTAACTTATCTCGAAAGCTCCCTCAGGATCCTTTATTCGTGGCTATACATTAATTATTCCACTAGATTTGGCAACCGCCTAACGTAAAAGTCGCTACGCGGACTTTCCGTTGGATGACTAGGTACAAGGGCCCCCTTGCGTTAGCTAGGCCCGCTACAATATTTGGCGTAACAAGTAGATTTGAGCTACTTTATTATTAAGTATATTTGTCAAACTTTAGTTACAGATAAAAAAATATTTATTAATAGCGGTCGCACGATTGCACTGCAAGGAATTTAATTATTAAAATGAAAGGACTATTAATCAATAGACAAAGAATAAATACAACATAGCGGATAAGCAAGTTCAAGTTACAGTAGACAGGCGACATAGCGGGCAGAACAGTCAAATGTTTTAAGGATAAGACCACGGACTCGCAAACGCACCTTCGGACATACGCTCACAAAGTGCACAGACGTGCTTGTGAAGATTCATAAGATTCGATCTTAGGGGAAATCTATGAGTGGACTGTGCCCAGTAGTGGACGTTTATGGCTGAAATGATAACGATGATGATGATGATGAAATAAACTACAACACATCTAAAAGATTATTATAATAAATAGTCTAGAAAATTCGCAACCGATAACTGAAGTCCGTTGAAAAACAAGCAGTATTCTTTTATAAGGTTCTCAAGTTATTTTATATACTTTTATACATAAATTTTGTACAATGATAAACGAGAACACGTCTAAAAGAAATTCCTTGCTTCCACGCCCTCGGTCCAATTCGAAAAAATGTATGTCATCCACCAATTCACAAAGGAGCGGTGAGTGATTGCGGGCCTTACTTTAAGCATGTAACCCAAGATATAACGAGACCAAAGATAGCAAAAGGTACATGATTAAGTTAAATTACAATGTTCTTTTAAAAATCGAAGCCTTTTCGCTTGTGTATAAATAAAAAATAAAGATATTCCGAGAAAGAATTTACTCGTTTCTCCTTAAAAAAGGCAATATTTTTCCATCAAAATAATAATTTTTCGCGCACGTGACATTCGAAAAGCTTAGAAAGATTCGTTTTTATATCTCAGAAGATAAGTAAGATGTTTGTATATTATTTTTAACTTTTGTAAAAAAATTGTTATAAATAAATGTTTGTATAAAATTTGTTTTATTAGCCAACGGCTAATGGGATTGTAACGTTCTCGAATAGCGTCAACAAGCCGTTAAACGTGGCATAGGCTGGCTCCCCACTAGGTGAACCGATAACACGGTCAAGGTCGGGGGAAGTTGCTGGATGCAGGTAGTGCAAGTCCGGTCATGGTGATGATCTATGGAGGAAGCCTATGCTTTGTGGTGTACATCTATCGGCAGATAAGATTATGATGATGAATCCATCACTTAGTTAATTTAAATATCGCTAAAATAATTTTTAAAAATAATATTCGGTAACCATCGTTAAGTAATTTGTCTAAAGCGATGACTTGTTTTTAAAATATGTAGCAGGATGTGCGATATTTTATGAGTACCATTATTCCATTTAACTCTGGGAAAGAGTTTAGCAATGAATATCCTTTGTCTGACGTGATGAAGATTTTTGACTCGTTTACAAAATACTTAGATTAGTTTACGGTAGCTAGGAAAGAGGTGTAAGTAAAATAATTGTTTGATTACCTTCTCCGAATTATTAAACATGGATACATTTGAAACAATAAACGTATTGTAGAATTTCTTTATAACACTTTTTGTAAAAATGCATTTTGGAAAGAGCAAAAAGCGACTGACAAATTTCGAAGCCTTTTTTGTCGCGCAACGCGACTGTACTCACGTTCAGCACACGGAACAAAGGAGTTTTGAGAGTAATCCTCTTAAAATATTCGGGCATTCTCGCTGTTTTGAAACAACACTGCGACTTTTATTCAAAGCTCAAAAACAAAAGGAATTTAGTTCTCTCATAATGTCTTCCCTTATTGTAGGCCTGTGCAAACCAATTTTTTTGAACATTTAATTTTCATTATACCTAACGTCACGATTGCTACATCCACATGATCATAGTTTACATCATTTCAACTGCAGGACGTCCACTGATGGACGGGTTTTCTTGTGGGACTAGACTTTAAGAAATTCAATTCAAAACATCTTTGTTCAAATAAGCACATGTGTTTTTAAATCGTCGCTTATTTTAACGTTATAAGTAGTAAGCTACCACCGTCTGATCCGTTAAGAAGAGCCGGCCAGAAACCCAACAGTAGTTCTTTTGAATGAAATTAAACATTTTTTTTTAATTTATACTTTATAATATCAACCATGTAAATGACTTAACAAACGAAGCTCCACACATTTCAATCAACTAAAAACTCTTGAACGCTATAATAAGATTAATTTAATATTGTACTTTTATTTTAGATTTACAACAAATTAAACGAAAGGTTTAAGGTACATCGTGTAACTTTATTGTTTATGTTTACACCCATATCCATGAAGAATTTGTTAAATTTTTTAAGACAAAATTTAAGCGTTACGGAAATATTTTTATTTCTTGTATTTATCCTATATCTGTCACTATTTTTCATAGAGGTTTTTAAATTTTAACACTTAAATTATATGTCATTAAAAATGTATTGCGAAGCAACCGTTAGAATAACAACTTGTTTAAAAACATCGTTTGGGAAATCTCCAACTTTTGAGTTATAAGTAGCCTGTATAGCTCTCTTCTGTAAAAGAAATATAGAAATAATATTGGCTGCACTACCGCATAATAAAATACCATAAGAGAGCTTTGAAAATAAATGAAATATACGAGTCGAGCTGTACTAACGTCCGTTAATTATCTTTCTTTTTTAATTGCAAAGACGGCTCAGCTGAGTTTACCTGCGATCGTTGAGAGAGATTGAAGCTTTTTATTCAAAGTAATGCTCAAGAAAATCATTAAATCTTGATTTTTAATAAGTAAGCCACAATTACAAAGTCAACTGTCCACTCATGACACATTATATAGTAACAATTAATATTTATTCATTATTGTGATTATTAAAATACAATATATTGCAGAAGGAATATTCCAATAACAAGTGGCTGGAAAGTGACTAATAAACTTTTGTCACCCACCATACCTGTGCAATGGTATCCCGTTTGTTATATACAGGGTACTCGCTTATAGGTGTAAAATCATTCAGAGCTATTACTCATTTGCTGTAAATTAAAGTAAGAGGTTTTCTATCCGAAACTTAATGATTTAGGACAAAATACAGTAATGATAATATGGCAAGAAAGAGAATTTAAAAATTTGGGTTTACTACATACGAAAATGGATTATTGTTTAGTATCTCTGCAAAATCTATGCTGCCAGATGTAATTGTTTTATCGCACTGCAATAGAAAAAAAATGTTATATGTTTCAGTGTGATCACTTTATAATTATAGGAAATGAGTGTAAAAGCTTTAAAGTTTTTTTGTTAACAAACGAGGTGTACATATACTCCTTTAAAGCTTTACACCTTTAACCAATCAACCTGTATAACACAAAGATAACATACAAACAAAAACAGTATACAGCAACGGCATTCTGATAATTGTTTTTTTTTTATCTCATTGTTGATAGAAATTTTTACAACGGCGATGATCTAAGTTTATAGTAAATTAATGTTAAAATAAATTTTAATATATAAAATTTATATAAATTTTAAAGTGTAACATAATTTATCGATCTACGGCATTGCTGACGTAAATAAATTAATTTAAAAAAAAACTCATTGTTGTACGTAAACAAACATGAACTGATATAAACGAAATAGAGTAAAAATGGTACTAAATGTGATTAACATTATTTTAAAATTACTAATGAGGAATTAATTTATCTATGTCGTAGATTTCTATGTCCATCTGGAGAAGTTTTATTTATGAAATTGATTAATTTATGAAAATATATAGAAACATATCATACATAAAATAATATTCTGGAGTAGAAACTGTCGTCTAGTATGCGCAGCGTAGGATCTCCACCTTAAAGGTGGACCTTGTTAATCTTGTCGGAAAATGCTGAATGCATACCTTTCCAACCTGTCTTATTGAAAATCTAAGGGGGATGTCTTTGTCCCGCGGTGATCGTCCTGTAAGTGAAATGGTGACGATGATTAATATTTAAAAGTATGACAGGTTAAGACGGCAATTTTTTAAACATTATTTACTATAGCTAAGCTAGGTTTTGTAACCTAGTTCTGTAAACAATTTTACCTTAGTAACATTTTGTGTATCCAGCTATGTACCTGACTACCCACATCAGGAAAAAAAGTAAAAAAAATAGGCTAACGCATACCGAACTTAAATACGGCAAAATCTTATTTACACACAATATGTGCACTAACAGATTGACTTTCTGAACGTGATACAGATTATATGTACTCTAATAAACTGACTTTGTTGCAGAATTTGAAGAACCAAATAATGACTACGAATCTGTGGGTGGAACAGTCGTGGTACGATTACAAACTGCGCTGGGAACCCCGCGAGTATGGCGGGGTGCACATGCTACACGTACCTTCCGACCACATATGGCGGCCGGACATCGTTCTCTACAATAAGTGAGACCTTAACAATTGTCTGTTTATTTCACAACAGTCATTAACAATCATAAGAACTAAATACAATAAAACTCATCTAAGCAATTTCAGTAGCAATGCAAAGTCAACCTTGATAAATATAGTCTCTCTAAATCAAAATGAATATAGATATAATAGCATTTGTTTTACAATTTACAGTTGATCGCTTTGTCTGTCTGGAACTTGGTTTGTTGATCTTAATAAATGGCATGGTTAATGTAAACATCAAACATTGTTAAATTTCATTTAAAAAGACCAACTGTTGTGTTTCTGGCTGGCTATGCTCGGCAAATCAGCAGGCAAAATTTATAACGACACAAATCCCATACGCAGTAAAAAAAGTTGTATGATTATCTGTGTAAAAATTCAAATATATTTAAAATATATGTATTAAAATGTATCTTTTTAATTTATTCGCTCCTTAAAATATTAATCATCTAAACTCTCACTCCTCAATATGGACATTTTTTTATCAAAATGTATATAGAAAAAGATTATAGTACTAAAACAGTTTCAATTAAATTTTGTGTAATATAAAGGTTATTGCATTGCTGCCAAAATGCTTTAAAATAAACTCAATTCAATAATTAATTTGTATAAATTATTTATCCATTAATGCTTTGTTATAAACTAAACATTTTTAAGAGTATAATACTTCAACATTATTACTTCAACACAACATATCAAACTCATTAACACATATTTATAAACTAATCATTTTAAAATGCTTCTTAAATGATAAATAGTAAATATCCTATTTATAAATATTTATTATGTGTAGACATGGACCAGAGCTTCTTGTGAAAAGGTTTGTAATATCTTATTCTTATATACTAAATATAAAGATCTCGGTGGGCACTTCACATTTGCCAAAATACTAACAATCCCTGTACGTACAATTACATCGTATATCTTCCAATATACGTCGCCTTAAATTACGTATAGTTTAATTTAATTAAGGTAAGCAATAACGTGTTGCGTTTTTTCAAAATTAGTGAACTCTTGTAAAGGGAACACTGTAATGTACAATAAATGCGAACATTAAACAATCAAATGTTTGCCACGTAACAATATAGTAACTCGGGCTCTTATAAGATAAAATTGCACGTTTATTCACTAAAAGATTGAGGTAGTCCGGTTCACATAAAATTATAAACAGTGTTTAAATATCAACGTATTGTGTATTTAATAACATATTATAATATACCGAAATACAACGAAAGAAGTGCAAAAGATTATTTTTTCAAATCAAATGGAGACGAAAACAGTATTGCCAGAGATTGTAATAAAATTACCAGACACTTTTTACATCATAAAACCGTACAAACATCTGGATCACGCGAACTTTTTGCACGATACGGGCTTGCAATAATCCGCGCACCGGCGGCGTTGAGTGAGGAAAATGTTTAAATGTATTATATTTATTTTCTACCTTCTGTTTCCAGAAAATAAATATTTATTTTTACGTAGATCAACTAAAAACTTCACAAATTTTCTTATCGTTCTGAAGGCAAAAGGTGCTTTAAAATATATTTATCGAATATTTGGTAAAATAAATTGCATGACATAAATGCTTCTAGAAATTATATGTAATGAATAAACTAACAAAACGATTGTCCATTTGCCAGATTTCGATTGATAATTTCGAAGATCGAGTTAGTTTTATTTTTTTAAATCAGGGCAATGTTAGAAATTAAATTAAAATAATGGATAAATAACATTACAAAAAATAGCGTTTGATTTATATTATTCTAGCCTATTTAATAATTTTAATGAAATACTACGTAATACTTTACAAGTTTGTTCAATCCGAAATCAATATACAACAATGCTAGGTGAATGTCAAAGCTTAGCCGAATAGATTTCCAAATCAAAGTGGTAGGATCAAAGATTCCTTTTGAAGCATTTCATGAGGGTACAAGCAACGTTGATTTATAAGGCAACATTCATTTTGTGCTGTCCACCGCCTTCAAGCGGACTTTGACAAATGATTCGGTTGAAACTCGTTATTCATTTGCGACGTCCTTGCAACCTGTGCCTACTTCGCTAATGTCCTCATTTCTTCATCTGCCTTTTTGTCTATTGACGTATAATTTATAGAAATATACTTCCGAATTAAGAGATAAGTAATATGCGAGTGTGAAATAAATATCAGATTTATATATAGAATTCACCGCCTAAATAAACTGCCACCAAACTAAAATGTTCTCGTTTGTATATTTCAGCCAATAATTACAAATTATACATTAATTTACATCACAAATGATACATTATTTTTTTAAGAAATTTGATACCATACAACTTGATTAGTATCGAAGACATCAAATAGTTGATTGCAAATTTTGATTATAAATAAATAAAAACAAGTAGATGTAATTACAACATTACACAAGGCACTAAACCCAATAAAACGTTGAAACAAGACACTGGCACTGTACGTTACGCCAATGACACTCACGCACAAGAAACGGTCACCACTAGGGGCCCGTGCCGCTTGTAAAGATGCGTTAACATTGCAGTGCCGACGGCAACTTCGAGGTAACGTTGGCGACCAAGGCGACCATCTACCACCAGGGATTAGTCGAATGGAAACCGCCCGCAATTTACAAGTCTTCCTGTGAAATAGACGTGGAATATTTTCCGTTCGACGAGCAAACGTGCGTCCTTAAGTTCGGTAGCTGGACGTACGACGGATTCAAGGTAATTGTGCGCCGTCTCGCCGCCGCCACCGCCCCCGCTCACCGCTCCCTTTGTCCGCAGCGCCGACGGGAACTACGAGGTGACGCTGATGACCAAGGCCACGGTGTACTACAACGGCATGGTGGTGTGGCAGCCGCCCGCCGTCTATAAGTCCTCCTGCTCGATCGACGTCGAGTTCTTTCCTTACGACGTGCAAACCTGTGTGCTTAAGTTAGGCAGCTGGACATATGACGGCTTCAAGGTGACGCCCCGCTGTACGCTGCTTGGCGCCACGCGCGCGGGTCGTAGTCCTAGGGCCCGCCGCCTCGCCCGATGTCCATGCAGTAGCTTGTCCGCTCGAACGTAACTCGTCGTGCAACTTATCTTACTTTCTGTCCATGTGGTATGTTGTGTTCACTCACTCTGCGCGCAGCGGTGCCGGAGCCGGGCGCCGAGCTCCCCGCCCCCGCCGCCGCTCCCTTAGCTCTGTCATGTTGCAACTTTATATCTATTGTGATGGTGATGTTTGATAATATGTGGAGTAGCAGTATCTCGACGTGCGTGTCCACAAATGCTCCAGACTGACTCGGTCGGTTCCACTTAGTTCGATCGGCCTCCCTCGCTCGACACGGAAAGGTATAAAATTATTAATGCCAAGTGATATGGGATGCAATATCACTCGATTCTGTCCTTTCCAACACGTCCTACTCCGGTTGAGCCGTTCCGCGCTAAGTGCTAACCACTCTGTAGCAAAAAAAAAAAAAAGGATATAAGTACATGGTAATAGAAGCGAATGGGTATTTATGTATAAAAATTTAATGTTAAACAATTGTAGCTATACGTAATGAGCGCTGCGCGGGGCGGCGTCTTCCTGGTCACCACACCCTTCCTTAGCTGGCTCCGCTCGCGTCACACACATACACGTAACACACACAACTTCCCCTCCATGCTTGTTGCATGATCCTCTTGTCTCTTTACACACTTCTCTCTCTCTGTTTCTCACTGCATGTTCCCAGCTTGACTCTGACCCGATTGCATTCCCGATCACGTCGGCCGCACGCCTCGACCTATGGCCACGGCTATTACACAGCTTCACATGACGCCTACACGAGACAAGGTAACACAAATAATTTAATCAATGAATACTTTAACACTTGCAGTTCTACACACTGTAAACATAAATTGAAATCATTGTTCATATTTTATACCTTTCCCTATTAGCGACTTTTTAGTGGCTGTAAGAATTCAGTGTCGCTGACCATTGCATGATATCTAAAACCATTACAATAACAAGTCATATACAGTCCAACTCAACCAGACATGGAGTCCTTAGTGTACACAGATTGAATTAGATGTTAAACGTAGTTGTCGTTTCGTCGATGGAATCTTTAAACATATAAGTAAATATATGTATATTGTCAGTTCACTCGACGAAACGTTAATGCATGCAGCTGCTACACTTTAGAGAAGTCTGCGCTGATGCCAAAAGCTTTAACAACAATGACATTGAAGAGAAAAATCGATGAAATTGAAGTACGTACATATTAATGAATACATTAAGGATTTTTGGCATCAAGCGCAAGGCTTAGCGTTCGCGCCACACACACAAGCGCGGCGGAGCCGGTATTCCGATCTCCTCTATAACTTATGTGTGACAAATCGCAGGAAAAAAAGTAGAAAATCATCTGTTGAAACAAATAAGTTAAACCTCCTTGCGATTGCGTCAAAGAGTCCGATGAGAAGACCGACTCCCAAATCACAATCGCCAGAATATCGGGACCTTCATCAATAGGTGTGTTATATGTTTACGCGTTGTCATTACTTCGCATGAATTGACATTGTTGTTGTTACGTGTCTTCTTTGAATTTAAATGTTTTAAATGAGTGCTCTTAAAACGTTTAATATTTGTTTTAGATCCGTTTGTCGACACAGGTACCTACTTGGCACACTCTGTGGTCTGGTTAAGTCGTAACATCGTCTTCTATGGACACCATTTAAATGCTCTAACGAGTAAACGATATTCGGGCTTCATTTGTTTTAGCACGAATTACCATTTCGGTGTGAAACATTCTAGCATAGGTTCACATTGTGTGACTGGGGTGCATGTATCGAAATCAGCTATACGTACATGATATTTTTAAACTCTGCTGAGGTGTTTTAATAATAATAAATAAACAACTAAATAGTGATGGATAAAAGTGTGATTTACGCAGGAACAAAAATATTTCAACTGTCCAAATAAGGCTACAAATTTGTGTGAATGTAAAATATTTTTGTTCTACGTAAATACGTAGAGGTCTAAATTGCATTGTTGATCGCCTGTCTACTAAAGCAAACATTTAAAAGCGTTACAAAATAAAGTGTGTGCGTTTTTATAAGTGTGTAATTTCATATTTTGGTGTTTCATTATAAATTATATTCTATTTTATTGTATACCTGATTAACTAAAAAGTTAACTATTTGTTATATTGTTTTTAATCATTTGGCGGATTTTCGTCTAATTTTTTAATGATTTTTCTTTACGGCCTTTTTAAAACTAATGTAATTATAAAAGTTTTCATAAGTTTAACTTTTGACCTTAGTTAAAAAATTATGAAAAAATCCAATCCAAAAATGTGTTTTACATTTTTTTTAAAAACTATAATAATTTGAAGTACTTAATAATGTTTGGCGAGGCCGTGTGTACAGGTGGACCTGAGGCACATGGACGAACAGGCCGGCAGTAACGTGGTGTCGGTGGGCGTTGATCTGTCAGAGTTTTATATGTCTGTTGAGTGGGATATACTGGAGGTACCTGCCGTCAGGTTAGTTCATTTATAACTTTAATCAATTTTATATTTACACTTTATATTTGAAAAAATACATATTAGTTCATTACCAGATATATAAGTAGCTTTATATTTCCTACCATTCTGTAAATAGTGATCGTAAGTTTGTTACATTATTTTTTGTTCTGCTAAAATCCGACAGGCCAATAACTCATGGCATATAAAGTCAGCAGAGACAGATAGTAAAAAAATAATGTTTTTTTATAGGATGTGCCATGCAATAATTGACAGCAAATAAATTATACCAACATCCAATAAGCTTTTACATATTTAACCAGACGGGTTACCCCATAATTGGTTATTAGTTTTAATACAAAGATGGTTTAAATATATTATATTCATTCATATGTGTACTATATGTATATCGATCATTTTGTAATATTTTTTAGCTATTAGTACATGACTCGTGCAACCGATTGCCGTTGGGGCCGAAAGGTTCCCAAATGACGACCACGACCCGGTAGATGCGGTGTGGGCAGGCCCCCACTAGGTGGATCGACGACATAGTTAAACTCGCACGAAGTCGCTGGATGTGGGCAGCACAAGACTGATCATCGTAGTGATCTTTGAGGGAGGCCTACGCTTTGCAGTGGGCGTCCATCACCTGAAAAAAAAAAGATTACATTATTTTACACGTATAGTCTCACTATTTGATCATTCTTTTAAAATTATTCAGATGTTATGTATTTGTTAATTATGTTAGCTATTTAACACGTTCACTGCGGCTTGAGGCCGATTCAGCCTCATGGTAGACTTTGCACTGGTGCGGCGCGTAAAACTCGTGTTTTGTCTCTAGTGCGACGGCTGTTTACACTCAACCGAAACATGAGGCAGAAAAGGCCTCAACCGCACTACTAGGAAGTTCAGCTTGAGGCTGATTCGACCTCAGCCGCACCAGCTGAAAGTTCTTCAAAATTGGGCCCGCGGTGAACGTGTTAAACATCATTATTTACTTTATTTGTTGTTTATATTATAGAAAATATTATCTGAACTAGTGTGACGTAAATATACAAATATAATTCACCGGCATTATGAAATAGGGATCAGAGAAATGTCTCCGAAAAGAGATCGGTCACTATCATTTACGTTTTTTGGCAGACGTCGCCTTAACTAATAGTTCTACAGTATCTTTAACATTAATATATTCTTTTAAATATCATGCCTATTTTTTGCTCATTAGAGAAATAGGAGGGAAACGCTTTAAAATAAATAGTCTGTCAAAAAATTTCAAAACAAAATCATTCAAAGTTAGTTTCAGTGTCATTTGAAAATAATCGATTTATCGCACCCCTCTGAAATTTCAAAAGTTTTAAATGCGATAAGTTTTGATTGTGGCTCTATCCAGCTTTAATCTAATTCAACGGATAAGAAAGTTTCACATTAATTAAATTTTATATCCGTATCCGGGTCAGTTCTATTCATTGTGTTGCTATAAGTTTAAACATGAGAATTTTTATACTCATTTATTAGTTCATACTATTATCTACATTCTCAGATGATCCCAATATAATTGAAAAATGTCATGGCCGTATTCGATTGGTGGTGGACGCTTAGACTTTTTTAAATTTTACAGCTTTTTCGACGACTAAATAAAAAAAATCTACGTCAGAAATGACATACTCCATCGTGAACCTCAGGGTTCCAAACGCACTCTGATATTAAAAGTTCCAGAACAAACTCAGCCGGGTTCTTTTTTGCGGTCACATTCACAATATTTTCAATACAATAATACAAAGACTCATTCCCAAGCTTTATTATCACTTAAAAAATTCATCACATTATAGTGAGATTTTTTCACAAGTTTTGTTTAATGAAAATTTATTACAGGGTCATTTAGATTACATTTTTAATTCTTTTGTATGTTACGTGTACAATAAGCATAAAACTTACGCAAACGAGTACAGAATTCGACAATTCATACGAGAAAGTTCACGCATTTTTAATTTAAAATTGTACGGATTTTTCGCTGCTCGGCTTTCGAGAGTGAGTGTATTCTAGAGGAGAATAAACTGAATATAAGAGAAAGAGTGGATAACTAAAGCAAAACATTTATTTATAATTTTATGCGACTGAATTTTTTCTCAGAACTATTTGTATTAGAATCAGTTTTGGTATATTTTTATACTTTAAAACAGGATTTACCATATTTTTTTAAGTAAACCCCTAAAAAATTTAACTGCACAGGTTAATAGTTTATTGATAAAAAAATAGTGAGAAATGATTAGTTGATTATGCAGGGAGTAGATGTCAAAAAATAAAGTTGGCTAATCAAAAAAGTGATTCTTTCCAACTATACTTTATTACATGTAGCGCAGGGAATTGATCAACAACTTATTTCATTTTGAAAGCACTGCATTCGGAGTTTTAAAACAATATTATTGTTGACTATCGACTACAGATAAATTTTAAACCCCGCTAACGAATTTGTATCATACATTTTTTAGTCCACACTGGGCCAATTTTTAATCCTATGGGCCTGTAGGATCTGGTCTACCTGGACCACTTTAAAAACTAAGTTTTATATAATCAATGAAATAGTGTGAAATGTGTGACTGTTGTTCTATTAGACGTGATATTGTCGTATACAACAAATTCTTATCAAAAATGTATATCAACAATTTTTAACGAACTAAAGCGAGTATTTTGAAGTCCTCATTCAGTAATATTTCATCGACGTCATCCTACAATCTCTAAAAGCGTTATCTCCTCTCGGTGCATGAGAGCCGTTATTAAGCTAACGTCACTTACCTCGCCGTCATTTTACGAGAACGTTGATGCTAAGTTAAGCTCGGCTAAAACAGTACATTCAATCTTATCGCAAAGCACCACTATAATATAAAGTTCCTGCGATATAACGACCGTGCTGAAACCATTTTTATAAAGTGTTTTCTAAAATTCTTAATATATTTTTTTATTCTATTTTATACGGATCAAATATTGTATATCTCATTTGATGTCAATTAATGTTTGATACACTCTGTCCAAAATCCTCTATAAAGAAGATCGATTATCTTTTATCTGCCCATGCAGACTGCACTGCCAGATGTTATTATCCTGTAGCATTTCAATAGAAAAAATTAAGTAAAGGAACAAATCTTTCTAAGACTGATTACTTTCTATAGGGAGATTGAAAACTAATGTAAAAGCTTTTAAGATATATATGGGCATTTATCCCCTTTAAGATTTTACATCTAAATCCAATGTGCCGTTATATAGAAAAATAGTTGCTGGCAATAAAAAAAAGGCACAAGAAGAAAAATATATATGTATTTAATTATTTAACTTAACTAAGGGTAGTGGGCAGAAGGCCTGGTCTAATTTTACATCGCAGCTCGGTACTCCCCTGATGGTGATGGTAGCCAGCCGCACGATCTTCCAGGACTGGTCAGGCGGCAGCAAGTCGAGAGCAGGGAGCGCCGTTAGGTTGCAGTATGTGTCGGTTTCGGTGAAAGTTGATATGAATTTCTACAGTGTAAAACTTGCAGTCTAAAGCTTGCAGTCTAAAACTTGCAATGTAAAACTCGAAGCGTAAAACTTGCAGTGTAAAGGTCGCAGTGTAAACTTTGCAGTGTAAACCTTGCACCTGTGAATAAATGTCACAGTTATGATATACATATATAAGTATATGTACAATTTGCTCCGCTGACAGTAAACCCGGAGATGGCTTGCGATGAAGTAAGGGCAGAAACCGAAAGCAGTTGATGTGATTGTTTACTGTCAGAACGGAGTTACAAAATGTAAAGCATGTAAAACAATAATGGGAGAGATAAACAAATAAACAATTGGAAAGTAATAATGAATACATAATGATGGAACTATGGACACAGACAAAATGTTGAGCTCTAACTTATAGATAAATGCTACTTAATAATGATGTCTTTATAATATTTGTTCAACACTTACCCCTTTGGGGTGCGAGGCGATGTAAAGGTTGTGGCGTGAACTAAATGATGCCCAGAGAATGAATAGGACCAAGGCGTGAATTTATAACGTAAATTCTAATTGGCCCCGGCGCGTATGAAGACACATAGCTGGTGAACGCAACCGACATAAAGAGTGTGCGTCGGTGCGTGAGACGACACCTAGCTAGTGAACGCGACCGAGGCCAGGATCCTTCTGCCTGGCAAATGTGAACTGCTGTCGCTGGTGCGGGGGCGCATAGGAATTTTTGTTATAAAAACAAAGATCCGTTAAACCAATAGCACGCTCCCACGACCCCACGCCACTTGAGATATACCGTTACCCGCTAAGGGTTGAACAATTTTTTGCTGTATTGCGATTTATGAGACGTTTCTCGTTTATAAATTGTTTTGGTTAAAATTTTAACTAAGATTTATGGGACGTTAACTTGCAACGTTACACCAATTATTCTTAATAAAGTTTCCCATAAATCAACGTCAAGCTGAAATTGTACTATAGGACAAGCAGCATTGTATAGAACATTTTTAACACAGTCGGTTAAAGTTGAATGTAATAATAATTTGAGTAAACTTTTTATCAATAAGTAAAGTGTAAGTAAAGTGAAATATGAAGTACATCAAAGAGTGCATTTTCTTTCTTGAAAGTTTTGAATGAAACTAAAACTATTATTGTAACTAAAAAACGGTTTGATCTGTAAATTCGTTCAAATTTACAACTCGAGTTTTCATTTTCAAGACAGCAAAAATTATGTATGTACTTTAATGACATCACACGCGGTGTCATAAAAAGGCTCCACGCGTTTACGAGTCCGTGTCACCGCTTTGCTAAGTTAAACTCCGCTCACCCCACTCAGACAGTTCTACATCTTTATTACGGTGCTGTCTTTGCGCCAAGGACATGTTAACGAGCATCGATACTTGTAATTTTCCACGATAAACGACATATAAATATAGCACGGTTTGGTTTGTTAAATTACGTGTACATTCGTATATTTCAATGAGTATTTTTATTATAAAACATAAAATTTACTGAAATATACTTCTAATCCGACTTTTTACAGCCGGTGCCTTTTTTGGGTATATTTCGTATAGGTGAGTTATTATAACTATGGAGAAAGTGAAATGAATCATCTTATTTGATAATAATACTAGATAAATTAAATTATAATGAACATAGCTTCTCATTTACTTTTAGGTAAATTAGTTACTTTATGGTAAAATACAGAATTTTCTTCATCACTTCTATTGTTACATGTGCTTTAGGCGTAAAAACCATTTGAACCAAATTGAAAACAATTGAGATCATTTCTTTATATATATTTTATGTTATGTTTATATATATATATAAATACAACAAAACGTAAACATATACATATATATACATATTAAGTCGATGGGGAAGCATAAATTTAAAACAAAAAAACAAAATTTTCGAAACCCTGTGCCAAAATATGGGGAGGGTATAGTAAAACTTATGGTCTCAAACATTCGAAAAACAAATACGTATAATATATCACAATTTTATACCCAGTCTTATCTAAAACGAAGTGGGTAGGGAATAGATAGCCATTCGTGAAGTTCTTACAAAGAAAACACTTTGTTCACTTACAGTAACAAACTTAATACCGTTTGGCGCAGAAGTGTCGACAACATGCCTTCGGGAATATGTTTCATTATGACTGTGTTATAACGCTGAAAGCATCGAACCGCTTGCTACTTAATAATTAAAACTGTCGTAAGTTATCTTGCTTCGTGCTTATTACGATGAAAGTTTTCCGATAAGCCTTTCCGTGAACAATACTTAGGAAACAACCGTCACTAAGTTTATATTAGGTGATTGGATGTAGGTGTAAAAGCCTTAAATGGGTAAATGTACAGCTTGTTACTTAGCAAAAAGCTTTAAATTTTTAGCACCACACAATGCGATCACACTGCAAAAATATATGTTTTCTTTTTTAAAAATAGTACATTACACGCTACTCAATCAATTTTCAATTTAATATACATACACTTTGCTATTTCATATTTACATTCTGCGACAGCTTTACATAATAACATCGAAGCGTTTTATGACGCACTCTTCCAAATTACTTATTTCTGCATGCATTTTTATGTGTCTCTCATTCGTCGTAAACCGCCACGACGTATATCTTGTTTAGGCGAACATGAAAAGAGAATTTTGTACACTATATTAATTTGAATTCACTGGTTAATCAAACTTTACAAGTACAAGTATTTATTTGGATTGGGTTGACTGGAAGAAAATGCTTAAATATATAAAATAAATAAATATTACAGAACCGTCACAATAAAATATAAAGAATATAGCTGTCGCCTTTCATCATCACCTGTCATACGACTTCCTCTGCTGGACGCTTCCCACATAGATTTCGACTAGGACATGTATGAACCAGCCTGCCCACCTTGTAAAAGGACGTCCTATGTTGCGCTTGCTGTTCCGTGGTCTATACTCTAAACCTTTGAGTCCCAGCGGCCATGTGTCTTGGGCGCTATGTGATCTGCCCACTGCTACTTGAACTTTCCAATACAATGGGCTATGTCATTTACTTTAGTTCATCGCGGATCTCCTCATTCGTGATTTAATCTCAACTAGAAAGTCCAAGCGTAGTACTTGGCAACATGGTTATTCAAAGATGAAGACTGTGACTCCCGCGACTAGTACTTAATGACTACATCTTTTCTACGAATTTTTCCTCATTTGTATTTGCTTCGCAACAAAGATCAATAACTCGATCTTTTTACCACTTGGGTCCGCGTCATCGTGGTCTTTTTCGATTCATTTTCCTTTAACTATATGCTGTAGAACTATTTTTATAAACGAACCTTTCATTTTATTTTCTAAATATAAACAGATTACGTATGTCCAGCGGAATACGAAAAAATCTTTAGTACGTAATCCATGTTAAGTATTTTATGTAACCAAAAAGAGTTGAGTACAAATATTTAACAAAGGTTTTATTTTCTTGTTACACAGAAACGAGAAATTTTACACGTGCTGCGACGAGCCGTATCTGGATATTACCTTTAACATCACGATGCGGCGGAAAACACTTTTCTACACAGTTAACATCATCATACCGTGCATGGGGATCTCTTTTCTCACGGTTCTCACATTCTACTTGCCTTCAGATAGCGGTGAAAAGGTAAACATTGTTTTCATATGTTTATTTTTTTGTTTTAGACAATGTTCAAAAGACTCGATATCACAAATTTTATATCTTTAACCAGCGACTATGTTTTCGCTAAAATTTGAAAGGCTCTTCATACAAGCTGCTGGCCTGTATAACGGCTGTCCCATCAATCAACTTCAAACTGAAGTGGATGATAGGGCAGGTAGGGATTAACCATGGAAAATTCATTAAAAAATGTAAGTCATGTATTTTTTTAAATATTACTGAATTTATTGCCATTTAAAAACTAAATTATTTTCGTACTCTGCGATGTTTCCGTTACTATGTCTACTGATACTTGCTATTCGAATTTTTTTTCTTACTTTTAACTTACTGTCAGTAAACATTCTATAAACGGGATAACATTCAAACTGCAATGGTGTGTTTCTTAAAGAAAACAGTTTTTGACATACTGTATACATAAAGTTATTTTTTAAAATACGTGAATAATTTCGTTTTTGTTAAGAGTTCATTGCAATTTTACACACAAATGAAGAAAGATATATATTATGATTAGTTACGATGATTCCTTTTTAAAACAAAAAATGTTTAATGAAGTATTTAGGCTAAATTTCACGTAAATAATTTATGTCCAAACTTGGGTAAATAATATATTAGAAGAGATAGAGAATGTTACCTCTAGACATCTGTTCCGTTTTGAAACCCAAAAAATAACTAAATGAAAATATATAACACAAATAATATACGATTTACTGGTGATTACTGGTAATTAAATTTTCATGTTGTGTTTTAGCATTAATACATAAATTAGGGATAACTTCTTTTAATTTTTGTCACATTCTACCGGCTCAGATAGTTTTACGTCGGTAACAGAATTTAAAGGCATAACTCTACATAAGTAAAAAATATATAAATTACTAACAAATAATTAGTTAAAGAATAATGACTACCTTTTTAAACCATATATACGTATGTAGACATAGATTTATTGTTCATCTGATTTTTATGTTCAAAAGAACTGTTTTATCTTCGCGCATTATGTGGTTGCCTATCATTCAAATTACAATTACTCATGTATCTTTTATATTCCTTTGTATTAGTATTCAATATATTTATACTATTGTTTTTGTTGGGAGGCCTTGACTAATAAAAAATCTCTGAACCTACATACCTAATTAGTAAATCAAGTTTAAAAAATTAGCAGGTAATCAGAAAAAAATATCAAATAGCATCAACTCTTACGCATTTTATTCAGTTATCTACAATTGCGGGTCGTTTTACTTGCTCATGTAGTGAACCTACAGTAACTTACCATTTTATTTTTTCATATTTATTTTAACTCCTATGTTATAGATAGTGAAAAACGGTAGCACATGATAATGTTATAATAGATTGCAATATTTGCTAGATTAAATAGAGTAATCTAGAGGTGTAAAAAAGTACAATAAGCAGTCATTATTGAATTTCTTTAAGACTATATCGCGCTAGTTTAAAAAAAGTCACAAAACGCTTTTAAATTATTTTACTAAAAAGGATTACAAGTTTGGCAATAATGCTCGAAACGAATAAAGGTAACACCGTGAACAAAATCGCTTTAACGACGTTATAAAGTCGACGTTAAACCTGAAATATAACACGAAATTTATTGGCTCCATCTTTCCACACCTTGAATACTAAATTTCAAGAGAGATTATAACGACCTTCTATCAAGCCGAAACTCCATTTCGCTGATAAGATAACGCGTTAAATGCGGCATCAAGTGTAAATTGATATTTAATTTACTCTTAATTGGTAAACTGCAGATTAATTGTTATTTTATCTGTGGCTTATGTACCAACATTATTTTCTTCTTTATCAATGTATAGTATATTGACGTCTATTTGAATGTGAATAAGCACAAATTACTCTGAAAATTACTCTGTAATATCTACGATATTTAACCAAGAAGGGCAACCTAAACTACATCTTTTATATTTTCAGGATAAATACTTCTAGATATAGCTGAAATATCTATAATTAGCGCAAGCACCTCATATTTCTATTTAAAAACAATATGGCTATCGTTTTATATAGGCGGCATGAAAAAAAAATTGAGGTTGTAATTATTCGAAGCTCATTGTATAATTAACACATACGCGTGCAAATCAATTAATCATATAAAATGTTATATAAAAATCAAACTACACCATTTCTATTTTTTATCAATGTCATAAGCATCATATACATATGTTTCTGCATTACATTTTATTTACGTATATATATTTATTTTCGATTAAGATTAATTTAATAATGTTAATATTTAACTAATATCGAGAGAGATATTTAATCAATGTCTTATTTATAATACTATGATACAAAGTATAATTTATTTAGAATCACTAAAAGACGAATGACCATTCAGACTTAAGATAAACGGGCATACGTGCCTTTTACCAAACGATGTCGACTCAAAAGGTTTGAAGTGGGGACTAAGGGCAGTAAACATGAATAAGCTCTGAAATCAATACACGAGAGTATACTTTAGATGTCCTTCACAGATAATATTGCACATTGTTTTAGGTATAACATAATATATAAGGAAAACATTATCTTTTATCGTTCCTTCATAATCTTGTTATTTTACTCGATGTAATCTTTACAGCTTTGTTCTTTAGTGGGTCCAAAAGTACCATCACTATAAAATATCACCGCTGTGTAATAGATTAGAGATATAGTAAAAATAAAAGGTCATAATAAAATCATTGGGTCAATACACAACCTTGTTAAGGTCCTAGAAAAATGCTAGATGCGGCTAAGTTCCAAACGGTGTTATTGGAAATCTATGAAGGACGCTTATGTCTGGCAAAGGACTACCTACGGCTGATGATAATGATTAATATACCAAATTATAAGGAACAATGTTTAAATATGTAAACTCATTATTTTTAGTCATTGACAAACGCTCTGTGCCCGCTGGCATTAATCTCTCGGATCTTAAAGGGGAGAGCCCTTAAGGTGTTTAGTCTAGACCTTCTTATAGTAACTTAATTTGAGGCTGTTACATGTATGTAATGTTTTAATTATTTATGCGGAATGTATACGAGTATATGTTATCTTATAAATACAAGGAGTTTAAAAAAGTTAGATTTGATACAATTTTACTAAATATTCCGTAAAAAATATTGATCTAGTAATAATAATAATAATATAATAATAATAGTAGTTTTTTTTTGAAAAAAAAAAACAAAAATGTTTTATTTATTTCATGCCATTGTTAATGCAATAACAATAAAATGATAGGAAATATCCGTATGTCTGAATAAGTCCAAGACACTTGTTGCTATTAAAAGAAATATTTTATTCTGGTTCATACTGTTATAAATTCATAATTATAACAATATATAATATACGCATATTTATAACAATATAAAACTATATTCTTTATGTATAATTATAAATAATGTAACCTTTTTTTTCCTACAGGTAACCCTATCAATATCAATCCTGATCAGCTTGCACGTGTTCTTTCTTCTGGTGGTGGAGATAATACCTCCGACATCTTTAGTAGTACCGCTGTTGGGAAAGTACCTCATTTTTGCAATGATTCTAGTATCTATAAGGTAAGACAGAAATTGACGCAATTCGTTGTTAATAAAAGATTTACAACTATATGAAACAAAAAAGAGTAATGATAGCGAATTCTGCTAAATATTCTCTTAGGGGGGTTTAATCTGATTCTGATTTCAATTTCAAATTGGGCTCTTCTGGTATTATTCACATGACGTAAAAATTTAAACGATTCTATGTAGATACGAATAAATGAATAAATATTTCGGTATAAAAATAATTTTAGGAGATGGAAGTAATGATCGAAGGCAGGCCAAGAAACCATTTATTAAAAACCGCACAAAAATCTATGTTTTATACGCGGTAATTTTCATCATTATCATTTCTGTTGTAGAACTGGGGTAAATAAGGGTCTGGGTAAAGATCTCTCCCACAAACTTCCAAAAGGACCGGTTGGAAGCGGCCCGCAAGGCGGACCGGTCAACTTAACTAGATCGTCTGTCCACTTTGTGGTTGAAAGTCTTACGCTACGCTTGCTGGCCTGTGGTCTTAACTCTAGAACCTTAAAGACGCAGCGACCTTTAATCATACGCCTTGTCTTTTTCTTATTTACTTTATTTACTTTATCTTTATTTTATTACTACTTTATTTACTTTATCTTGCGAATTCATTCATCTAAAAATCTTTTAATTCATGATTCAATCTTTAGTTATTTCATTTAGATCTTAATATTTAATTTTTCTTATGCTAATCATTATGTCTTTCTTAAAGCTTTATTTTTTTTTCGTCTTCTAATAAAAGAGATTTTAGTCGTTGTTCAAAACATTATTTAGGGAAAAAAATATTACAATTTATTAAAAAAAAAATGTAACATTTTAGCACAAATACAAAGACTGATAATTCATTTGTAAAATCTCATTATTAATTTTTACCTGAATCTTAAATAAAGCAAATCATTGCAGAAATAATACGTTAAAATGCCCGGTAAACCCGAATAAATTTAATAAATATTCGTAATCACTGAAATTCGTTTTTATACATGATTTGTAATTTCGTAATATATTTCTATTACACGTACGTATAATTATTTTTCACGTACATTTAATAGAAATTTATAGCAGTAAGTGTGTTATTCAATGCTTTCGACCATCGTGTGCACACGGTAAAGCTTTATATTTTTTCTATCAAATTTTTCCCTTCTACCTTCACATAGAAAAGCAATTTAAATACTTGTGCCTTACTCCGAACCGTTTGCTGGCTGCGGAATTTCCATATAAATTAAAAGCCGTTTTCGAACAAGATTTTTGATAGCGTTATTTAAAAATTAAAAGACAATTACGTTAATATTACATCCTTAGTTGTAAGATAATGCCTATTATATTAAAACATAAAGAAAACAACTTTTAATTTCGTTTATTTATTTAAAACTGCAAGAAGGAGTATAAAAGATATGATTTTTTAACATGTGATACTTAATTAAATATTTATTTAAACTCTTAGCAGATAAACTATTGAGCGGTACAAACATAAATTAGTTAAGTGAAATATGTAGATATCATAAAAGAGGTTAATAACGGAAGAAGAAGAAAAAATACTAATTTAAACACCTACATATATTTCTAAATATTACTAACATTTGTAGAGTAATAATTGAGGAGACATTTTTATTTCGGTTTACGTAATGGCTGTTTTAGTTTTGAAGTATTATATAGCACATACGTAAATTCTTATTGATTGTTAAATTAAAAAATAATAATTTAAATTACTTAATGGTAGAAGATATTAAAAGATATATTTACATATAAGCGATATATTACTTTAAAACTAAATCAGTCGTTTCGTGACGTCGTTACGTTAACTGTAAATGAGATAAGATAAAAATGCTACATCTATTGGCTGTTTCCGTTATTAGCTCTACCACCGCGTAGGTAAATAACAAAACTGCTTATTCAGCCGCTCGTCCTTTCTCCCTTTAATCATTCTTCTTACCCACGTCTAGGGTTGAACATTCTTTGGTTTTCCTATTTTCCAAACATGTTTTATATTATTCTTTCTATATTTGTATGGTCCGAGATATTCATTCAAACATTATACTATTGAACATTAGTTTATTAGTGAAAAAAATATATATTGTAGAACGAGTGGTATTTACTGAATTTCTTCCAATTTATATAATTTTACTAAGTAAAGTTTACTTAATTCATATTATAAGACACAACAACATATAATTTTCTTAAATCCATATATTCAATCCAACAATGCAAATTGCAAAATCTTAGTTCTTAAAAAGCAATAATCTTTTTATAGAACACCTTATTGATAAATTCCGCAATAAATATATAGACCGATTGTGGTCACACACGCATATATGAAACAGGCCTGTGCCGTCTTAACTTGATTATCTAATTCGAGTACAGGTTCATGAAACCTAAATTAGTTTTATTTATTAAGATGCCAGCCCTGAGTCCTGTACCCTGCAGATCACGCGATAAATCTTGATTAATTACTGTCTTCATTAAATGATGTTCCCATGAACTTGCACTAATGCGATTATACCATCTAATGTTCTTAATTAAATTCCTTTGTCTATTTAATCAAGTTAAATCTAATACCTACACAACGTAATCACATCGTGCAGAAATAAAGTTTGTATTCTTTTTATTTTAGTAGTACTATTATTATTGATCTTTGCGAGATACGCTATCCCCAGAGAAGGGTAGGCGGCAAAAGTTAAGTAGTGTAGAGTAATTCCTCGGTGATCGACGACAGTGGACCGTAACCTCCTTTCCCTTTTTTATTTCTTTAATGGCCCCGTTTAGCCCCCGTTTTATGGGCCTTGGGTACATGGGTATACTATAACAACAATAATTTTTTACAGTACTCTATTATTTACATCATCATCTTTCTTCCATCTTAATATCAATTATTATCTCTTCTTTTATTCCTCACATATTCATTGTTCATACCTCACCTTACGTCCCCTTGCCTTCAACGATTTTTACGGGTTCTCCTCCTTTTCCTATGTGTCGATATATATGTCGCACAAACAAGCCCAATGTTTAGACGGAATCTGTTCTTCTCAACGAGTTAGAGCACACCAAGATATTACAATTTAACTTTAATAAAATACTCTGGATATGATGCTATCTTTTCTCTGGTTTCGACAACAGCGGAGATTAGCGGCGTTATATATTCCGGCCGATGTAATTTAGATTTGATTCGAAATGTAATCTTGACAGTCGCTTACTCAAATTGTCAATCGAAAAAAATATTACGGATATCTACAGACTAATGAAATAAATGTATCATGTACGTTTTTTTTTTCATTGGATAACGGATTTGTTACTGAAATTTGCTTTTTATTGTTCAAATAAACAATAAATTTTTCAAAGAATCGAATCCCTTCTAATTTTAAATACAATAAAATTTATTCTAGGAACTTTTGAAGATTTATTGTTAAAATTATTAATAAAGTTAACGAAGTCTATTTTATTATTCTAATAAACCTTTTAAACTCTGAAATAGACAAAGCGAGAGAAGAAAATATTTAATACATTCAATTTCTCTGGAAAGTCATAGTACAGTTGTATTTTCCTCTTATAACGATCTTAATATCGTTGGAATATTTTAGAAGAGGCTCTTATTTCAAATAGAATGGACTTAAGAGATCTGATAATGGAAAACGCTCAACAATTTTCTGCTATTTGAAACAATTTTGGTAAAGTAGATTGTTTTTCATAATTTGTTTTTTTTTTATTATAAAAAACTAAAATTTTAGATTTAATACAACCTTATAATTTCTATGCTATGGATTTATTGCAATGAAATCTATAAGGTTAGAAATATAAATAATAAGGTTAAAAATAATAAATGTAATTTCATTACAAAAATTAATTGCTTGATATTTCACAATTAAGCTTATCCCTTAGGTTGTTGTATATACTAAAAGCTAAAATGTTTTCCGCTACGATTTAAATGGAGATCAAACTGTGCTCATTTGTGTGCGATGGACGAAAATTTACATTTACGAACCCATTCAATAAATATCAAGTGGTCATAAAATCGTTCGTCCTCTCTACGACCGTGTTGAATCTTACTTTTAACGACTGTAGTAAGATTTATATCATCATTTCACCCCTTAAAGCTTATATTAACAGCATATTGAATGACAACCAGACATGTGTTCTTATGTCTTCTTATTTCCAACAAGAAGGACTATATTTTTATTATTATTTTTTATATAAATTAACAAAACAAAATTTTCAAAGTTTTTCATCCAGATATGTATTGTTAACTAAATTAAATAATTCTTTATTTCTTCGTCCTATGTCACTTTTTTATAATAACATTTTATAGCACATAAGATTAAGGTGAAAAAAAAATTATAAAAATCCCATCGCTTACCTGAAAATACCGTGAAAGTAAAATTGTTTATGTTTAAGATTTTGACACGTTTATCAGAATTGTTAATTGAATAGGTCTACTCTTCTAATAAATGCTATTTAAGAGATTATGTGAATTTTTACGAAACTTAAGATGCAATGTAGTTTTTTAAAGGTGTTAGAAACTTTGTCTGTATCTTGTTAAAAAAATTGTATACAGGATGATTAGTTCTTTGTGTGAACAAAGCTTTTACATCTTATTCCAATCGCCTTATATAAAGTAATCACTTTGAAATGCCATTGGAATGTGACAGACAAATAACTTCTAGCAGAACAGTCTGTGGGGACAGATGGTAAATAATAATTAATTTTGTTACATAGTTATTTTGAAAACGTATTTTCTTCGTAAGTTATCATTTACCTTTGTTACCTTTTTCTTTATTTCTTAAGCCATTAAGTTTTGGATATCGTGTATGATACATTTATTGACAGCAAATAAGCTATAGATTCCTTTAAAATTTTTATACCTAGAATCAATCATTCTTATATGAGTTTTTATGTATATTATGTCGTGTGTTTCTTATAGCACAATAAAGTAAAACAAAGATACTTATATTTAAAGTAATTATGTCAACATGCTTATTGTTTCAGTATATGTGTTACGGTAGTAGTATTAAACGTCCACTTCCGTTCTCCGCAAACGCATCGCATGGCACCGTGGGTGAAAAGAGTCTTCATTCACATCCTGCCACGACTGCTCTTTATGAAAAGGCCGCAGTATAAATTTGATACCACTAGGTAAGTTTTAAAAGTGGAATTGGTTTGTCTAGAGCAGATTTGAATATAAAAAGTAAAATGTTTTTGGTTTTCGATTTTACAATTTTTTACGATGTTTTTCCTCGCCATTTGTAAGTAGTAATAATGTTATATAATTCATATAAAGTGGGATCTTTTACAGTTACATTACAGTGCGATCGACGATCGTAATCACAGTCAATAACTAGAATTTTGTAGAAATATAAGTAATACTTATTTTAAGTGATTTATATGTTCAGTTACTATTAAAAATCATCATTATTTCAGCTGTAACACGTGTCCTCTTTTGAACATAGGCCTCCGCTTTAGATTTCTAATAGGATATGTTCGAAGTGACCTGTATCCATCGACGTACCTTCTGACAATCTGTACAGGATCATTTGTGCTGCTGGTGGCTATACGTCCTGCGCTGTGCTTGGCAGTCCGTGGTCACCACCTCAAGCTTAAGGTCTTGTTGGCTTGTGGCCTTCAGCTCTGCGCGCTATGTAGTCTGCCCACTGCCACTTCAATTTGCTCATCCGCTGGGTTACGTCAATTACTTTCGTTCGTTCGTATGATCCATAGGATGCGCTTGCAAATATTAAGTTTTTATTTCATCCCAACAGTAACAAAATCCTCACAAATTAAGCAAATATTCGATTAAAATCTGTCAAGGAAAAGAAAATACGTAATACTCTTAAAGGTTACAAATGGTAAGCATCCAAAACAGCCATGTTAAACGTATTATTTCGTTTGATCATTCCAATCATTTTTAATTTATTAAAATAATATTTTGAATATAAAATTAACCTTAGAATTTATCATATTTAATCTACGAACAGTGGTAAACGTGGAACTTTCTCCCTTAAAGTTTTGAAATTTTGACACCCCGATGACAAATGTTAACTAATTATAACTTCTATCTCCCGCAGAGGACGTTGTGCGCTTTACGACTTTAACATTAATAAACTTAAGGTTGAAGCAGACATCGCTAAGGCATCAATAGGTGAATGAACAGATTAAACAAGATTCAAAAGTTACATAGACGATGGAATTGTGTACAATATTACACTTTATACCTAACGTCTGATGCCTTTTAAAAGTAATTACCTCGTTAAAGTTAAGAGCTGTGTGTCTTCAAAAATGTTTTAATCAAATTTGTTAATTTGATCTTTCTAATTGTGATAATGTAAGTCTATCTTCGAGCAGTGGTAGCCCGGCGGTAGGAGACCCAGAGTTGCGATCGTAGATCGCAGAGTCGATTCTCGAAATGCAATCTTATGTAATTCACACTTTGTACAATGATTATAAAGTATTGTTAATGTTCACAAACAAATGTTTTCAAACGATGGTCAGCAGCGTCCTCTGTATACCATAATATACCACTGCGATCTCTAACCCGCTTGCCAAGCGTGATGTTTATGGTATATCCTCCTATAAATCGACCCTTTGAAAACGAAGAGTTTATGTTTATGTTTTCAGTTTCAATAGTAATACTTGTTTATTATGCTAGCATACGGTTTTTTTTTCTTTAGTTGTGACGTCATCATATTTCAGCGTAGTCTGTTAGATCGATTGAACTACTTAAATAAGTTTTGACATTACATGTTATTCCGTAATTTTGTTTGAGTAACGTACATAATTTTATCTACTATACTTTTCTAAACCTGTTCTTTCCAACTAATAATTTCAAAGTACTCGTAATAATGATGCGGTAATAAAAAAATGTTTTCTATAAAATATCCTCCTGTCACCTCTAGTATAAAAATAGTGCGTCTGATTAGCCTACAAATATTTCTTCTTAAACCGACAAAAACACAGTAAACAATTTTTCGATGTTTATTGTGTTCTGGTTTTGTGGTACTAAACGCGCTGCGGTGGATATTACAATACAATCTTATCGAAACAGATGTACCAACATTAAAACGTCTATGTTAGTTAACTTTCAAGGAGATTTATCAGGATATATATGAAAAAATATAAAATTTTGTCATTGGGCTAACACTTTTGTTGCGATCAGTTTTGTTAGGTATACCATTGATACTCAGACACTGTAACTGAACACGAGCTCGCAAAATAAAAACATTTATTTGATTTAATATATTTTGCTAAATAAAATTCAAGTGGAAAAATACTGATTAAAACCTATGTCCTTCTAGATGATATAAGAGTTATGTATTGTGTAGTAGCAGTGTTAAAATTCATAATATCGCCAAAAGCATTCTCAAACAAGAAGCGGTTCGCAAACTCAGACTAGTTATTAACAACAGACCCTTCTGCTTACGTACCCAAGTTCCAAACAACTTTATATCGGTACGGGTGTAATAACTAGTTTATTAGCAACACGCCGGAGAATCCACAAGCCGAAACTTTGGAATTATTTAAAATGTTCAGAGGTGGGTTTTGTTTAATTTGTTTGACCCCTCTTAACTCACCTTTTATCCATAACGGAATAAACAAGTTGTATCGCATTTAACGTTGTTCTTGATTTTAAACTTAAACATTCGATAGCCAACCGGTTACGTCGGTAATGATGCCGGATCGTATCTAACAGGGACACCAACCCTCGATCATTCTGTCGCGTTGCTGGAGTTTCTTTTGCTATTTTTTCTCCCAACTTTCCGAAGTAGTAGTATTGTTATTAGCCAGGCAAGAACAACCGACCAATTCCAGGTCCGATACTCTGGGGCGCTCTCTTAAAGGATTGCTAAACGAGTGACAGCCCAAGCCTAAGATCCCTCGAAAGGACCTTTGAACCTAGTCACTACATTAAGCGCCCGCCTAAGCGATCTAAAGTCTCGGCAATCTTGGAAATCGGTGAAAAAGTTATATGTAGCGGCGCGAGCCGAGACTCCCCCGGGAACCCTCGCTATCTTATAAGAAGTCTTAGATTCGAAACCGCGAAATTTGCAAATACCATTTAGTAGTAAAGCTCATAATATCAATATATCCATATATATACACATATTTATAACTCTTCGCAAAAAATTAACCCTTAGCAAACGAATGTCGCGAGTATGGCGGTATTCGTTCGCTTATAGTTTTTTTTTTATTAATTCTAATTTACATCGCTAGTGTTTTTTACAATATTTTTTCTAGTGTTTTTTCGCTTTTACTAAACGCAGACAGTTAAGAGAGAGTTGCCGCTATTTGATACGGATCTTTCTTCTCTCAGCTGCGAGTCACGACAAACGTTTGATTGTAATTTACTATTTTTCTACATACATCTAAAATTTATACAATTTGGAAGTTTTACTAAATAATACATGAATTGGTACATTATTTTATTTCAAGTCACTGCCCAAGCGCTACAGACCGTTAAATTCCTTGAGGTCTAGGACAATGTGCCGGGCCAACTCATCAAAAGATTCTGTCGCAGATTGTTTTTTTGAGGAGGTCCTATGGCGTGTCGACTCTGAGCCGAGTTCTCGTATCTAGCCTGCCAAATACGGTTGTGTTCAGCGCGGATTCCGTTCTTCACGAAACTCATTGGGAAGTAAACATAAGCCGGTGCGGAGTGCATTGCGGCAGCGCTCTTAGCTGCCAAGTCGGCTGCCTCGTTACCGACAACGCCTGTGTGGCTTTTGAACCAGGTAAAGTGTATTGTAGCAGAGGCGTACGTGTATCAAGTAAATTTGTGTGAGGATAGGGTGGATGTTGCTTATATTCTGGTTCGCTTAGGATTTATGCACCTTTCCTCGCTTTGGAAATAAAGCACTCTTAAAAATCCGTCGACCAACCGTTCTAAAAAAATGCGCTGGATCGTTAAAGATTAATATAGAGGATAATGCTCTTAGCTAAACGAAAACGATGCTTGTGCAAAATGGTGTAACTAATGTCAATGCGGTCTGTACAGTGCGCAAATTCATATGTAATTCTTGTTCCTTATTTTAAAAAATAAATACTACTCTTACCAAACTACAAATATTATGTTTTTTACTTTGTATAAGACCGTACATTTGAAATCAAATAGATTAACAATTACAGTTTTAAGATAAATTAAAGGTAACGTAAATTATCTAACTATATTCCCCCTTTATATATCCACAATCGAAAATGCTTTTTTACAATGCATACTATTTTACTATTATGATAAAAGAAGTTTTGAAAAGAATACTTTATGACTTTTCTGTTAATTAATATATTAACATATTTCAAAAAGATCCATACAATTTTTCAAAAATGCAAAAAAACTGTCATCGTCATCATCATTTCAAGAGGTTTACTACTGGACTAAGGCTTCTTCACAATTCATCCAGCGTCTTCCAACGATCTTATTTAAGTCAACGGATGTCTTAAACTGCAATTGCATGTCTCTAGTCTCCGGTATAGAACCATTAAATCCTAAATAGCTGTATTAAGTTCGAACTGTATCGTAAAAGCAATTTGATTTATGGAATATTTTACATTCGAACTGGTGGTTCAAATTTATTGGCATTTATAACGGATGCCGGGACAATTTTCCATCTGAAAACAATGAATTAATATCACAGCATTAAGTTAATCGTTAGGGACGTCCTCCGACCTATTACCTACAAAGTGAAGGGTCAAATAATAACGTAACAAATCATTCACGAGGGAGCCCACTCGATATTACAATTGACTAAGGCAGCGGTGGTCTATTAGCAAACCTCGCGGTATAATAAACCGGCGCCGCGTCTCGCTGCGGTTTCGGATCGTTACGTAAATGGATCGCAGGGATAGATTAGACCGCATGTTACAATGCGGCATCCAAGTACTCAGACATAATTCTGTTCTGTTGAATCTCTCACTACAATGAATGCATCTTATATTAACTAATATTATTTATATATTTATAAGTGTAATTTAGTAATAACTCAAGAAAGAACTGAAAATAATTTGTACACAAAACACAGTGGGATGTTATTTTCTTGTCGAGTACCATTTCAAAGGTCCAATATTTCTGCGTTTATCATTGTAATTAACTATCGTGTTACCGAAACCGCTGTACCGCTCCCTGAGTATGAGCGGGGCAAGGCGAGAGGAGTAGCGGATGTACCGTTCTATCGGTCTAACGTCAACGCACGCAGCGTACCTTGACACCCTTGCCTTGTCTCTATTCTAAGGCAAGGTACAGATTAGCACTATAATTTAACATTAAACTAACGTTATATGCTTGTCGATTTGTAACATGACATCAAGTTGTAATCACAAAGTTTTATTTCATAGAGTTAAAATTTAATACGATTTAAAGTTACTTAATACTTGTTAGTTTCAATAATATGCCAATAGCTAATATAAAAATATGTAAATGTAACACGAAATTTGAAGACTGAATAAACCTTTTGTTATCACGGTAAACAAAGGTAATCGTGTAAATTTCAATTCGTTATCGATTCTCATTAATAATTCATATCTTGCCAGCTTATGTATTTATTCATCTTATATAACAATTATTTCGGTACGAATTATTAAACATTTACGGTTGTGAAATATACATTCGATATATGTCCATTGCTTTGCGATTTGTAACTTTTTATAAGCTCTTAGTCAAGTCAGTTTTTAAATTATATTTCGTAGCAATGGTAAAAACCAATAACTCCGGGGAACTCCCGTTTCTTTGTCAGAACTCGATTTGCGTTAGTTTATATGGTTACCCATGTGCCTACACGTCATCATTTACCATGCAAGAAATTTGCTCAATAATTTTTTATCTCTCACTCATCATCATGTCAGCTAATAGACGCCCACTGCAAGCTATTTGCCTCCCCCGATGATCAGTTTTAGGCTAGACCGTTTTGACCTTGATTATGTCATCGGTCCACTTAGTGGAGGGCTTACCCACGCTGCGGCTACCGGCACGTGATCGTGACTCGAAAACCTTTTGCTCCAAGTGGCCATCGAGCTACATCCGTGAACTTAGTTCTTCTGCGGATCTTCTCATTTCGGATTCGATCTCGCAGCTCCAAGCATGGACCCCTCCATTGCTCCTTTATTATTAATTGATTTTTTCACATAAACCATAAAAAAAATCTTTATCGTTTACATTGTCCAATATATCTATATTAGTATAGCTCGCGAACATTAATATCGATAGTTTGATATATGACGATGCGTGTAGACGACATAAAAATTATATTAAATATTCTTTAGATAAGAACGTTCATACCTTACCGTTAATCATCATGCAATATTAAATCTTTCAGCGCTCTGACACCTTCAACCTGTTGAAGCTATAAATGCCAACACGCAAACAACGTTTATCACTTACAAAACCATATGCACAAGCCGATTTGATTAAATGTTATTACAAATTAATAAGAATTGAACTAAAATTAAAGTAAACAGTATTAAAAGAAATTTAATAATAAGTTTTACATGATATTCTCGTATAGTTGAATAATTTTGATATATTGTAAGAATAAATTCAGCTGATATTTAATGTGGTTAAGGCTGACTTATTTCATATCGATTTAGATAAATTTTTCGAAGAAACTATTTAGAAAGTTAGTAACTATTTTATGTTGCACATAAAATAGTTACTAACTTTGTGTACCATATTACAAAATATTCCCATGTAGTGTTTCTAAATTATCATGGTATAAATTAAAGAAGTTCGTTAAACATAAACTTGTAAAAATTCCTTTTACAGGGTGAAGGATTTTTAAGTATATTGTAAGTGACCATTAAAACAAAACTCGTCTGAGTTTATTTTGTGCTCTTCTCAGATCAGGGCGCCTTTAAAACCCCCGCTGCCTTAAGATGCGAGATGACTTATAGGAGAATCTAATATGATTCTAGCTTCCATCAAATTGTACTCTGGTATTCTTATCATGACGCAAACTATTGTGGTCACTGAATGATTGTTTTGGTACAATTATATAAATAAATGTATAATAACTGTGAAACACATGATTGATTGGATACAGAGTTTCTCAATATACTCGCCGGTAGCGAATTTAGATTTGCTTGGCTTGATTGATTGACCTCGAGAAACTAGCACCAGCATATATGACCCAGATAATAAAAATTATAATAGTTGGTAACGTACACGCTCGTTTTTTTTTGCAATTTATGGAAAGGTATATACAAGTTATATTTTAATTTTCCTATAGGTCTCGATATACTGCGTGTGGGGTGGTGGTAAGGTGCGGTGGAGCAGCTCGCCCGCTGTACCCATACCGGCTGGCAGCAGCCGACGACGACTGCTGCGCCCCTGGTGCATGGCCACCACCTGTTGTTCCACCGCGACCTCTCACCCGAACGCCTAGCAAGGAGGATCTAACTCACACAACTTACGTCAATTCGGGGTTAAAAAAATAAATTTATTACTATATATATAGTGTATTCAACTTTTAATTTTTGGGTAATCAATTCATGAAGAGAACTACCGGAAGTGAGTTTTAATTTCAACTCATTTTACAGAGTTCCCGGACTCACAATCAAGTGTTAAAATTTATTGCATATATTAGGTACTAGAAATTTTGATAATCCCCCTCCTTTATTTTTTATAGCAAGCACTTTTAATTTATTATGTTATTATCTTTATTATAGTTGTGTTGTAGTATAGAACGTTGATGGCCAACCCCTCGCTATGTTTATTTATTACGTTTGAAAAAACAATAGCAACCTTTTCATCAAAGAAGGATACATACACTGTACTCATTTATAGTATCTACTGGGTATAATCATTTTGTTAAATTATTATAACGCTAATGTTTATTTTCATTGTCTTTCCTGCCCACCTTAAAAATGAAGGTATTTAATCACCCTTATTTGTAAATTCTTTTTTATCTTTTGAATAGTTGAAGAACGTCCGCCCGCAAACGGCAAGTTCATAAGTAATTAGTGAGTCGGCAATATTTCAAATATTCAACATTTTAATTTTAATGCTTAAGGAAATAAAAGCTTTGGCTATCCTTCTTGTCTTGCCTATCTTAATGACAAAGTTATCTTAATTTTTAGAATGGGTGACAGTAATCGTTTCGGAGGGAGTTGCGTGGTACACGGGTCGAGCGAAGGCGGCGCTCTCGCCACCGGTTCTGAGGAAGAAGCCCTCAGCCCAGTGCCGGATCCGCCGCCGAGCTTCAGTCACTCCACTTGTCCACCGGAGATGCATAAGACTTGTTTTTGTGTGCGATTCATAGCAGAACACACAAGAATGCTTGAAGATTCCACAAAGGTATTTACATTTTAAGGTATTTTAAGTTATATTTGCAGTACCTACTTATACAAGGACTTTTATCTCGACTAAAGAAAATGAAAAAGATATCTAATTTAAATAAAATATTGGGTGAACAAAAATATTAGTTGAATTGAGTAATATGATTGAGTCTTTTACATGTTTAATGAATGGATGCAAAATATGTATAAAACCTACATTTTACAGGTAAAAGAAGATTGGAAATATGTAGCCATGGTCCTCGATCGGTTATTCCTGTGGATATTCACGCTCGCAGTATTGGTTGGGACAGCAGGGATCATTTTGCAAGCGCCGACGTTGTACGACGACCGAGTGCCCATAGACAAGCACTTCAACCAGATCGCCACGTCGACGTTAGTGCGCTGTCCACCGCCATCTTAGGCATCCACAACGCGCAACGGTCTCTGTTTAACTGTAATTTGTTTGTAAATCGGTTGTGAAACGATCTCTTTTTATTTTCTATCAATTTAAAATATCTGTGACATACCATCAATTTAAATTTTGGTAATTAAGTATGTTTATTTTTAATAGAAAAGAGAAAGAAAAAAATTATTATTGATTATCATATGTTTACATACGTCTCTTGAATATTATGATTTATTTATTGAAAAGATTTATTAATTATTGTACAGTGATGAGCATAAATATTAATTTATTTTTGTTAAAACCGGTTGTTTAAAAAAAACAGGCATGTATTAAAATAAAGTTACTTAGCAATAAATTAATGTACTTGCTCTTTTCTGTTTTATATTCGATTCGTGTACAGGAACTTCTAAATGTGTATAAGTAAATGTAATTATTTCGAAAAGACTTGCGAGCCAATTGCAGAGGAGCCGTGAGCGAGCACCGTTGCAGTATTGCAACACCTAATGCACACCCGTCCTGCCCGCACGTGTTCTATTCCACGACACGTACTCGAACATTTTTTAGTGTAATCTCTCTTCTCATAATTCTTAAACTTTGCACTCAACATTTACCTTCGCGCACTCATGGAATATCCTATTTCAACTTCTCTTACTCTTATCTATCCTATATTCTTAAATCCATCACCCTTAATCAATGGAATGTCATTAATAAAACTGTGACAATAAAAGTAGAATCTGAGAACAAATTTACTTTAGCAACCTTGTAAATCATTTGCGGTATATACCCTACCCTAGTCACAATGTAATATGAAATGTAAACTAAAACAAATTAACACCAAATCGGATAAACAACATTTGCGATATTTAGAAAATTTTCGTAGTGTTTCGCGTTAATAAATAAACAATAAAATTATAACGAAAAAAATTAAAAACGTAATGGTTAATTAATTAAAATATTTATGTGAAATAATCAATTAGATATATGAATGTACGTAGAATTTAAATATAGAAGGTAGTAGTAAATTTAAAAAAACGAAACACCACCAAATCGATGCTGTCTGTGTTCAACAAAATCGGTTAGTTACTAAAATTTAGTAAGTAGTGCCATCGTATTATCATTAGCATTACTTGTGACATGCCTCGCTTCTTCCTACTAATATATTTATTTAAATGCTTAAAATTTCTTTCTACTATTTAATGTTACTCGTTAGGAAGGTATCAAAAATCAAGTTTAGTAAGTAGTTTCTCTATCAGCATTATTGACTTGCTAAATTTGAATTTGAATATATCGATCTCTAGTATCAATACTTTGCATAACTTCAATTGTCGTAGAATAGAACATGTACATTAACTGTAACGATTTTAATATTTTTAAGAAAAGCATACGTTTTAGATCCAATCATCAACTAACGTTATCTTAATAAATCAATCAGTTTCATTCAACTCGCTAATCAAATCAATGTCATGTCTGCGTGTGTGTTTGTACACACAAAAATTCCTTATGATGATAAGTACAATATAACGATTTACTTTAAGTGATAATTGCTCAATTTTACGAGTATTTCTAATAAGGGTGGTTTGTTCATCACATGGAATATCCATTACAAATTAACAGTATCAACTAATGTACTATCGATTTCGTTTATTGTGATTAGAATCAACGAATTAATGAGTGAAACATAAATCCAATAGCAATCTAGAGCCGCAAATTTTCGACGAATGTGTATTGAAAATGTTTGCCTTTACTGATGTTTGGAATCAACCACAGCAATTAAATACCGTATTTTATACGTAAACACATTATTATAAGTATCAATAATTTTTAGATATGCTTTTACTAACCTAAACCAGTGATCCAGTATTGGTTTGGAATTGAAAATGTAATAAAATGTTTATTTAATATACGTAACAAAATACTTAAAACGTAAATGTTATAAGATCATAAATATTTATAGAACAATGGGAATGCTTTTTATGTTAAAATAAAATATAATTAATTTAAAGGTATGCACTAGACTCGTGCGGACATTTGATAGAAAATTATTATATTAATTCACTTGGCGGTCCGAGAAGACTAGGACATTTACTGGTGTATAGTTTAGGGTCACTGTTGGAGAGTAATTAAAAGGATTGTAGGTATCTAAATAACTTAAGAAGTAAGCACATTTGACTGTTCGCAGTAGAGTAGCGCAGCTCAATTGTAGTAAAATAAATTTGTAATTTATCTATTTATATTGTTAATAAAAATGTTATTATATACACAATGTTTTAATTATTCTGGACGGATATTGTTAATGACAAAATATACCTTATTCACCACATCACAACTATGTGTTTGTACCCTATATCTATTTAGCAGAGGCCGGAAGAGGCTTATGTTCCTGCGGTAACCAAGGTGACATCAAAAAATATGAGTAAAGTATTCCTATTTTATTTTACAAAATTTGGGTTTTATATTAGTGACTTCAAAAACGTACATTTACTAAAACAAAATGTTTAATGTCCATTTTAATTTTATATCTAATGAAACCAATTATTATGTCATTCTAAACCAATTACTATACCATTCAATACCAATCAACGTGTTATTTGATTTGTCGTTTATTTAGATTCATAATCACATTCTTAATAAAAAATATACATCGCGACGTCAGATGGTATACGAGAAAAGTAAATATGTTCCCAAATTTATTATAACTAATGGTTTTTATTCTTTTGTATATTTTCTACTAAAACAGCTCTTGGTCATCAAAAACGTTACTACCTGATTTATCGGCAGTTGCAAAAAAATTGTTTAAAATAGAATTCGTACGCCGACTTTCTTCTAGTAATTTTGTTACTTCATCTAAAGTCTCCTTATGAGTTCCGCCATTATCTGATTTGTCACCGAAAAACAATTCATAGTCCGAATGATCGACGTTTTTTGCATTAGAGATCGAATCTTCCATTTCTTTAATTTTTTCTTCATACGTTGTTGGAGTACTTTCGTTTGAGGGTTTTGAAGTTGAGGTTTTGTCTAAAGCGTTGTCTAAAACATTAAAAATAGTTTTAACTGTTGTTGGAGATGCATATGAATTACTTTGACTATTATTGCATGTAGGCTTGTTATCTGCTATTTTTAAAATATTTTCCTCCTTATCTTTACCCTGATTAGTATTCGCGTTCAACATTTTTATAATTTTATTAAATTTATCCTCGTTGGTATCACGGTTATCTATATTTAATTTAAGAATTCCAGAAGTACCATCTAAAATTCTACGCACTTCGCTTAGTTCCGAATCGTTTCTACCATTACCTTGAACATTGTGCAACAAATTTAAATATTTTAAAATAGAGTCTAACACTGATTTCTGGTTAAATTCCATTTTTCTAAATTCTTCACGAAAGTTAATCGTCATCTTTTCTGATTCTTTTTGTAAAAATATGTTGACGTTTTGTAAACTTTCTTTATCGATTATAAATTTAAATTTTACATTCGGTTGGTTCTCCTTATCTGTGCCAGACAAAGCATCTCTTTGTTTATTGCCAACAGTCGTATCAGCAACGCTTAGCGCAAGTTCTTTTTTATTGTCTTCATTCGGAAATATCTTAAAATTATCGTGTCTTTCATTGGCCACTCCGTTACATTTACTATTCGGAATTTTAAAAGTATTGATTGATAATGCTGTTTCCACTGCTATCACAGTGCAGTCAAATGTATCCTTCACGTCAGTGACAACATCAGTTATTAATTTCTGTAAGCCATTCTTCAATGAAGACATTACACTCTCAAATTCACCAAATAATGAACCATGGGCCTGCAAATTATTTGTTTTTATTCACCAATTAAATTAAATCTAAGTAACCCATTAAATATTTTTTGTACTTACAAGCACTATCCATACTGAAAAAATTATCCCGAATTTCATAATGTTTTAAAAAATAATACGGCTCCTTTTGAACAAAAAATTTAGAGAACTGGCGTATAAACCTTTTGATTCCTTTATGTTTTATAAAATATCCACGCGTCACATACCTCCGAACATCTGTTTCAATATTTGCATCCCATTATTAAGGCGCAATTAAGCATGGCAGAGAAATTTCTACGATGTTTTCATAGAGCTTCGTTAAATAAAACCAATTGTCAAATGTTGTATTGAAATTCATTTAATTAATTTTAATATCTTATACTACAGAATATCACAAACTTTAATCTAATGTCTATTGTCACAATAACAGATTGGATTTAGAGAATCGTGTTACCAATACTTAAACTCATGGGATGGTAAACAGATACTTGAGATATCCCAGAACGTGGAAATATTAAATTAAATATAATAAAATTCTAGTGAGTCTCTCGAGATTGAACACTATTATTATATAACTAGTACATGAACGTAAAATGTTAATGATATTTATGTTTTTTTTTCTCACATTGTTCACAACTCAAAGAACACATTTTTTAATTACGTCCCATTAATATATAATTTTTACATTATTCATGTACTAAATATTATCATAATATCATACTATGCCATCATTACTTAACATTGTTTTTAGAACATACTTAAAAAAATATGAATTAAGGTAAAACCACCAGTAATTGACACTGTACTAGTAGTTGACACTTTGAGGAAGAAAATAAAATATTAAGAAAAATACAGGTTGCCATAAATCGAGATGGTGTCTAAGGTATAGTACAGACATCTTGCAGCACCAAAACAAACTAACGTGGTGTCTTATACAACACCACTGGTTACCCCGTTTGCATGACGGCAACCGCACGTCTCGCACCATTTTTATTGTTATTTTCTTGTGAAGTTTGTTAAGAGCAAGCGAAAAGAATTTTAATGTTGGAAAGGTAATATTATTTTACATTGTCAAATAAACATTAATTTCTTTAATTATATTGGAGTTTGAAGTGTGAATGCATATTATTTAAAATCACATTCAATAAAAACTATATAAATGGCGTCATGTCAATTACTGAAACTCGAAATCACATAAATTTGAGTAGTTGACATGTGAGTGTCAACTTATGGATTGTAGTATAATTTGCTAATAGTGTTTTATTTATTGTAATTATGCTACTAATACGTTAAATTACTCTATTTTATCTTCTAAAATAATTTTGAACTATTTTGTTCAGTAGTTGACAGGAGGTGTCAACTATTGAATATTTTTTTTTCGTTATTTAGATGCCACCGACAAAAGGAAATTTTAGAAATTATACACAAGATAGCCTTAATAGATAAAACAGATTCTGGTTGGATGACTTGTGAGGCGTTTTTTGAATTTATTGCTGACATTTTCCATCCTTGGCTAGAGAAAGAAAAGATTCCTTTGCCGGTCATTCTTTTTGTAGATGGGCATTAGTCTTACCTAAGTTTACAAGTGAGTCAGTTTTGTGAAAAAAATGGGATTATCCTCATTGCTCTGCACCCCAATGCAACACATCTATTACAGCCAATGGATGTTGCGGTTTTCAGAACGCTGAAAGAACATTGGAAACAAAAGGTTCACGAATGGAGATTATCTAATTAAGAATCTCCAATCTTAAAGAAAAAAGATTTTCTAAAATTACTAAAAGAAGTTATCAACACTATACAGAACGCAACAATCTTCGAAAATGGTTTTAGGAAATGTGGGCTATTTCCATGGAACCCAGAAATTGTCTCTGTCCCACTAAACAATGAAGGTGATCAACTTACGAATGTTGAGGAACGTAAAAGATTTTTAAAAGAAGAGCTTCGGTTTCTTAATCTAAGTATTCCACAAAGCAAGCTCAGTACATTTCGCAATGGAGATAAAAATGAGTTGGATGAAAAAGATATGTCACTGTTTGAACTATGGCAAAATACAAAATTAGAAATAGAAAGTGGTTTGATAAATACCTCTGTTATCAACGAGCCTACCAAAGAAAGCAGGGAAGATATTGATCTATTATTATCTACAGAAGCAAGCGGTATTACTACGCTCGCTTCTGGTGGCATCAATGAGTGCAATAACTAAATTAACGAAGATAACAACCTAGCATCTGAAAACAACATTTCTACGGTTTTTGAAGAATCTTCTGAAAATGGTACGAACCTTTGCTAAGCTGGACCTTCTTCAGTGTCAGCGGAAATCCCCAGCCCTTTCAAAAGACATTTCTATTACAATAAAAATCAAGAAGAAATATAAAAAAATACGACCTATAAAAGAAAGAATGCCTGCCATAGTTTCGGGACATCTGTGTCAAGAATACTTTAGAAAGAAATTAGCAGAAAAGGAAGAATTAGAAAAAAAAAATGTAACATGCTGCTGAAAGACAAAAGAAAAGAGAAGATAATGAAACACCAAAAAAGCGAAGATTCAGAAGTGTAAGAAAAAGACTGAAAAGAGGGTGTTAAATTTTGATGATAGTTTTGACACATACTGATGGCATTACTCTTGACAGTGAAAATGAGTCTCAAAATGAGAGCGATGGAGAAAACATATCTGAAAACAATCTTAAAAATCCAGTACAGAGAAAGGTAGGAGAGTATGTAGTATTTTATTACAAAGAAGAGTCATTTCCAGGGGTTATTACTCATGTTACCAAAACAGCTGCTTCTATTTCGGCAATGCAGAAATGTGGAAGACTTTGGAAATGGCCTCAAAAAGTGGATCTTTTGGACTATAATTGGGAAGACGTTGTATCATATCAACGAGCCATTAAACATCAGTCAGACAAGACATGTGTACTCTGTCCCCGAAATAGATTTTTTTATGGAACTAGCTGATATCTTTTTTGTATACATTTTATACCTTCATATTAATTTAAGCATACCTATGTCAACTACTGAAAAAAAAAAGTGTCAACTACTGAATATTTTAGTTTCCACTAGGTGTCAACTACTCAACATAGTACTTTTATGTTATTAAAAAATAACATAAAAATACACATTAGTTTTATTGCTACAATCTTGTCACATTTTGGAAGGGGAATAATTAGCGCAACCAGTAATGACAAGCAGTTCCGTCTAAGATGATTTCATACCAAACCATCTCAATAAACATCTCGATAAATCGTTAAGGTGTCATCTACTGGGTACTTTACCTTACCTTTTGTATAAAACCATCACTTGGAAAATATGAATAAACAATTTTTGAATAAAAATTCAATAATTTCATACATTAAAACAACGAATCTCTATTAAATTTAGTTCAAAATTTTACTAAACTGTAATTTAATGGAAACCTCAATATATTTGTTATAAGTTTTGGCACCATATTGAGCAATATTTTGCAAGTTTCAGTAAAATATAATTTAACAATTGCAACATTATAGCACAAATGATTATTTATATTTACCTAAACGCAACTTAAAGGGTGATAGACGTAAAAGTTCCTAGACAAAGCCTTTTGTAATAATGTTAAATAAAATTTACTCAAAAGGCAACACTTAGAACATATATCCAATAAATAAAACCATATATAAAATAAAGCATCTGTAGTATTCAAGCTGCGGGACAAAGCAAAATTTAAAATATTCTTTTTATTTTGTTAAATACTTTTTGCCAGCTGCCAATCGTGACGCCTGTGTTTTTTTTTCTAACTGACGCCGCAGTTGCATAATCTAAATGATATATATATTTTTACTTCCAAATAACTGAAGTCGTTTGAAACTAAAACATGATTTGATCTTATAATAATGCATTAGCTATATTGTACAAATTTACATAAACTGTCGTCTAAATTAAAATTTGCTTAAATAATTATAAAACGGCAGTTCAATTAATGAAATATATTAAATTAATTTTGACACCATTAAACCTACTTCTAATATGATATGTTGTTAAAGATTGCTTAACGATTGAGTTTTTATACACTGCACTTATGAATCTACTAAATGTTATAAATGATTTAGATGAAGAAATAAAGTAATTGTATAAATATAACATAAATTGATATCGTTGCTAAAGGCTTCATGCGTCTAAACATCAAAACAGTTTAAAATTCAATTTATCTTTCGTGTTCAAATACTATTAATAGTCAGAACATCCAATTCTTATTTATCTCATTAAAAAACGGGCTACCTAATTAAGCCCATATTAATTGAATATTAATTTCCTTGAAAAAATTCTATAAAATTAGACAAAGTTTAAAAATTAAAATAATATAAAGAAAGTATTGAAGAGATCACTCAGTATAAACAACAATTATTACTACTCATACAAATAGAACTAGGGGAGCTGCTCAAACGAGCCACAAAATGTATATCAAAATATCTAATGTTTTCTTATGTATACTTATGATGACCTATCAATATTTTCGCTTATGTATTAACGTTCATCATTGAAAATTTTACTTAAAGGACCTGAAATTAGGGTTGTGTTGTATTTTCGTCACTAAGACAGGAGGCTCCTTCTTCCCTCTTGGGTGGGACGGGAATATTCAAATCGTCTTCTCGTTGTGGTGGTATGGGAGCAATGTTCAATTTGGGCAATGGTGGTATGGGCGGCGTTGGAGTATCGTTCCGCGAGGCAAAGCTCGCCTGGGCATCGGTGGGTGCGAAGCCGTTGTTCATTCTTTGGTAATGCGGCTTCCATGTATTCGCTGGTGGGGTGTAGTTCAAATGATCATACTCCATTTCTGTTAAAAAGTAAAAGTAACATTACTCTGATCAGTTAGATAAAAAAAAAATATGAAAAACGCCACTGTTTTAATTTTTTTTATTGTGTCTTATTTATTTATATATTTAGGTATATACCAGCAATACACGAATGTTAAAATACATTAAACGTTTTGTATAAGCAATGGTTCTGTTGTGTTCTTTTATAAGTGACATTTTTCATCACAACATACACTATATACAACATTTTAGTAATGACAAGTGTAACTGGCGTTAAAAAGATAAAGTAAGATTGATATAAATTAAAGACAGAACTAAATTTAAAGATGCAAAAAAGACACGTTAGTCTTTAAAGTAGAGATGGACAGGACATGTGCTAAACGAGACCAATGTAAACTACGAATACAAATGAGACATAAACGAAAAACTTCAAAAAACTGGCTATTTCAGAATGGATGAGAACGAGAAGAATGAGGAAAATGGACAAGTTTGGTGGAGGCCTTCGTCGAAGGATAAGCTATATCGTCTATAAAATAATTACGTAAATATATGTATTTATAATTAGTAAATTAGAACAACTTGATAAATCAACTGTAAATTATTTAATATGTGTAAAATTGTATAAAGCTATGGCATAATTTATTTTATATACAACATAATATGAAAAAACAAAGAGTTCTTATTATGATAACATCTTCCGACGTGATATCTTATTCAAGGAAAGTAGTAAAAAATACTCAACTAAAAATCTGTTATAGATGCAGTGTATTATTTTATAAACATAACAGAACATTACAACAACGATACAGAAGTACTATGCCCAGTCTAATGGCACTCGGGGATTTCTTATAGAAAACCCCATGGAAGCATGGGAATACTTGTAACATGCAAAAATAAGAATTATATAATGATGTAGCAAATATATCCTTATGTGTAAAATTAACTGATAATTAATTATATTAATATTTTACGTAATATAATTAAAAAGATTACCATTTATTTACCAACCTCGTCACGATATCTGTCGACCCATAAGACATAGAGACGTATTGTTTTTTTCTTAATAATCCATTTGTCGAGTAGAGGTCAGCTAAGAACGGATTTAACCAAACTGTACCCGCAAGATTGGTTTAGAACGCGTTCATTAAGAAAATGCATATTTTCTAACAATAGCTTTTATGTCCTTAATATTTCCAAGTTCAATCATGGCCAGAATTTTTTTAAATTATGTCAACAGTCTTTAAGAGGTAATTGGAACACAAGGTCAGAAAATTATATTTTATTAAATTACAACCCTAAAAGGCAGTGGGGGAAGGGTGAGTAAAATATTTGGTGCATATTATTGTTTATAGATTTGAAAAGCAAATAATTTTTAATGAGCGATATATACGATGTAACGTACCATAACCTTCCTTGTGTTTGATTTCGTCGTACACGTGATCCAATTTGTCATCGTCGATGCAGTGATATAGGTTAGGATTGGTGGCGTCCGCGTCCTTATTCTTTAACGACGAAAATGGATCGTAATCTGGAATATACATTGAATTCTGAGTTTCTCTATACTAAAGCATAATTAAAATTTTTATTTTGGTTGGTGCCAATCACAATTTTAAATTATTAGGTTGTTAATCTTTTGCTATGGCGACAATTTTTAATTAAAATACATTTTATTACTTCTTTTCATCAGATAGACATCCCCTGCAATGCATAGGCCTTAAGTTGTCCGCATCCAGCGACTTTCAGCCAGTCTTGGCTATGTCGTCGGACCACATAGTGGGGAGTCTAACCACGTCGCATCGTGGTCGCGGTTGCAAGAGCGATGTGCCGTGCTCATTATAATTTCAGACGAGCAATTCTTCGAGCTACGTCAGTGATCGCATTACTGATTCGAGCTTCCAGCGAAGCTTTTACTATAGCCCTCTTCATTGCTGTCCGAGTGACCTTGAGGCTTATAGAGCTCATCGTAATTATTATAATTTCTGACATCAAGACCTTTGCTGCCTACCACGGCGAAACCCATAGAATTCCAATAGGACTGGTTGGAAGCGGCTTTCTAGTATAGGAATGTCAACTGTTTACAAAATAAAATTAATTAACTACTTGAACATGGTTATTAAGAATACCATTTTACTTATTTGTTTATATTCGTTAAGTTAACTACAGAAAAACAATGAACTCACTATCACTGGAGCCCGTTGCGGTCATCCGTAATTTCTCCATTGTTGCATTATCAAGTTTACTTCCTGAACTTAAGTTATTGAATATTTGATTTGCATTATTCAATAAAGTTGTGCTGTCGTCGCCGCGTGTTGATCCTTGGAATGAGTACACAGGGTTGTCGAAATGTTGTTGTTCTGAAACCACACGGTAATCTTATACACTTTATGTTATTTATTCATGTTATTCTACTTTGGATTAGTTATAGTGATTACCTGTTTTCGTCATGAGAACAATGCGAAAAAAACCTAATGCCATAGAAACAGGAATATGTTCTAATACACATTATTAAAATTAAACTTTTGCACTCTTGTAATCTTAACTTAATAATTTGTAATCAAAATGATCCTGCGCCATAATAAATATAAAACAACAACATGGAGACAACAAATTGCATAAACTTAAAAACAGATCTATTTAATGACAGATTCAAATAATACCTTAAACAACAATTGTTGAAGGTGACATTAATATTTAAATGTATATTTAAAAAACCATTTACTAATCTAATCCGGCTAGCCATTTAATGCATTAAATTAAGGTCAGAGAAAAAGTATTTTCGTAAATAGTATGATAAAATTTTTATTACAAATCGCTTTGATTGTATTATTTTCATCTGGGCGGTTTTGATGCCATCAAAAGGGTGAGTTTTGAAAAAAGAAAAAAAAATAGGTAAAAATTGTTTCGAGCTATTTTACATTTCGTCAAAATTGACTGTAATAAATAAATTTGATGCGTTTAAATTTTTTTTACTCCAAAAAGGGAAAAAAAATCAATGCAACGCGCGAATAAAAAATCGTAACATTCGTGGAAGTTAATGCACTGTCAACAATAGTAGTACAAATTCATCGAAGATGAACTGCGCACTGGTCACCCTGTTACGGATAAAACGGGCGCCATTTTGGAAAATATCAGTCGCTACGGCGAAGTAGAATTGAAAATTGACCACAAAATAATTAAGGTTCATTTGAAAAAAGCTTGATAACTGGGTACCACAATAGCAAAAGAAACCTAATGAACCGTGTACTAATTAGATAAGACATGAAAACATTTGATAATACCAACCTGGTTGCTGATTGGGGTCGGCAGTGTAGTGAACGTGTGCAATCTCTCGCTTCAGGTTTCGCACGCGTTTCCGGTAGTACAACAGCACGAGGATTGCAGCAGCAGCGCACAACAGCGCCATTATCACCATAACAGTTGTTAGACCAGCATTAGATGATGCTGTATAAAAAATTCAAACATTTTAAAAAATAATAAAGGTTCTTTGATTTTTTCACTTTTATTTTAATTTTTTTGTATGGCTGTATTGCAAATTGGCAAGTTTCAGTTAGTAAGCCAGATAGCCCGTAGAACAGCTGGCCCACTGGGGTCCTAAAGTTTTAGATTTAAAACATTGACCCATAATGTGGATGAACCTGGTTATGGTTTTACTATCTGTTATTATTATAACTTATATTTATATCACAGAATTTATCTATTACATTAGAAAGCTGAAATGTTAAAAAATATAGATAAACACAATAATAAAATAAAATTTGTAAAAAATCTGTTCAGGAGGAAATGGTGAAGGAAAAGAGGTGATGTATGATGAAAAGTATGATCGGTTTTAACGTTTACCTGCGGCCTGATCGATGTGGATTGCGTCACTGGCATGTATATCGCAGTGCTCGCCGATGAAGCCACGGTGACATACGCAGCCTTTCACCGGATCGCACACCCAATTGCCTTCCGATGAACAATTGCATGGCTCCATACAATGATCGCCGAAGTAACCTTCGGGACAGACTGCAAACAAAGTACAATTCAAAAAATATTACGCTTTCAGCAACATATCAAACGAAATACGTCCATGCTGGACATAGACTACCAAAAGATCGTTTTGAAGTGGCTGTTTCATCTAGTCACTAGTCTTGTGACGACCTATAATGTTATTAATATTATGAAAGATTAGAGTACTTTTATTGTTGCAAAAAACAATACACTCAATGTTACAATAGTTGTGCAAAGAATTAAAAGAGTATTCATCATTATTATCATCATTTTAGTAGTAGAAAGTTTACAGCAAAACATAGATCTTCTCCATAGATTTTCAACAGGGCCTGTTGGAAGCTGCTTATATCCAGCGTCTACCAAAGACCTTGTGTCTGTAATCTTCATGGATGGACGTCCTACACTGCGCTTGATGGTCCGTGGTCTCCAGAACTTCAAGGCACCAGCAGCCATCTGTTCTAAGCTATGTGACCTGCTTGGTGTCAATTTAACTAGCTCATTCACTAGGCTATATCGCTTCTACTTTTGTTCTTCCATGGATCTCCTCTCTTTCAAATTTTGTTATTATACTGTACTTTAGTTTAATAAACATTATCGTCAAAGTCACTCAACATATTTTTTTAAAAAAATCTAAGAATTGTTTCCAGTATTATATCACGTTTTAATATAAGAATATTCTTTTTATTTGCAGTAGGATGGATTCAGCTAAATAAAGCCCAAGTCTAATGTAATTTTGAATGTTCTAAAAATTAAAAATCAAAAATATGAACATAAATTTATTGAACTTCCAAGAAATCAAGTAACATCGCGTTATCATATTATGCATAGCTCATTATTTTTATTTAACCTTATATGTGAGGGAAAATTACATTTTTTTTTATAGAAATCACCAAGGTTTTTAAAGCGCGTAGTTAGTAGAATAATAAATATAAAAAAATTAAGTAAAATTATTTATAATGAAGTTAATGCAAATGAGTGAAGAGGGAAAGCCTGCTTAGAGTGGTACTACAAGTCCTCTAAGTGAGATCTCCTCCCTCGGCGGCCTTCTTATCCTGAATAAGAGCCCTCGAGCTTCGCTACTTTAAAAAAACTCTAAGGATAAATTGCACCCGCCACAACATCAAACCAGCGGAATTCGCAAATGTCATTTGAGTAGCAATGATAGTTTAAAAAAACTACAAGTCAGTAGTCGTTCAAGTCTCTCATTATTTATATTAGAGGGATCTGGTTTAATATTATTTAGTTTTGAACTATCATGCAACTTTGTGCGTATTGACTATTCGCGATAAAGATATTATTAGTCCAGCTTACATTGTGTGCAATAGGCACCGGTGTAGCCGGGCGGGCAGCGGCAGTAGCCGTCGTTAGGGCGGCAGGGGGCGCTGCGGGCGCAGCGGCACGGCTGCGAGCATCCGGCGCCCCACCACCCGCCCGGGCACGCCTCCCCGCACTGCAACCCGCGCCATCCCGGCAGGCACTGGCATTCGCCTGAAACAACACGTACATATTGTCTATAAGATCATTGGTTATATAAAGGTTTAAAGGCGTGAACATGCAGCTAACACGTAACTTGACACTACACACCATAAGTACCCAATGGACACGGTTCTGCACACTGGAACGAAATTACTCTTATCTCGTATGGTACACCTTATCCAAAAATAATAACTTACATATTTTTTGTGTAGCAACATATCAAATTTTAAATAATTATTTACTATCTGTCCTTGCCCAATTAATACTGCTGAAAGTTATTGGTGTCTTACATTCCGAAAGAAATAAAAAACAAAACAATGTAACATTTATGAGTGATCACTATATACAGAGTGATTGGAAAGTAAGTGTAAAAACTTTTTATTTTGCTAACAAATGAGTGATACATGATGAATATAAAGTCTTTAAACTTTTACATCTATAACCAATCTTCCTATTTATTGCATAACAAAAATTTGCATGTAAACATTGAGCTGTCAACTATAGCCCTGTTCTACAAACTGGTGTTCTTAGGCTAATACCTAAATATAACATCTCGGTTAATCCAAAAGAAATTATATTATGTTATTTAACATTGAATTAATAATTCACATATTTTTTCCTCAATATAGTGGCAATGGCAATGGCAACACTCATCGTGTGTGGTGAAAAAAATCAGCGTGTCCATAAAAAAGATATGTCAAAAGAATAAATAATATACAAAATAATACATACAAAAACAGTTTTACATACACAATTTACATACCGTTTAATAGACTGTGCACTTTTTTCCCTATAAAATTTTGTTACATATTGCATATGTTATCTTTGCTATTCAATGAAGGTAATTCATACGGTGTCAACAACGCAAGTTGGTTGTTACTAAAGGCCACTAGGTGGACCAACGACATAGTTAAGGTCGCGGAGAGTCGCTGGACGTGGGCAGCGCAATACCCCAATAATCGTGGTGATCTTTGGGGGAGGCCTATACCTTATAGTGGGCGTCCGTTGGCTGCAAAGAAGAAGTAAAAAACGATGGGCACCGGGGTCTTATATTTATTTCAAATATATAGAAGGTCTCTACAGTATATAAATTAATGCGTAGTTATTGTTGTCTGTTGTGTGGAAATAAATAAATATATATTTCGTAACAAAGGAGTTTAGAACATACCAGAAACGTGATGACAGTCGGCGCCATTTTTGCAACTGCATTTTTGTTCGCAATTCACTCCATATGTACCGAGTGGGCATGGATATTCACAAGTGACACCAGTATAACCACTTGGACAGGTGTATTTACCCGTTACAGGGTCGCATGTTGTGTTGCCTGGAAATGAAACAAGTATTGTTCATGACTAAACAGTACCGTGAAACAAAGGTATGATGTCTCTGTTGTATGCTTACGTAAAAATTGTGCTCGTAACTATTGTTTCTAAATCTGCTAATTAGTGTTAACAATAGTAAGATATTGTTAACACGTTTTCAATTAGAGGTTAATTTCATAATTTCGCTTTGTTTATTCAATATACTACTTATAAAAGTCGACACAATATAAATATTTATAATTAAATACAACAACCATAAAAATTATTAAAAATTAAAAAATGTGTATAGAAATAACGTTTAATGAAGTGAAATACTACAACAAATGACACAAGTATTTTATCAACTGTTTTAATCAAACTACGATAATCATAAAATGTATTTATTGCAGAAGAAAGTTTTGGTGATAAATGTAAGTGCGAAGCAAAAAGAAATCACAAATAAAATTGTCACTACAATATTATTAAAATGGATATTTTTTTTGTAAGTATATATAAATAATTCTTAATTGAAAAATCTTAGATAAATATGTACATATTAAAAATATATGCACTTTATACCTGTGCCGTCTTAAAGAAAATCAGAGAAAGAAATTTGTAAAAAGAAGTGAAAATGAATTTACATTCTTTTAGTTGTTAAATGATGTAAAAAACAGTTGCTCAATTTAATAATTACAGAAATTATAAATACATGATATAGGTACCTTCTTGAGACTTCAGATTATGTACAGATTTTTAAATTAAACCGACAAAGAAATATACATATTAAGCTCTGGAACTTAGTTACTGTAAATAGGTCTATGTTGAGAGTCTAACGTTCTGGCACAGCAACGCGGTGAAGGTGTTTAAACCTAAGCTACCGAGCTTTTTTTAAAAAAAATTGTCATTATTGTACGTATTAAATAAAGTTATCTTTTATTTATGATAGCATATCATGATCGTCGACATCATCATCATTTTAGCCATATAACATCAACAATTCATAAATTTCCCACAGGACCAGTTGGAAATTACCTTCATCCACTGTCTTGCGACTAATTTAACAAGGTCTCTGAATGGAGATTTCGGACTAACAAGCAAGTAGAGTTCATCGGAAGACGCTGGATGCTAGCTTCTTCAAATCGGTCCTATTGAAAGTGGGCGACTTAAGGTTGAAATATTAAATGATTGTATGTTAAAAAAGGATGAGGTTGTATACCGTCGAGCGAGTCCGGACAGAGCTGCGCGCAACCGACGCCGTAGCGGCCGGGCGGGCATGGCCTGTCGCAGCGCTCGCCGCTCCAGCCGGCCGCGCACTCGCAGCGCCCCGTGGCCGCATCGCACGACGAGTTGTTCGCGCACGGACACCGCTCCGAGCACTGCTCGCCGTACAGCCCCGACGGGCACTGCGTCTCGCACCGCACTCCTGTCATCATTTATATCAAAGCTTCACAAAGTGCTCCAGGGGTCACGGGATATTTCACGGGGGTCTACGTTGGCATGACAAAAATATGGCTTCACAATTCATGATCGGAGGCAACGAAAATTCATCTGCTTTTGTTTTATTCAATTCAAATAACTTAAGGAGATGTTTTAAGAAGTTCAGCGGTTGTTGCTTATAAAAACTTGAATATTCCATATTCCAAATTCACGCACGCATCCTAACAACCAATGTATCTCATAGATTAGCGGAATGTAAGCATGGCGCGAGGATTCGGTTTACGTGGTTTATTAGAGGCGAAGTGCGTGGAATCAAAACGAAAAACAATCCGCAAGCGGTCCCTTCCTTTCGACTCTAGTACTACGGAAACTTATGTAACGCATCTTAAAAAAGCGCTGCCAGATGGAGTCAAGGAAAAAAGTGCATAAATGCCACTACCTCTTGCGTGACGGCGGAGTAACGGAATGATGTGGCCGATAATCACCCCCCCTCCGTCACGATGTGAGCTTACCTAAGGCAAGTACAGCGGTTTCGGTAGCACTACAATGAAATCAGTTTTTTATGAAGTCCTTACAGTATAACTAGAAATCTCTCAAACCTTAAACGCGAGCTTTAAAACTCCATTCAAATGAGACTGAATAACAATATAATAAAAACAGGTAAACAAAATGTTGTTATTGTGTACAATGTACTCATAAATAATAGTCTATACATCTTCAATAAATAATCTGTTGCATCTTCAAGACAGCCTTCAAATGTCACCACTACTCTGCATGAAGTAAAATTATATATTGGTATGGGTAGAAAAAAAAAGACCGCAGTAAAATCACTGGGTTAAGAAGATGTACATATAATCACCTATTAACTACCGGTTGGAATACAAAATATCTTTTGAGCAACAACCAAGTAGAACTCTCCTTTCGGAGGCTGTCATTTAGTCACTCCTCTTAAGTTTGGTGGTCTTCGGGAACATTGCTCCTTCGCGATTCCAGTTCAGTTACCCCGAAGAAATCTGTATTTTCATCACTCTCGCAACTTATATTCAGCAAATAGCAATAAATAATCATCAATATTTTTAAATGAACTTTATTAATTATTTCAACTTGTCCCTCACAATCATAGAATATTTAAAACATATAGTTCTTGTAAATAAACATTAGTATATGTGTCTATACACTAGTAAAGGAATTTACAAAAATTTTGTTGACATGTGTTTCGATGTCATTATTAATTTTATATTATTGCATTTGACTTTTTACATAGCATTATAACCCAGTACAAAAGTAATTTTTCCATTTACGAGCAGTGGTGAAATAGTACACATACTACAAATTTTCAATATTGGGGTCAAACTTATGACCTGCCTATAATAAGACATCAAAAAGGGTGTCAACTGCTGGACATTATTCCCATATATTTCCAACCTAAGAAGAAATCGAAATAACACTGCATAATTGAAGAATATTCATTTTCCAGTAAAATTAAAATGATGTTTAATATATTAATGATAATGTGTCGTAGGACACATATGTAGTTTAAAATAAATTTTGTTGCATTCTTTAATAGTGAATGTTTTTTTAAAGAGTTATTTAAATATAACATCTTAATTCAAATAGTTCCTATCATTATAGTATGAATCTTTTATAAAAACATATATATGTGCAATGTATCTAATATTATTAGCATCTAATACCCGTTTTTTTTTTTTTAAAATACGCTTAATATTTATGATATATGTACATTGAATTATACAATTAAATTAAAAACTGGAATAAAATGAATGCTTTTATTGCAATTAATTATACCGTTAATATTTTAAGTATCCCGATGAAAAACTTTTTAAATAAATTCGCTTATTTTCAATAGATATTTTCCACACCGTAGCTTTAGATTTTAACACAGTTTTTTTGTTTTCGACAATCATTACTACAGCACTCGGATGTCTGTCTTCAAAACCACGAAGCGTCTCAACAATTGTCATAAGTATTAAACGTGTATCCAACACACTACTTCTTACTTCCCATGAAAAACAATTACTGTAAACGCCATTATAAAATTCATCATTCAATTCGATCTGTCCAGTTCTATGTTTATCGTCTTTCTGTTTCAAACTTCTCATGTATAACAAATGGATCGCATCTTCACCTCGAACCAAATTTGTTGAAATGGCTCCATTCTCACTTTTCGATGTTGTAACGTTGTCACAAATGTTGTCATAGAAAATTGATTTTCCAAGAACATCTGTTACGGAACATAGTACATATACAAATACATAGTGATAGACTAATAGTGTAAAAGCTTTAAAAGGGGGCATAAAATATCTCATTTGTCAGGAAAAAATGATTACTATGAAATATGATACATTAATTTAACTTTCTACTGAAATGCGTCAACCCGTTAACTTCTTACAGTACAATCTGATGGAACAGCTAGTAAATAATAATGTATTTCAATATAAATTCGAATTTAAATATGGCTTTTTCTTACTATATTATCATTACGTTAATAAACCATTGATTTCAGTATAGGTACCACCCCTTTGTAAGTTTTAACCTGGGTTATAGAATAGATTTAACTTACCAGTTTTCCTAGAAAGACCTGGATTAAAAGTATATAAGCGAGTGATTTTATGGTAAATGGTAATGAAAATAACGCTACTGGTCGATGATAAACAAAAATCAGCCTTAAAATGATACGCTCAAACTACTTTGTATGATAGGGCTGTATTACAGTATCACTTATGGAAATATAAAAGTAAAGTAAAAGTAAGTAATGAGCATTAGGTTATGCGATTTACAAACGTACAGGTGTTCCAATCGTATGACATAGAAATTATTTTAAATTTGAATTAAAAACGTCTTGTACTGGCCCCTTCAATCTTTATTATGCTAATTTGTTTTTTATGAATTTCAATGACTGAAATTCATGAGAAGACTATAGTGGAGAAAATAGGGAAGTTTAATCTGATTTCAGTTCTTATCTAATCTGGTTCATCTTGCATTTTCCCCGTGATAAACAGAACAAACTGCAAGAGAAAGGTCACGATACAAGCCCAAATGCAAATGTCTCTGATACAGACACTTTTTTTGAAATATTGGAGTTTCTATTACTGCTCATATTTGATTATTTTACTCGACGATTTTACTTAAATCGGCTCGTTCTGTTAACGTTTGGCACTACGACCTATCACGAGCCTGGCTCGGCATATTCAAGTTTGGACCAATTTTTTCATCACGAGTCAAACTCGATAGAGCACGACAAAGTGTAGAAGTAAACATTGTAGGTCCCTTAAATATTTATATTACATATTGGTATAAAATTTTGCTAAAGAGAAATATTCACAAGCAAACATGGGTGAGATTATTATTATACAGAGCTGTGTTACATGCTGTCGTGTATGTGTAATATATTATTGTTAAATTTCTTTTCGGATCATGGTATGGCACCCACACTGATGACCCTGAGATTATGTATATGACGAGGTTTAAACATATATAAACATAGTATATTACCTCTCCAGCTGCTTTCACAGATGCACTGTCCAGTGATGTGGTGGCAGCCTAGAGCTTTCTCCGAACAGTCACAGCTAAATGCGCAACCCGCGCCGTAGAAGCCGGCAGGGCAACGCCTCTCACATCGTACGCCCACATACCCTGCGCCGCATACACACTCGCCTGCAAAAACATCAATACGTTCATCCCCTACAGCGATGGCAGAAAGAAGAGAGACCACACCTACCTCTTGCTAGACCTCGCTATTACAATTACAAGTTCAATTCTACACACTTGTATACGTCTTTAACCAGCATTAAACCTGCCGTTTTTTTTTACAAGTTCACAGACCAATCACGCTTCGCGAACTCAGTACCGATATAGCTATAAAACTCGCATAGACTAATAGCACTTACATCATCTGAAGCCATATATGGTAATGCATTCATCATTCCCTTTCACAGTCGAATACATGTCAATATATAACGCAGCATATGATTTGACACAACGGATAGAAGGTAAAACTTACAAAGATCATTTGGGTTCAAAAGAGCGCCGTCTCTATAAAGTAATAAATATAAATTGAAACAAAAGAGTTGAACCCAGAAAACTGCCTATGGGAACGCCAAAGTATAATGGTAGTATATCGTTTTGTATTTGTGCAATTTTAATGAAATTTTCTTTAGTAAATTCATTTATTGTTTACATGTTTGTATACATAAACCACAAATTAAAATATCCTAAGGATACTCTCCTCTGTTTGTTCGGAACAATTATGCTTCACCTTCCTTCCATTGTTCTTGTAGCAATGTTACCCGTGACAATAAAATATCAAGGCACCGTAGTTGAGTAAATATCTTAGTCTAACAAAATTACCATGCTATTAGTGCACCTTCTATATGTTAAAGGTGATGCGAATAGCCTAGCAGGCTGTTTTTTTATTTAATTTTTTTTGTAAATACTCTTTTCCTCGTTTCGTTTTCGGGACAGAGATATATACATTCCTATTTTCACCCTTTTTCCTTCATCCTTCACAATTTTTCTTTTTATTCCCTTTTTCATCCTTCACGTTTTTTATCATTCAACATACATTCAAAATACAGCATTCGCCCACAATGCAGCTGTTACAGCTTCGTCGAAATGGATTCGGCGAAATATAAACTTTGACACACTGCTTAAATGATACGCGTGAAAAAATCGAACCTAGATGATATTTGTAATAAGTCTTACTGTTTTGCCTGATTTGCCAAATCAAATGCAGTGAAAGCATCAATATGATTACATTACTATTCGTCCAACCGAGCTGGAGTCTGGAGAAATGATGGTGGCGATAACGACTTAAAAAAATTGCTCAAATGACGTCATAGAAGTGAGACAAAAAAATCCCAGTGTTAGACTTACCATTGATAGGGTTGCATGGAGCACCATTTTCACAGTTACAAGGTTGTCGACATTTCAAACCAAACGTTTTTCCATCACACGGTCGGTCGCATTTCAAACCATCAAACCTGTAATCAATGGTCTATTATACAAAAGCACTTTCTATTATAAAAAAGACAATGAAAAACTTGACCCCTAAAATATTCGTGTACGTTTTCAAATTTAAGAGTCGAAGTTTTAAGACCACGTCTTCAATACTAAAATGAGTTAATAAGAAAACAATTGAGGCTTCAAAAGAATATTTACGTAGTTGTCTTTAGCTACTGGATGCAGGCCGCTTGTTAGCGGTCCTGTTGGAAATCTAGAGAGAGAGAGGAGTGGCAAATTCCGGCAGTAGGCATTTTATTATAACAAAGATGCTTACCCAGGTGGGCAGTCGCACTGGCCGGTCTCATGCGAGCAGGTGGCGTTGTTGTAGCACTGGCATGTGTCCGCGCAGTTGTCGCCATACTGCGGGAACGGGCACGGCTCCTCGCATCGCAGCCCGCGGTATCCCGGCGCGCACAGACACGATCCTATGGAAATATAATTAACATTTTACATTTATTTATTTTAGAACCTCCAATAAAGAATATCATCATATAAGCCGATAGGCGCCCACTGCAAGGGCTTCCCCCAAAGATGGCCACGATAACCTGTCTTGCACTGCTTGCACCCAGCGACTTCTCGTGACCTTAGCTATGTCGTCGGTCCACTTCATGGAGGGCCTACCCACTCCGCGTCTACCAGTTTAACATATTAATATAAATAATTACCATACATTAATATTGAGAACTTACACGATTTTTGAATTAAACTGTATTTAATTAAATGTTGTATAGTAATCGTATGTCAAGAATGTTAGTCCGCTTTAAAAGTCTTATTATTGATTTGTCAACTAAACAACTATGAATATATCTTTTTAAGCTATCGTTGGTTATGAAAGTAGTTGCAAAAAATTTGATTTACAAACTCGTTCTGTTACTTTTGATAGACGTTTTCTCACCTTGCTATATGAGATATAAAGCAGCATTTTTACAATTTACAATGTGACATATTTTTTCATTATTCCATATTATCATCATCATTACAGCCGTATGTCTCGCCTTAGATTTCCAATAAGACCGTTTCTTTCTACGACCTTAACACGGACATCTGCTGGTCTTTTGGGTGGACGTTCAGCTGTGAATGCCATTCCGTGGTACTATAGTAAAACTTTTGGGGAGACCTATGTTCAGTAGTCGTCTTGCGACTGAAACAATGATGGTAAATGATAAATATAACATTATTTATTAAGTTAAAAATATACAGTCCAAACTATTGACATCTAGAGTGAAGTATTGTTAAAATCTAAAAAGATTTTAAATGAAATTGTTCTAGAGACATACCGTTGACGGGTGAGCAGTGTCCACTGTTTTCGCAGCGGCACGTAGACCGACAGCCTTTGCCGTACGTAAGCAAGGGACACTGCCGTAAACAAGTCTCCCCACCCCAACCGGCGGCACACTCGCAAGCTCCCGTCCAGGGATCACACCTAGAATTACCATGTAATTATTATTATATTTACTTAGTTTATATTGCTATATCTCTCTTTTACATTCATAGAATTTCTTGATAATTTTATTTTACACAGCACAATCGCACCCTTCAACGCTTTTAAGGTCATTAGACCGTCGTCTGTAAGGTTGTTCACATAGCAGTGAACTTGGTCCACTTTTCATTCAAATTTCTCAATATGTGACCGACCCATGCCATTTTAGCTTTGTACTTTTTACTAATTTCTTAATTTTGTGATTTTCCTCAAGGTCTGTGCTCTTTTCTTGTCTAATTTTGAGTATCCAAGCATGCTTCTTGACAAGCATCGTTTGCTAATGCCCTTATTTGGTTATTCTCTCTACCATATAATAGTGAACTAATATTGATATCACTTCACTAATTGTAGTAAACAAAATAAATAGTATAACAAACAAAAAAATATTACAAATTTATCATAACGTGCTGCTACCGTGAAAAATGTCATATTAACTGTATGTAACCATATTTTGTATTTAAAGTTATTAAATGGATTGTGAATTAAATATATATATATTTATATATATACATATATACATAGATGTATATACATATATATAGATGTATATATATATAGTTAGTTTTGCTACATACTATTATTTTACCGGATTAGGAAGTCGCCAAGCTTTTAGATCACTTCGGTGGACGCTCCACGAACCAACTAGGCATATGGCTCTAACGAGGGTAATCTCGGCTTTGGCTGTCACTGGCCGATAATGTCCGCTAACAATTCCGACGTGAGGGCATTCGGAGGGTAGAACCTCGACTTGGTCGGTTGCCATTGCCTGGCTGTTATCACTAATACCACTTCGAAAAGCGTTAGTGTTAAGAGAATTAGCGAAAAAAAGTCCACCAATTCCTTTCCTCCTTCCCCTGGAATATAAAATCCGGCCTTGTTTATGGCGATACCGGTTGATGGGACAGCATTCTCGGGATGTACAGAGGTCACTATTAATAATCTAATCGTGATAATAATCGCTTGCTATGTGACTTTTTAGGTAAATATTTAATTATAGTCATGGATGTAACACTCACAAGTCGGTGGTGGCAGGGTTGCATTCGCATTCGCGGTCGCAGCGCGCGCCCCACTTGCCCTCGGGGCACGCGCGCTGCGTGCAGTGCTCGCCGCGCCAGCCCGGCTTGCACGTGCACGTGCCATTGCGGGGCGAGCACTCGCCGCCGTGCTCGCACTTGCAAGTGCCTTGACACTCCACGCCATAAGTACCCAATGGGCACGGCTCTACGCACTGGAACAGATATAATTCATCTATTGAAGCTAATTTGATATGTTTAAAAATTTTAAAGGGGTGAACGTATAACTCAATTGCCGACGTGAAAAGACCTCACTGTAAACAGTTTACAAATCAAGTTACGTAGCAAACTATTCAGAAATCATCTAAATATCAGGAGAGAAAATTTGCCACAACCAAATAAATGTAGGATTGGTCTCATTTGCTTTCAATTAATACATATATTAATGGTTTCATATATCATAAACAACGTAACGATATTAAAGGAAAGAAAACCTTTTCAAAATTTAGATCCAGGAGAATTCAGAGACTAAGTACCGCCAGAAGTTATTGACCTATGGCATTTCAATTTACACCTTTTACATTTATAATCATCCAGTGTAAAAAACTAATCCCTATTTTGCTTGGTCGCGGAATGAAATTTCCACTTCTTTCATCTTTTTTGTTAGTGTTAGTTTGGTAATATTTGGTACAAAATTCTGAAAAAAAATTGAAAAAGTCGAACATTGCGCAATAAATTAATGTTTATGAAAGTAAACTGTACATTTGCGGTTAGTTTTGTGCTTTGTATATAGTTCGAAGAGAACGTGACCTTCAGCTTAATGATACTTCAGTATACACATTACAATTTCCTTAGTTACCTTTTCTCCAGTGAAACCGGCCTCACACTGACATTCGCCAGTGATATGATGACAACCAGCTCCATTGGCGCAACAGGTCTTCTCACATCTAGGGCCCCAATGACCGGCAGGACATCTGAAGTAAAAAATACCAAGTATTTTTATTCCCTTCGAGATTAGAATATTGAAACATAATCTACATCTGTTCTAGTCTGGTTTGTGTAAATAAAAATTACTCGCTAAATGTAGCTAAACACAAAACTTAAGAACGGCAATACCAATTCGGGTATTTATTCTTTATGTTTTCGTTAACACACGGGAAGGTTCCTTTAGGAAAAAAAATTAAAAAACTGCGAGGAAAACAGTAAAAAGAACGCTATTTTTTAAACAAACAAAAAATTAAATTTAAATACTTGTTCTTACGTGTAAAATATTTGACGTCAAGCAAAACAAAAATTATCGTACAGCATAAAGAAAAATTGAAAGTATAATCATCATTAATGTCTTGCAACGCATTGAAATGAAAAATTTATTATTGTAAATAATCGGTCTTAAATATGTTTCAATTATATTTCGTACAGGACTGTGAAAAACCATTAACTTTTTTAACATTGCGAAGTCTGTCGAAGAAACTAATTGAAAATAATTATGTTGTTTATTTTCCTTACAACTTAAGTGTTTTTTGACACGTCACGTCACGATTTGGTGACGTCACAAAGCCGATAATTTTAAAATGTTTTTCTTCACTATTACTAAGCAGATGTGATTGTTTTGTTCTTTTCGAGTATCGAGTACTCGAGCTTCGATTTCAACCTCTAATCTTTCATCACTAGTCTACCAATGTTCTGGCTTACGTTTGTTAAATATCATCATCGTTATGTCTCCCCCAAAGACCGCTACGATCACCGGTGCTACGCTGCCCTCATCCAGACACTTCACTATTTCGTCGGTCCATCTAACCGGCTCGTGGTCGTCAATCGAGCACCTTTAGGCGCCAATGCTCTTCTAACGTAATTCTTCGAGTTACACATAACTTTATACAACTACGTTACGTGTACCTAGTTTATAAAGTATATTAGTAATAAATTTAGAAAATGTTATATATCTGTATATATAATTTTCCACCTATGTACCGACTCATCGTGTTATCTCTGGAAGTAGAGTAGCAAAATAGTAATTATCGAGTTTCTTGCCAGATTCTTCTCGGTGGAATCAACATTTCGAGCCTGGCAGTAATCTATGTATACATACATATTTAAATCTTTGTTATATTGAAGTCTTGAGTTATCGAAAACTCTGAGCAATAAGCCTATTCGCAAGAATAAATATTATTTGTTTGTTTGATAAAAACAAATAACTGATACTCACTTATTGGCACACACTTCACCAGTCCAGCCAGGAGTGCATGTACACTCCCCCGTGATAAAGTTACACTGGCCATTGTTTTGGCATCTGCATTGCTGTTTACACGGGATATCATTTGGACACCTTTCTTCACACCTAAAACGTATACGCACTTCTTTAAATGAAATCGCACATATAACATCAATATTAATAAATACCGGAAATATTCACAACTTGAAATAATCATTATTTATGTACCGGTAATTTATTGTTTATTTACTTACAGCCATTGTATGGCATTGGTAACCATGAAAAGATCAAGTCATGGAAAGTTCTGGACATGAGATGTACATGAACAAAAAGTATTTATGATACATAAAAGACACTGTTAAAATACAATGTGTACATATCCATCACTGACAATCAGAAATATACATACTCTACTTGTTACTGAAGTTCGCAAAATACTACAGTGACAAATAATGAAACTTTATTAGCATTTTGAAAACTGAAAGATAATTAGCAATTTTTCCGGACACAGATAACTCAGTGTACATACATGCAACTTTAACATCAAATGATTTGTCAAGGAACTTGCATGCCTGGCAATTTCTCATTCAAGATTTTGTGATCATAATAAACACCGTGCTTAATTACGCTTAAAAAAATCTTATTTTCAAAGTATTACATCCAATACTCTAGGCCTACTCGTGAACATGGGAGCTACAAAGCACTCGAAACTGCGGGAACATAAAAATTTATCGCCATACAATCAGTTAAAAACTCTATTCTATTGCTCTATTTCACGGGCTTTATTCACGTAAATCTAAGAAGTCATTATTTGCTAATTATCCAGTTCACATAGAATATGATCGCAAATGACGCAAGTTTTAAAAATAGCCACCCGTCTCTTTAACGGCTTTTGCTTATCCAAAACTCTCTATCTAATCTTGTTTGCGTATGTGGGTTCATTTTCATTGGTCATTAGAGCTCGTGTTCGTAGTGCGGGAGAATTATGTTTGTCTTGGGAGTCGCATTTAATCACCGTACTTATTAGTGTCCAATTTCATTTTCACTCGTAAGCTAGGTTGTAAACACTGATGAATTTCATTAGGTGCATGCTCTATGATACTTACAAGGGGCCTGTGAAGCCGGGAGCACAATCGCAAGCCCCACTAGCTGGGTCGCAAGCCGCTCCGTTCTGGCACTGACACTTTTGTTGGCAACCATCACCGAAGCTGTCGAGCGAGCAAGGACGCTCGCAAGCGTCTCCACGCCAGCCCGGCGCGCAAGCGCATTCGCCCGTCAACGGCTCACATGTACCACCGTTAAGGCAACGACAATCATTCTGACAATTTCTACCCCATTTGCCGGCCTGACATGCTGTGAAAATATTAACTTTTTTAATTCTATTAAACTACTTTGATTAAAAAATTATAAGGTGAAATAATAAAAAGAGAAGACAGTGAAGTAAGAAAAAGTTGAGGGATGGACTAGAACTAAGCTATATAATAAGCTTTGTGAGCACAGTTTTGAATTAGAAATATAATCATCATATCAGCAGAAAGACGCCCGACTTCCCGCGATGCGTCTACTGGCGCGTGGTCGCCACCCTAGAACGTTTGGGCCTCAACAGCTGTCGGTTACACGAGCGAAGTGCCCCGCCCACTGCCATTTCAGATGAGCGAGTCTTCGAGCTACGACGGTGACCTTGGTTCTTCCGCATCCTCATTTCTGAGTAAAACTCAAAGCGAAGTTCCATGCATAGCCAAGCATAGAAATGTAATATTAGCTACCAAAACTAAGCATAACAAAGGCGCTAATAAAATGTCGTCAGTGGAAATGCTTTAGGCAGTGCAAAAAAAACAAAGATTTTCTGCATTTGCTTTTTCTGGATGTTTAAAAATTCTTTACCAAATTTTATCTGTACATAGGATCTAGGCTTCTTCTCGCATTCTGCACAAGGGAAACGCAAAAATTATATCGTAATATACTCAAATAATAATTAACATTTTTTTATAGATAGAAATAACAGTAACGATACGATATATGACCATTTGCTTTTACGCTAAGTGGTTTTCGTACCACATATACAATATATATAATAGGAGAAACTCTCAATGACTTTTCTTACAAAATAGTGAAAATGGATGTAAATGAAAACATTGTAAATAAACTATATGCGCGCGTATCTAACAATACTACATATAAGAATCAAATATATGCAATGATGATCGAAAATAATTTGATTTCGAAAATAAGCTATCAATACAATCAGCGAACTGTTGCAGACAACTTGAATCACATTTGTACGTAAATCCAATTACGGTACAGACAGCGATCAAATTGGCGTCAATTGCGTTTGAAACAATAAGGGCGGATTACGTTTAACTCACATATGTCACAGGCGGGACCCCCGTATCCGTGTTCGCACGCACACGTATTCGGCGCGATACACTTGCCGTGTACACACGGGTCCACGCACACAGGTACGCACTGCTTCCCCTCGGAGTCCGGCGCGTATCCTGCACAGCATTCCTCTACGGGTCTGTACTTCACCAGCGTTTGCGTTTTGAACACCTTACGGAACTGTATCTTGTACTTTGAACATCGCGGTGGTACACTGAAGCACCACGTGTACTCCTTCACTTGGTACGGCTGCTGCTCTGATACTCTTATCGTTGACGTGTATCTGGAATGAACACAGAATAATCAAATCCTAGCCGTACCTAAAGTAAAAACTCCCTCAATATAGTTGTTATATAACAGATTTCTAGTCATTATATACTAACTTGTCTTTTAATGATGTATTATAACGTCATACACTCTCTGTCATTGTAAAACAAGAACAAAAAACTTTAAGCACAAAAGAAATCTCGGAAAAAATCTTTTTATAGTGTAAGGGATATTTTTAGCCTTATAGAGCCTGGAAATGACTTATACAACGAATACAGTAGATTTTAAAAATATTGTAAGTGACCAAAAAAAAAAATAATGACAGGCATAAGCGGTCACCTTAAGAATAAGATCCTTATGTTGAAATATGTAAAGCCTTGTTCGTAACAAATATTTTTTTACTCTGTATATTCTATATCTAAATAATGAAAATTCTATATTTGAATATAAAATGTCGACTGAGTCATTTATTGCATAGTACAATGAACCTTTCGCTATAACTGTAAGTTATAGATTACTGATACGAAATTATAATTTTCAAAGAAATTGATATACCTGGAACAATTGTCCTTCGCAAATTACAATCGTTAAATATCAGTTCATAGATAATGTACGGTATGACAAAGAAAGAAGAACAAAGACGATATGTTAGGTCACGAAGTGTTACAGCGTCGGTGTTGTGTGCCAGCGTATTACAAATTGTTTTATAATATTACGATGGATCCTTTAAGAATGATCAAAGAGCATTGGAGAAGGTTATGTACCGAATTTTGCTGCGAAATTAAAATTACCACGAAGACGAAACTTAAACAATTGTCTGTAGAGGCAGCGGACACGAATAATGATTCATGCAGACTTAGGTATCCAAAAGTTCTCGTTCTCGAATACGCGGCGTGGGTACCACTAGGTGGACCGAAGACATAGTAGACAAGGTAGAGGGAAGTCGTTGGATGCGGGCAACCCAAAACCGGTCCGTCGTGGTGATCATTGAGACAGGATTACGCCTTGCTTTAGGTATCTATCATCTGACATTATGGTGATGATCACTAGGAAATATCTACGCTTAGGTTTTTTTTTTCAAAAATCTTTATTTGCTAAAACTTAAAAAAAAACACGTGTATATCTAATGGTTCAGGCGTTATTTTGCGGAAGTCCATCCTAAGTAAGAAAAGGACAAATATATAGCTATATATGCACTACTACTGCTGCATGGCGGAAGTAGCTATATATTGGTCCGTTTCTTACTCACGTGTATATGTTTATGTACTAAAAATATTAAAATTATTTAAAATAAATATATTTAGGTTCTTCAGAAAACATGTGCGTGTACTCTTACACCAAATAGATATTTATGTAGCTCTTAATTACCAATATAAAAATAATTCAAACTACCCTGCAGAGCATAAAACTGTGTCACACATGTGTAATTAGGCAGAAAAAGACGTCTGCGATTCGTCGAAAAATCGAAGCGTTGTCTGTACGTAGTAGTAAATTATATAATATGATTCATTTAATATGACTAATACAAAGATAATTGCAGTATTACTTCCGAACAATAAATACTTCGATTATTTCTAAATTTTACTCTTTTAATAGTAAAATTACGTTACATTTTATTTCTTCAATGAACGTTCTTACACTGACGGAATATTAAGATTATTCGTAGTTTCGAAGTTGACAGTGATATTACAATATCTATTTTTTATTAACTCGATTAACGTGACAGTAATTACAATTATTAATGATAAGACAATTATTATTTATAACAAAGTATTTAGCATTTATATATTCAATAACACCTCACAGTAACACGCTTGCAAATTGTTAACGTGTGCCGGACATAGCGTCGATTCTCCTTTCCTTGTACGTACTAAACGGTTGGGTCGATTTCATTGACCTGCTTACAGTTTTGCAAGGTGTAAGGTTTTACTAACGGAATTAGACTGTTTACTTACGTATTAGTTAAATCAAACATCGCGATTGAACATGCAATAACATTCAATATTTGCATTGAATATCATAATTGTATATTATTGATAAATGATCTTTGGCCACCTTACAGCCTTAAAGTTTGTGTTTCTGCAATGTGACCAAGCTATTATATATGTTCTAGCTTAAATATCATATCTAATGAATGGTAAACTTCAGCTTAGAAGTTGAATGTAAATATAACACATTTACCACATCCATACTAATGCCTTTAATAATAACGCATCCACGGGAGATCAATACAGGTCCCATACCTCCAGGACCAAGCGATAATAGCTCCAAATGAAATTAAGGACGACTAGCGATACCGCCACTTAGTGATTTTTGCTCTATTAATAATAAAAGAGTAGCAGGAGTTTCTATACAATTGCGCGAAAATGACCGATTGCCATTCTTAAGAACTTAGGACTTTCACTAACAGATTCCAAAACTGCAGATGGTTCCGGCTCCGGGACCTTCTCGAAAGACTTAAACATCAGCATAGCAACGCCGCTAGGTACACCGCCACAGCACCGTTTTTCAAGCTGAATGCGTGGGTATCATAAATGCGTTCGCCGCCCTGACTGTTGGAGAGTAAAAGGTTCCTCCATTCGAATTCTCTCCGACAGTAGACCGATGTTTCTAGTCCTTGAGAGTCACAATATGAACTCTGAATTAATAAATGATTGTCACAAACGTCTAGTGGAGGTAAGTAGTAACAACATTATAACACTACAGTGGATAAAAGATCATAGCGGTTCCAGAGACAAAGATGCCTTGTCGTAAAATGAGCGCAGTGCCGTTTGGTTGCGGAAACCAGCCCGATGAGACAAGACAAGGCGAGAAGAACTGGTATTTCTTAACACATTTCTTGTTCCAGTGCTATCTAGCTAATAAATCGGGCTGTTTTTTTTATTAATTCTAATTTGTAACGTTAGTGTTTTTTTTTTCAATATTTTTTTCTTTCGCTTTTACTAAACGCAGACAGTTGGGAGAGGGTTAGCCGCTATTTGATACGGATCTTTCTTCTCCCAGCTGCGAGGCACGACAGCTGTCGGGCTATGTATCGAGCATCTTGGCGAAAAGGAATGCTTTATGAGCCTCGAGTGCCAGCGCAAGCCGAGGTCGTGGAGGTCTTTGTGTAGGTGTGATTATAGAGCCTTGACCTTAAAGACGTGAGAATTTGGCCACACGCCAATTCAGTGGAGTATATAAGTGCAATCCGAGGTTTTCAGAACTTACCCTGTGATTATGATTAGGAGACTTGATAACTATGCTCCCTAACACCTGGTGTAATTTTAAATGATAACAGACATGCGCTCAACTGTGACGTAGAAAAATCGTAAAACGACGAGATACCACACCAAAAAGCATATTTTCAAACTATGTTGTTTATAGCTTTTTAAAAATTTACAATAATGGATTTTGTGCTATTACACACGCAAACAGCAGTGTGGACCTCGAGGAGCAGGCGGGGGTTAGCTAGATATTTTATAAATTAGTAAAGGGCATACTTATGTTTCTAGAACAAAATCTTTACAAACCTATTTACATTTAAAATCTGTTGTAATGTATTATCGAAATATTTCGTAGTGCGCGTGGGTGGAGCACGGATTGCGACGTATGCAGATGAAGCAACTAGTCGTAAAAGCAAATAACAAAAATCTTGGTAATGATATCAATAATTTCAAATGGGATATTCAAGAATCTTGTGTCCTGTTTTCATGTAAACGTCAGAATAAAAAATCTTTAAAACTTTTTTTAGGTAAATATATAATGCAATATATCATTAAAAGTCAAAACTTTAATCCGACATTCACCAAATAACTAGTCGTGCGTATCTTAAACTCAATTCCATTCACTTAACCAAGACATTTCAAGCATAAACCTATTATGTTACTATCCAATTTATTTGTCTTTATAATATTCGGTTCTATACAAACAAAATTAACCCCGATTAAGTAATCCTTGGAAATCTATACAGTAGGCCTATGTCCATAAAACACTAATCCAAATCCACAAATCGGATTAAAAATGTAATCGATCCATTCGTTAATATAACTTGCGCATTCAAATTAAATATGAACTGTATCGATTCGTATAACTTATTTCTTAAATTGCATACAATATTTTTATCATTAATAATCGATATTTACTTGTAGGCTTAAAAGGTTCACCGGGTTTGGAAGCACAACACTCAAGACAGTTTATCTACATCACTTTACTTAGTTCGATGGCTTCCTAGGGAGCCTTGCCTTGTCTAATCTATTTACAACGGGCTGGTTTCTGTCTAGTGCCTTCAAGTAACATTGTGCTCATTTTGCGTCTGAGTTTGCTTTAGTATAGCCAATTCAACGTGAGCCTTAATGTAAGCTGTTATATCATTCTGTTGGTTGTTTAAGCAAATGCTCTTTGTAGTGAATGGCATAGGTACCCCAATTTCGCTTGAACCAAAATAGCTCTTAGCTTTTACAATCGCGGGAATACGAGAAGATCGAATCCCAGCTCCACTGTAACTCATTATAGTATGATGTCTCACAGCTGGACATAAGCCTCTTTAATAAATTCTCCATAGCACCGGCTGGAAGCAGCTTGCATCCAGAGCTTTATCATCCTGATCTTAACAAGGTCGTATGTCTACTTTATGGATAAACCTACCACGCTGCACTTGCCGGTTCGCGGTCTACATTCCAGAATCTTAAAGCCTCCAGCTGCCATTAATTCTGCGCGCAATGTGGCCTGCTCACTGTTACTTCAAATTAGCAATCTTTACTACTATCGGATTATTCCTTGTAATACTTAGCACATTAGTAGTACTAATGAGGTCGAGTTAAGTCGAGTCTAGTAAAGCTTCTTTAATATACTGTAATCCAATTTAAAATTGGAAGTATCAAACAGGCTTACGCAAGTCAACAGGTGATAAGCGATTGCCAAGAAAACACACAAGAGTTAAATAACTATCTTTGTTTCAGAATATTCGAATGTGGAAGATTATAAAAACTAAATACTGTTCTCCTTCCATGTTCCATGCATAAACATTAATAATTTCATTTGACAACACTAAATTAATAAAAATATGACACATACGCGCTTGTTACGTGGATTAAACCTTATGAATCATCTTATGTAAACACACTTGACAGTTACAATTACTGAGAATATGACCCATTAAACTTTGAGATAACCGTACAACAATAAGTACAACCGACGTGACGACGCTTTAAGTCTAAACGTGCACACGGATATCCATTCATATAACGAAAACATATTCAACATATGAATGGTTGTTTTGTGTCGTGACGCTTGAACAGTTTTTAACAGTTATTCACATTAAAAAAATCCTTTATAATGATTATTTTAAGGTATTTATATATTTTCAAGATTTAAAAAATACTTAATATAGGATTTTTTTAAAAATATCTTAAATATTGTTATCACACAATTATGTTTAAGCGGTTAATAACAAAACATCATCATGTATAAATATATTGTTTACTATAATCTATAGTGATTGTACTATTTTCTTTTCCTTTACTTTATTAAATGTTACATATTATGTCTTATTACCTTAATGTCTCTCATAAGATCATATCTTTTAGTGTGAATCCCATAACAGAACTTTCCGTAGATACGGGATTTGAGCATTATTTTTTAAACTGAGGACTGTAAAAAGTTTTTCACAGAATCTATCTGATATTGTACACAAATTCATATAGATTTATTATTGAGATATATTTTAAATGTAATCTCTTACAATACACTTTACTTTGAACTGCATAGCAAATTGTCTATGACAATCAAAATGGGTTATCTAAAACTTAACTTTAATTTCACTGAATTATAAAAAATAAAACGATTGCTGGATGTAATAATACATCTTTTGATACAATCTTAATAATGGTTTTATATTTTTCTCCGTAGAAATCAACAAAACACATGTTATCACTATACAATTCAATATATTATTTAAAAAGGACAACAATTCACGACAATTGCTCACTTAACCCGGACATAACAAAAAAAAATTTTTTTTTATCGTAAGTTAGATTTGCTAAATTATACATGAAAGAGAGAGGCAGTTCATTTTTATACGATTTATCGTTTGTACGAAGGAGTGAGAACTATAAAAAAGTTAAACTATGCCCGAAAATAAACAAGGTAATAGCATCTGTGGCGCGTCCTGTTGTCCTAAATAGAACGTATTGCTTTAACAGGCAAATTATTAAAAAACGTGTAATTGTAATTTAAAACCTTCTTATTAATTAATATAAATTAAATCAGTTTTAGTACATATCAACTTTGATACCATAAATATAAAAACTGTATGGTTTCTTGCTTATCTATTATCGAATCATATTTAAATATGTCTTTAAATAGACTGCATTCTATTTAGGAAGAAATTTGCCCTGGAAGTTAGGTAGTGAGAAAATCGTTATATTATGTGGCAAAAAGAAAGTTCGAGACGTATTGACCGAAAAAAAGACGTAACTTCTCTCGAATCGTAAATTAAATGTTATGTATATGTTTAATTTAAATACCTATTATATCCTCCTATTTAAGTATATCAATCATAGTATTTATCATGTATACAATAGTATTTTTTTAATTATTTTATGTCACATTTACACTGCTGCCTACTTATTATATTTGCAATACTGTAGGTTAATATATTAATATATAACAAATAATAGGTAGGTGGTAGAAAACGCCTTGTCGTCATTTCAGGTCAGACGCCCACTGCAAGGTATGGGGCTCCTCCAAAGATATCTATGGGCAGATATATCATAATAGCCGCGCTTGGATCGCTATTCTCTGGAAACTTGCGTATAAGCGGCAATTCTATATAATCAGTGCGGTGTGAATTATATGTAAGATTGTATCTCGGAAATCGAATCCGCGATGTCTCAGTCCACTATCGCTGAACTACCACTGCTCGAAACTTAGAATATCTGCATCATTACTTATGAACGTCTTTACAACCCGTCTAAAATTATAAATACATAGATATTTCAGTACTACCAGGAACTGTGTAGTTTTAGTAAAAAATTCACAAGTGTAAAAGAACTAAATGAAGAGATGTGAACTAAATGATAAATAAGACGACTTACGGTTCCTGCCTCGTGCACACATTGGGCCCGTCGAGTAATGCAGTAGCTCTTCCCACCAATACCAAAACCACAACCGTCCGCCACATGTCGCCTACCTGTACACTATTTCACAGTACACCCCATAAGTCTATTGTTCATACGCGATTACGACGTTACGTCACAATGCACATTTGCTCATTCCAGTCTTGATTTTTCGCCAATTGATTACCTGAGGAAAACAAAGTTTTCATAAATTTACAAAATTATCGTTTAAAGTAATAATTTCAATAAAACGCAACAATTATCAAGGTAATTTATTACAAAAACCACACAATCAAAATATTTAAAATAAAAATTTGTGAAAATTTAATGCTCGTATTTAAAATTTATATAATCATCTATCATCATTTTAACCATAAGACATAAGCGTCTCATGAAGATTTCTAATAGGACCGGTTAGAAGCGGCCTGCACCAAGCCTTTTAGCCATGTTTAGGTCTGTAAGATGCTGTTATATTATATAACGGCTTAAGAATAGATTTCAACTCTTCTTGGCTATCATAGACTACTTAAAAAAAGCAATACCAAGCTATCTCGAATCGAGCATAATGTTATAGTCAACATAATTTAATATAACATAAGTATATATAATAATAAGACATAAGTCAATACCATATAAAAAACTGAACACGGATCTTTCATTTTTCTTCAATACAGGATAAATAAATGTAAAAAACGTTGCGCATGACCAGTCTCAAAATTAAGTACTAATCTATAAATCATAGTTTTACATTACATAAACTTTAACACATACATACACAGAAATATACATGTAGACACCGAAAACTATACACGTATATGTGGTAACCTTTTTTATAAATTTATTTTTAAAACAAACATCAATTTTAAATACCGTTATAGACAGATTTATAAATTGAATTAGAAGAATAATTAGTAAATAGTTTAGAGTAAGGAATAAGTATATATTAAGAAATGGTTCAAAAAACATAATTTTATAATATTAAAAATATTGACAAATAATATGCCTAAAGCAATTGTAAATTAATCGTATAAAAGACATCCAGTACAAATCAATAGGATTGACGTTGTTATGAATGAAATTCATTGACATGAACTCGGAGAGAGGTCAAAATGATGAAGAAAGTTCAAGCAAGGATAAGCTACGCCTCGGAGCAACATTGACCAATAGCCACGAAACCGGTACTAACGGTGCATCGGAATACTTTTTATTTGCACGTATTCTCTACTATATTTAACAACATTTTCTCTTCATTAACAATATTTCCAAAAGTAATACATGAACTAGTAGTAGACGAGGTTTAAACATTTTAAAAACCTTTTTCCTAAATATTTTGACGCGGTATTTTTTTTAATATTTTGACAATGCTGAAACTTATCGTGTATAACAAAGGACAATTGTGGAGATGCGAAGTTCTTTATGCTCGACAGTTTTACTAAACATCATATCTGACCTATTTACTTATAATAGCATCTTTGCTTTGATCCGTCCCAAACTTGCACGCTTATTACCTACCAAGTGGCGATGAATAGTTATTAAATTGATTTATCAAGTTATCCATAGAATTTTTATACACGATAATAAAATAACAAAATGTAGATATGTACTTACTTCTAGCAACGTCTCATATCTAACATCTAAACTAATATTGTCTATGTATTTGTCTTTAGTATAATTTGTTTTCTTCTTCTTATTGCTGAGAAACGTTGTTTTAATTACAGATTTCGTTTCTCTGCTTTACTAAGAAATGTATCCACCGTGTATGATATTGTACTCGTAATAAATATTAAGCTCTTCGTTGTGCAGACAAAAACCATCATCATATCAGCTGATAGACGCCCACTGCAAGGAATAAGGCTTACCCCACAGATCGCCGCAATGATCTGTCTTGTGCTTCTGGCATCCAGCGACTTCCAGCGACAATAACTAATACTTGAAAGCCTACAAATATTTACGTTTAACATGAAATTGTGAGTTCTTGTTGTTTACTGTACTTTATTTGCCGGACCGTTAATATAGCGCTCATTCAGTCGCACTTCCGGAAGCGTCAACAGGACCTGATAATATTAATCAACAATTCCAATAAAATTTAAACGTACGTTTACACGCGATTTTTTTTAAATGTGTAATTAACAATTTATGGAATCAATTCTTTTATTTATTTTATCATCGTCTTTTTGGTTGACCAAAACTACCGTTCCAATTTATTTCTTGAGGAACACGAGTTACTGATTCAATCATGGCAAGAACACGTTACAGGTTAAATAGATAATAGTCCAAAAATATGAAAGTAGTTAAACAAACAGTGGCCATTATTAAAATATCAATACAATGCATGCAAATGACATATGTAAACGTATCTTTAACTTTAGTAGTAGTAGACGAAAGCTGATGCCAATTTTATTTTTTATGAATACTATTTTATTATTTACAATAATTTATAATATATTGTTACTTAATATTTCATTAATAAGTAAATTTTTTTGTAAATTATGTATAACTTTTGTTATCGTAATAGTGCTACCGCAACCGCTGTACCACGCTTTGGGAAAACGCAGCGAGATGGAGGTCGAGGATCGCTATGAGCCTTGACGCCCTGTTTCGCCCTGCGCTATAAAGTGTAATAGAATTTCTAGGATTTGTTAATACGATAGAAGAGACGTTTTCACTTTTATTATGCACTGCTGACAATAGTGTTTGACTATTAAACTGGATCGCTCTTTTATATTTGCACGTCCAATTAAATTTTACTACTTTATACAAGAAAATAGTAATAGCATTATTATTTTTTATTTAAGAATATAGAATTCATAGAGACGGTCCTTTCGGTTGTTTCAACATTCAATGCAATTAAGCTAGCAACGAGTTGTTTTGGTAGCACCAATTAGATTAGCGCGCACATAGTTAATGGTCTATTAATACGCAAGTACTCGTTACTTGCTAGAGTTATAACACTTGCTCACATTTTAATTAAAGCATATTGTGGCAAATGTACCTCTGATCCTCGAGATGATAATTTAAAAATTAAAGTGACGGGGATACACCTCAAAGTTTGGACTTGGACATATTTCACGATATGACAATGGTAATCATGATAAAAGTATTAAAATCCTAATTTTCATTGAAAACACAATTTATTAATTCATGTCAGCTAACAACGCCCCCTGCAAGGTATAGGCCTCACCCAAAGATCGGCCAAATGACCGTTGCATTGCCCGCATCCAACGACTTCTCGCGATGTTAACTATGTCATCGGTCCACCTAGTCTAGTTGGCCTTTGGACTCCAACAGCCGAAGGCTGCAAGAGCAATGAGCCCCGTCCTTAGCCACTTCAGACGAGCAATTCTTCGAACTACGTCTGTGACTTTCGTTCTTCGCGTAAATAATTTTTTAAATTACTTTGACTTATTATAATATTAATTTTAATTTTAGGTAAAATAATAATTGTAGTAATAATTTGTGATTGTTAAAAGAATTATACGCATGTCGTACACATCTATTATAAATGTTGAGTCTGAATGCTAAACACTTATGAGACGGCTCAAATTCTCCCTTTTCGGAGGCCCTTATGCCTGGTCACTCGCAACATCCAATCAAGCGATTGCGATAGCGATAGCGATTGCATGATGTACCCAAGACAATGATTCCGAAAGAACTTTTAAGTTAGGTCACATAAAAAAGGTTTAGACTAAGCTCCTTCCACGTTCTGATTTCTCCGGCAATGGTACAGATATAGATCGAAAAAAATATAAAAATACTAGTAATCTCATCTCTTCTCTCATCACAATATCTCTGAAACCATGAGGCTTGGAGACATGAGTTTTGGTAGGAAAATTCCTTTCGCCGAGTAGTCCGCAGATACAAAACAACACAAGTGTTTATTTAAAAAAATGCCATATTTTCAAACTATAACTCTTATAGGTATTAAACTTGACCAGAACATTTTTTATGTTAAAAATGACCAAGAATATATTTTACGAAATTACACCTACAAAAGGCAATGAGGGCCACGCGAAGCTGGTGAGGGACAACCGGAAAGGATATATATAGTTATTGTTAAAATGTTTATATTTTTTAAATGTCTTTTAAGTAAACATAAAGAACAAAGTAGAAAGTGTTTATTTTGTTTATCACGGATTAGCGCTGTTTGCTCGCTGGCTTTTATAGCTTAACCGGAATGACTAGAGCGCTAAAGGCTTGCCTAAACCACTTTATACGAACAAAATTAAAAAATTCATAGACAAATCAGACTAACATATTCCACCTGATTAAGGAGCCGCTAAACTCTAATATTACTTTAACGTAAGTACGTAGTAGTCCAGGAATAAAGACATATGAACCTGGGCAAGTGCTATCATTCAAGAAGTGTTCAGTAATCAAATTCGACGGTATCCAGAATAGAATCATCTGCTGCTTTGATCTAATTGTATGGTGTTTGTATTACGTTGCTACTGAAACCACTGTACTGCACCTTAGGAAAGAGGTACAACAGTTTCCTATAACCTATTGTGACGATTGCCAGGGGACAAGCCTCGTTCTGGTACAAGGATGACAGTGGACGATAATTGAGACGAATATATTTTAATTAATTACAGTTAGAAATCCTGGCTGAGGCCGTTACATTCTGACACGACTTAGGTAGGTGTATGATATGCATATAAATGAGTACTAAAATGAAATGGTGATACATATTTTATAAGTAATATGTGATACATGCATCTTCTTAATGGATTCAGACATAAATCATGTTGCATTTTTTTAACAACGCCTTTTATTACATAATATTTTTAATAGCTAACTCTGCTTTTAAAAATAGTTCAAATAAAATATAAGGTGTATAATTCCTTACCTTTTAACACTACTTGTTAATTATAACGATATTTGCAAGTTCGCAAAAAGCTTGTTTATATAAGCCAGCGCCAAAATATCTCGTCAAAACAAGTTATTCTGAGGTACAATAAACATTTACATAAATAACTATATATCTATAGAACTACCACATCGCGAGACATGTAATCTAAGAAGCTTAAATTCCACTCACATGATTAAACACGAGATAATACATCTTACTTATATGAATAGAATATTATTGTTGGTCGTTTATAAAGAAGAAAAAAGATAAATTAACGTAATATATTAAAGAACGCTTACTTTAATAATTACGTGTATTTTTATATTAACTGGCATATCATTATTTTAATAAATTCACTGTTTAAACAGTTAAACAAAGCAATATACTCTTTGTATTGCATTGTAATACTGCAGTAATTATTATATGAACAACGCGTTTGGTACTCGTGTCTAGTAATAGTCTGTCTTCGTCAAGCATTAAAGACTAGTTTAAAACAAATAACGTAAATTATATATACGTGCTAAATTTTAATTCAAATCAAATATTTTAAATTATCATTTAAGAACGATTTCGTGATTAATTATTCTAGTATAAAACACTATAAAGATTTACGGTTTTTACATTTTTGTCACTTTTTTTGATGTGAAACCAATTCCGTGTTTATATTCGTGCTATCCGAGTTGACATTGAAAATATAAAACATAAAAAATAAATAAAATTAACGTTAAACTATGCAATACATAAAAGAGGACAAAGCTTCTGTTAATAATGGCAATAGGGGTCACGTGTATATGCATTTGATTTCGTCTTTAGACAATAAAAAAATATTATTTTTAATACCTTTTAAATAAGTCCTTTAAATTCCTTTAACACTATACACCAACTAATTACTAACACTTATCGGTAGCATTAGTGAAAATTTACTTAAGATATTCCAGTAAACGCTATTAGATAGAAGTAAAGAGACAATCACCATTGCTTGTTGTGTTTTACACACGAATGTCCTTAATCATAATAATCGTACAGTAACACGAGGGTAGCACAGTTTATCGTTATTATCAAAACATAACTCTGCAAAGGCGTGAGGCGGACTGAAACAATAGCCACCGTTATGAGCAAAGCGGGTCAAATGCGCGAAGCACGAGCACTTGGTAAATATTCGGGCGTTTGACTCAAGCTACAGGCGTTAGCGAGTTAACTATCGTGCAATTATTTAAAAAAAATCGTTTTTACAATTAAAAGGGTTAAAATAATAACATAAATAATTTTTAGGGATTGCGGTTTATTTCTAAGCGCTCTTTTAAGACAGACGGCAATGGGGACTTGTTAAAAAAGTAGTTGGCTATATTTTATTGGCGCTGGACGCTGTTAGCCGTTCTGGCTTTTACAGCTTCTCCTGACTCAGGGCTCGTGGAACCGACATCAGCGAACTATTAAATAACAAAGTAGTAAAAAGATTAAGACGCATTTTGTTTTAAACTACTTTTTTATGAATACACTACACTACTGCTTAGTCGCCTATAATGTCAATTCCGCTCTCCCGCATATAATATATATATATATATATTCCTACATTTATGACACATATTAAATGTATTTACGGTATATAAGATGCCACTGGTCCTACCGTAATATCGATTTTCATTGTACTCGCGTGAATAATATAATACAGAAATTTAGAGATTATTTAAGCCTACTTTTAAGATGCAAAGTTTTCTTTGCATCTTATAGTTTTTTTTTTATGTTAAAAACTTCTAATTACCAAATGATAGTACTAAGCGCATACTTTAGGCCATTTAATTTAATATTTCAAATACTTTAGAAAATAAATGTAAAAGTAGTTTGTTTAAAAAAAACGCCGATCTCTTAGTCTATGTAGGGCGCATGTAAAAACGATCTATGTTATGGCCAAACAAAATCAACAGACAACAAAAAATATCCTTTAGTAGAACTTTGAATACAATTATTTATAAAAATATCAACTTTATATAATGTCAAACTAAAATTTCAATATTAGTGTCATATTTTAAATTAGATCAATCACTACATATTATTCTTTTGTTGAAATCACAACTTGTTACATTTTCTCATAAACATAAATTCTAAAATAGTAAGTAATTAATAGTAATTCAGGTTGATTTATTAAAGAGGTTTTGATTTTATAAAATATGTTTGTTCATGGGGGGAGAGTGTGGAGAGGCGTTCTAAGAAAACCTGACTTTCACAGTTATGATTCTTTAATGCTGGTTATAAATATTATATTTATTGTACATCTCAAAGATTAAAATTTTGTTATTATGCATATTTCAATTACTTTTAAAATCTAAGCTTTCCTGTTTTTATCCATAGTTTTCCAGAGAGCGTCCTCAAAAGTAAAATGTGGTGACTATTTCAGATGACGTATTTTATGAATGGGCCACTAAAATAGAACTGTGTGTCTTAAGCAATGTTACTAAATGTTCAACTTGCTTGCTTATCCTGTCTATTGATACCATATATGATAAGATACCATTTCTTGAAACAGTAAATGAATATATTTATACTTTATAACCATAACAATCAGAGAGTGCAACTTTGACCTCTATCTACTAACAATTTACGCCTTTTTTTCATTGTCAATGAAGTCATGAAATACTTTTAAACTATCTCATCCAGGATGTGTGGATGATAATGCATGCAGTTACCAAGAAGAGACAGTAATTTGTTTAATAACAAAGAGACCATAACTATTAAACAAAGCAGTATGCTAATTTGAGAACATTACTGTATATCAATTGTATTAGTATATGTTGAATATTAAATTAGGATCATTAAAAATATTACCAAGTGAAAATAAAATAGCTAAATGTATGTAAGTAATAATATAATATTGTTAAAGAATTATAAATTTATATCAATACATGCCTGTATTAAATAAAATGACAACCAAATTGATTATTTTAAATGAAATTGGTAAAGAAAATTAAATAAAAAAGAAATAATAATAAATGTTAACATAATGCAAAAGTTAACAATAGCAGGTGCAAGTTTAGTTAAAAAGTTTTTACTTTGTTTACATAAAATGTTAATGACCTTAATTTTGTAAGCCTGAAAAATAGAAAATTTTTCACATTGATTTTGTACTCCTGATTTTGACACCAACCAATATGTCTTGTTTGCTTTGTAATTTCACTAGCCACTATGTCATTCTAGTCAGCCTCCTAATTTCAACTGTACCTTGCCTGCTTCACAATCTTAATGAATGCCCCCATAACTCCACCCTCATCAGTGAAATTACTTAAATTCTTTTAACATCCTCTATGCCTTATGGTTTTAGAGATATTGTGACATATAGTACACACAAACATATGTATATATATATATATATTTACACATATATCAATATATATACACATATATAAACACAGATGAAGATTAAGTATTGAGATTATTAATGAGCAAATTCAATTATCACATTACAGCCCTTGTAACAATTTTTTTCATTGACGAAAAAAAAAATGATCATAAAATAATATGTAAATATTCATATTTTTTCAGAATGAATGCATATGAAAACTAAATTAGACTTTTGGTATATCATAAACAAATGAAGATATAAAAGGTGCTTAAATTAGAATATTATAATTAAACATAAGAAGCAAACCAGTCAAAATAACTTTTGTAAATATAGTCAACCTTTCTGTTGTGAAATTCATATAAAGCCCTGTAAAATGCACAAGGCAAATAAAAAGAAGATTTTAGAACAACTACAAAAAGAGTCCTACTTCAACTTGTTAAAATCAATCTTATTTCCAGTTTACTGATAATTTTAAGTTTAATATTCATTTTATTTAACATAAGAACTTTTAAACTTTTCAATGCTCTGAAATCACTATCATATACTTTTAATTGTGAAATTTTGAATTACCACAAAACATCCTGCACAATTTTAATGAGGTTATTACATTTTTTTTTTTAAATTGATAATGATCAATGTAATGAAAATAAAATAATGTCATAAAAGAAAATATATAATGTATATTATTTAATATACATTATATATTACTACACATAATTTTACTATTACACATTATTTTACTGTGTTAGTTAATTCTAATTTCATATAATGATATAATTCGACCTTAGAGAAAACTATAAGCAATATTTATGACTAATACACAACTCTTTTATAGAAAAACTATATATGAGACAAAGTAGTATTAAAATATCTATAAGATACAGTATAAAACAATCACATAAGAAAAATTCTAGATATATGTTGTCATTATTTATATATAGGTATATATACCAAAAAAGAAACTTTTTAAAAAATGTTTAAGCAATTCATTGGTTTTAGGCGGCATAAATAGATGATTTTGGAATTTTAAACAGGTACTAGGAGTATACAAAGTTAAACATACTCACCCGGAAACAGTAATATACTCTTTTAATGCTGTGAATCACTGTATCCTCTTTAAATACAATTTCAAACAAACAAAGTCTAGACAAACTATATTTAGTATAATTTCTTTAAATTAGATAAATTATAACAAGTCACATTTCACAACACAAGCTACAAAAGAAATTGCAATAAGTTCAGAATTCACAAGTGATAAACTAATTAAAAACTAAATAAAACCATTCACAAGCCATTACAGTACTACAATGACAATGAAATAATAAACTTTTAGAAACGTCAGACCAATTACGAAACTGTGATGTACCAATCAAAATAAAACTATATCAAAGATATGTAGCAATCAAAATGGACAACCACGGTAAGTATAATAAATTTAAATAGTTAATTTAATAAATAGGTTTAAATGAAACGAATAATTACCAATAATAAAAAACGTGTTATTCTCGAAAAGCTTAAATTTATTTTAAATTTAATACCCAAAAGATGTTTTGGTACAGAATTATTAGGCTTAATTATTTTACTTCTCCATTTCTCACTAAATTGAAGTAAGTAATTACAAAAATTTGATTTAAATGTTGTTAATTTCCAAATCATAAATAAAAATAACAACCCTACTATGTAACGACAGTAAGAGGCATAGATTAAATGTATAATATACGTGACTTGATGTCATATCATTCGTATAGTGATACAATTTGATAATTTCGTAAATCTTGCTTTTTATATTAACTGAAATGTTATGTTTTTAATAGAAATAAACTCAGATGTAAAATTACGAAGTATTTAAAAAAAAATGGATTCTTCTTCTATAGTGAGTTTTAACAATGATTCAACTTTTCAAACTACATTAAAAGGTGATTATAATAATGTTAGTGTTCACGAATTCGCCTTACATGCAATGCGAGATCGTTGCTTACTTCTGCAAAGAAGAATAAATACTTTAGAAAATGATAACCTGAAATTAAAGTTAAATATTTCAAAGTCGAATTCGTCTTATATTCCTTTACAAGAAGACGAGAAATTACAGTTGCAGCAACAAATTGCAGAGCTCAATAAACAAAAATCACAGCTTATGCATCACGTATTCATGGTGTCATGTGAGAATAAAAATTTATGGAATAAAATTTCAACCTTAAAAGTCCCTGATAAATCATCAAAGGATGTAGTAAAACAACCTTTGGTGCGTACCTCGACATACATACAAAATGCAGCAAGACCGAGTGCAAACTATCAGGAGAAATATTCAGAATCAAGTTTAGAAGAGATTTCTTTAAAGTTAATTAATAGTTACATTCAGGAGAAATCACAATTAGTTGACCAATATGAACAAATGTCACAACTTCAAGAAATGGATGGTGACATTTTAAATGTGGATTCTATAGGTTTTACTTACATGGAAGACCCAGCACTTGATTCATTAAAAGAGATTCACAATCAAACAGATAAACTTCAACTTTTAAAAAAGGAGTTGGCTCAACAAGAAAGTGATTTAAAATTAGTAATATCAAAGGTTGAATCAGTATTACTTGGTAATTATGTTATTAGCTTATACTATTATTTTACACTTATAATTTCATTGCCTAAGAGGTTCTATTCTTTAAACAAACTAAAAAAAAAAATTCTGTTGTGATAACTACTAACTATCTAATTTCCAGCAATAGAGTAGATTCACTCCCCTGAATTTATCAATCAGACTAAAGGACCCAAAAGAGTGAGAATAAAGTATCTGTACATAGTATTTATACATATCTGATCTTTGGTTTTGCTGCCAACCAATATTAGGCAATGGAGGGTTACTATCCTACAGCGGCATAGCGAGCGAGGGTATCAAAATATCAACAGCCCTTTTCATTCATGCCTAAAATGTAGGTTCAATGAGGCCCACCCTGAGCACTATATCTTGACTTTGCCTTGTAGGCCCTAAAATGCCAGGATAGGACCCACTTATGGAATCTTAAGTTAGCTCGACAACATCTGCAACACCTCAAAGAGCACATTTTGCATTTTACAATTACAGCTTTTTGTGATAAAGTAGTTAAGTTATAAATGGCTACTATTGGAAAAGATTATTCATAATCTGAAAACTTGTAATGTTCATGTCTTAGTAAAAAAAATTTATATTTTAGTGGTAGAATTATAGTTTCTTTATCTGTATATTCTGACAGATATTTTGTGTCTAATAAGCTGAAGATTTTTTAATACATTTTTTTTTATTTCAGAAGGCTACAAATGTCCAACATGTACAGCCAATAAAACAAAAATAACAAGTACAGAAAACAAAGGGGTAGAAACAAGCGGGAGTCTTGTTGATTTAGTAACTTCACTGCAATCTCCCAATTTAAATGAAACCAGTTCATCATTAGCCCAAATAAATTCAGACTGCGAAGAGAAAGGCATTATAATGGAACCTTATGAGAAAATATGTCCAATGTGTGGACAAACTTTTAAAAAGAATGTGGAATTCTCTGATTTTCAATCTCATGTAGAACAACATTTTATTGGAGAAAGTGAAATTGACTCATTTAATGGTGATCTGCACAATGTTCCAAATTCATTTGATAATGTTAAGTAGATTTAGTTTTTCTAAATTAAGATTGTTAAAAAATGTTAACATAATTTATACTAAGATTAAAATTAAATGTTCAACTGTGGTAGATTATGCAATGCATTGTTTTTTAAAATAATATTTATTTTTTATTAATGACAATAATTGTTTTTATGATACCAAGTAACATAATTTGTGGTTATAAGTAGTCTATATTATTTAATATGTTAGTCAGGCTTTATTTATAACTTCTTATTAATTCACATATTTGTATCAAATCGGAATATAAAACTTAAACCAGCAGTCATGCTTCTAGCATATTAGCAACCCAGACATGTTAGGACAGTCCATAGTTACTTTTTAAGCTGACACTGGCAAGGGTCCGGTCTAGCTTCTTGCCAACAGATGTAAATGCAGTAGGGTAGTAATGAAAAAAGTATAAAAGCAAATCCAGTGAAACCTATACATGGTACCTATTCTACAGATTACAATGAAAATTTTATATGCTTAGTCTTACATAATTGCACTGCTAAGTACTTCAGTGGGGTAATAAATGATGATTCTCCATTTGTCATCCATGCTTGGCAAAAGGGAACTATGGTCAAGGTTGGTTTGCAAGTAATGCCCCCCATTACCATAAGAAATAAAGGCTACTGCAAACAGATTTTTCCAGAAGCAATTATCAGCGGTGAGAAGAGCCTCTGTAACTTGCCGGTATCCTACTTGACCTAAATCCTGGTCGGTCCAACACCTCATTCTATGTTTGTTTACTTATCAAGAACATGCCCAGTATACCTTAGACCGTCAGTAATCATTGGTGTATCATAATGCTTTGTTTGTCACTGCACATAGCCCAAGGGAAATGGCATAGTAAATATTCACAATATGCTTTCAGCTTTCTAAGCTATAATTACTCAGTGGCATTTAAACATTCCTTGGTAAAGTAGTTTCAATTAAAGTTTGATTTATTATACATGAAAAGATCTTCAGAAACTACTGTGATAAAATGGCATTTAACAGGAAAGGTAGTTGCAGTTTAGTGCTGTAAGATTTGCATCTTTATCTTATGTGCAGAGATTATACCATTGTATGTTAACTTAAATTTATTTTTATAAATAAATGACAAACAATCCTTGGTTGTTTAACATTGCTAGTACCTATGATATATATTAAAACTAATATTTATTTCAAGTTAGCACAAAGTTTAAAAATGAGTCATTCAACAAATGTTTAATGCCATAATTATACAGAGTTGCACAGGATTGTAAGCTTAATATCTAGCACTGAACAAATTTTTTATAGCAAGCATACAAATTACTACTTACAGAGAAACTAGGTACTAGGCATGGTTGTATGTTAATTTTGTTGTAACTGCAATTAAAATACAATGGCGGCTATTCAACCAGAACACAATAAGACAATAGTAATAACTTTCCAGATTAAGACATTTTATAGTTAACAAATTTTTTAATTTGTAAACAGATCACTTATTATGGAATAAAGAAGTTTTTTTTTACTATTTAAATGTATTTTAATATCTCAAAATCTAAACTAAACACCAATTTTCATAAAAAAACAATTTTAGGCTAAATCAGTTGGTTTGACATCTGTAGAACTAGATGGTTGTTGAGTTGTTTTCTGTAGCAAGTTTTTGCTAAACCATTGAGGTCTTTCCTTTTTCATTTCAATTATCCTCTTTCCTTCCCAAAATTCTTTAGGCTGAAAGTCAAACAAAATACTTAATAAACTAAATGTTATTCTTACCCCCAGAAGCAATAGGCTATTAATCTTAATGGGATAGTCACTGAATGTACATTTTTTTTATATATAGAATAATGTATCAACTCATTGAGGCAATTAATTAGTCAAACTAAATTTGTTTACTTTGTGAGAGAAATAAAAGTCTGAAACTAATATACATGACTGTAACTACTATTCTCACAACTATAAGGAACTCTTAAGATTAATGTATCAAGATGTACACACATAAGTAGTAAATACATAAAATGTGCCAGAATATTGCAGCACCTTTTCACTAAGATTGATAAATTAATATGTTCCATCTCATCTTTACAAAATTACAACTAGCACACTGTTAAAATGGTCAGTCAATAATCTGACAAAATAATGTGTAGACAATAAAAATAAACAGACATTCAAGAGAAAAGAATAACTTTGTGATATTATTTTAAAACAATTATTACAATAATATTAGAGTTACCGTGTTTGCAACATCTTCACCCTCATAGAGTACAATAACATCCTTATCAATTGGACTGCCACCTAGTTTCTCTTGTATTTTGGCTTTAATCTCTTTAGTTTCATTTTCCACTCTCTTGTAACAATTTTCTGTAAAAGATGTAAATATAACTAAGGAAATAAATTTTAAGATATGAGCTCAATTTTCACTGTATACAGAGTATATTTAGTTAAGCAATATTTCAAAATTAATCAATTTGCAAAGGAGATAGATATAATAAAAGAAAATATTGTACACATGAAAATACACAAGTGATATGTAAAATTAAGAGGTTATTAAAATTTATAAAGACAATTTTTACCACACAGACGCCCATGCTCATGATGATGTCCACAATCACGACACACTTTGATATTTGTTTTTGGTACAAGCATCTTCCAAACATAATCAGGTGAACCAAACTTTCTCTTCCACCTTTTTTCAATTGTTCTCCTGAACTTGGGAACAGCAAGTAATATGCCATCACCAATAATATCATTTATTGTTAATGATTTTTTAGGATGTTGAATCTGTTTTTCATAAATTTGGACCAAAGCATATTCTAAAAAATAAATATATTATTATTATTCAACACAAATTAACTCCATTACTAATACAATAGATAATATTAAAAATTCAAATAAGATTCTTGGATTATACCTTTAGATGGTTGGCCAAAAACATTAAAAATATTTTTTTCTAAGGTTTTTAATACATTAAGTATATTTCCGAACCGTGGAAGCATCTCTATAATATGATGTCCTGAAATAACAATAAAAAAATAATAAAAATTGCTTCCTATTATGAATATTTCATTGAAATCACAACCAAAATACAGAAGAAATTTGTTCGTTTACTAAGGATTTAAAAAATTGTTATTTGTTAAGAATTATAAACCAACCAAGTTAACACAGATAGATAAAATTAGCTTAAAATTTCGTTATCCTGAATTAAATAAAAGAAATAATTGCTACCTTTTCTTACTCGATTTTATAAATTTTATAGGTTATACAAAAAGTTTTTTGGGAAAAATAACGAGGTTGCCATAAAAATCTAAAAAATATTATTACCAATACAAAATTTTTGAGATGTACTTTATTGGTGGTAATTTTTGTTTTTGTTTATATTTAATTCTTTTAGTTCCTATATCTATAGCTTAAGTACTTTTTATTAAGACGTCTTAAAAGAGATCTGCTTGGTTTAGAAGGTGATATAATTTTAAATATAGTTACTTTAAATTCATGTATTCCTATACTGTATATGTTTTATTCCACAGCCTAAACAAAATTTATTTTAATTAAAATGTTAAATGTCTATAAATATTTCACATCTGTAAATTCTTAATGTTCTCCTAGGTATATAAAAAATGTATTTAAATAAGAACTGTATCACATTAATATTACATAAATTATAAGTAGCAATACTAAATAATATGGCCGATGACAATCAGCTGGTTTAAGTGGGGGAGAAAAAGTCAGAGCGCTTATGTGCTATGAGTGTTATGTAGTTCATGTCCGCAAGCGTTTCGTAGCAGTTGCAGCTATGGCGTGTTTAAGTCCGAGTAGGCTCTGTGCTCGTGTTCAAGATAAGTTATTGTGTCAATTTGGACATAAAGTTCGAAAGCAAACCGTATTTGTGAAACTCAAACCTCCAGGACCAACTCCATTGCGGATATTTGGAAGAACATGTCAGGTTAGAGATACAATTTTTTTTAATTGTACATTTTTCCTAATTGCACTTAATTTTATTGGAATTATTTGTAGGGTTTAGAATTTTTTTTCAAAACCGGCATCAAAGATGTATTACATTTATAGATGTTAATTTTTACATAACAATATGACATTTAACCTAAAAGTCAGCTGATCTATATTTTTAGCATTTAAATGTTGTTTAAAATCTGTGTTATAATATGAGTAGCTAAAGCTGTTATGTCCTCAATTAGGCTAAATAAAACGGGTCGGTCATTCATTGGAAATGTTAAAAGTGAAATCTTAGCAAGTCGGCAGATCGTCGGTCGTGGTACAAGTTTGTAGTTTGACAATCGATTTTCTCCATGTTCATAACTTTTACTTTCGGCAAACAAACCTGCTATTGACTGAAACCGCTTGAATAAGCTTCTTATAAGACTAGCTATGATAGTACATAGATGTCTCGTCTGCATTTGACTTTTTTGACAGCATTGTAGTATAATTCAGCAATGAATGAATTTTGAAAATTTAGTATAAAACATTTAAAGATTTTGGACTGCGCTATATGTCCATCGTGAGGTGCGGGTTTTGTGCCGCCGGGGCGTCGTGCTTTCTCGCGCAGCGTGCGAGCATGCAATGTAAAATCTCTACGACTCAAAACTTTCTAAGCAACAATTATTTTTCGCATTAATATTTCATTTGCACCTTCAATAGCTATTGAATTACTATTCGATTTCTTTACGTACAATCATGTTCTCATTTGAGTTGTAGAATTACCGATGGCAAGGAAAATACAGGTCAAAGTTACAGTTAAAAATTTCCTGCTTATTTTCGCTTATTAAACTAATATATATAATATGTTTGTATTTTTTAAAATTAATTGTTCATTCCATATATATTCCATATAAATATCCATACCGTGGAATATACAAAATTTTTGACAGGAGTAATAAAAAAAACCGAACCGTTTAAAAAATTATTAAACTTATCAATGTATTAGTTGCTTTTTGATGATTTTATAATTCGTTATTGATTACAATATAGCATTTAACCATTTATACAATTTAATCTGGATGTACAAGCAATGGCGCAAGTCGTTAGGGGGATGGATGATTATATAGCCATTATAGTCACATTTAATTATAATCAATAATTGATCAATACCCATACGAAATGTAAAATAATGAACGTTATTTGTTTTCTGCGGTGTTATAAAGCAACATCATACGCGGGCCGGCTGTTAGTGAAAGTTTTGAGAGATTCGTTGAATTTTTAATAGCGCCAAAACTGGGTAAGTAACCTGTCGTACCAAGGAGTGTTATAGAGCCTTTCTTCTTTCATACTAGTCTATTTGGCGAACATTGACCTCGTTTGGATTTTATTAAACAAAACCAGACGCCGTGACTTCTGTTGTGATATACGTATCGTCCTTGACTGATTAAGTAAGAATTCTGTAAAATCCTTTATTTACTAACTGGAAAATTTAGGTTATTATGAAGCGCCGATATTTTTATATTAAAATTACTAAGTATGTCGCTGTGTTCAGTATAAATAAGTACAAATTAAATATTATAGTATGTCGTGTACTCCCGGTTGCAATAGTTTATTGTTACGTTTATTTATATTAGAACAACATATGCTAGGAATGACATAGATTAAGACGCTTCATTTAATATAGAATTTTAGGGCATTTGTCTATAATTTCGTTTAGTAATTTAGGTAAACGAATCACTTGAGTGGGCATCGCTGTACGTAACGTCCTGCGTAAATAAAGCTCACTAGAAATGCGGAACACATAACTATTTGTTCAGTCCACATCATTGTATAAGAGTTTGCGGCAATACACACTACGCAGCATATGTTATTTTCGACTTACAACATTTTCTTCAATTCTAAATTACGTGCTAACAATACAAAAGGGCGTAGAAAGCTCGAAAGTACACAGGTTAAAGTATTCCAATATTAACTTATCGTTTTCTGGACCCATTCTTAAACTATTCTATCACAGATTTCCTCGTTTTGAAATCAATTTCTAAATAGTTTTTTTTCGTAACATGTCATCGCATATTCACTGACTTATAATATTTTTATAGCGCAGAACAAATTGCGTAAAATTCTATATGTATAAGATTTATGGGTGTTGGTTAAAGATTGTGACATGTTGATAAAAGGTGATTACCTTTCCAATTACATGTAAAGAATGTTGCGTGTGATCAAATGGAAAGAAATCACAAAGCTTTTTATTACTAAATATAAATGTATTAATGAATAACTGTTCGTTATTGGTGGCTATGTACGTTTCTGTAGTTTCTCATTACATACACGGTCATAAGCCGCTTCGCTTGTCCCATCAAGTTAGTTGTCAAATACATTCTTATATTTAAGTAGCTTCAGGCAGAGGCGGTCACCGCTTACTAGACGTCCTTGCGAACGTTGAATGTTTAGCCTGGTGGAGTTGAGCAAGAACGTTTCGGTCGGCACTTGCAAACAATGAACTCATCACCGGTCACTATAAGATTATTAATTGCAATGGGTTACGCGTGATGGCTCTGCTAGATAAAACCTAGCCCTATCAACTTGAATCATTAGTGGGTTAAAAACTAATTTGTCACTTTTACACGAACTTTATTGCAACAATAAAAAATATCCTTGTTGTTTTATCTTACTTTATCTATTCTGATTTTATGTCTAAAGTTAATGTAATCCATTTTATATCTAAGAATTAGAACAACTGGAATGACGGGACTTGGGATGTTATACATGAAACATTAGAATTGTGATATATTAGAATTAACAATAAAACTAATCTTTTTTGGATTACAGTACATTTGAAAACGGCTACATATTGACGTAACGTTGAATAGATTGTGATATAATTAAAACTTAATCCATATTTTACACAAGCCGAATGAAAGATAACTTTGAACATGGTTTCTTATGGCAGCGAAATAAATTTTCTCCATTTTCGTAATTTGAGCTTTTCCCGATCTTAATAATGCCAAAAAGTTCACGGGCGTACTCATTAAATATATTACAAGTTATAAGTGAAATGTTTTCGGGTTTTGAGACCGTAACGAAGTCAAGTTTTGCAACGCACCGAGAGCAACGCACGCTGCAATTCACTCCTCGTGATTATTGCCACAGATTTATAATTTTATTTATATTAAAAATAATGAAAAAAATTGTGTATATCTGAAGGATTCTATAAGCAGTCTAGAAATTTACAAGTATCTGTTTAATTTGACTGGCGAACAATCTTATTCAGGGTTAAAAAAAAACAAGAATATTGAAATTCCATGGAGCATCCGCCTAAGCGACCTAAACACTCGGCGGTCTTCCAATTCGGTGAAATTGTAGTTTGTAGCGGCCCCTAGAACAGGCTAAGCAGGGACTTATCGAACCTTAAAAAAGGTTTTGGCTAAGCGCACTCAACGCCCTGCCCTCTTACATACACGAAATCTGCAAATGTCATTTCATTAGTAGTACAAGCCGTGTCAAACAAAACGAGTTGAAAAATTAAAATTCCTAGAAATACTGGTACAAAGCAGCTATCAATAAACAAATATTCTGAGTGATATAATTTGCACTAAATATGCATTAATTAAATTGAACATTTATTTTCACTATATTCATATACCTGTCTCAATTTCTAAATGCGAATTTCCGAAAGTTAATCGAAATTTATTCTGATTTTAGAAAGTTGTTTAATTCTATTAATTTAAAATTTGAATTTCTAATATATGAATATAATGGTGCGGTTAAACTTTCATTGATGATTTTTTTAAATATAAAGAATTAAAAATAAATTTTACAAAATTCGGTATTATTAATATAGATTCGTGTGAAATATTATTATAGGAAAAAATGTTACTAGTTGTAAAATTTAAACCAAAGTTATAAGAGAGCTGTTCAGTTTGCTGACACAAATATGTCACTAAACGACAACATTAAAAAAATAATTCAGACACGGGGTATAAAATATAAAGGTAACCTATATTGCTACTATTTAAACGTAATAAATGTAAAACAAATTTCTTATACAAATACGATATAGAAACTGTCGTGAACAATCCTAAACTTCAGAGCACGAGCATTAAATTTTAATGCAATATGCCATTGAATGCTGACCTCTTGATACGGCGTTACGAACTTTGTCCTACTTGCTTTATACGCCGTTATAATACGGTGTCATTATTGTAATTACCATTGAAAACCCAATCGCAAATTGCAAATCCAAATTGTCATAAATCAAAATGTAAGGTGGGTTTCTAACAATTCTTGGAAGCTGAAACGCTCCCCGTGTTATGTACGAGTCCAGTTTGAAAAATAGCGCCAGTCCTTCTCTTCCTGGAATGTCAAAGGTGACTAATAAGAGAATATCCTCCATAGTGCCAGTCCCTTGCATGAGAACCAGACTGAGCCCGGCTGTAAAACAATCAACACCGATTATCGGGCAACGGTCAAGTAACTCGAATTTGCTGCTATTATAAAACACGAAGCGGCTACAAGACCTCAGAAGACTTTATGGCTCTAAAAGCCTCAAAATAGTAGAGGCGGGAACCTATCAGTTTCAATTTTCCAAGAAAATCATCCTTCGATTGGGATCCCTTGCATTGGTGCTGGGGTCACGACCCTCAACAAAGATCATTTTGAAAGGTGAAGAAGAAAATACTGTATGAAAAACATCGATATTGATGACTGTCATTTAAGCGTCGGTACTTCCCGTAACTTTTATATGGATTGAATACGGAAAGATCATTCATAATTAGGTTTTTTTTTTTTAATTTGTCATTTTTCATTGTACGTTGTTATTAACTGTTAAATTTTCGAAATATACGCAAGTATCTTTAAATACTGTTCATCGGGTTTCCGTATCGTTCCTTTGTGTCTTTACAATTTATTATGAGCTTTACAGTTTATAGGCATTGTGATATGGCATGGGTTTTTGCCTGTTACTGACATTTTATGACGGCAGTAAAGGTGATGATTAATTTGAGTGTACTTTACATCAGGATGTTTTACGAAGACCCGGTAGTGATTAAATTCTTTTTCGCCTTAAGGTCAAGTGTAGGTATGTCCGGGACTTGCTTTTGCTTCTCGACCTTTCACTTTTGAAATGTTATTTCCTATATACTCTTTCCCTGAATTACAATTATGGTCAACAGGTAAAGTAGATGCAATATGTACTGATTCATTGCAAAGTTATACTTTATTATTTAGAAGTTCTCATTTACACTTTTTTTCTCCTAGACTACTTTCAAAATATAGCTGGTTCTGATGGACCTCATCCAGCTACATTCCTACCATATTCCTAAAACCGGATAAAAAAAATGTAAAGATTTAATTATGATAATTCGCGCAACGACGGTGGCACTTTCAAGTTTCAACACGTATTATATACAAAAATACTTGATTTTTTAAACCTAACAATCGCTTAACTTTTTGAAAATTTTTCTGCCTAAATATTGATAGATAAAGACAAGCCAACATTTTAATTCTTTTGAAGGTAGATATGTTTTCACGGAACCCCGGTTTCCAATTGTGGTTCAGGGTCCTCTTTTGAAATGCTAACGTAGACCCCTGTCGAATCCCTCTTGTAACTCTTCAAGAAGAATAAAATTTGTATACAGATATTCAACTTCAATACGTTATTATATTTTTCATAGTTAAAATTATAATTCTCATAGCTTATGCTTAACCAATAGATGTATTATACAATACTGTTGGTTAATATTTTATATCGCATGCCAACAAGTAATTCGTTTCTAGTTAAAATCATAACCGTCATTGATCTTTTTCACATGAAATACTTCTGACAAAAAATATCGTACGTAATTTCACTTAACCCCTTGTAACAGATTTTAACGCGTTTATGTCTATTTCAAACAACAACTTGCGGCTACACATTGCTACGCACATTGTAGCAACACTTTTACGAGGCGGTTGACACTTTTAAGTCGTTTGATTTTTATCATTTCAGGTTCCAGAAGCTCAATCATTAATTAACTTTAATGTACGTCATAACTGCCACGGTTTTATAATATATAAAGTAACAGACTTTGTACATCGATAGAGTTTACAATTTAAGATGGTTAGCGTAAAGGGAAAATCTAGCTCATCCAAAAAGTTGTAAGACTAGTTTTTGTAGACATCTTCAAATGTGATTTTTTTTAATTGTCTCAAAATTATTATTGCTATTTTGGGAAGCGACCGTCATAGTTACGTAGGAGTTATGCGAATGTTTAACAAGGATGTTGTATCTAATTTGTATGTAAGCGAGTGGACTGCAGATTATTGGATCCATCGTTGACTGGTTTAGTTATTTTACTTGTTTTAACTCTTTTTTACGCACTTGTACAATCGTACGCTAGGAATTAAAGTAAAAAATTTGCCGACTCCTGTCCACTATAGTGTGGGGATGCGATGTCAGAGATGTGCCGCAACAGGATGTTCAATTAATACACAGATAATTAATGAGCAGGTTACGTGGCGGCGATGACCAGTATGGAACGTGTCAATTGTCGTTCGCTTCTATTTTAAGCGGCGGCATCGATCGGCTGCCGAGCCCGAAACTCTCACTTTCTATCGTGATTTAATTGTTAATGTGCGTCGGCAGACACATGCAATTTTACGTGTGGCAATGTTGTTCATCAATTTACATCACGGATGCTTTTTTGTTTAATATTTAAACGGCACATGTGTTCCTGCCCGTAGTGCATATGCATGAAGGATGCGTGCGCGCATTTAGGGCGTAAAAAGACATTTGCATTACTGGTAATTGATATTCTAGTTCTATTATTGTTAGGTTTGATGCATACTCGTAATAAGCGTTACGCCTTGACTTAGCGTTGAGTAATGCTATATAACAAGCGATAAGTTCAGTTTTTACTATGCTAATTATTTTATTTAAAAAATGTTACTTAAATTTTAATGTACTTAAAACTATAGAAACTTAATCAGATTATTGATTTTATATGAGTTATTCAATAGCAATAACTAATCAATTTTTCTTTAAAAATTGCTCTAGTTTTTCGGGAATCTGTGGGTTATTTATTCAAATATTTTAAAATTTACAATTTTAGCAATTACAAAACAAATCAATCGCACGAATAAGGATTGTAAGAATAACGAAGAAGGCATCAAAAATGATTATGACGTGTGTGAAATCATATGGAAGTAATTATTATTCATGTCACGATTAATTAAGGATGTTGCCAAATATTAGGTTTGAGTTCAATTTCGTGTTTCAATACAATGTGTATTTAAGGCGTGTAGCTAGCCGACAATGTAGTCAGCGGTGATTTAGTGACGTACGTAACAGAATTTTAAAGATTTTTTTAAAGCTTATGTCACTAATTTAGCAAATAATTTAGCAAAGTCATTAATAAGCAAACACATATAGAGCTAATATTAAAAGAATTTTCAGACAGTGAATAAATTATGCGTCTGAAGTAGGCATTCCTGTAAAACGTGTACCAAATTAATAACGAACTATTTGAAAGGCGGCGCATCGAGAGAAGCAGTCCTTTTAGAAATCTATGGAAGAGGCTAGGTCCAGCTATGGGAATCCTGCAGCCGAAATGATGATAATTATTATCTCTGATTTAATTTGCCGATTTAAGCATTTTCACATGTTAAATATAAAACCCAAATTTCTAAATTCTGCTTTTCTATAACTGCTAATGACGTACTTCTTTAAATAGAGATGTGTTAAATTTTTGTACTTCATCCCGTAGTACAAACTTTTTTTTCTCGCTCACTCAGGCACATTACAATGGGAATGGTCTACAGGCTTTTGACAACCATTGGTGCTATTTTCTCTCGGGATCCCGTGCTCCCAGTTTTCATGTATCCCACAAATTTAAGTGTTGATAATCTCTAATAATTAATAATAATAAGCCTGAACATATTTCAATTTATTACATTTCTTAACAGTGAGGTTTTTATTGCATGTCCTAATGGATTATTATTTTGATCAAACACTTTTTTCCTTCAGAATGATTTTGAGTATGGACTGCTTAGTTATTAGCAGGGAAGGTCGTGCGTTCAAATCACGAACAGAGCACACGAAATTGTAACGCTACAGCTGTGAACTTAGGATCCTGCTCGATGGATTATAATCTATAATCTGTAATATAATATATCAATGGAGGCCTATAGCCTGATTACTAAAATCTTGATAAAACACCCTATTTATAATTTGATAATAGCTACCGATGATTTTGCATATGAATGCGGCTCGAGCGTCAGCACATACCGAGATCTCGTTACAAGGACCTTTTTATCCAGTCACTATGTGGAATATCTACTTAAGCAATATAAGAGCTTGTCGACTTTCCGAGATTGGGTTCTTAAAGGAGCCCCCAAGGTAAGTTACTATGCCTTAAGCGCTCTGCAGCCTCAAATTCGGTAACGCTGTAAATACCGACAATTTATTAAAGGCACAAAGAACAAAAACTTTTTTGTGTAATAACTGTGTTAGATATTGAAAAGTTGAAAAATATTCTTCCTGTCAGGCAAATAATATTTATAAGTGTAGTAAAGCTCACAGTACATTACGTCGTCGACCTTTATGTCGCCTAAAGTGCAACGGTTTTCAGTTCGTTTGTCTAGGCTGGAGGTCGCCGGTCGACCGATCACTTTTTGCAATTAACATTGACTATTGCATTAGTTCTAGTCTCTAACTTGTTCCTGTGCTTTACGTTTTCATAGCGTCGTCGAGTTAGTTTTTATATGTAATATTTAATGTCAAGGAGAACTTTAAAATTCGTGTAGAATTAGCTCGCGCGCAATCGCGAAGGCACCTGCACGTAGATTTAGAACTGCCAACGATCGCTTAGTTCTTAAAACGAGCATCCATCTATTACTTGGCCTACAAAACAATCACACCTCGCACATTCAGACGCCGCGTCGTCCTAAAACCGTGGCATACGGATGCGTCTCCGATCGATGCGACGACCTTAAGACAGGCATCATACAAAACGATTCACAGCCGTACGAAAACCATCCGGCCTCGTTGGAATCAAGGGCATCTTGTATATCACGAGGGGTCACCAACCCCAGAAAGAAGCGTTGGATTTTCTTCCGCCATTTCTCCCGGCGCTAATGCTTTCCGAAGTAGTAATAACATTAGTCAAGTAATAAGAACTGACCAAGTCGAAGTTCGGCCGTCTCAGCCGCCTTTGAGTCTAGGGTATTATCAACGAGTGACAGCCCATGCAGAGGTACCCTCGTGGGGGCCCTTGAGTCTAATCCGTCCATGGAGCATCTGCTAAAGCGATCACGGAACTCAGCGGACTCTTAATCCGGTGAAATTGTTGTATGTAGCAGCTCGAGTCGAGACTTCCCATCGAGCCCTCAAGCTTTGCGACCTTGAATTTACAAATGCCACTTGGGTAGCAGTGCAAGTTAGGTAAGAAAAAACCGCCGCGGGAACAGGACAGTCGGATCATCCTGAATCCATAGCCAAAGTATTGTTATGGAGTTTTGAGGAAAGCTTGATATAACTTCCGACGTCTTGGTCTCTGGACTGTTCCCAGTCCTTAGTGATAACAGTGGTGCACTAAAATATTTATCTTATTTATTGCTTTTTTACTTGTATTGTGACATTATTAATTTGGAAGCTTGTATAAAGTCTACCATATTCTTTTCTGATCTGTTCATCTCGTTTATCTTTTTAGATAGCTAAACTTTTCCTTTTATAAAAATGCAACAAAAAAACGTAACAAGATTAGCGGAAATAGCGACAGTTTTAGTACAGATCTCTTAACTTTGATGATAATAGTCGAGTTTTATAATACTATTACGTACTAACTATGCACTGATCGTAATGCTATATTAGTCAATTCTTATTTTAAAATAAAAATGTTAATCGACTTTTATATTGAATTGACTAGCAATTTTTTGCTGCGACATGTTATAAATGATTACCACATACGCACTGCAGTAAAATTTAATGTTAAGTATGTGCGCTTACCCAACTCAAAATCAATTTACTCTTCAGTGTCAATCGACATTCCTTAAGGTCAATAAACTCTTAACCGATTACGATTTTTAACCACATAAGAAAATAACATTATAAAGCCAATAATTTCACGTTGTCTAAAAACTAAACATATATTCAATGCTGAATTTTTAACTTTCGTATTTATTAATTCATTCCTACCAAAGTTAAATGAAAACAATTTCAATTTTTCGGTCCTCAGTATAAAAACAATTCGCCAATAAATACCCCATTGAAATAAAGCTGACTCGTTTAAATATCGACTATCAACCGCGTGTAATAATAGGTTTGAACACGAAATTGTTTTTCTTCGAAGACGGCAAGAACACCCCTTGTATAATTTAGCTCGCCTTGTACGTATTTAAGCACATACGTGCGATGCCCGTGCGTTTTGCAACGTGAGGGCCCCATCAGGTGGCTGCACTCGTGCAGTTGCATAAAACCAATTGCGACACGCGGATCGCGGTCACTGCCGAACCGCCATGCCGCTAAGGGCAATCGGCCCTTCCCTGCTATGTACAATCTGGACCACTGAATCACATAATTTGTCACGTTTATGATATTTTAAAGAGTCTTTGATGGTAAGGCGGCACGCCTTTTTGCGTCACGGCTTTTTCTTTGTTTTTAAATCTAAAACTAAAGTATATTATTAAACTGATCGTAATATAGTATTCAAGAGATTTTGTTAGATCGATATGCGTGGAAATTGTTTTGTTGATTCATTAGCAGGGTTCATATTATAATGAATTTGATTTAAATAGAGCAACTATTGAGTTACTGGCCTGTTCTGGCTCTTCTCGGCATATAACCATCTTGAGCCGGTGGTAGCCTAGTCGTTATAATGTTAAAATATTTGACGATTCAAAATTGTGTGTAAATGTAAATAAATATGCCTACTTGACTGAGTGGTATACAATGCTTAAAGGTAAATAAATAGATTTGACTTGATTATGAATGGTTATTACATCAACAGGACGTTTGTAAAACTAGGTAAGTTAAACGCGCTTGGCCAAAACAAGTTTGTGATTTTGATATTCCTTTAATTAAATACGACTCAGTTAAAATGAATGCCGTTTAGTTTATTTGGTAAAGTTTTAAAAAATAAAATAAGCGTAACACTTGTAACTCGCGTAGATAATTAATCTTCATTTAATTAAAACTAAAAAGATTATATATAACGTTTTAAGGTTTTTCAAAACTGTAAATGCGGTCATGCCGCGCCTTGGCTTAATTCGGATCAATCGCTGCCGTAATTTAGCCGGAAGCACTATGGCATACTTCTGATTACACGTGATTTAAATATTAGTTCAAATATGTCCCACGCGCTTGCATAAATTTTATTAATAAACAAATATCGTTGATATCTACGTGTACACTTAAAGTTGATAGTAAAGTCCTTGAAGAATAGTGGATGTGCTTAATGACTTTAATAGTTACAAATCCGCTCTAATGTTTATCGTTGCACATCGCAATAGAGTACAATTGAAATGCAACACTGTGTACCGATGTTTGTAAGAGAGTTTTTATGCCTATAATTTATATAAAGAAAATATACCCCGTAAGTCTTTGTCGTCTAAAACATACAATTCATGTTAAAGGTTCAGATGGATTGCGATAGACAGCACTTATAGCGAGGGAGACATTCGAACGATTAAACTGGTCTTAATACGTATACCTTTATGTTGATGCAATTCGATTTTATTTCAATTTCTGTGTCAGAATTGTCACTGACCAACTTGAATAGTAAGTTTGGTGTGTGCAATGATCTCCGTTGTGACCTAATGATTACTGATAATGGTAAATTACACCTATTACAATGAAGATTTTTTTTTAAATATTTGTATTTGAAATAAATGTGAATTGACTATGAAACTTCTTTTCTCAGGCAGCTGAACATGCTTTGTAAAATTGAGTTACAAAAAAGTAGCTAAAATCGATGTCTATTTTCAGGTTCTTTTAATCTTTTTCTTCTCATTCTCCCTGCTTTGTGTGAGATAGGGACGTTACAAGTTCGGGTAATATTTTTTTTTGATTTGATTATTGAATAAAGGGTCTTTAAGCCGTGCTTTGAAACGAAGTTAGAGATAATAAATCATAAAAATGTATTTATGTTAATAATAAAAATTATGTGTTGTTTCAGCGTGTGACGACATGTGGGCCGGCATGCGGATCTGCTGGAATCGGACCGACAGCTGCCGGTGCGGTTCGTCGTCTAGCTTCAAGTCTGCAAAGCACCAGCACGGGCTCCCTTCCCGACTACGGCACACAGATCGTTGACCCTTACCGCTTACTGGAAGACGATCTTAATGGCATCTATGAAGACATTCGATTGGTGAATAATATATTTTTATTACAAAAACTGGGACAGTTTGAGTTATTTTTGTATTAAAAACTAGCTGTCCTGTCCTATTTTTTTACAACGCGAACCTAAGGATACTGTTGTATATATTTTGTATTATTTCAACTATTTGCGGGTTCAAGGTTGCAGGGCGTAGAGGACGCCTAACCTAAAACCTTCTCAAAGATAGCTCTATCTCGAGAGCTTCCGAGGCAGCGGAAAATATTTCATATAATATTTTAGCTTAACGATACTATTTTGTGAGAGCTCTGTTTGATTCAAACTTCGTTCTTCTGACAATCTACACATGATGTATATAAATGATATGTGGATTATCTTGAGTGGGTAATAAATTCAATAAATAAATTTTGCCTGTCGCAATCAAACAAAGCAAGACCAACAAATGAATAAAACATCATATTTCGTACATTTTTCAGGTCTTTATTTATAAAGTGATAAACCACATGTAATCCTAACACGGCTTTTTTATTTTGATTTTCGTCAAATGTTAGATGGCTAAGGAGACGTGGTAAATATTTCATATTTGCGCTAAGTCTCTTCAGACGAATAATGGCACTTCTCAGTAGCTTTATAATTTCGCAAGTCACGGTACCTGTAAACCAGAACAAAAGATTACTTACTTTTTAAGTTTACCTTAAGCTTTTTGGAGAGATACATAGCGTGATAAATGAAAAATGCATTGATACATACTCGCATTCTATCTGTCCAAACATAACATATGCTACTTATATATTCACAAAATATATTTAGATTTCCACATATATAATGGCTACTGTATGTATTGGGACTGGAACTAAAAGGCTTAGGTGTTATTTGGTGGAAATATTTCTTTGGCCGAATAGAGATCAGATATGCACGTATTTTACAAAATTCTACCAGCAAATTGGTTGAGTGGGCGTTCATTAAGTTATAGCGGGTAGTAGACAGCTACTTTTAAGCCGTTGCTAATAACTAAGACACCTCCCCAAATTTAAAATGATTCTAAATCCTTTTTTATCACGTATCCAATTGTCTGTAGTTTGGGTCGTTTTGTCTATATTACCTCTTTTTTCCGGTGCGAAGGCCGACACTTCAATTATGTAGCGTTTATTTTGTCCCAGTTTTTTATTTTCGTTGAGTGGGAAATGAGTCGCCGCCATGACCTAGTTCAACGGTTTCGTAGTTTATTTTATTTCATATTTGTCTTCAAAGTATACAAAATTGTTATCTTAACTGATAATAATTTTTTCATTAAACTTTACACTGATAATATCGGATCTCGCCTTGTTTAATTGTTAGTATTTTATTACTTACTTTGTAGCAGGAAAGCAGTTCTAGAATTTAGAACTTTCGCATATTGAAATTTGTATTTTTAAATGTCAATAATAAAAATATTGACATTAACCAGAAGAACACTAACTAGCAACGCATAGATTTTTCAAATAGGAAATTCTGAATAGCTATCTCAGGACATATCCTCTCTTTTTCACATTACTGCTTGGCGGCAGGGATACAAATTGCAGTTGTATTTACTCAGACCTGCAACTAAGTGCTACAGAAACCGTGGTACAGCGCCTTAGGAAAATGCGGCGAGGCGGGGGTTGAGGAAAAAAGAGAACGAACGCCGCCGCCGCAAGTGTTGACGGCGGACTGGCGGAACGAAGCAGCCGATACTCTCTAAAAAATCTCTTAATTTTTCTTATATTTAATCAATATAAGCAAACTTTTAAAAACTGGTATTTTTTCCTTTTTAAAGGACCTTTCTTACTTATTCTTGATTTATGTTGTTGTTGTTAGCCCGAGGGCTTTTACAGCTTCATCGGAGATGAGTTCACGGAGCGGAAGGGTCCTCGAACTTATTGAGAATCTTTCTAATACCTTAACACTAGTATGAAAAAAAAATTACCTGAATTAGTCTGAATTATATGATTTATTTTTATTTACATAGAGTTTTTTTTAAATATTATAACTGCAATAGTTAATTCCCTGTCCTTGTCAATATGGAGTCATAAACGGTGATTGGTGTTACAGCAACGATTAATTAAACCTAAGTGGCAATTAGTGCTCAAGGCACAGGACGGTGTCGGTGATAAATACTGTAAATAATTGAATACCTGGGCACAAATGTTCTTTAATATTATTTCAATCCAATCGTAAAAAGGTGTTTTAGAGTGTGTAGGTCATTGTAGTGTCCATTGATCTACAAGTATGTCAAAGACACAACGTGATAGCACGCAAGTGGGCGTTCCTTGTGCAATTCGCGCATCGCGATTGTTCGCTGCGATCTTATTGTCAGCGTCGTCGTCGAATTTCGATTTATTTTTCTTCGTTCTATGGATCCAAAACTTACCAAAGTAATACGAAAGACGTAATTTAATTTTTTACCACTAATGATATATTTTATTAAAGTCCATTTTTCCTAGAAAATTACACTTAAACAAGACTCTATTGTAGCAACAATGTTTACTACATTGCGTGTTGTAATATTAAAAAGGATGTATTTTACAAATTAATTACATTGTTGTCGATGAAAAAATCTCCATTCTTAATGTTTATAAGGAAATCAATTCTACACGTATGTTTATTTTCCTTTAATTCTTTAAATTCATACTTGTGACACGGACATTTATGACTTTTTTATGGCAGTACATAAAGTAAGGGATGTGAGCAACTGAGGTTTATCGCAATAATATACAAATAATTTACTAATTTTCCATAGGAAAAGTTTAATTTTTTTGTACATTTATTGTTTTAATTAATTAAACATTCTTAATGAAATACAATTTTACATTTTATGGAATTTTTATGAAAGGTTATTTACATATTATTCGGTGGGCTTCTTTAGGCAGAAAAGAAGAAGGTTTCATACAATTTGCATTATTTTACAAAGCTGTCTTCATAAATGTCGGGGTAATATTTTTAGTTGTAAAATGATATTTGGAATATACATTAGCAGACGCAAACACGGGTCTCCAGCCGTACCGTAGCCGCGTTTACGCTCGTGGCGACTCGTTCGCCTACTTTCTTGTTTGGAAAACTCGTCTAAAACTAGGCCCATACGTGAACACCGTGCTTCTCATTTCTAAACGCTGGTTTCCTCGACGTTGCTGTGGTTACTAACCATCAGGAACGGTAGTTACACATAGCTTTGAAAGTCCAACTTTCTTTAGCCTGTTTGTCCATGTGTTATACTCTTGTTTTTTTTTTACATAATTTCTCCTATGGTTTTCTAAAATGGTTTGTCGCAGTCGTCTTGGTGACCTAAATTATTGTTTCTGTGTTTTTGTCTTTGTGTTATTGTCAATAATTTTATAGTATATTATAATTACGTATTACATCGATATAAAAATTATCATAATTTTAACTTAACAATTGGTGCATTTTTGGTGTTGTTTGCGTGTATAAATTGATAGCTTTACCGTATTTAAAGTGGCATAACACTCAGTACAGTCAGTAAGCTTTGCTTGTGTTTTTGAATTACTTATTTCACTGAATTAGGAGGTGGCCAAGGTCTTTTATCACGCAAGAGAATGTTTTCTAACCCGTGGTTCGCGTACCGCGTTATCCCAATGGAATTAGGTGAAAATTACATTAGTACTGACACGACAATCACGTAATAAAATTATAATTAACAAGTAATAAAATTTTAAAAAATAATGTAATTATTTTTTTTATCTATATAAAAGGATTCCAATAAAAAGACTTTAGACCAGAAGAATCTGGAGACTATTGAGCAAGCAAAATTAAGAATATCTATTTCCTTACATTAGTCATTAAAGGATGAGGGAACGAAAAAAGTTTGGGAACTACTGGTTTTGTCGAATGCTCCACGGCGTGACTTAGTCCGTCATTTGAATCGCGAGAATGTTAGTATTCCCACTCAAGTGTGCTCGTAAGGACCGAGGCTCGGCTGTGTTGTTGCTATTACCGTACTATAGAAGAGAACTTCTAAAGCTATCTAATAGCTAATACTTTGGAAAGTGTTAGCTCTAGAAGTGGCCGAAAAAACTCTGGCAGCTCTAGTCACGACTTCATAACGTTTATTGTATGCAGCGGATGTCCGTCTTGTCTCGAATCAATGGTATTTGTAATTGTGTCTACTGTTACTGGTATAGATCTACCGAAGAAGAGCAACGTATAAATTACAGAATACACGTGCAACGGTAGTAAATAGCAGCAGTTACCTTGTTAATGAAGGAAGTCATAGTAAAGCGCTACATAAAAATATCCATTGCAATGGTTAAATGGATAATGTCATTCAACTAACGTAACTAAGACTTGTATAATTTAGTCTCCTTACGCATTTTGATTGCATGCGTTACGTTAATGCATATTAATTCATTTAAAGTAACGTACCTAAAGCTTGGCACAAGTATCATACATTTATTATCACCCTTTGATTATAGTTTTACCGAAACCACTATACCACGCCTTAGCTAGAGGCGTTCCGAGAAGAGGCGAGTATCGGCAGGCCTGTTCCGTCATTCTGCTCTCAATGCTCGCAGTAGCGACGCCCATGCTTTTTTTATCCTCGCTTCCTACCGCGCCATGCTTTTTTAAGGTCCGGTACAGCGGTTTCGGTAACACTATGGTATACACCCGGAAATTAAAGGTTTTAAAATGTGACGAAATTCGGACCTATTACTATTTATAAAAATAATAGTAGTAGGTTCGAATCTCGTCAAGAAGTACACGAGTTTTCCAATCCCTTCTCGATAAATAAAACAAAAGAGTCAATAATTAAATTTACACGGTTGTTTGTTAAATTCTTGAACACTGATAAAATTACGATTTTTACGAATTATTTACGATCGTTAGAGAATATGGAATAAGAATTTCCCATCACGCAACTTGTTTTCTTAACATACCATTCACTGTTCAGGATGCACGCTTCTGGAGCGAGTTGCCTCTGTCCCTAAGACAGGCTATATCTCTGCCAGTTCTCAAAAGGCTTCTCCTTTTAGTATTTTATGCACTACTTTAAAAGATATATATATATATACATATATACATATATATATATATATATTTATACATTTGCTTATCACTGATTATATCATTAAATTTAAATGTGGCCTGTTCTCGTAATATTTTGCCACAAACTAGCTAAATACTACGCCTTCTATATCGTGTAGCCGCAGTTAGTCATTGCTGTATACAAATTTTATCGATTAATATAACAGTTTATATTTTATTTGATATATATCAAGTGAATAATTTTTTCAACAAAGTTAAATATTAACATTAAATTTTAGGTGCTGTAAAATAAAAAAATCACTACATATTTTTCTCCAACCTATCTTAAATACTACTAAAGTGTATGCCTAATTCCTAAAAATTTTGTTTAACCAGAAAATAGTACAACAGTTAAAAATTTAATTTTTTTCAACATTTCAATCACGCAAATTGCCTACTGCAGAAGAGTTTTGTTCAGCTAATTACCTGAGTATTTATGATTCTAATCAGTAAACAATAGTCATTTTATGTTTAAATTAGTAAAACGTAGATTTTGTCACGTTGTCCTGGCACAGGCACTGGATTAGTTAATTGCACCTAAGTCGAAGGTTCAGCCTTCTACACGTACTTTGTTACAGCAGGACAAGTGAAATATTTTTTTCATTAAATTAACTTGCAGTAAATGTTCAAAAGTACGCCCATTTCAAGCTATGCACAGTCTACGTATTTTATAAAATAGCTATTTAGTCTTTCAAATGCATCATCTCTTTTTTAATTTGTGTTTGGGTTTGATTAAAATTAATAAATAAATGCTTGTGTTGTATGATTTAATTATATGACAGAAATGAACCTAAAAATGATTTGTTACTTTGGCTTATTACGGAAATCATTTGTGTGTGAAAAATTCCGTAATGCACAGGTTCGTGTATGAGATAGATATGATACGATGAACTACATCTGCATGGGCGCAAATAGACTACGAAAATAGATTTATTTTTAATTTATCTAATAGTAAATTGATCGTAGCCGCTTCTATAGTATTTAGGTATTGACCTAGAGTTATTTTTTGCTAATAAATGCATCTCTGTATTATATTTCAGTATAAGATGCGCCGACGGAAGCATAAAGTAGATGAACCTCCGGTAAAGTGTTGAAATGTCATACTTATTAGAGCAGAAACGATATCTGCAGCGAGCGAATTAAATCGTCGTTCGCCAGACAAGTTGTTTCCATGAAATAAAAGATCATCACCAATAATGATTATAAAATGATGTGTACGGACGTGATCCTAATTGCAACTATGATCTTTATTAAACGAAGCACATCATGTAATAGCCATTTTTATGCAAAGGTTATATTAGTCCAGAAGACCACTTTCGTACTTTTGCTGGTTCCGTTTAACTGCCTGCCGATATATGTAAAAGATATAAAATACTTTTATTCAGCGTAGGAACTTTTAACAGAACTCTTATTGATCGTCAACTTATCATTATTTATTTTTTAACCTCTTTTTCTTGACGACTCTACTTCTCAAAGTGTTATAGTTATGGAATGGAAGCAGGAAGAGAATCCATTTTTATTACAAATGTTAATATCCCTATAACTCGCCAAAATATTTATAAAGATTACATCTAATTAAGGAAATTTGCATATATTGATCGATGAAGTCAAGATATATATAGTCGAATGCAAGTAAATTTTTGTGGAGGCCAACCTAAGCCCTCGTTAAGTCTCCGGTGCTCTGGTGGTGGTGCACCTGGACCTCTTTGGGAACTAATGTATTTAGTTTAACTTTAAGTTCACTTAGGTAATGATCATTGGTAAAAGAACAGAGCCTTTAAATGTCCATAAACGATACACCATGTAATAAAATCTTGTTGTCCTATCCGCGTGTCGCATTAGATAAAAAGGTACTTCACTCTGATTATCACGGAATAAATTATTGACAGGTTAATGTGTTGCTAACCATGCCTACTTAGATTATTTCAAGAAGTCATGAAAATTCTATTTGATTCGCTACAGCTCCCTTAAAAGATTTTTCAATAATATTATTATGTTGATGAAAAATGTAATTTTATTAGCCGAGATCGCCATAACCTTAAACCTAATATTGAAATCGTTATTTACCCATGCATTCCATTATTCGGAAAACCCAATAACGCGAATTGTTACTAGTAAAGATATCGAATACACATTTCGAATACAAATTACAACGACGATATGCATATTATTAAAACTTCTATCGAGTGACCACAACAAATTACGTTTACACCTTTAATGTATTTTATAGAAACGATCGACGATATTTATTGTTTTCTAAAAGGGGAATAGAACGAATATCATACAGCAATGAAGTTATTTATGTCTCTTATAGAGGATTTGTTTGTTTTATTTAATTACATTATGAAGAGATGTTATGTTAGTATGTTTACACGAATGCTTACAAAATAAAAATTGCGAAATTACAGTTGTAACATTTATTTAATTAAGACAGTAGCCATTTTCAAAATACTAAGTACACCACTCGTTAGATGTGTTTTTAACTACAATATTTGGCATAAAACTTTAAACATATTCCTCGATAGCTCATAAAATCAGAATAACCTTTTATAATTATAATAGTATTTTAACACTAGTCTTTGTATGTTCGTCCTTGACTTTAAATATAATCACCATTTTAAATTAATTTTTTGTTACATTTCAACTAAGGTACATTCAAATAGAGTTATGAAAATGTTGCGCACGTCTATTATAAATATAAATGCTAATGAATAGGGGTACATTAATCATCATTAGGAGAATGTAAGAGTTTATTATTGACATATATTAGTAAAAGTTCTAGAGAGATTACTATGCAAATTTCTGTAAAGCATTAAAATAACCTTTCACATCATAGTTTTCGTGAAATGTCACTCATTTTTAAATTTATTTATAAATTGTGATAAAAAGCGCATAGAGCTCCCTCAAAGATATTTATTGGGAGCATTTTATAGTAACTATATTTGCCACGATTGGCAGGCGGGTTGGCGGTCCCAGTGTGGTATTATGATACACAGAAAACGCTGTTGCTCATCCTCTGGAAACTTGTTTTGTCTGCAGTGTCATTATTTGATCTTTCGTTGTTATAGTTTCAGCCCGTAGACATTATTTACCTAATTATTTTTAAAAACCTTTTGGCAAAAAGATATATTTTTTTATTTGCATAGCATATTTTGATATCTCTGTACTAAATATATCTTTGAATATCTTCTGTTTCGCTCATATTATAATAAAATATATTACGAATTAAATGTTTTTGCGCATTTTAATAATGAAATAGGTAGTTTATCGTACAAATGACTAAAAATTTCAACGTCCATATAAGGAATAAACATTGAAGAATGGAATTCTTACCTCATAAAATATTGAGAAAGTTGTAGCCTGCGGACATTTTCCAATTTCAAACAAACGGTAGCAACCCATCGATCATTTAGTCTAGCATTACAAAAGAGTGTTCATAACCTTCTAATCTAATTTTCAAACAAATGTGACGCTGTCCTTTCGACGACCGCTAATCAACAGGTTGCGTATTGGCTCGACTGTTGAAATACGACATTGACTATTCTGTCCTAACAGAAATTTACACATTTTTGTTGGCATATTCTAATTTTATGAGATTCAAACGTATCACGTAACACTCTGCCCCCAAAAATGACAATTTTGCTGCACCTTTTTTTTAATAAAATACATGTTTAGATTTCCTTAATATAGTTTTACACATGTTCTCTATTTTTATACTTTATTAGCATTTTAAATATCTGGCATTAATTTTGTTGCAAATCGCATAGATTAAATAAACTTAGTAACTTCAAAACTAAGCTTTGTACATTAAAGTTTGCGACAACATTATTCGTATTTATTAATGAACCATCCTTATTATCGGCGGGCAGTCATTATTGCACAAGCGTTTGCTGGCTACAGTTAGGTATCGGCCTTGAGTTGCGCAATTACTCTTTGTAGGATGTAACAGTATTATTCTACGCATCCTTATTCTCTAATAATCAGCTTCCCATTTGCGTATTGAAAGTTAATTTGGATGTGATAATTTCGTTGATGGGTAAACTTTTTATACAAAAATCGTAATCAAGGCTCATGGTCCCTGTAATTCTTTACTTGTAAGGTTTAGTTGATTATTTCATTTACAACTATGGCACTCTGTCACTAAATAGCCATATATACATCCATATATCTAGAGAGAGAGTAAGTCAAATTTTCACAATTTTCAGTGATGAATGGTAGAAGCGCTCCTATGCAATATCTCGTTCTATTTTTATTTTATTTACCGTTTTAAAGTATTAAACGCAGTATAATAAATGAATAAAATTATAATTTCACGCTGTTTATTCGAGGAAGAGAGAGAATAAAAAAATGTATTTAAATGAGTAACCTAAAAATATCGCAGTAACTTAACTTTGCATAAAACTTTATTTTATAAAGCTATTTATGACTATATTAATATTTATGATATTAATACAATTTTTCAATATGGAAGTGTTTCTTATTTTGAAAGTTTCTGCTTTTGATTATAACGTGCGGTGAAATACGTAATATATTAGTGATAAATGATCCTATAATTAGCTTTACATTATTAAAGCTGTAGATAATATAGCTTAGAGAGTGCTTAGCAATTATTAACGTTTTTTTTTTTAAATACAAAATATACTGTTTGGATGCGTCGTAATAAATCAAGTTAAAATAGTGTTCATGTTACGATCTTGTATTCATAAGGTACAAATAATTGCTCCCGGGAAATATGGTCTCCGGGAAACGTACTATCAGATAGGCAATTCTAAAGTATCTTTTTAATGATCTCGATGTTTTTTTATGAACTTACTGAAAAGTTCATTATTTGTGTAGTATTTTTGACAAGATAAAGTTATAAGTTCCGCAAATGTGCTTTTTGGATAAAATACAGACACTAGTTTATGTGTCTGTAACACTTGTTTTGGCGAACTAATTTTGTGTGTTTGTTGTTTAATGAAGAAATAAGATGTGTCAAATTATTACACCGTGTATATTCCACGGGTGTCATCTCTTAGATAAACCAGAAAAAACTTATGCGTACAACTGGTAAAATTGTAGTTGTAATTGGATCTTAGTATTTATTTTTTGTTATTGTTTTTATTTTTTATACACTAATAAAGACATTTTAAAAATAAATTTATGTTTAATACACTTTTAATGTAAGTTTTGTTTATTTTAGAATAATTTTTTGACCGGTAAAAATAAGATTATGTTTAACGTTGGATAATTAAAGCATATATTATGTTGCAAGGTGATTCACGTCTGTTCTTACCACAATCATCTGCGAACAATAAAATTACTTCCCGCCTAAATCATATTCATTTTAAGAAAATATGCCACGATTCACATTGTCAGTCTTGCGACAAACTTGCATCCGTGTTTAGTGAGCGTTACAAAATGTTGATTGCTTTGAAGTAAAATCACTCAGAGCACTATTATTTCTAAATTAAATGTTACGGAATTTGCAAGGTCGGCTTGTGTGAAAAAAGTTTTTTGCTTACTTCAACCTTCCCACTGTATTTGTTTAGCTAGTGTATGGTAAGATACTAATAATAATTTTTGTTTTCATTCTTTGATTAATATTTTGGAGGTGTCCTCATATATATTAAACAATATTAAAAGTGCAGTAAGAGGATACTAAAATACAAAAATTTCACTAATATTAACAATTATCAGATTAAAATAACGATAAGGTTACGATGGTATAGTTGTCTCAAATTTTTTTTTATGAAATTTTAATAAAGAGGTCTAATTTAATAATTCTTTTCTGACCTAGTGGTTAAGTTGTAGATATAATTTTTTTTATTATTAATTTCCTTATATAAGAAACACTTTACACCAAAACTTCGGGCAGATGGTGTAGGATTTATAAGCTTTGCACTTCTTGTTATATATATATATATTTATATATATATATATATATATATATATATATATATATATTATAAATAAAGGGCTATGTTTCTAATAAAAATTGTTTAAATATTATGACGCCAATTGGACTTTATTTCTTTTGACCTACAGGAGCTGGAACGGAACACGAACCAAGCGGAACTGAACACCATAGCTACATACTACTTCGACGGGCAGGGTAAAGCTCTCAGGCCTATGGTCGCTATATTAATGGCGCGAGCTGTCAATTATCACGTCTATGGCGAAAACAGGTTGGTTCAACTTCATTATCTATTTTATACATCTTAACAATCGCAAATGTATTTGAGTGTTGTTTAATTAAAGTTTTTGTGCGAGTTATAAATTATTATGCAACATACACTCGTTCGTACACACATATATACGTATGTTCACACCATACAATGCCACCAAACGCTTTTTCTTTACACAGTTACTTTTTTGGTATATTACTTTTGAAATCTGTAATTACTACCTAAATTCAATTGTTTGTATTTTAAACCTAGATTTAGATTACAGCTACAAAGACCGTGGCTTTTGAAATACAGTAGAGACAAAGATCAAATTCATTTATTCAACATTGTAACCTTTTACAGAACTCTTATTGGTCGGCAACTTCTTATCTTTTTATTTATTCAATCTTTTTTTTTTACTCTAATCTGTTTCGCAAGTTGTTATAGTGATATAAATGTTATTTTTAAACTAAAAATTAGTAGTTTTTTAAACTAATTTATTGAATATTACAAAAATAAATCAGACGACGCACATAGGGTCATTACATATATATATATATACGTTGTCGCAAACGATGATATCTTCTAGAAAACTATTGAAAAGACTTTGTTAAAATGAAAAAATAAAAAGTGGGCATCAAGTGGCAAAGCGGGGTTCCAAATTTGTGTTTATATACATTATAAGTTAATAATTTAATTTATACATAAGTTAATAAAAATTAATTAACCAGATGATATTATAATACATAAACTACACTCTTAAAAATCCTAGTGTCAAGTAGGAAAGTTTTAGCCATACTTTTTCATTTTTTTTTTTTTATAAAAGGGGGATGAAGGTATTTTTATGTCTACATCAAAACCATTATTATTATCTTTTATATCATGCATAAAACATTTAAATCACATAGAAAATATAGTGCTATGATAACAACAATCTCGGTCATTAACACTCGTTCAATATACAATTCCAAATCGATTAAACAGTATCTTAAATACTGTTTAATGTTTTTTTTGGTTGCACAGATCATATTTACGTTATCATAACCACATTTATCCATGTAATTATAACCACATCGTTTATTTATATCTACGACTTATTAAATTGAATATTATACAGGTAATTTATTTTAGGCGTAAAATTTTACCAATTACCAATTACCAGTATTATACTGAAGAATTGCTCATACTTTTTAATTTGTCTATAAACAAAACTTCTTTGTTAATTATAAAAGTATTAAAACGACGGAATCCATTACGCAGCCGTACTATAAACCAAGGTCGTTCGCAACACAACATTCATTGAACCCATTGCACAATTTCAAATCCGTGCTTTCGGTTTGCATTCGCTCATCCAAGAGCCATAGTTCAATGTCTGTCAGGCAGGCCTTGAATGAAGCGAAGTGTTTTGACTGCTTTTGCACTCACACGCCGCTCCTTTTACGTCTACAAAAATAGTAAATATATTACACAACTACGAGATTAGATAACGTTTTTTATTAAAAACCAAAAATGGTTATGACAACTTTTTTACTTGACATTATCTTTTTTACTTTCCATTTTATTTTTTCTTTCCATTGTGTTTTTTTCTTTCCATTGTGTTATTTACTTTCCATTGTATGTACTATACAATGTATAAATTCAAGTGCATCTGATTTTTTTTTTCTTTTTGTTACATAAGTAGTGATTAAAAATTAATTTTTCCCTAACAACAACAACATTGTAACAGACATTCACACAATTAGCTATTGAAAACGGTTGAGGAAAACTGCAGTAGAATTTGTGAAGACTATCTGAAGCAGACGTCTTATTGTCTATTTCATGAATGCGTTCACGTTCATTCGCTTAGCACGTACTGATCTAAACATGGTTCGAATATATAAGTTGAAAGATGCTTATTATGTGTATTGTTTCTTTTTTAATAAATAAGCTACTTGCGTATTGACTGCATTGCTGATTCGTTACTAACCACAAGTTTTACGTTATGGAATTTTAAATAAAAAGATTTTTTTCTCTATTTCCAATCTGATGATTTTTTTTAAATATATATTGTCATATTTAATTATGATAAAAAAATTGTTAAATAACTCGTTATAACTTCATTAACATCGCATTTTTTTTGCAGTATTGCAATATTTTAGCATTTACACCGAAAATTGCATCCATATAAGTTCATTAAAAATAATATCTACATAGCTATCGCAAGTATGCTTACTTTAATAATGTATTCTGGTATGTTCTAATAAAATTAAAAAAATTTAACTTGCGTAATTATTCAAGATAATATATCATTATATTATAGTCGAAACAGAAGCTTCAGTGTTTACTTTTAAATTAAATTATCGTTTATAATCTTAGTATGATATTACTACGTAGATAAACAATAAAAAAGGCGAACGTAATACTTAAATTTATTAAATATTTGTTAATCGCTCTTAGCTGTATTACAATTCATATGCTAACTTATTTGGCATATGTAAATAATTTAATTCCCATGGAGATTATTGTCAACGGTTTTTACAAGTATTTGCGTTGAAAAAATCAAGAAGATATTAGACACGCATCTTAAATAAAAAATCAATCGCTCATTTAAATATGTGTTTAAAACTTTTGTTTGATTAACATTAAAAAATATGTCAATGGAATAGCGATAGATTAGGGCAATGAAGATGGTTAAATGGGCCGATTTAAGTTTAATTTCAATTCTAGAACGATGTAGGTTTGTATTTGATATGGACTTTACTGAATAAGAGTAAATGAGAAATTTACTTATTGTTTTTATAATGTTAGTATTTTTGGGAAATTATAATGGCCAAATATCGATTTTCTCAAGTTGCTCTGAAATGTACATGCTGATTGAATACAAATGTAAAGTTTTCAAAGGGCGGTGTATAGCTCGTTTATTTTAATTAATGTATGATGAACCTTTTCCAAAAAGTTTCTGATATAATAAAAAACTATTGATCAATTTACGATAAAAGGTATCTTAGTACAAAAGGCGTTTTCCAAATTCGAATTTTTGCTGCAGACGTTGTGCTGCTAGAAGTTATTAACCTGCCACTTTTCCAATAAAAAAAAATCAGAGTGATCACTTTGTACAGGTCGAGTTGAAATAGGGGTTAAACCTTTAAGTTCTTTTGCTGTCAAAAGAGTTGATATATATTCACCCCTTTAAAGCTTATACATCTATAACCAATCATACTGTGTAATAGTGTTTTTTTTTAAATATACTTTTAAAAATAATCTTAGCGATACAAAATAAATTATTTTTTATAATATTTCTTCGAAGCGCTTGTCATTAAAAGCAGTTTAAAAATATAGCTTGCCAAAACTTAACACCTGCGCTCTAGGTAACAGAGCCATGTTTGCATTATTCAACGAATTTGATCGGTCACTATTTGATGTTTCATTTCTTATTCATATGAAAGTGTTGAGACAGATTTGGTTAGATAACTCAGGGGCCGAGGTGACATTTTTATAATAAGCACGATTTCAAGTGTGAGGTAAGCATCGAATGCGGTTTTGGAAAATTTTGGCGAATATGTCATTGTTACGATAAGGTTTTGCCGAAACCTTAAATGTTTTATCGTCTTTCTATCACTGTTTTAATATATTATAATAAGAGAGTGATGGACACTATTAATAATTTTTATTGCATCAACTATTTCAAAAGAATATTTTAGTAGTAATTTGATACACAGAATAGTATAATCGTATCTTAACCTTTCCATTTCGTTCGCAACGTTAGAAACAGACGGTTTTCGCAAACAACCTAGTTCTTTTATCATTCATTGTGTTTTATTACTCTTGTAATGAATCTTATTACACCGTGTTGATTTTAGTACGTGTAAAGTATAAATTTATACTGGATCATTTTCAACTTTATGATTGAGGCGCTTATTTTGGATAATGCCGTTTATTTTAAGCGTTTTTAGGTAAATTAATAAAGGTTCTTGAGTGATGACCATGAGGTGGTAAATACGGCGTGGGTAGGCTCCCACTAGGTGGACGGCCAACATAGTCAAGGTCGCGGACAGTCGTTGGTTGCGGATAGCACAAGACGATGATCAATCGTGACGATCTTTGACAGAAGCCTTACAATGGAGCTCTATCGGTTGCCATGATAATAATGATGATGAAATCAATGATATATGTGAACTCTGTTAACTTTTTTCTGTTATCTAATTATTTGTATTAATAAATGTATTAATAAGTGGATATTACTTAAGATAATTTACAGTGACCACTTATGTACCTTACGAAAAAAACACCGAAACGGCCCTTGTTAATAGAAACTAGAATCTAAACGAGCTCCACTATAATGACATCCTTTAGCTTAAAGCTACATGGGTTCTTAACTTGCACTGGTCTGAGAACCCACAACAAACTCCGGTGGGTTTTTTGTGATCATTTTAACAAATCCCATTCTTCATCGCGACTTAAAATATCTTTCGCATTATAATAGGATATTTTTACAAGTTTTTATTCTAAAAACTTATTCTACGAGAATTCAAAACCATTTGCACGCGAGTGCAACGTACGGTATGTACAGTTACCCACAAAAGAGTTTTTAATATTATGAAGCCCAGAAAAACTTACTACAATACATGTCTCGGGTAGATCCAGCCTTTTAAAAATCAACATTATTCTTATTTTTAAATATCTCAATTATTAGATGTCAGTTGAATTAAATATTGAATATACAATATCATAGTAAAACTGGTACGGTTTAAGTTATATAGCCAATTGATCTCGTGTTAATCTTACAGTGCACTGCTGCCATCACAACGACAAGTAGCAATGATCAGCGAGATGATCCACTCAGCATCACTTATCCATGACGACGTCATCGACCAGAGCGATTTCCGGCGCGGGAAGCCCTCCGTGAACGTTCTCTGGAATCATAAAAAGGTAATCATCACTTTATATCTACTAATTGCGTAATCATTGCACATAATGACAACATTTGCATCGTTTATTTTAATACAGCTGCATCATTGATGACTGCTAGAGATTTATTTTACAGACTCAAATTGATCGATAATTTTTATATTTTTTAGAAAACTTTACATTTCATTAGCTTCGAATTGTGCTTAAAATGCACTTTGAATAGTAATGTAATAGCGTGGTTTTGTAGATAAAATAATATATAAAACAAAAATATATGCGGATCCCTAATCCACGTCGACGCGTCACTGAGATGTGACAGGTAAATTAAATAATATAGCGACTTAAGTGTTGAGAGGATCTTATTTAGAGAGCGGAATATTTAACCTTGGTTTGATTACCTGTGATCATAATACATAAAGATTGTCGAACGATGAATTCAGAAGCCTGAAGAACAGATATATGCCAATGATCGCATAATTACTCTTTTAAAGCTGTACATTATTTTTTAAAACGCACTAACAAAATGTTTCTTTGTTCGTATAAAGCGTATTTTTTCATAACCACGAATGTCCATAACGAAAAATAAACAAAACTTCCCTATATTTGCACTTTCATAACCAAATTGATTTTGATTACGAATTCAATCGAAAGTGCAAACATTTAACCAATACTGCCTTTGGCCACGGCAATGTGTGTGACGTAGGTGTTATCACATGGTAGATTTTTTATGTTTGCTGTGATATTTATCCACTGTATAAACTAAAAAAGGTTTTTCCAATTAATTATCCAAAAACTAAAGTTTAATCTGATTCTTAATAAACGGATATGATAAAAAGTGTAATATGCGTAGTTGCACCGGTTAAAGTGTGTTTAGAATATTTTGATACATATCTGTATACTGTCGCCGTCCAGGGATTATATATGCGTTTGCTTGGCTCCTATCTGTCGCGACTCGATCATCCTTTTAAATTAGAATTTTAATTTGTATGTAATTATTTGATAGCTTTATTTACAACAACAGTACACTATGTATTATTATTTAATTACGTGGTCTTTATTTAATATTCTTTATTGTACACGCTGGGATACATTTAAATAGTTTTATAATAATAAACAAGAAAGTACAATGGGCAGTCTTATCATACTAGGCCATCTATGAAAAAACGAGACTAAATATAAATAACGATTAGTTAACATGTACAAGACACACATATATAAATAACACACATACAAATTACGGTATAATACATATCATAAATATAATACAATTATAAATAAAAACATCAAACTGATTTGGATCGCACTTACCTCAGACTATCGGGTAAATAATCATAGGTCTTGTAAATGGTCCCTAAACATTTTCTTAAAAATAGGTATTGACTTAGCACGTTTTATTTTTTGCTGTAAATCATTCCACAATCGAACGGCCTGTGTGGTAAAATGATCTCAAAGACCTTTTATGTGTATCATGAAGAAATTAAAAGCTTGATTGGAGATAAGAGGGATTGAGCGGATTGAAAAGTAGTAGTAGATAAAGGATGCGATTAATCCCGCAAAGCCATACAGGTAACCTATTGAGCTTAGTGCAAAGTTCCGAAACAAGATATTTTCGGAATCCAATATGAAACGAATACAGAAGTATTCGTTTATATAATATTAAGAAGGATTTCTTTATTATACATTCTAAGACGACATAAGTCAAATCCAATGCTTCGCGCGCAATTACGTAGTTCATTATTTATTGTATTATTTATATATAATTAAATATTTAGTTCGATAATTAAAAAAAATATCATTGTAAGGATAATGAGTAAAAAGTTTTATACAACGCAGTGTTTACTGTGAAAATGGGTTTAGGTTAAGTTCGACTAATTTGTTGTCACACGTGCAAGTAGATTAGTAACTGTTCTGTTAGTCAATGGAATCCAATTCATTGAATCGCTGTCTTGCAATATGAGTAATAAGTTTGAGAAACCCGTGTGAAAACTTACGATTTAGCTATGGACTTGTATTAAATTTATTAATGATTGCTTTGTTCTTTGTTAATTTTAGCCTTTTTAATAAGATTGTTTCCAAATTTAGTTTACAGGCGTAGAAAAGGAAATCATAAATGGACAATTTGTCCCGATAGACTAGTTCCAAAAGTTGTTAGTCTGTCGCTTTTCTGAAGAAAAAATAAATAAATATAATATATTTTAGAATGATCACATAATTTATTTGATAAAACTGAAGTATATCAGCTTTTTGTGATAGTTAATAGTTAGTGGTAGGCGCGACGTTCGAAACGAAGTTTTAATTGCCACAATATTTTCTGAGAGTTTTTGCAGTATTCCCTTGTTTTCCATTAAAAGCGTCAGCAAAGAATGTTATTAAAAATATAAAGATGGAAGAAGAAATAAAATTTTCTGTATTGCTGTATTTACTATAATTGTTCTTAAGTTTTAGTATGACCAATCTTTGTTGGAATTCATTTTATATGTATACAGACATATTTTATATAGATTAAAAAAATTTGTAACGTTAGACGATTACTAAAATCAACGCTTGATAATTTTATCATAAAATAACAAAACACGTGAAAAGGTTTTATGGTTTTGACATAACACTGCTTGGCAATGAATTCGATAAATTTTACGAGAGTTGATAGTTTTATTGGTTGATATGAATTATAAATCCCTCATACTAATATCAGTATAAAAACATAAATCAAATATTACAAGTTGAACTTGAATAAAAAACCTATTTAGGTCAATGAGTCAGGAACAGGTCCATGCACCAGTTATCAAAAAAAAAGAATAATAAAGTCGGTGGGAAGTAGTCCGCATCGTTCGTAGTAATAATATAAGATACTTCACCTTTCTCTCGTACATTCGAGGAAACGAGATAGAGTTATTTTATCGCATTATGGATGTATTGACGGTTCAAGCTAGTACAAGCCTACACGCAAAAGTAGCTTCTCGCTGTCTAGATATAAAGAAGATAATGGCGCGAAATGTTTCTAAAGACTTTTGTTACTTCACCCGTAATATGTTTGTGGTAAGACCCGAGAAACCTGTGAGGCGTTGGCCGAAAGCTGGGCGACCCCGGGTGAAAGTTTTGTCCGTCTCACACTTTTTTTGGTACCACTGGAATGTATGTTTCCTTAAATAATTTATATGTCTACTATCAACGTATAATTTCTTCGATTATTAATAAAATTTATCTTAAAAAGTTGCTTTTTAATATGATTATTTAATTGCGATACTTTAAAAACTAGGGCTTTTTTATGAACAAAATATTTTATAGGTCGCTAGAACACTCGGTAGTAATTCATTTATATTTCCCATAATTATTAATCCATGAAACGCAATTAATAAATCAAAGAAATCACCTTCCACTGTACTTAAAACAAAACCAAAATATGCTTTTCATCAGTATTCGCATTTATGTCCCCGCATTTCCTAAACAATTGTTTTACAGAAAATTGAATAATGTACGAATTCAATGGTAGATAATAAACTTCAACAGTTCTTAGTGTTGAACATTAGCTGTCATGCAAATAGTACGTCTGTTTGGAATAACGTTCAAGACACGATTGTTGTGCAATAATTCCCTATTTAAATAAATATATTTGTAAAAGGTATTCCGTCCATTAGGTTTGTCAAGGTGGTTTTCGTAAGGCCTGACACAATATACGATCGGGGTCATTTTTGTTATTTATTTCTAATATAAAATCTTTTTTTAATAAAATTTCAATTATAAAGTCTTTTTATTATTAGTAGTACATAGTGTACTTCTATAAAGATTTTTGACTTATATTAACTATGATATATTGGTACTTATTCCTGTTTAGTGTAGAAATACCGAAAAAATATTCTAGGCAGTTGGGATACAGTGCTTGAAAAAATATGAAAAAATGTGCATAATTGTTAGGTTTTTTTTTATTTATGTTATACAAAATTAATGTCTAAACTATTTGAAAACCATCGGTATTCTCCCGTCTTGAGTTTATTTGAATAGAAATAAAACGAAACAAAGGCAGAGAGGCCAACGTGGAAACACGAAGGCCCATTAGAGCCAAACCAATTGCAATGGAATCTAGCTGTTCCTTATTAACACAACTTGTACGCGTCCCGCGTTGTCGGGCGTCCTTCACGAAAAAAAAATACCCAGTACAAATGCGCTACATCACGCGCGGTGTGATCTCAGAGGTTTTATGAATCGACTACTGATTTATAATGTCATTCACGTTGCTTCCTGACGGTTTCTGCACCTCTGGTACTTTTATGGCTGCTGACATACGCTGTCTATGGCCTTACCGCGCAATTGTGGATATTATCATGAAATTTAAACAATTAAATAGATTAGATTAAGAACCTTCGGCACAATAGGCAACTTAATAAAACGTATTTATTAATTATTATTGCATAATAATAATTGTATATACATCTAAATATTACAAGTCTGTGTACGTAATCATAATTTAGTCGTAAGAAATGTTAAGTCTTTTTTGATGCAAATACTTAAGATTAAAAATCTATAACTACTGTTGATTAGCACTAGGCTCGTAGGCCGGAATCCTAAGATCAGACGATACCTTTATGTAATTTTTTTTAATATGATATTACATACATAATTTTTTTTATTAAAATCGATTGCATAAACTGATTTTGATAATGCTCCAATACTATAAGATAATATTTAGTGTACAGCAACATTATAAAGAAAATTGCTATTTACATTTTAACAAGGTAAAAACCAATGACAACCCTTGTTTGGCTATTCATCCAATGACTGTCTGAAGGAAATCTTGTTTTGTGTTAAGACCGCTCTGTACACATAATTTATTTTTGTCTTTTTAATAATAAACAGTAAGTAAAAAATTAATAGTAAATAAAAGTTTTCGTAAACTTTTGACGCCTTTAAAAAGGTAAATTGTAATTACATTTGGTAAAAAACAAATTTGCTCTAGTTTGTGGCTAATGTCCCTGAGGATCAAAACCATCGAGGATTTTGTCATTTTATTTGTGTCAAACCAAAAGTCACTTATTTAAATTTTTAACTGTATGCAAAGCGGCGGTTTACGTGTATGTATGTCAATTTTAGGGTGCCATGATATCAAGGCGTGGCTGTTTAATGAGAAGCGTCTTGCTGTTTCTATGCACAGTATAACTTTGTTTGAATACCGTCTCTACGCATTTACGTGATCAAAATTTATTGCTACTTGCCTGGTTTTTTTAACTGGTTAAATATTTTACCACATAATTACGTAATAAAGATTTTATCGCTTTTAAAACCCGGACGATGAACCGCATCATTGAAACAATGAAACAAATATTTATTCTTTCGTATAGGCTTGGCACACTGATACAATGTACAATCAAATGTACATTTATAATAGTGTTATTGATCCAAATTTTTTCTATATACTATCAGGTTCGAAGTGTTGATTGTATCGTGAAGAATATAGCAATAAATTCGCCATTTACTGTTAACGGCCATTTTACATTTTTCATGTCATAAGTTTTATATTTATCACGTGAAAATCAGCACGATACTAATACTAGACATATTTAACTTGTGTATAGTATAATCTTTAATTCAGTAATATGCTTTATTGATCAATCTTTCCATCCGTTTGTTTTTGATACGATTTAAATATAAGAATGTTACAATAGAGTTCGTTGTTAAGGATGCGTCAACGACGATTTGCCGATTCCTATCGTATCTACTATTGTTCAGAATATGTCGCGAACTTATTGTTCACCGGACTACTATGCCTCGGAATACCGAGTTTTAATTAAATTGTATGCGCCTGGAATATAATATGTTTGAAACATATATGTCGCTCTCATATGTATGTCGTGTTAGAAGACAGAGTTAAATATTTTCATAGTCGCTGTGACGCAATTCCGGCGTTCTGTTGACCGACATCTCCTTTGACCCGACGGATGTCCGCGCCCGCATTCCGAGAGCAAGATTTGCGTAATCATCGTCGTCTTCATTTTTGTTTTACAAATTTTTGAAACTTATTTTGATTTGTACTATCTATCTACCAAGCAATTTTAAATTAAGCTAGCTTATATGGGACATACATGATGATTGTTTATAGTTATAAAAGTTTTAGACGGGTAAATATTTAGCTCATTTGCCATCAGTTTAAGAAATAATAGATAAAGTAATGATAATATTTTATGAAAAGGCGTTTTCAAGATTACTGCATATTAAGATACTTTTTTGTTTACAGATTGTAGATTTTGCACGGCCAGAACTTATTAGCTTGTCACATTCCAATAGGAAAAATAAATTAACGTAACATATTTCAGAGTGATCACAGTATACAGGATATTTGGAAATAGGTATAGGCTTAAACCTTTTTGCTGAATAATGAGCTATACATTCACCCCTATAAATCTTTTACTAAAATAGCTTTTATAAAATTAAAATAAAATAATTAACGAATTAAAAAAAAAAATTTTAGATTTGGCGGTCAATACGCAGGAAAAATCAAATGTTGATAAAGTTTTTACATCTATAACCAATCACCCTGTATAAATATATAAAATTCCAAAACTAAAAATATTCGCCTAGACTTGAATGTTATAAGTATATTAATCAATGAGAGTATATAAAGCACTGCGGTGGTTAGCCTCGGTCCAGCTGTGAAGGTCGGTCATCGTGCACTCACTTTCACCGAACTCTAGTCGTAGATGTCACGGAGAGGGGGAGTGGAGTGTCTTCAGCTGCAATTTTTATATATTACTAAAAGATTAGAGAATTGAAAATTTCGTTGCTAACGATGCTTTTGGCTAGTTCTTTAATTTGAAAATTTCGGGCGAGTAGTCTATTCTAAAAAAATAAAATAAATAAAATATGATTATCTGCTACTGCTGGTTGACAAGTATTTCTTTCTTCTTCTTGTCTCGATACTCTTCTTCATTCTGGATCAGTTTCAAGATCGTACCCCAACTGTTTTGATTGTCGTCCTTTATTGTTTTCCTTGGGATAGTATTCTGTGTCCATTTCTCGTTCTTATCTTGTCTTCGACCAAGCCAGACCCCTATTGAAAGGTAAAACGGTAATTTGTAACCCAAACACTACTGTTTTTTTTTTATAATATTAAATCTCTTTTTTATTTGTACATAGACTGAGACGAAGAGAAAGATCAATGGTTGCAAATCGAGGGATCGAATTATCAAAAGGCTCGAGAAATCAGATATATTATATATACTACTAAAACTGATTGTGCAGACAGCGTTTGACAGTGTGTGTTCTGCGGTTTAAAAGCAAAATTTCTTAATTTTTTTTTATTTAAATAAATTTAAAATGCTCTTAAATATTTGCCTATTAAAACGTCACTATTATATTAGATCGTCCTCCATCCACAATTGTCTTGCAGTGGTCATCAAAAGTTGCAATTATGATGGTGATGATCTTACCGGTTTTTTGCCACCGGAACACCGTCTGAAATATTAATCTTTTACGAACAAAATAGTTTTTACTCTATTTTAATATTTTTGACAGAGTATTTTTTATTATTTATTATTTCTTCCGGCTTTGTATAGTTCATTTCTTAATTTAAACAATATTCCTCTTAAAGTTAATATGCAATATTATTTCGTACTGGTCATTACGATTTCGGGAAATCGGTCTTGTGGAATTTACACTTTCGTTTTGACATGTCGTTAAAGCCCGCAAAGGGCTCTTAAAACGGAGTATTTTCGCAATCCCTTTTTATTTTCCTTATTTAATTTTCAACCTGGTTTTATATAATTTGTAATTATTTGATTTTACATATATGTTTTGAAATAGATAATGACGTTAGTCTTTAGTTTGTAAATGTAAATATTTAATGAAGTGTACTCTTTATTTATATGAAATAATATTTGGATTCGTTACGGAAACTTGTTTATAATAATAAGTGTCGAGACAAGCAAAAATAAATCAACCGGTGTTAAGTGTATGATCGATAAAACCTCATGATATATAAAACCTAATGTATACGTAACCGACCGCCGCCGATGAATTGCGTTTATTTTTTTATTATTGTTTTTCATATTCCAAAAATCTATGAGGAAAATAATGTATCAAAAAATGTATTAACCTTACTGGTTTGATAAATTACGTCATTTCATAATCAAACCCAAATTTTAGGCATTGGTATTAAGTTATATTTTTAATAAAATAGTTGGCAATTTAAGTCCCGGTCGGATAACTTAATAGTATTCGGTTATGCCGGGTTCTAATAAAACTTATTTTTATTTAATTAAATACCTTGAACACTACGTTGATGTCTTTTACATGAACATTTTTTTCAAAAGCGGGCAAAGGAAGAAATATTTTAAAGTAAAGACTTATAACCTTAATTATTTTTAAATAAAATGTCTACAACGAGTTGGTAAACAATAATCAAATTAATATTGGTAAAAAAAAACTAAATAGCGATAATTGTGTTAGTACATATAATATTTATTTCATATATGAAGCTATCCGAAAACTACAGAAATACTAAGGTTCACTTTTAATAAAATCTCTTAAACTTTTATTTGATGTAGAGGTTATTAAGTGCAAAAATACAGAACGAACTTAACCTAAAATTTAAAAAGCTTTACCCCCCTCTCTGTTTACGTCGTGTAGGTTGTTGAAGCAATTTAATGTAATAGCAAAATACCTCTAAAATTAATAAATTGCTGAATCAGCATAATAAAACTTGATTAACTATTACTTTCTATTAGCATTCTGTCGATGATCGCACGATTTCGTCGAAAGCAAATTTCATTCAACACTTTCCTCGCATGTCCCACCGCGCTGTCTTTAATAAACAACTTCATATTAAACTAGTTGCTGTAACAGGACTAACTAAGCCAATAGTTGCTGCGTTGAGAATATATAATTTTATTACCCGTTATGTTTTGTTATAATTTATTTAAGATCGCGTTATAGATTTTTTTTTCGTATTATGAAATTTAAGACAAATGTTTTACAAAAAAGATCGATTATCAGTGTAACTTTTTGAAAGTACTTAAAAATTTGGAGGTATTATAATGTCTTGGTGTGAGAGAACAACCAAATACAACAGCACCGGATATTTAAATAAATCGTATAAAGTAAAGGTTAGAACTTTATGTAGCAGTAAACCAACCGGTGAAGATTTTATAGTACTACTACAGAACGCACTTTGCCATTGGTTTATTTATATATAAAATACATAGAGTACCTGTTATTTAAAAAGGCATTAATTAATTACAACACCATCTTTGAGCGTCTTTAAAATTTTATATATATAATCTCGTTTTTTATCTCTGCTAAACATAACTATTTTAGGCACATTACATTTACAATTACAACAAGAAAAGGAGAAGAAATTTAGTAATTTTGGAGTATGTTATATTATCTTGTAATTCATTTCCCAAAGTTTTTGCGAAAACCTTTTTAAGATCTTATATAAAGATTACTATTGTCATTTCTTGTAGTTTTGTGCGACACGTCCAAACGAATGTTAGTATCGCTAAAATACTGCCAACGCCAATACACTTATAACTTCGATACTACCGATAAATTCACCGAGGATCGTTTCATTAATTGGCGTAAGTCGGACTCCCAAGGTTTTGAACTTAGCGACGTCAAACCTGTATTACGTGGTGACTATTTTTATCTAGGTCATACTATCCGTAGATATCCTTCTTTGAAGTTATTTCTTAAATTTCAAATATTTTTAGAATTTGCAGGTTATTTATAGACGATTGTAAGTTCGGAGTTATTTAGGTAAAACCAGATTTTCACTGACTTACGTTTCTTTATCGGGTCAGGCGTGTTGAAACGATGGCTCACTCGTTGGCCCCTAATCGCCAACACGCTCGTGAGTTTTGCAATCACGCCAAGCCAGCCACTCACTCTATACGAAACACTCGATCAAGAGCAATTCGAACATGCAGTGTGCTTTAAACATCTTAATATCAATTTACTTGTGCTTGCCTGTTTTATTATATGTCTCGTTAATAATTAATCAATAACATTAAAATTTAATTTACTATGTATCTTTATTAGACCATTTTAATTAAGGTAGGTAGTAAATTAATTATTCTACTTTGATTAATCTTTAAGAATAGATGTCTAAGTTTTTAGTAATGTTTTATATTAAATAAATTTTAAATAGGTATTATATCGCATATTTGAAAGGCAGAAAATGTACAGACAATGTCGATTTTATATTACGATTGGACGTGGTATACAAACGGTTGTTACAGTAGTGGGCTGCTTAGGAGGGGGATGAGGGGGGAGCCAAGGTCGGCCGCGTGACACACATCCCACCACATTCACCTTCTGTCCGTCGGCATCTGCTTACCATCATTGTCAAGGCTAACTTGCGAAATTTCACTCTGCTCCTACATTCATGAGAAGCGAAACTATGATTTGTAATTCGTTTTGGAATGTTGTAACTATTCGAACAGTTTTTACTCACGGATGCGCAGTTTGCTATTGTTTCACAAATCTTGCTATTTATAAAAACAAATTGAAATAAATGATTTTATTTGTATATCAAATATAATTTTTCGTCTAGGGAATCAGTGTACATAACATAATCATATCAATATTATTTTTTTGTAACTTAATGACAATTGGACATTACATCTATTACGATGTATTGGTGTAAATGAATGATAGAAAAGAAACTTCCACGCATTCGGAATTAAGTTGGCGTGAAATCGTAGAGATTTTTCTGGTAAATTATTCATGTGGCTTGTGTTAGGCACTTTCGACGCGTTCTTGTAGAAGCCTTTCACTCTTATCATGTGTCATGGTTTACAGCTGGCATCGCGGACACGAAATCAACACGCAAATTTTTTGTGAACTTACTTAAAACATAAAAATTTAAACATTCGTCTAGTTTTACATTATGTACTGATCATATTTAAACCTAAGGTTTTAATAATAGAAATCAAAAGTTGGTGCTTTATTAGCGTAATTAAATTATTAGAATAAATTTTCAAGGCAAGTATCTTTTCAAATAATTGGTTTAATGAATTTATCATCCTTAATATATATGTATATATCATCCTAAATTATAGTCTTTATTATAAAAGGTTTCTAGCTTGATAAACGAAGATTTTAAAATTGTGCATAAAAATCATTTTAAAATTTTAAAATTTCCGTAAAACGTCGGCAACACTTTAAGCAAGTTTAAATTTTATATTTTTTAACAAATCCACAAAGTTAAGCAATGTGCCGTCTGGCCTTTGTGGGCGACTACTACTGGCATTTACTGAGTTCTTTAGTAATCTGAGAGTTTGTCTGTGTGTGTGGTGTTGCTTGTTCTCGAGAGTGCCTTACAGTAGTCTAATGATTAGTTCAGGATAGAAGTTGGCTATATAATGGCTAATGGAAAACATCTATCTTATTCTCGTATACACATTACTTGGCACACTATGTACAGTAAGAGTCACATATTTGATATAATTATTTGATTACTTATCCATGCTGTTAGATTATGTTAGTGAAGCATTTCTAATTTCTTCTATGCAAATAGATTCAGCATACGGTTTTGTGAGATGTAAATGTTAAGCATTGTTTTCGAACTAATCGCTTCAATTTATTAAAAATTGATTTTAAAACCGTAGTCGAAATCGATAAAAAGTAAAGAATAGAAATTTCACGTTTACAGTTTTTAATGTAATTATTTGGTAGAGCGTCTCGTTTGTTACGTGCTAAAGCGTGCAGTGCACGCGTAACGGTACAGTTTTTACTTCGGATAGTTAGTGTGCAAATGCGTACAATATGCCCATCCAACCGACGATTTAAGATCACTTTGGTTATTTCAATTTTCGCTATACTTTTATCTCAAAATGAACTTCGCCAACGATTGGTCCCCGTTCACTCATTGCTGCCCCGCACTTACAGTCTACTTTATACACTTACACTATACTTAAACAATATTTCCTTCTTATATTTGGTAATATTACTTCGATTACTATATACGACTATTGTGATTAAAACAAATTCGTCATTGAAAGCATATAATGTTTTCGATACGATTTAGGTTTTCTGAATTATGTCATATCTTAGAGCGAATATAAATGAAGTTTACATAGCAACGTGTCAGAATTTGACATCACCATTGTTATATTATGTTTTGATGTATTCCATGTCATCGTTTCAGCCCATAGAAGGTCAATGCCTTACACTCCACTACAAGACATAGACCTTTCCTAAAGATCTATATGGGACGATATATCATAATCACGTTTGGCAATCGCAGTGTGGTACGCAAAGGACGCAGGAGCTCTTATTCTAAAAACTTGTTTGTGAGCAGTGGCAATCCTTTATAATTAATTCACAATGTGAATTGTATATGACTTTATCCCGGGAATAGAACCGACTTACGACTGCAAGTTAAGTCGCTTGTCGCTGGGCTACTAAGTAGTATTAAACACATGCAGTTAATTATTGGATATTTTACAATGCCTGCTTGTTTACAGAATTTTGCGTTGAAATCAAGAGTTAACATTCCAATTTTAATAAGTTTCTATTCTCTTAATAGGAAGTTATTTTTTGTTTCATTTTTTGAAAAAAGTTATGATTCGGATAATCATACAACAGTATTAATAATTTCCATAAGTTTTACTTGTTAGTATTTTATTTTAAATAGTTCATCTCGTTTTACCACCTTGAATAGTGTTTAATAAATAGCTAAATCTTTATTTTATAAAAAAATACATTTTTCTTATAACACCTGGGTTTTAACGCGGTTTGATATGAAATTATTTTATAATAAAGTTTAAAAGATGTCAGCGCGTCGAAGGAGGAAGAATACTCGAACATAGCTTTCAAAATTAAAATGTTTAAAATAAGAAAAGTAAACGCATCTATAATCTAAAATATTTCTTTAATTTAAGGTCGGTTACTACTGCAAAAACATTTCAATTTCAAATGATAATTGATAATTGCAGTGAATAGAAAAAGTAAATATAAATTATTTTCATTGCCCATATGTGTTACAACAATCGTTGTACATTAGCGTAAACTAAAGATTATGTTTTGCTAATATTTAATCAGACGGTGGTTTGCTGTGACGTCACACGGGACCCGGATACGTCTTCTACTCTCGAATGATGTAGTCGAGGAAAAACTCATTTGCGAGATTTTGCTTTCACTTTTTTAATGTCAATTTTCATTTTTATGTCGACATTGATTTTGGATTTATTCCTCTGATGCAATCAGAAACAGTTTTTCACGGGTGACATTTAATAAACGCTTTATTTTTATTTTATGCTGTGAAATTGCAATTTTGGATTAATTTCATGCAGGCAAATGTTTCCTAAAACAAAACTTTTTATAATTTTAAGTTAAAATAAAGAATTTTTGTACGTCATATGTCAATGTTAGGAATATTAAATGCAAAAGTTACAAAAAAAACATGATTATTGAATGACTGCGTGTTTGGCGTTGTTACCGCTTTTACATTACAATTTCACTTGGCCGTGTAAAGGAAACTTATCGTTCTGATTAACACGAGCGCAAGTACAGTTTGTATATTAATAGCATCGCTGTGGCTTTGGTTCACACGGAAAATCAATAAACTACCGTATTTTGTAGACTAGTTCACACTAAAATGTTCAAGACGAACAAAGCTGTCGTCTTATCGTGCGATGAGCTATGGATGGCTCTTAATAAAATTTAACATTACATTAGTTCAGTCATTACATGACTTTTTTACACTCAAAATCAAAAACAAATTCTTAATAAGATTGTGCGATTCTTAATAAGACGGTAAGAACTATAACATGACGTTTTATTCCTATTTATCGGAATGACGAGCGTGGTCTCCTACAGTGAAAGACCCTGTCGTACACTATTGTGTATATTCCTTACCTCCACATGAGACATTTTCTGTTCTAATTGTTGTTAATTTTTGATTCATAAAAGATATAGATTTTTTTATCCCTTTGCACAAGGTTTTTACTGTAACTTACGGCTTCTGTATTAATATGTTATGAATAATGACAAATTAATTGTTGAATAATTATTTCATTAGAGTTTAATCTCAACAACCATCCATATTTTGGTATCCAGAAATTAACCTGAATTAATTCATTTTATACCTTTATTATTAAATTATTATATAATTTACTATATCCCATTCTCCATAATTTAATTATAATATTAAATTTTATTTTATTTAGTTTAATATTTTCCTTTCAAAAGCTCAAAGCCAAAAGGGTCTATAAAATAACTGTTAAAAAGTATTGTTTCAGTGTGTGGTGATTTGAGAATACGTAGAAACATTGCCGATGTTAATAAGAATAATTCGTGTAATAGAAAAAAAATGAAAATATATTGTAAAAAATCTTTTAACATGATGATGTTAACTAAGTAGTATGCTGTTAATTAGCTTTCTTATTTAAATGCTATGCTGAAAGCATATAGCATTCAACCCAGGTCGGGTTATCCTAGTAACTCTAGCTTTCGAAACATAATGATCTAATGATTGAATTTACAGCAAATAAGCTGATGTTTAGTCGGAAGTAGTACAATAGAGACGTGTGCATTCTGAAACGACCACAAGGTCAAATAATTAGTTTCGATTATTTGGAATACAATAAGTGGGTCAAATATCCGACAGCGAATTTGATTTAATGCGTTCAGTTCCCATTCGTCCGTTATAAGTAGGTGCGTTTAAGCCGGTCATCGTATGTAGGCTAACCAATGGACGGTGTTTGTTAATGAGTAGAGCACTTCATAGGTTTGCCAGCTGTGCCAAAGGAATTAAAAGGACATTTTTGAGGATTGTTACAAACTTGATGTTATATGGAAAATCGACTCAATCTAGATAAGAAAAAGTAAATTACTTAATTAATTTAATACCTTAAACACTGTCATGTAATAATTTTCATACTTTTTTAAACGTTTTTTTTTTTTTAATTGAAACTTAACTTTTTATTCATTTCATACAAAATTTATTAAAAATACGACAGATTACTTAACAAAATTGATATATAAGACGAATTTTTTTATCAAACTGTATTTGATGTTACGATAGTGTAAAAAATATAAATATTGATTTTAAATGAACCGAAAGTCGTAATTTTGATTAGCCTATAAATGTTAATTTTTTCAAATTATACAATATTTCGATTTTTAAAAAAACATTGTCCTTTTGAACGTATGCGGGCAACTGGTGGCACTGTCCGCCGTGTTCCCCCGTTTGGTGCGCGGCGGCGCTGGCGAAACGCCCGCACTCGGCATTAGTATGCCGCCGCATCACAACTTTCTACACATTCTTGATGGCAACCGGAGAAATGAGCGCCACCGGTACACATAACAATTATTTATAGTACCTATTTCTTGTCTCATAAAGAAACGATCGTAGCGGTTTTACAACTGTTTAGTTCAGTGTTTACGTTCAGAAGAGGTTTGCGTCAATTTTACGTGTTGGTTTTATTTCAACTATAAATATAAACGATGTTACAAAAGCTGTCTCAAATTCGAAATGTGTGAAGAACACCAGAACAGTAGCTAATCGCCTCTTCAATAGTAATTACAATGTATTTCTGATCCCTTATTGATTTACTATTAAATAACCATACATTAACAATAACTCTTATATTGCTATGTATACATTAATGTACTGACGGTGTATATTTACGATTTACTTATCAACGAATTTACACTTATATCATTTAGAGTATTTCACGTAGTATGAGTAATAATGAGATAAATTCCTGACGTGGCACAGTATAAATACAAGGTTGGAGTATAGGTGTAGGTAAAGAGTGTCTAAGATAAACTTTGAATAAAAATTTGAAATTAAAATAAATCAAATTATGATAAAATGAAATCACCACGAATGAAGATCTTAGTCGTATAATAGTGTAGGGTTTCAGCGTAACACAATAGAAAAGCTATTTATTTTTATCATATCACCTCCAAACCTTGAGTAAAATAGCAAGTCATTACATATTGATAATCCCCAAATAGTGATAATGATGTACTCAAGACACTATTCAGTACTTGCGTAAAGTGTACATTGGTCTAACATTACCTAATATTTACATTTTCATTCTAGGCCGGACAAACTGCTAGCTGTTGTCATTGAACTGATTTTAATCATGGTCTCGGAACAGCAAATTAGTTTTTAACTTCAAGTATTACAGATTGTGTAGTGTCAATGAAGTCGAACAATCTAGATTGTTAGAAAGTAGTTTTAAAAATCTTTAATATTACATTTATAGTGGGTTGATGAACTTGTATTGCTTTATGTTGTATTATAAAGTTATAAAACACTAGTTTTGGCCGTTGTTACAGAAAAAAAAAGCATTAAAAAAGGCATTTTTTTTTGTTTATTCTTGATTTTACACTTATTTTAAAACGCATTAAATATTAAAATAATGTTTTAAGATATAGAATGCGCTTCAGACTGAATTTGAATTTATTTGTGCATTTATACTTTAAATTCCAGATTTATTACAATAATTAAAGTAAGAGGTATATTTGTACAAAATAGTACAGAAAGCTATTCATCATCATCATCATCGTCGTCGTCGTCATCATCATCATCATCATCATCATCATCGTCGTCGTCGTCATCACCATCATCATCATCATCATCATCATCATCACCACCATCATCATCATATCAACCGTAGGACTTTCAATGCGGGACATAAACTTCTCTCATAGATTTCCAGTAAGATCGGGTGGAAGTGGTGAGCATCCTGTGTCTTCCGATGACCCCTGTGTCTTCCGATGATCTTAACAGCGTTAACTATCCACTTTGTGGATGGACCTTAAACCCAAATGGTCATCTGTTCTGCACGCTATGTGCTCACAGTCACTTTAACATATAAATCCGCCGGGTTTTGTTGGTTACTTTCGTTCTTCGACTCTTCATTCCTAAAATATTTTTTTTATTTTTTCGTCTCGATTCTGCATTTTGGACTAGAAAATAATAAATATCTCGTTATAATATTATTTAGGAATTTAAAATATTACTTTCATAGCAATATTTTAAATATTTTATAAAACAAAATGTGAAACCTTATTATTTCCTAGATGCAATTTTTATTGTTTTTGAAATATCAAAAGTAAAACAGAAGTATTGCGATTCCAGGTGGCGATGGCCGGCGACTTCATCCTCGCCGTGGCGTCGATGATGATAGCTCGCTTGCGCAGTGATGAAGTTACACTAGTTCTCAGCCAGGTAAGAACTTTATAATCTGATTATAACAACATTTAGCTTCTTTCGTGTACTCTCGAAATAGAATATTAAACGCTTTTTAAGAATAAAAGCACGGTCCAGTGTAATAAATAGCCCAATGAACCGAGCCAAAAGAGTCCTCGAAATTAGTACTTTTTACAATAACTAAGCATAGTAGTAACTGTAAAAAGATCTAGGCTAATCACCTTCAACACTTTGATATCCCAAATTTGTTAACCCTCTAGAACACCCAACAAGCAAAAAGCCTCAAGGAAATTACCTCCAGTAAGAACTTCAAACCATTTACTTATCATTTTTTTGGAATAGTTTTATGAATATGAATTTACAAATGCACGAAGAATAAGAAAAAACTGTGGAAAATTTCTTATTTCGAACTTTTACTCTATATTTCTTCGATGTCTCATGTGAAAATCACATAGTTACGTATGTTTCACACTTGTTGCCTAATGAATATTGTCGGCGGCATATAAAAAGGCATAGTTACAAGCACAAATCTACTTACGCTTTTATGACTCGATGACGATTTCTCGTTTCTAATTTAAATTCCTGTTCGTAGTAGTCTATATTTAAATGTAGACTGGCAATATGCTAATATTTTATTACTTACTTTATGTAAGAGAATTGATTTTCCGTTAGCCGGGCGCAAACGAAAAATCGCATAAATAGAAGTTGGAGTGGATGTCTTTTTAAACAAATCGGTCCCAAACCGATGTGACGACGATTCAAAATAGGACATCGTGAGTGGCTGTGGCTACAATAAAAAAGAGTGTCCGGAGTGCATCACGCCACGCAGAGGACTATCACTAAAGGGGTTTTAGTAGGTAGAGACCCCACACAACCGTTATCAACGCTTACCTTAAACTACTATTAGGTTTGTTTCCTGCTGAAAGTAATAAAAAAGTCGAATCATATTTGCCCCCGGTCAACGGAAAAGTACCTATTTTTCATCAACTTTTCTTCAATACATATGTTCAACTTACAGGTGGTGACCGATCTAGTACAAGGGGAGTTCATGCAGCTCGGCAGCAAGGAGACAGAGAACGAACGGTTCGCACATTACCTCACCAAGACATACAGGAAAACAGCCTCGCTCATCGCCAACTCCGTCAAAGCGGTAATTACATTGATAGGATTTATTTAATAAAATAATTTTAATTATAGATTTTAAATTAAGAAAAGGAAGGTCTTAGGTACCTTCTGGAACTTTATCATACATACGTAGACTCATACCCATGGAGGATTTGCAAATTTTTTTGACGTCGTAAATTTAGCTTTGTATTTCAGGAGTCTGCTACTATTTTTTCATAAGTATTTAAATTTTGGTATTTAAACAATATGTCGTTTAATGCGTATAAAGAAACTGCCGTCAAATTACATCCGCAATAATACTTAAAGACGGATAGAAGACAGAAGACAAGAAAAATTAAATTATCACTTTTCATAGTAGATCTTAAGCATTTTTTGGATAGTAAATTAATGACTTTCATAAAAACTTATAATTTTTTTATAATGGTTTTTGCTATTACTGCTTTATTATTATATAATTATTCACTTAAGAAAATTTACAGTGACCACTTATGTCAAGAGAAGAATGCCAAACGAGTCTTATTTGATAGAAACTGAAATAAAATTAAACACCTCTATAATGACATTCTTCAACTTAAAGCTATGAAGGTTTCAAACGTGCCCCGATCTGAGTACAGCCATTAACAAACTCGGGCGGGGTTTTTGTAGTCACTATGACAAGCTATTATAAAGTTTGTAAATTGTCATTTTCCCTATCCTTAACATAGAGAAATTTATTCCCAAGCTATTTTTTGTTTATCAAACTTGAATTTAATAGAAATATTACATAGAAGTGTATTATTGTGCTACCGACACAGCTGTCCACAAAAATTTAACAAGGTATTTTTATATCTTGTGCTCACCTTATTTACATCGCGTTTAAATTTACTATAATCTATGACCCAGGTTAGTATGAAACACATATATTTAACAATGAAAATCAAATAATTAACCATAAAAGAATATGGAAAGAGAGTAATAAATATTTCCTCAGTCGGACATTTTAATGTTTAATAAAATTCGATGCCAGGCAACATTTAAAAATCCCGTCACGTTCTCGAATTCGTGGTTTATGCCAACTCCGGTAGCTACAGAGCAATAATGACTTGTTAATAGTGCTTGTTTCACATGAGTATTCTATTCACTGTTAGCGCAAATTGTTCATAAGTGTTTATTGACGTATTTATGTTGCTCTATTTGTTTGAATAAAAGTAAATGTCATTCGTTCATTTATTTTGCTTACTACGTTTTTGAATAAATATTCACTGGTTATCTTTTTAATATCTCTTAAGGTTTTGAAACTGGATAGTTTGGAATTAGTTTGATATTTCGAAAGTTGTCAAGGGTCACATTCGAAAACAACCTCAACGTATTGGCTTTCACAGATAATTAATTATATTTAATGTAGGGATACATTTTTTTAATGTACTTTCGTATATTGATGCTCATTGACGATGTAAACAACTTTTGTTTCAAATCAAAGATGGCACTGCTAATTTTTGGTTTGAATTCTTAAACTAACCGACAAATGACTGACTATAAGTGAAACAACATTATGTGCAGGTGGCGCTTCTGAGCGGTGCCGACGAGGCAACAAGTGAGCTGGCGTTCCAGTACGGGCGTAACCTTGGACTCTCGTTCCAACTGGTGGATGATCTACTCGACTTCGTATCCTCTGCGCAAGCTATGGGCAAACCAACTGCAGCGGATCTTCGACTAGGATTGGCTACTGCACCCGTACTTTTCGCTTGCGAAAAGGTATTTAAAAAAAGGAATAATTATTAAATTTAAAAAACAGGAGCTTTTTTAATTCAAATTTAAATAACCTTTTTTATAATGTATAGTACATTATATAGGATGAAATACCTATATTTTTGGTGATCAGTTAAATCTACCTACTTCCTTTTCGTATGATGATGCCTAAGATCAATTAAGTATAGCCGAAAGAAAGCGGCGGGATAATGGTTAAAAGAATAGTAGATCGATCACAGCTTTTATTAACATTGAAATAACCTGGAGGTGACAAGGGGTCGGTCCATGGAAGACTTGAAGAGGGAGGGTCTAAAAAAACGGGTGGTAATTTTTTAGCGATGATCCACAAAAATTTATCTACTTGTGTCTTATAGTGAAGAAATAAAATATTTCCTTGATTGCACCTGTCACTGTAGACACATAATGTAAGCCCCCGGTGACTGTTTCTAGTTAAAACCTGAAGGTTCTATATACATACATACCATGTTGTGACTTGCAAAGCGCCGCCGCCTGACAATATTTAGATCTTGTCCTATATATATGATATCTTCATATTTTTGTCGGGTTTTAGGAATATGGTACAAATGTAGCCCTACTGGAACCCGCTACTTTTAGAAAGTGATCTATAAGAAAAAGATCTGGAATCCTCTGCAGTACCTGAATATTGACAAAATATTTTATTATTAATTTTACAGTATCCAGAACTAAATCCGATGATAATGAGGCGATTCCAAGAAACTGGCGATGTGGAGAAAGCATTCGAGCTGGTTCATAAGTCGCGTGGCCTGGAGCAGACGCGGTTCTTGGCGCGCAAGCATGGCGTGGAAGCGGCCCGCCTCGCCGCCGAGCTGACGGACTCGCCATACCAAAAGGCTCTCGTAGTCACCACCGATCTTGTGCTCAACAGGATTAAGTAGCCTAGGTTATTTAACGAACGTGTAGAAAGGCATCCAAAGTTCTAAGCGACGTCGCTGTGTTAAACAATTAATGGGACGACAAGCCGAGGGAAGTCACAAGAAATGACCTTAAATACTCCACGTGTCATAATTTGTCAACTCCCGAACGTTCTAAATGCTCTTTGGTCTATATAATAGACTATCTTTTATATCCACTCCTAAGAGTATTTAGAAATAAACGCTTAGCCTTTATATAGAGTTAAAGGTGCATACAATTAAGAATTTTGGATACCTTTTTTTTAATTGACGTATAGAGATACATTTGTTTAATTGTGTGTGTGTTCGAGCTCAGTCACTAGTGATCGAAGACTTTCGTGATTCGTGCGAACTTTTGTGTGTGTGACAAATACATGACGATATGTTATCGATAGTATTTTACGTCAACTTATGCGCCCGTGCGCTCCAATTTGTACACACACATAGACATATTTCATTGATATATTTAAAAAAAATATTTTTATATATAAAAATATAGTACATGGAATTGATATTCTTTCTTTTCTCGCTTTCCATATCTTTCACTTGTGTGACCTGATTTATTTTAAGTTATCGTTTGAAAGTATTTCAAGATTGTAAACTATCTGCGACGATTACTAAGCTGTGGGTTGTATTAAACGTGTACGTGACTCGTTACCAAATACCGCTGTACATATATGTACGATAAATGCTCAACCGTTCTTTCATGATGCGAGAGATAGCTCTTTTCCTTTACTTCAAATGTATATAGACTATTATTAATAATACGTCTTTATTTTTATTGTGCAATCTCCTTGCATAGATATAGTTTTAGCGAAGTACCTGTATCTGAAATTGAATCAACCGTCACATCACACCGCACACAAGATATTAAAATTCAACAGTCCCGTCCTCTTTTGGTTTATGCTGTGTAAATACTGAAAGTCATTGGATAAGTTACCCAATTTATCTTCAAAACCAATTACCTCAGTTTCTTTAGTATACATTTTACACAGTAGATGTGTATTATATGTTTTTTCTTTTGATAGTGTTAAATTCTTAGTGTTTATTTTATATGAATATCCACAATTCTCTGCAAAAACGGTAAAGTCCCGATGAACTAACAGAATAGCAATTTCTGTAGCGTGTCAATAAAGTTGTAAATAATGCAATTTACGTTACGTTCAGAGCGGATGGATTTTTAAAATAAAGACATGCTATTTTTAAAATTGAATAATTTAGAGTTCAGTATTTTGTAACATTTTTGTAATTGTTGCTATTATAAAAAAAATATTAGTCATTTCTATAACGCACAAACCGACATAATGACCGCTATCCAAGAGAACGGCGACTTAATATTTTTGAATTGTAAAATTTTGATTGATAGAATTTTAATAGTACAGTTTTGGTAACGAACATTTTACGAGAAAATGTTTAAAAAATAGAGGCTTTATTTATATGTTACTTGTTTTAACCCATCGTATTATGTTGTGTGGAATGCATATTTGTACTTACGGTGTCGGATTTCTGTTTTGTGTTAGGTGTTTGATTATATTTTTTCTTTGTTTTATTTTTTAAGAATTTTCCCGTAAAAGGCTATGGCCATTGTGTCGGATTCTGCAAATGATGCGTAGCGTTGAATATTTCATGTACATTAAATGTTAAAAAATGGGAGTCAATGAATTTTATTTATATACATATTTAGTCATGTATGTAGATTATACTGTTTGTAAATATCATTATTTTGTAAAATGCTAAATCATGAATAATTTTATAAATATTAGTTACAAACGATTGTTTTATTTCATTCTTTTATTACTTACAACTGCTGAAACTATACTATAGTTTTATAATATCCTGCGCCGTGTAAATGCATCATTATGATTTTAGCCAAGAAAGGACGTCTGCTAGACATATGCCTTCCCCACAGATTTCCTACAGTTTTGTGAATTTGTAAAGTATAAGAATCCTGAGTGGTAAATGATCAGTAAATATTACATAATACATATATAAACATCCTATAAGGTCAGCAGTTAAAGCTATTTTCTTTAATCTGTTATTACTGTGTTGAATATTCACAAAGCTTTTAACCATAGAACGATAAAAATTTTGCTGAGCAAGTTAAGAGACCATGTTCCAATGAGCGTCTTAATCTACAATCAAATGTACTTGAAACTAGAACAGACGAACCAAAACTTGATAAGTTACAATGTGTTATCAGTAAAAACGATTAATTATCAAAATACACTCAATAATTTTATATCACTTTGTTGAGGTTGCGATTGAGTTGAGGCAGCGTTTATGAATTAGTTTGACACCATGTAAACACTACCCTTTAGTAGCAAAAATTTGCATAATTATTAACCCATCGCCGTGCATTAACGAATCTGACTGGTGATGAAAATTTTGTCTCAAACATGAATCTGACTAGCCAGGGTCGTGAATAGATTATCTTTCGGAAAATGGACGACAATTGGTATCCTGTTAATTTAGAAGAAATAAAGGCCTACTATGCATTATATATTTTGATAAGTCGAGTAAAAAAATCAAATATGCAACATGAACCATTTACTACACGTTCACGCGTCACTTGGGCCCATTTTCGTCGAGCTAAATAGAGAATTTTTTAAAAGTCTACATTACAGTTTTATGATAAGTGAATGGAATGAATTCGTCACAAATTACATTTTAATAGTTTGACTCATTGTGAATTGTTAAGAATATAAAAGTAACATAGCCCAGCGGATTAGCAAGTTGAAGTGGCTGTGGAAAAGAACAGACAGCTGTTGAAGTCATAAGGTTATGGAGTGGACCACAAACCGACAAGCTCAGTGTAGAACGATGATACACAAGGTGGGCAGGCGATCTTGTTAAGATCATCTAATGTCGCTGGATGCAAACTGCTTTCAACCGGTCCCGTTGGAATTCATATGTCCAATAGGATCAGCGGATCAGCTTTGCCTGAAATGTTGATGATTTTAGAATTAATTAAAAAGTTATAAGTCAAGTGCGAATGTTAAAGTATGAGAAACGTCTATGAAGCCGTGTAGGTTTGACGAAACTTCATTTATCATAAAACAATTTCTTTTATGTGAAAAAAAAAGAGCGGCATACTTGCGGCAATCGATCGGCTTGCGCCCGGCACCACCAGGATACCGAATGCTGGCTCAACAATGACATGGAAAATTAGATGCCCTCGTAACTAGGCCACTCAATGAAACCAATGATAGCTCAAACCGGACTTTATTTAATATAACATAAAGAATATTTTTGAACGTATTTTTTAATTATTAATAAGCGACGCAAATAAATTTTGGCTGTTAAAGTAGACTTTTATAATTAAAAAATTGTGTCGGAAAATTGCTGACAAAATGATCGATAAATTAGCGTAAAATAAAAAAACTACACATTGAGCAAAAATTATGCACAAAAGTGATGTCGACCATGTTAATACTTTTTACCGTATAAGTGTTTAATTCCTTTTAATAATTTATTCTTAAGTTCAGGGTTAGATTACACATTAATTCCTTTTTTTGTTAAGTCAACCAAATTGTCGTTATTTTTAAGTATTTAATGATTTTTAATGTTTCCGTTTTCTTTGTATATCATTATTATAATGAATTTATAGTTATTTGTAATAATGTAAAAACATAATTTTTGGATAATACTGATCAATATTTTTGTATTTTTACAAAGCAAACGTAAATAGGACATGTAGCATGACATTCAGGGAAAATACGTTGAAAGCAAACGAAAATGAATAAACATTTTTACGTCGAGGTTCCGTTGGATAAAAATATTTTATTCATAAAAGCCAAATTTTTATTCACATATTTATTTTTGATTAATTATATTTATTAAAAATTATTATGATTTTTGATGCATTTATAAAAGAGTGTAAAGGTTATATTAGTATATATTTATATATATGCTATACACGCTGTATACGCTATACTTTGATGTTTTTTATCTAAAATCTGATCTAGTGATCTCACCATTTACTTTTAGCGATGTATACCAGCACTAGAAATAACGATAAGCTTGTTATGTCTTACTCTGTTCTTCATAATATTTGTAAATCTTTTGTGGGGAACTGTGTTCGGTATAATAATAAATTCCCATGTAATATTACAAAAGTATCATGTGATAAATATAACAACACAACAAAGTGATTACAAAAACCTCGTGGAAATTTATTTTGCACTCTTCTCAGACCAGGGTGCATTGGATACCCTATAGCTTTAAATAAAAGATCGAAATTGGGCTCTTTTGTTATTCTTCTCATGACGCAAACATATTGTAACTGTATATGACCGTATGTGGAAAATTATATAAATAAGTTTACAATGTAACTACCAGTTCCTATGGGTTAAAAAAGATAGTTAATTGATAAATAATTGTAACTCGCAAAATATAATCCCAAGCATTGTGCTACGATATAATAAATATTAAACAGTAGTATGTTACAGAGCCGGTGTAAAAGAAAATATAAACTTTAGTGAAAAGATCGACAAGCGTAGCTTAAACTTTCCTTAAGAGTTATTTGGTTAACAAATTGACGTGCCGTCATATTATTTTACAAGTGGAAACGTACCCCGTAGCGTGCATGCCTTCACGTTTACGCGGGGTCGCTTAGGAATCAGAAGTTCGCAGTTATTGGCGAAAGCTCACTCTGGTTAATCAAAACACTAAATATACGACTTTTTTAACCTTTCCATTTGATATTCAGTTTAAATAATTCTGATTTATAATCTTAAGAATAGATGTTAATATAAGTTTATTGTGAATTCTAATTTTAAATGTTCGCATTAAAAACACAGCGTTTGCGAAGGTGGGTGTGTGAAAACATTACTTATAATCAACTAATTCTGCGGAATGTTTATAAGTTAACACTTTCTTTTTACATAAATACATACGGAAACACGGAATACAAGTTAATTTCGTAGATCAATCTATTAATTCATCGATTTAAATTCGGAACAATAATTTAGTGTTTTGTTTTTTACATATACAGAGACACTTTTAAGACAATTATTGGTGCATTTCAAGCATAATTAATAATTAACTAAAATGGCCTAAAATATTTATTTAATGAGTATATGTTTACTTAAAGGGCTCATCATTTTGACGCAATCCTGTTTTTAATAGTTTTTTTTTGGATACAATAAGCCACAATATAATTTAATTCAATAGCTTTGAAGGGGTGAATGTATAGCTCATTTACCGTCAATTAATGTACGTTAAAAGCAATTCAAAAATTAATTATTCCAGAAATAATAAATATTGTAAAGCAATACGGTAAGACAAACATTTTCAAAGTTCGAACAATGACATAATAAAATTAAATATTATTTACTATTTATTCCTGCAGACTTTGTATTGCCTGTAGTTATTAGCCTATCGCATTCCAATAGAAAATATTAATTAATATAACATATTCCACGAGTGATCGCTTTAAAGAAATGAGCTATATGTTCACCCTTTTTTAAATCTGTTCACCTATATGCAATCACCACATACAAAATCTTTAGGGATTGGCTAAATTAGTAATATCCACTATTCGTATATTATATATTTTTTTTTAAGTTGGACATTAGTTTAGACATTTGATTGCAATATAATGTGGTTAAAAACATAAGTATGATTATAAAAAAGGACGATCGTGTATATTTATAAAAACTTTGGAACATCATAATTTAATTTTGCCGCATTGTTGCTTGCAGGAAGTATATTTTATTATCAGGCACATGCCATGATCTTGTTGTTATAGAAATAGAAAGAAAAATTGTAAATGTATACCTAAACAGTGCTAGTTACGTTATATTCTGCTTTCTCGCATCAGATTAGATCACAGCGCGGGAAGTGAAATGAGTCGGGTTTAAATGAGGTGTGGCGTACGGCGTTTGTTGAATCTTTACCTATGACACACGTTACACGTATATTACATAACGAAATTCCTTGTCACGTATAAGTCAACGGTATAAATGGTTTTTATTAGCGATATCTTAAGTTTTTTTTACATCTAATTATAAAATTAATGTGCTTTCGATCGCTAGTAGTTGATTTATGGCACGAAAGCATTTATTTACTGCCTAACACTGACGTTATTTATTTATTAACTATATTATCCACTTTGAAACAATTATAGTGATCACTTGTGTACATAAAGAGAAGAATGCCAGAAGAGTCAATTTAGGTACTGGTATTAAAATAAGCTTTTATATATTTATCATAATGATTTAAGCTTTAGAACTTCTACTATTGGATAGCGGTCCTCTATAGATTTCTGGTAATACTGGTTGTACTAGACGTCGAAAGCAAGTGTCATTCGACGACCTAAATAAAATCCTTTTATTTTTGTGGACGTCTTATATTGCGCCTGCCGATCCGCGGTCGCCACTCTAGAGCCTTAAGCACCCAGCGGCCATTTGTTCTGTACGCTATGCAGCCTGCCTACTACCGATTCAAATTCTGCCAATCCGCTTGGTTATATCGGCAACCGACACAGTCACTATTGATACAGTAGATATTCTAAGGATCATATATAATAATATCTAATATAATAGTAATATCTCATGTTAGTATATAACTTCGTTTAAAATAAAACTACAATGGTTCAAAACTCGGAAAGTGAAAACTCTTCAAGAAACTCCGTTTTTGTGGCAACTTTTACATACTTTGGTTTAAAGGAGTAGAGTAGGTAACTGAATAATTATTGAACTTATGACATTAACTATCTCTTAACTTAGGGTAACAAGCGATAGTGTTGTGTTACACAGTTATTTAAAAATCTTTTTTAGCATCGAATTATCATTTATAACATGACATAAAATTAAATTTGTGAAGGAAAATGGTGTTAATATTTAATTAAACTAACGTACAATGTGATAGATGTAAAAGATTTAATAAACCTATAGCTCAAGCCTGAAATATGTTATATTCATTTATATTTTCTATTGGACTGCGACAAGGCACTACCTTCTGACAACACAAAGTTGCATGGACAGATAGTAAACCATAATTAATTTTAATATGCAATTATGCGTATTTTCAAAACGCTTATTCTTATTATATTACAAAGATTATAATTAAATAGTAACGTTATGACGATATTTATTATATCTGAAACTTTGATTTTTAAATAGGGTTACCATACATTACACAAATAATCAATCATCTCATATATAGTGTATTAATATGAGAGATCGGCAGAAGGCTAAGTGTACCGACATCTGGGTCACGGAAGCGAGCGCGGGACCTACAGAAGGCGCAGCATTCGCGCGCAGAAGGAGAACGCATAGCCAGAGAACGCCGTGAACAGCGCCGTTTAGAGAAAATTGATCAACAAAGAAAGGTATCTGATTTTTACGACGTATGTTTATCTTTGTTGACCTCCTGTACTATCCACACCCTTAGTAGTTTTGAACAATTTTCGTCATCAGTCACACAACGTTCACTGCTGGATATAGGTCCTCTCATAAATACCCAAAGGACCGATTGGACACTACGTACTTCCAGCGTCTTACGGTGCAGGTGCCGGTCCACTCCAGAATCTTTAGGGCCCTAAAAGCCTTCTTGTCTTGTGTGCCGTAAGGCCTGATGAGTTTTTTTTTAAATAAATAAATAGCCTTCAAACAATATTGTAGCCAGTTTTATGAACGATTAAAATATGTAAAAAGTATTACAAGTTTTTCAATCCACTATTCAGTTTCGTAATTTTTTAACTTTTACATATCGACGGCACAATCAGTTGTCGAGATGCGATATCGATCGCTTTCTAAGATATAATGTTAATTTTTGAGTGATGAATCGTGTTTGTTACTCGACAATGTGTTGAAAAGGCTCGCGAAGAGTTGGCTGCGTATGAGCCTTGGGGTCGAGCCGGCGGCGGCGCTCCGAACCCTCATGGATTCCGCTTCACCGACCTGCGAGCACGCGGCATATACCCTGAGGACGAACTGAAGGTATCAATATAGACCACCAAAAATTACAAACTTAGACAAATTACTTATAAATTTTTGCTCATAAAGAGTAATTAGTTACAGTTGTATAAGTTTTGAGAATTTGAATATATAACTCATTCGTCATTAATAAGATTTGAAGCAATCACTCTGAGATATGTAACAATAGTGTATTTTTTTTTATTAGAATTCGATAGGCCAAAAACTTCTGACAGTACATAGTCTAAGAGATAGTTATAAACGAAAATTAATTTTAAAACGTGATGATCCAATTTTTAAAATGCTTTTTATGAATATAATATCGTTACGTTATTTATTATTTCTGAAATCATAGATAAGATGTACAGTATATTAATTGACAGAAAATATATTATAGGCTATACATTTACCCCATAATTTCACAAAAATATGATCAATCACTACGGTATTATTTCAAACAGAGATTGAAATATTTTTATGTAAAACATTCTTTGATAACATATTGTAATTTGCATCACACATTTTAGTTTAAAAGCTTTATTAATAGGATATTTATATCGCCATTGCCATTTAAATGAACTTTTGTAACAATTTAAAACACATTACCGCTTACTCCTATAACAATCAACTTTTTTCGTGTCACTGGTTAAAAGAAACATGGAGTGTGATTGCTTAATAAATCTGTATAAGGAGAAGGGTCAGCATTAAAGGCGGGATAGTAACTAGTGACGTAAGGAAGATGGTTAAAAAGTGTGCCAACAATCCTGTCCTGGTGGATTGTGGTGAAACGCTACCACGTGCCGTGTTCACATGTATGTCGAAGTATTTCGTTACGTGAAAACCGGCAATTATTGTAATATTATATGTATATTGATAGCAGCTTAAATGTCACTGAGAAAAGATTATTTTAAAATTAATTAAATTTGTATCGCATATATTAGGGACATTTAGTAATTTGTCATATTTTTCACAAGTGAATTAGTATTTTTAGTATGAGAAATATATACTAAGCGGATTTTACTGATTAATTGATTTCACAAATTGGAAAGTTAATTTTGTCCGTGACACAAAGATTTAATTTGAATACTAATTTGAACCGAACTATGCTATGATTTCTTACCATTGATCTCTCGTAAGGGTTTCCTGTGTTCCGACTGGAATTGAAAGATTAAGATTGAACTAATAAAGGAAAGATTAATAACGAGCAACTCTGCCAATCTACACGCTCTTCAATTATTACAATCGACAATTATTATTTTTAACGAACAAAATCAATAACATAGTATGAAACAATAATTTTAAAATATATTGTTATTTGTAAGGCAAAACGTATAATGTTACATAATTATATTTAAAGGGAGTAGCAGGATATGAGGAATGGCGGCGATGGTCTTCGCCGAAAAGGCATCGTCCACGGACTCCATTGCGGCTGTGCGAGGATCCTCAGCTGTTTTTTGCTGAGCAACTGCGACGCGCAGTAGATAACGATATACGATACAAACAGACTACAGAACAAAAGAAGACATACAAAGAAATCTTAGGTTGTTTTCTACTTTTTTTTTCTGGGTTAACGTTTTACTATACTGTACGCAGGACACTTAAAAACTTTAAAAAATTTCCAAATGCACGTGCACTACTTAAGAAAGCATTCTGTCCAAAAAAACAGCAAAAAGAAAGCTTATTATAATCTATTAAAGTTTTCATCAATTTTCGGCTTGGACGAAATTTGAAAGTCATGTCAATACGCAAAATGGTCCCTTCTTCTATTTTTAATGATAGTTTAGATATTTTAGAGTCATGGTAAAGAAATTTAAACAGACTATATAATTTATAGTTATTGTAATAACTTCGAATTTTTCAAAAAAAAATGCGTGGCCTAGATATTTTTATAATATATTGTACTTACACAATATTAAATAACTATTTGTTACGCTATATATATACATTCACACTAACATTATAAAAATAGAAACTCCATATCAAATTAAAAAGGCTTATTTTTATGATAGATATCAATGTACGAAATACTAAGCCTAACTGACGTGTGACATCTGTGCTCATTGATGTTGTTGTGTACTACCAACTATACAACAAAGTGCACTAGTTGCCTGCAGCACATGGGCACATTAGAGAAGACAAAATTATTAGCAGCATTGATTGAGTTGATTTGAAAATTGTTTAATTTTTTTAGATGACATGGTAGACAAAAGAAATAAAGCAGTAAAAGATGAGATCAAACAAAATTTGGAGTACGAACGTAAATTGGTAAGCGAAATATTCAGCTTCAATAAAATGTTATTTAATCTAAATTTGACTTTTGTTTTAGCACTCTATGGACAGTCCTTGGGGAAAACCTGGACCTGGAGGTAAAATGTGGAGAAATCCTCGTAATATTGGAATGGATTTCTCTAAGTCAATGGTAAGTCAAATTTTGATGTTACTTAACCGATTACAAAGTTTTATTCGTATAATATAGGATAACAAATTACAGGGATGGACAAACAATGAAATCTTTAATAAACTGAGAGGGGAACAGAAACGTTATAAAAGATCTTCGCTTGCTTTACCTGAAATAAAGGGAGATGATGATTTGAAAAACCAAGAAGTATCGGACAAAGAGAATAATAAAACTATAAGAATGGAGAAATTACCAAACATTGTAAATCATTCAAATCTTTATATTAATAGCAAAGACGATTCATTTGGTCACTATCCACGTGGTGAAGTTAAATCGAAGAGTCCAAAAAAGAGTAAAGTTGTTAAAAGACAATGTAATGAGGAGCGAGTGCCGAAAACAGGAATTGATGAAAATGTTCATGATGTCGATTTATCCAATGTTATAGATAAAAAGCTAACCCCGGAAGGTTCAATACTTAGATTGACAGGAGGCGTAGAGCTTGTTCCCCTTTTGGCCCGTCGAAGGCGTATTGGCGCGCGAACTCTGCCTTCTAGCGACGTCACTCGACCTCCAGAACAGGCTTGTCAGTACGTATTGAATGTTTGTATTTTCACAAAAGGTTAACAAAGTTACAAAAGACGATTATCCTTTGTCAAAGTATTGAACTCAGTTTGACATCTTGGTATTGCGACAGGCGTTCTTTTCTTGTGTAACATTGTGCTTTATGGTGAATGCGCGTAACACTTAAATGAGTAATCGTTTAAATTACGAACTTGATGTTTGACCTTTCTTTGCCTGTCTTTAAATTAACTATTTTTCATTATTACAACCCTAATACTATTTTTTTCCATTTAAATATTCTCTGCTACTTAAATTTTGATTGCATACACTTACCTATAAAATGTTAGTGTATCACTGGCTAGCTTTTCTCTGTAAAAATCTTTAGCTGGATCAATATGTTGGTTATTTGATTTGGATTTATTATGTACATTACATATCATGGTAGGGCAGGTATTGAACCTTAATTTCGTGATATCTATTTTTTATGATGGAAGATTATTTGGGGTTACTTTGGTAATAATAAGAGAGCATCCAACCAAACTAGACTAATTACGCAAATCCTCAAGAATTTTTTTAGAATAGGTTAGCTGAATTTAATTTCATATATTTTCAAAATTGACTTAAAGATAAGTTACGAAAAGAGTTCAATTAGATAACACCTAGAAAAAACTAGAATTTCTTTGCGTGATGTATACGACGTGATAGGTAATTATTTCTTTATCCAAACCACTATTCAATCTACAAGAGGTCAGTCTATTGATATAAACATATAAATTTTGATTAATTATAACATTATATTAACAATGCTGCCCTTGTGCGTGCGCGCGCCCGCGCGTGTTTGGGTGTGTGTAGATAAGTATGAAGAACAATTCATGAAACCAAGAATGTCCATTGACGGTCATCGATCTAAACGAAATAGGATTGCGTCATTGGCAGCTATAGAAAGCTGCTTGCTTACATTGTGTTACGTGAAGATGTATAAGCCCTTAAGGTGGCTTTTGATGTTAAACAAAAATTGTTTTATGATTAGGACGAATGAAAAATGTATAAATTTCCTTTAAAAATAAAATTTAAAGAAACATCTTTAACAATCGCTGTTTATTGAGATTTATTGTTGTTCCGAGAAATCTTAGGAATATGATTTTTATAATTTTATTAGGTGTTACAACGGGGGCACATTTTCTTTTAAGGTTTTTCAATACTACTAGATCTATCGTATAGTAATCTGTATGTAAAATAATCGACATAATATGTTAGCCATTTTCATCATCATCTTAGTTTTAGGACGTCCACAGCTAATCCATCCATTGGTAGGTCCATCTAGAGATTTTAAATGAGACAAAACATGTTATTTTCTTTTCTCCTAAATTCTGTTAAAATGCATTAGACTAATTTATCTAATATAAGACATTATGATAATATATAACACTTTGTTAGATGCTGGATGATTCTTTATAAGAAAAAAAATCAAAATATTGGAAGCGCTTAATAGTAAATGGTATAGCTTGCCCAAAACAGTGCAGCGTTACACAGAGTTTTGAAATACAAAACCTGTCAAATTAAGACTTTTGTTCTTTTTAAATACAAGCATATGACGTTTCGTGATTACAGTACTTGCCCTGAAACAGTAATATTTATTTGCTTTTTTTTAGTGGCAGAGATTTACGTTGTATCAATATATGTACTCGTAGATCATTAATTTAAATAAAAACGTTTTCCATTTTAAAATAAGTATCAAATCAAATATTATTTCGTGACAAAGTTTTTTTTTTTATAGTAACATCTTTAAGCAACGTACTAATTTCTATCGCTCCGTAATTGTTTTATTAGATGGCGCGAAATGCTCGATGTAGATTATTTGAAACAATTGAAACATCAAATGCGAGAGAAAAATGAACAGAAGGAAGTGAGTAATAACATTTTTATCATTGCAATCATCTGTTTTTTACCATCAATTAGCATAAATTTTCTTTATTTCATTTTGTCTGAAAAGAGATAATACTTAAAAACTTTGCAAATTCATCTAGCTATTTTATAGTTTTTTAAGTAAATTGTGATAATTATAAAGCTAAATAAAGATACCTATTTTGTTTTCATCTTTTGATAATTACAACGTTTGATACGTTTTACTAATCATTGGGTCACCCTTTGTTTTGAATAAATTCATATTTGTTAAATATAAAAAACATAGAGACAAAAAATGATAAATAAAAAGTTTTTCTGTAAAATTAAATTTATAAACCATTTATTTCTTATTTGCATTATGTTATTAGGAAAATAGACGCGTCTCTGCTGAAAGTGTGAGGGTTCATCACGCAACGTGGTCTTCCATATGGGGAAGACCAGGGCACGGTGCGCCGCAGCAAAGGGGTCGTTACGCCAGGAACAATCTTACGCAACTCCTGTTTGTGTCACCTGTGACCTAACACGAGTATTTGAATATTTTAACCTGGACATGCACATTACCATTGGAATAAAAGCTTAGCTTTTACGCATACAAATAAATAACACACGCATGTATGTTAATGTATTTATATTAAGATTATGATTCCGGTATATAAAGAACGCCCTCTAAAATGAAAGTCTATTTAAATATATACACGCTTAAACAAACTTTCATACCTATACTAACCTTGTGATAACCTTGTAAATTCCATATTCCGTATACAATGCTTGATCAATAAGCAGATTTATATGGTACGCTGTCAACCTGATACACCAAGTTAGAAATACTGAACAGAATGTTAAAAGTTGCTCAAGCTTAATGTAGAAATAGAAATGCAACTATATAGTAGCTTTGGGCAAAGGACATATGGAATTTTGAACTTCCTGTGGTAAATCGTAGTCGCGACCGACCAGAAGAAAGTAGAGAGTGAAATAGGTATTTTTCTAGATAACTGTCAAGATCACGCTTATCAACTGTTTAAGAAAGCTAGAATTAAAGAGAGAGGCATCATCATAGGATGTATTATGATTACAGAAATAATAAATATAGTCAGGTGTATTTTGAAGTATTAAAGAATGAAACAGTAATTTTCATTTGTTAAAGAGTTAGATATATTAATGCAGCTAGGAAATATTATAACTTTGTAATATATATGAGAGTTTCAACAATATCCTTTGTCTAGCTAATTTGGTTAAACATAACATAAATGTGATAAGATTAATTAGGATTACAAGAATTATTATTACTTTTAAAAAAATACATAAGATACATCAAACACATACAAAAAATTGTAGCTAAATAAATGAAATATATAAATATCTCTAGTAATTTTATGAATATGTCAACTTATAAAAAAATGGATGAAAATATATTGGTATATAGGCAGTCAAGCTATTCAAACTATAACAGATTATCTCGCGCTGGAATTGGTGGGTTTTTTAGAATATTTTTTGAAGACAGATAGATTTATTAATTATTGTCTTGAATTAACCACTTCCTCAACTATTACCCGATAACGACTTGAGGTTGATTGATTGGAAACCTGTTTGTTATGACCTAGTATAAATAAAATCTAATAAAAATATTATACACGTATGCAACATTCAGCTATATATAAACTATCCTCCTTTAGTTAATGAATGAGTAAAAGGTAAATTAAGAAATTCAAATGAGAAATAAAAGTTAGACGATCAAGTGAACATTATTGGTAATTAAATAATATTTCATTACATAACCTAACATTTTTTTGTCAAAATTTTAACTGTAATAAATATAGTATCACAGCATAAGTATAAGTCCGACCATTTTGGATGCTTTAATATTACAATAACATTCTTGATATCACATCCACGTTTAATATTCTTTAACTATACGCATAGTCAAAATATCAAATTAATACAGAATCCAGGCATTACATATTCTTGAAGTTTTGGTTTCGTTTTATTAAAAAATATCTTTAGTGTTATATTTTTTAGTTAATTCCAGTAAACTGAATAAAATATTTCCTTGTTAAAAATGTGAATAAAATTACAAATATTCTGTATAATATTTAAAATTATGTCAAGATAAAGTCAGTCAGTCATTACATGTTAATCAAGCTAAATTACATTAAGTTATGTTTCGGTAGCAAATACAAATCTTATGCAAAGATTCGCATCTCATTATAGATTATCACCCGTAGGCTTTCCCTATCTTCCCCGAGGATATTCGTGACTGCATAGTGGAAATATTTCAAGGCAAAACAAAGAGGTAGTGAAGTATAAAGTGTAGTGTTAGTACACGATGTGTTTCTGTTGAAGCCTGTTACATTATCGAACGATAAAAAATCATTAGCGAGTGCCGATGTAGCGTCGATGTGGTTGTCCTTCAACGTAGTAATAGTGCAACGACAATTACGTAACGCAATGACATGCCTCTGCTTCACGTAAACTCGAAGGGTACCTCATTTTCTATTAAATAAATTAAGTTCAGCCTTTGTTTACTTAAAAGTTTTAATCTGACTTATGAATTATTCTTATAAACGTTCTTCACATTATTAATTTCATACATAATTAAATAAATTAAATTTATGGTACATATCGATAAGTTTTAAAAATATTGTTTCCATTTCGTACACTGTAAAGCATTGGTTATAATGTGATTATATTTTCATTATAATGCTAGATGGATATGATATTTATTATTGAATTACATCTTGAAGCCCATTTTTGATTTCGATTGTCATCAAATATTTAAGAGCTAAGAACAATATTTTAGTTTACTTTGACATTTTTGTGAAAAAGGAAGTGTTGGTTTTACTCTTACGTACTCTTCGTAATTTTCTTAATATTTCCTTTCACTACCTCCTTGTATCTAAACTAGGATAAATATAATAAATAGCCGCATGAGTCGAGCAGTTTTTAAATTAACGCTAAACAACACACTTGGTAAATAGTTTTTATTAATATATAATTTTTGTGTTAATACACTAATAAATTTAGAGCTACATACGTCGACTTTTGTTATTGTACCGTCATCTTTATCATATTTCATTATAATGCATATTCTGTTTATGGATCGACTTAATTAATCTAAAGAACTACCATGCATATCAGTAAGACGATGCATTATATTTCCTAGCTCACCGTCAACATACCAGATCATTATTTTCTTATACCACCACCTATCATTAATGATTTCATTATACTGACCACTCCAAATGATTGTTGTAATCTCTCGATCAGTAGATTAATGATACCATTAACTAACATCGTTCGCTTAACTACCGTTAGTTTGTTTAGTATCACACTATTTTATTTAATGGAATCCGTTTAAACTGGTTGGTTTATGGCATGTCGACTATTGCGAAAGCAAAATTTACATTAAATTATTTTTATATATTCACTTGAAAAACTATAAACATTCTTTATACACTAATTCAATTTAGGGCCTTATTTGTGTAAACAGATTATATAGAATTCGTTGTCAATTCCCATCAACTTGTTTAGTTATTATATATTCATACAATTTCCGGTTTAAAATAAGACAATTTTACAATCCATATTCACAATCTGTACGAACTTGTGTAATTTGCTTCCGTGAAGAAATAGTAATATTTTTTTGGCATTTTATGATATAAGATGTAAATATTGTGTCATGTCAGCCGTTGATTCTTACTACTTAATTACTACCGACACAATTGTACTGTTTCTATAGGAAATTTTGCTGTAAGGTCCTAAGACTTTTATAGCTTCGTCGGACAAGACTTCACGGAGCGGACGATTCCGTGAACTATACTAAAAAGTAAAGCATCGTGTTTCAGAGCCTATAGTGTGACACTCCGACGGAGGTGAAAGCAAGGCTTACCTGATCGTGTCAATTTTAAATGTAGAGTGCGGATTGGATGATAACGTAGACCACTCGGCAATCTAAGGAAGGTTACTGATTCTACCTAGGATCGTCCACGCTGTTCACGAAGACGGAGTCGGGCGGCCGACACCGTTAATGTATCGGTCGACATAGCGGTGGCACTATATGCTACTATCCGATGCCAAATAATAACACGAGGCAATCTAATACTATCGCCATCTGTCGGTCGCAACTGAAGCAACGTTACGTTCAGAACGTAATTTTTATTTATGATCTAAACGTAAATTTAATTTTCAATAACACAACTTGTACTAACGATATTAAGTTCATCTTAAATTTCGGTAGGCACTAATTATACATATCGTTAATTTGCCTATTCGTATTATTCTCGCATGCAATAAAGATCTTATCTCTTTCATTTTTTTTTCATATATAAATGTCCAAAGTATCCGCTGTGACTCAGCGGATTGGCAACTTGAAGTGGCAGTTGGTATGCCACATAGGACAAAGTATATGTTGCGGCTAAGGCTTTTATGTTTTGTAATAGAGATCACTGACCAACAACCTTTGATCCTGCACTTTAAGACGAGGTAGTTAAGGTCGTCGGAAAATCTTTTTTATTTATTGATTTGGGGTAAGACAATGTGACATTTTGGACGTTGTATTGCTAAAACGGTGATGATCATGAAGGGTCTTTCTTTGTCTGAAATAAACAGAAAATATAATAAAAACCTGTTACAAATGCTTTGTATGAAATAATAATACTAAAATTTATTACGTAAGAAATGTATAAATACAAAGTTTACGACCTGACGTAAGGTATTCATAAACATATTTAAGTTTAACAAACAGTAACTAAGAGGCGTGTAATTAACCATTCGCCGTCTGCTGACTACGTGAGCTGTAAGGAGATGGGGAAATTGTTAAACAAACAGAAATGTGCGTATATGTTAATGTCGTATGAGGAGAAAGCCTATGACGTATATACCTACTGATTTTTAAACTTAACATGCATCAGAGGGCATAAGGGGGAACATAAAATAAGACAAGGGCTTATTTCGGCATACCAGTTTAAAAAAGAAGTTTTTCATTTTTATCATAGCCGTAGGATGTCCAGTGCTCATTAAGGCCGGCGACTATAGATGTAAGGCCGGTTTAAAACGAATTAAACCAATCGGTTTAAAACGAAAAAAACCGTTTAAAACCGAAAAAACCCATTTTTTTCGATTTTAAACGTTTAGTGTTGACGACTATGTTTTTCTTAAATATAAACACATTATCTATTCCAAGCGTATACATTACCTAGCTAAGTTGAAAAACTATTACCTAGTTAACTATATTTGTTATTTTGAAAAGATTTATCAATCAGTTTCATTCGGTTTAAAACCAAACTCACACACTTGCACTTCTAACGCGGAGAGACGTCAAGATGAAACGTTGCCAGCTCGCCTACTCCACACCACACACACACATACATAGCGTGTTGCTTGCGGACATGTCAGTGTTGCCAGTATTGTAAAAAAATGTACAAATTTGGATTCAATATAAATGTACTCGTACCAAATATGCCAAACATTACTAAATAACTAAAATGTAATGAGCTGTTATAAAATTAGATTATTAGGTACCCGACTTTTTCTTGAAAGTAATAAAAAAATGGCTAATCTTACACAGTCTACTCAACAACATGATGATCATACAGTCAAGAAAGTGATGAAAATTTATGAGGCGCCAATATCTTTGTAAAACTGACTGACATTTCTGTCCTAAAATTAAATATGGCAACACTTTATTTCTTTTCATGGCTTTCTTAACAGATTGTAACTGGCCTGCCTACCTACCTTGTGACGTTATCAGGGTAAAGGGACTTTATTGTCGATTTTGAGATGACAGTATTTTCGAATTCTACACGTGATTCTCCATTGAATTATGTACTTTTCAAAACACATTTCTCTTTTTTTTATGATTTAGGTACATATTTTAATCTATTGTATGTAATATTGTTTCTTTATAATTATAGTACTTTATATGTAATATACTTACCTACATTGGTATAAACTGCATAGATAACTAACACAAGACCAAGTATTGTCGATAATGATGTGTAAAAACACTGTTCTTATATTTTAGCTGGCGAGTTTTAAACCGTTTAAAAAGATTCATTTGGGGTTTTAAACCGCCACTTTTGGTTTTAAACGTTTTAAATCGGCTTTTTTACATCTATACCGGCGACCATAATAATTTGTTAGAGTACCTATCTTTGTCAACAAACTGTGTATTCAGTTCGACTATTTTGAATCTATGTATGTATATTTTTTGTCAATTATATATCTAAAAATAAAATGAAATAAAAAAGTCCTAGAAGTGGCAATGTACGTGAATGTCCCATGATCTCTTAAGATATCTCCTACAATCTAAGCCAAACATTGCTTATTTATTATTTTAAAATTGAAGGAAATCTTACAGTTTAGAAACAATTTAGCAAGAGATTAGACAAAATATAAAATGAATTCTAATCCCTAATTACAAGCTTCCACTGAAAAAAAATTAAATTCTAATTAAAACTAAGTTTCATTATAATGATTTATTTAAAATTAAAGTTTATTTATTTTTAAAAGTTCATTGACGGCTGTACTAATTATAATCTGTATTACAACCGTCAGCGTCCTCCTCTTTAAATAACGAAATAATTTAACAATGAATTTAAATGATACTTGATATTTTTAAAAAAATGTATAATTTTGTACAAATATACAAAAAATCAAGTTATAATTATGTTATCACATGTAACTAATATTTTATTTGTTTTTTTTTAATATTATTTACGTCATACTGAACGTGAACTTTACCTAACGATAATAAATATGTATGTTATATATGTTTACATTAAATAAAGTGTGTTTGTGTGTACTATTGGACTGTGTGGTTTAAGTGTATGGAAACTTTAATACAAAAATGGAAAGTTTTAAGAACCTTACACAACATATTTTAACTTAACGCTTTTTACAAATAACGATTTTAGTATTATTTCATAGCTAATACAGAATGACCGTCGTACAACTATAACAAATAAAAATTATAACATTTAATTGTACCAAAATATTAATTGTAAAGATTTCTGTGTCCTTTGTACTCGTAATGATTATCAAATATTTTAACAATATTTACATACAGATGCTGATAATGACCAGACACAATGTTAAAACAGAAAAATTGTTATAATATAAAAGGTTCTAAAATTCCATTTGATTTAAACAGTTACGTGACTTTAAATTTCGGTTAGAGATGACGCGTGGGTGAAAGTATTAACTGTTAATTAAGATTTACAAGAAACTGCTTCAAATTAACGTGACGTTTTACGAAAATATTTCAATCTACTATGAATCATAATACCAGTCTTGTAATCATTTTTGAAGAATTTGAGAAGCACACTGAAAAATTTTTAAAATATATTTTTTTTAATTTATTGGTTAATTTCAGATAGGTACGCCAGCAACAACATAATATCAGTTTACTTAAGTCGCATACATCAAAGTACAAAATTAAATATAACCTATGGTAGGTGTCAACAGCTTTGGCCATACTTACGCTAGCTTATATCTACTTATATATATTTCTGAATAACAAAACTAAATACAATATGAAGAAAGACAAGAACAATTTAATTAAGATAAGAATTTTTTTTAATACACGTTAAATTGCTTATAGCTGAGATTGTGTACTTACATACAGTGTATACGTTATAGTGTTATTATAGGAAATAAGACAAATAGTTTGTATTAAATATTAATTTAAAAAAATATGTGAAGAGATTTATTAATTTCCTTTTAATTTGTAAGTAAGTAATTTATTCCATATTTTTCTAGAATTATTTCAAGGATATTTTAGTCAAATCTTGTTTACTATGAACTGTAATAACTTTCAATATTTATCACATCTTCAAGACTAATTATTATAGCATAAAACTCATTTTGTTTTAAACCCATATAAAAAGTTCCCACTCAATAAATGAAGTGTTTTTACTATTGAATTAATAATTTCATAATGACCCCTGTTAACCTATCTGTCGTTAGTAATGACAGCCTACTTTTCGGTCATGGAATAAATACAAAAGGTACTACGTCTGGTACAGTGGTTGTTGATTAGAAGCCTTCGAGTTTCTATGGATGACGAAAGTTTTTGTGCTAACAATGTATGATAAAGAGATTACACTCACACGGTCCATTTGTTCCCTGTCAGGTAAAGACATTTATTTATAGGTTTAACTATATTTTCTTTATCAAAATAAGAGACAATATGATGTAAAAAATAATACTGAAGTTACTATTTTCTTTATTTTAAACTTTATTTCTAATTTAGTACAATATATAAAGGTTTAAAATAACTGATCTGAAAATCAAAAAAAAAAGAGAAGAAAATACAAACACTTTTGTGACATTAAATATAATGGTTTTATATCTAGTAATTTATTCAAATTAAAGAATATTTACTACAATAAAATTTTAAGATAAATGTTATTTTTCCTATATTAATCTTCTATACCTGGTGATTGGTTATAGGTGTATATATATCAGAAAAATCATTACGTTATTTATTATTTCTGAACCTTTAATTTTTGGATGGGGTGTATTTTAGCATTAATTCGCAGCACATGAGCTATACATTTCACCCTTTAAAGCATTATCACCTATAACCAATCAGCTTGTAAAGAAAAAGGGATTATATTTGCGTTTGTATTACGCTACATGTACATATATAAATATACACGAAGGTTTACGAACATTTTTTTTCGACAGGCATAAGTATCGATAGTTTTTTTTTTTTAATTAAAACTTATTCAACGTACCTTATAGTTGTAATAAAGACAATGTTTATTCAAAAACCATAAATAAAATATACTTTTGTATGTAATAATTTTTTGGCATCTTATAAGAGAATTAGATTTTCCTAACTATATACATAATATATACAGTTACTCTCTATATTTATAATAATTGTCTATATAAAAAATATAGAGTTGGTTATACGGTACATGTACATATAAAACTGAATCATAGACGAAAGCATCTCCATCCATGTACGCTTTTTCTCAACTAATAGTATGGAAGAAGCATCGAATCTTCTAAACAAGAATCTTTTTTTACCCTAGTAAAGTTATAATAAAGACAGTGTTTATTCTGTTAACAAACTTCGTGTGGTACTTGTTTAGTGCTTATAACCTGTTTCGTTATTTTACAAAACCATGAATAACAAGTGAAGTGAAATATTTGTCAACCTCTTACGTATATATTGCGCATACAAGTTCAAAAACATAGCTAAGTTCACGGAAAAGAAAGTCCGTTGATCGCCGCGGCGGCAGACCGGTCGGCGCTTTGACCCTTACTAACAGAGAAGAGTGTTCATTCATTATGTTTTATCGACGAATGTAGTCGGCAAGCTTGAAACTGGTCGGGAAGCGGAAACATAAGTGAAACATTTGATTGCATAATTAATTTAATTTGTTGTTTTATATGCATCGAATATTTGACCATGCTGTTAAAGAAAACTATTTATAATAAATAAATAAGAAAAAATGTAAAATTTATAACGACCAAAGCGAATCATTATCATTATCATCAACATCGTCATTTGTCACATAAGATGCCCAAAGCTGGACATAGATCTCTCCCATAGACAGTCCTTAAGGATAGACCTTAAGAAGGCAATTTGAACCCACTGCCACTTCTATTTGCCAAAAACTAACATTATATTAACATGCCAAACGTATTAATTCTTTGCTCCTTAAACCAAATTAAAGTGAAGACCTTCAAATGGAGTTAATTCCTTTTTCACGTAGTGTGCACTGAAGACAGACTAAACGTCCTTAGAGTACTTAAACTCCGGCTTTTTTCTAATGCTATTAGCCCTAAGGCTTTTACAGCTTCATCGGTACTGAGTTCACAGAGCGGAAGGGTCTGTGAACTGGATGAGCTCCGGCTTCGGCTACATATTTAAGAACACTATACTGAGAGGTATATTAGCACTCTAAGAAATAGCTGAGCGCAAAGCCATGTGAACAACCTGTCAATTATTAGTGAAAATTCCATTGGATTTTGGGACACGTTATCTTGTAATTTATATTATACTGTTAACTCATGTTATTCATTTAACCATATATATTATGTTTAACCAAATTTTTTAATTAATATTAGTTAAATTTACACAAGTCTAAAATATAATACCATATCTTCTTTACCTTTTTATGGCGCAAATATACTGCAATTTTTTCTTTTGATCGTTAAATTCTATTATTTAATAAACAAGTATATAAAAAGAAAAACAACATTATAGATTTTCCGCTACTTACTGTGGTTCTCCAAAATATTTTGTTTAAAGGAAAAGAAAAAGGTGTGATAAATGTGTAAAAAAATTGCGTATTTGCTCTAGCTCCTAATTCAAATCAATAAATATAGAGCAATGTCAATATTACACACAGCGTGATCAAAATTGAAGCTTTTGAAGAATTAATTTTAAATAAATCGATCTAATAGAGTTATACTCCGTATCAAAAATTTCTTAAGAGATATTTGGAGTTCACCGTCAAGAGAGAAATTTCACCATTTACATGAACAGATATAATACAACTAACCAATTTAATTGTCAAAAGACAATAATTAAAGAGAACTTCTATGTAATTTTTATTGTTTCCTTTATTTAAACCATGAGAGAAATTAACGATCGTCAAATAATCTTCTCAAAAACCTGACTTTGGTCTTTTTAATTCAGTCTTGTCCAAAACGTTCTAATTTGAAAATTAGCTCCAGTCGGGATTAGAAAGTCAGCAAACTATTATACGCTTAAACAGAAGGCTCGAGGCTCTTTAGTGGGATAACCGAATCGATGATCTATAATATTTTACAAGTGCTTAACAATTTTTCTATTAAATTTACACTTGCCGACTTACTATCTCTACACCACTTTAAAGAATTTTTATAAGGCTTTAAGTTATCCGTTCATCAAATCAAATCATGAGTAAAAAGAGTGAAATAAATAAATGAAAGAATTCAATAATCCGCAAGTTTCAATTATGCAGTACAAATTTAATTATCATTTCAGTATATTTTAATTACTATTTAGCATTTTAAATATAGTTAATTAATTACACTGGGTAAAATATTATTTATTTCTGTAATCTGGAATTTAAGGAATGTTATGAATTAAACGTTCATAAAAACATAGGAACATAAAAACTGGCATCACATTACCAATAACCTTTACAGAAATATAACGATAATGAATAATTTAATCATATATTTAACGGACTTTTATTTTTATTAATTACGAGCATTACCATTTTTATAGGCTATATTAACAACTAACATATTTCAGACTTGTTGCGTGTTTAAAGCGATTTAAAGAAATTATTTCGAGTTACGAAAAATGTTTGAAATATGAGCGAATGCGTTGAAATCATTTATATGAAGTGAAAAGTTTTGTTACAAAAGTTGAATAAACTGTTAATGTATATCGTATTAATTACACGTTAAATTAAAAATAAAAACAATTATTGATATTTTCCATTTATAATTTGAGAAATAAAACACGTTTAATAATTTCTGTGTGTTTCAACGGCCTTAAGGTCAAATTTAGGTAAAATAAGTAGAGAAAATTATAGGAAAAATCTGATTATATTGAAGGTACTATAACAAACCTTTATGTATTAATCGAAGAACAATAATACTTCTTATAAAAAATATATTTGTTTTCTTCTATACTGGAGTAACAAAAACGCTTCATTTTAACCAAGCATAATCTTATCAATGATTTGTTATCAATGAACTTGTACTTTCCTATTTAAATTATACTTCATAATTATATAGCGTTAACCATTGAGTTCAAATATTTTTTTTATTATTATTCCATGCATGGTAAGCACTCGTACCTATATTTGCTCCTTTTTTGATTGTGACTACACAGCTTCGATTACGCTAAGTTTCATTTTCCTTGCAATCAAAAATGAAACTTAGCGTAATCGAAGCTGTGTAGTCACACACTGCCCCTGATTCACATACAGACTTTTTAAAAAATAATACTGTGACCCGAACTCAATAACAATTAATTTACTGCAGATGTCCGATTTCAAATCGAATTTGAATTCGCAAGAATAATTTAACTCTAAAAACTAATGTGGCTGTAATGGTCATACGAAGCGTTGCCACGTTAACGCAGACAAATCTCGAGTAACAGTCCAAGCCTAGGGCTTGTACATCAATACATCGGACACCTATGCTACTAGTCCTAGGGGTTAAAATATCTAACGTCCTCAAACAAGCCCTCAAGCGCGATTACTATAACAAATTGTGCTAAATACCTTCATCGCTACGCCACGTTAAACCTGGTGAAGCCATAAAAATAAAGAGCAAAAAGTATTTATCGGTGATAAAATAAAATTATAAGTTTCCGTTAGCCAGACGCAAGCAATAAATCGCAAAATAATAAATAATTCCGATTTTTTAAATTTTATTTTAAATGTATGATGTTCTGCTTTATTTTCTTCATTAATTCAAAGCAATACATTTTTGTTAAAAAAAGTTCGAAATTTGGAATTTAACTTGATCTGAAAAAGATAGTCTCTCTGTTTTTAAAAAAAATTAAATAGCCAAAGAGTGTACAAGCGTTCGAAATCATTGGATTAGATTGCAGATGAATATTAACGAATTGTTAATAAATCAGCTGTACCCAAAAATAATACTCATAACAAAGAATTTTACTGCAAAAGTGGAGATATTTGCGCCCAGCTGACAGAAAAGAACCAAAACATGCTTTAAATTAACAGAACTATATTCTTAGAGAGGTTTTTAACTTAGTTCCTCAATACAAACAAACTTCTTTATAAGTATGTCATCAATGAATAAATAAAATTCATTTTCCACTTACGTCATTTTTATACCATTTCATATTAAGTCGAACGCTCTTAACGCGGCTGTATTGTAATAAAAGATGCACCGTTCGATGTTATGTGCTTGTGACGAATTTTATTGAAGAATTACGTTACACGAGAATACGGGTTCATTGCGTAACAAGCGCTTGTCTTTAACGCCGCTGATGGCAATGGATTCCGTAATTCCTACATGACAAATGATAAATTGCAATAGGTCAGTTGCATCGCATCGATCTGCTATATGACGACTAATCCAATTTGTTAATACATATAAATTACGTTATAAAATCTAAAAGCTTAACTTTTAAATTCTCTCTGATTTTCTAATATCTTATATATTTTACGTAATTCGAAAACAAAAAAAATATACTGTGAAATAAATATTAGATAAATACGCAAACGTTAAGTATAGTATATGGTAATAATATATGGTAAATAAAATAATATATGGTAGTATATGGTATGTATAGGTGTGAATGCATTAAAGGACTGAATGCTTACCTAATTATCTAAAAATTATATTACTTCACAAGTAATTAACAACGTAATAATATTATTGAAATAAAAATTGTTTCCTAATTTCGAATTACTACATCTTTTAATTACTTTTTCATATTTTTCCCCACAAATTTATACCGCCAGAAGTCATTGGCCTGATGCAATCTAGCAGATAAAATAAATCAGTTTAACTTATTTCTGAACGATCACTTTATATAGTGTAATTGGAAATGGGTGAAATTTTTTTAAAGCTTACGGTAGACTAATGAGCGCCTTATAGCTTTTACACTTATAACTAATCATCCTGTATACATGAACTAATTATCCAGCTATAGAATATTACTACGTTATTTTTTTAATTCGATTTTTTGCATTTATAAAGGTTGATTTGTCCAGTAATTGTTACAAATATAAATGAGGGATTGAAATAATGTTATCATCTAATAACTTTTAAACTGTAAAGTTGCAAGTAACAAATAAAAACACTGTAATCGACTAAGGTGATCACTTACTTGTTATGTAGTTTAAACTACATAACAAAATTGAGCTAAGTTTTAAGTAATTGTGTAAGAATCATTTACATTCGGATTTGGCCATTTTTTGTTTTTTTTTGTCACTTCATGTAACATTTTCTTTTTAAGTAAATGGATTTTAAAAATCCTTAAAATTTTATAATGATCTATAGTTCTTGTTAAAATTAAAAGCGTAACATAAAAATTATCTAAAAGAAGTCAGAATGGTTTACCGCCGCCCGATATTCATTGCCTTCAAGAGACATGATTATTGGTAACTTATGGGGTTCCAAGTTTCTTATATAAACTATTCATAAACGATCGATCAATATATGTCTTCAGCACTAAACTTTTTTGTCCACGTCGCGCTTCTGTACAAATATATATATGCATATTATCCAGTTCAAATTTCACAGTTATTAAAGAAAAATTCTTGTTTTGTTAATTTATAAAGGATATACCCATGTATTAGTTTGCAGGCCCTTAAACTGATTTCTGATTTGTAATATTTCCTCAAATCTCACGGAACTTCAGTAACCATTCGCCTTATTTTTGCGTTTCTCTCGTTCACGCATATTTTATATTCTTACATAAATTTAAATGAAACATTTAAGTGTAGGTATCACTAATTATGATGTTATAACTTTCATAAATTAATTTTGTTTATCGAAATTCCAACAATCCAAAGTATAAAAATATCCATACTGTAACATTTTGCAAATTATCGTACATTATGTTCTCCGAAGGTCAATCGCACATCGTCCTATTGCGTATTTTTTTATTTGTTTATCAACAAAATACAACTACAATAGCAATGTTTAACAATTAATGTATCATAAACTTTAGACGCATTTTTTGTGTATATCTATTTACATCGATCGCCTTACTGTCTGTTATCCGTACAGAGCCCATTCTAAATTACACGACGATATAATTAAAATTGTTCGCTTGGGTGCGTATGTGCAGAAATGCATATTATAAACTTTGAACAATGCGTGAAAATTAATTGGAGTTAATGAGCAGCGACTCTGTAAACAAATCGTCGCCGCGGTATCAAAACATCCTTGTTCTTTGGTGTCAGGTTTACACAAGCGGGCGCGTTGGCAGGGTGTAGGCATCTGACGGAGTTCACGAAGCACTTCAGTATTGCTTGGTGTAGCGTAGCGAACGCCGGTGCGCAGGCGACCCATCCGTACACTCTACCACGAGACCGTAGTCTGTACCGCATACAGCCGACAAGATGCGCCCAGTGAGTACCCGTGAATTTATTTTTTACTCCAGTGATCAGTGATGTGCAAACAAACATACGCTTGCCCTATCTAATAAATTCTTAATTATCTAAGGATATTAATTAATATATCATACATTAATTTGTGAATCCGTTGATTTATAGTCAATTAATCAATATTTTAATTATTTTATCAATGAAAATTAATGACCATGTAATATACAATTTCAAATACCTTCAACAAGAATTGGCAATGTTCCCACACGTGTACTGACTATAAGCCGCTGTCATCTGAGAATTGTCAACTTTCACTGGGTGTCTTACTATTTATAACCAGTGGAATTATACAAAGTAACAACTTATTTTTTCACTCCCAGAATTTATGACTACATTTTCTTTAAGTATCATAAATAATACATTATCTAATAACTCATACTATATTGTTTTGTTGCAAAGTTACATCTAACATCCATAATCCCACGCGAAAAGCAATAATCGGTAGAATATTCAAAAGTATAGATGTACGCATATGAACTGTGGCGTAATTTATTCATAAATTAGCATATTGAATATTCTTTAAATATTAGACTTTAAACCCACTTTCTTCGGTGTGATGTAACACACGTGTGCGTGATGATGCTATCTGTTTGTTAACATAAGTCGTCGATATGAAGAGATGTGAAGGATCCGTCTCGTACATTCGCAAACATAAATCCTTATTTACAAAAAACTGTAACACTTAGTTAAAGGTACACAGAGCCAATAAAAATTCAATTTAATTTCGCTCGTTAAATCATCATGTAGTAATCCTTTATAATATCAGAGGATTTATCCTCATTAAGTTAAAAAACAAATAGCCTCAATTCTATTTAGGTTTTACATCAAAGATCAAAGTTTTATAATGTGTTACCATCAAAAAGTAAATCATATATCATATTTAAAGAAGAATCGTCTTCGTTTAAGTAATTGTGTGTGTGTATCATTAACACAGAGACAGAGACTATAAAAAAGTGAAAAAAATCTTTTCCAATTCTGGCTTCTTTTTCTCCTTATAAATAAAAGGTTAATTGGTGAAAAATGAATGCAAGTAGGCATTTTATTCAAGTTTTTTACTTAATTTTTAAACGATAAATATTAACTATACTTTTTTCGCGGATCAGTGTTATGAAGTTAAACGATAAAACTACATGAAATTAAATATTTTTATGGCTATCCAGAGCCAGGTAGTGTTTAAGTGAGTTGAAATCGTGATCAATTTTGATTTAAATTGATTACACAATACATAAATGCTGGGTCCTAAACATAAAAATTATGTATAAGAATTTTGCTTATTACTACTTCTTTTTCCAAAATCTTGTAAATAATAATTAAAAACTGTAAATAATGAATGGTTCACTATTTAGTTTCTAGTACTAATTGAGAATCATTGCGAGTAAATATGATAGATTTTAAAAATATCGTTCAATTTATAATAATCGTTAGTTATATAATTGACCCAGTACACATTCTAAATTCACGGAATTTTATTAAATTGCAATTAATAGAACGATGTTTCAAAACAAGTCGCTATATTTCCTGCAGATTCGCACATTCGCGCTTTACGTAACGGAGAAAAGGAACTAAGCTATCGATTCAAATCTTAGTAAATTTGTAAGTTTTACATCACTCAAAGTTCACCGATTATAAATATTGTAATTTATGGACGTTATCATTTAAATTATTCGAGGTTAGGAAAGATCTTAGAAAGTGTTTCCTGCAACATTTGCTATAACAAGTTTACGAACATTTAGAAAATTTCACTCAAAATTATAAAACAAGGCCTATCGTATAGCACGGCCGGTTTATTTTTTATCGAAAAAGAAAACCAAAAAGCATACAGCATAATAAAACTAAATATGTAAGTGATATAGTTTTAATAAAAATTAAAAATATTCTCTACAAATAGTTTTATTGGACAATAAACATGTCCCGCAGAAACCTACACATAGTTTGATTATTGCTTTACTAAAGGTAAACCGAGATCATTACCCAGTAATGAAGCCAATAGAGATATAATAAAGATTACTGTGTGTCATTAGTTTTTACATGTGTTTGCCAAACTTTTTAAAATTTGAGCTCTTTTAAATTAATAAAATAGCAGTGAAAAGACATTATCGATTAGAACAATTTTAATATTAAAAGTATATATTAGCAATGAAAAATATACATAGCTTATTCTTTTTAGCATCAGCTTAGTTTGTATGTTAATCGTTTATTTTATAAATATCCCTTTTTATCCTAATTATATGTTACTATGTATGTGTAGCTGTATTTTATGTTTTAGTTGAAAATTAAAATTTGAACAATCTTAACTAACTCTCTCCGAGTACCATTGAGTATTTATTTATTAAACTAAAATTCTTTCTATTATTGTATGTTTTGTTACTCTTTTAACAATAGTAAATAATAAATAATGCAAATATTATTCAAAGTTATTATATTTTATGTCACAGTAAAAGTTATGTTGAGTACGCAGTTAAATTAATTATTCGCAGCGTGTCACCAATAATCATTTTATAGCTACGCTACATTTATGATTTTCATGTTTTATAAAATTCAAATTGGTTTATTCTTCACATTTGGTTGTCGTCGGAAGACACTGAATGAAGGCCGCTTCCAACCTGCCCTATTGGAAATCTCTGGAAAAGGGCTTATATATCTTCAGCAATGGAGGTTTTGTGGCTAAAATAATATGAATTCTCATGCACAAATTTAATAAATAAATTCGTGAAACAGATTTGTTGTTCACTTATTTATTGTTGCTATTAGTAAAAAAGAATTATTTTTACCTAACATAGTATAGTCAAGTATTTGTCATTGTTATTCATATCGCAAAATAAAAATATATTTAAAAAATTATTTCATTAATTATTGCTTTATTTTTTCATTCTAGTGCACAAATGTTTTCAAAATAGAATCGGCTACACATTCGTAAAGTAATAATTATAATAAATTTCATCTCATTAAAACCTACGATTAATAAATATATCTTGTATTTACTTTTTTATTTGATTCTACTATATTTTTTCTTTTCTCTAAAATATTAAGTCAACGACCAGAGTTGATTTACAGAGTGAAATCGGAGTAACAATTAAATTGTTAGCGGAAAAGATATATGGTACGTACTTGTGCATGCGTATCGAATTAGATACAATTATAAAAGGGTAACATGGATAACTTTATTCATTTTTCGTTGGGGGTTTTAAAAAATTATTGATGTCTTTATTGGTAACGTTCATCATCATAATTATCATTTTAGTCTTAAGACGTCCGCGATATCTCTGTATCTATCTAAATGTTTATTAGTGACATGTTAAAATTATTTTATGTAAACATAGTGAATATAAATTTATAAAAGTATAAAAATTACAAAGCAAAAACTATAAATCATGTCTTCACTGTGCAAAGATAAGACCACTGAAATTCGACATGATTTTAAGGTCAAGACAACCTCTGCGCAAATCGTACAGATTATATTTGGCTTTAATTATACCTTGTTTTAAACAAAATCTACAGATTGATTAATTAAAGGTGTAAAAACTTTAAAGGGGTAAACGGTATAACTAATTTATCCGCAAAAAGCTTTAAATTTTTTACACCCACTTCCAATCACCATGCATGAAGTGGTCACTATTAAGTATTGGTCTGTCGCCATAACTTTTGGCTGAAAGTCAGATGGTAAACAATTATTTTCAATATGTAATAATCCAATTTTTAAAAAGCCATTTTTACTATACTACCAATAGTTCATTTATTAATTCAATAACCATTGATTTATGGATAGAATGTACCATACATTAATTGACAGCAAACGAGTTAAACATTCACTTCTTTAAAGCTATTACACCTATAACCGAACACCCTGTGTATTATTCTATCTAATCTGAGTTAACTCACGACAATTTCAATGACGAGTAGTGCATTAACAAAGAACAGAATCCATTCATAATTTTTATGGGAATAACGAACACAATGCGGTTCACAATTGCGTTAGATTTAATCTGAAAATCTTAAGCTAATTAGAACGTGACCAAAAGACAATGCCGGTTTATATTTACGACTGCACTAACAAAATGTTGCACCGCCATATTCCGTCGCAGTAAATCTCATTATACCTAATTAAAACGATACATGCAACATCACCGTGGAACTAAACAATGCTTATTCATAACTAAGCCATAATGAGATGTCGCAAATTCGAGCCTATTTAAAATCATCTGATGCATAGCATCACTTATTTGACAACATAGTTGCTTAACAAGATTTCCCACAGCCTAAACGCACTTGTTATTAGTATGTCGTTAATATGAGACACTTATAACAAATGAACATAATTCAATTTTCTTATTCATAAACGAAATATTCTAATTTCGCTTTTATTTTTTATATTATTTTGGTAAATATTTACACAAAAATTTTCACATATATACATAATTATATACAATATACATAATTGAAAGTATAATATCAAATGACAGTTACAATTCTCATTGTCAGAGCAGTCTTTTAAATGTGTCACTAATTGTTATATTCAATACAAATGAGTTCGTTCATCTGTTGCTGTATCGTATTCAGTAGCCTTAAATTAATAAAAAAAACTATGACAAACACTTTTAAAAATAATTTGACAAATTACTTTAAATTTAAAAATCTTCACATGTTTATTATTTTTAAAATATATTGATATCGTTGAAACCTTTAAAGCAAGATTTGCAGGCCCGTCATCTATTCGGCATGTAAAACTTTCGTCTATGGCACTTCTAAGAAATTATCGAGGATTCGGCTTATTCCAATATTACTTTACAAAAGGAGACAGTCAATTTTATTCCGCAAAATTATGTATTAAAACATCAAGTCTCTGAAATTTCGCCGTTTTTCCGGAATTATTAAGTTGCAGCTTGTATCAACACCATTATCTGAATGTGCAAGATATCTTAAAGCGCAACCACAAAGGATCACGATTACGGTTTACATTCCCGATCTCGATATACAATCAACGTGGTAAGAAATGACGGAAGTTTAAATGTGGTTTTCGTCCAATTATTACAAAACTCGATAAAAAAATCAACACAAACTGAATGTTAATTACCTTTACAATTGTAATTTAAATATTTTAATATATATAAATAGTGAAACATTAAATATATTTTCTTTTCCACCAAAGGACGTTCATTGCTGGCATAGAGCGCCTCCATAGATTTCCAATAATAACAATTGAAAGCGGGTTGCATCTTCCAACGATCATAAATAGGTTGTTATTCAAGATCGTAATATTAATTTATAATTCTCAATATAAAATAAAAAAAAATATTCTTGAATCAATTAATCATTACAGCAGCAGGTTTCCAAATAAATCATAAAAGTCAGAGAAATGCGTTTTATGGAAGATTTTCCAGTAAACTAAACGTCACTTAAAAAGTTATTTAATAAAAGTTTTCTTTTGAGATAACAATCTTCGTCTTTAGAAACTCTCTTGAGTTGTGTTGAGTCAATTAAACAAAGATATTTCCCTAATTCGTCTTAGATGGTTATCAAATGAAATTCTTAGTTCGGTCGGTGCAACTATTCGTTGTAAAAAAATTAATCAAGTGTAAGTTCATTAAACTCGAGTTTAAATTTATGTGTATAAGTTAAAGACGTAACTTTGTTATCAGATTGTAACTAATATGAAATGACATTATCTAGAATTGATCTCACCATAAAAATACAGCTATTGCGACATATTGTAAGTTGTATGAGACATTATGTTTTTTGAAGGCATGATGCAACTATTTATGTTATCCTATTTTCTTTATTTATTTCATCAGCTATACATGTGTCACTCAGCGCAAAAATGCCTCGGTCTTAGGAATCACTTTAAAAAGGTTTTTTTTTTGTCTGGACTGTGACAGAGCCTATTTGACATTGACACTACTATTTAGTACAATATGATATGGAGCACATAGTAATATACATATATACGAGATATGCACCTGACTGACTTATCACGATATCTCTGGAATCGCAGAAACTTAAAATTTTGTAGGAAATTTTCTTTCGCCGTATTGAGGTTACGAAATTCCACCGGGAGAGGGGTTGATTTAATGTAATATATTACGTACCTAAATATATTTTTCGGCAAGTTAGTCATGATTAAGAATGTATTTTATAAATAGTTAATACATAAATTTAAAGTCAATATATGTATAATAAAACAAATATTTTTATTCAGATCATTAATGTAAAAGTTGCTTTTGCAGTAAATTTCGGATTACAAAGTAGGTACTTCTTTCAACTCAAAATATATCACATACAAATATATCTGAACTGATATCTAACGAAAAGGTTTGAAAAACGTAAGCTGCTGTTCATAAAATTACTAATCAAAGAAATGTCGTTTTGAGTCACGACGTGTCCCAGTATTCTTACTTGTATACGAGGCGCCTACATGTCTGTGGTTACAATGCGCCCTCAACCGGAAATGAAGGCACCAACTGCAGTATCGAAACGTGCATCTCATTATTTAGGTTAGCAGTTTCGTAAAAACCATGTATACTGTTTTCTTATTTATATAAACCTTATTTTGGCTTATTAAAAAAATTACACAATACACACGCAACAGGTCAATTTTTATGTAGTCAACGTTAAAGTATATGTAATGATAAAAAAAAACAAATACATTACAATGTAACTTAACACAATAAAAAGAAAAACTATGCAATATTCAAGTACTAGCGTCTCGAGGTAAGTCAATTTAGACAAGCTGATTTGACTGCTGGCGTCAATAATTTGAAAATCTATTCATTATTGTCATCTTTATTAAATTTACGAAATACAGGCCACTTACAACCAATCCTTTTGAAAATAAATGGAATATAGTTTTTTTTTTGTTAAGAAAGAATGACTTGTTTTACTGTCATGGTTAACTGAATGTTCATAGCAACTGCCATTCGAATTTCATATTTTAATGACCTTATCTCAATATTGAAGTTATCGTTGTTAAAGTTTATCGATCTTATAGTTTAAATAGATTGTTGCGATAATGCTCCTATTGTATTGGTTGTGGTTATTATATGTTGAACCTATAAAAAGATACTGTCAAACTGTCCCTCGAAAATGTCAAAAATGTACATTTTCAAAAAGCTAGGGTAACATAAAGACCTTCTCGATTCTCTACACGTATTGAACCATTTCTATTCGTGTAACATGCGCAGTTATTTACGACACCGTTGCATTGATTGCACGCAACGAGCTATTGTATTTCCTTGCATGGCCTTAGAAAGCTCCAATCGCGACCACAAGTTATTAAGGAAATTTCGTTTTATTGTCTTACGCACAAATCCGATATGAAATGAGTTATTGCATATGCAGACACACGTTTTAAGTATACGTTCGATGTGTTTTTCATATTGCTACACCTTTGGTTGAGCTATACATAATGTCTTACAAATATGAATTAATAAACAATGTTATAAATTTAAATTTCATCAAAACTTTTGGTTGCAAATACAAATGTTGTCTGCGGCAAGGGTATCATTAAAATTATTAAGTACATTTTACCCTACACGTTAATAAGCAAAATATTCGTTAATTGAATTTATTAACGCCTTCACATCACTAATGAAAAGTTTTTATAGCTTTTAAATGGATTACGTTATTTATATATCAGGCTTAATATCTGCATTGCCTCTAATTAAAAAGCTATTATACAGAAAAAAATGCTATAAATTTAACGTCAGTAGAACCCACGATCCGAAATTTTGAATGTAACAACTGGACGAACATTTGTCTTGAGGCGGTCACTGCTCTTATAATTACCTATTCGAGTATCGAACAAGTTATTTTCTTACACAACATGTGATATCACCTTAACATCATGTCCATAACATAGGTCGTTTTATATCTATAGTTTGTGCCGCGTAATGTATGGTTGTGGTTTACGTGTTTATAAGGTACATCACATACATCAAAACGGAGCACAGCGATTTTTTATGTAATAAATGTTCTTGCTTTCTAAAATCAATTAACACCATGATATCTGTATTTATTTAATAAAAATTTCGATAAATTCATGTAATATAATGTTGAGTGTTTTAATACTATTGACGATTAATAAATATTGGCATTGAACCAAGCAAAATGTACATATTGTTTGGGGTAAGTCTTATACAGTATTTGACTATACGTATAAAAATTTGTTAACTTTATTATTATTCATATAATTATTATTCATACATCATATATGGGTAACACAGGAATTACGACAGAAAAGTTTTTACGAGTTTAACGCTGGCGAGTTGTTATTAATTTTCAAAATTCGATAACTTAAAACTAAAAATATATAAGTTCCACATTTAAATAACCTCCAAAAAAAAAAACATGTTAAACGCTCAAACCCGCGTTTGAAAGTAAAAAAAACACGAACGCACAGACATTGAGTATAACAGCGATTGCCGTACATCACTAATCGATGATTACAAAGCGCACTTCGTAAAGATTCACAGGTCGTTATGTAGTCTTGGTGTTACGTGTAAAAGTTTTAATCCGAACAATGAAACCGAACAATACATAAGTTACGTTATTATCGGTAATATGATTAAATACATTTTGATAAGTTCAATAATTCTTCATTATTTTTTTTATTTCACTCTTTGCTTTTAAATATGATGTACGTACTTGTATGTGTTAGCACCAAACGCCATACTAATTCGTCTATTCACATGGATTATTTTACGTAGAACCCGCTTGATTCTACGGAAACAATTTAAACAACCTTATGAGTGACAGTAAAGTGGATGGTGAAGGGCTAGAAATCGATCGCCTACTCGTTCGATCTACTCGCACGGTTTTATTAAATGTACCGAGCACAGCAAAAACTAGAGAAAAATGGTAGCGGTGACAGACATGATTTGTCACTCTCAGTAATGAGGAAACGACTAAGAAGAAAACGTGTGTATTAATTTTCCTCCGGAAAAGAGCCCTGCTTTACACAATAATAGTGCGATATGATTTTTCTATTAGATGCTTCAAGAAATGTTTTAAAACAGATTTCATTTCCTCGGGCAATTACAATATGATATTTATAAATCGAATGACATAGAGATGATGAATCGAAGGCCGATATTCAATAACATAAATACCTGCATTATGTCACGATATTCACGGAGACTGAATAATTCATCTGCTGTCACCCTGTTGAAGTAATCTCCTCCTTGGAGAAAGTGAAATTCTCTTTCTGTTCACTATGTTGTCTTATGTAATTATGTGCCATTGTGCGCATATGAAACAACTGCGTTGATGTACGCCTTTTAACAAATACACCCACGTTTATGTCGTTGCACTAAGCATGAAATTTACAACTAAAGTAGCGTTCATAATTCACGTTTTTTTATTTATACGACATTGTATGGGAGTTGTGTAAGAACAATGTTTTTTTTCCGTAACATCAAAGACTTCTCATTTCCATGTTTGCAATATACCATTAATACAGATAACAAATAATTAAAATGTTATTTGTGTTTAAAATAAAAAAAAAAATATCTAAAATGAAGACCATAATATAAAATACCAAATTTTTATAACTAAAAAAAATATAAAACATAAATGCAGAGAAAAATTCAAAATTAGAGACAAATCCAACCTTTGGTCTTTGTTATCTTCTGTTAAAATTTATTGCGATTAACGATAATACTCAATAAACCTTAGATATGTCACTAATTATGCAACGAGTGTAAACCTAGATGTGTAGTATTAAATGATTTTGATATGGAGATAAAATAACATGCTTTTGCTATATATGTAGTATATATATTTCAATGTAATATTTCTTGGAAAAAACAATGGCCGCCAGTATTTCTGTGGACTATATAATTATGTGCTTATAAGTAGTTGTTATCATAGTACAGAATACAATTATAATCGTTATCTGTGAACATTTTTAAAGTGCAAGTCGTTTACCTTTCTCTTGGATACTTATTCGTATTCGTGCGAATGAAAATAATCCCTCGTTTTCACACACCGATATGAAACGGCCTAAACAAGAGATGTGACATGTGAAACTAAATTGAATAGATGGATATGTTGCATTGTTGGGTTTATAACATAATTAATAACGACGTGTATACTTGACAACGTGTCTAAAGTAAAGAATAAGCAAAAAAATGTGTAGATACTCCTTAAGCTTTTTTTACACATACGTAAGGTAGGCAAATAAATAATAATGAATATAAATTGAAAAAATATAGTTGCATGGTCAAAATAATTCTAACCGAGAAGCGCGAAAATTATTACAAGAGAAATTCTAATCCGGTAAGTTAAGTCCAATGAAACAGTGATGAGCTCTGGTATCTCTGTATCTCTTGGAGATAGATAAAGATATAACATATATAAATTTATGATTAATTTCGCTTAGGAATATCGTTGAAGGGGCAATAGGCAGGTTATATAGCATCTAAAATAAAGATAGCCGTTTGGGCTTTAAGATTCTGAGGTGGAGACCACGGAGGACATCCACCACAAGGTGTATAGACAACCTTATTAAAGTCTTCGGAAGAGCCTTGTTACATGCCGCTTCCAAACGGTCCTATTAAAGATGTATGTACAGCTGTGGAAGGCTTACGGCTGAAGTGCTGATGATGTCGTTATCATTCATAAGAAGAATAATTACATGAATGATAATAATCACCGCAAATCTTGTGTGCAAATTATTCATTGAAACAATTAATAAAATATTAAAATTTTTTGAAGGATTAATATCATTTCGACATGACAGGAAATAATTAATTGTTTTTATTAGTCACATGAATAAATAATATTACATGAATTATAGCACGTAGTTCCATCTGAGAGCTAGAGGCCATCCGATCCGATAAGGTTACTGCAGTAGCCCTCGTCTAAAGAGGTATATTTATGACAAATACAGAATTTAAAATGAATGTAGGTGTAATATAAAAAATAAAAAAATTATAACAATCGTAGTCACATACTATGACTAAATATAATGAGAGAGCACAACCATTGACATGATTATTTTAAATGTTAAGAAGCGCTTAGAGCGACGTTAAAGGTTACGTCTGATTATTATGTTTCCCAGTAATATCAACACGTGAAATCTCACAAGAAATTAATTACAATTAAAAAAGTAAGTGACTAACTGGAAAGAAACATGTTCGTTCAATTGAGATTATCAAATTTTTGATATTCATAAAATAGTACATAAATAATTAAAACATTAAAAAAAATTAGTAAATTAAAATCACGGAACTCTTTTTCTAAGGATATGCTTGTATTTCAAAGGCAAACGCTGTAGGTAAAGTAAAACTTGGAAAAAACAGAAATACAAGCATGACCTATTTCTTCATAAAATAACTCTTGTACTGATTGAAGGAATAATACAAATACACATTTGAAGGAATTAAATATAGTTTACAAGACTTCATTATTTCAGAACTTGTTTTTAAAGATTAGCTACTAAAATGCTAAGAAAATAAAACAAAATTTAACAACCTTTAAAAACACAGCAACATTGAGAAATCAATGCTTTTTAAAATCAAATAACCCACCAAAGAACGTGATTTATTACTAGTAAGATTAAATATCGTCGTATACAATACTAAAAGCGCTTTTCAACTTTCTCTGTAGATGAATGATAAGCAAATCTAAAGGATAAAGACGTCGGAAAAGAAATGAGTTACAATCAGTTTTGACAAGAATCTCATAAACCTATTGTCTGTTTAATGGGAAAAGTGCTGTTCGACTATAAACTATAGAAGACAACTTTCTCGTGATAAAACATGCCTTAATACGCATAAGTTAACATTTTATGAATAATTTTTTATAGAAAATCATATTATATAATTAAATAATTTAAAGGTAGACATAGCAAGCGTATTTTATAAATTTGTGTGTGAAACATGCTAATGGTTCAGTATACGTCTTTTTACTTTTGTAATGCGTAGGTGCGCCAGTTTTTGATATTTATTCAGTTTACTGACCTTTTGAACTAACCATTGGAGAAAGTGGCTATGTCAAAGCAACAAACCCGTGTTCAAGCTCCGTCCTTTTTTTATCCTTTAATGTCTTGGTACAATATTTAACGTTTAAGAGAACTTTTCCGTGTCGAAATATACTAAAAAAAACAAAAGTTGATATTAATATGAAATAATGATATGAAGATTAATACAACGAAAACGGGAAGGTAAATAAAATAATTCAAGTGTCTAGAATCATTTACCATGATATCATTAAAATATCATGGTAAATGATTCTAGATAAAGTAACTAAAATAAATTGATATGAAATAGTAGACAGCTTAGGATCTCATTACCTTTTCACTTTTACTGGATATACACCGATGTGAACGACAGTAAAATGTAAAATTAAACGGCAGTTAAATGTAACATTTAAATTCTATTGGAACTCAGAGTAGATACTGAAGTACACAACATAATAATAACATCGCTTATTATCAATTAAAGAAAAAAATACTTTCCCATCTAAAAAAGTCTAAAATGTGTTAACTTTTGTTATTCGAAAAAAAATTTGGTTTTAGATATTTTGTAAACATAATAACTTGAAACACTTTCGCTCTGAGGTGTGATTATTTGTCCAATTTATAATCACACGTGTTAGTTTGTTAAAAAACCTTTTAATTGTTTAAATACATCTGAATTGATTAATAGAACCACTAGCAAATTTTATAGTTTAAATATGACAAAAGTTATTTAAAATATTATCACCAAATAGAAGTAAAAACTAATTTAAAATTAAACGTTTAATTATTCATAATGAAACAGAAAAAATGCTAAAATAAAGTCATAATTTAATTAATATGAATTGAAACTTAAAACACTCAGACACAATTGAGCACGTATTTAAATTTAAACATAAGCACATAACACTTATACCACAAAAAACTTCTATAATTTTCTTTCTCTTCCATAAACCTTATTTAAAATTAAAGATTTCGTACCTAGTTTAGTAACCATGTATTTTATAAAAATTGTATAATTTCGTATGTTTTCCATTTGTATAGTTAAATAATAGAAAAATAATAAAGGATCTGATATAACCCTGTTTACACGGAGGCTTAAGGTGACGATTTGTATAATCCAATGGTAAAACCACGCATTGTTCGGTAACAGTAAACCGAATAAAAACTTTGAAATTGTGCTAACATACAAGTAGATACACATGTAATCGTACACTATTCAGTTGTGGCGAGGGACAAGTTTAGAAATTGGTACGAATTATTATTACGATTTTATATGTAGCAGCGATTACCTGTCTCTTCTTATTTACAGTGAAAATAATTGAGAAAGAACATGTAAAAAAACAAGTTTTCGTCTTCTTGCTTGCTTAGGAAAAAATGTATGCATGCAAGAAAATCAAGAAGTGGGATTATATCCTACGGACATAAAAGTTAATCCAGCTAAAACAATTTGCATAATATTAATATAAACTAAAATAATACGATTTTTTTATTATTATCTGAAGATTAATAAAATTTATTTTGTTTCAGGTGGCCGTATTTATTTTCTGCAATATATTTTTTTTAAGTATAGCGCTGGAACAAACTACAAGTAACAGTAATGATGAAAATGTTAACAGCTTGGACCCAAAACCATCTGTAAGACTGGACCCCTATATCAGAAAAGCGTTATTAAAAGCCCTTACTGATCTAGAAGACAGTGATAACTTAACTGATACTACTACAGCAAATCCAACCGCCGAAACAGAATATTTAAGACTTGGAGAAGATGAAACAACAGTTCAAACATCTAAAGACGGCATACAGTTCCATTCGTATATAGTCAACGGACAATCGGCTTTTACAAACAGCACAAATACAACACCCACGTTAATTGAAAGTAATATATCAATCTTGGGTTCAACTGTAGGAAATGTCGAAAATCAAGTAACCGGTACTTTTCCGACGCAAAACCCTTACACAGAAATATTTCAAAGAAAAGAAAGTGTCAACTTTTCTCACCTGCGAACCAAACAAAGTCCGAAAATTGATGTCAGTAGCAAGCCTAGTTTAAAACCTTCGACCACTACAACCACTACGACTACAACTACGACTACTACCACGCCTAAACCTACTCATGACTTAGATGGTAAGAATATCGAAGAAGTAAGCAGAAAAGACGTTCAAGTGTTTCAAGCACCCCTAGTAGCTGCCTTTACAGTACATCAAGATGCTCATGGTCATCCAAAGAGAGTTGTGCCAATTTACCAACAAACTAATACACAGGATGCATTAAAGTCACAGTCAACTACGAATGTGCCTATAGGTGTATTACCATCACAAATTTTAGCTCAGGGCTTTCCTCTAGAACAGAACAGAAATTTGAATAAAGTTCCTCAGAATAATTTTCTATCCCAGCAGTTCTTGTTGCAAAAGCAACTTGAAGAAAAGCAAAGAATTCTTGAAGAACAACTTCAATTACTACAAATCCAGCAAAGACAACAAGAAGATTTACTTAGAAAACAGCAATTTTTACTTCAACAAAAAGATGCGCAGAGACAGCAACAAGCTCTTTTCGAGCAGGAACAGTTAAAAAGGCATCAACTTCTTGTTGAACAACAAAAAATTCAATCAAATCAGATTGCAAATAACTTCCAAGCACAGAAAAGTGCACAATCAAATCGTTTTCCAAATCCAAGTACTGGATTACAAAGTCAAAATTCCCATGTATCAATTCAACCTAGCGTACACTTAGAACAAGTTAATGTCTTAGCTAACCAACAACAGCTCCCGAATAGAGAAGCTGTAGATTTCCTGATCCATCTTCGTAGCCAACGACCAGAACAGTTTCCCTTGCAAGAGAATCATCTTCCTCAAGGGATAAGCAATTTTTTGCAACCTAATCCGAATCAAGTCCCATTTCATCAAGGACCCAATTTTAATCAATTAAGATTATCTGATGATCAGTCTCGACAGAAACAGAGCAATCGGGTATTTCGACATGAAAGTGGTGTTGGAAATTTTGGAATAAATCAGGACTACAACAGATTCAATACATTTAGTCCGATTTACACAAATCATTTTTTTCCCTTCAACAGACAAAATCAATTTAATGCAGATGCACAACTGAAACAATTGTTGGTACAGACAGGCCTTAATGGGAAAGCTCATGAAGATTTGAACATTGTGACGAAAGTTTTATCATTAAACCATGGTATTCCTCTAAATAACAACATTTCTAATAGATTACCATTTGACAGCCGAAGACATGTCAGAACTTCGTTATAGGTATAGGTTCGTTCAGAACACTAAAATAATTTATACTCATTCTCATTATATACTCCCGAGAGTCCCGAATGTTATGGATTAAAAAAACGTAATACAACGTAACTTTCCCATTCTATAGTTCTTGTATACATTAAGTTGTACAAAGCATTTATGTGCATATTGTTTTTTACATTCATATAAGCAATTATTTTCATGATCATTTTAACATTACACAACCAAAGAAGTTAAGCAAAATTTCTATTTTTTACTTAATCCAGTGCTTCTGTTGTTCTTTTTGGGTCATATTTTGTAATATTGCCTTAGCAGACATCTTACTTTAAGTTAAAATTATATTATTTATTATTTTCAAATGTTTGTAAACTGCCATAAGTAGTTAGTTCTAGGTTATATATTTAACGTAATGTTTAAGATAAATATTATAATAAAGGTACATAATATATTTTAATCTAGTTTATAAATAAAAACAATATAATATTTTGAGACTTTATTTTGAACACCTTACTTGTGAAACATTTATTGTATAAAATTACTATTGTAAAATTTTTTATGTCACCAATTCGAATTTCCGCGGCAGTAACGAATCTGCCATTGAGTACTAGATTGCTTTGACGTACGATGAATAAAGCTTTGTAAGAAAAAGGGCGTTTTAGGAACAGCTAAGTATAAATTAAATATAAAATTAAAGTTTTCATTTTAATGCAAAATACGTTATATAAAACAAAACAAAAATTAATCAATAATACAAAACAAAATAATAACAAATTGATTATTTTGTTTTGTACTTGACAGTTAAATTGTTGTGATGAAATATTTAATTAACACGGTTGTCAGAGTTTAATAAATATGACGTCGATAATATATCGGGACGACTTTTTTTTGTTTCCGATAGTCTTTATAACGGCACGGATATAAACTAAATATGACTGATTGTAATAAATATACAACGAAAAATGTTAAACAAGGAGATTTCTATGAAAATTTTTCTTTTTTATATATAAATTAGTGAAATAAAAATAAAAAATATATTAATAATGTTTTTGAGTACTTTTGCTATAATCAGCACATAATCGCGCACATTTTTTACGTTGCACATTTACTTTAGGCTGTGCAATCGAAATTGTGCAATAAGCGAAAATAATCGCCACAGTCGGTGTTGCCTCTCCACGCCGTTAAAAACAAATGAATACGATCACACCACAACGCGTGTCCCTGTATGTTCTTTTATCAGAAAAGTTTTTCTTTTTTACTTTCACGGTTTTGAATGAAAACTTTTGATATTTATATGAAAACACCAATTTTTTCCACTTTTAGATACAATTTATCAACACCTCTGAACTCTCTGGACAATATTTATAAGTGAAATAACGACAACAGCCCGAAAATTTCGTTAATTAGTAGTATTTTTTTTTTCGTATGGCTATACCCAACCTTCGTATTTTTCACTTTATTTAATCACTGTTCTTAATGAATCAATTTTGGCATACAATGATTTCGACTTCCCTTGGTCCATAATTTTGGCTGTATGGATTGAAATGTGAAAAGTCTAAAAAATATCCTGCGGTCAGTGCTGCCAGTAGTTAGCGATGAAAATGGTCAAATATCTTTGCTAAAACTACGATACATTATCCAGTACAGTCGTTTAATCAAAATGTTGTTCCTCCTACTTTTCATGTTTTCGAATAAAAAGTCCAAAATTTGTATGAATGTAGAGAAAATCAATCTACATAGCCGCTCCGAACGAAGTAACTGGTACAGTAATCTACACCACCTAGATACTTCACTTCGAAAAATGTAATTTTTTAAAGGTTCCACACGGATAACTAAAAGGACCTGAATCTCTTTTGATACAAAAATCCCTTGCCCCCAATGTATATTTACAAATAGGAAAAAAATTTGAAAATCTCGCTTTCGATTCAAACCCATAAATTCACTTCCAAAATCGTCTAACTTCAGACTTGAATATCTTTGCGGCCATTTTTTAATCTTATTTTATTAAAATAACTATTCGTATAAATTATCAATACGGTCAGATAACTTACTTTTTGGTCGATAACGACACGAGTACAATGGAGTGTTTAAAAAACATCTCATACATTTCAACTTCTATCTCCTGCCTTCTGAAAGAGACTCGAATATTGAAAAAAAATCTTGTGACCAATGTTGCCAGTAGACGGCAATAAAAATGGTCAAATATTATTAGTACTACCACTGCAACAGATTACCGAGTTTAATTTTTCATAACAAATGTTGCTCCTCATTTTTTAATTTTTTTGAATGAAAAGTCCGAAAAATTTATGAGCGAGGAGTAAACACCTTAACCTCAAAACACTTCAGTGATCAATCTTGAGATTACATACTTAGAAGCTATATGCTCCGATGTCGCAATTGACAGATATTTGAATTCTAAAAAAGTAGTTTCTTGCAGGTTTTATTCGGGAGCCCCGGAAGAGTGCTTAATGGGAAGCGAAAAAAAATCAAGGAAAGCCCGAACACTGCCATGCGAGATCTCGGTGACCATATTGTTCTTTCAACTCGCCGTACTTTCATCGTATAGAGTGTCCTTCGATTTCCCGAAAATTACACAGATATCAAAAGAAAATGTTATAGGGAAAGAGTCAGTACGTACGATCTGGACGATATTTTGAATTTCGCAAATGTCAAGTTTTATTGGAGGACGTGTGAGGGAATGCCGTACGACAAAGCCCTCATCTCGACTCATTCCGGCAGAACGGTTGCGTCGATGGCTCGAGAGAAGTTGTAGGATTATATATAATAATTAAAACATGAATAATATAGAAATACTTGCTTATTTTCATACTACTTTAGTAAACTTATTTAAGGTTCATTTATGTTTTTGGTTTTTCATGTTAGTCCTAAAATTTTCCGCAGAATCTATTATTTTTACTCTGTACAAAGTCTATGTAGTTTTGTCTATTCTCTTTGTCACTTGTCAACTTTAGTTACTTAAATAATAATTACTTATAATTTTGTATTTTACTGTAAAGCTAACTTTTGCGCATGTTGTAATTATAAAAACAATATTCAAATATTATGGTCATTCTAGACACGATGGAGAGTATTGGAAATTTAGAAGAACAAGCATTAAAAAGAAAAGAAAGGCTTAAAAATTTAAAACGTAAACATCCATCGGACGAAAATGCATCATTAAGCGTACCTCAAACTGAAGCTGTAGTGCTTCCAAAGTAAGTTTATTTTATATTATGTCCTCTATGTAATCTGTATTTATTCAAAATTAAGAAAATAAGCACCTCATGGATCCATTAAAATTAGGAAACATCAGAAACAAGGATAGCAAAGATTTACCTTAAGTTTGTTTTTATTTATTTGTTTTACCTTAAGAAAAGCTACCTCAAATTTCTGTTACCTCGATTTTCATTATTCGCTCAAACTTGAAATATATGATAGATCATTACATGTCCATTAAAATTCATGGTACATGGTAAGAAATTAGATTGTTTTTAATAATGAAATCATAGCTAGTCAGTTTTTTTGCTACTCTACCTATTATTTATTTAGAGTTTCAATGAAAGACCTCCAAAATGGCTATCCAGACAGAAGTTATATATTTGCATAAGTATAAAATTATACAATAAAACAAATTAGAATCATAAACTATTTTTTATATCATGGAAATTTAAGTCTGTAATAAGGAATCAACAGTTTTTAAAGCATGGTGGCAGTAAAGCAGGCATTAATATCTGAGACACTGTTCAAAATAAATGTAGGTATTAGCAACCATTTGTTTTGTATTGATTTTTGTTACATATATTTTATTGTGTTTTATAGCTATTAAATTGTACTGTTACAATCTTTATAAAAAACAATATCATCAATAAAATAATATGTATTATACACTTGTATAATTTTAATCACATAATATATAAATTTAAGTGTACATATTTTATCCCAAAGAAGATGTGTTAGTATGATGTTAATAAATAAAACTTTTTAACAAATTTCAGACCTAAATTTCGGAGTTATAAACCTCAGGATGAAACACTTCAAGATTCTAAATTAGATGATGCACAACCGGCTGTTGTAGACCATGAAGTAAAAGATTTGCTTGAAGCAGGAAAGGAAAAGGTATTCTTTAGTCTGTTAATTCCAAACAAATGAGAGATATGTTTAAACTCAATAGATTTAATAGCTGTTAGTATATAGTAACATATATATTTCTTAAGATGATAGGTAATGTAGGAAGTATATAAATATCTGTAAACCAAGAAAAAAACATAAACATTGGAGGTCTGAATGGATTGTTTACTACAAGTTAAACATCTTGCTATCTTGTCATTTTTATAATTGTTTCAAACCATTAGACTTTTTTTTAATAAAATAAAAAGAGCGGATGAATCTGATATAAAACAGATTTTTATCATACTTTTCAAATATTGAGTGAAGTTAAATGGAGCAGCCAAACAAAAACATTATTAAATTGAATACATATTTTTATTGTCACATGGTAACCTTAATTCAGCCACAGTCAAAAATCATATACTTGAGTTAAGTATGAAAAAAGGGTGAAACACATGAGATCATTACAATAAAGAAAGCAATATCAAAATTTTTTATATTTATTTATAATAACATACATGTTAACATTATTATATTTAATATAGGTACTATCAAAATGTTAAAAATAACTTCAATGCTTTTAAACATTTTTACTCTTACATTAATAAAAACATTCATATTCTTTTTACTAGGATTTTTTTAAATTTTAATGAAAATTGATAAAATAGTCTATTACAGGTTGTATTACAAGACTTGGATATTTCAAGCTTAGCCCCAAGAAAACCAGATTGGGATCTTAAAAGAGATGTTGCTAAGAAGTTAGAGAAACTTGAAAGAAGAACACAGAAGGCTATAGCGGAACTTATTTGGGAAAGATTAAAGCAGGGTTCAGAAGATAATTTGGGAGCAATGGTCACAATGAGTAATAAATTACCTGATGATGACTGACTTAGTGGCATATTATTATAAAAAATAATTATAAGTGTAATTATGATGTAAATTTTGTGCTAATTTATAGTTACATTTTATTTAATATCAAATGAATGAAGTGAAACATGAATTTTAATTTTGCACCCAAAACTCAATTCTAAGGCTCATCATTTTCATTGATCTTAACTCAGTCAACATATAGAATATAGGTAGTTCTTGCCCTTAGCCTTAAGTTTTGTATAAACAAAATGTGGTGTAGAGATTTAGTTCAGTTTACAAGATACAATCCACAATGAACTCTGGTTATTGCAAGTAATCTCTCTGGTACGTGTACAGAAATCTACTACATACTGTAAGCTCTTATGACCTAAAAGTATAAACCCTAACTTATATAAAAGGTTTTGTATTATCATAGCCAATCGAAGGTAAATATATATAATATAAATTTCATTTGTAAAATTGTAAGATTTTGAAATTTTAAGCTTAAAAGAATCTCAAAATATTATTAATATGGAAAGACCCATTGTTGTAATTTTACCTGATATTGATTACAATATGAGTAATATATGGGTATACATCACATATCAGTGTTAAACTAATATTCTGGTATATTATTAAATAGGTAGATTTAAGATCTCATAAACCATCTGATCACATTCCCACATGTTTTTATTCTCAGAGCCATTTAAATTGCAATTATTAAAACGCACTGGAGGCATGAATTTATTTACTACCAAGTGCAGCTTTTATATATTTTTTGATTTTTAATTATATAATATCACAGGACGTAAACATTTTCTGTGCTGTAAAGTGACGAGAGGTGAGAAGGCCTCAACCTACTGACAGGTCAAGAGACACTGGCCACAAAAATTCTCGGAAAGAAATTCCTCTTATCAGCTTCAGGCACAAGAATCATATTAAATTCGGATAATTTTGCTAATTAGGGCCCATCGACCAAGGCGACTTTTTATCGATGTAGAAGTGGTCGTAATCTGTGTGCCCTCGCCTACGAATTAGTCGCGATTCAGTAGCCCCCGTTCTCCCGCCGCATTTGCATCGCTAACAAATGCGACTAACACGATTTAGATCATACTCGCGGAATCGCAGATGTTATTTGAGCAGCAGTGAGGGTCTTACGAAAAATAACAATGATTTTCAACCACAGTTATCCTTAAAGTTAAATTTCTAACTCTATATTATCACATATTAAAATATTTTTAGCCGCATCATATATTCTGTCACAACAAAATTTGTGTTAAAACTCTAAAATTGAGAGTAATGTTTGAAATGATTAATATTAGAAAAATTAAAAATAAAATTTAAGGATTAAAAAATAATTGTTCCGTAAACGAAATTCAATTGCGCGGATATTGCGTCTCACCAGTTGTGGCACTGCAAACCTAAACTTTTTAAAATTTCTGCAAAATATATATAATAACGCCGACACTCCTATTTGTACTATAAAAGTATTTAGTAAAGCTTCGAACAATAGATCGCAATACGCATTGGCGTACGGCATTAAATTTCTATCTATTACCAAAATGATTAATCCTGTACTTGAGCGGTCAAAAATAGGAAAAATCCGTGAAAATAAGGTATTGTTTTAAAAAAAGAATAAGAAAATTATTTCTTTTATTACAGGAAATAAATTTTATGCTGTCTAGTGTCATGATGAAAATCAGCTCCATAATAATTATCTTAAAAAAATATTTATCTTCTATTATTTATGTATCAAAACATTTCGTACGGTTAAATTGTTATATTGGAATACAGTGAGAGTTGAAGACACCGGATTATTGTTATTTACATTATTAGCTTTGATGAGAGAAGTAATTCAAAACACAAAGTAACATCTAACGAGTTTTAGTCAAAATATCATCGCGCCCGCACTAATAACAGAGTGTAAATTTAAATTTGAACAAATAATTGACATTCTTTTTTTTCCTTTCATTATACATACCAACTTAAATTTGTACGCTACGAGGCAGAACATATTTGACATGTGTTTCACGAAATAAATGATTTGATTTAAGATATTCTTTTTTTTTTATTACAAGAAAAAATTGTGAGCAGAAAAAAAATTAAGTGATTAGGCGTATCATTATTTATAGTTTATCTGTATCAACATATTTTATTTTCGACGAATTTTATTTAAAACCAATTTTACTTTCAAATATATAAATAAGCAATGGTGTAATTACATCAATTGAAACATTAAAAATCATTTTTTTTAAATAATGTTTTGAAATTAAATGTATTTTTGTAATGTTTAGCTTTTCTCGGGAATTAAATCAATTTTGCGCGCATGCAAATTGAATTCAATCGCCATTTTCCAAAATTAATGTGGACCACATTCAAAGCCATTTGCTTTTAAAAAATTCTGAGTCAACATATATATTTTCAACAAGTGCTGCGGTCCACAACCGTTTTTAAGAGTTTAGAATCTGTACTCAATACATAATATTTCAAATGTTTAATTTTCATAAAAGGTAAAAAATTGTGTAGTGTGACAGAAATTATGACTTAATTGGGCGTTTCGTCAGTCAGTTTTTTTTTTAAATAATAAAATCCTAAGTGAAACTCAATAATAATAAACTTATTATAAAATATAAATTTGCCGACAAAATAATGCTACTATTGTGTCCTTTTTTCTTTTCTGGGTTAACTTCATTTGGGTCATCTATTTCATTGTAACTGAAGTATTTGTTATCTATGTTATAAAACACTACACGATCCCCTATTGGTTGTATTGGTCTAAAGTTGTGCCGTATTTTACCGGTTGCAGATCCCAGCTCCCTAAATACTTCGATCTGAAAATGAAAGATTGTAATTAAATTATTTTACCTAAAACACAACTATTTTTAAATCTCAATGAGTTGCCATTCAAAATTTCATCCCGCCCCGAATATTGATTAACAGATATATTTTCACCAGCTGTCCTGCGCCAGCTTCGCGTGACCTGCACTGCCTTTTTTGGGACTAACTTCATAAAAGCCGTTTTTGGTTATTTTTTATATAACAAAAAAATATTCTGGCCTTTTTCAATGAACAGCTCCTTTTTTCCCTTGGTTTTAACGAAATACTACCTGTATTTCGTTAAAACCATCGTCAGCATATCTCGCCGAAAGGAATATTCCTACCAAATTTCGTCTCTTAATTTTATAGTTCCGGAGATATCGTGTGAGTCATTACGTAGGTGGCGATCTCTTATACAGGATGATTGGTTATAGGCGTAAAAGCTTTTAAGAGGTGGATGAATAGCTCAGTTTTGTCAGCAAAAATCTTTAAGGCTTTTACAAATATTTTGAATCATCCTGTTTAAAGTTACTACTCTGAATTATATTAAATTAATAAACTTTTCTATTAGAATGCAAGTGGCTAATAACTTCTGTCAGTACAAGTCTGTAGATCCAGACAGTAAACAATAATTAATTTTAAGATGCAGTAATTCATATTTTGCAAAAACGCTTTTTTTAGTACAATATCATTGGATAATGATGTCAAAATAAATCGTTTTGTACCTGATCGTGGGCTAGTCTAACAGGCTGCTCGAAGTCCATCCATATTACGACCTCAGAACATGGAGGCGTCGTCAGTGATCCTTTATAAGTAAAATATCTATTCAAGTCGTATGGCAATATGTTGAGAAAGGAGAAGGGATGACTCATTGCGACACTTGAGTGGGGTTCTGTTACGTTTGACAATGCTGAGGTTATGTCATCATAGGCTGGGTGCTGATGCCTGTCTAACTGAAATTGAAATAAAAGTCGTTTATAATATTATTCTCGAGAGTGTGCAGCAACGTAATTTTGTCAACAATGTTGTTTTAGCAAAATATGCAAATTTAACAACCAATTTACCAAAGCCGGCTAATAATTAAATATCTTGAATTTTACCCTCTATCTAACCTAAAGCGATTGTCAATAATGAGTCTAGTCCTGCAATAAAGGTGCATTTAAAACTGAATGAAAACGACGCATGTACAATTTTGTTCTCATTCTCTCAAAGAAAAATGTTTCGTTTTGATGATCATTATTTACAAAGTGTAAATTATAATTAGTTACATGAAAACGAGGAAACCGAACCAAACAAATGAATGGAAGTTATATGTGTGTGTGTGTGTGTGTGTGTGAGCGTGTGCGCGTGTCTCTGCGTCGGCCTTTGCGTCTGCCTCTGCGCTAGCACCTGCGCCTGCCTCTGCGTCTGCCTTTGCGTCTGCGTCTTCGTCAGCGTCCGCGTCTGCATCTACGTCTGCTTCTGAATCTGTCTGTCTGTCTGTCTGTCTCTCTCTCTCTCTCTCTCTCTCTCTCTCCCTCCGCGTGTGTGCATGTGTGCGTGCGCGCGCGCAGGTGCGTGTATGTTTCCTTTTTGTTTGTGTGAAAAATTCAAGAGATTAACTAATTATGTTCAACAGTTATGTGTAGATACCTCATAAAAGAATGCAAGAACTGTGAGCCCATCAGAATATTTAATCGCTTCTTTTGCAGTTTTATATTCTTCTTTGAAAAATACCATATGAAGCTCCATTGGAAAGCTGAAAAACAAGTTAAGATTAGTAAAGATGTTCCAAATCTTTTACACAAATTTTTATTAATTGTTGATAATTACATTTATTTTAAAAAAAAACACTCTTGAGGAATAGGTGCTTTTTTATTTAGTAAGATATCAACAAAGCTGGATGAAGATAGAAGCGAGGGTTGCAAAAATACGTTTTTTCTTAATTTGTCAGAAAAAAATTCTTAGTTTGTTTAAAATTACAATTAAAAGTAACTCATAATAAATTTACTGTATGTTATACTAAATTTATTTAATAAATTCGCGGTATAATTTATTATCGGCTTTGTTATAAAGACTCTTCAGTTTATTTAATGTCTATAATTATGATCGTGTGGCAAGCGTATATTTTTCTGTTCGATTCTTAAAACTTACGTTATTTTTAAATTACGGAAAAACAAAATTCAAACAAATTTATTATGTAGAAAATCATCAATAACATTTTTTATACCTTGCGTGGATTTGGCTTATGTGACTAAATATAGTAAACAAGGTAAAAACACAACAAAAAACAGAAATGAAATAATGACAAAATTTACGGAAACATTCGTAAATAGACAAACGTTTTTATTTATAGTTTTTTTCATTGTAACCTAAGTCACCTATAATACAATTCTATAATTGAAAATTCTGAAAATAGTAACGATGTCGGTGGTAGATAAAGGAGAATAACAATGAATAAAATGTCTATTAAAATAAGCAAGTAATCCCATGATTCTTTATTTTGGTATTTTATTAACAAAGCCTTTGTAACTAAGGAAAAAATCAACTTTTTAATGGAAAAGAAAATACGGGTACTTTAAGTTGTATAGCTTTAGAATTAGAATAAAGTATTATGATATAGTATTTAAACCAAATCATATTGTGAGTGTATGGAGACATATCCGGGCGGTGACGGACAACTAATCTACGGAGATACTTCATCTTCTTGCGTTTGTTCTACTATCTACATACATGTATTTTCTATCAGTTATAAATGACGGTGTCGGTTTATTTTCATTTTTATTTTGGTTATTCTTTGTTATTTGTGATTATGCCTTAAGAACATAAGTCAATGTTTGTCAACAAACAGACTGTATTGTTTACTACCTAATCAATTTGAGATTGTAGACTGCGTTTTAGTTAAGAACTTTATTTAAGTTTTACTTAAAATGAAGTGCGAAGCCACGAGAGCCATTGAGCTCGTGACTCTATTGGGACCGAGGACACCTTCTGATATTCTTAATATCGCCTACCTGTTATTTCTGAGGAATATAACATAGACTCCAATAATTTCAGATATTGATACAATTCTTAAAGTGCTTCTTCTTTAGGAACTGATAAATTATACTTATAATTACTTTAAAAAAAAAAAACAATTTTTACCACACCTTCTGTGATTGATCTTGTCTTCGGAACCAAATGTGTCATTATCGCCCCAGTGAAAGTGCATTTGGCTGAATATATAATCACCATCGAGAGGCCCTCCGCTGACTCGAGGGTGTGGTTCATTTTCTACTTCGATTAATACTGTCAATAGAACATTCATATCATTTGCAAGATAATTGCGGTTGGCTGGTATAGAATGGTTAGTAGGCATTAAGTGCATTACTGCACAGCGTTAAAAGAGTACATAAATAGAAACTTAGCTTGCATTTTTTATAAAGCTTGTATGACAGTGTGAGATGTACGGAGAATATTAACACAGGATATTTTTAAAGAATGTACACTAAACCTACATACTCTACTAAATCTAATAAAAAAAGATGAAAGTTAGTAGTAAAATTAGTGTACCCGAAATTTGGTCCAAACGGTACAGCAGTAGCGTAGTATAATTTCATATTTTAATCATTTAATTAAATTTTCTTACCTGTGTGTCCATTATTTGTAACGTGCACATCGTCAATAGAGTCTTCGAAGCCAACGAATTTAATATCGGGCAAGGCTACCTGTTTCACCCGCAGAACATTTATGTCAATGGGGCTTTGATGTTTTCCTCTACATTCCTGGTATCGTTCACCCCAATGTACTGGTCCTGAAAAATATAAACAATTACTAAGTAGATAACTTTCAACGAATTGATATCACTAAACGTCACATTAATATCCAACTTTACTGCAAATATTTCGTGTATACTTGACAAGATTTAACATACTAGAACAAGATAATTGGAGTCTTAATAATTAAATGTGTACGTTTAATGATAGATCGTACAATTTTTTTTTATAAAAAATATATTCTTGTTAAGGTCATCGGAACAACTTAACCGTTAACCATGGTCTATTATTTCGGGTCTCATTAGCAAACTCAAGTCGCTCATCGAGAAGACAACACTCAGAATCTCTTTAAAAGAGGAATCATGAATGAGGAGATCCCTATAACATCAGTAACAGAGGTAACCTGATAGGCAAGATGACGTGGCAGTGGACAGGCCATATAACGAGCAGAACGCTAATGGCCGCTAGAACCTTAAGGTTCTGCGGAGGAAACCTCAGACCAACAAGCGCAGTACGTCCAGCCACATAGTGGACAGATCAGACCACCTTGTAGAGGTAATCGAAAGACGCTGGATGCGGTCTAATTCTAACCGATCCTATTGAAAATCTATGGGGTACGCCTATGTATTATACATTGGACTTCCTATGGCTGAAATGATAATGATCATAATAAAAACATTCTTAAGACGCTACATGATGTAAATATTTCGTCCTTAACAATTTCTAAATATACAATTCACTTGAATCATACTTGTTACAAAGAGAAAGTCGACGATTTATTCTATTTAGGTCACTACAGCGCCGAGATAAGGACCTTCCATTTGGTAACGAGGCAATCTAGCTTGTTTTTCACTTACAAATTGACGTAAATGTAGGAAGCAAATGATAGCTTGTGCTAGTGATTGCTAACATGCACTTGTAATTTGCAATAATCTTGTCGATATAATTTTAAACTCACTTAAAGGTTAGTTTCCAAGTAGATTGGCATAATATTGCAAGCTATATCATAATTACGTTGAATTAAAAAAATAATTATAATTGAGCGGAGGTAGTCCAGCGATAGAGAACCGAAGCTTGCAATTGGAGATCGCGGGTTCGATTCCTGGGATGCAATTTTAAATAACTCACACTGGAAAATGATGATATAGGATTACCACTGCTTACAAAAAAAATTCCATAGGATACCACACTGCGACCAACCTACCTGCCTGGCGTGGTGTCTATGGTATATTTCCCCAGAGAAATCTTTGGGGAACGCCTATGCCTTAGTGTGAGCGTCTATGGGCAGAAACGACGACGACGATGGAAAAGAATTTTTTTTCCAACGAATATCGATGATTTATTATTATATAAAACTAATATTAAAAAGTTTGTAAAACGTTTGTTTGTAATTTCATTGTAATTGTATAGAAACGGTAAAAATATATAGTATTTTATATAAAAACTTATTTAAAAATCTAATTTTTTTCGTGTCTTAGGTTATCAGGGGTGGATTTAGATGTATTCATCAAAACCAAAAGCAGCTGGTTATGGCATCCAGTAATTCAACAATTATACCTCAAATAATAACTACTCTTCCTTATAATGTCGACATGAAAAGCGACATGATGAACGACATCTAATATTTTTAATTAGAACAATTTGTTGGTACGTCGCCATACGCCCGGATTTGGCAAGGCAATCGTAAGATTAAAATATTTTCATTAAGAGATGTTTATAGAATTATTTCATTTTAAAATCAGGCAATAGACATTAGACCTTTTATGTGTAGAATATAGGTATTTCTGTGTGACACTAAGTAATTAATCTACGCGCATAAGTATTGCTTTATAATTATTTGCTTTGTTTTTATTTATATTTTATTATTATATTATTGCTTGATGATGGAGTTGAGCTTAAACTTTTAAAATATTGTATAAACAATAAATTGTGTTTACTTTTTAAAAATAAATTCACGGTAAAAAGTAGAAATATTGATCACAAAAAGAAAAAACTTATTTACTAAATTGAATAGAATTAAAAAATAAATCAACGAAGTGTTTACACAATGTGTGCAAAATTCGCATTGTAAGCTACAGTTTTAAGACCGTTTAAAACTTTCACAGATCTTATCGTTTTAGATGGGAATTTCTAAATTAAACTTCTAAAGGCATTCGTGAATACACAATAACCTTGAAAGTTCGTAGTATTGCAACTCGTAAACCGACTTCGACACTGTTGAAAATTTGCTTAAAATATGGTTTCTGCTAATTTTTTTGTTACCATTATGTTATGTTCAGTCAGAAGATAATATAATTGAATCGTTCCGGTTTGGCGGGCGCCGTAGCTAATGAAATTACTGGTCTAATGAGACGTACATCTTACATCTTAAAATGAACTGAATACAAAGCACAATCTTACTATATTGTAAGTGTTAGTTGGCAAAAGGCACATTATTTACGACCAGTTTTGTGATTTTGTTATTCACTCGATTTGTCGCTTTCTCATGTAAAAATCTAGTATTTTTCTACTAGCCAGGTACAAATATCACTAATAAATTCAATTGTAAACTGAGAATATGTTTATTAAAGTAGGCATTTACATTGCTACTAAAATGTTTAAAATTTAATCATATTTCTTTATGCCCCCACCAAGTGATTCTGATCTCTTATTACGGTCTATGACAAAATATCTTTCTCTTAAACAGAGATAGTGTTTCTTATCATTTCTGCCTACTACTTAATTTTTCATGTATTTTCACAAAAAAGCCCAAGAAAATAGTAATATAATAAATTCAGAAAAACGGGCAAATTGCCCAAAAAATAAATGGCTTTATTGTTTTAAGAAATTTGAGGGTGGTTTTTATTTATATTATCTAACGGAGAAGTAACAATAATCTGTCTTATGTAACTATTTTCATCAAACAACATACTCTTTATACGTACCTATTACTCCGTCGTAACCGAAATCTTCACAATTTGAGAATTGCAATACTGAAACAACAAGTAAAAATTAATAATTTATACTTACCATTAGTACAAAATGTGTACATTAATTTAATATATCCAAAGTGATAAATAGCAATTATTGAATAATACGAAAAATATTTTTACAAGAATCGTTAACAAAATTTATTGTTAATGTATATATATTTATTAAAATTACTACGTCCATGTCACGGTGTAATTGTGACTCGTTCTTTTGTGTTCAAATATAATAACGGAAAATTATCATCAAAGTACTATTCGCTCCCGCGTATTGCGCTTACTATGAAATAATAAAATGTTTTTCGTATTTAGTGAAATCAATATTTTTGTGTATAATAAGGCTCTGATAAACAGATATCATTAAAAAAGAAGGTAGATAATGAGAACATAAATATTAATATTTTATTTGTTTAAAGATTTTATTAATTTAGGGAGCATGTGAAAACAATAATAAATATGCAGCCAATGTGAAAGTGGCTTATAAAAAGCGTTTACGTCATTATAAAAAAAAAACAATTAAATTATACATTTACATTTAAATATAATTCATTTTAAGGTCTTCTCTAATTTTTCCAGTGTAAAGAAAATTTAGAAAGCAAATGCAAAATTAATTGACCCAAAGTATCTACACTATCTAATGTGAAAAGACCACTTTATATAATTACAGTTTGAAGTTGTAGTGATATTAATAATATATTTATTGCACATAATAATTACAATAATATAACTTTGGAAGTAGACACACGACAAAAAAACTATACTAATATTAAATAGACACACACATAATCATTTTTTAGTTGTTCCGAACGCTATGGTGTCCGCGCTCGCTCGTTTGTTTGTTTGTGTGCCGTGCACATAGGGATAGTTGGAATTTTTCCACTTGGTTTTTGACATACAATGTTTTTTTTTTTTAAGATTACACTTTATTTAACAGCCATAAACATTTTTTAACCAAACAACTTTATGCATACGTAATAATCGACATTAATTTGTCTCAATGTAAATACAATTCCTTTTTCCGTTCAAGTAATTCTAGCCAAATATACTTTATAGGTATGTAATAAAAATATTTGGCCGTTATGGTAACCATATTATTGTATAGCGACGGATGAAGCACTATTAAGCGTTTATATAATTTCCGGTATTATGTTTAATGTAAGTGACCATAATCTTTGCATTGTTTTAGCTCACATTGCGAGAAACATTTGTATTGCGGTGTAAGCTGTGTTATTAAACGAGTTCGTTAGTATCTCTTACTTTAAAGCATTTTATTCCTATACACTAGAACATCCTATGCCTATGATAACCGGTTTTTGTAAGTACATTGCAGTACATTAACTCTGAAGCAATCATTAGTACATGGTGCTACCGAAGCCGCTGTACCGCGTCTCAGATATGCGCGGTGAGACAGGGGAGAGTTTTGACAGGTCAGGACAGGTCTGTTTCGGCAGTCTGCCATCAACACTTGCGGCGGCAGTGCTCATGCTTTTTTTCCCTCGGCTCCCACTTCACCAAGATTGATCAAGGCGCGGTATAGAGATTTTCGTAACACGAAAGCACACATTAGCTTATAATTTAATAAAGCAATCAACGAATCCTTGGTCCTTTCGGGTATCCTCAAATTGCTTATATCCTGCCAGGGGCCTGTAGGGGGATTAAATCATGGAGCGTTTGTCTATGCGATCTAAGAGTTTGATTTCCCATAAATCGGATGGAAAATTTAATGAGTCGAGGCTCCCAAGGGTGCTTTCCATCTTAAGTACTGTAAAAAGATTGTCATGAAGAACCAAATAATCAATGGAAGGTTTTGAGATAGCCCTGTGTGTGGTGACATTGAGGCGCCTATTTTCAACTACCAACAATAATCCGCAAACATTATTGTGTTCCAGACGAAGGGCGTCAACGCTCGTGCAACTATTATACTAATGCAAATATTGTGCCTTGAAAGCCAGAGGATGGTATTAATTATATAGGATTGCCACTGCACATGAATAAGTTTCAAGAGGATTGGCAGCAGCCACCTCTGCATACCATAATACCATATTACGACCACCAACACTCCTGTCTAGCGTGGCGATGGTATACCCCCATTTTTATCTTTGAGGTAGGCCTATGTTTTGTAGCGCTGAAACGACGAGGACATGCTATGAGATAAACGCTTTATTTTTAGTAGTAGTAGTTCATCAGGGAAGAGTATACTAATACAAGAAACGCATGAATAAATCTCCTGTGTTAACTCGTAGTGACTACTTTAAGGCTAATATTAATTTTTAATAGATCAGAATAAATATATCAAATTTCTACATAAGTATTAAGTCATCGCTGTATCTATGGAACCACAAGGACTACGAGCAGAGGTCAGCTAATAACGACTTTTACGAAATTGACATGGTTATTAAAAAATGCATATTGTCAAACTTTTTAGTGAATGCTAAAAATATTAGGAATAGATCATAAACCCAACTTATAAGTATAATAATATAGTAAATTTAACTGACTATTAATTTAACACTATACTTGTGGTTTGTGTTATAAATCTGATATTATTATTAGTTTAATTTTCGATAGACAACATGTCTGAAGACGCGTAAGGATTATTTTACATTTGTCCTTAAGTTCTGTTCTGTTCCATGTGAACACAAGCTTTTTTTTATAAGTCTTTAACAATTATATCTGTTTATGTCATGTATGTTTCTGTACCTAATAAGGATTATTATTATATTATTATAAGATTTTATAAAATTTCCAAATAACTCGTACAAATATTTACTCATTACGTTCAAAAGTTTTTGTTTTTAATTTTCATGGAGTTATTTAAACTCCTTAAAGTTATTCACAGAATTATTATTAAGTAACATCAACATTGGTAAATTTAAAAAAGTATAAACAGTGCACTATTAAAAAAATTACACAGAAATCACTTGTCTCTGCAGGCATACATCTAGTGAATAAAAGGCTGTAGATTTTAAACAAAACTGTAAATTAGATAGAGCATGCACTTGACCTGCTTTAGCTACGATTTGGGCAGAACCATACCAGGTAAACGACTGGAAATGTAACGTGTAAAGTACTCGTTAGTTTGATCTTGAGGTTCAATGAAACTCTTTTGTTGTTTTTTAATTTGAATTTTTAAGCGTATAGTCTTTTTGTGAACATATTAACATTCAGAGCAATGTTTCACGATATGCATTTTAATATTCAGTGCGATGTGCCCGTAACTCGTGACGTTTATCTGCTGGCCCCGGTGTCGGGCAAAGACAAAGTACTACTAGGGCTGGCACAAATTTAATATTATCACATCATGCCAAATTATTACGTATCAAAAAGTACTAAAACTATAAGACGATGGTGTTGAGAGGCTTTAAGTATTCACCGTTAAGGTTCAACAAGCCATTACAAAAAATCAATTCAAATAAATTGTGCCATAACTATTTACTGGACCGTATCAAGTTCATTGATAAACTTGATTGCGGCGCATAGACGAAATACTTGCTATCGACCTTCTAAAACACAATAAACGCAGTCCACTACTAAATACCATGGCATTTGTCATTGTATAAAATAATTTATGTTAATTATTAATAGTTTTTTTTTATTTACTTTTGTTACAGAAATTATTTAAAAACTTACTCTTTTTATTATTTAATCTATTTAAAACTACCTTTTTAGAATGAAGCTTTAAAAGAAGTCATTTCACTTAACAATAGATCGAAAACTTGACATGATAGGTGATATTCTCAACGATGGTAAGTCAATAACTTTAGGGTTAAGATCGGAATCAGCTCGCGATGCCTACACTGTTTATTTCAATAATTTTGTTCACAAAACACTTTTATATTTCTTAGCAGATAGTACAGGAGCTACAGAGAGTGACGTAATTTTTAACTTTCCTCTAGAAAACTAACAAATAATAAGAAATTTTCATTAACATAATATTAAATAATACATTAGTAGGTTGACTGGTACAAAATGCTTGTAAGGCATTAAGTAAATCATTGCACTAAATGTAAAAAGAGTAAATAAATTAGTATTATCGACAAAGCCAAAACTCTTAATTTAATAAAAATAATTGGAGATGCTCCAAAAATTTCAGATTAGGCGCCAAATTTCTAACAACTTTCTCTTTCAATGATATTTTGGCTTAGCGACGATTCCATTGTGTCTGTATCGTTTATATGACTGTGGCTTATTTCAGGACGAAGATTGTTCGCAGCTGAGATAACAAGGAATACCTTGTGAATAATTTACTGTGAAATCCGCTGGAAGGCTTCACATTGTTTTGGATTTGTTAATTAGAAGAAAAACGTCGGACAACCGAGAGGACATGCATACAATGCACAATACCTCTCCACATCCAACCAGAACAATTACTTGCGTTTATCTCTATTCTATTTGTATAAGCCTAGCAATACGCTACATATTTTATTGTAGGCTAAATTCAAGGCACCTGATTGCAATAAAAAGATAAACAAATATATATGGTAGATTTTTATTAGTAAATGTCCACTAAAGATTTTGGTAATATAATGGTATTATTGTATATTAAAAAAATAGTGATTATAGGTAAGATTGAGAAACATCGTCAGTCACTTCGGGTCTTATTGGCAAGCTCATTGTCGCTCAACGAACCATAAAAAGGGCTATTCTCGAGTCACCGACACAGACTAGCGAATTGACAAGTTCAAGTGGCGATGCACATGCCACAGAACAAATGGCCGCTGGAGCCACTGACAGGCAAGCATAAGTCGTCCATCCTCAAGGTAAATAGACCATCTTTTTGAAGTCTTTGAATCTAAGTCTAAGAATTCGATAGGCTATCATCAAATATTTCTTTTAACAAAAACAATGCCGATATCTCAGATTGTCAAAAGCGTGGATTTATAAATTATAAACATTTTTTCTTTATTATTAGCAAACGCGATTTGAGAGGCCTATTAAGGTCATTCAATCAGTTTGAGAAATAAATATTAAAACGAAGGTTGTCACGCGACGTCTCCACCCAACAGCAACAGCAAGCTTCATAATTCAGGGCGTAATGCAATGGCATTGTCGTTAACTCGTTTTCTATTAATACGAGATGATTTCCGAAAAAATAAAATTTGATGAATTTTAAATTCAATGACGACTTTTTGTTTCGGATTGTGAATGGTCCCTCTAACAATTTGCTTTGTGTTCGAATTATAGGCGATTTTGCACCATGAATCTTTTTTCTGGACGACTTCATAAAATTCTTTTTTATTTACAATAAATTTTATGTTTGCCACCGGAAGACAATTACATCTAGCATTTTATTTCGATGATTTGGATAATTTTAATAATAATTGTGTTAAAAATAACTGCAATATCGTGCTAAACACCGGTCACGGTAATAAAGGGGAAAGCGAAAAAGCATTTAACATTGTTGTTAAATTAGGTTCGTGAAGTTAGTTTACAGTTTACAATCAACTCGTGTCTCAGTTAATTTTTAAAAGATTAGTGAACTTCTAAGATAAGCTACAAAATGTCTCTTTTAATCACTTTTGTCGAAATTACTTAATAACTCACCATTATTTTTTTAAAAGCCGTCAACAGCTAAAAATAAGTTTTTGAGTTATTCATGTATTATAAAATGAATTGTTAGAGGCATAATATGAACTAAATTTATTAATATTTGCAACATGTAAATAAATATTATCAAACACTTTTTAAGAGATTTTAATCTGCCAAAAGTATTGCGTTCTCTTAAAAATCATTTTAAAATATTATTAATGATTTTCGATTAAAATCACTAAATCTTTATTTCCGCTCATCTACATTAGAACAAAGATACAAAGCAATAAAATCATAGATTATGAACACCATTTGAATCACTTAGCTTATAAACTGACATCACCAAAACAAAATCCATTTTCGAAACTTTTTTTATAATATATGTTACGTTCGATCAAATTGAATTTTCATAAAATATTAGGTCAGGTATTAGGTTTGGCGCGTTTAATAATATTGTAGGCTATATTCCTCCCTTACACTTTCTATTGCGTGCCAGTAATAGAACTGTTTTAACTGAATATAGACAAGCACGCCAGGGTACCAATCATACACAGGTTTTCTAGTCAAGAGGTCGTAGGTATCGATCTTAATCAATATTTATAAAGTTCTATTATATTTATTATTTCTTGAAATAGAAAATAAGAGAAAGAAATAAAAATATAAATAAATTGTATGATCTATGCAATCTTATTTATTTTCCATAACCTTTTTACCTATGTATCCACAGAAAGTTATAAATGGCGATAAGAGATTGAAATATATTTTCAGGTGAAAAGCCAAATCGAAATTAAATCCAAACAGTCTACTTACCCCAAAGTTACGTCCATTTATAAAAGTGTAACGTTTTAGTATTTTACTAACTTCATTCTAAACATTTTGCAGTAATTAGTTTAAATTAAATTTAAATTAATGAAATATTATTTTTAACCTTATTTTTTAAATTATTTATGATAAAGTCAAATGTCATCTAATTTTTTCCATAGTAATATAGTAGTAGTTTTTTTCGAATTTTCATCAAAATAAGCTAGTTGATATAAAAAACGGTACATAAAATGGAGACAATAAAAGTAAAAGTAAAAGTACACAATTCAAAATTGATCAAAGGCGACAATACTTATTAAAAGGCATTGTTAAAATATAAGAGTTTCATCGTTGGTATAATTCGACATATTTATTTTGATGGCATTGATGTCGTATATGTATCACTTGATGTTGCTGGTAATGATCCAAGTGCCATAAATACTTTTTATATACTACAGATGTCATTTCGTGCACGTGTAACTAATAAATATCTATAAATTATATTCTACCATTTGAGGTACGTATCTTACTCTGTAATTGGAAATTTCCCATTGTCCAATGTGATCATAATGAGATTGTTCCAATGTGTCCAGCAATTTGTACACATTATCCCAAACCATGGTTCTCTCTTGGCCAGCCTTTTAATGGAATATATAGTAAGCATCCTATGAGCTTGGCGGCCTTTTAATCCAATGGATTATTTAGCTTAGTTATCGTAAATAGTTTAAGCCTTTAGGAATGAAGTGGACTCCTTATTGTCGGTGAAGTTTTATAAGCTAACATGCTAACAATATCATTCACTAAAAAAAAAACGACCTTTATTGGTTGGAATTATTAATGGGATTTAAGAATTAAGTGCAAGTTTTAAGAATTTGTGAACGTGAAATCTCAGCGTGCGAGGGCCGGGTTGATCGCGTTGTAGAGGGAGGATCGAGTACAGTGCTTCCAATACATTACATCATACCTTTGCTGTCGAGACTTCTCTACCTGCCTCACCAAATTTTAAATAATTTTATTTTGGAATCCCGTTCTAAAAATGATGTGATATTTGCTCAGGTCTATATTCGTCAACACGTTATGGGTTATTTACACCGTATACATAATCAATATTAATTTATTTTTAATTCTTTCCTTTACTCCTAGTACTTGTTCGCTTATTAATATTACATGACTCTTTGTAGACTGATCATAGCATTAATATCGTATAGTAGTAAAGCCAGTATATTCGATTCCGAAAGCTTGTTTGAACCGTTATATCACGTGCCTGCCGTGTTCTATCGCATATATCAAGATAATAATAATAGATTAACATATAATCGAATCACATGTTCTACGACTTGAATATTTTAAATCTAAACAATTTGCGACATCTAATGAATTATTACCATAGAGACGTTATTTAAATATAAATATTTATTTTACCTCGTTTACATTTTTTTTTTAAATTTTTTTTAGTCAAAAATTAAGAAGACCCGTATCATAATATGATAATTATTGTACGATTGATAATATTCTTTTAACAAATATCATTTACTACGAATATTATTTTGTTATGTTATTAAATTACATATACGCACCATACTCCTATGTGTCTAATATTGATTTTTTGTATTTATAGTACAAAGGTTATTAGTTAGTTCATACATTTAATAGGTTGGCAACTAAGCGATTGCGAATTTTGTCTATCTATCCTTAACTATCTGTCCCTGCAGATTTTATTTTGTCGGAAATTATTAGCCTGCCGCGTTCCATTATAAAAAATAAATTAACGTAACATATTTCAGAGTGAACACTTTATACCGGATGATTAGAAATAAGCGTCAAATCTCTAAAGTTTTTCAGTCAAATAAGCCTTTAAAGTGTTTACCCTTATAACACTGGACGTATATATAACACAGTAAAAAGTATAATTCTCTAACGTCAGCCTACTAGAAGAAATTTTATAGTGGAATAAGATGTGCTTTGGCATGATACCCTTATATTTATTTCTTGTATTCATAATTATGTAGTGGTATATCAATGGTTATATATTATGGCCGTAAATTTCGAAGTAAAACTACACTAGATAACTTTGGGATGTGTCATCATCACTTTTTTATTGATTTAATATCTTAATACTGAAAAGCATAATGAAAGCAATGAGAAAGTTTAATTTATTTATTTCGCGCACCCCAAGACTATAGTAGCAATATAAATATAATTTAACTGAAATTATTCGTTATTTCGTTACATTAATTAAATTTATTACCTTATATAATACGTTTTTTGGTTTTGATTGACGTCAAATGTTTGATATAGGGACAGATGGCAATTAATAAATAAGTATCGATGTTTATCGATTGTTAAAAACTATCTCCTCCGCAATTTTTCTCCGTTTCTCCATAAGTATTATCTATGTGTCAAATCGAAAACATAAAAAATAGCTAAATTGGACAAGAAATGTGTGATTTTCATTTGTATAGATAAATGATTTCGTCCAGTATTGTGAATCCATGAATATGTTACTATTAAACAATAGTTTAAGTAAACATGTTGTTTCAATTAAAATCAAATGAAAACACATCCTTACATCTTTGTATCTACGCTAAGTATTACGGTGATTGGTTATAGATGTAATAGCTAAAGGTGTATATAGCTCCTTGGTTAGCAAAACGCTTTTACGCCTATTTTCACTAAATTTGCATAAAGTGATTACTAAAAAAATTTTGTTTTTTGGATTGGAATGCGATAGACTTTAGCTGCCAGCAATACAGTCTGCAGGAATATGTAGAAAACAATATTTCATTGAAATCAATATTGTTAAAACATTTTTTCATACTATATTTTTATTACGTTTCATGATCTATATATGAAAAAAATATTTTTGCATAGGATGTACCGTACATTGGTTGACAGAAAATGTGCTATACGTTCACTTCTTTAAAGTTTTTACACCCCGTATAGCTATATCGACTATCTAATCAAAATAAATAATTACAAAACATTAACTTAAATCTAGAATAAGAACCTTAATGATTTAAATCCATATATGTAGTTATTGCGTATAATAAGACATAATATTAATATGCCGCCAAACAGTACACCTACTGACGTCTGTATGTTTTAGGAAAGGTGAAAGGATATGTGTCAACAAACTTATTTGAATAAAACTAGTTATGTGAAATCTGTTTTAACATTAGCCATCGCCTAACTTATAAATCTCCTTAGAGATCGATCATTGTGGGATTAGATATTTATGTTGATTTTTAGCGTTTACTTTTCTAATATAATCATAAATATAAATATATTAAAATAATAAATAATATTATTATTAGCTTCATTAATATCACAAATTATCAGTAGAAAAATTTGTTAAACAACTTAAATAAGTGATGGCTTAAATCGATCTCAGGTAAGACGTATTTAAAATCAAATTATTATGAATTGTATTCACTCAAACAGAAAAATAAAATACATAATGGTTTGAACACAAGGTTAAATAATAATTTTAAACGAATGTTTAAAATTATTTTTAAATCCTTACTTTTTTATTCAAGGCACATAAGCAAAAAAATATGAGAGATGTTATCATTGTCAAGTCTTGAATTTCAGACCACTCATAAGATATAGAAATGTAAAGAAGCACTTGAGGACATTGATATAATTTATGTGTGGACACCGACAACCCATTGAAACTTTATTACAACAATATGATTCATAATACGGATCATGTGGCATAGAAATGAATCAATTACTTGGTAAATATTTCTGCACTTGCAGGAAATAAACACTACAAATTGTTTAACAATAACAGTTTCGATTGCGTTATACAGACACGAGATGTCGTAGAAAATCTAAATTGTTTAATTCGATGTAAAAATATCTTATAATTTGTGGTGCGTGTGAAACGAAACAAATTAAGCAATGCTTTTGCTATTTTACGTTGGCCACACAAGAGAAATCTATACTAGAGTCCAAAGTATTGTAGCACCTGGATCTAATTTAAGTATAAAAATATTGTGAAAATGTACGAAAACTGATATTTCATGAAACGTTAGATGTTACGTACATTTATACCTAGCGTGATATGAAAAGGGCTAAGCCCGGAATTTCCGTACGAGATTTAATAAGGAAAAGGAAGATCCATACGCGAATGAACGCAACTGACATAGCTCAACGGATTGGTAAGTTGAAGTGGCAGCGCCCGGAAAAGATGTTCAATGGGGCCTTAAGGTTCTGGAGGTGACCACGGACCGGCAAGCGTACTTTAAGAAGTCCGCCCACGGGCTAGACATACGACCTGGATAAAGTCGTCGGAAGACGCTAGACGCAAACCGCTCCCAACTTGTCTTTTCGGAAATCAGATGAAATGATAATGATGGTAAATGCACCTACACCATAACACGGTGATTTAGTAAGGCATTTGTACGTCAAAAGAACATTATAATAATTAAATTTTAAAAACCTTGAAAGAGTAAATAAAAACCTATTACATTTATATTCGCGAATTCATAATGTCGTAATATATTCCCACATTTTTTTTTCCACCTCTAAATAATGCTTAACTTAATTGTTACTTTGTAATACCTTAGAGAATTTTTTTCCCATAAGAAAATAGAATTTAAAAGTGAATTATTAATCATAAAATTTCAGACAAGGACATATTCATTTATTTGAAATATTTTAATTGTAATGTCTTTGTAATATCGTAAAATATACGGAAAATACAAGTTATTCTCTTCATAACTTTAAATTCTTTCATGATATAGACAATACAAGTACGTTGCCATATAATATCATTAAATAACGTTTTCATTTAAAAATAAAAAAAAATCATTAATTATCTAAATATTATTATTTCAGTCGTAGGCTTTTCACTACTTCCCCATATTTCTAATAGAAAAAGTAGTCTAAAAGGTCAGTCTTCCGACGACCTTCGCGAGCTCATTCATTCAACCACGTGGGCGACCTACGCTGCGTTTGCCAATCCTTGGTCTTCAAGGACCAAGCGACGTTCTATTTTGTGCGCTATGTGGTCTGTCCCCTGCCACTTCAACCTGCCAATCCGCCAGGTTATGTTGGTAACTTTCATTCGTCTAAGGATCTTCTCATTCCTGATTCGATCTCGTAGGAAAATCCCAAGCATAGCCTTCTTATGGCCCGTTGAACGAATGTGAGCTTACTATTAACTTTAAGACATTAACCTATTCAATTAAGAAAAACAAATATTAAGAAAAATGTTCATAAATTATCCACACAATTGTTGTAAATAAGAAACATACCAAAAAAAAATAACCACGAAATAATAGCGTGACCTCTGCTGCCCGTAAACCGTTTTACTTGGCTTTACGATAAGCACAGTTGCGTATGTTTAAAACCTCTTAAAAAATATTTGGGTCTCCGATCCGCCTATTTTTCACAAGACAAGGTTGATGAACTATCTTTTTTAGGCAATTTTTGAACGTGCATAAATGTTTACCCTCAATCATTATTTCCATTTAGACCTTATTTAACCATGTTGAACTGTATAAACATTTCTTAAAAATTAGCTCAAAGAAACGTTAAAAAAAATTAAAATAATTTAATCGGAGTTTTAGATCATGTTTATTAACTATTCAAGAATGCTTTATATTATTTTTTGTGATTATGAAAACAGAGTTTTAAATAAAATGTAGTTTTAAGTTGAAATTGAAACTTTATACAACTTGCTTCTATCATTACACAAGTCCTGTTTATTCACTTTCTCCGATCTTAAAGATAGAGCGTTCCGGGGATTGTTTTGTTCAACACTATTTAAGTAGTTTCGGTTTGTTTATTTTAATATTAAATGTATGTTATACATAACAGAAATAATAATCACTCTTTATTACCAATAAAATACAAAAATGAAATATATTTATAACCATTAACTTCTCGCGATTCTTGTATTTATATGATTGATGAGAATAAACCAAATATTCAAATATATCAATTATAATTACGTAAATATTGAAATGTAAAATAATTTACGGTTCTTAAATACTTACCAGTTTTGTAGAAATTGATTTTAGTAATGTTATATACGAAAAAATATTCAGAAAATCAATACCGTATTTATATTAAGAATTTCGCATCCGTTTATGATAAAATATAGGAATTATGTATAAAAAGGACCAAAAATGTGTTTATGAACTTAAATAAAAATGAATAATCATCGACGCATTAAAATATTAAAACATATTTTGCACAATAAAACACATACCTGGAAAAATTGCGAATGTAAATGAAAATATAAGATTCATAGTTCTACGAAATTAAAAGAAATAATAATACCAAACACTAATTACACTAAACTGAACTAATATTAATTAATATATTGTTTTCATTTAATATAACACAACCGCAAACATTACAGAAATAAATAAAAATGCATGCGACTCAACGTGAACAAAGTTTCAACCACAACTGTCCGTCGAAAGTGATTTCCCGCGCTTATAACTCCCCTGTCATTAAAGACTGAGGACAACAGTTGCTTTCAGTGTTAAGTTTTCCGGAGACAGAATAACATATCAAAGAAACACATTTTATTATTTTTATTTATAAAGTAATGCAAAGAATATTAATAACTTAACTCTAATAAACCAAACTCAAGTATCGTTTACATGCAAAGTTTTAAAACATACTTTCGGTATAATCATTTTTAATTTATTATTTCGCGTTAATATTTTATTCCAGAGATTCTCAGCTTTTATTGTGTGTTACAACACACGTTTAAAAGTGTAATGATTATAAAATGTTGCGACGCACAAAGAAAAGAATAAGTTTAAAAGTTATTTACTTATAATACACAGTGTAAAATTTAAACAATAATTTTGCCGTACATTAAACATTTTGCGGCATTCAAAATTACCGCGGTACCGTGTTTGAAATGAGTTTCATTGATATGTTCTATATTAGTAATAGATCGTAAGCACGTAACATTGTCTAACAATTTTTAAAAAGCCCGTGTGAAATTTGTTACCAGTTATATAAAATGTCTAAATAGTTATGTACTACAGGCTCTTCCTTAAAATAAAATTCTTTTTTTTAAGAATTGAGGAGATCCGTAGACGATTGAAAATAACCAACATAACTCAGCGGACTGACATTTAAAATGGCAGGTCATATAGCGCGCAAAATAGATCCTGAAATTTCGGGAGTGAAGTTCATGGACCGGCAAGCGCAATGTAAACCATAAAGTATACACGTACGCAATGTTGTCGTCAAGATCGTCGATAAAACGCTCGATACAAGTCGCTTCCTATCGATCCTATTAGAAATAAATAGGAAAGGACTACATCCAGCAGTGTACGCCCTACTGTTGAAATGATAATGATAATAAAATTACAGAATGTCAAGTCCGTTTAAGTAAAGATATAACCTAAAATGAAATAAAATAAAATGAAGTGGAATTTGCCAATATTGTTGACTTATAAGAAGTAAAGAGATTTTAAATTGATTTTACAACCAACCAATACATAAAGCTTTCTGATAACTAAGAGTCGAGTCTTAATTGACAAACTAAAACGGCCAAGTTATAATCAGATTAATAAATATATGAACGTTTAACTTGAAAATAATGGCATTTGTTAGAGTAAACAAATATTTACAAAATTCTCATACTGAGAAATGAGATTAGTGATGAATTTATCTTGTTATAAAAATATAAATGAGCGTCGTTTGTTTTTTTTCCCTGAAATGTAGATAAGGTTTTAAAAATGGTTTAGCAAGGTAAAGGAGATTCAATTCCTTGCCGGCCTTTGTGATAAAAATTATACGTGGAATAAATTCAGAAAAAGTATTCTAAATACATCAAGGTTGTGTTGATGTTTGGCTTTATATCGCGATGTATCCTGGTGGAAAACAACGCCTGAAATTCGTCCGAACAATTTCTCAATACTAGGCAGTATGTATGCTGTGTTAAAAACGGTTAGAAAGAAATTAGTGATGTATGATTTGAACGGTAATCTGACATTATACTGACATATAGTTGCCAGACAGATACAGAACTGAAGTCACATTTTGACGTCGTGTTATAACAATTTTGTAACATAAAACAAACTATAAATTTCAATACATGTTTATTTAATAATTTAGTGCTTAAGTACATTACAGCAATAATAAATAAATATTTTTACTAAAAACAAAATCTAACCTAATTTAAGTAGACATTTTAGGTAAAAACTTTCGACTAGGTATTCCGTCGCCCAAATGTCACGTTCGGCTATAAGTCTGCAAATAAATGTCTTTCAACATCTAGAAACAGAGATGTGAGGCCGTTATTCAGCCTATGTGAGAACGCAAAGGTCTGGCTTATAATAAAGCGTTGCTCTACTGAGCACACGAAGCGTTATGGAGGCCATTTCGGTCGCAAAATTAGATCACGACGGTTTTACGACTTCACGGCTACAATTATTCTGAATACGCCACATCAGTTGAATATCCAGATTTACTAGAATAAATAACAATATCAGTATCCTTGTGACTTTATGTAATAAATAATTTAAAACAGATCCCTCCTCTTGTTTATTATATTTTTCATTTCGCTTGAAAGCTTTACATGTCCTATCTCGTAGATATTCCCATAAGGCGATAATGTATTTTTATTTAAGAAATATTTTCATTCTATTTGTATATACTTTTACAACGTTATAGATCAATGAAAATGCCTAAAATATCAAAATTAGGGCAACGTACAGTCCTCTACAGCCAAACTATAACGGGCCGCATAAAATGACATTGCAATATATTTCAAAACTGTCAAACAAAAACTAGTAAAAATTCTAATGTACAGTTGAGGATTTGTCCGGGAATGAATTCCTTTAACCACTTTACAAAAAGACACCTTAGAAAATAATAAAAAAAAATCTTAACTTTCTTTGGCACTATATCAGGTTTGAAATCCTCGTAGCTTTGTCTCGACGTAATGATGGTGTATAATATTTTCTCACGATTTACACAACTTATTACTAAGAATGATATCAATTAAATGGAAAATAATATGTATAAATTAATAACGACTATCATAAAAAATTGCGACATCTACCCAAGTTGCATTTAAGAATAGTTAAGCAGGTTAATGCTTTATGTAGGCTGTCATTTAGAAATAAAATTTATGAATATAATCTATATTTTACTATGCATACTGGTCTTTCCTTATGTATATGTGCACTGGGCAAAATCAACTTATATAAAAATATTTCGTTAATTGAAGTAGGGTCAATTTTGGTCAAAATTGTTTAAAATTTTGCTTCCAGCTTGTTACGTCATCTTAATGATGTTACAGGGGCTGTTTTTTCATAAGTAATTTTCTAATGTTAAAATAAAAGATGTTATCTGCGTGTTTTCTTGGTAGTTATAAATAAGAAATTAGTTTCTTTTAAAGTGTTTTTATTAATTTGTTTATATATAATTAATACATAAATTTTACATTTATATGTTAATAAAATTGACTGTAATGAAAGACAGTTTCATGACTCAATTTTGGACATTTCAGATACTATCAGTTTAAAGCTATCAGCTTATATCGACTGTTAAACCTCTATCACACGTTGATAAAATACATAGTTTTTTCTACTACACAGACTTGCTGAGGCGTCGATTGATAATTTTGTAAAATGGAACACAATTCATATTCAAATTAATATATTAAATTTTAATTTTGTTTCTAGCAGTTATTTTAAATGAATTACGATTACTAATATCCACATGTGTCATTACAAGTACGGATCGATAAACTAAATAAAATTTTAACAACCTGTATGTATAATGTTTACGAAGTACTAACATTTATATCATTTCACATGAAACAATGTACGTTTGATTTCATGCAAATGATGTTACCAACCGCAATTGGGAATTGTGGTTGCCGTTTATTAACGTTATATTTCCAGATATTTGAAAGCATTTCATTCTTAGGAACAGGAAATGTTTTGGTTCATACTTTGTAACTGTCCTATTATACGGGAGTGCAACCACGTCAAGCGTTATAAAACGCGAACGAATGGCAATGAATAACGGCTAATGAGGATTAAAAAAATCATTTATAGTAAGTATCACACGTCGCAATCATTTTTATAACTGGCAACTTGTCTTTGACAAAAAGATTGCTTCATTTTTTAATATTTCTAGAATATTATTTATAGTAAGCAGAATTTTTATTTCCAAAAACATAACATTACTAATTTATGACATCAATGAAATGCCTTTGCATTATTAAAGATGTATTATTATTTTTTGTATTTGCACCAAACACAACCATCGTTATAGAATAAAAAATTTCAAGTATTTGCTTTTAAGATAATTAAGTCTTTACTACGCCTTTGAGTTTTACTTATAAGGCTGTTTAACATCAAGTGTAATCAGAGCACTAGTCCGTTTTATGGAGTCACCCAATTGAGAGCTAAACTTTAACTAATAGACATTTATTTTTAATGTTTATGATGAGACAAAAAATTGTTTAGGTAAATTTAATGAAGCGTTTTAACGCTACGTATAGCTATGCTCGGAATTTCGATGTGAGATCGAACCAGAAATTTGAAGATCTGCTGAACTAAGATTACCGACGTAGCTTTAAGAATCGCTTATCTGAAGTGGCAGTAGGCGGGCCACATCGCAATCAATGACAGTTCGCCGACATAGTTATAGTCATGAAAAGTCGTTGGATGCGGATAGCGCAAGAAGCAGTCTCCTCCCAAAGATCACCCCAATGACCAGTCATCGTGATTTTTGGGGAAGCCAATGCTTTGCAGTGGGCGCCTATCAGCTGAAATGTGTAACAAATTAAATGAGAATTGATTGTATTTAAACAAAAATCAAAATTCCAAACATACAAGCAATAGGAAAAATGAAAAACTTTAGTGGACTTCACACATTTATTGTATTTTTGTCTAATAAAAATACTATATCGTTTAATTATAATAGAAGGATATCTACAGCAATTGACAGTCTTGCTGGTTGCACACACTCATCAGAGCACATTATATTCCCATAGTGCATAGTGCACTTTATGGACTTTTGTTTCGCTAACATGTTACCTTAATTTACAACCCTACTTCAAAATTATAAAATTAAAAACTACAATCTTTAGAAAACAACACCATTCAATGGATATAATTCACTTATTGCACTACTGAAACAAAACATTTTATTATAGGTAAGATTGATGATTTGAACTTATCTTTTCACATAAATTCGGAAATGAATTTAAAGTTCATTGATAGTTCTGACAATAAATTATTAATATGTACAACGTGAGTGGCGGCGTTAAGTACTACTAATATTTAGGCATCAACATTTTGTTTCAAAGAGCGACAGTTTTCTAACTTTAACACCAATTTCTACTAATTAGTTCTAACGATACATCGTCAACTTTCAATAAGTTATACAAATAAAACTCTTGTTAAACCTATGGGTAGGTACCGAGAGCGATCGCTGTCTTACAAATATAAAAGGAAAAGTGACATCCCGAGAAAAACGTAAAACTATTGTATTACATTTTAAATGTTGCAACTCACAAATACAAAATTAATTATAGTTTCCATGCAACAAATCAAATTACTATATTGCGCGAATATTAAAAAAATCTACTTATCCTATATTATTTACATATGTAATAAAGAAGCAAATCAAATTGGCTAAATTAATGATCCGAATAATTTGTAACATTCACCTTTAATAAAAAAAAAATAAAATACCACAAGCTTGATTGGAACAAATGATACTTAACGGATTTCCATAATTGATTATTTTTCAATCTATTTTATACATTAAAATTCATAACTTCTGCTCTGTAATGAGAAAATATGTTGGTGTTAAATCAGAAGATAAGATTTTTGTTTTTCCATGTTACATTTACAACATCTTAGGGCTCTAACATATTGTAACAATCTAGTCCTACACATGGCATACATAGTATGTACAGTTGTAAATATATACACAAATATAACATGGCAAAATTAGATTAGATAAGTACGCCTTGCTCGCGCCATTTCAATATAAAAGTATTTCTTCGGTTCATTGAGAAGTCATGTGTGTTAAGGCGGTCGATCAGGCAGACAATTGGTAACTAAAAATTCTTATTGTCCAATCTGGTAAAGCGTTGTTTTTGGACCTTACAATTTGGTAAATTTTCTCTTCTTTCCTTTCTTTAGAAAGGTGTTATAGTTCAAAAACATTCCGTGTGGGGGGCGTAACCGAACTTTTTTGATTTGTTGTTTTGAAAGTGGCTGTATTGTTAGGTTGAATATAAATTGACTTTGGGTCTATTCACCTCTTAAGTGACACCTTTGAAGAAAATAGTAATGAATGTTATATGCTGGTTTATTGAATCTTTCCACAAGACTAGAGATTCTTTCAAGTCAGGTTATAAGAATCACAACATACATGTGTAAACCATAAATGTGAAATACAAGGGATAATTATTTGCTCATATATAGTATTAAACGGAATTAAAGGTGAATGATTCACAAACATAAGGCTTAGTGAATAATTCTATGTTAATCAATCTCAATTACATACAGTAAATTGTGCGTATCTAATACAAAGTACAAACGTATTTTGTTTGGGATAATCAGCAGGGTTAATAACTCGGATGAGTTTGCTTGATATGTTTTTAGATCGTTCAGTGACATGATGCAAGAACTGTGTGAAGCCCTGAGAGCACAACTTGTATAATACATTTGGTATTGAAAATAGTTTATACAACGACTAATGTCATTTAACTATACACCATGTCACAAAAATATTTAATTTACAGTTTGTATATTTATTATATAACCATAAATATATCCTTTTGTACATTAAACAAGAAATTTTCTTTTAGAATATTTACAAAAAAAAAACAACATTCCAACACCCTTCACCACTAGTTCAAATTTGTTTTTAAATCTACATACAATATAATGAAATTGGGCTGTAAAATTTAATACCATCAAAATTGCATAGAAAAAATTAAAGTCAATTTAGTTTTGTTAGTAGTGGCCACTTTTGTTTAATACTGGACATTGGTTTGGATATATCTGTAAAGAGTAATGTCTCAGTTGATATGTTGATAATATAGTAAAATGTAGTTCGGTCTACTATTCATAAAGAAATAATTAAATGTGAAAGTTTTTAGAATGATTTATCCTAAATAAAAAAAAACATTAGGCCATTTTTTGAAAAAAAAAAAATCAAATTACCTTAAAAGTTTTGGTAAAAGAACATTATTGTCGTAATAATAATATATCCAGCTAGTTTATTATTGCGATTGCAACATTAAATTTTTATCTCACTTTACTAATGTGGTCACAACTTCAGCAATAAACATTCACTTAACTTACAAACTTTATAGAACTCTATTTAACCCATTTGGTATATAAATACTGCCCTGGACAATTTCAGCATAGCATCTAACTCAATGACGAATACAAATCTATAAAATAAAGTACAACAGTTGATTACATGTGTTATAGAATGGCGATGGCTTAACATCTTTCAATGCAACAGTTGTGCATTAATTTTTGTTAAATCAATCTTGACGAGAAACTAATACAACGTAAAAAATGTATTACAACATATAAAAATACAATAAACATTACACTTTTTATCAAATATAATGTTAAAATATATATATATGTCTGTATATTAATTTATTTGAAGAACTTAAATATATTTCAGATGTTATACAGTGTATTAATAAATTTAATATAGAATTATTATACCTTGCAACCTGTGCTCTCATAGCTTGTGTAAAATGCATATTACATTTTTCCCAATAAAGCATGTTCTATGTTGCTCTCCTTAAATTTTGTTGAGCATTTGGAAAGACATTCCAGTTTTTGTACCTTGTATATTCACTTTTTCAATGAAAATAAAGTTTCCCAAAATATTATGAGGGTTATTTTAAGTAAAGTATATGAATAAATATACTTTTTGCAGTAATCCAAGTTGAGTTAGCACTGCAAATGACTAATAGCTAAATCCACATTATTAGTACATAATCAATTCCAAAAAATTATAGTATTTTTTAACATCTTCAGAAACTGTTTATGTAAAAAGTAACAATTATCAATAATACCATTAATTACACATAAAATCAATAAATATTACGAATTTTTATTCCATCTTACTTAATATTTCTTCAATGTTGAATGGTAAAAATGTTTTAGCAAATGAGATTGTAGGAGTTCGTTTCGAAAAGACTATGTTTGGAATATCTGATAAGGTAATCTATTCTGTAAAATGAAAACATTTGACACAATGAGCACATTAAGACAATCTTAATATATATAGTTGAAACACTGGAAAAGCATAATCTTTTCTAATATGTCAAGGTTATGTAAGGCTGATTACAGATTTACTATATCATAAGAAACAAAATTATCTTGGTGTAATTTGATTTTTATATTACAATGCCAGAAAACACGTACAGGTATTATGTTCTGGTAATGTCTTGGGTGGAATAGAAGTTATACTAAAGCAAATAATGTTTTTTAACTTTGTCATGAAAAAAGGAATGTGTTTCACAAAACAAACTTCATAGAAATAAATGTGTATTGTTCATTGTGTTTTTGACTAACAATTTATATTAACTAGAATTGTGATGGAGTGGCAAATCGATTGTAGTTTTAGAAAATAGTCTTGAATACAGTTTTATCATGGTATACCAACCCGTAAAATTAATCTTTGACTGGCATTAAACAAATTAGAATATTTTCCATTACTAAATAGAATAGTTAAGATATTAAAATAATATTTAATTATTTATTTATATTGTCTAAAAAATAGCTTAGATGTATTATATAATAATTTAAACAGGAGATAATTATAATTTAAATTGAAAACCTTAAACAACTGTTGCACAATATTATACATTAATAATTATATTTTTTGCAAATTATAACTTTCATAACCTATATTAAGTAACATAAGTGAAACAAATTTTAATGCTGTTAATATTATTCCATTGGAACTAAATAAAAGTTTTTTACAGTTATTGTAGGATGTTATGACATAAAATATTCAATACATTACTAAGAAAAATCTAGTTGCATAGCAACTTTTACTCCAAAAATTAAAAATATATACAGACAACTTAATAAATTATCATATTGACCTAAAAAGTTATGAAGAATTAGTAATTAAATGTATATTGAAAACTGGTACTGTAACTAAAATTTAGATTAACACGAGCAATATACTACAGTAAAAATGTGTTTTACAGCTCTGTTCGAAATATAAGCATCTTACTATTTTCAAAAATTTGTAAAAAAATGCAAAATGTAAAATGATCGTGAATTTTAGAGACACATATGACAGTGTCTTTCATGTTATTTAGTAATTACTTGTGCTTAATTTTCTTTTAATTTGAAAGTATGCAAGAAAACAAAGTTATTACATACAATAAATGCTTGAAAGATGAATGTTTACTCAAATTATAGCAGTGATTGTATTGCAGAATTTAGATATAATACAAATTAGAGTAATAAATTCAAAGTTTAAATAGCTTTGAATTTTTAACATACCTGTTATTTAAATATGTGTGAAATGTCACAAACAATAAGTTCAATATTAAAATGTAAAAAATACCATTTTCAAGAACACTGTGAACACTGTATTTTTTGTATTGTATTTTAGTATAAAATATGTATTGTAATATAGTATAAAGTTAAGACAAGTAATAGACACAAAGTACCTTAAAAATATCACGAATGTCCATGTATTTATTCAGGAATTTTTCATATGATATATGTAAACAAAGAAACACGAAAAATTTTATGTGAAACCAGTTTCAAATAATATCCGAGTTTTGATTAATCACAAGTAATTTCTATTTCACAAAGAACTTTGAGTGAAGAAAAAAATGGCTACAACATATTTTAGTAATCGCAATGTTTTCTACAATTTACCTCTTAGGCGGCGCTCAAAGTTTTCTCGGGCGGGTTAGACGACGTTTCTTGCGATCAGGCGTGACCGACGCATCGGCCGATGCCCGTCTGCGCGTAGGCGGGGTGTGAGTGGTACTTTCCTCTCCGCTGCTGGCTTCAGACTTATGTTCATTCTTTGTAGGGATCTCCGTAGCTTGCTCCGGCTCCGCTGTCGGTGCTGTAGATTCCTCAGCAGGAAAAGTCGCAGCCTCTTTACTTCCCCCTGCTGTATCCATTTCATTTGTATCTGTATTATTACCTGCAGCCCACTGAAAAATAATAAATAAAATGGTGGTTATGAATTTATATAATCTTTTTCATTTCAGCCATATGACGACATAGTGGATACAACTAGACAGCCCTCGCCCATAGATTATCAAAAGGAAGTTGGATACGGCCAGTCTAGCTGTCTGTCCATCGGTCGGTGGTCTCCATTCCAGACCTTAAGGCTCCAGCGACTCAAAAACAAAGGAAAAATTTGTGAAAAATCCAAACTTCTTCTACCATACTTTCCTACTAATTAGTAGTTTAGGGGAAAAAAGGTAGCAAAGCTCGAGCTTCCGGGGAGCCTCGACTTGGTTCCACACTGGATTGAAAGGTTGGAGAGCTTTTAGAATGCTTGCTTTTAATTTCAGACCACTTATCATTACCCATATAGCATTCCGATACAAGGGCGTCCGAGAGAATTTTCTATATTACATTTTAAAAATATTGTGTTTTGCATTCATCACTACACTGTAATTTTTTTACATAAATGGAGTCATAAAATATATTTCATGAATTTAACCGCCTTTGATTACCTGTGCAAGCACAGCGACAGGGGACAGCCGCAGAGAGGCTCCGCACTCGGCGCACAACGGAGGCACTGCCGGGGATCGCGAACGCCAGTACTGAAGTTCCGTCTTGCATTTATTTAATTCCTGCAAAAATGTACAAAACTCTTATAAATAACATTCTCACCCTTTCTTTACTCTTAAAAGTATTCTTCACTCTTAAAAGTAACATTCATTTATACCAATTATTATATTACTAAGGCTTCGTATTAAACCAGGAAAGTTTGAATTTGTGTTAGCAGGAGGGGTGTATTTGTCATTCAGCACATAGCTTTAAAGGGGTTGATTTTATTAGTTCTACTAGATGTGCTCAATAATTGCGTATTTCTGTTAGAAATGCAGCCTAAAACACTTTTAATTTTTATGATACCTACATAAAATATGTAATAAACTTTTTAGAGATGAATATAAAAACATCTGATGAGTTCTCATAGCTTTCACCTTGCACACATATCCTAGTTATACAGCAACATATATTCTTTATATAAAGGGGTAGTAATCAGGATCACTAGGTTGTCTTGGTTACCCATTACAGCAATTAATCTTAGTCAGTCAAAAGTGAAGTTTAAATATACTACTAAACTTTACTAAACTACTACTACTACTTCTTATTGTTATATTAACCCTTGACCCTTAAATCTCAATATTTACCTTGGGTATCCAGGTATACATTGATTTCCGTGACATTCTCAGTAACAATAATAAATTAATTACCATATCTAATACAAGTTGATTTTGAAACCATTTGTAAATATTTGTAGTTTCTTTATTTTCACAAGTAAATTTAAAATAAAAACCCAAAATTAGTTATGAGAACTGAATTTTTACTTTACTTATGAACATGAAAATTTGACAAATTGTTACTTGCAAATGATAAACCACTTGTATATTGTCGATATATATGAAAAATGTTCAAAAATATATTACAAAATATTTAGCCATAAACTTTGTTCTGTGTTAATTCTACATCAAACTGTATAATGACTGTCTACTGTAACTGGCTTATTGTATTTTACACACTGTAATTTATGTAAATTGTAACCACCAACTACATAAGTTTCTGAAAACCATCATTCCACTTGTTGAACAAGCCTTAGGTAAACGAAGGACGACACCTTTTGACATGACTTGGACAAACGGCAGTATAAACTATTAACAATGGGTCAATTGACATGTGGAATAGACAAAAATTGTTTAAGCTCAGTAAATTATTAGCAGAAATATTCTTACTTGCAAAAATGTCTGAAATTTTCGACTAGATTCCTCATTCTTCTTATCATAATCATCAAGACGATTAGCATATTCCAGAGTCTGTTTCTGCTGCTCTGCTATCTGTTTCTGTTGTTCGGCAATTTGTTTTTGCTGCAGAGCGGTTTTGCGTTTGCAACTGCGTAAATCACTTCGCAAGGCAGACAGTTGATCGTTGTACCTGAATAATTTTCAGCACATGTATTAAATGATTATGGGTGGTAAATGACAATACAATGAAGTTACATTGACCAAAAACTGACGTGGTCTTTATAGTTTCTAAAACGATTTCTTACGACTGGTTGTATGTCAGACATTGTGTCTCTTTAACTTACTTGAAGAAACTTCTCTTAAGTTATTAAACCTTTTAATTTATGATAAAAGCATATAAGCACTTCGGTACGAGCGTCGACGACCACAGATGAATGCGGACAGCCGGCTCGCACCTGCCGCGAGCTGCTTTACGCAGTGACACTGAGCCCGTTTTGCTTTTTGACACATTCGTGTTGAGTGTTTTTTGTAAATGAAAAATTGATTAGACAGCTGCAGTATCTTTTCACGCATCAGGCGTGCACGAAATTTTTTTTGGTGTTTAACGAGCATCGTATCGATATATATATATACATATATATATTTATATACATAATTTAAATAGGTTATTTAAGAAAACAAAGGTATAATAAATAATTTATCTAACATTACTATATTGCTACTGAAACCACTGTACGGTGCCAAAGGAATATGCGCATAACGAGACAAAAGGCGGTATCGGTCGTTCTGTACCGTCCAGTCCTTCGTCAACGCTTATGCTGTTTTTGTCGCTGCCCCAACTTCCGATTTTCTAAGGCGCGGTACAGCAGTTTAGGTAGCACTATACTAAAGCCGATACATATTAAATCCAATAAAGATGTAATGTAACCTGATGTTTAAATCATATGTTCTAATCTATCAACAGTTTAGCGAGCTTAATAAATATGAAATAAAGCAATTACTTCTTCATGCCCTGCTTAATGCGATGTATCCGTTTTCTTAGCACCATGTTACTTTGTGGTGGAGGCGGCGACGGCGGCAGGCTCTCCTCCATGAACAAATTAATGGATGGAATGTCTCTGACTCCGGTAGAACTGACGCCGGCTTGTTGCGACTCAGACTCGAACCGGTTAGCAGGTGGTGAATCTAGGCACATGTATGACTTACTGCTTTCACCAGCTGAAAATAGATAACAAAAACATTTAGATAGCAATTACTAAATTTTGTGTTCTGTTTGAAATCCCAAAAAAAAATTACATGAACTGCTGGTATAATTTATCATCATTGTGTTAGCCAATAGACGCTTACAGCAAGGTATAGACCTTCCCTAAAGGTTACCATGATGACCTTGCTTGCGCTGCTGATGTCTAGCGATTTTCCTTGACTTTGTTCATGGCATCAGTTCACCTGGCATAATTATGTAAACTTTTTATTACTGTACGAATGTTACTATTGTTTTCTGCCGTTAATATTTCACTGTTAGCCTACTATTGCAAGCATTTTTTTATATGTATCATTGAGATAGTGTCTTTATCTGTAAAACTCAAAAGTCTAGAAATAGCATATACATTTTTTTCTAAGAATTACTACATCATTTTTGGTTGAAATTTGACAGAGACGAAGCTGTAAAACGTTTCATCCACATGCGAGGAATATCAATGACAGAGATGAGTTGAGAGATGTTCGATGATATAAACCTCGTATTCTCACCGTAAAATAATTTCATAAGAATTGATTAAAAAATTTCCGTGTAAAGCATTCATACTAATTGTTAATATCTAAAATAATAAAACTTTTTAATATTAAGGTGTAATTTGGTTTTCTCAAAATCGTTATGTTCATAATATATTAATATTTTACCGTTATTACTCAAAGAACTTTAATTAGGCAAACATAAATAGAAGGAAGGTAAAATGACATTAATTAATAATTGCTTGTGTAACACAATTAGAACTGTCGCACGTATGATACGTGTGCCATACATGTCTAAAATAACTTGTTTCCTTAACATTTTGAAATACTTGTGTAAAACAATAAATTTGAATGGTAAATTTTAAAATTACAATATTCAATAATCTAAAAATTCTATATTAATTTAATTTCCTTACATGTGTATTTAATAGCATATACATATGATAGCATATGATAATTATTAGTGAACAAATAGTAAAAGTCAATGTTTGTTAAATTATTTTAATATTTACTGCTTCTTTTTGTTATAACATCTTCGGTTATCAAAGGTGGATGTGTTATATGCATTTGATAATTATTACATAAAAGCAATGAGAGTTGTGTTATAAATTGTATTAAGTTATCAAGTTTAAAACGTTTTACACAAATAATGTTGTTAAAGATATCATTTTTTTAAGACATTACACAGCATAAAGATAAACAATACACCACCAATACTTTATATTCAAAACATAAAATAAATAAAAGATATCTTTTTCGATCTTCTTTTATAGATACTAAAAAAGGCTTTAAACATTTTATAACTATGCATAGACGTCTCAATTTGTTATGGACGCTGCTGCATATATAATGATTTGTTTAGTTTTAAACATTACTGAGTACGTTTTAAGAAAATAATTTCGTATTCATTAGGTGCTACCGTAACGAATCGTTAAATTGAAGTCTAAAATTTGTTTATAACTTTTAGCAATGATAACCACGGTTTTAAAGAATGTTTAGCAAATATTATTATTTTCTATTATAATAACATTATTTTCTAGGGAGATTTATGAAATTTTCGTGTAGTAATTAATATCGCATTTATATACATATATTATATATACATACACATCAATTTTCAAGATTATCATTAATCATACCGGCAATATAGTTTTTTGTAATTTGTCATTGGAACGCGAGTCACGTGAACATACGTATGCATTCTATTTGCACACGTGTATGTTTATCACCTATATATACACTGACATTCTCGTAAACTGCACAAAGCTCAGGATTACTTACGAATTATTTTTTTTTAATAAATATGCAAACTTTTTAGATTAAACTAAATAAAGATGTTGAGACTGTACATTATTCATAAAAAAAAAATTAAAAATATAAAAATATAGTACTGCAGTAAAACATAATTTATGAATAGTCTCAAATTTGTGTTATTAGTTAAGTTTGAAGTTGGTTCCTTTGTTTTTTAAAGTTGTTGAGTTTAAATATAATATATATTTAAACTCAACAACTTTCGTAACCATAAGGATACTTCGCCCGAACAAGCCGCTTAAATTGTGGCATTTGTGCGAAGGCTTACATCAACTAACGATTGCCAGAAAATTGAATTTAAACCAGTCTACGATTTCTACCGTATACAAAAAGTTTTTAGTGACAGTAGAACTCGGCGACTACCAATCGCGACGGCCAATTCATTGTTTTAACTTACCAACAAAATCGTTTCCTCATATCAGTGCATGGAGTAAACGTAAAACTGAACAATGAGGAGGTTTAAGGAAACACAAGTGACCTCTTTTGGACAAGCTCGTTAAAGATTTGCGCGTGAAAATCTTAATTTGATGAAGAGCATTGCCTTATTACTTATCGATGAGTGTTGGAAAGGTTTTAAAGATGCAAACGATCGCAGAATAATCTATAATTAACGTGGAGAAAGAAATGCTCAAAATTGCATACAAGACAATTTGAATTGCATTCAGCACAACGCCACCTAACAGAGGTTTTGGTTACTCGTGTGGTACCTTACTTTAGATGTAAATGCAAGTAATGTCAATCTGTTATATAATAATATACCGTCACGATCACGCCGCTGCACAAGTCTGACAACCTTGTAATAAGGTTTAGATACTCGTATTATGAATTGGTCAGCATGCAGTCAGGATCCTAATCCCATTAAGCATGTTTAGGACAGTTTAAATAAACAAGAAATACACAACAATTTATTAAATAACAATAGCAATTTATATAATAGCATTAAGCGATCTCAAAGGAATGGCATTATAATAAATAATTCAATATTCCGCAAAGCCTTCAATAACCGTAATCGGATCTATGCGGTACCGATTACAATTTGTCATAAGTTCGATTGGAGGCGATACAGCTTTATTAAACGTAAAAAATAGTACAGTACTTTTAAACTTTTTTTAATAGTTTAAACCAATTTTTCGATAAGCCTACCAAACCAAATTCTTAATAAATTTGTCGGTTTTTTTTTAAATAAAAAGCATTGAGCCTGTCCAGTACACATTGCATACATTTAATACGCTGTTATGAAGTTAGCAAACAAAACATTTTAAAAGCTTAAATACTTGGTTAAAATATTAATTTCAAAGGAGTCTTGAACATTGACGCGTTTTGTGAATCCGTCAGTGTATATATTAACATTCACAAAGAAAAACAACACGTATCAATAGAGATAACGAAAAGCCCAATTTATATTATCGGTCTTTAACTATCGTTACGGGCACGAAAATGTTAGAGTTGCATTTTATGCATTCGATTTTTAAATATTTGGTATTATGGCACTAAAATTAGAAAAGTTTGTTAATTTTCAGAGATGGAGTGAACGCGAAGAGACTCGAATAATCAACTACAATTTTCAATTTGCTCAAATAACCAAATATCATGCAATTTATTTACAAATTTAAAAATGTACAATGAAGTCACCAGCATTAATAACAAGAACACATCTAGCCGGTCTCGACCTATTAGGCCACCAACATCTATCAAAGCGATTAAAGCGCGAATTGCAAGAAATGCTATCCACAAGCAGAAGTTGTTGGCGTTTCTGAGGGGTTTGGGTAGTGTAACCGAAAAAGGTAGATAATGAGGACCCAGGACTGCGGGTTGACACAAAAACATGTCTTGTCCTCACCATGCGATTGAAGGCGAAAAGGGCCACAATGTTGTAACAGCACGCCATAAACAGGCACCGTGACATTTTCGTTGCAAATGAAATAAAATCGATATTGAAGTCTTCAATTGCCAAAATGACGGATGTACGCTATTAGTTCTGCGGAAATCCACAACACCGTTTCCAGTGTTCAGGGTTTTAGTACTATGGGTCTACTGAAACATTTTTGGCATTAGTTTTTCCCTTTTCTCACAGAAATCTGTTCTTCAAAGTTTATTAAGAAACGATTTTGGAAGGCGAAAGAAAGTTGCAAAGGCCCGTCTTGTACGTACCCTTTTTAGCGGGCTAACAACGTATGGTATTCTAAAAGGACTCTGCACTAGCACACAAGGCTAAAATTACACAGACTTGGTTTGAACATTATAATATTGACTACCACAGACATGAAGAACGATCCTTTTCAAATTCAGACTTCAATCCGCTGGGTTACAAAATATGGCAGGTTTTGGAAGATAAACTGTGTGCCTTAAGAAAAGCAGTGATCGGAAATGGATATGAAAATGGTGCATGCAGCGATCGACAAGTGGCCGCACATACTAAAGGAATGTGACAAAAATAAAGGCGGAAATTTTAAATTTTAACTTAAAATAAACTCATCCTAAATTTTAGTTTTCAAGGTAAATTCACTTAAGACCGTATTTAGAACCGTCTACATGTTTAAGTAAACAAAATAGTTTTAAAAGTATACAACGCTGGTAAGAATATAAAACATTGTTTACTCATAATAATTTGTTTTGAAAGTGAAATAGGTTGTTTGCAAGGTAATGAAGCTTAAAGATTGTTGATCGTAACGAAACGCAAAATAATTTCGTCTTTTACGAAAATCTGGCACTATTTGTTTACAAAAACATCGGTAAGCACAAAAGAACTTTCTACGTAAAATAAGCACGTGAAAAGAAAAGAGTGCACGGACTTTTACATAAATAGTATTCATTATTTCTGTAAAAGTCCGTTCTGTAAAAATTCAACAATTTAAAAGAGAATTCAATGTTATTTTCAACCCCTTCTTCGTAATTGAAAAAAATAAAATAAAAGGTAGGACATACTAAACGTTGATCTCGTTGATCAAATATTATAATGTCAAATGCTTTGATAGACCACAACTAGCACGGAAAAGAAGTGCAGGCAGTTGATTAAGCCGATCTGTATTTATCTCGCATTCAAGTTTTGTTTTTTAAGCATATTCACGACATCCGAAGACATTTACTGATAACCCGTATTAGCACAAGAACCGGAGTAATTTATATCAGAATGAGATGGTTCTTCGAAGATTATGCATGGATATGTAGCAAATACGATCGCTACTGATAATTTTGAGATCGAAATAAATTCATGACAATAAGGCGTGTCAAAGTGTGGAGTAAAACGTTTCATGTTTGTAATGTTGGATTTTACTGTATAAAATGTTGTTTTTAAGTTACGAAATAATCACAGAACACATATTAAACAATTAAATAAAAGTAGTTTGAAAACAAACAAAGCAGTTTGCAATTTATTTTGATAAAAATAAAGCGAAATACGCGTAGAGAAGCCAAACACACGAAGCGGTATATTATGCGTACGAATATAAAACTTAAAACCTATTATATTTCTATATCATATATGATATTTTACAAGGAATAAATTTACGTCATTTTTCCGCCAGCGCTTTGTAGTAAAAATAGTTTGTCGAAAAATGGCCGCAACTTAATATTCAAGCCTCTAAACTTAAGTAGTAATTACTAACTTAATAGGCATTGCAAGCATGTTAAAAAAGACAAAAAATATTAAGATGTCCACAAGCTCTTATCACTTATAATACTCTAATTCATAGCCTACGACTAAGTATAACTTGCAACTTAAACTGTATTGGTAATTCAATGCGACATTGAAGTAGTTGAATATATAGATAAGTTAAATAAAGCTTAGGCAAGTTACTAGTTATTAGCAAGTATGAAATGTTTCTATGATATGCTTAGTAAAAATGAAAACAGATGCTATCATTTTAGCATCAATAAAAACTATGGATCATTCTCAAATGTGTATTACTTTATAAACATCGTGCAATATTCCTCTGTACTATAAATACATATAATACTCTGTACTAAAGAATCAATAAATAACATTGGAACTTCTTGTACAAAGCAGCGTACAAAAATGGTAATGGTAATAAATAAAAGCACCACTCCTGACCTTTTTTAAATGTTTCAGTTTTTAAATAATATTCCATTTTCAGAAATTAATGTATTAACAATTATTATTAAGTTACAGATAACATATGATGAATAGTTTTGTTAATCATTTCTTAACTAAAAATTTCAATAAGCTCTGGTGTCCAATATTTTGTTATGGCTTAGTATAAAATAGCATGTTAATGAAGTAAATTTCTATTTATTATTATACAAAGATTCATTGTTTTAATACACATAAGAGTTAGAAATATTTGCTCCTGTAAACCTGACATAAAATTTTCTTATATCAGTTACTGAGCTGTTGCATATAAATCAAAATCTGGCACTAAACCTAGATATTACAATACAGCAATACAATATTGTGACTTTGGTTAGACCCCAAGTAAGTTAATTTAATTCACACAAAGTCAATAACCTCCCCCTAACACCACTAATATATATTAATGTAACATTGAGAGAAAAACAAACACAAAATCTTGTATAGAAACCTTAATTTATTTAACTTACAATTGTTACAAAAACATTGTATAACCTATCAATAATATCCTCAATAATGTAATTACACATACAGAATATCTACAACAGTAGACTGTAGCTAATACTATACCTAATCTATTCTTCATACAATTGTTTATATCAGTAATAATCTACTTTATTATGTAACACCAACTTTTAGTAAAAGCTCTAATGGATTATGGGTATCAAACCTGTATAATATATGAATCAATTATTCCTATCAGTATTGAGGAAGTAATTGATAAATTATCTAAAAATGTTATAAATGAAATAACTTTTAAATATGGTAATTCAAAATACTTACGGGAGAATGCTGTAGTGATGTCAAAGAAATCTGTACCAAAATATGTGATTTCAGGCAAATTGGGTTCAATGTGTTCTTTGAAATATTCCATAGCCATTGTGGTCAAGTCAAATAATTCATCAGTTACTTTATAAGGTCTTGCTAGCTTAGTTGTAGTTTTTAAATATGATAGAATACTGTACACCTCATCCAAAATCTGGAACAAAGTTATTTATGATCACAAATTAAAAAGATTGAGAGTGGAGTGTCAATGTAAACAACTAAGAAGAGCTGTAATGTAATAATTACATAATGTAATTCTTGTAAATAATTGATAAAATATATAATAATTAAAAAAGTCAACCCGCTTTTTTCCAAAACATAACCTAGAGCCAACACTAAGTCATATATGGCCACCTGTGTACCATACAAATACAAGTTATCAAAAAATATAAGTGAACAAATTATCCTGTTTTATACAAATCAGGTAAATGAATTGAATTATATATTTGATTTTGGATTTATGATCGATTTTATAGTTGCATAACTAATGTATCTAAGATATTTCAAAAATTTTGTATAAAATTCTTAACTAAATTAAGAATAGTCTTGGGAGGTTTTAATTATCTCTTAAAGCCAAATTCTATAGCATAAAGCATTTTTTCTTTCTCAGTTGTACTAAAATTATATTGATGAAAATGTTTTTACCTCGCCAGGAAAAAAACAGCAGTGTTTTCTTTCTATATGTTTGCCAAATGTCATTTGCAATAGACTCAGTCTCATATGTAATGTTTCTATAATATCCGATTCACAAGCTAATGGATGGCTTCGACGAGCAGACTCTCTTCGAGGCATTTTAGCCTTTATTGATTGAAATCTATGCAGCATTTGATTTTGTAAGCGTTGGAATGTGGAGTTTAATAAACTGCTACAGATTGTATTGAATTGCCTGTTCACCTGTAACAATGGTTAAAATCTAAACTTATTGTGCATCAAATTAACATAATTTATACTATTAGGTTCCCAATCTAAAGCCAAAACCGCAAAAAACAACTATTACTTTAAAAAATAAAAACAACTGCTATTTAAGAAAGTATAAAAAAACAAGAAAATACCTTGTAAAAAATATAAAAATTAAAGGCATTTTATATATTTTTTTTACTATGGACATTACGTGCGTGTAATAATATAAATAAAAAAATAATAACCATTCGTAGTTGCGATACAGTTTTGAATCCCAGGTAGCGCAAAATCTTTTCAACAACTTCCATTGGCATATCAAGGAAATTAGTAGTAAATGTTTTTGGTGCCTGTACTAAAGTATTTTTAGAAGAATTAGCATGCGGAGAAGAGCCCCCTGGGAGCAAGGCGCTGGAGTGCCGGGTCACACGGGACATCGTCACCGGCTCCGCGTGGGAAGGGCCTGCACCATCACCGTTCCCATTACTGCTCCCTATACTACTCATCTGCCTCGTCGAAACCATTCTGATCAGTTATTTATTTATCACTTCTGAAAAAAAACTTTCTCCTATTATCAATTCTTCATTTTACAAATACCATCTGATTTTAAGCATAAAGTATGAAGGTAAGGATAAATGAAAATAGTATAGTTATCAGGTGATTAAATATCTAATATTTTTTTTGTTATAACACCTGGTAAATATACAATTGTAAATTTGAACACAATCGAACATTTCTAAAATGGTGGCCATGGCAGGCTAGGTCACTTGAGCATTCAAGTAGGTACCTACGACATAAGGCATCGTGATCCCATAAACTATTTTAACTCAAATAAACCACTCACTCAAGAGTTCATGCACATGTTTTATTTATTAATTATTTACTTTATCTTTGATCTTAAACCAAAATTGAAATGTTAAGACGCAATTGCTTCTAGTGCGTTGTGCTTTCACAAAAAATATTTTTTGTTTGTTGGTTGGAACCGGAGAGAAAACGTTCAGGTTGAGCGCTACGGCGCTACCAACATTAGAGAAAAATCATTGCCAGTATAAAAAGTAGTCACTTTATTTTTAGTTATTTTATTAAATAACTTAAATATTTCTTTAAAAAAATATGTCTTTTTCAACCGTTTATGTATTTATTTAAGCCTTTGCATGTTATATAATTCATAAAAAGCATAAATATAACCGACCAGTAAAATAATAAAATTATTTTGGTTAGACATTATTACGAATTATACCGCAGCATCCGTATTTAAAAACAAGAAAAAGTAATGTGTGATAAATTTGTTTATAATTTTGTTTAAATTTAATAATAATATCAGAGACGAAAATAACATTGATTATAAATATACAATATATTATTTAATGATAGTATTATTAATTCATCTTATTTTGACGTAACGATAAAAAGGACATTTCAAGAAGATTATTTATTATCGTTATCGATGGTACTAAATTCAGTGGTTTAATATACGATTGTTTTTTTTTGTTTTAATTTGTATAATTTAGACTAATATAATTTGTAATATTATGTATTCTCGATGTGGAAGTAGTGGCTCTATTCAAAATATTCATCAAACCCCGTCTTCGTCAAATCATAATTCAGGTTAGATAATTGATAACATTTATTTAAAAATGAAATGTATAACATTGTTTCTTATTAGTTTTAATTAAATCGACTAAAAACGGTATTGTTTATTAATTATTTTTCAGAGGATGAAGATGACAGTGGTGATAACAAAGCCTCTGCATTGAGTTTCAAAGAACGGAGAAGAGAGGCACATACTCAGGTAAGAGAAAAAACATATTTATTATTACGTTATCAATTGAAGTGCTTCATTTAAATTTTATTTAATGGAAAAATTATATTGCTTGTCTAATATTATAATTAATAACATTAACATGGGCTGCATAAATAAAAAATATTTAGTTAAACATTCTCTACTGTGATATTATTGTTGAATGCTAGAACCGCCAACCATTTATCTTATATTTGAATATTTCAGTATTAATGTTTGCCTTCTATGATTTGCTATAGAATAGTTTTTACTAAAATCTCATAACTTACAATAAAAAATTACAGATACTATTGAATTATTTCAATGTGCAAGATTCATACATCACTGCCTATTTTACTTTATTTGTGTAATGATACATATAGGCTGTAGGTAATTAAAATACACTTAGTAGTATCTTAAAATTTTTTATAGTTGTTTTTTTATTATTTCATGTGCTCCAGGCAGAACAAAAAAGACGGGATGCTATTAAAAAAGGTTATGATTCTTTGCAAGAGTTAGTGCCTACTTGCCAACAAACAGATGCCACAGGATATAAACCAAGTAAGGCAGCGGTAAGTACAAAAATATTTTTTAGTATTATATGCAGATTCTAGTTCATCCAACACTGATTTCTTTGCAAGAAAATTATAGATAGTCCAATAATTGAAATTTTGTAATTGTGATTCTTGGAGCCTAAATAACCAGGTATATGGTATTACCTTCATCATGTTAGCGCAGACACTCATAAGGAATGGCATAGGCTCTTCCAAAGAAATCTATGAGGATATATACCATAATTGCCTCACTTTGCAGGTTGGTGATTGCAGTGTGGTATTATAGTAAGCAGAGAATACTGCTGCCCATCCATTGGTCATTTATTTGTGTGTATTGGCAAAGTCATATAATTAATGCACAAAGTGTTAATTATATATAAGACTATCCTAGGAATCTAACTTGTGATCTATGTGCAAAGTTCACAATCCTCTACAGCTGGGGTCCTAGTTTTTCATGTGAAGTCTAGTCTGGCTATATTGATCTAAATTTTCACAAATGTTCAAAAGAAACAATGAAATGGAATGAATATGCTATTACATAGAGTAATAATTTTACATTTAAAACTGTTCAATTTAATTGTGACAGCATTGTTTATCTAATTGGTATCTATACTTTTTAATGGATTAAAGTGAGGAAACACACAAGAATTTTTTTAAAAAAACTTCTTTTTTTGCTCGATAGAACCTTGATCCGGTTTTTTCATTAGAATCTTTACCAGTTTGAAAGCCACAGAAAAATGCAGAAGCAAGCTCTAAGACCACTTAGACTAGAACTAGGTGTCTTTTAATTGTATTCTCATTTGAGAGTGCTTGAAATCGCCAAAACCCCTCTAAGTTGGTTGGTTGCAATAGTTATGAAAAACTGATTTAGTTTTACTTGGTATTGTAAAATTCTGTTCATAGACAACTAGTAATAAAATTTCTTTTATGGTTCTTATCAGAATATTAGATCAACATAATTTTCATATAATTTGCTTTGTATATTGATAAGTAAGTTTTATGAATTTTTTATATAAGCCTTTAAAATGTTATCTATAAATATCACAAACAAAATTGGTGTTATACCAATTTATATTGGTATTATTCAAGCTTTTATTGTATAAAATGCATAAATACAACTCAAAAATAAAAGTCATTTATTTTTTATTTTTAAGGTCCTCCAAAAGTCAATAGACTATATTCAGTACCTTTTACAACAAAGAAGAAGGCAAGAGGATGAAAGAAATGCTCTCCGGAAAGATGTAGTGGCATTAAGAATTATGCAAGCCAATTATGAACAGATTGTGAAGGCGCAGCACTCTGTCCCTGGACATAATGAACAACGGTTAACAGATCAAGACAAATTTCAAGTGGTTGGTATAAAATGCATGAATTATTAATGAAATTTGCTAAACTTGTGGTATTAAGTGCTGCAAAGAATTAATTACAATTAAATTTCTTAAGCTGCTTTTAGTTACCAAAACTTAAGCAAGGTGGTTTTAAAATTATATTTTTAATGAAATAAATTAGTTGCTCTATGTGTAGTAGGGATATATATTTATTTTGATATTCTTCCGTTTTTTGTCTCAATATTTTTCAAAGTGTATTTTAATAAGAGTTGTATCTGAAGTAATATTTCAATGCAATTCTTTCAGAAGAACATTATGGTAATCTAAAATACGATAAATAATAGTATACACAATGATTTGTTATGAAATCAATGGTTTCAGAAATATTAAAAAACTTAATGTTAACATAGTAAGAAAAGGAAGATAAAAAAGAGTGTTTATCTAATTTGGATTACTACATGTTAAAATAATTTTTTGTTTATTATATGTCCCTGCTGACTAATATCAGAAGTTACTGACCAGTTGCATTCCCTAAAAAAAGAATAAAATATATTTCAGTTTGATGACTGTGTATAGGCAATTGTATTAAAGCTTTTACATCTATAAGCAATCTGATATAATATCTGATAACAATATGTATTATCATATTTTTAATTAAGTTTAGCAATAGAGTCTTATTCTAAAAATCTTCCATTGCTTAACAGCCTTTCATATGTTAGTACTACATTAACTTTGTTTTTCAGTTTCAGGGCATTATGGATAAATTGTTTGAATCATTTGAATCGGTGCCAACTAACAATTTTGCAGAATTTTCGGCTGGTGTATTCAACTGGCTTGAGGAATATTGCAAGCCTCAGTCTTTAAGGACTCTTGTTCATGGAGTTCTAAGGGAACAAAATTATACTCCATAGTAATTAAATTTTTACATATGTATGTGTCAGTGTACATTTTGTATATTTCCAACTTAGAAGTTATTGTTAAATAGTCTTTTAGGTAGTAAGAAGGGTCTAACTTCCAAGTTGTTTACAGGCTGCGCAGATATTTAGACTTGTTTGTATAAATGTATTATATTAAATTTTATATACATTGTTAAATATTATTAAAGGAGTAAAAATTATTTACATTTTGTGTAACAAATGAAATAAGCATATCGTGTTTAAGTGCCTTTCACATCTAAAACTATTTCTATATATTTTCTTCAAGTGTTTTAACACTATCAAATTTTTCTGTCTATTATTTGTTAACTATGTAAGTTGATAATGATCACGTTATCGAGAATATGAATTTTAACAAATTTAATTTTTAATTCAGGGTATCTAATACTTTTTTCGGGAATTCTAGATTTATATAAAAGAAATATATTTTGTTTCTCTATTATGTAAGTTATAGTACAGATGTAAATTACAGAAAGTATATTTAGTAAAAAAATATATTTTTACACCATGATATTGATGGCCATTTTTATTATTTCTCACAATTCTTTGAAATTATTGCTAGTATTGCACATGCACTTTGTTATTTTCATCTGGAAAAACTGGTCCTTTATTATATATTAAATATGTATTAAATTAGTTGTAGGCAGCTGCAGGTTATACAACTCGAATATACGATGTATCTTTTCCTAGATTTAAAATAGAGGCCTTTATGGTCTGTGGTCTCCACTCCAAGACTTCAAGGTCATGATGGTTCTGTGAGCTTTGTAATTTGCCCACTGCCACTTTAACTTACCAATTCGCTGGGCCATGTCAGTTACCGCTACTCCTCTAATTAGGCACAATTATGGCCCCATATCAAAAAAAGGTAGATAATTTTAAAACTTTTTGTAAATCTTGAGAACTAGTTTTATTAATGTGTAAGTATCCTATTAAAAAATAATTTACTTTTTTGTTTCGAGTTTTGGTAAAAATTTGACACTTTTCCATGTTTTATGGTTCTTTTAAGAATTTGCTGACATCGAGTGTTCTAATTGTTTCTGATAAGAACTTTGTTGGATGCTGTGAGTGGTGACTGTAGGTCATTTAACTGTTTGCTTTCAATAGTGCATATTGTTGTGATACAAAATGAATGATTTACCAGCAACTTCAGTGGCTAGGGCTGTAACTATGATCGAGGAGGGGCATACCTACCGTTCAGTCGGTCGCGCATTGGGTGTATCGACATCGATGGTTCATCGCGGTTTACGACGCTACAGGACGGCGGGATCTTACATGCGCAGGCGAGGGTAAGGCAGAAATCGCTCAACCAATGACGTAGGTGACAGTTTTTATCGTCTTGCAGACTTTAAGGAATCGTCGACAAACTGCTGTTCAGACCCGAAATCGATTATAAGAAGTTCGTAATGTAAATGTAAGTAAACGTATAGTAAGGAGACGACTAACTGCAGCTGGGTAAGATCTTATGTGCCAGGAAAAGCTTCAAAACTCGAGACAGTTCATCGTGTAGCAAGATTAGCGTTAGCTCGCGAGCATCGAAACTGGACAACTGAGTGGAGCCACGTTTTATTCACTGACGAGAGCCGTTTCTGTGTTAATTTCGTAGATAGATGCAAAAGGATTTGGAGATATACGAGAAGAACGCTATAACCAAACCAACTTTACTGAAACTGTGTCATATGGTTAAGGATCAGTACTGGTATGAGGTGGCATTTGTTTGGGAGTACGCACAGAGTTACTGTTCATTGAAAATTCATCACTTACTGCACAACGTTATGTAAAAGACATCTTGGAATCCCATGTTATGCCTTTTGCCCCATTCATTGGCGATGATTTCATCTTTATGCACGACAACGCGCGGCCTCATACTGCTCACATAGTGAATAGGTACCTTAATAAGGTTAGTATTACTAAAATGAACTGGCCAGCACGGTCGCCTAACATGAATACCATAGAACATGTCTGGGACATTCTAGGAAGAAGAGTTTCACAGCGAATTCCAGCTCCCAGGAATGTTCATGATTTAAAACTCGCATTGGTGAAAAAATGGGACAATTTGCCTCAAGAATTAATCGACAACATTATTTTGAATATGGGCAATCGTATACGAGCCCTTATTAGTCGCTCGCGGGTGGCATAATTGATATTGATTTAATTTTGTTCATTTTAAATTTGAACCCATAAAATAATTGCTGTTTTTTCATACTTTTGGCATAACTTTTCCAAGATAATTTTTTGCAGCTTAATTTATTATTATATTTAGTAATTTAAGCAGAGGTAATTATTTTGTATAAAAAAGTAAGCAGTATAAAGTAGTAAAACATTTGTCAAAAATATTTTTTTTAGGTTCTCCTAATTTTGCCGGTGTGTGTAGTTACAGCTATTTGAAAAATGAATTTCAATAAAATTTCATCTTTGCTTTCAAATTAATTTTATTTAAATATTTTTCATAACTTACAAAAACTCGTAAGTTATTATTGGTTATACATACAAAAGCGAGAAGTACTTAGAGAAAAACAGTATATATTATGTCATACATCAGATTTACAGATAATCTTAACTATTTTATTCTTTTGATTAACTTATACAGAGAAAAACTATTTTATACCAATAGAAAATAAAATTAAAGAAATAACTTAATAAATTTTTTTAGATTTTTTTTTACAATTTTGTTTACACGATTTTTAATTTTAAAATAATATAATATTATTTTTATAAATATATATTTTAAGAGTAAAACACACTGTTTGCTCTATAATATAACAAGGTTATTAATTTATTTTCACATAATCACTAAAAATTAAAAATAATTATTTTGTAATGTTTACATATTAAAACAAGATCAAAGACTTTTTATTTGTATTTTTGTCACAATTACAATCTTGAAATGAACAATTTTTTAATAGGTCAATTTTTAATCACAAATATTTCCATTAGCCCGTATTACCAGACGTCACACGAGCATTGTTTGACTAGATTTCCGAAATGCTCCGTCTTAATCTATTAAAATGCACTTTGTCGATTTCGAAAATATTACGGTTTTTTTTTTCTCAACAAGGATATTACTATTATGTATACTATATATACCCTTTAATAGTTAAAATTATTAAGACGTACTCTGCCACTAGAAAATTCTCATCAGTATAGTGAACCGTCTAGGACGTAGATATTAAGTTAGAATCGAACCTAATTGCAAAACCCTAAAATTGCAATACGGCCGCAACGCTAATAAATAGTTAATGTTGTTTCTTTAGATAATTAGTTTGAAGTGTCAGTTATGTAAATTTTTAAATTGTCTTTTACAAGAAATATTTTTTGCATACATTATTTAAAAACAGAAGCACAATGTTCAATAATCATATTGTGTAACATAATTATTATCTAATATTATTTTTCATCTTATTATATGTGAACATATTATGTATACTATTACAAATGACGTGGCTTCAGTTTAGTATTATTCGTAGTTATAAACAATTAATTATTATTGAAAACATTTTGTAAAATTAAACTTGGTTCCATTTGTAAAATTTTGTAAAATAATATTAAAACTTAAATTTTTTCTGTGTAATTTGTAAAGATTTTAATTTTTTTTTTAGTTATGATAAATATACATACAGATAAAACTTAAAATAATGCTTAGAATAAAATTAAATGCGGCGTTTCCGTTTGATATATACTAAACCTGTGACTAGGAGAGACAAGTACAACATCTAATGTTATATCATAATAATTTGTATTGTTTGTGTTAGACAAAGAGACATTATTTCCCCTAAACTTTACACCGCTGCACTGAAAGATGTCTTCAAGACCATGGACTGGAGTGAGCTACAACATAAATGGCGAGTATATCATTCACCTTCGGTTTGATAATATAATGATGCTGAGATCATGGAGGACCTGGATACAAAGTTCGATGATCTCAGTAGAGCCTCCGGACAAGTAGGCTTTAAAATAAACACGGAGAAGACGAAAGTGATGCCCATATCCATGTCGTGCCTACTCAAGTAGTTGTCTAAGGTGCTACACTTGATGTTGTTGACGACTATATGTACCTGGGTGAAACCGTCCAGCTTGGTAAATCCAACTTCGAGAAAGAACTTCGTTCGGGAAGTTCTGGAACCTCTTCTCCTCCAAAATACCGCAATCTTTGAAGAGGAAGGTCTTTTACCAATGTGTTGCACGGATCGGTGACATACTTACGACGGGCCTCATAAGAAAGCTTAATGTCACTTAGAGAGCAATGGTAAGTGCTATGCCCAGAGTTTCGCTGCGAGATGGAATCAGACGTGAGGGGTTGCGCAGAAGAACCAAGTTCACTGACGTAGCTCGAACTATTGCTTGTCTGAAGTGGCAGTGGGCGGGGCACATCGATCGTGCAACCGATGGCTGTTGGGACCTACAGGTTCTCGAGTGGCTATCACGAGTCGGTAGACGCGACGTGGGTAAACTTCCCGCTAGGTGGACCGACGACATAGAGCGACTTTCCCCGACCTTAAGTCGGGGAAAGTCGCTCTATGAGAGCAGCGCGGTACCTGTCATCGTGGTGATTTTTAGGAAGGCCTATGCTTGCAGTAGGCGATCATCGGCTGAAAAAAGAAGGTTATCTGTGTTTTATTCCTCGATCGTAGCATTGTCTCACACGAGACTATTACCTAAAGTTTTTACCTGTAGCGGAGAACTTCTTATTTTTTTATAGATTTATAGACAAAAGTATATAGACATTAATAGCCACTTATAAAATACACATCATTATAAATAAAAAAATAATAAACTACGGATTCTTTCGTAATTTACTGGCAAGAAGTAAAACTAAACAGGGAATAGTTTATTATGATATTAATTTACATTACAGTTAATACTTGTTGGGTGTGGATTATGTTTGACTAACATTTCCTGTTATTTATAGTATAAGATAAAAAGCGTATAGTACATATTTATGTAGTATATATCATTTTCGCATCTTTGTCATTTAATACAGTAGAAAAGAAGAAGATTAGTCTTCATTAAATAAAATACGCGTTTATAATTATTCTGTAAATCAAATCCGTTCACTCTCAGTGGGCTGAGATAGTAAGGTCACGTCTCCCATTGGATAGCTCTCCGTTCTTCTAGCGCATGCCAAGTTCTTTGATCGTTCTCTTGGCGTTCCACAGCAGAGTCTTTTGAGTACGCAGGCGTAACACATGAGCAACGACAGCATCAACAGTAGCCCAACTATTACAGTGACAACTAATAAAATTCTTAGCTCTCCGTTAGATTCGACACCACCTGAGTTCCGACCCATATTAGAAGTGCTTCTTCACCTGAAAACAAGGTTGTAAGAATTAATTAAAATATATAATTTTACTGATAAAAATATAGTTTATTTTACAATTTACGATAAGCAGATGTATATTGGATCGACGATTTTTGGCTGCGGCACTATTGAAGATATGGTTTCGAAATCACCTATAGGATGATTGGTTATAGGTATATAATCTATAACGGGGTAAATGTATAGCTCATTTGCTGTCAATTTATGCATGATTCACTCTATCCTAAATAATAATTGAGGAAATAAATAATAAAATATTAAGAAAATGCGTTTACAAAATTCAGTACTTACACTTTGTACTGCTAGAAGTTAATAATGTGTTAAATTCCAATAGAAATAAATAAATTATTGTTACATATTTTAGAGAGATCACTTATTGTAAGTTGATTGAAAATAGCTGTAAAAGCTGCGGCTTTTAAAGCTTTTACACCTATAATTGATCATTCTCTATATTTTGTAAAGAATCATCTATTCTTGGAATAATCGCTAAATTATTAGAAAATAATAAAAAATGGCATGTACTAAACCGGTGCTCTTTAAAATATTTAATACTTTTTATTAATAGGAGTCAAATAGCTTATCGATGCAATTCTTTTTTCAAACAAACACAATACAATTTTATATTGGGTTTTACTACGAAAATAGTTTTCCATTTGGTCGCTCTACGTGGCTTATTGATTTAGGTTAGTTTCGTATATTGTTCTAAAAAAAAATATTCTTAACATTGATAATGTAAGGCACACTAATATACATAAGTAGTTATGAGTAGGTTTCTATATAGTTAAATTTTGTTTTTGATTTAAGGAGTTAGGAGGCCTGCTGTTAGATAAGACCAATATATTTTATGAAAGTTCATGAAATATAGCTGAGAAGCTTTGCGTAGCGACAGCTGTGACAGTTTCACAGTTGTGAGGTAATTTTTTTAATGTGAATATTTGCCCAAGAGTCCGAAAGCTAAAATACTTTGCTATACCTAGGTAAAATCCACACGAAACATTAAACTACTGAACGGCAAAATTTTGCTGATTCGTCTATATTTTTAATTTGTGCTACACGAGAGCATCATGAAAATGATAATTTAACGCGAATGGATAACGAAGTCGTCTCTTATGTTATATTGATATGTTGACGTCTTCATTAACCCGAAAACCGAATGTAATTGAACTATGCAGATACTTATGTCTCGTATGAACAATGCCCTATGTGTATTGAGTCAATATAGCAGTGGTTATTGAAACAAAAATCGTTTTTTTTTAAGCAAATTTTTGAATTATTAATGACTGCAAATATTCGCGCAGAACCGATGCTCTTTTGGACTTTAAGGTTTTGGAGTCACGGACCGGCAAGCTCAGCGTAAGGCGCTCACTTACAAAGTAGACGGAAAGATCTACCACATCGTCGGAAGACTTTGGATGCAAGCATCTAACTGATCCTATTGGAAATCTATAGCGGATACATGTGTCAAGCACTGGATTTTCTACGGCTTAAGTAATGACGAATATTATTCACTGATGTTAATTAAGATATTTGTTTGTAAAATTTCGTTTCAAAAATTGTGCCACAGTACGTTTTTAATTTATAGAGCACATCACGTACCTAGCCACGACAATCTGACGAATATTATTGAAGAACTTTCTCGTTCATGCTTATAAATTCATTTTTGTAAATATCTCCCCACAAAGCATATTTGGCCACAATCAAATCATAATTTTAAACGGTAACCTACTTGAATTGTTATCAAATTTCAGCCCTCTATTTGCGATCATTAAAATGTAATCAGTAGAGATCGTCCATCTGTTACATTTCCCTAATCGGCTTGTGATTATCTTTCTATAGATATTCTCAGATAGTCATTTGACGTTTGGGGATGGAAGATAAATCTAAAGGAGTTTCCACATTGAAGTTAATATATTAAATCAGCAGATGTTGCAGATAGAAGAAAATTTTAACACTAGTTTAATTGAATTATACAGTGGCAGAAAAGGTTTATTAATAATGACAAAAAAAATCAATCTAATAAACTATACATTTTGAACGTAGAGGTTGTGCACACACGTTGCTAATTGAAATCTATTGTACAAATTAGATTATATTCAAAAACCGTTACTTCATATTTCATTCTTTTTCGTGTGTTTACTTTTTAATGTTGTTAATGATCACAGAATTATTCTCAATTAATACTTTAAAATACTATTTTCGTGTTATAAGTAAAAGATAGAAATGAAATAATGATTTGCGTGAGACCAAGGGGTAAGATAATCGATTTTTCCATCAGATAGAAAATATGACAATGACGAATGTACTTAAATCTCTCAGCTTTATATGGGCATTGAAATAATATAAAAGAATGTATAATTATTGATTAGGTGTTAATAAAAAGTTATTGCTTATAATTTAGGACAGAACACCTTTGCAACAGTTATCATCTTTCTAATAATGAAACCCAACGAATGTTATTTATATTTTTTATTAAATCAAGTTCCGTAGGCGAAATAGCCTAGAACAGATAGCCGCTGTTAGCCCAGGACAGGGCAGTACGTGCTGCACTCACAAGTTTGATAGACGAGTTTATATATATAATATATCATTTGACAGTGGAAATCCTAAGGCTTAAATAATGACGATGTAAATCAGCTTACGTATGTATATACATAAAACTTTTCTATTTGCAAGTGGTCGCCCAGATATATCTTTCCTCAATGTCTATTTCGACCAAGAAATAGTAAGCAGACATTCCGTTTTGAAAGGCACCGTAGGTTGAAAAATATTAGGATAATAATATTAGGCTATCTGGAGATTACCATTCGGTTTCGTAAATACGGGTGTCTAGTGGTAGATTAATGTTTTGTATTATCTTAAAAATACCTCGACGTCGATTGCATGATGCTCATCCGATCACTTTAACATTAAAAAAAATCGATTGAATAATTCCAAAGCCATCACCCTCCTCTCGCACTGTTAATTTTTTTTTAATAATCATATTTTAAAAAACAAATCTGTCAACAGGCACCCTGGGAAACAAAGATCGTTTTCATGATTCTAATATATATATATATCACTTACATTGAGCACTTAAAACTTGAGCAATTGTTTACTCGGGCAGTAACCTCGCCCAGAAACGTACAGTGTACATATAATAGAGTAAACATTATAATATTCCGGAGTAATTCACTCCCCGCTGGAACACTTAAGTATATCAGTCTCCTGGAGTGAGACGATATATTTGCATTATCCATAGGTACGAATATAATACAGTAAATTAAAAATCGTTCATTGAACCTCACCCCTGCAAGTTCAACTTAACTTGCATAGTAAAACCAAGTTTATTTATTATACGTTGTCGGTATCATTACCTTAAATAAGATTTTGATGGAAATTATTATTTGCTCTTGTCTAAATCCGCATTACTTTTAATACCGCCAGCAAGTGTGGAGCTCGTACTAAAATTGCCATTTTTAATTTCTGCTACATATAACATTAGTTTCTTTAAATATTCATTAAATATCAATGCCAATCAAATATGTGAGTTACCAAATAGCAGCGATTTTGTGTAGTACTTTTAAAAGAGTGTTCTCATTAAAAATCGTTTAATGTTTTTAATGAGTTTATCAAAAATTGTTCTTTTTTTATTTCAACCTTTTTTTCTTTTCCCATAACAATATATATTAAAGGAATTAATATAAAGTTCAATGTAAATGTTTGTAATATAAAGCCTGTAAAACATTTCTTCATATTTATAATTTAAAGTTTGATGTAATTAAAGAAAAAATATTTTTAGCATCTATTACAAAAATGAAATGCCATACCAATTAAAAGCTTCGAATTAAATGATGCTGATGTTAGAATAATACTTCATTCTCCGTATAGAATTAATACCAGAAAATGTACAATTTGTTCAATTTGTAACTATTTAAGAGTTAAGGATGCGTTTACATGAAGGTAAAATATCAGACTACATCTAAAGTTTATAAGGTTAGGAGACGTTCTCTTATTCTAATGTTAAATGTTCCAGTTTTAGAGTAAAGTCTATTTAATATATTATTCGGCATGGATTTCACGGACAACAATGACTAATCCATTAGGAAAACCTGCAACGTTTTATTCAAAAAGAAGTTTTGTTCTATGAGATTGGTGTGTGATGTGCGTGATAAATGCTAATGATATAGCGCTATATTGACTTTGTCCGGCAAATAAAGTGTATCATACTACCGGGTATCAACCCGGCATTTAATCTGACACATTGTGTAGAAGACTAAGATTTACGACAAATGTCGGTAGGGTTTCATTTTATATGCCGACGTCATAGCACAGTGCTCCGGCAGTTTAGTTTGTATGAAGGGTTTTTGTTTATAAAATTTTAATAACTACGACGAAATATCTATCCGATGTGCCAAATCAAATGCCGGGTCCTACACCACGTGTTACCGATAGTTTATTATTTAACAGCACTGTATAAATACTTAAAATATTTGTCGACGATTGATGAGAATGCTTGTAAGCTGCTAAACATTAAACATCTAAAATAATAATAAATCATGTATTATTAAACATTGTTTACAAAGTCATTGACGTATTGGAAAATGTTCTGCACACCTCTTGTTATACACGGTTTGTTAAGATTCGAGTTGTTAAGTAAGAAGCTTATTTATGGATCGTTAAGATTATTATAAATTCTTTTGTTTAAATAGCAATTAAAATAAAATTTTCCTGGCGTTGTACCGAAGTAAATATTTTCATCGACTCTTGGGTGCATCGTTGTTGTTCCGTTTGATAGGAAAGACCAAGGAAATTAAAACGAATACCGTTAACATTGATTGATAAATAATTATCACGGTGTCGTTTTTGAAATAGATATTTCTAAAATTTTAAAATGCTCTATTTACGGTGCGAAATAAAAAAACACTTTTATTTATTTGATTTGTGTGTTGTAAAACTCATTTTATTCGGTGTAATATTCTTTACATAATTAACATAACTTCGTGACGTCGACCAGCTAATTCCAAACCACAACACAAAGTTTATGTATTTTTAGCACAACTCCTCCACGCTTATACACAAATAACTTTAATTCATAGCTCCTTTAAATACACTTATTATATAATAATTTGAAACGCTAAACACAATAGTGCCGAAAAATAAAACAGATCGGGTGAGCATGTAAAAACAGGCGGAAATGAAAATAAAAGTAAAACAAGAATTGTAAACTAAATATACAGATGATAATAAAATATATATATACATAAAAAGAACTAGAAATAATGTAATAAATTTAATATCTTGCTGTGAAAAAATGTCATAACAAAAAAAAAAATAAAATAAGAAGATAAACAACATATTAAAAATGTAAAGCATTAAGCAATAGCTTTTTGTAAGCTTTTTTTTAAAGAGTAATATCAAAAATTGGATAGGAAATTCAATCTTCTTCTTAATGTTTCCAGAGATTAACCAAGATCACTGGTCTTGCGCTGCCCGCATCCAGCGGCTTCCCACAACTATATCTATGAAGTCGGTCTACCTAGTTGGGGGCCGACCGCGCCGCGTCTACCGGCTCGTGATCACCACTTGAATAACTTTCGGCCCAACTACCCGTCGGTTGTACGAGCAGTGTGCGCCGCCTACTGCTATTTCAGACGAGCAATTCTTTGAGTAACGCAGCTGACCTGAGGTGAGGTTTTTCGCGGATCTTCGTATTTCTGTTATGATTTCTCAACGAAACTGCTAGCGTACCTCTGTGTCCTTGATCCTTGTTATGAGCACCCGTCACAAGCGACCACGGATCTGTGGCTCATCACCGACAATGCGATTTCGAGTTTTTGGGAAAATTTTCCGAAAATTCATAACAACTATAAAATAATTTTCATTTCTCGTTCAAATTTATTATGCTACAAGAAGTAAACGCAATAAATTATTTCATAACAAAGCTGTCGCGTTCGAACGGCTTGTTATAATTTATGGTAATGACAAATTGAACTTTTATTTCTGTAGTCGATGAAAAAAAAAGATAACAAACAATTCCTATCGCCATTTATCTTATATTATTGCTAAAAATATCCTATAGGGGACCGTAATAACATATTTTTATTGACTGTTATCAGACAGTCCGTCTGGCTGATATTTATAAAATACAATCTTCTTAAAAAAATCGTATGTAGACGCACTTTTCAATGGTCGACTATTTTTGCATTCTTAGTAGTAAGGACTACCCGAAATGCTGATATGCTGAAAAGAGCTGTTAAATCTCACTAGTTGCTCTTTTTTAACCAAATATTACAATTTTTAAATATCCATTATAAAATGAACCATGTAAATGAAATTAGACAGCAGCTGAGTTCTATAGTATAGTTCTGCAAGCTTTGAAAAAAATATAGTTCTGCAAACAAATTTAGTTCAATAACAGTTTCTGTATGCAGTAATGTACCTGAATAATAACCATTTCGATTAACTAAAAACTCTTGAACGCTATAATAAAATCTAATATATCTTGTATAACTTTATTATAAATGCGTACACCCACATCCATGATGGATTTGTTCATTTTTTGCAGACGAAATGTAAAGGGTTGCGACCTTATTTTAATTTCGTGTATTATCACTTTTTTCCCAATATCTTTTATTAACTGATTTAAATAAAAAAAATATTTACTCAAAATATGACGTTTTCTACACTAAAAGAGACGTTTTTTTAAATCTCTCATTTGAATACTCTTCTATATTCAAGTTTTTATATTCACTGTTTAAGAGAAGTTGGGAATATGACTATAGTATATTGAATACTTTAAGCAAAATTCGCGCATGACACCATAATTACATTAGCCCGTATTTATTTTCAACAATAATTCCGATTTTGGAAAAACCATTTCAACGTATGCTCTTGGAATATTCTAGACTCATAGAGTAAACTCTAATCTAAATGTTATTCGTAATGTCAATTAAACATAACACTTAATGTTGTGAATAATATATTATGGTAAACTTTGAACCAATTAGTGAATTATTATTAATTTTAATTGTTTTGCGGTAACGTAACTTTCTAGCATTGATCGCTACGTATTAGATATTATAGAATGTGACCATGTTCAAGCACCTAACTTATAAATTTTATAGAATGATAATTGTGTGAAAAATTAAATTCTTTTGTAATATTAGAAGTACAGTTTAGTCCATTTGTGAAATTACTTTCTTAAAGGGCTGAAGTAAATATTGTTTCTATTAGAAACCTAGAGGGAATTTTGAAAATTACTCTGAAAATAATAAAAGCTAACCACTTTATTTATTCTGCTTTAAATATATTTATAATAAACCTTATATGGCAAAGGTATTAGAAAATTTAAAAAAAAATCCAGAAGGGACATTTAACCTCAAATTTTGAATATTGTTTCTTCTATTAGTTGTTCTGTATGATGCGTCTCTATTTGCTAGGACATAACTAATATAATTGCAATTCTTTTATGGATCAGCACAAAAATAATACATTTCTTATTTGGATCCGAAAAGTTGACTGTCTGGTGTTAAAAATAGAAAAGTATTTGCCGGCCGATATTCTATAGTTTTAATAATCTGTTCCTTAATTTTGTATACATCTTCTGCCAATATAGAAAACTAAACGAAACTATTTGTAACTCTGATTATAACGCAAGCTGTTTTTTTCGTTACCTTTCATTAAAAGTAAGTAATAATATCTCTGAAATCAGCTCGTTTTTTATGACTTGTAAAAATAAAAGGTTTGATTTGTTACGACCTGGTAACATAACATTAATAAATCTTTGGTTATTCCAATTACATACAACGAAATGGGCACGTATGTTGTTTGCGTAATATCTGTATGTGAAACGAGAGTGATAAATGGTGACAATTTAATAAAGCTCACTCAGTATAAACAATTTCCTAGTTGATTTGATCACAATCTGGGAAAATATAAGATCCTACTATGTTGTGACCACGTATTTTAAGAAACCTTGACGGGAAAGTAAGTTTCAATAACGTGACTCAAGCCTTATAAAATAAAGTAGAAACTAAATATTTTATTTATTTTCCTAACACGGCTTATTGTTTATTAATTTATTATAACTTTAAGTGTTATAAGTGTTTTGGTGGCGATACATATTTTAACTACATTATTAATTATTTTTAAACCTCATATATTTTTTTGTTATTTTTTTTAAAACATTCTTATTACACCTATTTACAAAAGACTGGACCTTTTCGATTGTGAGCACATTTCAAATTACAAAGCATTTTCACACTTAAAATAATTCTGTATTATGTATTTTACGTAAAATAAAATTTTAATTCAATTTATGTACATTAATTGTAAACGTAATCAATAACACTATATTGAAAAATATGTTTCAAACAATTTCCGCATAATATTGGATGGAGTACGAAGAGTTTTACTCAAAGTTTTTATACTTCCACGCCATGCCGCGTTTATTAGCAAACTTGCTCGAACGAGAATTCGAAATGGAATAATAAAAATGGCTGACCACTCAATATATTTTGTCTTCATCTTTTTAAAAAAAAATTGTTGAAATTTAGTTAATGATAAGTTCAAAGGTCACTTAATTATTTTACTTAAATAAAACGAGAGTTATAAATATTAATAAGTTATAATATTGTTATAAACTAAACTGTCGGAGCACTATATAATAAAGGAAACTCTACAAAACCGAGCTCAGCCGATCTTTGTCATATATACTTATAACTCTTCTGTCTGATGTTACAAATTAAATGCCTCTTACAATAAAAAAATACGAATCCACTTTATCTGTATAAATCTATGGTAACCTTAAAGAAAAGTGGAGCCGAGACTACTCACTTCGAGTTACTCCTTTCCGTCTTTACCATGTATATAAGGTATACTAAAATATTTGATATTTATTTACGACGTGCATGTGAAACTAGATAAGTAAATGCGTATAAAAATATTAGTAAAATAAGAGTAATGGATCTCAAGATAAAAACAATATAAAATTTTATTTAAAAGGATGTAACCGTAACTAATAAAATTTAACAATTATTATTTTTTAATTTACAAAGCGAAGTACTAAAGTTAGTTAAAATAACTCTGATTTACTATGCAAGAATTTCCCATCTCCGCACACCCGGAATTTCAATTGAAATTGTTTTAGGCTCAGATTCTTTAACTCTCTAAACTTTATGGTTCAGGTGAGGTTTATTTTTTTATTTTTTAAACTCTTTTGAACTTAGAATCATAGAAAAGTTATATAAATTATTGTTGTTGAATATTGACGTTTTCTATTACTTTCAGTAGCAAGTGTACATTGGTTGATGAAGTTGCTATACGACTTTAAAAATTGTGTTTGTTACAAAAACAATGTTTTACTGTCAATGTGGACAGAAGTTCTTTTTTCATTTGTTGAAGACGTTGAATGCAGGCCGCTTTTAACTGGTCCTATTAAAAATCTATAGGTTTATGTCCAGCAGAGGATTTCCCACGGCGGAATTGATGATGGCAATGATCATTAAAACAATTTAATTTTAGCTGTGATCTTGATGATTATAATATATTTTATTTTATTTAATTTATTTTAAGTGAATATTTGGGATACAATTTAAAATACATTTTATATTTATCTTATAATATATACCAAAAAGATTTCATCCCAATCTTAATTTTAGAAAGTCTCAGATTAAATATTTGGGAATTAAAAATATTTATGTTACAGGAACAGTCATCTGTATTATTATGTTACCGTATTAGCCGTTAATATTACAATAACGGTATAGGCATCAATGACATTGAAACATCTACTTAATGGTTTTAAGTCTAAGATTACACGAATATCTATTTCACTAAGATTTGCTTTGATTGATTCAGCACTTAACAATAACGCGTGATGTCTAAAATGGTAGTCTGAATTTCTAAATAAATTTACGTCCTCAACGTTTGTCGAATTGATACAATGATTCGTTTTCAGACAAGAGCTGATTTAAATGGCTTTCTAATGACTTATGTCAGAGGTAAAAAAAGTTTCAACACTGACCATTCGTCACAAATCATTACCTTAAACTTGAAAGCTTCTGTTACGTTTACTTAATGCATTCAAATAACTTTTCTAAATAATTTGCTGTTTAAGAATTGAAATAAATAAGGATTTTTATTAGACAGCTGTATTATGTATATTTTTAATAATAAAAAATCACTCGAAGTTATAATAGACCTCTAATGAAATTGAACTTTCTTTGTTTTGATTGTTCCTTACCATGTAGTAGTTTCATTAGTGCAGCCACATGTGACCATAAACATATTCAAAAATTTTAGTTTGCATGATTTTAGATTCCATGATAAATCGTAAAAGTTTCACCGTAAGCTAAATTTTGTAGCTGTTAATTATACTTTATTTTAAACACGTTTAAGAAAACTGCTCAAATTAAGATTTATAATTGTCTCACAAATCTTTCCGAGTCATGATCATAACAGATCTATTTCAACGTTTTTAGCTCACTGTCTGCCGTTCTGATTGCTTCTAAATCCGTAACTTTTAGGTCAAGGTGTTGAAAACAATCGAATATTAGAAGTTTATTTGCCGAGTAATGAAAGGAAGTTACAACTTACTTGTGAGATTGTAAGAAAGCCTACATTTTAAAAATTTACAGGGAATTTTAATTAAAAATTTTGTCGTTATTTTTTAAGGATAAAAGCATTAAATAAGATTCGTTAAAACTTTGTATTTTCTAAAATCATTTTAATTTCTAATTAAGGTTAGAGTAATTGAGGGATGATAAAATTCGTCGTGGTGTTTCGAGTCTTCTAACTGAAGCGTAAAAATATTTTATTATAAAATACTTTTTGTATACTTTACATTCGCTACGCGAACGAATATATTGATAGATAAATGTATTTGATTCGACTTATTTCTGTTATGAAATATTTCACTTGTTGGAAATAACGAGACTGCAAACAAAGCAAACACCAAAGAGAAACAGAGTCGTATTTTTAAATAATGCGGTCAGAAAAACGTAGTAAAATCGTATTACAAGAAAATGTAATGTACAGATCTAGATGCCTCTATTAAGTTTACCTTAACGTATTCTTTCATCTGGAAAACTTTTTCCATTAATTATTTTTTTTTGCTATTTCGTCAATTGATATACATTAAATGTAAATATTAGATGTGCATGAAAAAGTATTATATATACATATGTCTGTGCTTGTAGAGTTAATTGGAATCTTGATTCATAATCTAGTCGTAAAGTAAAACTCGTAACACTGTTAATTATTACTGTTCAAATAATTTAATAGTAAACACATGATCCAAATATAGCATGTAAAGATCTTTGGTCATTTTATACTTGTTCTATTCGACTTTAGAATCCTTAACATCTTTTCTAAATCCTTCATTCATTATTAGCAACAATATTATTTGAGGTCCCATTGAAATAACATTATCACATTAAATAAAATAAAATATTATTTCTATTCCAAGAGAGCCGGATTCTTTGGTTATTTGACACTTATTCGTCCTCTGAAAAGAATGTTTGTTATAGGATTAAGAACAGCCACGTAGACGAAATAAAATCGACCAAAGGCAACGTTCATAAACCCATTCGTGATATATTGCTACCCTTACTTGTGAAAAAAGATAAGAGGACTGAAAATCAGTGGCTAGGAAAAAAAGAGAGAAAAATCTTTACTTTTATTGTGCTCAAACATAATACTTAAGTATATAATGTAAGAATAGATTATAATGTAATTAATTACTGTGAGAGTCACGGACTCCACAGTTCTTAATTACAAGGGCAAGCCGCAAGGCTAACAGGCAAACTTCACATGAAACAATAGACAATAGATTGTGAGAGTTATTGTTTTAAAATAACTTCATCAACATCATCATATCGGCCGATAGACGCCTCCTGCGAGATATAAACCTCCCCCAGATATCACCTCGTTGACCGGTCTAGCGCTGCCCGCATCCTTAACTTAACTATTCTCGGTCCATCTAATAGGGAGCTTATCCACGCAGCATCTACCAGCTCATGATTACCATAAGAGAACCTTTCGGCCCTAACGGTTGCATGAGCGATGCGCCTTACTCACTGTCACTTCAAGCGAGAAATGTTTCAGGCTACGTCGCTGACTTTGGTTCTTCTGTGGATCTCATCATTTCTGATTCTATTTACGTTCCGATAATAGACTTCTCCATTGTTCCTTGACCATGAGCCAATTCACCGTACACAACCACGTCCCGGATCCATAGGTCTTTACCGGCAACGTACCTGTTAAAGACCTTGGTCTTTAGGCATTGCGTTAATACGAACTGGATTCGGCTAGTGATCTCTTTCTCGAAGTTGGACTGAACAAGCTCGACGGTTTGTTCCAGGTATATAATGTTCGAGCGTAGCACCTATTTTAAGCTCGTGGGGAAATTCTGCATGGGATACCATGACTGCTCGTTCCGTACCATCGCCTTAACAAAGCCAGGTAACGAGAGGTCATTCCGTACAGTATCGGTGAGTTCTCGGCGCAGCTCTTCCTAAGCTGCACACTCCTAAAGCGTGTGCTGAACTGTATCCTCTTCGCTACCACAATAGTGGCATATAGTTGACAGTTCCTTGCCTATGCGACACAGGTACTTGCCAAAGCATTCATGCCTTGAGAGCACCTGCTCCATTTGGAATGTTAGAGCACCGTACCGCCTGTTTGTCCAGTCCTCCAGGACCGCACGAATAGCCTCGACTGTGCCGATACCTTGTTCGTCTTAAGACAACTACTTAGTTAAGTTGGTACTAAGGCACGACATGGACACTAATTTCCACCTAGGTCTAAACATCAAATTCCCCTTGTTCATGTTTACATCAAGGCTTTAAATAAAAGGGCTTATTTAATTAAAATTCTGGTTTATACAAATCAAGGAAACATTTTTATTTACTTCTCATAACAATTATTCCATATTTCATATCAAAATATCCATATATAACTCAATATATAACTGTGATATCACGTATTACTATTTTAAACTATTTTTTCGATATATCAGTATAACACTCAAAAGAAATTTGAAAATAAAAATTTATATGAATAATATTTACTGTACACTACTCACTTCTTAAGAGAAAATAATCATTTTAAAAACGTTAATAAAAGACGTGTTTTCTCAAACTGGAAAATTTCGTATTGTACAAGTCCATCATGTGTTAGTTGATATATTTCAAGGATTTCGGTGTAATAAAAGATTTTTAAAAAATGTCTTCCGCAATACCTTTCGATTTCTGATAAATAAATTTAATGTGGCAGTACTATCGCAGTACGCAGAACTCATGACCGGTTGGGTCCTAATTTTCTGGAGCGAAGACCACGGGCTCCAGAAACTACAGCCATAAAGTGTATAGATGATATCGTTTAAGTGGTCGAAAGATGCTATATGCAAGCCGCTATAAACCGGTCTAGTGGGGAATATACAGGGAGGCAAGTATTTTTAGCAAAGAACGTCGTACAACTGAAATGACTATGCTTATGTAAATTTACAGAAATGGAGTCACTGCTTGCAGAATTTAGTGCAAAATTTGATATAATAGATGACTTTTTTATTAACCTAAGAAGTATTAAAGGTTGCAACAAAATTATTTATATTTTTTTATTTCTAAAATCAAGAGTTGATAGTCTTAAAACAAATAATATGCGAAGTAAAATAGATAGAAATATTCGTTGAAAGGCAATCAAAACTGACTAGATAGTCTTATTGGCGACTAACCCTATATGTCTTTTCACTCCCCTTCGACGTAATCTACTTTCATTTCCTTTGCGAAATGTTTCGCTTTATTGCTTCTCAGCTGTACACAACAGAAGTATATTCAAAATAGTAGGGCACAACACTATCTGTTCGTGGCTTTTTACACACGTACACGGTATGATCGATTTAAGTACTTCTTTTTTTATAAGTGAAAGGGATTGTAGTCATTTTATTATAATTTAAATAATTTCCAACAATACTAAAAGTAAACCATTTTAATCTATATAAGTAAATTTCAAAACAATTCAAGAGAAAAAGAGGGATACTGGTCGCTTTCAACTGATCCTAATTAGAAACGTGTGAAGTGAAAATGACGAAACAAATTCTCTCTAAACCAAGTGTGAAAGACAGTTGTCCATCTGTGTATTTAATAAATCATAATCATTTTTTTTTTGCAAATTTATATGTATATAATTAAAATTATGCTACGTACATATTGAAAATGCATTCAAAATTCTGCGAGGAACAAACGTGGAAAAGATGCAATGTGAAAATTTGATGTAATTTTTGAGTTATGTGGCCTATATTTAGCATAAAAATTTAAGTATAGCCGCACTAAATAGATGAATATAATTCAAATCATTGAGGTGCTCACATCTGCTGTTATTATCGATCGCGGGTACAGATAGTGCGTGATAAGTGAGCTTGTAGCGAGTAGTCACCGACTCAGTATTTTTACAGAATTTTGTAATTAATATACAGCAAATTTTACTTTTTGAACGTATATAATATTAACGCCGATTCTTAACGACGACGTTTTTTGTCTATAATTTCATTTGTAATCTTATTAATAAATTTACTAATACTTAAAGAAGAAATAATAAATATTAATTATTTTGTTGGAATGTACCATAAACCAGTATGAGCATAATCAAGTCTTTCTGTCGTGTTGAAAGGTACGTTAATAAGATTTTGATACACGAAATCACTGTCCTCTATTTATTATCGAATATTTTAAAATTTTTCAAAGATCAGTGTCTGACATACTTCGCTATTAAAACACTATACTATAAATATAATATGTATGTAAACAAAGTAAACAATTAAAATTTTTCCAATATTGTAAGATAGAGAACATTTAAAATTATAATGATTTATAGATTTGTATTTATATTTGAGTAGAGGTAGCCTAGCGGTAAAGGATTTAGACTTGTGAACGTAGGTCACGGGTTCGATTCCCGGGATATAATCTTATATAATTTACACATTGTGTATTAATTAAATAGAATTGTCGCTGCTCACATGTTTCAAAATAATGGTTAGCAACGTCCTCTGCGTACCATAATACCACACTAAGATTGCCAACTCGCCTGTCAAGCATATACCTCCACATATCTATGGAGGGATATATGCTTACGCTTCGATATCTATATTTGTGGGAGACCTATGTCTTGCAGTGGGCGTCTATGAGCTAAAATGACTGTGACAGATTTTAACTCAGTTCCTAATAAATTTACGATTTATAATATTAAGCAACAAATCTCTATCGAGTCTACTTTATAAAATCTACACATTTAAATATGACTTTGTAGTCATTTCAAACTTAATATACATTAAACAGTTAAGGTTATATCAATCCGTTAAGTGCCTGGAAGTTAAGTTCGTTGAAACGAGAACTTGATCAAAAATTAATGATGCTATAACTATGTCGAAACTATTGTTAATTGAAAAGTATAAAAACATTAAATTACTTTTATGCTAATCCGTTCATCCGTTTTAACCATACACCAACAATACGAAAAAAATTTATCTTCTGAAAAAAAAATGTTTCGTCTTTCCTTAAAAGTGCTATTTAAAAAATAAATGTAGTTAAAAGCCACGACATAACTTACTGAGTAAAAAACCGTGACAGGTTATTTTTCCCAATAAGAGTGTTTGGTTCTTATTTTGTCCAGGTATATGTTGATGCGTGTAACATTTTTCCACATAAAATCTATATCAAATGTATTATAAATTGAATTTTAATTTTCCTAAAAAGGGAAAAAAATAATTACATAAGTATATTTCTTAACGTTTAAACAACTATGACTATAAAACAAATTTTTTTATGATTTTTTATCATATGAATGTGTAACGTATGAGGAATCCATTTTTGAAGATCATTACTCAACTCAGACTTCATGGTCTCCAAAATCCAACACATTACGACGTAGTTTTGTGAGAAGTATATAAACTTTATATTCGATTACATATTAAGAAGAGTGAAATAACGAATTTCACAGATTCATTTACACTTGATTTTCTAAAAGAAATACTAATGTAAGTAATAGAATAGACATTTGCTACTTGGATTAAGACGACTTCGATACAAATGGGTTCATTTTCAAGACATATTAGACCACAAATTGCCGATAAAGCGATATATAGCGTATAGTTAATCTATACACAAATGAGTGGTTGTAAAGGATTTACAACATTTAGTCTAGTAATTAATATCGACTTTATCAATTATTTTACATTTAAATATTTTCAGCGCACATATATTCTGCATTTATTTTATACTATTGTTATTTATATATTTAATTTACTTTCTATATTTTCATTTAGTATATAATACTATAAAATGTAAATACAATTCATTTATATTACTAAATCTCACAAAGCCTTTTGGAAATAAAATATATATTGAAAATTGGTGTTCCCCGCCCACGTCGCTTGGCCGTAGCTTTTTTGTAGATGTTATTTCATTAAACCCATTAATTATATCGAATACAATACTTGTAACACTATGCCAAGTATATGACCACTTTTATCACTTATCCTGATTTAATCAAGAATGGGGTGAAAATGGAGTGAAAATATCCGACATAGCTCAACGGATTGGCAAGTTGAATTGGCAGTAGACAGGTCACACAGCATGGTAAGAATATGGCAGCAGAGAAGAGCTAAGCCTTAAGGTTTTAGAGTGAAAATTTTGAATTAGCATGCCTATTTCTGCTGAATACACTGTGCCTGCCCACAAGGTGAACCGATGATCTTATGACCTTGTTAAGGTTGTCTGAAAACGCTGGGTACAGGTCGTTTCTAACCGACCCTCTTGGAATTGTACATCCAGCGTAGAACGTCCTAAGATTAATATTTTGGAAAATGATGATAATATCTGAAGGAATGTTATTTAAATAAAACCGATCGAATCAATACCGCATTGTTGCGTCTTTAAGAGAACAGTTTTTTTTTTAATTTAACCGTTAAATTCTTTCTCTATGAAACACAAATAAATAATGTTGTTAAATATCTTTCACAGATATTTAAATACTTCGCAAAACTTCGTTCACGTATACACAGTGCCATCACCGCCCAGAGAATGAGATTAAACGATGTATTCTTTAACGGTCCCTATAAATAACGAGTAAATAAACATTGCATGAAGCGTTGGCTTTTGAAAAATTCTATTAGCCGGCAGTTGTTTTTTATCAGTCAACATTATAATTGCGATTATTTTAATCACCGTGGTAATTCTTTTAACACTAAAAAGATTGAATCTTAGTATATACCCTTATTGCCCAAAAGCAGTCAAAATTATTCCATTGAAAGAATATTTAATGTATATAAAATATTTTTTGTTATTATAATTTTTTAATTATATTATTTACAATCATTATTTATATTCATAGAGATTGTGTCATAATCGTGTATTAAATATGTGTAATTGGTTTGTCTGTATGGAATTACAAAGTGGTCAAAAGTATTTCCTTGGACCTTAGTGTTAAAGATGGAAGTGTCATGCAAGTGTGTAAATTTGAATTTTATAAACATCATTTCAGACGTAAGATGTCGACTCCTGAAAATAGGCCTGCGTAGAGATTTTTATTAAAACCGGTTGCTAAACGCTTTTTGCTGTTTATTACTTCTAACCATGTGAAACTGTATGACAACGTGCGGATTTTTTTTTCAATTAGGAAAAAAGAACTGACTTGAAATCTTAAATTCAAAATGACGTGATCAAAGTTCATTTTACTAGGAAAAAGTAAGATGTTTGCATTAGTGGCCAACCGTGCACCCACATTGGATCTAAGAAATGTGCTCGTTGCAAGATGTCCAAAATTCTGATTAAAAAATGACATTTTTAAACAATGCTAACTATGTGAATATCCTTTTAAAGTGAATAATAATAATATTATTTTTACGTTTTAATATATTGAATGTATAGCAAATTTGCAAAACAAAATCTTATGATCTCTCTCCATAACACATAAAAAACGTAAATTGCGCCCACTGCAGTGTAAAATTTTGCATAGCACAACATAACAACATGAGGTTACTCATGGGTATTATAATTATTGTATAATTTTACAATAATTACCGGCAACGGCAAACTCCAAATCAAAAGAGAATAATGATCGCGCTACGCTCGAGATTCCTCTACGAGATTAAAACAGGAATAAAGAGGTCCGGACACGAATAAATTTTACCGACCTAGCCTAGCAGAAACGCTACTTGAAGTGGCAGTGAATAGGTCACAGCACGCACAACAGATGATCGCTGGGACTTTAATAATCTGAAGTGAAAACCATGAACCGATAAGTGCAGCGTAGAACGTGCACACCTACAAGGCGGACCATTGACCTTGTTAAAATCGTCGGACAACACTGGATGAAGGTCGCTTCCAAAAGGTTTTTTTTTTCAAAATCTATAGGAAGCCCATGTCCAGCAGTAAACGTTACGGCAGAAATAATGATAAATAATAAAATAACACAGTGGTACCAGGTGGCCAGTTGCAAGTCAGACCTGATATCAATAATTTTGCATGGTATTAAATAAAACATGGACTGCCAAAGTTATGGATAAGACATATCATTTCATATCAAAATAAGATAAAATTATCGATGACAGATCTCACGAAGTTTTTGTAAGAACTAAAGCTGCCTGTAATGTAAACGTACATGACGAGCTGTTCACTATTTATAGTATCATTCAGAAAAATAAGTAGAGACATGAGAGATAACAATAATATTGAAAGGTAAAATAATGTCTAAGTGTAATGAAAATTATTTTTTTTGAACTGATTTCATGACATCGACATGTTCTAGGTTTTTTTTACAGATTTGTGCCTTGAAATTTATATTAACATATTACCACGATTTAAAAAAAGTTATAACTACAAACATAGATAAAAAAACTTCAAATTATGCAGTTATATGTAAGCAATAATTGTAGAGCTTGAATTATATTTCGAAAAGATAAAAAATACTCATTATTATTTTTAATGATATCAAGTAGTGTTCGCAAATTCCATTTTACATTTTTCTACTTTTATATGAATAGACTTGACTGTATTTTTACTAACAATAGTTATTTATAAATTTGATACACATTTTAAAATAAACTACTTGATGGAAACTATAAACAGTTGAGCAATCATTGCATGTATTGTCTTAACACATTATAAACCTTTAAATTGACGTAAGAATTTCATTAAAATAATATTATGTAACGCATAGGTCGTGTCCTATCATTATGAATAAAATATTACGTATTATTTCAGAAACATAATTGAACCAACGGAGTCGGTAATAATATCCGCTTCGCTTACTCTCATTAACATTTTTACGTCGCTAGTCGAGCTTGATTTAATACGTCATAATTGCAACACGAACTGAGATAAATGTTCTGGTAAAAATAAAATAGGTAATATAAAAGTATTTCGATAAATGGATGTATTTCTAGCTTAATAAAAATAAAAATAAACTACTCTAAATATGAAATGAAATTAGTTTTAATTTTCGTCAAAATGTACAGAATAATTGTTTATAGGTATAGAAGCCTTAAAGGGGTGAATGAATAGCTCATTTGTCGGCAAATATAAAGTATTTACTTCTATTTCTTATCCTGTTTTACATAGTGTTCACTCTGGAATATGTTACATTAATTTATTATTTCGATTAGAAAACAACAGATCAACAACTCTTGACCGTACAGTCTGCAGGGACAGATAATAAACAATACTTAATTTTAATATTTACTAATCCAAAATCGGTTAACGTTTTTTTATTACCATATTATAATAACGTTATGCATTATTTCTAATTAACAGTAAATGAGCTATACATTTTTGTATTTAAAGCAACACCTTTACCTAGTTAACCTGTCTATAGTCTAGTGGGCAAAAGTCGTTTGTAGTTATTTATTACAGCATAAAATCTATTTCAAATAGATCGTGAACCACATATTTAATGGAGTAATTTCGTAAGTAAAGAAAACTTATGCTTGTCAATATTAATTTTGATTGTTTCGTGAAGATATTTTTTAGCGAAGGCGGCCATTATTGCTTGTTATCTATTATTAATTTTCGTTCAAAATTCTAATTTTCTTATGGGTAATTTTTTACGTCTTTCAGTGATTTTAGCAACATTGCGACAGGCTCGCATAAGACAAAGTGCTTCGATAATTGCATTCGCCCATTGCCCGGGGCGACACCGCAGGCTGTGGCCACCACCGCAAATTGTTTTTCAAATGAAATTGAGTACCCTGATGGAACAAAGTGGAAACTACGTATAAAGGATTAACAATTAAATTAGTCAAATATATATTAACTTTAATCGACAAATGTAAAATGTTTAATTATTCATAATAATAAATAAACAAAGAATATGATTTAATATCAACTTAAGTACATCGATTTCTTAATATATTCTATTTAAATTGATTGCAAAACCCATGAGCAATTGTTTTGTTAGTAAAAATACTTTAATTCGCACTAATAACTTTAATAAAAAGTTATATTTAATAGCAATAGGAAATGTATGGAGTAATCATAGGAACTGCACACTACACTAATACAGTGTTATTAGAGTCTGTGCTGTTGTTTGAAGTTTTAATGAAATCCCGACCGTAGTTCCAGTCAACAGTCAAGAGAATATAAGTGGTGACCAATTTAACTGAGAACTGAAACTTTTAGTAGGTTATACGATATTTAAAAATACATCGGAATGATTTTTTTAAATATTAGTGCAGTCTTTGCATTTTAGAAGCAGACGGTTGTTGTTTACAATCAGAAATATCTGAATATAATATTTAAATTTAATTAAAAGTACGAGTAGAGTATAATGAAATTTTAAACGTTACTACAGTTACAAGTAAAGACTTTTTAAGCTTCTATAGTTTCGTTATAAAATATGTATAAGCATAATTTTTGATAAACAAAATTTTAAAAATCGTAAGTATAAACGTGGCTTGTGTAATATATAGTGTCTAGAAGCTCGAAGTAATGCAGAGGGTAAAGAGAAGGTAGTGATATTAGTCAAAAAATTTGTACTCTGTTAGTAATTAAAAAACATTTTACTCATAACGGTTCTATGCTACACCAAAAATTTTCTATAGAAAACTGTAGCATTTTTACTTATCATATTGAGAACTCATGAAGTCGAAATCGATCCCTAAAATAAATTTGGGGTCTTATTAATCGACCTCTATTAATTAAAAACAAAAGTTTTTCATTCAAACTTTTATGATACTGTAAAAGTTGTTTTACTTGTATCAACTTGTTATAAGAACGATTAATATTTTAGTAGAAATTAACAACGTTCTACCTTTAAAAAACTTATCAAATCGAAAAGGATCAAATTCGTACAAGACAAGTTTTTAAAAAATAATTATTATTTGCTTAAGTATTTTTAACAACAATTTATAATAATAGCTATTCATTACATTTGATTTTTACTTTTTATTCATTACATTTCTACATATGGTAGACTGCTGACCTAGACAAATTCATCTATCGTTTCTAACCAGTCTTGTTAAAAATCTATCGAAGAGGCCTATGTCCATTAAAAGACGACGTACTGCAGAAGTAAGAAATACGTTATTTATTAAATTATTAAAAAAATTGTCACTTAACCAGAACGCATTTTTTTCAATTGGTTCGTATTCTGTATATAAAGCAAAAAAATAAAGATAAAATATTTAAAATAATTTGGGTATGGACGTCTGAGACGTCAGTTAATTTTGGAAAATAGGCCTTTTATTCCAAATAGTTTATGAATACCTTCACTAGACCAATAACTGGACTTGTTCCGGCGCCCTGAAAACGGAAGACAGTAAAGGCTACATATTGTACTTAAGTACCATATACAATAAACATGTATGTATGCGACCAGTATGCAGTATGTGTATACACGCTTTAGTGTTACCATACCAACCTTCATCTCGTGTGGCAAAATGTCGATTAAGCAGCATTTTATTACAAGTTATAAATTAGTTCATAATATGCATATGAGTAAGGAACCATTAGCGATATTTTTTTTCTTTTCCTGTACTTCGTGTGTAACAGATTATCTAAGAGAATTGCTCGTTGTTGAGCAATCCTTCTCATCAAATACCTAAAATTTCTACTGGTGACACACGCCGATTTCAATAATAATAGTTTCGCGTTTAGCCAATCAGGTTATAATATGTATATTGAGGTAGAGCGGTGGATAACCGTTCTACCTCAATGTACATTACCAGAATTATCAGTGCTCATATAAAAATGCATGTAATTAGATTATCTATTGAAAATACTCTACAGGGTTTGTTCATAGGTGTAAAAGCTTTAAGAGGTGAAGGTGTAAGTAATACATTTGATGTCCATTAATGTACAGGACACACTTTAAGAAAAATTACAGAAATAACAAATAAAGTAATGATAATACAGTACGAAAAAGCGTTTTCAAAATTCCAATTACTATGTATTAAAATATAATATTTTTTACCATCTGTTCTTGCAACCTGTCCTATTCAAGGAGAAAAAATAAATATTTCAAAGTTATCTATCACCTTATACAGGAAGATTGGAAACTGGAATTGGTGTAAAAGCTATAAACCTTTTTCCGTCAGATGAGCTATAAGTTCATTCATTTAAAGATATTACACCTATAACAAATAAGCCTATGTAATAAGTTGTAGTAACTATTTTTTTTTAATTTACGGTTGTATTGATGAAAACGTTAAAATTCTGCGAGTTAACTGACACACGCTACTAGAATTTCGTAAACCAATCAATGATCCATTTCTATTAAATACGAGCATGTATTTGTGCCTCACACACAATGCTGAACAATTCAGTAGCAATTCTTCGTACTTATAAGAATATTATATAATGTTCGCTTTTTTAATTTAAATACTGCTACATTATGCACTTATTAATATGACTAAGCATGAATGTAGAATTTAAAACAACTATACCTAAAATAAATGTTTGTCAAATCATAGTTTCCAATCTTTTAAGCGACATCATTTTAAAAACATTCAGTATAATACGCCTACATAAATTTATATTAGTTAAAATTTAATTAAGAAGACGCAATACAAAGTTTTGCGAAGAAAAAGTTATCTCGTCGTCTCAATAAGTTTTCTATAAACGTAAAATACGACTCTTAATTGGATGTAAAGATTAAAAGTAGATGGTATTACTTTATGTTATTATAATTGGATTATTCCCGACCCGCTTCAATTTTGTTAATATTTTTTCTTTTACTTAAGGCTCTACAACACAATAGATATTTTCTAATAATGTTTATTACACCCGCATCTATATTCTGCGGTTGAAACATAATTTGTTTAGTTGAAATAAACGCCATAAAATAAAGTGAAAACATACATTGTTGAGTAACGTGACAAATTATTCACAAACTTTGTACATTGTCAGAAAAAGTTATGAAAAAAAAACGAAAAAATACTTACCACATGTACGTACACCTTAGCATCCATCCACTAGAAAAAAATTACGCACTTTGATATTTTATTGATGAAAAAGTTTCATATAACTCTCTCAAATTTAATATGCGTAAACTTTTAAAGTTTATTAAAACTTTATGTTTAACACCAGAGCGATGTAATGTAAGTTTTAATGTGCCCGTAAAAAAATGTTTTAATCTGGCATCAGATTAAAAATATATATAAATTCGTAAGCATCAGAATTCCCATGAAATACTTGAAATAAGGGAATGACGTGCGCTCCTCTGTGTTCCTGAAATATTACTGATCCGCCGACTTCAGTATATACATAGCTTCACGTTGTCTAGTAACCGTACGCTATCATTGCAACAGCTTTTCTTGTGTGGCTATCCATTGAAGCGTTGTGAAGTTATTATGTATCTATATTACTAACTAAAACGGCATTGATAGCTGAATATTTCGTTGTTGTGAAAAATAAAATAAATAGTAATAGCAGGAAACAATAGCCATAAAGAAGGCATAAAGGAGATACGGTCATTGGGCAAAAGTGACAGGAATAAAGTTTCACGATTGCGGACGTGGCTTTTCATAACTGTAGCTACTCGAAGCGCTTCTTATTTCTTTTTTATTGTAGCAAACACTTTACAGGCAAGGCAAAAAAAAAACATTATAAAAGATAGTGGTAAGAAATACCTAAGGTTTTATTTATATCAAAAAATATTTACTGTGGCCTCTTTGGCAACCAATCACTTAACGAGCTATGGAGAGACGGTGTGCTCGGAATTTCTCTACGAGTTCAAGTCAGGAATGAGGGATCCATGATGGACGTAAGTAACCGACATAGCCCAGCGTATTGGAAAGTTGGAGTGACAGTGGGCATGCCAGATAGCGCGCAAAACTGATTACTACTGGAGCCTTAAGTTTTTTTTCTCGTACACCCCTATTTGGTTTTGGACAGGGCTTTACATTTTAAATATGCTGTTTATTTCCTTATTTTACAATCGCTATGACATTTTTTCACAGCAAGATTTTAAATTCATTACATTATGTGTTTTGTTTACAATTCTTGTTTTACTTTTATTTTCATTTCCTACTGTTTTTACATGCTCACCCTACCGGCTTTATTTTTATGTACTGTTTCTTTTGATCACGTCTTCAACCATAACCCTGCCTTATTTGAAAAACGCAGGTCTATCGTTATCGTCATTTAATTAGTAAGGCGATGCTGTCTTAACTAATCCTTTTGCCTAGCAGGAGCTCGGAATCCCATTGGAGTGCTAAGAATGCGGGACAATTGGCCACCAAGTACACCACAGTGTGATCCACCCCCGACTCACAGAATCACGAGCAACTCTCCTTGCACTTAAAACTGTGAAGGTATTCCGAGAATCCTCCGTGCCCCATGAGCATCTGGATTCCTTAGGTTTAGTGAAACCGTACCGTAACCGTAAAACCGTGGGCCGGCAAGCCGGGAGGTGGACAGCTAACCTAGTTAAGGTCTTTGGAAGACACTAGAAGTAGACCCTCTCAACCATCCTTATAATAATTATTTGGGAGAGGCCTATGTCCAATAGTGGAAGTCCTAAGGCTGATATAACGATAACGCTGATTAGTTGCGCTGGAGGAGGACACTCAATCAGGAGGATCTTATACTGAGATGATTGATTGTTTTTATAGAATTCTAAGTATCGGCATAAATATCACTATAATTACAATATTTATCGTCATCGTCATAATTTCAACAGTAGCAAGTCTATTGCTAAATTTAGGCCTCCGCCATTGTTTTCAATACGCAACTTGTAAAAAGCGTTTTCTGACCACCATATCCAACTCACCTTCTGAATGTTATTGAGACCCAAAATTTTTTTAATTTTTTTTAATTTGTTTTAAAATGATGCATGTTTGATAATAAATAACTTTAATGATGGTAACTCTCTCTTTCTTAGACGGTTCCTCAGCACTAGAACGTGGACTATCCAATGCCAAACAGTGGAGTATAGCCGTTTCGAATTAAGGGCGACCGTTAAATAATGTCTCATCTAATATCTGAAGATGAAGAGAATTCATATAATTTGGAGGTGCCTAACTTAATGTCTACTAAGTTTTCTTCATTTTGTCAATATCCTTTAGAAACGACGGAAGGGTGATGTTTTTATCAGTGATTTATTTTCTTTGCTTAACAAAACTGTGTATTCTAAGAATCTATGTGAAATTCACAACAGTATTTATTGTGCTGGTAGCTAAGACAAGCGTCATAGAGGATAGGATTGAATTCGTTTCCGGGGGCGGCCTCCTGTGCCCGTGAACAGCGTGTGTGATCTGAGGTAGGTTCGGTATCCTAGCTCAGATTGCCGAGGGTTTCTCACTGCTATTCCAAGCCGCACACTTACATTAATCACACTGTACACTTACACGTGTACAGCTGCTGCTTTCGTACGAACGCCATCATGCAACAGGGATACGAATGGCCCAGTAGAACTTTTGTAAAGTTAACAGACTCTGCCGTTCCGTGAACTCAGCTCCAATGAAGCTGTTAAAGTAAGCCACTCGGGCAAACAATGACGACATCATCATAAACTATAATAGTAGAAGGAAGCAAAAATACTAAGACAATTCTTAGAAATATTACAACTTAGCATTGTGATATTTCTTAGGTAATGTAATGTCCAATTCTATATTACTTTTTAAATATTACTAAATAGCATTGAGTAATGTTTTTATACTGATAAAATACTTACAAAATTTGACCGTAGTTGTAATTGAACTATTTTGGTTTTAATTTCCACGGCTGACACTCCCTATTGTCGGAACAGTACTGACTGTTAGTATATTTTAGTATTGAGATTAACATAACCGAGACAAGGTCCGCTAAACAGTTTATTACAGCCATGTTCAAAATAAACATTTTCCATAAATAAACTCATTCAATTCATTAGCAGCGTTTCTCGTAATCTTTTCCCTAATTTTGAAAATTATTTTAATACTAAAATTTATTTAGAGCACTATTAAGCGAATAACATAGACTACGCACATAACAATCAAATAAAAAGAATGAATATCATCTCAACAAATTTCCTACTGATCTTTCGACGTAAAAATCACGTAACATTTTGCTATCTTTTTTTTTATAAGAATTCGTGGTAGCTGTTAAACTATTATGTACCTTAGCTAATCGAAAACAGGACTGTAAGTAGGCAAAAACAGTAATGATGTAAATAGTTTTGTTTAATGTTTTAAATATATAATTAAAAAATTAAAAATTATGCATAAATAATCAATGTCATAGCACTCAAATTATACAAGGTAATTGGTTATAGGTGTAATAGTTTTAAACGGATCAATGAATGGCTCATTTGTAAACAAAAACTTGTACACTTTTTCTAACCACCATATATAAAAATGATCACTGAAATATGGAATTTTTTTTTGGAACGCAATAGGCCAATAACGTCCGTCAGTACAAAGTCTGCAGGGACAGATAGTAAACCATTATTAATTTTAATATGGAATATTTTAAATTTTAAAATGCTATCTCTTACGATTACCATAACGTTGTTCATTATTTCTGATACTATTGAGTTTAGACTACAGTGTACCTTACATAAATTTACGGTAAATGAGCTATACATTCACTCTTTTAAAGCTTATACATTTATAACCAATTACATGTATATACAACAAACAATAAATATTTCTATAAGTTTTTTCGTATTACATTTACATGTTTTAAATTTTTATTGATATAATGTAATCTTTTACATTAGCATATTCTAAAAATATGGAATTATGCTGATAGTTAGTTGCCATTTTGTATTTGACAATTCCATTTCTGTATAAATTTAAGATATGTTATAAAATTGCGACAAGGAATTTTAATAATACTATCTTGATGTTTACGTACCGCTATCAAAGGAATTTTGAAGAGACAGCCTTGCACTTTTAGACTTTTACTGGCCTCACCAGCAAAGTTTAAAAGTGCAAGGCTAGATGGTAGACTCATTAACACATACCAAAATATCCGATATTTTTTACGTGATTAAAAATTCCTGTGGTCTGATGCTGCCTAGATGAATACTCATCCATTTTGTTGATACATTCCGCGGTTTCCGACATTTTTTGCTTTTTCTGGTCGAGATGTCTAATATTTGTGAAAGCTTATAATTGGCAATACACTTCCAATTCCCGCGTATATGTCACCGTCATCGTAAAACGTCGCCTCACTGAGAATTAATTGAATAAACTTTGATTAGTCTGCAGACCTACACTTCCTTTTGATCGTGACGTTTTCCGCATATTTATGTTGTAGGCAATTTACTTTTCATATCATTAACATTAATGACATGAAAAGTACATTAACCTTTAGAGATTACGTTACATTTTTTAATGAGACCATCGAAAAAAGTTAGTTCTCATTATGTCTATAAATTAGCAATAGGAATTTTACAGCATTCTTTTCGCGAAAAAAATTGTTGGAAATAATTCTAATTCCGACCCCTTGTTAAATATTTGTAATGTAATATAATACTATAATTAAAGTCGACTTATTGGCCCTTGGTTTATCTACACTATTGATTTGCATAATTATCTATAGCTGTTAGGCTTCCTTAAAATAAATAAATAAATTTCACAAGAGAATTGCAAGTGTACAATTCACCAACTACTATATTCAATTACATAAATAAAGTAATAATTCACTATTTTTAACTCCCCTTCACTTTATTTATTTTTTTGTGAAAATAGCATCTACTTTATTCGTTACAGTTTAAGCAAAGTAATCACAATGACTTTCAACACCAATTTGTTCCCAATTCATATACATGTACATTTTTGAAGACTGCAAGCATAATTATGTCATTTGTAGTTTAGCTTTCATTATTATTATTTCTGCTATAGGATGTCCAATTCTGGGCATAGGCTCTCCTTACAGATTAAAAATACGACCAGTTACAAGCAGCCTATATCCAACGTCTTCCGACGACCTTTACATGGTCATCTGCCCACTTCGTGAGTGGAAGTTCTACTCCAGAAGCTAATAATCAAAATATTTATAGAATATTGATAACCACTAGATAGATTAAGAATTCGGAATCGATGTATTGTCCACCAATCTGCTATTTATTACAACCGTCTAAAGGATGTCTTGTGTGTCTAAGTGAGAACAGAATTATTATAAAATAATAAGCCTGTGACATTATCGTTTAAAATAACAAGCGTAGTAACAATGATTACTAAATCGATTTTATATTTAAAAACAATAATTGCTCGATATGTATTTATGCATCTTTATTGAAATCATAACAATTAGTGATACAAACGACCCTTTGCAATGCGGTACTACTCTGGAATTCGAATTAAAAATGCTGCGCTTCATTTAGATTATAAGAAACGCATTTTTTTCAATGACGCTTTCGACACGTGATGCTTCACATTAGCTCAAGCACATATTGGTAATGTGGCAAAAACCCTTGATTATACCGCCGTGTACTAAAAGCTGAGGTTATCGTACTTTATACTAGTGATATCCCCGGAGCCCTATCAGACATTTGTACCCTTTTCGCAAGTAATATTTTCCTTTACCCACTAAAAGGAAAGAACGATGTTGAAGTGTTCCATCTATAGCCACGCGTCTACGAAAATTAATTCGGAAGTGGAAAATCACACATCAGTGTTTTTTTTCAGGCATTACATCCCTAGCAGTACATGGGTCAAATATCTCAGGGTTATTTACAAAACCGGACACAGCTTCACAGGTCATAAAACCCATGCAAAACTGAGCAGGATCAATTCCTTGATTTCCAAGTTTAAAAATTTCGCTGTGCTCGTTATCAAGGCGAATGGTACCATAGAAATTTCGATCTCTATTGCGGCATTAACTTCCCTATGAAACTCGGACGTCTTTTTTTGAATTTTCATACTTACCATGTCAATTTAGATTCTGGCCGCCAATTTTCCAGACCACTTATCCATAGCAATACCTTAACGTTGTAACACACTTAAGAAGTCACTATATATACTCGTAGTATAAGCACAAGAATATTCCACTGGATTAAAAAGCTGTAAGCTGCTTAAACAGGCGTTTCGTGAAGACTCTTAATCAGAACACCAAAATTATTATATCTGGTCTTTTTGCTACTCTTACTGCTAATGTCTATTGTTTTGTTAAAGCTTTTAATAATAACAGAGACATAATTGAGCCCACAATTTACCTGTCAACTTGTTTTAAAAGGTGGGTAGCAGCCTAAACATTTCTCTTAATTCTAAAATCATCGCATTCGTTTCACGACTGGAATACTACTTTGCTGTGATGTTCCAAAAGGCGTCTTTCTTCGAACACTCTAGTCAATTAACTTAGTACCCATATAACTATGATCCATTGATATTACATTGATTGATACTACACGCATACTTGAAGATTATACTAGGGGCTTATATGTGTTATTTTTATTTAATAATGTTTATAACAATCCGTTTGAGTTAAGAAAGTAGTTAATTGTCATTGTCCGCTGGCAATGTTAAAAGTGTGCTTACAATTTGTTAAAAGGCAGGATATACGCCTGCGGACAATGATGACAAAGTAAATTCTTAACGCGAACGAGCTGCGGTTGCTAATGGCTTAAATTGGGCCTTGTAAGTCTTTTAAATTTTTACATTTGCGCGCTGATAACTGCATTCTTAACGCGTCCTGTAACTACAAATGTTATTAAATAAAAATAAGATTCAGGGTTGCTTAAAGAAGTAAATGTCAGTAAAAAGCTTTAAAGATTATAAACTTATAACCAAGCAGTCTGTGTACGCTTTATGAATTGCCAATGCGTATGCGTTGTGAGTAAATCATAGTCATATGGATAACTAGTTAATTGACAAGCATGGTCGAAGATAGAGACCTTATATGCTAGAATATCTCTGCATAATAGAAATACAGTGTAGCAATGGCTCTTATATGACGATTATAGAAATAACAGAAGTGTTTCGGCTACTGCCCACACACCTTATCATATCATTATCTTGGCCGTAGAACGTCCACCTCTGAACATGGGCTGCTCCCATAAATTTTCAATAGGACTGGTTTGAGGAGGCCTGCATCCATCGTCCAGCGATCTTAACAATGTCGTCTGTTCGTTTACTTATCGTACTAACGTTCACTCATAATGTCAATAGACGATAAAATACAAGACCACAATATTAGGTTGACGGCAGGTTCTTAAGGCTTAAGGCTTAAGTTTTCCGGGCTACGTGCTTTCATCTACGAAACTTCTCAGCTGTCATTTGATTTCGGTGGACTGTCTATAACAAGAAAACTTGAAATACATTACTCAATAAGCTTCTAGACTTTATCAGCTCCATAGTATAAGAAATTGCAGAGAAGACGTATTAATATTAAAACTTACACTAACATTCAAAGTACTCTATAGGCATTATTATAGGAAAAAATATATTGACTAGGGGAATTTTTTCAAGTAAATGATTTAAAAAACAATTATTTTCTACGAAGCCAACATTTTATTCATTTAATCAGATCATACATATGCGTAGTATGTTAGTATTCAATGCTCTGGATGAAAGGTAGTTTTATAAGTACAATATATAGGAGCTTAATTTTACAATCAAAATTTCACATATACAATTATTCACTTTCGAATATTTAACAATACAATGTCAATAAATAAATATAAGGACACAATTAAAGCCATTTACTATCTGTACGTTGACCAAAAATTGCCATTTTTACAAGAAGTCTTTGTAAAAATTAATAATGGCAAAAAAAAATTAATACGATTTTATGTAAAAGTTATTTTTAAATACAAATTTAGATTATAATTAAATACAATAAACATTTGTAGTGATGAATATATTTAAAAACTTGTTTTTAGATGAGCTTAAACTGAATTGATTCAAATCAATAAAATAATATTTTAGTTTTACAGCAATGTGAGATATTAAACTATTGTCAGGGTGATTCTTATCGTTTTAAATAACTAGTACCACGTAGTTTTTATATATAGATACACAGAGTTCTGTAGAAATACTTATTTGCTACACATGAGACATGGCTGCTAATATAAAGCAGATGTATTAAATTCATACTATAGGAACCCTGAGTTCAGTTCAAGATCATTTCAACGATCAGTGGGCGCCCTAATACTCTCTTAGATTTTCTATCGATGTTTATAGCACTTATCTAAGTATTTATGAACAGAAATTTACAATTAAAGCATCTCTAAAGCGTTTGAGAGTTTTCTACACGTACATTTGAATAGATAATTCATTGTTTAAGAGTTATTGACAAGGGTTGCACATAGTACATCGTTATCGTTTCAATAAATCATTAATCGCTCTAATTATTGGCACTTAAATCCTCTAATACAAAAATACATTCACGCAAGTATTTCTATACTGTTTCAGCGTTATATTATAAAATTATACCGAACTACTCTTTGAAAGTATACGATTGTTACATCAGGAAAATCGATATCCTCGATATGCATTTATAACTAAAAGTAAATAAATAAAATAGTCCTTAAATTTATAGTAAGAAAGAAATAAATAAAAAGGTTAATAAGAAAAGACGCAGAAAATGAAGCAAAATAATTTAAACGTATGTTACAATAAGCAATCTTTCCGTCGTCAATTTTTTTTAAATAGTTAACTAGTCTATAATAATAACAATAAATAAAATCTTAAGGCACTGCATTAGGTACCAAGATCACAATTTCATTATATTTTACACGCGTATAATAGAATGTTAGTACATAAAAGATCAGATGTATGGAATGTCTAGTTGTAATCGTAGAACACACTCACGAATATTGTTTTTGTGTCAAGACAGAGATAAAAGATACCAGGAGCCACTTGTGAAGTGTTAAACATCATTAAATAGTAAATACAACTACTTAAAATAACATAAGCGCATACAGTTAAGTATTTCTGCATTGTGCAGAATAACGACACCGACACAATTTACAAATATTTGAACCCTAACGTGCAAAAATATTTCTTACACTACTTAATAAATACAATTTCAATGGGTTAAGTATATAAGATATACGTTTTCAAGGCGTCCATTAACGAATACTTATATTTTCTTTACTGGGAGCCTATTTACAAATCCCTCCGTTTCTTATTTACACTTCGATAATATGTACATAATCCGTCAAAGGCACGTCCCGCGTGCGAACTATTGTTATAGAACAGTTACACTAGCACATCACTAACGATATTTGTAAGATGAAGGCAATACGAAGTCACCGAACGAATATAGAGCATTTGCATACCAATGTACACCGCGTGGGATTTCTTCGGATTTTGTCCAACTGGCCGCCCATCTGAGTGGAGCCATCGCTGCGTGCGCCAGCGAATGACTGCGAACTAGTGCGTAGCATGACGCCAAAGCATCGTCAACTATAATTGTCCCAGCTTTAGTGAGAGGCGCGTAAACACCACGCTTTCTCACCATTCTCATACTAACTACTTTCGATGGTCTCATCACGCTGCCCGTTCCCCTAGTAAGAAGAACATCGCCCATCTTAACGTTGACGGCAAACGATTCCCTCCAGCCGTCTGCAGCAGCTAACAGCAGCAAGTGGGACGGTGTGGTCGTGATGGTGACTCCGTTTTCAGCAGTAATCTCTATGAACTGCCTTGTTGCGTTTGGATCGCGATCGATGAATGTTAAAACCTGAAAATAGAAGAACTCATTATCATTTCTGTTGCATCGATAAGACGATCTTGCAGTACGTAGGCTTCCCTCATGGATTTCCAGATACATCGGCCGTCAATGGGGTGGGTAGTTGGGCATCTATCGGAGATACTTAATAATTCTTACTTCGCCGCTACCGTTGCAAGGAATAGTGCAGCTGACGAGATTTAGGGACCCGGTCATTTTATCTTTACTCAATTAGCAGAAACAATCATCATAATTGTCACGTCAGCGAATAGACATCCAATGCAAGATCTAGCCCTCCTTCAAAGATCACCACGAAGACCGGCCTTGCGCTTTCCGCATTTAATTTCCCGCGACCTTTATTACCTACAGTCCATGTATCGGGGCTCAACCCCACGCTGCATCTACCGGCTTATGACTTTAGCAGAAACGTTTTACCTCAATTTTATACTATTTAATTTAATATGTTATTATTTAGTTTAATATGTTAAATGAATACATGTCCAGTATATGTTAAATCTTACAATTCATGTTAGGTCTTCCATTTTAAAACATTGTTTTTTTATTCTAAGAATTGGTTTATTACAAAATTACAAATATCAACAGTTCTTACCTCTGAATATATCATTTTGCCGTCGTCAGCTGCAGCGAGAACTCGATCACCCTTCTTAAGGGAATCAATATCACGAAGGCCGTTCTCTGTGTACACCATTGCACCAGATGGGAAGCACCCTGCTCCAGTACCCATAGATGATTCTGAAATAAAAAGAAAAAAAATGTTATACACTACTACTTACTATACAAGTACACTGTTTAAAAAATAAATATTTACGGGTGAATAACAAAAAATCTTTTTCTGAAACAAATACATTATTATTTAAATGAAACGAAAAAATGCGTGTGTATTTTAGGCATCATTAGGTCAATTAAAAGCTAAAAATAAATAAAAATAAAGTTAGCAGCAAATTATTTCGATGCATTCACATCCTTTTAAGGAATAACGAGATTTCACTTCACTCGTAATTAAAATCCGATAGCACACGAAACAAAAGAAGCTTTCTTGTTGTTGGCTTGGGGTTATCGGTGTACAGCTAAGCAGGAATTTGTTACATACAGGTAAACCTTTTGTTGTACTCTCCCACAGTCCGGCAACCTTTATTTACTCTTTTCTTCATTTAAAAAAAAATATTCAAAGAAATCGTTAATCATATCTTCAAACAAATTTTTAAGGTGTTGAAGGAAAAAAATGAATCCGTTTTGTTAATTCTTTGAGGCCTTTGTTAAAAAAAACAGGAAAGTTCGAAGGTACACATTAGAAAGCTGTATTTGTTTATTATTTAATAGTATTTATTTAAATCCTTACTCAGCTAATATTACCTGGCCATAATCTGCATTCCACAAAAAGTATGAATTTACGTGCGAATAAATAGCATCAAGGAGATAAGTCGTAGACAGATAAGCTTTCGTACGAAGCGGTAAGAATGGCCAACGAAAATGGAAAGTACAGTTGGGCGCCCAAACTAAGTGTCGCGTCTCTTTTTACCGTGCATGGTGCAATTATACGCATAAGTACACTTGAAAGCAGTTTAGCTGAGCAAAATAAGGTTTGCACGAGCTCGTTAAATTTTGATTTGTTGTGAGACCAAGCGGCTAATTCGGTAGATCCTGGACATTGTGTGCGGCGGCTTTGCAGATCGCATTACACAATAACACAAATTAGATTTCGTTTAAAGTCAACCTCTCTGTGCCTATTTTGTTTGTTGTCGGTCGAGTATATTACACGAATCATTAAATGGCCGTCGGCCACCTTTACTTTTTTGTAATTTCTAATGTTCATTGAAACTGTTCGAAAATATACATATGTTTATTATGGTTTTTACATTGCCAGGTTTAAAGCATGTGTTTTTTATTATAATTTTCTGGTAATTATGTACATATGATGATTATTTGAAGTATCAGTAAACAGCTATTAAATAAGCAAACAATGTGAACATTATGTACAAAACGTTATGACTAAGGCAACGCAGTGACGTATTTTAAGTTGTAAGACGCTATTGCAGGTGAAGTCAGTTTGATTTTAGTTTCTATCAAATTGATCTCTTCGCACTTTTTTCTTTCCTTTTTTGACTAACTGTTGAGGAAATTGTCGTTTCAGCTTATTGAGATTCATTGCAAGGTATCGGCCTCCCCCAAAGATATATATATGGGGAGATATACCATAATCACCATGCTTGGCGGACGGTTTGATGATCGCAGTGTGGTAATATGTTACGCAGAGGACGCTGCTGCTCATTCCCTGGAAATTTGTTTGTAGGCAGTGGTACAATAACACACAAAGTGTGAATTGTATAAAATAGTATCACGGCGGCCGAACACACGACTTGCGACCACAATTCCCAGTCCTCTATCGCTGGGCTACCACTACCCACGTTTTATGGATATAATTTCTTAAAATCGTTCTTAGTCATTTTTAACATACAAAAACAATATTCTTTATAGTTTTTTACCTATTAAAGTTATGGTTCTAATATCTGCAGTTTTTTTAATGAACGACCCTTGAATCATAGCGAGTGGAATTTCGTAAAATCCGTTATGAGGTGACTCCTACAAAGCGAATTAAATATTGTTATTAAATTTTAGGTCTCTGTATAAGTCCCAGAGATGAGTTTTATAACTCATCTTCTGTCGATTAATATAAGATGCACGCTATTCATAAATTAATTGTTTAGGGAAAATTAAATAATAAATTAATCTGTAAAAAGCTTTTTCAAAATTCGTGTTTAGTTTACTATTTGTCCTTGCATACTTTTTACTACCAAAGTTATAGGCCTGTCAACATCTAATAGAAAAATAAATATCTTTAACATATTTTACAGTGATCACTTTATGGAGGGTTAGATAGGAAATAGCTGTGCCATTGCTTCAAAGCTTTCAAGCTTTTTAGTGAAAAATAAACTATTCATTAACAAATCAATATGTTGTAGAAGTTTTATTGGATATTAATATGAAGTTTGGAAAGTTCTTCGGCGATTTTAATGTATAAAATAACACTGTGAAGGTTGTTAGTATTCGCCTTCTTGACCTTAACCGTGAGCATTAAACTAATTTGAGGCCTCGAGAGCAACGAAATACGATTGTATGGCGTGACGCAAGTGAAGTTAGGCTGAAGATGCGGCGATAAGCGGCGCGGGCGCGGGTTAAGCGCGGGCCGCGGGGGCCGGGGGAGGGGAGCGGAGAGCGCGCGCAGCCGAGTGGCCGCGAAGACCCCGCCCCGAGAGGACCACCGGGAGAGCTAGGCGGCGCTCGCCACGCGCGACCAGCCCGATAAATGATGCCCATGCCCACATCACCCGCACTCTGCTACCTCTATCTGTATCACGATTTGTTTCACTTTATCAACCCATATGTACTGTATCTCGAGCTGCTATGGTAGCAGCTCGTTAGTGACTGTCATAAAAAAATCAAAATATCTTTACCAAATCTAGCAGTAGAAGCTTCCATAATAATATTTCGGATCTTATTGTCAAAGCTTATACATTATCTACAATGACTTAATTAATTGTCTTAACTAACTCGATGAATTAGCACTTTAGGTACACAAAATTCGTTTTTGTTACTGATATTTTTACATTATGTATATTAAATTCAAAATATCAATATATAATTAGGTATTTACACAAATTTTTGAATGATCAATTATTTTAACATTATTTCTAGTGGTAGCTAACCATCGGTTTGGAATCCTGAGCTACTGTAAAAGCATTTAAATTTGGGTATAAATAATACGTTATTAAACATATATATATATATATATATATATATACATAATTATTTTTATGATGAATTATTTTGAAAAAATTATGTAGCTATTTTACTTATAAAATTTGCATTTTCTACAACTTAAATTGATGTCATTCTCAAAATATCCAAATTTATGATTTTATTATGCCTTAAAATGACTGATAATAGTTACGTATGCAATATATCCAACGAAATGTTTTTTTTTTAAACGATAACAATGAAAAATCGTGCCCAGAGCGGTCTTGAAAAGTATGTGTCTGATTTATTTCGTGTGGAATAGCAATTAGTCGGCGTCGTCAGCCGCCTGCCCATGCAAATGCCAAACCATCGATTATGATTCATGCGCCCAGGCCGAATACACCATATTATACCATATTAAAATTTTACTTACCTGCCTACAGAATTAATTTCCGACAATACATACATATTTAAGAGAATAAAAATGATATAAAAAATTAAATATTTTGTATTCATCCCGCTAGTACACAAAAGGAGCAACAAATTTAACGAGGTGAAGCGTCTCAGGTTCGCTTAAAAGTCATTGCTCAGTTGGATCCAGCAATAAGAACACGATCAACACGCGATGCACGATATGCCGGCCGCGTCTCGGTAACACAATGATTTAATGCACAAATAAGCGACATTCACTTTCTAATATATTATGTATTTATGTTTCACATTAACATAACTTACATACTGTGAAGATATTACTGCTCGATATTTACGATATTGAATAAAGAGTGTGACTTACACGTCATTTCGAATAGATGAGCATGTAAATGATTGTAAAGTTTATTTTAAAAATCTAACACGTGGCGATATAGATCCATGTTCCTAATTTAAATTTTCTACACAAAGCATTACGATCGTAAACTATTCGAAGCGATACTTGGAAGAAACGGTATTGTTAGAACAAAAACTAACAAAATGTATTCGAAAGAGGCTATTTAAAAATTCTTTAATTATGAATAAAAGATTACAGCGATTTTGTAGAGACTTACTAAAAATCCTTGACATATTTTTTAATATATTTTTTACATGGGCTTAAAAACATTTTTAATTATTAAATTCATTAAAGAATTATACAATTTATAAAGTAGATCAAGAAGTTTATATAATTAACATCTTCGGAATGAGCTTTAAGTAAAATACTGAACGTAGCTATACGCCTAGACTGAACTGTATAGATCTGCCCTAAAACTATTAATAATGAGTCTTCCATAATAAATCCAGGTCGGAAGATAACATACATAAGTACTAACGAGCGGACTCTAATAAGTCGGTCGGTGTGGACGTGAAAAAGGGTGAATTTGTGAGAACGAAGCGGGAGTGAAACCGCAGCCTTCCGGGATGTGGCGTGTCGAATGTCAGCGCGACACAGGCTTTCGCACGCATGCCCCGAGCGCGATCGTCCGCACTGCGTTCACTGCCTCTGCTAGTTTTTTTTGTGTGATCGTTTTCGACGATCTCTATAGCTTCAACATTAATATTTACAATCGATGGAAACGAAAATTTATTACGAATTTACTCATAGACAGGATGATTGGTTATAGATGTAAAAGCTGTAAAGAGCTAAATTTATAGCTCATTTGTTAGCAAAAATCTCTAAAGCTTTTTACATCTATTTCCAATTTTACCTTGCACATGCCACATTGAGTTCTAGAAGTCTGCAAGTACAGATAATAAATAATAATTAATTTTAATACGTAGTAATCAGGATTTTGAAAACAAGTTTTCTTACTGAATTATCATTGTTTTATTTATAAATTCTGAAACCATTGATTTTGGATAGGGTATACCATATATTAATTGATGGCAAATGGACTATAAATTCTGCCCTTCAAAGTATATACACGTATTACTAATCACTGTCTATAAACTAAAAAGGTATAAGGTTAGCTAGCTAGAAAAACAAAATGTAAGGTGGCAGTGATAATTTTTATTAATGTTATATATACGTCTTAATTATAAACAATGACTGAATAACGTCGACGTCGACATATCAAAATATGTTTTTTACTTCGTACTATGCGAATCCTTAATTTTATAGTAATATGATTTTATTTTCTTTGTAATTATTTAAATACACGATATTTTTGGTTTTCGGCATTCTTACGCCACATTTTTGGATTTTGTTTGATGTCAAGTGTTTCACAGTTTAGTATAGGTGTTTTAATTTATCTGTGATTTAAATGAGTAAATAACAAATGATAAATGTAACTATTTTAACTTTTAATATTTTACCTAAAATTCTCCTATTTTTTCTCTCTATAAAAATTATACTTATGCTTTAACGCAAATTTAAAAAAAATGCCTTATTTTCAAACCTGTTCTCGAGTTTTGCATTTAGCAACACTGAGCGATTCTATAATGACATAGATTATTTAAAATCTTTCCAAAATTGTAAAGTAGAAGTTTATTAAATAGTAAATTTTGATAAATTGAAAATAAAATACAAACTAAATGTAAGATATTAAACTGAGAACTTCGAAAACTATATTTAAAAAAATTAAAATTTTTGGGTCTAGAGAAGTAAATTACAACAAAGAGTAATCCAAAACGCACTTAATTCCCCAAGAAATATCCATGTTTTCAGTGCAAAACCACCTTCACTGTCGGAAAGAAATATATTAAAATAATATTCGGTGTTAATTGATTTAAATTACCCAGATGTTTAAAGTCCTAGCAAATGCTTTATGAAATAAATGTTCGTTGAATGAGATTTCAGGCTTTTATGTTAAGATATAAAATAAATTGAAAGTCATACATAAGGTAATATGCACTCAATTTCTAATATGCTATACAATTTTATCGATATTCAATTGACAGGAAACTTAATGGGGTATGCTACAAATTTAAATCTCAGAAATGGCAGGCGACTTTATCCTCTTCAGTGCCTTTTTATGTGTTTATAGATTAGAATGTGTGTCAAATTTTATAACAGATTGTGCCGTAATAAAATAGAATTAATGGCACTTCCTTAAGTTTCTTTGTCACTGGAAAATGGTATCGTTTTCCCTATGTTTTTAAATTTAATACGGACAATGAATTTACACCGTAAAACAAATCAAATTCAACATTTATAAGGCAAAGATAGGCTAGCACCTCGTGACCTGACTCATACATTGTCAGTCACGCCCCATTTATCCGCGCCTCCTTCATGTAAAACCACCATAACTGTCTGTCACATTGTTCGTATTCCTGGAACTATATTTTTAATATTATATTTACGTAAATAAATATTCAATTCTTTCAACATTTTCTGGATTTCTAGACAGAAGTATCTTTATAATGTCATTCAATTACAAATAAAAAGGCGATTAAGCAAAGATTAACAAAACAAGAACACTATATTTGATATTATATTCCAAAATGTTGTTATTTGACCTTTTAACAAAAAACAAATATCCGAACGCGTTGATGTCTTTAAGACTGAAAAATCGCTACCTTATTATACAGAAGTCAACAAGTCTTACTTAAACTAAATGTTACGATAACCTTTCAAATTAAATAATAAATTTTTAATTCACTTTCTAGCGATTCGACATTTGTCTTTTTATAAATTTGCCTTTGAAATATTCCGTCGCTCCGTCTGTTAATTCGTGTTATTATTAAAAAATGAAATAATCAAGTCGGACCAATGAAAATCAATTAATTCGATCCGGTGCAAAAAAAGCCCGCAATTTTATTGGCGCTGCGATGATCGAGTGCGATACTTTAATTTGATATCGGAGGCCACGTCATACCAACACCGATGGTTAGCTGCAGAGCTAAACGAGTGTAGACTCTGACACTTGACATTAATAGGTTACGTCTGATCTTATCCGGCCTTAATTTGTATGCATTTTAAATTAAATTTTGATTTGCATTAATGTACAAGTTGATGGGTAAAAGCGTTAAAGGGGTGAATGTATAACTCATTTGCTGATGATGATGAAATGAATGGTTTCAGAAATAATAAATAACGTTATAACAATGTTCTAAAAATAAGCAATTTCAAAACTCGAATTACAAAAAAATACTATGTTCACTACCCATTCCTTCAGACTTTGTACTGCCACAAGTTATTGGCCTGTCTCATCCCGATAGCAAAACCAATTTTTCAAAGTGACCACTTTTTACAGGGTGATTGGAAATCATCTATTTTAAAAGCTTCAAAGCGTTTTAAAATTACCTATACATTCACCCCTTTAAAGCTTAATACTATAACCAATCTACCTGTATAGCTTATAATCGTTCCCTTTATTTATTATCTATTGCAGATACACATATAATACAAAGTTCAGTTATGTTTCAAAAATAATAAATTTCAAAATGCTGCAAAGAGCGTCTGCAGCCAATTTTAATTTCTAGGGAGGTTTGGAAAATCCGAAACATACAATTCGGGATTACCGATCTGAATATTCTTTAAATTAAAGAACTACTCCGCCTCTAATGATTTTGTTTGTTCCATACCAAATCAAAAAAGAAACCGACGAGATGACCTTTGTGACTAATTTTTAAGTTTGTAAGCCCGGTTATCAATAACATAATTGCTAGTCTAAACGCACAACTTTATATAAATAAGTGTTCTTTAAATCGGGAGTATATGTGACGTTGTCGCCAATACATATCTGCGAAAATAAAAGAGTTAACTTTTCACCATAAATTCAGTAAGTAAGTTAGAAACTCGTAAAGTAAATGTACTAGGACATTTAGTAATATAGGAGAGAGTGCACATTAGGCGAGATAAACTCGTGCATGCCGTGTCCTTGACCCTCTTTACACTGTACAAAGAGCTCCGACCGCAACGAACATACTTATACAAAGTATATTAATTATTTATAAATTCCAAATTAATACTAAAAAGTCCCCCGATAGAATAAAACGGCGGAATAAATGAATAAACATTGAAACAAATTGCCTGCGACCGATCCGAGGGACTATCAGTGGCTGAGCTTTTGAAACAATGACTGACTTTTTTATTCTTTTTTTTTTCAATGATAGATGGCCTTTTTAAAACCCCTTGCCATGTTTTACCCGAAAGTATAAAACGTTATATATGAACGTGGTCTTAAAATGACCAACGCAAGCGATATTTTTGAATATGATTTTCTCTTAACTATTTATACCACATAACTAACAAAAGTTACAAAAGTTAAGTTTAAATCTCCAATATTAGTAAACGTTTAAAAAATTTAATGCATATATAGTATTTATAATGTATAATGACCATAGAATAAAATGTAGAGAATTTAAAATGTACACTCCCTACAGTGACATTGTTTTATAAGCATTTTCTAAAATTGCGTTAAATTTAGGAATGAACAAGTTCATGTCATAATCTGAATGCATAGTTCCACACAAATAACGAGGTTTCGCTTTCATCGGTGATTGGTAATCAAGTAAGTTAATTGGAACTATGAGCGCCAGAATGCCATCGTAAACTCTAACGTGTACATACATATAGAGGCTCGTTTCTCTTAACGTTATGCCCTATACATAACTATAAGCCATTGAATCACCGGTGTAATTATAGAAGTGGGGGATTGGCTGCGATGCGGCCATGTACGAGGGAGAGAGTGGACTTTATAATGTGGATGAGAGAGAGAGGGATGATAACAAGAGACTTGTTCGTCCGTTTGATCGACGCCGCCGGAGCGCGGGCGCGGGAAACTGTCCGAGGTGCATTCTTGTAGCTCTCAACTATGTATTTGGCCCGTCCCGCACTCTCTCAATTATGTACCAAAAATTAAAAAATGTTATTAAAAAATTAAATATTTTTACAGTTGTTTATTCTTTGCTTATTGAATTTTAGTCTTCTTATCATTAATGATATCATATTACATCTTCCAAAAACTATAACCTATATTATTTTAAATAATCAATCAACACTTAACGGTCCGTAATGTTTATGTGTTAATTTTATTGCATTTTCCAACAAATATTATAATCATATGCTTAATAAAAATGTGGACATTCCAAGTCAAGTAAAAGCTAAGTAGTTGGCGAAGCACATGCGTCATGCTAAAGATTTAAACGCAGATGTTGGGTCAACATTTCTGAATATTTGTTTGCGAGAGGAAAATAGAACTAAACGTCTTCACGCAAATGTGTTTCGGTTTTAGAAGTTTAATAAAGCTTAATAGCCGTTAATGCTTTACTACATGTATATAAAACAAAATCGTGTTTGTTATACTATTTATAGCTAAAAATGAAATAATATTTAAGGTTTTTGCTTTTTTAGATTACTTTGGATAATAAGTATTAAAAAAACAATTAAAAAATTATTTAAAAAAAAACATGACCAAAAAACTTAGGAATTTTTTTTTTCGAAATATTTAAATTTAACTTGTGTAATCCAAAATCTGCACATTCATTGACTGTTAGACAGAACGAAATTCTTCAGGTTACTAGAAATATATATTATTCAGTTCAAAATTTATGTAACCAATTAGAAAAGTAAAAATCATTTTCTGTTTTTAAAAACAATTTTAAGTCTTTTATTATGTAATTACTACATACGTAAAAATGAGAGAATCTTTTCGCTGTGTGCATATGTAGGTGATTTTTTAAAAAACCTTAGTCTAGACAGGTACTTTTAGAAGAAATTACTTAACAAAAAACAACATTTAAAACTTCGAACTAAAATAAATTATAAGCTAGTTCTGTTTGCATATGTGATTTAGCACATTTAAATTGACATAGATATCCTTTAAATATCGGATATTGTCACGGCTTCTTAAGATTTTAGTGTAGTGTTAATAATATCTAAATGGATAAAGTTTTGACATTATTTTTTAAATTAACAGTATTATTTCAATTTACACAAAGTTAATAATAGTTATGCTTATGTATATATTCATTTAGTACCATCCCACGCCTCTTTTTATTAGGTATTCTACCGTGCACATGTGGTTGCTATACAATATTTAATTCCTTCAAAAGCAATAAATTTTTTAAATCTTTCCATATATTCTTTTAGTATCAAATAAATTATGAACTTATTTTCAATCCCGATGTAAAAAGGTTAAATTCAAAGTCAATTAAAAATCATTCATGGACATGACATATGTTTGATATAAATCACTACGGGTTGCATTTATATTAGTCACAAATGATTTCCAATATGATACAACTATCTTATTGACAGTGCCATTTTGAAATATAATAATTCATGTGTAGTTAAAACCGTTCTAATTGGCTTTCAATTGTTATGATACAAACATTAAAGCATTTCTTATGTTTTAATTTCCACCTACCTGTTTTAACAGAGCAATGTATATACGAGCGACTTTCATAGTACACCCAGTCGAAACCCGCCTCGACGGCCAATCGCGCCAACATGCCATACTTGCTTCGGTCCCGGTCGCTGGTGGTTAAATCTACAGCTCGACCCTCATAGTGCAGAGAATGTTCTAGATGCGAATTCTCCTCGTCCCAGCCTTCTATTACCCTCAGACGTACACCCGGCCATTGGTTCATCACGCTGATCGCAAGTGTGTTTAGTTTCTCTTTACACCGCTGTAAATACAAAAAAAAAACTCGTTTCACTAATGTAATTACACGTCATAAGCATATTATACAACGTTATATTATTAGATAGAAGATTGCACATCCTTGTAGTCGGAATAATTCTTCGTAAATATTTCCTTATAATTTGTTTTAAATTAAAAGGTCTCCAAGTCAAAGAATCGTTAAAATTCACATTCCTTTTTTAAATTCATTAACTTTTGCAATATAATGTACGTACGAAATAAAAGAAGCTAATGTTAAAGGGAAAATTATATACACAGTAATAATATAATTAAAATGTTATACATAACATTTAATATATATAGTTATAACTAATGAAAACTAATAGCATAATCGGTATTGCATTGAATCTAATAGTACGGGGTGTTTGGTTTTAATAACAGTTTTAATTTAATAGAAACGTAGAAGCGATTTTCGATGAGTCTTTTACGGCGATATAATGGTTAATGAAAGAGATCGTTTGTATGTGAGTTACAAAACGTGTTAATCGATGCCACACACAAGCACAAAAACTTTATATTCAAATATGTGTTCCGCTAATAACATTACCACACCAAACAAGTATTAGCTGTCAGTGAATAAATATCATGATAGCTAATATTTGGAACGTTGCACGTATTGGACGTCAAAAGACGAGTGGGATGCATAGCAATAGACTTTCGAGAAACAATTTCGCTCTAAAGACACGCGAAGCTTTTTGTTTGCATGTCCTATAGTAAATACCAATAGACGTGCTAACAAATTTACAAACGCTGCCGCCTCGACGACGGACAGCGCGGGATGTCGAACGTTTTGTCGTGGAAGAATAAATCAAATTAAAACAGGCCGCACAATAGGATCGACACGAAGCCATTTGTGAAATAACTTTGTGGCGCAAATAAAGGGAATGTCAAAATATTTATAAAGAAATCTTGACAATACTCCGCGCACTGCATGATAGCTTTGTATATCGATGTCAACTCACTCTATGCAGATTCCCCGTGAATAAAAAAACCAAGAGATTGACGTAACGAATTGAAGCAATGGGAGTCACGCTTGCTACGACTCGTTCACTCGTATTCAATACAACAGATATTTTGAAGTACCGTATATAATTATTTCTACGAATTTCCGAAAAAGTTAACGAGTTACAAAATGAACATTACCGTTTTCCCAACACTTTTAGCTAACATTATTGTATTTATGCGGATGTGACTGGAATTCCAATTGATAATTTTAAATTAAATTGTATAACGATTGAATATTAAAACTTTAAAAAACTTAAAATTTTTGTTTAATATTGTGTGTAGTTAGAAAAATTTATAAACTGAATGGACAGGTAGGCAGGCAGGCCAAGGGGCGCAGAGCGGCGAGATTCTCAATGTTTGCTTCACCGCAGTCATCTCAGCCCGCACTAAAACAATCGAATGCTAAATGTATACTCAAACACATCGTGCACTTTAACGTGGGAACACGTCGGTGGTGCAATTAGGCTCTCACACTACACCACCATCGAAATTGTTGCTTTCACATTTTTTACGATTAACGTAGCAATAGAAGCAATAACAAAAAAACAACTAAAATCTTAATTTTTTTTTCAGATAAATATTTTATGATTTGTTCGGATCATAAAAAATAATGGGAGCATTTCATCGTTTTAGTGACTACATAAAATTTATCAACGATAACACAAAGATAGTATCAACATATAACCGAGATTGGATCTGGTAAGAAGAAGCGACGAGGTAGGCCTGGAGAGTCATTATAAATTCATTATGCATATTTTTAGTAAACAAGCTGTCGATCACAATGCTATGACGCAGCGGGATGCCCTACCCCTGACACCTCTTCCAGTCCGCCTCAATATAAATACCCACGTAACCCAAAATCACGATTACAGTCAACGCGGAATGTAACTATACCCAATGAGGGCCAAACATTAAACGGGTTTTTATGATGAACACGATTACAGACATATATTCGCGTATTATCAAATTACACCACATCAAAATCTCATATTGATTAAAGAAAAAACGTAACGAGCGTATCGAATACCTAAGGTCAAGTTTTGATGTGAAACGCCAGGCTACCTGAACCGGTGGCGACCGAGGCACTTGCGGACGCATAATGAAGGCCGCTCGATGGAATTGAGGCAAAAATGGAATAAAAACTTTAGGGATCATCGCACCGAAGCAGCGGGTGTAGTAACGTGAGAACGTATGCGCCCGGCCGGCGAGCTCACGGTCCACGCGGCTCTCACGTTACTGCATTACTCTACTCTGTTTCAATTCATCACCGCAACGTAACGGAAAGCATACATAATAATACACATAAATATCCAACTTAAATAGTTAAGAACATGGCCGACCGTCGCCTGTCCGCGCATCATTCGCCACTTTGGTGGGGCATGGTCGCCACTAATTTATAACCGCCTCCCTGCGCGACCATAACAATATATTAGGATAATTAAATGGCTCTTTACATTCCTTAACACATCGTTTTTTGTACAAGGCCAGGAGTCGAAAAGCACCGACCAATGCTGACTGGTTTCGATGTTCCGTTTTTTGTTTTTATGGTAACCACAACAAATAGTTTAAGGGCAGTTTTTTATAACTCCGACTATTCACTTTGTTCTAGCGAAGTCATATAATGTTACTGAGATAGCATTGTTAATACAGATATAATGAATTGATATTTTGTAAATATATATTGATTAAAATAGAATTATCTTACACCGCGATATATCTGTATTATTGAAATGTGGAAATATAAATTTAAATCTTCAGCAAGGGTCAAATATTAGCAATTTGAGTCGTGTAGTTGTATTCCGGAAATATTGGACACTGAGTTATCACAAATTTAATATATTCTGTATCGAGTCCAAAGAATGCTACGTCCTTGTTGATAAAACGTAAATTTGTTTTAATAATTAGACTATCGCTCTACCTTGATTCAGATATTAAGGCGATAACCATATACATTTATAACTGAAGTGAATTTAATATGGTGTGCTTATTAGCATTTTTACGTCTCCCGAAAATATTATTCATAAGCGTCTATTTACAAATAAATGAATGCCAGGCAAACATTTGCCCACAGCAAGCGAGACCTAGTGTAAGACCGATTGTCGAACACATCATAAATATACATAGGAAAGGCGGATCATCTGTGACTGTTTATGTTCAAAGCAGTATGATGTTTGTCCACGAAAAATATCACCCTTTGTTGGCACTACGTGGCTGTCAACGGCGTAGAGCCACCACATTCATTTCTACTGTTTTCAGGTATCTTGCAACAAAACTTTTTCATCTAATACATTTGAGTTTTAGGTACCAAAATGTATTAATATTATAAATAAATACTTGAATTGAAAGATTAAAAAAACTTATTATTTAATATATCTATTATCTTAAGTACAGTCACATGTACTACTAAAAATATAAAGTTCTGTGTTCTGTGATTTTCGACAGGGTAAAGAATTATTATTTGTTGGTATTACAGCTTTAAATAGATGAAGACATAGCTCATCTGCTATCAATTAATGTCTAACATTCCCTTTTTTAAAGTTTTATACCAAACCTCAGTAATCCTGTATACGCGAATTTTTTCATAAATTGTAAGACGACGAATTGTTATATAAATAAGACAATGCATAACATGCTATCTTTACGTTTACAAACCAACATGAACGACCCTGAGACAATATTTTTTTTATTTGTCTAAAATTGATGATGGCACATTCTTTATAATAAAAAAAGTAACAGGTGTAAATCCATTCGTTTGTCGCGGTTCTTAGCAACACTCTGGTGGCCGATTTGTTAGGATTACATTCTCAATAACACACAAAGCAAATTGTTCTTAATACCCATGGGATGGACGGGCCGAGTTATTTATACTGTCGTAATCACTAGTGTTGGCTGACGCTAGGGTCAATGGAGGAGTCAATGAGAGCATACAAGCAACATGCAAGTCACTCTAAGCCAAAGATTCCATGCTTCCGACTATGAACGATCTCTATTGTATCCTGTTGTTTATTATCGTACATAATAAATTTTAATATTTACTTGAACAACTTTCTCGTTTAAGATGGAGGAAAATTCGCTAACAGACTCTACTTAACCGTTCTCGTGTAATTATACTTTTCACGAAATCGCGTGTGAAGGCTATAAACATTACCCGTACCGCGGCAATTTACGGCGTCAACCCTCTCCCAAGCGATAACTCAGGTTGTTGCCGATCGATTTGCATCCGTAATTACGTCACTTTAAGCGGAACAGGTGATGAAAACGAGACGAGTATGTACGTGTTCGTTGACGACGGAACACGCCCCATTCGAGGCAACCAGCTTTTATTTAACGCCCGTTCCAAACAACTTTTTTTTTAATTTGTTGCCACAGATGGTATAGAGACAATGATCAGCATTAATAATGTAAAATACGCATTCACGACGCGCATGTGTTATCGTTATGAGTTATTGATTTATCAGTATATCAGAGCTTCATAAGTCCCGCCGTCGCAGTGAGTTTCTTACGGACCAGTGCGCACTAATCTCGCTCGTACGGTCTGCCGTACAAACGCTCACAAATCTCTTCTCGCCCTCGAGATCTCATGTTCATAAGAAAAATAAACTGTATTCGTTACGGCACTCTCGTAATCGCCGCCTATATTGTTTATCCCTCGCCCCAGAGCTGAGTGATCGCATCGCCGTGGGCGTAAAGACAACAATCGCACGTATCACACTATACGTCCTCTTTTGCTGACGGTACCGAAGAGCCTCTCGATAATATTTTACAAGACAAATAACCCGATAAAGATGTTTTGACGTGAACCCGTGTTCATCGCTCACACTAAAATGCGTCCAGTGAACGCGTATAATAAAATTTATTAAAGATTTCTGATTTCGGAACCAAAAAAAGAATAAAACCTTCCTAATTTAGTGTCAACTTTATTGGGGGCGAGCGAAGCGTTAAGCGATCGGTCGGGTGTATGGCACGCTGACAGGACTTAGCGGCGGGCTCTAACGTAGCTCCATTAGCATTGTTTTAAAGGATTAACCCAACGTTTACGTACACTTTGTAGGGCGACCTGTCGATCGACGCGCATATTTTTATGACACATCCTTTTTTACCTACAAATAATCAGTGTGAAATGACTACCGTCTCAAGAGTATTCGATAAGGTAATCCTTGTTTAAAAATTGTTTACGTTTCATTGGTATTTTTATCCCGCCTATCGTTTTCTTTATATATATTACAACCAAGAATTTATTGTTTTACGAAAAATATGTTTATTTTGACGTTTGTTATTATCTATTTACATTTAAATATTTAACTCTTCCACTTCAGGTTCGCTCGTAAACACCTAAATTGTAGTGAGCTTGTGTTATTAAATAATTTTTTATCATTTAGAGTAATCCTTGTATCTCTACAAATATCGATTTTATGGGTGTTATTTTTATTCAAACTTTGCATTAGTTGACTACATACTCCTTAATACCACAGTCAGTCCGATACAGTCTATCCGATCAAGTATATGTTTTGTTTAAACAATTAATTTCCGATATGACAATTTTCCGAAAAAAATTATGAATTATAATTTAAGTAGTATTTAATGCTAATGTTTTTAAAACTAAGTAATAGCAAATGTACGCAATGATAATATTGATGTTAGTTAATCTTATAAATGGATCGGTTTGACCGTCACCTCCAGTGAGTTTGGCGAGCGCGGTCGGTGTCAAGTTACACAAAAGGTTTTGTATTGTTTTCCTTACCCAAATCAAAACTGATATCTTTCAAGTATTTGACGAAATCATTCGATGAGGGGCGAATTGATTCTTTTCTTAAACCCCATCGATACCTTTAAAAAACGTAAAACCGTGCGATTTTAAACCATACCTTAATTGTAATAGGTATGTAAGTGTTCAATTTAAAGGTAAATCAATGAGTAGCATTTAGAGAAAATATTATTTTACAAGAGCTAACTCGCTTTCAAAGGACTAAGGTGGTTTAAGACGAAATGACACGAAACTGTGATGTGACATTTCTTTCGCATGAGTGAATGGCTCGGATTTTAGCAAAATTGATGTTTCCCTGAATTTTGCTTAAAGTATTTAGCTTCAAGAAGTATAAACTAAGTAGAGGAAATACAAATAGCTCGTTATGCCACCAAAACACTGCTATAAATGTAGAATATTTCCAAAAATCTCTCAATAAGTATTTGGAATTTTTGATATTGTCTATTATACTATATAATTCTTGAGATGAGACTAGAAAGAACTGGGATATTCTCAGTCTTCCTATACGCACCCGAATCACAGATAATCCGCACGACAGACCGGAGGCAAATTAAAGCTTTTGAAATGTAGTGTTGGCGAAGAATGCTACGCATACCGTGGACTGCAGGGAGAACTAACAGATCTAATTTCGATCAACTCCGTATAGCGATCAGCCACTCCACTGTAAGCGAATTCTGGGCTGCTTTAGTCACATAGCTCGTAGGCAACCAGAGAGTCTCAATAAGCTTGTTGTCGTATTAAAAGAAGAGAGAAAGTGACAAAATGGCGATCACCAACTCGATTGGCAAACTCTGCGCGGGAGTTGACGGGCCCCACAATAACGGGAACACTCAGAAAAGCAGGTCATAGAGACCTGTGGAGGCAACTCGGTGAATCCTCGACCAAGGTTTTCAAGGAAAGGCGCGATCTTCAGTAATAAAGATAAATTACCAAGAAGGAGAATTCTTGAGTTATATTATTTTCCAAGGTTATTTTGGTTTAACCTAAAGAAGAGATACATTATTTTCCTGTCTTAACAAATCATACAATAGCCCCAGAAATCTATTATAAAATATCTTGCATTATCTTTTTTTTAAATGATCAACATTTATTAAAAACTATTTAATGACTCCGAGGTACATAACATGACGTAAGATAATTTAAAAATATTTAACCATTTCTTTAATAATATATAATTTATAAATCTAGAGATCGTATACCAGTTACCAGTTTATTATGTACTCGTTTGTTTCTTTTTGCTTTTAAAACATACGATGGGTGAATTATAGTAATAGCGTTATGAACGGGCTTAAACATAAATTTATTTAACGCTAAACACATCAGGTGTTATTACTCAACGGACGCATGGTTTAGGGAAGTAGAAAATAATTTCCGAACGTAAACATTCCAACTGCAGTCCATCAGTCGAGAGGGCCGATTATTTATATTGCTTATCTGTGAACAAAGCGAAACTCGAATCGCTTTACTCAGGCGCCTTTGTTCAACGGAAGATGCTTCGCGCCAGGCCGCACGAATATATTTAGGTTGACTTATTCCAAGCAACCCTTTTGTAATAAAATAAACTTAAATTAAAAGGAATGACAATCATTAGAAAGTCCGCAAATGTCATTGCTTCTTAAAGAGCCGTTTATCTTTTTAAGGAATTTATCTGGTTTCATTTGCGAAGAATATGCAAAACGTCCCATTAAACACTACCTACATCATTAGTGCGAAAGACCGATGATATGCAAGTAAAAATAAAGTTTTTTAGGCTTTAACGGTAGGCGACATTTAGAACGGCCTGCAAATACCTCGGTACGATCAAAGGCCTCGGACGAAAATTAATTATCAATTTGTCGTGGATGCCAGGAGGCGACATAAATCGATCGTGTGTATCTGCCTGCAGCCACATTAGCCACGCTCCAACACGAGATAAGGATAACAAATGCTCAGTTTAAGGTTATCTGAACATCGCGGACATGAGAGAGCTTTTTGCCACCGCGTCCCTCGCTTTGACCTTCTTTGTTTCGTTTTACCTTATGTCGCTCTGGAATTAATTCGGTGCTGCATTTATTAACTACAGGAATTTAAACGAGTACATTTTTAAATCAAACTCTCAGTAGGGCAATTAAAAATCTTACAATTTATATTGATAACTTTTATTCACTTGTATTGGCGTTGATAGGATCAAAACATGATTGGGTATAAGCTTTTTAATTTAGAGTTTTTAGTTGATACTATATAACATTTATTAAGCTACTTTAAACAGTAACACGATTATAATCTCAATATACAATGTCAGCCGATGTGCGTTTCAAAACGAATTTTATCATAACGATTTTCATATTTAGCTCGTGGAAAAAATCAAAATAAAAATTTTATTATAAAGATCAGCTATCGTCTGAATCATTGAAAAGGAATTAGTTGATCAAAAATATGCAAAGTTAGATCGTTTTAAAATGGCGTCCTTTTCACTCGAAGCTAGTGTATAATTATCAAGGCACAGACATATGCGAAATTGGGGTCTCACCTCATTCGGCGGCCATAAATAAAATAAAACGCTTGGCATCGGTGGGAGGAACAGTGCACTAATGAATAATCTGGATGACCCAGACCTGTGCCTCGCAGCGGGATCTCGGGCCTCGTGGCAACGCGGGCGCCCGATTTCCTTTACATCGATTCCATTGGTCGATACCGATCTCGCATGATATTAACGATTATCTGTGCCCGTTACACCGCTGATTATCTGAATAACCGCTTGAATAACGTCTTTTTTCTTTGCGGCCATTAAAGTATCTTCAACGCCAATACCTATATATAAATGATTTTCACCTATGTATTGACTCATCGCGATATTTTGGAACCATAAGGCTTATAGACTTAAAATTTTGTAGGAATATTTCTTTCACCAAATAGAGGTCTTTAGTCACCTGTGAAAACTTTACCGTCTAACTGCAGAGATCTATTTATTGGTAACAGGTTTTTCATTGGATTTCTTTAATTATCTATTTAAATTACAACAGTTGTCCTATTTCTATTTTTACTCGATCGATTACCATTTTTTTAATTTACCTTTTATTTTGATACATTTACTTATTATATTTTTAACTGCCTAATTTACTATTTACAATGTCAACCTTCCTACATGTTTTATTCTTGTCTAGGTATGCAGGCCATCAATGATCTACCGATGACCGAAAGGCGCACTATTTACATTTTACTTTCTATCAACATTAATTTTATTATATACACATATAGATTTCTTTATATTCTATAATTGTGTGCAATAAATAAAATAAATCAGCTAAAATTTTTGAATTGAATTCCACCCACAAGGTACGTCGAGAGGTTTTCATTAAAAATGAACATTTTCACGCTCTTCTAAGTATATAACTTGCCCGAAATGATTTTTAACCAGTTTAAAAATTGGCAAAGCTGGATTTTATAAAGTAGACCGACAAAATACAGCGCGGGCCACGAGAAGCGAGCGTAAAATAGCTAGTACTATATGTACAAATGTTCACCTGATTTTATAAACATTATTGGCTAATTTCAATGGAATGTATTCATTCGTCTCGCATCCACGTGTCATTCAAATTTATCATTAGAAAAGATGGATTACACAATTGTAAATAACTTTAAAAAATTACTCAACACGAAATACCAATTTGAATATGAATAGCTAGGCGCCATGTAGGCAGGCACATGAAAAAACCGGCCCAATATAATAATGGTAGACAAATGTCCCTCTTAGAAAACACAATGAACGACCTCTGAATCGAAAACCGTTTTAAACAAGCTAATTCAAAAAGATAGTTCACTACCACCGTGTTATATGTTTTAGTATTATATTAATATTAAGTCGATGGTTTAACGTTTCCTCAATATATTTCTTCAAAAAAAAATTTCCCAAGTTTGAAATTAAATTTTACATGTACATAATAATATTAAATATTATAAATATAATAATAAAATATAGAATTTAGACTTCCTCTACTTTAGTAATAAAGAAATTTTCATTAAACTATTTAATAACCAATAATTATAATAATTTAAACAAAGTAATAAAGATATTACACATGCTACAACTATGTAAGTTGTAGAATTTTACGAAATTCCGCTATCCGTATTGTATAAGAGTTTTTTTTTAAATAGTGATGTACCAAGTATATGGACAAATTTAAGTGAAATGGGTGATGAGCCTATCAGTCACTATTCATGAACTTCAAAAGGTATTTTTTTTTTGACTCACGATGAGAGTATATAGATAAAGGTATATAGCAGTGTAACAGTAATTTTTTGGACATACGTAAAGCATCTCAGTGATTTTAGACAAGAATAATGTAATATTAATTCTACTATTCCTTGTGAATATTATACCTATATTGTTCAATATATAACAATAAATGTATTATTCTTTTTATTAATTAAGTACCATTATTAATTAGCATATGAAACGCTAGGTGCACAACGTGCGGATAAACATCGGTGTTAAAAATTCTTACATAAAGTGAAACTAACAGCGTAATACTAACAAAATTTACTTACATTTGTATGTGTAGGTATATAGACTGATTTAAATAAGCGAAAGTAAATTTTGTTTGTGTGTTCTGTGTCATTTAAACAAACATTAATTCAAGTTTAATTAAATAAAATCTTAAACAGTAAACGGAGTGCTTAAATGACGATTTTCCGCAAATATGAGCGTCTGATAAAAATCCACCATGTGTAAAGTTTTTATGAGGGTTAATATTCTCGAAGCGGCGACCAACGTCCTCTTGGAATTCAACAAAAATAGTCCGTATGCATATCGATACAAGAGAAGAGACCCGTGGAGCGGCCAGGTAGGTTGAGAGGCAGCTATTATTTAAATTAATTGGACATAAAACAACGATCGCCGAACACAAAAGCGTGTCGCCACGAATGTCGCATTACTGACTGCTTCGCACTAAGCAGATGACGCCCGCTTCGCTAATGTTTCGCTGTTAACACATAAATTTCATTTAATCGTAATACCGATATCTTAAATAATAAAATTAAAATGCCTGCATTCGCCTTTTAACTTACTGAAAAGGTTTAAACGTTTCTTAATTGCCATTAAAAGAGCTTCAAATCAAAGTAAACATTAAAAAGAAAAGGTCGCGTTGCAAAATATTTACACCGGTCTTCAGTTCAATTTGCATTCCCTATCTAATATCATACTGGATGGACATACGCTGTATATTCACGTCATATTTGCGTCGCATTCGTCCGGCCGGAGTCCCATCGCGCGATCTTTATCGGATGTCGCCGTATTGACTTAACAATAGCAACTTTTGTGTTTCGACACTGTAATTTATTGCCAACACACACAGCGTTTACAAACCGTAAGAGATAAGTATAAGATTTTAATGTTACGTCGCAATACGCCTTTTCACAGATTTCAGATGATTTTATTTTATACTCTAACAGTTAGTTTATTACATCAAAGGAACTATTATAAAAAACGATGAGCCTATAAAGCCATATTTTAAAATATAATTTTACTGTACAACATATTTTATAATTGTATTCATTCGTAGAGTTTCAGAAAGAAATTTTCGTGCACAAGCATAATTTGTGATCAACCCACGTAGTAAAATTTAACTTAATTTTATAGTTTCAACAATAATCTTATATCTTTGATTATATATGTTATATGGTATGTAAGAAAATGCTAACAAAAATTCATTGGTCTAACAAATATTCAATATTTAGTCTGAAACGCAATATGTCTTTTCTTCGTTTCTGCCCATTGATGCCCACTGCAAGACATACGGCTCCCCCAGCATATCTATGGGGGGATATACCATAATCGCCACGCTTGGCAATCGGACTGTTGTATTACGGTACGCAGTGGACGCTACTGTCCATCGTCTAGAAACGTATTTGCAGTGTCAATCCTATATAATTAATGTGCAAAGTGTGAATTATATATGACTGTATCTCGGGAATCGAACCCGTGACCTTCGGTCGCAAGTCTCAGTCTTTACCGCTGGGCTACCACTGCTTACTTGAGATAAATTTTATCGATGATTAATAAAATTAATTTTTACATAAAATTAAATACCAGTGTCATTAATACCAAATTATAACCATCCAAAACTGTTAAAAACTAGGTATTATTTTTCTGTTCTGTTCTCATATGAAAAATTAATATTACATTTGTCGTAGATAATATATAAAAGATAAATAAAAGAGTTTCTCTTTTATCCTCATTATCCTCCACGCAATGTTTATCCTGAGTTTAATGTATTGATTTTTCTTAGTGGATTGTTGATGGATACAATAGTTTACATGAATATTAATCCTATGTTTGCCGTTAGTTATATAAGAAAAATAAAGAATATAATTACGGTACAATATTTTACATGTAAGTAATAATAACTTGAAGTATTACATGATTTTTTTATTCCACATATGTGACCTTATGGGAACAATTCAGATGAACTAAAGGTCGGTCCTCTTGAGTATAGTCGGAAAGTAATGTTAAACATATTGATCAAATATCATAGGGGACGTCAACCACTGGTCTTATTAAACACAAGCGCTGCCGGAGTTTCTTCCGCCACATCTTCTCCCAGCGCTAATGGTTTCCGAAGTGTTAGTCATTTTCACCATGCAATAGTAGCCGACCAAGTTATGGTTTGGCTCTCTCTGACTCCTTTATATCTTTATATTGGTATCATGTGATATTTTAAGTCTAGTCTAGGAGCTTATAATACTAAGCTTTTTAAAGGTTGTGTCTAAACAACATTCGCGCTTTTCCACCTCAAACCTCTTGGAAACATCAATTAAAAATTATTTAAAAAAATCATGATTAATTAATGATTATTTATTATATCTTGTTGATAAATAGTAGGTACAGGTATGCTGATTGGTTAAAAGTGTAAAAACTCATTTCTAAAATCTCAATTTTCAATATGTTTCGTAACACTATTTATAAAGTGATCACTTTGAAACTCCATTGGGATGCGTTAAGCCAATAACTTCTGACAGTACCAAGTCTGCGGGGACAGATACTAAAAAATCAATTATTTTAATATGTAGTACTGCTAATTTTGGAAACGCTTTTTCTTACTATATTAATATAATTTCCTTTATTATTTCTGAAACGATTGATTTTTGGATAGAGTATATACTATATATTATTTAAAAGCAAGTGAGCTATATATACACCCTTTTAAATCTTATACATTTTTTACCTGGCTTTCGTTGCTGTCCAAGTGGCATTTGCAAATTTCGCGGGCCTAAAACCTCTTTTAAGGTAGCCAAGCTCGAGGGCTCACCGGGTTGTGACTTTTTCACGTAATCACCACGAAGAAACAAAATCATAATATCAGAATTTCATAATAGGTCTAGAATAGATAAACTTCTTTGTCCGTTAAAATTCAGTATGCGCCTGTACCTCGTCGATGCTCACTTTACGTAAGTTTTCCATTATGTTTAATATATCTGTTAAGTTTCATCATATAATTTGTTTGCGAAGCAGTTTTGTTGCATTTACTTAACAAGTGCGAAATTCCATTATTTTATAGTATTTTATTGTCAACGTTGATGCAAAACATTTACGACGATGTCAATTAGCACGGCACTATATCTTTTGAACAAATTGAGAAACGCGATATTAATATTAAAAGTAACTATTAGTTTCGAAATCTATGACCAATTTAATTCAGGATGCTTTGTAAATATTAATTAGATGGACTTACGATATAATATTGTTATAAAATATGCTACACTACTATATTAAATGAAAATGTAATTGGTAATAAGTGATTGGAATAAACAGAAAATGACCTTTAATAAATTAAGGTAGGATATTGAAAAGAAAGATAAAATCAAAAATAAATTCTATTAATTTGTAAAATCTACAGCATTGTTGAATTAATAGGCCATAAACTTCAAGAAAACAGAACTCTAGCTGAGGTATGATTTTCTACTCTTGCTTGTGAAGAGTTGTAGAATAAATCCCAAACGCTATTTGCAGATTACCGAGAGCATCCAGGTCAACGCAACTCGTATTTTAATAGTCATAGCCGGTGCGTCCGCTGTTGTATTAAAACAATGACCAATAACTTTGTATTTATGCCTCATGGGGCAGCAAAACTAGCATACATTCCCATCACTTTGTCTCTACGCAGAGCCCGCAACGGCATATGAGAACGTCCTAAATGAATATACCTTTATTGTTCATTGGAATACAATAATAGCGAAATTGATTAAAATAAAAAAAAAGTTTTTTTAGGCTAATATAAATAACCATCTGTCTTGCGATAGTCGTAATCTAGAATTTAAAGAAATACTTATACATTTATTCACAGTATTGTCCAAATAGGATTATCTGACAGTGACCACTGGTATAAGTCATGAAAAAATTGCCCGAAGAGCCCAATTTGACGCAAACTAAGATCAGATTAAATTCCCCTACAATGACATCCCTCAACTTAAATTTGCAAGGGTCCTGAACGCGCCTTGATCCGACAAAAGCCCACAAACTCAAACGATTTTTTTAATTTCGTAATAAGTTGTACAATATACTTATTACAGTAATAGAGCCTTTTATATGTTTTGTTTAAAAAAAATCTGATATTTATTAAGCGATAATTTATAAACATTATATGAATCATATAATATAATAATGAAAGTTGTAGAAGAATAACAGTCGTAAAGAAAATGTTTCTAATAATAAAAGAATAATTCACAACAACGGAAGTTAGAAATTTTCTAAAATGATTTAGTGAGACTGAAACAAAAGTGTTATTGAGAAGCAAATGTGCCTTATCAGAGGCACGAAGTCTTTCGCTCTTGGTCAAAATAAAAAGCGACGTGGGTAACAATTACAATCATTAGTTTATTAATTCAAGCAACTTGTAGCATTGTTCTCCCTCGGACAATCGCTGCTAGACCAAATAACGCAAATGTCGGCTCAACTTACCGTAATACTGGGACATAATATTTAGAAAAAAAAACTAGACACTATAGTATTGCATTTCAAACCGGTTTTTACCGATGACATTCCCAAGGTAAATTTTCTACTTCGTGGTTTATAAAATATCATATCTAAATTTGTACTGAAATGTGTAGTGACCAGTGGATTTATATCTTCACATTCAAAGATTACATGTGTATGATGTTATAGCCGTTTATATTTTGTTTTATTAAAATAGATTTACGATAAAAAGGTATAACCACAGAGTTGTTTATATAATGTTAAAAATAAATTATTAAAAATGATTTGCAGCTCTACCAAATGGGAATTGGTCACGAATCAGGTAATATTTGAACATCACAATGCGTGAAAAAACCGACAAACACAAAAAACTTTGTGTCAACATGATATTGCGGCCGATACACTAGAATGTTCTGCGCGTACTGTAAACAATGACTGTAATGCTTACGTTTCATATTCGCGAAACTGAAAGCTGGACGTAATGGCATAAATATCATTGTAGGAATGTAAACGACAATAGCGCAAGAAATACTAGGTTGTTATTTGTTAGGTATGGCATGTGAGCTTGCATCGGCAGGCGAGAGCGTTAGCTCACGTGGTTGCACCGCATAAACAGTCGTTCGAACGCTCCATCGCCGTATAAACAAAAAACCTATAAAGAAAACCAATTACATGCTCATGAAATCATTTTTAATTAAAAATAATTAGTCGTAAACTGAGCTGTGCATGTTAGATTAAAAAAAGCGGATTAGTATTTACTTTAAGTGAAAATAGTTATATCATTAAATAAGAGATTTCCGCCTATATATTGACTCATCACGACATATTCGGAACCATAAAGTTTAAAGATTAGTAATTTAGTAAAAACTTTTTTTTGCCGAGTTAAGATCAGCTAAGAACGGCTTTTAGGAATTTCCATTTACAAAAGCGGTATAGGGAGTGGTCCTTAAAAATAATGTATTATATATATTCAAACTATGACTTTTACAGAAATAAAACTTGGCCAGAATATTTTTTAGCATGTTAAAAATGACAAAGAATGGATTTTATAAAATTACACTCACAAAAAGGCAGAGCGAGCCGTACGAAGGGGGCAATAGACAACAAGTCCCTCACATTTATTTATTTGTAAATATGTATATGAAAGATTTCGACCTATGCACTAATTCATGAGAATATCTCTGGAACAATAAGGAATAGAATCTTTAAGTTTCATAAAAAAAATTATTGGCAAGTAATGATGAACTCGGAACAAGTTTTCCAAAATACTACCCTAAGGGAGATTCAGGGGTATTCATTAAGCCTGCGAAGCAAGCAGGGTATAGCTACCGTTGTATAAAATTGTTACATCGAATAATATGTTTTTAATTAATTGGTTGAAATTATAGTTCCAGTTCCAGTTGCTACACGAATGAAAAACGGTTTCAGAATAATTTTAATCTAGCTTCTTTCTAAAGATGGTGCAAAAGAAAATTATGTTATGTTATTTACAATACAAAGATCTGAAACACTTTTACTAAACTATTAATAAAAAATCGGAATTAACATTACTCCGATACGTACGCAGCGCGTGTTTACATTTTAATAAGTTTGTCTGTACCTAAAATAGTATATTCGTACGCCTATGAAAATCATTAAAAGTTTTCATTGATCCACAAATTTATTCTTTAATGAAACTATTCATGATCATGTCAAATAGCCGATGAAAAAAAACATTATAGCGTGATTTTAGAAAACCAAACAAAACTAAAGCCTAAGAAAATGTACGTTTTTCTTCACAGCCAATATTAATTGAAGCATGTATGCTTTTCCAATATATGTTCTGAATCAAATTTAAATATACTAAATCTCTACCTTGTCTTACTTGTATACATAAATTAACAAATTTGATACAAATAGATATCCAAAATCAATTGGCCTTGATACTTTGTTCATACTTCTTCTAGAATAATTATTACGCATAACATTAAAATAGAAGACTTGGTTCAAAACCACTTATTTTTATAGATACCTGATACAAGCAACAAAGTTCAATGTATTTAGTTGCCCTAGTTCAGTTGTAAGTATTCTATCGGGATTATAAAACCATCGGAATCAGTTAAACAAACTATTCGCACGAAAACAAGTATCGTGATAATGTAAACAATCACTGTACTGACGCCTACGATGTTATTGCAGGGGGTTAATGGGTTATTCCTCAAATAATAAAGAAGAAACAAAAATAATCATAAACGTTCCATGGAAATCGATTTGACGTACCGCTACCGTTATCAATATGATGTTACAAAAGTTTACACCAATTTGATAACATTACATTGACACACAAAAGTATGATTCATAACCCGTCATAGTATTACATAGCGACGGCAGTTAACCGACGTTCCCTTCTCTCATTCGCACATTCTCGCGAATTAACTTCAACCAACATACACAATAATGCACTTTACCCTGCAAAGAAGATCCAATCGATATTTTTTTTACCAAAGTACTATATATAATACAATATTGGACATCGAAGATTAATCTTAAAGGTGGCAGATTGGCACTTTAATTGATGGTCAAGCATTGTTTTATGTGTGACATCATATCGTATTCGCAATATTGATTCAATATACTTTATATTGTAAGCTATATCGCGGAATTCGTCATCGTGTCTCGATTTTTTATAATAACAAAAGATACTCATGAAGATGGGTGAATAATGTTTGGGGAATGTTAACACACCCGCGTCGAAATTCCGGAAGAGCTTTCTAGGCGCTAATAGTAGCTATTTGTTTATTTCGGCAACGTATCCGTTTATTGACTCGATGCGAGCTAAGCAGTTTCGTTGAATCTCAATTAATTTTGCTATCATCCTGTATTCATAACCCAGTCGTCAATAAGTTAGCCGACCGCTTTCACTGCTACCCGAGTGTTTGTTGTGCGAGCCATCGAAGCTGTGCCGTGACCACTACAATCTTCTTGTGTTTCAGGCGACCGCAACGCAAAGCGACTCCAGTCAACGACCTATCCGTTTCCTGACCAACACAAGTTCTCGAGTACACGTACCACAATCAATGACAAACATTTATAGGCGTTAAATTGTCTTTTAAACGGTCCTATAAAGCAGATGTAAAGCGGTCATAAAATCGTTAATGCGCTTTCTGAAATTGACGCAGTGGAAACAACGCTTTAATCCTTCGCGCCTAACAAAACTAATCCGGAACACATTCCTTTTATTAAGAAAATAGTTATGCGAAAGAAATAGTATTTTGAAGTCTTGAAAAACAAACGGGTGCGGACGTATTATAAAATCATAAGTACAATCGTGTAATAAACAAAAATCAGAATACATAAACAGTACTGACGAGTAGAAAAGTAACGTTTCTGTTTATGTATGATGCGGTATCTTGTATAGTCATATTTAAGCGTTAAGTATGCGTGTCTTTTAAAGGGCTGTCAGCGTAACAAAGGTCTGGCCGCCAGAACACCGCTGGGTGGAGCTAATAAACTATTTGAGTAGAGGCCTCGTGTTGACACTGGTGTTTCACACCTGAACAATGCTCCTCGTTTGCATTAATGTAAATTAGGTTAGGCAGTCCGCCGCCGCGCCTACATTCAATTAGAAGGACCCTAAAGTAGCGCGTGTGTACTCACGTGAAGGCAACTAATAACATGTACATATTAACTTCCACACGTGTAATCACTTTCCGAACACTATACTCATGCAACTGTTCACCGAAACAGTATCGGCCACCTACGAAACGCCGCGATTTATTATAACCGCGTGAATTATAAATAGCTCTTTATGACGTGTACGTACCGCTAGCTGTCATCTAATACGACGAGCTCTATTTCAAAAGCAAACAAAAGCAAAATTATTTGAAACAATAGTGTGGGAGCGTGCAGAACACATGAATAGTCTCGATAGGAATCAAAGTCGGGATGCGAAGAGCTGTGTCATAGTGTGTACGTGTGTTTAACGTCTATCAACGCCCGCGTCGATCGCGTAAACAGCAGTGCGCCGCGCTTCACCTAACGATTTGCGTTTTTACGTGAATCATCGCCCGCGCTTGCCTCTTCGGTAAATTTTAGTGAAGCTTAATTGCATGCGAGTCCTAGTCGTTGAATATCAAGCGCGAGCTATCGTAGCATATCGATCGGACTCTTTAGTCCCTAATGATCGAAAAACAACACGGTTCAACCTCGGACAATGGTAAGCGGAACAAAAAATATATCAATCGGACGTGCCATTAACGTTTCCGAACGTCACAAATCACACCACCAAAATGCGAGATCTATAACCGAAAAAGATCTATGTTGGGAATGATTTTTTTTCTCGTAAGCGGCGGAGTCGCACGCGCGGCTCGATTGTGGCGGTGTGGTCCTCGCTAGCCACTTTGTAAATAGCGCGGTTTACCTTTTTCAACTTTTGTGTTTTGTTACCTTTTGTGCTGTTGTACGACCAATATTACCATAGCTATTTAAGCTCGTCGGATAAATAAATACGTCATTTATCATGATAACTTATGTCCAGGCCTTCTCCGATCGCAGTCAATAAATGAAGTGAAGATTCCATCTTTAGTATCTATTAAATTAACCGTTATTCTTACTTATTTAAATCAACCAAATAAGATCATCAGTCTTCTTTGAATCTTCAGAACATAGGTAATTCACAAATTCGTTACAATATTTTTTAACAATTGCATAACTTTGATAAGCTCTATTATTAAACAATTCTGAACTATATACTGAATAAATCTATTTTACACATATCAGTAAATAGCCCTCCATGTATAAATGTAGAACTAACACATTGCAACTATATAAAAAATAAAACAATACCCTTATTAGAGTTATAACAAATTAACGTCCTGTAATTTACGGCTATTTCGTCACGCATTCCATCCAGCTGCTTATATTTTCACAAAGTGCATTTTTTTTCCTAGCCGACACTAACGTCAAATTGTAACACAATAAATTCACTCCAACCGCAGGCTCTTTCACAATATTTGTATCGGACGCGACAAAAAGGGCCGAAAGGGCGGCCCTTCGGTGAATGAAGGGAAGGTAAATAAATATAAATAAAGGTGAGGGTGACGGGGCGCGGGGAAGGGGAGAGGGGTGTCGGCGATGCCCCGCGGCGCCTGGGCACCAACCGCGCCTCTACGCAATTAAAATAATGTATGTGATATAAAACAAAGCTCACAATAATAACATTGTGATAACTAATGTAAACTTGGACGTTGCTCAACATTCAAGAAACTCCGAAACATTTTCTTGTACAAAATAACGCAATGAGTAAAGACGAATGTCTGACCAGTGTGTTGCCAGTTATGACTTATTGATCAGAGATAAGTTTACGCCTTATTAAAAAGCTCAAGGTATCAGAGCAACGGAATGGGCTATACTCGGAGCTGAGAGACGAAACAAAAATAAGGAAATCCGTAGAACAATCAACTTAGCTTAAACAATTGCTCATCTGAATTGTCAGTGGACGGGGAACATCGCTTGTGTAACTGACGTCCGTTGAGGTCAAGCGGCGACTACGAACCGGTAGACGCGGCGTGGATAGGCCCCCCGCTGGATGGACCGACCTTGTAGTCATGGTAGCCGTACGCAGGTAACGCAAGACCAGTCCTCGTGGAGATCTTTGAAGAACGCCTATGCATACATGATGATGATGATGATGATGATGAACTAATGCTTTTTAAACCCTAGCTTCGTATATTATCTTCAACCAAACCCAAAACATCCACCTCTGGACGGAACATCCAAATAGATTTTTAATAAGTCCGGTAAGAAACTTCATACGCCCAGCGACTTTCGGAAACCTTAACAAGGTCGTCTGTCCACTTTATGGAAGGACAGCCTACGCAGGTGCTTGTAGGTTTGTGTTCTCCACTCCATAACTTTCAGACTCCAGCCTCCATTTATTCTGCGCAATAAGTGGCCTGATAATTGTCATTTCAACATTCTAATCTGCTGAACTGGGCTGGTTACATAAATAATCAAATTAAATCAAAAAACTTCAATGTCATGTTATTAATTAAGCTTTACATATGCAGGCTGATTGTCTGTAAATACTTTAAAGGGTGAATGTATTTTCACATCTACTGTCAACCAATGTATGGCACATCGTTTCTAAAAATTAATGGTTTCAGAAATAAAAAAAGGTAATGATAATATAGCGAATAAGCGGGTTTTAAAATTAGTTTTACCGCGTACTAAAATTAATCATGGTTCTGTATGTTGTTGCAAACTTCGTACTGTGGTTAGTTATTTATCTGTCTTAAAACTTACGTGATACTTAATTGATATAAAATTTAAAATTTCATAAAATATGATTGAGAAGTAGTAAAATTTTAAGTTTTTAAATAATCGTTTACATTCTTTACGCACAAAGTATGTATGTAGAAATAGCGTATGAAACGGCTCAGTGTCGAGAATTTTCGACATTGTAAAATTTCAATTACAAGCACATTGTTTCCTCGGTCCGAGTCGTCACACATCATTAAACGGGACCAATGAGAAACGTAAAAGTATGTCCGCCGTGATCCGCTCTCGCGGCTGCACTCGTATGCTGCAGGACCAATTACGGCACCGAGCAGACGCGAGGTGCACTTTTATTGGGTGTAAGATTTAAGTGCCGATGGACACGCTGGAGTACGGCCTTACCTGATTTTACGGCCACTTACATCTTTGATGAACCTCCTTTCCTTCTAAAATTAAATGAGATACAAATTAATCCTGTATTTTTAATAAAAGCCAGTAATTTAACTACTAGATATACTGCATAATTATACGTATGTTTTGAAAGTGATAACTTTGTCAAACTTGACAAGAAGCGACCGTAATTAATATTTATACTCTATGCACGCTGTTAATACCCCAACTTACTATATTAGAAACAAAAGTACGATAAAATACAACAAATATGTAAAGTCGTACCCAAGTACAGATATTTAAAAATCATCATCACCATAATTTCAGACGAAGGACGCCTAGGCCCTTAATTCGTCTTAATACACCAGTATATATTATTGAATACTAAAATTAATCTAATTTCATAGTTACATCAACAGGCATTTTCCCACTTATCCTCAACTATAACACTTTAAAGCAACTATTATGTTGCCCTATTTTAACTATTGCATTGAAATCCCTTCAATTTATGAGCAGTACTCAGACTATCCATGATAATTTGTGATTTATCTGCCTTCATAAAAACAATATGATCAATTTGTACAACCGAAATATATTAAGAATTTCTTAACAGCTTCAATACACATAAAAACTTTAATACTATGAAAACAATATCTAATGTAGTAATTTCTTCACGTCGGTGCTTAGTGGCCCGTGCCTCTTAACATTGACTGGGATTTGACAGATAAGAATGAGATAAGCGACAACAGCTGTACAACAACAAATATTTACTAAAATAATTAAAACAAACTGACAAGATACCCCCGCAAACAATGAGGAACGCTTTCGCAGACGACATTTTCTATTTATTTTTTAACAGTTGACTGTTTGAAATAACTTGTTAGAGATGAAAATATATATATATATATGAAAATATCGTTTAAATTTGTTCATGTTTTTTTTATTTACATCGGCATTACAAAAATATGTATAACATATATAATCATAGTGTATACAGGGGAATTGGTTATAGGTGTAATAACTTTAAATAACTAAATATATAGGTCCTTTGTTTTTAATTAATATATGGTACAGCATATCCGAAAATCAATGATTACAAAAATAATATGTAACGTAATGATGATATAGTAAGAATAAGCGTTTTCAAAATTGCAATTGTTTCATAATAAAATTATTAATGTTTACTACCTGTCCCTGCAGACTTTGTTCTGTCAGAAGGTATTAGTCTGTCATGTTCCAATAGAATAAATAAATTAATGTTATATATTTCACAGAGATCACTTTATACATAATTAAATTTGAGTACGAGCCCTAAAGGTTTTTACTGACGAATGAGCGAGCTATTCCTTCACCCCTTTATAGCTATTACTACCTATTTCTAACCACCCTGTATAACAGATTGTAGTTCAATAATTTTTGTATCAGTATTTAATTATTATATATACAAAAATCACTACCAATTGTGAATCTTCGATAAACATTGATAATACTTCGAATTATATATAATATGTAGTAAACTGATTGAACCTATTTAATTTAAGCAATAAATTAACATGTTAGTCTTTATTATAGCTTCGGTGTAAAGAAAACAACGTTCAAAGCAGGCTGCTTAATTTTGAAACTCAACGATCGGGCCGATTGTCTAAATCGCTTTTAGACCGCTATTTAGCGTTTAGTTCTATTTACAAATTATCTATTATATTCGCGTTAATAATTTATAACTATACCTTTGATTTCAGTAATGACATTAGTCTATATGGCATTGTTTTGAATATAGATTCTAATTAAAAACCTATGATAGAAGTTAATATGTACATTGGATTGTTTTTTACTTATTATTATTAAGGCAAAAAAATCAGCTATATTAATTATTAGACATTCAATCTCACTATTTGTTAAACTGCGTAAATATAATTTACTAGTTAAGTTATGCTTCTCTTAAATACAAAAAAGAGACATCAAAAATATTGCTTGTACTTCAAAGTTATATTTCTCAATTACTAAAAATTGATGGGACGTTAGTTATTTATTAGCTTATTTTCAGTTTTACTGCATCATAAATAATAATGTAACATGTTGCTATTTCAGTAGCTATGCCGCAATATCAAGTTAATCTTTAAACGATTGATAATAATCCTATTCTTAAGAAAGGTTAAAAAGTAAAATGTAATCTTTGTGGAATGTTCTTTTGTTTTTATCGTTAGATTCATCTCCACCTACAGTTAGCTACGAAAGAATGATTTTAATGGAATGAAATGCAGGTGGAAACTCTTCTTACGACGTTCACACGGAACCGAAGATTCACAGTTGCGTATTGACAAACTTGCGTTTACATACATCACGAGTGTTTACGTTCGTCGGGAAGATGCAAATCGTTAATTTATCGCCACCTTAAGAAGCAACTATATAAAACAAACCGCAAACACGGGTGAGGTTCAAAGACCTATCACTTGAACAGTTCGGCCTGTGTTTAAACAAGTGTGCTTACGTTCACTTATAGAAGGGCCTGTTCACATTGTACATTTTCATACAAATCTTTTTATTACGTAATCGATACGCAATAATTTGTAAAAACGCTATTGAAATTGAAAGAATTCAGAAACAATATAAGAATTGAAAAAAATCGAACAATACTGAAATAACTTGTGCTCTATCGAACAGATAATATTAAGTGTCAGAGAATTAAGCAATTTATAATTCAAGAATTTTGTTTAACATTACTGAGTGTTTAACAGTACGAGGTGTAAAAATACGTTAAATGTAACGTATTTTTACACCTGTTTACATTTAGAACTTATATTTAGAATCTTTTTTTCCCTATATTTCCACAATTATTGGCCCGCAGACAATTAAAACCTAGAACATCGCTGGTAGACAATGGCAGATAAATTATCAATCAACGCATGATATGTATTAGTTTTGATATTTATACCGGTATTGTTTTGCACCTTACATTGTATTTATTAAAAATTACAGTACAGTTATTTGAATGGTATTATCATTAAAATGTACAAAATCTAATTGCTTTATGTATTTAAGAAATTTGAAATAATCTAAAAGAATTGCAACGTAATATAAGTGAACATAAAAGCAAAGAAATCATATTATGAATTTGTTATGATACGATGTTATAAAATTTTTAAATGAAATTAAAGTAGGATCATCTCGCGATCAATGAGGGTAGATTTAAAAATTGTTACACTTCGAACGAAAGCTTCTAACATCAAAGCCGGCTAATTTATTTCAACCAATATGTTTACTTTATTCAGTAACACAGATGTGGGAGTCTGAACGCATGTTCTGTGTCAGATGATCACAGATTATGCATATTGCGTGCGTAATCAGATGCGAATTTGCGTATTTATCAGTATTTATTACCTAACCTACATAACCCTTTTTTTTTTTAAAAAAAACTTGGAAAATGTATATATGGAAATTTCTTGATAATTTTGAACGTGATATTGATTTTTTTATTATTAAGTAGATTCTTGTTCATGTCCTCATGGCTGAGAGTCGAGATAAATGATGTCAATCTCCGCTACCAGTTTTCCCCAGGATTTTCTGTTTTAGGAAAGTTTTATGAACTCATGCACGGTGGTGTTGCAAATTTTGTGACTTGGTCAGTCCAGCGAGTAGATGATCATCAAGCCCTTTTGGCACCTTTATCTATCCCTTCTACTTAAGTTTAGAAAGTAACAGGCAACTAATGATAAGTGATACATCTCGCGTAAAAACTTACTATACTTACAAGTTATTGCTATAATTGACCATATTTTATGACCTGGCTAACACTGTTGCCCAAGTGGCATTTGCAGCTGCCCCTGACGGCAAGCCGCAGACGACCGCTAAGTCTAAAACCATTGTAAAGGTATTGAAAATCGGGCGCTCCTTGGGAAGCCTCGACTCGGGCCATTACATTTCTCCAGATTGAGAGGCCACAGAGGTTTTAGGTTGTTTGGGCAAATGCTCCACATAATGATCAGGCTCTGGGACCCCTCGATCGGACCTCTGCTTGATATGTTACTAGTCGATAATACCCTTTTATCATGCCGACTCGAAACTTGAAACTTGAAACTTGGTCGCTTACTATTGCCTGACTCACATTATTACTTATTCGCTCTCGGACAACACTCGCCAGTCTACCGTTTTTATCTAGTATCATAGTATTTTAGCTATTTAATATTTACTTACCAAAAATATACATATATTTTAATTTTTTGTCGTTGTAAAACTGATAGAAGTAGATGTATATTTTTACAAATCGTGTTCATATTGAGCAAGTTGCTCACTTTGTTTTTCGTATCTCGATCTCAATAACTATAGTATTTTTAAGAGTTGCTAATTTATGAACTAGACAAACAACAAAAAAATATATAAAAAAACTGTTCAGTCATAGATATAATAAAGAATAAGTAATTAGTACTTACATAAACTAAGTAACAATATTGGAACTTCTCGTGCAACCGATGGCCGTTGGCATCGAAAGGTGCTCGAGGGGAAACCACAAGCCGGTAGACGCGGCTTGGATAGACCATCCACTAGATGGACCGTGGACATAGTTAAGTTCGCAAGAAGTCGCTGGATGCAAGCAGCACAAGACCGGTAATTGTGGCAATCTTTGTCGGAGGCCTATGCCTTCTGAGCGTCTATCGACAGAAAAAATGAAATACGGTTGCAGAACAATAATCTTTTACTTATTTCTGTTCTACATGAATTAAAAGGCGATCATAGCGTCACATGTAATGGTAATGTAAAAATTACAAAATTTAATAAATTAAAAATTAGTCGTAAGTAATTTGAGATGTAAATAAACAGATATAGAAGATTTTGTTGAAATTAAATTACATTAAAAAATGTTATATTAATATATAACATTACTCTAAATTTTTACATTAATAAATATTTTTGACCTTTTAACCAAATTGTGAACAATTTATACGTGTATGATTACTTATAGTAAACAAGAGTTATAACGTGGCCGTTAAGAGGTCTTTATTACATTTTACAACGTAGTAAACCCACCGTAGAATTTAGGATTAATTTGATTATAGTCAATTATTCACAAAGCGATGAGGCCCTGATTCCGCTTTTTTTATTCAACGCTAATAAGCCGAAAAGTATCTAATTTGGACGGCGGTGTCTTTGCTTTAAACAAATTAAACCACTTTAGCGTATCACTGGGCGAAATAAAATCAATATTTACAATCGATAATTAAGTGAGCTTCAATTCCTATAAAGTGTTTGTTTGGTTTATTTACAGCGGCTTTTTTGTGGTTTTCATGTTTGATATTAAATTATTGTACACACATTGAAACCGCAGCAGTTAGTAAAAATCATATTGTAAGGTTTCTATATGTACATGCGAAAAATGTCAATACTCGTTGATTATCAAGAACAGGTATTGAAACAACTATTATTTATTTATTATTATATATCATCATCACCGACGTCGTCATCATTTGCAATTCGTCAACACTTCAGATTTCCAAAAAGATCGTTCGAACCTTTGTTATAGGAACAAATTAAATAGCATTCTACCTATGTAAGAAATAATTATATCAATTGATATATAAAATGTTTTTTGTGCGAAAATCCACAGCATAATGCCTATAAGTATGAGAATTGCATATGTACAAATTCTGTTGAATACATGGTATGGTTCATTAGTTTTAAATTCTTCATAATTATCATTTCGTTGTTGATTACTTCAAAGCATAAACAATGTTCAGTTCAGAATTTTTTTACATAAGCTTTACTCGACAATTTGAACATCTTTGGACTGTTGAATAGTAGCTAATGAAACAACAAAACAATAAGGTCGAGCAAATATTTATGTGTATTTATTTATAAACTCAATAATTTTATGTGTTTACTATTAGGAATTATACATTTTTATGTAATTCAGTCATTAAAACTTTAGTGTATTTATCTGTATACAATAAGGATAGTTGTAAAACAAATAAAAATATAATTTTAAGTATTTTAATCATCTTAAAGAGGTTGCAAATCGGTTGAAATTCATTTCAGCAAAACGACTAAAGAATGTAACCACTCCGGTCCCGACGAACGGTGAAGTTGAAAAGCACAAAAATAGAAAAAGAGTATATAAACGTAGATTAATCTTGCTCGTTAGAGAACGTCAAACACGCGTTAATCTGTACTGTATAAACTTAAAAAAGTAGATAACAAAAGTAAGTGCGGCTGTAGGGATAGTCGCTATCTGCGCGCGCTGTAAAAGCTCATTGTAACCTGAGCCTCAAATACGAAATTGAATAATGCTGACCTATCCTGCGACCGCTTTGGCCATAAATCACCGAGATATTTATGTCCCTCTAACCCCGCACACCTGCCCCTTAACCGCTCGTGCCCTATTCGCGTCCAAGGATATAAAATATTAAATAAAAACTTTCATAAAATGGTAAGTAAATCCGATTGGTATCAGAGAAATGCAAGCGATGTGGTCGCGCGCCTATTCTGCGGTCTGTCGACCTAGCCGGCGAGACGTCGCTAACTGATTTTGTAATAGAAAAGCGATACTCTACGCTCATAAATCTCCTTGGGTTTCATGAATTGTGTAAATGTATCATATACTTTAACGACCTCTTTTAGAGTACTCAGTTGAATAAAGACATATTATTGAATAATTTTTTAGCACTACCTGTCCCCCTCCCGCTTCGCGTGGCCAACATTAGCTTTTATAAGAGAAATTTAATAAAATCCATTATTGTTAAGTTTAAAATACCACAAAAAATATTGCGGGCAAGTTTCAGTCAGTAGCAGTAGTTTTGTTTTATAGGTATAAGAAACTATAATCTATATTAACTATATCAATTTGAAAATATGCATTAAAACTTCGTGAAACCGTTCTTAATGAACCACCAATTGGTGAAAGAAACATTCCTACCAAATTTCAAGTCCCTAAAATTTATGGATCTAGAGATATCGGGATAACTAAATACATAGGTGGAAATCTCTTACATATATAAGTCGATATGGAAGAATTTTATCTTTCTTCTTTCTTTTTTCCGACTTTTTTTTAATTACCTATGTTGTAACTATAAAGTGCTAATTAACACTTAAAAAAATAAAACATATCATGCGAGTCTACCGTCATATTCAGCTTCATTTCAAATAGAAATAATGATTATTTAAACAAATATTATGAAAATATTTGTTTAAATAATCGTTTAAATTCTGAGAACAACAACATTACACGTTTGAATTTAGTCAGTCAAAAATGTCTAACATAAATCAAAACTATAATTCATTAACAAAGATTACAAAGTCGTGGGAGCCGCATAAATCCTGCTGTCGCCGCGCTGGTTACTCAACGCAGCCTCCAATAGAACAAACCCGACGTTTATCTCAGGAGCGTGGCATGTAACGCACCGCTTCCCGTACGCATTAACTTTACGTATATTCACTCTTATTCATGAGAAATAAATAATACTATTAGAAGGAGATACCGATTCCTGATAAAAAGTGGGCCCGAGTTAAATGGGAGGCACACTGGAGGCAGAAAGAAAGTAATGGAGGAACGAACCGGTTTGGAGATTTTTACGAATGCAAGGCTCCAAGCCGAGGCGGCTATGTGCCGGCGAGCACATAACGTAACCCACGGCGGATTCGCGCCGCCGCTTCCCCGCACGCACACACGCGCGCCGATTGTCTGTGCACCCGTGACCATTATCATCGACATATAACTGGATTCCGAGTAGGCACATTAGCCTATTATAATATTTGCAGCACATACTGCGTTTAAATAATTGTTCGCTGACCGACGCATCCTTGAGCCTGCGACAACTATTTCAGGAACCTTCGTGGTGACGTTAACAGCGAGCAGTTTGCATTCAGCGATCAAAGCAAACAAGTTGTGCGATGGCCGCTAAATCAAGTCAACTAATTTTAACTACCAGCTCCGATGGATTGACATTGCGGCAAACATGCATCTGAAATAACAGCTTCGATAAACACGTCACTCTCGATTAGCGACTATGATTAAACCTGGATCAACTTTTTGCTGTTGAAGGTAACTTACGATCAAACCATAAATCTCAGGTTAACTTTACACTTTTTTCTTTCTTTTGAATTCTTTTAAATATTTATAGTAAAAGTATCTTATTTAATTACAATTTCCACTAGATACCGTCCTCTTAAGATTTCATGGTTAATTTATAATTAAAGTAAAGTAAAAATTCGAATATTGTCTTGTAATAGTATTTCACTCTAAGTGATAAAATAAAAATGTTTCTCCTTTGCAATTGGGTTTGTACAGGAATCGTTTATGATGACACGCTTGGAGATAATTTCAATAATACATAAATAAGTAAAAATAAGTTTTTTTCTTCAATATCAAACATTTTCGTTAAAGTTTAATATTGAAAATCAATATACATATCAAATCAAGCCACTCCTGCCATCATTCGAAATTCTATCCTAACATAATTGTTAAATCAGTAAAAATGGCTTGTAATGACTAATTAACATATCTTATTTAAATTTTTAGTCAAGTCAATAAATAAAACTGACCACCGCAATACAAATATTTAAAATACATTTTTGTATCGAACTGCAATAAAAAATTTGTGAAGTTCATTTCTAACAAGTCGAGGCTTTTCTTTTAGACAATCTTTGTGTTGTTGTAAAAATAAAAATGTATGATATTTTTTAGTGATATAACATGGGGCGTAACATTTTTAGACATTATTTAACGACATCTAAAAACTTTCAAATTTCCATTGAATTTGTTTAGCTTTTTTGCCTGTTAAATCACTAAGTTGCCTTTTCTAAATTAATTTTTCTTTTCAATTGATATACGAGACTAAAAATTTTGTTGTATAAAGCGAAAAAATGGACAAATGTGAATTTAACTACATGAAAATATTCCCGCAATAGTAATATGTAATGTTAGAGATTATATGAAATTACTTATTAAGAGTTTAAATGAAATAGTTATGTTATTTTATTAAGGTAAATTATTAATACAATTATTAGTAATACTTGTTTAGATATACGTCGATGGAATGCAAATAATTACAAATGAAATTATTCCTACTTTATTGTTATGTGAATAGGTACTAACAGTGGTTTAAACTTCTTAACTTTAAAACAAATATTAGATTTGCAATGATTGACTCACATTAATTGTCACATTTTTATACTTTTAAGTTTATATGAAAAATATATTCAGAATTAGTATAATAAATATACTAATAATGTCAAAATTAGTATAACAAATATACTAACTTACTAATGTACGTACTATGTAGGTACTAACTTACTAATGTAAATAATATACCCACTTTGATATAGAACATTTTAAATGGACTGAATGGTGAGGTACCAAGTTTATGGGCGGTCACGTGTTTGTAATCTAACCGCTTTGTAACAAGTTTTCAATTTTTATAGTCTGTGTGTAAAACAATACATGCAAATGCAATAACAATCCAAGCATTGCTAAAATCATTAATACTTGTTTAACCATATTCTTTCTACTAATTTTTTTAGTACCTATATTTAGATAAAATAAATATGAATTAACAATTTATGTTTATGAAACCTAATACATAAATAAATACAAAAGTGAAAGTGGTTACTATTTTTAAATTATTTACTAACGACTTTTTCTCGATTATTAATGAAATTCGGAGCTGAAGTTTTTAAGATTCTGTTGGGACAAAATTTGTAGTTTTTAAAATAATACTTCACAGACCATGATTTGAAAGTCCATTAGACGTTCATTAATGAAATCTGAATGTAGGACTGTGTCGCGTTTCGAAATGACCTACTTCCTTCAGGAAATAGTACAAACGCGTTGGCGAATGTTTGCTTGTTTGTCAACATGCGCCCATGTTTGTTGAGCCATTAGAGCGAGGCCGATGGACGGTCAGGCTGAAAGGCCACAAAAACTGAAATAACCAGACTTATTAACCGATTTATCCGCGAACTTGTTCTTTATCTAATTTGAAACTAAATTTCAATTAAAAATTTATTTTCCATTATTTCCCTGACTTATTTTATATAATATATAACGTAATATCCTGTAATTTTTTACAGCATTTACTGTACCTTTATAGATATTGGAAAGACTACCTTAACACTACTCTTTGTCTGGCGAATAAAAACTCGCGAACTATATGCAACAAATCTGCTTAGACTTAAATTACAAATGTAATGTTTCTAAAATTTTCATATTATACTTACGAAATCGTTTACACAGTTATTATTGCCACTTTTTTAATTTAAAAAACAATAATAAAATACAGCAAACATAGAGTTCATTCTGCGGCAACTAATAAATTATGTTCCCAGGTTTTCTCTTTTATTTTTAATTGTCTACATGAATATTTACGCAGTCTGTAAGTCGCTTATAGTTTTTTTTAACTTAAATTTTTTATCAAAATAATTATGTATTGACACGTAATTCATTTCAAGCGAAAAATAGTTATTGATGACAAATTATTGACTGATAAATTAAATGTTGCGGCTTAATAAAACATTCCATAAATGATTAATATTTCAGCTATAACAAATATTCTAATGGTTAGGTCAGGTTAGTGTCGTATTCAAATTAATGCTATCAATAACTTAATTTTAATAATGCATGCACAGTTTTTAAAATGTTCTGCGATAATAAATGATAATAAATCATACTTTGCACGCACGACTAATACTTATTTGCCTACCACCTATTACGCTATACGGTAATGTACGTCAACGTTCAATATTGACCGACGTGTAGAAATCCAACAAACTGATTTACCACAGACGTTTGAACATTTAACGTCCTTTTTTCGGCACACGTTACCACCTCGTACACACATGTCTTTTTTATTACAAGTGCTAATTTTATGGTGAACTTTTGATACAGAACATGAACCAATAATAATAAAGAACAACAATCTCACATTATGTCTTGATTTTTTAAAGTTAATTTAATCACAGAAATAATTTTGAAGCTGTATTATTTTCACGCCTATTAAAATCGTAAGATGCATAATAAAAATGTGCAATACAATAAAGCGACAGCGAACAATAAGTTTCCCGTAAGTTGTCTTTTCCTCACACAAAACATGCTGAATGACAACGCATGTCTCCGAAATCTTCAAACTCAACTTTACGACTGTCATATATTTAACAAAACTAGCATCAAAATTTAAAAGAATTCATCATTCATCCATTAGTCACAGAGACAAAACGTTTGTTGTCGATGCCTGCGTAATTGCAGCGCTACAATCGTAACACTCGCTACGACGCTACCGTAACGCCCGCAATTTGTTGGCATTGTTCCGCGGACGGTAATGTTTACACCGTCGATTGTCCCTACCCGCGCACTGAGGAGCTGTTTTCAAAACAGAGGACGCGCCATGAGACCTATTGTTATACATAACTTACAACTGTCAACCGTGACCGCACAAGGAAACTTTGCCGAGAAACTTTTCCGACTGAAACTATAACGCAAGATGCACTTACTTGGGTCATCAGGCGATCGGCGCCAGTACCTTCGTCGTCCTTAAAATCTATGTCCGGATTATAGTTGGGCACTAAGTCTTTAAACTTGTCGTCCTCCCTCGTGATGCGGCCCTCGGGAGGTCCACTGGCGGACTTGGAGTTCTCGCTGATGTTAGGGTCGTGCTGGTTGAAGACGAGAGGCGTGATGCGGCGCGGTCCGTGGCGGCGGGTGAAGCCGCGACCGGGGCCGCAAGCCGCCGCCGCGCCCAGCCACAGTAGCACCAGCGGCAGCCTCATCTCGTAGACATCACTCCACGCGCGCTCGACGCACGACCAACGCGCGCCGCGATTAGAGCGACACTGAGCTCGCTGCGACCGCCCGACCACCACCGGGCCTTGCCTGCCTGCATCCCTTGATCGCCCGCCACCATAGCACCCGCGCCTCCGACGCTTCTCGCTTCAACGTACATTTCAAAAATTTCCATTCAACGTCCCGTTACTTACACTCATGGACTCTTTCCTATGTCGCAAGGCCACGATTTCCTTATTAGTGAACACAAATCTGTTAAAAACTTCCGTACTTTGCTTTAAAATACATATGAATAATTGATACATAAACTATTTTGAACATAATTTGCTTAATTACATAGTTGACGTTAGTACAACAACATTTTGCGAAACAGTGCTTCCAACAATAAATAAATAAAATTGAAGGTAATTAAGTACAATAATTTACAAACAAGGGTATTTTTGAAACTATGACTTACGCATGGACTAAAAAACTTTGTTATGAAAATTAAAACATGTATAGTGTAACATATTTGTTAACTTGCTTGTAAAAAAGAATTTCATAAAATTACTCATCGATTTAGAAATGTTTTCACTAATATATTAATTTGAAAATTGATTGAAATATTATTATGTTATAGATTTTTTTCTATGAATTACAAAATTTGCAAAAAGTAATTGATTTTTTGCTTTATTTTTGCACATGCTATTTTACAATTTGACTTGATGTTTTGATTAGTCAATCTATGTTGATGCATTAACCGAAACATACTATAAAACTTTGTAATTATAAGATATTTTCATAAGGTTTTCTTTAAATTTTACATTTTTTTTTCATATATTTTATATTTTTATTGGTAATACTATAATTAATACAGCGATATTTTTGATAAGTTTAATTTAAAAAACAATGATTGCCAAATAAAACCTATACTACATTACGACTGGCATTACTCTATGGTTTTTAAAAAAAAAACGACTATTTGTTATCTGTCAGCTTTGTATTCCATAATTGGTGCTCTGTAATTTCGCTTTTCAAAATCTTGATAATTCATCATAATGTTTGATAATTTACATAATTAATCGAAATTAAATAAGTTAAATGATTTTTTTTACACTAAAGTTTAATAATCACACTTTATTTCATTAAAACATTATCATTTGTGTACTATATATAGAATGTAATATATTCAAATAAAAAATCAACAAATAAAATCCATAGAAACACTACAATCTCTTTATAGCCTTACTCGAAAAACACCATAAGTTTGAATTTTCTAATACAAAATCGAAATGCGCAAAATCGAATTTCTAAAACCAAATATTTACCTCTCAATAGATAAGAGTTTTAATAATTATATATAAATAAACGATAATCCTTATAAAACATAAATTTTAACAACAACAAATTTTGGTTTAATAATATTTGTGTCAAAAATTTAGATCAATATGGCGATCATTTGTCGATATCTATATTAATAAATGCCAATAAAATTATTTCAGTAAAAAATAATTTATATGATATACTAAAAATATGTCGTATAAAAGAAATTTGAAATACAAAATCCTACGCAACTCTGTATTTGCACTAGCCACTCTTGGCACATCACATAAAACCCTATAATTTCAGTAGCTACCGCCGGACTGGAATAAAGTACGTTTGCACACCATTACCATGCTTCCTTTTTATTTTGTATCCTTACACTACACATGTTTTCGATTTTAGTCTGTATAAATAGAATGATAATCTTTTAATGGATACCACTCCGTATTTTTTATATAAAATTTTAATGAATAAAGTTAGAAGACTGTAAATTCATATATTAAAAACAAACTGCTTTACTGCACCTACTTTACTGGCAACCTTAATCACTTTATCGATAAAATTAGTTAATATTCTATAGTAGTTTCTTATCATTTTGGCTGAAAACTTTACACTAACGAAATATTCCGCTCAAGATCTCCAGAATAATGCAACATTAATTTCGCTCGCATGACAGATCACGACTGATTAGAATATATATCAAAACTAATATGATACATGTAAATAATATATAGTTAACCTAATATTACATTGCTAAATTGACTTGATTAATTAAATATAAAAATCGTTGGTTACAAGAATGACAATAATAGTTGATTTACTATATTAACACAACACGTGATTTTCGTCGAATATGTACACATAACTGGAAATACGTTTCAATGGTTTTTACGTTCAAATGGTTTTTACGTTTCTAATGTATGTTTATAAGATTTGTACAGCGATGGTCGCAGTGTGTTGAAACACAATTAGGACTTGACGGTATATCACGAGGTCGCACGAAAATGAATTATTGAAGTGCCAACGATCCATTGTTCACATCCGTCTCGATATCTCCTTATACATTCGAGAACAAGTTAATACCTTCGTCTTGATTCTGAAAAAAATTGTGCAAATCTAAACTGTATTTTGACTATTAAATGTTGTATTTCGTTCTTGCGAATGCAACGAAGATCTTAGATCCTAAGCAATGAATACTTTGTTCGAAATTTCATTGCAAAATCAAATCAAAAATGAGGAGATCAACAGAAAAAGTCAAGGTCACAGTCGTAGCTCGTAGATATTGTCGTCTGAAGTGGCAACGGATAGGGCAAATCGCTCGTGCAACCTATACCGTTGGGGCCGAAAGGTTCTCGAGTATTGACCGTGACGCGGCATGGGCAGGTCTCCACTAGGTGAACCGACGACCAAGTTAAGGTCATGGGAAGTCGCCAGATGCGGGTACCGCAAGGCCTGCCATCACGGTGATCTTTAATGGAAGCTTATGTCTTGCAGTGGGCGTCTATCGGCTGAAAAGAAGAAGAAAAATTGAGATCTCGATCTATAGATAGATTTAAGTCTATTCAACTTCTGTTTTCTGTATTAAATAATAAAATATCGTTTAAGATAACACCTTATAAAATATATCTTTTGTAGTATATTATTCAGTCTGTGCAAATCGTCCAAACAATGTGTTTGCTTTGTTGCCAAATCTTATATCTAAACAATTTCATGCATTTCATTGCGATGATAAAATAAATAAATCATAGAAATAGTAATATTTATTACACAATCTATGTCAAGATAAATATTAATTTCTGTCATATCTTTATTTTATTCAACCGTTTACATTTCTACTTCACGCTTATTAAAAAATCTAAAACAAAAATTAAAAAATATGATAATGTAAAAAATAATTTTTTTGTTAATAAAAATGCACAACCGCGGCCCAAAAATGAAGTATGTAGTCTTAAACTCGTTGGAAATGACTAATTATTCCTCACTGTCCATTACGGCTATCTACCCCGATATCCAGACGGCTACAAGAATTTTTGTAATGAAAAACACAAGGCTACAAATTGTTTGTAAAATAACTAAGAAGGGTCAAGATACCCATTGCTTAATTTACTCTCGACGAAACAACGCCACGACTTCCCTTTCAACTCTGACCTAGAAAATAGATGCTTTAGAGGGAAATTTATATGCACATTTACATAACAGAGACTGCCCGTTTAGGATAATTTGTACGCATTGCGACGACTTTGCTCGTACAATAAAATGCATGGGACGCATAATCAGCTCATAAGTCATCCGGATTCATGTTTTGTTTCACGTCTACGAGCTTTTACACATACTCTGGAGTAACGAAAAGCACTAATAAATCTAATAAATAGAGCAGGCCCCTTGAATGCTACTTTCGCGTAGGACTCGAAAAGTTTATCTTTATTAATTCTTTGCTCTCATAAACATGTTACATTAGGTCACTTAATAACGAAAATAAAACAAAAAAACTATAAAATTTATTTTCTACTGAAGATAACCTATTTTTATCTAATTAATTTGTAAGCAATGTTATAAAGCTTCACATAGGTAAATATTATCATTAATTATTATAAATTTTACGTCAAAGACATCCACAAAGAAAAATAATACCTTTAATATAAATATTAAATGTCACGTAGCTTATCGAAAATTTACAGAGATTGCTACAACATCTTTGCAAAATCTCTTACGTAAACTGATTAAAGTAACCACAACAATCGGTCTTTACTTTTCCAAAGCATCCAATCGTGTGTACCGTCTATAACAGAGCACGTAATTCAAATAACATAGTTACATAATTGTGTTATAAGTTATTGAAGAATATTTTGTTATACGGGTCATGATCATCTTCGTCATCGACCTCCCCGCATAGATTTCCAATATGACCGATTTGGAGACGGCCTGCGTGCATCATCTTGCAACCCTAACAGATCGTTTGTTGATCTTGTAGGTTGACTGTACGCAATGCTAGCCAGTTCGTGGACTCCACCCCAGAACTTTAAAGCTCCAGCAACCATCTGTTCTGCGCGCTATGTAGCCTACCCACAGCAACTTCAACTCCTATATGGGTCACTTTCATCCGTCTAGGAATCTCCTCGTTCCAGATTCGATCTCGTAGGGAAATACTCGAGTATAGCCGTATTCATGACTCTATAAGCGACTGATACTTATTTGTCAATGGCCGTGATTTGGTTAAATAAGAACTATTATAGTTTTATTGATCTAAATGTGTAAATTCTAATACAAAATATTTTTATTAAAGTCGACATTTTTAAATCGTCTATTAATTCAAGATTATAGGTAATAAGCTGCTACCAACGGATCGGCATGCTGATCTGCGGAAAAGAGCCGACTGACTCACTCCGAAAACACAGCAGTTGTTCTTTTTAATTTGAGTTTTATTATAGAATAGTTGTAAATTTTATTACTGTTGGAAATGGAGATACATAAAATATATTCCATTGTGAATATATAAAAAATATAATAACAGAGTAACAGGTAAAAGAACAATCATTACGTTGAAAACCAAAACAAAAGTGCTTAACACTCCTTATCGATAATACCCGGAAGTGGACGGACCATATAGGAATACTTAAAGATAAAAAACCGTGAATGAGCTTGGGAACCTGAAATGCGTAATACAAGCTATTGATAAGATTAAAAATCTTTTCAAAATGGTTTTAAGCCCCTAAGAAAAAAAAATTGCCTTTAGCTCAACGTCGTTACCGCAAGCAAAAAATATATTTTATGTATATTTTTACACTTTATTTTCTTAGTGATGAGTAATTGTTATCGGAGAAAGGAAGTAATATAAGTATAGGAGATAAAGGACAAATTTTATAACTAGGTATTATTTTAACACAAATGCCGGCGCCTGTAGTGACAGCGGCAAACCACTAAGCAAGTGTCCAAGAGAACAATACCCATCATTCACACGCAATAAACTAAACCAATAAACGAAGAATATTATGGGTTGGATAATACCGTGCAATCTATTCATTCATATAATTGACATGTCTAAGAAAATGTATCTTCTAATCTTATTAAGAGAGATCTTTTGACAGCAATATGCATCTTTAAAAGTAAATTCACACATTCTGATACGATGCCCCAGAAATTCTCGTTATTAAATACATTCTAGAAATTATGGTTCCAATTAATCAAATACAGCGTTTGATAAATATTTTATATTGATTTTTTATACGTATAAAGGCTTTAACGGGGTGACTATTGCTTATTTTTCAGCAATAATCTTTAAGGCTTTTACACCTATTACTAATCATCCTGTACAAAATGATCACTCCAAAATTTGTATCATTTTTTACTATTGGAATGCAACAGACCAATAACTTCTGGCAATATCGTCTGCAAGATAGATAGTAAACATTAATTAATATTATTACACAGTAATCGAAATTTTTAAACGTATTTTCTTACTGTATTAACATTACTTTAATTATTATTTCTGAAACTATTGATTATTGGATAGGGTGTACCATGCATTAATTGACAGTAAATGAGTTATACATTCACCCATTTAAAGATTTTACACCTATAAGCCAGAAATCCGTATATTCATTTGATTCACTAATGCAAGTCGTGTTATCTCTTTTTTATTTCATTTGCCTAACTTAAAATGATATCACGAGGGTTAACTGCATTCATAAGTTGCGTCTTATTTAAGTTTAACTCTTAAAAATATGATATCTAGGCTAAACACTCTTAGCCCTGTGCAAACCCGTGAAACTGCCAAAACAATACAATACGTGGAATTTTAGATGTTCATATCTTTATACTCCTCCGCTAAACATAGGCCTCTCCCAAAAAATTCCATTCTTTTCCAGCCGTTCTTATTGGAAAAGGTATACCATCCAAGCTCTTCCGACGAACTTAACAAAGTCGTCTGTAAACCTTGTTGATGAACTTCCTACGTTACGCCTGCCGGTTCGTTGTCTCTACTAAAGAACGAAAGTCCCCCTAGGCCATTTATTCTCCGCACTATGTTAATGCCAAACAATAATAATTAAACAGATAAATAAATAAATTACCATTTACAAAAATCACAACGGTAACCCCGTGATTTTGTAGTCGAGTAACATCATTTTCCAGCAACGTACACATGAGGTAAAATCAGAGTTAAATACCTCTATTTAAACTTAAATAAGACTGCAACGTAAATATGACATTGACTCGATAAATATTTAGGAAAAACTCAATTGAGGAAAATTGAAAATTTTAAAAGTAAAAATCTTTAGAAAGACTAGATAGATAAAACTCCTGAAGATATCATTTTTCGACTAATGATTACGCACCATGTTAATTAATTTAAAACATACGTCTCTTAAAGTATACATAATCTTGATTTTTCACACAGAAATGAAAGCATTCTTTGTAGAAATCTTTTACATTTTATAAACCCTAATACTTCCTCCATATTTAAAAAAAAATAACTTTAATGCGTATAAACTATTTACCATTTTAGCCTAAAATTTATGCGAGATTGCACTGTTCGCAGATGCGTTCGCAAATTTCTTTTATTTAATATAGATAGGAAAAGAGGTAATTTTGACGACGTGAACAAAGGTCTTTTGTGAATATTGATGGTTAACGGTTAACAACTTAATTTTAAATATTATAAAAACTAAAGGCATAAAATTTTCTTTACCGAATATTAAATGAAACACCTCTAATTAAATAAAAATAAATGATGATGTTTTAAATTATGTAAACTCTACGGATTTCCTAGGTGTCACAAACGATTCTAAACTCCAATGGAAGCTTCACATTGAATCTCTTGCGATCAGGCTTAGTGCTGCAGCTTATGCCGTTAGGAAGATAAGGCGCTACTCTGATATTGATACTGATTTTATACGATATGTCCTAGGGATTGATGCTTTGGGATAGAGGTGTGGATATCGAAAATATATTACAAAAGAGAGTCATCCAAGCTATTTACGACTTAGATCCGCTACTTGAGAAATCGGGTTAAAGAGGTCAATATTCTTACAGCCTTACAATATATTTATGATAATATCTTATACATTGACAATAATTACAACAAATTAAAAATAAGTAAGAGAAATCTATTATGTATTTACAAGGCACCATGAAAAATTGACTGTACTAAAAATCTGACTGCAAAAAGTCTCTAATTCATTTGAAACAAACGGAATCAGATTATTATGAAATTGCCGCAAAACATTATTCGACTACTTTTAACAAATTCAAAGAGCATACTTAAATCAATTGTCAGAAAAAACGTATTATTCGATGAAATGACATATAAAAGATGTGTTGTTGTGGAGGGTCTTCCTCCTTCTCCACAACTATAACAACACCATACGAAACAGAGAAAAGTCGAAAATGAAATAGATTAAAGAAATATATAGATGTCGAATAAATGAATTTTATCCTTTGTGTTTACTTTTTAAAATTAAATGTTATTAAATTAAATATTTCATATTCATAAAAATATACTAACAATATTTAAAAAAAAATATAAATTCTAATTCTGCCTCAATAAAAAAAATATGTAGGCGACCGATTCTTAAGGCTCACAGGACTTTGATCATGTAAAAGAACACTTATGAGCTGTCAAGTCGCTTAAAAGCAGCCAAAGCAAACTATACCAAGTGGTAAGCGAGTGTCGCGCCGCCACCTCCGACACTGCTTAAGAACAAACAATATTTTTGACAAGAGACCGGCCGAGGTGTCGGTGAAGGCTAATGGACGCAAGTGCTGAACCAATACGACCGGACTGTAGTGTTTTAAACTGTTTACTCTACCATAAAGCTCTCGAGACGGCACATACAAATTCGTCCGTAGGCATCTTGCTCAGAGATAAATAATGGTGAGCGACTTTTTAGAGAAGCGTACGAATTGTTCAGCTTCTTAACAACTCCCTGTTCTATTACGCTGCATAGCTTAATTAAATCTAAAATTCTAAATATTGAATCATACACATTAAGTACAAATTAAGCAATGATATAAACTTATGATCGAGTTGTATTTTCATCTGTAACTGAAAAGAATAATTATGGAATAAATAAATCTTAACAAAAGTAATAAGTTAAAGTATTGTTAATGATTTTTTTTTTATTATTATGTGTATTTTATTACATATTGTATAGAAATAATAAATGATTAAAGAGATAATAGATAATATATAATTAAATATTACTGTAAATAATATTTATATTTATATTTTTTATATAATTTCATTACACGTCTGTAATAAAATTACTGTATGGCTTTCAATTAACTAATTCTGGGCATTAAATATGTTATGCTAAGCTTCCTATATCCAAATTGCGCAGGTTTCGAAAATAACTCATTCGAGATATTTCACTCTTATTATTATAACATTGTCATTTTTTATTTTACTTCTGTATAACGACAATTTTTAATCGCTTGATTGACTTATTCATTTAAATTTTATTTATCTCGAAATGCATTTTTCATTTCAACATATCGATAATATTTGAAACTACTTGAAAGTAATAATTTTCACAGCAACATATAAAAACATTAAATTTATCGCGGCTATTCCGAAATTCGTTACGGCATTATTCTTTGCTTACTGCAATCTGATAAAATACGTAATTTTTTTTTAGAACCGGCAGATTAAATAAAAAAAATAGTTTAACGATGTCTGGGTGACATCGTTAAACTATTTTGACAAATCGTCATTTATCAAGCAAGTCAAATAAAATCTCAGAATCCTGAAAACTGTCATTCCTACTATAATACATATACCTAAACATGTTTTACCACAACATTTTTCTTCTTTTAGTCATAGGATAATCCTGTTTCTTATTATATGTTTTAACCAATTAGAATTTTTTTATTAGAATTATGTAAATGAGATCGTAATAAGAAATAATAAAGCTTTTTTTTACATATTCAGCTCAGCTACACCTTTAAAAAGTTTATTTACGTACTTTAAAAAAAAATGATAAGCTTTAAAAGGTCTATCGCTTTAGAGCTTTGTCCTTTAAATTCCTTATAAATGAACATTAACTTATAAAGATACAAGGTGTAAAGAAGTCAAACCAGTTCGCCTCATACGTTGCCCTCTAATTGACAAATTGGAATCTTATTAAAATAAAATTCAAGTTCCTAACTGAACGACACGACACAGGCAACGGCAGACGAATTTGATGTCGACAGAATCGCCTTCCGAACGGGGGCCGAAAACAACCGAGCCCACACGACAGGATCTCAGCGGCAAGAATAAAAAGTCGGCAGCATTCGAAGCGCGTGCCTCAATGTGTGTGGTCCACTACGGAGGTCCTCTTCGACTTTTGATTTATTGAAATCTGATTTTCGCACCCTTTTTCTTAATTTGATTGCTTGAACTATATAAATTAATTTCATACGAATATTTAACAGTGCTTCGGGTAAAGAATCTTTTTTAATTTTTGGCGCCTTTTTATTTTTTATTCTGTATATGTTGTTTTTTTAAATATTAATTTATTATCTATACGCTAACAATAAACTTTTATATAATCTGTCTCTCATCTACTCAATATTACTCTCTATTTGTTTACACTTTACATAATAAAGTTTCTCAAGATGTCTAAAACTTTCACTTTCTTAGTTTTAAATCTAAAAAAGTATAACATTACGTAAATTATAGCATTAATGATTTATAGTGATTAAAATGTCTGAAACTTAGTTTGTTGACTCATTTACATGGTCGATATAATATATATACATGAAATTGTCAAATTTTATTTAAAAAGAGCAATTGTTGTGCTTGTGGCCGGTTCTTCTCAGCAGATCAGTATTCCGAGCGAATCGTAGCTTACTACTAATAATGTTGAAATAATGAGTATTCTAAAGTACGTGAAGTTGCCTGCTAACATATATTTTGAATTTGTAAAGAGAGATGTTGCTTAATTTGCTTGCTTACCAAGAGAATATAGTGGTTAACATCAAGAATGCAATTAGTACTTATGCACTGGATTGTTACACGTGTTTCATATAGCTTACCAGAGAGTGAAATCAGTAATAGTATCTCAAACTTTTCAGAGTCCAGAGCCGTGCTGGTTTTAAAAATAAATTTTACCAATGTTATAAGGATATATAAAATAGACCTTTATCAAATGTTATTCGACTTAGTACCTTATCTATCAGTGGTAGCAGGGCGTCTACATATTTACTGTCACATGCCAGTAAAAAATTACAAAATCATATTCACTTACGGCAATTTGTAAGTTGTGTTACAACTACAACTTAGCCATATTACCACTTATACAAGTTTAAGCATCATTTTGCCTGATATATAATTCAACATCGTCATTTCAGCCGAAGAGCGTCCACTGCTTGACTTAGACCTCCCCGTAGATTTCTAACTTGTTATATAATTATAAACTACAAATCTATACAATATTTTTTATAATTTAGAAAATTATTGTCGTTGTACCAAAAATAACATCAGGAATAATAAAAAAATTGTCAATTAGGAATCCAATGAGCTTTGATTAGGTTCAAAGCTATTTTCCAACTTTTCAACATTCATTTTATCAAAATCCGCAACTGTTTTGCTAAAATCCGCAAACGCGTCAGAATTTAATTCAGGATACCTTGGAATCAGCTCGAAACTATTTAAATCGTAAGAATCATCAGTACTTGTCTTCCATTTGCTGGCAATCATGCGCAACGGTTCTAAACATTGAAGGCTTTGTTTTACTCGAAGTAATTCAATGTTACAGTGATTTTCAACTTCAAGAAGTTTTAAATTAAAAGCCTTAGCGAGCATTTGCTTTCGTATTGCGTACTTTTTCTCCATCTGTGCCATATTTAAAGTGTTTTGGTAACGTTGAAGTTGCTTTTCATATTCAATTAAATTTTCATCACAATTAAACCTACCTTCCATACATGCTGAATACGTATTGTTATCTAGTAACAATTCGCTCATATATTTATCCGAATTTAATTTTTCATTACCTTCTACGGTACTAGACATTATTTTTGATGTTTCCTGTTTCGGCGCTTTGCCTTTCTGTTCTAGTTTGGATTTTTCTTCGCACAGCTCATGTTTTAAAGATTCAATTAAATTTCGGCATTGGGCTATTCTCTCTTTTAATTTTTCTTCATTGTCATCAATCCCCTGTGGGGTAATATCATTAATTTGAAATTTCTGATCATCTGTGTCTTCTGCGGTTTTTCTATTTATATTCATGCTACTCTCAAGTAAAAAAGATTTTTCTTCTTCTACCTCCTGCAACCTAGGTGATGTCGAAAGTAGATCATTATTATCACCGCATGCAAGTTTAGCGCTATCCATTAAATAAAAAATGTTTTAAGTAGTACGTCTATTTAAAAATTAATCATTTAAAATGATTTGTGCCAATACGATGACTTCCATAAACAATTGAAATGATTTTTGTGCACCACGTTCTAATTTTAGAAAAATGTTATCAGCATGTCAAAGCATAAATACAAAAGTAAACGTCTCGAACTCAATGATTTTTCATATTTTTTTTAGAAAGGGACAATAATTAATAAAATAATATACTATTAATTGCAGCGATATATAACATTACATTCTTAACTACGCTGAATAAAAGGTTTTGTCCTGCTTGAGTGTAATTTAAAAAAAAACTGGTTAACGATTAAATTGCTCCGAATTTAAAAAAAAATACATCTTCAAGCTAATAATCGCGAACTAGTCAATGTTTTATAAACTACGTGTTGCGTAGACATTTTTTAAAGTGTATTTTTTTTACCTCTAAATTATAATTTTAATATTATATATTATGACATTAAAATTTTATATATATGTCATAATTATAAACCCACGTCAGTTAACAAAGATGATTGAAAAACCCAAAAACAATTGTAAACTTACCCATAATTTCAATTTTAATTATATGTTATAAACTATTTTATTATTACCAAAATTTATTAACAAAATATTGCATTAGTACAATATTTCTTTAAGTATTTATGCTTCGAGAGAATCAATAGTTTCATTAAATATTAATTTTATCAATTAATACGCTATGCTTAATATTATCACAGGCTAAAGATACTTACTGGTTTAATTTCACGGTTGGTACTGCTTAAATTATCTTTATATCTATTTGGCGGGAATATGACATTGACATTTATTCAAATGTCATTTTGGCATAAAGTTGGTTAAATGGTTGGTTCAAATATTTGCAAATCAGATTAACGAAAGATTTAGCTTTTAATTACACTATGGGCTTAATAGAATTGTGCGAACAATATTTTAATACCACTAACCTTTATGATGTTCTACAAATCACTGATAAAGCCACAGAAAAAGATGGTGCCTTAACTTAATTTATATCTTCAATTATAGTCTTTCATTTTTATAAGAATTTACCTGATCATCTTTGTTTTCAGTGAAAAAAGCTTACCATAAATTATCGCTGAAGGTACATCCTGACCGAGTCAATGATGATAAGAAAATAGAAGCTACAAAAAAATTTCAAGTATTGGGGGCAGTTCACGCTATTCTCAGTGATAAAGACAAAAGAGCTGTTTATGATGAAACAAAATGTGTTGATGAAGAAGTTTCTCTTACTGATCGTGATTGGTCAACTTATTGGAGACTACTTTTTAAGAAAATTACTGATGAAGACATTATTGCCTATGAGAAAGAATATGTTGGTAAATACAAAACCTTCCTTCGTCCTGTTATAACTTAAAAGTAAAGATAAATTGTCTTTAACATTTTACTGTGCAAGCAAATCTTACTAGACCCACAGGAATTATGTCAATGTTCCTACTTATAAGTCTAATTTTTAATAATAATTTAATGATATCTCCATATGAATTCTAAGCAAGTGATAACATGTATACAATAAATGTTCTGCCAATATATATACACATATGTAAATAACACAAAGTTTTATACAGTTGTGCCATCTAAGCCTATTAATTGTTTTATACTTTTAAATAATATTATTGAATGAATTATTTATTTTTTGTAATAATTTGCAGTCACATGACATCTTCTAGACTTTTTACATCTTATTTTTACTTTTACTGCAAAGTGCATTCTTTTATAAGGTATATGATAATTTGACTGTGTATTTTATATGTAATATAAGATTTTCTTACTATGTGTATTCCAAATCTGTCAATTTCTGTGTGATAAAACAATAACAATGTCAATTATGTAAATTAGGCTTACAGTCATAATTGCAATCACCACTCTTCGATGAGGCCCAGCAAAGAATTTAACATACCTTAGAGTACCATACGTTTGATTTAGCAAGACAAGTATCTTTTGTTTGAAATGTAAAAATTTTATAAATACCATAGGTTTTAATTACTCTATAATTTTTATTTATGTAGAGTAGTTAAAACTAATTGTGTTTTTAAAAGATCAATAGTTACTACCTGCCAAAATAAATGCTAACTATGGTATATATTATACTGACTTCCTTTTTTGGCATGTTCTGCCTTATGAAGGGCTGGTGACCTGAAAACAGTGTGTAACTGCTGGAGTTGCAGTACCGCAACACATTTGCTAATAGAAGGCCCACAAGAACTTGATTACCCGCACCAACAAATACTCTAGACATTGATAATAACCTTTAAATTCAAAAGCATCTATAGTCCATAATGATCTTGCTTAATGTGGGCAGCTACCACAGAAGGTGGCATTTAATAATCGAGGATCTCTACTTGGTACAAATTTAACCTATTAACACTAAATATTTTTTAGGATCAGAAGAAGAAAGAAAAGATCTAAAACATGCATATCTCACTGGAAAGGGTGATATGGATTATATTGTGGATCAAATACAATTTGCACGAACAGAACATGAACCCAGACTGAGAGGCATTTTGATGGTAGGTACATTTAAAAAAAACTACCCTAAGTCCACTTTTTTAATTTAGCATTGATTTTAAAACTCATTTATTTCAAAATCATAATATTACGTAAATTTTATCTGCTTTTATATGCAGGGTGACTTGTTATAGGCGTAAAGCTAAGCATTAAACATGTGAATGCAATAAAATATCGATCAATATGTATTAAAATTATTGTTTACTACCTAACCCTGTAGTCTTTGCACTGCTAGAAGTTATTAGCCTGCCACATTCTAATAGAAAAAATACAATAATGTAACTTATTCTAGTGATCTTTATACATGGTGGTTGGAAATAACTAAAAGAACATTAAAGCCTTTTGATGACCAATGAGTTGTACATTCACCACTTTTAAGGTTATACAGTTACTAACTAATCCTCAAGTTTAATGATACATAGTATTTGTGTTTTATTTGAGGCATCATAAATCTTCAGAAAGATGTTTGACCTTTCTTTGACTTATAAATTTAGATAGGGTAGATAAAATAATCAGTTTGCATCATGTAATGTGTACAGTATTATAACAAAGCCCTGAGTTCTTTGCAACCATGTAAAACTAGAAGACATTCCTTAACCTCACAGCTATATTTTTGTATATCTGTTAAGAGTTACAGCCTATATGCAATATTTTGAATAAAATCACTTTACTATGGCACCATATGTATTTTGGGGATGTAATATTATTTCTATAAATAAAAAGGACTACCTTTAAGAGTACATTGAAACTAATCAGAGAGCACATTACACAAATATAATAAAGCAAGAAAAGAACAAATTATTCATGTCTTGCTTTATAAGTTAAAGATCCATTTAATGTTGTGTTCTGTTTTATTTGGTTAATAACATTTAGATATAAGCTAGCATAATTATGGCTGGGGCTGTGTACACCTACAATAAGCAAACATATTTAATTTTGTACTTAATTAAATTACATGTAAACTTATAGGTTATTACTGTTGGCAAGCCTATTTGAAATAAATAAATTATAAACCTTTCAGGAAATGATTGATAAAGGTGAAATCCCTACATACAAAATATTCACCCATGAGCCTGCGAAAAAGCGTCAGAAGCGAATTGCTAAAGAAAATCGAGAAGCACAAGAAGCAGAAGAATTAAAATCAGAGCTAGGATTAGGTTCAGGTATAATATTGAATTAGTTTGATCGTTAACACATTGAGCACCACACTCATTATTGACTCATTTATGGATGGCTATATTTCTAACCTCAGTAAAAGATAGTAAATGTTAAAAATCTAATCCTTATAGGCATTCATTGCTGAGTTGCTATTTTCACCATTTGGCCTAGATAAGATTTTATCAAAATTGATTCATTTACTTCTACAAGAAACAATTTCATTGCATTTCATGGCCACATGGGGACAAAAATCATCATAGTACTAAGGGCAGGTTGATACAACCAAATGAAAACTAGTGTAAATCACTGATGACTGACATGGGGTTCAAGGTGTTATTTCCATCTAAATTAAATATAACAAATTGTTTTATTTTTATTTTTAGGAAATAGTTTAGAACTTATGATTAAACAAAGACAGGAATCAAGAGCGAATCAAATGAGCTCTCTTATTGATGGTTTGGCAGCTAAATATGGGGGCAGCAAACCAAAAATGGCTAAACGCAAGGGATCAGAAACAAACAATGCAAAAATAAAAAGGAAGAGGAGAAATTGAAACACTTTATTTATAAAACACTTTCAGTAGCAGAACAATTGTTAGATCGAGATATATTTTTAAACAACAGTAAAAAATTTGAAATGCTGTTTTGCATGGATTGCACAATGCAAAGTAATAAATGTTACACAGCAACTTAGTCTCCCTCCTCCATTGCCACTTGCAATGTAGTATCAGAATAAAATGGACCTTCTTCCACATATGTCTGCAACCTCATGAAAACATTGGCTTCAAATGCGGCTGATTGAGACAACCTTTTTATAATGTCATATTTTGCTTCTTTAACTTCTTTCGTGTTATTTACAGAACGATCTAGAAGATATTCAACAAAACCTAAAATTTATTATAAAAGTATTATTAATTTTGCTAATGTGTCTAGACATTTACAATAAATAAATTTGTGATAACTATTGTAATTTATTTCTCTCAATATAAAACATAAAAATATATATGATTTACAAAAGATTATATAGTAAAAACTGAATACAAAATACTCCTGGTAGACTGGTAGGTAATTTTTCAACTATGAACAAAATAAATCAAAGCAGTTTGATGATATGATGTTTGAAGCTACTCTAAAGAACGTAGTAGCTTCACCTTGACAAAGAAGAGGATTAAAAATAATTACAAAAAAATTTCAGGCCTTTGCTTTTGAGTTTATATCAGTTATGATTATGATAAAAATAAAATTTCTAACTGTACCTGCCACTCTTGCAACATCTTGCTCACCCCATAAATGTTGACACACTGCATCTAGAGTATCAAAAGCTGCTAGCTTAATATCAGGAAAAGGATTTTTACAAATTTCAAGTAAAGTTTCCATTGAACCAGACTGCTTATTTAAACTCCTGAACCATTCTCTTGTCATTAATGTAACTCTGTGATCAACAGGACCACTTCTTTCTTTATCCTTTTCCACACTTATTAAATTAGCAAAGCAATGTAATGCTCTAATTTTTATTTCTGTCGGGCTATTGTTTATTAATTGTCCAACTTTTTCTACAGCTTGAATGAATTGTCCTCCTGTAACAATGATGATGTAAAAAGAAAAGACCAATTAATAAATTTTCAAAAATAATATCAATTTTGTCTACCTAACACGTGTAAATAGCGAAATTACAACTCTGCTGTAACAATAAATGTAACAAAATATCCTAAACATTTGCATAATCTCTGGCCTAACTAGTTTCAAACCCAGACGAAAAAGGTGGTTTGGAGATAAACAGCATGGTTGTAAAACTTATCGCAAAATATCAGTCAATGGGTAAGTATTAGGAACCTATGCACACTGTATGTAGCAATTCCATAGCCAAGAGGGCCTAAATGACCTATGTAAAAATTTCTTTACATAATTAATAAATATAATAATGATCTATGCAAAATTCATTATTATATTTTTTTTTAATTTCAGCCATAGGATATTCACTACAGTACATTACAAATTCTAAATTATACAACAATGCCTTAAGTAAAAAGCCAAAGAGTATATCAATGGAACTATGCTATTACTACATTTTGGTATCTTTAGCTAAGCAGTGCACCAATTTTTATAGGCTGTGGGGGAACTTGTACTTTCTGATTTCTTAATTAATTTTAACTACAAATGTCACAAATACTAATTTTTATTTAGAGGAATTTTAAATAAGGGAAATTCCTAATTCTTAAGTTCAAAAACCAATAATAAATATGACCATGTTTCAGGTTTCAATTTGTCTCAGTTCATCTTAAATTTCAATAAATTTACATATGCAAAAGTTGAAAAAAGTGATATATTATTTGTGATCTATTAAATTGAAACTTTCTACTACACTAAGTCAATGGAATGGCATTACAGTCCTTGAAATCTGTAGTTCTGATTCAGAAATCTATACAATAGCAACCAGAAATAATAATTCTAACTCAAGCCAGTGATTGTTTAATAGTTAATGACATGATTGTAGATTCATGGTTTTGGTCTCAAAGAGTTACATTATATTAATCATATAAGATTATTAAAGAGAAATTAAAAACAAACTGGCATATTCTAGAAAGAAGTATGTGATACCCATATTGGGCTACAGTGGCGCACTTAACAGTTGAAAACATTACAGAGTTTAAAATATAAAAAATGTGTTCCGTAAATTGACTTACCAACTGCAGCAAGACATAATTTTCCTTCAATTGTAATACCAATAAAACCTAAAGTGTCCAAAGCAACTGGTAATATAGTTTGGTCATTTGACTCAATTGCATCAAACAAAGAATTTAACAAAACTGGAAACTTTTCAAATATTTCCTTTGGGTAGTGATGTGCAATGCTTCCAAAAAATTTTATATAACCTGAAACATTTTATAACTTTCTTATTAAATATATAGAGCATTTATTTTCATATCATCATAAAAGTACCTGGTATTAAAAGACTTCCTAAAGGGTTCTTCTGTACATCTCCAATTAATGCTGCAATTTTTTCTAAACCTCCTTCCTTTACTAAATAATTAATACCATGTGATTTGACTGCCAATCTAGACAGCAATTCTAAAATATTTAACTGATACAAAATATCACTTGAATTAAGTTCTGATATCATGTGATCTATGTAGCCATAATCTACACAGAGTTTAAATAACTCTTGTGACTTTGATGAAATATTAATTACAACCTGGAACAAAATATACTTCTAAATATAAACAATAATAATTTGTATATTCCTATTAACTTTTTCAATAAACAACAAAATATGTTCACTGGAGGAAGAGCATAAAATAGCACTCTTCTAAAGGCCCTTTCATAAGAAAATGAGAGAAAAACGTTAAAATACATATTATTTTTAGGCACAAACAATTGTAAACAAATTAAAAATACAAATAAGCTATTAAAATTTGTATAATAAAGATTTGTAAAAAGCCACATTATATTTTCAGTTATGATGAATGATATCTCAATATCTCTTTTTTGTTGTCCAAAAAATAGACAAAGACAGGTTTAACAGGTGAGAGTTAAATAGAAATTGGTTCAAAATGAAGCTAAATCATAAGGTGAACAGGAACAATAAACAAAATATAATCTACATGAACAACATATATGGCACATAGACTGTAATTTTGCCGCATGTAAACACGCCCTTACTAAATAATCACTAGCCAATGTTATATATAGTTGTATATCTCGAATCAATCTGTGTAGTGAACACAAAATAAATTTTTTTTTCTGATATCAATGGAAATATTACATTATAACACAATACAACTATCTAAAGTATATTTGTAGTAATAACAGTTTTATTCTTCTTTTCAGATCATACACACCCACTGCAAGGCCTCCCTAAAGATGGTAACATGGTCTACCTGGTGAGGTACTACCCATGCTGTGTCAGTGTTAACCACTAAATAGTAAGGAGTCCACATATTGCAATTCAGTAGAAGTTTTTGATATGAAAATGTGGACCCATTAGACCAGTCTGTTAAGCACCAACGCCATCATTTACCATGCTTGGAGTGGTAACAAAATATACATGAAAATATTTTGCTGCAGCATTTTAGAGGTTGCATATGGTCATCATATGCATCGCTTCTGGTCATAACATGGTAACAAACTGCTTTTTATCTGTTTTAGAGAGTATAAAAGAATACATCATGCTTTTTTACATGCCTGACAGATTTCTATTACAGACTTGGTACAGTGGGTTGCAATTGAATCTTTAACAGTTCAAGATTACCATCACTGTTGCTATTTATTTTAATGTCAACTCATGTGTATTTGGATCTGATTTCAGTCTAGTCATTGCAAGTATTTTAAAGTTTTATTCAAAACATATAAAGAGATATGATACCTCATAAGCATTACATTTACTGCTACTATTATGTTCTAAAGCAATCTTCATTTCTTCCAAAATTTTGTTGTATGCTTCTAAAGGCAAATTGGATGTTATAATAACTGCCTTATTAGCAACACCCACATCTTTATCACAAACCATTTGTGCAACAGCCACAAAAACATCTATATACTGAGGGACTGGTAGCAGTGATTGATCAGTTTTTACTGCCTTGAATACCTAGAAAATAAAAGTGCTGTTATAAAATATTGTAGAAACAAAGCATCTATGGTATGTAATTTTTTTATGAATCTCACATTGGGAAGGAATGCATCCAAAACTCACAGTATAATGCATCCAGTTCAAGCAAGTCTAAATTCAAATTATTCATATGTATCTAAAGACATTTGTTCAGTTCTTAGAACTTTTTGTATTCCTTTTAATTAGATTAGAATACTTTGTCTTCTAAAAAAGTCTCACTGTAGCCATTCTACTGTTTAATCACATTTAAAATAAATCTTTTTTATATATTTAACTTTTTTACAAGGTTGCCTTGTTGTCATTTATAGATTCTATGTCCATAAGGTGGCAGAATGCAGAGTGTACACAGCCTAAACAAATGTGATTTAGCTTGAGAACTCTTTAAGGAACATCAATTAGGGCTATTACTTCAAGTAATATTCCCAGATTAGAAGGTCATCAAGCTCATGGATTGCCTAGGCAAGTAATCCATGCAGTGACCAAGTGCAGCTCTCAGCTTGAACTGTCACAGAATATACATTTAGCATTCTTTCTTATAGGTGCTAAAAAGGGCTTAACCTCAACTTGATAGCTTCCAATTACCTGATTAACATTAGTACAACTTTGGAATGTGGTAGCAGAGGGAGTAGTGGCAGTACATAAACTTACAAATATTATCCATTATATTTTGTTACCTCATTAATTGCAAGGCTCCGAACACAATCATTTTCATGACGAAGTAGGTACATAATATGACTAGTAAAATGCTTTATCACATCTCCTGCACCAAACTTCTCAAAACATATCTTTAGAACTTCACAAGTCAGATCAACATTTGACCTGTATAATGAGAAAATCAAATTTAAAAAAATAAATCAAGAGTTTTTAATTGGAAACCAACCAATTTGTGACACAATGGACACTATACAACTAAGAATTAAGATATAATATATCTATATATAAATGAGTTATTTCTATATGATGTGGTTGTGCTATAATAAATTAATTAGTTAAAAATATTTTGCTACAGAGTGAATTCATGTAAAGACTTTACCTAACAATCTATTTGTTATGGTGTTTTCATACCCGATCATATATAATTATCTAAATGATCACTATAGGTCTTTTTTATTCAAATTATTTTAACTTATAATTTTTAAAAAACACATACTTATCTTGAGCATCGAGACACCGTACAATATTTGTTATTCCCACACAAGTTAGTGTAGTTTTTGCATCGGAAGCTGGTTTAAAATTAAATAAATTTTTTATATCATTTAAAACCGGTTTAATGTTATCTTCGGTTTGAAGCTTTTTGACAAAATCGCGAAATTCCTCGAGATTCTGATTCGACATTTTTATGAAAACAGCTATTACATGCTAGAAAACAAAAGTTATTCATTCAAAAACATAAAAACAATAATCACAGATAACATAATCGGTATGACATTCGATTTCGTTCTTTTTTTACTTATTCTTATGGTAATTTAATTCATTATTAACCATAATAATCTAATTAATAAATGTATCATATGCGAAGAGTAATTTAAAAATTAAACATTTTAACGTAAACAAGTTGAATAAGAACGAAAAAATATTTTACATTTGCGATTATTTCATTAAACAAAATCTTTACATTGTTTACATTTAAGTTAGTTTGATGCTTTTCTGAGTAATATAAGTTTTAAATGAAATTATAGCTTTAGTATTACACACTCTTTAAAAACCAGGAATGTTGTGTTTAATAGAAATGCAACTTAATCGATCAAATCCAAAGGTGAAATTATGACCAAGCAGAATAAGAGACAAAAGTAACATGATTATATTGCCTTTATTTTAATGTACAGCTATTTTGGTAAGTTAAATTCGCTAATGCTTATGCTCTATATTATAAATCTTTATTACGATACATTTTAAGAATCAATAGATATTTACACGCCATGCCTGAAAATATTAATATAAATCTTTATAAAATTAAGCATTACACGTGAACCAACAGTTCGAATGTGCTTGATAAAATGCTAATTTCCGTTTTAAAAAAATCATATTCATAAAGTTTCCATACTGTTACTCCTTACCCTTAAAGACTTCTATAATGTTATGTAAAAAGGAGTTAGGTGAACGTTTATTGTGTAAATTAATAAATCATCAATAGTTAAACACTATTTAATTTCGCAAAATATTAACTGTATGATTTTTTTGCTCGCCAATCCAAAAATTCATCAAGATCAACGTCATTATCTGAATCATTATCTTCGTTATCACTCATTAATTCAACATCCTGTTTCTTCTTCTTAGTTTCTTCTTTTTTCAATTCCAAGTCCAAAACTCTGTAAATTAAGGATATAAGATAAACTTACAAATAAAACATTAAAATAAGTGTTTATACTTTTAAACTAGTAACAAAAATGAAAAAAACGAAAATGAACCATTTATACCTTGACCAGTTTCGAATTTGTTCATCAATTTCATCGATTTGTCTCTCTGCCGTAGCTTCCTCTTGTTCACCAGCAATTATTTCTGCAGATGTACTAGTCTCTTCCTTAATTTCTTTTTGAAATCTTTCCCATTCTTCTTCTACGGGATCTTTATATTCAATATTTCTTACCTAGTAAAAAACAAAAGAATTTTGTTGATTTATTTTAAAATATCTTTTATATTTTTTTTCATGTTGTAAATTATACAATGTCTTCAACACTGACAGTTACAATAGATAATTGTATCATAGATAATATAAAATTCAGTAACAACGCTATAATCAATAACATCAAGTTATCTGTCAGCGAGTATATAGTGAAATGTCTCTTTCAAAAAGGGCATAATTTCACTGAAAAGCAATTTCAACATGAACTTAACTAAGAATACTTACTACTTTTAACTAAAGGGGCAGATGTTTTTAATATATTTATTGAGTAGTAAACAAAGTTTTCTAGATTCCTTTAGATTGAACTGCAAACGATTAATTACAATGGATAAACCCAGTATGATAAAATTAGTGAAATCTTGTATTCCACCTTTGGATGGAAAAAGTCATAAAGGTCAAGCAGGGAGGATAGGTGTAATTGGAGGTTCTTTGGAATATACAGGTGCTCCATATTTTGCTGGTATCAGTGCTTTAAAGGTAAGCCAAATCTGTAAAATGTCTATACAAACAGACTTTATTTTAGATATTTTATTAGACCATATAAGCTCTATTTAAATATATAGTTTAACTATTGTTATTATATAGGTGGAACATTTTGCACATATTATAATAAAATCAAACTTAAATGTTTTGTATATAAAAATATTAACACTGATCATAATTCTAATATTAGATGCTAATACCAGTTTTATTGTCTGTTTTTTAGGATGCAGTTAATAATAAAGTTTTATATCAACTTGCATTTTTACTGAATTTATACAGCGAATAAAGTTCAATTTGAAATAATTTCAAACTACCTGTAATATTCTGAATTCCAAATAAAATGTCTTATATGATATACATATTTCAGATTATAACAATTTCATGTAATATATGCTGCATTTATCTCTTTCTTCCAGGTGGGCGCTGACCTTGTGCATATATTCTGTACATCCCCAGCAGCCACTGTTATTAAATCATACAGTCCTGAGTTAATTGTTCACCCTTTGTTAGATCAGCCAAATGCGGTGAATGATATATCACCTTGGTTGGACCGGCTGCATGTTGTAGTCATTGGACCAGGATTAGGCAGAGATCCAAAAATATTTGAAGTTGTTATGGAATTGATAAAAACTATAAACAGGAAAAATATTCCACTTGTGATTGATGCTGATGGTTTGTATTTGATAACACAAAATTTGAGTTTAATCAAAAATTTTAAGTCATCAGTGATTTTGACACCAAATAAAATTGAATTTGAAAGGTTAAGTGAGAAAGTAAATGGCCAGTCAGGGCTAAACGGGTTAGGTGAAAACATTGTTGTGTTTAAAAAAGGTAGTACCGATGAAGTGTTTTGTGCCCTTAGTTATGCTCAATGGAAATCTAATTCCGGCGGATCTGGACGTAGGTGTGGAGGACAGGGAGATATACTCTCAGGATCTATAGCAACCTTTTTACATTGGATGCTTAGCAATGTTGATAAACTAAATATTTCATCAAGAGCTGATCAAACAATAATAACATCATCTTTGTCATGTTTTGCGGCTTCTATTTTAGTACGGATGTGTAATGAAAAAGCTTTTAGAATGTATGGAAGGAGCATGCTAGCTGGAGATATGATAGAATACATACATGAAGCATTTCAAGAACTCTATGGTGAATAAAATTTTTAGCAATAATGCAGAAAATCATATAATAATCAAATTTTTAATAATAAAAAATTCTTCCTTATAAAATAATAGAAATGTGCTTTTATCATATAATCAAAATGTATACTAACATTTAGGTAAGGTTTAAAGGGTGATAATAAATTCTATATATAATAATTTCTTTCATTTATTCATCACTGCTAATTTTCACATAGACTTCATAAACATTTTTTTATTTTTTTTTTATATTCAAATAAATATATTGAAAACTGGCACATATAGTGTGTGACAAAATGGTTATGCAGGATGCAATCTAATTCCAGAAATGGTCATGATCGCCAGCATAAAGGGTTACAATGTAAGGAAAAATACTAAATTTATATTTTTATATTTTATGTCCTTACTCTCCAAATCCTCTGAACATGTAAGTTTTTTTGGAGGTTGTTCCAAGGAGACATAAATACTTATAAAAATATTGAAAAAGTCTATTTCATGGAATGTCTTATAATACATAGATGTATACTTCTATTCAGAATAAAAACCTAAAAAATTAATTGACAACTTCATAATCAACAGTTATTTCCAATTGTGTAAATGTGGAAAATAAAAAATAAGTGATTAGAAATGAAAATTAAACCAGAACTTACCACAAAATACCGTAATGTAAACCATATTTTTAAAATACCATAACAATACAAAATATTTAATGGATTCAGGCGTTACATTGCGGAAGTCCATCCTAAATAAGAAAGGACCAATATCTAGCCACCTCCGCACATACAGTGGTTGTCGTGCATGAAAGTGCACCGCCCGCCAGCCCGCTCGTAAATGCGCATGCGACAGACAATGCCAACTACACAACCGCCACCGTAAATTCACTCAACACGTGTTTCACCCCTCCATGGGGCATCTTCAGGAGTTGTTACACAGATTAGTGCTAAACACCGAGTCAAACATACAAAATAGACATAAAAATAGCTTATCTTTCAGAATATTTCCAGATATTTTAAATTTGCTCACCTTTGCATCTAAAATTGGGTCATCAAAGAATCCTTCTGGTATAGGCTGATCATTGATTGAATGTTCCTTTGAATCTCCCTCCTTCAAATTATTTGTAGATGTGGTTTCTTTGCTAAGACCTTAACAAAAGATTAACATCTTAGATAAACAATTTTGATCATGTTTAATATTTGTGTAATAATCAGAGGTGGGATATTCAAATGCACAATTACTTAAAATACTGGCTTATTACTGAAAGCACTTAGCACATGGGCAAATGCTTTCGACAACTACACTTGCTTGGGTACAGGTGGACTCCAAAAATAGTACCTTTTATTCATTTATCAGTAAGTTGTTGTAGTTGTCTCCATAATTTAGGAACCAAAAAACTATTTTCGCTAAATTTACATGAATTTGTATCATGGGCATGTGCATATTTAACATTAATATCAAAATTGTTGCCCTAAGTGCACAATTATAAGAAAGTTTAGCAAACTAGTAAACACTAAAAAAAACTGTACTGTAAGTTAATGCTTAAAAGTATACCTTCTTTATCAGTTGATGATGATTTTAAAGAAATCCTCTTAATTTCCTCATTGTGAAATGACACAATTGTTGGGGCATTATTTTTTGTAGTAGATGCTTTAACAATTATATCATTATCAGCATTTTTAAGAATACTTTTTAATTTCTTTTCTTGTGGTGCACCTTCAAATGATGTGTTAGGTCTCTTCTTTATTTTACCATCGGTGAAATTGTTGGTCATTTCTTTTAATTTTTTTGCTTCTTGTACATTTTCTTTATGTTGTTTACTATTTAAATGAACTTGCCATACATTTTCAGACCGTACTATTGATGTACATAAAATACACATAAGCTGTCCAGCATTATTATACTTTGCAAGTGGATTGTTTATTTTTGTGGGTTTTTTATCTTTGTTTTTACGATCTGCCATTAATTTTCGCATTTCTTCTAAAGCCTTTTTCTTTTCTAGTTGCAAGCGTAACGACATTTTAAATATATTTATTTTATATTTATAATATAAATATCTAAAAATGTATATCTCAATCTGTATACTTTACTTCATTAAATGACATTGACTGAACATTGCACTGACGGTTAATATCGGTGTTGGATACGTAAAAATAACAATAATATGTTTTTTATTGAACTATCAATTTAAATCAATACATTATATTTATTTATAATATAATGCAAAACTAAAAAAATAATGGTAGATATAAATAAGGAAATCGCCTGGTGACTAGAAGTAATTATCTCCAAGTCGCAAGATTTAACAAATTTTTATTTAAAGCAAATGCTAAAGAAGCTTGAGCAAAAATTATATAATTTAAAATGTAAAACAAATTTATTCTCGACCCCCTTTCACTTCAAAACCATGTTTTTTCATATCGATTGAAAGCTTAATAAGGCTTAGGTTTTTACGAAACTATTCCCGAAAATAAATAGCAGCTGAAAAGAAAAATCATGAGAGTTTAAGTAGAAGCCACTACTACATAAGCAAACATTGTCCGCATTAGGGTAAGTATGGTAAGACTTATCGCTACAGAGAAATGTTTTCTTTCATGAATACTTTGCTATACTACAATTGTATAATAATCAGCGCTTAAATTAAAAATCTGAATTAAAATTTCTTTTTTAAAGATACTTAATGAATATATTGAGTAAATAATATATTGCATAAAGAGATTCCAATATTTCAATAATTATCAGTTTTTTAAGATTTTCGTTATTTATGAGTTTCAAAAAAATATTTTCATTATGGACGTTTGTTAAGAACATTTAACGGCCATGCTCTTTTATAAATTCAAATCATGCCATAGAGCACTTCGTTCTAGTAACTTTGTCATTTTGATGGAGGTTGAATTCTGGTTTGGTACTTCAGTTGGTAACAGTTACTAAGATTTCTTGTATTTAACAGCTGAATCCCAATGATTACAAAATAATTTAGGTTATTTAGTTACTTCACAACAGTATTATATCTATAATTAGCGCAGTGACTGTGTTGTAAAAAGTTGCTAACACTCAGTTAATCTTCGGAATTTGTGCATGAAAAATCACATATTTGTGTTTAGCTTTTCAGTGTTTTTTCTAATGTTCTGATATCATACTTTTGTTGGACATCTACTATGGATATTGATGTCAGTAAAGAAAATATACAGCCCCTGAGAGGTGGTAGAAATCTTTTGCAGTTGGGAACTGCATTACAGGCTCAGTCTGATGTTGATGCTCAAAGGCAGCTTCAATTGCAAAAAGAGTTAGTACTTTTATATATCTACTTATATTAAGCACTATTATAATAGTTAAAAATTGAATTCCATGAGATTTACACAAAAATTCGACATGTATGCAGTGTATTTTCCATGTTTTTGTCATGTCCTTAGTTTTATGTAACTTTATAAAACATTTAGATTGTATGAAATATCGAAAGGTCCATGTTCTAATTTTGAAATCGCAATCGTTACTATTTTAAACAGGGAACATGAAACAGCTATTAGACAATATCAAGGGATGGATCCCTTGGAACCATGGTTCAACTATATCCAATGGGTTGAACAATCATACCCAAAACATGGTCATGAGGGCCACATAGACAAACTAATTAAAGATTGCTTACAATTGTTTGAGAAAGATGAAAGATATTATCAAGACAGAAGGCTTGTGAAGCTGTGGATAAAATATGTAAGTATAGACCAGCTGATCTGATTTATCTATTTACTTAAAGTTGAAAGACTGTGATAAGTATTTTGTAAACGGACAACTGCTGTGAATAAATAAGTTCTTAAATATAAGACAAATACACTTTATTTTGAAAGCTTCAAACTGCAGGACTTTATTTGTTAATATGTCTTAGTAAGTTATTGTAGATGCATCTAAATTTCATTAGGGTTACATAAAATTAGGTAAATATAAGCATCCAAATCTTTTTATGTACATGTACAATATTTTTTTCTAGTTGTTTAGCATTTTTATCTGTAACCTCTTTTTAATTTTGCATAAATTATCTCAAATTTTAATGTAATAGTTTCAAAGACATAGCCTATGTCCTCTACAAAACAGATTTTTGATTCAGATTAACACAGCCTGAAATTCAGTATCATTATGAAACACTCTCAGACATCAGAAGAAACTTTAATGTTTTGTTATTTTTTATATTGCATGTCAGTTTATATTTCAATGTACATTATTAGTTTGTATAATTTAAGTAAATGATTGTATTATACACCAGGAATTTTGTTTTAATGATCAGAATTTATCATATAATGCTTATAGTCACAAAGCAGTATTTTATCATGAAAATTTGTGGTGTTACTGCAACTGCTAACTAAATTTTAGATTTTCTATTTTAAAATGTAGATTCTGTATTCTATAGGTGGATTGTCTGTCAAATCCTTTGGAGATATACCAAAGGCTGTACAACACAGGTATTGGAGTAGAATGCTCTGAGTTTTACCGTGCCTGGGCTTGCTATTGTGAAGAGTCGGGTGATTATAAGAAAGCCAATCAAGTGTACATGTTAGGACTTCAAGCTAAGGCTCAACCTCTGGATGAGCTTGAGCAAGCACATATGTATGTATTCATGTTCTTTACATTTAATTATTTTTGAATGTCTATAAAAAATTCTGAAGTTATACACATGCATTTAACCTTTGTATATTTCAATAACTTTCTATTTTTTCAAGTAAAAATTAAAATATACATCAGTGTTTTAGTCTTTAGTTTTTTATCTTTATTGCATCTATAGATTGTTGGTTCTTCACAAAATTTAAAGAATAATATAAATGCTTTTACAATATTTATGCTTAAACAAGTATCATATACATCATGTATCATGTACCTGCAGTATGAAATTTATGCAACAAGATTCATTTATATTTGGATATTATTCAGGAGTGAAAATTGTTACAGAATGTGGCATCATAAACAAAACACTTCATTGAAAATTGTTTCTAGTATAATTAATATTGGACTTTACAACAGATTTCACAACACCATTTGACCTCATAATTTATCAAATGCTTGCTAAGCTTAAATGTTGACATCTATTTTTTCTAACCTCAAATTGCTTAAAAGAGTAAAAATTCTTTTAACCATTTACCTACATTTGTTAATGTTATATTTCTTGAGGATTTAAATATTTCTTAAACCCATTATTGACAAAAAAAAATGTAATAAGTAATGATTGTATTTTAGGAACTTCCAGTTATTCTTTGCCCAAAGAATGTTACATGATGATTCTCCAACTAAAAGAAAAGCAGCTTCAGCTCTAGCTGAAACCAGGATGGCTTTAACTTCACTGAAGACTTTTAAGAGAAGGAATATTGCCAATGTACCAGTACAAAGAATTGGCGAAAATGTTAGAAGTGTGTTGCCAGGAATGGTGAGACAACAGTCAGGAAATCCTGACAGGAGATTGCCCAATTCAAACTTCTTGGTGAATGTGTATGAGGTATTCATGAATTTAACTTATTACTATAAATAAATTAACATCAAGCAACAATTATGTGATGGCACAGGCATTAGTTAACTCAATTAAATTAATAAAAAAAAAAACTTTTAGATTGCTTAAAAACGAATACCATTTTCTTTTTAAAAAAATAGATGGAATTAGAGATCATTAACCTATCTTGGTGACTTTTTAATCTTGCAAATATGTTATGTAACAGCTCAAGTCAGAAAGAGAGTTCTGGGAGAGCTTTCAAGCTTATAACAGGTATAGACTTAGTGCCTTCAGCACTCTGCCATCTCAATCCCAATAGAAGCCAACAGAAAAATTGACTTAAATGTTTCTAATTTACCACTAACAATAAAATAATTATTAACTATAATATAATAATAATTAATAAATATACATTAAGCAACTTTGGATTAACCAGTTTTTCATGCTAAATCAAATATGCTAATCCATGTTAAGTGATTGAAACAGATACAATTTTTTCTTATTATTTCTTGTGGTACCAATGTTTTGGTAATTATAATACTAACAAACTACTTAACTAACAAAACCACATCTTTTGGTGCATATTTTATAAAAGCTTAGGATTTTATTGTAAATTTTATAAACAGAACATGTTTTAAATACAATGGAATTTCTTATCCTTCACATGGGATAATTTTATTTTGGTAGCTACAAGAAAACTTCATACTTTTCATATCTCTTTTTGTTTATTTATCCTACTACAAAACATGATGAAATGACTTTTATTAATGTGAAAATTATGGCAATACATAGTCAATATATATAAGAAAACATGGTTGCTGTATATGCATGTACACATGGTTAGCACTCCAAATTTGTTTAAGCTTATTAAACCTTTCTGTCTAGTATGTCATAACATTAGTAACTCCTTTGTAAACCTTTACAATAAACAATCCCATAATACCTGAGATAAATCAATATTGTAGTTAGCCTTAACATGGGAGCGCAATTGTAAGGTTTTGATAATTGAAGAAACTGTAGTTTTAAGCAGAGCTTTCAATTACTCTGGGTCAGGTACCAGATCTATGTTTAATTAAAGGTCCACAGGCATTTAAATACAATTTTGGCCTTCTCACATAGAAGAGCCCAATCATGATTTATAAAGTTTTGATTATTTTGCGAAATGTGTTATTGTAATGCAATTTTAATTAATCATGTTTAGATAATGTTACTCTTTTCATAAAGGTACCCAAAAAATTTGTGCCATTACTTCCGTTATTAATATTTAGCTCCATTATAAAGATGTATCACATGAATCAATACTGTGAGTGCTGATAGGAACTTCATTGAGGCTTGGCTAACAATATACATAATTTTAAAAAAAGTTCATCAAAACAACTATGATTGATGATATGACATGATGAATGATTGTCTCTAGCCACTGTATAAAATAAAAGTTTGTGAAGATTACATAAATCTGACAGTACCTTTACTTTCTTCTCAGATCATGGTGTGTTTAAAACTCCATGCCTTTATTTTTAGTTCAGAGATATCACTATAGAGGTGTTCAATTCAATACTAGTTTACATCCAATTGTGCTTTCCAGCCACTCTTCTCTTTATAAACACAATTCATTGCATAATTGTTTTGAAATGAAAGATAAAGAAAGAAAATATATAATAGTGTATTTTTTCTCTCTAAGGATACTCCCTCTACATCACATGCTACAATTCCTGTAGCTGAAGATCCTGGTCCAGCTTCTTTAGTCCAGGCTTGCAGTAATGTCGAAAATGAGAAAGAAGTTGGAATATGGACAAATTCTAAGACCAAAATGGTACATACCAATGTTGTACCCCATCAACCACTTCCATTTACACGTAAGGATTTCGTTTTATTTATCAAAACATTAGTTAACATAGAGATAATATTGCATAGGATACTTAAACAGAATTTGCAGATTTTGTTAAATGAAGTATATTACTTTAGCACTTTTCTACTGTAACAGCAATCAACTTGTGACACCAATGGTACACAGTTGGTTTACAACCGCCTTGTTTGTAAAAGCTAATTAAAATACATAAATCTATTAATCAAGTCCGCCTTAAAATTCATAATTATTAGAGTAACTAAAAAAGTTTAGAGACAAATAATAATCTGGTACAATTATATTTTAACTCTTATTTTTTTATATTTTCATCATGATCTAGTACAGGCAGGATAAACTACACATTTTATATTATTTCTTCATTTGACCCATTCACACATTATTTCACCATAATTAAAAAGTAAGAAATTTTCTTTTATCAACAAATCATTAATAAAACGACTATCAATAATCATACTGGATTAATCGTTCAAATAGATAATTACTATGAATTTAGTTTAAATATAATGCAAATTTTATGTTTAGGTTTGTTCATGCTTATATAAGGAGAATTTTTAAACAATGAGCAACATTAAATATCTTCAACATTTCATTAAATAAAATATAAATCATTTGTGTCACTCTTGTATTAATTTTAATAGTTGTATGGTATAACATCAAAACTTATAAAACATTTGGATTCTTACAAAATACTAATAAAAATTTGTCTATGTGTATTTATATACTGTTTATAATCAATTTATAAAAAAAATTGACTTTGCATAGCTTATGAAGATGAGGATGATGCCCTGAAACTACCAGCGAATCACTTGCCTTATTGTGTGGATGACATAACCTTTAATGTGCCTCTTTGTGTACCTGACCCTGCAGACCCAACGAAATTCCCTTGTTATAATAAGTCACAGGTAATTGAATTTTATATTATTAAACACGGAACGTACGATATTCCTCGCGTGCTATTACCAGAAAATTATGTGGATCTTGGCAGTTTTTTGTTGACTTATGAAAAGTTTTTTTTTATAATAAGATAATTTACAATTTAAACATAATTTTGCAGGTATATGTTAGTGGCTTAGAAATAGAATACAGCTTAGAAGAAATAAGATCAAGGAAGTACAATCTGGAAAGAAGAACAAAGACTGCAAATGTAGAAAATATAGAGATACAACAAAATTACAATGTGAATGAGGCTATTGCACAATGTAGTGCTTTAGAAACATTAGCAAATTGTGCTTTGGACACTGAACAAGAACATTTAGGGCAACTAATACCATTATCAATTCCATCACTCCAAAATGTCACCAAAGTAACAAATATGCATTCACCGGGTGAACCCAAAGTCTTAGTCAACTTGGATTCAAAAGAATTGAGTGAGCATGCCGCCAAAAGAATTGATGAAAGTCAAAAAACATCAACTTCATCATCAGACAAAGAAAATCAAGTAGAGAAATCTAATAATTGTCCCGATAACTTACCTGCAACTGCTGACAATGGTGGTAACTTTGGCAAGGCTAACTTGATGGAGGAATTCAATAAAAGCTTGTTGGGCAACCTGATTGATGATGTTACTGTCAATACTAAGGAAGCAAGATGGGAGCTGAGAAACTTATTTACTGATAACGGTATTTTCATTTTACACCTATAAATTTAAACTGTAACAGACACAGTGGCGTACCTAGAACTTTTGCCGCCCGGGGCGATCTCCATTTTGCCGCCCTTTCTATTATATGTCAATCAAATAGTGGTTTTTGATTTAAAAAAATATTGATATATCACTTCAAAGTAATCATATAAACTTTTCAAAAGAAATGACATTTATAAACTGACATCAAAAAATTTTAGTTAGGAAAAATTGCCGAACAAAGTCGTAAAGATCCTTTTACGAATTCAACGAATTTTAATGAATACAATAAAATAAAATTATTATCTTGTTCTTGAATTAGAATCCCAAAATTTACACTAAAATGCATTTATATACACCTAGCAATAATATTCGAAATCATAAATTTAATCATAATTTATATAAATCAAATATTAAACTTATAATAATCATTTATTATTCAAGAAAGAAAATAAATTTTAAATGAAAAAGTTGCTTTTTACAACTATAAATAAATATAAAAAATGCCGCCCCTAGGTAAGTGCCGCCCGGTGCGGACCGCACCTACCGCCCCCCCCTAGGTACGCCACTGAACAGACATAAATATAAAATGAAAACCTGGTAGAACACATCAATCCTTGGGGTATATCCTTCCAGTTTAAGATGAATACTATTTTTACTGTTCAATATATAACTTGCACTCAATTTATAGCTGTCTTGCACAATTAAGATCAGAGAAAGTTATTTTTTTTACAAAATCATATTTTTTTAGAGCCTACAATGGTACAGCCCGTACAACAGTTTGAGGTGCCAAAGTTCGACATCCATGAAGACAGATCCATGACTATGGCATTAAATACAAAAAAAAACTTAGAGATTCCTGATATGAGAGGTGTGCCAGAGGACAAAGAAAATGCTAATAACTTTACCCCGCCAACTGCTATTCATGTTCCACAACAGGTTGGTTTAATTAAACTAGATGAGTTTTGAAAAAAAAACGTATTTTTATCAAATTTCTCACAAATATTTCATACCTAAGTCCTTGCTTTTTATTCCCTCCAATATAAAATGATAATTGTTAAGGCCAAATTAAACAAAATCAAAAGGACTTAAATTTTATAATATGGACTTGATACTAAATTTGTTAGCATAACAGAAACACATAATATGAAAAATAATTAAAAATATTTTATCATCTCAATTATAAATATCCAAAACATGCATAAGTATTGTTACAAATTAGCTATGTTATTTGATTAACCATGTATTTTTCTTTAATCTTTTATTATGACATTGATAATGTGAATCCTTCTTTATCAAATATGATTTCACTATGTGGTTATATTCCTTTGACCTTCTACAAGCATAGAAAGGCGTACGGTTTTTTAAACTTAAAAAATGCTAGACATCGTATTCATATAGATTAGATCATTTTAGATAGTTGCGTTATACATTTTTCAATGACCAGAACATTAACTACCATTGGAAATTTGGTTACAAAATTGATATGGATGCTTAATACCTTTGGGTGATTACAATGGATGAATTAATACTTGTAGGAAGTATCATACCTGCAAACTGTTATTAACTGCGGGAGAGTCTTTCATAGCTATGGAATGCTTGTAGAATTGTACAAATAGATTTATATGTGATCTTTTAACACAATTTAAAAATTATGTAAATAACAGTCACAATTTCAGGTGAATAAAACTACATATTATGAAGAGCCTTCCTGCACACAAATGTTCAATTTCAACATAAAAGATGCAAGCACTCCCAATATGTCCCAGTTTAAGAAACCCATAAGCTCTATAGACCAGTCAACTAAGTATCCGTCGGTGCCAAAATTTAGTATGGACGAAAGTGTTATTGAACAATCAGATCAAGGTATGGGAAAAAGGGAAGATTTTACAAGGCATCTACCCGTGGATCCACATGCAACAGTTGATAACCAAGGAACAACCACGGGACTCTCTGTTATAATGGAAGCCACAAGAGAATATAATAGGTATAAATATTTAACATTTCTGTTTCTCTTTAAACATAAACCATGTTGTAAATAATAGCTTTAAAAAGAATTTTATCAAAAAGAAGAAAATCAAAGATCATTAATTTTCTCAGTGATAACTGTGGCTTACTTTACCATATATCTCATAATATTTAGGGCATTAACTTTGTTAGTGAGTGAATGTTTAAACATTTTTTGGATACATAAGATTTCTTATGTCCTTGATATAAAGTTACAGTTAAACTTATATTTTCTATCCAGAATCTTTGATGTCTTAATATCAATTTGTTCAAACTTGTTTTGAGCTATGATTAAAAAAAACTTTTTTGTTACAAAAACTACACATTTTTTTTAAAAACAGTAACGAAATAATTTATTACTATTTACTAATATGGATATTGAAAATTTCAGCAAATCAGGTTCAAGCTCATCAGGCCAGTCAATAAGAACTAATTTTACAGGATATACAACAAATTTCGATTCTATTTATAATAATCATAATGATCCAGCTCAGCAAAGTACTGCCTCCAAACGAAATTCGGTATCCAACCAACCAAGACTTGTTAATGGACAATTCTCTCGAATATATACACAAAAACGAGATTCCCAAGACAATAAACCCGTACCGTCGTCCACTTCAGTGCCTTATCATTCTCATGATCATCAGTATCAGAAACCAGTTCCTCCTAATTACAATGGATTCACACCTCAAAGATCAATGCATCAATATCCGCAAGGTTTTAACTACAATCAGTCCACATATAGCAACCAAGTGTTGGCACAACAACCACAAAACTTTCAAAGTCCCAATCAAAATTCATATCATAGCCCCCAGCCCACTGGTATGCAGAGCCCTCATGAAATCAATGCACCTGTTCCACCTGGATTCCACAGTCCTACATACACCAACCAAATGGGTTATCACAGCCCTGGGCAGTCCATGATGAGTCCTCAGCATGGATATGCGGGCAGACAAGAATTTCATTACCCCAACCAACAAGAAAGACAACATATATATGCTAATCAAATTCAACAATCAGGTGTTTTTCAAAGCCCTCCTCATCAACCCCAGTATCAAAACCAACAATACTATCAGAGATCTACACAACCTACAAACCAATTTAATCAACAGAACTATCACGGAATGCATAGCCAGTATAGTAGTACAAGTGTTTATCCCAATCCTAACAACTCTAATAATCCGAACTATAGTGCAGTACAAACCTCATACAGACCCAAACAAATAGAAAATAACTCCCCAGGATATGCCATAGCTAACAATCAATTGACAAACAATCAATCATTTCAAATATATCAAAGTCCACAGAGTGCCCAAAGTAATTACAGAAATTCCAAAATACATACAAGTATGACGCATTTAACTGAAATGCGACAAGAAACTCCAACCAATGTAACACCTAAAATACAAGAACATTTGGAAACAGAATCACAAATTGTAACCAATAATAGTCCACAATCCAAAAGTTCACGAAAGAGTCCTTCGTCGACTTTAAGAACCGTCAGACATGATCAACCTAATGTTAAAAATTGTCAAAGCCCAAATGACATTGGATTTTCAAATCAATTTCTTAATTTTATTTCTAATCGAAATGAACCGAAGGATAACGCCAACACTCCTAAGTTTACAAATAGTCCCAGTATTTCACAAAAAATGCATAAAAATTTATATGTTTCAAGCCCTGAACAGGCACAAATACCTCCTTCTGGTATGTCTGACTCAGATAGCAAAGATGGCATGACAACTGCACAGTCTGCCACACCTATCCAATCAGCTAAAATATCCCATAGTACTGAAAAACATAAAGATATTTCAAAACGACAACTTGACTTTGAACATAGGGTAGAGATCCAATCCGAGGATAGCAGGGACTCTGTCAGCAAAGACAGTCGAATTTCATCAGTATACTCTAGGCAATCAGACTTCCAGTCTGATGGGTATGGAATGGATGTGGACAGCGAGAATTCCATGGAATGTGCTGCATTTAAATCTACGCACTCAATATCCTTAGTGGAAACTAGTGATATCCCAAGACCTGCCGATATAGATTTTCCGTCGCCTATCGATCCATTTAATAAAAAGCTTATTTCTTCTTTGTTAGAGTATGTTAAGTTTCCTAATAAGACTCATGCAGAAGGATATATCGAGGTTCGATCGGTCCCAAAATTGCAATTAGCTACTATGATAAGTGTTGGCAATAATAAATTTTCTATTGAAAAACAATTGGGGAAAGGAAATTATGGAGCAGTGTTTTTATGTATGGATTTGCATAGTAACAAATCAGTGGCTGTGAAATATCAAAAACCTAGTCGTCCATGGGAGTTTTATATTTGTCAAGAGATTAAAGCTAGGATAAAAGATCCATTTATGGTGAGTATAAATGTGAGTTAATAATTACATACAGCTTTACTTACCCTTGTTAAACTATTAAACTAATTGTATGTTTCAGCTTCCTGGATACATGGATATAACTACTGCATTCTTAGGTGACAATGCAAGCCTATTTGTATCAGAGTATTCTAAATATGGATCTCTCTTGGATGTTGCTAACAAAGTTAGAATTGCTACCTCAAAATGTATTAATGAATTTATTGTTATCCTATTGACATCCGAAATTTTATCTATAGTCCATTATCTACATAAGGCCCAGATTATTCACGCGGACATTAAGCCGGATAATTTCTTGCTTATGAAAATGTAAGTGCATTATTTCAAGTATTTTGTGAAAATTTTATTCAAAGGTAATAGTTAATGTTTTTTTTATGCATGCAACATATATCCAGTGGCATTTACATAGTACAAATCACATGCCACAAATAAAACTATGCTTTTTGTGAAATATAGTTTTAAGAGGTACATTGGTTTTAAAGGCTCATCTTATTTGTGTATATAGCAGTTGCATATAACACTGATTCCACTTTATAGGTTTAGGTAATTAACTGAAAGTAAACAAGATTCAAATATTAAACCTAATATATTACCAACAATCTTACGTGCAAGTACCATAAACTTTTTAAAAAAAGCAATGGACTATGTTGTCAAATTGTTGGCAATGACAAAATAAGATGGTATGATTTAACATAGAATCCTGGTTGACAACTGTTTTATTCGACGTGTAACAAAATACCATGGCGAATTATGAATTGTTGTCTATTGCGGGTATATTTTATTTGCATGTAATTTATTAATTTTCTTATTTATGAAGTGTAACTTCAATACAATTCGCTATAAGGCATTCTGTACAAGCCATCCCACCTTGTTTAAAGTTTATTGACTATTCAATTGTCATAATGTTGTTAACACATTGTGTTGTGATCTAAAGCTGGGTCAGTTACTTCTTCCTCGGAGAAGGAAATCTTAAACATATTTAATTAAGTAGAACAAATGTGACCCAAATACCTGGCCTCTCAAGAATAATGCAGTTATATCTTGTGTATTATAATTTGATTTCACAATAAAATATTTACTGCCACTGAAAATACCAAGCTTGAGATTTAAATCTTGTTTATATCTAGTTAAGTTCCTAAAACTCTGTAGTGATTACTTTGTGTGTAATTATGTACTCTCTACTGTATTTCATTAAAATGATTTAGTGTAAACAAAATATGTTAATACACATATAGAACATAGAGGTTCTATGAAAAAATGTAAGTCTTAGTGGCTTTCTCATGACTGAGGTTTGCTTTCACATGTGTCAATCTTTCCTACAATTTTTTTCCAGGTATCCTTTATCTTTTTATGTTTATGTGTTTTGAATTCTTTAAAATGATTTACAGTCCCACTCAAGAATGGAGGACACCATCCCTGCAGTTAATAGACTTTGGGTGTGCCATTGACATGTCACTTTATCCAGAAGGGACATCATTTAGAGAGGTCAGTTTTTTTATTTTGAGTTTTTTCTTAAATAAATTATTCATTTCACTAAAATTTAATTTTCGCTTTTAGTTAATTGCTACAGAAGGATTTACATGTACTGAGATGAGAGAAGGTAAACCATGGACCTATCAGACTGATTTATACTGCTTAGCTGGTACAATACATGTTATTTTAATGGGCAGTTACATGAAGGTTGTGAGTCGTCTTGGACAATGGAATATTGACAAAAAATTACCAAGGTAATATTTTTATGTACCATTTATTTAATACATTTTTATAGCATGATATAAATATCAAAATATCATTTTCATACATAAATTTGTTCTTTAGGAACATATTGCTACATATGAGATGTTCTTCCTTAATAAAGTGATTGGATTTTTTCAAGACGTTCAATGTGGTTGATCATGTTCTGTTTCTACAGAAGCTAGAGTATGCTGGAATTTGTGATTCCCTATTAAGATGGTGCGAGTCATATCTTTAAAATTATAAACTCCAAAAACCAATACATTGATGTTTTAAAATTATAAAGAATTATCAACAAACTAAATATATAATTTGCTTTCAAAGAGATATTGCCAGTATAAATAGCTGGTGTTTCAGAAATGAAATTTTTATAAATATCTGTACAATACCCGGCGATAAATATTGCACATCACCCTTTGGAAAGAGACAATCGGCTAATTTGGGCTTTGTAGAGCATTATCTTTGTCGCACGAAATACAAACTATGTGGGACAGAGATAATGCTCTATGAAGCCGAAATTAGCCAATTGTCTCTTTCCAAGGTCGATGTGCAATATTTATCTCCGATAAATGTTTTCGCTTAAAATTGAAAGAAAAAGGTAGTGTTATTGCCCTCATATTAAAAATAATTTGCCCATAAATGTAGTCTCAAGCATGAATGATTTAGATGTTATAGTCAACACAAAGTTAGATTTTCTCGAACATCATAATAAGATAACAAAGAAAGCAGCAAGTCTAACTGATTTTGCATTACAACCAACCAAATTCTTTAAGGATCTTGTGATGTCAAAATATATTGCACATATCCTAAGATAAAGGAACTCCAGATACAGTTTCTGCATTATTTGTCCTATGCAAACAACGAACTGTTGTATGCATGGTTACAAGTCTAGACTTGTCTATTTAGAAATAAATTCTCTCAAAAGTAGAGAATGCTAGGTAGCAGTTGCAAATTTTCTACAAAAGTTAGTTAATGGTTATATTGTCAATATTACCATTGTGCTCATTTGCTAATGAAATTTAACTTTGCTAAGCCACATTTGAATAGCCATCTGAATAACAGTGAGTGAAGGTCAACATTATGGAGTCAGCCTTAAGGAGAACCAATTAGGGTCACAACTCATGAAAGTAGAATATGTATACATATGTTCCCAAAATACTTAAAGAAAAAAGTCAGGAATATTAACCTCCATCTAAATTCTTTCATTTTGAAATAATCTCAATGTAATTTAGTTTCTATTTTACATTTTCTTGCATGTAGTGTTCACTTTTAGAAACTTATTTACCAAGTTTTTTTTCTTGTGTGTAAAGTACACACTTTAGTTATAGTTTATATAACGTTTATAAAAACTATAAATAAAGTGTGTACTGTTTATAGTTTAAAGTTTAATGAACCTATATAAAAATACAAGATTACTTGTTTGCCTATTTTGTACCTAATATTTTTTTTAAATTTCAGGTATATGAAGGTCAGTTTATGGGATAAAATTTTCACAACTTTACTTAATGTCCAAGATTGCAATAATTTGCCGGATTTGATGGATCTCAAGAATGAAGTGGATAGTGTTTTGAGTAATATAGATAACCTTGGCTCACTACTTCGAAACTTTGCCAATGTCCTTAAGTCTAGATAAAAAGTTCTAAAGACCCAGATTGTATTTATTGCATTTAGTTGTAGTTATAATTGTAAAAATTGGACACATGATGTATTTTTAACTATAAAAAAATACAATAACATTGGATGGATTTTATGACATCTGTGCTGGGTCTTATATTGGTCTTGTAATAATAATAAGAAGAAAAGCAATAATATCAGGATATATAGTCGTGAAGCTACTTTGTTGTATTTTAGTTAAACTTGTGATATAGAAACATTTAGTTTTCTGTTAGTTTATATGCAGATGTGGCTTAGACTCCTGTTGTAGTATGAATGATTTATCTGTGGCTTTCTAAAATCTCTGCAACATTACTTACTATCAAATCACTGTTTAAATGAAAATATAATAAATGTTTGGAGCTTGTAATTTAAAATATTATTACAAAGGGAGGTGAACTATTATATGACAATATATTTAATTGTACATATTGTAATTAAATTTTAATATAATAAATTTGTTGAAAATTTATAACATGGATTCAAAAATTAATGTTTCTTGTTTAAACCCATTGAGAGGCTTTTTAGGAGCAGATGGATTAAGATATTTCTGGTAAAATGAAAGCAACAAAATTTATTCTAAAATAATTTTTAAGCTTAATATAATAATTTAAAACATTTGTTCAAGATTTTTAATAAGACATAAAATGACTAAGTTTATTTTTAAATAATCTAACAATTACAAAAGAATTTATTTCTGAAATATCATTTAGGAAATTATTATTTTAATGCTCTATTACCATTGTAAACATTGGAGTGACACAGTTCAATTGTTCATACTATAGCCTAATGATAAGAAATTACTTTGATTTCATTTATTTTTGTACAACTCATAAGACTTGCACACTTCATATTTTTTTTTGTTTGAGATGTAATTAAAAATAAACAACTACTTGGTTAAAAATCTTTTATTGTCATGTAACAAGATATTAGATTTTAAGGTATTCTTTTCTTTTTTCTTTATGCTATATTAGGTGGCCTCTTGTTTATGTAACAGTAACAATATAATTTGTAATTTGATTCCCAGTTTTATTTCAAATACATAATGGATTGTTTAATGTTGTGAATTGTATTTTATTGGTTAGGCTTTGTTCAGTCTTAGCTTTTTTCTTTCTTGATATTCTTGTACATTGTCAAATTTTCTTTTGTACAAAAGTTTTATATCTTTACTTTCTTCTCTTGAACTTTCTTTTCTACTATCCTGTAATGCAATAGATTCGGCAAGACCGAAACATATGTTTGCTTTTTCATATTGAAGCTTATAAATCTCAACTGTTCCTTTTATATCATAATACACAAATAAAGATGTGCCATTGAGTGTTAAGGAAGTCGGAAATTGATCAATATCCAAACTTTGTAGTAATTTATGTTCAAAAAGTTCATTGTCTGTGCTTAAGCTATAAAAAAGTATTTTTTTAAAACTGAAAACAGTTACAGCTATGACACTACATGATTCATTGACTTTACTAATGGCATAATGAACTATGGGTAAAGCATTAACTTCAACACCTTCTTCAACCATAACTTTGGCAAAGTTATTTTTTAAACTCTCATCATTTATATCAAGAAATGTGTCAATACTATAACACAGTTTTCCTACTTCATAATTCCAACATTTAATAGTCCCATCACCTGATGTGCTTGTTAAATACTTAACATTATGAGGTAATAATTCTAAATTATTAACAAATTCTGTGTGACCAAGACAATAGGTTTGTATATTATAAGTGTTCGGGTAACAAGACACCTTTATTTTTTCATCTCTATCACAGGATATTATGAATTTACAGTCATCTGTTTGTAAGATATTCAGTAATAAACTCAAATGTCCTAACAACTTGATACCATTACTTTCCTTTGTGATATCGTATGATAATACGTCTCCAGTTTTGTCGGCCACGAATATTTGGTCACATTTAACCGAAAATCTTATTTTGCTCGCACTTCTCGGCAGAATGTACTTTTTAGTATTTTCGAGTGTAGGCCAGTCGTACACAATAAGCTGTTTCGATATTAAAGTTAGTATCGCTATATGCTTACAGTCAGATGCAATAATAATGTCAAAAATTCTATCGTTTGCATCTTCCGAAATCACATCGATACCTGTGTGCTTTGAATAATCATAACAGTTTATATGTAAGCCGTTTGCCACTGCAATTAAATTATCACTCACTGCGATAGAAGACATTGTTACTTAAACAAATAAAGTTTGATATTATTGGTATTTTCTTACATATTAACACAATGCCGTATAATATAACATTTTATTACGGTTTTTTAACCTCCAAACAGGCGTCTGTCACATGTGAATGACATTACCAATTAACTTGCCACTTCCATGGGTTTCTTTAATGAAAAAAGCAGTTAATAGTAAATATAGTATCCATATAACTGTATTATATGTAAATTTCGGTTAATTTCACAAGGCAAAATATGGTAGATTTACAGTAAATTAAAAAAAACATATATTTTTATGATCATTAAGGATCAAATAAAAAGAGGGACTAACCGTCCATTAGTGAGGATTGTATAAGTATTTTATTCTGCTCATAAATCACTCCTAATAATTTATTTTTCCATACCTCAGAACAGATGCTTCGAAAACATCTGTTCTAATTAAACAACAATTTAATTTTTATTTAAGTAACAATAAGCTTGTTAAGTCCAACTTCGAGAAAGTGATCGCTTGCCGAATCCAACTTAGATGAAGTGTTCCGAAACATCTTTTCGTCTAAGATACTACAGTGAGTGAAAATGTAGATCTTTTACCAACGTGTTGCCGGTGATGACTTATGGATTTGAGACGTAAGCAACCATACGGTTAGCTATAACCTTATAATAAAACTCAAGGTTACCCAAAGAACAAAAGTCAGAGCTATATTCGGAGTTTCGCTGCGAGATCGAATTAGAAATGAGATCTGCAGAAAAACTAAGGCCATCGACGTAACTCAATGAATTGCTGGTCTGAAGTGGCAGTAGGCGCGACACAACGCTGTGCAAACGATAGTGGCTGCGGACAATATGTTGTCGAGTCACGATCGTGAACCAGTGTTTGAGACGTGGGTAGTCCCCCACTGGACGGATGGACGACATAGTTAAGGTCGCGGGGAGTACCTGGGTGCGGGCGGTTGAAGACCAGTCATCGTGGCGATCTTTGAGGAAGACCTATGCCTTGCAGTGGGAGTCTATCGGCTAAAAAAAATAATATACTAATATTATCAACAAGTCTATAATGATTTGAAAGTACGTAACAAGTGAAATCGTATTTCTTTGTTAATTTAATAACTTTCTTTTCAAAGCTTGAATTATTATTTCTCAACGGCAAATGAGTTTTACCCATTAATATTTACAGCTTTGCCATATGGGATTTGATTTAGGTGGAAGAGGACTGAGGATGCTTGACCTACACCTCTTAGAGCAAGTAACTCGGGGACTTTCTCAGGAGCTTCGGTTCAAGATGCACTATTTATTTCAACGGGTAGAAGGCCGTCCAGCACCCGTCCAGATCGCTATAGCGTACGTTTGATGGTGTGGAAGTTCGGCAAGAGTTGTTAATTGAAATAAGTTTAGCATTCCGATTCGTGAGTGCCCGGGACGAAACAACTTCTCGGCTGGTTATTATTATTGGATTTGTAGGAGCTACATTACGTTATCGTCATCGGCTTATCGAAAAGGAGAATTCAACAGAGATATAATTCTTGATATACATCGGGCGAAAGAGAGCGTTCGACTTGTGATTGGTTTTAAATCGGTATAAATATGTACTAAGCTAGAACAATTCTACGTCGGACTTCGAGTTGTTTTCACCTGCATGATCTACCGATTATTGAGAAAATTTCCACAACTACTACTTCGGAAAATCGTTGTATTTAATGAAATAGTTACGACGTAAATTCCACTGCACCTGTCATTCATAAAGGATAGCTGTTTATTGGCGTGATTTTGCAGTAGTTCATTCTGGTCTACGTGGAAAAATTGAAAAACAAGATACTTTATGTACACTGACTGGGAAAAATAGAAAATGTTTGTTGGTAATGATTGTGTACTGTCAACGTCAAATTGATACTCCACAACATTTTGTCCAAGAGTATACCTATAAATTCAATACATTTCTTTTAATATTTTATATTTCCTCATGGCGAATATGATAAGATCTTGGAATCCAGAGAAAAAGCATAGCGATGTTGAAAGGTATACTTAATTATATAAGTTCAACCATCGTTTTAGTTTGTGCTGACGTTGATGATGTTGATATTCCATCAAACTTGATGTGACATTATTTAAAGTTTCTAAAATAAAATAGTTAAAAAGTTCAAATAATACTTCACAAAGTTAATATTTAAGTTTATTACTCTATGAAATTTTTACCGTTTATATTAACAGTTGGCTTTAATTTTTAAAGAAATTTTGAAAAAAATTTCTGTAGTATTCATATAAAAAGTATTAATATCATAATCATGTATCCAAAATGTTTAAATGATTACAGGTGGATTTGTATTTACCCTGCATACATAAATAGTAAAAAGACTCTCGCTGAGGGCCGTAGGTTACCAAAATCTTCTTGTGTTGAAAATCCAACCCATCAAGAGATCAGAGATGTGTTATTGGCTACTGGCCTCCGTGTGGGTGTTGAGAATAAGTTATATCCAAGGGAGAGAAGTAAGGTACTTATATGAATTTTTGATTATTTTACAGCAATGTTACATAGGTGTAACCTAATATTTAAAATATAAAATTTAAAGAAAACTGTGTTTAGGGATCCAAACCCTAGACAGTAGTATTTAAAATCTTTACAAGTGATGTTATTTTTATCCTCGTTTTTTATCACAGGAATAGTATAGCATTTTAGACATTTTTTAAATTTTCCTTTAAGAATAGCACTAAAAATAGAATGTGTATTGTAATGAGAAAGATTGAAAAAATAAAAAAAATGTTATTTGTGGAACTGCTTGTTAACAATTTTTAATTAAAATTATTTTACTTGTGGTCATGTTGTGATTTAATTATTTTTATGAAAATTTTATACTTACTGTGCACTTTTTATAAATGTAACATACAAAAGGCCTATAGTAAAGAGTTTTAATTTGCTGTGTATTGTAATCAATTCTGAAAAATGCAAAAAAATACTTAGTATTTCATTACTGTACATTCAGTTAGGAATAAGCAACATTTTTCTGCTTTTATTTTTGACAATGCAATACTCTTTGTACCAAGTGATTTGTTAGCCTCTGTAAAACAGTGTGTAGTTGCAAATATTAAGATATAAAAATCTTTCTACATGTTAAAATTGGTTTCTTATTATTCTAGGAAATATTGTACAGAGGGAGAATTCGAATTCAAATAAAAAATGATGATGGCACTCCAGTTAAACCTGAATTTGAAACAAGGGAATCAGTCATGAAGTATATCGGAGAATCAATTCCTAAGCTAAAGACTCGTCAAAATAGGTATGTTCAATTATTGTATAACCTTGTAGTTTCATGCCTATTACAATTTCTTCATAAATAGGTCATTTTTTATTGTTTTTTTCTAATGTTAATTTTTCAGACCAGTAGATCAGCAGCCACAAACAACTCAAACAAATGTTAAGAGCAAAGGTAAAAAAGGCCGACGATAATTATGTTTCTTAAAAATAAAAATGTTTTATAATATACTTTGTTTTATTCAAAAGTAGTTTATTATTAAAGTTTATGAAGATTACAGGTACAAATAAATTATTCAAAGATATGTATGTGTCATTCCTTGATTTTGATCCCAGTCAAGTATGTGAATTATCAAAGTTTTTAATGTTCACCAATAGATACAGAAGAAATATCTAAATTAAGAAAAGTGTATCATTGGACCACAAATTAGAATAGTGTGCAATATTTTCTATTTCATCTTTGGCCCTAAGGCAGACCCAATCAAATGCATGTCTCAGCAGTGATATTAAAAAAGCTAACATGTAATAAAATTTATATACAGATGTAATACAGAATAAAATTACCGTTTTTCATTACAGTAGCTTTTCTTTTCTATCACAGTACTTAAATATTTTTAATGTTGCAACGAAAAAAATAATTTCATTTGTTTATATATGCTATTTATTTATTATAATCAGTGCACCAACAGCACATTCTAAAGCATTAACAAACCAATATAAATAATAAAAATGTTATTACTTATTCTATGAGCATTAAGTATAAATAACATAACAATTATTAAGGAAGACAATTGAGAACTATATGCATGTAAAGTTTTCCAACTGTTCTTAGTGAAATTATGTTTTTTTTTTCATACCATTAATTTCCCAAACTTTCTCAGCAATTTGCGCCATATAATGTTTTATTAATGTAAATGGTTACTCAAGACATACTGCCTTATTCAGGAAACCTAGCAATTTTGTTTTTTTTTTTTTAATTTTAATATAGATTGTTTTTTAATTTTATTTTTGTTTTCATATATGCAGCTGTGATTTCATTGCTTTTTTTTATAGACTGCATAATTTTATTATAGTAAAGATAGTTTGAATTAAGTGTGTATAAGAATAGCTTTTTCTGTTAGTTTATTTTCTCCATTGACATCTCTGGCCATGCTATAACCGTCAAAAATTGTCACCATGGCCGTTTTGTTTTTTAATGGTGTGATTGTGTCAAAAGGCAAGCTTGGCGTTATTGCTTCATCTGCTCTACGAAGTTTTTTATTTTCTGGGGTATTTGCGCCATTTCTGTCAAGGAGTTGTTTATGACTGGTGTCAGGGAGTGGGACATGGTGGTGGCTTTCTTCATAATTTTTGTGGGTAGTTGTTGGCTTTGTGGTTTCGGTCTCATCTTTGACTGCATGTCGTAATCCTGAGTGAATGTTTGGTAGAGGTATTGTGCTTTTTGTTTCGTATCTTCCAGTTTCGAATTTATCTTCTCCCTTAGGTATATCGACGATTGGTCTAAATTCCTCGGAGCCGTTTTCCTTTTTATATACGGTATCAATCGCTGATGATCTAACATCTGAATTTCGGGTATCAATTCTTTTTCGGGATATTCTCTGGAAGAATCTATTGCTACTTGCATAGTCTCGTGAAGTACCGATGGGATGTTCCTCATAATATTCTGTAGAGGACGCATTTTCTCCGCCTCCGGTATCACGTTCATTATCTCCATTATCCCCGGAGATATATCTTTCAATGCTTCCGTAATTTGCGGAGCTGCCTCCCGCATTGATTCCATTATGGTTTCGCCTACGGCTAGAGGTATTTCCTGTAAGTAATACGGGTATGTTCTTATTCCGTTTGAAACCGCGGATGTTACTAGCGGCAGTATGATCGGTCGAGGTGGTGGTAGTCTCGGTAAAGGCGAAAGTCTCGATGTTATTCGGGACCTCAGTGGGAAAAGTCGTGGCAAGAGTAATTGACGTTTTACGCGGCTTAAGTTTTTTGGTGACTGGATTTGATTTACTTCCGCAACTACATTCTGGGTTGACAAGTTCATTGGTATGATAATGCTTCTTTTTGCGATTTTTCCTTTTAATCTTAAAGGAATCGCTTGTATCTGGACTGAGAATATTATCAAACAACATACTAAGACTTTTAAGTAGTGGTATGTATTTATGATTGAAAACTTCATCGTTGTGCCTCGCATTTTGTGCTGTTTTGATTCTGAGTTTATTTCGTAATCTCTGTTGCCGTTTCAACCGTTTTGGTTTAAGAGGTTTAATAATTTTAAAAGCCTTTCTGTAAATAACAGGTTTGTCCTTAGTAGCTGCCGAATGTTCTGTGAATTAAAATAGTTTGTATAAGAAATAAAAAGTAAAAAAGACGAAGCAAGTATGATATAAAATAATTACCTTTTACTTTATATTTAATTGGTGGTACTGCTATCGTTGATATTTCTTGTAAGGGTTTGTCTATTATCTTTTCATGAAATTTGTCTGCGAACAAAAACAGTTTGAATTGAAATTGAAATGTATTCAATGAACTTAGGATTATAGGTATCTGCATGTCGTTTCTATTTTGTTTCTGTATTTCTATGCTGATATTAAATTTATCGTGCGTATGGGTAAGGAATTTAGGTAAAATAGAGCGTTCGGAATATTATCACACCAATCAATAAGAGAGAGACGCGGAAACAAAAAAAATCTTCGATGGGTTTGTGTTTCTAAACCACAATTCAAATAAAGAATGATTAAAAATGCAACAATTTTTAATGCAGCAATTTATAGAAACCTGCTAAATTTTATTTATAAATAACGGTAAATTTTGTTATTACACGTTACTTAAAAAAATACGTAATAAGTTTTCATAGTTATTTTCAAAGAATGTACTTGACCTTATTGAGTCACAATACCTGCTGACTTGGTTCGAGGCGTCGTGTGCAAAGATTGCTTACTGCGCAACTCTTCGGCAATGGCCTTATTTAAAGAAAATGGTTTTGCCAACAAATCTGAAGGAAAGAAGAAGAACACATTAATATTTTTGTTGCTACCAAAATATCTACTCTTTGTATTATATGTATAATAGAGGATATTTAACCATGGTTTAAAAAAAATTAAAAACGACGGTAGAAAGAGGAATTATGCAACATAAAAGTTTTTTTTTTACTTTACAGTGATAGATAATTGTACTAATTATTTAATATTAAATTTTATAATGTAACAGAATATTTGTTATGATATTGAATAAGTAAAACTTAAAATTAATTATTTCGTGGATATAAACTTTACTTTATTTCTATTGATCCTTCCCCACCTGAAAAGATGCAACGAAGCAAGTATAAAGTTGCTACTCGGCCTTTTATCTTAATATGTAATAGCCCAAAACTACAACCTAGGGGTCAAGTGTATGTGTCGGAACTGGTTTTAGATTCTGGTTTAAAGTGATAACCCTCGCTAGAATATATCGCATCTTGATAACAAAACCCCCGTGGGTTCTCTGACATCAGAATTTTGAGAAAATAAGAACAGATGGTTTTTTTTCTTAACTCACACTGTTGACGTTTATATATACTTTAAAATTAATTAAACTTATGCACACTTTGTTTACAGCTTGTTGTATCACGTCACAAGTATTCATAAAAGACTCAGTATTTATATTTCTATAAATATTTTTATAACTTTTTTAAACTTTATCTGAAATTGTCATACCGTTTTCGTAACGATTCACCGTATTTTCTTTTGTATAAAAATGAATAAAGAATGCGATGAGCTGTAAAATTGTGACTGACATATATTTAGAGCCTTGAGAAATTCCTTTCATAACATCGAAGAGGGCGAAAAGAGAACAGGGATTAGGTTTGACAGCTAACACTCCATTAACCTATCACATTTAAAAATAAAAAAGATTTACGTAAAATGAGAAGTAAGTTGATTATACTTACACGGGATAAATATAACACAATTAATCACGAAATGAATGCGCAATTCCATTTTCAAACATGTTTGTTTACAAATAAGACACGACTTGAAGTGATGTGAAAAATATAATTCGCATAGTTTTAATATACTAACCTTGAATATCTGCTGATGATGTACTTTTAACTGTAAAATGCTCTGGGTTTTGTACGTTATAAATTTAGGATATTATTTGTACTCGTATTTTTTCCATACAATTTACTATATACTTTATATACTTTTTAGAAGTGGCAGAAAAGCCGGTTCACCCTCGAGCTAACGTTTCCTCGAGGAAACGGAGATTTTGATGGCTAGTTCCGGTGCTTGTTCCTATGTGATTTAGGTCTGCTTTTTGATGTCGGTAGTAATTTTTGTGTTTATTTAGTAAGAAATATATTTGTAATAACGCACGTAATTTCTTACGTAATATATTTTTTTGCACTTTGGTTGAATTTAAACTCATCGATGTTGTTTTGTACAATATTAATAATAGGTTTGTTTTGTGCAATTGTGAATCAATAAAAAGTAAACGCAATTCATGCACATATTATAATATTTATATATACATACACGTAAGAATACTACTATTACTAATAAACCGTCAAAGAAAACATAAAGTTTAAACCCTTATATTTTAGGGCTAAATATTCCGGAAGATATAAATCAATCAATATGTTACTTTTGTCCTTCGGCTGTCCATAATGTTACGAGCAATCGATCAGAAGAACCTGTATATTATTTTAGAATATATGAATTTCATTAATAAGCGTGCCATGTAGAGAATTATGCAAACGATTTCTCTACGAGATAGAATATGGAGATGCGTAGATGAACAAAAGTAACAAATGTAGCCCAGCGGATTAGGAAGTTGAAGTGACAGGCTGCATACCGCGAAAACAGATGGCCGCTGGGGCCGCAAAGTTTTGGAGTGGGGACTACGAACCAGCTAAGACAGGGTAGAACCCACAAGTATTAAGTGGACGGGTGATCTTGTTAAGGTCGTTGGAAGACGCTAAATTAGAGTCGCTTCGAACCGGTCCTGTTGGAAATCCATGAGGGATCATCATCATCAACATTTTATATGATTATAGGATGGATTTTCACGATTTCATATACGTATTATAGATTCTTATCTAACAAACAATGCCAGTATCGCTTATCAACGTAACTTTCATACCATACATCATCTTCGTAAATTATTGTTGTATTACTAAAAATGTATACGACATGTAAGACAATGATTCATCTATTTTATAAAGTACAGAAATCAAGATTATATTGGTATAAGCCGGTCTATGGATAAAATACTATTTATTTGAACCATTTTCGGCCGTCGATAAAGTTGTTTGGTCCGTTATTGAGTGAATGCCGTTGGCTTTATTTGAATACAAATTCGATAGTTCGTGTCTCGGGGCGAGATGAAATCCGCGCAATGAATATTTCTTATAAATGTAGTATTTAAGAGCTACGATATTTATTTTTTATTTTACCTCTCAGTTCATCTTTTATACCTTGTTAAACATTTGATTTTAAAAAATTATACTGAGCGGATTGTCTACATGCTCGTATGTCGGCACTGGAGCGAGTCATATCTACATATTATAAACAATTTTTTATTACAAAAGGCGTAAACAGCACTTGTTCCAAAAATTTTCCACATCAAAATATAATAAACAATGTATTACCACCACTAAATTTGTTTTCTACGTTGCGATAACCTACGTAAATTACTGTGTTATTGAACTAAAGCCGTTTATTATTATTGAGGTTTGATGAACTAGGAACAGTGATGTATTTATAAACTAGCCGTAGATATGTTTGGCAGGCGCTTGTTATTCATCATTGTCGAGGGAATTAATACCTTTCCAGTATATTTCTTGTCATAGTTGATTGTAAACTCATTATGAATTAACTGATTATGAATCTTTACATATTATTAAAAATAATGTTAATCCAAATTATTAAAGCTAATTTTTTGCGTTACATGTTCAACAACAAAATTTGTAAAAATAGCTTTTGCATTATTGAAATAATTCCTCAAACTTTTGTCTTTTTGGTTAATCAATTTAAAATATAAGTCAGAATTTCTGTAAATTATAAACATTAGTGAGCCGGTAGTAAACTTAATCTTCGATTCTAAAAGGCTCTCAATTCACGAGGGTCCTAAAAGCCGCGCGAATAACTCACAACAGCTTGTCTTTTACAGCATGAATCTTTTTGTTTTATGGCCTGCTCTTTTTACGTTCTAATCAATTTACAAAATGCCATAATAAAATTCAAATGAGTACTCAAAATAAAAATAAAACTTTTTAAGAGCATATTTAACGAGCGCTACTTCGTTCTTTAAGATATTAATTAAATATAATTCAATTATTGTAAATTATTAAATATTTATAGCCTCAAGCTTGGTGAAGTTTTTAAAAGTTTCTATTTTATTACTTAATACTCATTTTTACTTCGGTAGATATTACGTAGATCCCACAAGAAGAACTACTTCATATAAAGTGTGTGCGAGAACGTCCTCGCGAGTAGGTGAATTGAAATTCGCAACTAAGGGGAACGTGGAGGGGACGGAGGCAAAGTACTTAGCCTCTCCAGAAAAAGTGCACAGCGGTGGAGTCCCGTTCGGTGGCCACTGGCACGGCGTGCGGATGAGAACTTACACCAGGCGCTCCTTAGGCAGACGAAGGTCGACCTTAGGTCTAACATCCATTTCGAGGCCCCCCTCAAGGGGGATGGATGGTCTTAGGAGGCAGACAAGTACCGAGGAGCCCGTTGGCTATCCTGCTCACAAGGGCCATCAAGACGTACCCGACCGCCAAACAACATATGGAGAGGTCTGCCGTTATAGAGGCAGACGCTAGAGGCTCATGTTTGAGGCTTTGTTGACAGTAATGTTCGCCAGAGCCTAATTACACATTTTGAGAAGAATACGAGAAAGTTCGTCGAGGAATTCTTCCAGTGTGAGGCCTAGCACACGGTACGGCTCGTTGAGATTACAAAGGGGGTGAATGACACAAACTAGGGAGGACATTTAGCCTCCATATACAAGGAGCTTGAAATCCTCAATATGATGGCGTCGGGCCGATTGAGGACTTGACTCATCTCACCATGGTCCCTGTGGGACCCGGATCGTTTGTTGCGGAGGTAAAGGCCCTACAACGGGAGACGGTGGTGGCGTGAAGAGATCTTCAAGATGGGAGCAGGGCGACCTGTTTGTGGCACCCGTTGGTCCGTTCACCGGGCACGGAAGCTTTTCTTCGTATCTGCACCGACTCCGGGTGAAGGGCTGCCCAACCTGCATGTGCAACCCCGAGGCGGAGGTAGAGCCGTTATACTTGTTGCTAAATTGTTCGAAGTATGGGCGGCGCAGGGGCGACTTAGAGTCAGTAATGGGGAGAAGGTTCAACCTTGATGGGTTGCCGGAAATCATCTCCAATGAAAGATTCAGACCACTTCTTCTCGCTTTCACAGAGCGGATAATGAAGGATGTACTGGTCTGGAACGGTAGCACAAAGTTTCCAGGCGGAATTACGGCGCCGGTCGCTGACGGGTCAGGCGCCGTTGATTAAATTTGAATAATATAAATAGAAAAATTAAATTGTATAACATAAATAGATCAGAAAATATGGGTTATATCAATTAGAAGTAAGTTAATTAGATATAAACAAGTGAAACAAAAAAACTAACAAGCTATACTATCATGGTAAATGCCATCTATTATAGATGGCACGCATGCATAATTAAAGCATTAAAATAAGATCCACATAAAACATATTAAACTTTTGAGCCCCTAACATTCTGTCTAATGTTAGAAACATTTTAATGTAACTATTTTAGAATTAAATGATTTAGTAACAATTTTATTAGTTCTTTTGATAATTCCTTTGTGTTAAAATTTTAAGAATCATGCTGTTTACTAAACCGTTACATTTTTTGGAATAAGAATTTTCTATGTCCTATTTATAATTAAAAAAGAGGATCGTAACTACATTTAAAAATACATTTTATACTGATTTATGATACGTAAATTTGTGATACTTGCGAACTTAAAACCTGAAGAATTAAAAATATATCCCCGTAGTAATGTTCTTCATCTTAATCGTATTCTGAAACCTGGTATAAATCTTGGAAAAAAACGGTGTTTTAATTTTAGTGATTATTTTTTAAATATCATAATTTTAATTAATTAAACGTAACGTAACATGACAATGTAAACGTTGATTGTTATACAAATTTCTGCAGTACTTTTATTCTGATAACGTTATTTAAACCTATTTTAATATCTTATGCCTCCATTTTTTAACTACACTGTAAAAGAATTAACATATATAAAAATCCCTCCTCTAACAAGCTAGCTTTTACAAGATTCCCGCGCAAACATACGGGAAGCAGATCTGCAGCGTAACAGTTGCAATGGCGGCAATATGAAAGACCATTTAACTGTTGCTCGAAAAATGAAAATAAAATAATTTCTGTCAATCAAAATAATAAATTGCCACAACAAAGTATACAGATATTTAACGTCTAAAGTAATCATTGTTTCTTGTACTAAAATACTTTTTCCCGACCGAAGATAATAACGATGGATACAAAACATTATGGGACCTATTAATTTCGTTTTTCATTTTCTCAAGCAATATTAAATTAAATTCTCTGACAAAGATATCAGCCCCTTGGGCAACTTAAAAGGAAGCGGGCTCGCTGCGTTTTCTTTACGTGTTTCGGAGGGCTTAAAATAAACGATAATTTTTTATCTTAGGCGGAATTTGTGAGAAAGATAATTTGTTGTTAAAGTAAATAAATTGTCTTTTTATTTGTAAAAAAGTATTTGGTAGGTAACGAAGGTTATAAATTATTAGAAAAAATTTTGTTTGTTTAAGAAATAACATTTTCAATCGCGCAATTTTTAAGTCAGGAAAATGACACTGATAGTATTCACCACATAAGTCAAAGGGGCTAAGTAAATTATTCGATTCTAGACATGCCCTTTAGTTAAATTTTATCCTAATTAAAAAGCAGATGAGTTGGTTTTCTAGAATACATATTTCAGTGCAGACAAAGTAAATCAAGGGGTTAACATCGCTCCTTGGTTCAGTCGATGGATCTCCCAAAAAGTTTGATACATTTGCAAGTAGATGAGAGACTTCGGTTACGGTCATTGGTGAATACAAATTCCTCCGCTCGTTGGGTAAAATAAGATGGAATTCGTAAGCTCTAGCGAAGGCTCTCTTCTCATAAATCCTTTTCTTTACATACGAACTACATTCTGTTTACAAAATATTGTATTATATGTACTATACAGAAACTGTTTGTGCAGATAGCTCAGCAATTGTTTTTTTTTTGTATTTAGAAAAGCATTAATGCCACTTATGTAAATAACCAAGGTAGCATGATAATTTTAGCCAAAGAACGTCCTCTGTTGGACATAAGCCTCTCCCATAATTTCCTATAAAGAACGGTTGCAAAGGGCCTACAACTAGCGTCTTCCGACGAACCTAATAAGATCCGTCTACCTTATGAGTGGATGTCATACGCTGCGTATATCGGTTCGTGATATACACTCAAATAATATATAAAACCTCAAAGCCCCGGGGCTCATTTACTTGCTGTATGACCTGCTCACTGCCTGCTTTTAATTATTTCGTCCACGGCATCCTTACTCGTGATTCGTTTTGAAATAAATATTATAAGAGGAAATGATAATCATGATTAGCACTTCCGATGTTAAACATAAGATTATTTTGTCGATAATCTGTGCTCAGTACGCGGAATCTTGAGTCTTTCATTTCCGCCGAGGCATCCGCGTAGTTAATACTTCCTGTCACGAGCATATATTTATTTCACAACATCTCTCACTTTTCATTGCAATATTTTATAATTCTAGAATGGTGAACAGGGTATTAGCTTGCATGGTGTAAAATAAATCAAAACATAAAGTTTTGCCCACTTCTTTTTCATATATTAGATATTACGATGATAGTTTTTTAAAATAACAGTATTTTATGTATATATGAATAAAAATCGTTATGTTGTTGATGTTTAATAACATTTCTTACGTACGAAATCTTATTTATGAGAAAGAGGAAAGTTTTTTTCATAGCACTTTGTCTTACGGTATTTTATTGCAGGGCAGTGCCGCTGAAATTAGTTCTTTACTAATTTTACAAAAAAGAGCTGCCCGGGCTATTTATAACTTAAAAGCTAGAGATTCCCTGAAATATGTTTTATAGAAGTTAGTTAAGGTATTCTAACATGTGCTTCTCACTACATATTTAATAACATATTATTACGACAAAATTGAAATACTTGTCTAAAAAATAGTAATAGATACATAATACAAAACTTAAATATAAACTGACTCTAAATTTCGTCTTGAAAAAAATCACAAATCCTTCAAGTGTCTCAATATTACACGGGTCATTTTGATACGCATGTATAATAATGTTTCATAAGATGTTTACACCTTAGATCTTATCTTTTTTAGTTTTAAATCTAAAATTAATTATTACAGATTTATTTCATTAAGTAAGTATATATTAAATAAATATAAACTTCAAGGATTTTAATTGATTAAAATGTGTGGATCTTCTTATCATTTTCTCAACAAACATTGGTAAATATCATTTAAAAAGAGTTGAAAAAGTAACTATTGACTTTTGGGTCGGCTTTTCTCAGCAGATCAGCATTCCAAGCCAGTGGTAATTAAACACATAAATTGTTAAAATAATCGACGATTTAAAAAAACGTGTAAATGCCTAATTGAATAGAGAAATTTTGAATTTGTATTACAGGATCTTTCGGCAGTTTAAACTTGTATGTAAGTAACGGCAATCTTGTATAATTAATGCTCAAAGTGTGAATTAATGAATTATGAAAAATATAAGATTGTATCCTGGGAATCGAACTCGTGATCTACGGTCGCAAGTCTCAGTCCTCTACCACTTGGCTACCCCTGTTAGGCCATAATTCAAGATAGTAAAGTATAAATGTATCAAGTATTTTCCATGTGTATATATTTAAAAAGGCAACAGTGAATATGTGAAGTAAAATAATTATCAGTTTTGTGTTAATTTTCATAAATAAAATTAGTGTAGAGTGTTCTTCATTGATTTTAAAATAGTCTTTTTTATATTCATTTGATTATTGCAAGTTGTAAAATAATTCGATGCGTTATCTTTTTTTTTAAATTTCAAAGTGTTTTAATATTTAATATTTAATATTTTACATTTTTAATATTTATACTCGATTCTGAAGTAAACACGATTTCTACCCTTTAAAAAACTCGTTACTATATTTATGAAATTAATTTCTCAATAAAGTAAAGTAATTAACTATGATAAAACTAAAATATAAGGTTAAATATCGTATTGAAGATTACATATATTTCCTATTGCTATAAAACGATATAACGAGAATCTCTTTAAGTGGAATAACATGACGCGGAATAGAATTTTTTTTATAGACGCATTACTTTTGATTGAGGATAAGATATTTATTTGTATTGTACGATAAAGGTAGGAGACATACATATAACATGTACACAAACAACTAGCGGTATACTTATGTATTAAAGGTAAAAAATTAAAGCAGGTTATGAATTGTACTGTGTCTGATGTACTAATTAATATTAACCTAGATAAAGGTAATGAAAATAGTTAAAAAGAAATTAAATAATGTAAAAGATATAATATTTAGAATAGATTATTTCCCGAAACTAAAACGGCGAATCTCGGCGGGTTTGTCATCGATAACCTATTTATATTTCGTCGTTCTTTAAAAGAAAAATTTAAAGCAATTGAAATTACATTTGTTTTTTGTTAATATGTGTATGTAAACGCATTGAAGTGTGATATGAACAAAGTAAATATTTCTGTAAGTGTGCTGCCCATCCCCTGGAAACTTGCTTTGTGCAGTGGCAATTCTATATATTATATATCTTCTATATCCAATTTATTACGTATTTCCTATATCTTATATATTTTAAAATTTGAATGCAAGTTGAATAAGAAATAGTATATTTGACAGATAAACCAATCGAAAAAGTAGAAAGTCTTTCATACGTGTTAATGGTTTTTTTTGAGGCTAGTGAGGTATTGCAGCTAGTAAAGGTGGGGTAGCAGATTTGTTTTTAAATTTAATTAAGAAAATTAGTATTTGTGAGTTTCAATGAAAGCGTTAAACTATAAAGTAAAAATGTGGATTCCATTTTTGAAAGAGTATGTCATCCAAATGTCATCGGGTAGCACTCACTGTTTAAAACCTTGTGTTCAGCTTCACACGCTACAGAAAAGAAAATGTTTTTCGAGAAATCGAGAATAAAGTTACATTACTAAGCTTAAGGTTAAATTGAGCTGATTTCTAAACGAATATTTTGTTTTAAATTTACAAGAGTTCAGGGTTTGTCATTGGAAACTCTTTTTTGAGGACGCCCCGTAAAAATTCATTAGGGTTAAATTGGGTAACCTCGGTGGTCACAAAATATCCCCGACGCGACTGATCTGTTTTTGGGGGAAACCTACCCGAAGAAAATTCATCGGAACTCTGACTATGTGTGGAGTCGAACCGTCCTGTCAGAACTATGTGTGTTATGAGAACGATATATGAGCTCCCAAGTTCGGCAAAAAGAAACCAGAAGTCAAGTTCAGTTAAGGGTTTCAGGTTCTTGGAGACTAATACGCTAGTTTTGTTTGTTGATGACTCTGTTTAAGTAAAAATGAGGCTCGTCGCTCCAAACATAGGATTTACAGTGCGAAAATGCTTCAACATTGTTTATTAAAATTCTTTGGATGGAACGAAGTAATTTTCTTTCAGTTCCTGAACAATTTTTACTTTAAAAGAATGGAACTACAGATCCATTTTGAAATTTCATGAATAATCGCTTTTAGAAGTTCCAGAGATACTGCTCTATTTCGTATTAAAAGTAGTGGACTTTTACGTAAACTGCTTATTAGTAAGCTTCATGACCTTTCTTTCCGAGGAGTACAGAGTTTGTTCGATGTTTGACAATACCCGTTTTAGTATCGGATTAATATTCTAAACAAGATCGAAACCATGCTTTGTAACGTAAAACTGCGTTGTCTTGGTTGTGAGGTTTTGACTCTTGACCTAAATCGTTACGTTTAAGGATACTGCATTCTTGTAGAGAAACGGTATCCTTTTTTGAAATAAATGTTTTCTAGAGAATCGTTTTCACGTCTTAAGGCTTTTCCGCTTGTAGTATAGTGGTTTCGTTCCGACGGCCTGACCTCTGCTTTAAGGGATTTTAAGAGTTTCATTTCCGCTTATCTTTTCGTGAAGAGCGACGTTTGTTTCATTGCTGTAGTTTTAATGTTTTATAAATAAATTTATCTGATTTTACCACTATCTTTCATAATAAAATATAAGGTAAGATTTGAGTCATTATTTATTTTTATTTTATATCAGTTTTTATTTATTATTATTTTTATAACTTTGAGTGTTTATCCGAATGTGACCGTAATAGGAGGTGAGTAAAAATAGGAATAGGCTATGGCGAGTTTTTGTCTTGTTGCTTTATAAAGTGTATAAACATAAGCTTATTATTAATTACAAAACACTTTGTATTACTGTAGCAGTTCAGAGGTTAATTGAAAAATACATGCCTTTTTGCGTTGACATGTATTAGCGGTTTATTATATTCACATATACAAACATTTTCTTTGGAGTAAAGCAAAAACAGATAAATAATTCTATTGCAACTACTATTGCAACTACAATAAAAATTTGTAAAATTTGGGAATGATGTGATGTAATAATTGATTGAATTCAATTTATTTAGTGGACTAGTGCTTTTAACTTTTACACGCTTTATAGTATTATATAATTAAAACCTAAACTCAACTGTAAAATGTATCGATTAAAAACATATTCTAATTAATTTAAGGAATTAGTAGGATGTTACCTAGAAATCCAAACAAACTTTCTAAAAAATATGACACATATTTGTAAATATCTGAAAAACTTGTTGTCGAATAACCTCGAGGCAAACTTAAATCCAAAAATACAAAATTCATTGACTTTCTCGAGGAATAATGTACTCTTGTCTATTTTAGGTACATATTAAAGTTCCATAACTTCTCAAGCATAACTGGAAATTGTATACTTTAAAGCTATTTTATATATTAACGAGTAAAAACCGTTACACTTTCATAATGGAATATTATATTTCTGTTATAGAAAAATATGCCTGATAATGCCGTTAGATAAATCATCTACGAAGACCAAGAGGATATAACTTCCGCTTTCTAACTATTACGTAATATTGTACACATGTTTCACTTGTTACTTACGTTTCATTTGTTTCATGTGTTTTCATTACATTTTATGTTATAACCTAAAAGTGACATGCATTTACGTTATATCATCTGTAATAAATATCAACCTATACCATTAATTGGCATAATAAACTTCATTCATAATCTTAAGAGTACAAAACTTCGTTGTTTTGAAAATTATTATACAATCGTTTTAATATTATTTAAAGCATATACCTTAACACCACTACATTGTCTTAACAGTACATTAAGGCGATATATTGATGTTGATTATTAGCAATTAAACATGTTTTAACTCATTTTTGCACCAATTTTTTAAGAAAATTAAAATAGATCTTAATTGGATTCTAATATTAAAAAAAAACAAAATTTCCTTTTGCCGGATATCGATTTGTGCAGACTGTACATTTAGAGTAAATATAATAAATAATAACTAATTCTATTCTTTTTGATTTCGATAAATTGTGTGATTTATTGTATTTTTATGTTAATATAACCTTTTGTTATACATACACAGATATACACATTATTTTAAATAATATCATTCTGATTCGTCTCCAAGACAATACAAATAAGTGAAAATTTATTCCTCGACACGAGCTTTGGTCTTTTGATTAAATGAATTGGAAAATATACCACAAAACATAAACCACTGGATTTATTTGTACGTATTCATGAATAGGTGTAAATGTATACTATATATTTTCGTTGTTGCTTTTTAAAACAGGTTGCCTAAAAATAAAAGTAGGGCACATTAAAAATAGAATATATAGAATATATATAAAGTATCTAAGCATTTATAAAACAATATACGATAATAACTCGATGAATTTATTAGTAATGATAGATTTTAATGAATTAAATCTCTGTTGTATAATTAACCTTCTTTTTTAGTTTCGGAGGTGTCGGTTTTCACATTACGATAGCAAATGAATTATAATATAAACTCTAAAATTTATTTATGCGAAATGTTTTGATATATTACAAAATAAATGCTTAGAAAACGCTACGAGGATAAGTTGTTAAAATATTACGGTCGCCCGATATCTGTGCATGCAATCTTTAATCGCAGATAAGTTTGATGTACGGGTTTGGGAGTTTGCGGCGGAACTATGATCTTTGAAGTACTTCGTGATATGGATACCAATCGAGCGAATGAAAATATCGCAGTGATGATGGTAATAACAATTTTATTTACAAGAAAAATAGCGAACATGGTTTTTTTTTCTTTAATTTGGTTCTTTAAACTAGTTGACTACACAAACTACAAATAAACTTATCGGTTACGCAAACTATAAATAAATTATACATAAAAAACTTAACTAAGTGTAGAACTGTCTAGAAGTAAACATTGTGATTATTTAAAAATAAAAAAATATGGATGAAAGTAATTATTACTCGCTTCTTAATTTGAGGTATTTTTACTTTAAAAATATTTTATGTTTGATAAAATCTGGTTAATCGTTGAATAAAACAAAAAAAAAAAAATTGATCAAAAATGAATGCCGCAACAAACGTATGAAAAATAGCAACGTTAACATAGTATGTAAGGTTGTGATGGCGACAGGCGTTGTAGCAACTAATCTCTATTTAATTTTCTCATAAATTCGAAGGTGAAATAAATTGTCGTACAAAGACCGAGTTGCTGAAGCGATGTAAGCCGATCAAAAATAAAACGAGTAATCCTTTTTCGAACGATGATAACCGGGAGGCTAGAATTGGATTGCACTTGATGGTACAGATTCAAATGTACGAATAATCTCAAGGCTCTATTCTGACTATTTGTTTCTTTTGATGTATCATTGGAAAAATTCCTTTGTTTATAGGTTGTTTTGAAGCGTTTGTATCAGTATATAGTATTATCTCTCGTCGTGAATTAGTATAAATAAGATAGTGTAGCCGCATTCCTACTGCCTAGATGCTCGTTCCCTACGTTCGAGCTTGTTCTATAATCTAGAACTATGCAAAGTAAATAAAGGAGTGTCAATTGAAGCAGTAGTGGGCAGTGGTAGACCAGTGGTAGATTACTGATTCTTGCCATCGTAGGTCGGAGGTTCGATACCTGGAATGCATACTAATTGCTTAATGCATACTTACTTATAATTCTCATTTTGTGTTTTCATTTTTCACGATGGGCAGCAAGCTTTCTCTGCGTACCATAATACCACACAGCGATCGCTAACCCGTTTGCCAAGAGAGGCGATTATGGTAAGTCTTTGGGGAAGGCCTAATAAAAATTGTAAATGATTTTTTTTTTCAATTTTTGAACACATTTTGAATATTTTTATTTACATATATATTTGAAAATTTTTATTGCCCAAGTAGAACTTATGCGAATTAGGTTCCGTTATATTAAAAAAAGGAAAAAATTATTTAATAATATTTTGAATCATTTATTCATCGTCTATTTATATCACGTCACATATTATAATCAATTCGTACAAAATTCACGCAAATGTAAAGAGCTTAAAAAAATTGTAAATAAAATGAAGTTATAACGTTATTTGGAGAAAAAAGCATTGCAAAATTAAATAATTTGTGAAATAGCTATCCACAGGTATTGAGAATTAAAAAGGCGAATAAAATAAATAGCTCTAATCTTAAATAACTAAGGTCTTGCGTGTCTGTAATATCAAAAAATAGTATAACAAACCTATGACCATTTATCTCCTTCGTATGTTCTTTTACTATTTCTTTTATGCGTAGATAGTTATAGATGTTTTGGATGTGTTCAACAATTGAGTATTTGTTTGTAATTGAATATTTAGTTTAATGCAGATTATGTTACATATACGAATAATATTGGGACTTTCAAATTATAAAGTCGTTCACTTAAAACGTTAAGATTTTAGATTAAAATTATCATTTTTGTATAGAATAATTAAAATAATGACACTTGAGTATGTAAATTACAGGAATTTGATACCGTGATTACGAAAACTCAGATAAATTTTACTGGGTATTTACACGCGCAAGTAGCATTTAGCACGCCTTAACTGTAATATAATATAGTATGTTGATGACGTAGCCACAGAAGTGTTTAAATAGTGTGATGTCGGCAATTCTGGTGCTACTAACATTATTTCGGTGATTATGACTAAACTTCTAATACAACATACATTTGGAGAATCCTTTTATATTGGACTACTGCGATACTAAGTGGTCAGAAATCAAAACGCTCCGGCGATTCAAGCGGCAACTCTGTGTCTGCGTGAATACGTTGTCGTTTACGCCCACCAAGAAGCCTTACAAATACCGTTTATATACCATTCACAATTTATTTTTAATAATTTCAAAATGTGTTTAATTTAAAAATAATAAGTAATTAATCTTCAACAATTACGCGATCATACTATGTGGTGTCACCGGAGTTATAAAATAATATACATATCATATAAAATAATTTGCTCTTGATTCTTTTATAGATTTACTACTGAAGCTTTCTGCAATGAATGTAGAAGACTGTTGGAATTTTTCTTCTGCTTACTAAAGTTTAGACGTTCTGCCTAATACTAAAGAAATGGTATTTATCTATATTGTATCTATCCTCTTTTAAATATCTTGTGTCTCTATTACTTGTCTGGGGTACACATGGACTATTTTAACAAAATATTTTTTTTCCTCTTATTATATGTGTTCTGATCTTTTGTCCGTTTTAATCTATTCATACATCTATTATTATTCACAAATTCTATCATTCACCACCTAACTTTAGTCGCCTTGCATCTAGAATACTGCAGTACATTTTTTCTGTTTTGCTTTACTTTTATTTTATTTGTTTGCTTTATTCTTATAATTTAATTAACGTAGTAATATTAGAGCTATTTTACTCGCCTTTATAATTCTCAATACCTGTCGATTGCTATTTCAAAAATAATTTAATTTCACAATGGTTTTTTGGTACAAATAACGTTATAACGTCATTTTTAAATACAAAATTGATTTTTAAAACTCTATCTAATCACGTTAATTTTGTAAAAATCATCGAACATAATTAAAATTTCTTAAAATCTACGAATTTATTGCAATATGTGACGTGATATACATAGACAATGAACATTCGATTTATCATAACATCTACTTGGGAAATACAAAAGTAGATATATACATTCAAACTATTTAAAAAACTGAAAAGATTCTTTTCCACTTCTGACGAGGCCTCCCCCAAAGATCTATGAGGGTATATATCACAGTGTGTCACAATCGCAGTGTGGTATTATGGCACGCAGAGGACTCTGCTACCCATTCTCTGGAAACTTGTGAGTAGTGATTGCCACTTTGAATAGTTCTAGGTTATAGAACAAACTTGAAAGTACGGAATGAACATATAGGCAGTAGGAATCCTGCCACACGATACCTATTGTAAAAAAATGATATTATTTATTAATTCATGGCGAAAAATAACTTTTTTACACGCTTAATAACCACCATAATTTTTTTACATGAATCTCTCTTTGTGCCATATATTTCTTCATCTAATACTTTATCGGAACTATTTAGAAGAACAATAAATCAATTAGAAGTAAATTGTTTAAAATATGATATATTCTCAAAGTTTTCACTGTCACTTTCACGTTTTTTTTGTAAGTACATTTGAAATAAGCAAAAGTATCACGGCAAATAAACAGCTAACAATGCATCTTTCAAGTTGAGGGAAGGTTTTAATTATCAATATTTCAGGCGTTGGACGTATACTGCTGGACATAGGCCTCCCTACAGGCCCATAAAGACGTCTTACGTCATCGTCTGTCTACCTTGTGAGTGGACGCCTACGATGCGCTCGACCCGTGGTCTTCACGATAGCACTTTAAATTATTTTCAATTGTATATTATTGAAGCTCTTATTCAACGTTTCTTATTATTAATATTATAATCAATATGTATTATATACTTGGTTCAGGTCGCACAATTTACTATGGTAGAAATACTGCAAACAGAAAAAAAAACTGGAATGGTTGAGTAATAAAATCTTGTTTAATTATATTTTAGTTTATGATTTGCAATAATTTTGAACGTTAAAGTTCAGAACTAAATAAAATGTAGGTCAAAGCGCGAAAGTTAATTAGATTTTTTTTAAATTGGCCTTTACGGTGTTAAAACGAATACACAGAAGCATACATTAAGCTATAAAGGCACTGTCCCAAACTTTATAGACGCTGCTCTAATTTATATCGGCCCTTTATTGTCACTAGTGTACGGTTTATGGACTATAAAACCTGCGTTTACGTTATCATGCTTTGGTTGTTCTAAATGCGGAAAGTTTAAATTAACAACGCAAGAAAAATGTGCTCTTGTTTGAGATGAAATATATAATTAGTGTATTTTACAAGATATTTAAAAAATGTAGTTATAGTCAAATTTTGATACGAACGCATGTATTTCTTAATTTTTTATATAAGAATACAACACTTATTTGAAAGTAACGTAAAATATATTCACGTACATGTTTCATTTCATTACACATGATAAATAGACGAGGGCATATTCCAATATCGAAGTCTTGGACAAGATGACACTATGATCGGTTTATTGCATAGCATGGAACTCCGGTCAGTGTAAATACGGCTTTCCTATAAACTATGATTTGATTGGTGGTTGGGGAACAGTTAAACTGGGTGAAACGAAGTCTAACTTTTCTCTTACCGAAATTTACTATTGATTTATTTAATTTCAAACATTCCTTATCAAAATGTTCAATCGAAATGGAAACACGAAACTGAAGGAATAATTAATACCAATTACAAATATAACACAGCCTGCATTAGAAACCTCATTCCAAATCAAATATAAGTTGTAAAACCGACAGAAAGCCGCATTGACTTAACGTCGGGTTGGCAGTGGATTGGCAGAACCTAATTAAATTATCGGAGAAGCAAGTGGCCAATTCAAATATTACTTCTGATTAATTGATGTTAAGTGACTCTGAAATATGTCATCTAATTTTAAACATCATACTAATTACTTTTTTAAATTATTAAGTAGCTTATTAAATTCACCAAATTAAACATCAGATCCATTAAACAGTTTTAGAATAAAAGTAATTTAATTATCATTTAAGTATTTTAATGCATTTATTATTTATAAATATAAATGTTATAATAATATAATAATAAGCGCGCAAATGGGTGACAATATTTTATTCATTTTATTTATTCTGTCAATAAATGTTCAATTGAAAAATCAATTTTCCAGAAATAACGTAATGTTAATATAGCAAGAAAAAATATCTAATAAAAAGTAAATATCCAGAGGAAAAAAATATATTTTAGAAAGATCAACTTATAGTATAGAGTGATAAGAAATAGGAGCAAAAGATTTAAAGCTTTTTGCTGATTAATGAGCTATGCATTCATATCTTTAAAGCGTTGCCACCGATCAAGCATTATACTAGGAAAAGGATGTGTACATTATACTAGATACTTATAGTTAAGACTATTAACAACATTTACATTCGTCGACTATCCGCTATTTGCCCTTCATATGTTTTCCGGTTGTTTTAAAGAAATTGTATCGAGCGGTTAGACCGCCTGTTGTACTATAATTATGTTATTATAAGTCTGTGCTCTTGTTTCTGGTGATATGTGTCCAATAAATAGTAAAAAATATTTTTTAAATAATTTCATAATGCATTTTTCATTGTTATTTCAAAAGAATGTTAAATGTTTGTAACTAATGTTGCCAAACTGAAGTTAAATTTTTGAAAGATGAATATGGTCGAGACGAGTAATAGTCGCTTTATCTTTGTATGAAATCGATAACCATCCGAATGACTTAATGTCTATTAATCATTAGACTGTGTTAATCGTGCGTAAACCTTTTATCCTAATAATTAATCAAACGTACGATAACTTAACTTCATTATTATATTATTTAATGAATGTCTACACATTTCTTATTCTATTGATTTTATTGCGTCATCAGCTAAGGGTCTACATATACTGTAATTAACATTATTCATGATATATTAATAGGCATCTGGTTAAGTTAACTGCTCTCATTACTAGAATGCACAGCACGTTACTACATTCCCCTTTCCGTCGCATCCATTTACTAAAGAGGGTTTTACGGCACACAATAATTCTGCAAATGTATTGGATCGAAAGCGACGGATAGCACAGTACGATCTAGGACATGGATTTAAAGCCTTTTCTTTGACTATCATACCATTTATATAATTTACTGGAAAAATAAAATATCAAAATATGTAGGTATGAGAAACAGAACTTGTTTATATATAATAAGTGATTGTAATATAGAAAGTATTCTGTAACAGATCTACATTTCAAATAGTTTCAATGTAAAAGAGGCGTAACAAAAATAATCTATATTGTAAAAAGCTCGATTCCAATTTATATAATCATTAAATATTCTCCATACTATTTTTAACAAAACAGTTAAGCTTGTATTAAATAAAAAAGACGGAACCTAGTTCTGGTTCAAAGACGATTTACTAGCACAAGGCTCTCGAATTGCTTCACCAATTCGGTTATTCTTTTTGTATTTTCGGTTAGGACACGCGGAAGATTCTTACAGAGGAAAAAGTTCGAAAATTACGAAGAAATTATTTAAAAAGAACATTTCTTTTCTCATACAAACAACGGAGTAAATGTCCCATCATATCTCCCTAGCTGTTTAACATTTGTCGTCACTAGACATAACTACAAATATAAGAACAAAAAGTGTCGTGTGCCATTACAATATGATAATATTATTACATATAATTGATGTCTTGTAATGAAAACAATAAAAATAATTGTTTTTGCGAGTAATCATTGTTCATTATTAAGACACTAAATCAATAAATAAAGTGATTACTTTGAAAAAATTGAAAAAGTTAGCCTGTCGCAAGCAAATAGAAAAAAATGAGATGTTTTATATTACGAAGTCGTTAATATGCGGCCACTGCGTCGCCTATTTCTGTCTCCAAAAAATAAAATATGAAAGTGTTGTGCTTAAAATAATCCACACGCCAGTGCATTTACTTGGTTAGATTAGAAACAGCCTGTGAAGTGTCTTTTAACATGACGACTTTGTTCAAACAATACATTATATAACTTTCCATAGCATATCTTTTTAGCTCGCGGACCTCCTATTTCTGGGGGCTTAATATCGCTAAAATTGCACAGAGTCAAAAGGCTAACAGCACGAACTATGTGTGTTTAGTATCCCAATTTATAAAGCTATGTGCAAACCAGGAAATGAATGTCTTCGTTACTTATACTTTCTAATGTAAAAATCATCAATTGATGATTTATTTCAGCCTTAGTACATCCATGGCGGGACATGGGCCTACCCCATAGATTTCCAATAGGAGCTGTTGGAAGAGGCCTTCATCCAGCATCTTCCGACAATCTTAACAAGGTTGTCTAATCATTTAATGTAATCGTTAATCATGTTCTAAAAATGAATAAAAAGCTTAATTTTTTAAAATAATACGCTTTTATTTTATTTCGTTCTAAGGGCCGAAAATCCATCGACGCTTACTTAAAATTCCAGATGTTTTTGATACTTATACAAAATATATACTTATATAAAATAAAATGAAAAAAATATATAATTTTCTAGTATGACTCAAGTCTAAATTTTGCAAATTTTGTGTTACATAATATAATTATTATATATAAACTGCAAAGGAAAACGTAATGTAAACCGACGTATTCTGAGATCAAAAACGGGGACAATATGTGATATCCACCAATTCATTGGCCCGGCTCGGATTATAGAAACACCTACATGTATATATATATATATAGAGAGCGTCAATTAAATTAATCGTCAGTTTTACCGTCGATTTCACATTCCTTTGTAGACTATAACGGATGGAATTTGTGGGAATACGGTAACCAATTCACTAATGGATGACAAGATCAAAGCCCTGCGAATGTCAATCACAGAGTACACGTACGCATGAAATTAAGCGCGGTGAAAGAATAAAATTAAACTAATTTATGAAATTAGTTTATTCTCATGATCAATTACGCAAGGAAATAAAATTAAATAACGTAATTAAAATTTTACAAATGGTTATATATAATCACATAATATTACTTTTGGTAGTATAGTACCATCGAAACCATTGTGAAAGAGAAAGAGGACGAGCGACGCCGTCGCGTGTGTTGACGGCGAACAGACGAAACGAAGTGTACGATACTCTGTTCCGTCTACTCGCACACTTAGGCGCGGTATAGCGATTTCGGTAGCTCTATAATAATCAGCTGTTAACGCGTGCAACGTTTGGCACCCTCCTGCCAAATGAAAATTGTTTTGTCTCTTACACCGAAAACTGCTGCTAACTCTTATATGATTCAGATGGACTCCTTTCGACTTCCGTTTTCAAATCATCTTTACAGACTTTCGAGTCCGGTTGCCAATTCCACATGAAAGATTCATTACTACATGTTAAAGATGCAGTTTCGATGGTGTTCTGTCTGAAATCTTTTCGCACGATAAAAACTATCTAAAAACAAATAATGTACTTAGATAATTATTAGTAAAGTAGTTATGTATTAGTAAATACCACGGTTACTATTTTAAAAAAATATGCCTCCCATAAAATTATTAATATTGTTGAGTGGAAAGTAAGCAAGGTAATTTTATTAAACATTACGTAATGTTAATTTTATTTTTAATACAGTCACCAACATTATCTCACATTTTGGGTAGTCGTTACCGTCAATCGACATTTTGTGAGGGCGTTAACGTCAATCGTTAACACGCCGGCTCTAACAAAGGGGATCAAATCTTGTCGTTTAATTTTAAGGTAATTCGAGCTTGGCATTATATATTATTTTGTAATAATAACCCAGCGGTAATCGTATGGAGTTATAATATAACAGTTACTTGCAAGAATTGATCGTAATTTTGATTAATACAATATAAATGCGTTATTTAGTTATAGGAAATATAATTATTTTCATCAATTCAATCAAAGGTACTGCAAGAAATAGGCCTTCCCGTTATATCCATAACAGGACTGTTTGGAAGGGGCACAGATACAGCGTCTTCCGAAGATTTTAATAAAGTCGTCTGCCTACCTAATGGGCGGTGGTCCTTTGGTAATTTTGCTGATCCGTGATCTCTACTCTAGAAAATTAAGGCTCCAGCGGTTATCTGCGATGCGATCTGCTCACTTACACTTCAACTTGCCAATCCGCTGGACTATGTGGGTAACTTTCGTTCCTCTAGGGATTACCTCGTTTCTGATTGTATCTCGTAGAGAAAACTCGGGCATACCTCGTTGAGCAACTGTGAGCTTGCCAACGAGGCTCAGTGTGAGTGGCCATCTTTTTGCGCCGAAAGTCGCCACTAGTAACATACATTGTTCATAGGCTTTCGTCTTAAAACATCGAAGGATATTGGTAGAGAAGATGTTTCTTAGTCACCCGAAAGATGCCTCTTTCTCAATGTCGGACTTGCCTAGTTAGACTATTGGCCCCAGATACACGTAAGAGTTAACAACTTCAAAATTCGAACCTGCAACTGATATTGGGGTAGGCACTGTACTAGTGCACCTTCCAAAAGCTACAATTTTATTTTACAAATAATCTAATTACTTTTAAATAAGGTTCAGTTTGAACTAATTTTAATGTGATGTTAATTATTTTCGGGCAAATCCTGTATTGATGGAGAGAAAAAAAATTAGACAGGGTGGAATAAATAAATTGCCCATCAATCGTGCCTCAGTAGATTAAACTGTCGATAATTTGTTGCAAGGTGGTGTCCGTTCAATAATGACTGACATCATTAAATCCCTCCGTGACATGTTAATTTCACTTCAGTTTTCATTTCAGTTTAATAAGTAATTAATTTAAGCTTAATGTAAATTTCATATAATTAATTTTAAAATGTATGGATTTCAACAAATAAAATTTTATTTGTTATTTTCAAAATGTGAATATATTGAGCTTTTTTAGTGAAAAATTAAAGAAAACGGATTATATTACCAATATAATATGTTTAATTATAATTTATTTATATTAATAAATCGAATGTACATAACAAAAATATTTATATTTATTTTTTGTATTTAACATATGTCTGTCACTATTTTTATATAAGATTTTTAATTATTGCATGTAAATAATATTTTATTATATATGTATTGTGAAGCAACCGTAACAATACCAATTTATTTGATACATCAGAGAATTTCCATCTTTTAAACTTATAAATAGCTCGTCAGCTCTTTTGAAATAAATATAGAATTAACATCGGAGGCACTGCCCCGAAAAATACCGTAAAATAGGTTATTATAACAACTAAAACATGAAGAAGTGAATAAAGCGAAGAAGCCAAATTAAAATCTACTTAACAGTTGAAGTGTTAAGTAACTCACTCTTAAAAAGATTTGCGTCGAGTTGCTCTTATGAGTGGTTTAACTCATTTTAAAATTACAAATATTTCTTTATGGTTACTTTATAAATATGTAGTTTGGTTTTTGATAGATGTGACATTACTGACAAATGGTTTCAACATGACTGTCATAAAGTCATTGAAACAACGCAAATTTCCCGATTGCATAATTTAAGGAGATCCAGTTATCAATTATCCGATACCGATCATGCAATTTAATACTGGATTTTTTATGAGGTAACGCTAATGATGCAGTCTATATAGAGCCAATCTAATCTATTGTAACGTTAAAATTAATATGTAATGAGTGTAAAACGTGTTGACTGCATGTTTTTTTAAATTAAATATTAGTGTGTTGGGTCTGTATTTTATTATTAACTATGTAATAATTGTAATGATCATGTCAGCCGACGGACCCAGTAAAGGCCATAGTCCTCCCTCAAAGACCGCAACGATGACCCGTCTTGCGCTGTTCGCATTATTTAATATTCAATTTCAATTTCAATTTTTATTTAATAGTCTCTTTTTTCGTATCATTCGACGCCCCTTTGTTAAAAATAAATGTATTCAATTCTATCAAAAAATGTCTGTAAGAAATCGCGGAATAAAATAAGATCAATTGTTTTTATGTGATATTATTGTAGGGGAGAGTAGGGTAATGAGAGTCAGTGGGTAATGAGAATCACCCACACATCCACAAAACAGTACACGAGAGCGACTCGTAAATGAGGCCCTCTACCCTGCCCTGGTCCCCAGGCGTTGCCTCGAAAGTCTCGCACCAGTTGGCGCCCGCACTTCTGAGATATGGCTGTATTTTGTTTTTTCGCTCCGCTGATCTAATTTTTCGTCAATGTAAATTAAAAGGTAAGTGTCGAATAATTTGCAGTATACGATTAAGACATTCACACGTGCTTAGTTAGACATTCAAAATTGTGATGTGCAGTTCTTAGCGTGTTAATATGTTACAGTTTTATTTTCATTCATTTTTTTTCTAATTTGTGTAGAAGTGGGTAATGAGAGTCGGGTGACTCCCATTTCCCACGAATGATCATGTATCGAAAGAATCATAATCACCAGTTCCGAGCACATCAAAAGAATTTCATCCCATAGTACCGAGCACACCAAAACAGTCAGTGTCTGCGATTAACTCATCAGATCCTAGCACTTCAAGTCAAATTACATTGCATGATTTAATCAAGTTACCAGAGAAGACACGTATTATTAATACAAGACAATGCCGAAAAAAACAACATGCAACACTTTTAACTTCAACGCCATTGAAAGAAAACCTTGTAGAAAAAGAAAATAAGAAAGAAAAGAAAAAAGGAGAAACACAGAAAGAAAATAAGAAATGGAAAGGTAAAGGTCAGGGAAAAAAAGTAAAGTAGTGAAGAAGACTCCTGAAAAGGTAAAGCGTCAAATACTTCAAGAATCGAATGAAACCTCTGTATCTGATGTTGGTACTAACGATTTGTGCCAGCATGATGAGGATGATGACCTAAAAGATGTGGGAAACAAGTGCCCAGTATGCAACGATTTCGGCAGAAACAATGAGATATGGTTCAGATGTACCTCATGTGGTCTATGGGCTCACTCGGAATGCACTGGGTGGGACTCAGCTCAAGGTTATGTCTGTGATATGTGCTAGATTTTCATTGACTCTGATTGCCCCCAGGGTGACCACCATTACCCTCATATCGGTGCAATGGGAGTCAAATCTGGTTTTTTTTTAAACTTGAATAATTTTCAAAGTTGATTGCCAAAGTGATTGAAACTGATCTCAATTGATAGTATATTAGTTATATTATATTTAAAGGCGGTTGCAATAAATATTTTGTTTTATAATTAATTTTTATTTGATTTCTCGCTTAAGTGACCCCCATTACCCTGTTTTACCCTAATGTTTTTAAGTTACCTTTATATGATCTGCAATAAAATGTTAAACAAAATGTGAAGAAAAATGTTATTATAATTATCGATGTCAGTATGCGTGTGTAATAATTTTATAAAAGGGTGTTTTATTTTTCTTAAATCGCAATTCTACTCGACCCCGTCACTCTTTTGTGACACCTTTCGATAAGAGGATTGAGAGTGGTGGGGTTGAAACAGCGTTTTGATTATTGAGTCGGGAGCTCGGTCACTCGTTCGATAACCATCGAAGTGATAGGTTGTCTAGTAGAAAATGCTAGTTGTTGGCCTATAAGAGTATTAAAAGTGGAATAAAAGTATTTACTGTGCTGTGAATTGGAGTTTTTCTGATACGTGACAGTGTAGAACATGATCCAATAATATTTATAATTTTGAACAACTAGAAAATTTTTCTATTTCAATACAATAAAAATGTGTAATATATTTTCTTTTATTTTATAATCAAGTTCTTGTTGATAAATATATTATAATATACTATAGGGATTTATGTTTCTTTCGCAAATTCAATACTACACGTTAAATACAAACAAACAAACACAATAATTAAAATATATTGCAACCAGCTGGTGTCGATCACCTGCCGTGTAATTACATGTTATGACAATGTTGAATATGGTAGGTGATTTAATATAAAATTACCAACCAGAGTCGTGGACTCGCACAAAATGTACTATTTCTGTTTGTACCGTTATGGATTTTCGTTTTTAATGCGTTGCTAATGTCCATTCTGTGTATGCTCGCCTCTCTCAAAATAACTACTGACTTAATTCAAAATATATTTTCTTAGAAAATGATTATGTAAGTCTTGTCATAAAATAAATGATTCTTAAATCTATTTTCAGTTTCATAGATAACACTGAAATGTTTTGTAGTTTACTCACTACTTTTAAAACGAAAGTTTTATTACACAATGATAATATAGATATCTTTTATAAAAGGTAATCTTACATCATATTTTATTGTGTTATGTATTCAATAGCTTCTCCCATACCTTTCCAATAAGACCGATAAGATGTAGCCTGAATTCAAAGTCAACAAGGTCGTGTGTCCATCTTTTTAGTGGACGTCCTTCGTTGCGCTTACTGGTCTGTAGTCACCACTTCAGAACCTTAAGTTCCAGTTTTCATTTGTTTTGCGCACAAGGTGGCCTATCCGCTGTCACTTTAATTTGTTAATCCGCTGAAATATGTCGGTTTCTTTCGTCCGTCTATGGATTCCTGTTTCCTAATGAGCATTTGAATGTAAATTCGAGACTCTGGACCGACAAGCGCAGCGAAGGACGTCACTCACAAGATGAGCTTGTCAAGGTCGTTGGAAAACGCCGGATGCAAGGCGCTTCCAGGATCTAAATAATGTTTAAGAGAATGTTGGAAGTCGCTGAGTACACAACCGGTCTTTCTGAAAATCTATAGGAGGCGGCCTATGTTCAACAGAGGACGTCGGGCTGAAGTAATAACGATTATGATGAAATAATTGATTGATTATAAATTAGTAATATAATTAAAGAATATTGTAAATATTTTTTTAAATTTTGGTGCAATTTTCTGCTGTAGAAGTTTTAAAATTGAATGTGTTTATTATAATACAAGCAAAGTATAAAAATTTAAAAGCAATAATAAAGACTTTATAAAGATTTATCGTCTAGATTTTTAAGTCGCAATATTTACGTACGAGGAATATCAAGATGATATATATGCATGGAATAATGTTTGCCGTTTCTCAATTTTCTTTTTCTCTGAGCGCCTGGACGCTTGATTTGTAGCGTTAGATAATATACAAAGGGAAGCTTTTGTAACATTTTATAACGCCTTGACAACAAAATTTGCTTGTTGCTTTTCTTTCATAAGTAACAGTGTTTGTTGAATATATTTTAGATTATTATATAAATGACAAAATAGAAAATGAAGAACTTTAGTGGTAATTTAGTTATTTTTTATAACATTGTGTTATTATATTAGATGGTCAGACAACCTTTTGAAGGTCGTCGAATTACACACGATGTTGACCGTTTCCTACCGGTCTTATTAGAAATCTAGAGGCTCTGATCTGTAGGCTTATTTCTATCAGTAGTCAGCGTATGACTGAAATGATGATGGTGGTGATGATTATAATTAATTTAATATGTTTATTAAAATTATCAATAAACTTGTTTCATGTTATTGTTAAAGAAAGCGTCTTATTCGAAATCTTTGGGAAAGCTTATGCTGATGATGACACAATAATTATATATACTATTCTTTAAATAGTACGAGCAGTTATGTCTATAATAACTTGTACCTATTGATATAGAACAAACAATTTGTATAAAAACAACGTAAAACTGGTGTAGGAGGGCGTAACTAATTAGTACAAGGCTGTGAAATGGATCGGGTAATTTCGGTATAAGCGTTACTACAGAAACAAACTACCCGTCCATTGCACCTGCCTTCACTAATATTTTGTGCACTTTGCGTAAATGAATACGAAGGATTTTCAGGCGTGTTTTAAGCTAGGGCGTTATATCACACCACATTTTTATTTTTTAGGGATTTGTTAGTTCTGCGAAGAGCTAATACTATTTTAAGTTTCAGTTACTGAGATCTTAGACGATCATGTAAAACATAATATTGGCTCAAATTTCTATATTCGTTCAACAAATATATTTAAAGAAGGAATTTTGTTATAAATGTAGAGACTACGGAGAGGGCTATGATCGGGATTTATATCGTAAATATCGAATCAGAAAAGAGGATATATAATTTTAATAAGATCCCTTAAAGAGCTTGCTATTTAAAAACTAAGTAGCTATGAAAAAAATAGATCTAATCTATCATATATATATATCAAAAGTATACATCAAAATAGGCATCTGTTTTCAATTATATTTTCCGTGGAGAAAGACGTGATTAAAAATGTATATTCCACGATAAAATTTACTTTTACTTGTTGCTTTAAGCTTTCTGTGCGTCACAAGCGAACCGTGAGCGTTGCATTTACTAACGAGCGTTCGATAGAGTCACGTTTGTTCATCGATATAAAAACTGTTAGGTATTTTTCGCGAGGATATAAATCAATTTAGACAATAAAATTGTTTTAGTTGTACCTCTGATGAACTGATATACTACGTGATTAATAACCGGTGTAAAAGTTTTAAAGAGAGTGATTGTATAGCTCCTTTGTTGTCAAATAGTTTATGGTACAGCTTATCTATATATCAATAGCCCACCTCATGGTTGGGCGGATAGGATAACTACGGCGAATTTACCGGTTCATATTTGCCACTCACGAAACTTTCGGCTCTAGCGGTCGTTGATTGCACGAGAAGTATGACTCGTCCACTGTCACTTCAGACAACCAATTCTTGGGGCTATGTGGATGACCTGGTTCTTTTGCGAACCACCTCATTTCTGTATCGAAATTCAGATTCTTCTTCTTCTTATTTTTAGCCGATGGACGCTCACTGCAGGACATAGGCCTCTCCCTAAATCTCCACGATGACCGGTCCTGTGCTACCCGCATCCAGCGACTTTTCGCGACATTAACTATTGTGTCGGTCCACCTAGTGGGAGACCTACCCACGTCACATCTACCGGCTCGTGGTCGCCACTAGAGACCCTTTTGCCATCTCTGGCACGAGTAATGTGGTCCGCCTACTGCCACTTCGGATTACAACAAATTAAAATTTAGTATTTACTACCCGTCTCCGCTGATTTCTTCCAGCCTGAATTTATTAGCCTGTCATATTCATTATTTTCTAAGTGATCACTTTATACAAGACAATCTTCTTGAAAGTGGTGCTTTAATGATTTTGGCTGACAAATGACACTTTAAAGCTTTCGTACGTATAATCAATCACCCTATATAATCATAATATGTTACGATAAATCATCACTATAAATATGTGTTGTTTAGAGCGGCGAATCTATCGGAGAAGTATGAAGAATCAAAATTTGTCTTAATCTTAAGCATTCGTAGTATTTACACGAATGTGAGTTAAATTGTTCCGAAAAGTTAACATTTTCAATGTTATCTTGCTCTACGAATCAAAACGGATGCTCCAGCCAGCGGAAATGATAAGGTTACGCGGAAAAGATACGGTTCAGGAGTCGTTTCGTAGAGAAAAAAAATGAAATTTTCTACATCAGAATATAATTGTGTAATATTTACCTTTTTAAAGATACCTGTAGAAATAACTCATTTAAAATCATAAAATTATGTCACAAATGGAAAACTAATGTGTTTACTAATGAATTTAATTTGTAATATCTTCAGATCTCATTGACAAGCTCAAAGACGCTCATTGAGGTTGGAAGAGGACCATGTTCATGATTTCTCTACGAAATCATATCAAGAAAGTTGATATCCGTAACGAACGAAAGCGACTGTCATAGCCAAAAGGATTGGTAACTAAAAGTCTTAGCAGATAAGTTACATAGCCTGCAGAACAGATGGTCGCTGGGGCTTTAAGGATTTGGAATGGATACCACGAGTCAGTACACCTAACATAAAACGTCCACCCAGAAGGTGACAGACGTTCATGACAGATAGAAGAAAGACATTGTATTCGGGCGGTTTTCATTCGATCATGTTGGAAATATTAGAGGGAGCTCTTTGTTCAGCTTTGGTTGCCCTACTGCAGAAATATTGATGATGATGCCGCAACGACACGAAGTACGCCGCGATGTATCGCGAAGTGAGGCTATGGGCAAACAGTACACGCCCACTATATTTGCGTCCGCTTGTCAGTACTCTGTCTCAACCATTCTGTTCTATTGTGCGAGGGCCCTTCGTTTTAAACAGAATTTATCAATTTACTAACATATAACAGATTACCACCTACGTTCTGACTCATCGCCGTATCGTTGAAACCACACGACTTAGAGACGAATGTTGAAATATGGTAGGAATATTACTTTTGCCGAGCAGAAGTCGAACAGTTGTCGGCTAAGAACGGAATTTAAAGAATTCCACCCTCAAGAGATGATCGAGGAGGGTTTGGTTTAAAAAAATCATATTTTTAAAACATACCTCTTGTATACACAGACAGTTCCTACATAAAAATTAATAACTTAAAATTTCAGGTAATAGTTTGACCCCTCAGGGTAAGAACCTCCTCCAAAGCTTTCCATTTATCTCTATCTTTGGCAACTTGAAGCCTCCCATGACTTATTGTAGCAACGATCTCGTCAGCCCATCTGGTATTAGATCTGCCTTTCGCTCTGGTACCTCATGGTCCTGTCTATTTTATGTCTTTCTGTCCACCTATTATCAGCGAACCTCGCCACGTGACCTGCCTAGCTGCACTTTCTTTGAAGAGACAAGGTAAGGCTGTGTTTCTTATTTTGTCATTTAATTTGGTTTCTAAGTAGCTCTCTCTATTCTTCTCTGAGTGATATTTATTTTGTTACGAGTATTCAAGTCAAACGTCCAGGTTTGGCCTCCGTAAGCAGTTAGTATATATGTATAAGAAAAACTCCAATTCACAGCACAGTAAATACTTTTATTCTACTTTTAATATTCTTGTAGGCCAACTAGCATAGTTTCCACTAGACAAATTATCGCTTCGATGGTTATCGAACGAGTGACCGAGCTTCAAACTCAATAATCAAAACGTTGTTTCAACCCCACCACTCTCAGTCTTTATAATCTTTTACCGGAAGTTATCACAAAAGAGTCGAGTAGTGTTGCCATTTAAAAAAATAAAACTACCTTTTATAAAATTATTGCATACGTATATTGTAATCCGATATTCTATAATGTTTAAATGCGAATCTATGTTAGTTAATAACTCTGACAACTTTAATGAAATATTTGATATCACTGAAGTTTTTATTTTAAATCAGTGAGTGCTGTAAATGATACGCTCCTCTCGAATAATACTGCGATACTTGTCATCCAAACCAACTTTGGGAACAAGTGTCAAGTGTTTTGACATTCCATGTGAAACTTTGCTGCACGGAAAATGTTTGGAGGTAGTTTTTAATTTATTATACACCCTGTTTTTTATAGTTTGTTGATTATAGTATTTATGCATATATAGATATATATGTTATATATATATATATATATATATATATATATATATATATATATATATATATATATATATATATATATATATATATATATGCATAAAGAGACATGTACATAAATTATTTATGTTAATGTCACACAAATATTGCGATGATTACGCCATCTTATCAAGTAACAGCATAAGAACCTTCACTTTAAATGACTAACGATTCTTGTTCATCATAATATCGAGGAGTGCATTAAAGAGAAGAAAAAATTGTATTGCGATGGAGCAAATAAATAGGTAAAAGTTTGCTCAAAGAGTAAAGTGTTTTCTCATCTATACTGACTACAAACTGAAATCGAGAAGATAAAGAAGGTGAAACGGGAGAAAAAGGTTTTTCTCTTTACCTTTTTCTGTAGTGAGTAGTCAGTGCACGTAATGAACGGCGCTGTCATTTGATTTTATTGTTTCAGTTTAAAATATATGTGATATGTGTCTTACAACGTATGAATTACTCAGAATAACTACATATAACGGTCAAATTAAAAAATAAAACTTAAATTCGTACATCAGAAAAGTTTAGTTGCATATCGTGAAAGAAATAAAATATGAACAGACTAATTTCGACTTTACTCGAGTAGTTTACCGTACTTTACCGTTTGCCGTAACTATTTCTTGCGTAACATTTTCTGAAGTAGTTTCTAAGAGCTGGTAATAAATTTCTTAAAACGTTAGATCTTACAGCACATAAAAAGTGTGTCTATGTTATCATTTTAGCGTAACATATATGTGGAATATTTGTTGGAATACAATAAACTTTAATTTAAAACATTCGTATGTTCAGTAATTTTAATTATAATTGGTTAATCCACATCAACCTATTAATAAATGTATGGTACTTTTATTGATTAAAAACTATCAACAAAGGGTTCTACCATACACAGGGTTATTCGTTGGTTTAAAAACTTTAAAGGTGTGAAAGTATACTTCATTTGCTGTGAACATACGATACATCCTAATCGAAGACCAATTGTTTCTGATATTATAAATAAAGTTATGCGTAAAAATGATTTCAAAATTCAGATTAATGGGTTGTATTAAAATTAAATAATGTTTACAATCTGTTCCTGCAGACTCTGTATTGCCAGAAGTTATTGCACTGTCGTATTCCAATAGAAAAAATAATTAATGTAAAATATTTCTCAGTGATTTCATTGGATTGCATTTGCTGTGCGATTTAATTGGATTGGATCTGCTTGGAGACAGATCTAAAAGATTTAAAACTTTTTGCGGACAAATGAACTATAGTATAATTGCCCCTTTTACGCTTATAACCAATCGCCCTATATAGTCCGACGTGATAATAGTCAGATGGAAACATTAAAAATATGGTTGTTAAAGTTACATTAAAATAAATTAATGTCATATTTTTGAATAATTAGAACATTATACACATATAATCAATAAATCGGTGTACCAATATCTGTGAATTAAGTGATGTTAAAATTGAATTAAATTTATAACATTTAATAAAATTTGAGTTATAATTCACATTTAATTTATAAAAACGTTTTAATTAATAATTCGGTATACCAATCTCTGTGGATAAAGTGAAGTTAAAATTTGTAACTCAAAATGTAATTACTGTAATAATGTAATATTTTTGTATTAAAAAGGGATTTCAAAAAGCTACGTAATGTTTTATTAAAACTGATAATACTTTTACTTTTACAACCAATTAAATGTTAGATTGAAGAATAAATCTCACATAAATTCATCATTAGGTTTATTTAGTGCTTTTTAATTTCCGCTGTATTAAGAGATTTCAATTTATTTCTAAAGAATCTTGATAACGTTGGGCGTTATCAAGATTCTTGCTTCGTTGCAAGCATCGAACTTCCATTATGACTTGTTTTTTTAGTAAACATCAAATGGATTAATGATGCAACCATGAGAATATGCTTACTCATTTGGGTTTAAATGTGTACAAGCAAGGCAATTAAAAAGATAAAGTATGATCTACGTATAAACATGTGATAATACAACAGACAATTTTTTTTTGAAAAATAGAAAATACCTTACGTTAAGATATCGATAACAAGGAACTTTTAAGCGACAATGTAAGAATAAACCAATCATTGGTTATAAGTACAAAAGTTTTTAAAGGAGTGAATGTATAGTTAATTTGTCAGGTAAAATCTTGAAAGCTTTTGCACCTGTCTCTAATCACCTGTATAAAGTGATCACTCTAAAAGATGTAGCATTAATTATTTTTTTCTATTGAAAGGCGACTGGCCAACAACTTTTGGAAATATAAAGTCTACAGGGACAAATAGTAAACAATAATTAATTAAGTTTTTGAAAGCCAACCATTTATACATTTACCCTTTTGACGTTTTTACACTTATAAGTCTGAAAGTCTAAATTTATCATTTAAGGCATTCAGAGATATAAAAAGATACTAAAACAACATAGCACCGGATACATTTTGGAATATTTTAATATCAAGGAAGTCTTCAATCGTAACCAGAATCCTTGTTATGCTCTAAAAAGATACAAGCGGAGGATACACAAAATAATTTGAGCTTTGTTAAATCCGGGCTGTCAGTAATTCCTCTTGTTTGAAGCATGTTTTATCTAAGCTACTACAGAATTTATATTGTTAGAGTCTTTTATAACTTTGCATTTAATGTGAACAAGTTTTTATGAAGCGAGCGTTCTCTTTTATAGGGCGATTGTATAGCGACCCCGAAAACTAGTTAAAATGTAGTTATTTTGGAACGAATGAGAAATTAACTGACGTAATTATAGTATTATTTACTTTCGGACTAGAATTTCGTTAACATTGTTTCGTTTTAGGTCGAAAAGAACTCAATTTTTATGCGTGCTTTTTAACTACGATAACTTCCTTGTTTATTTATTTATATTTAATTGCACATCAATATGCCTTAAAAATACCTTTGCCTGAGCAAAAAAATAACTATGAAGGGAGTAATTGTGTAATCTTTAAGTTGTTTAAGAGATGTTATTCTTCTTCTTTTTAGTTGATAGACGCCTATTGCAACCTTGCAATGGGCGTCATCGTGGCGTTGTTTGGCCGAGGCTTATAGGTATAAAAAAACAACGCCACGATGACAGGCCTTGCGCTGCCCGCGTCCAGCGACTTCCCGCGACAACCTAGTGGGGGCCTGCCCACGCCGCGTCTACCGGCTCGCGGTCGCTACTCGAGAACCTTTCGGTCCCAACGGACAACGGTTTCACGACCTGTACCGCCCACTCCTACATTAGACGAGTAGTTCTTCGAGGTACGTCGGTGTCGTTCGTGCTTCTGCGGATATGCTTATTTCTGATTTGATCTCACAGCGAAACTCTGGGCATTGCTCTATTCGTTGCTTTCTAGGATATATATCCTATTAAATCACTAAAAGTGTAATATTATTCAAAGAAAACTTTAAAATTGTTTCATTATTTAAGAACTTTCTTCAAATTGAATAAAAAAAAAAACAACTGTCTATGTTACAATAAAACTTTAAATTTATTAATAAAGAGTTGAGAGAAAAGTTAAAGCAAAATTTTGATACAATGATGACAAAAACAATTTGTTAATAGGTATTTCAGAATGTCTTAGATAACGACACTTTAATTTTAAATGACAAATGAAAAGGAAATTTTTAATTAAGGAGAAAGTGAAATTGGAAGGGAGCTAAGACATTCTAAAATGGATGTCAATATTAGGTTGGTTTCCCGCTTGTTTGTTTTAAATCATTACGATTATTTTTCTAAAATATATTGAAATGATAAAAGCAATCTTGTTACTGGTAGTGCGTCTTATCTACAAGGTCATCTGATGCCATTTAATATATAGTATAATCGTGCCCAAATATCAATGATTTCTGAAAAAATAAATAACGTAATGATAATATAGAAATAAAAACCTTTTCAAAATTCGGATAGCTATATATAAAAACAATTATTATTTACTATCTGTCCTTGTAGACTTTGTTCTGCTAGAATTCATTATCCTGTTACAATCACATAGATAAAATATGTTAATATAAAATATTTCAGGCTAGTCACTTTATACAGAATGATTGGAAATTGGTGTGTAGATTATTAAGTTTTTTGCTTATTAATGAGGTAAATATGCACCTTAAAAGCTGTAACACTTAATTTTTTAAATAATGCAGAAACTGTTAAACAATGTAATTACATTCAATATTCGCCTTATTATTTAACAGAACTCAAAATATGATAACGTAGACTTAAGTTTTAAATTATCTTTAATAATGTAGCTTTGTTACTGATTTGACAGCGGTGACGATAACGGTCGGCTTTTTCTTTACATTTCCTTAAAAACGCGTGTTACCGAAAAAGTCTCTGCAGTTTCGTCACAAGGTTCCCAACTTACAAGATATGAATAATAAAAGTACAGGTATAAATGTATATAGCAAAATGTACAAAATATAAATATTGTTTCATATCACCCCCGCTAGTCACGTTATTTGACACACGCCAATAACATCCCATGGTTTTGACAGGGCCTAAATTGATTTTTCCCTAAAAAAATGTAAGTAATTTGAGTATATTGCCGTCTTGAGTGCTTTATGTATTACGGTGATAATTTTCACTTACGTTACATTTTGTTTTATACATTGGCTTACAAAATATTTTTTCATAAATACACAAATAGTTTTATTATAAGAATTTGATATTTACATAGTTAATATTAAAGCGTCATTTCGTAAATGTTAAAGACACTAATGTATAGGTTTTATTTAAAAAAAGTTTAAATTTTTCTGTCAGAGAGAATTACTAAACGGTGTTTCAACAGGAATTTGCTGAGAGGGGCTAAGCTCGTATTTTTCCAAGCGATCTAATTAAGAATGAGGTGATCAGTAGACAACCAAAAGTAATCGACATCGTCCAGCGGACTAGCAAGTTGAAGTGGAAGGGGGCAACGGGCGATGGGCGCGTAGAATTGATATCGATTTTGATTGATATTGATAAAGTATCTACCTTTATCATAGAACCTCAGCAAATATTCTAGTATATTGTAATAAATTCATTCATAAATAGCGCACTGAATTTTAGCCGCTGAGGTCTTAAGATTCTGGAATGGAGGTTACGTACCGGCAAGCGCAGCGTAAAGTGTCCACCCAAAAATGGACAGGTGATCTTGTTAAAGTCCTCAAAAATCGCTAGATGCAGGCTGCTTCCAAGTGGTTTTATTGGAAATCCATGGTGGATGCCAATATCTTACAGTGGACGTCATCCTGTTTATGATGATCATGATGATACATGACAAGTGTCAGCTATGAAATTGAAATTAAAAAATTAAGTTATTTAAAAAGTTCTTTTATTTATCTGTGAAACAATTTTTTTTTGAATTGGGAGTGGTAGCAAGAAAACTGATTTCAAACGTTTAAAATCAGAAAAGTAACGCTATTTCTGTCAGTCAATTATTAGTATATGAGATTATAAATGTGGCAGAAATAATCTTAATAGTATTTAAAAAAAAGTATGCGATATCAGCTTTCCCGATATCACTGGTACAAATATAGTAATAACAACACACTTCCGATCACAGTTTCGGACAACCTACTCAACGAAACAATGTCTTGAAAGATTTGAATACTCCGGCGGTTCAGGCTACAACTCTCTTTTGAGTCGTCGGCGCATAGTTATTTATACCATCCAAAAAGGACTAACGAATATTCGTTCAGCTTTTACTTTTAAACAAAGAGGTAAAGCAGATAGTTACGCGATTTTACAACGTGGTCTCGTCGACAATTTAATTCAGAAACCTGTACCCAAAATGTCTACTTATTCAGTTAGAAAAATAAAAACTATTCATAAATGGAGTGTGTAAAACGGGAACTATTCTTAAGTCACGTTATCCATGTTGAAACAAAAGAAAAAAATTCTGATGTTTACTGAAAAAAAAAATTAAGTTAAAAGTTTGTTAAACGTCGATGACTATAAATCTGCCATGGGAGAAGCAAACACTAAACTTTAATCCCAATGTCAAACCGAATCCGACCAAGTTATGTCGATAAATTTAGTTGAATTCCCGCAAGCATTGGACAATTGATCCGGAAATTTCTTCGGACGTGGATAGTCCTGGATCGAATACGTGTGATTTACTAAAAGAAACCAACCAAAAGTTATTCATTATTAAGTAAGATATATGTTTTCTTGTTGAGCTTATTCACAAAAATAAAAATTGATGAAATAAATTATAGTAAGAAGCTATTTACTATAAAAGGGAAACGTTTTATTTTTATTTACAAATAGTAACATCAACCAAATTCATGTTTTAGTTTATATCATTATTTAACCAAATAACATTTTATCATTTACCTCACTTATCCAATAATTTCCAGGATTTAATATGACGTTGAGCATTTCTGTGCAGCCCAAATCATAGTTATATAAATATACTAATAATTTTTTCCATGTTAAAAAGATGTTTGCTAAGTGTTTCACATTTGCAGCTCCGAAGAATCTTTTCTTTCGTAACTTTTCATATATGACGTGTAAGATAAGGATTAGTTTTTGAAAAAAAAAAACCATTTAAACTTTAGGTTTCTGTATATTAACTAAAATCATTTTGCATTATGTTATTCTTGTCAGTGGATTTATAAAATCAAGATCCGTTTACGAGAATCATTGAAAATTTTCTTGTAACATGGCTTAGTACGTACAATAAGGTTTTGAAAAATTCTCGTAATATTTTGATTACGTATACCTTACCGGCTAAGGTTTCTGGATGGTTTCAACTATAAATTTCTCGCTAGTAGAGCTGGCGTTACATTTTAAATCCAAATGTCAATCTAGCTTTAGCTAAGCGATATCGATGTATTTACCAGAACTTTCCGATGAAATAAATTTTACGTAAACATGATGGTCATTTTACATACAAGTCTAAATCGTAATTGTTTTTAATATTGATTTTTTGTGCTGTAATATCTTTTCCATTAAGTGACCTATTGTCTATTGAAACTTAGAAATATATAATAATTATTAAATCTACACAACTGCAATTAAAAGCCTTCATTTATTTATTTTACTAGGCACGGTACACATTACAAACATTCGTATGTTTTGATTAACAATACACAATTTGAAAATGTTTGCTTATTGTTGGTGTACCAAAAAAGAAACCGTTAATGAATGAATAAAAATATAATTGTCATATCAGTCCACTGCAAGGCATAGGTCTGCTCCAAAGGATATACCATAATTGCCACACTTTGCTGGCGGGTTGGTTATCGTAGTGTGATATTATGACATGCATAGTGCCTATCCTCTGGAAACTTGTTTGTAAGCAGTAAATGCACATAGTGTGATTATTTAAGATTTTAAACCAGGAATCGATTCCACGAACCTAATATCGCAAGTCTTAGTCCTTCTAACGTTAGGCTACCACTGATCAAAAAAATTATAACACCCTTTTAGTACACCTCTCTGTATTATATGTACCTCTCTAAATATTAATAAAACAATTAACAAATTATTGATACTATGTTAATAACGAACCGGCAAGCATAGCGTAGGACTAATAAGATGGCAGACGACCTAGTTAATGTTGACGGAAGCCACTGGATCTCACATCCGCCGCCGCATCCAACCAGTTTTATTGGACATTGACGTCTTACTGCTGACACGATGATAATGATGATGATGAAAATTTTTAATTACTAACGAAATAATATGGTAGTAGTTCATTCCATATTTCAGTTCCATACCAATGATTAACAACTGATAAAGGTCTTGGTTGGTTTTTATAAGTTATTGAAAATGGGGAAAAAGGTAAATAGTATGGTATGTTATTCACGTTGTTAAGCTCATTACGCCTTAAAAGAACGATCTTCTTATTCAAAATTTTGTAATAAAGCCATGTGCTGTTTTATATACGAAAAAGAAGATTTCTCCAAACGAAGAAGACGGTTTACCTGAACGTATTTCAAAGCACCCGAGCAAAAATATGTTATATATTATTATATAGATATTTATAGGAAAGAGCTAATATAGCGCTCTTCCAGCCGATCTTTTATAAGCAAGTGAAAAGGACAAAACATTGCAGTGGGTACTTCTTATTCGATCCATTTGCTCTCGAACATTTGAAAAACAAATTTCAGTATCTAAGTAACTCTTGTCAATTTCGTCTTCGTTCGCATTCCACCCCGGCCGTGAGGGCTTCTTGTATAATTCTTATACGAGAATATTGCAAGCTATAAAGCTGTGGAATGTGCTATCATCGTAAATGTATACATATATTACATATACTAGTGGTAATACTCATTTGAACAAACAAAACTATATGAGTAATATAATTACATTGTATAGAGTATGATTGGTTGTAGGTGTGAAAGGTTTTATAGGGATGGATGTGTAGTTCATTTGCTGTCAATTGATGTATGTATGTACATCCAAAAATTAAAAGTTTTAATGATAAAAAATAACGTAATGATAATATAGTAAAAAAGCGGATTCAGTTTGCTATATAATAAACATAATTATTGTTATTAATCTGCCGCACTACTATAGAAAATATAAATTAATGTAATATATTTTAGAGTGATCACTTTGTACAGAATGATTGGAATACGCAAAAAAAATGTAAAAGCTTTAAAGCATTTTGCTGACAAATGAGCTATACATTCACCCCTTTATGAGTTTACACCTACAACCAATCACGTTGTACAAAGCGCTATAAAAGAAGAAAATTTAAGCTATAAAAATGTATACGTAGCATGTGTACAATAGCATATTGTAAAGACGTTGCTTTTAAGATTGCTAAAAATCAATAAACGCGCTTGGAGAAACGGGCGTTTAACTGCCGACGTAATTCCAGCAGTCTGATGAGGATTAATACTTATGCCAGTCACGCGCACAGAAAGGATAAGTGACATCTGCGTTGGCTCTAAGGACATGCAAATTGAATGACGGTCGTAAATGCTAAGTTTCGGAGCAACACATGTGTTTTCTTATGTTCGTCATAGAATAAAGCTATACGGTAATCCATTAGGAGATTGTTGTAATTTTTAGCATACACTATATTTACGTATAAAATTTTAAATTTTGAAATATTATTATAAGTGCATTCTTTGGTAATAAAATAAGATTGTGGTATTGGTAGATTTTTCTTCGATTACTATCTTTCTAAGATACGGTAGATGCGGCGTGTATACACGGTGTCGGCAGCGCAGGACCCGTCACCCTTGGAGGAGGCGATACTTTGCAGTGGCCGTGTATTGGCTGCCATAACGATGATGACATCTTTCTTAGATAGTGGTCGACTAAGTATGGATCACCGACTGTATTTCTGCCACCAAAAAGTAGGGAGATAAATCAGCGTTATTACATAAGAGCGCTTTCCTAGTGTAAATATGGTGTAAACTAGACGGACCATATCAAGTATGAATGAGAAAATCAAAACAAATGTAGTGTTACTCGGAATTTTGTAATACATAATTCGATAAAGTATTGCAGTATTATGGACAGGCAGTAAATATTTCCATTTTTAGTACTAATACATAATATACTCATTGTTAATTAATTTTTGTACTCGCGCCATTGTTGACCACTACCCTTGTTACGAGTAAGAATTTTTTAAATAGTATAAAAAATTAAGAGATTGCAAGAACAGAAAATTATAAAGTATGTATAAATTTCTGTTTCAATTATAGGAATATATTATAATAAAGATGACATATAGATAATTGTGTTTTTTTTTTCAATACCAATAACGACAATTGACTGGTGTTTATGTCTGTTATAGATTTGCACAATATTCACGTGAGCCTTTTATCAACCCGAATTCTAACTGTAGTTACAATTTTAATTACAACAAAAATTGAAACGTGAAAAAATCTAAATTATAGTTAAATTAAATATTACTTTTAAAATAAGTGGAATAATTCATATACTAAGAAGTTATGTGAATAAAAGATAGTGGAATGTTTAAAATACTAGGTTATAACACAAAGAGATATTTTGTGATTTTTTTTATACGCTATTTACTGTACCAACATTTGATATTTGTTGAGCGTCACCTTTCAGTAAAACTATTATCTATTGTGCTAAACAAATGTTTTTGTATCGGATTGGATGGGTTAAGGTAGACGTATTCGGGATTTGGTACATTGTATTAAGATGGAGTGGTAGTGCGAAGAGTGTGTTTAAGAATACTATAAAGAAAAATGACGGTGTCTATTTTTTTTTATTAATCTGTAAAAATAATGACGGTATTTTAGCTTGTGTCTGAACTGCATATATATGTTATTATTAATAATTCTTTTATTTTGTAATAAATACCATAGCAGAAATAATAAAAGATGAACTGTCGAATGATGCTACTTTGGGAAACATATCCGTTGTAAGTAACTTTTTATCTAGTACCTCACGATATCTCCCTCAGAGGGAGTCACGTACGAGTTGTACGCACGTACAATGTCATTCTTTACAGCGAAAAAATATTTTCCCATTTTGCTATTACTACCTTGCAAATACGTATTAATGTATACATATAGTATGCAAGATAGTAAAATAAAGAGAAAATTTCTGCAACAATACTTATATAATTCCCGAGTGTAAAGCAGAAATAAATTTATTTATGCATATTTACGTACGTTTTAATTTTCTTAAGTATCTTTTTTCAAAATGATGATATTCAAATGTTTACAGTAATTCACGTTTTTCTCATTCGTTAATCAACAATGTACGAAAACATCAAAAATGACAAGGCCTTAATAATAAGCAGATATTGTAGACACCTTTATCAAAAAGTTTATTAATAAATTACAAAGTGAGTCCTTCTAGGTGTCAAGTAGACGTTGTGTGCTGCACCATGTTTAAGAGAAAAGGGGAATGGCTGATAAGACTGATCAGTTAAAAAATAAATTTGGTCGGTTTGACCCAAGGGTAACCTCTGAGTGGGCTCGGTTGGCCAGTATTGTAGGTAAGACAGCAGGTTGCGCAGAGAAGTAAAACACTACAACGTCGGTTTTTGGTATTGCGATAACAGTTCTTTTTAAGCTCTTTTGATGGTGTCCTAAGCAGATTCCATAGGAGTATGTTTTATCTCAAACTAGTACGAGGAGAGTAGAAGATTAATTCCCTCTGGTATGGGGACACTGTAGCGATTCGCACTGGGGGCGTCACGAGTGTTTCCTAAACGTTTGTGGCCCTGAAGTACAATGACGAAATAGCAAGACAGGGAGATTTAGCCGGATGATGTCAGGAGAAGAATGCAAAGCCATTTATTATTTTTTATATTAAATATTTAATTATGTATAATATTTATTAAATTAAACGCTCGTTGTACAAATTATAATGGCGTGCTTAATGCAAATGATAAGGTGAAAATTCTGTCCACAATACGTGATGTTACTTATGTTTTTTAAGTAAAAATACATGCGTAGCATAGTGTATGTGTTCGCTATATAGAAGATGGCAAGTATGCTTGGTTTAATAATTTCAATAATCACGCCCGTGTAAGATAAAATTGTAAGCAAATGATTCTACTTACCCTATTTAAATTTAGTGTATATATTAAAACGATCACTACCTAGGTGTAAGGAAACGTCAGTTACAAGCAGGTGGCCTTCAGCTTAGTGTTGCGAAAACCCAATACATGGTGCAACGAACCTAATCTTGAATAACCTCTCATCATTGATGGGCAATAAGTCATCCGATGTGACGAGTACAAATATTTAGGTACCATGATGCACAAATTTGGAGGTAAACATACAAGACCGAATCGCAGCTGGCTGGCTAAAGTGGCGGGAAGTAGCTAGATCGAAGGATGCCAGTTGAAGCTTAAAGGTCTGATATATAAGAGCATAATAAGACCTGTACTGACTTATGAGAGTGAAACATGGGCTACGACACAAAGCCATATCCGTTCAGTCCTAGTCGCCGAAGTGAAGATGCTTCGATGGATGTGCGGAGTAAAGAGGCTCGATAAAATACGCAACGAGTACGTTCGCGGTAGCCTCGGGATACGTGACATCGCCGATAAGCTATAAGAGAGTTGGCTTAGACGGTACGGCCATGTAAAGAGATCTCCTGAATATATTGGGAATATCGCTATAGATCTAAACATTCTGGGAGCAGATACCGCAGATAGATAGTGAAAGACATGACTGCCTGCAAAGTTTCTGCGAACGACGTGTCTAATCGCGCGAGGTGGAGAAAGAAGATAAGGAAAGCAGACCCTATGATCAGATGGGATTAAAAATGCTGAAGAGAGAGAGAGAGAGAGAGAGAGAGAGAGAGAGAGAGAGATTGATCATACAGGTGTAAAGTTTCGAATAATGATCAACGTGTAAAGTCATTTTCATTGCATCTATTTAAAGGATATCAGTAGGCAACCATTGTGATGATTGTCATAAAATTAAATAAATATAAAATTAAATTCCACTGTTTTACTGATGTATTAAAACTTGTAACGTAAATGTTTTCTTAGTAAAATTAGAGGCGCTAGGCTGTACTCATTAATTATGTATACAATGTAGTATACCATAAAGCTAAGATAAAAATACTTTGCTGGTTTTACTGGTACGTAGATTCGTTTAGTCAAGCCAAAAAACAAGTCTACATACAACTAGCTCCGCAAAACTGGTCTTCATAAAAAAAAACTTTAAATACCAATTTTTGGTAAAACTTTAGAATCAAATCAACATAATTTCAATACATGCTATTTTCAATAGATGTTATTAAATTTTGTTTGAATAAGTTTGTTACCAAAAAAAAGGCTTACAGACTAATTTTAAAATATATTGAATAACCAACAAGCAAACTCAAAAACGAAATAGTACCAATAAAAAATAAAGTGACACGAGTACAATTTTAGAACATTTTATAAAATAACAAATGCAGAATAGTCGGAATCGAATGTCCAGACGAAGAATTTTTTTTTTGCTTAAAAACATCACTATACAGATGAGATATGTTAATCTATATTCTCCTAAGGGTATTAAAAAAAAAAAGAAAATTACAGGCGGCTTTATAATAAGACGTGTTTTTTATTCAATAAACCAATAAACGAATAATTCGTATCCGATCTCTGAATATGATTCTCTTTTATTAAAATAATCAATATAGCAATTATAATCAGTTTTAAATTATCTTTCACGAGTATTGAATATAAATACTGCTTCATATCAAGTTTAACATTGCTAACCACTGAAAACCAATAGGAAACAGAATAGATTAGTTCTCTGTACTGAATGTGTGTTTCATCTTGTTGAAATAAGTAAAGTTAAGTATAAGTTCTTTTCAATAACGACTCTCAAATTAAACGTAACAAATAAATAACATCACGTTATTTTTATTTCAGTAAAAAAAAATCATACTGTACATGAATACGTCACTTTATTATCTAGAGACAGGCTGTTATAGCACTTTGTTTGATCTGACTCGTTGTGTGATCTTTTACGACAATTGACATTTCTCATACGAAAATTGTTTTTTAACAAACAAGAAAATTACTTCGTAAAATACATTCTCATAAGGCACAGAAGTTACACAATATATTCTTTTTGTAAACAAAAGTGAGTATAAGTGTAGTAAAAGTGAGTGTATTCACTGCATCACTGCTGTTCATTTACGTCTATTTTTTTTGCTTCTATTTATTTATATATATCAGAGTTTCGAAAAAGAACAACAAGTAAAAATAGATGGATAAAACAAATCATTAGCAATAAAGTATGGACCGGTTTAAAAATTACTAGCTGGCTTGACGAATTTTCTTCTGTTTAGCAGACTATAAATGAGCAGATTTGAGATTTTAAAATTAATACGTTATTATAATGTTCAGTTATTTACACAAGTAGACTGTTTTTAATGATATTTTTTTATTAATGAATATCATATTTTAATACTTATTATCCTCTTCTGTACAAATAGAAATACGCGAAAATTGCCAAACACATGAAAATTGGTGTAGCCGTTCTTGAGTTATAAATGATGTAACTAACACGACTTCGTTATAATATGTAATGAAGGTGAACATATTGTTGATTAGAAATAAAAACTTGTTACAATGTAGTCGTGTGAATTTAAGTTAAGATAACGACATTACTTTCCGGTCACGCGATATATATATATATATATATATATATATATATATATATATATATATATATATATATACATACGCTACGTAGTGTTATTAATTTTTTTTATAATAACTTCTGAATTTACAAGAGTCAACATTTCCGGGTAAAAATTTTGAGGCTTTTAAGGGGAAAAAAATGTGCAATAAAAATTTTCATTTATGTAGTAACGTTTTAAAATATTCCTCAATATTAATAATTTATTCACAAATTTAGATTTTATATTATGAATACTATTTAATAAGGACGTCATTTCATGGTACAAAATTTGTTAAATGAAGTAAGGTACAAGTTAATAAAAGAAGCTGAAGTTGACAGAAAACTTTCCGACACCTATCTACTGAGAGCATTAAGATCCAGCGACGACACGTGCCTAGGCATGTCACGTTTGAAGAGGGTTTAAGCGTCTTTGGCATAAACGTGGAAATTATTGTACCAAGATAAATTTTTAAAATTAAAACTTTAATGTTGTTACTATATTACATTGACGTAAATATTTATTCTATTATTAGATGTACGTTGAAGAATGACTGTAAATAGCTTATAATGGACCTTAGCTTTTTTATTGTTATAAATATTACACTAATTATAAGTTATCAGCACCCTTGTTGAATTAAATATAATGTAGTTGTTTTGGAACTTGTCGATAAGGACGTTTGTTCATAATATTTTTTAAACACGATTTCAGTAGTTTTTACCTATTCTATTAGATTCATTATGATAGTAGTCCTATGCTGTACCCCCATTTTGAGATTGTACTGAATTATGTACACCGGAAAAGCGGATTTCAATTTTTCTATGTATCGACAGTCGGCGGAGGACGTCGAAGACGCATCTTTCTTTCCTTTTCCTTATTATTCAAACATTTTCGTATCCTTAAACCAAGTTAATGGTTAAGATTTATTAATCACTACCATTACCTAAGCCATGGCGTGTGTTCCGCTTGATGATCGCGTCTGCTAATTTAAATTACTATATTTTATATTAGTCTTGGTATTGACGAAAAATTAATGATTTTTATATACTCGATGGTGGAAAAAAATCATAACAATGAATAAACATTTCTGAAACTGTGTTTTGTCGACAAATCCGTACTGTGTGTGCGTGCAGTAATTTTTTTTGTCTAATTTATGTCTTTTATCTAACTTTGTGGTAAAATAAACATTCTGTTTATCTTTTCTAAAGCCGATGGATAGAAGAAGATATGTTTGAAATATTACAATCGTAATTACTGTTGTAATTTAAGTATAAAAGTAAAAACAAATTAAGTAATTTTCAAAGAATTTCTTGGAATTGTTAAAAATTCTATCGGAAAGACTCATCAAGGAACTTACGCAACAGGATCTATGTCATTGGAGTCGAGTCGTCTTAGTAATAGAAGACTATAGAAGATTGAGTTAATCGATTGATCCGTAAAGTACTGAAGGTACAGTTTTTTTAGTCGCTTTTAAAGAAAAGAAATTGGAATGTATTTGAAGCCTGTAAATAAATGTCTTTTCCTGTAATTCCCTATCACAGAAACGTGAAATTATTCAATTCGGATTTAGTTTTGCTTACGTTACCTGAAAAGCACAAAATTATTTCCATGAGTTGTTTAGGGACGTTACCATTAGCATATTTATAAGAAATATTCTGCCCTGTTTCAATATGAAACAAAAAAGCGAATACAGGAAGCTTTATTTTTGAAGTTATTTTAATAGAACTGTCAAAAGACGTTTACAATGTTTTTAATAATTTTCACAATAAAGTTTTACTGGCTATTTTTCACAGTTATTTTGTTTATAGCTATTTTGAACAAAAAAGGTTTTTTTTCAATACTTATAAAAAAATAAAAATATATTAATGGTATGTACGCTTTTGACATGCTATGGTTCTGTTAAGAAATTTAACCGGTTAAAAATGGATAATCCTCTTCTAGCGAGGTTGTATGTGAGATGACCGATTCAAATCATAATTTAAGTTAATAATTTTAGTATATTAAAGTAAATCCAATAATAGCATGACTCCTTTGTATAAAGTTGTCTTTAGTGAAGTAATAATGGTGTAACAAATATCTAGCTCCGCCAAGCCGCCGTCCATCGGAGAGCTTTCTAGTGATTGAGGAGCATTCGCTCTGAAAGCGGAGTTTATATAAATTCACCACTTCATTCTAAAGCTACCAAACTCACCTCACTTCGGACCCCAATCGGGCGCGATGTACCATACACATATCACACTTATACTCAAGATACCGGCGGCTGCGTTCGTTTTGTCCGCGTTCAAGCGAGGGTGGTCAGCAATGGCCCGTGTCGCTCCCAACCGACACTATGCACCTACACGGTTACAGTCTCTCTTCGTGCAAGTGTCATTGTTGTAACTGGGATACGAGCTGCCAGAGTAAAATTTTAGCTCAATTAGATGAAGCGGCTAAAATAGCTAGCAACGTAACTTCAAACATATCACATATTACTACAAATAAAAACAATAAATTTAGGGAACCACATTTTTAAAAAATTATTACTTTTATAATGACGAGTTTTTAATTTTAATTAACATTGCAATGAATGTAAATATTCTTGTATAAATTTGTAATAATGAATGTTTGCAGTAGTAATTTAAAACTTAAAGCGAACATTCTACAATGATTGCTTCTTTGAATAACATTTAAAAAATAAGAAACAAGAAAGTGGTCTACAAAACACAAATCTTTGTGTCAATCGTCATTGCGTATTGTTCATTTTTTAATTATTAATATCACCTGTTCAAAATAACGTTTATTTTTTTTGTTGGAAAGTACCACATATATACACATAGTCAAGCCAAAAATATAATAAATAAAATAATAAATAAAAACTATCATTATAATCATCATCTTAGTCGGTAGGTATCGCCGTACCTACATCCAGCGGCTTCCCTTGACTATGTCATCGGTCCATTTAATGTAGGGCCTACCCACGCCGCGTCTACCGGCACGGGGTCGCCACTCGAAACCATTCAACGCCGACCCCCGTCTTTTGCACGAACGATGTGCCCCGCTCAAGCCAATTAATACGAGCAATTCGAGCTTCTTCGGCCACCTTACTCCTTCTTGGGATCTCCTTATTTCAGGTTAGATCTCGCAGCGATGCTTCTACCATAGCCCGTTGTTGTCTGGTAACCTTGAGCCTTTTTGTAAGGCCGTTAATGACCCTGTCTCAGCCCCTAAAGTCATCATGCAGCAACAAACACTGGCCAAGGATCCAATTTTTAAATTATAAAATAAAATTATTACACTAGTCCTCAAATTATTTAAAAAATGCAATGAAGAACACAATGTCATTCTATTTATAAATATGCACAGCGGAAACGTGTTACAGTAGAGTTGTTGAATATTTTTATATTCCAGTCACGTACTGTCTACAAAACAACTTGTATACTGTTTGTGTCTCTAGCAGGATGACAAATATGTAAGTTTGTATTATAATTAAACTTAATAAGGAACATAAATCAGTCGTCGGGGATTAGCTGAAATACTAAATATAGTAAGACTTCTGTTAACTTTACGCAGCAAAATATGGTAGTAACATATTAATCTTAATTTTATTTTTACGTAGTGTCTATTGTATTGATTAATGATTCCCATTGTCTAAGTGATTGTGACAGGCGTAGTTATCCTGTAGTAGCAGTAGCTGTAGTTAATCAAGGTTATTTTTTATACTTGTTCCTCGATGTAGGTGGGTGTTCAGGATTATTGGTGGATACACAAACTATTGAACTAAATTGGGTTGCAAAACTAGGTTATTTGTAACTGTACCTTCTGAAGTAGCTAAGCCATTATATTTAAAGGTTAATAAGTAAAAAAATCATAATTAAAACTGATTACAAATTGAGGTTATTAGAATCGATGCTATTATTTTACTTAAAAAATGATTCTCATTGAAAGGCATTTAGTGTATTTAATCTGTTTTATTATGTATGTTATTCAATCAGGTCGAAAAATATTGTTTCGTTTTTAATATTTCCTTATTATATTTTATTACATGTTGCATTAAATTTATTTTAATGAATTACGTATCCATCGAAACCCTCTGTGTATCATGAGTTTAGATATTTCAGTTAAAATAGATTAGCTGCGAGCTGAAGTTCATCACTGTTTAAGCTAGCGGAACAAATTGGCTGCCAGTAGTAACTAGAAATTCTCGTCTATACCAGGCAACTAAAACTTTCAATCAAGATATCAGGGGAGGTTCTCATGAATTGAGTAAATTTGAATTAATTGGCCTTTGAACTACTAGTCAATTTTAGCTGTGCATTTTGGAGATGAACCTGCATGATATTGATGGGAATGAACAAGTGTTACCAAAGATTTATGTGCAAATGAACCTGCAGATCACTCAAGGGGTTTTATAGAAAGCTGTTCGGCACAAGACAATATTATAAAGTTTACAAAGTAAAGGAGGTTTTGAATACTTTAATGCAATTAGTTTGAATTTTGAATTGTTTTTTTTTGGGCTTAATACTATTTTAATTTCCTATTATTGACTAAATATTTTTTGTAAAATAATGATTGTTATTATTAAATATAAATTACTTTAATTTATTAGCCACTAATCAAAAATAATGAAAAAAAGTAAGTATATAACTTATTATTATATATTATTAAATAAAAATATACTTTAGTGGTCCCTAAAAGATTTTTACGAGTGATATATACTACTACAATAAAAATGGTGAATTAATTAAATCCCATGGAGCAATGCAAAACTAATAGGTTTATTCTTTATTGAATTTCAGATTAAATTTACAGTCAACGCATGAACCATTTGTTCTAAAGGAATTTCAATTACATCATACTTCGAAGACCTATATTGAGAAAAAAATTAAAGTACAGATGAAACTTCACAAGTGAAATTGGAAACCAATAAATAATTGGCTATCGATTGAGTATTACACCAATTTTAAAGATGGGCGTTTGTTGTAAAATTTGTAATATCAAGTCAAATCTTTTTAAAAAAAAACGAGAATATCTCCAATAATGTTATGGTACAAAATGTTCGAAAATATCAAGTAGACAAACCCAAAGAATTTTGTAAATTAATACTAAGAAGTGGTCATCGGAAAATTAATCATAACGTTTTGATTAGTTTAATTAAAAATAATGTTAAAATTAGCTAGTAGTTACGAGCACTGATAGCCCAGCGGTAGAGGATTGGGACTTGCAATCCTATGTCGGCGGGTTCCATTCCCACTTTGTATATTAATTACATAAGAATGCCACAACTCACAAACAAGTTTCCAGATCAGCAGTTTATTGTATAACCCCTCAGAGATATCTTTGGGTGAGGGGTGTTACAGTAGCCGTCTGTAGGCTGAAATGACGAATGTTAAAATTTAAAGCGCTAGTAATAATTAGTGTTAAGTAAAAGTAAACACGTCATTTGTTATTTTCTTCAGAAACATAGTAAATAAAAAGTAAAAACAAGTGCAAAGGTTAGCCAGAGGTATGAGCATCTCTTGTTCAAATTAAAGGACGTATTAGTCTGGGAGTTCTACCGACGTCGTTCCTTATAGTTTCTTGTGTAATAAGTTCTCACTTCGTTAATCAAGTTCATTACCTAATGGTCTGCGGAGCCGGCTGTACTGATCTGAATTACGCTCTATTGGATCGACGTCGGGATACCGAACTGTCCATTCCAAACGATTTCTGCCATCTAGCGTATACGGTACAATGTGGTGGATTGCTAAAGTTTTCATCATAAGAGATTTTGTTACGTATCGACCGTCCATTCCCTGTTCTGTTTTTGATGAAGACTAATTTCGTAGGAATTATGAAATTTATTCATACCTGAAAATAAAAAGAAATTAATTTTGGGGCGATTTCTCCAAAATATGTATGTAAGTTACAAAGATTTATTGGTTACATCAAAGAACAATATCCTGTTCCAGTCTTTTTGTGTCTATGCTACACAATTTTGCGTGGGATTAAGCTTGGAAACTATCACTATCACGGTGTAATATAGTTACGCGGGCTGCAAGTAGCTTGATCGTCCATAGCGTAATTTGGACAATTCTCACTTCGATGTTATACTAGAGATTTTAATATGAAGTACTTGCGGTTTATTAACGCTTAACCAACCAGAAAACGATCGTCCAGTGGGTGGTACATGAGCTGCTTTGCCAAAATTGCCTTTATAAACTTAGTATTAAAAGTTGTAGGCCGAAGAATTGCTCGCTTGAAGTGGCAGTGGGCGAGGAAAATACAATCGACGGCCCCTGGAGCCGAAAGGTTTGAATGGCGACTAAGAGGCGGTAAACTTTGCTTTAGTAAGCACACCACTAGATGAGATGATATAATCAAGGTCACGGTAAATCAATAGATGTAGTAAGCGCAAGACAGATGTCAACTGGCGTTTGCTAACTGACATGATGATCATAATGACTAAAGGTATTATGTAACATAACGGTTGTCTCAATTAACAATAAAGAAAAATTTAAAAACGCTGACACTTTTATTCATTAAGGTGGGATGTCAATGATTAATTCTTTTCATAAAAACGATGAGATGTGATATGCTTTTACTTTTTAAGCTGCACATAAAAAACTATGAATTGTATCAATATATTTACTTTTTAAGTACGAAGACTGTGACACATTTATAAATCGTATATTTGTAACATTTCCTCGAGGATAACACTCAAATAAGACGTGACAAAGAATAAATTTTATTATCACATTATTGATATTCTTGGTATCGGAGAGAAATTATTCCAAGTAGGCTATCGATTTATGAGTGTGCTGTAAGTGCCGACTGAGTAATAAATGAAATAGTTAATACATAAAGGGATGTATTAAAAGCTTTTATAATAATTTTCTTCATGAAAACTAGATAATTAATAATGAAGAATTTTTCGAGTGTTTATTTCATTTTTATAAGTGCAGTTTTATGAGTAAATTTATAGCAATTTTTGAAGTGTATATAGTAGTTTTGAAAGTAAGTGTTTATTTAGCATAATTGTTAATTGACTAATAGTGGTTGCCGATGATAAAGTGCTCCTTGTCTATAATGATGCTTGAGTAAAGTGGGTCGCCTTTATATAAAATGTTTGAGATCTATAACGAGTTGGTAAGAAGGCGACCTACATTTCATACAATTTAGAGATGACAAAATAAGCCCGTATCTTATAACAAACAAGGATTTTAATACGTCAATTAATTTAAATATAACCGAAAAATTGACTTATGTATGTGTTAGTGCCTTAACCTTTGGTGTGAAAATAATCTTGCAATTTAAAGTGAAAATAAGTTGTATTTGATAATTCTTCTCAGAAAGCTATATGCGTAGTTACATATAGAATAAACATATGTAACTACCAGACAAAGAATACTCATAGCCGTTTTAGCAGTTCTGCGACTCGTTCTTATTAGGCGGTGCTGCTAAAATACAATAAATTTGTTTTCAATCACCATTATTAATATTTTTTCCACATCAAATTATTTTTAGTGTCATTTTCATGAGAAGAATACTAGAAGAGACAAATTTTATTGAATCTATAATCAGATCCAGGTCCTCCAGATCCTCTATGGCATCCTTCAACCTATATATAGCTGCGAGGGTACCAAACACACCTTAATTTAAGATGTCACAACAAACTTAGATTACATTTTCTTGCTTACCCTATCATGATGTTCAAATTGTTAATATAAAATTGTTAATATGTATAAATTTTAGCTGTCTTTACCCATCAAAATTATAAAACGGTTTCTCGCAGCAAGAAGAAAAAAGATCCGTATCAAATAGCGGCAACCCTCTCCCAACTATCTGCGTTTAGTAAAAGCGAAAAAAAATATTGTAAAAAAAATACTAGCGATACACGTTAGAAGTAATAAAAAAAACCCTATCATGATGAAATGTAAAAAAATGAACATACGGAAAGTTATTTTTCACAAAATTTTTCCTCACTAAAAATATTATTTGCCTCAAATAATTTACATGTTATTTAACAGTGCGTAAACTTTTCATTTTACATTGTATTGATAGGTGCCATCGCGTTGTGATATTACTGAATGCATCAAAAATGAAAACTGTGCAATGTTCGATAACTTTTACAGATTGTGCCGTTTTTACATTAGATTCAAACTATACGGTACTAATTTATGTAATAAAATATTGAAAAGTCTCAACGTTAAATTATTAATGAGATATAAAATCAAGAGTGGCTATGGCTCAGTGGCTTGACAAATTTAATTATGATGAGAAATAAAGTATGTTTTAATTAATCCTGGCAATAAAAGATCTAAATTAATTCTTTATTATACCATTTTACTTTTTATATCTTTAACGGTGATTGTATGTCTCGAGGAAAAATGTACATTTTCTCACCATAGTGTGAAAAGAGCTGCTCGTAGCTATTGTAGGTATAAAATTATAAGTAGTGGATTTTATCAAATAAAATAAAAAAAGGGCAGTGTGGGCACCGCGAGACGGGCTGGTAGTAATTTGTCACAAATAATTTAAGGATAAATAGTAAAACCAAATTAGTTAAAAACGTACTCTTCGATTAGAACAAGTAAACTAACTACTTGCTTGTAATATAAATACGATTACAACAGTCAATCAAGATATACACGAGTCATTTCAAATTACCAGAAAGAAAAGCAAGAATTGAGTTTTTACTCCTGACTATTTTTGCTTTCCCATCTATATTTGGCCACCCAGCTATAATCAGATTTAAATATTTGTAATTTTTTGTCTATCGCAGCACTCTTATTAAGTGTTGAACAATTTTTATTAGGCCTCTAGGTTCTGTGGTCTATTGTAGATTTTTGTCATTTTTGCCTGCTGAACAAGCAGGTTCTTCGCTAGTTGGTTGAATTGCTGATTCGTTTATGACTACATCGTCTGTTGCAGTAGACATGTTCAGATAATTATGTATTTCGCTGTTTTTCGCTAATTAGGCTGTGTTAGTATTTTTCTTGGTGTTGACGTCTGGAATTTTTGTAATATCACCATATTAGAGTTGTTTGCAGAACCTAATAGTTAGATACCTTACGTCTAGATATGCTTATTAATTGTAATAGACTAGTGTTTTATTGGGGGTCAGTGGAAATTTGCATTCAGCCAATGTAGAGATTTCTCTTAGACAAGCATACGCATGTAAGAATTTTATAAAAGGTAGTTTTATTTTTCTTAAATCGCAACACTACTCGACCCCGTTACTTTTTGTGTTTCTTCCGATAAGAGATTGAGAGTAGTGGGATTGAAACAGAGTTTTGATTATTAAGTCGGAAGCTCGGTCACTCGTTCGATAACCATCGAAATGATAAGTTATCTAGTGGAAACTATGCTAGTTGGCCTATATGAATATTAAAAGTGGAGTAAAAGTATTTACTATGCTGTGAATTTAAGGTTTTCTGATACTAATTTTTTCTCTTACTTTTAACGTGATTTACTCGCGTGAGGCGTCGTTATTGGCTCTTAAGAATTTAAAAAATGGTAAAGAGTGGAATAATAATAAAACATAATAAAAAACATGGTAGAATTAAGACGTCAATTTATTTACCAAAAAAAAAATCAAAATAAAAAAATATGAGAAGTAAGATTTTGCGACTAATTAATGTCTTTTGACCCAATTAGATCATGTAAGGCAAAATAGATGGAAAGAGAGAGAGAGCAATGTTAAATAGAGCAAGGTATCGTGATGTTCAAGGATCTATAGAAGCTTACAATTTCAAGAGCAGAATGGCAATTGCTCTACCGACAAGAGAGTCTTAAAACAAGTGCGGAAACGAACCTAGAATACTCTTCGATACTTATGAACGTTTGCTGATGTCTTTTTTTGTGCTAAAATTGAAACAGTACATTATTTAATTTTTTTCTGCTTTTCTTTATCGGTTAAATTTTGTTGTTCTAGATGATATTCACGTAAAGAATATAAGGCCGAAAAATTTCACAAAATATTTATAAATTATGAACAAAAAAGTGTAGTAAATGTTTATTTTATTTTTATGAGGTTTTTATTTATTTAAATTATTTTAATCGAATTTTTTGACGATTTTGATACTGTTCGTAAAATAGAAAAGGATATATTGCCAACAAGATGTATTTGTTGATTTAGAACTATGTGAAAATTTATTCCAAGTTACGTCTATCGCAAAGAAAGTCTTAATAATAAATGCCGGAATGTGAATAGGTTTTCATTAAATATAATATTAGAATGTATTAGTTATTTCTTTATAAATTTTTAACTTAATTTAGTCATTATGTTATACTTTATAGTACATAGGATTTTTAATTAGTTGCACATAATAATGCGTTGTTAAATTATATCTAAACTTTTTAAAACCAAAGTACTTTGTTTGGTTCTAATTCTCATAAGCCCAATTATTTCTCTATCTTGACGCACAAACTTTACTTGAAAAGTATCGCAGTTGACAGACTGTTTAGTGCAACTTTAAGGAAAGTGAAGTTATTCCTGGTATTAATTAATTTAAAAAAATCTAAAACATTATAAACATTGAAAACGCTTTACTAATGCTTCATAACGTCACAGAAAAGCTACTTTGGTTTCGCCATTTCAAAATTTAGGTATTTAACGCAATCTGGGTTTAAATATCCGTAAGTAAATAATTGCAGTTAGCTGACTAATTAAATTTGTAAATATACCTAATTAAGAAGGGTGTGATATACTTTATTATAATATAATTAAGGAATATGTTTGCATGGAGACAGGATCATCTCTCATGTAATATGTGTATTGAGAGAAATCCCTTTGTGATTTAGAAATGCAGAGCCATTGCATTCAGGGGATCTTGCAGATATTTATCCGTCGTTGCTGGAACAATATTCTACCGCTACGTCAATGCAAAATAATAAACTAAGCTTTAAATACCATTACAAACTATCTCTTACAACTTACTAACAATAATATATGTATACTGTATATGTATACTATACAACTTACAATCCATTTTCTATCGAAAAGTTTAATGTTATAAAAGTTTTCAACCTTGGCGAAAATTGTATCTATGCATATTTATTTTGTTATTATCGAGGTACGGCTGGCCATAAAAATGACACAAACCCTACCTGAAAATCGGCTTTCATAAAAGTTAGCCTATATTGCAGTACATAGCTGAGTAAGGGTTCCCATTGTTGGTACCCGTATAATTGACTGTATTAATTTTAGCTATACCAACCATAAAAGAATTCGTTTTTTTTCTTATCTGGCCAACACCAATGCAAAAACATAAAATAAATTTTGAACCTGTCAATTTATTAAAAAAATCTGAATATTCATTTACATTTTCGTTTCACGAAAACACTGTTACACTTACATATGTATCTGTGTGAACTTTATTTGAAAACCCAACCCAACCCTTTGAGTATGGTGAGACTTTGTAGATGAGCTGAACTCAATGAGGGGTCTTATGGATTTCATTTCCGCTGATCCCTTCGTGTAGGTCGACCCTTTTTTGCCCCAAGTGCTTTCTTATAGCTTTATTTGTTGAATCTTTTCGTCTACAAAAATTGTATAACTAACAACTTTTACAATAACATGGTAATCAATGGTTATCAAATAGTTTCTGATTATAAGCGCAACTACATTTAATTTTCGTAACTTCGCTGTATTTCCATTAGTTATTATTACATCTATAACGAAAATCACTTTATTATGAGCCTTAAGGTTATGGCGTGGAGACCACCAGCCGGCAAACGCAGCGTAATATATCTTCCTGCAAGGTTGACAGATAAACTTGTTAAGGTCTAACCGTCTTATGCGAAATCTTTGGAGGAGTTTTATTAGCAGTGATCGTCTTTCGGCTAAAATGATGATGACGACGAAAATCCTTGACGAGAATTATAGTGTTAACTGTGTAAACCTCTATGTAGTGTAAGTATGGATTTGTCAATGCAAATAATTTTAATGTTTTAAGTCATAGTCTACGTTAATACGAAACTTTAAACCTAAGGTCTAGAAAGCTACTAAGAAATATATTTTGAATTAAATTTAGAAATAAGTCGGGGCATTATAGCCTAAAGCTTAATGGAAAATTACGTATTAATAATGAAGCACTAACAGTAGCTGGTGCAATCATAAACGTTGCAAGGAAAATTTGTAGCGGTTAGTGAGCCATGCTCATTTCACATTTTTAGTATTCGTTTTGAATGATAATCTATTTTGTCTAACAAAATACTGATATCTTCAAAATGAATCTAAAATCGCAAGTATCAATCCTCTACCACTCTACCACTATATCTAAACACTATTCAGTTTAAGCACTTACACTACGCACATATAAAAATTATGTACTATTTGTTAACATTTTATACAATGTATACTCCTAACATATATTTTGAACAATGTTGCAAGGCGATATATCTTCGAAAATTGTTAACGTGCATTTTATGCCCTATAAAATTACATTCCTTTACCGTTAAGGATTGTTATGAAAAAGTTGAAAATCTTTAAAAATATTGAAGGTTTAAGTTGTTTTGTTATAAGTGTAAAATAGCATCAGTATGTATCTTTAATTAATAGATGAGGTATGTTTCAAATATTGAGATTGCCTGACGATGACTGGTCATTACAAATCAAACCTATCTTTAAATAGCTGTTGGGATGGAACGGCCGTAGAGAGCTAAAAAAATATTCTATTCGTTGCTTATAATCAAGTAGGCTCAGTCTATCATACCAGTTTTACATTTCGTTGGTTAATTCTAAAACTAATTACTTAATTAAAACTATAAAAAAAATTACTCAATTTAGTACTGGAAAATAATAGGGTATGTGGATTTATTTATTATCATTATTTATTTTTATTTATTATCACTACATGGGCCCTGCTGGGCTAACCCTTTCAATGACATAAAAAATTTTATGGTTTTGTTTTGTCATATTTTTCTACGAATAAGAAAACGACATAATTTTTGTTACGGAAATAGTTAATAATAAGAGACTAGTAAATAATGGGTGAAAAGAGTAAAGTCTTATTATAGTATTATATTAGGACATCGGAAAACACTGAACGCAGGCCGCTTTCAACCTCCAAAATCCAGTGGACGTTGTATGGCTGAAATGATAATGATAATGATGAATACGTTAAAAACCTTTAATCTGCAAATGTTTGTATTAAATATGATTTAATTATTCTTTCATAACCAAAATGTCAAAAAAATTGCTTAGATTGAGTCATTTTGAATAAAATATTTTAAATAAATTTGTTAATAATATTCGATGATTCTAAATAGCTATTAGTTTCACTGCTATAAAGGTATCATCGATCATTTTCTTTAAAAAATTGGTATAGACTTCCAATAGTAATTGATATGATTTTTTGATGGATATTAATCACCTCATCGAATTTATATACTTCGTCGTAAATATTTATTACTGTAAAGTGTGTTAGTATAATAAAATTAAAAATACATAATTCTCATTCGAATTTGTCCGCTGGGCTAATTACAGTTCTTTCAACATTGAAGCCAGTTCTTCGAGTCACGCAGTCTTTTCATGGGAAAATTCTTCACTGCCTGTTACGGATTGTTCTCAGGACTTCAATTAAAAATCTCGTTTAGAGCGCGTTAGATCCATCAAATTGTCTATAAATCAAAACCCATCGGGTTAAGACTGGTACTACATAACAAACAGTATTCAGCTCTGATGAATCCCGAAAGTTCTTTTCTAATCACTGTTGAGTTGGTCAAGCTTTATGACTCGAAGCTGGGTCCTTTTAATAAGATATCGTTAAGAGATTTAATCGCCTTCTTAATAATTGTATTTTGATATATTTAGACTAATGCTTTGATGAATTTAAAAAAAATATGTGGCTCAGTCAATCTTTGATAGCTAACACCCCATTAAAGTATATCTGAAGTCGAAAATGTCCACGTGGTACTCAGCTGACTAATTGGGAAGTTTCTATAGAGCTTTAAAGATAAACATCCGTTTTCTGTTTATTAAAATATTAATTAGTAGTAAAAATATACCGGTTAACAAATATTTTTTCGACTACCTTTGTGTACCGCTTAAGAAGTTGTTTTATTTTATCCACTATTTATTCCAATTTTTCATTTCCCCAGATAAACCACTTTTCACAATCTGCCACTCTGTTTACTGTTTTGATCATCTTTTTCGTACGAATACCACGGAGAATGCTAGATCGTCACAAACAGAAGGAGTATAACAATATATAATCTAGTACCAAATAAACGAAGAATTTCAAAATTCGTATTTGTCACCATACCTACTTAGTGTAACATTATTACAGCTATTCGGTTCACTTTTTCACCCATTCCATTTTAATATAATTAAAACAATTAACACGGATTGGCGTGAAAATCGGAAAATACCAAGAATATTTACAGAATAGTGTAAAATTCCAAATTGAAATGTAATAAGGTTTATTTTTTATTGTAACAGTATTAATGGCCAGACTAAATGTAATATATTAGAGGAGGAGACCATTGGTGTCATGTGTACCAACATTACAAAAACAAAACTAAATGTTGCTGTGTATAAAGACATAAGTTTGTATAAATCATCATTCGAATTAATACAAGCTTTCGAAGCATAACGACTTTAAAAACATTCTTTCTTCCCAGACACAAAGTACGTCCAGATTGAATAAAAAGCTTTGTTATACAAGCGTAAATTAAATTTTCACTTGAGTTCCTTATAAGCCTTGATACTTAAATTTTGCTATAAAATATCATGGAGCTCTTAAATATAACCTAATTTAATTTTTTGTAAGTACACTATACCGTTATTCGAAAAATGGACATGTTTTGTATTATTTCACTAACTTAACTTTTTTGCTGCAGATGTATATGTATATGAACAACCCGTTTCAAGTTATCTTGGCAATGTAAATATTGTCGGTATTTGAGACCGCAACCTTTATAATGTTAAGTTGGCATAAATGCACTAATAGTAATAGGTTGGGTACATTATTATTATGTTTGCGCTGCAGACTGTTTTAATAGTTAATTATTCATTACAAAATCTGATTTTTCCGTGTACTGAACAGTTTTATTTAATAATTCGCCTCATTATATCAACAAATATTAATATTTTGATTGAAGCAATTATAAAGAAAATGTAGTCTGCGGACATTATAAAACACAACTAAATCTTAGTAACTTAAATTTATTTGAGTGTTTATGGGTTTTTATGTACAATACGTATTTTTAGAGCTAATACATAATAATAATTAATCAAAAATAAAGATAAAAATGCAGACTTTTGGTCCTAACTGTAGCACATGAAATAGAAAAAGTATTAAATTTGACACATGTACAAACTAAGTGAGCAACCTATTTGATTTGAACACGTAGCTTTTTGTAATAGGTTATATGTCAAAGATGTATGCGTTATTATGTAATTATATTATCGACAGCCAGTTAAAGTTAAAGAAGACCTAAAAGTAAAATAATTAAAAAAATTCTATTACGTAAAGTGTATGATAAAATATAGGCAAGGCTTTAAATTTCTCGCGAATACAGTTGAGCGCAACAAGTGAGATAAAATAAAATAACAAGAACGAAAGAAAAGTCACAGCTTTCCACGTCAAAAAGTCGTGAGTTTTTTAAATCGCGCCGTGTGCACTCGAGTAACGTGTAACATATTTAAAACGTTACACGCAGTTTATTTTTTCTAAAGAATTTTATACATTGATTATAAAACATTATTTTCGAAGCAAAGTTAATACATTACGTCAAGAATTCGTTCATTCTTCTTTTTCTAAAGTGTCACATTGGAATAAACTAATAATCAGTGAGACAAAAAGTTTTGCATTGGCAAAATATTGGCCTAATGCTCATTACTTTACTACAATATTAACATATATAATAAATAAATACGCACGTATATGATTTACGTACTTACAATCGTCTTATACAAGTTTTTATACGGAGTAACATAATAGATATTGGAAAGTACATAAAAATTGTCCGTTTATCTATTGAGTAGTTGTAGTTCAGCGGCAGAGGACTGAGATTAGCGACCGTTGTTTGCAGGTTCGATTCCTGAGATGTAATGTTATACAATTCACACGTTGTGCATTAATTATGTAAGATTACCACTGCTCACTAATAAGTTTCCAAAGGATGAGCAGCAGCATCCTCTTCGTACCATAAAACTGCACTACGATCACCAATCTGCCTGCAAACATGGCGAATATGGTATATCCCCCATAGATATCTTCGGGGAAGGCCTGTGCCTTGCACTGGGTGTTTTTGGGCTAAAATGACGTTATGTTTAATAGATGCGTAAGTCTATCCTAACTAAGAAAGGGACTAATATATAGTTACTTCCGCTATGCCGCAGTAGTCGTGCAATGAAGTGCGCCGCCCGCCAGCCCGCTGATAAAAGTGATCGCAGAGTGATGCGAAGAGTGATTCACTCTTTATGTGTCTGTGAATTAACGATGATAGTTGTGTTTCGCATTGTTTGCCGCACGCGAATTTTAAATTTTAAATTTAAAGCGCTGGTAACTTGACCTTTGTGCCATAGCCCGCCTGAAGTAAATATTACTGTGCGAATTTGACCACAGTGATAGCTAACAAAATAGATTTCAAATTATTACCAATCACTATAGCGTTAGAACACTAAAGAACAAACTTTAGATACACTTATTTTTTGCAAAGTGTTGATGCGAATAAATTAATACTTAAATTTATTGTATAACACCATTTTAGTCTGTATAGGTAAATATTCCTTATTTTATATAATAATAGTTTATAAGAGCGCTTATTTTCGCCAACAAGCTGTGTGTAAATGTGTGGGAAATTAAAAAACAGGAAAAAAATTGAGTTACTAAGTTTACTGTGGTTGAACAAGCTTTGGCTACTTAGCTCTCTGGGCACGATGTCGGGAACCATTTGGAAGAGAACACAATGCCTTCCTCTAACCTAATAATTTTGATACGGCGGTAATCCGTCGCATCTATATCAAGGCTCAAGGTTTTGACAACACGTGTCAAAGGTGTTGTGCGTTGGTGTTATGCGTGGGGTTAAAGCTAGAGTCTAATACACACATAACACTTTCTTTCTATCCGCAGAAGTAGGGTATACCTGAGAGTAGAATATTACATTAAAAAACTCACGATATAATCGAAAGAGTTACAAGTTAAATAAATCACTTGTTGAGTAGTGCATGCCACAGTGCTTTTAGATAGTTTAAAAACCGCACGTGGGTTTTTTTTGCGACAAAAAAGTTTTTGAAAAGTTTGTAGTATTTCAGTTATAGATTGAAATCGTGTTTAAAGTTTAAAATTATCGTGATAACGTTTAAATTTGTTGAAATTAGTTCACGGAGACTAACTCGTTTGATGATGTTGTTAGGTAAACAGAACTTGTTTATATAGACCAGTTGAAATTGCCCAGTGTTTGTTGTTGACCTATTAGTTAACTAAATGTTCTAGTCTTTAATTGCACTTAGCAAATCTTGATGCCAACAATTCGAAAATTAGATGACCAAATATAGTTAGAAATATCTTGGTATGTAATATGCTCACGTTATTTTGTGTTTATTTATTCAAAATATGTCAATATTCGAATTGTAAACAATTTAGTATTCATCTTTATTCAAAATATTATGGAAGATATGGGAAGTTTCTTTTAAAATAATATTACAAATATAAACTTGAAATAGTACCTATATGAACCCAGCTAATAAGGGTAAAAATGTATTTGTTGATCTAGGTTTACGCTAACCATTTGACAGTTTTCTCACAATTTTATATATTAAATTTAAGGAGAATGCTATACAATACTATTAACCTAGATAATGAAGACACATCAGCCTTATCCTAGGTCTTATGTTTCTGTACAGGGGACCTCTAACCAGCAAGCGCAGCGTTGAACGTTACGGGTGATAAACACCCACCCATAAGGTAAACAGACGACCTAAAGTCTTCGAAAGAGGCTAGACCTCTTCGAAGCGATTCTTTTTGAAATCTATAGAGGGGACTACCATATTTTTTGCGGTAGATTAGTAGTATACAGATACCAATAAACCAAGTATACGAAAACCCTTTTTATAGACCTCAAAACAGTTCAGTCTCAAGACTTCGTTTAGGATCGACGATGGATTTACCTTATGTATTATCAAGCCACGAAGTCCTTTGCCAAGTCAAGATCTTAAATATTAAATTAAATATCACACAGCTTCCGTAATAAAAAGTGTACTACTCTTTCGTTTGTACTTGCAAGAATAAAGTTTCGCAAGACGACAGTTTACAGAATTCTGTGTATATTGTATATGTGCTCTTTAACATTATACGCCAACGAAAGCAAAGGACTCTGATGCAAGGCAGTTTGTATTCGTAATGTTCCCAATACGCGGGCCGAGGCCGGACTGACGATTCGCCGAGTGCGGTGTGACATCTGTTCTTCGCACAATAGCGTCTGACACACGGTCGTTCTTTTCAGTACGATCGTTAGAAAAATCCTACGAATATCTCGCATAAAAATAACAGCTTTTCTCCCACAGAAGTAAATAATAAGTAACAAAATTAATTATTCGAATACTGGTTTGTAGAATTATACTAAACATGATCGCATGTTGTGATCACGGTCGGAACTAACCGATTTATCAATTGGTACATAAAAGAAAAAGTTTTGGTACTTTTCAAAGTAGGATCTAATGTACTTTATAAAAGTTTACAAATAAAACAGAGTTTTAAGGATGCCTCAAGGCGGAGGGAATCGTTTAAGATGGCGTCTCTAGTTTGACATTTGGCAGACCGTCTCTTGAATACCCGCTAGTACCACGGGCATAGTTAATACTCAAAACATCAATTCTGTTTCTTCTCATACAAGAAATGCCTTTATTATCATCACCATCACTTCAGCAGATAGACAATCACTGTAAGGCATAGGCCTCTCTCAAATATCGGCATGATGACCTGTCTTGCCCTGCCCGCATCTAGCGACTTCTCGCGACTTTGACTATTTCGTGGGACTACCGAGTTTTTCAACTCTGTCTTTTTCTAACTACTATATTATAGGTTATTTCTTACGGACATTACATTATTTCTCGTTCATGAAAATTTATTTTTGCATGGTATGTCCCATACATTAATTGACAGCTAATGATTTATACTTTTACTCTTTTTAAAGCTTTCCCACCTATATCCAAGCACTCTGTAAATACTATAGTTTGTGCTAACATTAGTTGCAATCAACTTAAAACACTGCTTTTATCAATCTTTGGAAATAATATGTTGTATATAAGTATATTTTTAGAAGAAACGTTATACTAAGTATGTTAGTAGTTGTTCCAGATTAAAAACAATTCGATAAAGATAATTTTTAGCAAAGCGATTATAGCTTCCGACACGAAAACAAAGGAAATGAAATTTGACCTTATTCTTACATACGGTTTCACATGAATGGACTTGCTATCTGCGCCATTCTTATCCGGTTCACACATTTACGAAAAAAGGCAAAAAGTTCCCAAATGAGCAACGTAACGACATTCCAATATTATATTAATTACTATTTCTCTGAAGTAATTTTACGTCATTCATTACTTAGAATGGAAACGATAATCAGCAACTATTCAAAACCAATTCTAGCGCATCGATAACCAATAGTATGTAATTGAAAATATACTAATGAGCTGCTTTATAACAAGAAATACGAAAGATTTATTTATGACTTATATTGATAAATAGCATTTTATGAACATTTTATATTTAAGTTTCAAGAGTTACCTAAATGACCATTTAGTAAGATTTTTTATGTGTATTTCTCTATGTTATTGTAATTTTTTTAATTGGCCTAATTTTAAACTTAGGTTTGAGGTGTGTATGTGCCTTGTTTTTTATAGTGGTTGAAGTACGTTTTTGCGAGAATCCTTCGAAATGGATACCATTGCAGAATAATTACAGCTATATTTTAGTACGAAATGAACTACTAGGCTGACGTAACATCCCATGCTTTCTACTGCTGGTGCATGTAAATCAAATGGTCAATTTTTTATTTATAAACGACAACTGATCTGAATTCTAATATGAAGGGCAGCGATAAGCTTATCTCTTTACTCTGTAGCATAAATGTGTGAGTGAACTGTAAAATCGTATTCTGTATTCGAATATTGGCAGAATCTTTGTCGGTAGTTTAGCTATACTGGTTTGCTTTTTTAAAAGTGCTTTAGTTTTTTATACTTTAGTGTTCACAATAATTTTATTCGAGATAAATGCATAAGAACACATGTGAGTTTCTAACCAGATGGTTAGGCTTTCCAAGTCGCTTTATAAAATAAAACAATGAATGGTGTACGTAAATTTAATAAAAGAAATACATAATGTTTTGATGTAGGTGTCAAAAGCTTTGAAGATGCGACTTTATAGGTCATTTGTCAGCAAATAGCTTTAAAGATTGTAGACTTAGTTCCATTGCATACTGTGTAATGCGATCACTCCAAAATCGTTAAAATAATTTATTTTTTTCGTTGGAATGAGAGGGGCCAATAGCGTCTGGCAGTACGGTCCGTAGGGGCAGATGTTAAACAATAATTAATTTTAATATGTACTTATCCACATTTTGTAGCGCTTTTTCTTACTACATTAATTAAGTTTTTTTTTAATTTGTATAACAATTCTTTTTGAATACGGTGTACCATACTTTAATTGACAGCATATAAGCTATAAATTCACCATTTCCAAGCCTTTACACATATAACCAATCAATATGTTTAACACGAAATAACAATTTTCGTTGTATGAATATGTCATTATTATACATAAATATTATAACATAATATAAAAAATTGTATGTCGATAATTTTATAAATTTGTAATCGGTACGTAGAAAATATATTTTTTTTAATACGACGTGAAGAAGGGCCAGTTCAAACTTCAAGAGTTCACAGATTGATATGATTAAAATAAAATAATATAATAAAATTAGCTGAAGCACTTAAAAAAGGTAAGCTATATTTATGTAATCGTATTTCTTATTAAAACAGTTTTCTTAAATTTATTTACTTATTCACAGGTTCGTTATTGCAACTTTATTATTAAAGCTAAAAAAAATATTAAATATAACAGATGCATCAAGAACCACTGTATTATCACAATTGTGCATATTGTGAATTAGATTAATAGAATAAGCAAAAACTAGAATACAGTCTAACTTAATTCCAATTTAAGTTGATTTGCTAGCGGTTGAAAACTTATTTAAATACAAGCGATGTCCGATAAAATGTACTTAGCAGTTCGACGACTTGAAGAGGGTAAAATAGGAAAGTCAATTTGATTTCAGTAATGAAAATCTGGTTCTCTTATATCTGTTAATATATATAGATTGATTTTTAAGTGAATTTACATTATACCAATCCCCTTACATAAATTTTTATGTGGTGTTATTTCGCAATATATGACAAATTTAGCGATTATCATAATGTTATCCGCTCGATGTCTACTGCAATGTCTAAAGCCTCTTTGAAAGATTGTTACGATGGCCACTCTTGCGCAGCCTCCACCCAGTGACTTCCCGTGAACTTGACTATGTCGTCGGTCCGCCTAGTGGTAGTCACCGCACGAGAACTTTCAGGTACCTAATACTGAATCTGCATGCTTTTTCTTCGATCATATTGTCGCTTTCCATCAGGCAAGTTGGTGCTTTAACGCTATTAAGAAAGCGTAAAAAAAACCTTTCGCTCTCAACGCCCGGCGATTTGCACGAGCGATGTGCCTAGTCCCTTTCCACTCCACATCAATTTATTGCTTTATACACAAACAACAACCACAGATTCTTTTATTTAGGAAACAATAATTACAAAACGAGGCGGCTCAGTTTCGGCTGGCAATGACAGTAGTTTGAGCAGCGTGTAAATAGAAAAGGAAATAAACCGTGAAAATAATTTCGTTGTTAGCTGTCTTGTTGCAAAAAAAAGTTAGAACGTTATATAAATCACTTTTATCTTTGTAACATTCATGATACAAAGTAAACATATAAAGCTGTTGGTTAAATTTTATCAGAAGGAACGATACCGAGTTGACATAAATGATATTTAGATCGCTCGCATTTTCTTTCATCTGAAAAGCTAAATTGCGAAATAAATTCCAATTTTATCATCGCCTCAGGAAAACTTGTATTTATTTGAATATTGGAGACAAACTTGTGAACTCGTTTCATAAAAAAGAATACATAACGCTGTTTTGGGCATATGTCTTTTAATTAAAGCTAGTAATATTAGTAAAATGTAATTATTACAATAACATGTTAGCACTACACATTGTGGACTATCTTATCATATATTTGAATATTTTAGTATATTAATTTTTTATAAACTATTTCGTGTGTTTGCCACACACACACACTTTTAGTTAACTAAATATGTAAAAATAGTTTTGTGAAATTAAATGGATAAATTATTGGGTCATTGTATATAACTAATAATAAGAAGTTTTTAAAATAAAACTTTAAGTCTAAAACAAAATTAAATGAAAGAATTCTCAAGAATATCACCCAATTTTTAATTACATTTGAAAGAGTGGAAAATTACGTTACGGCATTTCGATTCCATTAACAAATTTACAATCAACTTTTGGAAATGATGGGTGTGTTTCGTAAAGTTGGTCATGGATTTTGAGGTTTTAAGGCTACAATTGATTTACAACAGCCTAATTACGTGAATTTATGTCATCAAGTAATTTCGATTGCAATGTAAACATGTTTTTTGATTACTATGTGATGAATGGTAATATGATTAAAAGTAAGGACTAATTATCCGATTTAAACCTTCAATTGATTCGATCGGCTTTGTATTGATTGTTTTTATTGTAAGCTCCCAAGAGTTTAGTGTTACGAAATAAATTTATTCATATCGCCCAGAACTGATAGCCGGTGGGATCTTAAAATACGTGAATGTAAACTGCGGACCAACGAGTGCAGCGTACGACCTCCACTTGAAAGACGGATGAACGATTTCATTATGGTCGTGGGAAGACATTGGATGCTAGATGGAAGGAAGATATTGAAAATATATGAGGGATGCCTATTATACATGGTTTATATGATGATGATGATTATAATTAAATTAAATGTTTCGCAGATTGTACGACACATGTTACTATCATGTCAAACCACATATCGGTGAGGTTATAATGTGTTGTAAAACAAAAAAAGTTTTTAAATACTAGAGATGTTACTGCATCGTGCGGGTGCCGGGTCCAACGCGTTGTATGGAGAGGGACGGGGTACGTTGCTACGGGGCAAATGACCCATGTAGCAAGTTAAGGGTGGTCTATGATTGTTCATCTTCACCGACCAGACTCCCCTCAAATTCAACAAAATGTATCCTCCCTACGCTGTTTTAGAAGCTGTAATGTACCAATTTAGCTTCAGTAGAGTAATCAACAATAATAACATTAGTCTACATCAACTAAATTTCATTATCATCATTTTGCATTCAGGCTTCTTTTCTTAACAATACATCATCAGGACTAAGCCTAACTTTTTCTTCTTTTCAGCCGATAGACGCCCACTGCAAGGAATAGTGCTTCCCCAAAGATCGCCATGATGACTGATGTCTTGTGTTTCCCGCATCCATTGACTTTCCTCGACCTATGTCGTTGATGCCGGTTCATAATAACAACTCGAGAACCGTTCGGCAACGCCCATCTGTTGTCACGAGCGATATGCCCAGCTCGCTGCTATTTCAGACGAGCAATTCTTCGAGCTACGTCGTTGACCTTGCTTCTACTGCGGATCTTCTCGTTTCTGATTCAGTGTCGCAGTTACTCCGAGTAAAGTTTACTTACTTCTTTTCTTTCTGGATGACCTTGATTGATCTGATTAACCTTGAGCCTTCTTATAAGGTCCACTGTAACTCTACGACTACGTCTCGGATCAGTAAAGTTAAGTACGCTATATTTACTTTATGGGACACAAAAGTATTTATAGTAAGAGATTTTTTAAAGAAAGAACACGATGTTACATATTCATTACCCTTTCGCATTGAAGTTCTTAATTTCTTTGTTCACAAAGTATCTGATGTTTTTTAAAACTATTTAAAATTATGCAAGAACAAAGTATTGGTACAGTTTCAGTTCTTTTCCATTATCACAATAGATCACTATCAATATTTCGATGTATTTGCGATATATATTTGAACTTTCAACGTAATTAAGCGGCATTTTATGTAAATGTTATCTTTCTCTTAGTTTTACGTTATGTTCTGTACCTACAACTGTTAGTCTTCTATATAAATAAATAATACATAAATAAAATTTACTTACAAAACGAAATCATGTATGCCTAAATAACAAATATTGTTATTTCTATATCTATTTACGTATTAATGTATCACGAATAACGTAGAACCTTAAAACTTTTGAACTTGTATGTCGGGAATTCTGCCTAAGTAAAAAGGGTACCATTCCCAAAAATAATATGAATGGATTTATATGTTTAACTCACTGAAAATTTGGAAATTTCTCAATAAAACACATCTAAGAAGGTAACCCGGGTGAAAAGTTTGTCAATATATTTTTTAAAACTTCATAAATAGAGCTTGTTTGATGCAACTAAGCTACACGGTTCAACCACAAAAATAATGAAATTTTGTAAATTGCTTACATACATATTCTTTATTACGTTCTGGGTGAGGCTTACAAACTACAGTATAGCTTATAACAATATTCATATTTCTATCGTCTCATTCAATATCTCTATAACATAAGCGATGTTTCGAATAAAACAGAACTGTGTTAATCAGTCCTCATCTACACATATGATGACCACGTATTCTTTTATTAAAAATTATATCTTGTTATTAAAATTATTGTATGAATTGTTTGTACTTAGTACTTATTGCCTAATTATATTCATGACAATTCAGATGAATTTATTAAAAATGGATAATTAATAGTTATAATAATTGAGTAGTTAATATAATATTTTACATATATTTTAATTTAAATTAAAACCCAAAATTATTAAATTTAGAAAATATTCTCCATACGAGGGGTCACAATCCTCATTGAAGTCAAGGTGCTACCACATTTTTCTTTGATATGCCATTTACGTGAGCAGAACGAACCGAAGAAACTCACCATTTGTACTGACCATTTTTATTTATTTAAAACTTTATTGTACCCGCTAGAAAATGTATACATAATTGCAAATTATTTTCTTAACCATTTTCTTAAAAATAGGTAGTGACTTAGCAATTCTTATACTCAGCAGTAACTTATCATTTCCCAATCGGAGGGCAAGTTTGGTAAAAGATAAGGACTATATATTTTTTTAAATATTTAAAACTGCATATTTACTGCTTTCTGAAATAGACTGAAAGGTTATTATTCCCAAGGTAATGCTACCGTCAATGAAGTCATTTATATACACAAACTTTCCTTGACATTGATTTAAAATATGGCATAAGAAGCTTTACAATTAATAATTGGGATCCTATAGAAAAAGTGTATTCATTATCCATAAAAATATTTTTTTTAACTGGATGAATTCGTGTCGGACAAAATTAGTTGTTCGGTATTTAAAATCTGTATAACACACTTCCTGGGAAAACTGATAATTTTTTGTAGACATGCATAAAACTTTTCTCTAAAAGACACTTATTTACTTAAATACGCAAACGTATGATTCGAAGCCTTGTTTTTAATCAAATGTCACAATTGTGCACAATAGCAAAATTTTGTCTCACTTTTAGTGATACATTATATTTATTAAAAAAGAAAAGTTTTACTTTTAAATTATGTGTGTACTTTATAAAGATTTCTAAATTTAACAAAACAAAAACATGAAATTCTGTGGTAACAAATATTAAACGTTACATTTCTTGTGTCATGGAGTGCGGACGTGACTTTTAGCAAGATCTTATCTGCATCGGAGCCGGTAACAAAGCTTTATCAGCAAAATGTCTTATGATACAGATACTTGCGCTGTGGTATGACAAATGGACGCCTTTTTCAGTTTAATAAAACTAAATAAATTACATGAATACCAAGATTTTGTTAATATTTAAATCAAAATATTATTAATTATACTATAGCATAACTAATGTATTTGTCTGTCTAAATATGAAACTTGAATTTAAACTAACTTCACTAATAAAATCTTTTCGAGTACGTAAAGGTTTTATAGTTTTTTACGTTACTGTATGTTTACCGATTAAAAATAAATAGCTGCGTGTACTTATCTACGCGCGTGAGAAGTTATTATTATTATTATTATTATTATATATATTTCATTGGTATCATTAAAAAACAGTTCTTAATTGCCTGCAAATAATCAATTACAATAAAATAATCCTAGACTGGAAAAGGATAGTCAACACAGTTTGTGAAGTGCAGTTTAAAGTTGAAAAATGGAATAAATTAATATTTTTATCTAAAATAAAAAATTCTAGCAATGTCAAAATTAATTAAATAACATACCGCCATGGCATCTTCTGGTCATGACTGAATCGGAAAAGGAGCTTATTAACTAGCTTTTCTCTTAATTTAAAATAATTAATTAATTTAATAATTGATTATTTACGATTTTAAAAGTAAATGAATACATTTACAGTCAATTGTTTTTTTTTTATTAAAGTCTATTCTTTTTTAAAATATTTATTATTTTCTTTATACCATTGCAACTACATATATAGTCGTCGGATTGCTTATTTTTAATTTTACGGATCTTGGATCTGGGGATCGCTCCTGGAACTTAGCTTTGTATCTTACGAAATTTATTTTATTACACTTTTGGTTAAATAGTGAATTTCTTTTATAACGTAATTTTGTGTTAAAGACCATTGTTACCTCTCCCTTATTTATATTTTCGCTTTTTCGGTCGTTGTTTATCACACTCGCGCAAATGTTACTCAGGAAAATATAAGAAACACCACCATTGCGACCGTTGACGGTGTTTTGACGAAACCAAGCGCTCGACACTCGCCTCCGTCACGCTATGCGCATACTTAAGGCGCGGTACAGCGGTTATGGTAGCGCTATAGTCAGTATAGTTACTAGTTTTGTTATAAATGTGTACAAAACTAACTCTCTTTTGTATCTTACATATTTGTATATTGTAATACAAATGTATTCATACCATTTTATTAATAACAATAACAATGGTTATTTACTTAAATTGGCGGTTCTGCAAGACATAAAACAATGGGTTTACGCTAATTTTTCCAACAGGACAGCAACAAAATAAAATCGGTGAAATCTCCTTTTGAGAGATGTATCGAATACATTAAACTTTTACACGTGAGGTCGAGTGGAGATAACCCTATATAACTGGTCCGATAAAATCCCTCTGTGGAGATGCGTGAATTTTTCATTTTAATGTTTTTACATTTATTTAGTGAATTTAAAAAGAAGTTCCAAGTTTTACAATAACATTATTAAATTTCTTAATAAAGATTTTCTGTTAATTAAATAATATCTAAGGACGACATATTGGAAGAACGTAAGGGTTAAATAACCATAAACATTCTTTAAGTATCGAACACGGAAAACTTCTGTGAAGAAGCATTTGGTGTGAAGTAAACGGAAATGAAAATCCCGAGGTCTCTCAGTCGACCGATCAAACTCACTCGTGGACTTTTAGCTATGAACGTTAAAATTTCCGGAAATTTGTAAAAGTAACTTCTTTGGATACGAAAGTGTCATTGTATACATAACCTTTTTTTAAAAATAAATGTGTAATATTTTAAATCGTGTTCTATAAATTTGGCAACTAAAAGAGAGAAAAAATTACATTAGATTATTAGTGTTTATCTCCAAGCTAATTAGAATAACTAAGAAATTATTTTATTGCCTTATACTGGGTGATTCGAAATAGGTGTAAAAGCTTTAAAGGTGAATGTATAGTTCATTAGGCAAAAAAAAGGTTTTAAATATGTGTATTATGTTGTATCACAAAATTGGCAAAGACCCGTAGTAAACAATAATTCATTTTAATATGAAGTAATTCGAATTTTAATACGCTTTTTTTAATTAATTGATAAGAAATGAGCTACACATTCACTCTTTCAAAGCTTTTATGCATGTAAACTACCTGTATATAAATTATATAAGACAGATTATAATTCAATAATTTATGCATAAATATATACTTAATTTTAAATTATCCAGTAAAGGTAATTTGAACTTGTTTATTATTTTATACTTCTAATCGAAGATCTTTCAAATATATATGAAAGAATTTTGTGTAAATTAACTTAAATAAAATAGTACGTAGTAGATTGTGTGTTGATAAATTTTGTAGGCTATTTCGAAGTTATCAATTAATTACAAAAAATATTTATGTAGCTGTATTATCATTTGTGAAAACCAATAACTATAATTTTTAATAAAATTTGATGTACTAAAAAATTTCGCAAAAACAACATCGTTTGTGCATTCAGAAAAGGAAACAAGTAATTTGACGGCGCTGATGAACTGTCAGTGTAAAGTAGGGTTAAAAAATGGGTATTTTGTTATTTTATTAAACCTTGCTAGGAAAGTGTTAAAAAAATATACCGAAAAAATTATAAAAAAATATACGAGAAATTTTATGCTGTTGCCTTTTTATTTGTTTTATTATACATAATTGTTTTCGAAAAACAGTTATTGTTAATTAGCGGCATTACATTTATTATAAAGTTTTTAGTTAATAATAACATTTATTTTGTTTTTCTTTTTTTCATTCTTGACGATGATTTTGTTTTATTTTTTAACAGCAACTTTTCTTGGACGCTGGTGGACGCTTTTTAAATTAGAATACCACATTTATGTAACTAAGTGAATTGAGATTAAACTTCATAGAATATTTAATTACTTAATTTTTTATATACAAATATTATATTAAACTTGTTTTTGTCAGTGAATAGGAAATCATAAAAGATTTTATAATCAACTTGATAAGGAAGATGATGAAATTTAAATTCAATTTATTTTCAATCTTCCAGTTGTTTTCCTTTTGGCTTCAATATTCAATTGACGGAGGTAATTGTTATCCGAGTAGTACTTATGTACATTTTTAAAGTTAATATTATTTATATTCAAAAATATTTGAAGATCGCATGCAGTAATTTATAGATGATTTAACCTAACCTATAAAATAGCAACGTCATTCTGAGGGCAAATCGTCTTTGGGTGACTCGACACTCGGTATACCTAGTGTATTAAATTATAATTATATTTGAAATCTACATCAATGTGTTTCTTTTCTTTGAATTGCTTTTTTTTTAAATATTTTTAGAGTTCCATCTCAATTTTTAAAGTTTGCTAAACAATTAAAGCAGATAGCAGAAAAATTACCTCTATATAAAAATATGCTAGTTATTGCTTATTAAAAACTACTCGGTATCTATCTGATCTATTGCTTTATACCACGGTTGTTCAAGATAAATTATAATGATAACTTTATTTTTTTTAATTAGAGTACTCAACTTGGCTCCGCAATCAGACCCGGTTTTAATACAACTATTTATAATAAGTTCGTGATTTTTTCCCGTTTTATTAGTAGTATGCGGCTGAAGTAATTAACAGCGTATGAATGGAATGTAATGTCTTTATTAAAAAAAGAACGTCATTGAAAATGACAATGTTACATAGCTTTTATATTACTACTTACAAATGTGATAATCTAGTAATTAAAACTTTTTAAAGAGTTTATCAAATCAGTGTTACGATTATATGAACACGCCTTTTTTAATACTATTATTTTTTTCCATTTTGTTATCGTTAGAGTTATAACTAATTTTTGATATTAAGTGTGTAAACATAATGTTTTGCATGCACCCGAAATAATGGCAATGAACCTTTTTTCTCTCTTGTTTATTCTTTCTGTTGTATAGGACATGAGAAGAATAAAAGAAGACGAATTGGCAGAAAATAAGATCAAATTTAGTTCCCCTGTAATAGCGTCCTTTAGCTTAGAATACGTAGCAACGAAGGTTCTATACGCGCCTGGTCTAAGAAAAGCTTCTTAGACCAAGGCGCAGAGAGCTGCAGCTTCAGAGCAAAACAGACTCAGATTTTTTTTTGTTGTGACCTCACATATACCCTTAATACGGTGGATAGAGTAATTCATTCCCAAGCTTTGTTTTACTTTAAAATTCTTTACACTGTAATTTTTTTTTGGAGATTACTGAACAAACTTTTGAAAGTTATGTATAACAAGGAAGTATGAAAGTGGACAACGTAACTGGTAACAAACTGAGACAAATTTAATGACTGATATTAATTTCAGCTCTGTAGTCCTATTCCGGGGAATAAAATTAAGTTTGTAACTTTGAATAGTGGACGTACAATAGTTGACTAGTGACTTTAATAACTTGTCGTTGCTGCAGGGGTGGTGCTATATTAACTAAGTTCTTGCTTGTTGGTTAACCAAGTCCTCAGGTCATAAGACTGTCTTTTGACAGTAGATCCGACTGTATTGAAATCGGTTACAAAATGAGAAAAGATGTCTCTATCGTTGTTTGTCAAAATATGAGGCAATAAATTTGTGAATTCTACCAAAGGTAGTTTTAAGAAATCTTTTAGCTGAATATCAGCTAAGGTTTCTACTTTTATCGTTGAAAAGTACCATTTTATAAAATTAATGAGCTTTCGTGATAACTATTTTTTAAAATATTATAAAAATTTAAGTCACCTTCGTCATTAGAAATACTTTATTTCATAAAAATGCATAACAGTAAGGAAACCAGTTTATTCAAACTGTACATATTTCAATTAAACATCACACATCACACATACATCTATATATTAAAATCTCCGTTTACGAAAATGATGTAACCCGATTTTGTATTGCTCTATGTTTAAAACAATAACATTTTGCAAACATGAAGAAAATTGATCCCATTAATGTAAATGAAAAAAGACTTTTAACTAAAATTATAAAAAATTGTTAATTTTGATGAGAAATTATGTTCCTAATATTTCATTAAGCGCAAATGAAAATGTAATATTTATGAAATTGGTAAAACTGAATCATTTTCTAGTATAATCTCCTTCGGTGCCTTAAGACGAAAGTCGGCGACCAATGTGTGCTACCAGCATACGGCGCTAAGACGTGATCTCTGAGTATGATTAGGAAGATGACACAGTCGCTCAAAGAAATCGATTCAGAAATAACGAGATCCGTAAACGATCGAAAGTAAACAACATAGCCTTGTGGATTTATTATTATATATTTATTATATATTATATATATATATATATTTATTAGCAAACTTAAGTGGCAGAGATCAGGCCACAAAGCGGTTAAAACAGATGCTAGCTGGGGCTTTAAGATTCTGGAGCTGAGACTATGGACCGGCAAGTGCAGCGTTGGACGTCTGACCTCCTAGTGGGCAGACACACGACCTTGGTAAGGTCGTTGTAAGACGCTAGATGCTGGCCACATCGTCTTAGGTCTATTTGAAAATTATGCCCTATAATTATGGAAGCATATGTTCCATAGTGGACTTCCTATGGCTGAAATGTTAACTGATTTTGGGTGAAGTTATATTTCAATGTTATATTAATAGATATCTTGCAACGAAATACAAGGAAATTTAATTATAAGCTAACAATGATAAAGTTGTTAACAAACAATCAAATATTAATATAATTCCGACACAACATAACTCTCCTTAATGAAGATTACAAAGTTTTGACTTCGTAAACATTCAACTTTATTCATTAATATGTTTTGTCTGCAGAATTAATGTGATGGACGAAATATTTCTTGTATCGGGTGAATACTTTAAGACTTTTGAACTATTTTGTAACTTCAATGTACCGCATAGGTTCTATTTAAGTATCTTTCGATATTTATACCGTCCAACATATCAACTTTCATTGAGAGAGATTGATCTTAGTCATATTAAGAGGCAGTGTAGATTGCGGCGGGATCACAAATATTTTGTATTTTTATGTCTTTCTTTACTTAATTTTTTCATTAATCTTTAAAGTAGAATTGCGTTTAATGTCATGATTTAAACCATAGAACCCTCACTATTGCCGATAGGATATTAACAAGGATATTTGTTATCAGCGCTAATCTTGCCGGTCTGTGGCCTTCGTTCTTCCTCTTCCTCGCGTGCCCTCTGTCACATTAACTTGCCTCTGCGCTAGGCTTTGTCAATTATTGCGTTCAAACTATAACATTTATCTGAAAAAATCATCCAATTACGCTATTAATCAATTGATAACTAGTAATACGTTTAAGAATATCGCGAGTCATAATAGAGCCTCCTTCATTATTACAGAACATTTAAGGATAAATTATTATTACGCAGAAGTAATCTAAAAAATGTTATCTAAAAGACTTTCCTAGAAAAATTCATTGCTAATTTCATCACTTCTAGTGCTAGACTTAGATCTCTCCCATGTAATAAAAAAAAACTGAATTACATAGTTTTAAAATAGATTGCTTTTTATTCAACTCGGCTCAACTTTATTGTCACCGTTTTAGCGAAATAACACAAAGTTTAACTTTGGCTGCTATTGTTGATTTTTCCACTAAATTTTTTTGTACTGTTTAATCAAATGTAGATAGATGTTTAGATAACACAGCACTATATATGTATTTCATATCCCTCGATATCGTCTTAATTTTCTAATCTACTCTTCTAGTCTTAATCTACTAGTTTATATTAAATTGGAAGTGCTTGTTACCTACTTTTTTAAATATTTTGTCTTACGTATTCAATATCAACCGAAGCAATTTTTCTACAAAATAAAAGTTTTATGGAAAATAAGATCAACCAGCAATATTTTAACAAAGTTTTGTAAACCACGAGTAAAATATTAAAACCAAAAATCAACCTTACAAATTGTCTTCCCTACGCTCAGCGTTGAGATCAACCGAACATAAGCACTGAACCAATTTGGATCCGCTACATGCGTCGAACCTTAGAGGGAAAAAACCTTTATTCATGTAATGAATTTTAATGGAGGAAATATAATAGCCATTTTTGTTAGATATTAAATAAGTGGTGTATTAAGTAAATATTATGTAACGCTTTTACTTGTGCTAAATTAATATATATTTTACGTTAATTAGTATGCATCACTAAAATCACTTCGACGGGTACAAACCATATATTTCGCCAGTCACTTTGATCCTTAGTCGGCCAGAAATAAAAGCCTCGTGTTTTAATTTTAATTTTAAAAGACGCACAGTTTAAAATATATCTTTACCGCAGGCTTCCCGTTTGCCGTCATGGAATATGAGATAAGTCAATTTGAATATGTAAATTGCAAAAAATGGATTCTTCATGAATCCAGGATCACCTGTTATGATTTAAAGTATTGTAACGCGCAATGAAGAAGAAGGTTTTTAGAAGGCTACGCTAGGGATTTCTGTGTTACAGACCGAACCCGGAAAAAGGAGATCTGAAGACGAACAGAAGTTAATTATATAGCCCAGAAGATTTGGAAGGTGAAGTTGGTCGCTGATCCTTAAGGTTTTGAAATGAAGACCGCCGGCCAGCAAGCCTTAGTTTATAACCTTCTGAAGGTCGTCGGAAGACACTAGACGCACGCCTATTTGAACCGGTTCTATCCAAAATATGTAGGGGACGTCTTTGTCAGCTGGTTCTGGAGGTCTACGTCCTGCGGCTGAATCTATGATGACCTTGAATAACTATAGGATTTTTTTAACTTTAACGGTATTTTTTATTACCCATAAATAAATTGCAATAATTAAAAATTATTTACGATTTAATATTACAGTTAAGATATTAACTTTTTGAAATTATTGCCCGGAAATTTTTTATTTTAGGCACGCAATATTTTGGACATCTAATATTGGCCTAAACGTCGCAGTCATGTCCGCTATACGAAGCGGATGATAATGTTTTTGCATTATAAAGGTAAATTACATACTTAAATATTTATTACTCTGCTTTGGCTATGTACACATCGTTATAAAATATAACACACAAGTCAAATGCATTTATCTAACTTATAGTAAATTGAACGCTGTCCGAGTAAGAATGAAAAAAGACTTTCATATTTTCTTTAAAAACAAATTGTTCATAGTACAAAAACAAGTTTTTGAGTGTGATTATTAATATTATTTTTTTAACCACACAGGCGTCAGAACAGTATTATAAAGTTTGATGGAAATTATGATGTCATAGGCGTAGTTTTTAAAAAAAAATAATTAAAGTACTTAATTGTATACGTAATTTTGTTTATGAGGTACTTCAAATATTTATTTTTTTCCTTTGTTTGGAGTGACAATAGCTTTATTCTACATTAGCATCTATTAGCGATAGTTTTCCGAACGATTTTTTTAGTCAACAGAGGTAATAATACTTTTAAGTCATGGCTTGCATACTAGAATATGGAGGTTGAATCGTCTGTTTCACAGACATGACAATTATAGACATGCATACCGTTAATGTTCATAGTTTTGAAGACACTTTGTTCAAGTATAAATAAAATCCACAGTCTTTAGTAACGTTTTAAGATATTTACTATGGGCATTTGTTCACTCTATAGCATGCGGAGTCCACAACTCAATTGCTTGTGCATTAAGAGACGTAACTTCCATGGATTGTTCCTGCGAGTACCGCAACCATCGTTTAAGAGAGAAGCACCAAGTGTGGTTCTCGGTCCTAATAATCAGCGTAGCAGGTTTGGCAGACCTCTATAATACAGACTTCTATAATAACTGCTCGTGGATAACATAAATTAAAAATAATCTGCTTATTTTTTATTACAATATTTTTATTTATAAGAGTAGATTAGTATGAAGTTAAAAATACAAGCCTGAGAGACATTAATATTAACGATTTTTGCCTTTGTCTTTAACTTAATCATGCATTTAGAAATGTTTTTTTTTTTATTAATGAGATATAATTTGTTAGTAGTACATACAGTGCGCGAGAACTATTGGTGGAAGAATCGTCATAATTTCTCTCTAATTGTGAATTATACAGTATAGGTGTATATTACATTGTACATATGTATAGACAACGGGATAGTAAGTGTAGTAATTATCATGTGTATACAGCATATAGTCAATACCAATAAAGAAAAAATTATTAAATAGTAATTATACAATTAAACGTTTTTTTACAACTTATACACTGCCTACTGGCTATCTCTGCACCATCTTGGATTGACTGGTAGATATTATTTCTATAAGGCATTAAGTCCGTCATTACACAAGTTGTAAGATAAGTGAATATATAAATAAATTTTGTTTTTAAAAACAAATATAGTTTTAAACCATTATCCCTGCCAAAAGGCACCATTCCAGAAAACCTGTTTACGGCGCGCAATTTATGCTACTTAAAAATAGGTTACTCTGGTTTCTGCTGACAAAGCGGGGTGTCTAACATCTACGGTGTCGACAGAATGGGTTCTTGTCTCTTAAATATTTTCACCTTTTTATTTTTAAGTTTTTCAATGTGATTCTCATAACCTTATATAAATTAATTTACTTTTAAAATATTTCTTTTATTATTAATATTAAAATAAAAAAAATGTATAAACACTTGTAATGTTATTATTAGAAAAAGATTCTAATTTTAAACATGTCTGGTTACCGTGGAGAAGTAGACTAATTTCAACCGAAATAAAGAAAGATACTGCCGCACAAAAGATGTAACAAATAGTGGTAAAGGATAGAAAAGAATAAAAAAATTGGAGGACAACTTTGCTATCCGGCAAACAGACGTGCAAAAATCAACAAGTCACAAATATTAAGATAGACAACCTCTGCAAAGTCTGATAAAAAGGTTATAATGATAATTAAAAGCAAAAAGATTCCCCTGTAAGGTATTAATAACAGAATAATTAATGACGGACTAAGTACAAAATTTATGGAGAACGCGCTAAATTACAGCTCGAACTCAATTATCTTATAGTATTTGGCACAAACAGTTGTATAACAGAATAAAACTAATAAATTAGCTAATTAAATAGCTAAAATTAACAAGTAAAGCTTAAATATTTTTATAGGATCTTAATTAATTTGTTTTAGGAGTAGTATTTTTTTAAATGTAAAAATCAATTGAACTTGCCTGTATCTTTTTACAGTAATGGATTTATTATAAGAGTGTAATTAAGTATGATAATACACCACGAAATAATAAAGTGTTTAGTAGATTTCGCTTGTACCTACGTGTAACGTAATGATTTTTGTAACGTGCTTAATTTGTATATATTATTTTTGGCCTCCAATTGCAAATACGTACGTATTTTAAATGTCCAAAGTGTTTAATGTCAAAGGAAATATCTCAATAAAATGTACTGACCAAAAACAGTATAAAGCCTACGGCAACATTTAAATTGCCTTGTGCCGATTGAAACTGAATATCGTCATAATGTATATATACACACACACTTATATATATATACTAGCTGACCCGGCAAACTTCGTACCGCCTAACAGTTAATGAATGTCGTGTTACCTTTTAGCTGAACTAATTTAGGCTTTGATGAACGTAATACAATGATACAAAATAATATTAATATAGATATAAACATAAAGGTATTTTATTATGATGAATGATGAATGATGATGAATATATACAGAATAAGAATTGACCATGTAAAAAACATGCATTTTCTAGATTGAGGCCACAAACACTCAAGGTTTGGCCTTGTGATTTGTTTATCGTCATGGCGAATGCAAGACGAATCGGGAATTGAATTCGTTTAAACTCAAAGGGCATATCTGTTAAGATCATCGGAATCCTCGGAATAAGAACTTCCTCATCTTTAAATTATCCTTTTAGTATCGACGCGTGAATCACATTGCTCATTAGTTTTCTTATCACCAAACGCGTTCTATTGCACGGTTTTTGTTGGTTTAAATTTCTAAGCATGATGACTACCAAGCCAACCTTCAGTTGTAAATTGTGTGGTGGTAAACCAGGCATATCCAAGGAGTTTAAAAATTCAGTTGTATAATTAGTGGCTTCTTCTTCGTTTGTTACACAGTCGATAGATTTGAATGAATACAATTTAATAATTCAAAATGAAATCGTATATAAAAAGTAAAATTGAGGTCATCTACATCTTTCATCTACATTTTTAGCCGCCAAAATTGCTCGCTCACTTAACCATTTAGTATTTTTGTGGTTAGCATTGATATCCGGAAATACTTTGTTGATAAGCTCGTCTTTTGATGAGACGAAATTGCAAAAATTTGGAGGAAATGAAATCAAACTGCTCGATTCGTCAATAGGAACACGACCATTACCGATAGTCAGTTCAACAATGCAACTCTCATATTTACAGAGAGTAGATTTTGGAATGATTGGTAGTGTTTGTCGGAAATCGCCAGATAATAAAATCAATGCACCACCAAAACATCTCGAGTCATTGCGCAGATCTTTTAATGTTCGGTCTAGTGCTTCCTATGCGCGTTTCTGCACCATTGTGCATTCATCCCATATGATCATTTTTGATGCTACTAAAACTTTGGCCATTGCGGAGTGTTTCGAAATGTTACATGTCGGTTGTTCAGTAGTTTGAAGATTTAATGGCAATTTTAACGCTGAGTGAGCGGTACGGCATCCGTCTAACAATGTCGCCGCTATTCCAGAAGAAGCAATTGCTGCCGCAATTTCGGATCTCGCACGTACAGTGGCCTAAATCAATGACATAAGGAATGTCTTTTCAGTTCCACCGGGAGCATCCAAAAAAAAAAACCATTTCCATCATCAATGCATTAATCAGTGTATCATAGACTTCCTTCTGCTTAGAATTCAACAGTGGTACATTCGTTTGAACTGATTGGATTAATTCATATCCACGTTTACGTTCTAATTCTCTATTAAATGCGTCATTCATTCCGCGATCTGGCGCTGGCATTCCTAACCAAACTAACAAACTGCCGCACATGAGGTAACACATATCTTCGATCAAGAGCAAAGCCTGGTTATGCATCTTCTCATTCGCCTCAAGATCGGGATTTCTTGAGCTGACACGAATTTGATGTAAAATGTCTTCTGACATGTTATGTTTGTATTTGTTCCACAGGTCACGTGGTTTCGATGGGAAGCAAGTCGAAATGATGATAGCAAATAATGTGCGTATCTGACTTGAAAATGCAGAAATAATTCAGCGATTGTCGTAATGAGTATCGTTTTCAAGCAAATTCAGCTTTTGGCATGCTGCACGAAATGTTGGGCACACTATACCATTAACAGATCGTAGTGATTCAAATGATGTTGGCCCTCGAACATGTACCAGCAACAACCGCAAATAGAAACATTCATCATTCTTCACATGAACTGTGTAAATACGACCAAGAGCATCAGTAGAACGCATATCTGGATGACCAGGAACTGCATCGCCTTGCTTCCGATCTTGAAATTTCTTCGATGTAGCGTTCCAAATGTAATAATGTGGCATTTCCGAGTAAAGAAACGTTCGTGCGAACGGATCCCTTTGACAAATCGCAAAGAAACTGGTCAGTGTTGTCGCTGGAGGTGTTTTGACACGTTGAGCAGCTTTTGACGCTGTGAAATATACTCTCTGACTGTTCTCCAAATGTACAACAGTGGGATGATGTTTGTGAAAAGGGAATGAGAATATACGCCAAATTACTCCATTGCAGTTCACATATCTTCCAACTTGATAGCCCGTGATTTCATCGTTGATATTTGATGATTGGATACCAAAAACCGCAATGTCTTCTTTTGTGACATATTTGCAAATGTATTTAATTGATTTGACCGAATTGAAATACTCAACATTACAACGTGCCTTAAATGTCTTGGAAAGAAGTGGCGAATATGGAACAATCCAACTGGTGTCAACTACGAAATCGTACCTTGTGCTCCGCAGTGTCGAGGTGGACACGGTCTTGGCCCAGCACTTCACGGGGCACGGGGGGTTCTCTGAGTACCTCCACAGGTTCAAGCTCAAGGAGAACCCCTCGTGCTTCTGTGAACCGGGCGTGACCGTGGTTCACCTTGAGGCCCACTGTCCGGCGTTCGGAAGACTGCGCACAGATTCCGAATGCCGGATAGACAAAAGGGTACAAGAAAATAACATTGCGGTCATAATGCAAAATAAATGGGAGAGAGGATGCTTCCTCAGCTACTGTCAAGAGGTAATTAAAAATGCTATAAATAAAAATAAAATGATACAGATGATTCAAATATTGCAAGAAATTATATTGTAAAGAAAGCACCAAAATAGTAAAAATAGTAGAAGAATTAATTAATTTGTAAAATAAAAATGGAAAATAAATAAAACGGTGCGAAATTGTAATAAAAAAAATAAAATTGTAAACTAGAATTGGCAAGTAGTAGTAGTAGTAGGCTGAGGATGGATGTAAGGATAACGGAATGGAAGTGAAAGACTGGGAAAACTGTGGAAAGAATGAAGAAGAAAGAGAGATAATAATAAATATGAAAGAAGAGAGTGAAAATAAATAGATGTGTGTAAATATATTAATAAAAAAATTTAAAGTCCCTGTCCCACACAAGATAGGGAAACAAGAGGTCCTCAATAACGGGGGCCATAAGAAAAAATAAATAACTACGAAATCGTTTCCTTTCACTTTAGTTGTGATAGTTCTACCATTAACATCGGGCGATCGACGCCGATACAATGGATAACCATCGTTGTCTGTAATGGTCTCTGTCGTCAATTTTCGTGGATACCGTTTGGAAGACTTGTCGTCGACCATCCACGGTGATTGGCGGTTGATAGTGCCACACGGTCCATGAATCATATTCGTGATTACAACATCTTGTAGGTCTGGATCGGTTTCAGGAGCAGGAATCTCCGCACATATGATGTCATCTATTTGATCTGGCCGAATTCTTTCGACTAACCAAATTAGATTGTGAGCATGCGGTAGGCGTCGTTTTTGCCATTCGACTGAATACATCTAGCATCGAGTAATCCCAAAGACGTGTTGCTTAACAATGTAATTTATTAGTGACCAATTTTTTTGCTTGAAAACATCTGCGGTGATATCGTGTCGATCACTTGATGTTTGTCCGGGAAGCAGCAATTGAATAATTTCCATCCATTTCGGATTACATGTAAATGTAATGAATAGATCTGGCCGACCATAATGACGAACATACGTCATTGCATCTTGCGCATAATAATGCATATGACGCGGACTACCTGTGTATGTCGCCGGTAAAATAATCAATCGACCAATATTTTCTGAATCTCCTTCTGTGCTAATTGCATCACGTAAATGAATATACTCATCAGAACGCAATTTAGCTTGATTCAACCGAATGAAAGTCCGGCGCTCCGTTTCGATTTTAACGTACATGTCAACGCAATATTGTTGAAGCAGTCGACAAAATCGACCAAAAAATTGTCAGAATTTTCACGAATCATCAAACGATATGCGTAATAATTCAAAGAACTTACCTTCTTGTTAGTTTCCTCCCCTGAAACAAATACAGTAAAAATTGTATTTTAGAACCCTTAATAGGTTAACGACTCTTACAGCTACTCTCTAATAAATTAGGAGTGACACCTTTTTTGGGTACCAAAAGCAAACAGAATAAAATGTATATCAAGTTAAAATGAAAACAATGATATTGATCTTACCATTCAATGGATTAATCATTTTGATATTAAAGTGATATCCATCGTCTCCTTGCCAAAACATCAGCGGGTATTGTAACGCGTCATATGAACGGTGTATTTCATATATTCTTTGTAGTTGCCCAGTATTGCGTCGTGTAAGTACAATATCACGTGTTTTCAAGTTTTCACCAACAATCAGGATTGCCACTTCATCGATTGTTGGAGCATTAAATGTGCGTTCATGTGTTCCAGCTGTCTTTTATCAGCTCTGATCACAACTTTATAGTCATCACTTGGCATGCGCTCTAAAGCAGTCTTGAACAACCTGACCAGTGCATGATGTTCATGAAGCATTTGCTGCAAATCTTGGAGAATTGCTCTTTTCGTAGCTGTGTTGATCCCTTGACGCCAGTCAAATTGTTCTTCCATAATGCCCATGAAGTATATTTGCAAGAATTTATGCTGTGCATCTTCAAAAGGTTGCAATGATCCAATGCGATGGCAAATCTGGGCTTGAATCTGTAAAGACAAAGCCATAGTTATAGTTAGATTTACAAACACTTTTTTTTTCAAATAACATTTTTATTTTTATGGAAAAAGTAGTTCCTATATGCAAGAAGTATATTAAATAATGAATATGTATATTGCATAAGTATAATAGATCCTACTCGCATTGCTGCCGATGTAATCCTCTGTATGCGTCGTAATCTTCTGATTTCACTATGCTATGCAACCTCTTCTAATCTTTGGCATCGTGATCCGCAGTATGAAGTAGACGTATAAATTTTCATGGCTGGGATTTTCTTGGGTGAGTCGACGTTTTGTCGGTCAGTACATGGGTTGCCACCCAAACTTTCTACCGCCAGCCTTTGAAGCGGGTTTAGATGCCCAGGATTGCGGAGTCGACACATACACATAACTGCACCGAATCTATGATTTCTAAAGGTATAAAGAACCAAATATAATGGATATTGGTTTCTAGCTATGACTTTTCATTGTCATTATTTCAGCCTTAGGATTTTAACTGGCTGACATAGGCTCTACCCCCATACATACAACTTTATTAAAAAAATATATATCATAGGAATTTGACCGTCAACATTTAAAGCTCCTTTCAAAATCTATCAGTTTTATATACTTTATCTAAGTTTTAAATCAAAATGTTACCAAGATAAAAGTATTAATACAATTTAAATTGACTTTGTAGTATCGTATTGCGTAACAGAGTAAAGTAAGCTTTATAAATATGCTAATGTTGGAGCCTCCATAGAATTTCATGAAAATTATTTTCTTCTTTCTTATAACGTAAGCTAAAATTAAATCCCAATTGATTTATGGAAAGAGGCTTGAGTGTAGAGTTGTGTTGATTATTTATTTCATATCAGCTTTATTTATGATTGTTTTAATGTGCCGGTTTTGTTCAATTACAAAGCCCAGGTAAATTTTTGTTGCACATTTAATTTTAAAGTTATGAGTCTTTTCTATTTAAAATATATAAATAAACACAGAAACCCTGTGCAATTTGCATATTTATTAAGCGTTGTCAATAGTCGCAAGTGGTTATATAAATGTCGTGTTAAAAAGGAATATCGTCATCATTATCATTATTTCAGTCACTAGACACCCACTGTAAGGCATAGTCCTTCCACAAAGCTTGGGTACCGACCTTCCTTTGCCCGTAATTACCGACTTCTCGCGATCGTGTCTATGTCGTCAGTTCACTTAGTGTGGACCTACGTTAAAAATTAAATTACATTATACCGCAATATAAAATATGAATAAGGCGATAACCCCATTGCGCCGGGATGATGCCCCTTTGACTTGATTATGAGAATATTATTAACTCTACCTATCTTTAATCGAAAGTAAGTGTTCCAACTAACACATAAGAAGACACGTTAGGTATACAAAATAATCTGAGCTATTCTAGATCAAAGAAGTGTAATTTAACTTGAAGGTATCTGTGTCAACATGATAAAACTAAAGACTAGCCACAGACAAGTTATTGGCAACTTCTACTCCGTATTGTATCTCAGTTGGCGAAGTTGTTAAACATAATGAAACCATACAGTTTGAATGTTTCATTTGTATATTTCAATGGAAGATTAACTTGTATTAACTTTTACAAAGTTCAGTATTATAGGTTTTTTACAAAAAACACTAATTTAGATCACTGATTTTTAATGTTTAAAAAGTGATTTGGAAGTATTTTTCTGACATTCTTACTTTAACTTTCCGCTAGAACTTGTTTTTTCTTATTTATTTAGCACTCGTATACATAGCAGAAATTTGGTTAGGCTTTTCACCATTTGATAAATTCTATGAATGCTTATCTCAACTGTTGACTGATGGGTTAAATTTGTCTCTGTTCCCAACCTGAAACTGGCTGTTGTTGAAAGCAAACATTACGTTAATAGTAACTTTTGTAATAAATGACGAACTGTTCTACGAAGCCGAAATCTTTTAGTACAAGCATAAAATCATGTGGCTTTAGATAGTTATTATTTTTGATAAAAGCTATTAATTTTCATGTAAAATATCTTACATTAATAATAATTTAATATACGTTTTATTTTTATAAGTTCTTTCTACTATAAAACTATTGTCAAAAGAAATTTTCCTTTAAAAGTATCTGGAAGTGCTATATCGTAGGTTATTAAGGAACAAAGCAGTCTATGCCGCAAACGTAAAATTGAAAACACTCGCGAAGCAGATTTCTATTATTTAATAATTCTGCTAATTTAAAAAAGTGTTCTAAGGTTATCGCAGAATCGTTTAAAATCAATCTAAATTTTTGTATTTTTTTGAAGAATTCCTTTATATTGAATTTAAAAGGTCTGAGGATTAAAGTTTCAAAGACCTTTAATTAACGAACTTGATTCTTAAAAGAAAAGAAACTTGATTCAACTTCGTCAATGAAGGCGAAGTACTACTAATTTAACAGAAATTATTTTCATTCGGAAATTTACATTACAGGTAATGGGGAATAATATAAGAATGTGAAGTTTCAATGTTAAAGTTCAAATTTATACAAATCAGAGTTCGTATTTAAAATGTTATTGGCAAAAGGTTTCATAATTTAATTGTAATGTGTAAATTTTATATCTAACGCCCTTTTGCATTTGAAAGGTTGCTGTTTCATGTTATGCTTTGTTTCAAAGTAAATTTGTTTTCAGGCGATGCATTAATAAAGATGCGCACTGCTTAATAATTAAAGGCACTTTAGAAGCGTAAATTTATATAACGTTAATACCATTCAAAAGGTAATGACGACGTGAGATGGTATTAGCATCACAAAAAACGATATATTTTTTTTAAATATGGAACATTCATTATGGTGAGAGTGCGAATTATGAGGGATTTACATCAAAGGAACACGTGCTTATTTAAAAAATACACAATCCTTAAGCAACTACATAAGACGCCGGAAGCAGACCGCTTCTAACTGGTCTCATGAGAAACATATAGAGGCAAGGCTTTTATCTAGCAGTGGACGTCTCGTGGCGATAATAATAATGATGATGAAACGACCGCTTAATTGTAGCGGTTATTAGTAAATATAGGCTATATTTCGACCTTTTTGTCTTAGGGACATACTATAGTTGACATCATTTTATTTTTCTTTTCGTGGCTTTTGTTAATATAATCGATGTGTAATCGGATCCGAGATCGCACAAAAAAGAACTATAAAGTTATGTAACAATAAAGTAACATAGGTTGGAACTGAAAGGAGTTATTTTTTTTTACTAGACCGAAAAGTATACTTTCACGAATACAGTTTTATTGCTTTTACGTAATGAATTACCATACGGTTTTATTCCATGCAGAAAACGGGAAACACAGACTTAACATTTACGACCGACATCCAATTTGCAAGTCCTTTGCGTCAACGCTAATATCACTTATCCTTTCTCCACGCGTGACTGGCTTAGGTATTTGGTGCCGATGGACTTCAGAATACATCGGCCTAAACAGTTAAATGCCAATTTCGAAGTATATGTACATTTATGAATTAAAAGTGTGAAAAATTTCCTAAAGTATTAATTTGTTTAGATTTTCTAATAAAAATGATTGGTAAATAAGTTGCATATTTTTTAAGAAAGTAAATTGTTAATACACTGATTAAGACGGATTTGGATTTGACTTCCTCTTTTAAATCAACTTATACCCGGTTTTAAAATAGATCGAATTCAATTTACTTAAAGCAGCCGTTTCTTATTAAGAAGTTACGATGAATTGCGACATTTCGAACATGGCTTAATTATTCCATTAGAAAAGTTTACTAAATAGTTAGCTTGCAAAGAGTTAGCACTTGTAATTTCGTAAAACAGCTGGCTTTTTATATATGTTTAAGTTTCCAAAGGTTATCCTTTGTGTACCATAATACCATATTGCTAACACCCGCCCTCATTCCCAACGTAGCGATTATTTTATATCCCCTATAAATATCTTTAGGGATAACCAATGCCTTGCAGTGGGCGTCTATGGACCAAAACGACGTGTGCACAAATTCGGTGTTAGTTTCACTAACTTTCTCTGTTGAAGGACGTCCCACCACGCGAATCGTCGCTGAGGTTACTTCGGCTACGTTTAAACTCGTTAAGCCAATTACTAATACCATGAGATGAATCTTCGATACCAAAAGGTAACTGCTAGCTATATTATTTGTTGCTGATTGACACTACAATAATCACAAAATATATACCATGAAATAAAATGTAATGTACTAACAGTAAAGAGTACTTCTATATACGATATTTTTTAATATTATTTTTAAACTGGCGAGATCTTAAAACTTTCAGTTGCAACTATGTGCTTTGAGTGAAAACTTGTCTAATTTGTTAGTCAAGTAGTTTAGGTTTGTTTTGATAGGTCTTTTAGTATCTTAAATAAAATCAAATAAATTAAACACAATGATTTACAAAGGATTACACTGAATTTATTAGCCAAACATAAATATAACTAGGTTACTGTACGACCATCCACAAAGTGCCCATTTCCGTCTTTTTACTTTTGTTAGTCGAACAAAAGCACTTTTGCTGTTTTTGTAGACGAACGGAGAAGACCACAACTTATTTTAGATACTTAATTGAAAGAACGTGTATTGAATGCAAAGACCGGCATAACCACATAGTATAATTATTCAAAAGCGTATATATTATGAAGATTTCATTAAAGTTATTTATTTATTTATACTTAATTGTACATCATAGTTATTAACTAAAAAAAAGAAACAATTTGTACAGAGGTATATTAGCTAGGTTTATTATTTAGGTACAAAGTAATATTCAGTTACACTTAGGAAATATTTAGCTTTATAAAGAATTTCCTTTTCATAGTGCAATGTTTGTAGGGGTAAAAATGGTGCCGTTTTAAGGTTACAAGTTATTGAATCCATTAAAATCTTAAATTTTTTTGACTCAGTTTATTTGTTATAGTCGCACCAAAGTTTCATTTTGTGTACCCGAATGAAATCACACATTAAAGGCGATTATGCTTCTATCGTTATTAGTTCTGAAAAAAAAAGTAAAAATCAGTCAAGTTTTAATTTTGATTTTTTATGATAGAAAAAATCGTATGGGTGAAATATTGAGTTTTAAATCAAGAAAATTCTTAATCTTGTTCTGTTTATACGTAGCATGTACGCTGACGGATATTATAAATAAAGAAGTCTTTTAAATACGTTTAGTTAGAACTTATACTTTATATTAGAATGCAATCGTTTATATGAAAATCTTGATCGTAAAATGTTTAAAAATGGAAAACTAGACAGCCAATCAGCTAAAAGAGTACATAATCTAAAGAATTTTCTCTTTTACTTCTCCAGATTGTGTCTTAATAAACATTTCCCTTAACCGTGGACAATATCGTCATAATTGTTATCTTCATGATACAACGCCTTTCTGTACCGTATCTTAATTTTCATTCCCCTAGCTGGTATTTTAGTTTTGATTTATTAAGCAAGATAATTTTAAAGACAACAGCTCGGTGGGACCGTCGAATTTCTTATTAATGAAGACTTAGTACTGCTATTATTTATTGCTCAGATATTTTTTTAAAATAAATGTGTGACTTTTAAACTATGAGTTAAAACAACGTGAAAGTTAATTATGAAGGACTATTGTCCAGAAATAAGTATCAAAATTGTCGAAGACAGAGAAGATGGACTTATCATAAATTAAAATAATTAATAAAAGAGAAAATATCACATTTATCGTTATAAACAATATAACAAAGTTAAAATTTCTTAGAAGAATATTTTGATTTTTAAACATTGAATAAGCTGCAACGATTACATACACTAAATTATTTTATTTTCAAAGAGTGGAAGTAATATTATTCAAACTAAACTCTTGCTTTACTACACGTGGGAATTAGTTTTAGTTTGCGTGAATTGCCTTAACATTACCAGGTTTCCGTAAAACATATTCTTTCGAATGTTAAGTGAATGCAGCTTATTATTTAGTTGGTCGTTACGATGTATCAGATTACAGGTGTTTGGAAGAAATCGAATTATTTGCTTGTTATTGATATTTTATAAAGCGAAACAAGCAATTATATTTTGTGTTTTTTACATTAAACAAAGTATTCGAACGGATAAGGTATTCAGCTTATAGCAGCCGGTATTCCCTATCCATTATAATACAGCAACCATCATCATCTTGATCATACGCCTCCCTCAAAGGTCGCCTCGACGACCGGATGCCTTGCCCGTTTACAGCGACTTTAGACGATTTTGACTATGATACGGTCTACCTAGTGGGGGCCCCAACGGTCTTACTCAGGGTACTAAAATACAAAATAGATAAAAATACTTTACTATGCGCACAAGCGAGAAAAAAAAATTGCAACTCAATTATTTTATTGCTTTCAATAGGAGGCATTCGAAATCAAACATATTAGTAGCAATACTTTTGGGTTGCAAAAGTAAATACTGCGATGATTCTTTTTAGACGGCTTCTTATGAACGAAAACAACAATCTCGGTAATAGATAATGAATCTCTTTAACAAGCGTATTTTTTATATTTAATAAATTAAAATGTTATTGCTTACTAAACTTACAGATCATATATATATCATACATACGAGTATAATTGGAAATTTTAAGATAATATTAACATGTGGATTTTTAAAATGTTAATTATTCAAATATACTCTTTAAAATTTGTTTAAAAAGTTTTACTTTATTAAATGTGTTTACTCCATTGAGGTATATGTATCTCTTTGAACCACAAAATTAATTATAAATTTTAAATTTTCTTTACCCACTACAAGCAAAGAATTGCTTGTTTGCTTTTAAGAAACCGTATAAGAAAAATATATTCAACAAAATGTATAAAGTAGTTTTAAAATTGATTTATGTGAAAATACTATAAAAATCTATTTGAGTAAATTCAGAAACTGACCAAATGTCAAAGAGCAAGGGAATGAAGCATAGTTGTAAAAAGAGAAGAGTCTAAATTATGATCTGAGAGAAAATAACATGCTTATTGATATACGAGTACCATGAGCATAATAAACAAATATAAATAGAGGCGGTAAGGCCACACGATGCGTGATACTCAGGAAAAAAAGGAAATGGTCATTAAAATTGAGAGAGACAAAAAGGAAGATGGATAGATATATAGATGTCAAATTGACAGATGGCAACCAGTGGTGCAGAGTCATATAGGAAAGACCACAATTGAAACCGCTAGAGGAGGCTATGTCAAAAGGCACATTGAGATTAAAAACATTTTATAAATTCATTTGTTTTCTTAAAATTATTGATATAATATTATTATTTTTTATATCAGTACAAGACAAAATAATTTGTGTCTTATGTGGTTAGACTTTCATTATAAAATATACGATTACAGATGTTTAATTATTGTATAAACAAGCCGGCGGTACACAAACATCTCAAGTTCGTTTAAGCGATGTCGTTTAATTCCGCCGAACTCTCAAATATTCAACAATTAAGGAAGAAAATTTTAATTTATTCAGCACCCAGAAAATAGAATGTTACAAATTTACTCTTAGATATAGTCTAGCAACTTCAACAGCTGGTAATCGTTTTAGATTATTGTTGTTTAACATTAATCATACTACGTTTAATAGATATTTTAAACAGAACCAGAATTTTATTTTTTATTCTAATTAAACTATGTCAATAAAAATTCTGTCATCTTTTCAAAGAACTATTATTCATCAATCATCAATTTGTTTAGGATTTTTCTACGTATTCAAATCAGTAATGTAACCAGTAGATGAACGAAAGTAGCGATGATGATGACGCCTTGAAGTGTTATAAGACACTTCAATTACGACTGTTATTAGCGTACATGTAATTAAAATAGTATTGGTTATAATAAATATTATACCAGACATCTTTTGATACAGATATGTAGAAAAATTATTATTAGTGCGGCTTATAAAAATAATACATTTCATGTAACTGTTGTCAGCTAAGTTAAAATCGTTTCATAAAAAAAGAAAATAAGTACAAAGTATTGCTTCTCTAGTTGTTTCGTTTCCTGCGTTATATTATAATTTAATGAATTAAATATTTTACATAATTATTCAAGTTATCGCCATTTTAGCAACAGTGGATGAACTTAGGCCACTTCTACAGATTTAATAATAAGATGGGTTACAAGCGGCCTGTGACATATGTTTTCCAAAGACCTAAAAAGACCATGTGTCTACATTATCAGTCTTACGCTGTTCTTGCCGGTTCGTGGCCTCCACTCCTGAACTTTGAGGCCCCATCGGCCATTTGTTGTGTACGCTATGTGCTCCGCCCACTGGCACTTTATCTGCTGGGCTGATTCAATCTCACAAAAATTAGTAGTATTTAACTTAGTATTTTTGTTTATAGTCAAAGTACGGTTCTTCTGTAACATTATGTTTTTTTCTTTCGATTGGTATACTGTGATCAAATAATAAGGTGAAATTGTCATTTAAAACTTCCATGCATTAGGAGTGCAAGTATTTTTTTTCTTTGTTGTTACGACTGTCTATAACATTTGAAAACAACTGATATAGTCTGTTTGTCAAAAGTTGGAATATCATTTGGCTCAACTCAAACCATTTTAAAGTATTTTTTTGTGTTACAAACGCGTTCAGTCTTGATTGGTGTTAAAATCGCTTGATTTTTTTTGGAAAAGCATCTCATACCTTTTCGCAACCACCGTGTTCGTCTTAATTGGCACCGTGTAACTTCTTTTCAGTTTACTCAAAAGGCCAATACTGAGACACCATTTTGACACGATTGAGGGGGTAAAAACTGAATCGATGAAGATTTTGAATGCTTTACGGGAAAAAAACTAATCCTACTGTTTCGAGGACTTTAAGAAGCGTTGGAAAATATACGTATAATCAGACGAGATTAATTTTAAGGAAATAAAATAAATATGGAAGAAAAAATAATAATACACATTTTGTAAGCAAATTGACCTTGCTTTTTATCACAGTACTATGTAAATAGTGTGTAATGTTTCATTTTGTATCTTATATCACTGTATGTTTTTCAAAATTTTTGAAATAGTAGATATCGTGAAATTAACGTAATGGTTGTAAACTAAAAGGTTCCGATTTATCTAAACTTGTTAATATTATTTAAAGTTTTCTGACTTTACTGTTACCCTTATACTTAAACTTGAATTATAACCTAATTATATCTCCTGTACGTCATTAAACGTTCATTACCTTTAACGCTTCACGTCTAAATTAAAGTGTTATAAGAGCATCATTAATCATCTTTAAGTGTGACGTGTATGTGTATAGCTTACATACTTGGAAATATTGGTACATGCATATTGAGTAATATATTCTATGAAATAATTCCTTATGTTATAGATGTAATGAGATAGCTACAACAGATTTTAACTGCAAGTTTTATGTAATTATTAACCCTTAATTAGGCGCATTAAGAAAATCACACAATTAGGCGCATGGGGTCTTAAATGACCCCAAAAAAACACTGGGAAAGGAGTATCAAAAAGGAATAAAACTTAATGGATTTCTATAGTAATTAATAAAGTTCTTTAATATACTTAACTTTAAAAAACAAATACTTACTATGACATTAAAAATATTTAAAAAAAGACAAAAACAGTAAACCTCTCTTTAAACTAATTTTTTTGGCATAGCCGAGATCAACTTAAGAAATAAAGTTTATTCAGCCTCATCAGCGGAATCTTCTGTTCTGCATCTGACGCAGTAAATCCTTGAGTGTTGCTGACAAATAAATTTACGATACTTGAAACATTTTGTTGGCACTTTTTTGTCGTCCTTTCTAGGACATGATGAACAGCGCCCGCGCTTAGCTGTCGATTGATAAACCGCCTTGTTCACATTATAAACTTCATGGAGCCGTTTTTTTGTTGTCGCTGGTACAGCACGTAGTTGTATGCGACGTTTTTGGTGATCTTCCACAAGTGTCGCAGCTATTTTCTTTAAGAAAATCCGTCTTGTATATGTCAAAGTCTTCTCAGTATTCGCTTTGTGTATGACAAATGCGTTGATGCCAGATATGTTTATACTCCAGGTAAATGTAAAATAATATTTTGTGCTCGGGTCCTTACTGCGTTCGGTGGTGGTACTTTACAACATTTCACTTTCGGGCCATTCCTCTGAGTATGTCGAGATAAAAAATAATTATCTTCCGTTGACACAGGGATGTCTTGGATATGTTCAGACTCCTCAATTTCGCTTTCTGAATTATGAGCACTATCAATGACAGCATCGTTTAAAGTTTCGTCTTCCGAATCCGAAGCAGCAACATCTTGCTCTTCATCAAGCACTTCATCCAGCCGTTGCAATACTTGTTTGTCGTTAGGCATTTCAATAAAAAAAACTAAAGAAAAAGCATAGAAAAAAACTCGAAAATACGTAAAGAAATCATACCGTATCAAAATACACACATACAAAGATAAATAGTAAACAATATACTAATATAAACACAAAAAAATCACAAAAGTAAAAACTTACCTTCGCCAAAAAATGGAACGTAACTAGGCGCATGGGGTCAGCTCTCTAAAGGACAGCGATGCAAACGCATGAGTTAATGTTCTGGATATGACTAATTCGCGTACCCCGGGGGAAGTTAGGAAGCTAGAAAGAGCGTTAGTACGCTCTAAAGACTGTAAGTCATAATTTTTTGAATTTCAAGTGGCCCTGACCCCATGCGCCTAATTAAGGGTTAATACACATTATTTTGAAATTTTGTCCTGTAAAGGTATAAAAATATTGTTTTTAAGTTTTAAAACAGAGTATATATCACCGTATATACTCGTCGTTAGATGGCACCAAAACACATAAAAATAAAGGTAATATTAATATCAATTAAGATAGAATAAAATAAATAGTATTTATCAATTTCTTTACTTTTCTTCTGCTTGTTTCATTAACATTTATTAAAGAGTGCCTATGTCTAATGCAACAACTATTTAATATTTAAATGCACATATATATTCTGCTCACAAGTGTTAAGACCATTTTAAAATTACGATGGTGTGAGAAAATATTAAGAAAATTGCATAATTTAACCAAGCCTTGCTTATTATTGCTGTTATATGTTCATTGTAACAAACTTTAAAGTAAAAAATGGTATAATAATAATTTATTAATGAAATAGAACCAAAAAAAATTATAAAAAAATGTAGTACCCAGAAATCATTACAATCGAGAAAAAGCTAAGCTAGCTTATTTAATAAAGACAACAATTAAGGACAAAATAACGGCGATGAACGTAACTTGTCGACGTGTTATTAAAGTCGAAAAGTAAAAGTGGACATTTCTGACACAGCGACTGGGACAGAAAAAATTGTTTTTGTTTAAGAAATACGAATAGAGGTTTAAGAATTGGAGACGTGTTTGAAGGGATTAAATTATTATAAATCTATGGAAAACTAATTGTTAAAATGACTAATCAGTTATAAATATAGTAATTTAATTGAAAAGAACATAGCTTCGTTACAAATCGTTTGAAAATTTTTCTATAGTGGGTAAAATTCTAGAGCAAACGTGTAATTACAATTAATTAATTTTTTGAAAAGCATCTATTATATTATATACATGTCGACGTGACCGTGTCGTAAAATCACTTAATTAAAAATAATTAATAAATTTCAAACGAATACTTAGTAATCATTCAATTTATAAAAATTGATTGTTGGGGATGCACGAACATTTATCTTGTTCAGGATTGAAATAATGATGCATCGGCGGTACAAAGGGGAGTTGCCGCTTCTTGACCCGCCAGAGGTTTAAAACATCTCAAGAAATTTCTACACAGTAAGTCGAATATAAGAATATTTTAGAATTATATTGGAACGATAGAAAATTGTAGAATGAAAAAAGAGGAAAGATAAAGCATACGAAGTACGATGGAAGAGTACAGAAATTACAGAAAAAGAAAGTGAAAAAATCATTAAAGAACATCAAACACTGTCCTACGAAGTAGTAAGCAGTAGAAGTAAGAAGTACAAGAGGTCCCCAATAAATTTACACAACAAAATTGCGGTATGAAGAATTTTAAATGATAATAAAGCTTCGATGAATAGCTCTATTTCATAATAAGAATATTGTAATTGTGGGCATAAAAAAACCTGTCTGACTGCTAAGGCGTGTGAGGAGCACTCGTAGCTTAAACATGAAAGATATAACTATAGGGGAGTTCAATTTGATTCTTATTTATATTAAAATGGGCTCAACTGGCTTTATTCTCATGAAAAATAATAGAAGAATAGATAAAGTGATGTTAGTAATATCGGCAAACGCGGTCACTTAATGTTATTCTTAACAAGTTTAAATATTGGATTTTTTTTACAAAATTCGAATGGACAGAATACAAATTAAATATAAGTCACAAAATAAATTATCTCCCGAAAACGTTACCGTTGGCATGTTTTAATCTCGAGCATAATCACTAGCTCTTGTAAAAAAATTGTAAAATCCTTCATTAATTTCATCTACAGTTTTCTCTAAAGAAAAAAATATATGTAGATAAAATATATGACTTATGAGGATAAAATATACGAATTTGGTGTTTAATTACATGGAAAAATTATATGACGTCGTTGGGTTTACGTCAGTAGCAAGCCCTAACTATAAAAACAAGAATTTAAATACCAGGGCCCGGACCTCCATAAACTTTGTACATGCATGTGAACAAAGTAACATCTGACCGTAACCAGTAACTTCGTGTAGATAAAGTTATCATTTCATTTCTTTCTTCAATGTTACTTTATAGAAAAAGTTATGATTTTTTATTCGATAAAATATTGGGTTTGTTTAACTTTTTACCGAGTACGTTAAAAATGTTTTAAATGAAAGTTGCAATTACAAAATATGTCGAAATATTTCAAAACTAATATTAAGTTTTAATATTCAGTGATTGAGTCATGAAATCCATTGTACTTCACATATAATTACTATATAAAATTGGGAACTGATTTATCCGGGTTGTCAATGCTACGTTATTCCTTTAATTATTAGGTTTGTACTTGTAAGCCATTTCAATTATATTAAAAATCTAACTATTATGGCCCTATTTAATTCAAATAGGGTGTTTTCAGCGATAACGATATATGGATAACTTTATTTTGTTTATTAATATACATATTTCATCATCAATATTTCAATCGAAGGACCTTCATATATACTTCCAGCTATAGGCCTCTCCTATAAGTTTCTAATAGGACCGTTTGGAAGCGGGCGACACACAGTGTCTTTGTGACAATTTTTACAATTTTCTTTGTCCTCCTTGGGGGTGGACGTCAAGCTGCACTTGTTAGGTCTTGGTCATAACTCTAGAAATATAAGGCTTCTGCGGCTGTTTGTTCTGCGTACTACGTTGCCACAACAATTTGCAAATCCACTGGGATATGTCGGCTACTTTCGTATATAAAAGTTTCTTTCGATTACCCTATAGTTAATTTGATGTATATACATTGACAGATATCAGTTAAAAATAAATTTACTTCATTTATTTAATTTTAATGTAAAGAAAGCATTCGTTAACGCTGGCGTAAATCATTTAAATTCAAATTTATGAAAGGTTCATCGCAACAAAGCAGCCGATTATGAAAACCCATAGCTTCCTCTCAGCTCAAGCAGGTACTCCCGGAGGAGTTGCGAAATTTATCGACATCGCTTCGTTTTACTCGATTTGAAATTCGATTTAAAAACCAAGTGTTTGGCTGTTGGTCGGGATTAGGGTTATTTTAACAAAATTAAAACGTTGTTTAGAGAGAAAGGATCAACGGGAATTTCAAATTAATTCTTGGGATGCAATAAGTTTAAGCGGGCCGGGAGGAAATGATATTTAAATGTGTCAAAGGACAAATATAACCTTTTTTTTGGGTTGGGGGCGGGAAATCTTCTTCGTGTCCAAGATACCCTACCTGTAAGGGTGCAACAGGGTTATGAGGGATTCATCGCGGTTAAGGGCTATACACAGTCCCTCGCGCTGTGCTCTTTTGGATAGCTGTCGCTTGTGGTTTTATCACTATGGTCCGAGACCACGTCTAGTTATTGTTCTTTTAAGAACCTTTGAATTTATTGAGAGTTTAGAGCTTTCATCTTAAATATCCACGACTCCGCAAGCGCTGTTTCTATTAAGGGAACACCATGAGAGGGCCGTCAGAAGGCGCGTTTCTGCGCTTACATCGCTATCTCCAAGCAGTGTGTCGATCTAACCTAAAATAACCTAACTTTCCTAAATTTGGATAAAATATATTTCTTTTCAACAGTAACTTTATGCACATCACGAACGATTTTTCGATAAAGCCCCGCAAAGGTGCCTAAACATTTGTGTGTAATTCAAGTGGAAGTTTTTTGTTTAAAGAATTTAAAAACCAGTGGCGATAAAGCAACACCTATTTATAATGTATTTACAAGTAAGTGATTTCGTGTTTCGATCACGTTAAAACTTTAGTAGGTTTTAGAAGGGATTTCGGGGATCTCTTTTGGTATTACTTCGGTACAAAGTCTTTAAACGTTATGAAATAATTTTTTTTGTAAAATTAAAAATTGATTCAATTCTCAACTCCCAGATAGATTATAAGTATTTTCACGTAACCAAAGACTTTGACTTGGATTAGGTGATAAATGAGCATATTTTAGAGAGAACACTTTTACTTTTTATATCAGGGATACTGTTCGTGGTTTTTTACGCGATCTTTATTAATATAGAATATACGTATTTGGACTCGGAATTTCTTTATAAATGAGGCGCTTTCGCTTCAAAAATATTTTCACGTTACCATTCTCATTGTACAGTCGAGTGAGTTTCCTGAGTGACTTTGAGTCTTCTTACAAGGCCCATCGTAAACGACGAAGAATAAATTTTTAAAACCAAGCGATTATATAGGTATAAGTTTATGATGAATTAATTTATCCACAAATAAGATAAAATCTTTGTAGTATTAATGAAAAATATATATATCTTTCTCGAGCATCACAGGCGTGTTAAACATTAATTGACAGGAATAGGTAGTAAATGTTTTCATTGGAGTCTACATAATGTCAGTTCTAAGAAAATAGAAAGCGTAAAAATAGAAATAAAATAACGTTTATTTCTAACCATCGTCATTATTTATTTCGCAGGACTTCTATTGCTGTACATGGGTTTCCGCAACAGATTTCAAGACCTTTAATTAGAAGAAGACCTCTACCCAGTGTCTTCGAAAGACCTGAACAAGGTTGTCTATCTACCTTATGAATGAACGTCTTAGACTATGCTTATCGTTCCTTGGTTTTTCACTACGGAACTTCAAGCCAGTAGCCATTCTGCACACTTTGTGGCCTGTTCATTGCTAGTTCAACATATGTCGGTTATTATCGTTCGTCTACAGATTTCATCATCCCAGATTCCATTTCATAGGGAAATTCTGAGCATAGCCCTCTCTATGGCTCGTTGAGCGACTGTAAGCTTGTCAGTGAGGTTCAGAGAGAAACATTATTAATCGTATTTTGGTAATACCTTCAACCGAGTAGTGAGCGTAATGTTCCTTAATTGGTTGTAGTTGTTATCAAACCTTAAATATTTTACCTAGTTTATGGAAATGAAATAGCTTGGTATAGGTTTGACTAGAACACATTAAATAAATGCTATTCTGTAACAACTCATTTCCAACAACGCTTTAGAACAGGGCTCGTAATTTTAGCACAAAGCGGGGCTAAAGCGATTCCGTCCATTGCACCTGCCTGAATTAATCTATTCGCATATAAATTCGCATTACATTTTAAATATCTTCATTTGTTAACGTATAGCGTACGCTATATGACTTATTAACTATAGCTTTTTTCGTTTTATAAATAAATCTTAAACAATTGTAGGTAGCATATTTATACAATAGGCTGTCAAGGGCCGTGAGTAGATGCATTGATGCTTCAAGTAATATTTTTTTAAACTTAGAATGTCGTAGTACTATTTAGACCAAAGAGTCGTAAAGTTTCTCACGAAAACGTCTTGCTTGTTTTGTGAGGACCTGACAAGTTACCTCGATCCTCATTATTGTTTAAAGGAAGAAAGAAGATGCAACAAGGTCGTCGCTTTTGGTTAAAAATAAATAATATGTCTAAGATGCCTCTTCTTATCTCTTTGATCAAGATAATGGAGACTAAAATTTTTATTAATGGTTTTAAAATATGGAAATAAAAAAGCTTTCGGTAAACGACAGAAAATTCTTTCTAAAAATTACGCATGTTTCCTGAAGGAAAAATGTCTACTACTTACTATATGTATTGTACGTTTTATTGGGTGATAAAGAAAGAACTGTCCCAATCAGTTTTAAGAATTTAAGAAACCAAATCAGACTACCACTTCAATTAATTCTAACTTTTCACAGATTTTACAGTCCATCCTTATCTCAAGGACGTGGCAATTTTTTTTAAAGTTTAATGTTTAAATTGTTAGCATGTTAATCGACAGTCGCTATTTGTAGACATGTGGGAGGCATTCTAAAATAAAACTCGTCCCCACATAACAATTTCATGTGATTAAAGAAAAAAAAGTTGTTTTCGTTTTTCAAAAAAAATACATAGTTAAAGTAAAATATAATAATAATAAGTTTTGATTAAAATTATTTGCGTATAGAATATTTATTAAGTGGTTAAAATACGCAAAATGTCGATTTTGTTATTATTTTTTAAATATTTGAGTTTTGTGTATTTTAAGTGCTGAACTTTTCACAAAGTCTAAATTCAAAAACCTGAAACTTTTATCGAATATTTTTAGACCGATATTTTTTTTGTTTTGAACTGTACTTCAAAAACTGAATAGCGCAACTTGCTAACTCTCATTTACAAAGATAATGTATACATATTTAATTGTATAATAATAAATATATACATAGCTCGTGTTATTAAAAACTGCCTTGAGATCGTGATCGTGTTTTTAAGAAAACGAATACCAAAATAGTAGTAATTTAGTCACGGAAATGTACTAAAACTTCTTAAAAAAGGTAGAAAAATGTTTACTTATAACAAATCTAATAATAGATTGTATTTAACTACATTTATAAATAAATTCCAAAAAATTTTAATAATATAAATTTGACTCCAGATTAATATAAATTAAACGTTTTTAACCGATTTGAATCAATGAAGAGATCGGTCTACGTCTAATGTAGGTCTATGACACCTATAATGGCGTGGACCTCAAACGTGGTCTTTCATTTCGTATCTCCTAGGAAAGATTTTAGTTGCATACTCAGGATTAATACACCAGAGCGAAACAGGAATAAGAAAATCCGTAGATGAACCGACGGAATCCGAAAAATAATCGATAAATTTTAGTGGATTAGCAAGTTAAAATAGTAATGAGCAGGCTACATAGCGCGCAGAATAGATGTTCGCCTTAAGGTTCTGAAATGGAAACCACAGACCAGCGACACGAATAGCATAAGTGGTCCACCCACAATGTGGATAGACGAACTTGTTAAGATTGTTGGAAGACTCCGGACACAGGCCACTTCCTATTAGTTTTATCGAATATTAAACATCAGTCCAGCAGAGGTCCTATGGTAAAAACAATGATGATGGTGATGATGATTTGATTTATTAAGAATTAAAGAAAGTTAATTCATTAAAGAAAACAAGGAATATGAGATAAAAGCAGTGCCATATGTGTGACTTGGCATTGAGGGCGCACGTCAAATAGCAAAGGATAGAGCGGGAACGGACTGGCACTGGCAATTTATCGTTGACTGATATTGCCGAAGCGTGATTGCATCGTACGATAAAGTACTCGACAGTCGTGTACGTCTCCGCGAACGACTGCTATCTCGTGAACATTTTATGTAACAATTTTGTTTCACACTGAAACGGTAAATTTTGTTAGTGATTACAGGTTTTGTTACATACCAATATCTATGAAATACAATCGTTACTTGTTATTTTCTATTTGCTGTTTAAATATATCCTTAAAAATTAGAGTCCTCATTACGTTTTACAAATATTTTTATTATGAAATATATCATAAATCCTCCGGTTTCTTATTAAATGACTAAATCGTTTTCTTGATGCTTCTCATAACGTCGTAATTGGGATCATCAGGTCATTTTTATCTTTAGTGTGGTGCTTTCACCCGTGTGTGCTTTTAGCTTTCTTCCTGATTCGTTTAGTATTTGATTGCTTTGCGAAAAATAAATGAAAATACTATTAAACATTTTTCTCGTGTCCAATAATGTATTTTTCTGGAAAATCCAGATAGTTAATTTGTAGAGCGAAGTGAAATGAAACGCAACATGCATCCACAAAGCGATGGCGGCGCATCCGTCCGTTATTAAATCACATCGCTATAATAAATGCATACAGTGGCGTGCAGCAAAGTGAATGCCTTAAAAGTATTAAACGCAACGAAATGCATATGTAACGGCGAATGCGCGAGAATTTGTGACTGCATTTTCTCGCCTTAAATTTAATGATTTAAATCTATGTAATTACAAGACGTCATATTATATACATATTTTGTAAATGTACAATGTGTATGGTTACCGGTGTCGACAAATAATATCCCAAATTTCTTTTCCTTCCGCCAAAATAAAATAGTAGCAATTATTTTGAATGTGCTATTACGAGGTGCTTGTTCTAATTTATCTACGTTTTTAGAAACAATGAAATATATTAAGTTTCAAAGTCATCATCATTGTCACTTCAGCCTTTAGACACTTCCCCAGAAATTTTCAATAGGACAGATAAGGAGTTTATTCCAATTATTTTAACAAGGTCTTCGGTCGACCTTATGCGTGGATGCCTATGACCTACGCTGCGCTTCAGTGAACGCACGTTCAGTCTGTTAACGGTCGCAGACTGCGCAACTCCTGTCGCTTCGGTCCGGATGGTTCTTTTGTCGTGCCAAGTTAAGAAGCAAGCCGCAACCAAGAAACATGTTCGGTCAACATTTGTCGGCCTGCGCGCTTCCGCGTTCCGACACCCGTCGCGCGTCGTCGCCGTTACCCCCGCCGGGTGACTCCGCGTTCATACGACCGTTTAGGGTTCAGTTTTCGCCGAGCTTAGTTATATTTGTTAACGCGTTGTGACACTCAGTAATTCGGAATTACCTCTCGGTGCCCAGAGTGACCTCCGAGGTCACTTCATTTAGACTCTTGCGATCCCGCGCTCTCCATTGTTCTGTGCTCGCAGTTTTCTTTCCTTCCCCCATGCCGAACGGCTGGGAGGTGCTGAGTAGTCCGACCCCATCCTTACCACTCCACCCAACAATGACGCAATCCTGGCGTCATTACACGGATCCTCCGTTCGGCGAGGACCCGGTCATCACCTTCGGCCGTAAGATGGCCATGAAATACCCAAGTACAAGGCAGATGCGAAAGACCGTCCCACTTGCTTTCTCCTCGTGTGACTCCCCGCAGCCACCTGACACCCCTGTCCACTATGAAGGGCGAAAACCTCTCCCGGTCGAGAACCCACACCCGAGCGACGACTCGTCGAACTACACTTCCGGGTCCGACTATCTAGGCTCGGGCTCGGAGATGGAGATCGACGGACCGAAACCTGTCCCCCGAACCGACGACTTCACACTCGTCACCGGCAAGAGGAAGAGGCCAGTTCGCGCTGCTCCCTTCCCCACTCACCGCGGCAGGAACTCCAAAACTGCCTCTCCATCGGTTATCCCGGTCAAAAAAGCCGTACGCAAGCCCTCTCCAACGGTTGCCCCCAAGCAACCGACCGCTCAACCCCATCAAGTGGCCTCCCGAAAATGGGACCAAACCTCCCCCGCCCGTCTTTCTCCACGACAAACAAGCGTGGAAATCCGTCCACTAGTGGCTTCTCGCCATCGAGATGGGCAAAGCTAAAGCTAAGAATACTACTCAAGGTTCCTCTCTAGCGCTCCACCTCTGTCGATGACTTCCGTCGCTTCACCCGCCACCTGCGTGAGGAAGGCATCTCCTTCTACACGTACACCCTCCCCGAGGATAAGCGACTTCGAGTCGCTATCCGCGGCCGAAACTACGAAATAGAGATCGCCGACATAATCGACGACCTCAAGAAAGCGGGCATCCCCGTCATCGACGCGGAGCCATGCGCTTCTCATCATCTCACATCTCTGCGCACCAAGCTCCCCATGCCACTCATTATGGCATCTATATAGCTTTCCTCCGAAGGAAAGATATATTTGCCCTCAAAGAGGTCTGCCCTCTTTCAGGGGTCTCATTCGAGGTCCCTCACCGCCACAAAGCCTCCGGTACCTCGGAGCGCTTTGTATTGCGGAGCACACGGCCCTTCTCGCCACCCTTAAAGCGGAATTAAAAAATATCCGCTCCCCCATCTCAACGCCAGGACACACGCCTCACATCGAGCGCTGGCGGCCTCGATGCAAATGATGACATGTGCATCGAGGCACTACTTACCTGCACATGACACGGCGGCGGCGTCCGCCTAACCCGCGTTCAAGCGAGGGCGGTCAGGAGAGGCCCGTGTATCTCCCTACCGCCTGGTAGTCTTCACTTCTTGCTACATACTCTACATCCCACTCACTACACTATACACCTACACGGTCATAGTTCTACGCGTGTGGACGTCTTCATCATATCTGAGGCACGATCCTCAGTGTAAAATTTTTTAGTTAGACTTCTGTTTCCACGGGCTCAATGTTGATGAAGCTGTACAAAGCCTAGACCGGCTAGCAGCACAACTTCTAACACATCAAATGCAAATGCACGCTGCGCTTGCCGATCCGTGGTCTAGACTTCAAAAAATTAAGATTTGCAAGGTGATAAATGTGTTCCTTGGCATGTGTTTGTTTATCTTTGGAAAAAAAACGTCAATAATTATTTTGCTAAACCCATAGTATACTTTTGAAATAACTCGACTAACAAGCTCCTGGAACACGTTGACTGCATATTCTGTTTTGCTTTCTGGCACGATTCGTATGTTGGAATTTTTGAAGGTTTTTTTAATTAGTGGTGATTTTAGTCATTATTTAGTTAGATTTTTTAGGTAGTGATTTTATGATTTTGTAACTGCATTTATTAACCTTATGTACAGTTTTTAATTATCCCCAATAAAATATACAAAAATTAAAAATATGCCTTTACGTTATGTGATTTATTTATATTATGAAAGTTTGTAAAAAAGTACCTTATAAAACGTTACGTTAAAAAACAATAAAAATAATACAATAACATAATACTTTTTTATCCACAAGACCTTCCACAGAAGCGTGATTCGATTTTGGATAACAAATAATAGAAATTGACTGAATATTGTACGACTTATTTACAGAGTCCTGTAAACCTCGTTTATATTGATACGTTTTAAATTGATAGTTATTTTTTCCAGAAACAACAACAATTAAAGAATCTATTCTCATGAAACTTATACTATGTTTGTAGGGGTGGTTTTTTTAGTTTATATATATATATATATATAAATATAAATATATAAATATATGTACATTTATATGTGTATATAATACTTATATGAAATATAAGTATTATATACACATATACATATTATCCATACACCATTTTTAAAACGCGGGCTGTTGGATGCTATATGCATAAACTAGTGCTATAGCATGTGTGCAGGTTTTGCAAATTAGTTTTTTAAAATCACAATATTTTTTAATTTATTCAATTTCATTATCATTCCTTGCTTGTGCTCCTTTAAACAATACGCTTTTCTTTCCATAATTAATTCAGAATTTAATTTGTTTGGATTTGTGTCTATTTCTAAAATTAAAGCTACGTTGTTATGTTGTAAAGTGTACGTACATTGAATTGGACCATACCTTGGTTAATTTTATTAATTTATTTAAATGGTTAGTTTATAACCATAACATTTACTAGCCCGCCATCGTCTTCATAAATATTTTAGTGTAAAATTGTAAGCATTGATATTTATTTAATTGAAAGGAAAACAAAAAAGTTCCAGCTCGATTGAAATAACAAATATACGAACAGAGATATTGTCGCGCGAAATAAAACTAACAACTTTTGACATATAAAAAGCTAGTAGTTTTTACAACACGTTAGCGCATCCGCGTTACAAACGATAAATTTTTACACAGGGTTCGTATATATGCCAAAAGTGCAATATGCATGTTTCAAAACTCTTTGAATCCATTGTGGTAGAAGCCTTTTTATTAATAGTCAATATGTTACACGGTTAATTTAATATTTCACCTTTGTTAATCATAAATCCGACGTCGTAAACTACGTGTACGTTCACTGAGTTGACACTTACCTATACTTTGTCTAGCGTAGTTAGTTAAAGTTACCTGACTTTAACTAAGTATTCTTGCTTCTTAATTGGTTTGTCGTCTAGACTCCTCAATTGCTGATTATAACGTTAGAATTTAGAATATGCATAGTTACAATAGTAATTACAAAGTAAAAAAATACTAAAGTTACATCTATTCAATATATGAAAGAACAGGGCACTTATATTTTTATATAGATCACAAATGAACATGGTTCTTCCCTGAATCCACTGTCCTTTGACGATCTGAGCAAGGACGTCTACTAATTTTGTAGGTGGGCGTCCAGCGCTACGCCTGATAGTCCGTGGTCTCTGCTCCTTAAGGCTCCAGAGGTCATCCATTCTGCTACTGCCATTGGGATCAAGAATTCCCGGGTAAAGCCCGTTTAGACACTCAGGTCATGCTATTTTTATTAGAGTAAAATAGTATACGGAGTTCTTACTTTTAATATATTTTTAAGTTGTAACACTGTGTCACACTTTTGGACTAAAATAATTAGTACAATTAATGTTTTACCTTTTAATATTAAAAGAATTTTATACATAAAATATGCGTTTCCAAAATATATGTACAAGAGAAGATATCTATGAAAATATTTCATACCGGGTTTGGATCCAATCCCTTTTTACGACGTCTACTTTACTCGCCTATTATACGTCATTCACTTTATCTAGGGCCCCTTGGATTACCGCAAGGCCCGTGACGCTCTACGTCAAACTAATATCTGCTATTAAAGATTTCATTCCCTGATATTGGACCTAATATTTTAACTAGAACCCAACCACAACTGTTTTGGGTCTGATTTTCCTGTTGTGCAAAAGTTATGTGTATGATAGAGAATATGTAGTGCAAATATAATAAAAGAACAGGAGGCACAGGGTGAAAAAGACAACTTGGACTCAATTTTTTTATTGAATTTTATCAATTTATTATACGATATTTCACAGACATTACATGACAGTGTACTGTGTTATGCAGTTTCCAGTAATAGTTACTGATTTTGAAGGAATAACAGGCTTATATAATATTTATATTATAAGACGGTTATTAAATTTTATACACACAGTAGTTCTCTTATTACTTCTCATATTAGTAGTTACTTTTCAAATTAAAGAACATGTGAACAATTCTCTTCTCCAGGACAAAAAATATATCAATTTAAAATGCCTTACGTCACGAAAGTATTCCGTAGAACATAACGCTGCGAAAATAATGGACGGTAGATATCGTGGACGCTTGTCTAATGTCAGCACACATACGTTTAAAATCGGCCAATAATCCTTACATAATAACATAAAATTCTAATAAAAATTAGCCCTATATAGTTGTTCAAAGTAATAAGGTTTCTTGCCCAACGTTTACGGGCGTATTTTGTTACGAACGATAATTTTATATGCCTGTAGATAAATATTTTGAATTGGAATTTTAATTCACCGATTCTTGTGTAATAAGCGATACTCACCAAATTTTGTTTAAACGTTCTAATATTCCTATTCAATTTAAATGTAATAAATCTTTCGTAATCAATAGTTATAAATACTATTTCATTATTTCAATCATGAACACTAGTCTTTATAAATTAGTTAACTTGTTTTTTTTTTGACAAAAAACTGTCATTATAGCAAAATGGAGAATTTAACGCTAAAAAGACTAACTGAAGTTTATTTATTTACTTCATTATCAATTTCAACATTTCTTTCGTAAGATGTCTTCTTTTAGAGATAGGCCACACTGATAAATTTACTTTTAGACCGGTTGAAAACGGCCTGCTTTTACCGTGTTGCGTCGACTTTTCCGTGGTCGTTTCTCCACTGCGGGAGGATGTTGTACGCTGTGCTCGCTGTTTCTTGGTTTATAATATATTATATTAATATAACAAATTAATATTAAATAAATACACAGTCTGAAATAGTCTCTTTAAAAGGAAAATCAATATTTATCTATTATCTCTTTTAGGAATTCAACCTGGCTGTATTGTTCTTATTACACCCACGTTTATTTTAAAGTTTCCCTACAAGGGAAGCTAGGTCCTCGTAAGGGAGTTAAATACATTTTAGTAATTTAAAGAAATAATTGAAACAGATGTATTTTGTTATGTGGGATACAATTGAGTTATGTAAAAAAAAATCATTTTTTTTAATAAAAAATGCTAAAGGTTTTCATGTTTTGTTATTCTGCCTGATGTAACGAATGTTGAAATCGATGTATCTATGTCCGACCTATATGTATGATAAATGACAGATTACAAAAAAGGATATTTCGTGATCAAAAATATTTAATTACCACTATTGTTCAAGTAATATTGTAAACGCATATATTTTTATATGCATTTCATATAGTATAAAACATTCCATCTAGTGATCGTGCACGGAAAATCTCCATGTAAGCCCAAAAATAATGTAAGCGTACCGTACTAAGTTATCTTGTCATGGTTTAGGACAGAACTACATACTCAAAGATTTTTTCTTTTAGTAAAGAAAATGGATTTTATGGTAGTTAAAGATTGTACAAACATTATTTGTTTAACCAAAAAGATGGAAAACTTGTTACTAAAATATGGCTATGTGAAAGGTTTGTTTGAAAGAAAACAAGACAACTGTCGATTGATTCATAATGAAAATTTATAATAAATTAAAAGAAAAGTAATAATTAAGCATTGTTTTGGTTAAAGTGCTTAAAGATTTATATAACATTTCTTTCAGCAATACAAAGCTAAATTTTTATACTTAAGATAAGCGAATTTTCATTTCTGATTCATGCATGTAAATTTTTTTAGCTTTTTAGATAACAAAAAGTGAACAAATTTATTCTTAGAGCCAACAAAGATATGAATGAATGAAATAAAACTTACTTCCAGTATGCAGTGACAAATAGTAAATAATCATTGTTTTTAAAAACATTTAGTAATCTGGATTTTGAAAACTTTTTTTTACTTTATCATCATCACATTTATTGTTTTTAAAACTATTGGTTTTTGAGGAGGAGTACACCAATATGGGTAAACCCATACATTATTCGAAAGCAAATAAACCATATATTTACATTTTCAAAGCTTTTACTCGTATAATAAATCATTCTGCAAATAATTGCTCTAATAAAATAGTTAATATAAAGCAGCGAGCGAATGAAAAATGAACGGGACGGAGCTATGTATGAAAATGTACATTACCTCAATTTAATAATTAATAATAAAATTCAGGACAACCAATTTAGTCATGCAAAATCAGGAAAAACACGTAAAACTAAATAAATATAAAACCAACATAGTTAAAATGAAATAACAAATAAATATATATATATAATGAATGTAGTCTCTCAAACTTTTTAATCATCTTATAACCAGAATAGTGAGTGATCGTCATTAATAAAATTTGTATAACTGCAATGGAAATGCGGTTATAAACTATTCATTCAGCGCCGAGGCACGTTTCAGCAATCAGAGTCGACGATATATCGCAACCATTTCTATTTAGATCCGTGATTTTTACTACATATCGCGATTTTCTGTTACAAAAGAGGGAGAGAAAGTAGGAGTGAATATAAAGAAAGTTTTATAGACAAAACTCTTTATGACTGCCATAAGTAGAATATCGAACATACATAGAGCTTAATTGCTCAGTAACGTTTATTTGTGCCTAAGGGTAAATGAACATCGATCGATCAATTTTTCATAAGAATGACGATGTAAAATAAATAATAGGTGGGGAAAAGTATTTTCGCAAATAGTATTTAGGTATAATGTTGCAAAACCTCTTTTACTGTACTTTTTATATTGGCTGGTTTTGGCATTAAAATGTTATATTTTGAAAAAGGAAACAAGTTAGTAAATTGTTTTGGAATAATTTTTCATTTTTAAGGTTTTTTAAGTTAACATGAGATGACTGGCAAAATGTAAAGTTAAATAATTGTGTATATTGTAATTATAGTATTTTGATAATATTTATTTGTACAGTATTAATTACATTAATGTTTTATTTTTATTTTATTGTTTTCTAGAAAAGAGACGGTATAATAATATACATTTAAAATGTAAAAGTAGCCATGGTTTTTTATTTTTTTTATTTTAACCCTTGGTTGTAGTTCGACAGAGGTGAAAAAAAGAAATAATACAAAAGAACCCAAGCGGCGGTCTTGGCGAAAATGGCTTTTTAAGCTGTGACATTTCGTCAAAGTTTTGTCCAAGCATTAACATGTTATAATGTATAAATCGTCGTTTCAGCCTGTAGACGCCCTCTGCAAGGCATAGGTCTCCCCAAAAGATGTCTATGAGGGATATAGCATAATCGCCACGCTTGGCAGGCGGGTAAATGACCACAGTGTTATGGAAATATCCAATCTCCGCAATCTTGTTTGTGAGTAGTAATTTCATGTAATTAATCCACAAAAAGTGTGAATTATATAAGATTGTATCCGGGGAATCGAGCCCCGACAATTGCAAGTCTCCTCTATCGCTGGGCCACCACTGATCAAAATTATGAAAAACACTTTATATTAACAAGTTCTTTGACCTCCAATTTTTATATGCTACATACGTACTAAACTGAAAATCACGTTCACCTTAGGGAAATGAAAATTGTGATCCAGTAGGTATTGGATTATGAAAATGTAATCTATCACAGATATGCATCGATTTTATTCATTAATTCGTTGTTACTTGAACCTGTTTTATTATATTAAAAAATGTTATGGGCTGTTTTTTTTTTGAAATAAAATGAAAATAAAATAACGATTAATAATTTTATTTATTTAGATGCATCTACAACTTTTCCGATGAAAAAGTTAATTATTTAAAATTCATAATGAAGAAAATATTATTTTTCTTATTACTTATATTTACAAACAAAAAAATCACGTAACAACTGAAGAAACGTTTTGTTTTAGGAGTGAGATAAAACTCGCTTAACGTGGAAAACGGACGTCAAAAAGTAAGGTAAGTAAAGGTCCGGCAGGGTCTGACCGACCACCTAAATCAACAGCTAAGTCTTTTTCAATTTAGCATTGTTTATGTTGTAGCTCCAAAATCAACAATACATTAATTCTTTACTGAACAAATGTTTTACTTTACACCAATTTTTATAAATTCAGAGTGAAACCCATGTGAATATATACGGCGACGTAGCGTTTCGGCGTCGCTTCTATCAGTTATTGAATCACGTCGCTGTGATGAACGCGTACACAGCAAAAAGGAACTGATCAAAAGTGTTAATGGTATCGCATCTACAGAGTGCAAAATCAAAAAGTGTTTTGCAAAGTATGCAAAAGGTAAAGTATGCAAGTATATATTTGAAATTAAACAAATAAGGTCTGTACGTCTGTGTGTTAGTATTCTTCTTAAATTAATAATAGTAAATTCTTAAATATAAGTAAATATTCACGTCGAAAGTAGATAGTTTTAAAAGCTTTAAAGCAGTGAATATATAGCTTATTTTCTGTCAATTAATGTATGGTTGACCCTACTTACAATTTTCAGAAATGATAAATTATGTAAATAAGAGAATGCGCTTTCAAAATTCAGATTGTCGAGTATCTAAATTCATTCCTATTTATTATCCTGCCCTGTGCTATTACTACCTGTGGCATTACAATAGAAAACATCAATTACTATCACATATTTCAGAGTGATTACTTTGTATGATTGTAAATAAATGTAAAAGTTTTAAATCTGTTTGCTGATAATGAGTTATACATTAGCGCCTTTTAAGCTTTTACGCTACTTACGTACTTTATAATACATATTTATATTTAATCGACATATTGTAAAAAAATTGCGGTTAATAAAATTATAGGAAAAAGTAACACCAATGAAATTAAATAACGTAATAATCTAACAGCTTAATGTTGCCTATCAATTTTCTTTTTATTTATTTAGAGTAATAATAAATTAAATTCCCTGCAAACGATATCGGCCCCTCGGGAGATCTTAAAGGAAGTGAGCTCGCCGCATCTTCTTCGCGTGATTTTGAAGAGATTTTATGAAGAAGCTTAATTTTATATCTTAAACAGTGCAAGTACTTGACGAAGTTAGTATATAAATAATTGTTGCTTAGTAAAATATTAGTTTATCAGATTGTGGTTTTAATTATACATTAAAGTACATAATTTGTCAGCAAAGTTTAATCATATAATACTGTGATCAAAATTGTAAATTAGTTTTCAAAACGTAATTTTTTTTTGTTCCAAATTAATTTCACTCCTGTCAAAGTAATCCCCGTTTAATAAAAGGTACTTTTGCCAACGCTTCATCTTTTTCTGGTACAGCCTTCAAGAACTTCTTCGATTAGGTTTTTTTTCTACAATCGTGTCAAAACGCCGTTCCCGTTTGGCCTTTTGAGTCCGCTGAATAGCTAGAAGTCGCACGGAGCTCAATCAAACGCTTTAGCTAAAATTGGCATATCATTTATGATATGCCAATTTTAGACATACAGACGCTTGGGAAATATTATAAACAGTCCTACCAATCTAGAAAAAGTTGCCTATCTTCCTAACGCCTGGGAGTTTTTAATATTATAACAATTTAAATTATTGAGCTTAAATATATACAGATTGGTGTTTTAGGTAAATTTATGTTAGTTCCGTATAAAAAACTTTAAATGGAGTACCAGATGTCTAAAGAAGTATTGACAGAAATAAAAAATAAGTCAAAATAATTCACTTTAACACATAGCTTTAAGTAGGAAGTAGCCATAAGTTATAAATTCGGAACGTAAACGCGAAATAAAGAGTGTTTTATTTAGATAATAAATATTTTATTGAATACCCACGCTGGCTCCTTACTCGTCAATTTCTTGAAGAGATTTATTACGATTCAGTATTTCGTTGTTTACTCTAAATTTCACATGACAGTTTTTGAGGTTATTACTGTCGTAGAAAACTAAAACAGTGAATTTAATTTTTTGTAACGCACATGGTTTCAAGTAGACCTTTAAACCATTTTAAGTCATAACAATTTTATGATAGGAGAAGAGTTCTGGAATTTTCAGCTAATAAAGAGCCCTTTATATTTAAATAAAGCCAACTTTTCGTAATGTTTGCGTTAATTAATGTTTTAAACAATCTATATAAATTATTTCGTAACTTGTATAAATTTATTTATTAAAAATAGTATCTGTAAAATCTTTGCGTTCGTGGCACTCATTCAGACGGATGGTAAAATTTGATGGCTTGCAGATAGCCTCCGTGATTTATGCTGTTTCGTAGCGAATATTTTCATTTAAATACGGCACTCTATAACAGACAAATCAAATTTGCGAGAAAGCAAATGTGTGCCCTAAAGATGACCTTGCCAGGAAAATAAATCACGAACGTGTGGTAAAGACATATTGGAAATGTATGACGTTTTTCCTTCCTGCAGAAGCCAGTAAAACTCTATAACCAGAAAAGTATTGTAATACAGGAAAACAGTAACATTGTCAAAAATTTAAAGAACCTATCTTCAATATTTTTTCTTTTACGACTTTAAAATCCATGTAAGTAAAATACGTTGAGTAACGGATAATGACTTCACTAGGACAACACTACAAACGTCTGGATGGACATTGTTAACGTGATTATCTATTTATAGTTGATACAGATATGCAGTTAACTGTAGGTGTAAGCCACGAGCTAGTGACTATGGATTATTATCACAAGATATTATTATTGACGTATCTATTTATTGAAAAGTCGACGTGTTTTTACATTTTCATTAATCAGTACACATTAAGATAGGAACCCCTTTCTCCTTTCTTCTTTAAGGTAGCGGAGGATTTGGTAATCGGTAGCTAGGTCGCCCACGGTAAAGTTAAAAATATGGCGATGTTGGAATTGTGGAGAACCCACCGAGCCGGGCCGAATATCCATTCGGCTGAAATTAGGTCGGTAGCAGAGCCTCAAAGTAGATCCACTAAAGTTGCTTAGAAAGACCTGTACTTGTGATTCGATCTCTAGGTACCTTTGGCCTCAAGGTGAAAAGGCCGAGAAGTGCATTACTTAGGAGAAGAAGAGAAGGCTTTTCTGCCCATAGATGGTACTGCGTGAGATAACGTCGCCAGCGGGGCAGATGTAAGGTAGCCAAGGGCTCTTATATGTAACGATGATGGAACACTGTGGAAGTTTTTATCAATGCAAGTCAGACAAATCTCGCAGAAATATGTATACAAAAGCATCTCTCTCGCCTGAAACTATGGAAAAAAAGTTTTTGAATCTAGTAAGCTCTCGTGAGAAATGTAGATAGCTTGGTTTTCCTTCCGAGAGATGCGGGAATTTATTTATTTTTTATTCATTTGTGTTCACCGAATAAAATACTATTTTTGTTATTGCGTTTTTCTTCAATACTATCCGTAAATAGATTTGGAAAGGATGGTATAATTTTACCATTATGTTATCGCACTTCGGTATTATCGATGCTCTAAGCGGCGCCTTTTGGTGGAATGATAAAAAACATGATCGTATTTATATTGTTTTGTTATGTATCAGAAATATGTTGATGTTTTTTATAATTTATCACGCTTGTTACTATTCTGGTTATGTGGCCAAATGCCAAATTAAACACAGAACAGTTTTAATTGAGGTAATTTAAACAGAAAAAGGAACAATTCGAAACAAATCTTGTTTAACTGACTCGCATCGTTTTTTTAATAATTACTGAACCAAGAATAGATCTGCTGCTAGGTGCCTTTATTATTCATAATAAATATGTAGTTAACTCGCAATTTTTAACTGAATTTTTGTTATACATTTTGCAGGATTAAAAGATAAAGAATCTTTTCTGTAAATATTGAAAACAGTAAAAAAACAATAAGTAGTAATCAACAATTATATTAAAATCAAGAAGTCCGGTACTTTTCGCAAACGTAAGTTTTAGTTTTTGCTAAGCAAAAAGCGCATTAAGAATATTTCCTTGTTTTTTGTTCTTGTTATAATTAGAAAAACATCTTTACATTAATTCAACATCGCAACGAATTTTTGAAAACATGTTTTTTTATTTTTTATTTTTCAAAATACATTACAATCGTAGTTTCTACTTAATCTGAAATTGATGTAGGTCGTTGGCAGCTCCTATTTTCGCCGCCAAGCATTATTATTGAGTTACAGTTAAAAGGCGCCATAGCCAACGAAATAAAATTATTGTACTTATGATGTGCTAATTTATGTATCGAGCGATTGTGCATAAACCTGGTTTTTTATATAGAAAGTTTGGGTACATGATTGCCATATTTTTTTTAAAAGGACACGTAAAAAGAGCATCGGGTAAATGCGCTGCCAGTTTCGTTTTATTATACGATGCGATATCGTGAATGGTATCAAAAAAGTGATTTACGGAAATTTAAGTCAAATCTTTAGTTTAATGTGGACGTGCCTCAGAGACTTCGGTATTTAAAAATAGAACTCGGACAAGAAATCCCAAGGTAAAGTTTCGAGTCACAGCATTTTTTATTCTTTATTGATACATTATAAATTAGTATGTAGTCAGACTTAATATAAAGCGTTAAAATATTTTAAAACGACTACCATCGTCGCTTTGTAAACGCAATAACTTAAGATGCGTTCATTCTAAGAGACACAAATCATCGTATTTTTATCTGTGCTTTATTTAAGAAGAATTTCAGAAAATATAAGTACCAAAGATTTCTTTACCAATTTCGGTCACTGATCACCATATATTAATTTTCGTACGGACACTTGTAAACAAAGTATAATTTATGTAAATAAATAGAGATATAGATCTATATCTAGACAAATACATATTCTTTAATACTTAAAATCATTCTTAATTTTTATTGAAAGTTTTTACTTCTTTCGAAATTATATTGAATTATCGTTTCAGCTATCGGACGGACTACTACTGGATGTTGACCTTTCCATACAAATTTCCAATTGCAACGGCTCTGGGGGCGTCTTTTGACGACTTCAAGAAGATCATCTATATCATATATCACCCACAAAAGTTTAAAGAACTAAGTTAAGTGTTATAAATATTAAGTTCATAGATGGGCTTGCCAGTCCGTGGTCCCCAATGCAGAATCTTATAGTTCCAGCGACTATCAGTTCTGTACACTATGTGGCTTGCCAACTGCCACTACAACTTGCCAATTTATTCATTCTCTTTTGCATTCTCTTTTCGATCTTGTAGAGAAATCACGAGCATGGAAATACAATAATACTAAACTCTAATTATCATTTTATAATAAAAAAATAATATGACTACAATAAAGTAATAGAAACTAATTCATAATAATTATAGCTACCTTTTTATGTCTCAATTGTATATAAGAAGGCATTGCAGTGGTCATGTCATATCACCTAACCACAGGTGACATGTTCGACCGGGACTAGATTATCCAACATATAAATTATAGTTAGCCTGTAACGGCAATAGGTGTTACACGGTTTAGGCATTAACGTCTCAATGTTCCGAATATTAACGCATTGCGTAGTACAGTTAGGCAGTGGCGAGGGACAGCCTTAGCTAAAATTATACGCTCATGGCTCTTCTATTTTTTGTCGGATTACATCTGAAATTCATTATATATAATTATATATATAATATCTGCTGACCATTCAATTATCTTACAACATAAAGTTGTCTCGAATTGTCCTTAAATTGCTATGGACACGTAATCTATAAACTCATCATTTTAGCCGAAGGGCGTCCACAGCTGGACATAGCGTCTACTATAGAATTCAAACTGGACCTGTTAGACCAACGAGGTCATCTCTTCACGTTGTGGGTGGACGTTCTGCGCTTGCCAATCCGTCGTCTTCACTGCAGAATTATTAAACCAAAGTGGCCATCTGTCCTACCTGTTATATGGTATATTTACTGCCACTACAGCCTGGCAATAGTTTGGCTATACTGGTTACTTTAGTCCATCTACTCTCATCATTCTTGCTTCGGTCTCGTAGAGTCATAGTAGACATAGTCTTCTTCATGACCCGTTGATCCACTGCTAGTTTGCTAATGAGACTGACAGAGAGACTTAAAAAGTGCTGTAAGTCATAACACTTTGTTACACACTTAGGTTATTGACGTCATACTTTAGGTATCGAGGGATAGTGCACAAGAAGATATTTCGTGAATATATCTATCTATATAATAGTAAGCATAATCTTTACTTGCATCGAATTTTTCTGTTATTATGAGCTGTATTTCATTATATATTGCAGTTAAATTCAATTTCATGTTATTTAAAAATAACTTATTTTCAATATTGCAATTCGAAGCAGAAGCAGGCAATTTCAACACAAAGCGGGGCCTTAAGTGATCTGTCCATTGCACGTGTTCCAACTAGCATAGCTAAAACAGATTAAACATGTATTGGTCGTAATAAAATTATTTTAGAAAACTCTTTTATTATGAAATACTTTATGTACTTTTGTGTTCTTAAGATCGCTAATTTCATAGATTTAAAATTAGCGATCCCAATTTTCTAATTTTATTATATTAGATTTTAAACATTTTGTAATTCAACACTGAATATTTCCTGTTTGTATTTACCGTCGTTTTTAATGGGTAAAACACATTTATTTAAAACGAGGATACTTTTCAATTTACCTAGAAAATTTATCACAAGAATAAAATTGTTACGTTATTTTAATTAATTATTTAATTCGTTTGACTTTAATTATTACAAGTCGTCTAAACTTTATCACAAAATATTCATTAAATTAGACGGATTTTTTATTAAACGAAATTAAATACTAACTACTTTTGCGTTATAAACTTTAATTAAAAACCACTGACTAAAGTATTTTAAAAAGTATTTAAAACATTAGGTTTTAATGGGTTCTTCATCGTAATTAAAAGCTTCTTATTCAGAAAGGGCTAAAAATACCAATGTTCTCTTTTATTTAAAATCAATGAATATTTTAAAATTAGGTAAAATTGTCGTCGTTGTTTCTATCCATAGAAGCAAGGCACTGCAAGCTATAGGTCTCACTCAAAGATATCTATTGAGGGATATACCATAATCCACGCTTGGTAGGCCATTTGGCAATCGTAGTGTGGAATTATAATACACAGAGGATGCTGCTGCCTATCTTCTGGAATATTATTTGCGAGTTGGAATTATATAAGATTGTATCCCAGAAATCGAACGCACGACCTTCAATCGCATGTCGCAGTACTTACCGCTGTCCATCTATCAAGTAAAATAAAAGCAGTATATTTAAAAGAAAAACCTCTAATTTTCATTTGCCGTTGAATTTATTAATATTGATTTTTCCTTTAACATCGTCCCGAAAAATAAAATTTTAAATTCCGAAAATATAGATTAACTTTTTTATTTAGGTGGAGTGCTGTTAAGGCATTACTTCTGTTCTTAGAAGACTGGATAAACAGGCTGCACAGCTCATTGACCTTCTAATTGATGTTCAGTGTGGGCCATGAATTAGTTAACATTTGCAAAATTCGTTAAAATTTATTTTTAAATAGTTATATCTTATGTAAGAGATATATAATAGACCATGAAATTAAAATCACCATTTCGATTTTTGCACTCTTTAAAGCGAGTGTGGAAAATTTAGAATAGTGGTCGTCAAAGAGACCATAAGATCACTGATTGTTTTCTTTCAGTTAAAGTAGTGTATTTGGTTGATGGATTTAGGCATCACTGTTTAAATTACTCACTAATAACAAGCGTGAAGTGGACAGATCTGGACTCCCAGGTGGCCATAGGATATCACCTCTTGTGGAAATCAGCTTTTCTGGAAACATTTCTTTGACTATCGGCAGGTAATTGATGTATGTTTCAAAAGTGATCTGCTGATACCATGTGTCATCGATGCCAAGAACTCCTGTAACATTTTCACAACCTCAGCAAAATTTACTGTGACTGAACGGTCGCGAGGATCTTCAAAAAAGCAGGGTCCGGTGATTCAGTTTTCTGACTTGCTTGCGTTTGTTTCGAGTGTTAGGTTTAAATGTTAAGGAAATCTTGGCGCTCCATGTAGAATTGTCTTGTAATGTTTACAAGCATTTATTGTAATATTCAAGAGTCATTTTAATTTTCAATTTACTACTAACATATTTTAGTAGGTAGCCTATGATGTGAATTCCGAAAGGATAGGATAAATGTAAACTTTATATTTTTTCATGTTGTTATCTTCCATCTTCAAAAGACTTCTCAAGCATCTCCTTGAGCTTTAATCCGCAGCCACTCACCTTTTCTATTGGTTTAAGATGTAATGAAAAATAGTTGGTAATTCTGAAAAAAGTGAAGCTGTACTCTTCACTGGAGTCGTGCACATGTTACGTTTAATTTTACCTTGAAATTTATTTTTTTAAGGTTATAGAGTAAAAATTAAAAAAATCTTTTAATTTTGTAAAAAGGTAACCGACATGTTTGAGTATCATCCAAAAGAAATGTGACATTTACCAATCCGCACCGGATCCGCTTGGTGAATTACGGTTTTTGCAAACTCTTTGAGAGGAAATTTGCGCCCGACAATGGAAATACTAAAAAAGATAATGAAGATCACTTATTTTTTAACTCACTTTTCAGCTAGCTTAAAGATTTTACACATATTTTCGATTATTTAGTATAAAGTTATCACTGTGAAACATGCTTTAATAATTTATTATTTCTATTGGAATGCGACAGGTAGGCAGTACAAAGTCTGACAGCATAGATTCTAACATACTACTAAACAATTATTTATTTTAATATACAGTAATCCAAATATTGAAAATTTCTACTTATTTGTTATTTCTGAAACCATTGATTTTGGCTATCCAAAAGGTATACTATATCTTCATTGACATAAAATGATCTATACATTTACCTCTACAAAACTTTTAACCCTGTACAAGGTTATAGGTGTAAAAGCTTTAAGCGGACAAGGTATAAGCAATATATAAGTGCTATATATAAATAATTTTCTAAATATAAACGTACAAAATTTTGTTTTTTTTCAGTATGTAGAGAAAGTCAATATTTCATCGTAAGACTGTTGATTTTGGTAATCCTTTAATTCTACGGCCTGCTATACATGTTGACGTACCAGATTTGTACGTCAACAAACTCAGTTATAGAATGCTAATGTACAAAGTAATTTTAGAAAAAAATTAAAACAACAATCCATAATATTTGTTAATTTGAAATCACACAAGTACATACACACTTGTGTATGTACTTGTGTGATTTCAAATTATTGTACATGTACTTACATGCACATACACAAGTGAGGTAATAAGCTCATCATTGTTATTATCATGTATGCTGATAAATGCTTATTGCAAGCCATAGTCATCCTCCAAAGGTCTCCACGATGACCGGTCTTGCGCTGCTTGCACTATAGACTTTACAAGTAGTAACTCAAATTAAATGACATTTTTTAACAACATTGGCTTATTACAATGCAAGAAATGGATTAATTTTGGAATCGAGGATTCAGTACAGTGTAGTATTTGAAATATAAAAATATTTTGATGTTCTATTTTCATAATTATTAATAGTCTCAAATCGATTAACATTTAGATGTATTTTAAATAAAGAAAATAAAACACGAAGAACAATTTTCCTAAATCTTCTTTTGTTTTTCAGACGTCTTTGTGTTCGTCGAACTGTTTGTTTAACATTGTCATTCCGTACTGATAATTACATTCATTATTCTTTATTGATATTTTCTTTTCTAGTCCAATCTGAGTTGTAAGTTATGAGAAAGCTCTGTTGCGAAGTTCATTCAGTTCTCTCATATTCCTTCACAAGAAAATTGAAGCAATTGTTAATTGTTTTTAAATGCGTATAATGAAATTCACTTAAAAATTAATGAGAAATATAAAATAGTATATAAAAGTATAGAAGAGTAGAAGAAGAGTATATAAAATAGTAGTTTCGTATGTAAGTTTAAAGGTTAAAAGTTAAAAGGTTATTTAAACGAGAAATCTTTTAGCTCTTAATGATCGTAATACAAATTGCCTGCTTTCTAAAACTTTACGCAGGGAACACGGAGTTTATGGAAGGGCGGTGTTTTTATAGTACCTTAAACTTCTGTAAAACTTGCCTCCATTAGTTATTTGTAGCATTGGTTAACTTAGTTGTTAAATAAATTTACTACCATGTTATTATTTATCTGACAAGCGCATCGAAGCACATTCACCCATAAGAACGAAACACGCTCTTTCTCATAATCGTCGGAAGACGCTAAATGCAAGTAAGCGGTACTATCGTTCATCTTGGAAATCTATGTGGTACGCCCATGTTCAGCAATGAACATCTTATAGCAGAAAGGGTGGTAGTGACTATTATATTTCCTTAATTTTTTTTATATTTATCATAAATATACTAAATGTGATGTTTATAATAGCTATGATTTATTATTATAACAGTGTAGTTCGGACCTTATTTTACGGAAGAAATAATGTTTGTTTGGTGATCATCATATCAGACTTAGTTTCTCGAATGTAGCTTCGAGTAAACTTTTGGATAAAAATGACAAATATCTTTAATGAGAGCTCGTGTACTAAATACATAATGGTGTAACAAACACAAGGAAAGCTAAACTAGAAGGCAAGCGATTTCGTGGACGCTTTTCAACAAAATGAACAGACATCATCAAAACTGTCACTAATAAGTCAATAAATGAATGGTAAACACTGAGCTACATGGTGACACTTAGCGAGAGTAGCAGGGGCACCAAAGCCGATCAGAGCATGATCACGACGACGTTGATAAAAGTGCACTAAATAGAACACTTCATTTTTACAACGCCATATTTGAAAGTCAAAAAATTAAGAAAAAAAAAACTGAATTAAAATTAATAAATTTGAAATTTTAAAATCGTGCTCAGCGGGTCCATTATAAAAAAGAAATATGGACAATTTATGCAATGTGTGCCGCACGTCAGCAGGCTGCTACAACAGTGCACAAACGTGAATTATTTATGAAGTTTTTCGTTTCGGCAGCACTTTCCGGACTTCGCCATATATACGACAATATGAAATGTATAAATTATTTCGACGGCACATACGTTGTTGTGGTTAAATGTGCGTCTGACTAGTGCTTTCATTGTACTAAGTTTTCGAACAACAACTTTATACTCAACATAAAAGAAAAATCATATAGGTAGAGGTCTTAGATAACGTAAATTTCTATCGTATCGTCTTCCTGAAAACTGAAAACACTTGTATTTTATAAGATATTGTAACCAGGTATTATTATTAATCACTGTACTTTACATGATGATACAGCCATTTGAGAGGGTCACGCTACTTCTTCACTGCACACCAAATATAATCCTATTAATGAACAAAAATAGTAAAAATAGAAAATATATCTGTATCTAAAGTAACAAGTAGGAAGCTTTACTAGCCTTTTAAAAATCGGCAGAGATTTAGCCTTTCTTACCGACACTGGCAATTCGTCCCACAAGCGTGCAATCTGAGAAGTAAATGATTTGTTAAGGAATATAGTTGAAGGGTAAAAATTTCTTATATCCGCGAATTATATCCATGTAAAACTTTGTTTTTAGATGCAAATGTAATTGTCGTGATTTTAACTGGACGAAATAATATGTCACATAAGACTGAAACAATGTCTATATAGCAAATTGAATTAAAACGCCTAACTAAAGATATTTAGCAGTTAATTCACTATTTTTAATCTACGTTATAAGGTTTAACACTAATGGGAGTACCCATTAGTAAATATTATAAAAAGTATTTTATGTTGTATGTATAGCATATTTATCGGCAAAAAACTTTTAAGCTTTTACACCTCTTTCCATCATCACTGTAATTTGTTATTCTTTTGAAATGCGACAGGTTTATAACTTAGCAAAAAAGTAAAAGTGAAATCCATATCACATAAGAATTTATAAAACGAAAGCAATTATTTTTATTACAAAAATTGTGTATAGTCAATCCATTAATAATTAAAATCTATTTTACAACTACTTATTATATCAAGAGTGCACGTTTATTACAGACTGGACCATTAGTAGATACGTTAGATATTCTAGCACAACTGTTTGGTTTGAAAAACTTCGTTTTCCCCTATTGTATTTTAATGCTGTATGGAAATGTTTCTGTAAGCGTTGCCAAAACAATAGTTAAAAAAATGTGGGGATTTGCGTTATCAGGTAAATTATGTAAAAATTTGTATTTATTATTATTATTGAAACCCGTTACTTAAAATCTTGTAAAATATACTTGGGATAAATAATTGTTGATACTTCGCGGTTTGTATTTAAATATAGTAATTAAAGATGTTATTTGTATGCATATATTGCTATACATATTGATTATTGTGATCTAGGTATATTTTATACTCTTGGATGTGACCTACATATGATTATCATTTGATCGTCTACCAAATAGACATATAAGGTTAGAGGAGAGGACGTCCATTAACAACCCCTGCATGAATGTGCAAGAAATACGACAGCTTGGGAGGAGTGAACGCGTTGTTATATTGTTATATGGGTTACAAGATGATGATAACAAGCTTTCTGTTAAGACTAACTACTGAGAAATACTATTAAGTATTTATAAATAATGTTTTAATAAGCTTTAGTAAGTTTTGATATAGTAAATATAACACTTTCTGGATTAAAGATAAAAGTGAAAAAAGAAAAACAGGTAGCGGTTCTAATGCAGGCGTATTTTTAAAGACCGTCAGTTTTCAGAAAAAAATGTCTTGAAAATCTGGAGAACATGTTGACGTTATAATCTTCAAAAAAAAAACGTAACATTCCTTTTATTATATAATAAACATGTATAATCGTGCACAACCTGTATAATATTTAAAAGTGAACTCTCTTATAGCACATCCTGTATAATAAATATAAATTTTCAACAAAGAAAATGCTAAGAAACGAGTTAAAACTTCAGCATGATGAATAACCACATCGATTATCGATTAAGAAAGCTTTAGAATCGTTGTGCGTTTTTGGGGTCAAATGGTTTATTTCGTTACAAACAATGATATTTCTTTCCTTTACTTCCCTGCATCCTAATTATGTGAATAAATTTAGCACGGACCATTCTTTCATTGAAAACGGTATTATGTGATGTAGGTTGTTTCCTCTATTTTTTATTATATATTTATTATTATTTAATATAGGTTTCACACTCTTTCATACTCTTTTTCAAGATTATTTGTGGTAAAAGCACTGATATATAGAATAAATGAAAGCATATTATCTGCTTAAACTTTTAACTTTACTTATCTTTAAATATTTTTTTTATTTATTATTAGTGTGTAAGCATTTCTAAAATCGTAAAATAAAATGGAATTAAAGTAAGAGAATAAAGAAAATCTATTGTGAAATAAAACGATACTAATAACCTATAACACTTATAAAGGGAAACCGGAGGAAGGAAATTGAATTTTTGTTGTTATCAATTTCACACATTCATACAGCTATTTATGTGTTCAATTTTATCGAATAGGGAATCTAAAACCTAAGAAATGCTACAGTAGAAGGCATCAAAGTTTATAGACATTGCCTTAATTTATTTATGCTCCTTATTGTCGCTAGCGTTCGATTTATGGTCTATAAACCCTACTTTTACTACTTCATACAATGAACGTTTTTGTAAAAAGGAAATACTGGTTCAGTGGTATTTCTATTAACATTTTGTTTTCTTAATATCTTATACTTTAATCATTTTCAGAGTAGAATTACAAAATGTTGCGTTTTGATATAAAAGAAACATAGTAAGAATCATAAATGTTGCCCATGTCACATAGGAAATTTCTCATTTCAAAGTCCAATTTTATCATAATTTAAGGTGTCTACTGCCGGACATAGCCCTCTCTTATATTCAAATTTTCAAGTGGGTCAGTTAGAAGCAACCTGCATCGAGCGTCTTCCGGCGGCCTTACCAAGGTTGTCTGTACACCTTATGTGTGATTTTCCTAAACTGCGCTTGCCGGTCCGTGGTTCGCACTCCAGAACTTTAAAACTCCAGCAGCCATCAATTCTGTGCGTCATGAGCCACTGCCACTTATACTACCCAATCAACTGGGCTATTTCAATTACATTAGTTTGTATGTAGATCTCCTCACTGCTGACTCGTTCTCGTAGAGAAATCCCGAGCATTGTCATATTCATGGTTCGATGAGTTACTTTGAGCTTGGTTTAGAGTAAGAGAGACCACGTTCAATTTTAGTAGTAATGTGAATTAGTATAGTTTGTTATTTAAGTAATTTTATCCTTCATGAATTACGAAAAATTATGAAATTTTGAAAAAAATCTAAAAATAGTACATATCAATATTTATTACAATTTAATCCATGTAAACCTCTCCTAGCTCAATATAATTTATATTTCACTAAATTTGTTGAATGGTTTACCGGAATTAATTAACATAAGACACCCTTTTCAGATGTTTTAGTTATTCCAAAAACTAGTTTGGAAACGGACCGTAATAAAAATGATGTTCGACCGCAAACTGACAATAACAAATTTCATTACGAAACTAACAACAGCTTACTTGTGTAATTGTTTTAAATTAATTAATTTAGTAGTATGGGTTGTAATTAATAAGAAACGTATACGTAAAAACATACTGAGGAGAATTATTTTCTGGGTGACGACTATTTTCATTTAGAAACGAAAATACATTTAATAGAGAGCATAGCTCAGTGAATTGATGTCTGTCGGTGGACAAAACAATGTGGGAGGAAAAGAGAAGAAAATACTTAAACGCTTTCTTATCTTGACTCTTTTTATTTTATTGAGATGATTTGGCGAATAAAAACGGCCAGGCTATCTCTGTTACCGCTGTTGCGTTTGATGAAAGAAATTTTTATATTTTGATTTCCACGGTATGTTTTCTTTACTATGTACAAAAAAACTGCAATGTTATATTAGTAGTATAATCACAAGTGTTTTAAATTATTTCATTTATTACTACTGAAAGCACCCTGTTTTTTATGCACAGCTCTTTGAATGACAAATTTAAATTTTGTTTTTATTTCAGATCAAAATTATAAAAATGTTTGTTTTTGTTAATTAGAATAATTAACGGATTAAATAGAATTATTAAATTCTTAATTCTAGATTTTCCCCATCTACTAATGGTATAACATTCTTTGCCCCTAAGTTTTAACAATTTGAAAAATTAAACAAACATTACAAACTTGGGATTTTATTTACACCTAGTATGATTTGTAACTTAAAAAAGAAACGTAATTCCTTCATTTTTAAATCTGTGAATAAATGTTTCAAAAAATTATGAAAAGAATTATTTTTAATAACCTTTACAGTTTCATTACGTATAAATATAGTAGATAAAACTTATAAATGAAATAACACACTTATGTTTATTGAGGCTCTGAAGAATTTTATTATTACTTATTCACTTAATAATTATAAAACAGAATAATATAAAGTAAATTGCTGTATAGAGTCCAATGTAATATTATTCCTTTGTTGGATAGACAGTACATTCCCATTGCCATTAGAAACGTGCAACAACAATATGGTTGAGAATTAGTAAACTTTTCGCCTTATATTAAAAACATGCACTGCATATATATCTAAAAATGATAGTTTATAATATTTGAAAAATATTTTTATGAATAAAATCCTGAAATACATTTGTTTAAGGTAAAATACAATTTCATGTTTTTGTTTAGTATTATATTTATTATTATTAATTATACCGTATTTATTAGAGGTGTATATGCTATATATTAATACCTATTTATATATACTCTGCTCTACTCGTTACTTATACTTCTGCTGTATCCACGGGAAACAATTGGAAGTCTAGGAGAAATTGCCTTGTGCGATATGACCGCCCATTTTACTTTTTTCTTTACAATTATGCACTTATGTATATATTTTTAAAGTGTGTGTAGTAAAGAATATTAAATAATTAACTAACTAAAAAATCACTGACTTTGTTATATTTCAGAAGTTGAAATGTACAATATTCCTTATCTACATATTTTATGCGGTTAAAAACGTTTCCTGAATGTTTTGTAAAGAAAAACGTAGAGAAAAATGTAAATAAAACCAAGTAAAACTTCAAAGCGAGAAACGACTTCACAGGGCAAATCTGATGTATACACGAGTACACTTGCACTAATGGTTTCTTGAAATGATGTAAAGTTGCATACAATATTGTCTTGCTTCAGTTAACAATGTTACGTGCTAATAACAGGCATATGTGTCAATGGTTGACTTAATAGCATATGTCTATAGCATGCATCCGGAGTAATACCTGTAAATCTATTAATTGATTTTAATGAATCGAACCATTCGGAACGGATGCAGATTAATTTCTATAGCGTTTTGTATTTTAGATTTATCTAAATTTTGCCGTTGTGAAGTAGTAAATGATTTTATGAGGACAGCAATGACGACTTCTCTAATTCACCGTTATAATAAACGAACAAACTTTTGGTAATGGAAATCTAAATATATTCGGTATGTGAAGGCATAATGCTTGTTATATTCGGTTATATTTTGCGGCTATTACACTGATGCCAAAGTAAGAGGTACTTGACTCGAACGTGGACCGTAACTCTAATCATTAATGTTTATTTGGTCTGAATACTAATATGTAACGTCACTCATGCGCAATAGTTTCTTCATATTGCTAGATATGATCATATTAAAAACTTCTGTGAAATGTATTTATAGTAAATTTATAGTAAACGTTAAGTTAATGGTAGTGTGTATTAAAAAAATGATAAACAGAAGACTAAAGTTACAGTACCTTCTGTTGTATGGCCTGTTGATAAATAGAAGCTCTTATATGTTTAAACTGATAATTCATAAGACTTGTTGTTGTTTACACTTGCTAGGCTGAGACATTGACACGGGTAGCAGTGGTAATCTGGTAGTTTAATGAGACTTTCAATCATAGGTCGCGGGTTCGATTCCCAAAATGCAATCTATATACAATTCACATTTTGTTCATATTTATTTTATAATATTTTACCACTGCTTATGAGTTTCCAGAGGATGAGTAGCAGCGTCTTCTGCGTACCATAATTTATTCATATCAACACTTTTTCGTACACCATAGATAATAACTAGAGGGAAAAAAGAAACAATTCATTTAGCACAAGAAGCGGTCTTATCGCTGGAGGCAATCTTTATCAGTCAACGTTTGGATGTAGATGATAGACATGCAGGAGAGGGCGGCTTAGGGTGTACATACATACTAATACATACATATATACAAATATAGCAATACAATATGTATACATATCAACATAGATACATAAGTACATAAAAGAATACTTACATAAACTTATTATATATATATAAATATTTAAACAACAATAACATCCTATTTTACACGCAAAGGAAGTGCTCTTTTGCCATTACACATGAATAGTGGAAAAATTAACTGATAGGAAGCAATTATTGGCGACCTGTAGAAAAAATGTACATTAAAGTTGGTAAGCAGTAAAAAAATAACACGAATGTTAGGGTCGGATTGGTGAAAGTTCATGATCAAAGATGTTTCGATTGATATGTAGGGACGTAAATGTTTTATTCCTTCAGAAATTTAATATGTACTAATTCTTTCATTCATATCACCCGTTAGACGCCCACGGCAAGTCAAAGGTCTCCCACAAATATCGCCACGATTACCGGTCTTTCCCTGCCCGCATCCAGTGATTTTCTGCGACCTTAATTATATCGTCTGTCCAGGGGAGGTGGGAGGATTCTACCTACGGCGTATCCACCAGTATATGTCCTCACTGAATACTAAATAGAAATTCTTTAAGCGCAAGAAATAAAACATCTTATTTCTTTAAGCAAAAGGAACAAAATCAAATTAGTACTTTTTTATGTTCCAAACAATTTCCAATTTCGTCCAAGTTATTATCTATTCTAAAATAAAGTACAATACTTTAATTTATACATTTTATATATAAAAACATGTTTCATAATTAAAATATAAAACCTGTTCAAGTATAAAACATAGCGCCTCGTCTAACTAATAAAGTATTTTTTTAGTACAGGAAGAGTAGGTACTATGTACATTTAATTTCATGAAATAAATGGCCGTTATAAATACAAAGTAATAAATTGTGAAGAAGACTAAAATAAATGTTCTTTTACTGGAGCGGTATTCAAGAAGCGAAACAATAGACTAGATAATATATACTTCATGATGCTGAAGTTTTAAAATATTAAATGTCCGTGGACTCAGAAAAGTTTAGAACGATATGTGTTTGAATACTCCTAAAACGTTTACTTTTTTATAGTTATTAATGAAATCTTTAAGGGCTCACTATTACTCTATTAAGAAACGACTTTACATTCATCGTCTCAGCTGTAGCACATTTACGGCTGGACACAGGCCTCCTCAAGAATTTTCCAATATGATCGGTCGGACTCGGCAAGCATCTAGCGTCATTCGGCTATATTCACGTTCGTCGGTATCCTACTATGTCTATTTCTCAGTAGCTCTCTGTTGTGCGCGCAATGTGGCACGCCCACCGCAACTTCAACTTGTCAATCCGCCGGGCTACTTCGGTTACTTAGGTACATCTATGAATCTTTTCATTTGGGATTCGACCTCCTAGAGAAATACCGAGTATAGTCCTCTCTATAGCTCATTGAACGACCTTGTAAACAATGTCCAATATGAGAGACCAGGTTTTAGTGTTATAAGTAATAACTGGTAACGCATAATGGTTCATATCTTTGTCTCGAGGCACTGAGGCATATTTGACGTAAGATGTTGTGGTTTTAGGAACCCTACCCAGCCGATTGCGTTCGACTATTAAAGTACTTACTACAAAAAAAAAAAAATTAAATATGTTTGCAATGTATCCAACATTGCAAATTTTTATTAAACATTGTTAAATCATCAAGTTGTATTGTACTTGTTGCATCATTAGTATAAGTGACCGTATGATTTCTTTATATTTATTGGGCTAATATTACATAAGGTATTGAGAAATCGCCCGGAACTACATTTTATAGAATTACACAGTTACAAAGTAAAGACGGTAATGTTTTCCATCGTCGCAATTTATTTTTCAATTAATTAAACTTCTCTCTGAGAAAAACTTAATTTGATTGTGTATATATTGGATCCGTTCTCCGTCTCGACTAGACCAAATCAAACAGTTTAATTAAAATACGCCTTCGCTCAATTTATGGTTCGATGTTTTCGCTATTTTCAATATATACTTATAGATATCAAGGAGTCCTATTTAATTTGCTTGTCTGTGTATCAAATTGTACATAAAATGTTTATACAGATTTTCCCACAAATCAACGTAAAGTCGAAATCCGGTAATAGGGAAGTTGTGGCTAGCCCCAAAAAAATATTTATTAAAAATTTATATCATTACAAAATGCCTATACAACATTAATTAAGTTCGCCATTGTACAAAGTTAAAAAGTATTTTTTTTCACCAGTGATACGACTTTAAATAAAAAACTAAAACTAGAAATTGTCGTGAATCGTTTTTTTCTCAATTTCTAGTTACAAGGCATAATGCTTCTCTGCGCTCGATTTTAAAAATAACATTTTTATCCAATATCGCCATTATTACTTCCAATTTTAAAAATGAGTAGGTGTTAGAGATATTTACATTTCATTTCTGGGATTAGGCAATAGTTATCTATCATACTCTATCTACCACCCGATTTCGTCGTTGATTTAAGGGACAATCTGCAATATATGCATAGGTAGATAGATATGCAAAGGTCAATAAAACTAGGTACTTATGTATACATGTACACACTTACCTTCAGAAAGTATCGGATTAACAAGACGTTCGTCTTGTCATTTTCTAACTTAAATAAAGACACGTTTGTTCACGTCTTATGTATTTACATAGATAAGGGTTAAGAGTATTTTGTTAAATCGCTCAAACGTGAAAGACATGCCATAACGACTACCAAAGTTATCGATTGCTCAGAATGTATGCGTGTAATACGAATTTCACGAAAGGTCATGCATAAAAGTTCTTGAAAGAATAGACAACGTGTAATTTTGTTTAGGTCAAAATATTCATAATACAATTTCATAGGTGCAAAACCAGTGGAAATCGAACTCACAGTTGCTAAATAGAAAGCTAGGTGATGTTTTGAAAAAAGACGCAAGCATTGTCATCATTCCTGCCGCAGGATATCTACGACTATCTCATTGAGTTATAATAAAACCGGCAAGAAACACCCTACATCCAACATCTTCGGACAACTTTAACACTTTTGACTTGGTGCAAAATTGTCTACTATGTGAGTAGACGGTTTATACTGCAGTTATCGGCTCGTAGCCTCCACTCTAGAAACTTAAGGCCCCGTTATATGTGGCATGTTCTCTGCCACTACAACTTGCCAATCGTCTGGGCTATGTTCGTTGCTTTCATTTGTCTACGGATCACCTTACACCTAATTTTTATTTTATATTTTTATTTATTTTAATGTGTTGCTTCTTGTTTTAAGTTATTGAAAATTTTAGAGACATGTAACTCGCATATTTTAATTTAGATAAATTGATTACGCCAGAATCTTGAATATTTTGTTACTTTTGGAAATTTCTTTTTTTTTATTTTTATAATCTAGGATAATCTGTTTTAAATAACACACTCATTATTCCTTGTTACAATGGACTAATAATTTCGTTAGAACAAGTAACGGTTTGAAAAGTTATTACGAAAGTCATGACCTAATGTGTGCAAAACATGTTTGTGTTGTTATAAAACGTATTATAAACAATATATTTGGTTGTGTTGTAATGAATAAATAAAATTATGTTAGGTTTTTATCAAAAAAGTTTTCTTCTTTTCTAACCGTTCATCTGTCACTGTTGGAGCAAGCGCAGCATTTTAAATCCAAATGCGAGTCTGGCTCCAGTCGAGTGATGTCGATAAATTTCGCGGCATTCCCGTAAGAATAAAAAAGCTATTTATTAATATCGTTCTTTTTATCTTTTTATGTAGTTCTTTTTTATCTTATCAAAAGAGAAATATAATACTATATATATTTATCAGTTTTGTTTTTAAAGCGAAAAAAAATTACCTGTACGTTAGTGAAGAGTTTTATAGATGCCAGGAATTTATATTATATTATTTGATCTTTATATAAATATACATATATTTTTATATAAAAATACTAGGTAATTGGTAACAGATGCGAAAGCTTTAAAGGGGTAAATGTTATAGCTCATTTACTCTGTTCAAATTTTTGGTTTTATAAGTGATAAACAATGTAATGACAATGTTGCAAGAAAAAGCATTTCAAATTCGGATTACTACATATCAAAATCAATTATTGTTCACCAACTGTGCCTGCAGATTTAGTATTTCCAGAAGCTGTTAGCCTGTCGTATTCTAATAGAATAAAAATAATATTTTCGGTGCGATTACTTCATACAATGTGATTGAAAATCGGTGTGGATGTTTTAAATCTTTTTCATGACAAAGGAGCTACATACATACACACATCTTTAAAGCTTTTACACCTATAACTAATCAATATGTGTGAGTCGGTGAAATAATCTCAGTGGTGTTTTTGAAAATTGTGCCCACACACTTCCAACACAACACAGATTCAGAATATTTTTACATTCGACTAACAGCATAACGATGTTTTAAGAGATCTGAACACTCCAGCGGTACAAGAACTATTTATTCATATTTATCGGTGCATTTATAATAAAATTTATAATAATAAAAATTCATTTATGTCCACCAGCATGATTTATAAATTAAATCTTTAATTTATTTCAATCGATGAAACAATCATTTTTTATTCCTTTTAACAATAATGTATTTACAAAATATATATTCTGCTTTACAATAGTTAATTTTTAACAATTACCCGAATTCGCAACATAGCCACAATGATGAGCCACATTAAAAAACTTTTAAAACCATTTGTCAAACCATGTCTTTGTCATTTATCAATGTATGATTTGTTGCACGAGTGTTCGAATTTTCTATCTCATTTACCTAATGCTCACACTGGAGCATATTTGTATTCAGTTCACATCCTAATTTTATACTGTAGTACGTACAAAGGTGGATGCTTTCATAGCGCTGCTCGTGGAACAAATATTATTTATATATATATATCATTTGTCCTAATCGTAGAGAAAAAAGTGAAGTAAGTAGAGAATAAAGCGAATACTCAATTATAATGCTTACAGTTATTAACGAATAAGTGTAAATAATAAGACTGTCTTAAGTGGTTTTGGTTAATGAAAACTTTTATGTTAAAAACATTTTCTTAAATATAAAATAGAGTTAGACTTTTAGAGCCATTTTATGATCATTGCTTTATAATTTAATTGTAGATGGATTAATTGTTTTAAATACATTTGAACTCATATCGTTTATGCTATTAGAGGCGATTGGCCGTGAAGGTTGATGGGTGGTGTTCAAAATAAAAAGTTGAAAAAAATACGCTTTAGCATTACTTTTGGGATGTGAATCTTTTCTGTAAAAAAAGAAAAATTATATGACAGAACTTAAGACCCGATTAGGAGTGTTCATCATATAATTTTAGGTGTATATCTATTTACATATGTTATTTAATATACAGTTATATTACATACATATGTATTTATTGAGCACTGGTAATCCAGTGGTAGAGAACTGGGACTTATGACCGTACATCGCGGGTTCGGTTTCCGGGAGGCAATCTTATATAATTCACATTTTGTGCGTTTATTACATAGTATTGGCACTGTTCACACAATACCACATTGCGATCGTCAACTCGCATGCCAAGCGTATTGATTATGATATATCCCCTATACATATCTCTGGGGGAGGGCTATTTCTTGTAGTGGGCGTCTATGTGCTGAAACGAAGACGACGACATCGACGATGTGTTTAATTATGTTAACTAAGTTAAATGTAGTAATCATTTTTTGTCTGTAATAGTGTATTTGTACAAGAGAAAGTCATAGTGAAATACCATTCTTATTAGAAATATTTTAGGGACACCAAGAGGTGTTCAAGTATTATAGAATTTGGTTGGTAGTTTATAGTTTTGAATTTTTGGGGCCTTAAGGCCAATTGTATAATTTCTTAATAACCTACTGTTGCCTAAAGTTATCTTAAAAACTTACACTTTGAATGCTTACTATAGGTAAAGTAAACTTTTAAGTTTATTTCTTTCGGATCTCACCTCATAAAGGAATGCGGAGTCCGTCCCTTTCTTTTATTTGTTTTGTAGCCTTCACCTGTCTAATGTAGACGTAGTTTCACTATTTCAAATACCGTGAAATGTCAAACCGCAAACCTAGAGTCATTAATTGATTATGTCATCAGAAAATCAATCTAAATCAACTTTGCATATAAACAGCGATAAATTTGGTTTACTCATTTTAAACTGCCCTACTTTTAACGTCAATTTTTTAAAACCCAATTATTTAATTTTAATTATTAAGCAGTAGATAAATGTATGTTTACGTACGATTAACATAAATTTTACGGATCAATTGCTGGATTCCCAATTTAAACATATCAAAATAAATGGCAACGTTAGAGAGCAGTCCCTATTGCAGTTGCTCAAACGATTTAGTGTCGAAATAATGTAAAGTTAAATAAACTTGAGGACAAAGCATAGTCCTGATCATTAGTAATTAATCGCTGTTTTTTCTCAAAGTATATTCCCGAGCAACAATGCTTACCGAATTAGCAGATCATAGCTGTCCCTGTAATATATCATTTAATTTAGTTTATTTTTAGTCACAATAGCTAATAAAAAATAAATAATTACACGACGAATAAAGAATTTTGATTGATTAATAAAGTCTGTATAACTTTCCCACTGTTTAAACATTTCATAGTAAATAATATTATAATTTTAATATTACTGTGATCGCGTCGTTGATGTGACCCAAAAATTAGTAGAATATTATGTATTGAAGACATGTCGCTGCACCCATAATAGCTTGAATCAAAAAGAGTACGTGCCGGAAATATTATTACCAAGAATAATAACGAAAACATGAGCGGATGTATTTTTTGGAGTAAAGATTATAATAAATTGTACTTAGTAACGGTGCAATTTATTGTTCATGGTAGAAAGCATAAACTAATGCCCACCTTTACAAATATTTATATTAGTTCTGGTCTTGTCCAATAGATGTACAATGAACAATTGGTAAACTTTGATGAAGCACTTAAAGCTTAAAGTTTTTTAAAGGTGTAAAGGCTATAGAGGTTAACGTTAGCGAAAGTGAATGAATGAAAGAGTAGTATGCTATTTATACGTATACTGAATGTAATTAACCTGGTCAATGTTACGTCTGTTGTTTTAAAAGACAATTAGTAAGTGAATTTATGTTAAGCGAGCCATAGTAAGTAGTATTGCAGGAAAAATACAAGTTTAAACCGAGCGTCGCTTGTACTTGACAAAGGTACGTAAAGCAAATACAATGTGAAGATATTATGTAAAAAGTTTAAAGTATATAGGAGTGTTTAAAGGATATTGGAGATGGCTACCCTCGGTATATACGTACGATCGAATCAGCAATAAGGATATCGATAGATAAAAAAAAGTAACCGTCGAAATCCAGCAAATTGGCAGTGGGCATGTAACATAATGCATATAACAGATGGCCACTTTAACTTTCTGGTATGGAGACCATGGACTGGCAGGAAACGTAGAATGTCCAGACGTAAGGTGGACAGACGAACTGGTTGTCGTAAGCTGAATGGAAATCAATCTGGTTCTTTAAAAAAATCTTTGAGTAACGTCCAGATGTTATAATGATTAATATTTTATTAAAAACAAAGCACTATTCAAGCATCATCGCTTAAAATGTAAAAAATCAATAACGCATTTCTACGTTACGTAAGATTTTACTTCAATTGGATGAAATAACATTACGGGTTCGAGCCGAGGATCCTGAGGTAACCCTAGTCACCATAAAGGGGTCTAGAATAAGGGCGTTCTACATTAAGCCAACTTAAACTTGTTGAAGCTGAATGCCAAAGAACATACAGTATTTGCCTATGCATAAAAATTATATAACTTTAAATATGCTGTACAGTGCGCAAAAAACTGACTGAAATTTATGGTAGACAATTATTTTATAAAAAAAAGATAAAAGTAGAAATACCGACAACATGATTGATGTGACTTTTGGAACAGTTATCTATTTTTGTCGAATTATATTACTTTCGGCAGTTTAGACGTAGAAAATAAGTTATTGTTTGTCCGAAAAGTTTACTATATTGGTTAATAAACAATTTGACTGTACAATATGCTTGTAACAATATTTTACGGTGAACTTACTGTCAATTTTACATTTCTTTCTTTTACTTGTTATAAGATTTTTTATTATATTTTAAGTACATTGAGTATAAGAGTTTTGGTTCAATGTTTTGGTGGAAACGCCAAAACTAAACAGTGTCATTGTTGTTTCGTCGTAATTAACATTGTAATATATTATGTCCAAATTGCGAATCTTAAATTAATTACAATAAATAGTTATGAGAAATTTAAAGACGCGTTGATGCGTTCAAGAAATGTATAGTTGTAACAATGCATGTCTAACATAGTTATCATGATATCTATATGGAGTAATTTTCACCTAAGCCGTTGCAGATTTATTTAAAAATTTCTGAAGAAATTTCAATATGCGATATCCGGAATTTATTAAACATTATTTTTGCTGTATTGAACATATTAAATTAACAGATTAAATTAAGCCTCATACTTGATTCTACAGTGAAATTTAATTACGTTATTTTAATTACAAATGCTAATAGGATAATAAAACATACTTATTTGCGTATACACATTTAAAACTATATTTATATATATATATATATATATATATATATATATATATATATATATATATATATACACACACACACACACACACACATTCATATCTAATATGTAATATTCTCGTGTCACGGTGTGCGTGATTGAACTCCTCCGAAACGGCTCGACCGATTTTCGTGAATCTTAGCGAGCATATCGGCCAAGGTGAAGAATCGGACAACATATATTTTTCATCCCCCGAATATTAAGGGTGGTCCACCCCTACATTTTTTATTTTTTAGACAAAATTGTTTTTTTTTTATGATACAGCATACAAAAATATATACAACCCTAAATTTTCACCCCTCTACTATCGACCCTTATTTTTTTGGTTAATTAGAACTTTATTTTTTTTTCAAAACAACGTTTGCGGCATCAAATAGTATATAAAGACATATATATTCAAGAGTGTCATATGATATTGCACAAATATAAATATGTTTATCTATTGTAGGCCTACACAGTCTTGGCAATAATTATTCTGTCCTATAAATGTTAATAAATAAAAAAAATACGTATTTTACAAAGTGGGTTTCTTAATTTCTAATTTTGACGATAATTACCTTTCTTCTTAATATTCTATTTTAGACAACAGTAACTATAGATATAAAAAAACGTATTTTATTCACAATTTTATAATCGTTACCGGTGATTAGGTTTCTAGCGAACTTCATTTTGCCACCGCAGTAATAAGCTGTTGTTACGTTGGTATTCTGTGAACGCGTAGTCCTTGTTAAGCCGGGCTCTAAGGATGATTAAACGACTGAAAAAGTAAAGGAGAGCGAGTGAAAGTAAACGATAAAATTAACTGTGAAAAGAAAGTATTTGATGTGCTTCGTTAACTGATATATTTTTGTGTTAGGCAATTTGGGAAATAAAATAATATGTATCAACACGACCAACATTGAAATTTGATATGCTCTATAATTTTTATAATATTCTCTCAATGACAATCGAAATATAATTGAATTATAAATTGTGGTTTTGTTGCAGATCCCGCAGTTGGCACACAATCGTCCTCTCAATGATACGGGCTTTAATTTATCACGCCATGTATATTGGTAGACATCACATAAATTTTGATTTTATGTCTTAGAAAATTCTCGAAATATATCTCAAAGGTTTTTTTTGTTATATATTATAAGTCAGTCATGCAATCTTCATCTTTTACTCTAGTTCTAGATGACGATGTAAGCTTTATCCATATGTAAACTAATGTCTCTTGAGGAAACATGAGGGGATATTTGACAACCTGACTTACGCTAAAACGCTCGGAGCCTGTTATATGATTAATATAAAATATGCCCAATTGCCCTGTTGTGTAGGGTGGGCCATAAATTTTTGCACTTTTGAAACATGTGTAGAAATAAAAGTACAAATGCTATTTTATTTATGATTTATTTACCGTAATTATCATTTATTAAAATTTATTTTTTAAAAATTACATCGTCGAGATGTGCTCCGTCTCGCCGTTGGCCCCTTACTCTCACGGTTTTGGAGAAATCAAGTGTTGCTATTTGCAAAAATTTGTGGCCCACCCTATATAAAGTTATCACTGCGAAATGTTTAGGATTATTATATAATAATTTTACGTTGAAATGCAACAGGCCAATAACTTCTGACAGTACAAAGTAGGGATAGACAGTAATCAATAATTATAAATTTTAATATGTTTTAATCAGAACTTTGAAAACGCTTTTTGTTATTGTATTATTATGACGTTATTTAGTATTTCTGAAGTCAATGAATTTGAAATACGGTATACCATAAATAAGTTGACAACAAATGCGCTATAGATTAGCCCTTTAAAAGTTTTTACACCTGTAACGAATCACTGTATGAATAAGAAATTTAAAATGCTTTACAAAGCTAAGCCTTGCTTCAATTTTATGACATAGTTTTAGAATTCACGGGTATTGATTTAATTTTGTTTGAATGTTTGTTTGTTTGAACACTTCAAATTTTAATTGAAGATAATTTACCGATAAAATTATAGAGCCTCGCTTTAAAAATTCTTCTTCTTTTTAACGAGGCATTGATTTTATTCATAAAATATTTGTTTTCATTTATTATGATATTTAAAATGTTATAAAATAAAGATTTAAATTTATGTCTATGATATAGGTTTTACACCTATATCATAGGGCTTAGCTTTAAAGGAGTGAAGTTTATAGCACATTATTTGTCAATTGATGTATTCTATACTAAAATGAATGTTTTTTTTTTAAATAATAAATAACGTAATAATAATATAGTAAAGATAAGCGTTTTTAAATTTCAAGTGACTTCATATTAAAATTAATTATATTTACTATCTGTCCCCGCAAACTTTGTACTGCCAAAAATATTCATATTCCAAAAGAAAATATAGATCATTGGGACATATTTCAGAGTGTCACAAGCTAGTTGAAAATAGGTGTAAAAAGCTTTAAGGCTTTTGGGCTGATGAATGAGATATACATTAAAGCTTAAAAGCTTCTACAACTGTAACCAATCACAGTTTAATATTTTAAAATAAATTATTAAATATATTTAAATTAGTATACATACATATATTAGTCTGTAATCTTTAAATCGAACTACGCGTATTGATATTCAAATACGAGTAGCTATTTCTGTTATCGCAAAGGACCGTATTTTGGCGAACCTTATCCAATGCAGTAATAAAGAGATTTTGGTGAACGTGTCTACCCGTCAACTCCGTTTAATGGAGTGTAACTTCTTTGCGGCTTTTTGGGAGTTTTATTGAAATATTTTATGTAACAGAAGAAATACTTATCTTTTCGGACAATGTTTGAAATAATATATGACAAACAATTTGGAATTTGTTTGAAGAATTATTTACGAAAAATAATTAACCTTTTTTTTTCTTAAACTACTGTGGGTAATATTTACCAGCCAAAAATATAAACTTTTTAGGTTTGAACACAGATGGTGGCATCAGATAATATTAAATAAAGAAATTATGTAATAAATAACCTTACCAAAGCGTAACATAAGAGAAGATATATTTTCGTCTACCGTGTCTGCCGTGTCTCAAATTTCCTGACATCCGATATGATTTGTAGCTTAAGTTAAAGTATAATTATCTTATACTGAGGATTACGAAGAGGTTTCAGCATGATATATTAGAACGATAAGAGTATTTTCATGATGAATGGATACATCTACCAGGGTGTCGGATGGAATGCATACCTTTTTATAATCGATTATTTTTGCTTTACACACTATATCTGAGTTAATAATCAAATTGAATTTAGAATGAGAATATCCGAGGACGAAAATTAGTAATCGACTATACCCAGTGGATTGTTAAGTTGAAGTGGCATTAAGCAGGCCACAAAGTGCTGTTAGGGACTTAAGGTATTGGAGCTGAGATCATGGACCTATTAGTGCAGAGTAGCTTTCATAAAGCTTCCAACCAGCAATGGTCATTATATGGCTAAAATGATAATGATGAAATTGATAATCATTATCACCTATACTTTTTAACTACGGCATTATCGGCTCTTTTTTAGTTTACATGGGGGAAATTCCTTCGAATTCTCACCTTTGGAAACGATAAGGTACCGCTAATATCGGACTTGCACTGACTAAGATCCCGAGAAGTTCCCTTTATCATCGCTTACATACATTCGCATCCTTAGGACTACCGTGAACCCAGCCCCGTCTCGACGGAGAAAATCCTCCACTGCTCCTATCAAGAAAAGGCGTGCCAGTATTCACGGCAGTTTACTTTTAGACTTATTCATCTAACGCTGACAGCGGACTCCTCCGAATCTATCATCCTGTGCTCAAAGTGCGAGTACCGACAGAGCGAGTACTCAAAAGTACAAGCCCATCCCTCGTCACAAATATACGTTGCTCTTATAATTATGTCTCTTTACAAATAAATTTCTTCTTATTCATACTTCTGTCCGGAACTTAGAGTATTTTCGATTTTACCGCACTTAAAAAAGTATTTAAAATATTTTATGCTTTAGATAACGAAAAGAAAAATTACACCCATTTAGCAATTTTTAGAATTTTACAAAATTCTAAATTTCTTAATGTGGGTATTTAAAATAATGTACCGAAAATAAGATAAATGTTAATAGACAATTTTTAATCTTTCAAAATGTTACTCGTTTGTAATTTTTAATTATTACCACTAGTCAAATAATTTTTCTCTTTATATATTTTACAATTGGTTTTACTTTTCAGGAACGTCATTATAACATAATTGTATTTTTGCTTTTGTTTCGCAATTTTAATAAACTAACAATTTTAAATAATTTTAATTTGTAACGTAATGACTACTGTATTGTACAACTACTGTACAACTCCGTGTAAAATGTTTTAATTGTAAGTAATTTGTTGCAGATTTTAAAATTCATTTCATAAAGTAAAAAATAATGTATTGTTGTTATCTACAGTACATATTTAAAATATCAGGCCCCCAGATATATTTTAATTTTAATTAGTTTTTAGTTTAACTAAGAAAAATGTTTATCGTCATTATGATGCACATTATACTTTAAACGGTTTTATGGAAATGAATGAATAAAAGCAGAATTTCCCAAAAAATATTTTTACATGAATAAAAATAAATACTGTTAAATTAATAGCTATTTATAAATTGCTGATAAGATTGAAATTTTCACGGGTGTAGGTAAACAAACAATTATTTTTTTAATAAATAGGCTATTAAATTAAATTGCTTAAATTAATACTGAATTTTATTTTAAGGTTAGGATAAATAATGTTAAAAATTTCGAGTCATAATAACAGTTATTTTAAAACTTATAATGTCATTCTATTTGTTTATTACGTTATATCGTCTTTATAAACAAATTCAGAAAAATAGACGCTGTCCAGCTAAAGTAAGTTGCATGAAAAAAAAAAGAGTTTAGAATAAGTGTTTCTAAAAAAGTAAAAACATTCTTTTTTATCTAAAGAAACAATTCGATCGCTACTTCTGCTGTAATAGTAAAGTGGTTGTTAAATTTATTTGCAACATTTACAATGAAAACTAACAAAAATAATAACTGATTTATACAACAAAATGATACTGATATTGGAAAGCAATGAAAACGTTATCTCATGCTATTAGTACAATAAAAATGTCGCAAGAAAACATTATCTAATATGAAATGACGTTAAACTGATATTCTTAGACGACCTTAGGTATCATAACAATAAAGTTTTTGTTCACAGCGTGTACGTGTTACTTTTTTTACAGCTCATCGCGTGTATTATGATGAAAACCGAAATAAAAGTTAATTAAGAGCCAAACAATGAAATGGAATTGCAATATTACAAACGGTACTTTAAATCCTTTATTAAATATTTTTTTTATAAAAGATTCTGTGTATGCATTATTATTTGTTTCGTAAAATAGTCGTTCATGTGAAATAGTTATTTAATATTACGGTATGCTTTACGTTAGCATAAGCACAAGGTAATTCCAATTTATTTTTTGATTACTTATACTCATTCGTCGTCGTAAACATCTTTCAGGTAATCTCGATCCTATCACAAACAGTAAACGTAGCGATAAACAAAAAATAAAACGGCGTTTGATCTTTAACATGAAAAGATTTGAACGCTGTTTTATATGACCGCAATATCCTCGAAATGTGAAATTACGATGTGTATTATCTATACATAATAAATCAAAAGTATTGTTTGTCTGAATATCGATCAATGTTTATTAAAATGTTTTTGTGGGTTCATCCCAATTTTATACTTAAAACTCTACAAATTTTTGTAATTAATTGTAAAAGTACATTTTAGTCAGTAATTTTTAATAAACATTTTACTACCGAACACAAATAATTTAATATCTTTTTAACTTTACTTTTACAAGCAAGTGAAAGAGATAGATGATTGCAATGTAAAATTAAAAAATTATGTATTTACTTTTTTAACATTGTTTTCTCTGAAATCTGAATCAAAAATGTCGTTATGTTGTCTGGTTATCCAATATGATTGTCATTCGTATTCGTGTAACGTAATTAAGCCAAGATCGATGCAAGAAGTCACTAAATCATCGGTTAAATTAAAATTAATCCAAAAAAGATACTTTCGTGGAGTAACTACCAACTCTTTACCAATAAACCTTTAATAAAAGAACAAAAAAAAAAAATATGCCTGCCTTTTGACAGTTGCATGAAAAAATTCTTAGCTCGTTACCCCTAAATAGAGATACAATCACAGATGAACAAAAATAACCAACATAGCCCACTGGCGAGTAGAAGTGACAGGGGTATGCTTGGACGAAAGCCTAGTTTTAACGTTCTGAAATCAGAAAGCTCAGCGACGGACATCTACCTAAAAGATAGATAACAATTCTCGACGACCTTGTTAAAGTCGTCGGAAGACGTTGGAAGCAGGCCGCTTCCAACCAGTTCTATTGAAAATCTATGTGGAGACAGTGCATAGCTTGTCGTTAAAATATGTAATGTTGACATTTGTGTAATGATGACAATAATTCTGCTCTATAACAAGTATAAGAATAACTTTTAGCAAAGAATCGTTAAGTTTTACTGTTTAATTATTGCGCTTTTAATTAAATTTCGGCAATATGCCAAAAAACTTGAGACTTGCGGCGATATTACTTTCAATGGTATTTTTCTTCGATATAAGCAATAAATATACATGGTACGAACTGTATAATTTCGCCATACCGATATCGTATTTCGGTATTATTATGTATAATATCTGTGGTGCTCCTTACTTGAATCATAAACAACACGATCGCGTATATGGTATTACGTACGACAACCGATAATTTATTACAATAACATTAACATTTTAGGTATGATTTTCGTTTGAAAAGTGACATAATTTATTCATATACATAAGCCTAATATCCATAAATCAATTGTTGCTAAATTGCGAAATAAATATCTCTTCAGGATATTTTACAAAATATCAGTACCATTTTATAAAAAGAACAAAATATTACTTAAAAATCCATTAAATCCGATAGTGAAGATTAAAATTATTCTGTATTCATTTAACTATAACATCTTGCAAAGTAGAGTAGAGTCAAGAACAAAATAGGTAAAAAAAAGAAAAGGTTATAAGTTGACGATCAATAAGCGTTCTGTTAAAAGTTCCTATGTTGAATGAATGATGAATAAAGAATTTTTGTCTTGAATTGAATCGGGTGTCTAGGTTTCAATCTGCGAAAACTCTGTAATTCTTTAAAATTCTTATTACTAACTTACGATTCGTAATTGATTTGATGAATGGTAGGCATCGACGTCATTTTCACAATTTTAGCCGTAGGACGTCCACGGCTACTAGACCTAGATCTCCTTCATAGATTTCGGACCAGGACTTACGGAACTTAGGACCAGTTGCTGGTGGCACACAACTAGCATCTTCCGATGATCTTAATAAGGTTGTTTGTTTATTTTGTGAAAGTCTTACGTTGCGTTTTCCGGTCCGTGTCCTCTACTCCAAGACCTAGCGGCAATTTACTTTGCGCGCTATAGGGCCCGCACACTATACTTGCCTATCTACTTGGATATGTTCTTATGTTCCTCTAAGTATCTTCTCATTGCTGATTCGATCTCATAGATAAATTCTAAGTATAACCCTCGTAGCATATTGTTCGATTGTGAGCTTGCCAGTGAAGTGTCCGAAGTGTCTACGTTTTACTGCCGAAGACCATGTTGAATAGTTCTATTTCCATGGCTATTTGATTTCACATATGATCAATATATGATGATAAATTTATATGAAATTCAATAAAAATATTTACCCAGAAAGTTCTCAAACTTAATAACTATATAAAGGTTTAGAATAACCTCACAGGGCCATGTGATAGTGTAAATGCTAACGATCAAACGGCATTTGTGAATAATAAAACAAAATCATCTATAGGGCAACTTTTAAACTAATTATTTTTTATTTTAATTAAAATCTATCAGAAACTACCGGTTATAACAATTACAAAGACAAATAGATGCGATGGCTTAAGCATACGTAAATTTCAACAAAATTGTTAAATAGTAGAGCATGTAATTGTAATTTAAGTAACGTATCTATATTTGTGAATATCTTTTACCGTTATTTTAAAGTAATTGATTATATTTATATTTTTATAGGTAGTACGTACAGGTATTAGGTACTGTTAACTACCAAATGAGAGGTATAGCGGGTCTGGGAAGACTTATTTACAAATTAACAAGATCAACATATTCGAGGAATTCTTTTTGAATTTAGACACATTCTGGTATCGTGTACTTTAACCTATATTCTCAATTTATGTGTCATATATGTATATGTGGATTAATCTAACTAGTCGCTAGTGTTCGAAGATCTTTAGCTTCGCTTTGTAACGGAATTTCTAGGTTAATTCCGCAACGATATTCTATAAGATATAATATCCACGATGAAATTAATTTCCTTTTTCGAAAAATTCGTATAAATCTCTAGAAGCATTAGTAGTTTCAGTTCACTATTTGTATTATATTTATTTTAACATAAAGTTTTCATTTTTAATATATGTTATAGGGATCGATCAATTGTTCATTTCTGTAAAATTCTCTTTTGTCTATTTAATGGATTCAGGCGTTACATTGCGGAAGTCCATCCTAAATAAGAAAGGACCAATATCTAGCCACCTCCGCACATGCATCTCTTTTGTCTGTTAATAATTTATGCAAACGGTATAAGAGGAACTATTTACGATACCGACTATATTTAATTTTCCTTTTTTATTTTGTTAATTGTCACTATTAAAATACATGCTTCGTAAGTTTTTAACTGTATTTAAAATAAGTCCTTATTGTTATAAATATAAAAATATTGTAAATATATGTATTTTACATCACCATTAAATTGTTACAATAAGTGATTAGGCACGGTTTCCAGAAAGAATACAGTTTATTTAGAATTACAGAGGATGTGCAGAAAATTAACATGAGGGATGGAAGGCTAAATGAAAAAAGCAAGCGAGAATTTTCGAAGAGAACTATATAATTAAAAATAGCCACTTTAAACATATTTTGTTTAATAATTTTTTTATTGGACTGATACAGGCTTATAATATTTGAATGGCTAGCATATTGTGTTGCTTGTTATTAAAATGTTTATAGATATTTTTATGCATTTAAATACAGAGACGTCACAACCCATGAATATATAGTTGTGTAGTTCAATGCACTGTTACAAATGATATAATAAGTACGGGCTTTTATAGTAATATTCTGTAATTTCGTTAACAGTTTAGTGTGATTTGGTTTGTTCATATACTATAGTCATCCTTCTTTTAGGCGAAAATAATAATAATATTATTAATTTTGAAAATATTAATTTTTTTAAGAAGGTCATCTTTATCGGTTATGATTTCAAGTCATTTTTCATTTAAAATCAGTTAATTTATACTTCCCTAAATTATGTTTATTAAAAATATAAGAAATAAAGTGGTCGTTTTGATTTTAACGTTGAAGGATGCTTCGGACGAGTCATCTATTTTCAAATTCCACTGAATGAGTTCCGACCCGGGTACACCGGTGACAAATCATTGGTACTATTCACAAACCCATCGCTTTGCCAACAACTTCTTGTTACAAATTGCGTCCGATATTCCGGCCACGGGAAATGAAATTCATGATAGGCGCGCATTGCTACTGTAATATGTAATAAGGCGGTGTAAGTGTTTATTTGTAGTATTGACTTTTTGTAGTATTGAATTTCCACAAAACAAAAATTAACTATAAATCTACGCATCGTGAAGACCGTATTAACATAATCATGGACAGAAAATAAGGAGAAATTGTGTTAGGGGCACTAGGCGGATCGACAAAATACTTAAGAGAAGTCGCTGGATACGTGAAGCACAAGGTTGTTCATCGTGGCGATCTTAATGAGAGGATTTTTCTTTGCAGTGGATGTCTATCGGCTGACATGACGACGACAATTCTGAGGGGCGTTGGAGGCACTTTTATAATTACTATCAGAAAAGATAACACTGCACAATCTGTCACAAAAATGAAGAGGAAAAAACGTACTTTGGCTACTAAACAGTACGAGTAAATTATGTATTTTGTGTACATGAAAGTGCATTTGTATGAGTAATATATTACTTATACAGGGGAATTTGAAGGGATTTTGAACATTGTTTCTATGACTTCATAATTCAAATTAAGAAGACTACGGACATTTTTTTCCAAAAATAATTGCTAACAGGATGATTATAACTGTTTAATTTTGTTATACTTATTTATTTTAAATAAGCCCACCAGCACCAAAACATTATAAATTTCAATTAGATTTATATAAAAAATAATAAAATAAATATTAACCAACAATAGGCGTACACACATTAAACTAAATTAAAGTATTAAATATTAAGTTACTAACAATAATGTACGATTCGGGTCACACAGACAGAACAGGAATATCTCATTTATGAATATTCTGATGTGTCTTTTAAAATTGCTAATTAGTGGAATTGTTCGGTATACATTGGTAAAATTAATGTTTGGTTTTAGGGTTAAATTTATATTTATCCGGTCCCAAGTCATTCAATTAAGATGATGTGTGATTAATTGAAATTAAAACATTATAAGTAGGTCCCCTATTAGTCCACTTAGTAGAGGGCGTACTCACGCCGCGTCTACCCTACCGGCATGTCATATCCACGCGAGAACCTTCACTTTATGGGATATATTCGCGTTTAATTTAAAAAGCCATTTTGAATTTTCCAACTAACCTAACCTAACCTTTTTTTTTAAATCGATCGTATCCTATTTAATTAATGCAATACGATCCTCCGCAAGCAATACAACGGACCTATTGAAAACAAGTAGGGCAGCTCGTCGCCGATCCCACGCTTGAGAGATCTGCTTAGACACTCAGAAACACAATCATATACCGTTAAAAATAAAGCCCTCTTTAATAATACTTAGATTCTTCATTTTTTAAATACTGAGTGTACCTATTATTAGGATATTTTTTATTTTGATTACGATATTTACTCTAGTTTAGTTATTTTATTAGTTCTGGTAGTAGTTTATTAGTACTATTTGTAGTAGTAGTAGTCTCTTTTTTATATTACACATATAATTAAAGTAATGATAAACCTAAAAAAAACTTTGTTCCCATTGCGTGCATAAATCTCATCATCATAAATATTAAAAGTATACGTGAATAAACATCATTACTTAAGGTAAAACATTTACCAAGATTCATTAAAGATATTATGTGTCTTATATAATATATAAAATATGCGAGGAGAGGACGACCACTGAAAAAATTGTTCAAACGAAATGTTATGAAGCGTTTTATCCATGACCTGCATTTTTAAATAGAGTATTTTGCTTGTCCACCTTATATAAGCAAGTTATTTCTTTGAAGCAAAGAATGAATAATTCTGCAACTTTATAAATAACTCAAGTCGTCTCGGTCACTTTAATTATAAGCTAACGACGCCAAGTTGTTAATACAGTGTATACTGTTTAGTTTTAAATAAAATTAATGATCTTTTTAAGGGAGTATTGCATAATGTCGGTTTCGGTAATATTTCTAATTTACTAAAAGCTGTTTAGGTAGAAAATATTACCCAGAGCCTATTTCTGCACTACAAGGAGTTTTTTTTGTTAAGGGATAGTTCCTGTACGTTTATCCTTTTCCTGTCCTTATATTTGAAATATATTTTAATAAAAAAGATGTTATTGACTACAAACACGAATTCTTTGAGATCATAGCGTTTTTAAAGTAAAACCATTTTTTCCGTTATTGATAAATCTTGATGTCCATTGGTAACTACAGCTTACAAGGTTTGAATATGATTATTAAGTTCTTGACCACAAGTCGAGAGTGAAAAGCTATCTTCGAAGCAAGCATGTACTATCGTAGACTTTAACATCAGGCGAGACAAAAGTCAAATGCTTTGCCAAATGTTTGTATCCCGAGAATCGAACCCAACGAAAAGTACGCTGGCAAGTCTCTTTTCTTTACCGCAGAGCTACCACTGTTCTTGTCTATAATTCTTAACTATAATTTCATTAATGAATAACCTAATTTTTATTTCTTGGCATTCTTCGGAAATGAACTTGAATTAATTTATAAAGCATTGTTTACAACATTTTTCTATTGAGGCTAGAAAACAAAAAGGAAGTCTCATAAATACATACACTTTTATTATTTACAGCATATTTAGAATACTTGTAGTCTACTTCAATAAAGGACGTAATTTAGGTAAAAGGTCGGGTATATTATATAATTAAAAGTAAACAACAGTTCATGAAGGAATTGTTATATTAAGATTATTTAAAAAAGGCAGACGGTTACCTTTACAATGTAAGCAAATAATTTCATATGCGAACAATTCACTTATCATGTAAATTTAAATCACCGCAGTTCAAAGCACAAATGTCCTTTAGCTACTCTTTGTGTAGTAATTACGTGGTTCATTCCACAAAGCTGCCCAAATCACACTCTCGGACAGTCACTGGTAAAACATTTGTATTGAAATACATAGCCGATTATAACACATGTTAAATTTCGAAGTTGTTGACGTACAACATTTTGTTACTTTGCTTTCTAAAATGTACTGTCTAAAAGTTCATTAAAATTATTTTTATGATCTTTATACATGGACAGTAGTTATAATTTTTTAATTTAATAATCTTTATAGTACACGCAAGAAAATATATAAATAGATTCATAATAATAAGAAAATAGTTTAACAGGCAGTTTTACACGAGGCAATTTCTTCCAGACAACCATAGTATGGAAACAGTAGAAGTATAAATAATGGGTAGTTAATGTATACAAAATAGAAAAAGGATAATAAAACAGAGAAACAGTAATAAATTAATTAAAGGATAAGTAATCATAGGTCTATTAAATAGTCCTTATCCATTTTCTTAAAAATATGTAGTGACTCCAGCGCGTCTTATATTCAGCGGTAAATCATTCCACAATCGAACTGCCTGTGTGGTAAAAGATTTGGTCCTAAACAAAGAATAATGCGCCGGCATTTGTAATTTAAGATTTTCTGATAATCTTAAATACCTCTCATGTTTTTCTTTTCTTATTCTTACTTCATCATCGTCGCACTTTCAGCCATCGGTTGTCAAATATTGGAGGTAAATTTCCCCCATAGATTTTAAAAGAAGCGGTTGGAAGCGGCCAGCATCCTGCATTTGCCGCCGACCTAAACAAGACCGTCTGTGCACTTTGTGAGTCGACACATTAAGCCGCGCTCATTTTGTTAGCATTTGTATTTACATACTTCCTCACGATAGTCATAATTTCCCTGTGGTCCCTGTAACCGACGAATCCATAACAGTCCCACAATGCTAACAGCGTTGACATTTAACAAAAGCTAGAGAGAGGTTCATAATTTCAGCCGTTAGACGTCCACTGCTGTATATAGGCCTCCCCTGGCGTTTCGTCTTCAAACAACCTTAACAAGATTGTCTGTCCACCTTGTGGATGGGCGTCTTACACTGCGCTTGCCATATATCTTTACTCATTTAAAAATTAATTTTGTACATAGCTTTTCGATTTTTGACAACTTCATCTGACTTAGAGCTTCTACCCGCGCCTAAAGCCATAGTATCTCCGGCAATTGTCTATGAAAAACTTACGTAAATCTTTAAGAATTTAAGCATAATTAACCGGAAATTAATTTCCTTCCATTTGACTACTGTATTATTTGCTTAAGTACGACGTTAATAAATTAAGTCATTGTTTAAATTTCACCGCAATGTTGGGGCTCAGAGTGAACATTAAGAGCTGATAAATTATTAGAAACCGGGTTACATTGTTACGGTAAAATATATTGGAACCCTTAATATTCTCAGGTTTCTCTTATTAGAATCTAGAAGGTTCACCAGAAACGAAGTCTAATACATATGTATACATAACTTTTGTAATCATTGCTTGAATTTATTCAATTTAGTTTTACTCCTGATTGTCGTTACCGACGGTCTAACAATTTTAGTTCATCCAATGATTTTAGACCAATTATTCTTTTTATTTCTTCAATCAGAGTGTTAAGCTGTTCTTCGTTTGATTGTTAATCTTACAGATATTTGTACGCAGGAAAAACTATCAAATATTTAACCGACCTAAACACACTTTTTTTTCTTGAATTCGTTTTAAGATAAAAATTAACTTAAAAATAAAAAACTGCACCTTTAATTTCCTTAAAAAGTTTCCAAAGGTAAAAAATAAATTGAATTTTCATTCTAACCTGGACGATTTGATTTTGTAAATTAATCATAATAAGATAAGAACCTTAACAGAGTTTTTTATATTCATTCGGTTGGGATTTAAATTTTATTAATACAATAAATTGTTATGGTTATAACGCATTGAAGTTATTTATAAAGAAAATTATTTGAAAATGAAAATATTTTTTTTTAATACTTATGAAGCGTGAACTTGGGGTTGATCCCAAAGTAAGTTACTGTGTAGCAGACAGCATTGAGATGATAACTAGGGCTTAAAGACACAATTTTGGCGCCATATTCGCATATAGGAAGATTCGGGACAAAGTTATGGGAATAAATATTTTTTAAGTAAGCAAAGGACCAATATTTAGTCACTTCCGCACATGCGGTGGTAGTCGTGCAACAAAGTGCACCGCCCGCCTGCCGGCTGACAAATGCGCATGCGGCAAACAATGCGAATCACACAACTACCACCGTTAAATCACTCAACATTAGTGCCAAACAAACACAGAGTGAGTTGTTTGGCACTAATCGGTGTAACATAACTCCTGAGGATGTCCCGTGGAGGAGTGGAACACGACTACCACTGCATGTGCGGAAGAGGCTAAATGTTGTTCCTTTTCTTACTTAGGATGGACTTCTACAAAATAACGCCTGATTCCATTACATAAAAAAAAATTTACTTAAAATGCTGCTGAAATCGTTGTACGGCGCATTAGGAAAGCGAAGTGTGGAGGGGAGCTAGGAAAAGAATAAGAGCCTCCACCATGGCAGGCGTTGACGGCGGACTGAAGGAACGGAGCAGCTGACACTCATACATACGTTTACATAATAAAGGCGCATTACAGTGGTTTTAGAGGTAGTATATCTGCACTTGTAACATACTTACAGTTATGTAACGTTATTACTAACTTGTACATCTAGCTCTTAGCGCCTGCACTATTTATTAAACGTATAATATGGTTATAAGCTTAATAACATAACGCAAAAATTTAAATAAAATTCACATTTCTTTGTTTACATCCCAAAAAAAACTACATGTGCCGGAACATGATGAAAAAGAAATATCGACGAATTATATAATATGTTAGGCACGTCAGCAGGCTGTTACAACTAACGTATAAGCTTGAATTATTTATGGAGTTTACCTTTCAAATAGCATTTTTGCAGACAATAAACTTATTCCCCTTAACATTTACACTTCAACAGGAATGAGTTTTATAAAAATTACTCTTTGCTGCGTGATTTTGTGTTTTATTTTTTTTTATCAGTGCTGGCATGTTAAAGTAATATTTAAAGTATTCCGAATCAACGTCCAAATTCGATGAAGTTATAAAAGCCGTTAATGTTAATAAAAATGAAATCATATTTCTTATATTCATATGAAATATTATTCATTAAATAGTTTCAAAATCATTGTAAGCTTAATTTACCAGACATACAGAGCGATTAGTTATTCGCTCATTTGCTATCAGTATATGTGTGACTCTACAACTATCAATGCTTCTAAAAAATAATAAAAAAACGTTACGATAATACGGTAAGAAAATTTATACATATTAATTTTAATTGTGTTTATTTGTCGCTGCAGATTTTGTATTGTCAAAAGTTTACGACTTGCCTCATTTCTATAGAAAATATTTAAATAAAATATAATAACATGTTTCAAAGTGATCACTTTATACATGGTGACTTGAAATATTTTAATGGTTTTAATAAAATTAAAGCTTTAACATTTATAAACCTGATTATGTTTCTTTGCCCTTTTGTACAAGGATTAAATAAACAGCAACTTGTCATTTAAGACATGAAGATTACCATCACGGAGTGAATCCTTTGTATAATATAATAGTTATATATAATAGTTTTACTAGACAAAACTATGTATACAACAATAAATAGTAGAGGAAGCCCCATTAAAAAAAACAATTAACCATTAATAAGTTGATATTAGTTAAATTCTTGTTATTGTATAAATTTTCAGTGTCACTTGATATATGTCTGAAATAGTATCAGAAAAATTTTACATTACGTTCGTAGCCTGCTTCTTTTATAAAATGTAAACTAAATGTTTTATATTTTACAAATAAAATTATAAGGTAACTATAAATAAATTCGGAAATGTAAATGTTTGAAGATTGTTTATAATAGGCCAGAAATTTTATTTTGACTTTTTATTCCTTTAATCCTTTTATGACTCTGTCTATTTTGTACAGCATTCTTCTTGAAACCATTAATTTTTTGTAAATTTTGTTTCGTTATATTAAAAGTATCAGTTATCAGTTAATAATAGTGGGTAAATACGTAGTAATTTACAATAACGTCTCATGTTTTTTAATGCACAAATGTGTTTCTTTTCAGTATTTTACACTTATAAAACCCTATAATATAATGTACTGTAATGAGTTTAACATAAAGTGGTCACCGTCTTAGTTTCTGTGTAAAAATTTTTTGGATAAGTATTTAACCATTTAAGGAGCTAGAATAACTAAACTAGAGTAAAAGAACATCGATATTAAATTGTTGCGAAGGTAAGGTCGGTAAAATAAAGATATAGAAGTTTCTCGTATTTCATTTTTTTATAACTTCTATAATAATTTATTCTACTGATAAAACAATTTGTTAACGTAACTAGTGTATTAATTTTAATTACTATAAATATTGTGAAGGATGTGATAAAACTTGTATATATAACTTTTAAAGTGTTGAATGTTTAAAGAAATGAAAAATACAATATTCAAAGTAGAATTACATAGAAAGCTAATTAGCGATTTCAGAGTTATACGCATTCTAACAAAGGAACAGAGATTTATAACTTCGCGTTGTAAAAGAGGGGGATTTATGGCAACGAAGTTCATTTAAGTATAAAGCTGCAGTGATACTGCTTTGACTTTTAATTATTCATGCTCATCTCTAGCTCAAACATATACGTAACGCGAAGCGCGTTTTCAGATACGCTATTAATGATAAGATCCTTCAAGTATTAACAACTTAACTAAATATTCATAAAATTATAAAAATCGTTGGAAATCAATCGCTTTGACATAATAATATTATAAAAAGTTGAAAAATATTTTTTTTATCAATACTTTACAAAACGTTTACATCGCTTAAAACGATGAGGTAGATAGTGACTGGGTTGGTTTCTGATCATATTATGTTTGTAAGTGTAAAAGTTCGGGGCCACCAGTTTGAACACGATCAGTCACTTTTTTTAAAAAAAGACTACGAACCGAGGAGCGCAGTCCAGGACGTTCTCCCACGTGATGGACACACGCTATTGTTAAGGTTGTTGGAAGATCCTGAATTCTGACCGCTTCGGATCTGTCCTAAAGTTGAAAATCTATGTCCAAGTTGGGTCTAAGTTCAGCAGTGGACGTACTGTTTTTCATGCGACGATGATGATGATGATGATGATTAAATTACAATGTCATTTAAAATAATGTAATTGATAATCCAAGCGCATTTGGTAATTTAAAAAGGTTTTTTATCTGTAATGTTTGTTATTACTTATTTTTAACTATAAATCTTTTTTTTCTTTTTGTGAAATAATAAAAAATGGAATAAATTGTGGAAGAAAATCTAAATGAAATTAATTTCATAAGCTAAAGTCAAATCGAGTCTAGTAAAACATTGCCTATGGATTTGCTACCACTCCCTCAAGTATCAAAGTACTGAGGCAGAAAATCTCATTTCTGTACTAACGACGACGAGAGCGTTCGAGTGTAAAATAACCTATTTACACAAAACTTGATCTTCGTTTTTAATATCACGACTTTATTCGTTAAGAACGGTCATTGAATAATAATATAGATTAAAAATATTGGATGACAAATCGTTTTAAGAGATACTTTAAAATATTCTTGGGTTCGCATTCTTTTACAAAATAAGACCGAATTGATGTGATGATGATTTGGATTAATATGTACTAGTTTGCAGGGTAGCTTATAGTTACAGTTCTTTAGTTGGGACCTAGAACGTACACCGTAGCGCCGAATTAGGAAAGGTTTTGTTTTTCAAAATGAAATCGTATGACAAATTTGGGCGGAAATTGGGCGCTGTGTACGGGCCGCTTTTTATTGGTGTAGTTGGTATAATTCTATGGGGGAAGTCTGTGTCCAGCAGTAAACGTCGTATGTGGGTGTAATGATAAACCGTGGCCAAAGTCACTATAACAATCGCAAAACAAAAAAAAAAAAACATACGAGAAATGTTTTTTACACGTTCCCGCGTCCCTAAATACAAATAAAATATTTTTGTTTTGATTCTACAATAGCTTTAAACAGTAACAATATCTGCGTATCGGGAAAATCAAGATGATATATTTGCATGGAATAATGCCTTCCGTATCTCAATTTTCTTTTTCCCCGAGCGCCAGGACACTTGATTTGTAGCGTTAGATAATGTACAAATGGAAGCTTTTGTACCATTTCCCAAAGTTGTTATATAGGAACACCGGTTTGTAGATTTCGCTTTTGCAATTTTTTATTTTAATTTTGTATCGAAACCATCCGTCAATTTAAAATAACCTAACATGTTATCGTATATAGTTTATTAGAGACGTCGTTAAAAGAACGTAGAAGAGACGGCAAAGAGGGAAATTTGAAACTTCTTGTTGCCTAGTGCTATTTATATTATATTTTAAATTTTAGTTCCAAATATAGCATTTTTATTTTAACAAATTATATTTGTACTATATTTTTCATTGCGAAATAGAATCAAAAATGAGGAAATCCGTAGAAAAATCGTGGTAGCCGATATAACTGAAAGATTTGCTCGTCTAAAGAGAAGTGGCTGTGGGCGCGGTAGCTCGCGACTGCAACTGATAGCCTTTGGGGCCGATAGGTTTAAAATACTATTGAGTTTAATAACAGTACAACAGTATCTAGATAATTAATTCATAAAATTTTGTTTAACTATTTTGCGACATTACCATATGTCCTTAATCTAGCTATTTTTATGAGCGCACACGTGGAAAAAGACACATTGCCAAAAGTCATTTCACTTTTCTTGTACAGGGCGCACGTAAGCGCTTATGCTTTTTTTTAAAATATAGTTGTGTACAAAGAAAGCACCTATTTAATGTTAAGATTTTACACAAAAAGGCTTCTGAAAAAGTGGAAATAAATTCATTCCTGCTTTATTGTTGTATCAAGACCACAGCTATGACGTGCGTCGAACTGTCGGCTGAAGTAGTTCCAAAATTATATTGCTTAGGACTTTGAATAGGGAAAGACAGCAAGGGACTACGAGAGGGGCATATATCACAAAGAATGAATAAGATTAGTACCTAATTACCAATAACGAGACTTCTTTTCTTCTTACATAGGTCTTATAATAGAAGAAAGTAACTAACACAATGTAAATTAATTAACAACGTTGACTTGAAGAGAAACAAGGAAATAACACTACGTTTCTAGGTTTCTGATACAAGCCATTTGCACTTCTTTTACTACATATTTTCGTTAAAAAAACGCAAAGAAAAAAGTGAACTTCTTAAAAGTAACGTACCATTGATAAACTCCTATCTATTTGATGTTTACGGTCCTTACTTTGAGCAAGGGTTTCAGATTTAACTAAAGTTTTCTTTAGTCCCATGGGTTTTCGAAACTAAGCCAAAGAAATGCGTAGCTGAAGCGAAAGTAGCCCAATTGATGTAGGTGAGTACCTTTTATTTTTTTCCAATGTATTTTTTATGCGTTTTATTATATGATACGTAAAAAACAATGGATAATAATAACAACATGGAATAACTAACAGTAACCATTTATTCGTATCTATTATATATTACAAATCTACACTAATGTTTTAATCCTAAAACACTATAATTTAACGTAAAACGTGACAAGCAAAATTATGTTCAGTTTATTTTATAAAAATCGGCCCACTAATCGATCTTTTATTGAAATCAATTTAGTGAACTAGTTTTTTACAGATAAAAATAGCAAAAAATTACATCTGACCATTACATTAAACATATGGTAGATTTTTTAATATTAACTTTGTTAATATCAATCTACAATTCGATTATCTTGTACAAAACCAATTAAATGAATCTGTTATTCTTAAATAAAACTAGCGAAAATTTATTACCGAGCATTTCATGTTCGAAAACCTTTTGCGGTTGGAGCTCAAAAGAAAATATAAATAAAACGAGCGACTTAAGTTGAATCTGAAAGGCTTACTCAAAGCGAGAACCGCCTTCGCAGCGGAGAAACGATGTAGTCATACATGCGACCGCTTGCACTAACGCTTGAAACATTTCTCTTCAGTGGAATAACAAAGTAAATATACGCGCCTTGAGCAATGGTAATAAATTCTAAAAGTAAAAAATTTAAATACTAACTTTTTTAATACGAGAAAGTGACGACTTGATGTGGGCTTTCATCTGATGGTAAGAGTTCTGCGCTTCATACCAGGGCGGTGTTACGTAAAAATATATAATATTAATATCCTAAGAACGAAGATCACCGACGTAGCTCAAAGAAATGTCTGTCAGTGAAGAAAAGAAGTGGCAGTGCATTGGGCACATCGTTTGTCAACCGATGACCGTTGGGGCCGACAGGTTCTCAAATGGTGACCACGAGTCGGTGTATGCGGCATGAGTAAGGCCCCACTACGGAAGATCGCTGGATGCTGGCAGTGCAGGACCGGTCATGGCAGTGGGTGTCCCTTTGCTAGAAGAAGAATGTCCTATGTATTACCACCTTTAGATATGAGACGCTACCTCTAAGGTATTATTTTTACTAATTATTGCGCCCTCAAACCAAATTACTAATAATAGACAGGCAGATGTGTGCTGTATCTGCTTTAGCTTTCCGAACTGTCTCGACCAAATAACACCTAAAAATCTAAAGCAAATAGTAAATTTTTTTAAATATAAATCAATGATTTTAAATTATAGATAAATAATAAAATTGAGCAAATATTTTTTTTTTATTAGTAACTAAAGTAATAATTTATTGAGTGATTCGTCCCTGGGGCAGTAGTTTTTACGTTTAATTTTAACAAATATTGTATGAGTGACTCTTGTCTATTTTACAACCAAATACACCTCAATCAATACGTCAATTTTATTACGCACATCGCACTAAATTCTGTAATGAGAAAGATTTATGCAGGAGCTGCTTTGACTAGTTAACAAAGTTCTCAAGGGACGACATAAAATCCTACATTCAAAGAGTTATAGATTGGAGAGAGAAATTTCACTCGGTTTAGAGTTAATTTTGTGAACCGACTTAAATTTTATGGTACATAAGAACATAGATAACCATATAACGTACTTTGGCTTTTGATAACAATAATTTGTCGATATATTTGCAATAACTTTCATTTGGGCTTCATATAATTATTAATTCTTTTTAGGGGATAGCGTGCGGTATTTGCAATGCATGCATATATTGTCTGTTAATTATCATGTAATCAATTTTAGAGGTTCATTAGACATTAACTTGTAAAAACATTATGGTATGAAAGAATTTTACGTGGTAACAAACTTTAGAAAATAAACTGCTCTACTACTACTCTACTGTATTAAGGATTTAAAAGTGATCACAAAAAACCCAATGATGAGTTTGTAGTAAGCTGATTTCAAATCAGGGTGCGAACCTTAGTCTCTTTAGATTGAAGAATGCCATTAAAGTGAAGCTCATGCAGTGTTTCTATTAAAGTAGTTGCTGCTAGCCCGGGAGGCTTTTGCAGCTTCATTAGTTTATTGAGTTCGCGGAACTGAAGAGTTCGCAAAGTTAACAGCGGAGCTCAATCTCATTCTAGTTTCTTTAAAAATCTTATGGCGTATAGAGGTTGTTTCTGTACATAATCATATGTCAGTAATAATTTGAATAAAAAAAAATAACATATAAGTATTAAAATTTTGATAAATTACATTCGTTGCATTTATTGCTACAGAGGCATTTTTTTAATCAAACGAATAAGTTAGTATTACTTGCAGACAGTGTCAGCCCGTCAAGAACGAGGTCTATATGTCGATTTTGATTATTAACAACGCAGTTTTGTTGAGAAGAGCCGACTAGAAACTCAACAGTTGCCCTTTAAATTAAATTTAGCATTTTTTTTATGTGTACACTCTAGTACCAATCATGTAAATGAGTCAACAAATCAAGTTCCACACATTTCGATCAACTAAAAAGTCTTGTATTCTATGATAAGAATTATATAATAATATGCATTTAATTTTAGATTGAAAATTGAAAAACGGTATGTCTAAGATATCTTGCAGAAATTTATTATAGGTGGAAACCTATACTTACGGTGGTTGTTTCGACGCAATGCCAATCCTAGCTCGGTACTAGCGTACGTGAATGTACGGAAGAGAACAGTGACGAAGCAAACAAAAGAAGGGTAAAATGACGGGAATGGAAGGAACTGACAGATGAATTCTACTTGGAGAAGATGTGGTTAATTACATCCCTAGCCTATACCTGGTTTCTGGAATTGCTGGGATATATGTATTATAAAGCGTAACATAATATGTCGCTATTTTAATTCGAATAGAGTCACATAATCCCAAGATAAAAAAAGCTTTTGTATAACGTAACCACAAATATCTCTATATTCCATGAAAACCCATTTTATTATTTTTTAAACTTATCTGTGACCTACTCTTAAAATAAATAAGAAAATTTTAAAACGTTTTTAAAAATAAAGACTAAATAACATTTAAAAATTTCATATAAATAATTGAATTTGTTTTTATGAGAGTATATTCCATACGACCTATTCAACGTGTACAAAGAGAAATGTAAATTAAGATACGGCCAGGACTTTGTTTAAATAAAATATATCGCTTACTTGTATGCAGAGTAGTACTTTTTCGGATAACGTGAATCATTTTTTCATTTCAGATAATATTTATGTTTTATTTCTATACGTAAATTACTCAATTGATATACGTGGAACCAGGAATTTAATTAACAATTTTCGAAATTCCCGAAACTTTTCTCTTAACTTGGTTAAAGTGATTTACTTTTGATAATATTTATTTGAAAATATTACTGTTGTAGATGATTTCTCATACTTCTTTATAGTTAATAACTTTATAGCTGAAAATTAAAATGGCGACAAAGGATGTACTGTGTATTATATATATTGTGGGTGCTCAACAGCTTCACTTTTATTATTACATAATTGTGCCTGAAAATGAAGATTTGATTTGATTTTGATTGATTTAGAAAAAAAGATTTGTCAACTGGAAAAATTACTCATTATTAAAAAGAATTTTTGTAATGAATATTCAACCAAACAGTCAACACTTAAAGACAGACCCACAGAAAAATAAACAATTCCTCTCAATAATATCGGTTATAAAATATATATAGCCTTTTTTTTTCTATAATTTAATTTTCTTAAACCTGAAACCCAGGACGAGTACAAAATTAATATAATCAATTGAGATAAAGAATGTTTTTTTAATAATGTTGTGGGCTAAATAATGTATTGGTTTATATACACGTGCACGTATATAAGCCTGCAATTGGAGAGAATTGTTTATTGCTAATTATTTTTATTATATTTTAGGGCGTAAAATGTTATTAGCTATTTATTACTCTTTATTTATAACGTGGTATTTATAATATTCGAATTTTGTTTTTAAATTAATGCTAATTTACTGTAGTAATTTATCCGACGGCGTAGTCATGATCGCGGGAAGTCGTCGCGGAAGATGCTGGTCGCATCCACAACGGGTCATCTTGGCGATCTTTGGAGGAAGCTTATACCTTGCAACGGACGTTTATCGATTGTTACGATAATATTGATGATGAATTGGTTAGAGAACTAGTTTTGTTTACATTTGAAAACTTCAGTTAAGTATATTTACTCAATTAACTGTTGGTGTATTATTAAAATAAATAAACCTGTTAATACATTATAATCATTATTACTTTATTAATATCTGGTTTACTTAAATCATTACCTCAGTCTGCGAATGACAAAAAGGCTCATTAGCAAAAAGCTTAATTTTTGGCCCTTTATTTACAAATAAACGTTCTAAAGCGTACGTCTAAAACGAATGCATTATTTAAGCAAGTAGTTAAAAATCGCAATATTTTGTTACAGTATTACATAGGCTTTAAAAACAAAAATTAATAAGCCATAATAATAATAGCTCGGAAAGATAATATCGAATAATATACAAAATTTAATCATTTTACAGTAGAAAATTTCGGTAAAAATATAAAATATTGCGTTAAAAATTAAATATTATGCTTTTCATTTTATTGCGATATTAATTTACTTGATATTAGTAGAACATGATATGCGATTTTGACACGATCTGGCGATTTTTTTCCTGCATCACATGTTAACATATTCCATATATAATTTTAGTTTTCATAAAAACCTTACAAAGCGCAGCGAAAGATGTCCAGCCATCGTGAGAACAGACGACTTCCTTAAGGTTAACCAGTCTTAGTAGAAATAGATGGAGGAGGCAGTTTAGCAATAGACGGTTGAAATAACGATAATGAAGATAGATACTTTTCCATCAGAACTGATTTCATGATTTGCTAATAAAATAGCTACAGAACAAATATATATATATATATATATATATATATAACAAAAACATATATTAAAATTTAAATATCAGTTCGTTTAGTATACAATAAATATATTATTGAATACAATTTTATTATATATTTCATATAACTGGCTACACGAGCCTCTATTTGTTCGAGAGTAAATTGGATGTGTCAAATGAATTAAAGGATTAAGAGATCGGGCAATATATGTTGAAATAAAAACAGTAGTAGAAAAGTCGAATAGTAGTCAACATTTTTATTCCGTGAAATTATAGACTTATTTAAAACACAGGCGTACACATATCAATAATTTATAAATATTGTTTAACCGCTTACGTCAAATTTACTCATAAAACATTTTACGGTATGGTGGTTTATCTTCTTTATAGAAATAAATAAATTTCACAATACCTCAATCATAAACTTACGTTTAGTTGAGTCAATCGTAAAACATAATTCGAAGATATAAATACATGTTTTTGTTAACTGTTGCTTTCTTATATAAACGCAAATGTACAATAATCGATATAAAAATAAGTTAGAAGGTAATAATTCAGTGCTTAGTTCTTCTAGTTTTATTAACCCTATATCTACGATACAATATAGTAATGTGAATTTAAGTAGTATTAAATTTTGTAAATATTTTAATACGAATCTCGAACCATAATTGATAAAAGTTTTCAAAGGTCCCTTCCGAGTGATATCAGGAAATTTAGAATGGCTTAAAAATATTATAGTAACGAGTCCGAATGACTGTTTAGGGGTAGAAGTATAAGCACTCGTAATTAGATAACTTATCACCATTAGTGGTGAACTAACCACCGTTATTAATTTTAGAAACTAGTCAAGAAATATATTACAAGTCTTGATGATTGTTCGAAGTCATGAAGCAAGTGAGATTCGTCTAATCAGAAATAGAATTATGCTTTCACTGAAATGAAAGCTTAAAGCAGTGATGACATATCTATTGCGTTACATGAAATAGAAGTAGTTACAGATAACGTCTGGAGGAAAAAAGCTATTTTTGCACAAGCTATTTACCGATTGGCATTGGCTTTAGAGTCTAAAGTGAAGATGATAGTGAACGCTTTATTCGCATAACTAAACTCACCAAAGCACCATGGCCATTATTTAAAAAAAATGTTTTCAAAAACTCATTATTTTTACCTATAATATTATGGAATTAGAAACGTTTTTGTATATTTAACATCAGACTAAAACATACACGTAAATATAAAATACAGCATACTAATCGCGTAGTAAAGTCACAATGATTCATTCGAGCTCAATTCAACGTACGTGCCTTGGGTGAAAATAAGCTAAATCTAGAGATTGCCTGACCATAATACTTCGTAAGAAGTCGCTTTAGGGCATCTCTTGTTTGGAAATAGTGATTATGTAATTAAGACAACAATAAATATAAAAAGGATAATGGTTTTATTTCCTGTTATAAAAGTTTCGCATTTTATTTTCGAACAAGTTAATTTTGTTTTCAAAGTTTCCACAGTATTTCAAAAACATAAGTGTTTTAACTTCATTCTTTAAAAATGGTTGACGTTTTTTGTGCTGTAAACCCATTGCGTGCATTGTAGCGTGTGCAACTTCTCCAGGAAGTGTGCAAAGAGGAGTTATAAGCACTAACTGAAAAAGTGTACGACTTTATGAGTAATTTAAACTAGAATTAAAGGAAAAAAGAAAATTGTTTTGAACTTGGTTTAGATTTTCTTGAAATAAAATATAATCATAGTTTATTTCATCATAGCCAAAGTACATTCGATTACAAGATTTTTGAAACACCCATTGAAGCGGAATGAAAATCCTCGAAGAGGGAACACCATCACGCTGTCAATAGGCTACAGATCTTTTCTATGTTAATCAGCCATGTACAAGGTTGGATATATAATTCAGTAAATTTAATAAAAATAATAAAGAACTTCATAATTTACACTGAAATGCAGTCTAAAGAATCTTTATGGTACCAAAGATCTGAAATTGATGTGAAAAAATAGATAAAAAATGGTCAGAGACGATTTTTGCAGACTCTCTCCTTGATTACAGATGAAGTTGAATACACGGCTGCTTGTTATGCAACCAAGTGAGCTACAACGTCTACAAGCTGCCCTTGATCATCTCCAGAATTTGAATAAAAAACTATAACTGATGCATTTTTGGTATCATTACTTCGGGACCATGTAATAAATCTAAAAACTAATATTTCATTTTTAGCTCCTTTTCTCTTTGGACTAAAATTAGAGATGAGGAGATTCGTAAAGGAACGGGAGGAAACAAAATAGCTCAGCGGATTGGCAAGTTGAAGTAGCAGTGGGGAGGCCATAGTTTTAAGAACATACGGCTGATGGGACGTTGTTCTAAATTGTTCACTTGTAAGGTAGATAGACTTGTTAATATCTTCGGATAAAAGATCATTTCCAAACGATTCTATTAGAAATCTACAGAGATAAAGACGTCCTAAAGTTTAAATGATGATGTTGAAATGGTTCAAAACACATACTCTCCTGCCGATATTTTTTGTGAAAAATAGAAGACAACAATTTTCTAAGACTCCAGAATAAGTGTAATAAAGGTAAGTGAAGTTTTCAAATGAAGCTAACTGTCTTGGATCGTATTCTTTAAATGTTAAACAGGACCTTTCTTCTATATAATTAAGTCCTTTGTTAACAAGGCTAATTAACCGCTTCGGACCTGTAAAGAAGTAAAAATAAATACAATCCATGATTTATATTTTCATAAAATATTCAGAAAAAGCAACGTAACACCTTATATATATTACGATATTAATAAACTAAATTATGAATTGGTTGAGTGGTAGCCCTGCGGTAGAGGACTTAGACGTCCGATCGTAAGTCGCGGTTCGTTTTTCGAGATACAACCCTATATAGTTTAAACTTTGTCCATTAATTACACAGGATTGTCACTGCTTACAAAGAAGTTTCTAAAGGCTGAGCAATAGATTATTATGTATTAATAGAGCATAATGATTATAGCAAAATCATTGTTAACCATGATCAGTATTAGGAAATCATTTATTAACGTTAAAAAAAGAACTGAGATCAAATTAGTTAAAAATATACTTGTGTATAAAGCAAGAAAAACCACAAATGAACAATTTTAGGTTTCAATGTATTGCGTGTTTGTGCCTTTTATATTACCTTTGAAATATTTTTCAAATTTTCTGCACGTGTTACATTACACTGGGGAAGAATATGTCGAAGTATAGGAATTTCTGACAAAAATATTTATGACTGTGTATAGAATAGAAGTCATTTGGAATTTTCGCAATGTTTTCTGGGAAAATGTTTTTGACAAAGCTTGCTCAACGTACTTGGCGAGAAAAAATTGAACGCGTAGGGTATGACGCTGTCATTCCAGTGATCTGGCCAATTGTCCGGTATAAATATCTCAGTAGCTAGAAAAAAAGGGAAAATACTACAAATCTAACTGTTAAATTAAATAAGATAAGATGGCAATCTTATTATTTTTTAAAACTTCTATACGGTATTTCGCTTACAATTGCCAGTAAGGACGTATGAACATTTATAAATAAACAGCAAAAAGAATAAAACATTGCTATGCTTTCTCAAATATTGTATGCTTGCCATATTGGTATAAAATATATTTTAAACTATTGTTTTTATATTGTTGGTACAATTTTTCACTTTTACCCATATCAAATGGCTATTGTAATAAAAAGGGTTGTAAAATATTGTTTCACTTATAGCAGTTGACGAAATCAATTTTATCCAAGCTTTGTACACCTAAGAAGAACAATCTAAACTGAATTAAAAAAAAACACAATTAAAAAAATTGCTTATCTTTTTATTATATGAAAAAAATTGATAAACCGTATTTTGATGATGTCTCTAAGACCATTATCGTGACAAATCAATTTAGTTATTACATTACATATCTAAAGGATTTAATATGTAATGCATTCCCATTAAATGATTTCCAAAAATAAAAATGCTACAATAATCATTGTTTCAGTCGTAGGTTGTTTACTGCTGATATAGGTCATCGCCGTAGATTTTTAATAGAGCCGGTACGAAGTGGCCTGCATCTAGCGTCTTCTAAAGACCTAAAATATTGCCTGTCTTCCTTAGGGTAGACGTCTTACGAAGCGCTTGCCGGTCCTTGGTCTTAACACTGCACATGCTACAGAAAATTATGGTCCAAGCGACTATTAGTTATAAGCTCTGTGTGTCTGTCAATCCGCAGCGCTAAGTCGGTTGTAGAGATCTTCTCATTCCTAGACAAATACATAAATCAAATCTAAATAATGGAAAATGTCGAAAGTACAATTAACGATTTAATATAAAAAAAATTAAACTGGATTTATCACGGAGGCTTGTTTATGTATAAGGATCTTTTACTTGTTCTTTTTTGTACTTTAATTCATGTTCTTGTTCGGCTTGTTTCTTTAGTGAATGAAGTTTGTATTCAGTACGATAGTAAATTGAATGCAAAAAGGTAATTCCGCTCGAATATTGAAAATAAATTGGATTTCCATTTTTCAACTTCCTATCATACTTTAAAATCAATAAGATAGAACTATTACATTATCAGATTGAGTTTGATAAAACTATAAAGTAGGGTATCATATTTTCTTAAACTAAAAATATTTTATTTTACTTATTTGTAACGATTACGTTACAGTGGTTTATGGTGAACTTAATATTAGTGTGTGTGTTTTCAAAACATTGCTAATAGAAGTTTACTACTAATATATTTATTTACTACTGCTATGTTTTTAGTTTTATTTTTTTTTATTTTTTACAAGTGGATTTGTGATCATAAACTTGTGAGCACAGCGAAGGATATCCAGCAATAAGGTGGACTTTGCTAAGATCATCGGAAGACGCAGGTCTTAGAGGAAATCTATTTCCAGCAATGGATGTACCTACAGCTGAAATGACGATAATGTTGAAGTATTAATAAATCTTTAGTTAAGCTGTTACTTATAAGATAACGCTATTTTAATATAAAATGTTTATTTAATACTTAACATCCTCTTCTAAAGGAGACCAACAGTGAGTCTGTATTAAAGTTGAAAATAAAATTCAAGCCCTTTGACGTCTTATGACGGACAATTCTTAATATGTCAAAAATTATGGATTTTAGAAAATAAAATTAATTATTAAATGTGAAAGCACGCAACTTATGGCAATATGTTTCGAAAGATTAGACTTAAGGTTAAATTTTCTTTTATAAAGTTTACTTCTTTTAGAAGTACTTGACAGATTGTATGACAGTTTTATTTTAATGACTTAATAAATTTTATAAACGTTAATATATAATTTTAAATTTAAGGTGACTGTGCTATAAGCTTCATTATTTAATACGCTAATGACAGATTCGCTTTTAAGTTTGTCGGGAATCGTGTCAAGTAATATTAAACGTTACTGCGGTAAGTGAACGTCGAATATATTTAAAGTAAAAATGAAGAATTAGTTTTTACCTAACGTTACTTTTTTATTTCTGTCGGTTTTTAATAAGCTAAAAACGTCCTCGTTGACATTTTTCAATTAACTTCTGTAACGTGAATTTTATATTAGAGATTTTAATACTTTGTGCATCTGAAGAATGTTATAAGGTCAATTATAAAATCTAGAAAAAGGCATGCTTGAAATGTTCATTGAAAATTAGAGATTGAATATACTTAAATCATCATCATTGTGTCAGCGATAGACACCCCTTACAAGGCATAAACCTCCTAAATATTGCCACAATCGGTCTTCGCGGTGCTCATCCTGACAATGTCTCACTTTTTTTTATTAATTCTAATTTGTATTGCTATTTTTTTTCGCTTTTACAAAGCGCAGATAGTTGGGAGAGGGTTGCCGCTATTTGATACGCATCTTTCTTCTCTCAGCTGCGAGGCACGACAGCGTTTTATAATCATTTATACCTTTTCTTACACAATTTTCTCTTATAGGTAAACAGGTAAAGTTTATACGCATTAACAATACAATTTGGAAGTTTTATAGAATTATGTATTAGTTGGTACATTATTTTATTTCAAGTCGCTGCCCAAGCGCTACAGACAGTTAAATGTCTTGAGGTTTAGGGCAATATATAAGGCGATCTGATCAAAGGATTCTGGTGTAGATTTTTTCTTGAAAAGGTCCGGTAATTTGAACGGAGGTATATTAAGATTTTCACATAAGGTAACGTGGTTACGTCTTTCGGATTCGAATCGGGAGCAATGTCTGAGTAAGTGATGAAAAGTCTGCACTGTGGAGTCGTCACATGGGCAAGTCTCGTTATCGATTATTTTAAAACGGTTCAAGTACTGCTTGCAGTACCCGTGCCCGCTTAGTAGTTGTGTGAGATGGAATAATGTCTTGATGAATTTTCGCAGTTTGTTTATGTCGGTAAGTTTCGAAAGGAGTCCTATGGTATGTCGACCCTGAGCCGAGCTCTCGTATCTAGCCTGCCAAATGCAGTTGTGTTCAGCGCGGATTGCGCTCTTCATGAAACTCATTGGGAAGTAAACATAAGCCGGTGTAGAGTGCATTGCGGCAGCGCTCTTTGCTGCCAAGTCGACTACCTCATTACCGACGCCGTGTGGCTTTTGACCCAGGTAAAGTGTAATGTAGCTGACGCGCGTGCGTGTATCAGAGTGTGAATTTATGTGACAATGGGGTGGGTGTTGCTTCTATTCTGTAGTGCAGCGATGGCCAATTGTGAGTCAGTGTGAATAAATGCGTGTGTGTTCGGGTGTGTTGAACTGGCTTACGAGCAGGCTTTAAAAATGGCGAGGAGCTCGGCTTGAAAGACCGAGTAAAACGAGTTAAGTTTGGAACAGTTTGGCGGTCTTCTAGGAAAGCAACGAATGCCGCACCCATGGAGGAGTCCTTCAACTTGCTCCCATCAGTGTAGAAATTTAAAGCATGTGGATGGGGTGGAGTGTAATTACGATCTCTAGAGGAGGACAGGACAGAAATGGATATTCTGGTAGCAGAGTGCAATAATTTGTGTGGTGGTGTAGGGCGTTCTAGAGCTGTATCACAAGGTAAAAGATGAGAGACGCCGGTAAGTTTGTGAGTTGCACCTGCACTTCTTTGACTTTGAGGTCGAGAGGTGTGAGTTCTGCGAGTGCTAGAGCGGATGTGGTGGATATCCACCGATCATATGGTCTTGAACGCCCGTGTGATCCTGACTGCGAAAACCTTGATACATGCTTAACAACCGCCTTATTATCCCTTTTTTTAGTGCCGCTTGCCCTCATATGCCAGCAGCATATGTCATAATTGGCTCAAAAACACTGATGTAGATTGTCCGGATGTTCTCTGGATGTGCCCCCCATGTTTGTCTACAGAAAAGACAAAGTCATTTGAATATGCGCAAGGCTTATTAAATGATTTTTATTAAAGAGTAAATTCTCGTCAATGATGACTCCCAGGAGTTTGAACTCGTGTATAAACAGAAGGCAGTATTGTCCCATTCTTATTGAGCATTTTTTGGCTGTGGGTGTGAATGCAATAACTTGTGTTTTTCCGGGCCAAAGGTCAGCTTAACACATTCACCCCACTCAACAATTTTACCAAGCGCAAAGTTGGTTAAATCTTGGAGCTCATCAGCGCGAGTGTAGTGTGTAATGAGCAAGACGTTGTCGGCGAACGCTTGTAAGTGGCACCCATCAGGCAGATCCATTTCGAGAAGCTCGTCCGGGATGATGTTCCACATATTTAGGCCACATGCCGAATCCTAAATGCAGCCCTTGGTTAGCGTCTTGGTGACTCGTTCTCCGTAATCTAAAACTACTTCCCTGTCTTGAACATAGCTTTCGATAATTGAAAAATGTTTCGAGGGCACCCGATCTGCCTGAGGCCCTCGAATTTAGCTGGCCACCAGGCGTTATTAAACACCACCTTGATGTCAAGGGAGACGGCGATGCCGGCCTCTCTAGTTCATTTGACCGAGCGAACAACATCAAGGGTCGAGGAGTTCGCCATGGTTGTGTTGGTTGCTCCTTAAAACCAAATTGGTGACCGTTGAACTTGTCTGCAACCGTGGCTACAAAGGTCACCGTTTTGATCAAGAGCTTTTCCAACAGCTTCCCGAAAACAGGAATGAGGCCAATAGGTCTGTGAGAATCGAGGGCACTGTATTCAGATTTACCAGGCCTCGTTCATATCGAAGCGCTGGCGAGGAAAGTAATGCAATTTTAAACATCTATTTAATAAATCTGTTATTAGCTTTGGGTAAACCTGTGTAAATTGTGTGCATATGTCTGGAGTGAGGCCATCCACACCTGGTGCCTTTTTTGCATTCATAAGTTTTAGTAATTCCAGTATCTCCTCCACAGTGAAAGGAAGTTCGTCAGGGGCCTCAGAAATATCTTGTCTGTGACGGCTAAGATACCTGTATCGGACTTGAAAGTCCGGAGAATGGTCGGGATAGAAGTGGTTTATAGGGGCTGTGGCGCTTTGTTGGGCGTCATTTGTGTGCCCAGGGTCTATTTTCAAATTTATAGGATATTGTCGCCGAGTCGAGTGTTTGAGGAGGCGATAAGTCACCGATCATATATTATTATCCTTATCTTGTCGGTTGCAGAATGTGCCAAAATCAGCCGTCGAAGTCTCTCTAAGCTTTCGAGCGTATTTAGTGCGCGTAAAGATTAGATCCTCGCATAATCGGTCGAATATCGTATCTGAAGGCGCGTGATATCATTTAGCGGCATGTAATCGACAGTGTAGATGAACAACCTCAGATTTAAATCGCTTCAGGTCTGTTGTCCACCAAGGAGGTTTGGAGCGCGTCCCAGCACCCGTAATTGGTATAGAAACTTTACACGCTGGGTATGGTATGGTGTCAGTAATTTGGTCTATAAAAACGTCTAAGTCGCCCGCGTTCAAATCGAATATTTTTGTGTCTAGTAAGTTAGAGTTCGTCATGATAGTATGGAGTTCAGTCTTGATGCTTGCCCAGTTAGCTTTTTTGCTTTTATGTTTGAACGTGGACGTGATGTTTCCTGTTTGGGAGGTTTTTTCGTCGCGTGTACTAATCGAGAAGTTTATAGCGTTATGGACGATGTCCACCAGCCACGTCGCGTCTACCCGATACTGAAATAATAAGCTGTATTTACCTAGAAGGTCGATTATTACGTTGTCCAAAAATAGTATTTTAAAGTATACAAAGTGTTGACAGATTATTACTTGTGGTGAACCAATCACACGCATACGCATATTTATCATAATCTGTAGAGAATTAAAAGCTATAATCGAAAGAGAAAATAGTAAAAAATCGGGCTGGAAATAAAGATTACTTTTTAAATGATAACATAATCAATTTTAATTTTGCTAAGGAAATCGCTATTAGTGAAAAGTGTAAACTTTATTATTGCTAAGAAAGATAAAATTGATAAAAATTGTAGTCAGTCCTGTTCCATTAAAATTTTCATGAACATAATTTTTGCGCAGGCTTTTAAGCAAATAAAACTAATTTAGGCAAGTTAAAAACTTTTGTATGTCGGAGTATTATTAAAACTGCTTGGCGTTACTCCAATTCAATGCATTCATTTTAATTTATTTGTTAATGTTAAGGACATAAAGCTTAAAAATGTAAGCACTTATGTGAATAATTCATGAAACAAGTAGCATCATACGCAACTAATAATGTCATACAGGAAAATGATAGCATAAAATCAATGTATTGTATCTGGGTTCACTTGAATTTACAAAACTAAGTTACAAAAAGCTTTGTCGTTTGAATAAAATACGGTTTCTTATGTTGCGCAACTGGTAAGTAGTTTTATATAAGGACATGTCGAGTCAATTTCCGGAGGTTGGCATATGGAGGAAGAAGAACAAAACTATCTTTTTGCTTTGTCCGATTTATTACTTTGGTGTTCGACTAAGACAGAAATTTAATACTTTGGGAGTATTATGGCATTCGTAGTTATATCTAATTTTAAATAGTAGGGAACATTTCATCGCCTGTCGACTTTAACAGCTCCATAAAAATGGCTAGTTGTTTAGATTATTATTAAGTATAAAATGACACGCTATATGCCATTTGTGTATGTTACGTTAAGACGTAAAATGGTGCATTATTTTTCATAGCATTATTAAAGTTACTGTATACAGCGCTCTTTAAGCCCGAATTCAGTAATATCTGCTTACTAGCGTATTGACAAATCGAAGTAAGCACAGAAAAGATAGCCGTTGGGACCTTGATGTTTTGTAGTGAACGTGTCATCTCAAGGCGAACATACGACCTTAGTAGGGTAGTCGGATGATACCTGATGCAAGCCACTTCGAACCGGTCCTTGTGGAAATCTATCGAAGGGGCCAGTATGAACTAATATGAAATATCAATACTTCTACTATCAAGTAGGGACTTATAAGTCGACGCTGTTCTGATAAGTAACTTTTCCAAAATAGACTCAACAATTAATTAGTATTTTATTTGATAAAAAAAATAATAAAACTGTTAATATTTAGTGGACTGATAAAGACGAAGTAAAAACTTAATTAATAGTTTCACATTAATTTATATACTGCTAGCGTCACCGCAAATTTAACATTTTTGATAAAAAACTTTCATAGAAAGAAAGAAAAGTCACTTTTAGTGTTATAAGTAAAGTTTAAGTTAATCGCACTCGCACTTCGACTACGTTATTCCGCGATCATGGTTAAGGCAATTTTTTTATAAAAATCCTTTTTTAATTTCTTTAAAAGATATAAATACATAAAGAATATTTAATAGTTCTTTCACTTCTATTCCTTTTTTATGCAAAATCATTTCGTAACGAAATAACGTAATATATTTTACTGCGCTGATGGCTATTATCTGTTCTTTTATTCATATTTAATAAGTTTATTTATCTGAAACTTGTAAGAAATTCTATTACAGTCTGAAGGATTTAATAACAGGGCTTGAAAATGAATTTCTTTGCTACTGTATTAAGGATATTGTGAAGGTTACTACAAAATAGACAAGTCCCAATTTGCGGTGGGCTCTTCCCAGGCCAGGAGGTTGAATGATACCATTATAGGTGAGATCAATCTGATTCTGGTTTCCATAAATTAGGAAATTTTGAGATTCTTGTTATGACGCACTTAATCTGCTTAAAACTTACTCTGTAATTGATCTTAAGCGAATAATGATAAGAACAAAGGAATATATATATGTACGTATTACAATTTGTCATAACTCGCAGGCTATTTCTGTGTTTCATTTAGAAGAAAAGTGTTTTTTTTGTTGTTGTTATTAATCCCATCTGATCATGGGGTCTGCTTTCCTTATCTTTTTTCTCCACCTCGCGCGATTAGACATGTCGTTCGCGGAGACGTTGCAGGCAACATGTCTTTCGCTATGGTATCTGCCCATCTTGTTTGCCCTCAGAAATGTTTAGATCCATAGCGACATTCCCGATGTATTCAGGAGATCTCCTCTTTACGTGTCCGTACCATCTAAGCCGACTCTTTTGTAACTTATCGGCGATGTCACGTACCCCGAAGCTACCGCGAAGTACTTGTACCGAAGGATCTTCACTTCGGCGACTTGGACTATACGGATATGGTTTTGTGTCATAGCCCTAGTTTCACTCCCATAAGCTAAGCTTCATTGGTATCACCCGATCACAGGTAACGCTAGTTACTTTCCGCCACTTTAGCCAGCCAGCTGCGATTCGGTGTTGTATGTTTACCTCCAAATTTCCTGAGTTGTGCAATATGGTACCTAAATATTTGTACTCGTCACATCTGGTGACTTTTTGTCCATCAATGATGAGAGGGTATTCAAGTTGATTAGGTTTGTTGCACACTATGTATTGGGTTTTGGCCACATTTAGCTGAAGGCCTGTAACTGTCGTTTCCATTCACCGAGAGCTATCTCTAACTCTTTTCGGAATGTTGTACAAACAGCTACATCGTCTGTGAAATCTGCCAATTTATAAAACCTTTTAAAGTTGTTGTTAGTGACCTGTCACTTCTTGTTTTATTTATATGATCAGCCTGGAATCAAATTAAGTTGCGCTAAAAGGAAAACCATACACTAGAGCCTTAAGGTTCTGAAGTAAAGATCACGGACCGGCAAGAGCAGCAAAGGGTGTCCACTTACTAGGTGAATAGACAACTTTGTTGTAATTGTTTCTATTGGAAATTTATGAGAATGGCCGACGTCCTACGACTGTAATGGCGATGAATACTGATGAATGATTGTAAAATATGTTAAACAAATTTTTTAAAATATTTTTTGAGGGATTTTGTGCGAATTGTGAAACAATTCAACAAAACAAACAAACAAAAATTTTGTGACATTGAAAATTATTTTCTTACAAATATATGAAAGACTTATCCGATTGCCATATATGGAGTGATTCATATGTTACATGGAATGATAAGGAAACATCTTGTTACAGTAGTTTAAAATATAATACGGTTTTTGTAAGTCACTAATGCACTGTATGGTCTACGAATCATGAATTTTGTATGGTGTTGACTATTATGTTTAGTAGGTAATCGTAGAATTTTATTTTTTCCATTTAGTTCAAAATTCGATTTTAAACCTGTTCATTATTGCCTTTGTATTACACAAGTGAAAAAGTATATTTCATTATTGTAAGTGATACGGAGCGTCTATCACAGCGTGGTGCAATATAGAAGTTCGTAACACAATATCTTGCGCTAATCATCTTGAGACATGAAACATTAGCGCTGAAAGTACATTAGCTGCACAAAGCAAAGTCAGCCTTTTGCCAGCCTTTGCCTTTAACCATTTTTGAAACTCTGAAGCCATGTGATTAAATATTTTAAACATTGTTATTATAATGGCATGTAGAATTATTTCTTCCTATTGAAAGTAATAATTATAAAACTGTATAATATACAGCAAAATAATAAAAATTATGTATAACATACATGTACCTAAACCATAATTTTTTTTTGAATAAAACTGAAATCGTTCATCATAGCTACTTTCTGCCGTAGGACTTTCACTGCTTTTATCGTCAAGATTTCTAATGTAATTGCAACGTTTTCCTAGAACCCGAGGAAGGCGGAAAGAGGCTATCCTTTGAGTGGACGCAGTAGCTAGTTTTGCAGTGAATTAATTGCATCTTTAGCAACAGTTTATCACCGCTTAAAAGAATTTTAGATTTATAATTTTTTTCATGAAACACGTCCAGGTGGTGTATATCTTAGTCACCATTAACCAAAACCAATTAACATACTATGTTGTTACCGTTTAAAAGAAGGCTTGTCCTAATCTACTGGGCTAATCTAAAGTACTGTATGTTTCAAGATGACGTTCTTCAAACCGTGTGGTATCTGACACATTAACATGGCCAGCATCCTGTTGTAATCAGATATTAAGATTAGGTACACGATGTGTTAATTCATCATAAGTTAAAAAAATAGTATTTAATATGTATTTTTTAAAGTAATAATATTTCTACTCTATCCATTTCTGTAGCAATCGTCGGCAGTCTAATTGTTAACATTTACTTTATCTGTTCCTTTACAATGTATATCATAAAAAAGGAGAGCGTTAATAAATTTTACATGAAATTTAGTATTTCCTTATATAAATCTTAACAAAGAAACAAACAATGAAAGCACTTAGTGCGACATAATTATAAATTGGTCTTTCTTCTACGAAAGGCAATTGAGAAAATAGACGTATAAAATGTAATATGAATGTGATTATCAATGATATAAATTGTTAATCTTAAATTTACAACAATTCTATAATGGGACAGCTTAATAAGAGAACTCCTGGTTTTGAGAAACGGGATAACCTAATTCTCGCAAAGCATAAATTTCCCGTCGTAAACAGGTTTTCTGGAATGTTGCCTTTTGGCAAAGAGACATTTTTAAACAATGTTTGTCGTCCTTAAGAAAGTAAAAAGATGATTGTTCGTTCTGTAAGATAAGGAATGTTGTATTAATATTGGGAATCTGTTAACCTGCTAACTAGTTAGGATTTTTTAATTTTATACAAGTCAGAACATATTTTAATAGATATTAATAAGCAGTTATGTTACCTTATTACAATGTAGTACATCTCGGGATCTCACTACTCATAGTTCGTTTCTTAGTTATTTAAATAAATATTGATATAGTAAACATCGCTATCAAGAGAAGTATTTTTTGAAAAGTGTTAAAGACTTAGTTTAAAAGGAAATTGTGATCTTGATAAACATTTACATTAGAAGGTACAAAAGCTACTGTTCTATCAGATAAATAAATTAAAATAATATATTTCAATGATATTAATTTGAAACCTCTTAAAGTTATTGTTTTATTTGTTGATTAAATGTCAGATAAATAACTACATTAACCTTTTGATCGTAGAACTTATTACTGACTGTTCAAAGCGAACTGTCAAACGTTTGTGCATTTGACAGTTCGCTTTATTAGTTTCGACAGTTGTTATATTTTCTGAAAATATTAAATGCTTCTGTGCAATTTTCTAATTTTATTCCATATAAAATTTCTCCAAAGTATAAAAAAACTTACAAAAAACATAAAAGAAACCGCTAAAATCGTTTTCAAGTTATAGCATAGGGAAATAATTTTATTATTATATATTTATAAAAGTATATGGATTAACGGCAAAAAAATAGTTATGTTACTTGTATTGTCATTACGTAATAGGGTGGAGCTCGAATTAAAATGCCACTTGTGCTCAAAAATGTTTAGCCATGTACATATATTCACTATTCGCACACAATTTAGTAACTTCGCGAATACTTTCAATATTTAGGACACTGACTCTACTTCATCCCCAAGAAGGCTTTTTGTTATTGCTTCGTATAGCTGACAAGATGTCAGACGTATCAGAAAAATAAACTCTCGCCCTTCCTCAAAACCTCTGAATAAAACCACCTGAAGGACAGCCTCTTTTCTAGTTGATCCGGGCGGGATCCTTTGAACCGGATATTTGGGTGACCGGCACACTATGATGCGAAACGAAACGCATAATGATATCACGTCTTATATAGTTATATAGTAAAAAATCTACCAGGTTCTTTAATGGAGTACAGGAAGGGATTATTACGAAATTTTTTAAATTTGGTTTTTACCATGGTACCTGTCTCCTTCTACATTACTTTTTTATTTATTATATATATTAATTTGTGATTTGATTTAATGATTTATTTTGGTTACTAACCTCATTATTTAGTAATGTCTAAAAATGTGAGGTTAAGGAGAGTAGCTAAGCATGTATAAAATTGCTTGTAACGACGACGATTTTGTGAAAAGTGTAATAGGAGGAAATAGTAGTTAATAGTAAAGAATGATTTTGAATAAGAAAAGTGTTAAAATGGCACTTTATTCTTAGTGTTAGTAGAATAACTTACACAATTATAATAGTTTGGTTGGTTATCGAAACCAAAACGTAAATATTCAACGTAAATATTGTAAGTAATTAAAATATGTACATCTGTGATTGTCCATACAAATGTTTATTTATTGCTTTCTTTGTATTAAAATTCACTCCATGAATAGAGTTCGTCTTCCTAAAGGACAGTCGCGTTGGAGCGGATCCAAATTGGATCAGAGCTTTTGTTTAAAATCAGTCCCACTGTTGAGTGTTCGAAGCAAATAATTTATAAAATTTGTTATTATCTGTTTTTGCTATTATATATATTTTCTATCAATCTGTTCGAAAATAATTGTATCAATGCCAAAGACTCACTAGATTTCGTATCGTTCTGTGGAAGTTCTCCAAAATCCGAAAGGGTTCACAGAATTATAAAACGAGAACCGTCTTCTCTTCATCTCTCATATATAAATATATATATATATATATATATATAAATATATATAAATATATATAAATATATATAAATATATGTAATAATTATTATAAAAACAAAGCAAAAAAACTTTTGTTAATTATTTTTAACACGGTTTCAGTAATACAAAAGCTTTTTGTATTTCTTATTTCAGTGTCTGTAAAACAACCATATTGGGATAGATTTCCGTGACCACGGATCGCTGCCTTTTAATCTACAGAACTTGCATTGAAAACTTTTTGCAAGGATCATTCCTTCTTTGTAGTAATGAACGAGTCTTTAAAAAAGTTCATTTACATTTTTTTCGTTATTTATTAAAATTTTCACTAAAATTATTTATATCTTTAAATTACAAAAACAATTGTTTGGCACGCTTATAATATTTATTAATATTGTATACGGGTTTATGATTGTGGGAATGTAATGCCGTACGAATGTTTTTTTTTTTTATGGTTTATGTCACTACTCCACATGTAAGTATATTGAGTGGGTATGTTAGATATGGATAGTTTATTACCATATTGAGAAAGAAATATATTTTTAAATTGTAAAGCAGTTTGTGTATCGAAAATGAAGAATCTTAAATTTCTTACCAAAAATACCTTGCTACGGGGGGAAATACGAACTAATATGAGCTTTAAATGAAACCTACCCGGTGATGGTCTTTTTTTTATTTTTAATGACCCCCGCTATTGGGGGCCTCTCGTATCCCTATCTTGTGGTGGGACAGGGCCTTTTTTGGGCAATTAATTATTTTCACTTAGTTTTTTTTTTATTTCCGTTCTCTGCTTCCATTCTTCACATGATCTTTCATTCCATTCTTTTTTTTATACCACATTTCTTCTTTCTTACCCTTTTGCTCTGTTCGTCTATCATTCTTCCCTTTTTCTTTTTACATTTTTTGATTTATATTTTTATTTTACATTTTTTTACACATTATTACTTATTCTATAATTATTTCTATCACAGTTTTGTTTCTATTTACGTTTTTAATCTATTTATCTTTTTATACTCTGTTTGTTTTATTTCTTTCTATCGCCCTTTTGGCGATCTCTTTAAAAAGAGATATGAACGCCTGTTTGTCATCGCCGCCTATCAGGAAGGCTATTATATCCTCCCTGATTTCAACGCCAGACCGGCACTCGAAGCCGTCCGGTGATGGTCTTGGCGATTATGTGACTGTTCGAATTTAAATGGCGGCCTATTACTTTACTTTTTATAATACAGAAATTATATATATATATATATATATATAATTTCTGTATTATAAAAAGTATTATATATAGTATATATATATATATATATATATCTCATAAATTATAGTAGTATAGGCACACGACATTTTATCCCTCATTTGTTTGCTCCAGCACTGTTCTATTCCGTACATTCATATACACTAGTACCAAGCTAGGATTGGCATTGCGTCAAAGCAAATTGTGCGTTACCTTCGGGCGATTAATATTATTTTAATTGTAATAAAAATATAATTGCATTTCTTGCACTGTCATTTAAGCATTTCTCGAAATACCAAGCAGTGGCAGCCCAGTGGTAAGGATTGAGACTTGTGAAGATAGGTCGTGGGTTTGATTCCGGAGTACAATCTGACATAATTCACACTTTGGATATTAATTACATGGTAATACCACTGCCAACAAATAAGTTTTTAAAGGACAGGCAACAGCGTCTTCTGCCCAATACAACTACACTGTGATAGCCAATCCGCTTGCCGCGCGTTGTTATTTACATATATCCCCCATAGATATCTATAGGGAAGCCTTTGCTTTGCGGTGGGCGTCTATGGGCTGAAACGGTGACGAAATACCTAAGAAGTTTTACCAATTAGATATGTGTAAATGTACAGATAGAAAGGGTTTAAACACTTGAACATATGCAATATTTTACAATTATTTACTGAATACTTTAAAATAAACATCAAGCTGGCATCGTGTTTTATTCCAATATTCTCTGAATAGTAAAAGGATTACTACTACATAGCATACTACTAAACTACACAGCAATAGAAATAATGTCTAGTGCATCTAGGGGATTAAAAAATACCACTTAGTTCATACGAAGCAAATGTCACTGTGAACATCTGTATTAAAATAAATAGTGTTTATTATAGTACTATTCAAACCCGTGTACAGCGCTTTAGGAAAACGCTGTCACAGCAGACAGTGACTGCAGATCCACGGCTGTTACTCCCTTGCGTTCCGCCCCGTGCATACCTAAGGCAGAGCGAGACAGCAGCTTCCGTAACACAATAACAACAAAGATAGTATTTCTGTTAAACTTCAATAGCAAAATCGAACTGGCGACCTGATCACAATAACTTTTTGATTAGCCAATAACATAATTTGACGTTAGTTTCAATGGCACAATCACCGCCTGGGACATGTAAGCAGAAGACAAAGAGGACGAAATTGCAAAAACCTGTACGAGATATTTCATGAAAGATATACTCCGAATAGTAATGTTAAATGACTAAATTATATTTATTATGTAATGGATGAATAAATGTTCTATATTTTTCTAATTCATCCACCTACAGGCGCAGTATAAAGGTGGCTAGTACTTGTGCACTGCGCACTTTACGTCCCTTTAGTCAGAACACGTCAAGCACTAAAAAAGAGAAGTACGAAAGTATTACTTGATTCCAGTAAGGAAAGCGTCACTTTTAATAAAATTACTGGGTTAATGAGACGATAAAGGTCTAATTCAAAACTCCGACTGAACTATAAGAACATCGCTGCTTGTAATTATTAATTTATACAGTTAAATTAACATTTTATGTTAATAACCACTTACGAAGACATAAATACTTAAGAAGCGTAAGTGCTCGCGCAAGTGGCGTTTGAAAATAAATTCTACAGAGAATACTGACTAATGAATAAAGTTATGCCGATTTTTAAGTAGGAACTTTGAAATATTTAACTTGCAGTTTTACGTTCGTATTTCCTTAATTTTTTATAATTTAATGTGCTAAACAAAATTAGAATCGTAAGGTGATTAACAGTTTAATATTTCATTACCATTAATTATGCTTATTTTTAGGATAACATATCTACATCATCAGCATCTACTAATGCTGCTGCATTTTTGGGACTGGCTTTTAATTCCAAAAATGAGTTGATGTTTGCTATTGACAGGTCTAAGTACTTTTGAAGTTCACATAGGGATTTTGCTCCTACCTCCACCGCCTTCAAATTCACAATTATATTTACGCAGAGAGCGATCGAAGGTATAATTCACAATTTGTACATGATTGACATATTATTGCCAGTGCTCTCAAACAAGTTTCTAGAGGGTGGACAGCGACGTTCTCTGCGTGCCATAATACCATTTTGCAATCGCCAACCCGCCTGCCAAGCGTGGCGATTATAATCTATACTCCCCCACATATCTTTGGCGGAGACTCATGCCTTGCAGTGAGCGTATATTGGCTGAAAAGACACGAAACGAACGAAACGAAGATTGTTTTATTACCTTTTTTATTTTTCTTATATGTTGTAAGTTTCATGATTAAAATAAATAAAAAGAACTTTTATATTTTGAAATAAAATATTAGAATATTAATAAAATATTTTTTTTCTTTATGTACGTATACGACTGTATAATATATATAATATAATAATGATAGGTATATACCTATCTATATAGTAAATGAACACAATGTACCCGAAAATATAGGCTGGTCATTAAAATACACGAAGGCAACGCTCACTGTTGTAGAACGGAGAGTAATTAAACTTGCTCCTCAGCTGTTTTCTAGCTGACTGCGAACACACTTAATATATTCTGCCTCGAAATGCCGAAATATTGGATTGAATATATTTCAACATCGGCTATATAAATAGGAGCAGTTCAATAGTGTATTGTAAAACATTTGCTAAAATAAATGTAACTAACACTAGTGCTACTTGAATAGTAATAAAGCAAAATGAATATCTATATTTCACAAGCTATACACTAGCTGTCTTCCATCCGTTTGGCGTGACATAAAAACTTAATTATTCTTAAATTTGCATTTGCATTTTGTGGGTCTATTTCCAAGAAATAAATTCTTGATAATTTTTAACAAGCAAAAAATGTTCTAACCAAGTTTAATACCGGTAAAACTATTTTTTATAATATGTATTTTTTAATTAACGCCTTTTCAACCTTCCTTGCGGTTGGAATTCCTAAGTTTTATGGTTTCATAGTTTTTGCAATGAGTCATTAAGGTGAATATCTCATAAATATAAAATACATTATAGACGTAAAAGTCCCCTACTTTTTAAATGATGTGAATTATTAATATTGTATGGTACACTGTAGTTAAAAATTTCGTTGTTTCGGTGATAATAAATAAAGTTATAAGCAATGGTAGCCTAGCGGTGTAGGAATGAGATTTGCAATTATGTGTCGCAAGTTCGATTCCGGAGACAGTTACATAACTTTACAGTTTACATTACTTTACACTTTGTACTTTATTTATACAGGATTGTCACTGCTCACAAACCAGTTTCCAGAGGATGGGAAGCAGCGTCCTCTGTGTACCATAATACGCGTGTTGGCGACCGCTTTGTGCGCCAAAACACGTGTTGAACGTGGCGATTATGGCGTATCTCTTCATAGATATCTTTGAGGAAGGATTATGCCTTGCAGTGGGCATCTATGGGCTGAAACAGCGAAATAACCTAATAGTAGGTATATAACTTAATAGTAAGTAAGAAAATAGCATGTTCATAATTCGGATAACTATTAATTGTTGTTTACAGACAGTAAATCCGTAAACCACAAATAAAAGTTATTGATCTGTAAATTTTGTACTGCCAGAAGATATCGACACTCATTTAAACCTCTTATTATACTTTTATATCTAATCACCATGTATAGAGAGTAAAATATTTTTATATATTATGCATACATCATACGAATAACATAATTTAACTAGGAAAAAACAGTATATTGTAAAGTAATTGTACCGGATCCATAATTTACAATTTTAGAGTCCAACTTGTGTTGGACGTCTGTGATTTAGGAATATACGATTATAATGTACGTTAAATGTGAGATGGAGGTTCGATGTAAGTACATCCCTTGTGGCATCGTCAAGTAATTAAACTTACTACTTAGTCAACTACCGCATGCCCGTATCCAAAGTTGTTGGTCTGAAATGAATATCTATCAGAAATCCATTGTTATAATCTAGTATAAAGTAAATATATGTTTTAGCTATAGTAGCTATTTACTCTATAAATAGTTTAAAAATGTAAAACATTTATAAAAAGCCTACAACTTGATTAAAAATATGGATTACCCATGTTTGTATCATCTTCGACTGTAACGAGTTATTAGCATTATTTCATCTTTTCAGTCCATAGACGCCTACCGCAAAGCACAGGTCTTTCCCAGAAGACCACAACGATGACTAGTCTTGCGCTGCCCGCATCAAGCGACTTACCGCAAATCTTATATATGTGGTTGGTCCACGCCGCGTCTACCACGCCGCGGCATGTGGTCACCACGCAGGAACCTTTCTACCCCCAAGGGCTATCGATTGCACGATCGATGTGCCCCGCGCATTGCGACCTTAAAAGAGCACTTCTTCTTCGTTCCATAACTCTCTGGGTGATGTTCAGCTTCTTATAAGGCCAGTAAGCGGCCACGTCTTAGATCCGTAAGTCATCACCATCATTTCTTTACTACAGTTATTAGTAGTCTACAGAATTCGGCCGGTAACAAGCTACTTCTGTCGAAATAATATTTAGCGGTAATGTGCAATAGCTTTCAATCTTCTCGTAGTCTCGCTACTGTCTTCTCTCATTGGAAAATAAGACTGGCATAATACTGGTAAAATTTTCTTCCTTGCAGCTGAACGGTTACGGAGCTCCGAATCCCTACTGGAATTACGGGTTGTACGATGTCGGCAGAAGCCGCGTGCGCGAGGCATATCACCGCACTGGTCGCATCCTCTGTCCCATCTCTTAAAGATGCGAACAGGATAGTACACTCCAGTACAAACAGACCGTCGCTTTGCGTTCAATCCGACACCAGTAATCACCGAAGTATCCGCTTTTCGAAAAGCTTAGCACGCTAAGTCACGAGCGCGTTCCCGCCGTTTGACCGCATCAAGTACTCGATCCGGCTCGCCACAGCCGCCCCGGCGGAGGGCGCGGATTCGGTCGTAGATCCTCCGCCAGAATATCCAGGGCCGGAAAACGCGTAAGGACTATGCATATAATAAATATTTTAGAGTTTGATATTTATTTATTAACTAGAAACGATATTCATAATTCTTATCATACCAATATAGTAATGTATAGATAATAATGCTTTATATATTTGTATGTCGTAAGAGTATGTAGTAAGTATTTGTAATTTGATTCAATGAACAAATACGATAATTTGTGTGAACTTAGGTTAATCTTAAACTAACGAGACGCGAAAATGTTTGGTGCGGGAAGTATTTGACCTGATGGATAAATTCCGCAGACAATACATGCTAATGAATAAAGTTTGGATGTTAACGAAGCGAACTTTGGAATTCTCATTTGGAATTAATTATACACAACAGGATTTATTTAAATACGTATTAAAGTCTGATTACTCATGTAATTTAAAAATAAGTAAAAGTTTAATTAGAAACATCATTCAAAATAAACATAACACAGTAACAGTATAGAGAAGAAGTTCGAAATGTATTAAATTACAAAAGAAACAAAAGATACTTTTTTTATTTTCATTTAAATCGAGTCCGGCGATTAAAAAAAACTATATGCAATGGCAAAAATTTTGCTGTGCTCAATTTTAGCCTGTGTAGACTATCGCATTCAATGTTTTCGAGGTCGAATTTAACTGCCCTTTCATATAAGAGAATGAGTTGGAATACGCACCACGAATCGCGAATTTCCGATAGAAGCCACTTCAGTTATTACGTTGGGATAGGAATTTTGCCAAATTGTTCTTTTCCCATTCCGATCCGACACGCTTTTGATATATAAGTCACATATAACCACCATTGATTACTTACCTACGAATGCGTGCATTGATCATATTATCTTAGGCTAAAATTTAAAATTTCTAATATTCTAATATTAAATATTATAATTATAGCGCATTTTTTATTTCACACCTCTTGACTTCTTTTTACAATAAACATATTATTAGTGTAAGTCTATATTTATCTAATTTCTGGTAATATTGTAGTCAGTTAATTATCTTTTGCGATATGTATTTCGATTTCAGCGAAAGCCTCTATTAACAGTTTCTACATTTCTTTATTTTTTGTTTTGGCCGTCCACTCTTTTCCTACGGTTTGGCCTGTTGACCCAAAGTTTAAACGGCGTACCATCATTCGCGATCTATCTGTTGTCTTGATAGTGAGTGATATGTCCTGCGCATTTTACCATTAAACGTAAGATATTACACAGTGTGATAGTCATTTTTGTTCTTTTGTTATTCACTTGCTTTTTAATCTATAGTTATTTACTATTATAATATTTTTATTGTGAAGAATGAATAGTGGTAGACCAGCGGTAGATTACTAAGATTTGCGATCGCAGATCGCGAGTTCGATTCCCATGCAATGTTAAATTCACACTTTGTTCGTTAATTATATAGGAAACTATTCATAAACAAGTTTCCATAAGAGTTTCCCGCCTGTCAATTGTGATGATTGTGGTATATCCACCCGTAGATATCTCTAAGATCGTAGATCGTAGATATCTCTTGTAGTGGGTATTTATGAGCTAAAGTGTTGATGAGAAAAACACAATCGGAACACCTATTGGAAATATTAATATGAAAATCGTTATAAGCCAGATTAACCTATTTAATGATTACTGTAAACTTTTTTTTACTTGAGGTATATATGCACGTCATATGATATAAGAAATAAATGTGCAAGTCTGAATAGAATAAAAAGCTGTGACAAACAGTACGAATCAAATTTTGTTTTTTGCTTCAGTGGCTTTGCGTTCACTTAATGGAATAACGGGGAAAAAAGGTTCACTGTCTGTAAATAAAAGGATAAGTTTTCGTACAGTAACATAAATAATACAAAATAAAAGTGTAGTTATACCAAATTTTCTGGCCCACACTAATACAATAAATCAATGTCAGATCATTGTTGTTATTTTATATACATTATACATTTATGGATTTTCAAATGTTTTCTTCATAAGTCAATTACGATAAACATAAGTTATCTGTGCAGAATACACAAATTGGACATCTACAATATTCAATTACCTTGATAAGAATCCTGATCATTAGCCGCGTATTCTTCTATCCATCATGACCAGTTAGGCTTGTATACTTTTTTTCTCCACCAATACAGGCGTCGTGGTCGTGGTCTCGAGACGATCCTTTGGAATACTTTTTCTCCCTTCACTTCTTTCCAGATGCTCCCGTACAGGAGAGAACGTGAATTTTATTTTTTTATTAATAACAACTGCATATTTTACTCTACGGGTTATTTTCATTTATTAGGGTCTGTTCTTCGAGTCTTTTTATTCAGCAGCTCATAGCCTACTGCTTGAGCTTGGGTCATGATCGTTTCCAAATCATTAGGATATTATTACCGATATATGTAATACATATTTATAAACTTGAACATGCAAAATAGAGTGCAAAACACGTGTCGATCGTAATAAGGTCAGAAGACATTTGATGCAGACTGCTTCTATATTGAAAATCTATGGGAGCAACTTATGCGCAATAAAAACACTTTACGGCTGAAATGATGATGGTGATGATTTCAAATTGAAATTGAAACGAATGGCGATAATCGTCCTCACCGTTTTGACCAAAAATTTTAGGTTAAATTAAATAACTGATAATTAATCTAGTATGAATAAAGTTTCATATTATACTTTATAGCTGAAACAACTATTTTTCATCCAAAATTAATTTAGTCTTATTATAATCTGATAAAATCTAGGCGGCAGGTTTCAAATAACATATAAAAAATGTGGCTTATCATTATAAATGGGTTTTATGTGTTAATCTTAATTTAAAAATGAAATATTTGTTGCTTTTTAAACTAAGTTTTGGAGATTTCATTCTTAATCTCTAGTCAAAGTGTTTGATCGTTTACGGTTACATTTGGTTGTTAATGTGTACAGTAAATTTGTATAGTAGACAGACATTACAGTTTATTTGCTGTGAGGCGGCGGCAATGTTTCCGACAAACCGGCGACGCTTTGTTTTTATTGTGCTTCCTCTGGTTCTAGATGAACAGATTCCTAGTGTATAAATTTCCTATTCTGTTTACAATAAAAATAATGAAAAAAAATACGGCTTGTCTCATTTATATTTTTGTTCCTTTTTTGTACCACATTTTTTCTTTTACCCGCAATGTTATTAAACAATTCAGCTAATATAAAACAAAATTGACTATTACTTCGTTTGTTATATACAAACGAAGTAATAGTTATCTTTGATCCTAACTTCGTTAGCTTTTCCTAGTTTATAGCATGAGTTTCTGTTTTAAGATGTCTTCTCCGGTACCCGGTAAAGTTTTAATAAAACTAATTACATTAAAAATACTCGCGTTTGCTATTATTTGATTACATTTCCTGCATCGATAGGTACGCGGCAATGTTAGTTATTTCTATTTTGTAATTATTTGGATTTTTTTAACTATGTATTTTATATTTATTATATTCAGATCAAAAATTTATAAATTAATATATATAAGAGATTTCCACCTACGTACTGACTGATCACAATATCTCTGGAACTATACACGCAAGAGGAACTTTCAAACTGTAGACCGTATAGGTATAAAACTTTTCCAGAATATTGTTATGAATTTTAAGCCACATCTTAAAACAATACATTTAGCTCATAAATTAGGTAGAAGAAATCTAGTTTAAATTTAAAAATTTGTTTTATTATCTAGTGTGTTTAGTTACCATCGTGTGAAGTGAGACGAAAATTAGTAACGACAATGATTTTTAATTATTGAAAAGAATTTCATTTTTTAAATATATAATTATAGTTAATAGATGTTTATAGTATTTTCAATACACAAAATTCAATGAATTCTCCGTCTTATTGATGTAGCAGATATTTAATCAACAAAAATGTCAAGTTTTATTAAGATCTGTAGTTCAGTGATGAGCTGGGTTTGTTCATTACATTTTTTTTTCAGTTAGTTTAAATGTTATATGCGCGCGATGAAGATTGAACTCAAAAACTTTGATCTTAAATTCGTAGCTGTATTTAGTTACATAAAAAGAATTTTAGGTCGATTTACAAACGAAACGGATATGAACAAAAATTTCACACTTCGGTGTCTTCGAGATAATTATTATTAAACCAGCTACTTACATCTCATATTTATTCTAAAAGTAAGTTAATTTACACCATATACAGTGTATGTTTATTTTTCACAGTCATAGCAATAAACCAAGTGTGCTATATATGACGTATAATATATGACAATATAATAGCTATGACAATATATTTAAATATTTTATATTACACTCAACTGGCAATAAGTCAGAATCGGCAAGAGTATAGGAGAAATGATAATGAACATTTGATAATGAAAGTTTAAGAAATTAACTTCGATATGACTAAAATAAAAAAAAAAACGTAATTAGCTTAAATGGTCTGACTCTACCCTCGAGTAAGTTACTGCAGTTTGGGCTAGGAACAGGAATCTTATAACCATACCCACATAATCATGACCTTCCTTTGGAGTTTTTTTTTTTAATATCCAGAAGATTTGCTCACAAGCTTGCTTTTAAAAATACTGTGTGATTGTTAGCAACTTTGATTTCAAGCAATTTGAGAGAGTTGGAGGCGCTTAATTGTTATTAAGATATCTATTCTTTACAGTAACCAAGCACAAATGCACTTTCGAGTGCCTTGGTTTGGCCGTTACTTTAGATGTTTTACCTGAACGCGGGAGGCCGCTGCTTAAGACGTTTTAAAAAATGTGCGCATTTCCATGTATCGTCCTGGACTCCCAGAGACATTTTGACATGCGTTTGAAATTTCACCGAGAGTTTCTCGGAATCTGAGAGGGCTGAAACTGGTCTTGATCAATGACCATAATAAGATAATCAGTTGAATTTTTACATTTCCGAAAAGCAGAGGTGGTAAGAGAAAATGTGACTAAAGATACTCACTACTAAAGATCTTCCCTTAGACCGACTGACTGCACTATAATGATGGCTTGTTAAAAGGTGAAGTTTTGATTCGTTCGTGAACTAAACAATCTAATTGAATATCATGTTTGTATGTAGTATAGTCATTTTTATATTTTGGAGTATTTCAAATCAAGTTTATTCTTTTCATTAAATATCATTATTTCACACATAACGTTTACAAAGTTAACTTCTATTCCTGTACCGCTCTAGGTTTAGTTATAGAGAATATGTGTAAGGCATTATTTCCGCTCTTGTACGAATTTTAAAAATAGTAAAATTAATAAATAAATAAAGGCAAATGAATGTTTCATTACCACTGGAATTTTTTCACTTACCTTAAATACATAAACAATAATCATATGTATATACTTGTCCTTAATTGGCGTAGAGGTGTCTTTCCTTGCTCTCGAAAATACAATTTTCAAAAATTTGAAAGCCAGAATTGACTGGTACATTTGTAATTATTTCGCTCTCTTTTATAAAAGGCCGTGGAAGAACTGTAGCGTTTTAGTAGTATTTTTATAGAAGGACCAGTATGCAGAAAGCGTTCATTTTCAAGATGGCTTCCTATTAGACCTATAGGAAATTTGGTGAAGATCTATATTCAATAGCAGATTGCTATGGATGATATGCCGATGATTTTAGTAATTTTATACTGGACAGAAGATCCAGTTATCCGTTGCTAGATAGAATTGTAACTGTTTAAACACTAATTTATAATCGTCGCAGTATTTATTTGCGCTCAAGCGTACTGAGGTATCTATTTAAGTAGACAGTCTAGATATCATTGCGGTGCTGCGTCGCATATTGTTTATTTATCATGAATAAAGCGCTGTCGGCCATTTACAGTTCGTCCAACCCACAAGGTGATACCCAAATACTCCAAGGTGAACCCATAAGATGATAGATGCAGGCGAAAACAAGAGGAATTAACTAACTATGTTTTAAAGAAGCAGAGCGCTGAAAGCATTTAGCTAAGACTCTTTCAAGTAAAGTAGTAATGAGTTCTTGCGGACCATCACTAACCTGGCAAGGCAATGGAATATTTATTTCACCCTTCATGCTCTTAATTTACTTACACAGACGTTCGAGAGAAGACCACGGGTTGCGCTATTACATGAAAGGTCTGACAGAGAAATCACTTTATACATAATAGTTGGGTTTTATTTTGTGAAAAAGTCGGCATTACTGTATTGTTTTGTTTGAGTTTATCATATATCATTTTAGTGATCGACGAAGCTAGAACATTCTCACAAAGCTAACAGCGTCGACATCAAACAGAAACCAGAGAGCCATATATCGTTAGGCCAATGCTGTATTCATTTTATGATTTTTTTCACCTTAAAAACGCTTCGTAATAAATTTAAATTTTAGCACTGATTATTTTTGATAACCTTAAACCTTACTACTACTTTAGTAATATTATCCAAAAATCTATTTTTTAATTTCAATTCAATTTTTGTATTTTTGTTTCCAGATATAAAGAGTAGTAAAAGTTGATAAGATAAGGAAGGTGCATGGGCGCGGGAAGGTTTGTATGTAAGACATTTCTGTTTATTGTACATGGGGATAGAAGCGCTATTGGCGTTGAAAGTAAACGAACCTTTTGTTTTTGTAGAAAAGATGCTTTTTGATATTTTACTCAGAGTAAAGACTCGATTAAATCCATTCACTTCTTTCTAACCTATGTTTACTAAATCTTTATTTCTTTTATAAATTTGCTTCCTTGAGATAAATTTTTTTACGTTACCACGTAAATTGCATCATACCAATTTATGTAATAACAAATATTTTAATGAAGTAAATGAATAATACAATAGCACAATAAAATTCTCAAATTATTCTTTATCTAAACTTTACTAGAAAATAAAATGAAACTGTAAAAAAATGTTTTTAAAACGTTTCTAATATAAAATGATTTTTTATTGTTAATAACTATTAATAATTATAAATATGTCAATCAATTACATAAGTGTTTATTATAAATTATATATTTAAATCAATAAACTACAGTTTACATGATACAAGTTAGACCGTTAAAATCCATAACCATAATTCCGTTTCTATTAGCTACAATACGCTTACAGTAATTATTTTAAACATATGAATGACCACTGTCGCTAAAACATTTAATAAACAAATTGCATTTAGCATTTTTAAAACTACTTTTTACAAAATATCTCACAAGTGTTATGTACATTGTTCACTTTAAGAATATTTATATGTATTGATATATTATGTTAAATATTTATAATAAAAACATAACAATAAACGTTTGACGTTCGTAATAACATAAGATAATTAGTTAGAGTACAAATTTAAAAATCACACATATTGGCGAATTGGAATTTATGTTGTGTTCATCTTTTTATTAACATTTTTTGTAATTTTTTTGTAAATTAAACTGACACTGCAGTGAAATGATTTGATCTTTATCTACGTGTATTTAGTTTATATTAGTTATTTATTTGTTGTGTGCATTATGTGCGTGCACTTCCACGTGCCTTTGTAACTTAAAGTCTTAAAGTGACGGTACAAAAAATTAACAGCGAATTATTTTTGTAATATTTACTATTAATCCTATTAACTTTTCTTAAATTGTAATTGTCCTTTATCTGTTATGGTACTTAAATCCATTTCAGTTGTCTGAGCCTCTGAGTTTTGTGATGAGAAATTGTCGTAAGATATATATTGAGGAGTTTGTTGAACTTCAGATTTAATGACAACTGGACGTTTTTTTGTTTTTATATACCCCAGTGCAGACACAAGAACAACGAATACAACAAAACCAATACAACAACCAACAACTAAACTTAGTCTTCTCGTTAAAATGTCAGCAATACCCAAGTAAGTGTTCGAAAATGGACTATCAACAGTTGTTCCGAAAATTTCAATAGTGCGGACGGTTGCACATTTTGTCGTTAAAGAATCGTTCATTGCAGGTTTTAAATAGTTAAATTGATGTTCGTCTCCAAATAAGGTAGTGCTCGGGTTTTCTTTCGTAGGAGCAATTCTGGCATCTGGTAATGAGGAATCCGTAGACATTCCAAAATTTCCAATAGCTATAACGCATATATGGTATCGAGTCCCTGGAGTTAAATGATTCAACCTTGTTGTGCGAGCAGTGAAGTTAAGAAATTTTCCCCTTATCTGTAAAAGGAAACATAATTAAACTATGTATTATGCGATGTTACTGATACGAACGTATATATTGTTATTTACATTATTTGGGTATATTTCTCCGAAATAAGCGACTTGATAGCCACTTAATCCAGTTTGATTTCGGCTCTGCCAGGATACAATTACCGAGTATGTTTGTATATCTTGAATCGCGACTCGGACAATAATAGGCAAATCACACAACTTCTGCGGAGTGAGTTCCGTAAAACGGAGTCCTTGGAGTTCATCCGGATGTTCACAAAATAGATTTTTAGTACCCTTGTTAATAATTTTACGATGTTCTTGCATCCATTTCCATTGATCTTGTGAATCACAATTGCACGTGAGAGGATTTTCTGAAACGTTTTTAAAACAATATGTTGACACTATTAATCAGTATATTACCTTCATTGAACTTAAAAGCGTTATAAACTAAAAAGGAAAATTTTGTCTGTCTGTACTTTAGAAGGTGTATTATATATAAAATGATATAAAATAAGATTTATTAATATTATCTGCTAATATCTGCATTAGAAGGCCTTATGTTGATAAGTTAAAAGAGGCCCATAAAATAGATTTATTTTAAAATATTAAGCTAAGTTATTAATATAAACAACATCTAACTACTGTTTAATTAATAATATGTATTAAATTAGCCATACCTTCAAAACTAAGTGATTTTATTTGGGTTTCTAATCCATATAGCAGCTTCATTTGTATTTTTTCAATATAATTTCTGCTCAAGTCTATGTGCGTTATTTTGTTTAATCTTTGAAATGCGTCGGATGAAATTATCGATAGCCAATTTCCGCTCAAATTTAATTCTACTAGGCTTTGCAGATTCTTGAAGTAATCTTTCGTTATTCTTGTCAAACGATTGACGGAAATATCTAGTTTTTGCAAATTTTGCAAATCCTGGGTGAATTCTTCAAGTTCTCCCAAAGTGTTTCGTGATATATTAAGTAATCTCACTGAATATAAACCTTGGAGTCTCTCTCGGGGAATATTTTCTAATTTATTTTGACTCAAGTCCAGATATACTAAAACATGTAGTTTTGAAAACGCTCCAGGAGATAATCGAATAATATCGTTTCGAAATAACGTCAGTTTTCTAAGCGATGGGAAGTTCTCAAAATCCTTACTAGTTATAATTGTTAAATTGGTGTTTGTTACCACTAGCTCTTCTAGAAGTGGAAATTGTTTTAAAGGATATGTTTGTAATAGTTGTTCTAAAGAATTGAATGACATGTTTAGCGTCGTGAGCACCGGTAACACAGTTTCGGAAAGACCGTTGCTCGGAATGTATTTAAAAAGATTATGAGATAAATCAATTTCTTTTAAGCCTAAAGAATATTGAAAGAAGTTCGGTGGAAGGACTGTGAGCTTATTATTATTCAAATTTAAAGTTACTAAGTTTTTTAGTGCCGGAGAATTAAACCCATTTAAAATCGATATTTGATTATTGCATAAATATAAAACTCTTAAATTTTGAAGACCGACAAACTTAAAAAAGTCGATACTTTTTAAATTATTTTCACATAAATCTAAAACTTCTAAAGATGATATATTAAACAACGCAACGTGTGGAAAATCTGTAAAAAGATTTCCTCGTAAATTTAGCTCTTGTAATATTGTGGTGTATGCAAATACATCTTTATGTAAATCCTTTAGCATGTTAAAAGCTAAATTAATTCGTAATAAATTTTGGTTCTTAATAAATGTAGCTGGACGTAATTGCGATATGTTCGAACTTTCTATCGTCAGTGATTGTAACGAAGGTAATTGAGATAAAGTTGTATTCTCTAAAATACTAAAATTATTTTTGGAAATAACCAGAGACTTTAATACTGGTATTTGAATTTCAAAAATATTTTTCCAGTTAAGAAAATTGTTGCACATTTCCAAGTCACTTAAATTAGGCATTGTTTTCAGTGAATTAATTTCTATTGTCGAAATGTAATTATTGTTTATTCTTAAATGTTTTACTGGCAAAGCAGAAAGGTGTAGGTCTAATATGGTTATTTTATTTTGAGATAAATCAAGAACTTTTAATTTCACTAAAGAATGAAAACTATCTTTGGCAATATGTCTTATTTCATTGAATTGTAAGTACAATTCTTCCAGAGAAATTAGATTAAAGAATGTCTCATTTCCTAAGCTAGAGATTTTATTCTCACTAAGGTCCAAAAACCTTATTCTTTTTAGCCGAGTAAATGTTTTGTTCTCAATGTGCATAATAGAGTTATTTTTAAGATAAAGCCTCTGGATATTAATTAAATCACTAAAAAGATGGGCATTTAAAGCTTTTATCTTATTTTGTGTAAGCCACATTATATGTACGCTAGTCTGTCCTTCAAGTGAACTATTTTTTAACAACGTTAAAGAATTTGCACTTAGTTGTATCGACACTAACGAAGAATTTCTATTTGGAAAAATATCTCCGATTGTAGTTAGTAAGTTTCCTTGTAGGTTTACGTGTTGAAGCTTCCGCAGTGTTATAAATGCATGTGAGTCTATATTTGTGATAATATTATTCTGCAAATGTAATTCTAATAATCCCGGTAAAGGGCTGAACACATTTCGCTTAATGTAATTTAGCTTGTTATTTTGTAAACGAATTTCCTTCAGCTCTGTTAACGTATTAAAAGTGAAATCATCTAGCTCGTTTATTTCATTGTTATCTAGGCTAAGCGTTATCAGTTTAGTGTTGAATTTAAAAATATCACTAGGAAGTTTTTTTAAAAAATTTGTTCCCATATGAAGTTGTGTTATATTCTTTAAAGAAGAAAAACAATTACTCTGTAACCGTTGCAAAGCGTTATGTTCTAAATTAAGGACTGTTAATCCCTCTGTGTTTTGAAAAGCATTGAGCGGAATTTCCAGTATATTGTTATCGGAAAGAAATATTTCGGAAAGCTGTAAAAGGTTTGAAAAGACTCCTTCGATTTGATGTAGGTGATTATAACTTAAGTCTATTGTACGTATTTTAAGGTTTTTCTGAAAAGTATTTTGTGCTAAATGTATAAGCTTGTTTCTACTCAAGTCTATATTTTCTAAACTTTCTAGAGGATAGAATGCTTCTTCTTCTATTTTTTCTATTTGATTGCTAAATATTGCTAATGTTTTAACATTTGGCACACAGCGCAGCCAATCCTTTTTAATTATTGTAAATAGGTTAGAGTTCAAATCTAAACTTTGTAAATTAGTTATGGTAATATTAAGGTTGTCTGGTATTAAATTTATTTTATTCCAAGCTAGTTTTAAATTAACAAGTTGGTGTAATTCTCCTACTGATTGTAATGGAAATTCATTGAGAAAATTTTCTGTAAAATCTAATTCAGTCAAAGAATCTTCTAAGTTGTAAAATGCGTTTTCTGAAATATTCGTCAGTTTGTTAGCTTTCAAATTGATCTTCTTCAATTTCACGTTTTTAAAAGTCTTCTCTTCTACTTCTTTAATGTTGTTCAGTTGCAAATCCAGAATCTCAAGGCGATACAGTTTTGAGAAAGATTCATGCGGGATTTTGTTTAATTTACTTGAGATTATACTTAAGCTCTGTAATAAGTCGTGAATAGGCAGAAAGGCGTTTGGATTGATTTTCTTAATGTTTGATTGTGAAATATGCAAATTAACTACTTTGTTATTTGAAGAAAAAATATCTGACTTGAGCTCCGTTATGGAATTGTCTAAATCATAAATAGACAAAGACTGTATGGTGCCTTTTATCTTCGATAAAACACTTTTAACAACACTAGTTGTTGCGCTTGGACACTCAAGGAATAAACCTGGAACACAATATTTGTTGTCAATCGAATATCAAGTTTTTTTTTTAAATTAATTTAAATGACATGCTTACCTTCTTTGAAATTATAACAAGGACAAATTGGATTTTCTGCTAAGCTTGGGCATTGTGATTGTTCTTCTCCTTGTAGTATCTGAATATGGATGATAAAAAGAAAGGCGTAGATTCCGAATTCCACTTTGAACAGCTGTGTACAAATGCCCATATTGGTTTGACGTCATTTCATCCACATGTTGCATTCGGAGTGTCGAGGATTTTGTATCTATAAAATATTGTAGGTATTAAACAAAACAGAAAATAAAAATAGTATTTTCAATATTCTTTCGAAAAATTACACATCATTGCTTGAATATTATTTGACAGAATATATATGAATAGCGAATAATTAAAGTTTATGTTGTGTTCGAATTGATTAAAATAAACAAAAACTTCAATCTTTCTGTTTATTCGTAATTACATTAATGAATATAGTCAGTTCAATATATTATGTAGAAATAAGTTGACAACAAGTTAAATAAAATAAATGTATTGGCAAATTTTTTATCACATGTATATATATAAGTCAACGATAAATATATGTAAAAGCAATCAATTAACAAACACATACTGTAAATAATCAAGTAACTTTAAAGTAATATAATACATATGTTGTAGGTATAATATAGCTTGCCGCGTTGGTACTGGCGATTATAATAGTTTGCCACACTATGGTGTCCTTATGAACCGGCTGAGGAAAAAATACTCTCGGATGATAGACAACATCATATCCTGAATATACTGGTATGAAATAGAAATAATTGAGCTATCAAGCGTGGAAGGAATCGCCACGTTATCCCAAAATATAGCCTATTAGAAATCAACGAGAGAGTCCTATATCCAACAATGGACATCCTGTGGCTGAAATGATAATGATGAGGTTAAACATTTAAACCTAGTTCTAATGCTCACGACGTGTTGATTCGTTTAATTAAATTATTATCTTATATAAAAGCTTCGATAAATCTTGGCAATAGTACTGCCTGGGGATAAAAGTACGGTTCGTTTAATAACTATTTCGCATAGTTTGTTTCAGGTACTTATTGCTGATATGTATTTAAAAAAATTACCTTTGTTTTATATTTGATTACCATAGAATACAATTTCTATATTACACTTCTATTACATATAGATATAAAAATATATATGTACTTATATTTCCTGCTAGATATAATTTAATAATTAAATAAACGTGATAAATACTCGTAGAAACTAGTTCAACAAATTACACAGAAAAAAATACAAAGTATTTTAAAGGTAATTAAGAACACACGTGAATTAAAAGTTGCGACAAAATTTAAGCAATCGGAATGAAAAAAGGTAATATTTAGCTATTTACATGAACAAATGTATTATTCTATGTTATGTGGATTATTCACCCAATTATAATTTTTATATCTTTTCAAAAGTTTTGTTTTTTGTAAACAGCGTTACAAAAATATTTATGCTAGCACCTGAGTGTATTCTTTTCGTATTAACTAAAAGGGTGTTTATTGAAAGGTCACAGTTTTTTTTAAATCGCCTAATATTTTTGTATTCAAAATGATAATTAAAAATTTGATCAACTTAATACATAAATCTTTCACTACTTTCGCAGCTAAAGAATTGTGATCACATCTCTATTAATATAGATATTTTTTTGTTTTAAAATTGAACAGAACCTATTTTAAAGGAAGCGCAATATCTTTTGAAATTTATGCTTAGTACAGAAGAAATTAACATTATCAAAGCGTTTTCGAATCTAATGAATATAAAGTAAAGCTTAAAGAAGATTTTCTCGACCGAAACTTTGTAGTTATTTAGGAAAACAAAAGTTTGTAACAACTTTTTTTTATTTTTGATGAAATAATAATATATCATTGGCAGAGACTAAAAATATTTCTATTATTCGTTTCCTTATTGTAAATATAATTTTTAATATTTATCAAAATTTTTCTCAAAATTTAAAAATTAATATGTTAGTCATAACTTTGTTTGTTTTTTTCTGTTATACCTTAAAAAATGCAAAATCCAATTTGTATTGAAAAAAATTATAAATAAAGGATAGATTTAAGATATTACCATTAATGGATGATAAAGGGGTAAGAGCAAACCGTGTTTCAAAGAACGCTGAAAATACGTGGTGATACGAGATACAATACAACTTAGGTTATTAAACTTTAACGTAGTTATTCTTGTACCGAAATAGTATGAGCTATTCGCACTAGTTTTTAAATATATGTCGCTATCGCATAAAATACGGTTAATAGCATTCAAGATCCTTTTAATATGTTTGAAGCAAGAATAAAACAGCCGTTTATCCAATGTTATGAAAATTGCATTTTTTTATTTATCACCCAAAATATTATTTTTATAAATTGCACAACATAATTTAATCGTTTGTCATAATGTTCACATATTCTTAGATTATAAACTGCAGGATTATATTTATATAATTTTATAATTAGCTTAATTACGTCAAATCAAAATAAAGTGTATTGAATCGGTGACGATATTGAATATAACTATGATGTTACAGTTATAATAATATTTATTTCGTGAACGTGAGTGGCATTTGGTTTTTGGCGATATGATTTAATTTAAATAATAAAAATTAGCTACATACCTCGAAGCAATACTTTGTATTTATTTTAAATTATTAATAATTTTCTAAATTCCTTATATATAAATATAGGCTAAAATTCTCCTTACGTCATACTTGTTTACTTTTTTGGTTTGCAATTTGACGTAAATAAATCGGCCGAAAAGTTAATGTAATTTTGATAATATTTACATCGCTATTACGTTTCGTTAATAATGTCTTAACAGATTTTTTGTGAGCTTCCACATGTATAGATGTATAAGCTTATGTTGGATTGCCAAAGCGAATACAAAGAAATCCTGTACATTTCTGTTAAATATGTATATTCAGGGTACAATATGCGGCTTATTTGAAGACTAATTCTCAACAATGAGGTTATCTAGGATAGTAAGACGCGTAATCTGCTCATAGCCTCGTTTCTGCCGTTTCTTTTAATGTTTTAATTGTGAAGACGTCATTACATGTATTTAGGTACTAGCTAGTACAAATGAATAAAGACAGTAACGTATTGTGTCAACATTTTATTAATTTTCCTATCGATTCAAATCTTAGATACAGATATAACAAAATCACTTAATTTAAAATTCACCTTCTACAATAATAGATTAACCAATAGAAAATAAGAATGACAAGACGAATTTCACAATAATGAAATGCGTCTAAACTCTGAATCTGGGCGTCATACGTTATGATGCACACGGGATATAACAGAAGTGTCATAGTTGTAACGGAGTGTCACAGTAGGGAGCGACCGCCAAATTATTTCGCCAATCTCTGAGTACGTAAAACCGGGTACTAAAACTAATATAATTTAGTTCAACCAAAAAGAAACTACATTTGATTACAAACAAGGGAGTCAAAAAGATTTTGACTGAACATGACAGCGTCTGACCACCTATCAAAAGATTGATAATAGCCAGTAAGATCCTCTTTCATGAGAAAAATCATTTTGTTACTGCTTTTTTTCTACTACCACGGAGTGTGGAACCATGGAGCGTAATGCTTGGAATTTCTCGACAAGATTGAATTAGGAATAGGAGATCCGTAGAGAACGAAAGTGGCAGAGGGCAAGCCATAGAGTGCGCAGAATAGACTGCTACCTTAATGTTCTGGAGCAGAGACTACGGACCGACAAGCACAGCGTAAGATGTTCACCCAAAACGTGAACAGGTGACCTTTTTAGAATAATCAGAAGGCATTGGATGCAGCCGCTTCCGACTGGTTTTATAGGAATTCTACAGGGAGGCCTATGTACAGCAGGGGACATTACTACAGCTCATGAATCGATCTAGAACGGTAACTTAATATTGTCTATTTCTAGTACTGTTATAGAAAGAGCGTATCACTTGGACTGAATGAATGCTTCATCTATGCTTTATATTTCGTCTCCACATACACTTTATTACCTAATTAATTATAGATCAATTTTGACTTTACGACAAAGTAGTACCAACAAATAGTAATGAAATAAGAGAAAGACATTTCTTAATATTATGATTTGTACATATGCCATTGAAACTAAATTTCATTTCCAAAATAAACTACTTATTGAATTGTCATATCACTATAAAACTATACACAATTTCATACCTTATGGTAACGTACAATAAGCTAAAAATATTTATGTTATACGAAAATAGATTAAAATAGTTTAAAAACAATAGCCTACTTTAATAAAGACTATTGAATTTCATGAATAATATAACTTCGAGTGGGATCATATATTATTAATCATTGGTTTTGAAACCGAAAAAAAAAATATTTTTAGTATTTTGAAATTTCTTTTAAAAGATCGATTAACGGAGATTTATAATTAAAAAAAAGATTTATAATTATAAAGTATAAGTAAAGATATAAGTATTTTTGGAAAAATTATCATTTTAACTTGTGAGTAATACAGGTTGATATTTAAAAATGTGTTAATAACATATTTAAGGAGATACAAAATTTAATCACAAAAGCTTTTAATTATTTATTAATAATTTACAATGTTTTGCTGCTGCAAAAAACTTGAAATCAAAACGTAAATGTTTAAAAAAACACAAAATGGCCTTTTAACCGTCAACTATATATTAACTGGCTAAATTAAGCGAATTTTTGATGACACGATTATTAATTAGTATTCAACAATTCTGCAAAGAATTAGACACGTTGTATATTTATAAGTCTAAATTAGAAATTATTCCAATAATTTGTTACTCTCTGCCCGTAAGAAGTGAGACCTAATCGGAAATCCAAAATTAAGTAAAGAAAAATTATAACATTAGTCAGTTAATGCTATCTGCTGTTGAACTGTCATTCTTGGTTTTATATAACTGTTTACATTATTGTATATTCACCATTTGTCAAATGCACCCTGTATACATAAAACTTTATAATATTGTAATATCGAGAAAACTAAAAAAGTCGGTGATCTATTAAAACTTTAAAAACATTTTAAAATAAACCTTTTTAGTTAATAATTGATTTGAAAATATTAAATATTTTAATTTTTAATTTCATTAAAAATCTCCGAAAAAGAAAGTAAAAACTTTATCTAAAAATAAATACTTACCAGGTTTAACTTATTCGAATATTTAAATTAGAAGAAAGTAATATTATAGGTCACTTTCTCCTGCCGTTTATAATAATAGATCATCCATAGTTATCTTTGCACTTTCGAAAATACACTCACGATGTGTGAACGATAAGCTCGGCCGCGGAGCACGATTCGGTGTAGTTCCGGATTTGTATTGGCAACACTTGGGAGCGACCGTTTCGTCCCCACTCCCGTAGCTCACTGGAGCAGGGATCTCAGCGGAGTCTGCGTAATAGGACGGCATCTCTACAGATTGCTGTATGGGAATAAGCGCTAATAAATTACAAACGCTGTACGCGCGTTACGCGAACGAGACCATGTTCTTGATTAGTTTGAAGTCTTCCGCTAATGTGTCAGACACATAAGGAAGTCTGGATTACACATATCGCCACAGTTCACTCGCGGTTAAATTATTTTAAACATCGGTTATGATTCAGAAATGCATCATTAACTTACCTATATATTATCATCTTGCAACTAATATATAAATACTACTTGTTGTACTAGTATTTACGTAACATAGACGATGTTTACTTTTGATTTAGTTACTTGAATCCAAAAAAAAATTGTAAACATTCAATTATCTGTTTATCAATGTTTTTCAAAATATTTTACTAATTGCCCACATAATAAATGGTCGCTAGGGCCTTAAGGTTTTGGTTTAATGTTTTGTTCTTTAGTTAAATTCAATAGTAACTTTATTTTCTGCTACCAAGGAGTTGTCCTAGTGAGACATGGAGGTGTTATGTTATATATATGGCTAAGAGTTAGAATTAGCAATGAGGAGATCGCTATGGCTTCTACATGAACGAAATTAACCGATATAGCATACTCGTAAGTGGCAGTGGGTAGGTAAAAGAATGGATCGTTACTGGGACCACGAGGTTCTGGAGTGGAGACCATGAACTGGCAAGCGCAGCGTAGGATGTCCACGCACTTATTAACTGACGCTGGATACAGGCTGGAAGCGTCTGCACCGATCCTATAAGAAAATTCTGGGGAAGGCCTATATTAAGCAGTGCCGTCTTACGGCTGAAATGATGATTGATTGATGAGTAGTTGTGAGTTGCACCGACATATTATATAATAAATTTTCCACTACGTTTTGATTACTATTAATTAATTTTCATTGTAATAATTTATGGTACTTACATGATATTTTTTGCTTAACATCATCCTATCAAGCTTTCTTGTTGGTTTTGATTGACGTCAATGGTATGATGAGTAGAGATTGTTAAAATTTATTACCTGTTGTATTGGAAAAAAGTCACGATGTCCGCGAGTTTTCTTCTTATAGTATAACAGAATTATTGGGTATAGGTAAGGACTTTAAGACATATAGCTCATTTGTCAGCAAAAAGTTGTAAAGCTTTTATACCTATTCCCAAACATCCTGTATTATCACTGTGAAATAATACATTGATTCACATAATACATTAATCTATTTTTTGGACCGGCCAAAAACTTTTGGCAGTACAAAGTCTGCAAGAACAGGTAGCAAACTATAATTAATTTTGGTACGTGGTAACATGAGTCATTAAAACGTCTTTTTTAACATATATTTTCATTACGTTGTTTAGTAATTTTGTAATCTTTATTTTTGAATAGGTTGTACCATACATAAATTAACAGCAAACGAGCTTAACATTCACCCTTTTAAAACTTTTATATCTTTATATGTATATTTCGGAATCCCTGGTTTTAAATAAAATTACGGACATCGCAACTTGCACGAACTTTGTAGGAGCGAGTTAACTATAAATAACGAGCGCATCTTTCGAAGGCGGTATTGGCACTGCTAATTTCGAGCCCTTTAGTTGAAAGCTACTTCATCTACATAAAATAAAACCGTACGTTCCAATTTGTATGATGGAGTTTTTATTAAACTATTTTGAAATGAGATATTTAAATATTGCATTAATGTAATGCTTCATAGACTCTGGTTCAATGCAAATCAACCTTTGCAACGGTAATCCAATCAGTGTTATTTAATTAAAACCTATTTACAATTATATCGCGAAATGTGTGTAGAATTTTTTTCTGTCGAACAAAGTTCTGTGTATTAGCCCTCTCCGTCAGTGAATAAATAATATTAATATATAGTTTAAAATTTTTTGATAATGCTTCTTCTCCTTTTTTATAGCCGATGGACAAATAGGTCAAGGAATAGGCCCAAAGATCGCCACGATGACTGATCTTGCGCTGCTCGCATCCAGCGACTTCCCCCGACTTCTCTCGTAGGCTCATCCAGTGGGAACCTCACTCTAAAATCTTTTGGTGGCTTTTGGTAGTGGGCCATCAGTTGCACGAGCGATGTGCCACCACTTCCACCACTGCCACTTCAGATAAGCAATTCTTCGATCTACGTCCTTGATCTTTGTTATTTTTCATATCTTTTCATTTCTGATTTAACATCGCAGCGAAAATTTTTACAAATATATATTTAAATTAACTAAGTATTCATTTAATTATTTAGATACACCACCAACCGTTATGTATACACTTGATATGGAATAAAAAATATATAGATTAGTAACAAAGAATGAACAATACAATATTATTAATATTAATATTTTTCTGTTACATATTTTTAATTATGAAGACCAAAATTTTGTAAAATATAAATCTAATTTTATTATCTATAGTGCAATTATAGTAACAATTAAAAGTCGTGGTTATTTCAAAATAAAGTTTAAATAGTATCTGAAACGTTGGTTAGTTGCTCCGCTATAAATCAACGTTACAAAGCTTTTAAAAGTATAACATATACCGATGTATGTACGTATATCGCTTTCAGCAACACGCATTTAAAACTAACTACGCAGAGAACCTTTGTTTGAAATGTTCTAGCTTACATTGGTCCCGATTTTTATGAAGTAATAATTCATTTAGCGACCTATTTTTTAAGTTTTTTACTAATTCAAAAGACATTCTCTGTTGTAAATATCAAAATTTATTTCGACCAATGAGGTATTTCCGTTTTCGATATCGGTAGAACTTATGTTCTCCGCAAGTTGACTTATCCCGAGGGAAATAAGGAAAATAAGGAAATACGTTAGGGATTTCACGTAAAAATATGCCTTCAAGTGTTGTTCAACATAAAATAGATACATTTATGAGAATAACTTTTACCTTCAATTATTTTTAAAGTAACTCGATATAAATAAACTATTATTGCACACCAGAAAACGAAAAATAAAATTTTGAATGCCTGTTCTAACAAGTTAAAAGTAAAGAAGCATACAACGAATTGAAAAATATAAGTCTAAGACAAGATTGAAATGCCAGCATAAGAAAATAAAAAAAAGAAAATGTGAAGGAAATTCGTCGTGCAACAAACTCCAGTAATTGAGTGCGCTGGGGCCCGGATGTTTGTGTAGCAAGGTGAAGTTTTTATCAGCATCTACTGGCGGACTTAAAGTGTCGCGCTAACTGCTGCTTATAAACAAATCATTTACGAAAACTTTTACTTTGTTTAAATTTTTTCATTATTAAATATTGATTTAAACTTCTTGTTCCTTATTGACATGAATATCTGCTAGACATGGGTCTATCTCATAGATTTCCAATATACCGACTGGAAGCGATCTTCCGACGACCAAAACAAGTTTACCTGTCCACTTAGAGGTTTGATGTATTGTGGTATTATGTAATGTTGTTGTATATTTAATTAAACTTATTAGACTAAGATCATTAAATTCGTCCCTGAGAATTAGAACTGCAACCAAGAATGGATTGGTCTTAGGGTATACCGTTTGTCGTAGGATGGTTTCTTTACATTTTTTGTGCAGTAATTATGTTATTGAAGTCACACAAAATTTACCACTTGCTGGGTTAAGTTAGTATACAAAAAACATTGAAATACTGCGTAGTTTTATTTTGAATATATATATATATATATATATATATATATATATATATATATAAAGTTCATAAATACATACATATATATGTACATAAATATTTATCAACTTATTTAATATTTTTAACGGTGCTATTAAATTGCGAGTCATTTACAAGTCTTCACTAGCACTTGTCATTATAATGTAAATATTTCAATAAAAGGACACAATCAAAATTCTTAGCGAAAAAACGAAAAAATGTCTGCCGTTAGTCTATAGACCTTGTTTGACAAAATTAAAGCTCTAACACCTCGCTGAAGGAAAGTTGATTGATTAACGATCAATGTCATGCTGCTTACAGATACTATTAAAATTATTTCTCGCTCGTACATAAATCTATTTTCTTTATCCTTTTTTAATGCATCACATGAACGTATTTGATTGTGGTATACATCGTCAAATGGTGTTATCATGATTTTGTTACAGTTAGTGGAAACGAAATGTAGTAAACAGATTATTAGAACGTACCATGTTTAGTTTCATAATGGGAACACAATGTTATTTTACATAAAACATAAAACTATGTAATATTGATTATAGATGTAGTTGACAGCTATTAAATGTACATATACTTTGTAAACGTTTTAAGAAATTATCTTCAAATATGTTTAACGAAGACAGTAATTAGTCTATTAAAATTAAATAAATTAATGAATAATTTATTCAAGTTAGTTTACCAAATAAACAAGTGCTAATATTTTTTTTTCTTTTTAAAATATTTACTGCATTGTTCTATGAGAAATCAGCAAATATTGTTACTGTTTCGAGAAAGCCTTCGGTCGGGAAACAAAACTCGACGGCGCAATCCGCGGGACGACGACGCCCTAAAATTATTTACCTTTCATTCCGTTCACTAAATGAGTAGGTTTATTGGATTAAGTCCAGAAAGCTTTGCCCTTAATTGGGGCTTTCCGACAAATAACTTTTCTGTTTTCTCAAACTCGGACAGCTCTTGAATAATGCTCTTAATTAAATTTGTATACGAAACGAAATAGATTTTAGTAATTTGAAATTTCCGGAGTTATTCTTCGATAATAATCAATTAATTAACAATTGAATGGTGTGTAACTACGCTACTCTATTCATAATAACTTTATTAATTTTGTTTACTGCAAGTTTCACACGAAGTTTGTTACATTCACGATAGTCTTTCTTCGGAAACGTAAATAGGTTAGATTGTATCTAAGTGAGGAGTTCGTTCGTAAATTGAAAGAAGAAGCAAATGATCCAATTGCTTAAATAATCGACTGCATCCTTTCTGTAATAAAGACAGACACGGGCTTCTTCGAAACATACAAAGCTAACTTGCCTACACCCACGCTATTGATTGTAATTGGCAAATAGTGTAATAAGTCGTAAATAACATTTCATATGTAGTTATAAAAAAGGGAAATGGATTAAAAATGTTTTTATTGTGTCTATCCTGTAGTTAAGTAACAAACTTGGATTTTTTTTTGTTTTAGGAAAATCGTCATCATTTCAATTGTTTAACAGTTATTGTTGGTCGTAGGCTTCCCCTATTGATGTCTTTGTCGTCGTTTCAGCCCATAGACACACACTGCAAGCCTGTTCTAGAGATATCTACGGAGGGAAAACCTTAGTCGCCACGCTTGGCAGGCGGATTAGCAATAGCAGTATAGTATTAAGGTACGTAGAGAACGCTGCTGCCTATATTGTACATTTGTTTGTGAGCAGTGGCTACCCTAAGATTGTATCCTGGGAATAAAATCAGCAACCGAGGAACGCAAGTATCAATCAATCCTTTACCACTGCACTACCCCTGCTTGCCAGTCTGAGTCTGATAACCCTCTTTAATATCTCTGTCTCTGTATGAGCGACTGGTAGCTTGTTAACATAAGTATGTTGTATTATATTGTTTGGTGTATTAAATTGCTTGGTGTATTTATAATACAAATAAATAATTCTTCTTTCCAAGAAAACGTGTTCTTTTTAGAAATGCTAATTGAACGACCGCTTTTGAAATAAAAATAATATTTACAAAGCACAATGGGTAAAGCACATCGTTTATATAAAACGTAGAGTGTGATGGGTACCATTATGAAAAGTATTACAACAATTTGCAGTTTGTGTGGTTGAATTATTCATGTACACAATCTATAAAACAGACAGCGGGAGCATTTTACAAAACAAACAAATTTTATTGATCTCTCAGGCATTGTTTGTGCCTCCGCAATGAAATATTTACATTTACTTTAGAAAACATCGTATAGTTAGATATCACACCGCGTATATATTTGGAATGTTTATCAGGTAGTCCACAGCAGTGACGTGCGTATGTAAGCGTTTGTATACTTTTTAAATATTTTTTATACTAGAGTTTTTTTTTACAAAGTACCAAGACTACTAGAGATGTCATCTTATGGTAAGTCATCATCATAATCATCTCAGCCACAGCTCAGACATAGGCCTTCCCTAGGACCTGCAGAAAGTGGCCTTGCGTCCAGTAGCAACTAAACATAAGCAATATGGTTCAATCACGGATTTCCAAATACTGTTTTCGGCATTTTATCTTTCTTTGTTTAATCAGGTTTTTTTTAAAGAAAAGTTTTATTTCTCAACCTCCGTAAAAGTACGTATAATGTTGTTTTCTTTTAGACTCGATACGGCTATAAAATGCGTGTTATTTTATCGGAGTATAACGGGAATATTTCTATAAGTATCATTCATTTAATCTTACATATTCTTATTATTATATAGCAGAGTAATTTAATCGCAATATGTCATAATAAAAAAAGTAAAACTTTAAATAAATTCAGAAGAGCAGCACGTTATAAATATTAGTTTTAGCATAAAATTAAACGGTAGTAAATAAATGTATAAAAATAGCCGCATGTTAAAAAGAAAATTGTTTTAGCATTTTTGCTTTTTACATAAAATGTGTTAAGAAAATTGAATATCTTTTGTGGTTGGTCGGTACCCTGGAAATGTCATATGGCAAGGTGTCAAGAAAAAGGCCCTACGAGAACCGAAGAACAATAAATTTAATTCCAGCCACCAAGAACCAAGAGCTTAGATTATTTCACACCATTTACTCCTTTCAGCTATCGTGTTCATAACGTTGGGTTCTGTAAAAGGGAATTCTTGAACAACTATAAAGATTTGATATCCTTTATCCGTGTTCTATATAATAAATTAGGCGTGACGGAAAAAATCTGCTCTATTCTATATATTTCTTTACTCAATAATTTTGCTCTTTATATACCTGTGAAATCTACACATTTAAAAAAAAGTCTGATTAAGAAAATTTTTAATTTAATTGTTAAAGTTCCTGTTTTTTGTAACTACGTGTTAATATTTGTATTTACACATTTGCTTGAAGTAGTATTCACATATAAATATTCAAATTCCTTAACTTCACTTAATATTACAAATATTTTTATTGTTTAAACACAATTTTGAACCTTCGATTATTGTTATAGGTAGTAAGCTACCACCGGCTCGGAATATTAATCTGCTGAGGAGAGTCGGCCAGAAACTAAATAGTTATTCTTTTTAAATCACTTTTAACAGTTTTTGATGTTGACATTATAATTTCAACAATGTAAATAAGTCGACGAACAAAGTTCCAAATATTTTGATTAATTAAATTCTTAAATGCTTTAATAAGATATAATTAATAATATATTATTAATTATAGATTTAAACTGAGAAAAGAGAGTTTTTAGATATCTTGTGGAACTTTATATATATAACAAAGTTCGTGGGTATTTATATCCATGAAGGAAGATGTCAATGTCATTAAATAATAATTTATATATATATATATATATATATATATATATATAAATATATATATGTAAATGTAATTTGTATAAATTCGAAGTAATATCTCTTCATAGCTGTAACTGGTACAGTGATGGATTTTCCAGATTCAATTCGCTCTTCAAGCGTGTTGACATCGGGAAATCCATCATTCCTTTAAACGCTATTTTATGCAACCTGTGCTTAATTTCTTTGAAAGTCCATGAAATAAAAATCTCTACTTTTTATGTGCTGTTTATTTTGTGTGTATTTTTCATGTAAATAATATTCCTGGGTATACTATTATAATGCTTTTTTCGGATTCTATTGACATTAATATTAATGTGACCTTCTAGCTTTTCGTTAAAACAAAGGTGATAAGCTGCCGGTACTCTAAAGTTTGCGGTTTTTGACCACGAGTACCTTGTCTTTACTTCTGTGGACACGAAAACTTATTGATCGTCTTATACGATACTGTTTTGACTCTTAACATAAATGATTATTAAATGATGAAGGGAGCATTATTAAAATTCAAATCGTTCATTAAAAAAAATTGTTTCAAATTATAATCATAATACTGCTAAAGTATTCACTTTTAATACAGAACTATAATCTTTCGTTACAAAATTAAGGTGTCGATGAAATGGGCCGCTGCGAGAATCGAGAGGCAATAAATTCCTACTCGGCTACACAGAACTATGAGTTCCGATTATTTCGCGCCATTTACTCTTTTCATTCACCGTCTGTGTAGTATAAAGATTCAGGCGAAAATTTGTTATAAAATTTTATCGTACAAATTATCGAATACTGTTGGGAAGGTCATACAGCATGATTTACTTATTCTTTTTCTTTTAAGGTAATGGACACCCACTGCAAGGTTTCCCAAGAGATTTTCACGACGACCGGTCTTGCGCTGCCCGCTTTCAGCGACATTGCGGCTTTAATTATGTCATTGGTCAAACTAGTGAGGGGTTTATATACGCCGCGTCTTGTATGTGGATGTAGTACCCGTGGCTCTGCTTCACGAACAATTGTTTGAACTACGTCGGTGACTTTGGTTCTTTTGTGGATGTCTTTATTTCGTCTTCGCAGAGGAACTCCGAGCATAGCCCTCTCAATTGCTCTACGTATGGCCTCGAGCCTTCTAGCCTTGCGTAAACGACTACATTTCACGGTGTACCACGTCCCAGATCCATAAACAATCACCTGTAACTTACACTGGTCAAAGGAATGTAGGCATTGTTTTATTTCAGACAAGAAAATTTTTAGAGCTTCACTAACGTTGTTCATTCGAGTTGGATTAGGTGAGTTATCTCTTTTATGAAGTTGGATTTACCAGGGTGGATGATTTGTTCTAGGTATATATAAACGTATAAAACTTCGAGCGTAGTGCCTCCGACAACTACTTAACTGTTAACTTTGTCTTTAAACAAAAACCTTTTTATTTATAAAGCCTTTAATAATCCACAGCTAATTATACGTTTCTAACAAAATAATCATGGCGGTAAAAAATATTGCTCTTGTAAAATAAATGATGTATTTGTATGTATTTAACGAATCGTTCGAAATGTTCGTTCCTATCCCTGGACATCTAAAACGCTATAAATATAAAAAAAAAAAACATTGCCAAACTAGCAAATGGTTTGTGTTAACTTTTACGGTCTAAATAAGTAGACATTGATGGCACAGAAATACTACTGACAGCAAGTCGTACGTTGCAGTTCAATACACGCTGTCGTTTTCTGACCTAGTTGTTATTTTTGAATTTCCGTTTTGTATAAAAAATATATAGGCAGTTGATTAATTATAAACAGTAAAATATGTTTTTATATATAAAATATGTTCTATGCAACGTTAGTAATTATTTTGGTCGAAAGCACTGTTAATACTTAATTTCAAACTTTTTTTGAGTTATTATGTGACCAATTTTGTAAATATAAAATCAGTTTAAATGAGAGAAAAGAAAAAAATAAACCAATTTCAAGTTTTTGATATACAAAGTAGTAATAGAAGGAATCGGAGTTATTTTTTGTTAGTTCTTAGTCATACATAAGTATAGGGTTATTGGTAGTAGATGTAAAAGGTACCAGGAAGTGAATTTATAGTTTATTATTAAGCATAATCATTTTACACCTGTTTTTAATCACCCGATATAAAGCAATCTCTCTGAAATAAGTTACATTAATTTATTTTTTGGACAGGACAATAACTTGCAGTACAAATTCTGCAGGGACAGATGGTAAACAATAATTATTTTAAATATATAGTAAATCAAATATTAATATCGGTATTTCTTACCATATTATAATTACGTTTTTAATAATTTCTAAAACTTAATTTTTGGATAGGATGTACCATACAGTAATTGTCAGCAAATGTGCTACAGTTTTGTAATTATTATCAATCACATATACAACTAAAGTAAACAAATATTGCAATAATGGTATATGACGATATGTGTAGTTATTATTTTTCTTCCGGAAGATTCTTTAAGTAATATTAATATATTGTATTAAATAATCTGCTTGAGGTTGGCAATATATTTTGAATGTAATAAAATTACGCAAATTTTAGCGCACAATGAGCTGGCCTTTGCGAGTGCAGCTTGTAAAGTTTGTCATTTTATGTGAAAACTTTAAGACACGATCTGGTACTACGAACTTGAGGACAAGTGCCGGAGACGTGACGTCCATTTTAGCTTCTAGTTATTATTTTCAAGTAAGGCGCTTGATGCAGGCTTAAAGTTGTAATAGAAAATAAAGCGATTTATGTAATCTTGGCCCTGTTAAAATCGTCGGAAGACAATGGACGCAGGCACCTTTTAACTAGTCCTGTTGGAACTTTACGAAAAAGATGATAATGATGACGATGAAAGCTTTAGTATTATCACAACTGCAAAACTACCAGGTAAGATACAACGGGATAGTGCTTGTCTGTTGAACCGAATCACTATGAGCCAATAAAACATCGAATTGAAGGCATTCAACAATACATCATAGCATAGCTTAAGTGATCACAGATGACTGGCAAGATAATTTACACAGGAACCTTAAAAAGAATCAGTTCCCGCGATAAAGCAAGTCTAGCTACTAATATTTAGTAAAAATAGTAATATACAAAAAGTTACCAGTGACTCCCTTTCTATCCCTGCTGTAAAGCATCATTCTTTTATAATTCTACCATTTATTATAAAAATGGTAGGCTAACGTTAAGGAGCAGCCGTTTACTATGAAAAGGCCGTTGAGATTGGTCGTTGGATCTTTTTATGTGCGTAGAACCCCTACATTAATTTTTATAGCATAAAGAATTTTTATAACGTAATGATAAATGTTGTGGATAAGTGATCAGGCTCACCAATATTTATTATCGAATACAACGGATCTTGCGCAAATATTACGTAGGGTGCAAAATTAACGATTAATATAATTTTTTTATAATTTTTCTTTTTTAGAGTATTTATTGTTTGTAGGTTCTTAAATGATTCGTAATAATGTAGACTTAATACTATATTGATTTCTTTGATTTTGATTTTCTGTTAAGAGAAAAAGCTTTATATGATGACTTGATCTTCGCTACGTAGGCACGGCGAAGTCAGTAGCTGTTTCTGGTGTCGGATAGTTTTCCAGTTTGGTATAATTATTAGAACTTAATCTAGATGTGTCTAAAGCTATCACTGTAAGCCTTATATAGGAAGCTTTAATTTGTGTCCTCGGCTGCCGACATTGCATGTTGAGGTCAATAAACTTAAAAATGCTTTTTGTGGGTGACGACCTACGTTGCGCTTGTTGATCTCAGGTTATCAGAACCTAAGGACCCAGCGACTATCTATCCTGCGCGCTATGTTGTCTGCCCACTGCCACTTTACAAAGAAGCTGGGCTATATTGCGCAGTTTTTGGTTCGTCTACAGGTCTGCCCATCTCAGATTAAATTTAAAATTTGTTTATAATGAATTATTTAAGAAGATAGGAGATTTAGTATTTATTAACCACTAGCAATTACGTTAATTTCACTGACTAACCAGCTTTGATTAATCATACAATGTCTACACTGTAAGGCATAAATTACACATGACTTTTTCAACAAAATGTTTTTTAAGAGTGTTACCAGCCACTTGAAATAACCACGAGTATGACATTTGTTCTCCGGACAAGGGAAGTGTTCTTAAAATAAATAAGTGCGCTTGCGATGTTCGTTCATACCGGAAAGCGTTTATGACTTCAAACAATGCGTAAAAGATAGAGCGTTGAAACGCTAATGGTTGCGTACAAAAATAGAACTGTTTCTGTGCAATGTTTATACCTTTATTATAACATTTCGTTATAAAGATAATATTATTTATAAATTATTTTTCTTAATTAATAATTTCACAACTTTAAAGTTTTTTTTTAAATAGTGCCGAAGTATAAAAATAGTAAGTTTAATAAATTAACAGAATTAAGTTATACCTTGTATAAATATAGCTCTGCTTAATTTATATTTAAAATATAAATCAAGATTTTTTTTTAATATCATATATATAAAAACTAGCCTCTTAACACTTTTACCAACCAAAATAGATTAAATTTAAATAGTGACGCAATATGCATTTAAAAATAGATCAAAGAACAACGCATCTGTATCTCTGTGGATGACAGATGTTCTAAAGCTGCAGAGATACCTTGCATGTAGATAACCTAAAATTAGGTTTTTATTGTCTATTATGACGTTACCCCTATAAAAATTAAAAATCCCGTATTCGTAATTAGTTTTAACATTTTTATCTTGCATTGTTGTGTTCTTCGGTATATTTATTGAAAGTAGGTATTGTAAGTTGTTGTAATATTATTTTGTATAAATAACTTTTACATAACGTGTCAAAATCTGTGTTCATTCATTTAAAATTAAAGCACGTGTTGCCTCGAGTGTTGAATGAGCGAACGAAAACATTAAACCTACATTTACAATGAAGCAAAGCTATTTCGCTGAACTAACTTTCCGTCAACAACAAGTTGAGTATAAAACTCAATGTATAACAATGTCGCGGCGAAACTTTCATGAATTAGCCCTGCTTGAAAATTATAATGCTCTGTTCAAGTGACGAATTTTAAAAAGTTCTGTACAACGATTATGGACAATTTTTTTTTAATTGTTTCATCTGAAATTTTTATATATAACATTATAACCGTAACCCAGTTATTATTCTTCTTTGTGGATAATTTAAAAGTATGATATAGGAAAAATTATCTTTTTTTCAGCTGATGGACGCCCACTGCATAAGCATCTTACTTCTTATCTTATCTAACTTACATAGGCTTCACCCAAAGATCGCTTTTGGGGGAGGCCTATGCCTAGGAGGGACGATGACCGGTCTTGCGCTGCCCGCACTTCCCGCGACTTTATCTATGACGTTGGTCCACCTAGTGGAAGCCGTACGTGTACCGGGTCGTGGTCGCCACTCGAGAACCTTTCGGTCCAAACGGCTATCGGTTGCACGAGCGATGTTCCCCGCCCACTGTCACTTCAGACAATAAAATGTTATTGTAAATAAAATAATTTTTAAGGGTGCATGATAACGCATAAACATGTTATATGTACAAAATGGAAGTGATATGAATTGAAATTTAAGAACGACTTTAAGTACTCGTTAAGTTTAATTTAATTTATTGGATAGTTTTAACAAGATTTGTCACACTGTGTCACAAGGCAATAGTTACGCAATTACGTTTGAATTATACCGTCTCAAAATCACTCACACCTAAACGCAATTATCCTGTAGAAGTAATTGAATATGCATGTGGCTAGCTTGTAGACTAAAGTGCCATCATATGTCACACGAAACTGACTATTGAATTATGCTATTATCTAAAGCGTACCTTTCGTAAGCTGATAACAAAAAAATGTCGTTTAATTAAGTCGATTCCTATTGCTTTATTACTAGCATAAATTCATTTTTGTTCTGGTTTAGAGAATTTACAATGTTATATGCAAATGAAAATCATAAAGTCTATTATTAATAAGGCATAAAAAAGTTTTAATGGTATCTACTAGCTCTATAGTAAATTTGCACACACATATGGGTTTAAAAATATAAAATTGCTAAATACTTTAGTAAAACAAAACCTGATGAAAGATCCTTGATTAACATTCTTGAACTGGAGTAATATAACTTTTTGTTATTATTATACCATTTGTTAGCTTATATGGTATTAGCTTACACAGTATTAGGTTACCTGGATATCAAACAAAGAAGGTATTAGGAATATTCTAGAATAAATCAAATGTTATTGTGTCTATGGGTTATTATGTTCTTTATGCTTAGATAGAACTCTTCTTAGTAATCACGAGGGTATAGTGCAGATTATGTATGTCTCCCGCCACGGATATATATGTGTTATGGATTTTTGATCATAAAATATGCTGCTTGTGTGTACGCAGTGGCGATATTATATTATGCATACAAAATGTGCCCTCGGAAATCTCATCCGGAATCGAACCAGCGATCTACGATCGTTAGTCAGACCTTGATCACTCGCTTATCAATGGCTATAAAATTATAATAGGATCCTAGTTTATAAATCCATTAACAATGGAACAGTGTGTTAGCGGCTGGTAAATAAATTGGTTGACAAAATATTCATCAATAAATTTGTTTCAATTTGTTTTTTCTTCCTAAACGTTCGCAGCTGTTGGAACATGGCTTGTTGTTTTGTTGCCGTTTGTAATTGCTTATTTGTTTTATTTCAATCAAGTTTAAATAAGTAATAAATTAATTTAATGTGTGGTTTGCAGCAAAGGACTAAAATACAGATGGCGAGGATACAAAAAAGTGTTTTCATATAGTTAAGATTTATTAACGAAAGGTTGTTCGGTGAAATCGTCTGAAATATTGAACACGTCGGGAAAATTTATAGGGATAATATGTTGTAGGAAGCAAACTGTGCTTTCAAATTTTTTTTGCGATTCAGAATTCTCTGTTCTCTAGAAAAAAAACGTTTATTTTGGTACTTACTGATTACATTTCTCCATAATTACTGATTTTTACAAAAAATAATGATTTATTAAAAAACAAGATAAATTTATTATTACTTTTAACTTATCTTATATTTAAATCAGTAAGTGCACGTCAAGTTAATTAGTTAGCGATTTTATTGTATCAGTTCCTGGGTTTTTTGCTTGAATTATAAAAAAGACTATCTCGTGTAAGTACAGTTATTAATATTAGGTATATGTCAATCAAAGTTATTAATAATCAAGAATTAGGTGTAACTATCTAGCGATCGATGTAAATGACCGACACATTTATGTTATCTCACTCTGCAAATTCACTTTACCCTAGGCTATAAAAATGATACATGGCGGCACTTAACGCTTCTAACGCCTCTAGGTTTAGAGGCGTAGGAACCGGGATCTGTAAGGAATGCGTGTCCCATAAACATAATCGTTCTCATCAGTGGCGAAAATCATCGTCCGAACGTTTTGGAATAGGGTTTTTCTTTGAAAAGATTTGGTCTTTATCACAAAACATAAATTGTGAAAATATAAAATGTCTACATCGACATATCCAAAAAGATACGAATATAGCACTATGTATTACTTTTATTTTTAAATAATTGGTTAAATCATAAATTATTATGTTAAAGTAAAATTTTAGTAAAGCTACTATATTACTTTCACATTAATATCTCTTTCGTTGTTGCTGACTAAAATACTAAAATCTCTAATCATTATCATCATTTTAGCTGCAAGACGTCTACTGCCATAGATTTCCTAAAGGACCAGTTAGAAGCATCCTGAACGCAGCGTCTTTCGACGATATTTACAAAATCAGTCTGTCCACCTCGATGAAGGACGTCCTATGTAACACTTGCCAGTCCGCGGTCTCCACTATAGATCCTAAAGATCAAGCAACCATCTAGTTTGCGCGCTATGTAGCCTGATAGTAAAAAATCGGAAAAGGTACAATTTAAAATTAACATTAAAATTAAATCAGTGCCGAAATATTTTTCTTTAATTTTTTCTTCATAGACAATAAAATAAGGTTTTATTTTAGTTTCATTCAGAAAACAGTTATGTATGTATCTTAGTTCCGTAAAAAAACCTTCAAGTTTAATTTTTTTGACATAAATAAATTTAACACAAAGTCCTAAGAACGTAATTATTTAGTAACACAATTAATGATTGCTTCGATTATAAATAGTCACGTCTTAATTAAACTCCAAATAATTCATTTACGCTCTACTACGATTATTTTACGATTCTCTTTATTATCTAAGATTTACGTAATCTTAACAATTTGAATATACTCGTTAGTCATGCTAACGTATGAGAACTGATGAAAGGATCGTCTCTGTCTCAACTACATGAGAGATTAAACTACGAGCGAAATCGCTCTAGATAAACTTGGAATATCTTGGAATATCTTGTAATATATTGCTGTATCATAAGTCAATTTAGTACCAACAATTCTTGTCATTATTTGTAAAACTTTCTGTTTCTTATTTTAAACATTTCTAGCTACTCACGATGAACCTTTTTTATACAAATAAAAATATTTTAGAGAATATTTGAATATTTGAAGAATTTGCTGAGCGAAAAACTCGCGAATGTGTCTACTAATTTGCCTAAAGCACGAGCAGTAGTACCAAGCACTAGTAGACTGAGACTTGCGGTAAAAGTTCAATTACCCGGATGTGATCTTATATAATTCACCTTTTGTGCGTTCACTATACAGGATTGCCACTGCTTACAAATAAATTCCAGATAATGTTTATTAGCCTCCTCTGCGTACTAATAAACCAATAAATTTAAACACATGAACGAAAAACAACAAAACGTAATTCGAGATAAAGATAGTGCTTGTGATCACATAGAAAATTGATATTTATGCTATTAATGTTTCTTTACAAATCGTTTTTTCAGTCCCGGCAGTTGAAATGTAATCATTAGGGAGTACCAGAATGAACGCACTGGGTATCGGCTTTTCTCTTTTCAATAAATTGTCCAAGCCTTAATTGTGTTATGTTTCAGAGCCAAGTAATATTTATCCTTAGTAATAAAAATAGCTTTCATATTCATGATTGTTCTCATATTATCTTTGATTTTTAGTGTAGAGAAGTTGAAGGAATCCTTCATCCCGATTTGTGTCTTACCAAGCCCAGAAAAGAAATTTTACCACTCCCGTGAAACAATCCGTACTGGCGGATAGTGAATATGCCTCCAAAACCTTATAGTTAAATTGAGATGTGAAACAGTGGAGGTAAGATTCGATAACTGCGTTAAAAAAATTAATAACGAATAGCATTATTGATTTCCTTGAAAACCTTCCTGAATATATGCTGGTAATATTGGCTTTCACAGATATATAAAATTGAAGTGTTACGGGCTTTGAATAGATTTAAAATAACGATTTACCTTACTCAGTAAGGCACAGTCATTGTATAGCATTGTTGGCAGTCGGTCTGTCTTTGATTTTGGACCCAGGCATGAAAGTGACAAACATGTTATTGTAGAATAGTCATACCTATCATTGAAATCTTATACAATATATCATTTTACTACATATAAGTGTACATTAAAAAGTTAATTACACCAACAATATTTTACATTTAAATAAAATCGTACTTTTTACTAATTTAAAATATTCAATCTTTTAAAATAAATTACATTTTAGTTTTGTTTCCTGTATTGTTATTGCATATAAATTATTAAGAGCGCTCTCTATGAATTAAAGTTCGATGACTAATTGAAATCATAAATAGGATTGTTCATAAATTCAACGTAACGTTTAAAGTAAGCTATTTTGTACACATGATAAATAAATAAAAACAAAATAAAAAATATTAGTTATAATTTGATTTTGATCAAGTTTGAAAGAAGTCTAACACAACATAATACAAAATATAAGTTGGATTCTTTTAAAAGGAACAAGAATCAAAATAGTTCTGCTGATACAGCCCAGTTGTAAATATACACCGTACGATATAAATTAAAAGCTTAGAAGCGTTTTTAAAAATTCAAACGAAATGGATTTGAAAAAGAAAATTGAATGCACAAATATATTTAAAACTTATTTATTATACTCCGAGCTATTTTAGTTATAAATGATTTTTACAACTATTTTTGAATTTCTTATGGTGTCTTAAATCAGGGCGTGTTTAGAACAGGAGGTCGGTACTGTAACTTTCCGGTGCACGTGCTTTCAGGCATGGATGCTTTGGTAAGTACCTGTTTCGCATAAGCAAGGAACCGTCTATCTTATGCCACTATTGTGGTAACGAAAAGGGTACGGCTCAGTACACGCTTAAGGAGTGTACAGCTTAGGATGAGTTGCACTGAGAACCCGCCGATACTGTGGGGAATGACCTATAGTTACCAGGCTTCGTTAGAGCAATGGTACAGAATGGGCAGTCACGGATCGCTGGTATAACCTTCTGCGAAAAAGTAATGTTTCAGAAGAAGGCTGCGAAAAGAGAAAGCAAGAACATTTGAGTTCCTCAACCGTAGCCAGAGACCAGGACGTCGAAGGGTATTATACCGCGCTCTTTTGCAAACCCCATAAATAACCTTGGCGATGGATTCGGGGTGATCCGCCGCACGTTTTACCTGGTCCTGCGGTGACACGCGAACTAAATCTCGCTTATTTACGATAGGTGTGGGACTAGGCTACCGCCGTCCAAACTGCAGTAGTATGCGAAAGCATTCCGGTAATTTTAATAAAAGGCGTTGAAGAAGATCGTGGGGTTTTAGACGATAGGAGTCCATCATAACCATTTCGTCGCTACCGCAGCGGAGAGGAATCCCTCGAAAGTATTCCTCCAAAAAAAGGCGCGTTTGGAAATAACTTTATGTTGAAGGATGTCATTATACAGAAGCTTTTGTTATAAATGGTCCGTAGTGGATAATATATGAATAAATAAATATCTTATATTAGACTTTTTATTACATTATTTGCTCCTGGCATCATATTACGCTATACGACAAATTCATGTAATACGTTATTCATAAATATTCTCGGTTTTCCAATGGTTGAATGTGATATCTCAACTGTCATTACTTCGTAAAATTAATAAATAAACTAAAAAATACCAATCTACTCTCAAGTTCGACAGAGATTTTTGTCTTTCATTACAAACTGAAATATGTTTCTCTTATTATTTAGTATTTAGTTCTTTTTGATAAAGAAGGTTTACATAAAGTACATTGAGGTGGCTGTCTTTGCCGTCAAGCACATTTACCCCCATCATATTTGTATTAGGAAAATTATAGGGCATATATGACGCAATAGAAGAGCGAAGAAGTAAATGTGACAAGTATACCCAAGCGATTTTAAGTTTTTGATAGATGATTGACTTTTATAGATTATGTTTTTTTTATAGTCCTGGGTTCACCCAGAAGTATAAAAATTCAGTGTATATATTTTAACATAACAAGACTGTAATTAAAGTACAATAACAATATAAGTGTTGTCAGACTTGCTGACATGTTAAAATCTTTTTTTAAAACACAACTGGAGCTGTTTCTCGGATATAAATATTAAAATGTTACGTCTTTTTCTGTTGTAATAGTAAAAAGTTAGTGAGTGACACTGACTGATAGATTACATATCCGGCGGAAAATAATTGAATCAGTCTGTCTCCCTTGAGCCTATTTGTATTTTTCTCTCGATATTTCCTGATTTGACAAGAGTAGATAATTCAATTCAAAATATAAAGAGTATTTTATAAACAATTGTTAAGAATTCATAGTTAATTACTGAACTGAAACTTAATTACTATATTTCAAAACTTAAATAGATGTAAACGTTTTAAAGAGGGCAATACAAAGTTCGTCGTCGTCGTTTCAGTCCATAGACGTCTACTACTATGTCCAAGCCATCCCCTAGGCATCCCCCAAACATACGTATAAGGTATATATCATAATTTCCTCACTTGGAAGTCGAGATGGCAATTGAAGTGTAGTATTATAAAAACCTGTTTAAAAGCAGTGATAGTAAAATATAATTAACGCACAAAATGTGAATTATATATAAGACTGTGTCTCAAGTACTGAACTCGCGATCGTAAGTCTTAGTTCTCTACCGCTGTGCTACAACTGCTCGCCACTGCTGCTACCATATAAATCTCATTTGCAGTCACTTAATAAACTCGAAAATAAATGGTTTCAGAAATGATAAATAATGTAATGATATAGTATTATAAGAAAAAACGTTGTTAAAATTCAGATTACTACATATTGAAAAAAATTAAATGGAATCAGGCGTTACCTTGCGGAAGTCCATCCTAAGTAAGAAAAGGACCAATATTATTGATATAATATTGGTCCTTTTCTTACTTCATATTGAAATAAATCCTTTACTAATATCTCTGCAGACTTTTTACCGCCAAAAGTTATTTGCCTGTCACAATAAAATAAGTGACCACTTTAGATAAAAATATTTGGAAAAGATGTACAACGATTTTTACCTGCTTAAAAATTTTAGAGCAATTCCATTGTCATATCATTCAAGTCATAATTTTAATATTAAGTATTATATACTATAAACGTAATTATTTCTTCGCAGCTATATACATGTACAGGAAAACATATTTCCTCTGGCACAAGTTTCAAATAACATCCGCTTAATTAAAGTTAATCTGGAATGGTGTAGCTCACGACGACACGATTCCATTAGCCGGCTACATCGGATCAGTTCTATCTACTAAGACACATAGATATTTGTATAATAGTCTAAGTTAAAAATTATACTAAGACACATACAGTTTAATACGTTCAACAACTACAAAATCCACGTCTTAAATTTTATTACACTTCTGTACCTAACTCAAAATGAGATTACATAAAGAAGGAATATTAACAATCCTTTTTTTAGCGCATAGACGCCGATAGATGCCCACTGATAATAAGCCTAGTCGAAAGATTGCCACGATTACCGGTCTTTCGCTGCCCGCATCCAGCCACTTCCCGAGACCTAAATCGTCGGTCCATCTATTGGTGGACCTATCTACGCTACGTCTACCGACTCGTTAGTAACTATACTAAATAAAAATCCTTACTTAATTCATCTAATGCTTCTTTCGATGTGCTTTTTGAAATGCGATTGTTGATAATTTTGTGCTATCTATTTACACCATATATTTAGAACATTTATGTTATTAAATAAGCAAGCAATATATAATACGAGAGATAAACACTCTCTTAGGAATATAGTGTATTTTATATTATTTTAAAATAGTTATATTTAAAAAAATATATGCACGTACCTTGCTCTAAGCCTCATAAAATTAGTAATACTTTTGTGTGCAACTGTGTACAGTACAACTACAATTCCATTTATTAAACGAAAACTTTTTTAAAAACTCTTTTGATAGTGTGAAGGATTTTTTAAGTGAGAACAGTACTTGAAAGTATATTATTCTTATACTGTACTTGGGATATTGTGAAAGTGATCACAAAAATACTCTATTATGCTAGATGCGAGCTATTTCATCATTATATTCTAGTTTCTTTCAAACTAAAAATTTTGTTTCTCTTTTTTATATCATTGCTATAAATGATCCCATGTTGATAATAATGTGAATAAATTAATAAATAAAGCAATAGACGTGACTTTGGATCATCAGTACATCGACATTAGGGATTTATTTTTAAAAATTTCCACATACATAACATAGAAAAACAAATTCACCAAAAATAATTAAGAGTTGTACAAAACATGTTTTCTGATTACGCGAAATATAAAAAGAATAAAGAATTTTTTTTTTAATTTCAAGTAGTAAAGACAAATGGCAGTACAGAAATATTTCAAATTCATATTTGTCGTGGTTGTTTCAACCCATAGATGCTCACTGCGACGCAGAGCACTTCCCCAAAAATATCTAGGAGGTAATAAATCATAATCACCACGCTTAGCACAGGATATCTGCTGCCTATTCTCTGGAATTTTTTTTGTGGACAGTGGCAATCCTATATAATTAATGCACAACGTGTGATTTAAATAACTTTTTTTCCAGGAAATCGAACTCGCGACCTACGATCGGTAGTCTCCGTATTTTCTACCGCTGGACCATCACTGCTCAATGATGATGATGACATTATCCTTTATTTGGAAAGCAGTAAAATATAATGAATACATAAGTATTTTTTATAAAAATTACTGACATTTTAAGCTTGATATATATCTTTTGTTGTATATATATATATATATATATATATATATATATATATATATAAATCTTACAAATAAAGTTTAAATATTATCTTTTTTATAACTCTTGAAGTGAGCATCTGCTCACTCCTCTACCACTGGGCTACCAGCTGAAATTCACGTCAAGACCATTGTAATTACATAAAGGAATATAACAATAAATAATTTTTATATACATATATTGAAGTACCAGTACAATATTTACTAGTGTATGTGCTTTTTTATATTTATAAAAATATAAAAGTATTACTGCAAATGTCCTATGCTTGTAAAATACTTATAAGAGCTCCAGGAATATTGTAGTTGAAACTGTAATAGAAATATTACGGAATCTTTGACTTCCTTTGAATCAATCCAGTCACTACTGGATTGATTCAAAAAAAAAAAAAAAAAATAAAAGGCTGAAAATGATTTGGTTCTAACATACTGTTGAAGGTACTTCAAAAGATTTTCTTTTTAACTTAAAAACATATTTTATACAATAGTTCGGTTTGCCATTTACAAGTTTTGATGTAAGATGTTTCATTTAGCAAGTAGCTGCGGTGTCTTGAAACCGTAAAAGGAACACTTTCTCATTAATATTTGACGACACAAAAGGTGCTGCGATGTATACCATCTAGACGACCTTTTAATTTAGGGTACCTATATAATATATATTAGACAATATGTGCATTTAACTATTACTTTACGCAATGTCCATGTACACAAATTTATTATTTTTACCATCAAGCCTATTCCTTTCAATTTCACACACTGCTTTTATAATACTTTATGATTTGTTTGAAAAAAGAGAGGTGAGGTTTTAATATTTTTAGCAATGCATACATTTTTTCTCTTCACGAGGGCCTCCCTAGCGGTTTAATTAAAGTATGATAAATGTGGTTCAATTAGTTTAGCTGTTCTTGAGACAAGCGCTTAGAGTCATATTTGGCGATTTATTTTTATATTTGTGAACACAAAGGTTGATTAGTATGCTATGTAGAAAAAGGTAATGAAGAAAGAAGCAACACGGCACAATTCTCTAAGAATAAACGTTTCTTATTTTTTCTCGAGGGTATTGTCATATGTAGGTCCATTGGGCACTGATATAAATTACATTCAGGTCAAATGTAATCTGTAACCCTTTAATCAACAAACATTGTGGTAGTGAATAATAAAATGTAATGTTAGTGTAGGTCATAAATTTAACTTTGTTAAAAAAAAATTTGCCTTTGACAAATGTAATTGGGTTTTTTGGAACAAAGAAAAGTATATAGTTCTTTATTTGAACATATTGTCAATGTGTTCTCCAGGTCCGCAGGAAAATTCTTTGAAACGTGACTAAAGATTTAAAAAAAAACCTGCAAATTTAGACTATTGGAACTGCCGCCATTTTTACTGGAACATTTTGACTTACCTCAGAAAGTGTTTTTGGAGATTTAGCGAAGACCGCTCCGTAGATGTCACCATAAAAAAGAAACCACCCAATGTCATTCCTATATGAGTTTTCTTCGGAATATTCCAATCTCGATTAGCTTTAGATGTGTGACCAGACGCGCTTTCCTGTTGATACCAAGTCATGGAGTTTTATTCATTTAGCTCTTGAGGCTTTGACTGCAAGACTCGATGAAAAAAACAATTTTATTATGGCATATCATACATCATTAAAGTGCATACATTTTTAAAATTATCGACAAGTTATTAGATGAAAAGCGTATAACCCATATGTTATAGCGAGTATGATATAGAGTATATGTTATAGCTTTTGACGGTTGTGTCACTGTCATGTGTTAATTGTGGTGTTTAGTCATCGTTATTCTTTTCAATGTCATCATTACTATTTGTACTATTCTATAATGGCGTTAATTACGTAATATTTTGTGATGTAATAAGTTTGTCAGTTTTAAATATTACATCGAGCCCTTAACCTCCCAACTTTGTTCGTATTTTACTTTTATGGAACTTGCTTACTATCGGTCGTCGAACAAAGAAATATCGTCGTTTTATTTTTATTTTTGCCGCGTTAGCGTTTTACGTAACGATTTACAGCATCGTTTCTAGCGGACGGAAAAGAACTGCAAGTTTTTTTACCTACATCCGTGTTACATTGCAATCTTCAAAGCTAACTGAAGACTATTCTCATAATTTATGCTACATTTCGGTTACATACAATTATATTTCCAGTTTTCCTATTTATTTTGCAGCGAAGTAAGCTATTGCTAGCTTATAATACGATTTCCACAAGAGGAAAACAAGATTCGTATTCTTAAATTAGGCTTATAGTTATTTATTATTGTAGTTAAATCTCTTACTTGTTAACTAATGATTAAAGAAAAATATTTCTTCTATAAATAGACTACCACGGCTTCAATATTTATTACTTGATAGGATATTTTGTTCTATTGCCATTTACATTTCTAGTTTTTATTCCTTTACAATAAATCATTTTTATTATTTTTAAAGGTAAGAGTTTTTACAGTTATTAGAGAAAATTTATGTAATGTTTTTGATAGCACAATAATTTTCGCAAGCACTATTTTAGTGTTTTAACGTACATGATTAAAACTCAAACAATTACAATTAGAAGTAACGGTAACACTTACTATGAATTTCTTATTTTGTAGTGTTACCCACAAATATTGATAGATACTAAAAATACTAAAATATATTGATAAAGGTGGACTTATTGACAATGGCTTCTGAAATTATTATACAACATATTCAGAAGCTATTAAAGAAGGGCTTGTTTAACCTAGAGAAAAGTAACCAACGAATAAATCCTTTAATAACTAAGAAAAATATTATTCGTTTCATCAAAATTTCCAAAAATTAGAACATATCAAAAAATGGACTTAGCTGCATTGGCTTTTGAGCGGCTCATACCATCCCAGTGAAAGAAAAAATAGTGTTTGAAAAAAAAACATGAGTGTGCCCATCCCTTATCTTTATTAAAAATTATTTTTTTTAACAATTAAAAAAATAGATTTTAAATAAAAATGTTCATTCATTTGTTTTTTTTTTTTAAAGCTGTTGTCGGTTACCACAGACAGAAAGGAAAATACATCAATGATATGGTACAATTCAAGTGGATTTTAGTTCTTGGTGAAACAAGGATTTATTCAGTTATTTAATTAGCTAATTTTATAGCTGCTCTAAATGAGCGATGTCCACAAGCTTTTTATCGACATATAGGAATTACTTGAGTAGTGTTAACCCTGTGATAGAGTTCGATAGAGTTCGAGTTCGTTCGATAGAGTTCGGTATATCCCCCTCTATATCTTTGGGGGAGACCTATGCCTTGTAGTGGGCGTCTATAGGCTGAAGCAATGATGAGAATTATAGCGCTAATAAAGCCACTGTAATAGAAATATTACGGTATAGTTTGTAATTTCGGTGTTAAATTGCTATAAATTGCTAAGATACGACGCATATTTTTGGTGTATGATCTAATTTTCCTACTACACAAGTTAGAATATTAACTTTACTAATTGCTTATACTCACGTAAAAGGAAAATAACCCATCGTACTTAATTACATTTTCGCATGCTTTACTTTACAGAGAAAAGGGTAGCTTTATATACAGTGTTTACTCGTTCCACTTTATTGTTTTAAATTCTTGGGAGTTTTTCTTATTCCTGAAATGTAAAATATTTTGTAAATAAATATTGTGCGTAATTTGTTTTCGTTGAAATTTATTTAAGGAATAATTAAAACGTGTAACGTGTAAATATTAGGAGTTTTTGGCACATTTTTATATTATACTAATTATTATTTGGTCATCACAATATTTATAGCTATATAATTATAATATATAATTTTTTTATTATTTTTTTTTAATTAATTAAAATATTTTTTTAACTAAACTGAACTTTACATATCATCAATTCATTAATTCTTACATATTTAATATATATTAAAATGTCGTCTTAAGTCATTTACAGTGCAGTAATCCTTAGCATTTAAACGCTTAATTTTTTTTAATCTAGCTTTCTGTACAATATCTGGGATTCTATTAGGAAGGCGTATACTTTATACTTTTCTCATAGTAAGATTTGGTAACTTAAGCACTTTTTTTTACTCGAAATATTTATGTTTTAAAACACGACACAAAAAACTGTGTGAGAATCGGTAATTTTTTTGCGAAAATACAGTACATTTTCATAGACATGTGAAATGAAGCAATTTTCTATACTTTAATTTCTTTAATTAATCCGATAACTTGTTCACACACCGTGGAACTCCCAACTTTGAGATTAAGAATTTGTGTCATTAGCAATACAACAGACACACTTACAGGACTGTTATCACGTCAATTATATCTAGCCGTTTTTAAATAATTTAAATAACCTGTTGGTATTTATTTTGCTTACTCTACCGCGTCCCAACATAATTAGATAATAACAGATTTGTAAAAAAATTAAAATCCAAAAATGTTTAAAAATTTTTTAAAAAAGTTAGTTGCAATTGCGTAATTAAAATTTTAAAGTTTTCTGTATCTGCAACCTAATTAGAATTGAACGCTAATTAGAACAGAACATTCATTGCAATACTAGTATTTTTTTAAAACCAAAAAAAATCTTTAATAAGCTGTTTGAACACATTACAATTGCTATGTCAATTCTAAACTATTTAAATGTTATTTTAATTGTAGTCAAGCATGACTATTTAACTGTCATTCGTAAGTTTAATTCCATTACAGTAATAGTTTTGGTTGGGGTTAAGTAAGTGAATACACTGTATAGCTTGATCTGTGGAGAAAACGTATGTACTTATTTAGGATTAGCAAGATGAAGTGACAGTTCATGGGCTACTTAGCGCGTTAAACAAATGGCCGCGGAGATTTGATGGTTCTAGTCTGACTGAGTACAACGCCCGAGCAACCGATGCCTGTCGGGGATCACAGGTTTCCAAGTACGGACACTGAGTCAGTTGAAGCGCGTAGGCCACTAGGAGGTTCGATAACAGAGTTAAGGTAGGAAGGGAAGATTGTTGAATGCGAGTAAGGCGAGACCCGTTATCGTGGCGATCTTTAAAGGAGGCTTATACTTTGCAGTGGGTGTCTATCAGTTAGAAAAAGAAGAAAACGTATGATAAATACATGAAGATTTTAATTAGTGTCCTGGCTTCTATTTATAATAATAATAAAATAAATGAATGATGAAATTTTATCGTGTCATTATAATCTTCTGTAAGTAGCTATAGTTTAGTATAATGGATGTCAATACGTCAATCATTTAATGAAAGTAACATTCATATTAATCTGCATAAATAATAATCAATTTAAATGATATTTGAAACGCTATTGAACTCTAAATATTAAACATATTTCACTGAAAAATAAATATTTATGTAACTAACAAGTTATTATTCTTTGGAGATAAACGAAGATGCTAATAAAGAAAGTTAGTCACAAACATAATCTTTTGCGTTTTTTCTTGAGGCAATCTTTAATAAAAGATTAACGCAACTTAAATCCTTTGCCTAGTTTTTTAAACTTGCGTATTTCCATAAAAACGAAACATACATGCAAACAGTTATTAAGGTCCTAAATATATATTTTCATGGTGTAAAAGAGTTCCTAGGTTTTTTTAATTTTTCGGGAGACTGAACTGCTTACGAAACAACCGGAGATGGGTACAGGTGCGCTTCCGCAAATAAATAAATGCCCCTTTCTTTCTTTACCAAAATCATTTTCAGAAACAGGAATATGTTTTTTTAATCAAAAGTTTTCATTGTGATTATAGCAAACAACACGTAAAGAGTTGACAATTATACGTAGTGAAAAATAATTGTTATTCCTAACTGCTATATGCTTACTTTAAAGAATTTAGGGTTTGTTTTAAATTATTACCTTCGAGTTATCATGTGGCATGGACAATGATAGTGGTATTTTTTAAATATATAGTCTTTCAATCTATTTTAAATATATGTAATTGCTTCCGCGCTTTGTGTGAATTATTATAAACGCAAATATTAAAAACTGTGTAAAAATTGTACAACTAATTACAAAATTATTATAAGGCCTAAAAAATAAAATATTTTATTTATTAAAGTTGGGAGTTAAATTTTGGAACCTGTGATTTTTTTTATAATTTGGACAGCTGTAGTTATTTTGACAATAACAGTTAACCGAATTAATGACTAATTATCTAATAACATAATTTACTAAAGTGATATCCAAACCTACACGCTATATAACATGAAATCACAAGTAACAACAAAATTTTATTGTAGAATAAACACTTAATTAAATAGAAGAAAGTTATTTACTGAAATGTTGATAAGTACACAATACAATACATAAACCATTTCAACGAGATTCTTCGAGTAGAAGTTTTGAATAGAATTAAGTTAATGAAACCCTACCTACGCATATGAAAAGAAGCCTTTTAAGTAATATCGTCATGTCACGTAGGCGGAGGCTCAATAAAAATAGATGTTCTTAACGTTGTCAATTAAAAAAAGTTTGGTAATTAATTTTTCATTTAAAAAAAGCTAGTGTAAAACTTGTATAATTATTACAATTAAGAATTACATTCTCATAGTTGCAGGATTATATAGTACAACAATATTGTCGTAGCGATAGTATAAAATATTAAAATGGAACGTGTTCTTCATTACAAGCTAATGTAGTAGCTTATTACAGAAAAAAAAACGAGTTATGTTTATAACTTTACTGTAAGGGTTAAAAACTCTAAATAATAGGGTACTAAATGAAAATACTAAATACTAACTGAATATGAAAATGCAAAGTAAAAAATAAGTATAATAAATAGCAATATTCTGGAAATTTTTAATATTCGATTATGTGTGTCTTTATAATTAATTAATTAGAAAGTTTATTCCTGATTTTGATAATATTCTTCTTTCTTCTTCTTTTCAGCCTACGGAGACACACTGCAAAGTATACCCCTCCCCCCGCCCCATCGATCGCCACAATGATCGGCCATGCCCACGCCGCGTCTTTCGGCTCGTGGTCGCCAGAACCTTTTACGAACGAATGATGTGCCCCGCCCAATACGACTTAAGATGAGCAATTCCCGCTGCAAAACTCCGAGCATAGCCCTCTCCGTTGTTCTCTGGGTGATCTTAAGCCTTCTTATGAGGCCCGTCGTAAGGGACCACGTCTCGGTTCCATATGTCATCACCGGCAACGCACATTGATCAAAGATTTACATCTTTAAACTTTCTCGATAATATTACCAACATGTATACATTAAAGTAATACATAACAAAAGGATTTTTTCTAACTAATTGTAATAAGATTACATACATATTACTTAAACTAACTCTTTAATACGTATTAGTTTCACGCTTTTGATAAAGTTAAATCTTTGAAGCGATTGTTATGCAAATGAAGGAAGTAAAATCGTTCGTCGTCGGAATAACTAACAAGAGTGGAATGTGCACATTGTGTATGTACGGTATAAGTTTCATGCAATCTGTTGCTACGCGCACGTGCTCACAAATAAAGTATCGTAGAAACGCTACTGAGGATAATGAATACTATATTTCAGCTACGTCGTGTTTAAAATAACCGTTTTTAATCCGAAACTTTTTAATACTTTCCTTTGTAACGTTGACAGCTGTACGTTATACAAAAATTTTCGTTGCAAATAAATGTACGTGATTTTATTACTCTAGATATTTTGTGCGAGCATTTGTAGTGTACCATTATTAAACAATTCGTTTTTGCCTGTTCAGACTCTTCAAATAGCGATGTAATTGATGCGATAACAAAAACTTTCTTTTATACATTTTATTTTTCTATTTTTCTGGCAATACAATTAATCAAATTAATTTAGAGGACTTATATTACTATAGCTAATTAGTTCTATAAGACTATAAAATAATACACATTCTTTACAATACGTTCATCATCATTATCATTCCAGCCATAGAATGTCTATTGCTGAATATAGGCTACTTCCATAAGTTTCTATAAAACCATTTGGATAGCCATGTTAAGCCATGAATATCACTTTCCAAAGCAGCTGGGGATTTCTCTACGAAGTCGAATCAGGATCCTTAGACGAATAAAAGTAATCAACATAACCCAGCTGATAGACAAAGTTAAAAGGCAATGAACAGGCCCCATAGCGCGCAGATCAATGGCCGCTGAAACCGTAAAGTCTTGAATAGAGATCACGGACTAGTAAACGCAGTATCAACCCACAAGGTGATGAGGATACTGGATATAAGCTGCTTTTAACCGATCTTATTGTAACTGAGCTGGAAGTTCTACGGTCCATTGCTAGTTTCTCAAGGTACCCTTGGATCATATAATTATGATTACAGTAAACTTGTTTAAATTCTTGTATAATCTCTACTACTATATTTAAAGTAATCGGTATTTGCCGATAACGCGGATAACACTCGAGGGTTTATTTCTGCCGATAACAAGAGTCGTAGTGTAATTAAGTTTACGCAGGATTTTAGATTTGATTACTATATACCAATAATGTCTTTGATTACGTTATATTAAAATTAACTTTTGTTTTCATCATCTTGCTTTACCTAGTTTATACAATTCTTGCCAGACCTTTTTACTAAATGTTACTTTTTAACATTCCATGGATTCACCGTGCAGGTGTCAGTTCCAACGCGTAGTATAGAGAGAGCGCGAAAGAGCGGTCGGGTGCGGTGCTCGTGACTGATGTTCCACGAAGCAGGTTTAAGGAGGCCTTCTTGACTTGCATTAGCGTTCACTTCCTCTGATCAGACTTCTCTCTCGACCTAACTAAATTTTAAATGATTCTGCAGATATGGACGCTTGTATAGTATTCATTCAGCAGATTATAAAGAGATTTCACTGTTCCATCTTTTACTTCTTACGTTATAGCATACAAATTGCGCAATTTTATTCCTATTTATTTTATTGTGTAGTACTGGTTCACCTTACAGTAATTAAAAATACGTAAGTGTTCTACCTACGGTCTAACCAGCAAGGCGCTAATAAAATCAACGAAATTCTGTTATAATTCTGTGAACTGTATTTAATAACTTTATGTTTATATTTGCATACAAACGCCCGACACGTGTTCGAATATTATTTGTATCCTTTAAACAAACTTTCAGTGACATGTGCTTATAAAACTTTGTCGTATCCCGCAGTCCCTTCCGTGCGCAAAATTCTAATACTTCAAAATCGTTTAAAGCTTTTGAGCTGGCCGGTTCATTTCGTTTCACAAATAGACCATTAGGTACAATCCCTTCGCTATTTCAAATGGACGAAGGGTTAATTTACAAGCTTAAAATTTAAATCTATGATAAACTTTCTTAATGGCCGCCTCAGGGTTAAGTGTATTATTAAACTGTATTACAAATGAAGCGTCCTCGTATTATATAGACGTGCATCATTTTTATTTAACCATAATAACGAAAATATATTAACTTCTTCACGTCTTTAACTGAATAAAAAGAAAAAGTACTATTTTTTACATTAAATCTGTATAGGAGTTCTAATCCAACGTAGAAAAAATAGAACCATTTATACAAGAATGGATACATAATATGCATAAAAAAAATCTTATTAAAAAGGAGTAATAGCTAAACATTAAAACTATATCAACAATTGTATGTAGGGAATTTGTAGTAAGTACAATTGTACGGAGTTGGAATTGCAACTCGAACTAAAATAGCTTTTCTCTATCTACTCTATTGGTTCAATAAAATATGTTTTAGGAAAATAGGTTATAGTGTGAATTAGATAGAGTTTTTCTTTTTGCAGAATAATACTGCTGGAAAAAAATTTAAAAAGTTTAATTGGAATTGATTTAAATAAAGTTACTTAGTTGGTTATTATTGATTTTATTTCTTGAAACTAGAAATGATCAATCTTGAACACACAGTTGCAACTTTTTAATTATAACATTATTTTTATATAGCTATTTAAGTTTATCAACATGAGTACGAAGACAAAAGGTGAAATTCCGTACCCAACTCACTAATTATGTTTCCGCATCCTTTATTTAACTCTGAAAGGGTTGCCTTACCTACGATTTAAATAGCTGGAAGTTTTTGTTCAACCCCAGATTAAGGATTAACATTGAGAAATATTATTATACCGTTTTTTTCCTCTTATGCTACACGTTATCGTACAAAGCGTGGAAATGCAGGCACCTAAGGCAACAAAATTTCGTTGTCTAATCTTAAATCACAAGCATTCTAACGTTCCTGTATAGAGTACATAACGATCTATCTATTAAAAACGTTCCTTTCGGTCGGTGAATTGCCAACGAATCAACCTATGAAGCTTTTCGAATAAAAAAAAAACACTTTTTATTTCAACTCGAAAAATTGTAAACATTATTTAAAGACGTCTGTCATCTTATTGCTCATATAAAATTCAGGTGAAAAGTGAGTTGTATCATATATAACAGTTATGCAGCAAAAAAAGTATGACATCAGACAGACATACAGACAGTTGTTTTTTATAAACTATACATGAAAATCTATTTGAAAATCATCAGAAAGTTAATATTTCATCAATATTATTATTCTTAACCTGATGTTGCTAAATATTTAGTTTCTGCAGTTTTTTTAAGAATGTCGACTTATTTAATTTAACAAAAAAACATTATTTTTAAGAAATAAAAGAACAATAAAAAAGATTCTGTGACTTATTTATTGTAGTAAGTTAAGTACACTGTAAATGGCTTCAAAGAAGATTATACACCTTAGGAATGCCGGAGATACGTAATTTTAAAATAAAAATATATAGTATATATAACGTAGTCTTAATTAGTTCCTTTCGCCTTGTTTTCGAAGGTTTGAGGTGATAAACGTCAATAACAATACATCTGTTCCGTACATTCTACTTCATACATTCGTCAATAATAGTACATTTCATCGTATTCAATATAAAAAATAAGAATTTAAATAAAAAATAAGAAAAGAAAAAGTGAACATTTTCATTATACACTGAAAATAATAATCTCTTACACACTTGTTTAAAACAGCGATCTTTACTTAAAACATTAACGGATATTTCAATTTGAAGATTATGAAAGCTTCAGAATAATTCATATAATAAACCATACAGTACAAGCGACATTATTCCAAAATCCAATGAAACACACATATAATCTCTTCTAAGACAAACTGCGGCTATGATTGAATTATTCATAAGGCTTTTGGACCTAAATCTTCCGTTTATTACATGATTTTAAATTTTCGAACATCCTAAAGAATATATTCTACACTAATTCTTATGTATTACATTACATAAATTAGTAGTAGTCATAATTCTAAAAGTGAGTAAAAACTTTTTTTAATCTCAATTTATAATGATTTTGTTTTTCTATTTTACTTTTTATCTAAATAAAAGTTATTAGCCATTACGATTTATATTAAAATTATATTAAAGCTTCATATGTAAGTATTATAATAACTCGTCGACATAAATATCAGCTGCAGAAACTGCACTGTTATTAAAGATTTTAGTCCTGTTGGAAGCGAACTGCACCCACCATCTTCCAACGACCATACCAAGGTTTGTCCACCTTGTGAGTGGACGTCCTGAGTTGCGCTTATTGATGCGTGAACTCCAGAAACTAAACCTTTTAAAAACATATAAGCAAAATATTATAACAAATATAATTAATGAGCCAACACTGTATTTAAAATAAATGAATACTAAATATTTTTCATATTTATTTGAAATATAAAATGCAATCGACCTAGTCATTTTTGTTATGTGAGTTTGAGTAAGGTCTATAGTTTTGAGACAAACAAAAAAAGTAAGGCTGAGTGTTAATTTTAGAAAAATGAATATTATATTGTTTTGTCTAGGTCAAATATTTCTAACGTTAAACAGTCATTTAGTATTCTAGAAACATTATGCTACATTTTATTTGTATTTTGTTAAAAGGAAAAACTGACTACGTTGGACGTGTTTGTACAAATTTAACCCCACTTATTTCAGAACTCCGACTCAGAAATTTATGTCGTGTAGTATCATTCTAATGCTAAAATCGTGACAACGCATGTTTTATAATTTGTCGCTTGAATTAAAGTTAAAAAAACAGAGAATCGGGACAAATCTACGGCATCTGTGTTAATGTGTGTATTACAAGATATCTGTCAATAATATAACTAATGTTTTCTTAAAATTGATTCGTTATGTCTAAATAAAATAAAAATAAAAAAACACCAAAAAATATAAATAACATAGTGCGGAGTTACATAGTTCGACTTTTAATTAAATCAATTGTGACATTACATATTTGGTTGTTTTTTCACGCAAATCAATTAATACCAATTTTTTTTAATAATATTGTATAATAAAGTGATGAAAATTAACACATGATATGATTTTTATTTTCTTAATAGTGATGCCTTTCTTAGACGAAAGGAAAAACGATGAAAAAATATGTATTATTAAAAAAAAAATCTTATTAATATAACAAATAGTAGCTTTTATATGCAATAAAAAGTTTTTATAGAGAAAAGTAACAGGTGCTTGTTTTTAAAATGCTTGGTTCATAAAAGCTTTACTGGGTTATTAGATATAACGCAAATTTATAGCGTTGTGTTTTAGTATCAACGCTATTATTTTATTGTATAGATTATTATAAACTATTATAAAAATATATATTAAATCATTGTGTTTAACGACCATTTTTGAACGTCTAACACAATAAATGATTATGATGATCATCATGACTTTAAGTCAAGGCAACTTGAAATTACTTTCACTTTTGAGCGCCCTCTTTATTAAATAATATACTTTTATAGCTAAGCTAAAATTTCGTATCTTATGTATTTCGTATCTTTGAAAGTCATCCATTCTGTTCAAACACATATATCTTGACTTAAGAAATACACGTTTCGATTATGCAAATATTTGTTTCGTATATTACACGAGGTAGAGAAACACGCGCAGTGGTAGCACGTTTGTTAAAAGCTCATGATACGATTGTGTTATATTATTTTACCAAAAGTCGACTCAAATAAATCATATAGAAAACCGTATATTCAAACATTGAAATGCAAAGGTGATCAAACGATAAAGGGAAATAACTTTAGAAAATAAGCATCTTCAAAGCAGAAACCCGTAAGTTATTTGACATTTATCAGTTCTCTCTGGAACTGCGTAGAGGATATCGTACCTCCTTTCTAAAGCTTTGTATGTCAACAGCGACAAATTTATAAAGTTAATAACAATATACAATATGCGCAATATTAAGATGATATTATGCGTATTGTAAATTGTCCTCAGCGAAAATTATTTCATCGAAATTATTTAAGTATATTAATTCTAAAAAACTCATTTTCTCGTATAAATAGTAATGATGTTGATATCTTATACAATACATTATTAATGACTTTTAAATTAAAAATAGCTCATCTCTTTGACTAAGTTTTCAAGCAACCCCTTGTAACCGTTACAAGGTAATATGAACATATTATTAAGTGGCATTGATTGGCAGCAGATATAGTTGTTATGGATATAACTATCTAGGTGGTATCTTGCTTAACTTGTACAAAATTGTTAATTTTCCTTCCCAACGTTTCTATTTTCTATATTATGCTTTTTTATTTACCAATACTTAACTTTTTTGTATTGCTTTTTTAGCCTTTCTTAACTGTACGTTAATGTGTAATTTCATTACTCTCTGCATAGTTGTTACCCGCTACCTTCATTGAATTACCTCTTTGTCACAATTCTGGCCTACTATTGGTACTTTCTGATCCTATTACCACGATTTTAGTAATTGCTAGCATCTGATATCTTGTTTTCTGAAAATATAGTTGATTCAATGCTATTGAAGTCTGGCTACTGTCATTGTCTTACAGTATCCTAGAATGACCCTTACTCTTAGTTTTATTGTGACTTCTATGGTCGTTACCCGCGTTAATACATCAGGATATGATGGGTAAGTATTCATTGCTAGTAGGAGGCTATGAAACAAGCGTTGTATTACGATGTAAAACAAGTTTTATTATAAAAGAACCATGTAAACGTAACTAAGTCTTCTCAGAATAGCAAGAGGAATTATAATCTAAATTTCTTATTCTAATTTATTAATGAAATCGTTACTGGTCTTATATAGTATCGGCGTAGAAGTTCGTCGTAGACATCTACGACGACCGTAGGCAGCCGTCATACATCGTAGCAATACAATAATGAATCTTTAAGCACGGCAAGCTGTAACTTAGACAGTAAGGTGTTACTAAATCTTAATCACCTAATAAACTAAGATTTTTCGTATTTTTGGTGAAAATATAGTCATTATTTATGTTTGGATGGATTCGCACGCTTATAAATTGTTGCATGTCTATAGGATATTTATCACTATCCACGTACGATATTACTTTACAGCGTAATATTACAAGCCTCCATAGCTGATTTACGTCAATGGTAACTTAATGAGGCTAAAGAAAATGTCTATAACTAATAAATGAGTTTATCGCGTGACTCTGAATAATAATAGTTTTCTTTACAAAAATTGTTACATGACGAATTTTTCCATGTCACACTTTTTATTTGTATTAACAATTGAATTAATTCGATATTTCTTTTTCTTTACTGTTTTTTTTCGGAGGAAATAACATTTTTACAAAAAAAAAAGTAATTGTCAAATCGGAAAAATTAATCTTCTATAATCACAATGGGTTGCTTTATTGCTCTTTGTATAGTTAGGTATGAAAGATATTTTCAACGTGATAACTCAAATACCGAGTTATATTCAATTTTTGTATTTAAAGTCATATTTTCGTTATATGAACATCATTTGAACTCTAAATTTAGTAAAAGTTTAAGAATTGACCGGTATAATAAAGGATCCCGTGAGAGATATCGTTTCAGATAATACAATAGCGAATAGCAATTTGTTACAGTTGAGTTTGTTTCTCAGGTAAGATGAAGAACGTTGGTAAAACTCTTAATTTACGAAAAACATCCAACTGTTTTCATAGTTAAAAATTAAAGCATTATGTAATTCTTATTTATAGTTTTATACAAAAATAAATACACACTTTAAAAAAAAACATGTGTAAATAAATACGTTTTCATTTCAGTATCATAATATTATAACTTTATTTCAAGTACTTAAACAATGTTTAAAAATAAGTTTTACATTCAGACGTCGTCGCGAAAACAATCTCGTTTCATATTTTATCACCAATACGAGGAAGTAGAGCAAGGGAAGCGAATGAAAATAGTTCTTGCATTTTAGAATTTCAACGTATCTATATAAATTTTTCGTATGATTCGTATTTAAGTGACTTTTTAGTTATTTTTGACAGTCAGTACAATTTATCCTTTGGAAAGTAATATGTCCACGACCATGAATCGTAGTATATCATAGCAAAGTAGTATTAATAGAGACAGTAATAAGGAGCATTTATTTCACTATTTATTTTGCACCATAGGTAATAACTAAAAAAAAAGAAACAATTTATATAGAGGTACCAGACAGGTGGTCTTATCGCTCGAGGCGATCTCTACCAGTTTCTTTGGATGGAGAAAAAAGATATGTAAGATAAGGCAGTTAAGGCTGTACACACATACAAATAACCATATTACTATACGCACATACATATATACAAAAATACTTATTATATATACACATGTTCATGGAAAAGATATTACATAAATACAAATAAATAACAAATGCTACACAATATCTCATTTTAGCCAAGGAAATGCTCTTTTACCATCTTTTCAAATGTTGCCAGTGATTTTAATTACTACATGACAGGGGTATTAAGCTTGTCAATAAATTGCTTAATTACCGTTATAAAGATATTTTAAAGTGACTACGAAAAAACCATCTGAGTATATAGAGGGTTCTTTTATTCTCAGTTCAGGTTGCGGAAGCCTCGTGCTTTAATTTGAACAATTCGCTATAAGAGAGCTCCATCTGGTTCTACTTTGGGATTTTATGGTATTCATCTCGTGTATTATGTCACTAGAATAATGCTATGCTGCCAATGCCAAATAGAAATGAAACATCACTTGAATAAAAACAGTTATTTCGGTTTAGTAATTGTAATAATTCTATTAACAACTTTAATAAAATTCTCATTGATGAACTTTTTGATTATGATAATTTTTAAGTTAGTAAAACTTAAGTATCCAAGTGGCTCATACATTATTGGGTATCATAACATTTTATTTAATTTGTATTTCACAAAATGCCTTAAAATTGTACATTTATATGCAACTCATAAGATATTACTATATCCTGCATTACACGGTTTCTTAAAAAAACATGGACAAATTAAAAAATATATTGTTTTTTTAAAGTTAAAAAATATAGGTTTGATTTATTTTATATGAAAAGCTGTATTTTCACTGGATCTCCGTTGCAAATGTCGTATTTCTGTCTCCAAGCCAGATAGCAAGTGGTGCACACATTTTAGTTAATTCTAGTTTTGAGGCTGTTGCGGACGTTTGAACTATTAGACCGAATAGTCTAAATGTAATGAGCGCAATCGTGGGCCAAAGTTTATTTACAGAGAGTTAGAACGTATTTATTTCTATCGACGTGTTTTATCTCTTTCGACGACGAAAATCATAATTACAAAATAATAAAATATCTAAAACTATACACAGTGTGAAGCCTCTGGCCAAAATTTTATGTTACACACAAAGGTGTTTATAAAATATTAACAGTGACAATGTATATAATAAAAACTCCTACTTATTGGGTTGTCTTCGAAGTCACTACGGCAGACTATCGTAAATTCTACTGTTTACATAGGCGTCCTAGACAATGAATTTTATATTGAAGATCACAAACTAGACATGAAATACAAACGTTTCGATAGCATCGCATTCCCTTACAGATATATATATATAAGAATTCCACCCATGTATTCAATCATCACGATATCTCTAGAAGCAGAAAGTTAAGAGACCTGAAGTTAGGACGAAATATTTGTTTTATTAGGTAGAGTTTAACTTAAAACAGATTTTAGGAAATTATGACTCTTGAGAGGCTGTTCATTCAATATATGCCTATTTTCTTGGTATAGCTCTTCAAGTAAAAAAAATTAACTGAATCTCCAAATGCAGTGCAGGCCACAGGAAGTGGGTGGAAGAAAGCTAGTTACATGTATAAATATTTATACATGTGACTAGCTTTCTTCCATCCGCTTCCCGTGGTCTGTATAGAAGAATCGTGAGTAATACATGTATATATATGTGTATATATATATATATATACATATTACTCACGACTAAGTAATGATTCAGCTTATCCTACTCTCCCCTGCTTGGAAATAGTTGATTCTATACTTTAGCTAAAACAAATATACGTGAATACGTTCCAAGATTTGCAGAGCAAGTTACTTTGAGTGTTTAATGTGTAGGCAGTTCAGTGTTTAGTTGTATGAAAAAATTGTACAGTATAGGCAATTAGTGTTGGTAATAATTTTCATGTACATACATGCGTACGTTTTTCAATGCGCTGTTTGTTTAATATTTGTAAATTTATTATATAAATATTTGATTTCCAAGCTCGAAATAAGTCTATTAATGCATAAATAATTTTAACATCGTGAATAGATATGAAGTTTCCCCTATAAAATTACAAGTTATTAATTAATTGCATAACGATATCAAAACTCAATTGAATATATGTACGCTTCGCTGCGCTGAAAGTCAATCAACTATCTATAATAATCGTAGCGCTGAAATATTATATAAATTAAACTGTATTTTCTACGAGCTGATGAAATTTCAAAATTGTTTATGAAAAACTAATAATACGGAAAATAGCAAATTCTTTAATTTTTATGACCACAATTTGTAAAGGAGGGCAAGTATACTGACCTAGATGCTCTACTGTCTGGGGCCGAGGCAACGAGCTAAATTTACAAGAAGCTTCGGTGAAGTGTTGGCCTATCTCCATCTCTGCCTTTGAATTGGTATGTGGTATTTTATTAAATCGCCAAAAAACTTTTATAAAAAATATGTCTACTTTGTAACTCGAGAAAAGTGTTTTTCAATAATCATTTGAAGATTTTGTTAGCATATAAAGTTTAGGATTTCAAATAGGATATATAAGGGGATCTATTTTATTTATAACTTCCGTAAAACTGGTAGCTTACTGTGATTATAATCATGAATGAACTTCTAATTAAGAATTTAATATTTTGATAACGAAACGAGTAAAATACTTATATTTAACAATAATGTTTTAAAAAAATTCAGTATAGTATTTTTTGAAAGATAACTAACAACAGAAATGACTCATTTATACTTTATTAGATATTATTCCTTGCTGTATTACGGTGCACATTTAGACAACTCTTGACCTAGTTTTATTTTTATATACATTTATGTTTAAAACTTGAAACGGCGAAGTGACTGCTTACATTTATGTTGTTTAAACAAAATATATAAATTGAAACCTTGAGTGGTGGCTTCTTTTTATCATTATGTTATTAATACTATTAACATAGACCGAGTAAGTCAACCGAATATTAAAAAGAAATTTTAGTGTTGTTTTAAATAAAAATTGTGATATGCTGCTTTATTTTATGTAAAAAATTAATTTTAATGCTAAACTAATTATAAATATTTAAATGTTCTTTTATTGTATAACATATTTTATATAGACATGTTTAACTGAGATATTGTGGTTAGTTTATATCACACTATTATGTATTAGAAATACCAAAAATACAACGTCATACATGTTAGATAAGCTCTTATGCGGTGGGATCACACAAAGCTCGAGTGGCAAAATCCGATTCGTCATAAAAGTATAATAATAGTGGGTCGGGGGTGCCGCAACAACGCGGCGGTGACCTACACAGCGCGCGCCGCAGCGGCAGTCTTCAGTCGAGCTTTCTAATGACCTCCAGCGTTCTGTGTTGCGTTAAGAATATATTTTATCATATTCAAGTTGCTTAAACAATCACAATAGTTCAGTTAAACATTTATTAAATGTAACCTATGCACTTAGCAGTACGGGATAGACGCATGTGGGTGACGCCATTTGGCTACGAGTTGAGTTACGAAAATGAACTTTAAGTACTACGGAATAACTATGTTTTGTAATTAATTATATAGATGCACGTGCTACGCGTTGAACTTGTCCAGGTACGTTTTAATTCTAAAATTTTATACTTTTAAATTTCAAGGTTGTTCTTTGTTTCATGTTAACTTTATGTCATTTCAAAGCTGAACCGGGGATTATTATTACAATTAATTATTAAATGTATTGTTTACTACATGTTTCTATGTGTATCTTTGTAGAATAAAGTATTGTGTTTTAAAATATTTAACTGGGGAATATTTTCGTTTACTTAACTGATACAAAGGGTAGCTACGTATTTATAGCATGGTCATATTACAATAAACGACGTATTATGTACATATATGAAACCAGGTGATTTTATTTCAGATTTTGGACAGTGTTTATAATGGAGATTTGATATCTCGTTAACTATGTAATTATGACAAATCTTTTATTTTTGCGAAAAAAACAAAATGGACAAAATGTATGGCACTATGTATCAATGCTACTGGTTCTACCTCCAGTCCTCCGATCTCAAAATACCATGGAATGTTTCGATTTGATGATAAATAATAAATGCTCGTGCTACACGTTCGAACATTGTAAGTAATTATTTTTTTATCTTTATTATTCTCAGCAATGTCTATATAATCTATATCTTTTCAGCTGTTTTTCTCGATTGCCAAGATTCAAATACCAAACAAATCAAAAATGCGCTAAAGAGGATTAATGATGTACATTCGCTTTCCATAAACGACCTCGATGACAGCGAAGAAGTTTTGGGACCACATTTTGTGCCGCTCGGCGTTTGCATTAAACATATACATATAACAAGAACAAGCATAAGAGACATAGACGATGACACATTTATGCCATTAAGACAGTGCCTTGAAACGTTAAGTATTGTGTCAAGTAAAATTAAATTTATTCCGCAAAAGGCATTTTCTGGTTTGCTCAAACTAATCTCAATTGAACTCACATCTAACCACATCGTGGATGTTCCAAGTTATAGTTTCTATGGTCTTCCATTAATGAAAATAAACATAAAGCAGAATATGATCCGTCATATTTCAGATTCTGCTTTTTCTAGTTTAGAGTCAACATTATCAGAAATTGATTTAAGCGAAAACAACCTCACAGCATTTCCGATATCACCAATAGCAAAGTTAAGGCACCTTCGATCTTTGCGGTTATCATGGAATGAAATGTCTTCTTTTCCGATCGCACATGATTTCGATTTGATATCACTAGAGTTTTTAGATTTAAGTTCTAATAATTTTGAATTTATTTCAGAAGACTGCCTTAAATTTTGTCCGTCCCTTTTAACATTATCTTTTCATTTTAATTTTATTAATAACATACATTATCGCGCGTTTTATTCGTTGCTTAATCTTAAATCTTTAGATTTGAGTCATAATAGAATTAAAATATTAAATACTAATCTTTTTCAAAATAACAAGAAGTTAGAATTTATTGATTTAAGTCACAATCATTTGCATCACATCCATGGCCTTTTTTGTAACATGCCACTATTAGTCCAAATATTTTTAAGTAACAACAATATTTTAGAAGTGCCAATTGATTCCTTTTTCAACTCTACGAAAATTACTACAATACACTTAAATAAGAATTGTATTCATACAATACATAGCAAGAGCTTTAGTGACTTAGAAGAATTAACTACGTTACGTTTAGATTTTAATTACATAACTCAAGTGCCACACGATATATTTATTAGTAATGTTAACATAACAATGTTAAGGTTAGACAATAATAATATCATAGACTTAAAAAATGATTCACTGGGTGGTCAAATAGTGATAAGAGAAATCCGTTTAAATAATAATAATTTGAAGTTTATTTCGAAGTATCACTTTTATAACCTCACAAATGCAGAAGAAATTTATTTGAATAATAATAAAATCACTAGCATAGATTCTGAAACATTTTCGAAAATGGCTTACTTAAAATATTTGAGCCTTTATGACAATTATCTAATAGAAATCAACGACATACTGCCGAAGCCAAATTCGGTTCTATTAACATTTCATGTCGATTCTAATTTACTGTCTTCAATTAAAAGTTTGTCATTCCGTTATCAACAAAAACTGTATCACCTTAGCTTAACAAATAATCATGTCAAATTCTTATCTAGAAATGTTTTTGCTAATTTAACTTACTTAACTCGTATTGAACTACATAATAATGAAATATCTGTAATCGACGATTTTACATTTCAACAACTCCGTTCTGTTAGAAATCTAGATTTACATAGAAATTTACTGCGTAATGTTACTAATTATACGTTTGTAGGCCTTTTAGAATTAGAAGATTTAAATTTATCACACAACAAAATTGTTTTTATATATACTATGGCATTTGACACCTTGAAAAAGATGCGTACATTAAATTTATCTTACAATCCGCTTAGAGTACTCTACAAAAATATATTTCAACAAGGTTTACCGTTAAGTTCATTATATTTAGATAATTGTGAAATACAACAGATAGAAAATGGCACTTTCGAAGGAATGAATAATCTTAAATATCTTTCTTTAAAAAATAATTCACTAAAATCTAGTGATTTAGTTTACATCGATATTCCTGGTTTGAAATATTTATCGCTTTCTTATAATATATTCGATCACTTACCTGTTGAATCATTCTCACAACTGCCTCTCTTGGAAGTTTTATTTTTAGAGCATTGCAATATAGAACATATTGTCGAAGGCACTTTTTCCCTAAACAAGCAATTGGTGCGGTTGAACGTAGCGCAAAATATTATTAGTGGAATACCTACCTCTCTATTCGAATCGTACACTTCAATATCCGAGGTTAATATAAGCAACAACTTTTTAGACTATGTTCCATATAATACCTTCAGTAATCTAACGCTTATAGAAATTTTAGATATTGCCGATAACTTGTTACCAAAAATAGAATTCAGTGGTTTTGAAAAAATGAAAAAAATTAGGCATTTGATTTTAAGGAAGAATGAAATCCATTCTATTACCATGAAGAAAAAAGTAATTTTTAAAGAACTTTTGGAATTAGACATAAGCTACAACAAACTAAATTCAATACCATCATTATTGTTAGAGAATTTTCCAAAAATACAAAACATTAATATTTCCTACAACGAAATTGTTAGTTTCGACTTTTTATCATCACACAAAAGTAACGGAGTTTCGTTAATAAGTATGGACTTAAGTAAAAATCCAGCAATGTCATGGCCTTTAGTTAACACAAGTGATAATAACAATACTCTTTTATCTAACTTATATGAACTATATATTTGCAAAACTAACTTATCTAATCTAGACGATATAACATTTGGATCATTTGTAACTTTGCAACACTTGTACTTAAAGTTTAATAAAATACGAAGACTTCCGATAAGCCCATTCTCTAAATTATCTATTCTAGAAAATTTGGATCTAAGCTATAACAAAATTACACATCTAAAAACTAGTAATTTTCGCGGACTTCTGAAATTGAACGCTTTATGTTTATCAAACAATTACATTGAATCTATGGAGTCTTTTACTGAAGACCTTAGTAATTTAAAACTTTTGGATCTTTCACATAACAGATTACAAAACATCCTAAATCAAGATTTAGTCAATTTAAAAGAACTCACTGTTTTATATCTAAGTTATAATAACATCAAATATGTATCAGTTACTTCATTTAATAACTTGAACAAAATTATACTGATAGATTTAGAACACAATAAACTTCAAACGATACCAATTGATTTATTTACCACGATTGAAAGTCACGTACAAGAAATTTCCATAAAAGGTATGTGTATTACATATAAACTTTCAATTAACCAAAAAACATAATCTTGATTTGTGCAATATTAACAATTAAAACAATTGTTTCAGATAATGTAATAATTTGTAGCTGTCAAAGAAATAATACATGGACATGGATTCAAGATCATCCAAAAATAATAGACTCTAAGGCTGTCACTTGCCTCAATGATGAATACCCTAAAGAAAAGTGCGATTTTCCGACAATAACGCAATTATCAATCGACAAACATAAAGATAACTCTGTATCGGTGTCATGGTTTATAAGAAATCGGACAGCTGTCAAATCTTTGCAAATAATGTACTACGATGATGATGTTAACTCAGACGTAAGTAAAATATACATGATGGTTGCAATTGGCTGTAATTTAGTGCAGTTAGCATTAAGTCAAGTTTAATTGTTAAAGTTAAAATGTTTATAAATTTTTTCAGGTGACATACAGGTACTTAGACAAAACTGAAACATCTGCACTCATCTCAAATTTAAGTCCAAATCAAAATTACATAGTATGTATTTTAACTTCGGAACAAAATCCTTATATAAAGTTAATTGATGAAGACATTTCTGAAACAAATATTTCCTTTACTGATTTTAAATATATGTCTAATATAAGTAGAAACTATGCTGCCACATTAATTTCCCAGTCTCCGTCAAGTGAATGTATTTCTTTTGATACATACACAAAACATAACGTTAAATTGAAACCTATAAAAACCTTTCATTTATCGAGTATACTGAATCGAAGAATGGGGTTAATTGTTGGATGTTGCTTAGGATTTGTGGTATTTTTTGTAATGGTTTCGGTTTTATTGTATACAAAAATTAAAGAAAGGAAACGAATAGCTAAATCTGACCCAGCGTGGTCGGAAATGAATGATTATCATTCTATACAAAGTAAGGAAGACATCTTACAACACTCTACTACAGCTTCCACTGATAATATTTTATTAGGCATGGCGAAAAATCGAAAATTATCTCTAGAACAATTGAAATAGTAGATTTTTGTAGATGAGCCTACTTCTTGTTTATGTTTATTAGGTATTGTATTTTAAGTTCATATTTAACTGTTAAATAGTATCGTAGTTAGCTTAAAGCTGTATATAAGTTAATTTAGATGGTGCAAATGATAGTGATTGTTAAAAAAATATAACAAGTATTTGTAATATTTACAAAATCTAGTTTAGATAGATGACGTAGACAACGACACTTCATTATAAAAATAAATTGTTGATATTAAGTTTATGTTAGTTTTATTATTGAAATCTTCGATGTTACAACTTCCATTCACATTAACAAATTTAACTTAACCATATTTCATAGTTATCTACTATCTTCTTAAAGTTAACATTGTAACAAAATGCTTTGATGTTTAATTATTGTTTAGCAAATTTTGACAACATTTTACTGAAACTCGCCCTAAACCAAAACTCGTGATTAAAGGCTATAAAAGTGGCGAAACCTTTACTAATCATTTTAATTTCTATTTACTTGACTTTTCACAAATTTCGTTTGATCAACGATAAAAAATTTAACCTTTCTATTAATACATATTGAATGTATAAATCAATAAATTAAAAATAAATAGTTTCTGAGGAAAATAATTCTGCTACCATAACTAACAAATTATTTGTGATATTTACGTGTTAGTTGATAACGTAGGCAAAAGCTATGGAAATGTCATGTGACGTCAGTTTAAAGGAGGTTTGAATTCTAATACGTACTTTGATGCCCAATATGTTCGATCTAATAGTCTCGATGGACTAACTTTATAGAAGCAACTTTTCGCTTAGAGATAATATTGCGCATTTCCTTCCCCTGTATAAAAACGTCTCGAATCTGGTGTATTATATATGTAAACATTATTATTACAAAAAGTAATATAAATGAATAATTTACATAACTCTCATTATGTTAAACCTGTTTTAAATTTTGTTGGTGTATTGTAAATACTTCAACAGAGTTCAGTAATAATACCCTTAATTTTCGGAATATTTATGGTGTTCTGTTTTTGAAAATTTGAACCAAGAATTTTTATTATTATTCAGATCATGTGAAGATCGTTTTTAATAACCTCCTGTTACATTACCTTTATTACGATATCAATTTTCTTTCATTAAAAAGAAAGTGTATGGTCCGTAAACCATCACACAAAAATATTCTGTATTTAAAAACATTTCTTTACAACTATGTAACTTCCACTCTAACAAATTTTAAATTAAAAGATGTGTTACTATCTAAGTGATATCTAATTTTAACGGAGTTTTATTTCTTGTTGCTAATAAACCGATAGTTGATAGTTAGCTATTTTGCAACTCGATCACCATTAGTTGTTTAATTTTACAAATACATATCGGGATTTACAAGACTACAACAGAAAGAATGGATGGAAACATTAATGAATAATAAATACTTTAGGAAGAACAAAAACGGACAATCGTGTAAATATCAAAAAAATCCAACGAGATGTTTCATTTTTTTGCAACAAAAGCTTTGACGAATTTTATTGCGAGAAAAAACGAAAGTCGTCGTTTCAGCCCATAGACGCCCACTGCAAGGCATAGACCTACCTAAATAATATCTTTGGGGGGATGCACTTTACTTTTTTTTCTACAATAGTTCGAACAAGACGCTGCTGTCCATCCTCTGGAAACTTGTTTGTGAGCAGTGACAATCCTATATAATTAATGCACAAAGTGTGAATTGTAAAAGATTGTATCCCGGTAATCCCGGTAAACCCGCGACTTATAATAGCAAGTATGAGTCCTTACCGCTGCACTACCGCTACTCAAAAATATAGTAATAAATTAAAATGTTGAAACGTGACCGACCAATCAAATAAAAATATAACGTTCAAATATTATATAACATTTTTTTGGTTTCCCGATATTCTTGGAAACGATAAGATGAAAAAAGTTATAACAAAATCGTTAGTATACCATGTTATTAGAACTGAAACATATTTACGTAAATGCACTAAATTACAGGAATATGTTTTTGTTAATAATCGCAAGTTTTATTCGTGATGAAATTCGCACAAATCAGAATATATTATAATAAATAGCATAAAATTCAATAACTTTTTAGCAAATTGTCTAAAAGAACATTATTTCCTAACTTATTAAGCCAGATAGTTAAATATAGTTTATTTTGAGCAAAACAATTACAATTGTTATACAATTTGCTAACATATTGAATGCTGTGGATATCTGTTTCTAGCCTTCAAACTTAATGAACGTTCTGTCAAACGCGGGTGGCATAAAATCCGTTTATAGCTGACCTCTACTCTGTGAAAGGAAAATTTATACCAATTTCATGTCCCTAAGCGGTATGGTTCAAAAGATAATGATTCATTGTATACGAGGAAATCTCCTACTAAAATATAGTTACATAGAGATTGTATAAATGCAAATTTAATTGCATAAATCTGTAGACATTCTAAAATAAATAAATAAATTACTGTAATATCGTCTAGGGTGAAAGTGATCTTTGGTCTATTTTGGTTAAAAGGCATTTACTGTAATAACTATAACGTAAGAATAGTTTTAACTGAGATGTGTATTCATGTCAATTCTCATATTACTCGCTAATTTTTTATTTTTTATTTTTGCACTTGTCCACTAAGCTAGACGATTATATGTGCTACAGATTACAAATAAATGAAACATGAATAAACCAGGTGTACCGATTTTGCGAAAGGGAACACTACTTGCATAGATAGTCAATTTGAGACAATTTTGTACTGTAATTAACAATAAATCATGTAAAGAAGGTTATTATTCCTAGCTTCATAATTTGAGGAATTTTTAAATTAAAATATCTTTTTCTTTTACTTTTTTTCATAAAGTTTACACATGTGCCAGATCGGTAAATGGTCGCCGTACAGATAAGTCGAAAGTTACTCTGTTATTCAAACGGCTATTGGAACAAGACATTGCAAAATAAATTTTCATTAAAAAATCAGTGTTGCTAATGCTACCGTTTACTAATTTTTGGAGACAAATCGCATAAAATCATAAAAAAGAATTACAATTTTCGATATAAAATAGCTCAACAACTCAGGTTTATATTTGTGCTTACAGGATTGACATTAAATAGAAAAAAATCATGAAATAAAGTTATTGAAAATAAAGTTAAACTATGGCCATAAATAATGTAATGCGAGTTTCTGTTTGCTGTGGTACTACGAGTAATGAGTATATGCATTTAACTTCGTCGCTCGTTAGATTAATTAAGAAGTAATGCCTAAGTTTGTATTTAATATCATTAGGCGTAAAACTATCTCTCAAACTTGAGGGTAATCTGTTTTAGTCAAGATAAAACATAAGATGTGGTCTACTAAGCGTACGTATATATAAAATGCATTTAACACTATATAAATTAAAGAAGCCAAATACAGTCTTAAAACTCTTTTCAAATAAAGCTCTTTTTCTGCAAGCTTCACTAATAATCTGTCAAGACGTTCCCACGCCAGAGTTCACGAGTTTGCGTTTAATGTGCATTACGAAGGCTACGTAATAATTGTGACCCCACGGAATAATAAATATTTTTTGACCCTGGCTGAACATTAACAATAGGCCTGCGGAAAGATTAATCGTCAAAAGAAGCTTTCAGATACGAGAAACATTTTTCATTTTTTATCATTAGGCTGAGAAAGAAATTGTGTCCATTTTTTCAATGTGTATTTTTCTCTAAGATTTTTTATAGTTGTTATATTTATTAAAAAAATTGTGATAATTAATAAATAAAACTCATGCGAATTTTAGTGGGTTTTATAATTTCAAAATTCTTTCGTTAATATTAATTTTCGATTTCTAATTTATTTAACTAACATTGCACAGATTTTAATTTTATGTATTTGTTTGAATACCATTAGTATTTTTTTTTACTATTATGTTTTAAAAATTTCAAGTACTTAAATTATTAATGTATTTTCATGCTGTGTGCATTATCTTTCCTTATTATCACCTAATGTCATTTAAAATGTTTATTTGTGTTCTAATTTTTTTGTACCAAAGATTTTTTGTTGATTCAACTAAAATAAAAAAATCAAAAAGAAAAAAGAAAGAAATTCAGCAGAACTTTTTGGAGGACGTGAAATATGTGATTTTTTTCATTTGCGCTTAGGAACAACAGAACGTGTAGTCTTCAGACATAAATCACTTTACGGTTCAACAACGTGATAGCTATTCGTAGTTAATTTTAACTTCCATTCTATGTGAACAATGTCATGAATATGTTTTTTGTGTGGCATTTAAATAGATTTATGTGTATAGGCATCACAATAATGTCGAAAAGTTTAAAAAGAACTGAATATAAAACACCTCATTTGTTTACTATGTGGTTATTACAATAAAAGGGTATTTCGGTTTATCGGCAATAACGATTCCGTATCCAGAGAGTTACATTAAATTCTTATGGACGCGGTCAAAAAAACACAACTACGCCTGAAGATATTAGCAATATTCCGCACATTGAGATTCTCGGAGGCACTATAGTAAACCTTTGTAATCCGTGTAGCTTTTTCAATTACTTAATCTTGAACGAACAAACTTTTTCGATTTGGTTACTTATAATAACTAGCTGATGAATATAATGATCGAATTAAAAATTTAGATATCCACAGCAGAGCCAAGGTCTTTGACGTAGCCGTAGGGATTGCTAATAGGAAGTTGTAGAGAGCGGCGCACATAGCTCGTGCAACCAACATTTGTTGGGTACTCGAGTATCTACCACTAGTCGGTGACACCTAGACGCAGCGTGGGTAAGCACTAGGATGATCGACGACATAGTCAAGGTCGCGAGAGGTTACTGGATGCGAGCAGTGTAAGATCGGTCGTCGTGGCGTTCTTTGTTTGTACGTCTATGCCTTGTAGTGGGCGTCAATCCGGTAAATTAACGATAATAATGATGGTGAATAAAATGATATAGTGTGGTAATGGATAGTGTGTGGAATATTTTTAAATAATGAAATATTTCTTGAATAAATATATATTAATATAAACATATTCAACTTTAAACAAACGTAACTTTTCGATTAAATAAAGTAAATAAATTTTAACAAAGACAAACTCTTGATAGGAGGTCTCTCTATTGCAAAGGTTTTAAATGCAGATACAATCGCGACTCTAATGACTTCCGCCAAATAGCGTGTGTGTAAACATTGCCATGTTCCGGTTTCAGAGCGCCATAAATAGCGCGTTCACTCAGCTAACAAAAGGCACATTCTCAGGTCACAAGATATTCATTTGTTTATTATTTTATTAATATTTTTTTCCTCGTGGGATCGTTTACAGTGATCACTTGTGTATGTTGTGAGAAAAATGCCAAAAGAGCCCAATTTGAAAGAATGGTGAAATGTGAAGGTTCCAAATGTGCTTTGATATGTAAAGAGCCCACAACAAACTCAACCGGGTTTTTTTTTAGTAAACTTTCACAAAATCCTTAACAGTGGAGAAATTTTACGCAACTTTAATTTAAGAAATAATTCACTCCAAAAATAAATTTTAACAACTTTTTTTTTTAAATAAAATCTAAAATGTTTAGCATTATTCGACACAAAAATGGGAGTTTGTTGTGAGCCTAGAGAAAGGTATACCGATTCATTGTTATTCAAGCATTAAATCTTTCTGCTAACAATTAAGCGAACAATCACCACATTTATGGATTAATATTTATCGATAATAGGTATTGTGTTGCACTATGAAAACAAGCTTCTTTTTCCCGTGGCGCAATCCTGCATGGGATAACCATTTGCTGCGGCGGCAATGAAAGGATTAGGTCGGACTCCTACCAGCTAAAGCACCACAGTTCTGTGACGCATTTTGTTAAAATACGGGAACACCTACGCATATTACCGTAGTTTCAAGGGCGGCCTGGTGCCCCTATGCTTTAGGATAGAGCTGCAGCCGCCCACCAGTTATCATAAACACGCGAGATTTAGCTCGCGCGCTACCGCAAGGCTAGGATATACGTGTGGCGAATCACTTCGAATCCGTCGCCAAGGTCATGTTATTGATTGGAGTAGGGCGTGGTTTAACCCCCTCTGACGTTCAGGTTTCCGTCTGCGGATGAGGACGTCAGATGTTCTTTTTTTCTCTCTCTCTCTCTAACGTTCCTTCTTGTCTTGTACCATAGGCGGAGCTCCTCTACCTAAAGTAAACCTAAGCGTCAGGAGGGCGGCAGGTATCCTGACGTAGGACATCAGTAACAGCTGAACTTTCCATCGGCATGCATTCCTTCGAAGGGAGCCAACGCTTGTGATTCGGGTGTTTTCATAGAGTTCGGGCGGTAAAACCTTCTTCCCCGGAGACGCCGCGAAACATAATCCTCGACGTCAGGGAATACAGAGCCCGCCTCTCTAGTTAACCCTATGCTGGACAAAGGGACACCCACAAAAACGCCTTAGCTGCAGTTTATTTGCCAGTAGCAAGCAGCCACAAAGATTACTGGCCGGTGCTCAAGACGCAACACGAGAAGGTTATGTGCCAAAGCACCCCATGAAACATACTTGGCTTATCAATTTCTACGTAAAATGTACAAGAAACAATATTATTTTTAATCAGTTGTAATAACTGTTATATGTACGTATATATAATTATATTTGTTGTATGTAATATAAATTTGTATTAAAAACTTGGAATTTTCAAATAATTTTTATAATAATAATTTAAATAGTTCTTACTATTATTGATAATAAACACATTCGGTGAATGGGAAAGTAAAAAATAACATTTAGATCGAACTCCAATAAATAACTATCATTTTGTAATGAAAGCCGTGCTCCGAACGCATTTACGTGTATCTGATGATGTCACTTCCATTTCGTTAGCTCTAATTTAAAGCTACCCGTTCGGTGATTACGCGGTCTGACAGAGACTGGATAACGACTGAATAATGTCGGAATGCAATAATTATTGACTATGCGAAATATTCAATAGAATAAAATTGAATATTATTCTATGTTTCTTTCTTTAAATATATAAGGTTTAAAGTTGGTTGTTGGTGTAAAAGCTTTAAAGAGGTTAATTTACAGCTTATCAGTTATATTAAAATGAATAACTTTTTTTCTATATGTCTGCAGACTTGCAGACTGCCAGAATTTATTGGACTGTCGCATTCTTAAAGAAAATAATTGAGTTATTTTTGAATGGAATTAGGTTTAAAAGCTTTATAATTTTTTTATTGTGATATACATTTACCCCCTGAAAGCTTTTCAGTTATTACCAAAAGATTGTATAATATGTAAGTGCATAAATATTAGCTGCAAACGGACCATATCCACTTGGATTTAGTTCTTGTCTGAAGTATGTATTCATGTCTGAACATCTACGGAGAGAAACTTACATGGAAAGTTTTTGATGAGCCTACGTGGCCACCCCCAGTGACTTGACTGTGCTGTTTTCTGAGTATCGCCTAAAACTACATTTAAGAGGATCAAGACTACAGTATTTCAAACACGGAAGCAGTAGAAATGAAAGGAGTGCAATTTATGGGTAAAATGATAGGCTATATCAGAGAGTATCAAAAATAAACAATTTTTTAATTCTTCCAGTTCAGTATTGACATACATCTCTGTTCACAGTTATAAAATGAATAAATATTCATTATCCTTATCATTTCAGTGGTTGGACGACCAATACTAGACGAAGACCTCCACCAAATATTTACAATAAGAATGGTCGGAAGCGTCCAGTATCTAGCATCTTCCGACGACCCTAACAAGGTCGTCTGTTTAGCTTGTGCTACACTTGTGTTTTTTTGTGCTTTTTTGTGAGCTGAGTTCTACACTGAACCCTAGCCTAACCTGTTCTATTGAGGCTTGCTACTTCTCTTACTTCTCTCGCTCGTTACTTTCGTTCGTCAAAGCATTTCATCATTTCTAATTCAGTCTAGCAGAGGTATTGGGAGAATAGTCTTTTAGTGGCTTAACTAGCCATAGAAGCTAGTTGAGCGATTGTAAACTTGTCAATGAATCCCGAAGATATTAAATATTTATACAATTGATAGAATATACCTAAATAAGTAGAATAATGTTAATAATAACAAAGAGTTCAATATTTTCATTTTACTGACTAAATTAATTGTAATTGCTTCCATTTTATTTTTCCATGCCCTCGAAAGAACGGGATTAATTAAATTGTCCATAAAATGATTTATTGCAGGCGGCCGTAACGGCATTGGCAATTGCTCCACTCATATAGAATATTAATGTATTAAGTGGTTTTCTCCAATTATAATTCGAATGAAGACTCGCTTAACACGGGTATATATATTAAATGTACAGCGCAGATGACCTTTTATCTTTATTAAATTCTTTTATTAAAAATGTAGATTGAATATTATTATGAGTTTAAGCATAATTTCCAATGAGCTCCTCGTACCATAATTTATCAAAAGAACTAACTACTCATTACAATAAACTGTCAAGAATGAAAATAAAAAGCAATTTAGTTTAATTAAAGCTATAAAATGTTAAATAAAATAATGACTATCCAGTATGTGCTTCTGTTATAACATAATAATTCCATTGATTTTTTTTATTTTTTTATTCACTTATGCAATTAATGTATAGTGGCGAACTTATTTCTTGTTAAAGTAGAGAATGCTATCATTCTCTACCAGTTAATTATGATACCATAATTAATGTTATTTTATATAGTATACTACGTATATTATTACATATTAATATTTGATAAGTATTGCTGGGAATCTTAGCGATACTTCAAGTTACTAAAGGCATGTTGAGAAAATTAATAATATGCTTCAGCGAAATTTTGAGGTAATTGAATTCGACCATGAAAAAATCTTAATTTTGACAATTTATACTTTTCATTAAGAATTGTATGTGCAAATATTAATTGACAAATGGCCATTTGATATTTTTGCTTCCCTGACATTTTCACGACAGCCCACTCACTAAAGTGAATGATACCTCTCGTTGAGATAGGTGACGTTTGGGAGACGAGATGCCAATCCATAAAAGTGAAGGATTGCTCTTGATTAGATGAATTACTTTAACGGAAAGAGAATGTCTATGTACCAACATCAATTTTGAAATAAATTCGTATGAGCGCTGATATATTTAAAGAAAATTGTTTTGTAAATGTGACAAATATATATGAGCAGTATTACAGCGTCGTCTCCCTCTAAAACTTAGTTTGTTAGAGGGTACTAAATCTTCTTTTGTTTCTCTGCAACTTTGGCGACAAATTAGACTGAGAGAAAAAATAAAACTGAAATAGCAATTTAGTCATGAGTTGTAGTGACCAATATAAAAAGGATAAAGACACATTCACAAGCTAAAAAGAAAATCCTTAAATCACTGTAATTTTTCGGCTACGTAAAATATGTTGCCATTTCGAAACAGCGGAATGTGTGAAGTCTTCGGGTATAAATCACTTCACGGTTCAACAGCGTAATAGCAATTCGAAGTATAAATTTAAACTTCAGTTCTATGTGTACATACAAGTCATGAATTTGTTTTTGGGTAGCAGTTGAGTAGATTTATGCATGCGGGCTTTACGATCATTCCCCTTGACTTAAAAAATGGCGCATAAAACAATTCTTTTTTTAACATATTAACGTTCAGTTTAAATGGGCAATATTGCCTTTAAATCCTCAATACAGCGTTTTATGTCTTTTTTCTGCTAGAAACTGTATCCAACAAATGGAATACAACTTTGTCTGGTTCTAAAAGAGAAAGCGCCTATGAAAGAGCCTTGTGAAAAATTCAGTTTAGATAAAAACGTTTGCACGTTCAACTGCGGCTTCCAGTCGACAGTTTGTTACCTGCTTTGTTTTGTAGTGTGGTATAAGTCATATTTTACTTTGAATGTAGCACGGCAAATATATGTACATCTTATGACAGCGACTGTTGAATAAATATAATAAATACTCGTACATAACGAAGCTGTCTTACAAGCCAGTAAATGATTCGATTTTTTATTCTCTTTAATGTTTTATACCAATTGTAATATCGTGGTGTCGGCCCATAGACGCTCACTGCAAGGCATAGCCTTCTCCAAAGATATACCATAATTACCACGTTTGGCAGGCGGTTTCACGATTGCTATTTGGTATTATGGTACGCAGAGGTTATTGTTGCCCATCCACTGGAGTAATAAGGTTTGCTTGTGAGCAGTCACAATCCTTTGTAATTAATGCACAAAGTGTGGAATATTTATGATTGTATACCAAGAATCGAAACACCGACCTGTGATTGCAAATTTCAGTCTTCTACCGCTGGGCTATCATTGTTCTGTAACTTCAATATGCAGGACGAAAATGAAAACAATCGTATATTTAAATATATTTTCAAATAATAAAGCTTTAATCATAAATCATTACATTGGTATTACAATAAAGTTTATACAGATTTTTTTTTAATGTGCTTGTATTCGATAATGAAATATGGAATGACTTCGTAGATAGCTTTAACTATTGCATTACTTTTTACCAAGGTACAAAGCAAATACTGTATACGGTTAAGATTGGCTAGTTAATTCGTTATTCAGGAGTTTTGTTTAGTGGAAAGTTAGAGCCGAAACTTATTTCATTAACTGCAGACAAAAGGTCTTTCAGAAAACAAACAAGCAAAGTGACTTTCGTTTACCCTTTCCATTAACGAAATAAGCGAAAATTACCTTTACAATACAATAAACACTCTTTCATGACCAATTAAATTGTAAATATTAAAATTAATACATAATTAGTAACTGGTCCACCATGTCGCTTATTTTTTAAATATGGTATATTAGCTGTCGCTCCGAATTTTAATAACCCATATTTATGGATCTAGTATTTGTTTTAACAAAGAATATCGAATATCGTAGCCGATTTAACTGAAGATCGTGCCAATCTTAATAAGCCTTGCTGGAATCGACGACGAACTCTTTTCACAGCAGTATTAGAAAGTCCAAGGCGGGGGATATCGTCGCCGTGGAATTTTACAGTATACTTTTCCTACAGCTAAGTTATGAGGACATCTGTGGTCCATGTCTGTACTATGAAGAACCTAGTATTAGCACTGAGTCGAAAAAATATTTTAATTTTGTACTGCGTTAGGGATGTTTGTATTTTGCCTACTTCTCATTATTTTGTTTAGAGAACACTTATGAGAATGTGAATTTTCCATTTGCGTACGCTTTCGAATTTTATTTCTGCTGCTTCTCTAATCAACGATCGTTGAACCCAAGTATTTAAATTCGATCACGAATTTGAAGTCTGTGAGTCCTTCCGTGGGTACGCTTTGTTAATGATAACTCTTACAATCTTGCTTGATCATGAAAAAGAAAAGAATCTCCCGAGGAAGTCCTCTTCATTCTCATGGTCAAGTTAAAACTTGTGACAATAGTCAATTTTAGTCAGTTATCATTAAATCGGAGCAATCCAGTGCATTATTAAAAAAATTCCGGAAACCGCAAGTAGAATTAATGTTTAATTTTTATTTATAAAATATTGGCGAATATTTTTTATTTTATTTTTAAAACAAATCAGTTAAGTATGGTTTTTATTTTCACTGTTTAATTTAAACAGATAATATAATGTATTACAAAGGTGAAGTTAAATCTACAATAAGAAAAACATTTGCATTAAGAAATTTGCCATCTAAATAAAACATTTGTAATTTGTAATTTTAAATTCAATATTTGCTCATGCAAAATATTAGAAATAAATATTATTACTATTAACTTTTACAAATGTAGAGGCACACATTCATCCGTATCTGTTTATGTAGTCGTAGCAAGCAACGGGTAGACGCTCGCCTCTCGCCCAATTACAGTTCCAGATACAGCACAGAATATACTATTAATTACTTCTGGACAATCAAACTTCAAGCAACAATGTTAATAACGAATATTTTTCTTATGATTCTTCGTACGCTATACTATGAAATATTCACAAAAGCCATGGTATACCGTATGTCATCTTTAACCGATATTGTTGTGTATTTAAAAATTACGCTGTACTTTCTCTTGTTCATATTAAGTTCATATGGTCATCATATCTTACACGAATATCAGATTTTGTAGTTTATTATCTAAGTAGTATCATAATGTTAGTTGTTACATATAATTCAAAATAAGAATTGAAAACGAAAATTTGTTCATATGCATACGTACATACCAAGGTTTTTTAGTAAATGAAAAAGCATAATTCACATTTTTCTTTACACATTTAATAATTTCTTTAATTTATTCTAAACATTGAGTTTTCTGGAAACTTGCACGTAATATTAACAGATACAACTTTTAAGGACTACTATATCAGATGTATGTTTCATACGACAAAACGACGAATTGATGCCTAAACTAACAAGTATTAAAACTAATCGTCAATAACGCGGGGTTACCCACTCTTAACTAATATAATACCAAATTTATCATTATAGATTTCAAATTTTCATACTAGCAACGCGTAATATTAAATCACAGAGTAAATTGTTTCATTGCGTCGAACGAAGCACAAATTAATAAGCTTGTATTAAATTTTGTGGTTGGAGTAGTATTATTTTTTGAATTAAACAATTACTTCGAAGTTGATTTTTTAGCAAATAAATCGAATCGGTCATTAATATACCGGTACAGTACAGCGTGTGTTAATAGATAACGTAGGCTAAGCCTACATGACGTGTCTCGCAGGAATGCACTATGTTTGAATATTAATTTGTGTACTTTGGCGCTAGTTATGTTCTATCCATTAGACAGAATTGATAGTCTGCTACGAGATTCATACATTCTATTTGACCTCAAATACACCCAACAACTATAAACAAACTTCATCTCTCATATTGTCTACAGCGGTATATACATGTATGTGAGATTATTAAACAATAAAGGCGCGGTCTCGAACACAAGTCTTTATTTTATTCTTAATAGCGTAAACATTTTTTCATTCTATATTTCTCGTGACATTACATCGACTGGACGGTTAAACGTAAAGAATACAAAAATGACAAACAATTTACGTTGACGAAGTTATAAATAATACGTAAAAAAAACTTGAAAACAATTTTACCTTAAATCCTCAAAGATATGTATATTTACAATAATCTATCAATAAAAATGCCACATGCTTATATATAATAAGCGATATGAAAGAAATTGTAGAGCTGATAGAAGTTTCACTACATCGTTTTCCTAAAATCACTAATTTTATCCTTTTTATTAAAATCGTTAACTTGTTCTTGGTGTCCTTTAAATTGTCGGATGTTTAAAAAAGTAGCTGTCATCTATATTATTCATAGTTATTTTTAATGAGATTATTTTTTATTTTGTATTTATGAAGATTACTTTTTACAAAAGTCACAATAATTAATTTGAAGATACATTGACAAATTTGGTTTTACAACAAAAATATTTAAACACAATAAAATAATATTTGCTGTTAAACTTTTACAATTTATTAATATCCGACTTATTTGTTTTTTTTTAAACGTTATTGTAAATACAAAGTACTTAATGCTATTAATCATTCCCAGCCTGAGAGATCTTGAAATTTCAACAAAGTTTGTGAAAGTTTTTCAGTTCTACTTTAAGCCGATTATTTGACTGACAATGTATTTGGTATCCCTGTTTAGACGTATTCTTGTTCTATTTTAATTTAATAAACATATTTTTTTTATTCAAGCGAATTTATTTTCTCAATTTTCATAGGTTATTTATTTCATAAGCAAAAAAACACTGAATGGGCCCAATAATTGCCCGTCCCAAATCGTTTTACGGTTCGTTATCAAGTTTTTCAATTCATCTCGTTTCCATTGTACCTATAATGTGAAAAAATCGATGCTAAATTATCTTCTATTGTTTATATGCTTAAAACACATAATAAATTTATTTATGCATTTATTTATTACGTATAAGATCTCGCTGTTATAGTCATAAATTTTATCATCGTACAACCGGAGGACATTCATAGCTGGACAAATACCACCTTTATAGATTCCCGCCAGGCCCAGTTGAAACGGCCCACTTCCACCGGCTTCCAAAGACCTTAAAAAGGCCTTGTGAGTGGATGTTTTAAATTACGCTTGTCGCTCCATGGTCTGCACTTTAAAACCCACAGCGGCCATTCATTCTGCGCGCTTTGATTTGACCTCTTAGGAAAATCGCGACCATTGTCTTTTTCCTGGCTCGATAAGTGACTATAATTCCGTGATGATAATATTGCGAATATTACTGCAACGGTACACGAAGCTTAGTAAATAGAATAAATATAGAGTTTTAACAAACAATATCTATATAATTTTATACCTCGAAATAATGTTAGATTGGCTATTAGTATATACTATCAAGATTATTATGTATAATCATCTAGAATTCCAATAAAGAACCAGTGTTTAATATGCACATTTCACTTTGTGATTAACATTTCAACGTGACGTCATCGTATTAGTGAGTGCGCTGTCGCTTCGATTTCTGTTGCGTTAGCTCTGATTTAAAATTGACTCTTAATGAGAGAATACTGTAATTAAAGTAATTCAGTTTCAATCAATGTGGTTATTTATACTATTTTCGCTACTTATGCGCTGAATATGATTTCTCTTTATAACGGGTTACTGTTGGAGATTGGCTTTTAATAGAACATCTCTGGTGCAACACCTGATCCTCATTGGATTTTTCTCACAAAAATTACTGGAAAAATGTGGAGACGGTGTTACTTGTAACGCATTACGTGGAGAAATATGGCAATTATCGTTTTATTATTGTTTTCAAAATCTACTTCCCGTTATTTACACTGCAACTTTGTGTTGATAAAAGTGATTGACAGGAAATACTTTGTATTCTTTTGTGTAACTCAAACGCCTCTATTTCGTTATGGCTTCCATAAGTATGCCAAAAGTTAGGACTATTTTATTAATATAACACTCATGTATTGCCCTTACGTCCAGAATTATGTTTTTGTTTTACATCCACGTATCTCCCCTAAGCTTGTTACGAGGTACATGTGTTCGCTACACGTACCTGAAATGAAAAAAATATACTAAAATGTCAAATCTAATAATCGATTATTTATTCTACTTACAAACGATAAGTGGTTTTTAGTAAACTTTTTGTAAAAAATCAAAATATAACAAGAAGTTAAGGTTGACAATGTTAAAAAAGCCCAACGACAAAAAAAAACAATAAACAGAGTTTATCTGTTGTTTTCTGATACAACCCATTCAAAAACTAAAATCCAAATATATTTTTGTCCCGTTCTCGCAGAATGTGACGTCTTTTTAAAATTATAATTTAGTAGCCATGGTACTTGTATCTTCAAATCCAAACACAGCTAGCTCTTGCGAACAGGTTTGTAACAGACGTTTTGAGAAGTATCCACCACAACCTTTTACGATATCTATCCAATTTGAAAAAAGCCTATCTCTTATTCAAGTAACTTTATATCACCATTAAGTTTTCTTGACGTACATTTGTAATCTGTTAATGGCTTAGGAAACAGACAATAATAAATTGCCATTTATCTCAAACTTTCATAAAGCAAAATATTATGGAAGTTAAAATAACTAAGCTAAAGTAAGTTTGTACTGTTTTTGTTCCGAAATACAGTGTAGCCAGAAATGGAGCAACTTTATTTGTTACTCAAAGTGACGACAAGCGATGAAATATAAGCCTCGTGAAAAATTTGTTCTAGATAAAAACGTTTGTGCACCCGATGTGCTTCTAAAAGAGCCGGCTGTTCAGTTTTACAGGATTTATGAAGTAAGTAAATTTAAATGCATTTGATTTTTTTTCATCATAATAATTAGTTTATTTATTTATATTAGTTAGAAAAATTCCAGAAGAGCGCAATTTCATAGAAACTAGAATCAGGCTTGCCTTCTCAATAAGGCATCCTTCAAGTTAAAGCTACAAGGATTCCAAACATGCCCTTCTACGGCACCTGCCGCAGAAGCCGTAGGGTTCTGTAGTGGTGACCTCTGATCATCAACCGTGGCGCAGCACATCCACGCACAAGGTGGACAGATGACCTGGTTAAAGTCAATAGAAGGCCCTAAATGCTGGCCGCGAGTTTTATTGGAATACTAAGGCGGAGATTAATGTTTAACAAAGGACGACGGTTAAAACGATGATGAACATTACAGAACCAAAGTACTACATGTTTCAATTTTCAACTGATTTCTACTGCTCTTTTCGAAAATCTTTTAGGGCGATTTTCTATTTTAAACAGTGAACTTTCTACGACAAAATTATAATTTTTGCAATTTCAGGGTATTGCAAAGTTTCACTTTATGTCTGGTTTTAGGGTATGCTTTACAAGTTGGTTAAATTCCTTATTGGAGCATACCTGGTATATATTTATCTTCATTTTCATAATATTGCATCTCAAACAAATCGCAAGTACTACTGTTTTAAATTTTACGAAAATGACTTACTGCGAGCGGTATGCACTGCGCCAAAGCAGGGCCGTTTAATAAAGAAAATTAATGGAATAAGTGGTTAAGCCCAGCTATCATTCAAAATAAGTGAGTGCCATTAAGCCCGTTTTATATTTTATTTTAGCTTAAACTTCTGTGACACAAAATTTAGTCGCGCCGGGAATTGGAACAGCTCCAATTTAAATTTAACGTGTACATTAACGTATCACTGTTAAAGCATATAAATTATTTCAACTAAAACGTGCGATTCACTCAAGTGTGCCTTTCATAAGTAGGGACTACTTTGCAAAAACCCCTTTTGATTATAACTAAGAATAATCATCCGAACTCATATACATCGAAATAGACAGACGTCATCGACTTCAATCGGTATTAAACAACACATAATTTGCTGCTATTTTTGTCAGTTTTTTTATTCAGAACATGACAATATATCTAAAAGTTCCAATCGACAGTTTATAATACACCTTATCAAGTGCTGCCCAGTGAACTTTAATTTTGCACAGCATTGCATTTGCGGTGCAAACAAATTTATATCAAAAACGAAAGTACATCTCTTTTGCTTTAACTACGTAAAGCACAATAAAAAAGTGTATGTTTACAAACTTTGTTTGCCAACTGATATGTATATCACCGATATGTGGTTTCAACAAAACGATCCCATGTGTCACAAAGCCACCAAAACTATAAATTTATTGGTAATTAAACTTTAAATGTATTATTATTCACATGTTAAGCTAAATTAATCGATTTCATCCTTGAAAAACAAAATGCGATTGAAAATTTTGATGCATAACTTCATATATTTATGTTTGATCGCCTATTTCTTTTGTTGTATAATATAAACCTTTGACTTAAATAATAAAATGTTTTATTTTGTTTTCAAAAATAAATTCTTGTTGAAAAGCTCTTATTTATTTTATAGCTTGCTTAAACAGGACAGCTGAACAACATATTTTGCATAAATTTGTAGAAAGTAATGAAACTGCACATAGAAGTTTACGGCTTCCGTCAAGAGATAGGACGAGTAAAACGTATACTAGATGATAAGTGATATGTTCCATCCACAAAATGTCTAACCAACCCGATTTTGAAACGCAAAGTTTTCGGGTACTAACCCTGCATCCATTAGTTTGTTATTAGGTATACGCGTGCTTCATTTGCTTTTCTTTATACCAAACATGCCAAAGGCAATCAGCTATACGTTATAACGGAAACGTTGCGTCATTCGCCTATTCTCAATATCATGGCAAATATACACCTATAATTTGATTGGTCTGTATTTAATTTTAGCGTTAAATAATTTACTGCCTAACCTATTGCGGATCGAAGACCCGGGTAATTTATCTGGAATATTCTAAATTTAAATTCTGCGTGTATTTATTTTAATTTTTTTTAGACTACTTATATGTTAGATTTTTTATTTAAAGTGCGATAATACATTTTAAAAGTATAGTTCTGCTAAATGAGTTTTAATCACTAATAAAACTTGTAAGCTGTGTTCCATTTACATTTCATTTTAAAAGAATTATTCTTTCCTTTTAAATTCCTTTTACAAACGTAATGAAATTTATTTCACTTAAAAATAAAAACGTGAGTCAATGAAAAAGTTTTTGATTTCTGGACACGGTAGCTTTTAATAACTAGAGAGTCTAAGAATTCGAGAAAAGGTACGAGTGAATTTCATTATAAATATTTCCGGAGGATATTAAGGAATCCATCGTCCTGACGGGTCATGTCTTGATCGCCGGAAGATTTCAATAAGCAGAATGTTTGAAATACCTATTGACAACGATGTTGTAGATCATACGACAATATATAGTATCATATTGTGGGTATCTGTGTACGGTTTAATAAAGAAGGATTTGAAGTGATAATAAAGCATGTAAGTAAGTTTCTCTACGACTGTATCAAAAATACTTAGAAAGTCTTAGAAAAGCTTGTCTTAGTTTCTTATGAACCCAGATCAGGTTGGGAACCCTCGTAGCCTCTAGCCTCAATTTGAATTTAGTTTCTATCAAATTTTGCTCTTCTGGCATTCGTTATAAACGTTATCATTGAATGATCCCATGTAAATAACAATATAAATAAATTAAAATCAATATATCGACCTTTTTCATAGTTTTAATATTTCGTTCGTTTTTAAAATTATGCTTTTATGCGGAAAATTACATGATAATTTATGAATGAGGTCTATGTGAATCCAGCAGTGGATATCTCTGGCCTATATTTTCCCACAGATGGACTTCCTATGGACTGAAATGATAATATATATGTACAAATTAAAATCATGATTACTATTTATGAAAATCAGTGCTGCGCACTTTTGCGGCAAACGTCGGGTTCTTGCTTTGTGGTATCGAGATATTGTAATAACATAAACATGGTCGCATATGGAGCTACATAACCGCATCCATGTCCTCTATTTGCATATTCATGACTCGTATTAATTCCTGGAGTCGTCTTATAATTTAAGATTAACAATAGAGATTTGCTATCGAAATGATAAATAGGATGAATTTAAAGTTGAATTTGTTCATTCACATAAAATGAAATAGGTATATTATTTCTTCTTCTCTTCTTATTTACCTTTGTTTAAAAACATTTTTTAGGAGTAGGGTACCAAGCAAAATAGTTAAAACATGGACACTTAAATAAAACACAAATATTGGTCAAATAATATAAAACAAATTGTAAATATTACAATAATTAACAAAGGATAAAAATAAGTAATTTTTGGTCATGCGAATTTACCGAATAATGATAATTTTTTTATTCAAGATATTACACTTTTGATTAAATTAAGACTTAAAACGAGGTCAATGACCACCTCAGTCGACACGCAATGTCAAATGTATTATAAAACTTAATGGTACGTGCAGTATTTTAATCCACACAATTCCTACATAATCTAATCAATTATGTGACTGCTCCATATGAAATCTTATTTCCACTGAGGCTTTTTAATTCGCTATTTAATACTTCTTTTTTGTTCAATCCAACGTCCACATATAAATTGGTATTTTATACAAATTTTTTATTAAAGTGTAATAATATTATTCTTTGATATTAAAATGCGTTCAAATATTTAGTGATTAAATACTTAGTTCTATTTCAATTAACTTAATTAGTAACATGACAGGTCTATGGTCCGTGAGGCGTTAATAGCTTGTTAAGTTTGGATAGAATTCAATTACTGAAGCTGAACATTGATAACAATTTCTGGACCGAATTATGACGTCATTGCATATACAATAAAACATGATTTATCATCCCTATGTACGAAGTGAACGATGTAGAGAGAAATAATTACTTTGTTAATACTTTATTCAAGACTTGTGTTTTGTTCAGCAGAATGATGAAGCCGAAACTTATTTCATTATCTGCAGACAAAAGGTCTTTCAGCAAACAAACAAGCAAAGTGCCTTTTGTTTACCCTTTCTATTAACTAAACCATGCAACATGTTTATTATTCTACTCGTCGATCACGGTTACTACCTTGCTATAAATAGAATATACTACTAATGAAAAAGAGCTAGTCTAGTTGCTTTGCCTAATAATTAATTTATAACATTACAATACAGTAAATTACAAATTTGAACAATTTTAATGTTCTTCCGCGTGTTATTGTTTTTTTTAATGCAGCTGTTCTGTTTCTTGCGCATTGACGCATTAACTCGCCGTGGGAAAGTGGCGGAAAAGAATGTCGTGTACTGTGTCACGTGTCCTTCAGGGTAATTGATTATTAATGTAAAAAGCTTCACAGGGATAAACGTATAGCCTTTTCTGTCTATTAGTGTACACTTTATCCAAAATCAATGGTTTCAAAAATAATAAATAAATTAACTATAATTAATATACATAGTGAGCAGTGGTAGCTCAGCGGTCAGAACTTGCTATCGTAGATCACGGGTTCGATTCCCGGGACACAGTCTTATTTATTGCTCACACTTTGTGCTTTAATTATATAGGATTTCTAGATTATGGGCAACAGCGTCCTCTGCGTGCCTTAATATACTGCGATTGCCAACAATGAAATGACGAATGTGTATAGTATTGAAAATAGTTTAATAAATTGAATTACTACGTAAATAAATTAATTATTGTTTATTGTATGTCCATACAGAATTTGCATTCAGAAATTATTGGACTTTCACGTTTAATATAAAAATATAAAAAAGTAACATATTTCAGAAAAATCAATTTATACGAGATGGTTAGAAATAGGAGTCTACCCTTCCTGCGACATAACCAAAAGCTTTCAATGGCTACATGACTACGTATGTTACGGCACATCTTGATACGAACTACGGAAATTACTTCTAGGCTATGTAGAAGTAATTTCCTCATTATGGTATAGTCGCAAGGTTTTTCAATAATATTAAGGTATGAACTGGCGATGTCACTTACAGAAAATGTGATCATAAACCTTTCGCCAAACTGTGACTTCGAAATTTTATAATAAAACTTCTGCGTGACTCTGCAAACATATGTTAAGTGATAGCCTTTGTTTAGAATGACGTATTGTATCCTATAAATTGAAAAACAGTAATTTTGGAACGCTTTCTTTTTTCGATAAAATTTATTAGATTACCAATTTAGCTTCCGATAAGCACAGCCATAACTCCAGCTACCTTTGATAACAACGATTAATTGGTATTACTATTCCTTTACTGAAAGAATCCAATATAAAATAAAATCACTGATAGTTTTTTTGAAATAATTCGGTCTCCTCACCATATGTTTAAAGGTAGTATACGACATCGCTTAAAAACTAAAGCCATTAAAACTAAATAAAAATTAAACAGTTTATTCTAGCAGGGCCATAAACAGCGTCGTTGCAGAAGATAATGTGGAGGGGTTGGTTGTTTACGAGCCATACGACACGGTCGATAAGCTCCAAGGTAGATAAACAATTTTTTTCCACGTAGGCGGCGATGTCAACTTTAACGACCGTGCCATGTTACATTCGTTTCATATGTACCACTATAAAATTGTACAATTATAATAGATAATAAAATAATATTAGATGCTAACAATTGTAACGCCAAATCGTTCGGAATAGTTAAAAACTTATGTTATAATACGTCAACTACTTTTTTTTCTAAAATGGCGTATGTATTTCTAATTGTATAAAGAGAACAGGTCCATGTCCAACTAAAAGACAACTAAGTTATCTTAGTTGTCTTTTTTCATTAAAAAATTTCAGTGCTACTGTAGAACTGTAATAAGACAAATTAAATGAAGCTCTTGATATATGCATACTAACCTCTAACGTATCACAAACTTATGTAAAACTATAAAGAAATGAATAATTTTTTTTCGAAAAAAATCTGTAAGGGAAAAAGTGATTTATGTTAACTTGGTTCTTTATCTTTTTCGTGAATTTACGCTAAAAAGTATTCTGAAATCAGTGGAGAATATGAAGAACATAGTTCTTATAACTTAATAATGTTTTTATTTATTAAGCTACAAGATAACCCGCATGTACGTGCTACTGACGTGTAAGACACAGGCTAAGCTTAACTTACGTTGGAATTTCGGCCAAGCCAAAATACTTATTAATTATAAAAGACATCACTATTTAGAGCTAACGGTATTTAATCAAGTTATTACATGTTCATTGAACCCATGGCATCAATTAATAATAATAATCATACAGTGAGTTCGCCTTGTTCGAATTGGAAATATTTGTTATCTAATTACTTAAAACTAAGACAACAATAGACCGGCTCAATTGAACCGTAGTTAGTCTATGGAAAGATGTTTGTAACAGCAGACCCGATGACTGCGCTTCTTTACTAACTGGCGGCTCCTTTTCAAACTTTATTTGAGAGATGATATTGAGAAATTTAACTAAAAAGTTTCAGTTAAGTTTTTTTATAATACGTATAATTATTTACCCACAAGTTTTTTCTATACAAAAAGGATAAAATTATCATCATCATTTTAACCGTGGGACTACTAGACCTAGGTCTCAGCCAAAGATTTACAATAGGATTGATAGAAAAGGAACTGGATTCTACTTCTTTCGACAAATTTAACAAGATCATCTGTCCACCTTGTGCGTGAACGTCCCTCGCTGTGCCTACAAGTATGTGGTTTTTAGTCCAGAATCTTTAGACTCCAGAGGCGACATTTTTCCTGCCTCTAGTTATAACTTCAGAGAGAGTAGTTAATACTAAATAATTTTAATCTAATAAATTGTATAACAGTTTCAACCATAAATTTACTGGAATATGTGTCAAATATAACTCTAATTATTAGTTAATAGGCGAGAAATTAACATGCGCATATGTAACCGTTCTAAGTAGTTAATAAAACGCTTGAACTAAACGTTAATGGTGCATAAAGTCAAAATAATGTAGACTCAGAGAGTAACAACAACTCTCATTTAACGCTCGCAAAATTACTTTTAATGAAACAATCTAGCTACGCTTTGGAGTAATAATATTTGAGACTGTTATCTATGTATAAAAAATTATGAAGTTTCAGCGTACATAATATTTAAAAAGTAGTTTATTTTTCAAATATAACATAATTTAAAATATATCTTTTTTTTTTAATAGTTACTTCAGTTACCCTTTTGTAATACGGTATTCTAATTTACGAAATATCTATTATACCTATCAGTGTCTAAAGACCTAGTTCTATGACCAACGTGTGTATCCAGTGATGACTCACAGTTTTGGAGCTAAGTAGTGAGGTAAGGTCGGGATGTCTCTACAAAATCGAATCAAGGATGATAAGATCCTTATACCGACGAAAGTAACTAACATCTCCCAGCAGACTGGCAAGTTATAGTTGTCGTGGGCAGGCCACATAGCGCACTGAACAGATGGCCGCTGAGGCATACAGGTTCTAGAGTGAAGACCAAAGACCGACAAGCGCAGAGTAGGATATCCACCAACAAAGCAGACAGACGATATTGTTAAGATCTTCGAAAGACGCCAAATGCTCGTTTCCCACCGGTTTTTTTTAGTATACAAAGGAGGCCTATATCTAGTAGTGGGCATCCTACGCCTGAAATGATGACAGTGATAATGAATCTAATCAGTTTTATTTTGGGCTATAAGACACACTACAAAAAATTTTGTTCACCAAATCATGATCTTGAAAATGGCAGTGAATATTAGCCGAATAACTGAATAAGGAAATGTTACGTACATTTCCTTACTGAAAACAATTTAATCATATAAACGAGATGTGAGTGGCTCTCAATTCCGTCGGCCATTGTCCCGATTTTCTATTATTCTCTTCTACAAAAATGACAAAATACGTTGACTCATACGAGTAAATAAACTATATAAAAAAAATTTGACCACTGTGGTAAGGAAAAGGTTAACTGAAAAGTTTGAGTGTTTCAAAAATAAATCATTCTTTTCACTATAATAACTCATATATTTTATTGAAAAAAAAAAATCTTTTAAATTCAGTACTTTGATGTTTTACCTTGTGATAAACGTGGGCGTAAAACATATATTAGTAATTTTGTTCTAATGATTTATTATTATTAAGTCAAGACCATTCGACCTCGCATTTTAGATAATAGTTTAATTCCTATGATGTTAATAAAAGTTGTAACTAAAAAATTGTATTAACTAATTTGTGAGACTTTTGCATTTCAAGCAAACATTGCGTGACTTTTGGTTTCGTGTGAAAGTTTTATTGAAAAATTGAGGTTAATCATAAATAGCAATATAATGACGGCTAATTTAGAACAAAGCCCTGACCCATAAAGCACAAAAGAAAACTAAGTTTTATATGGTATCAACTTTGGACACAAACGTAATAAATTTTTAAAAGTTTTTCTTTTACTAATTAATAACTACCAACTTCAAGTGATGACTCTAGGTTTATAGTATAGACAAAACAGTATATAAATTTATGATTACAGTATAGGTTTTATGAAAAATTGTGAGAATTATAAAGTAATAATAGGGTTTTCTTTTAACTATTAAATAATATTGAGTTGCAACAGATGATTGACTTTTTACAAAAATAGACGGGATATAAGATGCAATACAAAATAATTTTTTTTTGGTTATCTTACAAAAAATCTTTCCTTAAATTAGTTTATGCGCTCTTTTTTTAAATTAATAAGGTGAATTTTATTTCTCGTTAAAGTTTAAATACACGTTATCACAATAAAACTTACCAAATATTCGTAAATATGTTCATAGTGCTTAATATTGCGAGTTCAAAATAGGTCAGTCAACTGTATGATGAAATTTTCAATTAAAGCTTAATCAATTATTATGTTTTAAGCGGATTTCAGATTACAGATGTTGCACCGCTAATATTGATAATTATATTAGCTTACTAGAGGAGTAATTTTTATAGCAAATAATTTTCTTTCATCATACTTTTTGAAACTTACATAAAACTTTACTAAAAGGCAGCTTGAGAAAAAAAATTATTTGATACGTTATTGTTGCTTTCTTTTCACGGCCCGATCAAAACAAACTTGTCCTATTTATTTTACATTAAAGTAACACCTTCGTGTAACGAACCTTGCAAAGGCAAAGACATACTGTCTCGGTCTTTCGTTGCTTTAACATATTACTAATCCTCGGGACCGCTTTCTTACAAACGAAGCTCTGTAGCAGTTAACACAACCCCGGTTTGAGTGACAAAACTCTTTCCTCCTCCCAAGGAAAGACACGCCAGAATTCGTCTTAGCTTACTCATCGGCCTCTTTAGTTAAAGCAAGCAACGGACTACCCCGAATGTGATATCTGGATGCAAAAGGTACTAAAAGAGTGAATATAAATATAAACTCTTATTAGCCACCTGCGTCGGATGTAAGCTTTCCCTCCACTGCCAACCATAATATGGCAGTTGGATACGAATCGCCGTGATAATTAATTTTATGAAACCTTCAACAAGCCCTGTAACGTGACGTCTATGTCTTACATAAGAAGTGTGTTGCAACAACGAATATTCTGGGACTAAGAGGCCAATATGTGGATTGCGTTTAATATTCCAGCGCCTTTAACAAGAAAGGAGAAGGAGAAGTTTGTGTCCCATGCGACCTGTTCGGAGCGGCGGATGTGGACGTAAACGTTCCTGTAGTCAGAAATTATATCCATTTCAAACAGAATCATGCCTCATTCTGTTATATATTTATATTTGTAATTACTTCTACCTGATTATACTGAAAAAAAGTTCGCTCTCACTAGCGTAATTACGAACTTGCATCTGCTAAAGTTAATTGCTTCTTAATGCTCATTTTTAGCTGTAGGGTTTCTAATAATGAACAAACAATTACGTATAATTTACTACAGAGACATGTTTATGTTTGAAAGCCGTGCAACGTCTCACCTACATGTATTTTATTTATTCGGTATTACAATACGCAATTCAATTCGTATTTTCAATTATTAGTATTCGTAATTCAAATCGTATTACAATTCGCACTTTTTATCGTATAAAATTAAGTTCATTAAACCTAAAAACTTAAAAAAGACATTATAATGTGAAGGCTATTTAAATTATTATAAGTTTGGAAATGAATTGCTCTATTACAGCAGTAAAGATTCAGTAAAATTCACCACAAAAACCTGCAAAAACACTTCCCAGATTAGGGAAATGGAATTTTCTAGCTTCCTCCTCATGAAACACACATTTAGTCACTGTATGAATGTGAAAACAATAGTTGGTTGTCATTATGTAAAACCCCTACAAAAATTAGTGAGTGTACCGCGAAGAATATGTAAGATAACGTTAGTCAGAAACTTGCCAATACAAGTTACGCAAAGTGAACTAATCACTTACTAGAGTTCCGAACATTGTCGACGGGCGGGTAAGTGGCTTTATAAACCTCAGCATAACCTCATACCTTTAGCCATTCGATTGCATTTGACTAAAATTATTTCAGAGAATGGTGACTGCGACATTTTAATACCATATTGAAATCGGAATATGAAGCCAATTTAAAAGTTAAGCAATAAACTTACAAGATCTCGATATCTTTTGATATATAAATCAAGGACGATTTATTACGCAGTTCCAACAAGTATGAAAAATAAACAAAAGTCTACATAAGTTCTGTTTTTAAGTGAATTAACAATTAAGAGCAGCTAATAGCATAACGTCGAACGACGACAAATACTCTAACAACCAATCCGAATCAGAGATAACATTTTGTTGCGAGATTGGATATTTTTATAAAAATGCTGTCTCCCGTCCACTTCGCCTGGTCTGCACTGATCTTTCTAGATGTAATTTCATAAAATACAATATTGCCAATTTATTACCTTTTAGGACTATAATTTGTAAATAGGCATTTTTTATAACGATCTCTAACTCAGCCCCCATTGAGGAATAAATTTCGCATCTCTACTCCCTTGATCTCCAATCAAAAAAAATTTCTTACCAAATTTTAAATTTACGATTAATAACTTCCACTTTGTTGTTTAAGTTTATGAAAAACAATAATTTATACTAATATTAATGATTTCCTATAGAAATGCTATATGAAGGGAAAAATAGTGATGTTGTTCACGTTCACTATCATAATTAATAATTTTTCATGAATGTAATTATTTTATTAAAAATTTCGGCGCGGAGAGAAAGAATCAGTATTAATGCCAATTATATTCGTATATTTAATACTGCGACCATATAAACATTTACCCTTTGTTCGTTTTGAAATTAAAAAGATAGAGAAATATCGCAAATATATTAGTATTAATTTTTATTTGTGTGGGATGACACAAAGTTCACCTACGTAGATTGAAGAATTACTCGTCTCAACTTGCTGTAGGTGGGGTACATCGATCGTGCAACCTACTGACATTGAAGCTGAAAGGTTTCAGAGTGGAGATGTGGTCAAAGTTCTAGAAGTTTCTGGATGCGGGCAAAGCAAAACCAGTCATCATTGCGGTTTTTGGCGTAGGCTTAACGCCTTGCAAGCGAGGTGTATCGACTAACATGATAATAAGATGAAACAAAAAACTTTTTTTGACTATATTACATCTAAAATATAAATATATATGTCAAGCTTTTCTGATTAGTTTGTTCATGAATATGAATGATTTTCACAGCAATTATCACAAAGGCGTGTTTCATTTCTGAATTCGTGTAAAGTGCATGACTGTCGCACTACAAATAGTATATTATATACAGTGCAGCTCTAAATTAATTTGAATATATCTGCATTACACAGGGGTACCGTTCGACGGGTGCGCTTATTTATTACCTCCTATGCAAATCCGGTTTTAATTTGCGTCGACACACAGCTGTTCTTTGTTTTAGCTTCAGGAATATCAATGGCGTCAGCGTTTCGTGTGTTAGTATTCCATTAACTCACATGTCCCTCAGAACTCATTGTTGCTCAGAAATTATAAATTAATTTTAAAAACGTGTCAAATCTAATTACTTACGAATATTTAACTTTTTTTATTTGTAGTCATAAAAAATTATAGAAATGTTAAATAGTACACAATTATACAATCACCACAGGCTACAAATTATTTTAGAAAACCGTATAGAAAAAAAATTGTAACATGAAATTCGTGTATTTCAGTAATTTAAAAATCTAAAATGGGACGAACATATATAATGTTTTATTTTGTTTTCGTTAACCTCTTAAAATTTGACATATTTTCCATGAGTACTATTATAATACAAATAAAACATTAAAGCACAGAAGAATTTTTTATTCCGGATATAACCTATTTCAAATTAGTTACAAAGGCATAAGTTATAGTAGTAACTACTAAAAGAACGTTTTTGCATTCTTATGTATAGTATACATGTTTATATATTATAGACAGCATTATCAACATGTATGAGAAGTGTGTTTTAAAAGAGCGAAGTAATTCAAAGGAACTTTAAATACGATACAGTTCGAAGAATCTTTTATATTTGACTAACGGCATAATGTCTTGAGGGATCTCAACGCCCTGACGGTTCATGTGACAACTCTCTTCTTTGTATCGTCGGCGCGTCTTTATTTATATTCACTAACAAGGCAAATATTCGTCCAACTTCATTTATTTATTTATCAAGTATATAAAAAATGTGGATACCTCTGTAAATTTTAAATTATTGAACAAATTTACAATAAAGTAATACATACGTATATGTGAAAATGACAGAATTTTTTTGGAAATTATCGTATTTATTTGCAATCAATAAATCAGGTTATCACTTTGACATACGATTTAGATAATTATTTGTACATTGCACTGAGACAGTGTTTACATAGGTACACCTTAAGTGCCTCAAAACAAAGTAATTTAGTAAAATACTTGTTACTAAAATGGAGGGTGCATACAATTAGGAACCTTAACAAAGTGCGTAGCTAAGCGCAATGTACCGCCATAGCAATTAGTCGACGGCGACAGTTGGTAAATATTAACATTTGTAATTGTACGTTGAACGTCAGCTTTCTCGATGTTCGTTACTGGGCCCGCTCGCCACCTGAATATAAATGAATCCATTATCAGAAATTGCGAAGATAGTAGATTGACACTGGCATCACGTACGAACGTATTTGTATACGTAAAAGTAGCTACATGTTCATATGAAATCACAGAATTATATTACATAAATAAGCTCTTAACTGCTTAACGATCACTGCTGTCTTTAGCACAGACGTAGAGTGTAATGTTTTAAGAAAATTCAAAAGTATTCATTTTAAAAACATTTTCATCATAATTTATTTTAATCACATATTTTTCCGTCCAGCGTGAATTCAAACGTAATAGTTTATATACTGGCTGTTTATGTGTAGTCTTTACTATAAACTACCGTGTAATGATGTATAGTGTAATGTGCCAATGATCTCGCAATAAATTTAAAAAGTTTAACAAACAAAAACTAGGAAAGGAATCGTGTGTAAAGGATTTTTATGAAATGAATTGTTTGTAACGCTTTACTCTAACTAATCCGTATATTAAATATCCCAAAAATTTCACAAAAAAATGCACAAGTAAACTAAATTCACAAAAAAACAATGAGTTGTTCCAGGTCTTACTACAACAGAGTGCGTTTAAAATCCCTCGTACCCACGTAATTTTAGATGACGTATGTCATTTAAATATGTTTCTACCATTATTTAAATTCGTCTCTTACCGTATAATTCTCATGAAGTACACTAGTAATAATTTGTTTAAAGTGGATAATAATGTACATATAATAAAAAAAAACTTTTAAAACATTATAAATCGCGATGAACTTTTGTCTATGTTCGACGTCATAGTGTGTAATGACCATTCACTGTCAGCCTTTGTTGAGACAATATTGCATACCCAGATGTTGCCTTGAACACAGGTTTAATTTTCGGCGAAAAATTATGTTGCAGAAAAATATAGTGGAGAAGAAAAAAAGCGAACATTAAATCATCTTATTCGCAGCTAGAGACCTGGAGATCAAAGGAGATTACAACAGCCCCTTTTTGTGGAGAATTCCTACTTATGATACCTTCTTGTTGCCTCCGCAGCAAATTATGCCGGTTTTGTGCAAGTAAAAATCCACTGTCTTCTTTAATATCGTTCGTTTAAACCACATTCTCCTTTTCACGGTGGTGGTTTAGCGTTTTACGCTAGAGTTGCAGCCAAAACGTCATCATAAAAAAGAGAGCAGGATTTACTGGCCAACTACTGCGAGGACAGAACATATTACGTGCGACGGATCACCGCCAATTGATTCCTAAGGCCTTGTTATGGGGTAGTGTAGAAGGGTTGGTTATAATTACACCAGCCTTCCTCCGACACCCATAATAGCCAACCCACAAAAGATTCTGTGGATATTTTACCCAGTAGACAACAGACAAATCTGTTGTGTCGCTATTACAGACACTTAGTACTTACACACTACTTGTGATGCTATAAACTTAACTACCAAAGTTCTATAAATTCAGCCTAGAAATTTTCGAACTACTTTACGTAAACTTTGGACAGGAAAATGCCACACAAAATATTGTGTAATGGTGTGTTTTGGTAGTGCTGTAGTTTAAATCGCAGCGTATAATTATTGACGTAAAAATTAGACCTTAATAATTTCTTTCTTTCTTTTATTTATATGACCACGAAATATACATTTTAATTTGTTGAATCAAGAATGTTTGTATCGTAGTTGGTTTAAAAAATTATTTTCGCTATACGCCATTATATCATCATAGGCCATAATAGAGAAATTAAAAAAAATTATTTAACTTACAAACTAGCTTTAATGGAGCAGGAAACCTTATTTCATTGATTATTTTTAAATAAAAAGTAAATTTATTTTTCCAACTTTTCAATATATGCTACACGTGGACACATTCCTCAACTCTCATTCCAAGGGTCCCATTCTGCACAAATAAATGCAAATGGTATGTTCTCGTAAAAAACTTATGCAAGCCTAATTATTTCATTTACTAAAATGAGCTTTATTAAATACAGGTCCGACTTATACCATTTTTATAATAATTTAATAGTGGAGAAAATATTACAAAAAGATACTGCCAGACACAATTTGAAAAGAAATTGAACGAACTTTGAACCTATATTTCCACAGTTAATTGTCGAAGGCATATTTAATAATTATTTTTAAATTTTACTATTTGTTAATTTTTAATTTTAGAGTATCTTTTTATTCTATTGAAGTTATTAGATTCAATACTCAAAATCACGCAAACGAGGTTTTGCACATAAAAGAGTATAATAAATAACAACATTGCCTATAATTATTCAGCTTTTCACAAGTAGTTCTTTAGTGTTTCGTAATAAAAGAGCAGGATCTTATACATGTGAAGAAGAAATGGACAAAGGACATTATTAAGGTCGTTGAGATGCTGAATGCAAGCCACTTACATCCGGTCTCATTGGCAATCTATGAGAGAAGCAACTCTTCAGCAATAGATATCCTACGGCTAAAATAATGATGATGATATGATGATATATACACAAGCGTCGTTAATATTGCAAGCCGTCTAGGATAATTACTAATCTCGACGACACCTGCATTTCATAATTATTTGTATTTTAGTCGTGTCCATGATGATTAAAATGATGCCAATGTTGTAACAAAAAAGATCAATCAATGTAAAGCTGACTTAATTTCAAAATAGACGTCCATAGGTGTAAAATAACTTTCATTTAAATTAAGAATTTATTGGCATATAAATAAATTACATCATATGGCCTATGTTGTACGGCAAATTTCTAAGTAAATATCTATTACTAAAATAAATATCATTTTTATAATGTCAAAAGTATTGAATAAAAGTAGGTGGTTTGAGTAAAGAAATATATTTTTATAGCATTCCATTTTCTTTTCAAATTAAAGCGTTTGATCTTAAAAGATAGGTAGGTCCCTTTTGATATCAAACACTTAAATACAATCAATTAATGAATAAGATAGAAATTTCCTGCTTCTAATTAAGTTTGGAATTGCGCGTCTTGTAATTAACAGCTTTCAGACGGTAAATAATTTAGTTCGTTTAATTTTATTTTGGGTTAATATGAAACTCCATCATAGAAAAAATTGTCAACAACTTTAGTATTTACATAATAACATAACGAAAACGTTAATTTTTTAAACATGAATGTAAAATATTAAAATTATTATTATTTTCCTTAATTGACAGAGTTAAAAAATGAGGTATTTTTGGTACGTCATGACAAACGTTATCTATATTTACCCTCAATATTTCGGTTCATTTACAAATAGGAATATATTCGTATTCTATTTGTTATCCTATTATGAATGATTAATGAAAATCGGATTCTTGGTAATGTGTTGATACATTAATTTAACGTGGTCTCATTTTTCATAAATATCTGTAATAAAGTAGTTTATCTAGAACCAAAGTTTATTTAAATAAGACCGTGATAAAATTGTGATTAGTATGTTTATTTAATATTTATTATAATTAGGTAACAATTATTAAATTGTTAATGATATAACAATTAAAACAAAACCATCTGGATTTATTTTTAACGGTCTGTAGTTTTCCATTTTCAGTATATTAAGTTCACGTGAATAATTAATTTCAACAGATCGGTAATTTTATATACAGTTTATAAAAAAACGATGCCATACTCAAACTTTTTATAATAGTAGAATCGTTTAAAATGTTTTCTAAAACTTTTGTTTGTGAATACAGGCTGGGTATTCCAAGCTCGTATTTCGTTTACTTCCCCTCAGTTTTGCATTGTTTATATGAGAGATATAGGTTTGTTACAATTGTTCAGTGGGATTTTTTTTCCGTTTTGCTTATTTGTTCGTTATGTGTCTCATGGTTTCATGGAAAACTTTTGTTATAAAGTTTTCTTGAACGTTAACGACAAAAAATCTTTTGAAGTAACCGAGTATAATTTTTTGTAACATTTTCGAATACGATTTATAAATATTTTGCTTCTCTTAATCATGATTTCAGCTTTAAGACGTCGAAATATCTAGGTAAGCGGCCTGAATCCAATGTTTTCCGACGACCTAAACAAGGTCCTCTTTGTGGATGACCATCTTATGCTAGTTGCAGGCTGCTTCTCAAGAGACGTCCGCGGTCTCCACTTCTGAACCTTAAGACTCGCTGCCAATTTCTTGGGCTGTGTCAGTTACTTTTCTTTAAATATAGATATCCTCAATGCTTTTTATTAATTAGTTATTTTTATTAATTAGTTATCGTTGAGAAATCCCAAGTATGATGAACGCTACCTTATCATTGCTCGTGGAACGACTATGAAATTGCTTTGCTGACATATTTAATGTTTATAAAATTAAAAATTTCTTAAATATCCTATGCATGATCCATATGTTTATACATGCATGTACCAGATGTAAAAAATATATGACATTTTACATTAAACTACCTACATGTACAATTTACAAATTATTTCTTTATAAATTACTTTACTAGCACTACACACTACACACTTAAAACATATTATAAATTTTCTATACTCTATTGATAATTAAATAAAAACAGCACACTATGGTTAAGTGGATTATATTTTGACTTGACTCCGTCCATATTTTGACGAATTTTGTTCATGCTATGTATACTTAATATAGTTGACCGGATACTCAGATTGTTGTTTGAAACTGCGACTTGTATTTGCATTCTGCTCTACCGCTGCCCTGTTTTTTCGCATTTTTTTCGGACCGATTAAAATGTTGGAATAATAAATGCGAAACCTGTAATTATTATTAAGAAAATTCAATAAATAATAAAGGAATTATTACTCGAAATGGATTTTACAAGGCTAGAAATATGAAAGTTTTCCTTTTTTCATCAGCGTGCAACTTTCTCCAGCCATTTGTTTGGCTGCACTTATAAGAAAAGTTTATTTGACGCGAATATTTTTACTTGGTGCATGTCGCATAACTTTGTGTTGAATTTGGATTTCATCCAATTTTATTCTTCTGAATGTTTTTAAAATTAAGTTTTGTCGGTTTGTGCTTAATACAAAGATACGACCGTGTAAGATCTACTTTTCATTTATCGTGTATACTAAAATTAAAAATTGTTTCCAGTAAGCTGTTTTGTCATCTTTTGGTACACTTTCCTCCTTTATAATTTTTTTTATATGCTTACATCTACAGAATTATATTTGAATGTTATTGTGTGTATATATATATTTGTTATTTTAATAGTGACGCTGATTTTATAACTGACCTTTAAACTCATACCCTTACATTACTTTCCTTGGTTCTGACTTGTTTCCAGTTATACCTTATAATGTCCCAGAGTGTAATCAGGTTTTATAATTTACATACATACTTCTTTTATTCATTAAATTTTTACATAAACGATTTGGTATAAATATTTATTACTACATACTATTTTAAGTATTTGTTTTTCTCTCATTTCTATTTTTATCTTTGATATTTTTTTTAATAGATTTAGGTTTTCTGACATCATTGATTGTTCACTTTTTATTCCGATATCTCTTATTATCGTCGTTGTCGTCATCGTTTCAGCCCATAGAGGCATAGATCCTTCCCAAAGTTATCTATGGGGGATATACCATAATCGCCAAGCTCGGCAGCTGAATTGACGATCGCAGTGTGGTAATATGGTATGCAAACGACGCTGCTACCCATTCTCTGGAAACTTATTTGTGATAAGTGAAAATTCTATATAATTAATGCACAAACAGCGAATTATATAAGATTACGTCCCAGGAATCAAACCTGCGATCTACGAGTACGCAAGTCCAAGGGCTACCATTGCTCAAGCGGCTCTGCACAAGACTTAATATTTTTATTATTATTTTACTCTTTATAGAGCATCAAAATATAGGAAAATAAATCAAATAATAGGAGCAAATGATGAAGTACAAACGGCAGTTTATTTCAAACTCTGATTGCTTCCAGACATAATTGAATGGATTTACTTTCTAAAGAATAATAGAGCAGGCATTCATCGAGTGATAGAAAAGATTGTAATCCGATGTATACGCTTATTCACAGAATACTTGATATAACTACACTTAAGGATTTAGATAAAATATTAAAGTAAAGAAAGCGATGGCCTTTCTTACAGATAAAGGCAACTCGTTCCACAAGAAGTCTGAAAAGTTAATTATTTTTCTAGTAAATTATTTACACTTTTGGTAATAATTAACTAAAAATTACTTCTAAATGTTTTGAACTCGAAAACAAGGTAACGTCATATATTAGCGTAATTACGTCTAAATCGATTTCGGTACCAAAACAATAATCCTATTTTATTGGTAACATAAAAATTGTTAGATTTATCTTTAAATACCAAATGGAATATTAGAATTGTTCAATTTCGACTAAAAATATTTGAATCTGATAAATGTATAAAGGCGAAAAGATTAATGAGATACGGACCCATATAAATTTCTATACGGATGGTGAACAAGATTCGCACATTCAATTTTATTTATAGCTTCAATTATGAAAAAAATTGTATTGTACTTATCTTTTTTGAAAGCAGCGATACTAAATACATTTTATCATGGTAGATGAAATATTCTTATTAAAAAGTAATCTTGGTAAATATTAAAAGAGTTGCAAGATATTAGGATTCAAATAAATAAAATTTTATATACCTTATTAAATACACAAATTGTAATTACTCGACAAAATTAATTCATTTATTATCTTTATAAGAATGTCATCTTTCCAAAAAAATAAGACTGCTGTCCTAGTGAGTCCATTGCTCTCATAAAACACCCTAATAATTGCCAATTCAGTCCAAAGACGTCCACTGTTAGACACAGGACTTCCGTTGAAAGCAACCTGCATTCTCCTTTTACCAACAATCTTAATAATGTAGTTTTTCCTCCTTGTCGGTGGACACCATACGCAGCCATTAGCCGATTCGTGGTCTCTACCCTAGAACCTGTTGTAATAGTGAATAAAAATGATAAAAAAACTTTTTACTTCAATATGCCTATCGTGCTCTTCATTTTTGTGAACCACAAAGCAACTAGTGAAAGTCCTAAACCTGTTATCAAGTGATGTAATCTGCCTATTATATGCAACTCAAGATAAATTGAATAAATGAATTTCTCTTCGAAAAGTTATTTACGTAGCATCAGTCATTTATTACTGTATTTTAATTATATAAATTAAATTATAACGTTTATTACAATTCTTCCGTAATAATCGCATTAAACACTCCGACTATTCATTATACTAATTGGTGAACGTGCAAATGTAGGTGTGTAAATTAAAGACTACAACGATCTCTGTTTTTAATTTAACTGTCATGCCTTTTATTAGGATGTAGTAAATAATTTCACTTTAACATTCCAATTTTTTCTAAAAGTATGATAATAGACAACTAGAAAGGTTAAAATTGTGTATTTAGCCATGTCTTAAACATCAAAAACTGTTGAAATAAACATAATTTATTTTCATAGGTTGCCGGTATCTTTTGAAACAGTTGTCGATATTAGAGCCTAAAGCTATGATCATATAAGTAAGCTATATATTGCTACTCTTAATTATGCTTATATTATCTAAGTTATGACTGCCGTATTACCAGACTGTTGATATGCATAGTCTATGTGTCACCAGAGTACCATAAATTCTTTCCATTAAATTTTATTACCAAATATTGTACCGTCCTTAGCAGTGGTAGCCCAGTTGTAATAGACTAGGACTTACAATAGTAAGTCGCGGGTTCGATTTCCTGGTACACAATCTTATACAATTCACAGTTTGTACATTTTTTATATTAGAATTGGCACTGATCATAAATAAATTTCCAGATGTTGAGGCAGCAGCGTCTTCTGCGTACCATATTACCGCACTGCGTGCCAAGTTATTACATTATATTTTAACATACCATTAACCTAATACATAAGTAAATAACAAATTGCTATAAAAAAATTACAGTTATACAATAGAGCATGCGAATCACGTTAAGGACAAAAAGCGGCTGACGTTGCGAGATAAACTTCACCTCCATTGTCAATATCCCTCCTTGTGGCTTAAGTTTCTTCTGAAATGCGAGATCCGTAACAAAGAATATTAATGGAAACTCGATCAACATTTCAAAAAGTTTTAACTACTTTTTGGTAGTAAAATCTTTGTGATGTTCCATGAGTTTAAACAAACTCTTGTGATCCTCCCAGACAGACCGAATAAGCTGTTCGACAATATTTTAAACAACAATGAAAATTAAAAAAATAGAATATTTTTTTTTGATGTTCTCGTCACAATTACCTTTTCAACCTAAGCTTCTATTTTTTTGGCAAAAAGCAATGCATCATAATCTTTTTTACAGTTAGTGCTAAACGAAAACATTTTTTTTCTAATAAGAGTGCACAAATGAAAAGTAGTATATTTTGGTTAGTATCCGAAATCCTAAATTTTACTTTTAAATTAACAACACAGCAACCAAAAAGCTCTTTAACAAATTCAAATTATTAAAAAAAAACTTTTTTACTTTCATTACATAATCACTAACTTTTATTAACTTAGTTGAGGACAAATGAATTAAATATTTATTGGATATTATCAATTTAATGTATAATTTTGTAGACAATATCCTAAATATGATTTTAATATGACGACAACAAAAAAGTTATCTTTCAAACTGTTGTTGTTCTTTGAAATCTCCATTTTTTCGTAATGATATTTGATAATTTCCATAAACTAAGGTATAGATAAATAAATATCTATTGAAAATAATCAATACCGCCTTATCTCTATACCAAGCAATTATATTTTGTGGTTTGCATCCTAAATGTTCCATTAAAAGGGATAATACGATGAGTCCGCTTTCCGGTAATATGGAAATTACATTATACTTTATCCCTCAAATCAGTGTTTACTCAGGTGGTACTGTGTGCGTAGTGAGCTGCATAAGCTATAATGCTGGCTCGTTTATATTCACGCTATTATTAATTTTGATTATTGATACGGTTCACAGAAGCTTACGCTAATAAAAACTTTATTAAATTGTGGACTATTAATTATTCATTTTTTTCTAAGAGACAACTAGACTACTGGCAATCCACTCTTTGCTTATGATGGTATAAGTTAAGACTCTATCTTAGAATGACTTCACTTCATCATCATCATATCAAACGATAGACGCTTAAAGTCGTGGACCTCTCCCAAATATAGTCATGATGACCGATCTTGCAATTCCCACGACTCTCTGCGACTTTAAAACTATGTCATGGCTCCACCTAGCGGGGGACTACTCACGCCGCATCTACTGCCTCGATTTCCTATAAACTGGTTGTAAATAGTCAAGGTTAACAACATGGCAGCTATTACTTAGATTGAGTTGTGACACTTTCTACTCGATCAATATTTTACTAGCTACTTCAGTTTTAGCACTGTACTTCTTTAAACTTGAGAACAATCTGTTTTTAATATTTGATTGATTAGCGCCTTACTGCAGTCCATTGTTAAATAATAATTCAATTTCTTTGGTAAAACACTAAAGCCCAGTACAAGCAGATTAAGTCTTATTTTGAAGGCTAAGCACCTATCTGGAACACTTACTTTCAAGTTACTCACGTAATACCTATATAAAACTACTGTTTAATATAAATTATTTAATTTTCTCTCGAACTTTAACTTAATATGAAAAAAGCGAATGCCAATCACTGTTTTGCTGAAAGTATTATAAATATCAAGATTAATATATAACATTAAATAGATTAATATATAACATAAAAACATTCATCATCAATATTTCACATGTAGTAGTCGTTTTCTATTAAACACAGGCCTCCCCCATGGATATCCAATAGATCGATCGGAAACGGCCTGCATCTAGCCAAAAAGAGGACGACGAAGTGAAACGGTACAATCCTTTAAAATGCAACAGTTCACATACAAGTCTATGTCACTAATCGTTCCACCTCAGTGGTTCTTGAGCTCCTGCAATAATACTAATCATATTAGCACTAAGCTATATCTCCATGAAGTCTAACGCTGTTGTGGCCACACACATTTACTAATATAAAAACAAGAATTAAGTATTAAATGTCTACTAGTTACAAGTGATATTTATTGCACTGCTGTATCGATTTTAATACATAGACGTAAGAAAATATTAGAGTATACAAGAAAAGGCTGTCGCGTGACACTAATATATGTAATCCCTCTCCCAATAGTCAGCGCTCAATAAAACTAAGGAAATAAACGTTGTAATCAAAACACGAACGACAAAAATTAGAATAGGAAAAAAACTGTCATGCGTATGATTGTTTTTGACTTCGAGTCATAGTAAAAGATAAAACCTTAAAGATTTGTAATTCCGTGCAAACATACCGACCTGCATTTCTTCGTTTTGTAGACGCCGTTAGAACAATTTTATTTAAAGCATACTTTACGTCACTGTGAAACGACTCCCCGTAGTTCGAATATAAGAAAAGAGCTCACAACGCTCCGGGTATCCAACACAATGTTGCGTTCCGTGCTTTGTAGGGGCAGCCGCAGTTATGCAGCGCGTCAAGTATGTTTACGGATGCACAGACACATTCGAATCCACCTGGCGTAAATAATCTTCAGCTACAAAAGCTTCGCGATAGCTCAAACAGTATTCTATGCCATGACGAATTCAGGACCAACTGTTTTCATACCTCGTAATGGTTGAAAACTCATTATTTTATGATAGAAACTTGTTGTAAAGAACATCAGCTTCATGTCACGGCTGATTCGAATTTGTCTGTGCATCCGTAAATCGTCGTACATCGTAATCGTGTGCATCGTTATCGTGTATCGGCATACACGCCCACTGCAAGGCCTGAAAGTAATTATTGAGGTTGAATGAATGTTGATACGTCTTGTTGATGAGTATTAATAACGACGCATCGACACAAAGGTGGTCCTGATGTCTTTGTTACACTATTAATCGAATATTAGAAGATTCTGCGAAACTGTGTCATACCTGAAGCGTATTGTAATCACAGTAATAATACTGTGTCAGAATTGCTGACATCATGCATTTCAAAAACACTACCGCGATCATTTTTTCAATTTGTCTATTTCTGCTTTCCTCATTTTTTTTATTGGATTCATAAGTATCGTTAAAGATCTGTTGAACCGTGTGTTAGTTTGTAAAGTTTTATACTTTAAAAAATAACATCGCGTGTTAAGGTTTTCATGTTGCTGAGGCAATGTTGGCGCTTCATTGTACCCGCCCGTGTTTAATTGAAGAGGCTAGAATGACTTAGCACGCAACAGCATATGCCATTATAAAGTGAACTCTGCTGTAAAAACATAAAGGAACTTTATACTAAGACCAGAGGGTCCATTTAATGGAGTCAGTTAAACGGGGTTAATGATTAGACGTTCACAAAGCTTTTACAAAATATGAAATAGCGTCTAATGGCTTTATTCGTCACATTAACTTTATTCATTACATATTACACACATATTTTGATTACTAAAATTTCTTGCATGCTTATGTTGGGTGCTATTGTAATATATTTTCAATTATTAAATACAATAATACACTGGTATGTCAGCCTCTGAATAAATATTATACATAGCAGCCACTTTATCCAAGCTTTAATTATAGCTCTGCTATTAAAATAAACTAAATAAAATAGTTAAAATAAATTTTACCTTGCGGACAGAAAACAACTTGGGCTGAAGTTATGTACCTAGTTTATCTTCGTGGCGCCTTTTCGAGGAAGCCTACGTCTTATAGTGGACGTCTATCAAATGATATAAAGATGATGATCATGATGAATATTTTGGTTACGGTTGATGTCAATAAATTCTGGATGATTAGCTGTTTTTAGAACGTAAGCTAGCCAGTTTTATATTTTTACAAGCCATTAGTTATCTTCATAACGTAAAGAATAATAACAAGTATTAAAACCGGCAAACACAAGGAAGAAAAGAATGATATTATACTTTCCGAAAATACTTTTATACGACTTGTATTTTGTATGTTAAACTAAAGAATGAATATATTTTAAAATTAAATTAAAAGCTGGCATACTCTCATCGATACATCAATTATGCCTATAAAAAAGTATAGATGATACTACTTTTTATTATAATAATCATCAAAATTGGCCCAGCCGTTTTAGAGTTATAAATGTCATCACTAATACGACTTTATTTTATATGTGTGTTTTTATATTAAAACTTAATTAATATATAAAACGAAAAAACAATTAAAATATAATTTTTTTCTTCTTACTAATTTTTTTCTTTAACATGTTTCAGCACTCGAGATTGTTCGCAATGCGCTGTTTAAGTCGAGTGTTGTGCTTGTACACATAAAACACGTGGAGGCGACTGGTAATGCTCGTGATAAGTCTAGAACGCAGCCCACTCGCTTCCCTCGTTAAAATTTCACATACTCTTGACGTGCTTCCCCGGGGTACTTTAATTATGTAATCTCATTTGTAAGCAAACCTTTACGTTTGAAATATGAGTATTTTCACAGTAAAGGTTCTTCTTTCATCCCAACTATAGTTCCAACGTAAGTAATTTATTATTTATCATCAATTCAAGTAGCGTGTTCTGTTATGTGCTCACCGTGAACACACGTTTGATACTTACACCTTGTTGTATATATTTATTTATTCCAAGAATTATAAAGTACATCCTTATATAATATACATTATTATATCAACGTATTTACAAAAAATTGGCAATTGTTGAGATTAAAATTTAAATTACACAACATAATAATAATTGGAAAATTGTCGAACAAATAATTTGACAGTTTTTCAAAATTCATGCGTTCATATCTCCTTACATTTTCTGATTTGCCCGACGATACAATAATAAAAGTACGCTAAGAAAATTACTGAGCCAAGAAGTAATTTTGTGTATTGTTGCGCATCATTTTAATTGTATGTATGTCGATTAGAGATAAAATTATACTTAAGTTTTTGATGCCTTATTACTTATAATTTCATAAATGTCCCTTATTTTTTACTTTCGTTGTAACCGTCAAGTCGATGGAATGTTACGAGAAATATAAAGTGAAAAGACTGTTACGCTGCTAAGAGTAATATAAAGACTTGTGTTCGGGATCGCCGCCTTCATTGTTAGACGATCCCATATGTACGTTATATGGTTTTAAGGGTTGCTTGTTTTAATAGTTCTAGGTACAAATAAAACCTTAAAATAATGTTAATATCCCTGTGAATTTTACATGTAGTCAATCATTCTTTTAATAACCATAAATATAGGCACAAAGAAAAAAAAATCTATTACATTATTGTGATGTGTGTTAGATTATGCATTAATATATTATAATTAAAAATTTATAAAGCTCATTCAAAAACCTCCATCGGGTTTATACCAGTTATTTAAACTCTGAGGCTACCTGTCAATAAAATCACGTACTCTCGTCAAAGAAAAATTCTTCATTGCCCATGTTATGGATTGTTTTAGAAACTTCACCCTTAGGTGTATCTAGTATCTTTATGATCCGGTGTTGAAGGAATCATTCTTTGTGAAGGCGCTGTTAAAAGACATAACCACCTACTTAAGTATTGTGCCATGATAACTAATTCCGTTATTATGATATATTTTTCACAAAACGTACACAGTTAACTAATTAGAAAGCTTCTTTAGATTATTGAAAATGAATGTGGTTAAACTGTAGTAAAAAAATTCTCGCCTGTAAATCAATTTTTTTCTGCGACCTGCCTTTACGCATCGCTTAAGAATTCTTTTTTACCCCTCTATTTATTTTGAAATCACCTGATAAAAACCAAAGCGTCTCATCAAGGCTACAAATTCCAAGCATTTTTTAAAAAAAATACGCGTCACAGTTCTAGGTTGTGTACTTATTTTCACAGATAAAGTATTTTGCTATCGGAAAGGATTTCTATGAATTTTTTTGGGCTTTGATCGCTTTTTTACAAATACTTTGTGGAATCCGAAATCTTTAACTGTCACAAACAAAAGAGGTTTCTTTGTACTTAGTACACAGACATTCAATTGATACCAAGCCGATAGATTTTCAAAAATCGCATTTAACTTCTTGTAATGATATTACAGGTTTTTATCAAAGCAATCCATTTTTTTAAAACAAAAATATTCAACACACTATTGGCGCAAAAATGAGAAAACATTATATGACAAATTATATAAACATTATATGTATGAAAACATGACATGTATATGAATATATGTCAATATATTCGTATAAGAATAGCAAATCCCAAATTGAAAATTATAATTTAAAGTTCTTCTAATTAGTGCAGTATACACGGCCAGATTAAGTATATAGGCTACTCACTAATATAGCATATACGGAGTTCATAAACATAGAAAGTATTGTTTTATTATAATAATAATTCGAGAAATAAATAAAATTAATTACTAAAATTTTTCAAAAAATTGATCATTTTTTTTAACATATAAAAGAATTAAACAATCACAATAAAATTATACAAATTGATCAAAATTTAATTTAGTTTTAGTTGCTTTTGTTATATCACTATTATCCTCATAATTTTAAACACTTTTTCTTTTTTAGACCTATAAAATATTCGGTATTCAGGTTCGATTTTATTCTTACAAAATTACAAACAATGTAACTAATTTATGCTATAAATACATAGAACGGCAAAAACTTTGAGGCATATCTAACACCGTAATTTATTGACATGGAGATAAGCGGTACAAGTTCCGTGGGATTACGCTTCTTACTGCCGACAACGAGTAAACAACAATTTAAGCCTACACCTAAAAACTTTGTCTGTTGTTAGACCTTTACTAACATTTTAGACTGTACACAGAAATACATGCAAAATTTCATAAATAAGTACAGGATGATAGGTTATAGATATAAAAATATTTAATGAGATAAAAGTGTATTATAATGAAGGTATTAGGGGTACCGGAAAGTAATGTCGCAACATTTTATAGAAAAAACCCATCGAATTTTACCGTTCTGACATTCAAAATTTGTATACTAGATGGCAAATGGTTGTTAATAATGGAAGTCAATATATTCTTGATTGGAAATAAAAACTTCTAAAAAATGTAGTCGTGTGAATTTAACTTAAGAAAGCAATATTACTTTCCGGTAACGCCTTATATAACCTATATAGCTAATTAACTGTCAGTAAACGTGTGTACCACAATCTAAAAAAAAACAATGATTCCAGAAAAATAAATAAAGTCATGATAATAAAAAGCATTGGCAAAATTTGCTATACTAGGTACAAAAATTATATTTTGTGTATTATCTATCCGTGCAGAATTAATACTGTTTGTAGTCTCTCGGTGGCTTTCGCATTCCAATAAAAAATATTGTAACGTATTTAAAAATGATCACTTTATGCAAGATGGTTGGAAATAGGTTTAACAGCTTTAAAGATTTAAGCTTTTACGCATACATTAAATCATCCTGTATACTATATATGATGAGTTAAATTTCATTTTAAATAGTTTTCTTAAAATATTAATATGATCCATATTTTAAAATATTTTAAAATTATTCTAATAATATATACAATAACAACACAGGCTGTTTTAACACCATTTAATTTCCCAGTGAGAGTCGTTTTTCCTTAATGCGTTTTTGATGTGCCCATATTACTAGAAATAAAAAATAATAGCCACTTCTGTTCTTCATAGCTTTAACGGCATATTGCGAAAGATTATAAGGTTTTATTACATTATTCAAGTTATTGTATCTCATAAGCGTTCGAAGAATAAACGTGTAATAGGATATTTCCGGCCCAGCTTGTGATAAAAACCTGCGTGTGTTTAAGTTGAATTATCACGCATTATCATATATAGAAATTTGGCTTGCGCAATAATCGAAGAAGCAGATCTGAACATCTGCTGCTTTAGTACGAATTCACTGATTTCTGAAACTTATTCAGCATTACATTTTAACTTTATTTTTGGACTAGCTGTATATTATTAAAATTTAATATTTTTTTACAGCAGTAGTAAAGCATATTATACTGAGCATTAAGCTGACCTATTTAAACAACTCATTTCATTTTACGACTTTCTTCTCATTTTGTTTCACTTACCTCCTGACCCTTTGTTGCTAAATAATATTTTTAAGTACAAATTATACAAACAACAATAAAAAATATCCATATTTTAGTAAAAGTGATGCCTGATTCCACAAAAACTCAAAGGATAACCATATTTTCATTTCTTTCTCTTGAAAAAGTCTAACATCTGGAGAGGCCTTCAGTGCGTCTAATTAACAAAACAAAGTTCGTTTACTGAAACCGTTCCCGAGTAAAAAAGATTCGCAGATGCCGCCCGAACATCTTTATTTAAGCCAATTACCTTGCATCTTGTAATTTAAATGAATTTAATTTATTTATGTAAATAATTGTGATACTAGTACAACATTTACTTTAAAAAATTATTAATTCAAAATAAAATTATTAATCGTCGTCATTTCATCCCACTTACGCCCATTTCAAGGCATAAGTCTCCCCTGAAGATGTCTATGGGGGTATATAACATAATCACCCCGCTTGGCAGGCGGATTTCGGATCACAGTGTGGTATTATGGTATACACAGAACCCGTCCTCTGAAAACTTATTTGTGAGCTGAGTCACTCTAACATAATAAATGCACAAAGTGGGAACTACAAGATTGTACCTCCGGAATCGAACCCGCGCCCTACGATCGCAAGTCTCAGTCATATACCGCTAAGCTACCACCGCTCCATAAACTGTAATGTATGTTCTGAAAAATATTAAATATTTGTGTTAAAATTAAAAAAAAATTGATAATGTGATAAAATACCCTAAAATATCATCAAAAATCGAAGAAGTCATTTAATAATTTGGAGATTAATAATAACTAATTAAATTCCGATAATATTCCTAAATTAAAATATTTGAAAACTGGCAGACTGAAAATTACGATCATAAAAAAATGTATCGGCTTTAAATGGCTGAAACTAAATATGGTTAATTAAACATGAAACTTTTTATTCTTCTTAAGAAAATAACAGATCAAAAACTATAAGCTACTGATAACTATTCAAAATTTGTAGATATAACACAATTTTAAAATATACGAAATTTGTCTAAAACTGAGGTTTAGTTAGCAGATGTACTTAAATATACTACTTAAATAATTTATGACCCTTTTCTTAAGAATCTTAAAATGCTGCTTCAAACGAAGTTTGATAAAATTAATAAATATTATTACAGTTTTTATGTTCAAAAGATGTTGCTTAGATATGTAATTCTATAATTAAGTTTGTTCTTGAGTTGTTTGTGTTTGTTGTTGTTATTGTTCATTGCCAGTCTAAACATCGTCGTCGTCGTCATTTCAGCCCATGAACGCGTACTGCAAGGCCTCCCCCAAAGATGTCTGTGGGGGATATAATATAATCGCCAAGCTTGGCAGATGGGCTGCCTATAGCAGTGAGGTATAGTGGTAGGCAGAGGATGCTGCTGCCCATCCTCTGGAAACTTTTATGTTAGCACTGGTAATCCTATGTAAGTAATGTACAAAGTGTTCCAGGAAATCAAATCCGCGTCCTGCTATCGCAAGTCTCAGTTCTCTTCCTTTAATCTACTTTTTCAAAATGATGTACAATAAAAACTATGTAAAACAGTTGTCGAGTACCTTAACAAGAGCACTTGACATAACACTTAAAAAAATCTGTATAATTACGAAGAACTGAATTACTGTACGTATATAATTAAACCTATATAATATTTCAACCGTAGAGCTTGTTAGTTTAAACACACGCACGCATCTCCAGTTTTTACTTAATGCTTGAGCTATATAGTTTAAGTGCGAGGTCGACTTATAACCCTCGTTAAAATTTTACATACTCTTGACATGTTTCGGTTTACTTTAACTATGTAGTAACAAAATGAGTGGATGTAGCCCATACCAAATTACTATTAAAATATAACACATATTTAACGTGATATATGAAAAATATTCTTGAAGCATATTACACTCAGAGGTCATTGAATAGAATATGAAAGCAGTTTTCGTACCGCGACGAGACATGAAAAAAGTTTACTTACGAAACCATATGAGTCGTCATCATTATTACAGACCGGTTAGAAGCGGCCTGCGTGCTTAACAAAGTTGTCTGTCCACCTTGTGAATTGATGAACGTCCAACACTGCAGTTGTCGGTCAATGGTCTTCACTTCAGAACCTTAAGGCCACTGCCACTCTATCTATTATGCGCGATATGTGACCAACCCAATGCCATTAGTGGATAGTTAGCCAAAAATTAGTATATCTGGTAAATAAAAATAATTGCCATTAACGCCCTACTTCCCATCGCATTCAAGTATAGTTCACGGATCTTTCTGTTGCGTGAACTCATGTCAGACGAAGCTGTAAAAACCTTTGGGCTAAAAGCTCTAACTAACATCATCGAAACAGTGCAGTACAGACACATTCATACATTTAAATAAAATCTTTATTATTTATGACTTTCTCACAAATTTTTTTATATATCATATATAACATTAAAAGCAAAATTAGGTCTAGCTTAATGAAGCCTTTCAAAGTTACCATTTTTACAGAAATGTAAAAGTATTTGAAACAATTTGGAGAAATCGTTTATTAACGTTAAAATATCCTTCCTTACTCATGTTTTCGTAATGCGTTTTTAATGTGCCCATTTAACTTGTATAAATCACAAAAGCAACTTCTGTTCTAGATGGTTTAATGGCTTATTAAATAGAATGAAATGATCTTAAATAATTCTCTGCGGTCCGTAAAATTTTGAAAATTAGGAGCGGCAATGTTTTACAAAAGATTTATTACATTTAAAAAAATATATATAAAATAGGCAACCGCTGCTTTTCAACTTTTCTTATTAAACAACTTTTAAGCAACTTTTCTCATTAAACTAAAAATATCATCGTCGTCAATACAGCCATAAGACGTGCACTGCTGGCCATAGACCTCCCCCGTAGATTTACAATAGGACCAAAAGGAAGTGGACTTACGCTGCGCTCGTTTGTCACTAGTTTTTACTTCAGTATATTAAGGCCTCAGTTCTTTACGCTTCATGATTTGCCCACTCGTTTATATTTTAATTTAAAACAATAGGAGCCTTAGCATATTTAAGTTATATTACAGTTTCATTTGATTTGAGGTGACGGAATCGTACTTAGCCTCGATTTTAATGCAATTATCAAAATACTATTTATCAGTTGTTTAACAAAGATACATCATGAACTAAAGTGAGAAAGTAACATCCGACAAACAACAACAATAACAGGAGGATTTCAAGGAAGCTCCCTATTCGGACTCTTATTTCATAGATCGTTTTAGAGAGCGCAGCATGTAGTGACCCCCGTGGCCCTGAAAAATGATTCGGATTACATTTCGGAGAGGAAGAGAATGATCGAAATGGCCACACCATAGTTTAATAAATTGCAATAATGGACTGTAGAAATATTTTACTGACAGTAATTTGGTCTCTTTGAATAGAAGTCCCCGTCGGAATTAGTGACATAAATAAGCCCATCGGACGCACTATCTCATGTTTCACAGAGAAACCAGGCCTTGCGCTGCTTGTTTTTTCTTCGGCACTTCGGCACCATTATAGTTAGTAAGCTAGTCATATCTCTCATAATCATAACAATAAATAAATGGTATAGACTCACATCTCATTTAATAATGAAAAAAGGAATTAACATATATTTTTACAAGATTTTTTTCACATTTTTTTAATAAACTTGGATGAAACTTTCTTAACCTTTTACTGTGATATACCTGAAATCTGTTTTAATATTATTAAATACGATTACACAGTTCAAATTAAGGCAATTAACAGGCAGCACTGAACTGCTTTGCATAAGTGCATTATCTTGTACTTGAGCGCTTATTGGCAAATACATATACAGCTTATGTTTAAATCTGCTCGCTTCGTTTTAGTCAAATTTATAACGTTTTCAAGTTTCCAGAGTTAATTTAAATAGATAGTTGAATGTTTATATTCTAATACTGGTTTTGCAATTCGTAATATAGTAGAATAAAGAGAATAAAAAGTATGACGTAATATAAAAATGTTGTGGATTCGACATACAAAATTCAATATTTATTGTGATGCAGCGGTGTTACAATATACAGTGATCAATGATTACTTGCAAAAACTTTAAAGGTGTGAATACATAGCTCATTTGCATCCAATTAATGTGTAGTAAAATGTTTAGAAAAATCAATGGTAGAAATAGTAAGTAACGTTATGGTTATATTATTGCTTATTAAAATTAATAATCGTTTTCTACCAGTCCCTGCAGACTTTGTCTTTGACTGCCAAGTTATTGGCCTGCCGTAAGCTAATAAAAAAATTGATATAACATATATCAGAGTGATAACTTTATGCAGAATGAAATACGCGTAGAAACCTTAAAAGGTTGACCCTCAGTATAGCTCATTTGTCAACAAATGAGGCCTATGACCGGGAGATGTTGGCTAGTTGCTAAATTGATGATGGTGATGATGATATATTCACCCCTTTAATGTTTTACTACCTATTTTCAAACGTTCTGTATAAAAAAGTAAAGCTCACCATAATGATGTTCAATCATTTTATGTCATGAACAAAACTTACTAAATATATAATACATTTTAAAGTAGTAAAAATAATTATTTAAAGTGCAATAACGTTTATGTTACTAAAATTGAAACAATTTATTTTTAAATTGCTTAAATTTATTTATATTTATTAAATTTGGCAATTTATTATAATATTTATGACAGATTTAATAAAATTAGAATTAGATTAAGTAAAAAAATTAAAAGTATATTAAAATATCAATATCATAAAAGATTTTTGTGTTATATAATATATAATTACATCTTTAGGTGAGCAGCTTTCACATGAGGCTAACCCTATCTCATGTGGTGTTTAATTTAAATATTTTTGTCCTTATTTATATAATAATTAAGCGCAACTTTACATATTCTTAGACCCTTCTCCGGAAAAAGAGTAATTTTATTTATTCATTGAAATAAATTGTTTTTCAACTTAATTTCTTCTTTTTATGGAGCCTCTGTAACTGTATTTTATGTACTATATACTTAAAGTTATAATTATATTTGGATATGTTTGGTAATTTTTTTCTGTTTATAACTTAAAACGGAGCAAAATCTCTTGGAGTGTTTTTTTTAATTGTAATGTCAGCATTGAAAATGTAACCTTTAATAATATACACTTTCGGGAAATCTTCTAAATTAAACCAGCGCGGCGGTGGCACGCATTCAGCGTCTTCTGATCTTAACAAAACCACTTTGTGGGTAGAACCGACGGCAAATGCCTTGTAGGACATACTACGTTCTATATTACTACGTTCACGAGGAAAATGTGTATTCTGCCTTGTTTTTTTCAGATTCATTGATGCCTTATAGACATTTACAGTTTCAACGGTCTTGAGCATCTGTCATCGCTTAATTGTCGTGCCTTAGATTTGATTTGTAAATTTTAACTATTATTTTCACCTTCTTACCAATAATCCTTATTTTGATTATAAACTATTGATATCCCTGTTTCTAACTCTACAAGTTACGTAATAAACGCGTTTTTAAGTATACAGTAGATGAAAAGTGACATGTTACGAGAGTAAAATTTATGTCCGCTTGTAACCTTATCAATCAAATAATCCATAACCTACAATATGAGCAATGTTTCCAATTAATGTCCTCAGCTTAATTCGTTATTAATCAAATTTGTCCCAATATCGGGATGGCAACATTGAACTACCTGCTACAAAGTTTGCCCTGATAAAAACAAAACTGTTTTTAGAAAAATACTAATCTTTGCCGTCATTAAAATTTACCGACGATAGTTAGTAATTTATGATTTATTACGCTTAGCATTTTCTTCTTCCCGATGACATTGTATAGTGCGAAAGTTTTGGCTCGGTTAAAATCATTAATTTTACTTTTACTTAGCCCGAATGAAAATTCTTTTATAATCAAACTTCTAAAGAAATTTGAAATTTGCGTCAAGAAAGCCTCACGTAGTAAAAATCTATACTAGGTTTCTTAAATAACTTTATTTTATGAAAGCATTATTTAAAGGTCACAATCTAAAAATATTACTTATGAATAGAATAAAATCGAAATAGCCACGTTGTTAAATCGTTCGACTGTTACAATTAGAGGTACAAATAGCATTGCTCAGGCGGCACAAGACAGAGGTATAGGCTAAGCCTTCTTCGTTCTGCCCGCTGAATCTGTAAATGCCTATAATTCAATAGAGTAGATCCAAGCTTCAAAAAGGTGCAAGATGTATTTGTAGCCCAAACCGCTGGAGCGATTTTTCAGACATTGATATGCTGTTGACGGAGTATATAAGTAAAATGCTCGAATTTGTGCTGTATTAGAAGTCGAAGGGTCTGCAAATTAATATCAGGGTCGGCAACGGATTACCGTGATATTAATCATACATTTAAAATCAGTCCAAGAACTTCCCTTCCGATAAAAATTTTAACCGTAAAAAAGGTACCGAACGTGATAAAAATCTACTTATGCTTTTGGATAAATTAGAGCAGAAAATATAATAACTAAGTAACAATAAATGTAGCAAAAACGTTAAAGTATTTTAACAAAACATTTAAACACTCTTTTTCCTTTACATTAACGAATACATAAAATAATTACGGAGTAGAATCCATTTTTATTTATGTATGTATGATGAATGTATGGTTTCTTTGCGTAATAAAATTTATATTCGCTATTTTCTTATGTAAATTTACGCTTTTTATGCCTCTTTTTCGGACACGCATCAAAGGTTATGTAAAGTTACGATAATATATATAAATAACGATAAAATATCTTAATTTCCACTTGAGGTAGGGTTATATCATCTTCACACCCACTCGCTGCGCTCGTTAAATATTTCCATGCACTTGACGGTCGCTTTAAGTACGGAGCCTCACATTAAAGCTCACCTAAAGATGTAAATATTTAACACATAATTTTTTTCATGTTTTAATTTTTTTGAAATCGTTTCATATATTGACCTAGAGTTTTTTTTCGTTTTGATTTAGGCTATATGGCTGCCTTCGGCTAAGAATAAATGCATTTTTAGGCGGAATTTTTCATAACTATCTGTATAGGGTTGCTACTAAACAATAAAATATGTGATATAATATTAAAATATTGTTTATTTGTGTTATGAAGAGTGCCCAGACGTACATAATTATAACAAATGAAACTCTCCAACTATTCAGACAACAAACTGGCGAACTACTCCACATGTCCTCGAAAGATTTTTTTTTATTTTTCAGAGCTGCCTTTCGCTTATGTCTTCTCTTATCACGAGCATGTAAATCAACACTCAGCTACCACAATAGCTAATTAGGTTTCACTCTAATTAGTAAAGCAGAATGGTCCCTTCGACTCTTTGTTTTATTAAAGTTGAAAGGCACGCAAAATCATTTAGTTTATTTTGCTAAAAAAAAAATTCATTGGTCGAAAGTTTCAATTCATTTCGTGAAATAGCAATAAAACGTAATGCTAAAAAGATTTAGCGTGTTAAATACAATTATACTTGTTATACGAATATTACTGCTGTATACGTATCAATATATATTAAAGTGAGTATAATGAAAAGGTATTTTGGATGAACTTAAAACATTTTAAAATCATTTCTTTCTTATTTAGTAAAAACTCGAACTAAGTATGCAATTTTTGAAAATTCTTCATATCAGTAATCGTTTTAAATAAGATATTTAGAAAATTATCACAATTTAATTATTTCTCAGTTGCTAAATCATGACATACTACTTTTATATTAAACTTCGTGTATGTACTCAGTCTAACTACCTAGATATAACTTTACTGCAATGTAAGCTATCCTAATGAGGTGTTTCGTTCAGTATTAAATATCATATTTTAAAATTTATAGCACTATTTTCTCATTTATGTTTTTATATTATTCTTTTTGATGCACATAACTTTGCATTGATGTAAGAGAACATATTTACACATTCTTCTTTTTTAGCTGATAGTAGTCTTCTGCAAGGCATAGGCCTTTCCCAAGGATCGCCATGATAATGGTCTTACGCTACCTGCATCCAGTGACTACCTGCGACCTTAGTCGTGGGTCCATCAACCTATCTATGTCTAGCGGCTCGTGGTTGATACTCGAAAAGCTTTCACTTCAGACGAGCAAAATGCACAAATAGTACGTTATTTCCAAATTGTCCAATAAATCAACGTCAGCATGAAATCGGATGATGAACACGTGGAGGCAAACCACAAAAAAATCATAAAAAATACACAAGACCTTTTATTAAATAATTGTCCTGTGAAAATTAAATAAATTTCATGCACCGTGTAATAGAATTTCTGTAACTATGACTATGAATCTTTACTTTCTTAGGTTTTTACTTAGACAGTCAGAGGTAAAATCATACTCCAAGATGACGTTTTAAAAATACGTGACAGAGTTTTTTTTGTTATTACCCAATTTGGTCGTGGATAGTGTTATTAATAAACATACTACTCGATAACAATTTCAATTAAAAAGTTATTATTTTAATGAATCAGCTAATTAAACTTGATGTTTACGCCTGGTGGAACGATAATACAATGAAGCGTGTAACAAACTATTTGATTCATTTATTTAAATAATACAAGTAATTGAACTGCCTTTGTTATTTAATAATATTAAAACGAAATATTTCTCATTACTAACATATTGAAAATTATTAACAAGGTGACACTGAAAATCTACAGAATGTGTACAATTAAATTGAGTTAATGTTTATAAATGATTTATTGTTTTTCAAAATAATCCCCTTGACCATCAAAACGTATATCATCGCATCTTGAAAAACTTTTGTGAAAAGCAGTTTTCAATAACGACTGCATGGTGCAAGGTCTGAGATTTTAAATAGGATGTCCAACAAACTTACGTCTGCCATAGTAAATACCGGGCACTGCTTTTGGCAAGTGGCTTAGATGTTGTTCTGAAAGTTATTCCAAAATAGCAGGCAAACAAATGTTGGTGCACCTAAATGCTGTTACTGTTTTTTTTTTTATTTAAAGAACTATTGTCATAAGATATCCTGTTCGACCAGATTTTTTTTTGTGAAACAAAATTACATAGTAATGTAATGAGGCTGAAAATATTTAATTTTTTAGTTAATTTTTTTAATTATAATTTTGAACCGGGCCAGTTCTAAAAACTTTGTATTACCAACGTAACAAGAAAGTTTTATTTTTCTTCGTTAAATTTTGCATCTTAAAGATTTCAAAGCGTCGTACCGTAATTGTAAATTTATAATAAGTAAATTCCGAAGTTTTAACTTTATCGTGTAAAAAAGCGGCAAAACTTGGTAACAAGAATATCCAACTTGAGGTAATAATGACAAATCAACAGATTTAGCATTCCAAATTTTTGTAGTAATGATAAGCATTTAATTTTGTATTTACGCGAAATGCACGCCTGATACAAGACAAGAACAGACAAATTTATTTGAATATATAAAGTATAATGTTTTCCAAAACTACTAATACTCGGATCTTAAGCGTAAGATCTCGTCTTGGTAGCGCTGAAAAAACTAGACGTTGACAATATACTTACTGACATAAATTTTGTTACGAAAAAAAAACCTTTTTCTGTTATCATATATATCTATTAAAACTTTATTATTGTATTCTTTGTTAGTTTATAGCTTAATATAATAATATTAAAAATACATATTTTTAATATTATTATATTAAGCTATAATATTATTCATTTTAATTTATCTACTGTGTCTATACAATATTTTAAACGCTGAGGCCAATTAATGAGGCACTCCTTCCAGAAGAAAGTTCTTCATGCATGGCGTGGCATTTGGCTAAAGTTATGGATTGTTCAAAGATCTTGAGATAATCGTTTTATAAACGCTATGCAATACTCTCTAAAACTAACCATAAATTATAATCAATTATTCAACTTATTGAGATTCGATACGTTCGTTTCCGACCACGATTGCATTGATCGAACTTTAAGAATCGATGACGAGTCTGCTAAAAGAACGATTTATTATGAAACAAGTTAAAAAGGCTTAATAATTTGTGCCAATATTTTTTCACATTTTGTTAAATATTTTGTTAAAAAGTTGTAATCTACCGATTAATTGTAAAGTTTTTAAATACCTTTGAGCGCTTACTCGGTGATTCTGTTTATTAAATCTTTGCTTCGTGAAAAAAAAGGCTTCGTAAGTTAATATTATTTTTCTACAACCTCCTTTGATGAATACCACATAAAAATTGTTATCATTCGTATTTAGTTTTTTAATTTTGAAATTATGAATTAAACAATAACCGGCGCATCTTTTATAGGGTGTAAGTCCTAAATATTCTTTGAAAATACGCGTCGTTTTTCTAGATGCTATATTATTTTCCATGACAAAACGTTTTGCTTTCGGGCAGGAATTCTTCAAAATATTTGCCCTTGCCGCTTTGATAGCGTTGTTCGTACGAACACAACTTGGAAGAATTAAATAGAAGAGTTTCATTGTATATATTAATAGCCCTGTGCACAAACATTAAAATAAAACTGAGCAAATACCAGACGACGTCTCGGCCTACCGCATACTTCGCCATGTTGAGTTGAACATGATTTTGGTCCAGATGTTCACGGGGCACGGAGGATTCTCCGATGCATACAGAACGATTGGATATGAAAGATCTCTGATCACTTTGAAATATGTTACATTAGTCTATTTTTTTTTTAATTGAATGCGTCCGGTTAATACCGTGTGATATGACCTTATGATGAGTGCATATTATGTAAGGATACGTATTAAAAAAAAAAAAAACTAAATTAAGATGTGGTGATTCGAATTTTAAAACGCTTTTTCTAGCTTTATTATTATTAATATATTTATAATATTTGACAATCGATTTTAAATAGGACTACAAGTGCAAATGAACAAAATATTCACCCTTTCAAAGCTTTCATATTTATCTCCAAGGACGCTGTATATTGCTGTAATAAAATGTAAGTATAAAACGCAAAATTAAGTTCACGAAAGTTCCTTTCATATCGCATGTTCGTTTATAAGCAGTGGATTTAGCAGGCCGAAGCAAGTAATTTATTATTCAGTTTCAAAACAATGTCAGCTCACTCGCTGCAATGACAAATAGTATTCAAAATGAAATCTGTGAACGAACGAATGATTGATGTGTTGTGACGATTTCGCTGTATTGCTTTCTCGAAAGCTATGTTTCATTCCGGTAATTAACTGTGACGAGTGAAAGCGTATCGTTTCAAAATATTTAAATCCCTTTTTTATATTTTATGCGTGTACATTGCATCAGTTTTTTGGAGAAAGTTTTATCCTTCAATGCATTTGTTATGACCGTACTTTGTGCGTTGATAATTGCTATAGTGCTAGCGAAGCACATTACAGCGCTTCGGTCTTAGGGAAGCGCGGGGAGATGAAGGCTTCGAAAGCAGTCTGACGGATCGGAGCGGCCGATACTCTCTCCGTCCCCGTTTCGGTAATTTACTACAACTAATATTCCATCCACAAAGATATTAAATACTTATTACTTCAAAAATAATTTTAGTTTAACTCGTATACTCAATACTTATTACTTTACATTTCATTATATTTAATTTTTCTGTAAATTAATTTATTGATATTTGTACGTAACTACTTTTGTACATCAAACAATAGTGATTACGTTTAAAAAAAATTAGATACATGTGGAAATATGAAGTTTAAAATTTATTGGAATAATAGTGATCTTTTAACTATGAAAAATTGTACTATATCTTTTTTACCATAATAATTAAATCAGAAAACGCTATATTTTCCAAATCCTTGTTTTATACGGAATAGAAGCAAAAGTTATTTAGATTAACAATAGATTTTCAGGAAGATTAATTATCCCAAAAGTTGCTGAGACTTGCTCTAACCATGTTTCATATTGTAAAAGATGTTTTCTTCTTCTTAATGAGCGATTAAGCGTTTCTTGTAAAACTAGTACAAAAAATGTTTTCCGAGCTCGATCAGATAAATTTATGGTTGGTACGAAAAGATAATAATGAGTTCATATAGAAACGATGATATGGAGAAAAATGATGTTTGATAACACACTATTAATTATCTAACGAAAAATTACCACTCTAAAGTTTATTCACCACAGAGAGAATTACTTATTACAATTCATGATGACTCAAAAGGGTAGAATGAAACTCTAACGAAATTTAATTATTTATATGACCCGCTTAACACGCGAAGACTATGTGAAAATTTAAAAAGGTAAAGTGGAATGGCATACGAGGTAGCTAAGGCCCTTTCCCAGTTGCTAATTTACACGAGTTAAACATGCATGTCCTAAAAATACATTGTCAAAACTAGAGTGAACTTTGTGGTTCCAAAAGTTAGTTACTTTTTGAATTAAATATAAACAGCGTTGTCCTGTGGGATGAGAGATCCAAATACGATTAGTTAAATTCTGCTTTAAACCGAAATAATCAAAAAAATTGCGTAAAAATTTATATTCTGAATTTTAAGGGTTTTTTTTCAGCTTTTTAAATTTGTATTAGTTACCAATTTACTTATACGATATGATACATATTGTTATAACAATATACTCTCTTTTTAGTTCTGTTTATTAGTCTATAATTACGTTTTATTTAATATATATTTATTACTTATATCAAAGTAGTGGCCACATGTCATTGTTTAAATATATGGTGTGTAACAAATTCAGAAATTACCGTAATAATAACATAAAAAAACATGTGTAATATGCACTATACTTATTATACAATTGTATTAACTATACTTCTCGGTAATCAAAAATGTAATTTCTCTTTTTTTAACTCTCTTCATTCTGTGCTTGTTATGGCTAATCTTCCAAAAAAAGGTCAAGAACGTCCCTGCACCTACGTTTTACTTGTCGTGGCGACAATTTTTTTTTACCCGACTCGATGTTTCCTTCGCCCAACTGACTCGTCCATCCGGAAATGCCTGCATAACCATATCACACAATTTATTTTTTTATCACACAGTGCAAGATAACGCGTGTTTTCAAATATTTTTTTATATGAAAAGATTACTTAATTTTTATACGTAAAAGTTCATTAAGTTGTACAGATTTAAAAAAAATCAAAGAAAAAAATGCTCAGTCTTTGAAAATAATTTTTTTTTATTTTTATTAAAAAAGGACACCCTAACATTAATATATTCAAATAATTTCCTTTAAAATTACGCAGTCATGGAAAGAAAAAAAAATACCAAAAATTAAATTTCTCACACTTTTTTCAACCTGTACATACTTTTTAACATACGATGAAAACGTCCACTACTGACAATAATCTGTTGTCTTTACATTGATCTGAAATAAAAAAGCCCCTTCAGTTACATAGCGACAAAACGATCATGGTAACTCTCTGAAGCTCCCTGGATCACATAAGTCAGGGTACCGTGACTAGGCAGCTCGCCAGGATTTTTTGGCACGGGAATTTTTAAGATCGAACTCTGCGACGTAGCTCCGATATATATGCTAGTAACACGAAATAGTCACATAAATAAACATTATTGGGTTAATTACGTCAACTCATATTATATTACTATGATGCTATAATAATATATTATAAGCAGTAATTATTAAAGAAAACCGAAAAAGTGATTTTCTGATGGTGAGTGACAGACTTTATTTATAATATTGTTACAATATATGTAGATTTTGATTTATAACATTTTGATCATTCATTACATTAGACATTTAATTAATTACCAGTCTACTCAATGAAATATTGCTTTAAGCAAGCGGTAATATTGATAAGTAGAGAGCTTCTGTATAAACTTGAAAGAAGACGTTTGAAACGTTACAGTACGTAACGTTTCAAAAAAATTTTAGTCTTTAAAATTTTGGACAGTTACTACATTACTTATTTAAATAATTGGCAGTATTAAAATAAAATACCAATGCATTTTATCAAAACAGGTATCCTTAATAATAGATTGCTTTAAATAATTGATAATACTGATAAGTAGAGAGCTTAAGTATAAACTTGAAAAAGACTGGTTGTTGCTCACAATTAAAGCATATCACTCAACAGGCTTTTTACATATCTATATGAAAAATGCTTTGAAATGGTTATTGTACACATTATTTCCAATCAACCTGTTTAAAATTATCTAACATATGTTACATTAATATATTTTTTCTGTTGGAATACAACAGCCTAATATTTTATAGCAGAACAAAGTTGGCAGGGTTAGTGATTAATTTCAATATAAGGTAATTGGAGTTATGAAAACTCGCTTTCTTACTATATTATCATTACGTTGTTTATTATATCTAAAGCCATTGATTTTTGGATAGGATGTACCACAGAAAATAAGCTAGAACACTACCATAGCATCAAAACTCTTACAACTATTTTCAATCATCCTGTATGAAATATAGACAGACAGAATGTGAACAGTTGCCGAGCATATAAAGAAAGCAAACCAGATCGATCGGTTCTATTTAAAGTGCATTTTTGAATATGGTCTACATGTGTCCATCGAATCAATCCTGTTGGATTTCCACCGGCCTGCACTATTATGCCTGAACACGATCCGTTCAAACTGACGGGTTTCATCTTGTGTTAAATATAGCGATAACATTTTCGCAACGCTATAGAACTAATGGTGTGAAATACGTTTAAAACTACGTACCTAACGTTTTATGGTGTTAATAAAAATAATTTTAGCATTTTTTTACAAATAAAGTGAAGTTACTCACAACGAAATTACCATTTACATAAAACGAGTTTTTTTTTGTATTTTTTGCTTCAGCTTTTTCTTATCTTGCCTCTTTTTTCAAATCAGGCCTTAATATTAAACTGACAACAATAATAATTTTTATTTTAATTTTTATTAATAAGATTACTAACCAGTTTTAACAAATAACTGTACACTAGGCATGTCCTGTATTGTAGAGTGAATAAGAATAACATTTTGGACGAACGAATTGTATTAAACAATAATAAAAGTCTAAAGAAAACACGAGGTGCAAACGATTATTAACTGATACTGTGAGTATTTAGTAGTTTTTAGTCTCTACTAAAACAATGAAAAGGTTATGAAGTTTTAGCTTTACTTAAAATTTTCAACGTGTTAGCGAGACTTATTTTACAGTTCTTTTGATATCTTCCCATTCTGACCCATTAAGTTTCTTGATCATTATTTTAACCGTAGGACATCCAATGCTAGACAGAGCCCTTTTCCGTAGATTTCCAATAGGACCGGCTGAAAGCGGCCTGCGTTGTACAACTTCCGACGACATTAAAATAACACCAGATCATCTGTACACCTTGAAGATGGACGTACGCTTACCGATCCGTGATCTCTACTTCAGTTCATTCACAGATTGCATTTTTTCATTACTTCTTGTTTCTGTTAATTATGAATTATGTAAATTTATTATACTTTTTATTCATTCATTCGTTCATATCAGCCAATAGACGCCCACCGCAAGGCTCCCCCAAAGATCGTCACAATGACCGTTGTTCCGCTATTCCCATCTGGCGATTCTCCACGACCTTGACTATGTCAGCGGTCCATCTAGTGGAGGCAACACCTACTGGACAAAGAAGATTTTTCGGAGTTTCTGAAACTCTACCCATCCGAGTACGATTCGGCAAATAATCTCTTTCTCGACTTACCTTGGTAGACCGTTTGTCCCAAGTATATAAAATCATCTAAAGGTTCACATACATTATAATTTATCTTAATGTATTCTTGATAGGATAAAAGTTTTAAAAGTATAATTTAACCGCACACATAAATTGAATCAAGCGTTTATTGAATATGGAGTTTAAACACTTTTCCGTTAAAAGACGTTCAAAAGAATCCAACGTGAGTGGCATCGCGCGTTTTAAACACAATTCGTATTTCAAATATTCGTATTGAATTTGAATACCAAATGTGGATCACAATATAAAATCCAACTCAAAAGTAACGTTAATTTTGTTTCTACTTACTTTTCTTGCTTTTGCAGTTTAGGAGATTTATTCTTGTATTATTTTAATACAATGTGTGCAGTTAAAACGATTGTGAAACCTTGTTCGCTTATTACAAAATTATTTCACGAAGAAAGTATTCACATAAGTTTGTTCAAAAAAACTTCTTTTTAAAACTAATAATACTTCTAAAGTTTTTTCTACCTTAATTGTCAATGTTGAATTAAAAGAAGGTGTTCTCTACCTTGTGTCTTATTCCTTATTGCTAAGGGTAATGACTTTTTCGCGAATCACCTTTTCATTGACAACGTTATTTCATTGTTTGCGTTTTTCAATATTCAAAACTTAATGTAGGTTGTGCAAATATGGTCAGTTCAACGTAGCGGGATTTTTATTTTTTTATATTTGGCTGGACTTACCTATTAAGACAAGTGACTCAAGACTCGATTAATTTTTCGCGAGGCGTCCAAAATTATCAATCACATTTAGTCAAATATATAAAAACCTCCTAATCATTTTAAGTTCTTTAAATGTCAGGACTTAAGAGTGTTCACTGTTTGCGTAAATTTATGTTTTTAAGTATAAAAACAAAAATTTATATATAGCTAACTCTTTCTATACACTGTAGAAAAATAGTACACCAATAATATTATATGTAATAGAATATTCTTAAATTCAGGTAAACATAGTGCGGAACCATAAAAAGACACCTTTTCCTAAGCCTAAATAAATGTTCATTTAGCGATTATCAAACAACTATAATCGGCTTGACCCACAATATGTCCGAGCGTCACAAGGTAAACCAAACTTTATAATGTAAACCAAAATATCCTCGTTAAACACAAACAGACGTTATAATGTCTACAAAATAATTAAACTTATATATTTCCTTCAAATAATTATTATAAATATTTTTAAATTTATCATAAAATACACAAATAATTTGTACATGTAAACATATACACAAACATGAAAGTAAATTTTATGTACCAAACTATAAGCTTGTTACAATGCTTCATGTTGCTTCAATACTTTTTGTTTTAAATCATTCTTGCGCCTTCGAATTTCAACTAGAACGTTCGTTTGAATTTGGACACCGTCAGTAATGTAACCGCAGTCATTTCATTTGGGTTAATTTTGAAGAACAAATCCATGCACGGGTTCTTCAAGTTCTTCTCTGCCCGCTAATCGTGTATATTGGTGACCCCGACGTGGACACTACCTCCATAAAACGAAGCGTTCACACGTGGCATGAAACGCTACACAAGTATTTCTTTGTGTTTTAATTAAATGACATTTTAACTCTTTTCCAAAGTCTTTCATAAACTAGTTTAAAACCTGCTAGTAAAAGAAAATTATTGACGCTTTGATGCTAAATTTGGCATAAAGATACATCGTAGACTTTTAATCATTCAAAAAGAATTCCTTACAAGAAACGCGTTCCATGTCTACCGAAAGCGAAGTAAGTGATGAGATTCTAAAACCCAATAGTCGCACGAAAACCTTGCCTATTTGCATTTAAAAGGTCGCGAAATGTAGTACCCTTCTCCTTAGAGTCATGCATGATTGAATGAGGAATAATCGTACAGTTACCGTAAAATAAAATAAGAATAATTACATACGAGTAACATTTTTTTTTATAAATGTTATTGCTATTTGTAAATATAAAGACAAAATATCGTAAATTAATTTCGTAATGTTTACTTAACTCGAATGTATTGTTATGTATAAATCATATAAATGAAAACAAAAATATTTGTTAATAAAAAAACTTTAATATTGTAATAAAATAATGTGAAATTCGAATTTCATAAGCGTGATGTAAAGTTTAGATACCCTCCCCCCCTCCCTTTTTTGTAGACTGATGACATAGTAAAGGTCGCGGGAAGTTACTAGATGCGGGCAGCTCAAGACCGATCATTATTGCGATCTTTGGAGACTATACCTTGCAGTAAGCGTCTAACGACTGACATGACTATGATAATAATGAATAGTTTTTTTCTATTTTATTTCCAACAAATGTCGTAAATTTAGAATGTATTGAGGTTCTTAATAAATTTTATTATCTTGGACTGTTTAAGGTTCTGGAGTAAAAAAAGATGTCCACCAGTTGGAACGACGACCTTATTAAGTTTATCGAAAGAAGCGAAATCTATGAGGGTGACCTATGTCCAGCAGACTTCCTGCGGTGATGATAATGATGATGGAAATTTATTATATAAAAACTGCCAATACTTTTACTTTTACTTTTAGCTGCGAAGCCTGCAAAAGGTGCACGTGCAGTAATTGCTATTAATCCCAATATTTGCGAGCAATTTCGATGTAATATATATCACGAGAAATATTTTTCTATTGTTTGCAAAGTTGTATGCTATTGTATGAGATTAAAAATAGTAAAAATATTTCAAGCAATAACAAAAATTCCCTCTTTCTGTATTACGGTTCCTTCTCTCTTTGGAATATAATTCCGGTGCCCCAAGATCAGGAACGTTAAAAAGTTTTACCCGCCCTGCGTACTACGTAGATACAAAATATTTTGATAGGTCACCTGAATGAGTAAAAATCACACTTTGATATTATATTTCATTTACACAAAAAGCACTGTTTGAAAATGGGATAAATGTCCAGTGAATTGTATTTTGGCTAAACGAGACCAATATCTCGGCCAATGTTTTCGCCTTAAAAATCATACAATCCGTTTTAAAAGTAATATTTATTTTTAATGAGATGTCATAATTAACGCATTTGGAGTGTCCCGGCGAGTACACGTGAAAATTTAATGAGGGACTTCTAGTGACATTTTCAGAAACAAATTTCGAAGCGGAAATCATGTCAGATTTTTTCAACACGCAACATGACGGTAATATTAATTAGTTTATTAATTATTTTAATAAATTATCCTTATTTTACATAGTGCCAATATTCATGTTATCTATCATAATAATAATTTGCTCAAATAATTTATTGTATGGGGTTATTTTAGTAATTAATGTAAGCTTACAATGATAACATAACATAACATAACATCAAACTACTGTTCGTCTACTGTAATATAGTACAGGCGGTATAAGCGCATGTGTTCCATAAATTACGTCATAAACTATGACATTGTTATTAGTTTATTTTTATTTACCATGTTCTGAGATTTGTTCTCTGTCTCATGCTTTACCAACTTAATTTCGTACGTCCTTATAAAGTCGTCGGTCCGTCTAGAAGGAACGCATCGTACTCTCCACACATTTTTTAAAAATATGCAAATACATATTAATATTTGGCATATTTCTTTACACGATGATTGGTTATAAGTCTAAAAGGTTTAAAGGCGTAAAACTTTTTTTTATCTACACTTTCTGCTATTTGTGCAATAACAATTTTAGAGCCTTAAACATCTGCTGTCATATAATATACGGTGCACCCTATAAAAACATCAATAGTTTCCGAAATTATAAATAGCATTATAATAATATTGTAAGATAAAGAGTTTCCTGATTACTTTATGCTAAAATAACAGAAGTTATACGTTTGTCGCATTCAAGTAGAAAAATAAATTAATATGATGTGTACATGTTTCCGAGTGATTACTTGATACAGGTTGATTGGAAAGAAATGTCTTTAAACTTTTGCTGGTTCACCCTTTTAAAGCGCCAGCAAAAATACACCAATCACTTTTTAAAACTTGTCATGGTCTTAACATTATTCATTTTGTTTTTGAAACTGACATTGAAAGGCAATCTTAGACTAATTAGTTAGTGATGTACAATGACTCTAAAGTCGAAACTTTTTAAGTATTGTTATATTAATATAAAAACCTTTACTAACGACGCCGATTTCTTCTATTACAATTGGGATCACCGTGGGATATTTATTTCACACGCACTGAAACTCCATACTTTATTTATTTCCTATGTAGTAATCTAGAGATACTAAAATGTTCATAAGAAAGATATTATTATTATTTAGGTAAGATCTGTCATATACTATAACATGAATAACCTGCTATCTAAATAGTACTAAAAATGAATAAAATGTAATAATGTTTTATTATTTCAGTAATTACAGAACAGTAGCCGCCCAGCGATAAAGAACTGAGACTTGCGATCGTAAGCCGCTCGTTCAATTTCTAGGTTAGAGTTATATAATTCATAGTTTATACATTAATTACATAGGATTGCTAATGCCCACAAAGAAGTTTCCAGGGAACGGGGAACAACGGACGCTGCGTACCACAATAACTTACTGCGATAGCCAATCCGCCTGCCAAACGTGGCGATTATGGTATATCCCTCCTAAACATATATTTAGACGATGCATATATTTTGCAATGGTCTAGGGGTTGAAACAATAATTCAGCTAACGTCAAGAATAATTCAACTAACTTGAATTAAAATTAAGAAATACTGATACAGCCTCTATTCAGATGAATATTAAAAAAGATTCCTTTAACTATGATTTATTAAAAAAATGAATAAACGTACTTCCATCTGATCACAGGGCAACTAGCATGTCGTTATATTATCTAACCTTTGTTCCAATTTCATATTCAAAAGTTATGACGGTGAATGTGGTTATGCTCAAAATATTGTTTGACGAATACCTAAACATATTTACTCGTATTACATGAATGAGATGTTTCACTTACATGAGTGAACTCTTAGATGATCTCTACAGTTATATGTGTAAAAATATCTTAAAGGCGTGCTATAAATATAATGAAAATATGTTTATAGACAAAACTTGGTTACGTGAAAGTAAAAATTAACACATTTATTAAAAGTAAAGACAAACCTAATTGGCAGTATTGGTTATTCAAACATTTGTATGAAGAAATATATTTATAGTAATAAAATATTATTAATTAAATACAGTTTTGCCCGAGAAATTATCGAAACGTCGGATTTGTTTACCAAATTACATTAATTAGTAAGAATTGGTAAAGTGGTTATGGATGCCTTTGAAATATTCAATTTCACGACCTTTCGTGTTTTACAGAAGTGACCACTTTTGCACAAGTAAATAAATTTGGTGCTTTTAATTAATTTAATTATTCTTTTCATTTATTTTACATTCTGATTGGTTTTCGTAGGACTGAATTGACAAACTGTTAAAATTAGATATCTTTCATAGTTCGTAGAATCTTAAATTTACGTTTATACGTAACGTACGTTGTAACGTAGGCTTTTCAACATCCATTGAAATGCATTTTTATCTGTGACTATATAGAAAAATCGGAATTGGGTGTTATTTTTCAATTAAAGTTGGGTCATACCAATTAACGCATGACGAATTTTTAGTTCGATCAAATGCGTTCAGTAAATTTTGACTCCGGCAACGGCAAGAAACAATAACAAAAAATTATTGCTAGCAAATTAATTTCATGCGGCGTCAAAATTAATTGCAATATTTCAGTATCATAAAATCTCACGCAAAAACGTATAGACGCAACCATATTTACTTAAATTTTTGAATAGCAATAAATAGCAAACAAAAAATTTAAATTATTGCCTTAAAATATAAATGTTATATTAATCTAATTAAAACATTATTGGCCTCGTTACGCATTTCAATTTTAACGCTATAAATCATAGCTTTATTATTTTTATCACTAAATGTTATAATTTTTACTTTCGTAATCTGTATTTCTTTACGTAAACAAAATATGGAAAAATTATTGACATATTATATTTAAATATTTGTTAGTGAAGCTATTATTATCATAAAAACTACAACTTGTTTACCTAGAGATTAAGTTATTGGCATCGTAGTCAAAATATTTGAATTTGGAGCCACAAGTTCCGAATTCAATTTGCTGACGGAGCATTCATGTTTTCGTGCTAATTGATTTTGAACTGGATCCTGACATTTCCCTTGGTAGACATTTTATTAACAAAAAGTTTTTCATTGATTAGCAATTCGCAGATATTTTGAACTCCGTGTATAAATAAATAACTTTCAATGTCGTTTTAGTTGTAGGTAATCATTAAACGTCACATATACTCGTATGTTTAAAAAGAAGACAATTTAGTATGAGAAGAGTTCAATAGGCCACTGATCTCATAAAAGAAGAAATAAAGACAAAAGAAGTATAGAAGCAGTAAATGAGTAATATTTACAATTTAGTATAAAGGATTTTAATATTTTATGACTTGGTCTATGTTAATAAGCAGGTTATTAAAAGCTGTTAATAAAAGATACTAACATCGTGATATGAAGATCACGATCATCTGTCACTAGCCTTTCTGCAACGTCCATTCTCAAATCTAATATAGAAATACTCGACTAGATATCCTGTTATTTGTTCAGTAAATAAATCGGACTAACTTTTTATAAGATAACAGTTGTAATTTATGCTATTATTATCTTCAATAGTGTCAAAAATACAGATAAAACATCTTTAGTTTTTAATACATAACAACCAAAATAATACGTAGCCATATTATTTGCATGCATTGATTTAGTTTATTTAATACCATTAATAACTAGATTTAATAAAAAGAATACAAGACTGAGTTTAGTCTGTTAATAGATCATCATCATTATTCCAGTCGTAGGGTGCCCACGGCTGGCCTCCCCAAACCAGTCTGAAGCGGCCTACGTTAAACTTATTCCGGCAGCCTTACCAAGGTTGTTTATCTATCCTGTAGCCTTCTACTTCTAGAATAGTATGTCCTTACATACTATTCTAATGTTGCCAGTCCATGGGAACTTTGGAACGTTATGATGCCCCAGCAACCATCTTTTTGACGTGCTACAGGGCCCACACACTGCTACTTCAGCTTGGCAATCCGCTAATCTATGTTTATATTTGCTGGCCTAGTTAGAGTATGTTAATTTCGTAATTAATGATTTTTTTAGGAAAACTTTTTTTTAAATCGAAAGTGTCGAAGCGTTGCTGTTTGTTATAACGACTTGTAAGCGCATTGTTGCAAAGGATGTTGAATATAATTGGATACTTAATATGTTAAAAAATTGTAACGATATAATTTAACAAGAGGTAAAATACCAAAATATAAAATTTAAAATTAGTACGGATATGTTAAATAACGTTGCACTAATAGTACGTGTACACGTATACTTTATAATGAGCAGAATGCGGAGCACGGCTTGGTAAATCAGTCGTGCTGCGTTGGAAATGTATGTGCAAATAAAACGACCGCACCGAATCCAGTCCAGGATGTGGACTTAATTTAATTTAAAGTCAGACATGTAGTTATAATGCAATTTGTTATTTAATGTTAAACATCGACAATTTCCTCTTTTCGATGTAAAATTTATTTAAAATATACACGAGGTGTAAATGTAAAAATCGAGCTGCTGTTATAAAAATGAATACTATTAAATAAACGGACTACTCTTATGGTGTAAGCATTTCGGATTATTATCATTATCAGGATCTCCTCGGCTAAACAGTATTAAGTCTACTATCCAGAACCTGCTGATGACCCTATTATGGTATACCTACTTGAAATGTGAATAATTAACTTTGTAACGTTATACATTACATACGTTATACGTGTACATCTTTATCTCTATATATATAAATATATGTATATATATATATATATATATATGTATATATATATATATATATATATATATATATAATATATATATATATATGTATATGTGTATATATATAATATTAGACGAGTAGAAAAACTAAAATGAAAAATTATTATTATTATGACAAATTTTTTATTGAGAAAAACATTATCTTGACAACGACTAAAGTTATTATCGCGTAGACACTTCCCTGTCTAGTAATTACTGTCTTTTATTTTTCGCGTGACTTTATGCACAACAGAGAAGATACCATCTAAATAGTTCAAAAACACTAAAAATATTTTAAATTATTATTAAAGGCAATCAAATAATATTCTTTACGACATAAAATATCAAGATATTTAATGGTAAACGTATGCTTTACTGTAAAGCAATGTTTATTTATTTTGAAGCCATACACATACATTTGCCAACCATTTAACATACAAACTTACTTTCTATTAACAACAATAATGTTATAAGCACTAGCGCATAATTTTTAACATTTATCATCATCATTTTAGCCTTGAGATAGGCCGGACCTAAACCCTACCTAGGTCATCTTTAGAATCGGCATATGAGATATTATTAATAAATAACTTAATCACGGATTATAACAATAATTACAATTTCAATCAGAATAAAATGTTTCATAGTAGCCAATGAAGTGAAAGGCAAAAAGAATATTTGTATAACTGCGCATATGATTAAGATTATAAAAACTATTTTTTCGTGTATTTTTATTAACAACTGTCGTTTCAATTATGCATAACATAATTCATTCGTAGTTATTCTTTACCAAAAAATTTCTGTAAATAAGTTCACACGTTAAAACACACGCTTTATCGCGCGTTTCATTCTCACCCAAATATAATGTCAACAACCCGATACAACATAGGAATCTGTGATAAGAAAAAGGCACTCATAAAACTTCCTGGTATATTAAAGATATTTATTTGAAATATCATAGTGCATTTATGTTGCTGTAAAAAGTATGTGACACGGGCACCCCAGTCGACGCCGGCTCGCTTTGAAAGCATTTAATAAAAGCTAACGAGTGCATGAAAAAGCGTGGAATTGATGTTAACGAGACTTCCTGCGTTTTCTCTGCGAGGTGTGTATTTTTACATGCACTATATATTGCAAAGATTATCGTGCAAATAATTGCTGCAGATGCTTAAAATGAGTATAAGTTTAATATTCCATGTTATAAGCTAGACTTTTTAACACACTTTTTGAACACCTATAAATTGTTTCATAAAAGGTTTTAATTTTTGTGCTTAAAATTGTTGTTTAGTGTTTAAAATGAATATGAAATAACCGAAGAACTACAAATCAGAAGAAATAATTATTTCATACATTCGTGTACTATTCTAAAATAATATGAAGATAAATTACTTATTAGAGGTTCTATGTAAACCAATTCCTGTAAAAGAAATATAGACCTCATCATTCTTAATGTTAATGTTTCATATGTTATTACTATCATCTAGTAAACATAAAATGAAATATACTATTAATGAAGATAAACACGGACGTCTAGATCTAAACATAAGAGCCTCCGCCCAACGCTAACGGAATACAAAATCTAGTACTCGCTACTTACTAAACAAGACAATGGAAAAAAACTTAAAAATTTTAATGTACGAAAACTTAGACAGTTTCGTCACAAGCGAATAGTGAATACCATCTTTTTTCCATGAATAAAGACATTGAATGAAATTATTAAGATCATCATTATATGTATTTAAAAAATAAACATAAAAAGTTCGTTCAATCAATAATTGTATTGATTTTGGGTCCCACTTGTTAATTCCCGACGAAAGTAACAAAACTTTTAAGAATAGTTGAAAACAGCATCATATATATACGCTAACAAACTAGATTATGCATTATAGTATTTCTGGTTTTGTTAAGATCTGTTAAGTTGACTGAGAGTCAGTTTTAAGATATATCAACGTTGATACAATTTTCTTTAATGTCAAAAATATTAATGCTACACAATTTTGTCATTAAACTATTGTTTTGAATTCCCTATGAAATGTTAACATTATACTGCAGAGGTGTATCAAGAAAAATTGTTTTACCCGTAATCCATTACATTTCTTAAGCGAATACATAAAATGCACCGAATTTAATAAGTATTATGAATTCACTGAACCAGCAACCAGTAAAATCGTTGAAATTAGATAGTCAAGTTCACAGCAGTAAACTGAAGCATACTTTCGACTCTAACGGCTAATTAGCATTTTCAGGAAACTTGCGTTACCACTTTTTAAATAACTGTTGTCTGAATGTAATTTTTGCACAACAAACTTTGCAATGCAAAAACAAAATATTACATAGGAAATATTCTACGGTTAAAATGTGTAATGTAATATATTTTATAGTTGTTTTTAAATTTTGATGTAATTTTAAATTTTTCAAAACTTTAGTCTAAATTTGATTATCGTTGTGTTTTGTAAAATATAATCTGACTAAAACTTTCCAGAACTTACTCATTAAAACATTACATCATTAAGGTTAATAAACAACTATTTATTATGTATTATAATAGTGTGTACAAAAAAACCGATTGCCGTTCCGGCATTGAAATTTTGTATAATAGATGGCAAAATGTTGTTGATAACGAAGGCGAATATATTGTTGATTAGAAATAAATACTTGTTAACAATGTAGTTGTGTTAATTTAACTAAGAAAGTGACATTACTTTTCGGTTCCTCTAATATGAATTATAAGTACTTCGTGTAATAAGTATTATGTAAGATATGTGTATAACCATTTTCAACGTCTTCTATAATTTGATGACCGCTAGCTCTGTTTATTCTTATTCACCAAGTCCATCCCATGTCTGTCTAGAAAATCGTCGTTTGAGACAAGGCCACCCCTTGTACTTAATTTTATTGCCTACTTCGTCTTAACTTATTATCACGTCCTGTTGAAAATAAATATATTAAAAAAGAAAGGGTCTTTAATTTCAAAGACATATATGTATAACTCAAGAAATATATTTCAAAGCGTCAAAGTATCTTTCATCGAAAATATTCTTTATGTGTACGATTTATATTTTCATCATTCAACAAAAGAATAGTGCCATTTATCTAACCGACTGGTCTATCGTACGGATTTTCCTATATAATCCATTTTCGGTGAATTGAATAACAAAATGAATAGCTTAAGCTTACTTAAAAATAGATTCAATAAAAATACTTTTTGCAGCCTACAAATTATTTTCAACCGACTACTATTAAATAAAGTGAGTAATGCTACGTTTTACATAAATTAGTAAAATAGAATACCTTCATTTTAAATAACATAAAATTTGTTTAAAGTTTATCAACATTCTTATACAGACATGACAGTCTTTGCAAATGATAATGTTACAGAAATGTCTTATAAACCATATTCTATTACCTTGTTTTAAGTAACAGTTCAAATTTGTACTAAGCTTATTTAGACAGTTAATATTAATGAAAATACAAAAAAATAAGACATAAATAAGTTTAAGAATCATTAAAGTTAAATTCAACTGCACAAAAAATTTTAAATAAATGTCTTACGAAGAAAAATGCCAAACAAAATGTGCAGGCACTGCAATCGTCTTTTGTTTCGTGCAGCGAAGTGCTGCTCAAGCTGATGAAAAAGAAAAATGGCGCTTTTAACTCACTGTCATTTGAATTGTCAAAAGATAGATGAAAAACAATAGCTATTATAATGAACAAAAACCATAGGCGGCGGTCGTTATACATTAATATGCTGATGCTGTTATATTTCGATTATGACAATAATCAAAGCTATTAATTTTGTTTTAAAATAAATATTGATCTGATTTTTATTTTAAAAAAATCATGTGTTTTCACCTAGTACATATTATAATTGTTCGTCATTCATTTCAATTAGTTCTGTATGTTGTTTATAATTAAGTATTTATATGTAATATTGTTAATTTAAAATTGAATATGTCGCGTGTTGTTGGACGTGTTGTTGGATCTTTGTAAGACGCCTAAGCCTTGCAGTGGGCGTCCAATGGTTGACATTATATTACTAATTACGTGTGCTATACTTAATACAAATAAAAAAATAAAAGTATAGAATTGAATGATATTCGAAATGCATCAGACATCTTTATAAAAGTTATCGTTCAAAATTACTTGCAGTATACGTAACACTAACAAAAATTCACCTAATCAAAGAATCAAGCCAGATAAGTTACAATGACCTATTCGTCAGACGGCGTAATTTACATAAAATGTCCAGTTTATCTTATTTAGTGATAACATGCTAAGGATTTTTTAATAACAAATTCATTGTTTATGTTTATTTACCCTATGTCGGCATATTTTTGACAAGAATCTTCATAAAATGTGATTTAACGAGTTCTTGCATTTCCAGTTTAATTCTTATTTAATGCTTCTCTGTGTGTGGATGCAATCTCGGATAACTATGACTAACCTTAACAGGCATACAGCAAGGAAACCGAGGCCCCATTTTTCCTCAACCGGGAACGGTGTAAAAGATGATAAGAAAAATATCAATTTTAATTACGGACATTTAAAATAAATTAAAGCGTGTATTTTTAAACATCGTTTATCTCTAAATTTCGTACTTGTTTCTTTCACTTGCTTACGAAAATGAAGTATTGTAGTAGATGTTACAAAACTAAATAGCTGAGCTCTTGCATTAACGGTTAACTTGCAAGTTATGTGTCTACGGATTTTGAGTCACTGACTCAAAAAAAAAAAACTAATCGTCAATCCTCTACGTACACAAATTAATAATTATAATTTACCAAAACCATTCATAAAGTCAATAACGTAAAACCATAACCAGCATGCATACCTCTAACAAGAGGGGTACATGTTTTACGACATCGTAAAACCGCTTAATTGTATAACTTGAACAACCATCCCTTTGACGTGGTTATTGAGAGAAAGGTGTTATTAAATTTTTGGCACAAATAACACCACCGTTAACTATATAAATTGAGATCGTTTAATTAAAAAAAACCTTTTTTTGCCTGCAAAAGCGGTTTGTAATATTTTAATTAATTAATATATTATCCGTAAAAAGTAGCGAGTAATATGTCACTAAAATTATTTAATCTTAAATGTTAAAATCGTGCAAATATTTGATATTCCCATTTATTTATAACTGAAATCATCATTAGTATTTTTAAATAAAAAAATGAACAAACTATACAAAAGGTTACAATCAGGTAAGTTAAAAAAAGAAATAAATATACTGAATCCGTATAAACTAGAACAAAAAGAAAAAAAGTAGACCCATATTATGATTGAGCAATTCTGAATGTTTCCATTCAAGCATTGACGATAAAAAACAATAGATTTTAAATAAAACACGGTGCTTATTTTATTTATTTCTTATACTGTATTGTATGTACAGAGAGCGGATTTAAGCCACTCGGCATTCTCTCAACGTTACGATAGATCGAGATCCTAGGTATATTATACATACATACATACCGAAACACGCGCATATTTATACATACGTATATCCTAATAAATATACCAAAAGTAAACAAAAGTTATATTAAAAGAAAGGGATTTAGCCTGTTTAAATACTGAGGTGAATATGATATATATCAAATAACAAAAATAACCACAATTATATGATATGACATTTACAATATTATATGCAGTTAAACAGAAAGTAGCTGATATAGTAGCTGTTATACTAGGACTATCACACTAATTTGTTTCTAAGATGCTGCAGTAAGGATTATAATCTTCTGACCACTCAACTTTAAAATGTAAAAAAAGAGTTCAAGAACGTCTCTCTCTCCTTTATTAGTAAATTTACCATTGGTTCACAGCAATAACGCCGGAGCTTCACAGCCTTTGGCCACGATCTCAACTCAGGTCTAATCAGATAAGATATTCACTAAGTTTTTGTTCTTATGGCCACTATCGATGACTTCGTTTTTCGCTGATTTTTGATACATTCCCAAAAACCCTCCACATGTCGTACAATTATTACATAGTTCTGTTGCTTATCCTAGCTTTTGTAGATTTTTCTGTCATCTAGAACAATACGATACGTGACACTCCCGCAATTTTTACACTTCTTTGTATAGAAACATTTTCCCTCAAGGTGAGATTCCATGCGCCGTTAATTTTTTTTCGTTGCTTTACCTCATAAATAATATCATGAATAATCTCATAAAATAATATCACGTTAAAATATATTGATGTTAGTATATACTACAAGAGGTAGTACAGGAGTCCAATATGACACTAACATTTGTGCGCTGGGTGAAATTTGAGAATATTTTTTTTCCTATGACCATATCAACACCCCTGAAGATATTTTAGTTCCTTTATTATCGTTTCAGCCGTAGAATAGCCATCGTTTGATTTAGACCTCCCTCAAAAATTTCTCATTAGACCACTTAATAGTTAGCTTCATTTAGTTTCTTCCGGTCACATTGTTACGGCTTTTTTTATTTTTAGGAATGATAACAATAAAGATCCGTGCACCCCAAACGAGATATCGTGAGGCATAACATTGTCATCTTTCATATCGTTCTTACAGAGTTCTATCTACCGTTGTTACAGATATCAAAACTTTACAGTGGAGATTTTCAGTCTTACATGCTCCGTTTGATATGTCCCGCCAAGCTTGCCCCGTCTTTTCGCCACCCGTTTGCCGTGAAAACGACGGCTCTAATCGTTAGGCGCAAAACAAATCTTAATAAGATGGACCTGGCTGCGCTTGCCGTTTTTGTTCACGTGAGAAACTTAAGGCTATCCGGCACCGGTTCTATGTGCAATATACACCACATTATAGTTATAAATAAATAAACATTTGGAAAGCTTTGTTAAACTTTAAAACTAATTCAATATTAAGTTATACATAGTATACAAATAGCAAAAAGAAAATATACTTTTTCGTAAAATAATACAGATATTTTAAAACATTACCCTGATATCGAACACCATTTTCAAATATTGAAACAAGATTTCCTCGAGCATTCTTTTCAAACTACATGCATTACTAAAATGGTAACCTGAATTGAATAGTGATCCTGAATTCAATGTACACACAGTTATTCTTATATAGACCGCAAAATCAACATAAGTTCACCGATGAATAAAAATCGCTCGTTATAGGTTTTAACTGGGAATAAATATTCACGTCCCGATTTCTACCTTTCAGGCTCAAATTCACCACTGCTGATTTTTAAACAATTTAAAACTTATTTTAAAATACTACCGATTTAACAAAACGTTAAAACTATTAAAACAAATGACTCGTGTTTATGAACTTAACAATCAAAAGCTGTATAACTGGCACCAGGCAAAGTGTGATAGGGTTTAGTGTTACGTTCTTGTTAAGTTTTATAATTACAAAACTTCAAGTCTTGATACTACGTAAAGAAATCTCAAGTTACATTGCAGTGAAATCTTTGAACCAAAGTAAAAGCGAAGAAACTATCATCGACACTAACAGTTATTGTGTTAATTATATTTATCTAAACTTCATATTTCTTTTTTCAATTAACTATCATTGTTTATGTTTTAAATTATACACCTTCCAAGTCGCAGACTCAGAAGAAGTGCATCACTTAAGAAGGTTACTAAATGATATGGGTTAAATGTCCCATACCATTTATTCGTATTGTTTTTCCCAAGCACAACATACTCGTCCCGTGACGGGGCAGCCTATGAAAAATACTTTAATTCTTTAAAAGATAAATACAAAATGGGCCTCCAACTAATTGTAAGTGAAAATATATATGATTTTGAAGAGGGTGTCTGGAAGAAATTTCCTCGAGCGATAAGACCGATTCTTACTTACGTAGGTAATTTTATAATAACACACCGACTCCAAGTCTCAAGTACCATCTAAGTTAAATGACTGAACAGTTTTCGCGTGACAGCCTATACCCGAGTCCACTTTTGGATAGTCTTTTTCAAAATCACTTTTAGATAGTAAGAGTCCGCTATAGCAACCAGAGAGCTTGACTGCTTCCCAGTTTGAGCCAAAGATCGTGGCGAACATTCAAGCTTATTTACTGCAAGAGACCTAGGCTAAATGCCCCTAGTGCTCAGCCACTTAAAACAGCTTAGCTGTAAATATCACGTCGTTATTATAATTCCAATCATAGGACGTTCACTGCATTTAGATCACCCCCATCGATAACCAATAGAACCTTTTTATAGCAGCCTACATCCAAAATTTGGCCTTTAAAGTTGACATTGATAGGTCGTTAACTCTTTGCTACGTTTGTTGATCCGTGATTTCCACTCGAATACGTTGAGGCAGCAGCCACCATTTCTGTGCGCTGTGGTTTGCCCACTGTTAAATAACAATAAAAAAACAAGATATCATGTTACGACCGATGTTACAAATTGATGCTTACAGCACATAATATGTTATGCACACAAACGAACAGTCTATGAATAAATATTCAACAATATTTAGCCATTAAAACAACGTTTACAATCACTATTAATGAATATTTGTTAGAAATCGAGCACAGAACATATTTACCACATTACAACATTGTAATTACTGTCAATACGAGTTTATGCTTTAGCTTGAATACTCGATGAATGCATAATTAATGAATGCAATGAATGAAAATGTTTGTTGAAAAGTTTGCTGAATAAGAATTACGAAATTGTTTCAGGTGGGTACTGAAATAATTTCGTAATTTTTTTTTCAGACCGCAATTAGTGTTTTAACTGAAGTCTGTACAAACGTGGATAATAATTAACATTTTTTTGTTATCTATGTTTTATTACATTATTAATTACACTGCCTAAGATATAAAACCATCATTAATACTGTTTCCACAGAACCTTCTTAGCTAAAATTGGATATCCTTTCTCCAAAAATTATTTTCTGCTCTATAAAAAAAGTATTCAGAAACCTAAATTGTGATGGTTTTGAAATCAGTATGAACAGATGAAAGTTAAACAATTTAAGACTTAAGAACTACAATAAACTGCTACTATATGTATATTATAATAATTTTGATTTTTTTTAATTATATTTGAGCTAGTTAAACCGTGTAGAACACTAAGCTATTATTAACATAGCATTTCAGTAAAAATTGTAATTGACTTGTTAATATATTCTATGGACTTAATTTTAAAATAAATTTATTATTATTAATTTATTCATATTATTCGACTTATACCATCACCACAATACGATAGAGGTAACTTTAAAGTAGGAAGGATATGGATAAAGCAATATTTGCTTTGCACCTATGTGAAAACAGATTCATTTAATTTTAAGTAATCGTGTTCTATCCTAATAGATTTTAATAAGTATTTACTGTAACAGCTGAATAAATTTTAAACTTTAAAAAAATTAGAAAAGGTAATTGATCATCAAAGGAAATAACAAAAGATCTAATAACACTTATTAACTTCAAAATAGAACTACGCATAGAAGTCTGAGAGACTTATGCTATCATGTTACAGCACGCATCCTTTCCTAGCTAGATATATGTTTTATGCGTGACGAAAACGAACCAATCAATCGAAAATAACGTAAAAAACCGACTAATAATTGAAAAAATTCTACACTAAGATTAGAGATATAGAGATTCAAAAACATAAATGACTTTTGACATTTAAAACAGTATTTCTTTACAAAATAACCACATGTAGGAATACAATTCATGGTTTAAAAAATAGTAGATTAATTTCTAGTTCGAAAGCATCGAGTAAGAGTAGTAAAAGGTATACTTAAATTCTATAGCTTGCAACATAAAAGCTTGGCCGCACATTAGCTGGAAGTATAAAACCTTTTAAGGCAGAAATATAAGGAAATGTAACTTCATTTTTTTAGTTTATCTTTACGACAGAAAAATAATATTCTTAAATCTCAACTTCTAGTTCTTTATGAATATTTTTTATTTTTCGAAGTGCCATATAAACTTGTTCACATCAAATAAATAACAAATATTGTGATACTTGGTACATATTCATCATCGTTTCAGCAACAGAACGTCCAGCGTTATCAGAGAACGGCAAGGTCGTCTGTCCAGTTTGTGAGTGGATGTCCTGTGCTGCGCTTGGCGGTAAGCTTTCACCACTCTAGAAGCTTTCGACACCAGCGATAATCTGTTCTAAGCGCTGCGTGGCCTGCTTTCTGCCATTGCCTGCATACTTGCCCATCCGCTGGGCTATATCGAGTACCTTCATTTCTCAATGCTTTAATTATATCAAATAAGTTTAATTATTGTTTCATAAATAACCTGAGTAATTTATTTTATCATTCTTTTTTAGAAAAGTTTTTCTTTAGAAAAGTCACAATAAATAAGTATAATTATAGTAGTAAAGTTATCGTTACTTACTTGACAATTTTTTTTAAAACTCCAATCGTACTTAGTGAAAAAATTACATAAAAATTCTGTTATTGGGAAATCTATTTTATTTTATGTTATCGATAATTAGAAAATAGTTTCAAAAATTTTTCATAAGCAATTTTGAAATTATTACCCGTGAAAATTTTTTCCAATTTTATTTAAAACAAATTACTTTTTTACCAGTTTATGTTATCAAAGCTGGCCGGTCTAGGGTCATATTTGCCGAAATTCTCGCTGACACATTCAATACGTTTCTCAGGAAACAATAACTCTGCGTGCATTGCTGAAACAAGCTTCGATAAATGGTATCTACGTCGCGTTCATTGACACATAACTCAAGTGCAATGTCGTCTTTTATTTAATTGATTGCTTTAATAAATTGTTTTAAGGCTCTTATAAATTATCACTCTAATGATTATTTTAATAAATTATTTTAATTAAAATACCTATGAAAACATAATATGATAGAAACTTATAACTAAGGATCCGAGAATCAATCGAACGAACAAAGCCTTTGGAAAGATGTTACGTCACGAGATTCGGATCTCTCACAATGCTTGTTATACTTGAAAATATATATTTACAAAGGTTTTCGGTTAAGCTTTGCCGGGTTAGTAAAATATCAAACACGCTAACCTTCCATTTCAAACTCATTGTTTGCAATTAAATTTTAGAATAGCTTAGATTTTCAGTCGCTCGAATTTAATTCTGGCTCTTTGATACATTTTGTCGGAGCAGAATATAATTTCGTCTAATATATAATACTAAAATGTTTAGATAAATGTAATACTAATTGGCCGCACAAAAATATCACAGACATTTAAACATATTTTTCTGATGACTTATTGATCTGGGACGCGGTCGCTTATGATGGATTATAAGAAGGCTCAACATCACTTAGAGAGAATTTTATTTATTAATTTTTGAGAGAAAATTATTTGAACAATCGACGGTCGTTGGGGCCGAAAGGTATCTTAGTGGCGAACACAAGCTCTAGATGCGACATCAGTAGGCCCCTATATAGGTTGAGCAACAACGTCAATGTCATGAAATGTCGATGGATGTAGGCAGTACATGATTGATCATGATAGTGATCCTAAGCAGTATGCGTCTATCTGCTAACATGATAACAATATATGTCTTTAATTCAAAGAATCAAGCAGCAATATGTTTAATCAATAATTGTCCCGCAATAACGCCTAGCTCAAGTTCTACAATTAAAGTCTTAACAGTGCCGTTAAGCGCGACCCTCTCATTTGCAGGGTGCTTGTCGTTGGCGACGTGATTTTATCGAGCAGCTAAATGACTTTTAAAACATTAAAGAGCTTTAAGGTATAAACCGTCCAAGTATTTTCATTGCTTAAACTTCTACCTAGTAGATTATATTGTTACTAACCTAGTAATTTATGCTATGTGTTTGTATGTATACAAAAAGATTCGAAAAATAAATAAATTTTAAAATTCTTTCAATTCTTATTTGCATGAAATGACAATGTTTGAATTGCTAAATTAAAATCAATTTCATTTATAATAATTGTTAAGTATACAAATGATATTGATAAATAATTTAATTGTTTTTACAGTTAAAGCAATTAAAGTAAAACTTTACTCTAACATCTGTTCAATGGAACCCAATATACACAAAAAATACCTATTATAATAAAGCAGTACATTTGTAAAGATAACGATATATAAAATCAATTGTTTTAGATATTACAATCAAATTTTGTTACAAAAACTACAATATCAATTTACAATTTCAATTAACAATACAATTTCAATTTTTACTGTTCAAGAAAAATGATTAAATGGCTACTATCGTAGTATATTACAATCGCGTTTGTATCGTATATTCATATCTATAAATTCGTTAGTAATTTTTTCAAGGTTATTTTTATCAGCGAACCGCATTTATACAGTAATTATCACATAAAGAAGTATTGTCTACTTTAACTAATTCGAAACTGAGGAAATAGAATCAAAATTTCGTTGTGAATATAATATATAATGAAATAGTAAATCTAATTTTAGACGTCATGTTATTAATAACATTTATTGTAATATTATTTTGTGTGTGTGTATTAAGTATAATTGTGAGAATTTATCAAAAACTAACATTGAGAATATGTCACTCGAATGCCCACATGGTTGGCAAAGTGGTTATAGTTACTGGAGGCAACAGTGGTATCGGTTTGGAAACTGCCAAAAATTTAGCAGACCGCGGAGCCAAAGTAATTATTGCATGTCGAAGTCGAAATCGCGGTGAAACAGCAAAATTGGAAATTATTAAAGCCACCGGAAACACAAATGTTCACTTTGAATTATTAGATTTAACTTCTTTAAGGTCTGTACGAGAATTCTGTTCAAAGATACTTAAAACTGAAAAACGTTTAGATATCTTAATCAACAACGCTGCAGCTGGAGGTCTAGGTAACGGAAAGACTGAAGATGGTCTACATATAGGAATGCAAGTAAACTACTTCGGTCCATTTTTGTTGACTTGCATGCTAATACCTCTTTTGAAATCGTCAGCTCCTAGTCGTATTATAAATGTGTCTTCATTAGCACATAAATATGGTGAACTGAATTTCGAAAATTTGAACATGGAAAAATACTGGAGCGACTATTTAGTTTACGCAAATAGCAAATTATATCTGAATCTAATGACATTAGAACTAAGTTACAGATTGAAAAATTATAATGTCACAGTTAACGCTTTGCATCCAGGCGTTGCGAGCACGAACATTTTCAGAAATATTCCTAGTAATATTCTGCGAAATACGATTTTGGTATTAATAAATTTCCTATTTCAAGATTCTTGGGAGGCATCACAGACATCTGTATATTTGGCAGCGTCACCTGAGGTGATAAATGTGAGCGGCCAGTACTTCAGTAACTGCCAACAGAAAAAACCTTCAAAACTCTCACAAAATCAGGAGTTGGCTAAAAAATTATGGCTAGAAACGGAAAAATTGGTAAATTTTACATTACCCGTGTAATTACAACGTAATAAACATAAATTTTAATTTTAATTTTTTTTTTATTTACCACTAATTACATGAAGTTTTCTAAAATAATAAGACAAAAGTATAGAAGAATTTTAAGCTAAGGAGATAACAATCCATTATTAACTAGTAGTTATAAAAACAATATCCAGAACTTAAGCGCATATTAGCTATTGTAGAAAGAAGCCTCTCAGTATTAATCATTATCTAATGTATATTCATAGTTGTGTTTAATGTTAAATGCTATAAACATTAAAAAAAGTATTTATGTTACGTGAAAAAAAAGGAATAATTAATTTTTACGATAGTTCTTTTTAACACTTTTACTGCACTATATAAAATATTAATGTAGTTGATGGCACACGTAAACTAATCTCTTATAAATAATAAATAATAAAATTACTAATAAAGAAACAAGAAATAACATACAATAATTATAAATTAAACGTAGTTTGTAGCTCTTTGAACAACAATACCAAATAACCCTTTATCTCTTCATAACCCTGGAATAAACAAGAGAACATTTTGTATGTTTTTCCGTCTTCTATCACGATCTATGGACGACAACTGGCAAGCGCAGCGTAAGGAGTTCATCAAAAAAGTTGACATTAGTAAGGCCTTCAAAAGACACTGGATGCAGGTTTCAAGCCCGTCGTATTAAAAATTTATGGAGGCCTATATCCAGCAGTAGAAGTGCGTTGGTTGAAATGATAACGATACCCGGCTTTTTTCGTAGTACTAAATCCTTGTATTTTACCTCATTACACGGAAAAGGAAATAAGAAATTGGAATCTTCCTTAAGATACAAATACACATGTACAAGCTCGACAAAAGTTAGACGTAATCAACGCTACATTGCACACGTGTGTTTGATTACTACGAATGCAGTGAGGCAAACGCGGGAGGTGACCAAGCGTGACATCCAGAATCCCTTATTCAATACCTGTCGAATGACGCCGCGGAATTTGCGCGCCCGCGACCAAAGGGTAAACCAACGTGCCACGTGAATGGCGAACGCAGCGATACGCAATTTTCACCTGTCAGCGGCACGCCTATCGTTTATGATTTTACGGTAACATGACTCTTAACATAATTTTTACAGCGCTCGCTGAATTTCTACAGCGACATTTTCTTACAAACGGGTTCATTTTACGCAATGTAGATAACATTTGATTTGTTTTTGAAAAGAGAGTCTTTTTCCGGTCACACGTACGGGGCGATTGGTTGCAAATCTAAGTTTTAAAGTCGTGAATGTATAACGCAATTAACTACATAAATCTTTAAGCCTTTACATCTATTTCTTCACATACATTATAAAGTGACCACTGTGAGATTTGTATTATTAATATTTTTTTTTCCGAAATGCGACTGACAGAACTACTGACAACAGAAAATCTACAGAGTCAGAGTGTAAACAATAATTTATTGTAATATGTTGTAATTAGAATTTGAAACACGCTTTTTCTTAGTAGAATTTCCATAAGGTTATTATAACTGAAGCTATTAATTTTCGAATCGGTTTTACATTACATTAATTGAAAGCAATGAGGCTTACGATTGCAGTGAATGTGCTATACATTCTCACTCAGTCCTTACCTTTGGTCCGCTCAGCCAAGAAGCACCACGTACCATGTATAGTGGTGCATGTTATTGATGGATACAAAAAACGACACCGACAGCACAAAAAGGAAGAGTACTCGCCTAAAGCACGTTGTAATAAATTAAATAAAGTCAGTAATATCTAAGTTCTGATATAATGCTTTTCGAAACTGCTGCCTCTCCCATTCCTTCATAAGTCAGTATCAAAAATATATTTAGATACAAGTATAATAAAGTACATGCATACTAGTTACATTCCATGTAACGAGAATTCAAGAAGCACTCGGATATGCAAAAAGTACGCCTTTAAACGAACTTTTTCCGGCTCATTGAGAGAGTTTCTTTCTTAATTTACTTTTGGCAAAGCCAAGAGCCCAAGTCCAACAATTAAAAGGCTTAACAGAGCCTAAAGATGCGGCCTCCTCATTAGCAGCTTACCGGTCGACCGCGGTACGATTTTATCAAGCGTATAATTGAGTATTAAAAAGTTTTACACTTTAAAAATTTTTTTATGTAAATCTGTAAGTTCAGAATTCTCTCGGATAAAGGAATTGCACATACATCTTATTTATATATACATACATTTATTGGTTGATTAAATGTGGTATAATATATAAGATCGATTTCTCAAATTTTTGGTCTAATCACACGATAAGTACAAATTTGTGGGTATCGTATCGGATAGGTCACTGTATTGTAAAGGCCTGTGTACTTTTTAGACACTCAATAAGCAATTGAAATAAAAAACATTATAAAAAGTAAACTTTTTAATGAAAAGTTTCAATTAACAATATTTATTTCATATTTATTAGTAAGTGATAATACGCCTAAATTTAAAACTCTTAATCAGTGTCATTGTAATAGTCTCCAATCAAAATTCAGTCCAGGCAAGAAAAAGTGGCGTGAGAAGGCTACATAGTTGCCAAATAGGTGGCCGCCGAGCACTTAATTCTGGAGTAGAGACTACAGACTGGCAAGCGCAACGTGGGACGTGCACTCACAAGGAACAGATTATCTTGCATTAAGGTCATCTGGAGACGCTGGATAATGTCCTTTTGGAAATCTATAAGGTAGCTCTATGTAGATGAATATATTTATAGTCGAAACGATGATGATGATGATGATGAATAGATTGTCTAAAGGGTTACAAAACACGCTCAATATCAATCGTATTTTTATTCCGTGTGCATTTGTGTATTCCGGTTTGAACGCTTTACGTCACACTGTCGTCAAATTTCTTAACGACTGGCCCACATACGCTGCTTGTGTAAGACTTCAATATAAATTTTATTATTGTAGTGACATTGCTTTTATGAAAAGAGTTTCGTCATTGAATTATGTATCAAATTGTAAAAGAGATACATAAAGTAGAAATTTCAATTACAAAGTTAATTTAATTTCACTCGAATTTAAAAAAAAAGAGTTTTCTGTAGTGAGCTTCCGAACCTTCATATCTCAAACCTTGAATAAATTACATAAACACATATTCTTTTGTCTATATACATGTAGCGTAACGAAAATTTAATTTACAAGCGCCTGCAAATGTCAGCACTGCAATGTATTATAAAACGAAATCTGCTATTTATTGGCATGAAATATAGTTAATTTCAAATGCTGTGTTGTATTTATCGATCAGAACTAAATAAGATTACTCTAAATTTGTAGTTTTCAAGTGAGAAAGTTCTTCTTTTATTATTTACAAGTAACCTCTGTAGTCAATACTTTATTTTTTACTTTACTGATTGCTTCTTGTTGAAATAAAAAAGTCGTGTGTTCAGGCGCCGGAAAAAAATGTATCTTCCATAATTGTCGTATCGCATATATTATATAGGATATCTACAGTAAAACTCTCCTTATTACATGCGTAATATTTTTTCTTACTGGCTTATACTTCCTCGTCAATGAAGGGTACGTCTATCTAAGAAATATAAATCACCTCGTATAGATTAATTCACATTATTTAAAATTTACATATTAATACAAAATTAGCAACTAAACAATGGTTGGAATGTTCAGAAAATTAATTATATATATGAAGAATTAATTGCCACTTCCTAGTTACTTTTAAATAAATTAGTTTCAAGGCGATGTTTTTTTAGACCGATAGAGCAGTTTCAATGGCAAATTGCGCAAGACAGCGGCGGCGTCACGAGCTCGTCGCTAACCGACGCGTACGCACGCGCGTTACGATACTTCTCATAAATAATACACGAAACGACTCGGCGACTTTCATTGTGAGTTGCAACATTGAAAAATTTAGAGAAAACAAATCGATGTCTGTTATCATCACGAACACACGTTCACGTCGCGTCGATCACGCTAAAGTTTATTGTCTACGTTGTCAGTCATCAGTGACCTTATAACCTAGTACGTGTAATGAAACAAAAACAAAACTTGTAGTGACTGGTGTAGTTTCCGCAAATGCAATAATTCAAAATTAACGTAAAGTGGATTACATTTAAAGAGACATGCTCGTTTTCGGGCTACTTTTGTCGTTTGTGATAATAATAGTTCTCGTGAAAGTTTATCAGCAACTGACATGTGGAATATGTCGATCGAACATTCATATGGTTGGAAAAGTGGTAATTATAACAGGAGGTAGCAGTGGTATAGGATTAGAAACGGCAAAGAATTTAGCAGAGCGTGGTGCGAAGATAATTATCGCATGCCGTAGTGTTCGTCGTGCTAATATAGCCATAGCAGATATAATTAAACAGACTGGAAATACTAAAATCGAACATAGAAAGTTGGATTTATCTTCTTTGAGCTCTGTACGAGAGTTTTGTTTATCTATATATAAAACCGAGAAACGGTTAGACGTCCTTGTTAACAATGCTGCAGCAGGTGGTCTTGGTAGCGGAAAAACTGACGATGGACTACATAAAGGAATGCAAGTTAATTACTATGGCCCGTTTTTACTAACGTGTCTGCTATTACCTCTTTTAAAATCCTCAGCACCAAGTCGCATTATAAACGTATCATCCTCAATGCATAAGTATGGTGAAATGGACTTCGATAATTTAAACATGGAAAAGTATTGGAGTGATCATTTGGTTTATGCGAACAGTAAGCTGTTTCTTAATTTAATGACTTTAGAGCTAAGTCGCAGATTAAGAGGAACTAATGTGACCGTTAATTCTTTACACCCCGGTGTAACCGCTACAAGCGTGTATATGAATATTAAAAATTCCACTATCCGTAACTTTGTTAACTTTCTTGTTAATTTCCTTAACAAAGACCTTTGGCAGGCTTCACAGACTTCAGTTTATTTAGCGGTATCGCCGGATGTGGCGAATGTAAGTGGATGCTATTTTAGTGATTGTCGGGAAAAAGAACCATCGCTTCTATCACGAGACTTAGAACTTGCTAAGCGATTGTGGATCGAATCAGAAAATCTAGTTGGTTTTAAATTACCAAAATTAACACAATAACTACTGAATATATAGTTCATCTTGTATTTATTTGTAAATATATTTAAATTAAAAATGACTGATTGTATATACGGCATATTGCTCAATTATGAAAATAAATAATCATGTTTTAGTTCTGATGTTTTATTTATTGAATAACCGCGACCAATATGTAAACAATATATAAAAGAAGTACATTAATTTGTAAACACTACTTATCAAATTATTAATTCCGGTAATATGACTAACCACTATCATTAAAGAGTTTTAAAAGATAGATTCGAAATCTTAGGCAATTCGTTTTCTGAACGACGACTGAAGACGTTTTTTGAACGAGGAAATTTTGTATACATAATGGTTTCAATGTACCGCTTTAATTTATCTAAGTATTATTGCATGTAATGTGTTATTACAAAAATTAAAAGTTAAAATTTATACCCAACATTTAATACATAAACACTTTGATTTCTTACTCAAGTTATTATTAACATGCTATTTATAACATACGAAAACCTTGTCAGTAAAATAAATAGTTGACCTTTACAAAGACGATATACGATAACTACTATATATTATTTATATGTTTTTTTTAATTTGTTTCCAAATAGTTATTTTTTAATTTTTTTAAGAAACTCTTAGGTATTCTTTTCTGTTGCCTACCACGTATTGTTCTTTAGCTAGACTTTATATTTAACTTAAGTCCTTGGAGATCTGAGCATCAGTTATGCGTGGCAGATGATTGTATCAATATAGCTGTTACGTCTTACCGATCCTGATAATGGTTGCTTGATGTATTTGCTTCATCTTCGAAGTTTATACGACACAGAACGACACGATCACCTGTCTAGAAAATTTTTTAAGCATGTTCCTGTAAAAATATGGTTTGTTAATATTTTTGATTAATGTCTAGGTAACGCAGACGTTATGCATAATAAGTCTTATAATCATTGGACGATCATCTTCGATTCGGCAAGCAACTTTTATTCTTAGTTATTATTCTCTCTTTTATGTCTTCCTTATCATTATTTTATAGTAATTTGTTACTAGATGTAATATTATATTACCATTTATTATATTATATTATATATAATATATAATAATATATTATATATAATATATAATAATCTTCCTTATCATTATTTTATAGTAATTTGTTACTAGATGTAATATTATATTACCATTTATTATATTATATTATTTATTTATTATATTATATTAGCATTTTTTTATATGATAAATTATAGAATTAATATCATTTTTGTTAAGCTGATTTTAGCTTTACAAATGTTTATATTAAAATTAAAACGTAAAAATGTCGCAATTCATTAATAAATTCATCATATTATCTATTTGATAAATACATAATATTTAAAGTAGAAAAACATACGGATATAAAAAAAATATTCTGTATGTTATTCTACTCCACATTTTTATTACTTAAGCGTTTATGTTTATATTTTAATGAAGTTTTAATTAAAAGTAAAATATTTTCAGTATAGCCGGATAATCGGATGATGAAAATATTGCAGTTATTTGAAACTATTACTTTTTATTCTTTCTTCCTTTTAGATTTCTAGTAAAAATAATGATATTAAAGTAAATGGCTGTTGACCTATCATTGTAAGACTCAATAATTAACGCGGTAGCAGAAGAAATATTAACTAATCCCTCCCTGAGAACGATCATCTACAAATAGAACTTTTACTCTACAATTTTTATTTTAAAATTCTGAAATATTTATGTGCGCAACTAAGTTATCGCTGTTTGTCAATAGATTAGTCCAAAAAACTAAGAATTGATCGAAAAAATTAGTCTATTGCATAAACACTTAGCCTTACGTTGCTAACAAGGTTCAATCATTTACAACCTACATGGAAATTCTCGAATGGTAAGTCCTGCGCCAACCGACATATCCCCCGGTTATTGCCCCGTCCGATTATTACTTGTTTCGATCTATGGAACATAGTCTGGCTAATCGTTCGGCATATTTGACTACATCTTAAAACTTAATAATTCATGAAACACCATTCAATTCACCTTAAAAGACGAACATTTTTTTGATAGCAATGTTCTTGCACGGGCAGAAAAATAGAAAATAATTGTAGCTAGTGATTTGCAATACTTTAAATAAGTATTGTTGCACAATTAAATTATATTTAAAAAAAAAAACACTACATGAACTTAGATACGCACCCAGTCGTCATCATTTCCTCGCCAGAAAAATCGCCACCATTCTCGATCTTTCGCTGCCCGCATCTAACAACCTCCCGCAACGTTGTCTATGTTGTTTGTTCACAGACCATCTTATAATAAGTATAAAAATCAAACAAAATAAATACATACAAGTAAAATGACTAACAACAATTTTCGTACATCAATTTTAAACTTTTTTGAAAATAGATTGTTTTTATATTGAATGTATAAATTATTAAATTCCGTAGTTTAATTTATTTTGATAGTATTACCAAATGTGTATAACTTCACATTTAATAGAAAAATAACAAAATCAGTTGAATCCATGCCATTAATTTCTGTCGTATAAATAAATTGTTTTACTAGCTATAAAATATGCTGACTTAGATTTACATAATCACTACTACCTAACCTTCGTTGACCTGCAATAATTATTACCGAACTGCACCACCGACTTGTAATCCTCTGTAATTTAGAAAATTATGCAAGGTTTTTCAAGGAACTAACGCTAACTACTATTTAGATACCAATGCAATGATTTTTAAACAGTAATTGTAGGAAATATAATGTAATGGAAAATCAAGTGAGAAAGCAGCCGTAACGTTAAAGGCTATTTGATTACATTTAAAAAATTTCATGTAAAATAACAATTACGTACATTTCGATCTTAATTTTTTTAATAAGGCGATCATTAGCCAGCAACGTTATGGTTTATTAGACAATAAGAAAATATTTATAGCAATTTCACTATAGACATGTTTTTCAATAAGCATATTGTCACAAGTTTATTTGCGGATCCACGATCTGCTTCCCAGAGGACTTTACAAAACAGATTTTGTTCTAGTCCGCCGTTTGGTCGATTTTATTAATACGACTCAATTCCCACGGCGTCTTTTCTTTGTATTTGTACGCAGATACCAAACAATCTTTGACGATTATTTCAGACATTTTAGAAGTTAAAAAAAATAATCAAAGTGAAGCTGCTGGCTCTCTAAAGCGTGCCCAGGATTCCACCTCGCACATATTTGCGAAACACCTGGCGTGGGGTAACGATCCGGCTGACCAAGATAGAATAGGACCTTCATACACCAGCTGTTAGGCTTTAGGGGACAGGGAGCCTACATAACCATTTTCTTCCCCCAGAGGACAGAATACCATGATTATCTAGGAAATTTCGGAACTAGAAAAATAGATAAGGGATAGTTGATGAGAATAGAAAATAAGTTATAAATTATTTTATGGCAATTAAGCATATTAAATAAACACACAAGGATATTTGATTTAAAGCCTGTTTACACTCTAAGTGAACAAATAGATTCTTCGAGTTGTGTCAAAAAAGATAAACTATAAATATTTTAATACAGAATGAGACTTCAAATTTGTCTAAAATTGCTCTTGCTTTTCCAAATTTATGAACGAGCACACGTTAACGTTAAATTGAAATGACTCCGCTGTCGAGGACGCTATGCGATTTATTTGCCGATAAATCCTTGAAACCGAAATTGAACTTTTTATTAAATATTCCTATGCATGTCCTTTATAAGGTAATGGAATTTTTGATATTACCGCAAAAGGGGTTTAACGATATTTTATATAGTTTTTCAAATTTTTGAAACAATAAATTCCATGTTACTGTTTCTTCTATTCATATATCAAAACTTTTTAAATCCCAAATTGATATTTTTGCACTTCCGAACATTATACGCTCGTCGCTTTAGGCTTCATTGGCAAGCTGAGACTAGCTTAAGGATCCTTGGAGGGGATATGCATAATACAAATTACGATTTTTTTACGATAGTGACTAAGACATCAGGAGATTCGTAGATGAACGGAAATAACTGACCTAGCCCAGTGGATAAGAAATTTAGCGTAGTAGTGGGCAGGCCACATAGCGTGCAGAACAGATATTGCCTGAGAATATAAGGTTCTGGAGTGGAGACCACAGACCTGCTAGCGGGCTGCTAGAGGATGCAGGATGCAGGCTACTTCCAACTTTCTATTCGGATTCAATGAGGACAGGGGATCGTTTTCCGGCATTTGAAATCCTGCGGTTGAAATAATAATGAAACATAACGTAGAATCATATACACAACTGTTTGTTTAACTTTAATAAAAACCTCAAACCCATATTATTAGTAATTATGGTAACTAGTATGTATTCACTTTATAATGTTCCTCCCTTAAGGAAGGATATCATACTTTATTTCAGAGAGAGGATATGTAAAGATAAATATTCTTCTTAGTCATAATAATATATTGGACAGCAGACGTGATCATGTTCACAGAGTTTCCTGCCATCTCTTTCTCTCCTATGCCTTTCACACGTACGAAACAAGGTGATGCTGCGATGGAGCTCCGTCTATCGCATATTCGGAGCTCTAGCGACGATCCAAGTCGATATATAGACCATAGGTCATTTACTGAACCCTTAACTACAATTCTTTTCATGGCATGGTCTTACTTTCAGATACCAGGGCCTGCAGAATATCACGTATTTTTCGGATGTTTAGTAAGCTATGTCGATTTCGTCTTCATACAAATATTTCTAAGAGATTGTCAATATTTTATCATTTTAAAATTATTAAATTATTCTTTCTTTGTATTATCTTAAATCTCATAACCGAATAAGCAATCATTTCAATATGATACGACGTTTATTGGCGTCGTATTGTTTTGTACATCAAAATTAAATTTCTTTCAATCAATGTTTTCTTTCAAACACTTTATTTTATAAAAAGCCCAAAAAATAAAATGTTAAAACTAATTGTTACACAAAACTGTTATTTTTAGCCTTACTAAAACATTTCTCATGAAAAACGAACTTGTGGATAATAGGTCGAACGACGGTTTCTACGAAATACACAAACTTATTTTGGATTTTGAAATTCAATTGAAATTCTTATTAGAATGAAATAATAGGCATGTATATTTACTGCATATTTAAATTTTAAAATTTAATCTCTGTGTAAAATTAATTGAAATTAATTAAATATAATAACAGTGTATATTGAAATTATTAATGCAGTAGTGCACTGAATTTAGTGAGCTATACAAAAAACATTATCATTATTTATCTGCATTCACAGGGTGATTGATTATAGATGTAATAGTAAAAAGCTTTAAAACTTTATATCAAAATAAAAAAAATAATGTAACATGATTAATTTATTTTGTCTATTGGAATGCGTCAGCCAATAAATTCTGGCTAGGGATAGTAAACAATAAAAAATTTAATATGTATTGATCCAAATTTTGAAAACGTTTTTTCTTTCTTCATTATCATCTCGATATTTATTACTTCTGAAACCGCGAGAGAAAGTAAGCTATACGGCTATTGATTATAGATGTAAAAGCTTTAGAGAGGCAAAAGCTCTTACATCTATAACCAATAGTTCTGCATAAGAGATAATGTATGTACTGAATCATCACAATATTCCTGGAACTGAGGGGCTTAGGGGCTTGAAATTTGGTTAGGATTTTCCTTTTGGTGAGTAGAGGGCGGGGTTTTACTATTTTACAAATACGGGTTTGAAGGAACGTTCATTAAAAGTGGTATTTTTCAAATTACAACTCTTATAAGTGCAAAAGTTGGCGTTAATATTTTTAGCGTGTAAAAAAAAGAAAAGAATGGATGCTATAGAAGTGCGAGCCGCGTGAAGAGGGGAAGAGTTTGTTGTGTATAAATCTTTTTAATGATAATACATTCAGTTATAATGATTAATAACTTCAATATTTTTCATTTTTGATACAGTTCCGAGTTAATAAACATACATATCGAGAGCGTTCTAAAACGTAGATATACTGCTATGAATTTAAAGATAAAGCCTCACAAAAATATTGTAACTTTAATCTTGCTATATTGGTACATTTTACGGAGGGGCTATATTTTAAGAAAATAATTAATTCTTAAAAAGTATCTCACTATCATCACCATCATATTAACCGATAGGCACCTAGAGAAACGCATAGGCCTTCCCTAAAGATAATCATGATGTCTTTGGCTGACTGCATCGCACGTGTGCACGAAAAATGTGCAATTAATTTAAACTAATTAACAATAATGGGGCCTGGAATATTTTCCATTACTTTATTATAATAAAAGAGGTGAGGGGAACGTTCGTTCCAAAATAAGCATATTTCATTTAGAAAACTCTCGTAGTTTGTTTTCATTTAAGAGTAGCAAGCAAGCACCGCTAATAAGCAGGATTAGCGCGTTCTATGTACTGGCTTTACGGAGATAAAACTTTTAGCTTCTTAAAATCGAATGAACTACAGCGTGCGATCTTTATATATCAGACAATACGTATTTATGATACGTAACTGTTTTAATTAGTCACAAAAAGTAATAGAAAATATTAATTTTAAAAAGATTTTTAAGTACGATGTTAATTACAATATTTTAATTTTTTAAACTGGGTATTCCTTTAAAATTCAAATATGTTCAGTTAATAATTATGTTTTCACCTTCATGTATAGTATATATATTGTTAAATAGTTATTAAAATTAATATTAATAACGTACTTAATTAATAAAAAATTCAGTTATTAATACCTAAAGTTAAAATAAAAGCTGTTTGGAATATGTAGTTTTAATTCTAATTCGGAAAGATAATATATGTATTTATATATATACTAGTTTATTGGTATATATATATATATATATATATATATATATATATATATATAAACATACATATATACATATGTGTGTGTGTGTGTGTGTGTGTGTATATAACTAAAACTATTATTATTAATAAGTCCAAATTACGCACAATCGAAATTTTCCAAAAACAGTGTGATTATTGAAAATTTACACAATGAAATTCGTGCGTTTGACAGATAACGCTCTGCATATATTTATTGTCAATTAACAGCTGCTACAGTCATTATTTATCAATACATAATATATTTTTTTATTTTAAATTTAATCGATAAAGTAAGTGATTACTTTGATTTTGTTTTCTACTAGAATGCGATAGATCAATAACTTCTGGCAGTATAAAGATTGTCGTGGGGTCAGCTAGTTTAGTATAACTTATATATTACATATAAATCGTACATTTTATAGCTAGGCTGCAGAAAATGTGGGTGTTACATTCATATTACTGTTTTTAAATTAAAAGCTTATCGCTTCTACACAAATTGTAATTAAGGGCGGTGAGGGTTTGGAAAGAAAAATAAAATTAATACTCTCCACATTTCGGCTGAGGACGGCATATTTTTCATATACGAGCTGACGGCAGGGTAGCTGCCCGTACTAATTAACACGATTAGCATACTACTTTGCAGAGGGTTTTTAGCGTTTGAATTATTTATACGATAATTAAAAAAAATTGTTTTGTTTTTTGTACACATTACAAACATTTACAATTAATAACAACTAAAATCAGTGATTTACTTCATTGTATAGACTTCCAGGATACCGAAAATATCAATGGCTCTCTACATTTCATAATTTATGCTAAAATTTAATCCTTCGCTTTATACATACAAACACACAGACACATTCCTTCTCCAATCCGCCTGGGAAGTGTGGCAATTATGGTATATTGCCCCATAGATATCTTCGGAGAAGGCCTATACTTTGCAGTGGGCATCTATGAGCTAAAACGACGACGATGACGACGACGAATGGTATACCAGGACAAAGGCTCTGCTTAATTTGAGAACCTTTTAGAAATTTAGTTTTGTACCACTCTATAAATAATGTTATAGAATAATTACTTTACTTTTCTTAATAGCGCCTGTATTCTATTAAGTTTACTACCTAAAGAAATTGTATTTTGAAAATAGTTAAATAATACTTTGATTGTAAGAGGACCTACCTTAAGCTCTTATCAATTTCAAACGAATGTAAACAATAAAAATCATAATATGCAAGTTAAATGGCTTATGTACGTTTAAACACTATACAATTAATTACATTCAGTGTTTTATTTATTGCGCAGTAAATAATATTGAACGTTTACAAAACTTCAAACGTAGGGAATAAGAATTTCTTTGCCTCGTTTCTTGAATGACGTAACAACCAACTAAAGGAATAAATTAGCAGAAACGAGCGAAATAAATGTTTACATTAGCGAATGCTTTTATGTCAGCTATTACTCAGCTTAGTTACCAAACCGTGTACGTATTATTTGCGGTATGTGATACATTTATGGCAATATTTGTGGTACAAATACTTCATTATAGGTCGTTAATAACTAGATAATAAAACAAAAAAAAAAATAAAATCGTAAATTTATTAGTAGTGCAATTCTTATTTATTTTTTTACATAATCCGAGCAATGCAAATTATTGAACTGAATAACGAAAAACTGCTTCCAAACAGATTTACTTTGAAATTGCTCCATAGTTCTTGAATTTTTTTCCGAACAAAAAATTAGTCAAAATTGAAGAAAAATGGCTATCAGTAAGAGCAAGATATTAAGAATATAATTGATGATAGCAACTCTACCTTTCTAATTTAGGTACCATCGGTCGTGCAGTTTGTGGCTAAGCGTTGTCCTGAAAGAGCAACGAGCTAGAATAATTGGCAATTACAATTGTCGATAATACGTATCCACAGTAATTATCTGGCCAAACAGTTTAAAAAAACAGTAGAGATTAACACCAGCACAGGCTCATCAAATATAATATCTTCTTTAAAGTTATATATATATAAAGCCTTTTATTCCGAAATTAGTATTTACAAAATAATCTATAGCTACACATTTTAAAACTAAATTTATTTTTAAGTATGTCTCTAATTTCAGTGTGCCTGTTGGCATAGGCCTCCTCCAAAAACTTCCATTGATTTTTGTCGTTTAACACACCTTTTTAAATCATCTTCCCATCTTATTTTTTGTCTTCCTCGATTTCTTTTTCCGTCTCTCGGGTACCATTCTGTTATGGCATTGCTCCATTTCCCATTCTTGTCACGAATCATGTGACCAGTCCATCGCCACTTTTGCTGGTCTATTCTTTTTAATATATCCGTCAGTTTAGTTTTTGATCTTACAATGGTATTTCTGACCCGATCTTGTCTTCGTATGCCTGTCATACTTCGCTCCATTGCTCTTCTTTAAAGTTAACCTTCGCTTAAATATTTAAATTTATTAAAGATGTAAACTATTATCTGTCTCTAGTGATCTATTACACCTGAAGAATTTTAAATCTGTATATTTAAGATAAAATTTACCAATCACTTATTTTATTACATGTTTATTAACACATATATATGTATATATTTAATAATAAGTAATTATTTTAATTTACACGTATATAATAAATATTTGTTAAAATAATAATGATGCTTTTCTATTTGAGAAATTCAAGAGACAGAAAATGCTTTCAGTTAATAATATATATTAAGAAAAACAGACTAGATAATTGACAGTACATAACAATTTTCAATACTACAACGTGCTATACATGATATGAAAAAAATCAAATCAGGTTATACAAAATTAAAAACGAAAAATTACCACCGTTCAAGTGACAAGTAACTATGTCAAATCTTTTTTCCGGAATCTGCCTTACGATGTACCAAAGTTGTCGTAATAGCGTTGTGATTGTTAATTTAAGATGAATTAGTTAAAGTGATAAGTGGTTCATATTAGTAACATTGAAGAATAATACATATATAAATATTTATATATATATATATATTACATTGTTGTTGCAACGTTATATCCATATGTTAAGGTAATCCCGTGCTTAATATTTGGGATAAACTAAACTATTTGTTCCAATAACAAAACCAGATGTTAGTAAAAAAAATTAAAACTATTGGCGATGGGCAACAAAAACTGGCTGATAATAGAGTGACGAAGAGATGTTGTTATATCACAAACACAACCAACATCATGTTCCATTCGGTCAAAAGAGTAAGAAAATATTTTTTTGGTTAACTGTAAGATATTTTAAAAATATTATTCGTCTTTAATGTAAAAGACAAAAAATGTATTTCTCTTTTAAAAATTATAAAGAAGGCATGGAGGCCCGGAAAGAAGAACAAAATTGATGTTGGCCATTTTTCAGTTAAGGACGACGAGACGTTTTTTCTGCATGGACCGAGTGAGTCTGAGGCACTAATTAACAAAATTAGCTTTCACTGTTTTTTACACAGCTTCGTGAAAATATAGTACCACAGTACTTTTAAAATACGTCTTTGTTATTAAATCCATTGCATATTTAGCACAGCGAAACGTAAATCCGATGTAACATATAAATTACCACCTGTAATGTGTACTTAACATTCAATAATTTAAAAATACCTAACTATTGCATTAACAAAACTCATTTCCATTAATTCAACTACACCTTAAACTTTCAAATGACAGGCTGATTGTATTATTATTAAGATGACTTAACTAGTTAAACAAAAATAACTGTCAAATTAATATCCATTCAATTCTAAAAAATCTTTTCAAAGTAACCAAAACTATATTTACACTTGAAACATTTACAGCGTAAAAAAAAACCCTGCTAAACGATATTAACAATTTTTTTTTAAATTTATTAGCGCAAGTATCCAGCCGATAATAAATTTCGTTTCTCAATAAGTTCTTGTCAACTTTAAATTAATCCCAAATGTTTTGATAGTGTATTTCATTATTGATTAATTTACACAGATTGCTCACAGCTACCATATAACATTTTCGGCATTAATATTTCAAATTTATTTTTTTATTGATCAATTTATATTTAAAAAATTCTTTTACAACTTTCAATGGATTATTAACGTCAAATTGAGTCTATTTACCTGTTCGAGTGATAAATGCCTAAGACATGAGAGGAAAAGAAAAAAGAAAATAGCCACAGGACAATAAAGAATTATTTGTTATATTATCAAATAGAAATGTTTATTCAATACAATATGGAAATCGTTGCGAGGCAAATCCATCATTTTCAAGGTGTGTTATCTTTTTTGAAGTCCTTTATGGTATCACCCTTTGCACACAAACTTGTTTTGATATTTTCTTAAAATCTAGCAATCTATCATTTTTGAACGTTGTAGTAATAATATATACAAATACAAAAACTATTGTAAAAATATATACACTACTCGTACACAACTTCTTTATACAACATACACATACATATTTGTTATACAAAGTATTATGGCGAACCTGCAGATAGTTTTTTTTGAGTGGTCTAAAAATGCAGTCTAAAATGAAAATAGCTAAGTGAAATAAGTAAATTTCATATTAAATAAAAAATAGGGATCCTTATCTAAAATACTACAGCTGTCTATAATATAATATTATCAAGATGAATAGAAATGTTACGATGACAGAAGCAAATTATGTAAAATTTTTCGAACGACCAGAAATAAGGGCTTTGGGTGATCAAAGAGCAACATTTATTAGGTACCACAACGAGCCTCATTAAACCTTCGCTTAATTCTAACTTGTAAAAAGTTAACTGAAAGACACACAGAGCGTAACTAGTGTAACATACTTATATAAAATTATCAAAGCTGAACAGATCAAATATCAAAGAAGGAAACACATGTTAACGTAACAAAATAATAGACTACATTTTGCTCGCTTGTGACATCTAGCTAGTTAGTAGTTATAAAAGTTCATTTGAGTGCCGTCGGGTTTTTGCAACAGCGTCAAATAATTGTGGTCTAGTAATAGAACGCTTCAGAATCGATCGGTCGTCAGTTTATATAATTGCAAACATGTTTATTATTTACATGCGATAGTTAATAGTTTTGGTAAATTGTTGACAAGTTTATCTATTTTTAATGCTGTTTTACACTTTCTATGAAGTATAAAGTGAACGTTGACCTGAGTCTTAAGCTAGTTATTCCCCAGATTGAGAGAGTAGCTGATGTCTGCAGTGCATGAGGGAGTGTTTAGGGAAGAAACCCTTAACTTCCACTAAATTCAACGACCACAGTGAACGATGCATCGACTTGATCTCGAACCATCATTGTAGGACCACTTTTCAGTCATAGCATGAACAAAGCAAAACCTAAGACGTACTGTTAATAATTATAATAGCACAGCGAGAGAGATTATAGCAAGAAAAAAAAAGTTTTGATGTGAAGACAACCACCGAGGGCGTTTTACTAGGTTTCATGAACCCCATATAGCTTTATCCACCCTGCCGGGAAAGGGTATTTTAAACGTCCAGAAGATTTCACCCGAAACCAGAAGAAAACTCCCGAGATCTAGAGTTTATGGTGATTCTCCATATTCTGCCTTTTACCTAATAATCTACAGCTTAGATGTTTTGATTAAGTATCGAAGTTATTTGAAATGGGCAACGGTACACGGTATCTAGACTGAATAAACATGGATGCTCTTTGAGATATTGATTGTGACGAAAGTTTTGAAAGTTGGAAAACCTATTTAAGTAAGCTCTTTCAGACGACTTTGAATTTACACTTGTAAAACAAGGGGTTGACGATAACGACTGAGGCTGACGATTTCTGCTAGGATGCGTTAAAAGTAGAGAAAAAAGCCCGTTTCTTTTGGGAATTTCTTTAATCTAATGTTTAATCTAGGTAGAGATAACAAGTTAAAAAGTTATGTAATGTATACCTAAACAATGGTCAGTTAGAGGTGAATGATCTGTCTTTTCCCTTGTGTCATTCTCTTGACTCGTTGTCTCCATTACGTCCTTTTAGATTTTTCTCCATCCATGTTCCAGTTAACTCATGTATGGCTCCGGCGTCTCTTGAGCCTTTACTTCTAGCTATCATCGCGCTATCACTGTCTTTCTTCGTATTGTATGCATTGCATTTCGTAACCAATTTCTCGCTTCTGATGGACCCGGTTACAAATAGACGCCGATTGTCAGACAGATCACACGCAAATAAATTCCATTGAGCCTACTTTTATCAGAACGTTTATGATGTTTAAGTTTATTCAAAAACTTCCGAACTTAATGTAAATTATATTTTAGACACTTGAAATTAAGTAAATGATTTCTTAACACCTTATCATTTTTACAATTGTTGATTGCATGCAGCACGTACATTGTTATCGATTAACGTAACGGCTACTATTTTTTAAAATACCAACTTTAAGCGTTCTATATATTACAAGACTATTAACTGGAATGTACGTAATACTCAGAAACTATAATCCTCACAAATATGTATACAAATTTTAACGTTAATGGTTAATACTAGTAGGAAAGGAATTACAACGTGGAATCTAAGCGAATCTGATTAAAGTTTTCTCAGGCAATTACAAAGTTGAGAAATAAACGAATATTGTAACAAGTAAACTCTGGAGTAAAGTAAAATGAACCTTAACACTTATACCCAAGATACAAATCAGATAGATTTAATTACTCCACGAATAATGTAAACCCAACAATTAATTATCGAACACGTTATGTGGATTATTGATTCATGTATTCTAATCAAGTTTGAAAGTTATTATTAATACTCGACACTAATTTGGTATGTACAAGTTATTATACTAATTCAAATATTAAATGAAACATTTTTAATTTAAAAAATGTAACAAAAAAACATAAAGAGTTATAAATATCAATTTATTCACAAACATATCTTTAAAAGATCAATTTCTTTTTAGCATATACCGAAGACTAAAACGTTCCTTTCAAAACCACTTTAGGCTTTAGGTTCCCGGATAATCTTAAAATAGCTTTTTATCTTGGACTATCCGACTGCATGGTTATCTATTATCAATCACAAGTATAAATAAAAAGAAGTTCAGCTATTATTGCTTTACGAAAATAAACTGTTTACAATAAAGTAAAAAAAAATACGTCAAATTACCTTTCATAACAACGTAAAAAAATATGGTCAAACTTCTTTATCATTATAACGCGGCATAAATACTTTGGAATTTTTACTCGCAACTACGGATTGTTATTGAAAAATACTACAAACGTTTGTATAATTGAAAAATTATGATAGTTATAAACAAAGAATGTTTTATTATTTCGACTTATGATTTTAAGATGTAAGAGATATAGTAAAAAAACTCCAAAACTAATAATGATCTTTATTAAGAGTATAAATATTTTTCCGGGTGTATCGTAGAAGTTAGACGTTTATTATCTCGGCGCAGTCTGGCACCGAATAGCAGACTCTACTAATTAACAAGATTTGTTAGTTCATTCAAAGCGGACTTTTCAATGTAGTAAGTAATGGAAAAAAAATTGATACACGTCCACATTTTTCACCTAAGGAAAATTACAAGACGCAAAATTGATTTCCATATCATTCTGATAGGTACCTTAAACGATGTCGAGAATATCATCTGTGTACTGTGTTTTAATTTAAAAAAAAATTACTAATGAAATTTATTGTCTTGAACTATTGGCCAAGCTATATATAAATGCCCCAAGCAAATCGATATTTCACGCCGCCATTGCATTTAACCAAAGCATCTTTTAAAAATAGTTATATTCAGAATGCAAGTTCAAATTTTAATAATTATATTATTAAAAACAAATAAAATCTATTTAAAATTGTAACTTTAAACAGGTCATTTATTGATCGACATCTTTATTCACACAGTTATTGTTTCTATTTTGACTCTAATCAGCTTCACAAATTTTTGTAGAGAAGAAACTGGAAAAAAACTCTACCTAAAAACATATCTTTTAAAAGAATTTTTATGATAGCGATTGATGAACAAACACTTTTTGTTAGAAATAGCATAAATGAAAACAAAGTAATAAAGTGACGTTTAAATATTCGTTTATTCAAAAATATCTTTAGCCTTTTCTACCAATTTACTTTTTATAAAGATTTTGAATTTTATAAATAAAAAGAACTTTAACAAGAGATATAAGCAGTACGATCACGATAAGTAATTGAACGTCTTTGAAATTTAAATATCTAGTCTCGTAATTTTTCTTAACAATTAACCTAAATTGTAAATATCTTGTTAGTACTGCAGAACCTGTTTTCTTATCTTCAGCTATAAGGCAGTTGAGTAGTTAGAATTTTTAAAGTTTTAATGGTTGTAAATTTTCAATGTTTTTAAAAAATAACTAAATAAATATGACCGTGGATCTATTTGATAAAAATCAAAGATTACAGTGGTGCCTATTAGTATGTGCGCAAAACATTGGATTCCGGTGGGAAATTTGTAACAAACACCTATGCATAACTTTTTATCGAAAGTAAATAAACGCAATTCATTAATATGAGAATGGCGTGTCACTTATTGACGGGTTAAAGCGTGCTTCGTCCAAGTTTTTATATGTACTTTTAAATTTTATTTAACACACCTAATCACGCGAACGTATACAGCAAATCTCCTGTGAAATGATTTCTATAAAAGAAAGTCATGATGATAATTTGATGTTAACTAAATTATCAAATAAGGAATATTTATTTGATACTTCGGAAAAATTACTTATTATTATATTATTCAACATTCGTGTACGTATTAATTAATTATTAATTCGAAGCTGTATAGTTTACACACACACACACTTATATGTATATATATATATATGTATATGTATATGTATATGTATATGTATATGTATATGTATATGTATATATATATGTATATATATATATATATATATAAATATATTAGTATTTTATGATGAAAGATTATTATACTTTATCAAGAACTCATTGGAGCACGACCGTGTACAGTATAACAATATGCTCCCATCTACATTCCCCATCTAAACCGTCATGGAATAAATTTGAAAAGTTAGTTAAACAAAAACTTAAAAAAAAAGTTATTACAGTGTGAACAATTTATTAAGTGATAATTAAAGTTAAGATGGTAGAGGCGGCGTGGTCGCGGGTAGTCGCTGGATTCGGGGAGCGCGAGACCGGTCATCGTGGCTGTTTTGGGGGAGGCATATGCTTTGCAGTGGGCGTCCATCGGCTAAAAGAAGAAAAAGCAATATTAAGAACCAATTATCCTACTCCTACATTAAGAATATTGTAAAAGGAACCACAAATAAAAGTGCGACCGAGTTTGTTGTGGACTTTTCTAAGATTAGGGTGCATTTAAAACTTTCGGAGATATTGTTTAAAGGAGACTTATATGAGGACTCAATCTGATTCTGCTTTCCATCAAATTGGATTTTTTGGCCGTTACTATAAATGATCCGAAGAGGATTATAATACGAAAAATGGGTAAGTCAAAGTTTTTATGTAGAAATTCACACAACGATCATTCGTTTCCTAAAGACTTAGAGATACATTAAGATCTCTGTGTCCACCGTCTGTAAGTTTAAATATTTATAGAGACATAATTGTAAATAGGTAATTCTAAATATCGCATATTTAATGTACATATCATGTTCACTAGTATTTTAGCTAACCATAAACATACGTGTATTAATGACATTTGTTTCAACATAAAATCTGTTGTTAGCGTTTAAGTTAAAGTTATGAACACACTCACGGGACCGTAACGACGAAATTATACCAAAACCTCTGATCAAAGTTTGCCCATACAATTTGAAGCTTACGATCTATGAAACACATTTAATTAAATTACCTATCAACCAATTTCTACAAAAATTAAACATAAATCTTTTTAAATTTTTATTCAAATAAACCTTTACTGCGACCTCCTATAATATCCGCTTAAAGTTGTAATCGGATCGGACCAACTTGTATATGTCATGAGAATAGCAGAGAAATACCATTTAATATAAACTCGATTCAAATTGAGTTCTCCTCTATCAAATCTATGAGAGTTAAAAACACGCCCTCGTCTGAGAACAGCCCACAGCAAATTTTTTTTAGGTCTCTTTTAAAATATCCTTAATACAGGAATAGATCAATTCACTTCCAAGATTTACTATCTCTCATACTGCAATAGGTACCTAGTATCTTTTGTTTCATAAACTTATTTATTTAAAATACAAATATATTACAAGGTATCGTAATAATACACAGCTAGTCACACTGGACTTACTAATTAAACCAAAACTTGATAAAAGTGTAGTCATTTTGTTTATCAGTCAATCCGTATTTTTACATTTTTATTGATAATATCAAATATTCGTGAAGATACCTTATTTTCGCCGATATTACCTTTTTTTTTAAGATTAAGCACGTTTATATAAAATACATATTTATGTATGTACCTTTATTATCTTATATATTTTCCTTTCTCAGAAGTAACATGACACCAATTATATATGTCTTAAATTACTTTTACACTTTAATCGTGAGAGTTTTTTTTTATGAAAACGAGTAACTAATGATGATATTCGTACATGAATAAAAAACTCTAGGATTGTCAAGTTGAAATGGCAGTAGGCAAGCTATATAGCACGCAGGAGAGACAGTTGAGACATTTAGGTTCTATAGTGAAGACCGCGGACCGGCAGATGCAGCCTAGGAAGCCTATCCAGACGGTGGACAGACGACTTTGTTAAGGTTATCAGAAGACGCTGAAAACAAGCCGTTTCCGATCGCCCTTATTTGAAATCTATACCTATTTAAAAATTCTGTTCAGCAGCAGATGTCATACGGCTACTAAATATATAAAGCAAAATCTAGTTTAAGAAGTCATTTTTATGGTTTTGAACGAAGAGAAAGAATACTTATTATTGTTCTATGTACTGCCATTCTAATATCACTGCCATACAAGTAAACTACATGGTGATATGCAGATGATCTTTTCTTGTTCCATAATAAGAGAACTATTAAGAGCTTTGGTATAATCAAGCAAAAGCGCTGTAGAATTTTAATGAAGTTAAAACAGTTTGAGTCCGTATTAATTCTGGTAATAGTAGAGCGGATAAATCCCAGAAGACCTACACCTGATTTATGCTATTACTACTTGAGCTAACTCTCCTTGCACAGTGTGAATTAATGTTTAACACGATTGGATATAAGTTAGCTAACGAAGTTTAATTTATTATATTCAATCAAAAGCTATATAACTGCTTTATTGAATGTGTTAGTATCTGAAAGAAAATATAAGAACTAAACATTTATGAAAATATATAATGCTATATTTTAATACTCGATCGGACCTGCAATATTAATTTGAAATTTTAAAACTGACGCGTTTAGTACACGACATTTTATTTGGCACATGGGGTGGGCACGAACGGCGAAGATCTTAAGAAAGTTTTTTAGAACGTTGTCATTATTAAACAATTTGTAGCCTGGTATATGGAATAGTTAAAACCGTTCCTTTTTATAAAAATTAAATGTGACGTTTCAAATGAAGTTCAAAGGAAATTTGAAGGGATGGTTATTAAATAATATTATTTCGTGTGCGTAATTATATTATTTTATCACCATCGTTATCATATCAACCGTTACAAGCCCACTGCAAAGCTAAAGCTTCCGCCAAGATCGCCACGGTGGCCGGTTTTGCGCTGCCCGCATTCAACTACTTTATTTTATTTAGCGAATCTATATTTTCTAACAAAATATGTCCTTAAAGCAATTAAATTCCAGAAGACCGATAAAACACGTACAGTAGCAGCCAAACAATAGGGGATTGAGACTTGCGATGTCAGTCAGGGGTTTAATTCCCGGGATGCGACCGTATATAATTTTAACTTTGAATATTAGTTATATAGGATCCACCATTCACAAGTACCCAGAAGATCAGACAGCAGCAGTCCTCTGCGTCTCATAATACGATCTTGCGATCGCCGACATGCCTGCCTAGCATGGTGGTGATGGTATATACCCCCAACATACTTTTGAGGGCAAATTATGCCTTGCAATGGACGACTATTGGCTAAAAAGAGAGAAGAGAAAATAAAATACGGTAAATACTTAATCATTCGTTTATGAATTTAAAATCCAAAAATATTCGGTGTGCATAGTATAACAAATGCATAAGCTATTTTTATAATGCTCATTTTACAAAGATTTTCTGGCTTCCTTTCAGAACTTTCCAGCTCTACAAAGTTTATCACTCACAACATAGAGTTCATTTACTTTACTCCATTATAAGAGAACGAATAACTTTATTATTTGAATTAGCTTTCTCTTTGTAAAAAAAACTGATAAATCGAATTGCTTTGTATCTCGCATTCTTTCACCACGGTTATGTTTGTTACTTTTAATAAATGTAATTTTTATAATTCTTGATAGCATGTATTCGTTTTGTTAATATATATGAGATATTTCTTCATTATTAACTTCTCTTATTAGTTTATTTTACATTTTAATTTGATATTCCAGTTTGTATGTAGAAAACTTTTTGCAGGCAATGGAAGTCCTACGTAAATAATGTACAAAATGTAAATTACATAACATTCTCTCCCGGGAATCGAACCGCGACCTACAATCACAATTCTCGGTACTCTGCCACTTGGCTGCCACTTCTCAATTATTTAAGAAATTTTTTTGTAAGTTATCGTAATGTAGAAATAAATGAACAAAATTTGAAAACAAATTATTTTCAAAATATAAAAGATATACATAATATTTAACTATTAAATTTGATAATTTTTGCCTATATTTTGACACGCCTTAAGAAAAAAATATGTAACAGTATAGACAATTTAATGTTTCAATCCATTATTTGTAATTAAAACACTTTTTGAATATGTTATTTTTTTGCAGACTTTATACCTTAATTTTACCAGACTTTTAACCTTAAATTACGGGCCATCACATTTATTTCATAGCAGAAAATAATTAGTAGTAATTTATTTAGCTTACTTCCAAGGCAACTTACATATATATGAACATATATATATATGTTCATATATATATATATATATATATATATATACATATATATATATATATATATATTTCTCTATGGCTTCTAAATTCAAAAATGTAATGTAAACAAACTATCGCTTTTAAATAAAATATACACCGATTGCTAACGAATGGAACCCAGAGGTTGTATTCATTAACAGCAATTGTGTTTTGTCATGAAATTAAAAAAAAAAACATATACACTATTACATAAATAATTTCAATGTATGATCCATCAAAATAACATTTTATATGAAAGAATATGATGAAGATTTTAATTATAAATAAATACGTAATGGCAATCATGTAAGTCATCGTAATATTCAATATTTCAAAAACAATGTAAATAAAATAATAATGCTTATTGAACAATCCCGCTCAATTTATTTCAGATACATACGAATACGTTCACTTTTTCCTGGTATTCGACATTTTCCAATATAATTTTAATTAATTTTTTAAATAACTTCATTTCTATCCATCGAAATTTCATTAATCATACTTACAAAACAGATTTTATCCTTTAAAATATAGAATACATATAATTCGTTGCGAAGTGAAATATCAAGACAACTTAATAATAATTAACTTATAGTACTACTAAAAATATAAATGTCATTTAATATTTTTGATACTATTTACTTAAACAAAGATTAAAATATAAACATACATCTATATATATATATATATATATATATATATATATATATATAAATACATATCTATATATATATATTAGCGTTCCCTATTTCATTTAAATATCTTTATTCATTGCTCTCTAACTTTACTAGCTAAATAACAAAGTATAAAATATATTGTCTGGACGTATAACTCTTTAAAATTTATTGAACGTTGTCAATCAAACTTTTATCCCATATTTTTTCAATATTTGAGCTTATTACTTCTTCCACTTGGAACTATTTTGATAGATGTAGAATATTAGGACAGAAATTTTATATATCTATTTTGAGAGATATTGTAAAAGTAAAATATTACATCCTATATTAAAACGGTCAATAAACAAATACGTGTTAAGTATCCGAATGATGGTAGAAGTGAAATAATTGCTTGCTAATTACCTTCTGTTGAACAGAGGTAGCCCAGCGGTAAAGGACTGAGACTTGCGATCCTAGGTCACGGGTTCAAATCCCGAGGTACGACTTCCGGGATACGATCATAAAAAAATTAACTTTGTGAACTATTTATAAAGGATTGCCACAACTTACTAACAAGTTTCTAAAGGACAGACAACAGTGTCCTCTACGTACCATAATATAACACTGCGCCAATCCGCCTGCCAAGCTTGGTGATTATTGTTTATCCCCTCTTAGATATCTTTAAGGAAGACCTAATCTTGCAGTGAGCGTTTATAGGCTGAAATCGAATGACAATCGGTAAAATGACAATCGGACAGTGTAATGATCATAACATTCCAGCGTGGCACACCATTATAACTATACCGGAATGGCTACAAACAAACCCGAACAGTTTATGAACTTCTGAATCACCACAGGTTTTCTAAACTAAACATCTCAAAAAAATCTTTCAAGAAATATTACACAATAGACGTCTACCATGATAGCGTGTGGACGAAACTCGCTTTTGCTGTCATTAAGCTGACTAGATGTCTGCGAAGACAAAGTTGACACGCATGGGGCCTAACTCCACAATTGATGTGTCCCATTTTCGTTGGTTAGCATCCATCTCCTTCCTGGCGTGCTCGTGTGCGTTACATTCACCCCGCTTCTCTCTTTCCCTATTAATTTTTAAACGTTATAATAAATATCGTAGTTGGGTTTGCGAATGCAGTCCCTTATTTTGACATCACCTTTGTGCCTCAATAACTGGTTTTTGTTTTCCTATAAGGGAGAGACTATTTGTCTTTCACTTGGTTATATGTGTTTACTTTTTTTAAATTACAATTAAGGACAGGTACACGTCTATATTAATAATAATTGTTTTGATTTTAATTGTTTTGTGAAATATTTTGTCACCGATAGTGAAGTTTTAAATGTTTATTTATTTACTATTATTTTACATCAACTGGACATAAATCAATTAAATGAAATAGGCAAAAAAAAATAGGTTGAAGGGTAGTGTTATCGATAATGGAGATTTCTTCTAGACAACCATAAATATTTGTTGATTTTTGCTAAGCAACGAAGATACCGGTAACGCGGTTTCTACGGAGTTTTTTATATATGAACAAGAAAGTTCAACCAAAATGTTTCTTATCAAAATTTTAAAATGAGTGTTCAGAAAATGTATAGCATAGAATATTGAGTAAAATAACTGTGCAAAAGTCTCACTAACTAATCTTCGTCAAATGTTCACAAAGTGAAAGTTACTTAAACCACCTTTTAATAATTAATTTCGACACAAAGCACGTTCTGCTTTTCCAGACTTCAAGCTTTAACATTGAAACTACAACTTTACTGGAGTTTCGTTTCCGGTTCGTCGCACTCGTACGTTCGTTTATATTCAAGATTTGAATAGGCGGAAACTTTAAGAGTGCATTCATGCGAATAATGAGAATTAGCGGGCAAGTTAGATGTTCCTCATAGAGACTTATAATATTATTTCAATACAATATACTTATAAAGCTGATAACATTAATTAATATGTTAAATTTAAATTAAATGATATATACCTGACTTTGATAGCAGAGATTGATTTACTTTACGTTATCATCATTATTTCAGCCAAAGGACGTTCACTACACGACATGCCTCTGACAAGATCGGTAAGACTTAAATCCATCTTACATCCGTCTTCCGACGACTTTATCAATATCGTATGTCCATCTTATAGGGACGTCCTAAGCTGTGCTGTTCTCTCCGTAAACTGTCACTTCAGAAAGAGAGAGTTTTTGCTACAGAGTAACGCGGTCCATAAGGAATTTTTATTTATTACCTACAAGTTATGAGCAATCCGTACACAGAAATTTCGAATTCGAAATAAATGATCCAACTTATGGAAGAATAAATGTTTGTTTTTACACCATAATAACGCACCTGCTCATTCATCATTGCTTATGCGCTTTTGACCATAACAACACATAACGATGCAGTTACCACCGTACTCACCAGATCTGCCTGTGACTTTTTATTGTTTCTAAAACTGAAGAGATCCATGAAAAGGTGACGCTACGGTATGATTAAGGAGATCAAATTGGCATCGAAGGAGCTTACGAAATTCCAAAAAATTTATGCATAAGTGTATTATTTTAAAAAGGGACAAAATATATGTTACATGAATAAAAAAGTAAATTTATGAACAACCAAATTATTTCGAGATACTTTTCGGACTCGTACTCGTGTATATAAGTATAAAAAATAATAACAACGATTTCCTTCAGTGTGTATATAAGAATGGTCGACAATTTCAGAAATAAGGTCAGCCAAGATAAACATTCGCTTTCGTTGAAGAGCTTGCCCCTTGACGACATAACAACGGTAGACAATTGTTTGTCGCTAGCCTATATTTATTTATGGCAGGGCGCTTTTACCTCTTTTCAAATGATCAAACGAAATTGTTCGTGTTTACAAAATACTTTAGAAATACGGTGACGCAAAATATATTTTAGTATAGTAATATTTTTATAATCGTAATAGGTTTAAATATAAAACTGTTCAACAATTTGATTTTTTAAATAATTAAAGGTTACGGTGTAATAGTAAATAACACCTTTTTACTTTGGAATTCTGTACAAAATATACACGAACAATGTCAACGTCGCTCTTCATGCGACGATTTTCTGAACGTAAAATTGAAAATCAACTTTCGGGGTGTGGTAAACTTGTAACCGCACGTTATTCGATCGTGGGAACCCTCGTTGTTCCCAAGTTTGATTATGTTGGTCAAGCGATTATTTTAACTTTCCTCATTAATGTCATATTTTGAGCTGTCATAGGCCCGTGATTTCATGAAATCTGTTCTTGGTAATTTTTTACATGCCCGAAAAGCATTGTGTCCAAGTTTTATACGTGTAAAATCCACAGAGATATCGTAATGATACATTGGAAATCTATATATATGAAAAGGGTTTCTCATATGATATTAATAATATTTTCCATTCAAGAAGTACTCGTTAAAATATATAGTTTGTATTTAAATTTTAGATACCTATTACAATATCTTTAAACAGCGCAATCACTCAAATCAAATTTAATAATTCTAAATAGCATTTTCATCTAAAAATGAAATGTATTTTTTATAACTTTTATTAAATATATTGTATAAAATCCGAAATTTGGAACCATTTGCACGTTGGCTTTAGTGTTAAAACTGTTACCACTTAGTTTAACGTTGTATTTGCTGCTTATGTTAAAACAATACGTGCTATAACATTGTTAAATCTTAGTGACAGCTGCATAAAAGTTGATGAGGCCGTAATAATGCACTCTCCGAATAAAAATATCCAGACTGATTAGTTGTATATCAGCTTCCAAGGGATAAATGTATAGCTCATTCGTTTTCGTTTAACGTACGGTACAACGTATCTAGAAATCAATGGTTTCAAAAATAATAAATAACGTAATTAAAATAATACTAAAGAAGCGCTTACAAATTTTGAATTTTTACATATTAAAATTAAAGATTGTTGCCTGTCTGTCTGCAAACTTTTTACTGCCAGGTATCAATTAATGTGACCTATTTCATAGTTATTACTATAGACAGGATGATTGGAAAATGGTATAAAACCTTTCAAGATTTTTGCTGACAAATAGGCTATATAAGGTAACCCCTTTAAAGTTTTTACACCTATAACCCATCATTCTGTACAAACAAAATATTTAAAATATTCAATTCGTTGTTCAAATGATAATAAACAAATACCAAAACAGCAAATAATGTTTTCTTTTTTTAAGTATGTGAAGGAATTTTCTGGATCTGAACAAGATACGAAACCACTTAGTGTTGCTGCCTTCACCGGGTTAGCTTTGAATAGACGATGAAGGCCTTAACACTTGTCTGCAAAATTAACGCTCCATTTAGTCGCCTACTATGACTGTCAGTGAAGACGAAGCGACCTGGATTGAAGCAAAAACAAGTGAAGCAGTGAAATTAGCCAAATACTCGAAATGGTTAGGTAGCTCAACGCGACAAATAGACGAACATCAGAGGCGGTCGAAGTAGTCTTCAAATAGTCGAAGGGTCACTCCCCTTTATGCTTTAAATCAAGTCTGCCCAGATAAAACTAGAATTTTTTTCAATCTCAAATCTATAGCTTCTATTAATATTAGCTTCCTCAATAATTAATGTAATCGTTTAGTTGGTTTTTATTTAAAGGACAAATTACTTTTAAACATTACAGTATAATTTTTTAACAGCTTTGTCCTATTCTAAGATATCGGACGGTTTGATGAAACGAGGCGTCGTAGCTACCGCATCGTCAACTACATCTTCGAACATTATCAGCTTCTTACCAAACAATGTTATCCTAAGCTAAAATAAACCAATCTCATACAAATGAAAATTGTAAACCAAAATGAAATTCGGCAATATAAACCAAATATTTTATGCATTATTTCAAGCACCGTGTTTATGTACATTATTCAGTATTATCGTCGCTCCAAAATTTACAATTCATAGCCTACAAATCAAACAGAATACCGAATGGACAACTGATTAAAAGTGTGATTTATTTTCAAAGGTCAATTTTTAGACTGTTATGTAATAAATGTCGGTAAAATGATATCGTGTAAGATATTATCGTGGTGACATTATTTTATCAATCTTATTCATTTACTACACCTAAGCAGATAAGTGTTTTTTAATCGGCCTTGTATGTCATTGTATACTTTGTTTTTATCTCTTGTCGGAATATATTGTCATTATACTAAAGTAAGAAATATATACACTCACCTCCTCACTTACTAAGTTATCTAAGCAAGATATTTAGATAAATCCTAGGAAATTATAATGATCATGCTTAGATGTCATGATTCATATCTCATGTATATTGAAGTATTTATCAGTTATCCGTTGCTTTTGGAACATAATTACGCGATAATCTAGAAAACGTACATTCTGATAAATATCAATATTGTTAAATACATAATATAATATTAACATTAACTTTGCGAAATGATTTAATAAAACAATTATAAAACTGATACTACAAAAATGTACTAATTTTTTATCATAATTATACACAAATTTTAAATAAATTAAGGCTATCAAGTGGAAAATGCGTTTGAAGCTCGTCAAAATTGTTTTTCATTGTTGCACATATCTATGTAATATAAAATGAATCTCTTCACGTATTGCTACTCGAAAGAGGAGAACGTTTCGGCCTTGTGCCTTTTTTTTCATATTTTGTTACAAGCTTTTGAGAGGAGGAGCGGGAAAATTATAAGATAGTTATTAATGTTTACGTAGCGTATATAGTGTATTGTTATAAAGAACTTATTTATGTAAATAATCGTCGTTTATTATGATCGTCGTGTCTTTAATTGAAAAAACTAACAATACGAATAAAAATTAAAAAAATACTGCTTTCGTATACATATTATTTATTAATATTTTCCTTAGGATTGCGACAGGAGCATCGGGGCATTTATTATTTAATATGGGTAATTTTTGTCATCTAGGCGTAAAGTTGTCCAAAGTGATTTAAAATTATTAAGTATTTAATTACAAACATGTTACATAAAAGCCGTAATTATTTATGCAACGTAACAAAGCTATTTATTTTTCCAAATAATAAATGCTTATACCTTGTACTTTGCCGGTATTAAAGCGAGAAGAGCGTGAACCAACTGTTGTTGGGTTGCTTTATTACACTATAAATCTCACAAGCGGCAAGGCTGATTTACAAAATTGCTTTTTGCGTACATTGCACTGTTTGCAAAACTAAAAAGGCCACCAATTTGTTTAAGCGCTTTAGTTGCTATTAAGAAAAATGAATGCCTCTTATTTTTTTTCCGAGTGTAAAGTTCACGCGTTCATTGTACGAATCGGACTTAAACTTTAAACGTGTTCAGACGAGGTTACACACCGATAACAAGAATTACACAGTTACTACTTAAATGAAATATTTTAGATAAAGAATCAGATTTCTAACGAGAGAATTGTAAAGATTTTTTCAGTGCTCAACGACATGTAAGACATCTTTCGTAAGAGATATCCCTAACTTTCTATGTTTCTACAAAAAGGATTTACTCATAGATTTCTTTTAAGTGGTTCAGCTTTGTCAAAGTCCTCCTTGGAAAATGTAAACACTTTTTTACATTTTCATAAAAATTAAAATAATACTGGAATTGTCAGTATTAATGAAGAAAATAAATCCCAGGTGTGAAAATCAAATATTAAAAAAAAATTTCTGGCCTGATAACCTTCTGCCGTAGCTATAAAGATGTAGAAAAATTATAAATACATATTTTTATATTGTGTAAATAGTATTAATAATTTTAAAAAGACAATTTCAAAATCGAACGTTGTGGATAGTTGCCTACTGTTTACGTTAATAGGTCTAGATTCGATTCCCGGAAAGTGACATGCTTTGAGAGTACAATATCTATATAAATAATAATGGGTTGCTAAGCGCAGAACTTGGCAGTTGCGTGACCAGTTTATCCATATTTTTCTACCAACCAAGGTAGGAGGCAACCTTTTGTTTAAAAAAAAATTCAAATGTAAAAATGAATTTTAACACTAAAAATATTATTTTCATTGTAAATTTTTAAAAAAACTTAAACGTATTCGGTTCTATTTAAATAAAATATCGTAAACCATAAAGCGCTTAAGTTAAAATGTAATTTCTTTAATACTAGCGTTGTGGTGTACAAAAAATAAAAATTGTATTCGTATGTAATCGTTGATCAATATTGAGACATCAAAATAGTAAAATGAATTAAATGCAAACATTTTGATTAAGTTTTGTTTGTTATTTCAGCAATTTCACACGGGCATATAATGTTAAAAAATTTAGAGTTTGGATGGTCAGTAATTTGTTTCGCCTCCCTTATTCCGTGTAGAATGTCTACGTTGACATTTAATTAAGATCTCAAATGAGTAGAATAACTCTTTTAATATTTCATTGTCCAACGGCTGTACAAATGCTTCTCATTTAAATCTATCTCAAATACCATGAACCTAAGATTCAAATGATATCGAATATCTTGGAAATATAATTATCATTCGCAATTTAAGCTTTGGGACGTTCACTGGTGGAAATTGGGCTCTTTCTCCTATTCAATAGTACCTGTGGAAATTGGCCTGCATACAGCCTCTTCTAAAGACCTTAACAGGATCATCTGTCCACCTTTTGTGGACTTTTGTGGACGAAGAAGCCGGTGCCTAGCCTGTACTCCGAACCTCTAGATCCCAACGGCATTTATTCTGCGTTGTATTTTGTATTTTCACAGCCACTTCAACTTACTAATCCGCTATGTAGCAATCTACTTAGTCCTTTCTTTGTTTATTGATTGGTTTATTGGAACTTTCATTCGTCTATGGATGACCTAAAATGTTATTGTCTGTACTAATTATTAAATGTCTTAGCCGTCGGCGACCTTCTCTTTAAGCATCGAAATATTAGTATGTGATACATTTAAATGCAGAAGTACCAGTACTTGCATATCATATATACAAAAAAATATTTTAGATGTAATAGAATTTATGTTACGTCGATACAATCTACATTTATTTATAAGTTAATATGTGCGTAGGTGAGTGTTTGTGCGTGTGAAGTATGTAAATGTGCTGCATATTATTTTGCACTGTTTGTAGTATTATATTTTTGGATTGATAAACAAAAAATATTGTGAAATATTTATATTTCACACCGTTTATTTATTTCAAAGCATAACATTTGCAGTTAGCGACACGTGCTGTTTCCATTTAGATAGAAAATAAATCGAAACAATACGTTCACAGGTGTCCGTGCAGTGGCGCAAAATCAGCACAGACAGGCGAATGAATAAAAGCTTTTAAATGTAAATCTTAACTACGTACATGCGCGAAACGAGAAATTGCATTCGCTCCGTGTAAACTGTAGAGCTACATCAGTGGTTTACAATTTTAATTACTAAAGCTTGATTATATTTCCATCGTTTATATTTTTAGCGTTTTTGACTTAAAAAACTTACTAAATGCAATTAAACCGAATATGATCCTAAATTAATTTTAGCGTAGGTAACGTACATCATGCAGTTATTTTTTTTTATTTTTCTTACATTTTGAGTGAGTTGAGACTAGCGTTCATATTAATAATACATATAAATGTTTATTTAACATAGTATGGATTACATCTTGATGTCAAAATGTTTCAACGACCTTGTCGAAACATAACTGCCTCATACTTAGAAGAATAGGGGAAAGAAACATTGATGGACTATGTTTTTTAAAGGAATATATAATTACATATTTAATACAGTTTAAAATAACCTAAAGAATATATACATTATATTTATAATTGAACAGAAATTGTATACATTGCCTATGGAAGTATTTACTAAATTAATTAGGTCGAGCCTGCGGTGTACAAAATTTGTGTTCGCTTTTGATATTAACATTGTATATTTTTATTCCGAGACATCTTCAAACATTAAAATTAGTTTTATCTGATCATTGTGTGGCATATCCATTTATTTATTTTTAATTTATCTAAGCACTATATTAAGTTTATTATTTATTAAATACTATTATTATTTCCTATTGATTTTTTTATTTTTTACTATTTTTATTATAAAAATTAATTTATTATTGCACACAGTTGCATTAGAGGAATTATATATATGTAGTCAAACCTTAGACTTTAATTACAATTTTTTTATTTACAACTATATTTTAAATAACGATATATTAGTTAATTTGTTAATAGATCCTAAAGTACATCAGTTATTTTTTTTAAAAAAAAAGCACTACATAACATACATGTTCTATTATTAAATATTAAATAAATTTTTAATATTGTATTGTATTGCATAAATTTTTAATATTGTCTGTATCAATATATGTCCCGCAAGTACATAAATATTTTGCTGAGAGTAATACAATTTTGTACGTTACATACTGTAGAAACTACTACAACAAACTCATAGCGTTCGAAATATTTTATAGAGGAATAAAAAAAGACTAGTTAATTTATAGTGAACTAAAGCAGTAATTAAATGAGCCAAGAAGCCACTCCTTCACGCTAGCCGATATCGCTTTCATTTAACTCGAGCCTGTAGCTACTGGCTGATTAATTTTCTACCTTATAAACAATAACTAATTAGAAAATTTTTACCTCAAATTTTGTTCTTTTACAAGTTTATTGTGCCGTATTTTTTATTTCAATGGGCAATCAAAGTTAATGTAAAATCAATTTACAGCTATAATTATATTTAACACCGACTGTTTCGTATTTATACAATAATACAGAACTTACTTAATAAACCTCTGGGTGGCAGGCAGGTGAAGTATGCTTACAACTACATTCCATTCAAGCCGCGGTGCCACGTGGCCCGGTTTTAGGACCAGTCGTATATACGCTCATCACGAAAAACTTTCATGCAATAAAGCTATAGAAGTGTCTTCAGACTAGATAAAAATGAACACCTCTTAAAGCGCAGCACTTTCTTTTGCCCGTGTAAAAACTTCAACATAGCTTCAGTCTGCACGTCACTAGAAGAAGGAAAAATGCAGCCTTCATGCTAGGCGGTTTATTCGTCTTAATTGTAAATTGGTCCAATTATGAAAGTCTTGTTTTTACATATACTACGTCGCTATGACATAAATATTACTAAACTTCTAAGAGACGCCAAAACTAATCGGTAATAATAATTTATTTAGTTGTAGAAAAATGTTTTCTTTATTTTCGTGTGCATACAAATATTTTTAATGAGAATTAAGTATTTTCGTTTTAATTTCTCATAAATTTATAGCCATTTTGTTACTAGCGAGAACTACATTGTGTTAATCCAGTCGAGTATTTTATTTCCGAGAACGTGAAAACCTCAAAGCTATGGTACAATGCCGTGCACATATTGATTCAATCACGGGTTGTAATTTATTTACTCGTCGTTCCTTCGCTCGGATTATTTGACGTTGTATTAATTTCTGTTTTACGAGTAATTTTTTTTATAATTAAATCGGAAGAATTAAATTAAATTAAAATATGATACGGAGATAAAAGTTTTTTTTTCAGGATTAACATTCTTTGCGTTGAGTGGTAATCCATTATAATTAAAAGAAAAGTAATAAAGAAATTAATCTTTGTAAGGTTAATTCATGCTCTTTTACTAACTTTTCCGTTTCTTTGGAATTATAACACACTATAAAAAGTATACGTGAATTTATGTACGCCTAAATATATGTGTATACGCATATTGGCTTTAAAACTCATATATTCTTATATTGCAAATCCTGTACATTATCTCTTATTCAAAATTAACATCGACGTCAAAAGCATTGTGAACATTCTATCCGGGACTTTTACGCGTTGTGCGCTTCAATGGGAGAGAATTTTTTAATTTGAATAAACCAATTTAATTGGTTACATGAGAAGATACTTGTGTTCAGTCAATGCAGTTTTATCACTTTCATTTGTTACAGTCAATACAAAAATTATTAAACTGAAAATATGCAACGTTTTCAAACTATGAATTCTATAATTAAGATAAATTTAAAAACGACTTTACAAAGTATTACATACAGTTTATTAGCCATATAAAGCAACCTACTTAACTTTAGCAAACATGAGAAAAATTAAAAATGAAAGAAATTAGAATCATATTTCTTTTTTGCACCGTACGTGCTTCAGTTGTAAAAGTTATCGTAAAAACATTCAAGTAAAAAAATATTATACAACTGATTTGTTAGGCGACCAATTAAATAGAATTCAAGGCCTGGCCGAGATGAAATATAGCAAATGATAATTATAGAAAAAACTGAAAAAGTCTTGTTACTTATAATTTTTGGTTAAAAGGGATAAAAGACGAGCTATTCAAATCGATCATTAAAAATAAAACTATTGTAAAGCTATTTCTGTTATAAATATAGGTGGATAATTTTAAATTTATTTTACATTAATAACCATTATTTTACATAATTTTCAAGAAACACGAAAATATAATAGTTTTACACTAATCTAATCATTAATATACCTAATAATACCTAAAAACGTACTCAACTCTGATATAAACTCATTGCTCTTTAAACTCTTATTGAAAAGTAGACGTTGTATTTTAGAGTCGTTATTACACTATTGCTGTAAATAGAAAACACTTTTTTACGTACAATTACATTAATCAGAATAAAACACCGCGATAAAGTCTTAAGGTTTTTTTAAAAGATACGTTGATGAATGAAAAACTACTTCATTAATTTTTAATAATCACACACTTGGTCACGGCTGCTTGGATAACTTTAAACAAATTTCGTAACATAATTGCTACTTCCAAAAACATGTTTACTTTTATCGTAAATTTAGTTCAACTATATAGTAAGATAAAACTTAAAATTTCAAGCTCATTTTAAACCGTCTAGACGAAATGTTATTGTTGTAATAGATTGTACATATTGACAAACATTTATTTAAATTAATCTGTATTAAGAAACTTTGGTTAGTTTTAATTATTTTTATACCATCTCATAGCGAATAGTAACATGTAAAGATGTGTCATTCAATCTGATTTCAGTAATGGTTCTTTAAGTATAAAAACGCCAATTATCTTATATTTAATTATATAAATTGTTTATGTGTTGATCTGTTACGTTATATGTAACAAGTGAATATACATTCGGTCAAAGTTTTAGTTGGTAGCGTTTTCATATCCGGTGTGTTAGAGCATGTAACCCTAAAACTATATCTTAGATATTTTAGAGAAACAAACTAGAGCGTTACAAATAATCTTGTGAATGCACTATTATAACGGGCATAGGATCCCGATATGCCTCAAAAAAAAGTTTTTATCCAATTTAGTGTACTATATAGGGTGACCAAATAAGTGTTTATCGTTTCGAAAGATATTTGGCCGAGACCCAATTGGTCTACAGACATATTACCAAAGTGACATTTTAGCGACGGACAGGCCGCCGAATAATTTATTTACCAAAAACTTTATTATAACTTTTTGTTTATTAGGTTTTCTATGCTTTATGTTTTAATGAGTGACACTTATCAATTAAATGTTTATCGCTAACACCCCTGCCAAGTGTGGTGATTAAGGTATATTCCCTCATAAATATTTTGGTTGAGATTTGCCTTGCAGTGGGCGTCTATGGTCTGAAACGAAGGCGTCGACGACTCAAATATTAAAGTAATTAACTTGCATTAATGTTAGACAAACTTAATCATTATTAATAACATCTTCTCTAAATGTTACTTAGGCATCGTTACTGTGGGAAACCGTCCTTATGGAGTCTCCCGACTTCCGTTGTATCTCTGAACTATTTACGCACATAAATGGCGTATTCTAGTAGGTCATAATCTAGCAAATTATTCTAGTGAAGAGAGTACACAAGTAATTTTAGACATAGAATGACAAAGAAAATTATATTGCATTTGCAAATATACGTATATACGTATATTCAAATTTATTAAATGAAACACTATAATAATTGCTTTATTTGTATATTATCTAGTTGACGAACATTTATTATCATCTTTCTCATCATAGAACATCTACTGCTGGACATTAGCCTCTCTAACAGATTTAACTTGGATGACCTATGTTGAACTTTCTTGTTTAGAATAAAACAATATCTACCTTACAATCCACTACCTCATTCATTTAGATTACTTGTAATTTGTTAAATTATGACATAACTATATTGTAGTGCTTTATGTGAGAAGAGCGTTTTGATAATTTTTCAAAGGATGAATATTTGTTTTTCACAAGTAACGGTTCATGGAAAACAACACAAGTCTTCTTAACCTCATTTAAAATAACTATGTATATTATATTGCGTGAAAAATAATGTATGATATATCGGCCGCTATAATAATGAAACAATGTTGTAACTTCTTGCAGTTCTTAAAGCTACGGACTCTATTTCAATATCTCTTCACGTTTTCACAAATATAACACAAACATGTGATATAAGCAAATCACAATGCATTATCGAAGTAGAGTAAGTAGTAGTTGTACATAATAAATGTGAGCGCAGCTATTGTGTTGAGTAACATTACTCAGGCCGCACCACGTTTTACATTATGATAAAAATATGAAATATATTGCTAATTAATATTGTTATTCTATTATATAAACAGAAATACATAAAGTATTTAAAAGAAATAAGTATGGTGACACATTTATTTTTGTACACGTAAAGAGTCTTTTAAAGAATAACGGACATGATTGATGACATACTATGTAAAACAACCACATTCACGCACGTAAAATTATTCTCCCTATCATATACCTAAATAACAGGGACATTGGTTACAAGTATAAAAATTTTTAAGGGTCAATGTTTATTAGCAAAATTTTTAGCAATCAGCATTTTGCAGATTAATGTGTTGTACATTTGTCAGCAAAATGCTAATAAACTCTTACATCTATTTTCTATTACCCTGTATAAAGATGTTGACTCTGAAATTTGATTTTTTTTTTTAAAAGGCTTATAACTTTTAGCAGTACAAAGTCAGCAATAAATAATAATTAATTTTAATACAAGTGTGTAGTAAACCGAATTTTTAATGTCATTACGTTATTTATAAGATAAGACTTAGATAAAAGATCAAATACGTTTATTTAACATAGGAACTTTTAACATAACTCTTATTGATCGACAACTTATTATCTATAATTATTTTATCTATAATATATTTATTTTTGACTCTACTCTGCTTCGCATAGTGTTAAAGTTGTGTAAAAGATGCAGGAAAAAACTCCATAAAATCACATCTTATTAATAAAATTTAACACAGAGATATACATATACACTTTATTAGATATAGCTTAAATAAAATCAAAATAATCAGGCGACATCACTGCCAAAAATTCTTAACATTAAAATATTTGTTAATAATAGTTCAGTTTATTGAAAATTAATTAGATACTCTTTTCAGTTGAAACTTTGGTACAGCCAGTTTTTCACGATTATTGTAAATGTACAAAATTTTATCCTTAACATATGGTGAGGACATATAATTTATGAAACTTTTTATTTTTGGATATGGAGCATTGTACATTAATTGGCAGGAAATAAAGTATACATTCACCGCTTTAAAGGTTTTACATTTATAACAATGATCCTATATGTTACTGTAACTGCTTAGATGTTGGTAATATTGGAGTGTAGTTTTCTGGTGCACGTGTAACTTTGTCAACGCTTTAAATATCATTAATTAAAAAAATGTTTCAACTTTTCTCGTAACGTAAATAAAGATTATTTTTATTAGCATCGTCATTATTTTCAATATCATGATTTTTCCACTTTCTTTTCAGTCACTGTATAATGAATTTTAGTCATTCAATTATCCAGACATATATATACACACATGGAAATATACATACATATATATATATATATATATATATATATCCATATTCATATATTACTATGTCATTTACTAAATTACTTTGTATTTTCTTTAGTCGCGTTATAAATTAAAAATAACTTTTATTCTAGTTCTTCATCAGAACTTTCTGCAAAGTGCTAGACTTTGCAGAAAGTTCTGATGGTCCCAAAAAATTGAAATGTGCAGAAATTTCAAACTTTCTAGAAAATTTAAGGACTATTTATAGAAAATGCGCATTTGACAGTTCGTTGTAAACTTAGCGAGTTTGATATTTTTTTTTACGTTCAAACAGATTATGCATAAATAAGACAGGACAGTGTCTGTCAAGTCTAATAGAAAGTAAAAAAAACATGGAAATTTAGAAGCACTTCAATACAATTATTTGAAAAAATAGTTTAAAAAGATTATTAAAATATTATATGCTTATTTCAAGGTAGTTTTGGTTATTTACTTTAAAAAGCGATCACTGGTTTGAAGTTACTAAGTCAGCAGGAAATCGTACAGCATCGGTTCGTTGAAGTTGATGGTTCTCAATTCTCTTTATCGTTAGCTGACTTGTAGAGCAAGCTATTTCCATTTGCATAGAGAATAAATAGTTGCAAAAGGTTCACAGGTGTCCGTTCAACTGGTGCGAAATCAGAACGAACGGGCGAATGAATAAAAGCTTTTAAATACAAATGTTAACTAGAAAGGAGCACGAAACGGGAAATTGCTCTCTGTCACTCTAGTGTTAAGCTTTTTATCTTCGTTTTCGGTCTATTTTTCCCTTTTATTCTATTCAAGAAATCAGAATTTTCTGATCTCGCATTTAAATACGACTAATAATAAAAAATTAAAAACTGAGATGGAAGGTCTACATATAACTATAGACATAGATACTTGAGATGGTTTCCAAAATTAAGTTTATCAAACCATATCCACTGCATTACGAATTTTAATTCCTTAACACAAATCTCCAACAAATAAATATTAATATACTGTTTATAATTTCTTATTAATCGTTGTGTAACATAATGGTTAAACTGTTGCAACGCCTGAATAACACGTTGATTTTATTTACAATTGATCATAAATTAAATTGATTCGATCGATTTTAAAATGTTTAAGCAACATTTGGGATAAAAATGCATAGTAGCAAAATGGTATTAGTTAATTTTCATTTTCATTTTATATCTACATAGGCATGAAAAATGCTTTGAACTTTTTTAAAAAGGGACTTCAACATTATCATTTCGGATATAGAACGTCGACTTTTGGACAGGCCTTAGATTTCAAATAGGACCGGTTCGAATTTCTTGCATCCAGCATCTGTTGTAAAGGTAAACACATCCAATAAACAAAGACAAGTAATATTAATTGATGTAAACAAAATGTCCAATCATAGGTTGAGCGGTGATTCAATATTTATCTTCCGAAAACCCGAGGTTAAAAAGATTTTTTCTACCTGCCTTGAGTTCCATAGGTAATCTTTTTAATGTATTATTTATTATTTTTTATATACTGCATCTTTTATAAACTTTATACAAACTTTTCTAAATAGATTAATAACGATAAAAAAATGAAAAATGTCTCCAATTTTTATAATAGATAAATGTAATTTAAAACATTTTTTTATATTCGATTTTACAAAATGTTTATTAGTTTTTACTACTGTTCTTAAAAAAAATTCATGTCATCTAATATATATAGAGCAATATTTAATAGAATAACTATGTTAAAAAACATAAAATTTTTATGTAAATAAACATCCTTGTTTTAAATGGTTTCGCAAAATTTTTAAAACATCTTTACTTTTGTTCGTAAAAACATAACATAAACGTAAGAAATTAAAAAAAAAAAACTATCGTCTCTGACATCTAAGGCATTCATTACCTTCAGTTCATAAAGTCTATATCATGGCAGTCGCTCGGGGGTAGATCCTAATATTGTATACGTAATACGTACCATTATTACGTTGGAGAGCCGCTGTAAATTAATTTCTGAGCAGTACTTTCTGAACAGGGGATCAATATTAATAGAAAAGAGATATGTACGTGTAGTAGTCATAGAATGAAGGGTCGCAATTGAACGGCTAAGTCAACTGCAACTTAAATAATAAACTAAAGTTTATGTTTGTTTTTGTAATCTTAATTTATGATCTATCGCTATAACAATAGAGTATGTTTTCTTGTACAGTGAAAAGGGAGCGGAAATATTCATAAACATTAAATGAAAATTTAGAGCGGAAAAGAAAGGGTTCAAGCACAGCTTACGAAGGGTTTACGTAGATAAGGCACCGTAACAGCGAAACTATTAATAAATACTTGTAACAATAGATATAAGTCAACGGAGAAAAAGATTTATACGGCATTTATACAGTACGTTTATTGTTATCGTATAATGATAACACAATAATAATACGTTTGTATTTAGAACAGGTTTCTCTACAAGATCGAATAAGGTATAGGGAGATTCGTAGACGAACGTAGTGGGCACGTCACAAAGTATGCAAAGCAGATAATCACCGAAGCCTTAAGATGCTGGTGTTGACACCACTTGACCAGCAACCGCAGCGAAGGACATCCTCACAGAAGGTGTACCGACGACTTCATAAAAATGTAAGAGGTCTATGTCCAGCTGTGGATGTCCTGCTGAAATAATGATCATGATTATGATTCAGTTATAAAAATGCAATAATTTATAATTTTGAAATTGAAGCATTCTAGACCTGATAGTACTTGTTTCAGAATATTTCACCCCTCGATAACCATATCATACTCAACAATACCCAGTAAGATATATATGCCAAACTAAATGATTAAATAAAATCTAAACTGTTTAAAAACAATTGCTATAACAAATGTGTACGTATTGTTTTATAGGATTCACCCTAAAATAGTAAAACAGTAACACATACTTACTGAACAAAGACAATAAATATTTTTAATAAAAGTGTATTTGAATCTACATGTCCCAAAGTCTTAACATATTTTATGAATATGCGTATATAAGCTTATTTAACACTTACATTTTTTATTTAGTATCAGATTCAGATAACAAAAACGTCACCAGGCAAGTCTGGTATTCATGTTAATTTTTAACTACAAACTAACTACTAACTATTTATTTAAGTACATTTGTATCTACTCTTATAAATTCTTTATAAAAAGTTCTACGACAGCACAATGTATATTTTATACTGGGGTATAATAAAATTAATAAACATGAATGAAACTGATTTCTGGTATTTTTTAAAGTTAATACTATTTACTTACGATAACAATATACAAGAATAACCGTGTTTTTACCTCTACGCAGGTGAAACGTACTAACACCCAAAAGACAGCTAATTTACCGCATCAGAAATCATCAAAAGAACTCATTACTTTCCTGATCCAGTAAAGAGAACGCCGTTTGTGATTTTTTTATTACTTCAGCTAAAAACATATATTATATTTTGTGAACTCGAAACACACTTTCCAGCTCGCATCACTATTTAAACAAATATCAAATACGCAGCAACATATTATATGTATATTTCCATTACAACAAATAGAATGTACGTTTAATTTATTTATTAATCTATCTATAAGAAATATTTCTAAACTACTTACTTTATTTTTACAACTTTAACCGCAGGTCATCAAGTTATTCGTCTTCGTTGTTAGTTTTAGAAAAATAAATAACCAACTCGTTGAATTCGTTTTGTATTTCTTCTCTTCTTTTTAGTTATATGCTCTGGGCGGACCTGCTATGATTATAGGGCCATTTCGCTTCCCTTCTTACAGTCTCCCCCATCCTTTAAGGACCCTAACTGATCATGAAGGTCAGCGGTCTCCACTTTAGAGTCTCAAGGCTCCAGTGGCCAACCATTCATTCTCTTTCGTTCCTCATTTCTAATTCGATTTCCTCCACATTATTACACCATAAAGCCACACCGAAAAAATATTTTTAACCAAGTATATAGTAACAGCTATTACCTTTCATCTCCTTAAAAAACTTATCAACATATCTGTTATTTCCTTCCAACTACAAATTTTATTTATATACACTTGACTAAGAATTATTAACGAAATATGAACTGAATGCTCATCGCCTATGCTTTCTTTAATAAAAAGTAATTGCTTCTTAGTTGTATATAGTAACTTTACCCGCCATGCTACAACGTAATGGAATTTAATAATTACTTCTCGATGAATAAGCCCTCGGGTATAATTAATAAAATTGCTCTGAGCTTTAAGATCTCACCGCTTAATTATGACGAATTTAATAAGAGACTTCAGCTCATTAGTTGCGAGGCACAAAGTTTAATTGTTACCACCTTAAGAACAATAAATGATAGTTTATAAAACGGTTTTAGTAAAAACATAGAATAAACAATAATTTAAGTTGTATTTTTGTATTACACAAAACACTAACTCATTCTTTTCAACCAAAATAAAATAAAATAATAATTAGAAGATTAAAAGAGAATTTAGAAGACACACGCACATACAAAAACAAATAAAAAAATCAAAATCATTTGAAGCTGCAATTCCCATTGGTAAGATTTGATTCTCACAAGACCAATTCCCAATAATTGTTCCACGTAGGAGATTCTGAATTACAATCTTTAGGAACCCATGAAGAATACATCTAAAACACACACTTTACAACGGAAGACTCCCAACATGCCATGGCTTAAGCGAGATGGTAATACACTGGGTTGTATTATATTGATTATTAATGTAAAAGCTTTAAAGTGCTTAATGTATGCTTATTTCTGTTAATTAATGTGTGCTACAGCCTATCCAAAAGTTAATAGTTTAATAAATAATAAATAATGCAATGATAGTACGGCAAGAAAAAACTTCGGATCAAATTCGGAAAATTTCGAATTAATACATTTTAAAACATTTCAACTGACAGAAAGTTATCAGCCCATCGCATTGCAATAAAAATAATAATGTTAAATATTTCAAATTAATCACTTTTCACAGGATGATATGGAAATAAAAAGCTTTTCGCAAACAAATGAGAGATAAAATCTGGACACGCTGTTGCTTTATATATAAAGTAAGTTTTATAATTGTAATACCAATCATGTGATAAAAAGAGGATCATTTCTAGTTTTATTACTTAGATAAGAATGTGAATAAGTTTCTAAAGTTCAAAATTCAGAAATGTAATTGATGGCGCGTGTGCCGCTACACTATTTTCCGGATCAAATACTATCAAAAGAAATGATTACGACACAGATTCCGCACACGGAATGTTGTTTATCCCTTCTGTAATGAATCCCAGGTAGATGTTAACGATAAAACTTCTACTTAAAAACCTTTCTCTGAAACCGATTATGTATGCATAAGTGGTGTTTAATACAACGCGAATATTTTATATCTTGTACACATGTAAGATTAATTTATAAAAATACCTTGGTTTAATCTTAAGAGAAAAAAATAAATAATTAAACACTTAACACATACCGAAGCCTAATTAATCAACTACTACAGTTAAATAATATCGATAAACAAATACATAGTAAGTTTTATTTCAAATCCTTTTCTTAATCAAAATTTTATTGACATTTTAAAGTCTTTAATTTTAACACGGTGACAGCCTTAAACTGCCGGTTTCAGGTGAAATTATCATAAAGACTTAATGTGTTTTGTTCACAAAGATTGATATAATATTTTTCTGAAATACATCTTATTTAAATATTCAATCATTATTGAATTTGAAAGTATTGTCAGTAAAGTACTCGTAAAATAATACATATAATTTTTAATCCTAGCTTTTACATTTAAAGACACAGAGGATAGCATAAATCTTTCAATAAACTACGTAATATAATAAATGTTTAAAAAATCCAATTTTGTTTTATTTTTTTCATTAAAACCCTATAAAATATACTAAACAATTTTAAATATTAAATGATTAAAGTGTATTACGATACGCCATTGCAACGAATCAAAATTAAGTAGACTAAATTTATCAAATTTCAAAACAATTATTGAAAGAATGGAAATGTATGTTTTAATGTTTTAATTAAATTTAACAGTTACCTGTCAATATTTGTTACTTTAGAAGGTAAAATCGTATATGCCAATATTTAACAAATACGTACTTAAAAATTTTTTAGAGGAAACCATTTTATCATTAAGAATTTTATATCATATCGTCATGTCGATCTCGTCACTTAACAACTACTCTCATTTGAAAATGAATTTGAAAAACTTTAAGATTAAAAAATAAACCTTATTCCAAAAAAACCTTTCAATAATTAGTAGACCAGGCGTGGGTAAGGTTAGGTGGACCCGATGACATAATATTGTGGCGATCCAATGATCGCCTATGTTTTGCAGCAAACGTCGGTTCGGCTAATATAATGATTATTTTATTTTAGCTATTTGTTACAAAATAATGTAACAGATTATTTGTCTATCTCAAATCCATTTACGTGGATATGAACACTAGTTCTTTGTACAATATTCAAGAACAATATATTTCATTGAAATTTTAACAATATTTCTGTACTTTTTTTTATGCTCTCGACTCCAAATATATTATTTTTTACTGGTAATATACTTAGAACCCGTCCTTTTATTAAACTACTGCGTTTTCTGGATAAATACAGGAGCATTCACTTAATTCAACCTTCGAGTGAATAATGGAATACCTAGGCAACGAGCGGAAGTTCCCACAGAGCCTTACCATAACTCAACCAAATTTATAAACTTAAAAACCATTGAAAAAAATTACTCATATTATTTCAACATTCAAAACCTAATTCTTCACAGTATTTAAATGCATTTAAAAAAAATATTTGAAATGAAAACCTTAATGTTAATTTTTAATTTTTTCGTAATTTACACAGTAAATTTAGACTGTATTGCAATAATGTCTTATTGAAGAACAAGTCAGTGTTAAAATATACGCCCCAATCATCATTTTTTATGTTCGTACTTTAATTTGCTTATAATAGTTTGTACTAGTTATAGGTTTTATTGGAAACAGTAGGGCTTACAACACCCAGATTCCGGGATCCCAAATACCGATATCCCGGACGATTTTTGTCCGTTATTAAAAACTGGTATTTATTATTTATTTACAAAATGTGTATGTGTTCTTAATGACAATAGTGTCGACAAGTGTAGAATCAGAAAGAGCTTTTTCGGTGGCTAGTAAGAAAATTCGGTCCTCGCTTGATGATGAAACGATTGATTGTTTATGTTTTAAAGAGAATACTTTAATAAAAAAACGCGAGTAAATAATATTATTTCATAAATAATTGCAATTTTATTATATTTTTGCTTATTTAATTTTTAATGCCATACGAGCCTCTTATATGTAAAATGTAACATAGAATTTAATGTGTACTTTTTTTTACTTGTACGTTTTTTGTTTTTATCTACTCCTACCCTCTATGTAATAAAAAAAGTAATATCTACTCATTTCAAGACAATACTTATTGGATTTCATAACTTATTTGTTACGAGTCAATATAACAACTGAGGTAAGTAAACATGTAATAAGTAACTTTTTTAATAATAATACCAGTTTTAATACCGGTATCCCGATATTTAAATTTTAAAATAACAAATACAGGTATTCAGATTTTAGTTCAGAATTGTAAGCCCTAGAAACAAGTCGAGTAGTAAGTAGTATAGTTTCATTGTTTTTAATACATTGACAAGCGCTGTGTGAACCTAAACTTCAACCTCAGCTCGCGCCGTTATATTATTTATTTCACTGAATAGGAAAGTCGCTAAGCATTAAGTTAGGAAGATCCTCCGTGAAATATTTGGGTACAAAGACCTCCGAGAAGTGTACGTCTATTTATATGTATGAATTACACATTTACTTATTCATTAACAAAGAGCAATAAATCTTTTACCTATTTCCTATCGCTCTTTATATAGTAATCATTCTGAAATATGTTACGTAACTTTTTTAATGATAAAAATACTATGGGTTTATAATGAGTTATACATTTATACCTTTAAAGCTTTTAAATTCATCACCATGAATATAACTTAAATGTCTATAAAATGATAATGATTTTAATATTTTTATGGGATTTCTAAGGATTGCTTCGATACATTATTTATTTAAGGTGGATGCAAATTTCATTTTAAATAAAAAATACCTTAATTCAAGAATAATTGTCATTAATTAAAATTATAGTAAGTAGTGTGAGCGTGGAATGTTGATCTGAAGAGAAGGGCCGGACAGAAACTCAACAGCTTTTCTTTTTAAACAAAATATGACAATGTTTGGTGTATATATTAATATCGATCATCTTAATAATTTAACGAACCAAGTTCCACACATTTCGATCATTTAAAAAATCTTACACAAATTATTAGATAGATTTAATAATACACTTTTAATTTTAGATTTTAAACTAAAAACGGCAGGTCTAAGATATGTGGTAGAACTTTATAATATATAGATATATTCAGACCCATGACGGATTTGTTAACTTTTTGAAGACGAATTTTTTTTTTCATGTATCTATCATGTTTCTGACAAAATTGGCACATAAATATTATACTATTTAATATATATTGAGAAGGTTGACTTAGCGCAATGTCGTTCGCCGACGATGTATCGCTTTATAGTATAAAATATATTATCAATTTCGTTTTTCACTATAATAATAATATTTTGGTACATAAAGTACATAACTACGTAAAACCTTCGCCTAATGTGACAGAATTGTTTTTTGATTTACTTGATATCGTAGAAAATAGGAACCAGTATTATATCTACTTAAGAACACAGTTTTTTTTTATTTATTATACGCGCAATCAATTTCGGGTTTTTTATTTTTTTTATTTGACCATATTCCTAACGGAATTATAACTAACATAAATTATTTTTTTATACATATCGCTTTTATTAAAATTATGTCATCTGAAAATATTATAATATTAGTTTTAAAGATAATAGAATTTATTAATTTTTATTATATTAAACAAATGAAGGGCATGTTATATGATTTTGTTGCGTATATTTTGAAAGACGTGACTTATCCTTCAATTAGGCATTCTTGCAATGTAGTCTAAATTGGTTCTGTTAATTAAACATATATTAAAAAATAAAATTAGGGTCCTCGTTTTAATGAACGTTATTTATAACATAATTATGTATTGTAAAAAATTAAGTAATGAATATTAAAAAACATTACTTGGTTTTCTTTAAACTACTGAAACTTTACGTTACAATTTGTAAATAAAAACTTGCCTCAGCAAACTATGTTGTCCCTTTAAATTTATGAAAAAAAATGTATCTAATTAGCATACAAACAATGAACCATAATATAAATTACTATGTGTGATATGAAGAACGAAACGGAATGACTTGATAACACCTTTATTATTGATTATTCCTTTAATCTGTTAAAGGATTAAATGAGAGCTCGTTACAGAACAGCCAAATGAAAAATTAACTTTTTCGTGACCAGTCATCTGATAAAAGTATAATTTTATGAGGAAATATTATGTTTTTTTTATTTGTCTAAATTAAAATATCTTTTTTTATTAATTTACATTATAAAGAACAGTTACACTGTAATGATAAAAGAGAACACAAGACATGACTTAATAATAAAGAGACATGGTATTATTAATTTATTTTGCATCTTCTTTTATCATTGAGTGAAAGAGGACAAGCATTTGTTTGGAATGGTACTAAAAATCTATACATTCAACTTTGTAGCTTGTTACATTATTGACGAATTGAGATTTAAGCTTCGTGTTAAAAATATGAAAATCACTCTTTATAGTAAAAATTATTGGGAGTAACTTCCTTGTTTTGTTTCTGATAATTATTAGCCCTTTGAAAACACAAAATAGATTTAAAATTATGTCTGTGTTTTAAATTAAGTTTGACAAGGAGAATTTAAGATTTTCACCTCGAATATTGTATGGAATGCCGAACTCAAAATTCCGAAGTAATTTAAAACGTATAATTAATTTAATTGTTTAACAAGAAACACAAAATTAATAATTATTTACTCTAACTTCGGGAACATGTTTTAAAATTCTACGTCTATTTTAAAGAAAATATGCTTGATATAAGCTTATAATTCAAGTGACATCCTATCTCTTTTAATATAGGTTAGTCTTAAAAAATTAGATCGCTGAAATAAAGTTAAAATAGTAATTATTGTAATTGTAATATCTACTTATTTCAATAATAATATTATAACGTTTCATTATTTATGAAAAAAATAATCAATTTTTGTTCCATAAGTAACTAATACGTACTCAGTCTCATGAGCAGTGGTAGCCCAGCGGTGAGACTAGCGATCGTAGGACACGGGTTCGATTCCCGGAATACAATCTTATGTTACACACTTTTTTCATTAATTGTATAGGTTTGCCACTGCTCACAAATAAGTTTCCAAAGGATGAGCAGCTCTTCATACCATACTATATGTAGTGTACATTGCGATCACAAACCCGCCTGTCAAGCGTGGCGATTATGGTACATATCCTATAGATATAGATATCTTTTGAGAAAAGCTTAAATCTTACAAAAGAACCACGACTCTATCATAAAATAGTCAAACATTTTTTCCAAAAATTTTTAACGAAATTAAACTTTTATAGTTAGTTACAAAAAATTTGCGGTAAAATAACAGAACTGATTTAAAAAATAACACGCTTAATTTACTAAATCTAACCTGCGTGAGTCCATGATTTCCGTCACCTTGCGCAATATAACTTTAACAGCAGTAACTTCCTATTGGAACCACCGGAATTCCGTCCCTAATCCGGCAGTTTGGCAGATGCCCCGTCGTATCACTCTCTGAAATAATATTGCTGTTACATATCGCAAGCGTGTCCAAATATGCTCAGACTTACAGTTTACTATCAAAATTTAAAGTTTAAGCCGAATTCAGCCGGACTCAAAAAACTAAAATAAATCAGAAAATCATAATCATTTATTATAAATTCACAATTTCAGAATTTTAACGAACTATAAACACTGAGAACAGTTAGAATAAAAAGTATAAAAGAATGACTTATCTACATAATTTATTTATTTAATGAACAAACAAACAGTTAGGCATTAAAAGATACAAAATATTACTACTATAAATTAATAATAAACAAAATGCGATAAGTAAAGGTCTCAAAAAATGGAAAAAATTATATTTTCAGAAAATAATAATACGCTAAGATAGTTACAAAACATGGGAACTATTATAAATTACAAGTTGAAAGCCATAAAATAGCAAACATTTCATCATCTACATTGCAGCGTAAAGATCCCACAGCTGGACAAAGGCCACTCCATAGATTTCCAATAAGACCGGTACGCATACGTCCAGCGTCTCCCGACGACCTTATCAAAAATTAATATTATTATTAATAAATGTATTTAGCTGTCTATAATATTTTTTGAAATTAATACAGACTCAAAGATGCGCATAAATTAGTACATAATTAATAAATAATCTTAAGATTTCTGGAGCTTTACTTACCCATATAATAATGCCCAGATCACCATTTCATTAAAAATAACAAATTTAACATGCTTTTCGAATAATATATTGATAATTGTGAATTAAACAAAAGTATCACATGAAAATGAAGACGGTACCGTTCCCAAACGTACGCTCTAGGTTTTATGGGGACGGTAGTCAAAACAAAGGCAAAAGAGAGACGTTAAAACTCAAATACTTCTAATTTTATCAAAAAAATATATGTAAAATTAGAATACGATAATGTTGTTTTTAAATTAGGCTTTTGGGATTTTTTTAGTGAAAGGAACGGTAATCTATAAAAGAATTTGCTAAGACTTACATCGAATTGTAGATTGTTTTTGGCATTTAGTTAATCTTAAATAATACATTTTATTACAATGGGTAACAAAAATATAAAAATGTATACGAATGTACAATGAGCATAACAGTTCATATTTTATTCGTAAATATTATTAAACAAATAATCATATCTAAGTTTCAAGAACTTTCGTAATTAACGTCTTTTGCCCTTAAAATAGCGTGGTAGTCCACATGACAACGTACGTATGTATCAAGTAAAGTAAGTAAGTTAAATAAGTAGTTTAATGCAAGTTGTTACATATGCATTACATATAAGCTTCCTCTGCTAAGGTTTAAGGGGCTAACTGAGTATTAAAAATAAAAAAAACGTGCACAATACGTTGGTTTTTACCTCTTTTTTTTCAATTGAAAAATATTTTTACTATGTTGAGACCACTGTTAACCTTAAAACTTACTGGTGAAGTGTGTAATATACACACTTTATATTTTTATTGATATTTTTACACAGTAAATATACTTTAAAGCATCCCTCATCATATACGGGAAAGCCTGATAATTTCTTAGTCAATTATTAAGACAAAACGAAGTATGGAGACGAGAAATAATTTCATTTATTATTAATTCCTTGCTACCGCATTGTACATAAAATTTAAATAATTAAAGTGATAATAACGTACTCTCCTTTGAAGCGGCGATCTCGTTACTCCACGATGAGATCTTTTGTTAATTTTTGATGTAACAAATTGTGTGTTATCCGCATGTACATTGTGCTTTTCATCAACCTATGTAAATTAAAGTGAAGCTTCTTAAAAAATATATAACAGTTAAACATATATTTATACTTACTATATTGTATATTAAGATACACAAATTAACAAAAATGGAGTCCTTGGCTATCTTAAGATTTATAAATATCTTTTAAATTTAGATTTCATAAGGTTTGGCAATTTGAAGTGGCAGTGAACAGGACACATAGTGCGTAGAACAGATGTCGCTTGAACCTTGAGCTTCTAAATAAGTAAAAATAATAGTAAATAGTAATAAGTACAGCGTAAGACGTTGAAATTGCAGCTGAAATTATGTTATTGATGATGAAAATTTCCTTTTCATACTAACATTTAGGATACTCCTTTATAAACTTTAAAGTCTTGTCCCTTCAGCGATTCTACGCAAATCTTTACAAAGGAATAAAATTAACAACTTGAACAAACTGCTATCATGTTTTGCAGAATGCCGTTAGAAAAATCCTGATAGCGCCTAAATTCTTTACTAGTAACAAATTATTATTAAACACAATTTAACAAAAAATCTTTTTATTCGTTGTTTATTTTCAACAAACAAACCAAAAATTAACCGCTTAAAATTTACATACTTTTTATTTGAGCTTGTTGTTTGCCTTTGTGTATAAAACAAATTTACTATTTGCTGTATTTGGTACTATTGTGTCCAATTTAAGCACTTTATAGCAATTTAGAACTGCTCTGCGGAGGATAACTGCATTGAAACTAATTGGCTAATTTAAATTATATTATTTGAAACAGGCAATAGTATATGAAATTATACAAGCTAATTAAATTGAGAATTGTTTGCGCAGTTAATACAATCAATGGTACAGTGGGAAACTTATGTACAATCCGTACAAATTAAGAATGCAGTGAATAATCATTGTGCGAAGGCCATATTGCCGCCATTCCTAATTAGCAAAGCGTTCGAAAGTATGCCTTCAACTGATCGCTTTGAAATTGACTTTCTAATTAAGTACGTTTTGATTGGTTACATTATTGGGCGCAGCTAATAGACTGGGACAATCATCATTCTGTGAATACTTACCAAGAACGCGTTGTACATGTATATTTAACATTAACTTTATTATGGAATCCATTTATTTTTTTAATAGATTTAAATGTAACTTAAAGTAAAATACATGCTACTTCTTGATTGTTTTGGAGAGCAGTTACAACATTACGTCAAATAACGTAAGAACTTATCTTGTATAAAACAACACATACACAACAAAATACATATAATGTTAATTAAAAATAATTACATCTTTAAAGACTTGAATGCACAAACATTTCTTCAAGATAATGAATAGTAAGAGCTTTGGAAGACAAAACTTGTCAAGTTACAGGATCAGCTTGAACTCAGTTGCGTATAACGCTATTGTTATAGTTTAATTTAGTTTACTTGTGTTTATGACAAGTATCTCATCCGAACTCTGCCATTATGTTTTGGTAATAATTTAGTTTAAATATCTGGTCGTTTTAAACTGCACACAATAAAGCGCCTCATCTAGTTTTCGATCTGATGTCAGCATCAAACAAACATAGGCGCTAATTGTAATGTCACAGAAAATTTAAAAAGTTATTTACTACTCCTATGAATGGGTATTTTATTTATTTATTCAAAACTATGGGGTATATATATATATAATAAGAGCTAGCTCCGGCTGTGGTCTAGCTACGGTTGAAATAATGATGATTTTAGCGTTGGATTAATTACATTGTACACTTGAGAAAAGTGAAAATAGTATTTCCAGAATTTGTTTATAAAGATATCCTTTAAATTCTATCAAGTTAAGCAGTCCTTGAATAACAGAGTTCAACTTAAAATAAGATCTTTTTGGTGTAAATCGTAGAGCGATAGCAGTCACTATTAAGTTTCTTTAGAAAATATTGTACTAGCTGTACCCAGCCCGTATTATTTTGGTAATATTTTAACATCCCTGCATTGGTTTTTGTGGGTGTAATTTGATAAAATCCAATCAAGTTTTATATCTATTAGAACTTTGTTTAAAAATATGATTTTTTTAAGGAGACTTTTTGTAAAACTTGTGATATAGTAAAATAATTAGATTCAAGTAAATATTTACTAGTGTTTAGGTAATAAGTATTATTAATTACTAGGTGCCCCCACCAACTTCATGAAGTTAATTTACGCCTCTCAACCCTTTGCGAGGATATTTTCGTAAATTTCACTCTTAGCCATATTCCACACAGCTAAAGAAATATTTCTACTGAATTAAGAATTACTAAACCTTATTGTTTCAGAGATATCGTGATGAGTACATAGATAAAGAAAATTTCTAATTCCATATTGTGGCGAAAATAGTATAATCCAAATGATGGATAACGTTTTAACTTAATTTATTTAATTTGAAATTATTTTTACAAACAACAGACGCAAATGTAATAAATAGAAAAGCTCATACATTTTCAGAAATAAATCCATCGACCATAAAAGCCAACTGTTCTCATTCAAATTTGAATCGTTTGGTGCGATGCGAGCGCACAACGCGAGAAGCGCCAGAAAAGAATGCACACAATGCTTCTGACGTTAATGTTAACTACAAACGACTGAAAACGTCTAGGAATCGTATTAAACAGACTTAAGCTATGTGAACTGTTTATTTCAAAGTACTTAAATATAAAATATTTTTGAATTAAATAATACAGGGATTTCTCTGCGTAGAAAGATGAATCTTATGATGTATCCTTTTGATGATGAGGCAACATTATCTTATCCATTGATTACAAGCCATGGCAGATATTTTTTATTTGGTAAGCAAAAGCGTAATAATAATATAGTTTTTAATAATATACTGTTTTTTTCGTGTTCATTGAAGTTTTGTTGTTATAAAGCGGCAAAAATCCCCTACATAAAATAAACACTTGTCTGACACAGATATACTCCAAAAAGCCGCAATTCCTTTGTTTAAATACATATTTTATATGCATTAAATTTTTAAATCTTTTCTATAACGGAGTTCTTTGATTAAAAATGTATGTGGGCGTGAATATTATTTAAATATTCAGCACTAAAGTACAAAGCCTCTGTGGTTAAGACTGTTGTAAATTTATAATTAATAGATGTCACTATTTATCTAATTAAAACATTCCTTCTTTTTTGACAACAAAATGTAATTTTTTTAATTGTTTAATTAAATGACTTTAAGATGACAAAGATAAAACAATTCTTCAAAATTTTCTCAAACAATTACGACACTGGAAGCTATGTCTTGAGCGATTGTAAGCTCAACCACGGTGAAGACTTTGCTTGGGATTTCTTTACCCGGTCGAAATGAGGAAATCCGTAGACCAACTAGTAACTCCCCAGCAGATTGACAAGTTGAAGTCAATGAAAAGTGGCAGTTCGCAGGTTGTTGGGGCTTTAAACTTTTGGAGTGAAGATCACCATCGGCAAGCAAGCGTAGAACGTCCACCCACAAGACGTACCGTCTTCATCTCAAAGTCGACATCTTCCAACGACCTTATTGTTAAGGTGAAGACATTGTTTGCAAGCCGCTTCCAATTTATTAGAAGTTTATGCAGAACAGAGGACGTCAACATGGTAATGAAAATTATCATAATTAAGTCTATAATTTTATTTTTGTTATTACGTTAGCATTGTCATGGCTTAAGAATTTATAAAAGTATTCATATAACTACAACGTTATTCAAACATGACTGAATGCAATTTCTGTTTTAGACTATTTTATACAAATATAAATGCTTTCATTCATTCGCCTATTTGTGCTGATTTTGCGCCACTGTACGGACACCTGTGATCCTATCGTACCGATTTATTTTCGGTTCACAACATATTTCTACTTATGCTTCGAATGTTATTCTTTCAAGCGAAGAATATATAAAAGAAATCAATTTGTTTTATAACAAGTTTTATCAGTTTGTTAATGTCTGAAAATGATGGTTTTTGACCAGTGTATGGTACCAGCGATGACCTACAGATCCGCGACATAATCATTCATGGTGGGCTTCATAAGAAGTCTCAAGGTCACCTAGAGATGAGGAGATCTACAAACGAACCAAAGCCACCAACGTATCTTGAAGAATTGCTTGTCTGAAGTAGCATTGGGCGCGGCACATAGCTCGTGCAAAATTACATGCCCTGTAAAACTTTGTTTAAATACTCTAAATTCTGAAATGTTACCCTAGTTCGATAAAAAAAATTGAAAAAATTTATTCTTACATAAATCTGTAGCGTGTTATCTAGTTCAGAGTATACATTAACATCAAAAGCATCCTGTGTATTCTGCCTCCGTGTTTCGCGCTTTATGTGCTTGTATCGCGAAGAGCGATTTAAATTTGTATGAGAGCAGTTGCTTCTACGCTTGATATAAGTGTGTCGTAGACAGCGCTTTTTACTCACAATAAATGTAAGAAATTTATTCGATGTACATTATATTATAATGGTTAAATGTTAACTATGCTAGTCCAAAATAAGAGGATATTAAGTAGTAAAAATGGCAGTGGGAGGACACACAGCTCACAGACTATAATGATCATTATGACTCATTCTTGAAGATGACATATCGAAATGGAGGCTAAGAGACGGGAGTCCAATACTACGCAGTAAACGGGTAGTGGTAGAGGGCTGGTCTGTGTATCCGCTATCTGAATATCTCATTTTCAAGTCATAATGAAATGAAAACATAGGTCACTGGATCCTTAAGGTTCGGAGATATAGTCCCGAGTCCGACTTTATGTGACCTTTATAATGAACAGTAGAGTTGTATTGATTTACTTATTCGAATCTGAGAAAAAAAGTATCAACCATAATTTTCATTATTTCATCTCTTTAGCGGTAAAACATCTTTTTCCCGTTGGCAATAACGTCACCAAGTTTAAATAACTTAGTATAGACTTCTTCGCAGTAATTAAGCTTAAAAGTTCTTTCATGAACTTAGGTCTGATATTTTCTTAATATTTATTTATTTCACCGGATTGAGAAGATGCCTAGGTTATTTCGTTTCCTTAAATTTACAATCTTTACTTACATTTTTATTGTATTAATATTTTTAATATACAGTTATTTTCTCAAATTGAAGTCTTCTTTTCATTAAAGATCATGTCAAACAAGTATCCGTTTTTAATTGATGTTCGCAATTTGTAATTATAATAATAATAGTTCTTAAATTACCATTTGTTCTCTCTCTCATTATTCCAAACTCAAGTCGAAAATATGCTTATAATAGTAGCTAGTTGTAATATTTTAATTAAACCATTTATTTTTATGAATACACCAAAATATTGTATTACGTAAAATCTGAATATTTCGAAATATTGTTTTGGGACATTTTATACAGTACAATATGATAAAATTACTATAAAAACATTCTGATTTTATTATTTTTATTACAATCTATACTTTTTATCGTACACATATCTGGTGGGTATTTGTATAGAGCAATTGCATTCGTTTTAGCTCCGCAATTTAAATTAGTAAAAAGTAAAACTGTATACTTGTGTGGAAATATCGCTCTCCGAATCCTTTTCTACTTAGTTCTCTGGTGTTTATGGGTGCTTTGAAGTAGTTCACATTAATTAATGCGCAAAGCATTCCGGCTCATTACTCTGATATGCTGTCCTCTTTTGACTGTACACTTCTACATGCCATCCTTATTTCAGAATCTTGGTTAAAACCTTACGTACCTTCATAATCTCTACCTCTACCCTCTCGAACGATATGCGGCGGCAGTGGTTTCGCTATATATCTTCGCTCACACATTCGTTATATTGTTATTAGCACGTCTCCGCAGCTTCCTCCGACAAATGCGTATGAGCATCTCTTTCTGAAAATAAAGCTGCGTCATACTAAGGTTCTAATTGAAGTTAACCTTGTAAATCTAGTTCTTTCGTTCAATCAAACTATAATCATAGGTGACTTCAATACCCGTTTCCTCGAAAATGACTCCCTTTCTTTCTCTCGCAAATTAACTATTGAATCATGTAATCTTGCTATTCTTCCATTTTACGCCACTCACCATTTTCCGAACTATGCTCCTTTTCTCCAAGATCTCATCTTTGTTTCCTCCGTAGACCAGATGAGTAAGCATGGCAAACTTTCTTCGTGGTCGATTCTATTTCATGTCATGACCTAATTTTTCTATCCCTCTGTATCCTCTGTATCCCTCCGTCTACCAAAAGCATCATCCAAAATACTCCTTCGTTCTTTTAATTAATATTGATAACCTACGCATGGATGCTGCAGAAACCACTTGGGTTTCGCTAATTGCGACGGATAATGTTCAGAATAAAGTCAACATTTTCACCAATAAATTAAGGCACTTTTACGACACACATACCTATTAGGCCTATTAGAATGAAACAACTACAGGCTCTATGGCTTACGGATAATATAAAATTTCTGCTGGTAAAGAAAGCTCCGGCTAAATCAAAATACAAGCGTCGACCCTATAACAAAAATTGTGACAAATATGTAGCCATCCGCAATCATTGCAACAAGGTGTGGCGATTGTACAACGCCAACACGTTCTCTTATCAGTTGATAACGGTTATCCATCAAGAGTCTCAAAATTGACTTTACTCTTTTCCTAATAATATACATTTAAATTCTCTTAATACTTACAGTTCTCATATCCGATTTCAATAGGACGATTATAGAAAACACAATAAAGCTTATGTCTAACTGTAGAATTCCCGGCTGCTCCCCGTAAGTCTTTTTGCGCTTTTACTACTTGTGATGTTAAGAAAAGTACCATATCGATAACCTCTAATGCAGTTGGAAGTGTCTGTATCGAACGTAACATGATCATCCCTAACCTTGACGAATTCCTCCCTGTAATCTGGTACTTCTTTAATGATTCCGTCTCCACCGGAGTCTTTTCTACTGCTTGGAAGGAAGCACAAATTATTTCTCTCCCTAAAATATCGAATCCTTCTGCCTACTCTAACTTTTGACCCATATCTATCCTGCCTCTCTGAAGTTCTAGACCGTTTAATCTTTTCCTTTTATTTAATTAATTCATCTCCACAAATCTACTCTAGATTCCGTTTCAATCCGGTTTCCGCTCCGGTCACAATACTACTACCTCCCTAATTCATGTTACGGGAGACATCAGATATAGCAATGAAGAGGAGAAAATTAACTGTGTTAGCTTTACTTGATTTCAACAACGCTTTTAACACTGTTGATTTTGACATTTTATTCTACACTCTCCGATCCCTTAACATATCTCTGACTGCAATTGAGTGTCTCGTTGACGATATCTATATTTATATTAGAGATTTTCATTTATGTACAGTCAATACAGTCATTACGATATCTCTTGAAGACTCAACATCTTGAAATTTAGTAGAAAGATTTCTTCCGTAGAGTAGAAATTAGCTAACAACGGATTTTAGAAACTACTACTGCAATAGGTTCGCGAAGCGGACTATAAATAGATAATTTAAATGTCTGAAACGAATGTAGAGGCTGATACCACATTTTTTGTTTATGACCATTATATGTAACGAATCAAAATGCTATTTAATAGTCGTTACTAGTTATTCTTTATCTATTCACAAATATTTCATATTTTGTCAACCCTTAATCAATTTGAAAATATCCTTTTGCTTTTTATACAAAATATAATTGAAAAATTTCCATAAAATGATCAGTCACACCATTATCGTTTTATTAATTCATAAAGCTCACACTTGATTTATGGGGTGCTGACGACAAAAGTTATTAAGCTCTGACGCATGTTTTTAATATCACATTAATATAACTTTGATCGAATAGGTAGTCGTTTATAGAATACGAGTGATATATAGTAGAAAAATAGTAAAAACAAAAAATACTTGTAGTAACTGAAATGAAACATTTCAGAACGTTTTCTAAATTATTTTAAGCATTAAAATTTTATAAAAAAAAAGGATGCAGAACGCCAAACATCCTTTTAAATTAATTCAAATCCCTTTTTTCTATTGAAATAGGAACTTTTAAATGTTAAACGTAGCACAATATCGGGTGTGGACGTGTTTGTAGCCGACGACTGTAAACAGACAATAATAGACTCGTCGTTCGTTCAGCGCAATTTTATCTACTCCGTACATACTTACTGCACATTCCCACTCTTTACACACTGTTCAATATACTTCTAAGAAGAACATTTAAAATGTTCCAAATCTTTTAAACTAGGATTCTTGTTGAACATAATACAACTTAAGTTTATTGATATTGTTTCTCTTCTTGAATATGGGATTATTTTCTCGATATTTTTAAATATTAACGGATTTATTTTTTCGTGGAATATTATTGTTATATTAAATATAATTTCGCTGATATTTTTTTATAAGTCTAATTTGTACGCTAGTGTTTTTTTACAATATTTTTTTTTTCGCTTTTACTTAACGCAGACAGTTGGGAGAGGGTTGCCGCAATTTGATACGGATCTCTTTTCTCCCAGCTACGAGGCACGGCAGCGTTTTATAATTTTTTACAATTTTTCTCTTATTAAATTTATACATATTAACAATACAATTTGGAATACTCAATTATATATTAGTTGGTACTTTCACTGATAATATTACTAAATTTTTTTTATTTAATATCGTTCTGTTGACGAACGTATCTTTAATGTCCGTCTTTCCACGCCAAAAAGTATTCACCATCAACTTCTCCATTTCAGACGTAAAACTTCTAATGCTACATTAGCCGTCCCATAGATTTCCAATTAGATCAGTAAGAACCGGGCCTGCATTTATAGTTAGCCGTGGACTTGAACATGATCACACTTTTAAATTTATCAAATTTAAAAGTGTAAAGGGTTTCAATGTCCACAACCCACAATATAACTTATATTAACATATAAAATCAAGCCGTATAATTATGAAAAAAGCAAATATAACAATGTATTGCTTTGCGGACAATAAGTTTTGCAACGAATGCAACAGCTTGTCGACATATGTGCATTTAATTACGTGGGCGCCTTAAAGCCTGAGTAGAATAGACTTGTGTATTTTAGTATGGTAGATTACATCGCATTGTTTGTTTTAAAAAAGACTCCTTGTTTAATGTAATTTTTCAAAGTAAATACTAAACCTATTACAATCGCTTTCAATAAATCAATCATTATAAAACATTGTAATATTTTTTTAATCGAATCATTATTTGAATTATACTTAAAGCCATAAATCAGCGACAAAAAGACCTTTTTTTCTTTTATCATAAATTAATGAAGGTGATGTGTTAATTATCTTACAAATTTGACTGCAAAACATTTACACCAACGAAATTTTGGGTATCACAAGCAACATTAAATTCATAAAAGTCTTTGTATTAATTAATTTTCACCCGAGCAATTAGCCGTTAAGTAAAATTGCCCTAAACCCTTCATTTGCCTGCGACCGTCAAGTAGCGAATGAGAGGGACTTACTTTACAATTCTGTTAAGCCGTTAAATGATTCAAGGGCTGAAGTGGGGCTCTCCGTCAGACGAGGTGCAAACTCAAACTTTTATCACCTTGCAGTGTTAAAATACCTACGCAATTATTCCTAAAAATTAATATTTGCTTATTTTCAAACATTAGTATAATACAATGGGGTATTCATTTCAATCGTAAAAAAAAAGTGTGGATGTATTTTTATATCAAACCGGACCATGGTGTTTAGGGTGAGTTTAGAGGAGCTTGCCAAATGGGTAAGATCATTACTTACGGCATCATCGCTTCTCTTTTGGAGGAGGAAGAGATCCGACACACTTTCTTGCGGTTTTGTTACAAAGGTAAAAAGTGATGTAATTAAGCGTAACAAAATCGTATAAGAGGGCACTGAAATATATTTTTAGAAGATATTGTATAAAATAACATAGAATGGAAAAACGGAGGAACATAAAAAATTGATACAATCGATTGGAATCGTAAATGATTGAAATTTTTAGAAATATGGCGAGGGATTGAAGTGATGCGTGATTTAATGTAAATAAATGCTGTGAGAATTACAGAAAATGTAAAGGATGAAAGAGGGAAGAAAGAGAGAAATTGTGAAGGATGAGAGAGAGAGAAAGGGTAAAAATAGGAAGGTTTATATCCCTGTCCCAAAAATAAGATAGGGGAACAAAAATTTTATCAAAAAATCATTAGTTTCAAAAGTATCATTATATCCTACAGGATATAATAAACATATTATTACGTCGTGGCTAGTGATATTATCATGTTATTCAAAATATCACTAACTAACAGCGCTGAGATTTTGTATTTTAAAAACCTGGTTACAACTATATGTTCAGTTCTTCTGTGTTATTCGGAACCATGAACACTCTCTAAAACTATGAGCAAACATCTTAATGCGATTCAAATGGTTTACAGAAAAATACTGAAACCATCGCGGACGGATAGAGTACCCGATGAAATATGTAGCAGAAAGTCAATAAATAAAAGATCATGAGCACAATAAAAGTTCGGAAAACTGTAGTAGCTTAGAAAAATACCTGACTAGAATTTTCTTCTGGAATTAATGTCCTATGGCTAAAAAAATAGAGCGTAATAATAAAGCTAAAAAAGCGTGGCTCAGGGCTACAGAGTTAAAAAAGAAATAGCCGTATTAATGGCTAACTCAGGACATGAGAAGGCACAAAAGAAAAAGAAACAAATATAGGCTCATCCTGTGTTTTCATCGATTAATTACAAAAAAAAAGAAAAAACACCTCGATGACGAGAACCATGCATACAAAGATGAATACGTGTTCTATTAACAGACATTTACCACGTGTAGAGAGCCAAAGAACTTCATAATACACTATGGAAAAATCAAAATTTTTCAAGTGATTCTTTTGTAAAATTCATGCTAATCTCTTCAGTATCGTTTCAATTTTAGCGTATCTATTGCCGAACAAGTAAAGAGAACAAACGTAAAGTTACTAACCTCACGACATTATGTAGTGGTTACGTTGATGCAGTGTAATGCACGTATCATTGATTACAGTTAAAAATTAATGCCTACAAATACCTAAGCAGTTCATAGCTTCGTACATTCATTTCATTTAAAATTTAACATCTCAAGTATTTATTAATATTATTCTGATTGTAGAAACATATTATTTGTCGAAGGAATTTAACACGCCGACATAGAACGTCCGTAAGCACATGCCTTATTCTAATATATGACGGTAGACTAAGTTTAACAGAGGACTAATGATAAGAACAAGCAGAACAAGTACAAGCACAAACAGCCTCTCCTAGTAACGCTTCCGAACAAGGATTAAATGCAACGTTATAAACAATGTATGTACAGACGAAGTCGTATATGTACAGACCTTAAATAGAAACTGTATAAATAAAGGTAATAACTATACAAATATTGACAACGTATTATTTAGACTTACTTATCAACATAGCAGTAATGGTCAAATAGCTCGTAAAGAAAATGGCATCAAATGTTGCGAAAGCAAACACCTCTCTACAAATATCGTATGCGTCATACATAATTACCGGTTAAATTGCGGGAACTATCCATTTTACCCCGATGTAGTGCAAACATTTCGAAAATCGTTATTTATTGATACAAAATGCACAAACCTTATATATTAAACATGTAACTATTAAGAATCTATACAGCATAATTCGTTATGGTTGTAAAAGCTTTGAATACTTAAATATGTAGTTCATTTTCTGTCAATTAATGCGTCCTATTAAAAAAATAATAACCTAATAATAACAGAGTAAAAATAAATAAATCTCATATTAATGAAAATCTTTCAAATTGTAATCCAAATTTTTACGTATTAAAACAGGTGCTTTTCAACCTTTAAAGCTTTTACTAAGAGCTATTTGTAGCAACTACATTACGTATCACACATTATTACTGTTGAAGTTATTGCTGTTTTTTTTAGCTAATGACCCCCGCTAATGCGCCTCTCGTTCCCCTATCTCGTGTGGGACAGAGACTTTTAATTTTTTATTGATTTATTCACATACTGTTATTTATTTTATTCTCTTCTTGCATATTTCTTATTATCAATCTTTCTTCTTCTTTCTTTCTACAGTTTTCACATTCTTTCTCTTCCATTCCGTTAGCCTTACATCCATCCTCAGCCACTACATGTTAATTCTTGTGTCCAATTTTATTTTATCTATATTATATTTTTACACAGCAATTGTTCTATTATTGACATTTTCTATTTATTTATTACAGTTTCACACTATTTTACTTATACTTATATTATACCATTAATTCTTTAACTATTTGATTCTATTTTAGTGCTTTCTTATAGTTTATTTTCTTACAATACCTGAATTAGCAATTGCGTTTCATTTTTATTTTTCGCATTTTTAATTACCTCTTTGCAGTAGCTGAGGAAGTATCCTCTCTTCTCTTCACTTTGCACTATAGCCGCAATATTATTTTCTTTCTATTCTTTTGCCTAAGCGGCATTCGGACTCCGCTTGCATTCTTCCGTACGCGGGATAGTGAGCAAGGTGTACAAGGTGGATCACGGTCTGGTTCACGCCCGGTTCACAGAAGCACGAGGGGTCCTCCTTGAGCTTGAACCTGTGGAGATATTTAGAGAACCCCTCGTGCCCCGTTAAGAGCTGGACAAAGACCGCGTCCACCTCGACACTGCGGAGCACGCGGTAGGCCTGCGTGGCGTTTGGGAAAAGTATCCTCGTCACTGAAGCCGTCGTTCCTTCCATATACCTTCTATTCCATTCGTCGAGCGACTCCGATCTCAGTTGTCTCCTCAAGTAGCGTTTGCAGTGTCATCAGTGTCTGCAGCGTGTATGGTGTGGCGAGTATTATATGGGAACCCTGTAATGGAAGTGACGAGGGCGTATTTGGTACGCCTCCTGATCTTGGCTGAAGGGCAGGGAGATCTTGTTGCGCTCTCTATAGGAGGGTTTGGGTGTGAGAAGGTTGACTGTAAATAGGTCTCTGAGCAAGGACCGTCGGGAGTTTGAGATCGCTATGAAGGTCGACAATACGCTGGGACCAGTCCGCGCTGATAGGAATCCGGGTGAAGCGTGCATTGAAGAAGACGAGTCTCATGCGAGATTTGTATAAGTGAAGTTAATGCTTAAGAGGGAGTTTGCTCCAAAAGCAAATTAGGGGGTAAAGCCTGTTAAAGATGTGCGCCCCTTTCCTGACCAAGCGAATGTGGTAATGAAATTGCAGTACGAATATAAGTAATTTTTGTATTCCAGGATTCTACCACCAAAAACATGCCAATATTGCAGTGTCATCGCCCTAGTTTATCATAAAACTGACCCTTTGTATTATTATAAAATAGCTTTAAGTATTCATAAAATTACGTAACTATATTCAAAACTTATTTGTTATTATTTCAAAGCCTTCGTGTTGTTGTTTTGGATTTGTGTGGAATTAACTATTCCTGTTCTACTTAGCTTACATGGCACGGGAACAATCCTTTTGTGAATTTACGTGATTCGTAAACATAATCACTTTTGAAAATTTCTAGCGTATTGTAATGTAACGAATAATCCCTTTAACTTCCTGAATAGTTAATTTAATTAGTTTGTAAATTGCTGGCTTTTAGAACAGTAGAAACTCTATAATTAACATAACTAAAACGCTAAGACCTGACATAGTTTATTTTAGAAAACGCCAGCACAATTTTAATAGCAAAATACATAACACGTGAGTTGTTGCTCAAAAGAAGCACGACCTCATTTTCAATATTTATAAATTGAGATTCCTGTACTTGAACATAAAAGCATATAATTTTCTATCTATTTTCTTTAACTTATGATGAACAGATTTATCATAATATGCTGAAAATATCTTGATTTAAATAAAATTGTAAATGAATGCTTATGAATAAGCAAATAAAACATACCTGATAATAATCTTATGAAGACAAATTGAGATATTCTTATCATTTCTCAGTCAGCGGTGCAGCAAGCACTATGTTGTTAGTAGGTTTAATATTATTATTGATTTCTATATATGGATTATTTTACGTTTACTTAAAATTAACAACCGGTATTTGTAAATGTAGTAAGCATTTAGTGGGTAAAGTGGTTATTGTGACAGGCGGTAATACTGGTATTGGTTTTGAAACTGCTAAAGATCTTGCAGACCGAGGAGCTCGAGTTATTCTTGCCTGTAGAGATGAGAGTCGCGGTTCAGCTGCCAAAGAGAGAATTATCGCAGCCACAAGCAACAGTGACGTGCATTTCAGACACTTGGATCTAGCTTCATTGAATTCTGTCAAGAAATTCGCCGACGCTCTAATTCAAAATGAAAAACGTCTGGATATACTCATCAATAACGCCGCAATAAATGGATCTTTCAACGTAAAAACAGAAGACGGTTTATTATTAGGAATGCAAACTAATTACTTCGGGCCTTTTCTTCTTACTTGTCTTTTGATACCTTTACTGAAGTCATCTGGTTCTAGTCGGGTAATTAACGTTTCTTCGATGGCACATGGTCGTGCATCACTGGATTTAAACAATCTTAATATGGAAAAGGAAAGTGAAGAAACGTTTAGTAAAAACCGAGTATATGCCGTCTCAAAGCTATGCAATGTACTCTTTACCGTTGAATTAAGCAAAAGGTTACAAGGAACTGGAATCACAACTAACGCTCTTCACCCAGGTGTTATAGATACGAATATTTTAAATGATATAGATTCAAAAATATTCCAGTTTATCAGACCATTAATAAAACCTTTAATGAAAAATCAATGGGAAGGAGCACAAACCACGATATACCTCGCCGTGTCACAGGAAGTGGAGAACGTGAGCGGAAAATACTTCCGAGATTGTCAAATGGCGGACGTGAGCACAGAGCAAGCGCGAGATGCAGAATTGGCTCGTAAACTTTGGGATAAATCGGAGCAACTCCTTAACTTCAATTTAAAATTATAATAACATTAAGCTTGAAATTCATTCCTACGTCTAGAGATTTATTTAGGTGTAGTAATCATTATTTCACAAACACGTCCATTCTGGCTTATCTTATCACAAAGCAAACTCCAACACGTATATCATGAATTATATCTGTATCCGCTTCTGATTGTCCACTAACCTGCAAAATGGTGTAATTTATAGAATAATTATATATTCAAATGCATATATTAAAACCTAGCAATTAATTAAAAACTATAACAATATTAAATCAGTTGTACTTCTGTTCTTCGTTAAGCTTGACAGCGTGAGCCGTAAATGAATAGTTGCACTCAGGGCACTTGGCTCGATGTTTAGTAGGATAATAGTTATTTCCTGATAAATTTATCATCCAGGGCGTTAACTCACCTACAAAATACCTTATCAGAAATTATAAGTAATAATAAAAATCATTATTCATCAAAATTAAGCAGAGTACACGATGTTTTTGATAGCTCTACTTTTAATCAATGTTATATTGGCCACATTTATTTATATCTATAATAAATTAACATTAGGAATTTGCAAATGCAGTAAACATTTAGTGGGAAAAGTTGTTATAGTGACTGGTGGAAACACAGGAATTGGTTTCGAAACTACAAAAGATCTCGCCGAACGGGGGGCACGTGTGATCCTTGCTTGCAGAGATGAAGGTCGCGGTATTGTTGCAAGAGATAAAATCATCGCCGCTACTGGTAACAAAGATGTTTATTTCAAACGTTTGGACCTGGCATCCTTAAGCTCCGTAAGACAATTCGCTAATGAAATCCTTGAAAGCGAGAAGCGGCTTGATGTTCTCGTGAACAACGCCGGCATCTACGGTTCTTTGAATGAAAAAACTGAAGACGGACTTCTTTTAGGAATGCAAACCAATCATTTTGGTCCATTCCTCTTAAGTAACCTATTATTGCCGTTGCTTAAGTCCACTGCTCCTAGTCGCATCATCAACGTTTCATCGCAAGCATATCGCCGTGGGATTCTGGATTTAAATAACCTTAATATGGAACGAGAAACTTATAGCAAGAATCAAGTATACATTGTTTCCAAACTTTGTAATATATTGTTTACATTAGAATTGAGTCGGAAACTTAGTGGAACGGGTGTTACTGTGAACTGCCTGCATCCTGGAGTTGTTGACACTAACATGTTAAATGGTGCACTTGTGGGATTTCCGCTGTTAAAACCTTTGAAATCTGTAATAAAGATATTTTTAAAAGATCAATGGGAAGGAGCACAAACCTCGATTTATCTGGCGGTGTCTCCTGAAGTGGAAAACGTAAGTGGTAAATACTTTCGTGATTGTCACATGGTAGAAATAAACTCACAGCAAGCTCGCGACGTTGATTTGGCGCAAAAATTATGGGTGTTGTCCGAAAAACTTGTTAATTTGAATTAAACTTATCCATTTAAAAATACATCGTTTCACTTCGATCTATACCTTATTAATAATTATCTAATGTTTTCCACACTCTGTACTACAAATATTACATTTTTAATATTTTAATATTAATTTAACAAATTTAATATTGTATATATATATGTATATATATATATATATATGTGTGTGTGTGTGTGTGTATGTATGTACCATAATAACCATCGGCTTAAAAAAGTGTTTTTACCAGACTGAACATCGATATAAAGTGTACATAGAATATTAGATTAATCATATCTTCAAGACCCCATATAAATAATAGCCTATCTTTGTCTCATTAGTTAAGAAAAAACATCAAAATTACGATATATTTGCAATAAAAAGCAAATCAATCACTTGTCAAAAATGTAAATTTTTTCGATTATTCTTTTGTAAATATTTTCGAAGAAAATACCGCCATCGTCACGTCCAATCACTCAGTGTAGCTCTGTTATCTTTAAATCACTCAGGGGAAACGATAACAAACATACGAGGAAGTAGCGCATCCCCGGCAACGAAAGAGCTCGCGATCAATCGCAGTTCAATTTACGGAAGGCAGGCAAGATTGTCGGCAAACACGTTTCGCTGTATCGAAGATGTATGATATTCAACAAAGTCATGGAAATTTTTTTACCGATAAATACGACTAAATAAAAAAAATCTTTTTGGGTGGTAATTACAATTAAGCTGATTACATTTCTTGTAATTGAAATACTAACTACTACTACTTATACCCTAAAAAGTTTTCTGACTTTTTTTTATTAAGTCACTATCCCAATTCATTATTCATAAATTAAGTGGAGAATAGAGAAGATAATTTTGTAAAACATATTTACAAAAGAAGTGGCACAACGCCTTAATATATCAACTTTCTTAATATCATAACAGATGTTCGATTCTTTTTTCGACTCATAGGAAAATACTACATACCCATAGGTTGTAATGGCAATGAAAGAGTTATGTGGAATTTCTACCGGCTAAAACTTCTCGATCTTCTTTGTCGCCTTTTGTCTAAATTAAGTCCACGTCTTCGGCTGCTAATGAGAAGCTCCGATGTCCATGTTGCTAAAAATGATTGTTTAGATCATTTTAGTACCTCTAACAACCATGAAAATTCTATTAGCAACTACAAGTTTGAAACCGGTTTCAACTCGTTCAATTATAAAAAATGTAAAATCATCTTTCAATCAATAAATTTAATAAAATATTCTTATAATGTATTAATTATTATTATCCTTTTAATATGTAAATATATGTTGAAAGAATTTTGCTCTTAAGGATTTCGATATAAACGTAATTACTTGGACAATGATATGTACATCATCATGTCTTATGGCTACGTCGTTATGCCGAATAGCTTTTTTGTTATATTATCATTAGCCATCGGTCGCAAAGGTAAGATCTGATACATGAAGTTTTTTTTATATTTATTTTATTCATACCAAAAATACAGTATTTTAAAGTACAGTACAGTAGTTTTGTATTTGCATGATATTAAATAATTGTAAAGTAATTGTTTTGCTAGTGCTCACATGAAGTAAACTTGGCTTTTAATCAAGCGGAGAACCAACACCTCGCTGTTTAATTACGTGGCGTCTTTGCAATCTTTTGACCGTATTAATAAAACAAAACAAAACCATATAAGCGTCTTTAAGTAATACAGAAGCGAGCATATTGGTATGATGAAATGCACATACTAAACTAAATTAACAGTTTCATGAGTTTACGTTACCACCCAATGAACGCCATACTTGTTTCTTTTTTTCGACCTGGCTTACACTGCCGCCCAAGTGGCATTTGCAGAATCTACTGGGTCGGGAGAACAGAACGCAATGGGTGCTTAGCCTAAAACGTCTTTTAACGACTCTCGATTACTAGTTTCGTTACATATTGTATTTGTATATACATACATATATTCTATTTCTATATATATATATACATATATATATATATATATCAAAATAAATCATGTATTCGCCAGAAATATCAAAAAACGCGCAACTTACTACCTGTTACATACTTTTACACGATTTATCTATCATTTTCTCTTAAGTTTATTTCTAATGTTTTTCCTTATGATTAAAAAAATAAGACATCGATAATGAGTCCGATCGTAATGTATATGCAGATTACATTCAGTAATAACAAATAAGCACTTGCCAAACTATCACAAATCTATCTAACCTTCTCACAATTGTTGACGCCTACTATCATAATTATTTTTTCCCTTACCTTTACTTAAAGAATTGACTAGGATACATGTTATGTTAATTCTGTTTATTAAATATATAATATTATATATAATAGAAGAAAAGTAAGAAAATGTTATGCATGTGTACGGATAAAAATACATCTTAGTGCTAAATAATTATTTAATAAATATTTTTAATATTATCAGCGGTATATATTAATAAGAAAACTTAATGTGCATAATATTAAAATTTTATCAACGTAATATAATTGAAACTCTATAACGTCATAAAGATCCTTTGTTACAAAAGAGACTCTTTGTGTCGCGTTGGATAATTAACATGAACATACACTATTCGCTTTCAACGATATCATTGCTATCAATTATTTCCAATGTACACTATGCATATTGTAAGAATTTGTATTTACAAACATTTTCATTATAACACAATAAAATAAAGACTTTATAAAGACGATTTCGGAGGAAAATACGGAAGGAAAATAATACTCGTGGTAACCATGAAAAGCGCGTTTCTCTTATTTTCTATCGATGTATGTTTAAATAAAAATTAAATTACACATGTATTAATATAAATTACATGTTTACAATATTACTGTATACGCCCACTGCGATACATAGGCCCCCACCAAAATTCGTCACAACGATCGAGGATGCGTTATGCGCATCCGGCGACTTCCTGCGTCTTCAACTATGTCATAGGTTCACGTATCGTAGGCCTACCCACGTTGCTTCTACCGGCTCCTGTTCGGTACTTGAGAACCTTTCGTTCCCAACGACAGCCACTTTAGATGAACAATTTTTTTGAGCAAGTCGGTGACCCTGGTTTTTCTTCGCATCTTCTCATTTCTGATTTGATATCGCAACGAAGCTTCGACTATAATCCTCTCCATTATTCTCTTGGCGTTCTTGAACTTTTTTCATAAGGCTCTTCACTAGCGATCACTTTTGAGATTCAAACGTCATCACCGGCAACACATACTGGTCGAAGACCTTTGTCTGCTGGCATTTCAAAATAACGAATAAACGGTATAAAATTCAAGAAAAATATACATAACTTAATGAATGAGTTTTATGATGGTAACAAAAATTGAATAATTTACTAATTTAAGCTAAGAAACTATTTCTTGTGTTCAAAAGAAATATTATTAATAATAAAGACAAAACATAATATTTATTTTAATAAATATATACAATACTAAGATGATGCTTAAAAATATTTTTGTGATAATGGAATTTCATGGAAGCTTATCCTTGATTGCCTTCAGTTTTCTATTTCTTTAGTATCTACTTCATCTTATACAATATACGTAAATACAATTCTTGCAAAAAAAAATTACAAAACAATAGTGTACAACGTAAATAGATTTTTGATCTTAACCTTAACCTAAAATTGATGAAAATGATTTTCCCACAGTATTTCTTTTAATTAACATAGTTTTAGTCAATCTACTACAGACTTTTATTTCAAGAGGTCAAGGAGGTAAACGAGTCTGATTACTAACATTTGATTCATTAATGACACAAATTTAAAGTTATTAAAAATCACGAAATAGATACGCAATATTTTAAATTTAAACATGTTATTAGCGTTTTTTTAAAAAAGCATAAATTCTTATTATATATCATTTAATAATAATTTATTTTTCACGCTCCTTAGCGTGTCTTTGGTGTCAAATATTTTTTTACATTGTTGCAAAATGTAGGCTACTTCATTTGTAAATTCAAATTTGTAGTTATTATAAAGTAGTTAATTGTTGTAATTTAAATCTTTATTTATTATAAAATATGTTAAAATTAATAATATAGTCATTGAAAAACATCAAATTTTTCTCAAAACGTTTTTATACAAAATATCTTGAAATAGGTTATGGTATAAATCCGCATAAATTGTACGCTATACCGAAGCATGATCAACCGCATACCGGTTGAAAAAACAAACTACAACTGTTATGTCTTCGTTATTTATTTTACAAAATATTTATTCGTAACAAAATTAGTCCTTTCTTTACAAATCTAAATTACCTATTCACCTACATCCAATATGCATAAAATTGCATAAACTGTAATTTTAAAAACATTGCAGAATAACTACCCTATTTACAATATTTTTAATCAACTCATTAGACATTTCGTATTTATGTAAGATGCACGAGCTCTTCCGAAACTTTCCAAAGTTTACGAGCTATATCCGAATTTCTAGCTTGCTCTATACTAACATTCGCCACTTGACAATCTTGAAAATATCGACCGCTCACTTCTTTCACTTCAGGCGAAACAGCCAAGTATATAGTCGTTTGCGCCCCTTGCCACACAGTCTTCAAGAATGGTTTCACTAACTTTAAACTGTACTTAAATATTTTCGAGTCAATATCATTTATTATGTTTGTTGCTACTACTCCCGGATGAACACAGTTTACAGTGACTTGTGTCCCTTTAAGGCGCTTGTCTAATTCAACAGCCATAAGTATATTACAAAGCTTAGAATTGGCATAAACTTGATATTTGGATAGAATTTTTTCTTTTACTAACTCCATATTTAAGTTGTTAAAATCTATAACTCCATCTTTGTGTATACTCGATGAAACGATAATAATTCTACTAGGAGCAGAGGATTTTAACAAAGGTAATAGTAGACAAGTTAGCAGGAACGGTCCAAAATGGTTGATTTGCATACCTAACAATAATCCATCTTCCGTCTTCACGTTGTTAGAGCCGTATATCCCAGCATTATTAATGAGAACATCGAGTCGTTTTTCAGTTTCCAGAATATTCTGTGCGAAATTTCGAACAGAACTTAATGAAGCCAAATCCACGGGTTTACATTGCACATCGCTATTGCCCGTTGCAGCAACGATTTTATCTCTGGCAACATCACCGTCGGTCACGTCTCGGCAAGCCAGAATAACACGAGCTCCTCTATCTGCCAAATCCTTTGCCGTTTCATAACCAATACCACTATCAGCACCAGTGACTATAACCACTTTGCCAACTAAATGTTTGCTACATTTACAAATGCCAATCGATAATTTGAGATACACATAAATAAAACACGGTATACAAGAAGCAAGAAGCCACAATAGTAATAACAAAACCATTTCGTCCACAGTCTAACTCACGAATGCTGTTTTATCTATTCGGCGATAAATTTTATTTATAACGAACGTAAATTTATTCAACTACATACATTATTAAATAACACATTAGAAGTCCGTGTCGTTATTAAAATTGGATATTCATTTTACATACACAAGGCTAATCTGTTATATTTTAAATATGTATTATAATAACAAGTTTAAAGTTCATCCCAACCCTAAAGAAGATAAGTGTACTTCAATTAAAATCATATTAGATTCAATGATCTAGAGAAATAATTAGTTTCAAGTGAACTGTAACGGAGTAAATAGTTACTCAAATATAAAGTTTTTTCAAAAATCTACATCTACCGAATCATAAAAGTAATAGTTAAAAGAAAAGTTTTAAAGTTTGCTTTCGATTGAAATAGAATATTAAGAAAACGTGTTTTAAAATTGCGACATTAGTTCAAAAAGTGAATTCATTGGTAAAGGGTACACTTAATTTGTTTGGTTTTGTTAGTACGCTTTTAAAACTTGTGTAAAAAAAACCACGAACTCTTTATTATTTAGAAATGCGCTACTAACTGTTGGGCATGTTTACGATTTTACTATATTTTCCACATAAAACATCAGTGAAAATAAATATTACTTTTATATCGTCAACGTTTTCTTATCATTGAAATTTGTCTTTTGATTGCTTTCGTTTACACATATAAAGTAACCGATTTGAATTTCAAACGCATTATGATATTTTGATTTGCATAATCCATTTTCGATCTAGTTTTGGTCGTTAGCATAAAAATTTAAATGTTCATTATATAAATTAAAAGTATTAGTTATTTATAATAACATTATTTAAGTTTCATTTATTTATAATTACTGTTTGGAGGTGGTTTTGGCTGAGATTTAAGTACCCGATGCAATATATGCAATAAAGTAATACTATAAGAAATAAAAAACAATAAACGGAAAAAATCTAAGATTTTAAAGGTTCTCGTTATTATGTATTATAAAACATGAGTTGCTACAACTTCTCAACAATATTTATCTTTCCTAATTATATATTTCATAAGCAGCTGTAGTTAGCGATAAGATAAAACAAATAACTCGTCTTTGTGAACACATTTAAGAAGTAATTTAACTTATCACAGCACGTTACATTGTTTCAAAAAACTTTTATATCTTTATATATTCACTTATATTATTATTGACAAATAAATAAATGAATACAGATTTCCAATGATCGCTGGTGTACGTCATGAGAAAATTGCCAGTAGAGCCCCATTTGACTCAAAATAAAAGCAGATTGTGCCCTTCTATAACAGCATCGTTCACCTTACAGTTCGAAGGTTCCAATGTCCACCCGATCTGAAGAGAACCTACAATAAACTCCAGCGAGTTTTCCGTGGCCCCTTTCACGATGATACAGATTGTTGTTTAATTAACCTCTTAAATTTATTACATATAGTTCAGATATTTCATGGAAGTATAGCTCAACAGACAGGCAAGTAAAATCGAAAAAGTCAAATAACGGGCAGGATAGGAAAGAAAGAAAAATCCAGGCCGCTGGAACCTTAGGGTTCTGGAGTGGACATTACGAACCGGCGAGCACTGAGTAGGACGAACATCCACACATTAGGTAGACAGACGACCTTGTAAAGATTGTCGGAATACGCTGTACGAGCATGCGTGCCGCTTCCAAGCGGTTCTATTAGAAACCTATGAGGAAATCCTATTTCCAGTTGTAGACTTCCTATGGCCGAAATGAACTAACTAATGACGTTATAGGAGAGTCTTTTAACACCATATACAGTTTTTCACAAAAGACATAGTAATTTTAAGAAGCCTAAAGAAAGATACTCGTAAACCAAGCTTATCTTTATTTTTAGTACTCAACTTCAGTATATCATTAGTTTTCTTTTGATTAAGAAAGTTGTTAACTTAAATGCTTTGATTCTTTAGTGTTTCAATGTATGTGCTATTTTTATATTAAACATTATTAAATCAAATTCTCATGGTAAACCGAACTTTAAATTGTTTTGTTTGCATATAAATTTTCCGTAAACAGAACACGTATACGCAGCGAGAGTGAGTGGCAAAGTTTTAAATGAGTATATACGCAAGCCAATGTTCCTTCTGATATCTCTTTTGCTACTTTCACAAGTCTATAAAATCAATCGAAAAGAATTTTTACCTCTAAGAGTCTTTTGAACGAAAATGTTTCTTTCGGATGAGTAACTGAAGCTGGAAAAGATTTCCAAGGACAGTTCTCGAGATTGCATTAGAATTTGGATACTGTTCCCGTGAGAAACGAACAGAAAAAACGATTGTTGAAAGTGTATAAAATAAGAAAGCTTTTGTATTTTGATTTTAGGGATCTAATTATAATATCTAACACAATAAAAAGTTTCGTTAGCTACTATTTCCTAAAATGTAAGGCGGTGAGGTAGGTATTGATTTTATTTACAGGAGTAATTTGAAAAAAAAATTGAGTAAGAAAAGGACCAATATTTAGCCAATTCCGCACATGATGTGGTAGTCATGCAACAAAGTGCACCGCCAGCCAGCCCGCTGATAAATGCGTATGCGGCAAACAATGCGAATTACATAACTGCCACCATCAAATCACTCAACACGTGTTTCACCCCTCCACGGGGCATCCCCAGGAGTTATTATGATGTTTCCGCATTATTTCATCTTATCTAACAAGGACTTTTTTAATTGTATTTTTTTCATCTTTACGTAATTTTCAAAAATTAAATTTAATTTTACTCGAAATTAGGTAATTTCAAAGAAACGAATTTAATTACGTCTTTGAAACATTTAGTGATTAATTTCAACACATTTGAATTTTAATTTTCATTTCATCTATACAGAGTGAAAGGTGTAAAAGTTTTAAAGAATTAAATGTCTGGTTCATTTTTTAGCAAAAATCCTAAAAGTTTTCACAGCTAATTCCAATTAGGCTAAATAAAGTGACCAATCTGAAATATGACATATTAATTTATGTTTTGAATGAGTGGGACCAATAACTCCTGGCAGTACAGTCTGCAGGGACAAATCCTAATTTTTAAAATTCACCCTTTTCTTACTATCATTACCTTTATATATTATTTCTGAAGTCATCGAATTTGGACACGGTGTACCATACATTAATTTACAGTAACATACATCAATAGGCAGCCCTCGCACGGCTCCGTACTGTATGGCAATCACGGAAGCTGACTAGGAGAGTTAAACTCAAAATATTCCGGTCCAATGTGAAAACCGTGTTGCTATATGGATGCGAGACGTGTAAGGTTACCAAGGATATCACGCGTCGGCTCCAAGTCTTCGTTAACAACTGTCTTCGACGTATTCTCGGTATATACTGGCCTGAGAAAATCTCCAACGCAGACCTCTGGAAACGATGCGGTGAAATGCCGATCGACCAGCAGATTAAACGCCGCAAATGGGACTGGATAGGCCACACGCTCCGAAGGGACCCAGATCATATACCGAGGCAAGCCCTAGAATGAAATCCTCAAGGAAAACGAAGACGTGGCCGCCTTAAGCAAACCTGGCGGCGGGCGATCACTGCAAAAGTGAAGGCAGTTGGAATGACGTAGAGCGAAATAAAGCGCGAGGCTCAAGACCGTTCGGGATGACGATGTACTGTGGACGCCCTCTGCCCCATCTTAGGGACATAGGAATAAATAAATAAAGAAGGCTACACATTCAGCCCTTAAAAGCTTTTGCAACTTATTTGCAATCATCCTGTATAGTACAAAGAATGGTGTATTTAACTAAGGTATGAAAATTTATAAACAAACAAAACAATTCATTGAATTTTTTTTTTCAGTAGGAAAGTTACTTTTTACTAGGATACTATTACAAAGATTTGATTGAACATCTGAAGACATCGTTATTATTTTTAGTCACTCGTTATTTTGTCCCACAGTGTAGTTTATACTACTCGTAATTGAATTCTTTGATAGCCTTACAACTTCAGTTGTGCTGAAAGTTATTTTTCTCGATAGATCTACTTTTAGATAACATAGAGAACATTGGCTCGAGAAAATTTCTTATTCGGAAACTTTACTACATATTGCATATGTTTCTATTTTTGAAAGTATCCGTATTATAAATAATTTTAAATTCGGTTTATATTTGGTGAACCTTTCGATTGTGTTACAATTTTTTATCGCCTAGTGAAATAACACCAACCAAGATGATAACCTAAAGGCACACTTTCCACATAACAGTGGGATGTTTAATAACCTATATTTATTTTTAGTAACTTTGTTTTTACGTAAATTTAAGAAAAATAGATTTTCGTACAAGAGTAGCACTAGATTTTTTTTTTAATTTCTCTATGTTTAATAAAAGTAGTAACCACTTTGTGGATAACTGTGTACGGTTTTACACCCATGTAATATCACTAGATTATAATATAATAAATTTAAGAAGTTAAAACGATTGTACCACAGTGGGAAAGAATTTTCGTGATAATAAAGCTTGGAAATGAATCGCTCTACTACTGTTTTAAGTATATTATAAAATTGACTACACAATTGTTTTACTTTGTTGTGGGCTCTTGTCGGATCAGGGTGTATTTGTAACTCTCGTGGGCTTAAGATGGATACAGTCATTGGGAAATTCATTCTGACTAATAAAAATAAATGAATATTACAACTGAGCACTTAATATTTACGACTGAAATCATTACACAATTCAAATCTAGCCGACACCATTGACACGTTTAAAGGGTGAATAAGAGAAAGGGAGTAAGTATGTACAGAATTCCAGTGATGTAAGCGCCTTGTCGAAAATCCTTGCTGAATGTGCAACGGAATTCCAATATCATGGCCTTGAAGAATTGAATGAAGGTGGAAGATTATTAAAATTAATTAGATCTTGTAGCTTAAGACCGAGTCTTTTTGCGCCACTGTGTGATTAAAAAAACGTATAAATTATTTGCTATGATACCAGAGGAACCAGACTGTTAATGTTTTGAACATTGCGTACCATTTATGTATGATTAATCCAATGTCAGTAAAAATAAAAGGTCTACTTTTTTTAGCTATTTTTTACTATGATGCTATATATGCCGAAACTGCTGTACCTCTTCAATAAAACGCGACATTCGTAAGTGTTGACTGTGGGCTGACAGAACACCGATACAACCCCCGTCTCGCCGTGCACATATCTAAAGCGCGGTACAGTAGTTTCGGTAGCACAAGTTTAGCTTTAATTTAATTATTTAGGTATCGTACCGAAGTATAATACATTTCTTTTCAAATCTTAGTTACTTGACTCCGAAAACACCCATTCTGTTGTTTAAATATCAGTGCTACAGAAGTAATAAATCTAGAATTTTCATAAAAGAAATCTACATAATATATTAATTAATTTTCTTTCTTAAGCAATAGAAGAATTTTATCAAAGACTCGTTTCTTTCTTTGACACGAGCAAAATGTCTAATTTTACACTTGAACACTTGTAAAATACAGGTGAAGAGGCGATTACATGACCCTCTTAGCGGTCACAGGGCTGAAAATAACTCTTAACACCTATGGAAATAACACGTGTACTTACTGATATTTCGCTCTTAACATTAAATTTTTTGTGTAGAAATACAAATTAAAAATAAGAATTGATCCAGCTTTCGATGTAGAAAAATTAAATTAATTTTACTTTAAGTGAAAACCTAGTTATATTTATGACATGATTAAATATATTACCCAATTTAAAATTCATTAATAATTTTTCTAGCTCATTCACTTATGTCTTTAAGTAATAATTCACACTGAACTTCTTATTACGTATCAACAATTATACAAGGTAACTTCAACTATCATATTTTTCCGGCTTTTTGGCTTTATTTTTTATAAGTTTACGGATTGTGATTAGTAGTAACGAGAGAGATAAAAATCTGAGGAAACACTCTGTATATATTAATATACAATACAATAAAAAAAGTCGCGTTACTTTCACCATTTACAACACAAGAGCGACTGGAAATTTTATGATTATATAGTTTTTGTCTTTACCCAGAATAGAAAAATAAGTATTAAAATATGGCGAAATATACATGGTTTAAAAAAAATTATCTTGAATAAAAACATTAGCCAAAACAATAGTCTAACCGTGTGAAAAAGTATTTTATAGTTTTGTGAATACATATACATATATATACATATATATACATATGTATACATATATATACATATGTATACATATATATACATATACATGTACATATATATATATACATACATATATATACAGGGTAGATTTTTTAAAGCCACCTAGAAGAGAAGTACTGTACATACTGGAGATAGACAATTTTAGTCAAAAGAAACATTCCTCTATTTTTAAAACGAAACAGAATTGCATTCACAGATTTTCAAAACGCGTAAAATCCGAAAACATAACACCCTGCACTTTTACGGCATCGATCGATGGCGTCAATCATAAGGATCATTTATCTCTGACAAACGTGGTAAATTAAACACAAGGAAAACCATTATATCTAAACTTATAAATTTAAGAGGATAAGATAAAACACTTGTACCCAATGGTCAATCAGATGTTAGCAATTATTAATTATCGTTGAAGTTATTTATTCATTAAAATGACGAAGAATTATGTGGATAAGAAGATTGCATTTTGCAAACACGTGCAATAATGTGCAGTAATACTGGTTAAACAAAATTTAAATATGGATTCTTTTATAATAGTGTAATAAAACGCCCTGGAATAGTCTTTTGTTGCTCACATTAAATTTGATTGTATAATTTCATTATTGTCAGCTCACCGTCATAATAGCCTGTCAAGAACAATTTGATTTAATGGAAGCTTATTTTTTAAATCACAAAGATTTGAATTTAGCTCTGCGGTAGTATGGAGAGATATCGGCACCAACAAGTACCAACTCAATTTTTTTTGAAAAGTATGGTTGATAATTTGAAAGATACTGGTAATGATAAAAGACACCCTTAGCGTCGTCGGCAGGAATATTCCGATTTTGATGTACGTATTTTAACATACTTCAAAGCTTATCCAAGGCTTCAAGCAGAGAAGCTGCCGAAGAAAAACTTACAGCAGAATCGCCACTGCCTGTGTTACTTATCATTTCAATACCTGGATTAGTACAAATGGCACGGTCAGATGGCCTGCGCGAGCACCAGATGTCATCTCTTTGGAATTTTTATGGGGATAAGTAAAAAATTAAATTTACCAAAATTCCTATGTATATATATATATATCACAACTCGATATTAAAAGTTACTGGGAATGAATTCCCTAACAGAATAAATTTCTGAATCCAACAAAATCGAGCTCATTTTGAGCAACTAATTAGTTAATTAGTTAGTTTACCCCTTTTTTTTCGTTTAATTAAAAAAAGTTTAGATTTCATGGTTTTCCTTGTGTTTAATTTACTACGTTTGTTAGAGGTGATCCTTATGATCGACCCTATCGATCGATGCTGAAAAAGTACAAGGCGTGATTTTTTCGGATTTTACGCCTTTTGAAAATCTGTGAATGCAGTTCTGTTTCTTTTTAAAAATAAAGGAATGTTTCCTTTGACAAAAATTGTCTATCTCTATGTATAGTACTTTCCCTCCAGGTGGCATGAAAAATTCCACTCTGTATATATATATATATATATACATAATACTATTTTGAAGAACCTGTAAAGTTTAATTTTTATAAAATCAAATATATGTGAAACCTTTTCCTGACTAAAATATCGGTGTGCCGATATGAAGAGCGCTATTATTAATTAAGTAATAGAAACATTGAGCTCGTTATTTCAAAGTCTGTATAACTTATTAATAGAGATCCTTGAAGTCTAAAAAAACAAAAGCCTTGTTACTTTACACTCAACACTAATTTTTTTATTTATTTGTGTGGGGTAAAAAGGAGCAGTATAAAAAGTCTTATGCAGTTGCGACGGCTGTCCTCGGAATTTTTATTCGAGTTTAATTACTCATCGAAAATAATTATGATCTCTTAAAAGATACTTTTTAAGGGTAAATTTTTTTTTGACATTATGAGACGTATTGTTAAACCAATATGTGTGTCTTCTTCTATGTATTTGTGTGCATATACCCATTTAAAACTTTGTCACTTACTCTCGCATGGGCATCGTGTTCTGTTTGCGAAAAATTTCCATGCATACAAAACAATTTAAATTTTGGTTTACCATCCGAGTTACCATTTAAAAATCTTAAATTTAAAATATACATGGATTTTAATACTATAGAACCTAAACGTTTACCTTCTTAATTAAGTAATGCAAATAAATTGGAAAAAGTAGAACAGAGATCTGATAGTTTTAATAAATAGCAAACAGAAAAAAAATGATTAAACCTTTCAATGTACAGAAAACATTTTCGTCTTAAAAAAATATCAAGCGAGATAAGTTCTGGAAATGTCTATTTTTAATCGTAATTCTTAATATCCTAATATTAAAAACGACTGAACTTAACTTTAAAGCACAAAAATGAACGTTATGTAAATCTAAACATGTCCAATAGCAGAACACAAGTCGGGTAACAATAACATTCCTCATTAATGTCACTCCTATTCTCGGCTGTGTCCACTATTTCGAGTAAAGAGGCTGAGATACTTTGTAACACTAACGAGCTGCTTCTATTTTAAATACTTTTTGCTGTTGTAATATACATTATTATCACTACGCTTCGGGGCTCATTAAATAAATACGTACAATGTTTTCGATACACGTTTCAAAAGAATTTAATCTTTAACGTTCTAAATATAAGGGATATAATTAGTTACACATTTGAACAGACTTTCAGTTAATATTATGTTTTATAACAGTACGTAACAGTCTATTTTTATAGTTCTATGTAGACGTCTGTGGGCCAACATCATTTGTCTATAGTCTAGCTGTGGTGTAATTAGTCTATTATCATTTTGCTTTTCTTTAAAATGTAATCTTAAAGCCAATACAATATGAAATAGTAAGAGCTTAACTTTTGAGCTTTAGATAAGATATCATAAATCATTTTGATGTTGGCTTAGAATCTTGTCTTTTGTGTTGCAAACTTTGGTCGCTATGAAATATTGCCAAAAGTTACACAAACATCGCTTAAAATGTGCCATTGAAAATATAGAACACGCCGGTACTCGGACAACGCTTTCAAAGACTGCGCCGTAACTTGAAGGCTTAGCAGGCAATTTAAAAATAAATAAAGCTCACATAAATGTTACTTTACAAAAGAGAAATCTAAAATATTTACAAACATATCTGTACGTACACGTTGCTTTATACTATATCTTACTATCCTTTTGTAATGACCTTCAAAGATTTGATTTTACCATCCAAATATATTAAACATCATCATCACAGCCGTATGACGCACACTGCAGGACTTATATCCCTTCTTTTCTCACTGATTTCTGATGATAAGAAATTGCCCGCATGCAACGTTTTCAGATAATTATCAAAGTCATCTGTTCGCCTTGTGATGGATGTACTACGCTGAGCTTGCCAATTGTTACTCTCTTTTCCAAACTAAGAAAGGGACTAATATATAAGTAGCTATTACTTCCGCTATGCAGCGGTAGTCGTGCAATGAAGTGCACCGCCAGCCAGCCCGCTGATAAATGCACGTGCGGCAAACAATGTGAAACACAACTACCACCGTTAATTTACTCTACACGTGTTTTACCCCTCCACGGGGCATCTTCAGGAGATGTTACACCGACCAGTGCCAAACGCCGAGCCATACACTCTTCTCCAAAACGTTAAAGTTCCAGTGGCAATCTGTTTTGCGCGCTCTGTGGTCTGCCCGCTGCCACCAAATCTAGTGAATTCGCAGAGCTTTGTCGATTAGTTTTGTTTGTCTATGGATGGTATTGCCCTCTAGATGGCTCGCTATACGACTGTTAACTTGCTAATAAGATCCGAAGTACTAGTAAAACACATTGATCGGCACGGAAGGATAAAATATATTTACATTATCTGTTGATTATTAATATTTATTACCTCACTAACTATAATCGTGCCATATTATGCAAACTGATGCAGATTACTTATATTCCTACATTGCCCTTATTGAAAGCCGTCGAAGACTATGTCTGTGAAGTAAAGAAGAACTTTCTTTGTTAGTAAACATTATAATTTTACGAGCTCTGAAGTCTATATTCACGTAAATAAATTTGTAAGATATGTATATTGACACAAAAAAACTGTTATAAGGCATGTTTTAGTTGCATTTGAGAGAGATTTTTACTTTCATACGCATACACTCATGCTTATTTATTATTTTTTAACTCCTAGTCAATTTATCCGTATAAAAACATCGACATGGTTAGTTATTCTAAGCAATGCAGCTGGCAACAATGAACCCTATCTATGTTCATGTAACAAATAGTGATAAATAAAAACGATCAAATCAAAATCCGAATTATACGTACACTTGAAAAGAAACGATTATTCTTTACAATCCTGTCAAGCTTGGTACTAACAATATTTAGATCACCACATATTATATACTGCATATATAATATTATCTTCCCATTTTAAAGACACCAACTAATAAAATTTTCACTGGTCTAAAAAATAGTGTCTCTGCGTCTTACGATGACTGCCTTAAGAGTTTCGTGAAAAAAACATTATGACGGTACAAAGTCGATATACGACAATCTAGTCTATGTGAATAAGAAAATTAATAATGATTAAAATAAAACCGATATACATAAATTATATGTCGAATTTTATATTATCTACTTATGTTATTATGTATACTTTAATTGTAAATGAATAATTAACGAATTTATAGCAAAATTTAAGTCAATAGTATATTTTGACTTGATTCTATTGAACACGGTAAAATTCAACAACTTTTAAAATATATATATATATTAATGTAAGATACGATACTTGCCGAAAGTGCTATGGATCACTATTTGTCAAAATGGTAGTTGAAATTGACAAAATAAAAACAGTAAGATGAATGTAGATAAAAACAATACCCGATAGCTTTCAGCGCGACCAAATGGAGACTCTTAGATTGACAATAGTGAATAGAAGTGCAAAAATATTTTAGAAGTAGAACGTTTCCTTTGAAATAATATCCAATTTCACCAGAACAATCAACAAGAAAACAATAGGTTGCTAGTTATCGAAATAAATAAGTTTCTTATAACTTTCTGCGAAATATCTCTTTTACAGATTAAAGTTTACAAGCTCCCTAAAAAAAATGTATTATCGAATAATGAACACAAAAATCGAGGATGGCCTGTTGAATTAGACTTATTTTTATTCACATTTACGTTTATGCACCAGAAAAGTTGTCATGGAGAGAAAAAAAGTGAAATTGTGAGATAAACAGTTAACACTTTTATTCACATATAAGACCGCATAGTTAATTAGCACAGTTTTCCCAAGCTGTCAAACATTTGATTCAAACAAAATAAAAATATGCAAAATGGAGCATAAAATATCATATATATCGCACGCAGTTATTTATGACACACGTGAATTATTGAAGAGAATAAATGTTGCGTTACAATTAAAATATTCTCATTGATTAGTGTTCCAGTATACGAAATAACAAACTTATTTTTGCAAGTGATCGTTGTTTATCATTAATTTCTGATATACGTTATATGACATTGACTCTGAATGAAGTTTTATTTATTTACTTTTTCTATTACTAGACTGCGACTGGCCAAAAAGTTTTAACAGTACAAAGTTCGTTAAGGCACCTAGTCTTTAATAGAGCTTAGATGCTGCAAACAGGCGTGCTGTTATTTTAATTTTAGCCAATGAAACAACAGTAAGCATACCTTGTGGGGGAAAGCCAATGGATTTATTTGTTAATTTCTTGTTTTTCAAATTATTAAATTCATGCAGCATTAACTAATTAGAACCTGTAATAGGATAATCTTTACGTCTTCATTATCATAATCATCGTTTCAGCCGTAGAACGTTCACTCCTTAGCATTAGCCTCTCCCATAGATTATCAGCAGGACCGATTTGGAGCAGCCTATATTCAGCAACTTCCGAGAACTTTAACACGGTCGTCTGTCCACCTTGTAGATAAATGTTCGTTTCTCTTCGCTTCTCCGTTCGTGGTCTCCACTCCAAAATCTTAAGGCCCCAGAGACTATCTATTCTGCGGACCACGTGGCCTGCCCACAGCCTTTACTATTTAATAGGTTTATTAGCTCCTTAGGTAGCTTTAAGTCAAGTGTAATACATATTTTCAGTGTAAGATCTCTAATCTATAACTGTAAAGTTATAATACTTTAGTACTAAAATAGTATATAAATATAAAAAAAACTTTAGATCTCCGCTCGAAAACAAAATGTTTTTGCTATTACAATTTTAATTTTTACTTCACGGAATTTTAAAATTCCTTGAAGAGAATTTAAATTCGGAGCTAAAATTTTTATTCCCGGAAGAAGAAATATATTCTATTCAAGTCTATCCACGTTTATGTTAAGATTTATGGAAATAGGTAACAGCAAACCAACTAGATATGAACGGTAATGAAACTATGGCGTTCACAGTAATGATAACACCAGAGGTCACTGTAAGTGATCATTTGTGTAAAATAATATAAATAAATTAATAATGCTGACCGTATATCCGTAACACCGGAGAACGCAGATATTTGTATATTAAATACTCTAATACATCAGTGTGAACGCGTTAAATTGCACTGTAATGTAAACGCCTTGCTTCTCTTATTTAAAACCATTACATATTTTTTATCGAATATCATAAAATCGGCACATGTTCTTTAAAATAAATGCATATTCTGACTTCCTTTTTTCGTCATTAGACAATAACATTTCAGCTTTAGTTTTGTTACAATTAGTCCGTCATGTCTTTTAAATTCACATTATATAACAAAACAAACATTTTCGCATTCTAATACATAGACAAAAGTTTACATTTTGGTAAAATATGTAGATAATAATTCATAACTATTAACAGTAATTTTTAGAAATATAAATCTCGTTGTTATTAATACTAAATTTAAACTAGACTTTGAACAATTTTATCATACAAATCCAATACATAAAATACCAGTATTCACATTTATTAATAATAAAACACAAAATGTTATCATTCATCAACTCATATAGAGAGTTCCTGTCGCTATTTGGTGATTTGCAATCGCTCGTAAGTTGTAAAATCCAATACAAAGAGAACATAAATAAAAATGTCAACGTATTTCAAACGGGAATACAGCGTTGACAGTAAAACCATTCATCCCAAAATGTCGATTTTAATACAAATGTTTGTCAGATATGAAACTCGTGAATAATAGTAGTCACTACATCGATGCACTAAAAAGAAATTTACAAATGCAGATACTCTTTGAAAACGAATAGACAGACGGGTAACGAAGACTTTTAGTAAATTTGACAATTCGTTCAAACTCGATCATGGGGCTTACTAAAGTTTTTTTTTTTTAATCTTATTAAAACGAATTCAACAGAGGAAGAACCATATAATTTACGACTTACGTCCGATTTGTTATTGTACTTAAGAACAAAACATAAATACATTTTCAGTCGAAATGATACGTTTATAAAACCAGATTTAAAAAAAGGAATATTATACTTTTACTCATATATTTTTTACAGATTTTAATTTATTACGTTATTTTAAACAGGATATTAAGCATCGATATTTTATCTGTACTAATCTTGATATTGTCTTTCGCAATTTCTCTATTTTGAATTGTTTCAATATGCCAAATAAAACGTCTTTTTATTTTGACGACTATTACTCTATAAAAATGTAATCGAAAAATTAAAAATTGTTTAATCAATATGAAAGATTCTTTAATGCACTCATGTTTTTGGAATTGTATAAATTTAAGTGACGAGTGTCCGTTTTGGTCTGACAATCATTATACATCAACATTTTACAAGTTTCTTTTTGCAGTATACTTCACAGCCTTCTTATTGCTTATTACAAATATTATGTTCTACTGGGACGTGGATTTGTTACTAAATCAAACGGATGCATGTTTTAAAATTATCAAGAGTAAATTGAAATCAGTGCAGATGGATCATAAAAAGTTAGCAAATATTAAACAGAGCACCGAACAGCAAACAAAGAACAGCCAGAAGTGTGAACATATAATTACGATACTTCGTAAAACCAACATAAGGGATATTGCAAAGATAACAGAACTCAACAACGACAACGTAAACCATCGCGGAACTTTGATGCCGAACTTGGGATTGCCATCGCAAAGACGAAAAATATTCCAAACAATCGGAGAATTCTAGTTAAAAGAAAACTCTGCAGGGTTTCACACAGGACAAGACACTATTTTCAGTTGACTTATTTCACTAAGAAGCTTTGCACTTTTAAGTGGGCATAATATAATTATATTCATGCTTGATCAAGCGCGAATAACTTCGTGAAACATTTACAGCGCCTTCAATAATTTCAATAGTATTCATAGCCGTGCCCATTGTCCCGAATAATGCCTAAGATGTGATCCGATCCTTAATTGAACGAATGGCACAATACAATAGCTTTTCGATTTACATTGATAGACACTGAAATCAAAAAGTAAGTAAGTGTAAAATTTCTCTCGTATTTAGCAATAAAAGATTATATTTAGGGAAATAAAAATTTATACATATTAAAAACCCATTTAAGTGGAAATTATTTAACCAAACTCATGACTCTCTTTTACCACTACGGCAATTCTATTATTTTACATGTCAGACCTTGAACTGTGCCATTATTCCATGTTCTCTTCTTCCCTGATCTACTTCTATCCGTTCAGGATAGCTGAGCCATTAGAATCTCCTTGCTTTAAATTGTCTTATTGTAGAAAGCGACCCACTTTCTAATTTTACATGGTCACATCAATACTATGTCTTAGATAAAACCTATTTATAACAGTGCTATTTTAATTTAACGTCTGAATTTATAAACTAGAACACGATGCTTGAAGACTAACCTACAAACGTTGGAAATAGTAACGATGACCTCTTCCAAGATCGCCAGTTGGATTTTTTAAACAAACTGTACCAACTGTACGGCCTGTAAAATCGCTGTGCACGTAGAATATTTACTATCTTTATAACATATTTGTATTCCTTTAACAGGTATCTCCAAAATCTGTCTTTTTCGAAGATTTTATTGCATCATGATCATAAATTAGTGACAAAGTAAATCGCACTACTGTAATTATTGTTGAAAATTAATCAAACAGAAAAAATAAATTTTGGAACGTTTTTTATGACAACTTAATAACAACGACATCTTTTGGAAAAAGATATACATTTTCGTACAACTTAATTAATTTTTTCTTCGTTCCAATAAAGAATATAGATGTCAATAGTTATTCTTGAAAATAACTTTAATACTGAGAGTTGCAGGGGTTTCTAGTATCATTACTTTCCTCTAACAAAATCTTTATATTTTTTGTAAGATCAATATTCATGTATAATAAAGTTTCTCGCATCAACAATGTTTTTTTATTTATTACAGTTTACTGTAAATACTTCGGTAGAAGGCCACACACAGTGCTATACGTATGGCCGGTAGGGCCTTAAGGTTTTAGAGTGTAGACCACAGACCGGCTGCATATGACCGCCGCCCACAAGGTGGACAGAAGACTTTATTAAGATCGTTAGAAGACGCTATATGCAGGCAGCTTTCTACTGTTAGTATTGGATATACGTGGAATATATTGAGTAGTTGACATCTTATGACTGAAATGATTATGATGAGATATTTACTACTTCAACTAATGAGAAAGTTATACAAAATGATATTAAAATTTAACTGAAAAAAATATTTTTTTTCTCTTTTCTTTATTAACAAAATAAAATACAGTTCACTTCCGAAGTGGTCTTTTGAGGCCTTTCACATTTAAATTTGTTTAGTACTAATATTTGCAAAAGCGTGTTCCCGTGAGATTGTGTAATGCTTAACCAGTCGGGATTAGTCGAATAATCAAGGCAATAAGTAAATGTATGATTTACGCAATGATGTTTCGTATGCATATGACCATTGGCTATAGACTAAAGTACTAAGTTTTATGTTCATTTTTTTATCCCGAGTTTTTTTTATTGTATTACAGTAAAACTCATGTTATGTGCCTTATCATCTTCCTCTAATTTCCTCCAAACTCTTATCATAATACCAGAATGAAGTATCATCCATCACTCCTGAGTGATTAAGATAGTTATCGACACCAAAGTAAAATAATTAAAGAGCCGATATAAAGTTCCAGAGTATATTCGACGCTTACTTTTCTCCGAATGAAGTATGTCTAAAGTTAAACGAATTCCGCGACATGGGAGGAGGCATTAGTTAAAGTTAAGCAATTAAGAAGAGCGTAAGCGGAGAGATTGGATGCAGGGAAGTTCTTGTTTTCCGTTCCTAAAACTATCTTCATTACACTATCTCCGCATCCGGGCGGGCCCGGCTGCTGCAATGTTTCGTAACCGCGCGTATGAACACACAGTAGCAGTATTTTCCCAGAGGATAGCGGCGCGGTTGGACAGCCTCCAACCGTTTCCGGCCAGATTAACTTTTTATTCAATCCAAACCGCATTAAAGCTCCCACGACCGGCAAAATGTTGATTAAATTCAAACAGCGAAATGAGGTTTTTATGAGCTTTATTTTACACATGTATTTCCTTTATATTCAAATAAGCATGTTTGTCTGTTTAATTTCACTGAAATAGAAATGACAAATACTTAGAAAAGCTTTTAATGTCTCATCATAAATGTTTCTTCGTAGAATATCCCTCCGGACTACATTGTCAGATGCAGCGACCGAAACATACATTTCAACATAAGCTGAGATTTGTTATAAAACTTAAATATTCAACTCTCTTGGACTGTAGCAATTTTTTACTGTTTATGTTATTTTTAAAGACAAATTGTTGAGTAGAATTCCAATTGTTAATCGTAATTCTAAGAGTTTTATTCATATATCTGGAACTTGTTGACCATCGATGTGATTTTAAAAATAAAACAATAAAATATTTTTTATCACCTTTATTTCACACAATCGCACACATTATTCTCTCTTACATCCCTATTAAAAACTTATTTGTCAATTTTATACAAAGCTTTTGTTTTAACTTAATGCAAATATAACTTAATTATTACTACAATTAAACAATATGCGATTTGCGGTCACTGTATTGCTGATTACTTTTGTTTTATTATGTGGCCTTAATGTCGGCAGAACAATTAACGAGATTAACAGTTAAAACCGAAACTTAACATAAAACTAACAAACACAGCCATATTCAAATTTAACATAAACAATAAATGAAGTAAAAAGTTCTGAATGTTTTTTTTCACATTATTCATCGCTGAAATTAATTATTTTAAATTTCGAATTGACATTAAATATACAATGATTTGTTCCAAATGGTTGTCTGATTGATAATCTTCAGTTTTTTTTTTAATGGATTAAATGCTCGCTTGAGAAGTCGACACGGAATTTTGAAAGTATCATTAATATTTTATAACCATTTTCGAAGCCCACGTTATCAAAAATGAAAATGTTTAATTTACGGTTAACTATTGCATTTCAAACTGATTTAATTTGAAAAAAAAAAACATTGGATCACTTCAAACCTCTAAATAGAATTATAAGAGGTATCGTATCAATAGTGAGACAAGATTTATTATATTATTTAAGTCCAAGCTAAACAAAATACGTTCTCAACTTTTTACTTCACCCGTATCTATCACCTTGAAACTTAACACTAAATCAACACTTATAACTATTCAACTTTAACAAATAAATTAAAAACAACAACTAATAAATAAACAACAAAAAACAAAAAAAGGTCGCAAGTATTTTATCCCCTTGGTTAATTTCTTTGTACGATGAAATCTCAGTTGTACACACAATGAATTGTTATAAATCAAATATATAAATAATGTAATATCACATAATAATACTTTAAATAATATATACAAATAGAAAAACTTATTTCTTTGTCTGTTGGTTTGTTACAGCCTGATATACAAGGACAATATATATGAAGCTAATTTAATAAGCGGAGGAAAAAATAATTACGACAGTATATAACATCTTATGTTACATCGTGTTTAACTTACATGTGTATGAATTTAAAATATAATAAAATGAAAGTGGTTGTAAAATTTATAATTAATTGATAATATATTATTATAATATTTTGCAAATGGAATAGATGTCATGAAAACAAAAGCTTTTTAAAATTGATGGATTGAAAGTTAAAAACTTGAATAGTTTGACAGTTAAAGGATGCAAAGTATAAGTATTCACACGATGTTCATAATAAAAAGCATCCTTTTAAGATTCTACTCAGAACCTTAAAAGAAGGCAAAACAAACAAGACCATACAAGAAACAATTCAGGCACTTCGTGAGATTAAGGCACGATGTGATTGGTACGAAATGTCGGCGAATGTTTATGGAGTAGTTTAGAACTTTCGTATTTGTATCGTAGTGAGAGGAGTCTACTAATTGTACCGGAGTGCTTATTTAAGTTATCAGAAACAATCTCAGAGTTGATAACGAAATAAAAACTTAACTTGGAGCCAATTAACTGAACATTAACAAAGGCCGGTCAACAACTAATTCGTGATTCGTTAGTAACAAAACAAAAATTCAACTTTTTAACGTTAACAACGATTTCGGTCCTTTGATTGAATAAACCGCTTATTTGTGAAGAACTATAAACAAAACTTAAATTCAACTAGACGGAGTAAGAACTTGAACTTAACGTTATAAACATTAATTCTGTGAATTTAGTGTTTACAAACATTTAAACAAAAATTCAACGAATTCCAACAAAAAATTTAAAAAAATAAATTAACATAACAATAATTTGTTTGAACTTCGTGCGTGAGAAATGATAAAAAAACTTAAAAATTATTCAAATATGATTTAACATTTTATGACAACAACTTTTTGTAACGGTAACGTGTTAAACAAAACGAGACCAACCCGTAACTACTCGTAATAAAAGATAAACATTGAACATAATCACTAAGTGATATCATGTAATTTTTCTTTCCGGTTTAAATGAACATCAACTTGTTTAAACAAAAAAAATAACAATTTTTGGAGAACAATGAGTAGCAAAATTTTTTTTCGTGTTGATATAATTTTTTGTTTTAACAATCAAATTAATGAAAAAAAAATTATTTAACGAAAACAACGAAACGTAATGATGGGCCATGAAATAAACAGTTGCTTATGTTTATACTCAAACTTAACGTATGCGGCCGATTCGAGAAACATTAATAATTAACAAATTTAGGAAAACCCTTCGACAACGGATGGCTTAGAAAAGTTTTAATATAAATGAATTAACAGAAAAAAGAATTGGATGCAAGTAACTATAACAAAATTACATCCAACTCCGAACAAGCGTAACAGGGTAAAACGAGAACGTGAAAGGTAACTCAAGAACTTTTAACAAACAACGCCGTACATTAAGGCACTCATGATCAAAAACTAAACTATTTTGAGTCAAGTAAGATTTGAACGTACAGTTCCTATTGTCCTTATTTCCTCTAAAGTACTAAAACACTACTTGAAGATGTTACATTGTTTGAACACACATGTGATCACTAAAATGTCTCCTTATTCCTACAAGATAAAATACAAACACACAAACTCTTAAATAACCTAATCTAACGTATCTACACTTAATCTTTGGGATTCTATAAGGAATCATGTATTATATACCTGTTGTGTTTGTTTCTTTGAGGATGTAGATTTATTATTTACAACATTCCACAAATGTTAGTGATCGAGTCCATATGATTGATTTATATGAAACTCCAAACAGCCATTTTTAATTTCATTACTGGCAATACTGAAAAAGAATAAACATCGTTAGTAAAATAAATGAACAAATAAGAAAGTCCGCGGAGAGTGGAACAAAAGTTAGTATACACAACACTAGTAAAATTTAACTTACCCGTAAACATTCGCAAGAGGTCCTGGCATTCGGGAAATAGTGTCTTTTGAAAACGTTTTTCACAGTCCCGCTTTTCAGTTACTTAAACATTAATTAACTTCACTTCAGGCTCGAACTTTTAATTGACAACTATCAACGAGTACTGTTAAGTTTGTACGTGAGTTGCAATTTAAGTTTCACAAAGCTCAACGGGGGACCCGGGTAGGTCCCCCGGTGATGTTCACTGAGCTAGTGTTGATTCGAAAGTGATGTGTTCGAAGACGATGCACCCTTATATACGGGTCCCGAATTCCCTCCAAGTCGACCGTGGGAGCGCGGGCGCACGTGTGGACTACACGTCGTTGCGTAAAGCGCTTACAATTGTTCCCTTTTCTTTGTGTACGCGACCCCTTGAGCGTCTTGCCTTCTATCTGTATTTACCTGTACTGGCACTAGGGGAGAAATCTCACCCGGTGGGAACATGCGCAATCGTAACTGAAATTTAATTGTAATGCATGATTATCGCTTGATATTGTAAAGAGGGTCGTTCTCGAATCTACTTTCTCACGATGAAGAAATGATTTGTAACCAGTAATCCGAAATTACTATTTTTAATGTAATAAAAAATCATTACTTTAAACTCACTCAAAATAAAATAAGGAAAGTTTTTATATAATTATATGTTAAAGTTTGTTATTTATGGCATCTGCAGTACATTTATATAAAACGTAATAACTGCTTACATGTAATAACGGCACCATACACAGCCACATTTTAACAATACTTGATATTATCAATGTAAAAATGCCCTTGTAATGCCCAATGAAATGTAATGCCCTTAACTGTAATGTAAAAATAAATAAATAGATAATCTGTTTCTATGTGCACACGACATGTAAATAACCGATAACGAAACATTTTAGTGTATGTAAGGCAGAATCAATAATCAGTAATACATTGCAATAGTTGCTGGCTTATGTTAATGTTCTAATACGTTATCTATAATACCTAAAAGGATAATATGGAATTGAAAACGCGTACAAAATCTAACACGGTTACGAAAACATAACGTAATTTAAACTGGTTAAAACAATAGAAATCCGAATGTAATAACGTAGGATCTAGAATACGCAATGCGTGCGGAAACGGAACGGGCTTGTAACATAAAACTATACGTGCCGTGCTCGGAACTCATTAATTTGCGAACGTTCAAAGGCTAGTGTGGCCGACTCGCCGATTGACTTGCCCCAAGTGTTTTCCATATTAACAAAAGATCCTTTCAGCGATACCCCAGAACGTGCTCCGCTTAAAATAATGAGGTCTTTAATTTATTAAGGTAAAAAGGAAATACGCGCCTTATAGTGACCCCTTCCGCACACTTATGTGCAAGTACGTACGAATGAATGCGGTCCTACTCACCGGGAGAGCTCGCTAGAATTTCTGATATGTACTTGACATTTTTATAGCACGTGGGCTTTTAGCGCGACACATTACTATCGCTTTCAGAAAGAAATAATCAAATGAATTTCTGCTTCGCAAAATAATCTTAGTTTACATTCAACTCTCATATATGTGTTTTATTAGACAATACACGCATGTACACTTTAATAATTTTATTTAAGATAAGATTTATATACATTTTACAAAATTGTATTTATTACGTAATTAAGTGATTTTTATTAGTGTTCATAGCAATTTTTTTAATTAATTCACATATTACGTACGAAACACTAACATGGTATTGAATTATAATATTTTACAAGCGTGAGAAATGATAACAAAGCTATGGAATATTATAACGTTCTGTAAAACATAAAAACTGAGTTTAAGTCGCTCTGATAAATGAAGGTGTAACAGAAGAAATAACGAAGAAAACTGAAAAAGAGATGGATTGACAACGAACTTTCAAATGATAACTTTTTTACTAATGGGGAACTTATAAAAAAAAATATGGGAGATGCGAAGACAGTTACGACTAATTAACCCGCCATCATGATTAAAACGAAACTAAAAGCGTTATCAGTTTTCATAGTACGTAAAAGGTAAGAAGACATCGCCTTGTGGTTGAGGATTACAAAGATAGAGCTCGTGGGTAGAAACCGCGAGAGGCGGCAAATTTTAAGAACTATATGATATTAGTAATGCTTAAACAGTGAACAAAAATATCGTTAGGAAATCAATACATAATAAATATTATGAGAAATATTTATCATTCTCTTGAACCGTTTGGTTGGTTCTTTTCTCGTAAAAGTGTCCCAACAATTTTTTACATTTTGAGTCATTGCTTAGGCCTGTTTATAAACGTAACATAGAATAAAATCTTAACATTGAGTTCAACACCGTGTCAGAGACAATGAGCGTTGTTAAGAATATACCCTAATACGACCAATACGAAATCGTATATGTTGGTTAGTATAATGTAGCTAAGAGCTTAGCAAAACAGCTCGCTTCACCTGCCAATAACGTGAACGGATCCATTCCAGCTATTTATTAAAATATAGGCAAATCGATATTCCAGCGGAGAGGCGAAAGCGTCGTACACTGCGATAGATAGAAGTTTCTTACGCTTGTACAAACACGAATATCTCAACGGTAAAGCGTCTGCACTCTTTCTGCCATAACATTTATATAAATAAACTCTCACGTCTTTTCCCGTACTGTTAAAAAGAAATATCGGGTATTATTTACGTATACTCACCTTTTCTAAACACCAATTAAACGCAAAGAAACTTGAACTGAGTATTGTTTTATAAATTAGTATTTCTTTTAAGGATAAAAAATTAATACATCACTAATCACTTACCAAATCAAAATAATCATCATCATTTTAGCCGAAAGACGTCCACCGCTGGACACAAGCCTCCCCATAAATTAAAAATCGTATTTATTAAATTAGAAGAACAATATTACATTTTTTATTCTATAAGTATTATTTGGTAAATATCGAAAAAGATATCGAACAAAAGTCCACTACTGACAATTACATAAAACTCGGTTCTTTATATTATTAATTTAATAAATTTTATTTTTCAATCTTATATTTTAGTAAAATGAAATATCCATTTCGTAAATCACGTCACGGATTTTTACTTTTAAAGCTGCAATCAATACGATTGACTGGGTATACAGGGACAATCGAATCGATTGCATCGAGTTACGTCTATAGCTTTATATTTTACACAGTTCCAAAAAAAAAATCCCATGATGTTAAACTCGATTGCCGCGGCCAATTAACAACTGAATTTCGTCAAATTACAAAATCGGGAAATTGGGTTGAAATAAATTCATTGTTTTCTTTCTATTAAAACTACAAATCACTGACAAAAAACTGAATGAATTATCATATATTGGATAACAAAGTTCTTTCATAACAAAGTTTGGAATTCCATACAATTAAAAATGATTTATTAACCTTATGAAATCATTCTGTGTAAATTTGTTTCCTCTGATGATTCATCCGAAATATGTACCGGTGATTGTTTATAGGTGCAAAAGCTTTACAGAGGTGAATGTATTTACATTTGCTGTCAGTTAATGCATGGTACATTCTATTTAAAAATCAATGGTTTCAGAAATAATAAAATTATAAGATTAATTTAACAAGAGATAGCTTTTTCAAAACTGGAATTAGTGATCAATTATTAATTTTAAAATATATATTATGTGTCTGCAGACTTTATACTGCTAGAAATTTTAATTTGTCGCATTCTAATAAAAAAAAAAATTAATGGAACGTATTTCAGAGTATTAGACAGTAATCACTTCACTTAACTACAGAAGGATTGGAAACATGTATAAAAAATTTAAAGCTTGTTGCTGACAAATGAGCTAATGTACCACAGCTAATAATCTATGTAAAAGTGCGGTAGACATACTCCTTCACATACAATGATACAAAACGATGAATTATAAATATAAATCAATGTTGCAATCATCTTCAAAATTTGAAAGCTCGCACCCTGTAGAACACCGAGGCAGTCTCTTCGCGCAAAATCACTAAGAAATCATTAGTTTGCTGCGTTAGTGACAAATAATAGACATTGCGCTATTATAACTTTCCTCGTTAAAAATAATTGTAAGTTAACTTTAATAAAGTTGGGCATTTACGAAAAATTTATTCTGCCTTCAATATAGTTTGCCGCGGAGAAACAAATTAATTCACTTGTAGATTATATAAGGCAGATGCGAGAGAAACGAGCAATGCTACAACTATTCGCTTATTGTCGTAGAAGTATTTAGGCCCGCGTAAACATTGCACAGCTGTTGTCGTTACACAGTAATAATCGTAATGTTCTAACTTCTTGCAACAATATGGCGCCTAAGAACAAGATCTCACTGGCTGTATTTCACAAAGCCTTTGTGGACGAGCTCGGGATTTCAATATTTTGTATCACTTATACGACTATTCTAACAGAATTTGTTATTATTGAACATCGATTTCACTTTGATTTATATAATAAATTATTAAGAACTCAAATAATAACTTTTTGATGATAAAATAATACAATTTGTTAGAAACAGATTTTTTTTGTTTTGATATTTTTTTATTTACAAGTAGTGTAAATATGCATAAAGCGACGCACAAACCACGAGAAAGTAACAAAGGAAATTTTGTCACGACGTTTGAGGAAAAATAAAATTAAACTTTATACATAAAAGTTTCCTCCAATTCCATTCTTTTATCTGCGGAACTTTCAAACGTTAGCAAAATTTCAATCCGCTACGGTTAACGCCATTAAAGTGAAAATACTTTTAAAATGTTGAAATGTTTTTAAACTCTCTTAATATTAGCATTTTAAAGGCACAATAGTACAATAAAATAATTGCATAATTAAATGCTTAGCTACAGAACCGGCTTAATAATATTAATGCAAACGCAAGCCTGCATTTTGTTACAGTTGAGCGCCGCCATACCATTTATTTTCATTTCAGATTATTCCGGTTCAAATGGGTATGAGAACTGTATCAAAGCGCCATTAGCATTACGTCGCTATTTATTTACTTTTAACAGACTAAAGGCATATAAGTCACGCTATTTAAGTATAAAGAAGTACGCACAACACTAAAATTTATAAAATATTATATGTCACATAAAAAGATATATAAAATAAAAATGTCTAGAGAACCTTTCTATGATCATTTATCATTTTTAATCTCAAAAATTATCAAACATTCAATATTAAAGGTGTACACCTCACAATCGATCATCTATCTAATGTAACGGTTATGCTAGAGATTTCCTACGAAATCTAAAAGGCATTAAGGAGATCCATAAACGAGGACAGCGAATTTGAATCCGAGTTGAAGTCACTTTAGGCAGGTCACTCGACCGTTGGCTTCTGTAGGAAAAAAAAAAGTAGGAATCGCTGATGCAAAGTACGTCCAAGCTGTCTTAATAAAAATTTATAAGGGATCCTATGACCAGCGGTCTATTTTTTACAGCTTAAACGATAATGATAGTGACATGAAGTTTTTATAAGTTAATAAAACTAGATTAACTTAAAAATTGTAACACTTAAAGATTAAGACGACGGTGATTGAAAATTATGAAAGTAGCAACAAAAAATATAATGTAATAAAATAAACAAAACGACAGTGAAAGCCAATAACAAAATTGATTAAAATACACATTCTCATTTAATTTAACGTCAACTCTGTTCAAATATTGCCGTTGTCTTTCCATTTACATTTCTTTTATACGACAATCGCTGATTTTTTATTAGCAAACATTTCCTATTACATTATTTCCGAGTCCACACGAAAGACTGGTAATCAATGTTTATTCCTTAGCCAGTTACGCCAGTTATCCCAGACTCCGCCAAAGCAATCGTGGCGGCCATCCCGCGCACAGCGGCGTATTTGCCTCGCTTCCATTGGGAATTATTCCCGGCCGTTTCGTTCCACGCTATCCCATCCGGAGCGGGGATTGCAATTGTCTTGCTTTTCGTATAATTTTATCTTGATAAGATTGTTAGCACTATCGTTAATTCCCCTTTGACTGCTCTCTGCTTTGTTTTGTCGGTATTAGCGCAAAGTAAATGGTTTTCGAATGATTGTGCTGCTTTGTATGCCTATTTATGTTTTATTTATTCTTCTTTGTCTGTGATATCCTTTTTACTTTTAAAGTATTTTCGCGTTAGATCGATTGGTACTGACATATTAACCCACTGCAGTAGTATGTATGTTAGGTTAAGTTTCTTTAGTTTGTTCTTGAATAATGTATTTAATTTAGAAAGTGTTTTTTGATTATAAATAAAGTATTTTATGATTTGTCACAAATATTTTGAGTGTAGATTGGCGGCACTTAAAAACCAGTCGATGAAATATTATAGTATTATTCTTTTATTTCATGCTATAAAATGTGATTTCCGTAAACCTTTCATCGTCAATAACTGTACACAGTGCTGGTATGATTTTATTCAGACTTTTATAACAAATAACCCTTTGTAACATCGCTTGTGTTAATTTCGTTTGTTTTCGGAAATAATAATCGACATATAATTATTTCGATAATTTAACACACACACTTCTGTTTAGTTTCAAATATATCTACCACAGTTAAATAGTAGTATAGACTTTTAGAGAAAAATAACACATTTTTAAATAAACCTTAAAGTAAAATTATAATCATCAATTTTTTTTTTGTTTAAATCAAATTTATTATGGAAGAACTGCTACGTTTTATATTTGTAGATAAGATCTAATTTATATTTAATTTATTTTACCTAACAAAATAAAAGTTTATTTCATTTCAAGTTTTGTAATACTAAACGTCGTAAAAATGAAAAACTGTATTTGCTGAGTAAATCACACCGCCTTAAGGGCACAAAGGCATAATGAAATTGCGTATGTATGAGTTAGTCTTTGACCCGAAATAAAAAATACGCAAACGCGTTCTAAGGTTCGAAGAGAAAAATTCCGCAGCAAATTTCATTCAGAGCAAACGCGGCGAATAGGAAATTCTGTGTATTTTTAATGAATAAAATTTTATAAATATAGAGGATTCTCTAAAAGTCATACGTTATGAACGACGACGCGTCATACATTGTATTTGTTGAAAACACAATAAACTGAACCTTTAAAATGATTTTACAAATATTGCAAATGAACGATAAATAAATAGTTCAAAGAATACCAAAAAATTATAAAAATAATAGAGTAATCGAAAAGGTTCAAGTATTTTACAAATATAATATTAAAAAATATTCAAAACGCAAAACTGAATACTTTCAAAAAAAGTATCACCGATTTAAGGAACCAATTCTTTTTTACTAATACCACAAAATACACTTTCTCGCACCTATCTTTATTTTTTTCTGACGTGATAGACAAACATTACTTATTTTGAATTTCATAGCATTCAATTTGTTTAACTGTAAAGATGACTGGGCCGTGAAATTATAAGTTGTTCGTGATCATTCATTGTACTCTATTGATTGAAACGACGATGATTTTTATATAGCACGGTGCAGCTCAGCATGAATATTAGTAATATCTGGCTATCATATCAGATTATCAGGCATTTACCCTAAACTTCTCCAGGCACGGTTACTTGTTAGCGGTATTGTCCGTCCATCCTCACGGTGTAACCGAAATAAATAAGACTAGATTTTATTATACCGTATAACGTTACATAAAAATCCTTGATGCAAGAAAGCGTTGGCTATTGAAACTTGCTGCAATCGAAACTTTAATTATATTCAGTATCATATCTATAATCTAATTTAAAAAACACAATAAAACCAAATCAATTCAGTGGAAGCGTAGAGAACATAACGTTTCGCCCAACGCAGATACAATATTTCTGCTTACGCTGTAGTCATGACATAGGGAGTAATTTATGTATGACCTGAATTTACTGGGAGACGGAACCGTTATAAATAAAGACGCCATTAAAGCGAAATTCCACGGATCCTGATAACTGCAACAAGATATATAAATTACAAATATGTTTTCCTACCCACACGTTAGTACAACCGATATATACCATTTTATAAAAAATAATCATGCATGTATAAAAAGACACTTGGATTAGATTTGGCTTATTTATTTAGAAATTCACTGAAGCTGATGCGTTAAAACAATACTTAATGTTGTAAAAAAAAATTGAGTATTTAGTAGTAAATTGAATGTTCACGTTTTCAAAATAATTCGGTGTTAATAAAACAAGTCACCTAAATTCGGTTAGTAGAAGTAGTATTAAAATTAATAATATCGAGTATATTTAAACGACAATTTTTTATGACTGACATTTTATATTGCAATTCACGTTCGCGTGACAAATAGCGTTTTAAATTTCTTTGTAGGAAAATCTCTGTGTCTGCATTAGCAACCCTTTATAGAAAAAAGTACACGCAAACTCCACATTGTACGCTACTACAAATACAAATAGAACAGAAGCCAAGTGTCTCGCAGACACAGACATATGCCTCATATCGACGTACGTATTCGTTTTCGAAGGTATCTAGGTTTATTGCGGCGAATGCGGAGCTCTTGATCTTCGGAAGATGTATGTTTGTATTACATACACACAGAATTACCCGACTACATGACTAGTTTCGTAGCTGGTAAGTCTTGGCCTGTTCGGATTCCACACCCGGGGGAAATATTCGTATGCTTCGTGGAGTACAATGGGCAACACATATCACAATTTCCACACTACATGCACAACGCTTTTGTGCCTAAAGTCAGTTTCACACTTACGTATCTGACTAAATTACATGAAGCTAGATTAGTTATTTTTGTAAAACATATAATCATAAAAATATTTACGTCACTTATGCATGTGAATACTGCTAATATGAACGTGTAAATTTAGCGTACTATAAGAACAAAAACATTTTAATAATTCTTATAAAATTTTCAAGTTCTGTAATTATTGTATATAAAATAATATCCAGGTTGTTGATATATTCACATATTACAGCTACGTTTTCTTTTAAAGATTACATTGGTCTTTTAATATGTAGATATAATATCTCAGAATTTATAAATAGTGACAAACAAAAACCTTTCAAAAAGACTAAACCACCCAACTGCCGACATCCCCTTTGCCTTTACTAAGCAATCATACTAGGGAGTTGGTTTGTCCTACTTTCTTAACAATCTGTGCTTTGTTTTCTCCCCCAAAAAATCTTTTATGAGCAGTAGATAGTACTACACACATCTACAAAACATCTCAAACATGTGGTAAAAGTAACTCGACTTTTTATTACGTTGTCAAAATTCGTTCATTTTGTATTTCTTAACCGTGAGTTAAAAAAACAAGAAATGAGAAAATTGAACCGATTCAAAAAATTTTAACTAACAACCAGAAATGTAGTAAGCGTATTTTTTAATTAAATTTACATAGAGCCCTCCTAATTGGTTATGAAGATAATATTTTATTTCGCATAAAACGCTAATTTTAAACGTAGAAATTAAAAAATCTTGCCAATACCAACGAGCTTAAAGCTCACTAATTGCTGAACTAAGTAATATGCAAGCCGACATGGCCGATCGATTAGGTTTCCCGACCGGCCTTTACTCCTAATTTCAGTCAGATTTAAATTATTAGAAGCGACTGCTAGTACGGGCATCGAAGCCAATTATACCGTTGATCTAGAGGCCCGGTATGGCAATTTGGATTGACGTATATATGTACATTTATCTACCATACCCGGCGATGTATTTATAAATTAAAGCGAGCTTCTGTATGCTATCGTCTGTTTCGAAATATCTATTCTACAGCAATTATATACAATAAGTGGTACGAGATTGTGAGAGAGAATCTTAGTTCAGTAAAATATTTTTATTGCAAACTTAGTAATTTTAAGAAAATAGCTAACGTACGAAATTTTAAGTGTTTAGTTTGTAACCATAAACTCTTATTAATTTTGTTTATGTCCTTACGTAGTATACTCCAAACTTTTATTTTCACAAATCTAATATAAATTTCACTTTTTTAATAGTACAATAATCTTTAATAAGTATCATAAAATGAAAGAATAAATATTAATATTTTAATACATATATAAATTTGAATTAATATAAAAATAATTAAAACTAAAAGATTTTTCCGTCGACCAAAGAATAATACATATAAGTCTTGTTTGCTCTATTATTAACAGGTTAGTTACAGTAAATATTAAACATAGATATATCAAAGACGCCATATTTTCATGCAGAGAAAAGCATCGCATGTCGTCTGTAGGAAGCTTATCGTCTCGCCCATTGTTTGGCGACATACTTTGTCGTCTCCTAATCTCGAAATGTAAATTTTGTAATAAAGTTAAATTATGCCGTTGTATACAAAAACATATCATAACACTAAAGGTACAACTTTTATACATTAAAATATGTTTTTAATAAACAACCTTTGTTTCCTGCGTGCACAATAAATCTACGGCACAAAAGGAATGATAAGAATATGCAACATTTAAATACGTATCCCAAACGCTTTAATAAATCATTTCGTATAAAGCAGGTAAGTTGAATTTATTTAAACGTACAATACTTTAGAAATTAAACGTCGTATATTTTGAATAGATAACTAGAATTTTATGTTTTATATTGTGATACATAATTCCTGCCGCAGGATGTCTACTTCTAGACACAAGATTCCTTCCTAGATTTCCAATGCGACTGATAATAAGTAGTCTGCATCCAGTGTCTGCCGATAACCTTAATAAGATCGTCTGCCCAACTTTTGAGTGGTCGTCCAACGCTGCATTGGCTGGTCCGTGGGTCCCACTTCAAACTTTAGGCCCCAGTGGCCATCTGTTTTGTTTGTTATGGACCCTGCACACTGCTACTTCAACTTGCCAATCCTTTGAGATATGTTAGCTATTTTCGTTCGTCTACTGATCTCCTCAATTCTAAACTGAGAAATCCATAGGATCGCCCACTTTATGGCTTATTAATTTTTATTTAACGTCGTTAAAGTCTTCGTGCTATTCATATACCATCTGTAAACTACTGTTCGCAGAAAAAAAATGACTTTTAGGTCCCGACTTAAATAAATTATAATGCTTAAATTTATGTGACGCGGAAACATTCTGTCACCTGTCAAAGCGCGGCTTTTTATCGAATTGGTGAAATTTCCTTTTAACTGTGTATTTTAATTAAATTATTGACAGTCAAAATGAACATCCAAAATCACAAAAGGCAAATCACAAAATATTTTAAAAGAAAGATATTCCGTTTTCTCTTTCGTGCGTTTTTTTAGTGTTCTTTATTTAAATAATGTCGATTTCAATCAAATGTCAGTTAATTAAAACATATCAATATTCAATTTATACAATTTATTCTCTGAATTTATTAAATAACACAGTAATACAACAAAAACCACTTCCGCGTAAGAATACAATATTAATTCCCCTTTATCATTAATTCAGATCCTAATGGATCTCGCAGATATAAGACGTTCGTTAATATACGATCGTTTATGACGGATATATTTATTGTCGTCTATCGAATTAGTCCTTTAACGGTCTAATAACGTTATAGTATTATAATACAAATGAATTGCCCAAACAATATTACTAACTCAAATAGCAATTGACACGCAATATAATATGCAAGTTCAATACACGATCTCGATATATAAGCAACAGTAATATTTGATTGACAAGACCAATTCAATGTACGATTACCTGGGGATATTGTCTGGATACAATTTAGAGAGGATTATTGTTATATGCTATGTAAGCTCACTAATAATAAATCATGGAATATGCGGCAAGTCTTCGCAACCAGCTAATTACAAAAAATAAAAATATCGAAATTATTTTGTCTTATTGTGGAAGGTATTTTTGGCTATAAATATATCTACCATCAAACAGTAGTAACAAATACAGATTAATTTTACAATGACTTGCAGTACCCGATGATAAATATTGCACATAGACCTTTGGAAAGAGACAATCGGCTAATTTCGGCTTCGTAGAGCTCTGTCGCACGAAAACCGAAATTAGGCGATAGTCTTTTTCTAAAGGTCGATGTGCAATATTTATTCCCGGGCACAGTATAGACCTTTAACACACATAAAACTATGGGATGGAAAATGTATGCTAATTTTTCTTATTATAATATTCTGCCCACCATCTCCATAATTTTATAATACGTTATATGGCGGGCAGCAATTGGATCCATATTGCCAAAAACAGAGTAAAGTAAAGAAAGTGTAGACCAAACTATGTTTATTGTCCATGAAACCTAAAAAAGGGGAATAAGAAGTTTAAAAAATTATAGCCTAGTTTAATACAAGGCAAAACAACAAAGAGTGGTTTGGTTGCCTTCCTCCACAATCTTTTTTAAGTCGTCGCGTATAATAACTACCCGTTTCAGCTCAAAAACCTTTTACCAATTTTTTTCTTTTCTTTCTCGTCTTCCTAGACAGAAACAAACCATCGCTTTTCTGATCGTCGTTATATTGCGTTCACATGGATAATATTTCTGTAACTCCCAAGTCATATTTTGTTTTTACATGACCTATCTAGTAGCGGTGACTTATCTAAAGATATTCGCAGGCCTGTGTATTCAGTTCACGGTTTATTTTAATAATAATACTTTTTTAACATTTAATAAGATAAAAAGATTTTTAATTAGAAAAGAAGAAAGTTTAAGAAGATAAAAATAAATCGAGTTTTTTGAGCTCACCATTGCTAATCAAAATTAAATTAAAACATGACTGTTAAAAAAAAAATTCTGTTTCTATTTGTAAATGAAATAATAATATGTAAAAATTCTTCATTCTAGTTGAAAAATAAAATTATAATTGGCTAATAAATTGATAAAACAGATATAATAAAACATTTGTTCGGCTTCAAACTAAGACATAAATGATAAACTAGGCACGATGAAATGAGGCGGCGTATTGAAATTAAAAAGTGAATTATTTATCATTGCGGCTGCTCCATCGTTTGACATTTTCATAACAAGGGCACATTGGGCTAAATTAAAAAGTTCTCTTCATTCGAAACGAACCAAACTAAAAATTAATTTCACCTGTTGAACAATTTACCTTATTGGAACTTTGAAGATACCCGATTTTCTTAAATAATGAAAAATTCTTTTGACAGTACTTCAAACTCAATAACTTGATCTTTATGTGCCATTAAAATATGTCTTCGAAAGACTAAACAGCCATCCAAACTTTTTATAAAATGTGCAAAGAGCTACGTGAATTGAAACAAAAGCAAATCAGGACAGTGCTGTTACTGATTGTAACGCCTGTTTTTATTTGACGACGAAAAGAAAGTATAATCATTTACATAAAAATATAATACTAAAAATATTATTACATAAAATAATTGAAATTACGTATTATACATAAAAGTATATCAGCTTACTTCTTTTATATATCTCGTGAATAACATTTAGTATTTAGATTGGATACTCGGAAGTACTCTAATAGTTACTGTGCCAAAAGTTTTTTTTGTCAATACTTGTGCATTAGATTTCTGTTTTAAAACTGGCACAAACTGATTCACATGTTTCTTGCAATAAATAAAAGTAAAGAATAAAAAATGTTAAACAAAAAATATAAAATGAATAAAATAAAAATATGGTTATATAAATATTAAGGCTAAATTCGAATTAATGTCTAAGTCGTCAGTTCACCTTGTCGGTGATCATCCTACACTACACTTGCCGATTTTTGGTCTTCACTCAAGAATCTTAAAGCCTTAGTGATCATCAATGTACACATATGCATATGCACGAATAAATAACCAGAAAAGGTACTCAGACGGCCTAATAAAAATTTCAAAGATTTGTTCCGTCGATGTCAAATTATTTAATTAGAAATGTATACATTGGTCATTACGACTAAGTTAACAAATGGAACTATTCTACATTTCTTGCTTAAGTAAATAAATCTTAAATGAGTAAGAATATAACTTAACAATATGCATGTAACTACGAAACCTCCTTTCTCCTTCGTAATTAATGAGCTCAATATAACATAGCGCTGTTCAAACCGACTGTTGGTACAGTCGGCGAGGACATACTATAGCATTACAGAGTGAACTAAATTTAAGTAATTTTAATTGGGTACTCAACATATGACTGTTTTAACAACCACGCAGCTATTCATAAACTATTTAATCATTCAAATTTGCTGAGAATAACTAGAGTAAGATATTTTTATTGTGAAAATTGCATGAATTAGGGACATGTGATAAGACTTCAATAATTTCCTACCATTGATCATCATCATTTCAACCATAGGATGTCCACAACTGAACACAAGCCTCTCTTTCAGATTTCCAATATAGTTGGAAGCGGCTTAGAACCAGCGATATTAACAAGGTCGTCGGGTCACCTTGTGGACGGATGGTGCTTGCCAATCAGTAGTTTCGACTCCAGAACCTTAAGGCTCTAGCGTCCGCCTGTTCTGCGCATTATGTGACCTGCTTGCTGCCACTTCAACTTAGCAATCTACCGAACTATATCGGGAACTTTCGTTCGTTTACGAATGCTCATGTATTATCCAACTTGTAGAAGGATCCCGAGCATAGCCCTCTCGGCCATCTACTCATATCTAAATAAAACTAAAATAGAAGTGCTTCTACGAAACAAATAATTTTTGGTAACGGCTGTACATAGCACGTGCGCGACTTGGCTCACCGGTGAGTTTTGTTAAGACTTCACGAAGCGAGCCGGGAGCGCCGCTCTTCAATTATTCACACACACACTCGCTTTCTGGCCCCCCGTTCTTTTCATTCAGGACAAAAGGGGATTCAGGTCGCGGGAACAACGGAAAGATTGCAAAGGACGTAATAGCGTGTAGGTAAAGATGTGAGGTGAGCTTTTAATATTAAGCGCTCAAAACGGGGCCGAGCTAACTTTATTACGCGGTACCCACACATACAAACCTTACCAATGTTCTTAAACACACGATGGTACACGTCGTATTACGTACAATAATGTGGTACATTTTTTCTTCCTTATACCTTAAAGCGCATACCACGGTTATAAAAACACAATACGAATTGTTTATTGCCTCACAAATTTCTTGTTTAAGCTCACACGGCACGCGCCGGTACTTTCTAAAAATTAAATAACGCCTTGAGCTTACAAATGCCTTTAGGAACTTTTGAAATTTTCCCTTAAATTAATCACGAATGAGGTTGAAATAAGTAGTTGCATATGTATTACTTATATATATGTAAGACAGTTTTTACTTTTAAATATTTATATAACCTACTTCTGCAATCAAATTCAACTCAATAACAGTTTGTGTATCCAGCTAATTTTCTTGACTGCCCACATTAGAGGAAATCACCCTGCAATAGGCTTAGCCTGTCTTGTATGGTAAATTGCCGTAAAAACATTTTGCACTAGTATGCAGTGTTAGACAACTCTAATGAAGACTACATAAAAATCTGAGTACAACATTTGAACTTAATTTAGGCCAGAAAAAGATATTTTCCATCTATTATGGTATTAAAGCGACTTGATGCTTTTTGACAAATATATTGGTTATATCTGTGATGTTTTTTTTATGTTACTCTTCGTCATATAAAATACTCGAAATTTTAATTACCAGTGTGATAATCGAAAGCCTACCTCCATATTTATAACCCGCTGAGATCGTTTAGTGAAACAACCGCGAGCTTACACCTGTCCATAAAATAGTATTTTCAATGTCAACATTGTCGAAATATTGTTAATGACTTTAAACAACATATCTTTATATAGAGAAACCATATTAATTTATTACAAGATTTAGGATTTTAAACTTTTATTATTAATCTCTACCGCACTATCTTCTAATTCATTTGTAACAAATGTTACAAATTATTTACATCCCATAGACGGTTATATTATAATATGTTACTAACTACGTAAGTTTTATTAATAACACATTACTAATAAAACTTACGCTCTTTACTCGGGATTAAATTAAATATATTGTTATTGTATTAAACAGAATGATTATAGGTGGAAAAGTAAAGTAATTTTATAACTTGCGGACCCCGGTTTCGCAAGTTCACATCCAATGAAGCTATAAGAGTTTATAAGCCCACAGCACTATATAGAAGATTGGAAATATATGTAAAAAATTTCGTTTTTTCTAAGAAATGAGCAAATACTACTTTAACGCTTGAACACCAAACGTCCTATAATTTACTTAAGCGAAAACAGAAGGTAATATATAGCAAAGAATATTTATCTGTAAAAATTAATAATAACAAAATTAATGTTATTTTTTCTGCTCAACCGTCAAACGGGTTAGTATTCAATATATTAATTTTTATCCTAAAATAAATTTAAAATATATAATACGTAAGTATAAAATAGTTTAAATGTAAAAACTTTAAGGTTATGAAGCAAAAAAACGTCGGGTAGTTTAATTTAAAACAAGATCTGCAGTCGCCGTAAGACCCGACACGAAAGTTAAACAAAAACGAGCCAGATCCGTCATAAAGTGGCCCGTTTTACCCGGGAGGGTTTCCGTGCGAAACTGTTTATGTAAATCAGGATGAAAATCTTGTCGGCTCCTCCATCTGTTATAGACACTGCTGTGCGGAATAACGCAAGGGTCCTTTTCAAACACACCCTTCTACGACGACGCGATTGAACGTAGGTTTTTTATAGCGCAGATACAGTAATCTAGTTCAGGTGTGCCCGCGAGAAATCCTTTCGTATCTAACCTCGAATACAATCCACGATTTTATTGCATATTGAGACGTACTAGGTTTGATATATTACGCAAACTCTGATATCATACCGAACTCACAGCCCTTTAACTGTTTGAAAAACAATTTCGTATCAAGTCGTCGATTTTTTTACGATTTCGCTGCCATGAGCATACTGAGTGCCGCATATCAAATATTGAAGTTCGCAAGAAATTCGTGTATAGATCAAACGAATTTAATAAAATATAGTGCCACACTTCGTGAATCGAGATAGCCTTTAATAAATTCGTTCTTTCTTTGCGTACCTACAAGTTTTTTATACGGACGGAAATGATAGTAATATCGTGAATTTCGTAATACGATTAGTCTCACTTTAGCTGACAATCTGCATAAATCTTGAATACTGTGAGAGGCAGGCTAAATCTCAAGCGCTTTGGGATGCAACTTTAATTTTTGTTAATATTTTATTTTCTTTTTTATAGAAGTAATGTGTTTTGTGAACAATTAATATATTAATTTACGTATATAATAATGCATCATAATTACGTTATTTATTAATTTTGAAACAATCAATTTTTAGATGGGGTGTAATAGTCATAGACAGCATATTACCTAAACATTCATCTCTTTAAAGTTTTTGTACCTGTACCCATTATCCTATATAAGTTATGTAGACTAGATTTAAATCCTGGGAGGCCATGCGCTTTGCTATCTTAAAAAAGACCTAGACTAGGCTCCTTCTGTGCCTTGCAACCTCAAACCCGCGGAATCTGCAAATACCATTCGGGCAACAATAAGAGTCCGTTTCAAAAAACACATTGCATTTTCTGACTGTAAAAAAACGTTATTTCAATTATATATTCTCCATAAACATAATGACATAATAGATTTTTCAATCATAAGCATTCTTCAACAATCAGCCCAATTTATATCTAAGTTTGAATTAAACGGGATATTACTTTAAATCCAGATGAGAACAAGTTTCATTAAAACAAAAACAGCAGCAATTCCCTGAGAGAAACCCTACCACGGCTGCTCTAATTCATATCTCTTTACCGCGGAACGCAATTAAACGCTGTTCGAAATACAACTGTACATTTTCATAAAATCCACTTTTTATTATGATTCTAGAAGTTTCCAGTGACCGCGTCGCCGGATACCGTCGCAGATACCGTGGGAAAGACGTAAGGTGTGAGTTGAGCTTGCAATTTGCTTTTATTCACCATCTGCCGGCGGACGAGAGAATAGGACGATTTCGGTGCGGCAATTCAACCAAGCAAAAAGAGTAGTGGCGGTACTGTTACACTACGGTTACAATGCGGGCACAAGATTGAATCGCACCATTGCGAATAGATTGCCGGTTTCAATAGAGTATTATTTTGTTTCACTTTATCAGAAGTATTAATGGAATATGTTAATAAAAGATTAAGATACGTCATATAAACAGATATTCCAGGTATATTTAACTTTAACTTTATTCGCGGATTTAAAGAATATTTTAATGTAATCTATAATCTATGGGCGAGAACGTGTAATTAGTGTATATTTCTTTATTTTTTCTTTTAGAATTATTTTTATCGCTATATATCTTTAAAAAAAAGAAATAAAATATCAGTTATTCGTTTTGTCAATTAAATATAATTAATAATTTTGAGCATCAATAAGATAGATGGAGAGCATATAAATATTATAAATCATTCATCGATTATTGTTAATCAATGCTTACGTATTAAAATTGTTCTAATTACACATATTTTGGGTTGAGCTTATTAAATTTTGTTAACTCTTTATTAATCATAATATACAAAATGAAATAGTAATATTTCAAATAATACCATATTTTATTCTAATAAGTTTTATCATTGGAGGAATATATTTTTAATATAAATTTAGCAAAAACAGCGAAGCATTTGTAACAAATCATGTATGCGCATATTTTACGTAACCTTTTTAAAGTAAATCCTTACGTCGATATAACCCTATTGACTGCGGAAGGTCATATAACGATACTCAATCATCTTTTTAATAAATTGCATAAAGTATTAAGTTCACAAATACATCTAGTAGAGAATTTCACTCATTTATTTCAAAAGTTTTTCGCTAACACAAAAAAATATTGCAGAGGGAGGATTTAAAATCTAGAAGCATTTTGTACCCGTCAACCGCGAGTGTGACTTTCGTATGTTATTATAAAGTATTAAAAATGACGATTAAAAAAAAAAAAAAACATTTCCTTAAAATCTTTCGGAATGTCAAAAATTTTCAGTCCGCTGCATTCTTATCAAAACAAATAATGAAATATGACATATTACAGGGGTATAATTGATCGCTCTTTAATTATTATCATCATTTTTTTTGCTTAACATCCGCTGCTAGTTATGGGCCCCCGCTATAGATTTCCAATATATACTAAAGGTAAACATGGTGAACAGATTACTTGAATTCGGTTGTCTGTACCTTGTGAGTACCACATCACGATTTATCGGTATTAAATAAATAATAAACATCGTTCAGTAAAAAAAAGTTTTCTATATTGCACATTATAAAACTTCAGAAATAATGTAATTCAAAATCTCGCAATTTTTCCATGCTTTCTCTTTATTAGAATCTTTATCGTGCCTTAATAAATAAAAATTAATCAGAATTGTTCGAGTCTCGAATTTTTTCGAATTTTAAGCTTAGTTGAGTTACCTTTTTATTAATAAGATTAGTTACATACATACGATTTATGATGTAAAATATATTATTTCTTTAAATATTTTTTCATATTTTTGACGTGTCTTTCTACGTTAAAAGTGAGAAATATTTTTAAAAGTTTATATATCGTTAGGGAAGAAATGAATTTAAATTTGAAATACATTTTAATACCGCTTTTCTACTACCCCGTTCTTCACTCGAGCGTAAGTGATGTCATCTATCCATCTGTGTAATTAGTAACGAAGTATCGTTCCCGAGATATGCGACGTAACAACACTTCAATATTTTCATTACAAAAAATGTATGTATTTTTCGCACGCTCGAGGTAAAACAGGACAAAATTTTAAATGATTGAAAATATAAAACTCAAAATAATTAGGAATGTCAGCACATAAAATTGTTGAAAATAAATCTTAAAATATTTTTACAGAACTATTAAACCGTGTTCCTTCAGCACTACATGGATGTTAAAACTAAAACATTTTCCGTAGCGCCTTTGTCCTCGATATTAAAGATAAAGAACGTCTATTTTTTCCTTTTCGAAATTGGAATTTCTTCGGCGACATTCTTTGTCACCAGTTATGCCGTGCAAGGGATAAATTCTTACCAATATTCAATTCAACATTTAAAGATAGACGGTTATCAGAGATTATTTTGAGAACCTACTTGCAATTAAAAATTCTTATAAAGTATCTCAAAATAAAGAAAATAGATTATTTTTAAATAACCGATTCTTTAAAAATATTTTCTTACATTCTATATCCTATTTTCTTTTATTCTATGACATGTTTAAAAATGAGTTTATTGTTTTTTTTTTGTTTTGGGTCATTCTCTTCTGAGAGCAAGAAATATCAAGCTACCTGTAATGTAAATAACTATACGTTAGCATGTCAGCCGATAAATGCCAACAGCATGACAAAGACCCTAGTGATTACCAAAATAACCGTTCTTAATCCAGCGCTCAGCTTACTCAAGCGCTTTAAAATTATTATTTTTTTAATGCTTTCACTATGACGTACACATTATTCTAGTTCACGCTCCGTGAAGTTAGTACCGACGAAGCTTTAAAAGCCTTAGGGCTGTAAGCATTAACATCTTCAGAAACAATACAATACAATACGTATACATTATAAAAAAAATAACGTAACACAATAAAAAAAAATAGGAATGTATAACAATATTACACGAGAATAGATAACGAGCAGTGATATGGGAATGAATACATTTAAGCTCCTTCGAATCGATTGCATCTAAAATTTATACGTAAATTTCAAATTCTAATATTCAGAATTTCTAAAGACAATATTTCCATAATAAATGCGTGTATTATAAGAAGATGTGCCGTATTGAAATCGAATTCGTCGTCATCTTGAGATCGTTATTGTAAAGGCATTATCCGGGATCCGGTCTCCGAGGACAGAATATAAATGTCGGGAAGCGGTGAGCGCTTACACCAATATGTCAGGCGGCACCAGTTGTTTCCATACAGCCACATAGCGCCGTGCCTCACGCCCCACGAATTCTATATCGATCTACTTAGCGCCTTATTAATTTTATGCAGCACATTTTTATAACACGCGCAATTCTCTTTTTCAATTTCGTTTTGAGTTTAACTCCAATTTATGTTATCGAATCCCGCTCACATTTAATTTTATTCATATTGAATTTTCATGTAGGAGAGCAGCTCGATGCTAATAGAAATAAATTTTTATTTTTAGTTTCATTGTTTTTAACAAGATTGAAATCTGTATATTATTCTCTGTTTGATTTGCACGTTTCCAATGTTGCTTCCTGTAATTCTGTATAAAAGGCTACTTTTTTACTTGTTTATTTAGCTCACATTTATTAATTAGTTCAGTGTAAAGATATTTTTATTAAAAATCCTGAGATGTATAGGTAAGTAAAGTGAACAGAGAAAGTCAATAAATATTTCGAAGAGCAGACGAGACGAATGGCAGGTTTAGCAATGCCAGGTGACACATGACATTGAGGAAAAAAAGGTAAAACAAACACCGAAATAAATTGAGGCATCGTTACTTCTCGTCATGAATAATGTTAAATTTATTACATAGTATATAATAATAGTGTTAGCTCCCTGTCGCTGAGTACTATTTAAGTAAATTCATGTCCATACTCTTTTACTAAATAGTGATAGATATAAAGTCTAATATTATTAATTAGCGTTCTAATGTTTTAGAATAGAGATTATGAACTGGCAAGCGGCTTAAGACGTTCGTTTACAAAGTGGACAGACGACTTTATTAAGATCGACAAAAAACATTAGATGCAGGTTGGGTGCCTACCGGTTTGATTTCAAATCTATGAGAATGGCTTGTCATTACTGTAATTTCTGCCGTACGACGTCTACTACTAGAAGTCCGACGGCTGAAAAGATGATGGTGACGGATGGTGAACTACAGCATACATGAATAAGTATTTCCCGGGTGACACGATACACTGTCTTCTTATGACAAGTGCAAAAAAATTACCCTTTTAGATTTTGTATTTCAAAAGTTCGGACAGTCCTGCTTTACCTTGATTTTTTTTATTAATTTTCCTAATAACTAGTGTTAAAAATATTGAAAAAGAACTGTGTCTACTTCTGGGCAGTGAGATCAATTATGTTATTACGCAAAACGTAGCAACAAAAATACTTTGTATAAGAATAAGTTACAATAGACATCAAATGATTAATAAAAATAAAACCCGAACCTTTTCATATTTCAACATTTGGATAGCGTTGATTTATTTATTTCATAAATAACAGAGACTTGGAATATGATTTATGATGGGGTTTTCAAATATAAATAGAACGCTAGTACCCGGCTATCATTACTAATACATAGTATTCGATAAGAACTCGACACTCACGATGCGGCAATCAGGTACGTTTCCCTCGACGTCACAAGTATCTAGTCCGTGATCACAATAATTCATTTATACGAACCGCAAGATAAGAGTATAACGCTACCTATAAGTGTATTATTTATTACCTTTTATATTTTATTTTTCCTTGTGTAATAATTTGTACTCGGAACTTTATTAATAATATAAATATAATATTGCTACTTTGAGGATTAAATATTTTCTTACTGCTATGCTAGTTGCTATATAAGTTATTGGACAGTTGCAAATCCAAAAAAAATAAATAAAGCTTATTTTAGTAGCCACTTAATTTGTTATTGTCTTTAATAATAATAAACAAGGATTATTTACAAAAGTATTTTTTGCTATTTCATACACCGAAGGACTTAAGTAATAATATGATTATAGTTTATTGTTATGCAATAAAACACGACACTTTTATTTAATTGGCAATTCCATATTATTAATGTACAAAGTGTGAATTATATAAGATTATATCCCGGGAATCGAACTCGTGGCTGACGATCGCAGGTCTTCGTTTTCTACCGGAAAAGAAAAACGTTTTATTTTTAGTTATTTTAATAACTAAGTAAAAGTAAAAATAAAACGTAATATTAATTATGTTAAGTTTTGACTTAACATGATTAATATTACGTATAAAAATAGCGGAATTGATCGAGTCACACTCGGTATATTTAATAAAAAAAATTATGTAGTTTGATAATGCTTTATTTATTTATTGATGATTTAAAATTATAATACTTTTAATTCTAATTCATCCTTCTTCTTAAATAGTGAAATATTCTTCATAAATAAAATTAAACTCAAATAAATAATTGTGTTATATTCACAAATAATATTCATTTATACGCTAACGTTAGGTTAATTAAAGATTGTGAGTGACTAATAATATAATTGTTGTAAATGCTATATTTTAAAAACAAAATAAATAAAGCAAGAGGGTTTCTCCTGTGCGGAATATAAGTTTGTGCATTCGCAAAGCCGGTCGCGTGTCGCCCGCATACCCGCAGTGTAAGTAACATTTTCACACGGATATTTGTCACGCTATCTTTATTGATTTTAAAACGGAGTCAACTTGTTTAGCGCATAAAACAAACGTAGAAATCACTTAAGAGTTTAATATTAAGAACTAAACATTTTGAACAAAATTTTATTTGCTTGGTTTATAAATAGTAAAAACGATGTATAAATATTGTTTGATGATTTTATAGTTTTATTTTCTATTTAATTGATGAATACATATAAATGTCCGATTCAATACACAGATCAATTCTCTAACAAATATAGTTATCAAATACAATGGTAGTAATGTTGGATGATAAACGAAAACATCGCGTAGAAATTGTATAAATTTGTTATTTCTAAGGCGCGACATGAAGCCCGGTAGCGGCCATATTTCAACTCTATATGTGAACAAATGTAGCCGACGATTTGTTTAGATTGTTTCCACTTTTTTATTTCTATGAACTGTTTCAAAAAACTTTTGCTCTATTAAATATTAACCGTCTTATTGTAATTATTAATTATAACAAAACCAGTATATTTTTTAAAAATTTGTAGCTTAAAGAAAATAAAAGGAATAACTTTTAACGTTTTTTATTGATGGTAATTGACATGCTTAACAAACCGGAGTTACGCAGAACTTTGAACATAATAACTAAAATTTATTATATTTTAAAACACAAGAAGATATATCTGATTAACCAGGCAATTTCTTTATCTACACTACACTTTAAACCTGGAAAGAGTCATATCTATACTTTCCTGCTATACATAAACACTGGCATCGCAGTGGTACAAAGTAACACGAGCTACGATCTGTAAAGTCTCACTTTTATTGTTCGTAAACACAGTCGTCATACAACTTGCGGGAAATCCCCACGGCTCTACAACTAATAAAATTTATCGGTTGATGTAAAGGAAACGTTTTCGAGAACTCAGGTTAAGAGGTTTATTAGACTTAAACTGATCCACACTATCAAATAATGAACACGGTTATCGCAATGAATACAATCAGTAGATTGAAATGTACCTTAAAAGAAAATAATATAATTTTTTTTTTTGGCATACGCTATTACAATAGAACTCACAGCTTAACAAGACTCTACTACTACTAGAATTAATTTAAGAGTGAGAGTTTAGAGGTAGACAGTATTGAACATTTAGGAAAAGCTGTTCATAAAATTTTCAGTTCCTAAATAGAATCAATGTAACAAATAAACTGTTTCTATCCCACTTTAAACAATAATGGAATGATAATTAGTGATTCTAAATCTACAAGATTTTCTAAACCAAACATTGACCACGTCCTCCGGGGTTACGTTCATTTCGTAACCGAGGCTGCGTAAAGGCAACGTTTTAACAAGTATCAATCAACGCTTCGAGTTCAATTTACGCGAATGTACGTCTAGCGAGCGCTCTGTCGGGGCGGACACGTGACACGAGCATGCGGGTGTCGCGTGCCTACCGCTGAACCACTCCTGTTAATGGCCCACGACGCTTAATGACTCCCCTATCACTTTATCATCGTGAACACTTAGGGTTGGTGTCAAATCAAAATAATTTATAATTATTTATAACTTTCATATTTAAAAACAAAACTAACAATTTAATATTAATATCATCATCATCATCCTCATCACGTCAGCCAATAGACGCCCACTACAAGGTGTGGGCTTCTCCTAAAGATATCCAAAGTGACCGTTCTTGCATTCCCCGTGTCCATCGACTTCCCGCGACCTTGACTATGTCCATTTTACGTATTTATCACCGCTACGTAATAAATAATAATAAGATTATATTAACTAGTAAAACACGAGTCTTATATATTATGAATTTCCTTTAATACGAAACTTTCAAATATTTCTAATGAATCCGACGTCAGGATACATAAATTATGTTAATACATTCATTTTGAAACACACGTAATTAAACTCAATGAAATGGTAAGGACAGACACACATAAAAACAGCATTTCTGGCTTTAAATATTTAACCAAAAACTTTTAAATAATTTATATTGAAATCTCTGATGCTATGCTTGGCAGGCAAACCCTAAGCCACGTTTTTTTAATACACGTTACTGATCTACAGACGACATTTTCTATTGTATTGGCAACAATAAGAATCAAAATACATTTTTTTTCTTGCTATTAAGGCTTATTGCTCCTTACAACAAACGCAGCAAAGAACGTCGACTCATAATGTATAACGACAACCTTATAAAGGTCGGCAGAAGCCACTGGATGCAAGCTGATGCTAGCCAGTTCAATGTAAAATGTCCGAGGGAGGCCAACCATATTATTTCTGTATGCTTTATACATTCTGTATTTATCATAGATATTTTTAATACATAGTAATTTTTGTTTTTTAAATATGCATAACTAAATATTTTTGTATAGAATATAAAATTTTATATCGCTGAAATTCCAATTACGCTTAACTTGTACAACGTTTTAAAAAACAGTAATTTATGTTTATCATTTGCTGCAGGAGTCACAGAATGATACGTAACAAAAAAAATTAGACGTGGGCAATCTATAAGAATAGTAAATACCACAATTATCGTCGTGGGTCATTGTAACACACCCGGTTTGATGTTTTATAAAAGCATCACATACATTTTTCTCAAAACACTTTCTTATAAAATCATATTTTTTGGGTCTTACTGAAGTTAAAAAATAATATTATTTAAATTTAATTAGAAATTTATCCGTCCTTTAAGCAATAACATAACGGGTTAAATAAACAATATGTCCCGAGTATCAAGGATGTTCGTAATAGATCAAGATGTATTCTGGACATTAGTTGCCTGGTACTATAACGTAAAGCAGATTTGTGTGGTTTATGTTGGGACAAACGGCAATAGTTCAATAGATTACATCGGTACATCTCGTTGGTCAATGTAAGTAGCTCCTAAGTATAACAATAAACGTAACATTTCTTGTCGTACATCAAGGATTCTGTCCTTATACTGAAGGACAGTTGATTGACAGAAAATAATTTAATAGTAATTAAATTTATATAAGTAAATTTAATTTTATTTACTACAACTTTAGGTAAATTTCGTAATCGAAGTAACTTTTTTTTTCATTTTATGAATAAATATCCAATTTATACAACAATGAAGCAATTTATTTATTATTAAGATAAATAAATAAAAATATGTTAATCTTAGTTAAAAATATTAATCGCCGTAAAATTTACTACCGCATATCTTTTTATAGGCTTTGGTATGGCTAAAATAAGACTTTTATAATCATTCTTTAAAACAAGTGTTAGAGATATGTAAAGTCTAAATATTTCTGTAATATTTTCGGAGAAGATATGGTTCTACAAAACATGTATAAAACCACGATTGCGCTCGACATTAAATGAAAGGATGTAACAAGGATAAGGAAATGACAGAGGATATTTCATCACAATAGCTCGGTAATAACACTAGCTACAATTTAGCAATGATAATAAATAAGGCAGTATTAACATAGACGTCTCCTCATACTGACACACATAAAATCAATTACCACTGGTTTCCACTGGTGGGCTTAGGCCTCTTTCCCAGATTTCTTACAAGACCAGTTGGGAGCATTTTTCATCCAGTTTTATTAAGAAGTGAATTATTGCAAAGCAAATTGTAATTAACGACGGCAGATGCAGGCCGCTCCCAACCGGATCATTTGAAATCTATGGGGTAGGCATAACCCATCCCGCAGCAGTAATTCTACCACTGAAATAATAATGATGAATTATGAATAAAATACTATTGTGTGAAACCTAAAATTGAAGTATTCGAAAACTAATATAATCTGTTTGGTCAGAAAAATCTTTTTTAATGATAGACTTTTTTACCAAATGTAATTTTTTGATGAGTATTGTTATTGTTAGGAAAATCTCAAAAATGAAATGTACCATGTGATTCCGTCTAAGCTCGATGAAATGTGTAATTATTTTATAAAGACAACAGCACAAACATGTAAGCCTTACAAGTTTTTGACATCCCTGCGGATATTGTCTCGAACAGGAGCGACATGAAAACATCGGTGAACCACAACACACGTTACCGAGACAACTGTGATTAAGGCTGGTAAGATCAAAAACAAGGGCGTGTTAAACTTTACACGCGCCTTGTTTTCTCGCTACTTGTATTGTTGATTAATACCTATTAATTCGAAAGACGAAAGGCGGAGATTAATTTCGCAAAACACGCCATATTTCAACATCCAAACTAATTAAAGAGAATAAAAGATCTTCCATGAAAAATCTTTCATCACTTAGAACAATGTAACCTCAACTAAATAAGATATATTTAGAAATAGACCAAGGTAACGAAACTAAATTAGAAACAGATTACGGATATATATTAAATTAAAATGTTAACTAAGAAATCCCGAATCAAAAACCGCCTACCACTAATCCGGTATTTCATTTAAAATTTTATTAGACATGTAAAAGCCGAATGATTTTTTTTATTTTAATTCACATTTATGATCAAAAATAAGGTAAATGGACGGATATAAAGCCTCGAGAATTTTACTGTCTGTCATCTTGTGATATAAGTAATGCTTATAGCATGTATATGTAACAAAAAGCTAAAAATAATGCTTCGTGGCTTATACGGTCTACTTTTTTATTTTTAAAAAGTTAAGAATCTTTTTTGCAACTACAACGTGTACCTTTATTTTTGCTTTAACTCAAAAAAAACGAAAGCGAATACTGTAATTGCATCATTTAATTGGTTAATAAAAAATATTCAACTAACTGAACGTTAAATAATCATTAAGTTCAGCTAGTCCATTGAAATAAACCCCAATAAATATGCGTTAGCCCGAGAGCTGACAGTGAAAAAGGCAATAAAATATTCGCTGAAAAGAATCGGCACTAAACACACAGGAACCTTGCCTTGACCATTCAAATATTTATCAAGTCATACCGTTACAAGAATTATTACGAGGGACGTCAAAAAAGTACACTCATTTATTACGACCCCAGCTCAATATTTATCGTCCGTTATAGCGAAACTTTTATATCTCGATATCTTCAACGTCTTCCTCGAGATTGAAGCCGTTAAATAAATCCGACTAATCGTCTCGCCACCGGGAGCTCGCATTGTCCAGACATTCAATGCCTTCATTGTCTACAAAAGGTACTGAGTTTTTGACAAGCCAAAAGTTGTAAGCGCCTTAAGCTTTTTTAACATTTTTGACTCAATTTCTTAAGCTTTACGGGTGATGTTCGAAGATCGGTCGAAACTGATAAGATTGCACAAAATTGTCAGAGGTAGACAAGATTGATGTAACGGTCGCAAGTTCTCGCACGTGCTGAGGCCGGCTGCGCGGCTTGCGCTGTCTCGGGACCATATAAAAAACCGTACAAGACATACAATTCCCGGTTGCACGATTTTAAAGTCCGTAACTAGCACCTTAGTTGGAAAAAAATTCGACGCTAAAAGATAATGGCTTGTGACCGGTGCTCCGCCGGTGGGAAGCGGAGGTAATTTTAACGCTTGACCAATCTCACTGCCGTTACGGTTAACTTGGGATTAAGTTTGGCTTGTTTTATCGGAGTTCAGTTCGCAAACTTATAAAAACATTGTACTGCTTTTGCTAATTTCGTTGTTTGGGCTACATTTGTGTACTCTTTTTTTGCGTGACCGTGTTAAAGCGGAATTTTACTGAAAGGGGGAAATGTGTCTTATTGAATGCGATTGTTATTCGTAATCCACATATTAATAGCAACTTATTTTTAAAAGAAATAAATTATAAAAGATAGTAAGAAATGGGTAGGAACCTAAAGATCTAAGATGTGGTCGTTTAGGATTAGCCTTATAAGGAGGCTCAAGGTTACTTTGAGAGCAATGGAGAGGATTTTGCTCCAAGCTTCGCTGCGAGATCGAATCAGAAATGAGGAGATCTGCCGAAGAACCACCGACATCGAAGAATTGCTCGTCTGAAGTGGCAGTGGGCGGATCATATCCTTCGTGCAACCGACGGCCATTACGACCAAGAGGTTTTCGAGTGGGTTTTCGAGAGCAGCGTAGGTAGGTTACAACTCTAGATGAACCGACGACATACTCAAGTGGCTGTGGTAGCGGGCAGTGCAAGACCAGTCATAGTAGCGATAATGATATTATTTTTTCTAGCGTAAATTTCCTTACCAATGAAATATTTCCAAAAACTAATTTTCTGTCTATCAGTAAAAGCTTGTTAAAATCGGATCGTTAGTTAAAACAACATGTAGCCGGACAAAATAGGAAAGTCTTTCAACTCCCGCTAAAATTGTTTCAAAATGAAACAAAACAACAATTTCGCTGAGGTAACGCGCCGTTGGCCGCTCATGGCCATTCTGTTTTCAATTTGCGTAGCAATTGGCCGCATGCCACTTTTTGGATTTCAATCGAAACAATTACACCATTTTATTTTAATATAACGAATGATGACGTACAAATATTTTTGCACAAATTAAAACTAACCCAATATTACGATGACGTTAGTAAATACTAAACGTAGGGTTATCACTTTTAAACATAGTTGTCGGTTTTTTATTCCATTGTAACAGGGCGCGCTAGGAATCCTCGAAGATGTAAATTAAAAAATGCCTTATATGGCAACCATATTTCGATAATAATATGACTAAATGAATTTATATGAATTAAAATAAAGTGGAAATTTTGTTACAGGATCAAAATTATCCAATTCGAAGTTATTTTATATAAGGTTCTAGCACACGGTTGCCAATAGTTTGATTAACGGTAACAAACTGTACAATCTTGTGGCCATAATTAAATTGAATTCAAATTGTTTCCGCATCTCATTACGTGAGGTTGCACACGAAGCGCGATTGTTCACCAGCTGCACACAAAATCGATTTATAGTCGCTTAATGAAATATAATAGGTACGTAGGCTGTGTTCGCATGTGTAATTTTGTTGGATTATGCAACAATTACTATTCATATAATATTATTTGCCTTTCTTACTAAAACTGCATAAAAGTCAGCTATTTGATAAATACTAAGAAAGAAAGAGTAGAGCCTATAAAATCGAAGCATGTACCCTAGTTCTGTCTTATTACTGCTTATAGACTATTTAGGTATGTTGCTGTTGATTGACGTTAAATTATGAGCATATCGTGTAATTTAGAATGCGATGAACTACGTGTTCATCAATAAACTTTATCTCAATAAATTCTCATCATCATCACCGAGGCAAACCTTCCCCAAAGAGTACTAAGATCTGTCTGGCGCTGACTGCATCTGGAGACTTTCCGACCTTACCTCTGCTGCGTCTCTCGGCTCGCGGTCACCAATCAAGATCCTTTGGCCTCAACAGCAATCGGTGCACAAGCGATATGTTCCGCCCTCTGCTATTTCAGACTAATTAAATTTATTCACACAAATCCTCTATTAGTATTTACCCTTAAATGTTTACCCAAAAATAAATTGCAACTGATAAGCTTTATTGCAAAAGACTATCTAAGCAGGCGTTCATTGCCGCAAAATAGTTGCATTTTATTATTGCTATATTTAATATACAGGCGACTCAAAATTTAATATAATTCCTTAATAACCAACTTTGTAACCAACTGCAATAGGGTCTTACTAGCATATAACTGCAAATTGTAGTAGCTAGATGACACAGTTTTATCTATTTGGCGAAAAAAAATGCAAAAGGAGAAGAAAAAAATAGAAACTTTAAAGTGAAGAAGAACTTCACTTTATTGCTTGTAATCAAATATTTTGTTACGAATACAAGAATCTTCTTATTTTGGAGAATGATAATTATATTGATATATTATACTACTTTTCTATTATCAAGACAGATATTTACGATAAGGATGTTTAAGAATAAGAAAGACATACTAATACTTAACAGATGAGACTATAAAATTAATAGACTAATAGACAGGTCGTAAAACTTTGTAATGCTAAATTTATAGTTTTATTATCGTGATCATGTACCAAACAATTATATTATTGTTATATAGAAGTACTAATTAGAATCAATCGCGATTCAATTAATTTTTAATCAACTACGGCTATTCCCTGTTTAGTTAATAAAGCGGTTTGTTTGATTAATTACTATTTCATCGCGGACATATTGTTTACATAACAAGTACGTTGTTATGCGGTGACAGTTTTGAAACTTATCACACGATATGTTTAGAAACTTTTAAAGCGATTTGTGTATCTAATATTGACAAAAGTCCAACTATGACAGAATCAAAGTTACGTCATAGCGAGTGAATACGTAACTTTTGCCTTGGGTCTATCCATATTAAAATTATTATTTAAAAAAAACTATTATTCTTTGTAACTTCGTTATATTTATGATCCTTTCGTTATTTAAATAAGTATCATATATGTATTTAACGACCGTACATTGATATTAATCTTCAAATTTCTTATTATCATATATCAAATAGGATTTACCTTTTTAATAGCAACTCTTTTATCATTTATTTTAAAGTTTTATACAAATATGTCTTTTAATAAATAAAATTAACTCGCCTAATGTTTTGGTTCGTGTAAGGCTGGAGCAAGTCTGTGATTTAGAAATTTTGATTAAGACGCGAGGAAGGTTCTTGGGGCTGTACCAGCGTAAATAAAACAATAAATAAAGTGATGACTCTGAATAATGTTTTAAACATTTTTTCCACTGCTACAGAACAATAACTTTGGACTGTACGATGTCCAGCCAAAAAGCTATTTTATTATTAAACAGTCATATGAAAATCATATTAAATTAGAAATTAAAAAAATGTAAACAATAATAATATTAATAATATTGCTAATTAATATTATGTTTTTTGTAGTTTCATTAGAGTTAGTGTCTGTTTTAAATACATACTGTATAACATGTTAATATGAAATCGCGAATCCGGTACCGGACCATCGCACTCCATTAAAATGTTGTAAATCCTTGCATATAATTAGAAAATAATTAAAAATATATCTATTGTTTCCCAATAAGGATCTATGGTAGAATATACAAACTTCTTCCTACCGTTCAAGCTACTGATAACAATAACGACAATAACAATACATTGCGAACGAATAAACAGTATCTTAATGCGGAAAAATACAAGCCAGCTACACAGTCATTAAACGCTATTCAAATTGTATCCCCATTTCATTACGTTCAGCTTACGCTCCATCAATGCGCTGCATATGAAATCGATTGCTACACTGTTTCATGAAAAATCATATTATTCAAATTCGGCTTCATTTATCATATAGGTATGTGACAACCATGCTTTCTTTATTATGATAATCCCTTTTCTTTTTTAAGGAAATCTTACATGTGACATCCTTTCCGACAAAGTGCAATGAAAAGGACATGCTAGATTCCTATTGGTTAAAATCTCGCGTCTTTTTTTGGGTATTGTTGTTAGAACTGCGAGAATGCTTCACAGAATAACACACTTTCTTGGTCGCTAGTCCTGTATTCAGACGACTGAAGCAATGCACACACGTTGCCATAAATATTAGTGTAGAATTAAATTATCCGTCATCGCTGGGCCTAAATGCGTCCAAATAACCAAGAATACACCACCATGGTCGTGTTTAGAGGTTTTGAATGAAACCATCGCTAAACCTCCAACGTTCAAGTTTTCGGGATGATCCATGTGACCCAAGCATTTTATGCATTTTGTTCAGCTCTCTAAACACCTTTTTACAATAAGCTATTGCTAGAGATGGCCTATACCTAAAGGCCTTAATCTTCTAAAATGGAGACTGCAAACAATCAAATGTAACCTAAGACTTTGAAATACAAAGTGGACAGACAAAAACTTTTTAATTTTATCAAAGTATACTGTATACAGGGTATTTACAACTAATCCAATCGGTAATCAAAGAGGATACTTATGTCTTGGAGTGGACGTCGATAATTACTACAAAAACTATACTCTCGCTAACCGTAGTGATGATAATAGATCAACAATGTAAATGTAGTAAAGGAAATGTAATTGTAATATTTTGTCGTTATATCCAATATACCATACACTATTCTCTTATATATCTAAATGATTTTATATCTTATCTAAATGCCACATTTACATCAATGTAATACGAAACTACAACAATATGGAAAAAGAAATAATGATCTTTTAACGATCGGAAGAAAACAAAATATGACATCAATTTCCGAAAAAACACAATGTTTTAGATGAGCATTTTATTGTTGTTTTTTGTTTCGCTGTCGAATTGTCCAGTGTTTTGATCATTGGACTTATTCGAATTTTTCTTATTACGTAATGTCATGTTTTATGGTATTATTCTGTAAAAGCTTGGTCTTCCGTGTAATATATCTATTAATAACACGTAAATTAAGATGTAATGAAACTTGAATACGACGTGATTTAAGATCTAGTCATTCTTTTCAACAAGCTGTCATACTGCCGATAATGTGGTTTTCATTATTTGCCTCTTTGTTATTTTGAACACCAATTTTTACCATACAAAATTATTTTCATAGACTCATTTTTACCTATAGCGTTATTCATTTGATTAACAAAATTTGTTATCTGACTTTTCTATAACACTGTCTTTAATAGAAAATCTTCATTAACTTTTTTGATCAACGGATTATCGTTCCGAATTTTAAAAAGAGAAATATCACAGAATTCCAACACCTAAGCATTATTACCGATGCCTCCAGTCCGAACACTATTCGCTGGACGCTTCAGCATCTGTATAAAAGACAAGAGAAGTATCAGGCCATTATACTACAAATGTAGTAAAATTCAAAAAATTTACAAAGCTATTTTGTAAAGCTAAAAATTCCACCACAAAAGAACTGAAAAACTTACTCACAGAAAATTATGAATAGCATTTGTTACTATAATAATGAAGTCGTTTAATTTTCTTTCATTAATCTCTGAGGCGGCACGCCAGTCCAATATGTTATCTCAACATAATTCTAAAACAATACAAGTAATTGTCAACGAGACTGCCTGTGGCTAGTGTTTTGTTAAGCAATGAGTTTTAAAGTGGTTCTAATTTTATGGAAAAGTAATTATTATTAATATATTTAGTATGGTAATAAAAAATCAGAATGTCAAACCAACGGGTCACGGAAATCTATGAAGGGAGACACAAGTCCAGCCGCCGAGGTCTTACGGCTGGAATGATGATGATGAGAAATGTCATAAATAAATCGTTCTATGCGGTACACGCAAATAATTTATTGTAAATTGATCTGTATACAGACATTTTCACTTTACCTTTTACATAGGTTGAATGTTTAACAATTGAGTGTTTGACAATACTGTTGAGATGACGTATTTAATCCATACATCCGTAACAATACACCTCGTTTAAATTCCGCGTACGCATTTTGGAATTAAATCGTTAAATTACTTTTGCGGTTCGAACGTTACATTTACCACGCAACTGTGATACCGTCACAAAACATGTTATTATGTGAAAATGTTATTTCAATCCTTTTGTCAAATTGATTAATTTTAAGCGGACGGTTCTTGCGGCTTGTACTGTGTTTTTTGGTATATACAATACATTCAATCACTTTTGGCCTAATCTTAGGGCTTCGTACATTTCTGAGATAGACTGACACGTAAAAATACGGGACGTAATTAAAAATTTACTTTGAACATAACATCCACAAGTTTTGTAAAATTTAAAAAGTTATACTGTGACTACATACATATACTTGTATATAGATTACTTCTCGTAACATCATCATTATCTTTATCGTCATTTGAGACATAGGACGTTCACCGCTGGTCATAGGCCTGTGCGTCTTCCAATGACTTAACAAGACAATATATGTGTCTCGTGCAAAACAGCACTCGTTAGGTTAATGGCGATATTAAGATTAACGAATTTATCTTTTATTAAATAGTCATATTATTAAAACTACACAAGAGACCTCCATCACTGTATGATCACAGATTTAAAGAGAAAAAACACACGTAGTATTTTTTCTTTATTGACATATAAAGTTTTAGGTTACCAAAGCAATGAAACAAAATTTTAAAATATCATCTTAATTTAATGTTAAACTAATCGTAGCTTATCAGGAACTTATTTTTTTTAAATATATAATACTTAAGTCTATATTTACAATTAATTTTATATTCGACAATACTTGGAGATTTCTTAACCATTATATTTACATTGCTTTAACGCTTTGAGCGATACTACAGCTTGCGTCCGCGTTCGTTTCCTCGTTGATGGGAGTTACTATCACCTGAAAGAACAGAAAAACAATATTTTGATAACTGAAGTAATGATAGAAGTTTTTTGATGAAAGTAATTCCTTCTTTAAATATGTCTTTCAATGCATTAGATCCATAACTTAAGCGTTATACATTTAAATTACCCGAAATACTACAACTATAAGTATCCCGCATCCTTAGTCGCAAAACAGTTCAAACTCATTTATATATAGAAAACTTGTTTTACTAAACTAATTTATTTTATACGTAATAATTTTCCACGTCAGTAAAAAGCTGCAAAAAATAGATCAACTTTTCTAAATATTTCAAATTGATAAATCTAAATCCTCGCTAGGATTCTAATTCCAATCATCTAGTTTTTACATCGGAATATTTAATTAATAATTTAAATTTATTGCTTTTCATGTATATTAAAAGTATGATATTTTTAAATACGGATAGTATAGTTCGTACAATTACTTTAAAATTTTATCCTGATTAAATTATAGCGTGGTTTTAATTTCGATATTCAAATAGGCAATGACAGCGCTGATAAATCAATTAACAAAAGCTATTGATTAATTAATTACGTTTTATTATAATTTATAATAGACATAAATATTTTTAAATTAATGTCAATTAATCTCGTTCTAAATGTTAATTAAGACGTTATTTGTGAATAGTTCGGTAATAGGTCACCCTAAACAGAAAACATCCGTAATACAATTACTATCATTGATGCCATGAATGGACTTAGAACTCCCCACATATTTTCTATAGAACCGATCGGTAGCGGAATTCTACTTTCATGGTCCTTACAAATATCATCTGTCCTCCTTATGGTTGGACATCTTATTCTGCTCTTGCCAGTCCGTGATCCATACTACATAATCTTAAGACCCTAGCGGCCACCTGTTCTGCACGATTCGTGCCACTTCAACTTGCCAACCTGCTGGACTATATCGATTATTTTTGTTAATCGAACCTCCTTCCTCCTAATTAGATCTCATAAAATCTTATTAGCTCGTTGTAAGACTGAAGTGCTGTAAGTTTGCCAATGAATTATATTTTGTGAAACAAGAAGATGTTTCGTAGTTTATATTACAAAAACTCATTTTTTATATAAATCATATGGTTGTATAATGTATGGTGGTTTAAAATAAACGTGTTATATTCTACGAGAAATCCAACGAGGTATAGTTGACATAATTTCTTAAGCAGGCGCCCCCACTCGGAATATTTTACTGTCGCTCCGTGAACACGGTACAAATTTAAAAAGTTTAACCTTTACATTAAAAGTTTCAAGTATTCCCTACCTCTAGTTTAATATTCGAAAGTTGCATCCTTCCATCTAGCTCCGCAAGCACTCTATCCAAGGTGTCGACGAGTCTGTCGGCGTCTTGTGTAGAAAATACCATAGGCGGTTTGAATTTCAATACATTGCTGTCTGGTCCGTCGCGACTGATGAGAATCTTTTCTTCTCGCATTCTGCTCGAAATTTAAAATAAATTGGATGATGGCGACAATCTTTTTCCAAAACCAAATAACATTTATTAAAAAACTACACTGCTTATAACCGTTTAAATAATGAGATGTAAGTTATTACGTTTAAACATTTATTCATTTTTTATTTGATATTGCTCGTGATTGAATAAGACTTGTTACATAACGGTAGATTTGGTTATTTTTTTATTAATTAAATGACTTTTATTTAAGATAAAATTAAGTTTGTATTCGGTATAAAATACATATTGAAAATCTACTGTAAAGCCAATCTTCAGCAGTGAGTGTTTTACAAATGAAATGATTGTCAAACCACTTCTTTAATCCCAAAACAGCCCAAGAGCTATTATATACATAGCATATATCATACTTATCAAAAGCAAAAGGAAATCATTAACATTACCTGTTTACAATATGTTTGGCTTCAGCTGTTGCCGGGGTCCTGGTCTCTCTGTCCGTCACTAGTTCGACACCAACAAATAATCCTCTCCCTCTGACGTCACCAATCAGTCTATGTGTATTTTTTAATTTCTCGCAACGCATTAGCAAATGGTTGCCAACACGCTCAGCGCGCTCTAAGAGACGCTCTTCTTCTATAACGTCAAGAACAGCATTCGCAATAGCGCAGGAAACTGGATTGCCCCCGTACTGTATAAGAAAAAATGGTCTAATTTAATTAAAAATTACATCAAACTTACATTACATAAATCGTAAACATTGTTCAGTTGAGAATATAAAAAACGTATAGTTTCTAGAAACTATTAATGAGGTAATATGAAAAACCTAGTTGGCAATTTGTCGACAGAAAATATCTTATTAAAAACAAGTGTACTTTGACTTGCAGAATTATTAAGTTCACAAGTTATTCAAGTGCAATTAAAAACTTATCATAGTTTCAACAAAATATTCTACTGAACTATAAATAGAACGGGCAGAGTTCAAGAATAAGATTTTTCTTCTTACTAAAAAGTATAATGAGATAAAATTATTCCTGTTACTTATTTCGTGTCCAATGCTAACAACATATTGTTAACTTCTGAGAAAATTACATAAATTTATCGGTAATATAAAAAATATAAACTTTACTATTTTATAATAATGAGGAAAAGAAGTGATTAAACTTATAAATATGAATCAATTTTAGAAAATACTGATGCAAAACAAAGATAATATAATATATAAAAACCATAACTCATCTTTGTTTTTTCACGCATATTTATTTAAGTTAAAGGTAATAAATCGTAAAATTCCCTGTTTGGGTTTTATGTAGAACAAACTTTACGGTTCGTGACTCACTGACATAAAGTCGCTGGTAAATGGACCGGCAAACTAAAATTTGGTGTTGCATTTCAGCAAATTTTTCTCGAGTGAATCTGTACGAGCAAACTTCACCGTTGAACTTGTGTAACATATTAAAAAAGTTTCATACAATTGATTCAATATAGTATCTGGCAGGATTTGAAGTCGAAAATTGTCGAAGATGTGCTTCAACTTCTTTGTTATTTTTGGTCTTGAATATACTTTTCACGATAATATTTATGGATGCGATAAATAGTTAAGTTGTTAGCGACTACACCTTTTAGGAAGTATGGCATTGCGAGTGGCGGGACTAGTAAGTTGATTAGTTTCATCATCGTAAACATTTGTAATCTTCGAGCATAGAACAACTTAGGAAAACATTTAATATAACTACGCTTCCATTGCGCTGACGTTAACTTCGGAACTTCTTCAAAGAACAAGTTAACTGGTGGCCGGCGGAAAATATGTTTTCTTTAATAGAAAACTACATCGAAACTTTAACATTTTTCCTTCTTTTGACTAAATGATGAAAGTTTCAAAGTGGCTCATTACGGATGCTACTTTTTACTTATACTTTGTTTTGAATTCTTGTGAACGACTGAGAGAAAGTTTGACTTCAAAGTTGAAAAAATATCGATCTTTCAATATTTCTATCTATTTTAAGGTACAGATTGTGTAAAGACATTGTATATCAAATGGCTGTTATTGTTAATTGAATGACTGTATCTTTAAGTAAAACAAAAAAAAAAAACAATTTGAAGTTACCGTATTAAAATATTCCACACCAGTGTCAGCAAAGCTCTTGGCTATTTCGGGAGTGGTGATTACAGCGGCCACTGGGTGTCCATTACCCATTGGTTTACCCATTGTAACGATGTCCGGCACTACATCTTGAGTTTCAAACGCCCACATGTGAGTTCCTACGCGGCCAAAGCCAACTTGAACCTCATCAGCAATACACACGCCATCGGCTTCCCGTACGTATCTGTGTAAAAAGCATCATATTATTACAAACTCACAACTATATCTTCTCGAAAGGCAAGACTTGAAAGTATGAAGGCAGTCATGGTACATTAAAAAATTACATTTTTATAAACACGATTAAGAATCATTTTTACCAAAATTCTCTCCTAGAAAATGTAGAAAAATCTAAAAGTGATATAGGTAATATTTAAAAACGTTATCAAATACGAAGTAAAGAGATCATAAAACGCATAGTTATTTTATTGCAATATGGAAAAAACTATTTAAGACGAAATTTTCATATTTTAGTGACTTTATACACTTTTAATCGATGCCCTTTAAAAATATTGAACTATATTTATCGCTTTCTTATGACGATATTTATAATCATCAACAAGATTAGTTATTTGTCGAGGCTCCGAGGCTCCGGTGTTATTTAAACAAGTAATTTAATTATTACATTTATGACACAAATAGCACTTGTTATCTATGTTTGACATCACATGTGTACGTGTTTCGTATTAACTGTTTATTGGAAGCTAATACTTTAAACAAACTTTAAAAAAGAATTTTCCATTAATATTTGTGGCAAGTACTTCATAGTTGATAAATTGTAAGTTAATAAGATGATAAATAGGTCAGGTGCGTCTTGCACCTGAACTATTTATCATCTTATTGAATATAGTGTTTAGAATTGTTATAAGACAACTATATTATATGTCCACAATCTTTAAGAATAAAATAAATAATTTATTACAACAAACTGTTTTTTTTTTAAATAAATGAATGTAAATTAAATTTTTTTTGAGAAGCATATAATAATACATAATATTCTTAATAAACTTTTCTAAACTAATATCTTCAAGTTGTTTGTAAAACCTTACAAGCCTTTTTGCATTACCTTTATTTGAAAAAAAAAACAAAGAATTTCATTCTAATTATAGCCATTTTTTTCCATTAAAATATTTCCTGCCAATTGCTTGTTAAGCCAATATGGTATACCGGCAATTAATTACCGTATAAAAAATTAATAGAAATATTTTTCTAAAACAAATTAGTTCCTCTATGTTACTACAATATTATGTTCTATTATAAACAAACAACGAATCATTAATAACAGCAAGTAGGTCGTGTTTATCACGTTATTGTATATTTAATAGCGTTTGAAGTTAAAACGCATTGTTAGTGCTATTTTGAGAAACACATGTAATGCATTTAAATTATGTTAAAATGTATTGAGCTTATTAATAAGTAGTAATATTGTATCTAATCACAAAACAGTTTAGAACAGAATATAATCATCTTCACTACAAATCTAGAAAAGAGAATTGAAAAATCCACAGTGACTTTTTTAAAATTTAACATTATTTCCCACGCTGCGTTTACCGTTCGGTTTCCACATCAAAACCTTAAGGACGTAGCGGTCATGTGCTCTGCGCGATAATTGCCTTATTGCTATTACTTCTACTTGCCAAACTGTTTGGCTATATCGGGCTCTATGGATCTCCTCATTCCAGATTCAATCTCGAAAATTAATCCCAAGCACAACCCTTTCCATAGCGCGGTGTGCAACTATGAGCTTGTTAATGGGGCCCGAAGTAGGAGACCACGTTTCACTTCCGTAAGTCATCATAAACTAAATAACTAGTTTTTTCCGCCGTATTTGCTGACTAATACCAGGAATTATTTTAAGTTAACGTAAACATACGAAAAAAAAGAAAACGACATTTTTTAACGTTTTAAGTAATCTAGTTTCGATCTCATCATGTAATCTCTTGGGTATATTTGAGTGTATTATAAATGTTTACTACATTAGGGCGGTAGTAAAAGATAACGAAATGCCCTTGACAATTGTGAATAGCTACGTAATTACGATTGTAATGTTACTACAGCCTACTCCCTTAAATGCTTAAGATTGGGACAAGGATATTTAGGAAATCCCTGCGGGGAACCTTTTGCTTCTTTTATATTTTACGAGAAATATCAACGGTTGTATACATATGAAGTACTAGTGAATTATATCGAAAGATAAAGTTATCCGCTTACTGATGAAATAATAATTTACGTAAATACATATTATTGTGTTCAATCTACATTACTTAAGATATCAGAAAGGTTATGATAAATATATATTTTTTACGTAATAATATAAATATGTTACCATTATCTATGAATTGGGTTCGGAATCTAAGACGAATTTCTTGTACTATTTGTCGTTTACCCAACATAACATAATATTTTTCTACGAGATCTAATAAGGAATTAGAAGTTCCGTAAACGAGCGAAAGCAACCGACACAGCCGAACGAATTCACAAGTGAAGACAGGCCTATAACATGTTATGGACCCTTAATGTTCTGGAGAGAAAACGACGAATCGGCAAGCGCAGCGTGGACTGGTCCTGTTGGAGATTAATGGGAGACGCCTTTGTTCAGCTGTGGACGTCTAGATGAATAATATAATAATACTACGGCCAAACTTAGAACCTGTCATATTATAAGATGGTATGACTTGGACATACTGTGTTACCTATATAAGGAAGCAAACGTTATCACGTATTATGGATATATAGCGAAATTTAAATGATTAGTTACTTTAACACGCAAATGTTTACACATTATGTAATGACAAGCATGAAGTATCACGCGATACCTCACGATGCTCGTGTCGGTTGTTCGTGAATAAATCATAATAAATACATACATTCCGAACACATGCAGCAATAATGTATTTTAACTACCTGATTGCTAACATAAGAAAAATGGTTCACGATTATCTTACATATCCCATAATTGTTTTTAATTTCTAACAATATTTGCGTAAATACTTAACTTTTTATTTCTTACAATGAATTGTACATAACAACACGAAAGTGTAGTTTAAATCAAGCGTAGGCTCTATGGGTGGTTCAGAATGTCCACCGGTCCCATTGGAAATCTACAGGGGAGATCAATGCCTTGCAGCGGACGTCTTACAGCTGGAATGATGAAAATGATGATGGTACAGATGTGGGCGCGTGAAAATTGAATTTATACAACTACACGTTTTACACAAATCTGTTTTACGAAATTGGTAGCTTTGAGCGTAAAGGCTCGTCATAAAATGATTCAAAGACGAAAAATCCGATAAATAAAAATTATTAGAATAAATATCCATAAATATGGGAATCAATTCCAACCGACAAGGTTCGCATCTACATTTTTGTTGCGAGTCATACTAATGATAGCTTATCAGCGCATAGAAGATAATGTGCTAATTTTAAAAATTATTAAGTAATTAGTATTTCTTACGAAACTCATAGTAACTGTCAAGAAGAGTCACAGTTTTACGAAAGTAAAAGATACATATTTTTATAAAATTTAGTTTACATTCAAGTTTTTATTTTAAATTAATTTATTTATTTTAAATTAATGATACTGAACGTCACTGATTTTTCTAATAGATACTATTAAAGAATACAGCGGCGTTCTAAGTTTAGTAATAGATTCTGGGAAGAGCGACGTAAAATGAGTGTACTTACTCAAAAACACGTTTCAGGTATCCATCAGGCGGGATGATCTGGCCCCCGCAGCTCTGCAAACTTTCCGCTATAAAAGCACAGACGCCGCCGTTTTTGTCCGAGATCTCCTTACAGATCTTCCCAACTTCATCAGCGTACATTTCGCCTAGTACTTTTTCTGATTGCGAATCTTTTGGATACGTGTACCGTCCTCGATATACGTCGGGAACCGGGGCCTGTTGTTTTAGAAGTTATTTAATTATGACATCAATAGAAAACCAAATACGAACAATGAATTAAATATTAAAGAGAAATTCGAGTTGTTTTTTCACTGCTTGTACAGCCTTTAAATAACTAAATTCTTTAATATACTACTAGTGTATTGTTAATATAGAACTAAGGGTTACTGTGAGAATTAAAATAAATAACAAATAACGAACGAGAATATTGAACATTTACAATTATATGAGTGTAGTTTTACTCAAAGGGAATGTACAAATTATTATTACCATTATTGTAATTTAATATTAGTAAAATTTTTTATTCGGGCACATCTTCGGCCTCAAGGGTTTTATCTCATTTAACAAGGTCACATTCCACGTATATTTATAGGGGACAACGTCTCAATTATTTGTTCTCTAAGTGGATTATTTTAATTGAAGTCAAAATCACGTATAAGGATATTAGATGTGCAAAATGTACAAGAATTAATGTTTAATTTATAATTGAATTAGGTATACTGGAAAATGAAAAAATTGGCGGGAGTTAGGTGCATGGCCAACTCACCACGTGAACCCACTCTGGCTTCTCTGGCCCGCCTGGTAGGTTCAGTTTGTAGGGAGAGACATCAATCATAGACGTAAGGTGCCCATGATAAGCGCTGCAACAAACAGGCGCTAGTAGCACCTAAGAAACTTCGAGCGACTCGAAGTAGCAAACACTTCTCATACATTCTCCACAACACACTTTGTTGGCAAAATTGTATTTCTTAAAATAAGATAGCAAATTTACTTTCCCTACCTTTTTAAATAAATTAAAAATATAATGTACTACCTTTAATATTAATAAACACTATTATATAAAAATAATAACGTGTAATGGAAAACAATCTAAACAATGGAATCTTATGACGAAAATAATAATTAATAACAGAGGAATAACAGGGATTAAAAAAAATTAGTGAACGTTACCCAATAAAATATAACTTTCGATTTAACTTTTGTTTCCGCGTTTTATTGCCAACAACCACTCCTGTCCATTCATATTAAATCATCCTCATATCTCTTAACGAATAATATTTTAAAAAACCAAAACTATAAACAATACTTACTGGTCAAGGGTTATAACATCTTTCTTCTTTGTGTGCACCCTAGCTAATCTCAAAGCGAGGTCATTGGCCTCAGATCCGGAATTGACGAAAAAGCAAACGGAAAGAGGCTCCGGCATTGTTTTCACGAGCCTCTTCGCTAATATCACAAGCTCATCATGGAGATATCGGTTGTTGGTTGAAATAAGTGACATTTGATTCCTACCCGCCTCCACAACATGAGGATGACAATGCCCAACTGCAAAACAAATAAACTTTTGTACTTTAATACTATTAATAAACTATTTAATTTATGGACAATTATGACCAAGGTTATGCATACTATAGATGAAAATATTTAATTTTATATTTTGTTAAACGAAACTAATGTAAACTAATTTTATATATTGCGGTTGGCATGCCTATTTGAAATAAATAAGTTATAGTAGTTTATTTTCAGTGTTCTAGTAGTCTTCAATGTTTAAATATTTTGCCTTTATTTAATTGACTAACTGAATTTTGTAATAATGGTTTACATGGAATACAGAAATCAGACGACTAAAGTAAATATGTATAATAAACTAAATATTTAATGAAACATTATGCAAACTATGTAAATTATGTAAATAAACGTTTAAATCTTTTATGGCACTTACCATGTGCAACATTGTTAATGCAATCTAGATATCTTTCGCCCGTCTCGTCATACATGAACTGGGCGATGCCCCGAACAATTTTCAGTGGCGACGAACGGAAAAACAACTGGCAGGCAGCTCTGTGAAACAAATTTACCGTTATCCAACTCCTCCCATTACCCGTTCTGCTATAATGAATGAGGTACCATTATGGCTAACAAATCGACACATACGGGTGCGAGAGCTTGGAACTCTTTTGCGAATTGTTTGACATAACTATTGATGTTTCCTAAAGACTATGTACTATACAATAAAAAATTTAAATTGTTACTCACCCTAAATGTTTTTCACGTATTCTGATGGTTTCAGATTTAGGCATGGATTGTAAGTAAGCCATCTTTGATATTTTGTCTGAAAAGAAATAAATCTTTTTACATTTGCTCTGCCTTTTGGTGTAAGCGAACCCTTGAACAGAATATTTGTCATCGAAGCATTTCATCTAAATTATTTGTAATGGATGTTAATATCATTCCTAAGTGCTTCGATTTATAAAATCCATTTAAATATAATATCAACCTATCATTTTTATATCCACCCATCGTTTTAAAATGGAGCAAATTTCTCAAAAAGAAAAATCGTCGCCGCGAGCGAACAATTTCATTTTGTCATTCTAATTCCATTGTCTGCCTGTGATGTAGGACGATCAATTTTTTAAAAGATAGAATAAATCAAACAGACTACTAAGTAATTCTCTGGCGGTTTCATTTCTCGAACAAAGTCAAAATCGATTTATGCAAATCGTTCAGTTGTCGATCGCAATAAAACGTCGGTAATAAAATTGTGGTTTTTCGTTTTCCTATATTAAGTAGGTTCGAGCATTGGACTTCCGGAATTCAATGTCAAATTGGGTAAAGAAAAGATTTAAATAGAATAGGGCTGTTCATTGTTGTTAACCTGTTATCACGATGATTGTCTAATAAATTCAGTTAAATTTAGATATAAGCAGGTGTTTATTGCAAATTACGCTAATTATAATTGCGATTGCTGATGTAATTATGTGTATATGTTTTGACCTGACTTGAATAGGTTTAAATTTACTTACCGGTGAAATGGGTGTGTTACTCTAAGATTACGGAAGGTTAGTGAGCGTCACGTGCGGCGCCTGAGCAAGTAATGCTGCGGAAGGCCTCGAGATAAACGATTATATAGTCGCGGGCGGGAGCGCACGCCCTCGGCGGGGCCAATCGCGGCGAATTAGCGCACCGCTATCAGTCCACTGATAAGTGCCCATGATGACAAAAGTCGCCGGCCACGCGGATCGAATCATGCCGGCATGGCCCGACCGCATGGCTGTTAAGGCGAAGCCATCGCCATTATTTATATAAAGCTAACATTAACAGCAAACATTTATTGCATGCAACAGTGAGTCGTGATATTCTACGATAACATACGGTTCAAAATAACATAATAAAACGAATCTACGACGAGTTGTACGACATAGGTCGAACGTATTATTATCGGTCATTTCACTTTCTCTCATTGCCCAAGATATTTATAGAAATTATTGTTTATTTTTTCATTTATTATTATGATTATCCACTCATAAAGTAACCGACAATCCAGAAGTTTAACAACTTAAAGTGGCAATGGGCATACCACATAACACGCCGAAGAGATGGCCGCTGAGCCCTTTAAGTTGTGGAATGGAGACCACGTACAGAAAAGTGCAGCGTAGAACGTTCACCAACAAAGTGGACGTCTTTGACGACATTGACGACTTTGTTGTAGTCCTCGGAAGACGTTAGATGTAGATCTCTTCCAACCGATCCTATTGTAAAACTCTGTGCGAAGCCTATGTCCAGCAGGAAACGTCTCATGCTATTATGATGGTGACGATTATCCATATATAATCATTTACAATGACCACCTGAATATGTCATAGGTAAAATGCCAGAAAAGCCCATTTTGGTAGATTAAGAATCAGATTAATCTCCACTATAATGATATCCTTCAATGCATATTTATTACAAGATAATTTAGACACATTTCATGGAAGTATTTTACCGTACACAGATGCCTTTAAAAGTGTAACTAATATTATGACGCACATAGAAAAAAATATAACGAAGATTATTTTTATTTCTATTGCTGTATTATAATGCAAAATAATTCAGCATAGATGTCTTGTCTAAACACATGCAATTTATGTTTACGGAACTTAGATGTGTGTAATTTATAACCGTTGTGTGTGTAAAAATAATAACATATTCCGATATACGATATACCCACCGCAGATATATTAAACTCGTTACAACTTGCACGTGCCTGATGTTTTGTTACTACACATCAATAACTACAGAAGTGAATACTGCTACTATTTTACATTGTTATCTCTTAGTCATATTATTTATTTCTTCTACTGAAATTTTATCTGATTATATGATTTAAAACTACCACATTCATCATCATAATTTCACCCACTGGAAGTCCGCTCCTGGTCAATGGCTTTTCCCAAAGATTTCCAATACGGCATGTTGGAAGCCTATATCCGTACTACGATTTGTAAAATGCAAGTTTCTTATGAAAAACAAAATTCCGTTAAAATGGGAGCATGGGATGTGAGTGAGTGAGTGAGCAGGGGATTGTCTAGATTAATTATGGAAATACATTATGGGACCTTATGGAATTTATTTTTTATGATTTTTCATATATTCTCTGCATTTTCCTATTTGTAAAAATTACGGTGATTTCGTATACGTCAAGATAAAGAATCCAAAGAAGCCAAATTAGATGTAAAATGATATAGGAGCCCATTCTGATACAAGTTTCAATCTAATTGGACTCTTCTGTCACTCGTCTCTTGATGTACACAACAATCACAATGTATCAAATTCAGAACCTCTACAGTGGCGTAAAATAGAAGGCTATCAAGAATACCGGTCTTTGTCTCACGTAAAATCTTTTTACGTTAGAACATCCTTTTTGTTAAACAAACGAAATATTTACAAAACACCATTTTCCAACCGTTACATTAAATACCTAATTGATTATGAAGTGTAAATAATGAACGAAGTCATTGCCCTAATAATTGCCGATACATATGCAGCCTAAATTACTAAAATGTTAAAAATATACTTTCTAAAAGTATGTTTTGTGAACTCAGTGTACATATTATAAAACTGATCCAAAAAAGAGGACTGCTGATTATATTATTTTAAAAGTGCCAATAAGATAATGCTGTTTACGACATATAGGTAAAGAATACGATAATTTTTAAAAAAATATGTGTATCATATTTTACACGCCTGATTGCTTTTAATGATATGGATAACATCATCATCATGTCAAACGATAAATGGCGACTGCAGGGGATAAGCCTGCATCAAAGATCGCAAAACCTAGACTATAGATTAACCTATTCTTGCAACCTAGACTATATCGTCGTTCCACCTAGTGGTGGATCTTACTACTCGCCGCCTACCAGCTCGTGGTCGGCACTCAAAGATCTTTCAGCCCCAACGTTATGAATATAAAAAGTTATAATTTCAGGAGATAAAAAAATAACATTTCTTTGTTATTATTTAATTTCTTGCGACTTTTATTTTTGCTTACATAAATCGTACAAACTCCCAGAGCTTTAATGTGGTTTTAAAATTGGATTTAGCGCGTTAGTAAACGTACTCCCTTATTTTAAACTACTCGTGTCATTGACGTCATTCAACTTATCGTCTTAATTACGAAATAATTATCTTTTAATTATAAAGTGTAATTTGTTTCTACCTATTATTTTAGCAATATACATGATGACCTATATTCATAATTAACAAAATTGATAGTACAATTTAATTTAAAAAAAACTTCTCTAGTGAGTTCATTTTAAACACTATAATAGTGTAGACTAGCGTACAAATTTTAACATAGGTTACAAAAATATTTAAACACTTCAGTTAACTTGTAGCACTCTTTCTTAATATAGCAATGCTTATCTCTTTATTCCGAATGTTTAATTTGTTATTAGCCGTGCAAGGCTGTTACAACTTCGTCGAACCCAGAGCAGCTAACAAGATTTTCCATATTACTACTACTTAAAACTATTTGCGCCTCCTGGCGCGTCGGTGAGCTGTCGGAGAACTCGGTGCGTTGCCGTTGTCCCCGCTGCTGCTCTCCGCTGCTTCTGTCGTCGCTCTTCTTCCTCCTGGTAGCTTCTTTACGGTGGGCTCTCTTGCTTGGGCGTGTCTAGTCACTTTGTGTGTGACTTTTCTGGGGTCCCTCCTTGATTTTTTTCGGGGGCGTCTTTTGATCCCTTTCGGGATCGGTGCGTCTTCGTCCAGTACAGCATGGTGTGGCCTACGCTTTTCTGATGTCGGATTTTGTTTTGGTATGTAGCTGGCCGCTTGGGCCACCAGATGGCTCAGGTAGTGTATGACGTCTTGGAAGTATGTCCTTGACGCCTCTCCGAAATTCTTTTATAGTCGGCACGTTCAAGTCGCTGTGAATGTTGACGTTTCTCTGGTGTTTCTCCGCTCCGGTTGCTTTCTGGGCGAAGCGGTTCTGAACCACTTGCAGGCGATTAAGTTTGCCATTACTGACGTGGGCGAAGGTGACGCTCATCTAAGACATTATTGGTCTTACGCAAGCCTTGTATAGGTGGGTTTTGTGTCTCAGCGCTAATTTGCTGGAGGCACAGGTCAATAGATGTAATCTACCCAAAACGAACGCGGCTTTGTTCCTCACGTTCTTAATGTGTGGGATATGAAATTTAGTTGGGAGTCCAGGGTGACTCCTAGGTATTTGACCGATTTCTTCCATAAGATTGGTCGGTCGAAGCGAGTACCTCGTCGGCTTCTTCGGTACAGCAATGTCGTAGTTTAGTGGTTCCGCTAGATTGAGGAGCACTTTGCCGTTTTTATTCGACCTAGTAGCTTTCCAGGTGGTATGTTTGCTATTTATAACTCCTGCTATTAAGGCTGATGGACCTAGGTTCATAATAGATCCCAGGTCCGATTTCAATAGTGTTGTTTTCCCTGATAAGTACGCGGACGCTATGGCTAGGGGCTGATGACCTGACAATGCCACTTTACAAATAGTGGCTTCGATATTTTCTAGACTAGGTGGTGTAATAGGCACGCAGTGTAGTTTTCGTTTGTAATAGATCAGGGTGCTGCCTTTAGGTCCGGTCAGTATGTCTTGTCTGGCAATGTTGCAGTTTGCGATTTTAGGATCGCGCAATGCTGGCTTCAGGAATGTTTCCTCGATGAACATGATGTCTACATCATTTTCCCTAAGAAACAAGCCGATCTCGTCCTTCTGAGACTTGAGTCCGACCGCATTGAAGTAAGCGACAGTCAAAGATTAGGTTTAATTCTCATTTTTGTTGTACTCTCCTTAGAGGTTAATACTTAAGGTTAGTGCTCTGCTTTGAGTGCACTAATGGTAGCAACGTGTTTGATTGCCACTTCCATCCTTTCCGTCCACCCGATGGCGGCGTCGAAATCCCTAAAGAGCGCTAGTACGCCCTCGATATCAATGCGGTCTAGGAATCCTGTAAGTGAGTCCAGTCCCGCGCCTAAGTCACCTATCTCCCTGATAGGCTTCTTCAATGCTGCAGGTGGTTGCTGCCTTGCGGCAGCTGCAGCTCGGTCTGGGTCCTCGGCAGGGGCCTGGCTCATGCCGAGACTTAGTGCCGGTGCCGGGCGCAACGGCGCTGACGGCGTCTGGGTTGCGTCTCCAGCACCGCGTGTTTTCGGACGGCTATGGTGCTATTTACGCTGACCGCCTCCACAGTGTATGCGCAGGGCTCTAGAGCACCCACGATAGTTCGCGGGGTGCCCTTCGGCCTTGCCCAGACAGCTGCTAGGGGGGTCGACCGTGTTCGCCGGCCTGTCGCACTTTGTTGTGCTATAGTCCCCGATGATTTTGATTACCTTTATAGTTTTACATTTAATAATAAACCTTTATACAAATTAAATTACTACAAGGGTATTTTTTTATCCGTCAAAATTATTTATTGTTGTTGTTTTTATATACATAAATTAGTATTACATTCAATACCCATATACTTATGCGTCAATTCGCAAAAACCTAAGCAAAAGACGCAACCAAGTTATTCCGTGTATTAATCTACAATCGTTGGATAAATCTTTTAGTAAAAAAGTGTTTATAATTAAATAAGCTTTCAATTAACTAATTTTATTTTACTCAGCTATCTACATATTTTAGAATCCATGCCTCTTTTTTTTGTAATCGCTTAAAAATATTTTTACAATCTTCTACTGGTGTTTAATTCTGACAGTTCGAGTTCTGACACACACTGGACCAAAAGTAGCGAATCATGTCATCATGAACAGTAATAGCTACGGAGGAAGCAAAATTTATTTCTTTTCATATAAATCAAATAATCACAATGGTAATAAGCCGTTTTACTCCCTTTCTAAAAATATTTTGCTCTTCAAATATTTATTGTTGTTAAAATTGTAAATCTCTGTTTGGGTGAAAGCATTGAGTCTGTTTCCACTCCACAATCGCAACATCTTTTCGACCGTGACAATAAACTACTTTAACAACGTTTAATAGCAGTGTTTAAAATTTTTTTAATGATAACACAGTTTTAGATCGAATTGCTTCAACTACAGTGTAAAGTAGTTTCACTTTCTAGTAAATGTTAGTAAAGTTTTGATAAAGAAAAGCCGGAGTTTATTGAAGACTCTTCTCAGATTAGTACGGCTTCTGGCTTTATTTGAATTAAAAGGATATCAATATAGAGAAGCTCAATTTGCTTCTAGTTTTTCTCAAGTTGGGCTCTCTTCTCGTCAGAGATATATGATCTCTATAAATAGTCCGAAGTGGATAATGATATTAATAAATTAACAAAGATTTATGCTTCACGATAATTTGCCTCAATAAATGTATTTATACTTTAATTATTGGGATTTTATATTATGAAGAAACTTTAACATATACTTAATAGCAATGTTTAAACACACTATTATCTTTTTAACATTAACCTTGTGTTAATACCTAAAACTTAAGGAAACATTGTTTGAAACTATATAATCCTTAATCATTAAACATGCTTATTAAATGTGCTAAGAAATATAATACAAGGAAGTTCTGTAGGAACGTATTTGTAAATATTATGTGTGGGAACGTGAACCGCAAACCGCAAACGTTCGTCAATTATTCCACTATTGTCTTCAGCTGGTTAAAGCCTTTGTTAAATGCCAAGATGCAGATAGTACTCTAGTTGAGTCAGAGCTTAACTGATCAAATCAACGGATTGGTCAGCTGTCCATTCATGACACAGATGAGACGTATGTCTGTACCAGAACTCCACTTGTTGCAAGTGCTTTAAACACTTTACTAGGCTAAGAATTTATCATATATATATTATATTTTCAAGAAAGATTGTTCTACATATATATATATATATATATAATAGGTTGTCAAATATCTCCCTTCCGCCTTTTTGTCTTTTGAATTTCGCGGCTATGTACAAAGCGCTACAGAGCTCGTATCTGGCAATACTATACATAATTTGAAAGGTCTTGACATAACCTACAAAACTACGCTATGCATGATTAGTTTGGATATTGCGTTCAACAGTTATAGACGTGTAAACATGGAGTTCACTAACGCCGAAATTCACGCTATTTTAAAGTTTTCCTTCGTTAAAGGCAAATCCGCTAGAGAAACGTTCCGTGAGATTAATGGTGTTTTGGGGGATGGTACTCTATCACTTCGAACCGCGGAGGAATGGTTTCGACGATTCAGAGCCGACGAAAACGACACCATGGATAAGCCAGCCGGCGGAAGACCTGTGACGACAAATACCGATCAAATCATGGACTACATCGAGTTAGACCGGCATGTGGCATCTCGTGACATCGCCCAGGAAATAGGAGTTAGTCACCAAACCATTTTAAACCATCTGCAGAAGGCTGGATACAAAAAAAGCTTGATGTTTGGGTGCCGCATGATTTGACGCAAAAAAACCTTCTGGACCGAATCAACGCCTGCGATATGCTGCTGAAACGGAACGAACTCGACCCATTCTTGAAACGGATGGTGACTGGCGACGAAAAATGGATCACATACGACAATATCAAGCGAAAACGGTCGTGGTCGAAGGCCGGTGAATCGTCCCAAACAATGGCCAAGCCGGGATTGACGGCCAGGAAGGTTTTGCTGTGTGTTTGGTGGGATTGAAAGGTAATCATCCACTATGAGCTGCTCCCATATGGCCAGACGCCTAATTCTACCATCTACTGCGAACAACTGGACCGCTTGAAGCAGGCGATCGACCAGAAGCGTCCAGAATTGGCCAACAGGAAGGGTGTAGTGTTCCACCAGGATAACGCCAGACCACACACTTCGTTGATGACTCGTCAGAAGCTACGGGGGCTCGGATGGGAGGTTTTATCACATCCACCATATAGCCCGGACATAGCGCCAAGTGATTACCACCTGTTCCTGTCCATGGCGAACGCCCTTGGTGGTGTAAAGTTGAACTCAAAAGAGGTTTGTGAAAAGTGGCTGTCCGAGTTCTTCGCAAATAAGGAGGGGGGCTTCTACGAGGGAGGTATTATGAAGTTGCCGTCTAGATGGAAACAGATTATCGAACAAAACGGCGCATATTTGAACTAAATCCGATCACTGTAACACTTTTTATAAAGCATTGAATAAAGAGCAAAAAAGCGGAAGGGAGATATTTGACAACCTGTTATATATATATATATATATATATATATATATGTTCCTGTAAGCCCTCACCTAAAAGGCACTAACAATCAATGTCCTTCTTTAGGATTAAAAACAACGACAAATTAATATATTAATATTTTTAAAACAATCTTCTCCTTTGAATTTTATACATTGAAATTATCTAAGTATTTTTGGAAAATCTAATAAATGGGGTTTTTTATTACTCTTTTGTCCATGACATACATTTTGGTAACTAATAATAATTATCTTTAAAATTGATTGACATTAATTCTTCCTTAAAATATTTTCTAAGTTTTATATGTTTTTAAATGTTTATTTGGATTTTTAATCAAACGATGTAACGTCATAGTTTTCACTTCCTAGTTACAGTAGCGCGTGTATTCCACTATTATCATGTTCAGATTAATCTTCTTACGTGCATTTATAACTCCGAAATGTTATGTAATACATCATATCGAAAAATGGATATAAAGAATAACACAAAAGTAAAGTAGTAAGAAGACAATGAAAGACCACGTGGTCAATCACCTACCCGTTGGTCTGATAAATTCAAGTCAATAACTAAATTCACTTTTTTTAGTGCCCTGAGAAAAGAGAGGATAGGATAGTATGGAAACGGATTTATCATTCACAACCATTATCAATTTATAAAATATGTACACAGACGTAATTAGATGGTATTTGAACGAAAATATTATAAAATAATAGTTTGAAAAAAAAACAAAGACTAAAAATAAGGAGTCCCCAATTGTTCCCATCGCTGCTGTAATTGTAGAACATATACCTTAAAGTTCCTCTTTAACCACTGTAGTACCGTAATGGAGAGGCAATAAAACAATTGTACACATCCTAGTCATCTGTTATACGAGGATGTGATTCAAACATTAGTTCTAGAAATAGCCTGATAATCCAAGGAGCTCCCTTCGTCGTATCATGTGACCAAAGTCCGGCATTGTTTATTATATATTAAATACATTCGTTGTCCAGACATTTTTAAACTCAGAGGTATTATGAATTCAATAAATATGAAGACGTGATCTTATGACGAATGAAAAGATCTGTAGACGAAAGCAAATAACCGATATGTCGTCGGTACCGCCGATTAGCAAGGTAAAGTAGCAGCGGGTAACATAGTGCGCAGAATAGATGGCCGCTCCTAGAGGTTCTGGAGTGGAGACCATATCACCGATAAGAGCAGCGCAGAATGTCCACAAGGAACACAGACTACCTTGTTAAGATCGTAAGAAAACACTGGATCCCACTGGGGAAGCCACTTGCAACCGGTTTTATGGGGAATCAATGAGGGATGCCTGTATCCAGTAGTGAAAATAATGACGATGAAATTTAATGATAAGCAAACTTGACAGAAGTGATTGTAATAGAGCGTTACATATTTTTTGTTTTCATTTTGATTGTTTTATGTATTACCGATTTCTTTAATGAAAATGCAGATTAAACATCTCCATTTTCTGATCCATCTGATCTACTGTTATCTATTGTTATAAAAAGATAAGGATAATTTTAATGACGATATATAAACTGTTACCCAAACAGTCTAACGCACTTGATATGATACCGTGCAATTTTTACAAACAAGCAACGCGCAAAACGTATTACTGCCACCATTCATCATTATCATATCTATCTACCTATCACTTTAAGGCATACACCTTCCTAAAAGATCGCCACAATGACCGACCTCGATCTGCCGCATCCAGCGATCTTAACTATATATATCGTCGATCCACCTCGTGAGGCTTCCCACCGTTCAATTTCCTTTAATGAAAAATGTATCTAGCTGCAATATACAAACTATAGTGATACAGTTTGAAAGTCTTTTTCTTCGTTCGTCTTCATTACTAAAGGTCGTGCCCAATCTTGGAAAGCCTTGGACGAGAATTCAAAGAGGTGCTTCCACAAGACTCTTTGACCTTCCTTTTTGAGCGCTTCCGTCACTGTAAGGCCCATTACCAACCGCACGGAGTCCGCACATCGTGTTGGTGTTCGCTCTCTTGGTATTTTTCTCTCTACCTTTCCTACGACAACCAGCTTGTTTAAACTCTCTGGCTGCCATCGAACTAAGTGGCCGAAGTAGTCAAGAATCAGCTCGTATAAGATAGGGGAGAGTCTGGTCTTTATATGGAGTTGATCGAGAAGAGATCTGTTGGTTTTGCTGGATATTCTGGAGATCTGTTGTAAGCGTAGAACTAGTAAAAGTTAAAAAGATAAACTAACGTATCATTTTGTATCAATATGAAAAGCATTAAAGCGTGTGAGATGGCTATTTTATCCGAAAATTCAAAGTAGGGCCACGTATTAATGCGTAAGACATATCACTTACAAAAGGATGTATAGTTTGTACGAAATTTAAATTGAAAATGATGACAAGACACTTGATGTCTTCTGGCATCTACTAACACCTATGTCAAAGCCACATTAGAGTATAAATGTAGCATAGTATAACCTTAGTTTAAAATTACGTATATATACAGTTTACCCTTTAACTGTTTCATATTACACGAACATCAAAATGAATTAAGTAAACGTCAACTAAGAGATCCAAAAACATGATATACATATAAAACATCAGAGTTAAAACTTAGTTAGAATCATATGTCTGGTATATAGTCATAATCAACGGGTAAAATATATTTAAATTCACACAAACTCATATATACGCGATGATTATTAATAATAAAAGTTTTTACACCTATTTCAAATCACACTGTATAAACTGAATACTCTGAAATATAATATGTTAAATTATTTTTTTTTCTATTGACATGTGACAGGGTATGCTAGGAGTTAAGCAGTACAATGTCTACTGGGATAAATAGTAAACAATAATTAATTTTAATATGTAGTAATTCCAATTTTGAAAACGATTTTGCTTACTAGGCTACGAATATGTTATTTATTATTTTAAATAATATTGATTTTTCAGCAAATGAGCATAATTAGTACACTAAAGCTTTTACTCCTACAGCCAATCAGCTTATATATGTATATATACATAAATAAATATTGAATGTCATAAAAGCGATCTATTGTTGAATACGCTAAGAAAATAGATCACCTTGCTTTATTTACTCGCCTACTTCGCTATTTTTGTTTGACAAATTAATTAGCAGAATTTTCCATTTGTTTATAATTATATTGACGAAACGTACCATGATAAAAGATTCCTTTGTTTGTGATGCTAAGTACATTAGAAAACATTATACATTATTATACTAGTTGCGTAATAGTATTAGACAATAAACATATTTCAGTGCTATAACAGTATTTAAGGAGTTTTAACTAACAAATTCGCTTTTAATATTATTTAAAATTAATACAAAAGAATTTACGTTTAATAGTTTATGTGTCCATTAAAATATATAGTGTTTAGAATCAAGTGAAAGTATTAATAATCGTAGACGTACGAAAGTAACCGCCGTAGCCCTACGGATTGGCAAGTTCAACTGGTAGTGGTCAGACTACATAGCGCGCAGAAGAGATGGCCGCTAGAGCCATAAGGTTTTAGCGCGAAAACCACGGCCACAAGGTGATGAAGCAGAATATAGGCCAGTCCCATCAGTCCTTTTAAATATCTATAGGGAAGGCTTAAGTCCAGTTGTGGATGTCCTGAAGCTGAAGTTTTGATTAATAACTTGTGTAAATTATAAACAGTTCAACAGAAACCTGTTATTTTTTTATACTCTACACAGTCTACTGGGTATGTTAATAGATTTGTACATCTATTTCTGCATAAAGCAATACACAGCTGTGTTATTTCCTTTGGGTACTGAGTTATCAATGTTAGTTCTTAAGAACTTCTGCTTTCATTTACTATTCGATTTCCCGATGTTTTTAATTTTGGATAGTATTTTCAAATAGGTAGCGTTCTTTACAATATTTTTACTTTAGAGCGATCCTGAGAGACTGTGTTTCTGATTAAACTTTACATTGTAACAAAGCTAATTGACTTTTCTAAAACGATTTCAATATTATATAAATATACATAATAACTACAGAAGAAAGAAAAAAGAAATTTAATCTATGCGAAGTTGGTACCGCTCAAGCTATTTTATCAAAACCAATATCAGAAGCGGAAAGACTATTTTGAGTCTGGTCGCCGCAGTGGTTGTTAAATAGTTTGAGGATTGTACCATTGTTGTGTTGATTAACAAGGATAAAACACTAAAGTAAAAATAAAGACATGAAAAATGTATGTAATGTTCAAACAGGATATTGCTTCTTACAATTTTCATTAGATTGATGTTGCAAAGTCTATCGGATGCTTTGTTCCGTGCACATTTTACAAAAGGATTGTCGTTCTTTAGATATTAGAAACGACGTCGCTATCAAGATTTGATCGGAAACGACGTTGAACATGACGCGTCCCTGTACATTATGAACCGAACGCGTTTAAAAATTAATTAAACACATTATTTTTAAAATGCGTTCTATTTTCGAACATGTCGATTTCTAAACTAAATTTATTTTTATTTATCAACACAAAATACTTAATTGTACCATATAATTGTATGGCCTAAAGTGAAATGTAAATATTTAAGACTAATTGGGTTACTAATAAGTAAAAATTAAAACTGAAACGACTTTTAATGAGTTCTTAACGATCGGTGATTGTATAAAACACGCGTATATTACTATGATACTAATCAACTAGGTTAATCAACCATAGAAAAATACAGAGTTAAATAAAAATTAATATAACTTTTCTAAAATTACATCTGAAAAAATTTTTATGGAGACACCACTCAATCTGATTATTATACAAAATGAATAAGACCAAAAATACTTTTAAGTAAAACTATTTTTCTTATTTGTCTGAATAAAAGATACAATATTAAACGATAAATTGATAAAAAAATAATTAAAAAAAAATAACCTATGCAGATTATTTACGAAAGTATAACAAGGTACTTAAATAGTAATAATCGGTAAGTAACATCCGTTAAATTGTATCAACTTCTTAAGATTGTTATCTTATATTTCATATATGATAATACACCGATAGCCTACTCAAGTACTTGTCGAATGATCTGCGCTTAAAGTTATAGAAGATTAAAATATACCAGGAACCAACCGTCCAGCTTGGAAGGTCGAACTTCGAGGAAAAGAACACTCGCCGATTCCAACTAGAATGGGTAGCGTTCGGAAAGGTCCCAAACATCATGTATTGTTGTGGCCGGTAGACGCGGCCTTGGATAGCCCCCCCCCCCCCCCTCCTCTCCCACTAACTTGACTGATGACTTAGAGTCGCGGGAAGTCGGCAGCGTAAGACCAGTTATCGTAGAGATCTTTTGAGACCCCTATGCCTAGCAGTAGGCGTCTATCAGCTGAAAAGAAGAATACATCGATATACTCGTATTGATTGCGTACTAAACGAATGTAACTTAAAATTCATGTTAAATGCTGGTAAAATGACAACTACTACACCATTAATCATTAAATTTTTTTTCGCCCCTGCAATTAGTGACCTTTCATTCCACCCCTATTTGTGTGAGAACAGGAATTTTATTTTTCTTTTATAAATTTTTTCACATTTCATTTTTTATTACCTTACTCTTCTTCCATGCATCACATTATCTATCTCTCCGTTCTTTCACTCTACAATTCTATCTATCTTTCTCTTCTGTTCTATCCCATACATCCAGCCTATCACTGGAGTTAGGTCTTTTTTATTACAGTTTGTCACAGATTTTTATTTATTAATTCTTATATATGTATATTTATAACAGTTTAAATACATCACAGTTAATTTAATTACATTTTAATTTATTCCTAATATAATTTTCGTTTCTTTTCATTTCAAGAATCTTAGAAAGGACTATCTTTCTTCTTTTCCAGCCAAAATGGAGACGACAGCGGCCTCCTTTTTTCTCTTTTTCTATCTGGCATTCGGTTTCGAAAATCATTAAATTAGATATAACATAGAAATTTGTTTAATAGATATGCATTGTAATGTTTATACATATGTTTATGTACATAGAACATAAATATGTGCACGTATTTTATTATTGGAATTAATTGACTTACTTAATATTATGTGTAAATATTTATATCTGGTTGAATAAATTCAGCGATATTTTGCTATCTTAGTAAAGATATGAGCCGAGCAAAACATCTTACAAAAAGATTGTATATTGTTACAGTGCTTCATAAATAGCTTGCTCGGAGCAACGATTCAAACGTTAAACTGATATAAAAACAAGAAACATTGTATAATGTTAAACATGATATCATCATTGTTGCAGTTTAAACAAAAACATTTAAAGGTAAAGAACGAGTGAAGATAAAAGTAGGGTCATTACAGTGTACAAAAAACATTGGGATATTGATATTTAACTATTTGTTAAGTTTAAGTTAGTGTTTAAGTCTCAACAAGATTGTGTGAAGTGATCCGTTAACCAACGAAAGTAATCAGCATAGGCTCAGTCGATTGGATAGTTTAAGTGGCAGTAGGCAAGCCATATAGAGAGCAGAGCAGATAGTGTTTGGGGCCTGAAGGTTCTGGAGCGGACCTTACGAGCCGGCAAACGCAGTGCAGAAGGCCACGAGATAATCAAAAGACCTTGTAAGGGTCATCAGAAGATGCTAGATGCAGGCCGTTCCGATCCGGTACTAATGAAAATCTATGTGAGAGGCCTATGATGAGGATGATAACTATAGTCTAAACGGTTTTTTTATACATATTTGCAAGATCCCAGTGATACGAACATAGAACGAAGCAAGAACATAATATCTACTAGAAACCGTTTCAGTTTAGTTTCCCTTATGTACATTAATAAATGCCGTGACCTTTTATAAATATGCTCAAGTTTATCACAGCTTTATTTATAATGCTCTTACATCTATTATGAAAATACATTTACGTACGCATTTCATTGAGCATCAATCTCAATTGCGATAAAATTAATCGATAATCCATCATGCAAAACTTACATCAATAATAGTAATTTTTTTTATCATTCATTGTTAGTTCGTACACTAAGTTATTCAAATATAATAATGACTAAATGTTTTTAATTTATGATCTTAATTAGTTAAAGCATCAAACAATGAATGAAAGAGTGGTTGACAAAGCGTACTTTTTCATGTTTACTGTGACATTGGATGTCATTGATGTTACGTAAAATTCACATAAATTTCGTTAAACAAAGTTACTTCTGCGGTTAATAAATACAGCTATTCTTCTCGAGTCCGGGGTATCGTGTATCCCATCTGTAAGGGCCTTCTTGATAGTATTCTACCGGTCTATTTTGTCTTGTGATTGCGATTTGTGGAGCTTGGTTAGTTATGGTTTCGTGTGTATATTTGATTTCAGTAGTCTGTCAATAGAGGTTCTTAACTTTGACCATAAGTTTCATAATATTATTTAGATTTTTTCGCACCTCACGATAGAATATTCAAACGTCTGCTACATTAATTGTGGACAGTCCAGTTTATAAAATGATATCTTTAGCTAAAAGTCTTCTGAATGCTGACGTGGTGGAGGATCCAAGCCCTTACCAGCCGAAAAAACTTTGTTTTACTAAATTCCTCCGACCAACGATATCATCGTCATCATTTCACCCAGTAGAAGCCATTGCAAGGCATAGGCCTCCCTCAAATATATCCCACCTACTGCCACTTCAGACGAGTAGTAGGGTTCTGTGGTTCTCCCCATTTCTGTTTCAATATCGTTTTCAATTATGTAAACGCCCAGCGTATCCTCGGCAGGAATGAATAGAATTTAAGATATGCTTTTGTTGTATACTAGTTTTACAACAAGATATAATTTTTGCGTGTCGTTATTAATGTGCTAACAATTTAAGATAGTAATGTGATTTAAACTTTGAAGGCAGGCGATGGGCACAGTGTGACACCGATAATGTCGTATGTACACTTGCCTCACGAACATTTAAAACAATACTGTGACTAAAAAAAACGAAGGCAAAGTTTTTCTACTATCAAGAGATGCTAATATTATATATTATCCTAGTGTCTGGTAAGACGTTACTGTCTAAATTTATTTTTTCCACTAATTACTTAGTCCAGTCATCGCACTCATACTATAGTTTTAACCATACTTTGTCCAAACTTTTGAAGATCAACTAATATCTAATTATATTACAGTCATTTCATAGAGAAACATGTAAGTGAAACCGCACATTTACTGACACCACTATTGATATTTCAAATAAAAAATACAGTTGATTAAAGTTTTAGTGATGTATTCTTTTCTAGTCATATGAGACGTTGAACGTCCACAACTTCACATAGCCTCCTCCAATTGGACTAGTAGAAAGCGGCCTACGTTTTACGTTTTTCGATGATGTACTATTATTGTTAATAAATTGGAAAGTAACTATTAATACCACTTTATTACTTGATCGATTTCATTATCAACATCTCCCTCAAACGGCGCCACAATCGAGGCGACCATTAATCACAGGTTTTGTGCAGCCTATATTCAGCGACTACACTCAAATTTGACCACATTGTCAGTCCACCTAGGTCGATCGAATGATAAATAATCTTAATTTTAATTCGATAAGCATATATAAACTTGGAAAGTGTAAACTGGATCTTAGAGAGCGTCGTGTAATCTTATCTATAACAAAGTTTTTAGACACCAAGTGAATTTACAAAGCGGGCCGAACAGCTTTGTGCGATACCCTGCACGCTATCTGCTGTGCCTGGCCGGCACGCGACGTGCACGACCACGCGTTGCGCGCGCCATGAGGCCTACTCAACGGAATTTTATCGACGCTCACAACTGTGATAACTCGATGCAACTAAAGTGTTAAATAAACTCACAGACTTTGTCTTTCGCGTCACAGGTTGTAAATAAGACTCTTTTTACTTCTATATAACTCAAGTAAACAACCTTATGATTTTGAAAAAAAATTTAAATAGCACTCATTGCAAGGATGTGTGATAGCAGAACTAGGTAGAGCAGCAACATAAAATAATTAAAGTCGTAGGAGTTCACTGGACGCTCGCAGCGCTAGACTAATTACTGTCACGAACTTTGAAGGAGGCCTATGCCTTTTTAGTAGTTTATTAGTAGACATCTATTGGCTGATATGATGATGACAATTCATTGCAACGAAGATGTTACAAATTAGGAAATCTGTTTAGATTTTTTCTCTTTTACTCACACTTCCAGATCACGATGTTAACTTGATATTAGATATTATTCAAAAGTAATTATAGGGATCATTTATTTTTAGAAAGAATAATATGTAATTGTCATAACTTATAATCGATCATTGTAGGGTAGACATATAACATGATTGTTAAAAAGTAATTTATCATCATTATCATCATATCAGCTGATAAACGCCTACTGCCAGGTACAGGCTTCTCCGGAAAATCGACACGATGAGTACTCCTGAACTTCCCACATCCAGCGACTCCCGCAACCTTAAAGTAGTAATTGAGGGTAAACGAACAAAAAGACACTTGTATTAACTTTTTTAATGACCGGTGTAAATAATAATGCACAGCTGGTGAAAAATTAGGTGTTAGTTGTGAGTTACTGCTTAAGCAATCTTGGTATTCGAATATCTGAAGACATTGTTACGCTGTCTGTGTGTAACAACTGCTATGACCACATCCACCATACAAGAACACATAACAAAGAAGAATATCTGATACGTAAATATACTTTATATATTTTTATAAGTAAATATACGCAAAGTAACGATACTACATAATATAATCAAAATTAATAAATTATCATGCAGGACAAAAATATTTATCTCAGGAAGTATCGGCTACATATATCCTCTTTAAACATCATTATATTATTATTTTTAATTACTTCGATTAATTAATAACATTGTCTCTAGGTACTTAAAAACAAACATATTTTTTAAATAAAATAACACAATTATATTAATATTAAACAACTATTTTCTTTATAGGAAATTTGTTTACCGGAAGCGTTAGTTCCTTGTGTATAATCAGCTATGATAACGGAAAATGTCGAGAATTGCTACGCGCTATTGTTATCGTTAAATAGTCGTGTTAAATAGCCTACCAATTCCGAAAAACAAGAAACCTGTACGGTTCATTTACTACAAGAAACACTGTAAATGATTCTGGAAGTTAATGTACTGTGCAAAGGATTGGTGATAACATAAAACAAAGCCGACGCGGGCGGCCCACGGACTTCACAATAAAATTTCGCCGCAATGTCCACTTCTTTTTTTGAAAAAAAAATGAGAATGTTTTCCGAAATTTGATTAAAAGACAATAAACCGATATTAAACGTCAATTCATATTTTTATCTTCATATTATAAATTGCTTACACGAAAAGCATTTAATTGAAACCTCACACGTTTCCTTAAGATAAATTAATACTCGTACTTATTTATTTAATGGAATCAGGCGTTACCTCGCGGAAGTCCATCCTAAGTAAGAAAAGGACCAATATTTAGCCACTCAGCCAACAGAGTCACTCTGTGTTTGGCACTAATCGATGTAACATAACTCCTGAAGATGCCCCGTGGAGGGGTGAAACACGTGTTGAGTAATTTGGTGGTGGCGGTTGTGTGATTCGCATTGTTTGCCGCATACGCATTTATCAGCGGGCTGGCGGGCGGTGCATTTCATTGCACGACTACCACTGCATGTGAGGAAGTGGCTAAATATTGGTCCTTTTCTTACATAATACTCGTACGCCTACATAATTTCCTACAAGTCAAGGCTGAAACACCAGTACAACTTCTTACAACCTACTGTTAAAACACCTATACAATTTTTTTGCAGAGTACTACTACCAAGACTACTCAATATTATTATAGGCTACTGGTAAAGCACCTTTATATTTTTACAAGGTACTACAACGATGCCTATACAATTTCTTACAAGGTACTATTAACGCGCTTAAGCAGTTTCTAACTATCTATTGTTAAAGCACCTACGAAATTTCTAACAAGTTTCTGCTAAAGCACCTTTACCATTTCTTACAAAGTATCGATGTGCATATTGCCTTACATACGACCTAGGTTCATCCAAGAAAAAGCACCGCTTCTTCAGTACTCTCTTTTAAACAAGCAATATTTCTTCGTACTGCTGTTCTGCCCGGGTTTGCCTTAACAGGTGATAAAAACCTCCACACTGTTTTTGTCCAACGAGGATACATGAAAGACGGTTAGTCTTTTTTACGAATGTAAATATTGTGTTTAAATTTACATATTATATGACATGTGCTGAAGGCTAAAAACATGAACTATAAATAGACTATAACAAATTATAATTTTGTTGTTACTATAAAGCTTATATGATTAAAGTGTCTGCATATTGATTTTCGTATTCATTGACATAGTACGGCAATGGATTTTGATTCCCAGCGTGTTACGTAAATGAACACTTTTAATAAATTACTAGAAAAACAATCATCAGGAAGCCCTTTCATGCGGTCATATAAATGTTTTATCACTGCTTTAATACTGATATGCTTACAAATACGAGAATTGGAGCGTAGTGTGATACGCCGACGTAATAACTCGATAAGTGTTGCTATACGAAACGCCCTTGTAATCCCGTTTGTGTAACAACACAGCCGTTTTAATCAAAGATACTAAGGTTTTTTATCCATGTTTTTATTATTTCAGTAAAAAAAATGTAGTTATATTACTTAATAGAGATTACTTTTGATTGAACTTATTGCTATGGTATGACATTCTATTTATTGTTTCTCATATTTTCCCCTTAGCATTTATATCCTCAACTTCTAGCTGTCCCTATAGACTATATACTTTTCGGAATTTATTAGGTTGTCGTATTACGATAGAATATCAAAATTAGTGTTAAGTAATTTATGATTACTTTATTTAATAATTAAATTGGAAATAAATATATAAATATTGCGATCGATAAATACGGTCTGTATTGCGTCGATGCGAAAACACGCACGTTTGACAGTTGGCTTTGGGACAAGTTATTAAATTGTTTAAAATTTTTCATGTTTTTGCTCAATTTTCTAATAACAATTTCCCAGAAGAATCATTTTTATTAATTTTTATTCACGTCTTTATACTAATATAAGCAACCAAGAAACACTTAGAAAATCAGATTAAAAAATTAAACTGTTACGTAAGGTGCGTAACCTTTTGAAAAAGTAGCCATCTGTATATGAGTCCCAAATTTCTGGAAATTATTGATGCCCACTACAATTATCTCCCTTTCGCTTGTTTACAAAAGTGCAATTGACTGGGCGCTATATTAACTCTAAATGGCGGATATAGTACATATACTTACGAAGTCTTTAGCACTCGGTGTTTAGCACTAATCGGTGTAACAACTCCTGAAGATGCCCCGTGGAGGGGTGAAACACGTGTTGGGTGAATTCACGGTGGCGGTTGTGTAGTTGGCATTGTCTGTCGCATGCGCATTTACGAGCGGGCTGGCGGGCGGTGCACTTTCATGCACGACAACCACTGCATATGCGGAAGTGGCTAGATATTGGTCCTTTCTAATAATGCTTTTGCACTACAATCTATCAGCAACAGAAACTGCATCGATTAAAAAAATTATAAGAAAAACTAACGCGTAATCAATCTTATGTTAAAAAGAAATTTATGTATAGCCGGGTGCATTTCATTCGTCGCACCGCCTAAAAAAGTAAGACATGCGGCAAAAATCGAGTAGAATCGGTAGAGTGTTCTCTCTATCGCATAGAGCTGCGTCATCTGTATTTAGAGTAGTTAAAACCGATTGTGCTTATAAAATAATAATTTTTCTCGCGAAAGATATTGCAGTCGTATCAAATCAAAAGTCGGATACCATAACAAAACGTTTTACTGGTTGTGTGCCCCTCGTAGTACTTTACTAATGGGACGTCTATGTCTGCTGCCGAGCATAAGTGTATAAACGTTCCAGTTTTACATTGTACCTTGTGATTACAGAGCCATCGAAATGCACAATTTTGTTTCGAAACGACAAGCACGCTTCTAGTTATAGATCGAATATAAAGCTATTTACTAAATCCTTGGAAACTTGGTTAAAATATAATACGAAATCATCATATTTAGTTGACAGTTTAACTAGTTTCGACACTATAGAAAAAACCTTTTATAACAAATTTACGGAAAAATCAGCTAGAAATTATGTTCTAAAAAACACAAATAACACACATATTTTTGGGTTGAACTTTAATAAATTTATCTGAACCTTTTTCACTTTAACCCAAAAGATTTATTAGGAAATCCGGATTATGGCCCCGCAGCCCATAAAATATCCCTAATAATAGTATGGAAATGGAGATTAGTTCAAATCAGACTACTACCTAATTTATCGAAGTTTATCTACTATGAACGTGGCTTTAGTTATGTCCTCATCCTTTATTACATCGAGCCCCATCCTTTAAAGTGACACATTCCGTGCCAATCTATAAATTGGATCTGAAGGAACAGCGCCCACGTAATTATTGGAATGAAGTCGAACTGTAAGTCACAAATAACTACATAAATTTCACGCAACATTTAAAACTTAAATTTGTAAATTTTTCACTATTTACATTTAATTTGAGGAACTCAATTTCCATATTATTTAAGAGTTTTTACAGGGTGATAGATTAAAGGTGTAAAAACTTTAAATGGATGCATTGACTTCTTTGTCAGCGTAGCGGTTTAAGGCTTTTACAGTTGCATAAAGTAAATGAAAGGTAGTGATAATTAATATGTATATGTATGTATGTAATCCGCAATAAGCAATGCTTTATACGCAATATCCTATTTATTATTTCTGGAACCAGTATTTTTTGAAAGAGTGTCCCATACAATAATTGACAGCAAATCTATGTATTGTAATAAACTATTGGTCACTTTTTTAATCAATTCAAACTTTTACATATTACTCAATTACAACGCGCACCTTACAACCAATAACAAAAAAAGTCTCTCCCACATTCATGACCGCTTTTATAAGTGATGTTCCAATTTCCCAAGATTTGTCTTCGTTTTTAACAATCACTTGCAGAAACACAGTCAGCTCTAACACATTAAACTTTTGTTTGACTTACGACGAGAATATCATGGCGCGTAATTTAATGATTGCCAACAATATCAGTTATTTTATAATCAGCACACTGACGCAATCAAACCTTAAAATTATGAGAGAAAAAAACCTGAACACTAACCGGATAAATTCGTTTAAGAGGGATGATATCGGAAAAATACAATCAATTGCTTATACCTTTGTCAGTCGAACCAAAATGACAAATTGTTCGTGGAATCGTACAATATCCTACGTAAGTTAACCTAGCAGCGTTCCGATGCCAAATCAAGCCAAACTATTGAACTAAAGCGAGGGCGGGCGAAGTAATATGGATTGAACTTCGTCCCTTAGCAAATGTCATTTTGTAAGTAGCATTTGATAAATGATCTCAAACCGTCCCACGTCAGCGAACAAAGAGCCACTTAGCCGGAAACATTACGTAGATGACGAGATATTAATGCTTTGAAATAATTCGCAAACTTTACAAAACATTCCACTGTTTTTCCCCGAAGTGTCGAAAAGAATAAGAAATTAATAAGAAAACTGTTGAATTTTAGTACATTTAAATTCTTCATTTTATTAGAGCATGTGAATAAAGTGATATTTTTGAAATTTCCGTAACGAATAATGTAATTTTATTAACGAATACCAAGTGGACTAGGACGACGGCAGACGATTTTATTAAGGCCGTGGAAAGACGTTGCATGCAGGCCACCTCCAAAAAGTTCGAAATCAACAGGGGAGGCTTAAGTCCAGCAGTAAACGTCCTGTGACTAAAATGATAATGAAGAATATCAATATATGATTAACTAAGGTTAATTATTTAGACTTTCGACCGTAGATTCCATGCTCGTTCTTTGAAATAAGCGCTCCGTTTTTATATTATTCAGTACATACTACCTAAAATTAATAATACAAACTGTTAGGATAACTGAAAAACTTCTAGGATCAAAAACGTTACGTAAGTTTTAATAATACCCGTCTGTGATCCACAAACATTCTCTTTATTTAAAAAAAATATATATAATCTGTGTACATATTTTGTAACTGACCATACGAGAAAGGCATATAGGGTTAACCTATAACATTTGACACAAAAAACGTATACACTTAAATATTCAACGCATTCTTCACTACCATATTCACTTTTTAATTGATAACCAGAGATGTATACACAATAAGTGTAGTAATAAATCTCAAAAGCAATTAACTCTTTGTTTACCATTGTACTATTGTTACTATTACGTACGTACTTGATAACTTTAAGCTGTTCTAATAAGTCTTATCATTGATGTATAAACTCGATGCACTTGCAATAAATAGGAAACTACGCTGTATCTAATAAAAGAGGCATTGAACTAAATAGGTTATCAGAAAGTTAATCAAAGCATAAATGCAGCAACATCGATATGTTACCTAATGCATGCTACAAGCAATGCCATGAGTGGAAAACCACCACGAATTGACAAATATATCGATGTTTCAATGTTGCCAAATATCGATTTTTAGTTAATTTAATATTTTTGTACTATGACAATATACGGTCGTATATCAAGCCTGTAAACAGGAATTTATATAGCACTTTTCTAGCATAAAAGCAAATTATGAAAATCAAAATTCGTAATATAAATTTATTTATTAACTAATAATAAAAACCTTTATTATATTTTTAGTTTCGGAGAGAAATTTTACAAATGTTGAAGCGTACCGTGGACGCTTGAACCAATAGATCCATTCTTGATAACTCCTTTTAAAGATCCGGATCTCCAACATATGCTACAAGTTGATTCTGGGCTACTTCGGCCACATAGGACAGAGACACGGAGACAAACAGAGCGTCTGAATATGCTGGTTGTCATAAAAAGTAGCAATCACCAACACGATGAGTGGATTCCGTGCGGTTAGTGTCGCGAAATACACGATTTTCCGACATTTTCCGACGCGTGATTAGTGCAATTAAATATATTAAACCTCTTTTGTCACCTTGGCAATGTGTTGTCGCTATGCTATTTTACTTTTTTATGACAAATTATGTCAAGATGGAAAAAAGGAAGAAGACCGAATTTTTTTTCGGGATTATTTATTCGGGAAGACGGAGCGTGCATTTTTCAGGATAAAGAGAAGATGCGTTGGTGAGGCATGTGCTGGCGCATGGAGTGCGCGCGTGCAAAGGAGAATACGACATGCGAGTGAAACATGGAGTTTCGTTATCATTTATAAAATAGCCATTATTGACATTATATAAGAATAAATATAACGTGCCACGAATTATTATATCTAATGTTTATATACAACCGCGTACTCGATTTGCAATTTATTTTTAAACTACTATTCGGAAAAAAATATTTTTATAATAAATATTTTACAAATTGGCGTGGAGGCATTGACGCCATTATCTTGAAAAGAAATGCCTATTGACCAGAGAAAAGTAACCTTGGCTGCATTTTTAATTGCTTAACATAAACATTAACAAAACAAAACTATTTAGAAATTTAATTTTACATTAAAGTATGTTTAATGTTTGTAATCATGGAATGAAACGATTTTAAATTTTAAATGATAGGTTCCTAGTTACATGAATCTAAATTTTTAATTGAAATTTAAGTATATAAATGCAGGTTTTATGGAAATCCGTAAATCTCATCGATTATTTATCATAGCTCTATAAAAATACCGGTAAAAATAAGTCTTTTCTTTTTAGCAGGATCATCGAAATCTGTAATCATTTATTTTTTATAAATTAACATCAAAAGTACAAAAAACATTTCTGGTTTTTAAAACCAAGGTTGATATTTAAGTCCTTTCTTAATTTTAAAGTTAGTTTTATCATTTAATTACACAAATTTTAAAATGTGTTAATAACAAATAAAATGGATATATAAATAAGTAATAAATAAGGGAAACCAACCCGTCATCATACACACAGACAAAAGATTAAATTCATAAGTTGAAATCCACTGGCATCAAGTGCACTTAGTTGCAGGGTTTGCGCTAAATCAAATAACACGGGCTGTTAGACCGCCAGAATTTAGAGCTTGTTGACCTGGATTTTTTCATATTTTACATACAATTCACAGACTAAAATTATGTCTGTCTGTATAATATACTGCATACTCTACATTTGTAATAGAACGAGATTCCATACACTGAAACTATTGTAATGAAGATCCAACGATAACGAAGAACGTTAAACCAATTGTAACATCCTCGATATACAGGGGTAGAAAATTAAAAACTATGAAGAGGTGATTTTATCGCTCATTTGTCATTAAAAAGCTATAAAACTTTTTTACTAGTTTCCAACGTGGTCACTAAAAATGTTAATTACTTTATTCTTTCTATTGGTATGGGACAGGCCAATTTCAAAACAAAGACTGCAGGTCTGCATGACAGATAGTAAACAATAATTTTAGTACGTAGTAATCTGAATTTTTTTAACGATTTTTAGTTAAGGTGTACAGTACCATAAATTGCAGCAAATGGGTAATACATTCATAATAAATCCTTTCAAAGTTTTAAAATCTATAACTAATCATTGTATGTGATTAAACACGTTTATTTTGCACAAACGCAAAAGTAAACCAATTTCGTAGAAAAAACAGTATTAATATTTACCAAAAAGTGACGACGCAGTAGATTGAGGATTCCAATGCGACGCAGTAACCCGGTCGTCAGTCGTCATGTCATATAATGAAATTGACACAAATATAAAGTGATGTTAAAAGATATACTGTGGATTCTTGCATATATAAAATATATATGATTGTAAAAAATATGTATATCAACCAAGGATGTTTCCTCTAGTACTTTGAGTGGAATCGATAAAGTTTCTTTTCGTTTGGTTCGTTTCATTTGGTATGCAATATAATAAAATATATTATATGAAGAATAATTTTAAAAAGGTATTTTATTATTAAATATTAAGTAATAAGATTTGTACAACAGAATAGTTACAATACGTATGATAAATAAATTAATTAATTATTAGAGTATATGTACATTTAAAAGTTGCTCTAAAAATGCATTAAAAAGGTCTTTATAATATTTTCACCACAAAGATCAGGTAAAGTTTTTGAACAAATATGTTTATGGTCCGAAGGTAGCTAACATTTGCGTCAGTTGGCAAAGTGTAATTGGCTTTAGGCATAAATAAGGATCACCCATGACAGGACAGAAGTCTGGGATTATCCTCAGCAGAATCGATTTGAATGTTACCTGGCTAACGATGTGTCGTTTTGGAACGGAATGGATTTCGGATTTATATAGGATTGTTACATTTATACTGTTCTCCGGCTAATACCTGGTTGATTAAGTTTCACTCGGATCATCGGATCAATGTTGTCTTCATACATCTTCGTAGGCCACTAGCGCTTAATAAAACCATTTAAATACTTACTTAGCCTCTAGTAAATTTAAAATACAAAGGCCGTACTTGTACCAGATAAATAATTAATTATTCACTTTGTTATTATTATTCTTTTAATAACCATATATGAAGAGACTGAAAATCCATATAATACATTACAAGTAATTGTTCAGACAGCATATCATCGACTAATTATTACATAAACAACCCTCGCTTATAAATAATGTTTTACACGCAATGGTTTATACTGGAGCGACCGGAAAGTAAGTTTCGTTTCTCTCGACATATTTTACAGAAAACTCATTGATTTTTACCGCTCCTGCATTGAAAATTTGTATACTAGATGGCAAAAAGTTGTTGATACCTTCGTTATCAACAACCTTTTGCCATCCATATTTGCAACCTTTGCTGTATATTGTTGATTAAAAATAAGTACTTGTTAAAAACGTAGTCGTGTGAATTTAAGTAAACAACACTACTTTCCGGTTCCTGCTATATTATTTGTGTGCAGAAATAAATATTTCGATTATTATAATACATCATAATCGTGTCAGCCGATTGACGCCCGCATTATGCCTTTAGGTCTTCCTCAAAGATCGCCGGTCTTATGCAGCCCGCAGCCAGATTTCTTGCGACCTTGACTATGTTGTTGACCCATCTAGAGGGGACGGTAGGCTAGTCGTGCGATGCCTCTACACACGCCGAGACTACCGACCATAATATAGATAAATTTTAATAATTGAAAAATGACGTAGAAATAAAACACATCTTTCTTAAATATAGAATAAGTATATTGAATAATTAAATAATGTTACTTCAAATATTTTGCCAAAAAAGACTTATAATATGTGTAATCGTAAAAGTAATAATAAAAATTATCTATAGGTCAAAAATTTTCAATTTGAGTGGAAACGTACAGTTCATAAAAGTGGGGAGATATTGTATGAATGATAGCAATATTCTGAATACTGAAACGCACGTTGTGGACACGCAGAATGCAAGCGAACTAAACGAGACGCTCGCCAGCGCAGTACGTTGCATAGAGCGACAACACAGGACCAAGAGTTGGCTTGTCGAAACACAATCGTGCAAAACAGTCTAATTAATTCACTAATAATAAGTTTACGTTTATTACAACCATTTACGACAACGGAGCAAAATGCCTAGTGCAATAAATATTATATATATATATATAAAGGTATGGGCACTTCTGTAGAGACAGAGACAGGATGTAATAAAACATTGAAAACTATACTGATGAAATTTTTTTACTGATTATGTTAGTCTGGAAGATTTTTGTTTCAAAACATCCTGAAGGTTATTTCGTACTTCAAAGACCGTACTTTACTATTCACAATGCTCGAGTCTTCCATCCAGTAACGAACAAATCAGCCAACTATTGAACAGGATAAATGCCATTCTATAACCGAACACAGTAATAAGTAACGCATAGTTTCCGATGAAACAATCTGTTAAAAATTGCGAGCACGGTAGAGATGTGCATTGATAAATCGATTTGGGAAGAAATTTTAATATAGCCTTGTTCACGGTAAAGTGCTTGAAATTATGTAAACAATACGAATGATAAAATAACGTGTATATAAATGTATTACGTACGCTTATAAGTAGCCATTCGACTCTGTTATTGTTACATATAATAGGCGGATATACCACACTTACAAAGTGTATTAATTAAACTACAAATTCAGATGTATAAATTAATTATGCATCGTCGATTTAGAACTAAACAGGCATGCTATACATTACTCCTCCACACTTTCTGCTAGCTGTGATGTGACGTAGTCGAGTGATATACAGCACGAGCATCGCGGATGCACGTGATCTACAACCGGCTATACGAGGTAACTTATGGCGTAACAACGTACCGGGGATGCGTCGTTTCAAACTTTAATTGCGTTCTGCCTCGAACGCACTAATTTTCATTTAAACGTGTAAAACCTTCATGCGAAACACACAAATATAAAAAAAATGGATTACTGATTATGCTCATGACAAAAATTATGTATCTCTGTTGCAACTGTCCCCGTACATTATAAATAAAATAGAATTCAATAATTTCGATACAATAAATGTTCCAACGCCCAAACGCTTCGCAAACCTTGCCTGATAACTGAGCGAGTTAAAACTATTACATGCATTAAACGACTAATTAAAATATGCTCCGTACTAAGTTCTTATATTTATGAAACTAACGATATACTTATATTTTTTTTTATTAAATATGCTTTTAAGTGTAAAAATAGTTCTTTGAGACAAAACGTCGAAGCATTCATTAATGCTTTGAGGAGATAAAACTCTCCAATGAAATAATCAAAACCAAAAATGTTAATAATGCCCAACGAGAATAATATTTAATAAATCATTTAGTAGTCTAGTGTAAATATTTAGATCGGCCTGTAATTTTCTTGTCCACTAATTAGGATTTTATCGCAACTTAAGATATATACGTATAAAAATTTGCAAATAATAATGGACGGCAAAAGACTTTACGAAAAAATTGTTGCAGGAAGTGCTCACATATCGATACAATTTGAGCAGTTAAAATCGCAAACAAATACTCTCTTTACCTAACAACTAACTGTTATAACTAAACACGTCAAACAAAAGCATTATGATAGGACACATCGGCTTCCATTAATAAAATTGTAAAAAAAACTCAAAGTGCATTATTAACGAGTTGGCGAAAGCTGAAACTATTATTCGAGTGTAATTTATAATAACAGGTTTAATGTGGTGGAAACGGTACTATTGAAAATTACTAGGAAATATTTTAAAAATTTAACGAAAAAGGAGAAACATCTCTGTGGATTTCTTAGTCCGATCATTACGAATGTTAATTTATACTAACTAGCATTCTAAAAATTTACTAACTACTGAATGCTAAAGACATCCACAATTCAATGAATGCACATAAACATCTACTTAATAAAGATATTCAACTAAAGCCTACTTGACGCTGAGACCGGCAACAAAATAGTTTTTCCAATGTCAGATTATATCGTCCACACTCGATCTGGCCATCGTTGCTAACATCTTGTTATTTGATTCTCTTCAGAAATATAACTTTAATTCACAGAATTCCTATGTTTTAACAGTTTAGAAAAACCACGGAACTTAGAGTTATTTATTTTGCAGTTTGCATATATTATATTAATTTTGTGTTCCAATAATCGGTAAATTTAAATTAAAAAAAAATATCCAACATTAATTTTGGCCAGGCTTTTTGTCTTAATCTTTACTTAACACGAGCTCAAAGACATACGATAACGAAACTTCGTTGATTGTTTGTGCATAAAGACATTTTGAAGTTTTACGAAGGTCCAAAAAATCTTTTTAGTGTTTAGATATTAGGAATTTCGTTTACTTTAAATTTAATAGAATAGTGTTTTACGTTAAAACTGGTTAACATAAAATAAATAATGAATTCCAACGTATTACGCAAAATCTGGCAGCGGAGCGGAAAATCGATGCTCTCTGTAATTTAAACATAGTAATTGCAATACTTCGTGATCACTTGCAAATTACACGCGTCCCTGAACGCCGGCCGCGCTTCACGTTTAATTACATTGCTATAATAACTATTTGAAATTTTTCAACCTTCACTGCCTCGCCTTTTAAATATGTATACCTTGACCCTAAAGCATAAATAATACTGACTATGAGAGATACACGCGGGACAAAGTCAACATTGCGCTGAGTGAAAGAGACAAATAATATAAGAGGACGTTACCAAATTGTAAAAAATAAGGGTGACTTTACACGCGGCATTTTTTAAAGTTTCATTTTTACAATTTTGCTATTTTTATTTCTTTTCGGTTGATCAAAAATGCAGTCACAACTTCTTTATTTATAGAAAAACCAATTTGTTTCCTATGATCGTAAGAGAACCATGCCAAATCTCAATAATAAATATAAGCACAGGAGAATGCGTCCACAAATAAAAGACAGATTAATGTAAACGCATCATTGCCTTGTTATCATTAACCAATGAAAAAATTGTGCATTTTCTGGTATTAACTCTGCCCAGTGAATATAGTAAGTGGAAATTTAAAAAATCGATTTCAATGATTTTTGTTTAATAGTATATCTGACAAAGGAATCACTAAGCATTTGTTGCCAGCTACCGCCTTATATATTTCTAATTTACTCCTCATTGCTCTCAAGACGCTACTTTGCATTACAATATAATAATATAAACGTGTAAATAAAGTTACTATAGTTAATCAAACGCACGCCTACATTCTCACCGGCGACATCTTATAACGTAAACATTGTGATACTGCAAATTTCGACAAGAGTATATCAAAAATAGTGTATCGACGGTCATCTAAAATCTGTCTAATAAATCTGACTCTCGTGACGCTATTTAGGTCACATAAAACATTTTAAGCCAATGCTCGTCATCTAAGGGACTATAGTTATAATTTTGAATTTTCATCTCTTTAGACCGATAACACCCACTTCATTCCCACCCATAAATATCTCTGCCCTTTTAACAAATATTTCGTAAGGCAAAGTCGTTTGACCATAGATATTCTAGTTTCAATCAAAGGTAACACAAATCAACAAACACTATCATGAAAATCGCCCCTAGAAAAAAAATCACAAGGGAAAGAACACAAAAAAGGACTGCAATGATTCTAAATTCTTACTTAAATACACGACCGAGATCTTTAAAAATAATTCGCTAGTGGACTTTTAAAACATAATGAGTCTGGCCTTATGAACAACCTTCGAAATCGTTGTTCAAAAGGCAATTAAAATTAAACTAAAAAAAAAACATTGTGAAATGCTAACCAATACCAACATTTTAAAAAATTTTGAGCTTTCACAATAGATTTCTTAATACTTAGGACATATCTGTGATGAATGTGCATTTATTAGATACAACAAAAACGTTAGTTTTGATTAACATTTGACGCTTCAAATTTTTAATATCAAAAGCAAAAGAATTATTATCTTTTGCCGCGTGATATTAAACATTCTTACCGTTACAAGAAGAAACAATTATAAGATTTAGAGTACTTCACCACTGGGTCTAAACAGCTCTTGCAAAACGACTGACTAGTTTAACAGCTTATTACACAAAATACTTTTCATTGATAAATATATAATATGCAGGGAACGGAATTTTATTTGTGCAAATTAAAGACCCGAAACTACGTTGAATTAACTTAAAATAAGACCTTAGAAAAAACACAAAATTAAAATGAGTTCATCACTCCTAATTGCAACATTTATAGATAGAAAAATAACTTTAAATAAATACACAAAGTTATTTTTTGTCTATTACATCGTCATTGCAAGTACATTAACATTAGAAATATTAATTTCCGTTTTTGTTATAGATGTTCTTAACAAAGTTTTTAGAACTGAATTAACTAAATACATTGTTTTAAAAATTGAAAATAAATAAAATGTAAATTTACGAGACTTGATCAAATTATACAATACGTAATAATTCTACATAAATTAGGCGATCAAATATTGTAGAAATTGCAAACATTTGTGAGCTGAGGAAAATTGCTAAAAAGGATTTTAAATTATAAACAGACACCAGCTTAAGTTCAGTGTTGATAATGAAATATCGTAAATCTTACATCATTAAAACGAATGAATAGAATAAATTGAAAGAGATTAATTATGAAATTATACCAATTGATTTAAAAATGAATTTAAATCATTTACTAGAAAATTATATATATTTTTATAATCAATATTGCAACTTTTGATTCTCTTCAAAACTCTGTGTCACGTTTACTACTGAGATCGAATACCCTCAATGTGTGTTACTATTACTAAGAGAGGTATTTTTTACCCTCGCAAAACTTGAAAGTGCTATAATAATTTAATGCAATATGTAACAAAGTCTCGTGGTATTTTTTTATCTTGGCTTCACACTAGTGAACTAACATAGGCTCGCAATAATACCTTTATACTGTTGCATGTCGGTTAAACGCAATTTTAAGAACAACATATTAGTGCAATAGTATTAGTTGAATTTAAATTCTGAAAACAATATGTCGTGAGATGACGATTTTCGTCTGTGTAATCCAACATTTATCAACCATATGAAAGCAAGTATTGATAGATAATAATACCATCTCAAAAAGGTTTCCAACGAAACCTTGTAACGAGATTATTATTATTTAATCATTTTTAATTATTTTTATAGCGAAAAAAAAATAAGTTTACTACCTCTATACTGCTTAGATTCTTCTCGATAAAATCAACATTCCGAATCTGGAAGTAGTCTATGTAAATACATAGTTAAATGTATGTTAAATGAATGTTTTTACTTTTTGAAACTGCTTAGCAAAGCCTATTTGAAAGAAAAAATATTATTCCGTTGTTTACATTGATATTAGTAAGATATCGACCGGCCCGTGTCTATAACGTATGAAACGAGACTTAGTTACATAGAGCACAGAGGGGGACGTAGTTAGAGAGTATGTAAGTGATAGAGCAGCCGGTATCGCGGCCATTGCGTGTGTTGTGACAGTTTGCGCGCGGAACACCGCACCATACAAACTATCGGCTGCCGGCGTCATTTGCCGTTTGTCTGTAGCGCTGCGTTCAACTGAGTCCACAGGTCCTTCTTGCATGACTTGGATCTGGAATTTTTACTTATGGTCATAGACGTCATCTTATTATCAATAATCAATAATAGTTATTTATATACCAAAAAATAAAAATTATGTACTAACTTTCTTCAAGTATTCTCTTCTTTTTTTACTAATCACATGCTTATATGAAAGTATCATTGAAATTGCAATTTGTCCTGTATTTATATCATTACTAGCCATTAGCATGTAATTTTGTAAATATTGTTGGCAATCCATTATCAATAAAATTAAAAAAATAAATATCTGACCAAAAATCTTATCTCCTTAAAGTAATTTGAGTAACCAAACCAGAAACACGTTTTTTAAAATAAATCCATAACTTTTCAATAAATTGTATATTGTCATATGAATACTCAAACTCTTAAATCTTGAATGATGGCCATAAAAATATATATTGGACAAGAACCTTTCACAAAAATGAAAATGTGCACTATTTTAAAATTAATTCCTTTTTAAATTTAAAATAGAGACTGAAAAAAGACTAAATCGCGACTGTGCTAGATAGATTCTAATAAGTTTTACATCAATTTTACAAAGAGTTGTTAGTAAGAAAGAATCTTTGGATATAGCACATGACAGAACTTCTGCATCAACTAAGTACATGGAAATATTATGATTAAATGAATCTTTTTAAAGATTAGATAAATGATATATTTTGTACCTCCGTAGTGAAGCAAGCCACTCTTTGAACTGTGTGTTACCCTCTGGGGTCAATTGGAATGCAGTGCGAGCTGACAACACAATACCCACAAAATCCTCATACTCCACGGTCGTCAAGTGATATAGCTTCTGGTGGATGCATTGGATGTACCTGTATGACAAAATAATAGTTTCGGAACATTTGTTGACCCACTTTCAAGAAATTGGTTGTTGACACAGCCAATAAAATCACTATTACATTTTCTAGTATAGAAAGAGTCTTTATTTTTCGAACATATAGTCTTTTAGTTCATACTATACAGTGTGATTGGTTGTAAGTGTAAAAACTTTAAAGGGACGAAAGAAAAATTAGTGTATTTGTTTATGTAATTGTTTCATTAAAAACCATTTACGATTAAAACATTCATGTAACTTATCGTAAGGCAAGTTTTATTATATCCACAATACAATCACAGCCTCACACCACATGTTGTGATTTCCAGTGTTTATTAAATGAAAAATAAAAAGTTTGTTAAACACAAACTTTTGCATTTACTGGCAGGACAGCATCAGCTAGGTTCATCATCATCATTTCCGCCATAGAATGTCCGCAACTGCTCAACAACCCCAATATATTTCAAACAAGATCAGTTGAAATCGTTACTAGATATATAAGTAGGTAGTATAAGACACCAACAATTTTACTACTACTACTATTATGTACTACTTATGCTTTGCTATTGTGTAAATAGATAACAAGTAAAAACTGTGCATGTTGTACTTTGAATCAATGAACTAATACTAGAATTTTTAATGAAGTATAAATTTATATCAAACATTTAACACAATTATAACAAAAGATTTAAACATGAATTCAAATCATCCTCTAGAGCATTAATTACATTTTTACTATAAAAATACTGTAACTTTTGATTCTTTTTTCAAAATTATGCATCATATTTACTGTTGAGATTTATTCAAACTCAACATGTGTCACTAAGAGGTTTTTTCGTAAACTTTTTTGTAATATGTATGGGTATTTTTGTAACATTAATTTTTTATATTATGACATTAATTATTTTTCATGTCCTGACTTACACTGCTGCTCAAGTGGCATTTGCGGATACCGCGAGTTCGAAACAGACGGCACTTAGCTTAAAACTTATGTTACAAAAACTTTACATTTTGAAATAATGTAAATACTTACATTTGCTGACATTTTTGCACAAGCGGCGCAAGGGCCCCGCGTAAGTGTTGCATAACCAGGTGGTGAGGGCCACCTCGTGCCAACCAATGTGCAGACTCCACGCACAACTCGTATAGCACGAAAGGCGACACTACAGAGTTGACTGCGCACAAGCAGAACTGATGCAGATATTGTGCGCCGAGACGCTTCGATATCCTCAGTAGCCACTTAACATGTTCGCCGTAAGGAGGATTCCTTCAAAAGTAAAAGTAATTTGCAATTTTAGTTAAGTCATATATATACAACTTGTTTTGTACATTTATTTTTGCATTTTATAATCATTATTATCATTTCAGTCGCAAAACGTCCATGATGACGAGCTATATGCCACCCTAAGGTGAGCAGAGACAACAAACAGAAAAGCATATAAAACAATTTTATATGTATACACTAGATTTATTCGTTTTGTCCGATCATTATATGATATAAACATTCGTTTAAATTTAAATTTATTATAATAGGATACTATAGCGCAGGGCTGGCCAACCTACGGCTTGCGAACCGCATGTGGCTCTTTCCAAGATTATTAGTAGCTTGCGATAAATGTAGCTGGGTACAATATTCATTTTTATTTAATTATATTTTAATAAATTGTTATTGTTTCGTATGTTAAAAACTTTTAAAAAGTTCTCTAATATTTAATTTCAATGCATATATTTTGTACTTTTGTAAATAAATAAAACATTTTTGAAATTTGAAATATTTGCAACTCACCAAAAATTTCAAATTTAGAATAATGACTCGTATTATCAAGGCCCTTGGCCACCCCTGCTACAGTTTATCATTTACTGAAGTAAAGCAAAGAATTTAAAATAAATCAAAGTTCTTCTAAATATATAATAAAAGCTATATTAAAAAAGACATACCTCCCAAATTTATTCTGTGGTCGGTCATCATGCACTCGTCTCGCTTGCGTTTCCAAAGCTAACATCCCTACTCGGTAGGCTGCCAAGAGACGCCTCAACTGTGCCTGAGATAATGATGGAGGGCCCGGTGTCGGAGGAGGTAGACCGCTAACATTGTTTACACTGCTTATGCTTCCTATGTTTCCCATAGCTCCCATGTTGCTAACGTTTCCCATATTGGCCACGTTACTCACGTTTCCAACGCTTCCCATCGTGCTCACGTTTCCCATGTTGCTCACATTTCCCATGTTAGTCACATTTCCCATATTGCTAACACTTCCCATATTAGTCACGTTTCCCATGTTAGTTACATTTCCCATGTTAGTCACGTTTCCCATGGTACTCACACTTGCCATGTTCGTTACATTTGCCATGTTCGTTACATTTGCCATGTTTGTCAAATTTCCCACACTTCCTATATTGTTCACGTTTCCCATGTTATTCACGTTTCCCATATTATTTGCGTTAGACATATTGCCTACGTTTCCGGCATTATTTACGCTTCCCATGTTGCCAACAGTCCCCATATTACTAACGTTTCCGACTGTCCCAACATTGGCTACGTTTGCTATGTTACTGGCATTTCCCATATTGCTCACGCTGCCGATATTTCCAGCATTACCCATGTTCCCCATGTTTCCCATGTTTACTACATTTGCCATGTTCACTACGTTTCCTATACTGACAACGTTTCCCATATTGCTCACGTTTCCAATTGTTCCAACACCATTCACACCCGCACCAACTGAAGACACAGTGCCCACGGCTGTAACCGTACTGTGTGTGGCCGGCAGTGGGGGTGGAATCGGAGCTGGATGCTGTAAAAAGTATAACAGTTTACAATTAAAGTATCGCAGCAGACTATTCAGAAAACAATTATTTTATTAGAGAAAAATTTCTAAACACTGAATAATTTTTACGACGAAGTTATCCATAAATAAAAATTTGTACGAAATATCTTATAATTTTATATACACTTTTCCAGTCAATAAAAAAACAGTCGTCGCTGAAACTGGCCACCGTGTACAAAGTAAATGAAAGTTAGTAAGTCAACAAATTCAAAGTAATACAGTGACGAAAGCTATTTTGAACCAGTACACCACAAGCATCGTCAGACTAGATGTTTAAATTTCTAGTAATTTAGCAGCTTTCGAGTTATCTTCTACACGAGGGTAATTTTTTTTTTTTCAATTGTGTTTCGAAACACTATTTTTATAGTTCCTCGTAAAGATCTTGCAATTTTTTTATTTTTCACGCAGTCCCTTCATATTTACAGCACCAGTTTTGAGTGTGCTACTTATAAAGCTCTTTTGCGATATTTTTGTGTAATGTTTTATACGGTCCCTATCCAATGAACCATAGTTTTGAGTTAAAGATTATTCGATGCTTACATTAACGGCAATGGATGCTGAAAGCGTGGGGTGAGCTTGATGCGCCGGGAGTGGTGGGAGCGCCGGTAGCGGCGGGTGCGTTGTGAGCGTGGCATGGGTGGCGTGTGTGGGCAGCGACGCATGCGCCACGTGTTGCGGGTGCTGCGGCAACGCGGCGTGGCCCGCATGTGTGGCGTGTGGCTGCGCCACTATACCGCGCACGAAGTACTGCGGCAACGCATAAGGGGGCGCTGGATGTGGTGCTGATGTACCACCATACTGTCGAAAATTTTATATTAAATTAAATTACTTTTCGCTACGAGCATCACATATAGACGACATCCGTTTGACTATTTGTGTGTACAAGTGTCGCCTGTAGATGACGTCAATGACATGACACTTGACCATCATTCACAGATCAGCGATGTCATCGGGAAAGTACACACTGACGCTAAAGGGTATAAACATAAATATTACTACTGAAGTAAAAGAAGTATACGAAGGCATTTGGTTCTCGTGAAATAAATTAAAAGCGATCAAATGGCATTTATAGAAATATAAGATGCTTTCAGACGAAATGCATTAGATAAAATCATTTTTAAGAAACCAAAACTTTTGGGGTAATGGTACAGTGAGGAATGAATTATTGTTAGTCTGACGTTTATAAAACTGATCACTGGAAAAAAACACGTTACTGTTTGTGGTGGGCATTACTATGATCAGGAAGCACATTCGAGATAATTATTTCGGACGGGAACTCAATTTCATATCAGTTTCTAATAAAGTGTGCTCTTCCAACATTCTTCTTATGACAAAAATAGATCATAATAAAAAAAGTATTTGTACCATTCCTTAATATTAATAAAGATGTATTCTAGAATAGTTTAGTTTTAGTTAACCCTTTCACTGCGGAGCGCCTAAAATGAATTACTCTCTCAGTCATTAATCCATGATAGAGGCAAAATTGATGTTTTTGGTTTGTATTTCGTTATGTGACACAATATCCACACAGGAAGCATATGCAGCTGTCGCGTTGATAAACAACAAATTAATGAAAATGATCATGCAATTATTAACACTATAATGTAAAACAAATGCACGCTATTCGCCGAGAGAAAGCGTCTAGAGCGCCAGAAGGCGCTGTTCGCTGGGAAAGTGTCTATAGTCGAGCGCCAAAAGGCGCTGTTCGCAGCGAAAGGGTTAGTAGCGACAATATTGTATTAAGTTTATGGTATATGTAAAGATATTGTATGATTGAAAATAAATATAATATATAAAATAAATGTAAATAAATAGAAATATAAAAAAAGTTAATCACCTGTAGTTGATATATTTGAGGTGGATATGGATGGTAAGTGAAAGGGTATGGAAGGGCGTAGGGCACAGGCAACGCGACGGGAGGCGGGGCACGGTACTGCGGCTCCTCAGCGACCTCTTCCTCGGTCCCTTGCCGCAGGTACAGTTCATGCCAGTAGCGTGCGACCGTGTATAGAACCTCCGGGTACACACCACCACCTGCGAAATTCAAATAACTTTCTTTACTCTTCAACCGTATGATTGGTTATAGGTATAAAAGCTTTCACGGTATGAACGTGTAACACATTTGCTGTCAATTAATGTTTGATACACGATAAACAAAAGTCAATTTCTTCAAAAATAATAAACAATATAACAATTATTAGAAATATAATCGTTATATTGTTTGTGGTTTATTATTATAAGAGATCTGATAATGATGATCTAATCTGAATAATTACTTATCAAAATTATTTTATTAACAAAAACTTATCAAAAATCCAATTACAGTGTGTAACATTTTGTATTTAATAATAAAGCTTGGAAATGACTTGCTCTACTAAGGTGTTAAATTAAGGATTTTGTAAAAGTAACTACATAAAACCCGTTAGTTTGTTGAAGGCTCTTCTCTGATCAGGGCAGGTTAGGGACTGTCACAGCTTTAAGTTGAAGGATGCCCATAATGTAAGGGAGCTCGATCTGATATTCCAGTTTCTATTAAATTGGTCTCTTTTTTACTTTCCAATAATTAAAACTGTAATTTTTTAACTGAAATTTTATAATTTACCTTTGGCTGCGGCCTCGACAGTGAGACATGCGCGTTCCAGCATGGCGTCGCTCTGCTCCTTGCACTGCAGCACTGCGCGCTGTATCTCGTTGTAGTTAAGTGCGTGCGCGTGAGGTAGCACGGACAGCGCCAGCTCGGCCGCCGCTCGTACAATGTGCACATCGCGACCCGATGATGCCTATTAATATTATATTGCTTATTAGTATTATATTATCTATTAGTATTATATTGTTTATAAATATTACACTATCTAATAATATAGTAATGCTTAATAACATAATACTTCTTAAATTCATTCATTACATTTTAGTTTTCGGCCCCAGTGGCAAGCTCAGTCGCTCAACGAGCCACGGAGAGGGCTATGTTCGGGACTTCACTGACGTATCAAATAAGTAATAAATTCTGCAGACGAATGAAAGTAGCCGTCATAGCTCAGCGGATTAACTTATTGAAGTAGCAGTGGACAGGCAACATGAAGTGCTGATGAAGTGAAGATCACGGACTGACGAGTGCAGCATAGGACACACAAGATGAATAGTTCAACTTGTTAAGGTAACCGAAAAACGCCTCTCCGAACGGTCCTATTGGAAATATATGGACAAGGTCTATGTTCAGCAATAGACATCCTGCTGAAATGATATTTATAAAGATAATTCAAACTATATGCTTGGAAAGGTAATTAATATTTAGCAAATAAAATATATAAATGTATACATAAAAGCACAATTTACTAAATTTTTTTTTTTATTTCTTATATCTGACTCTCTCGAACGACAAGTTTGATGACTGTGATACATGAATAAATATTTTTAATTGTGGTTTGTTTTAGTATACCTTATCAGCGATGCCTGCTGCTTCCGGTGGCGTTAAGTGTCCTTCCCATGCATCGATTAAGAACAATATGGCCGGCGCACCGATGTCCATAGCTTGACCTAAACACAAAAGTTTATTAAAGAAATCTCAATATTTACTTCCAAAAAATATGGCAAAAACTGCATACCTGTTATCCAGCTGACATGTGAAGAGTATGTTCGACTCAACCAATTCGCACTGACGCAGTTGTGTAGTCCCAATGCATAGAGGCCCAATTGAAAGGCAGCCATGTGTAAACCTCTGCAAAACAACATTTTATTATACCACAGACAATTAATATATTATGTTTTAGTAAACAATACAGAGTAGTGCATTTACTACTTCTTTTTTCTACAGTCAATAACATTTCCTTTTATATTTTAGAAATGAAATAAATAAAATCAACACACGACAACTAGTGAAGAAGAGGTAGTTTATTAATACACACACAATGTTTTAAAGCTAACAATTTCATATATATTCAATTCTACATTTCCGAAGTTATACTTCTTTAAAAGTAGAATGTACATGTATTCCATGCGCGTGCAAAACACTTGGAAAGCAGCGTAAGCCGTGAAAGAGCTCAAACTACTACAAAAAGTTATGATAAAGAACTATAACTTCGTACCAGAGCCTAAAGTATATTATAAGCAATGCTTCTTTGGATTGTGTTATTCAGTTATTTCATACAAGTTCTCACAATATTTAATTGGTGAGCATATAATTAAGATTATGCCATATTTAAATGAGATAAACAAAACTTTGCCTATTTCTTAAAAAAATAAGCCATACCTCTTACTTCCAACTGATGCCGTTCCGCTATACAAGTATAAAAAAACAATCAACATGGGAGCATATTATTGACCATACTCCAAATATCCTCACATTACCAACGAAAGCGATTGAAAACCTTTACCTATGAGGTCCATGGGGTTCCCTGGCACAAGTTGTCTGAGTAAACAAACTAGTACTTGAAGTTCCGCCGGCTTTGAACAGCACAGACTTAGCGAGCTCGAACATGAAGTGCGCGAAAGCTTCAGAGGGCTGGTTCGGTACAGATGGGTAGACACGTTTTCCTTTATATCTGGAGGAAGTGATTTGATCACTTATATGCATGTAACAGACGAAAAAGAACAATATAGCATCAAGTATACTTGTTAAATCATTATTTATCTATAATGATTTTTGCATGAGTAGTGAAGATTCTTTTTAAGCTTGACTAGATGTCCGCTGCCAGCTTCGCGGGGTGGAAAACATACAATTTGTTTTAATTAACGCACCCTCAACCACCTTGGAGGAGTAATTTCGAAAAATTTATACCAAACTTCTACTTACCGAAATTAATATTACTACAAAATTAATGGAGATATTTTGACAACTTACGTTATGGCATTTACGCATTTTCCATTTTAAAACACGAGTCTTTAATAAGGACATATAATATTGTAAACATTTCTGCCAATAGTCACAAATTATTCTTGTCAAATCAAACAAACGAATATATATTATAACCTAACTTAACCAATGTTTTCAAAATTCCATGTAATATTTTAAACACATAATAAATTTATAATTAAATAAGGAATTGGTAAGAAATAGTTTAGCTTTTAATCTTGAATAATTATATTTAATAAACTATTGTATTTTGAAAAAAGTAAGTCAGTGTGGATACAGAATGTAATATTTCTTTCTAAATTCGTAAAATTCGCATTTATATACATATAAATATTTTATCATCATCATGTCACCCGATAGATGCCCACTAAAAGGCCTACCAACAAAAATAACGACACGTCACAATGCATAGGTATTGTGCCGCCTACAACCAGCGATTTCCCGCGACCTTAACTATGTCGTCGCCCGCCTTGTAGGCCTCTGCCCTGACTGGGTCTACCGGCTCGTGGGTCGCAAATCAGGAACCTTTCGGCCCCTACGCCGTCAGTTGCACGAGCAATATGCACCACTCACTGCCATTCAGACAAGCAAATATTTTAGTGACCCGGTAACTGGATTTTTTCCTATACAAAAATGTGTTTGTACCTGGAATCTTTAGGTCTGGTGAGCGGCGGATGTTGCGTATGCTGGGAATGCTGCGGAATTTGAGTATGCTGAGGATTCTGCGGAATCTGCGTAAGTTGCTGATGTGGAGCAGTCGGTGTATGCTGTGGATGCGGAGGATGTTGCGGATGCTGCGGATGTTGCGGAAGTTGAGGATGTTGCGTAATTTGCGGATGTTGCGTAATTTGCGTATGTTGCGGATGCTGCGGAGGCTGAGGGTGCTGAGGGTGCTGCGGATGTTGTGGATGCTGCGGATGCTGTTGATGCTGCGGATGTTGCACAAGTTGCGGGTGTTGGGAATGTTGTGGTACTGATATCTGCATCGCTGGAGGTGATGGTCCTTCTGTTAATATCATTCGCTCCAAATCCGATACCAACGTACCACCCTGTTATAACAAAAAATAAACATTATTATAATAAAAACATCTAACTAATACAAAAAAATATAAGATAATGTTGACTATAACTTATTCATTGGATAGAATTAATATTGCATTCTTTCCATTGCCCTTTTGTAAGCAAGAAAAAGGAAAAGATATGATTATAAAACGCCAAAAGTTTTTAAAGTAAAATTACGATGGGTTTACATACGGCTTCTTATTAAAATGTGTGCAAATAACAATGTGTAATTTTTTTTCTTTTTAAATCATTGCCTCTCTGTTGTCATAAAATAGCGAGCTAATATAGCTAATACTTCGAAGCTGATAGTTGCTGGTTTTTTTTATAATATACATTCTAATGTTATCAGAGAAACAGATTAAGGGATTAAACAAGAATCAATGCAAGAACATGCCATCACTGATTAAAAAAATCAGTCAAATAATACGCCAAATCATAGAGTAAACAATATGCTTGTAAACGCATCCTTACATCTTCATTGCTGTCAATATAGAAATTTCAGGTAAAAACTTTATTGCAAACACAGTGTAGTACAGTGATAGCGATTCTCTGGAGCTCGTTGTGTAAAAATTATTTTTGTGAAACTATTTTTGAGTCACACATTAAAAATTAGACTTAAAAAAATTATATATTTATAATCAGTGTAAGTTAATTATTTATTAAACAGAATTTAAAATACAATATAGATTATCAATATCAATATATATTAACTAGAAAACAAAAATAATGTATCTGTAATGCAATATTATTGTATTAGTACATAACATCTGGTTTAAGAATTAAATAATTAACTATTATTAAAATTAGTAAATTATTAATAACCAACTCTGACAGTTATGAGAAAAAAATATTTTATTATTAAAACAATTATGAAAATATTATATTTCCAATGTGTGTCACCAAAAATATGATAGAGGCACACAATTAACAGGCGTGTTACATGGGAAATTTTATGAATAACTATGAAAATCATAGCATCAATTATGTTTTTCAAATGGATAATAAATAACACTTTACAAACCGGCGGCAGTTGTGGCATAAACGGCACGATAGCAGTGTGGGTCCCATGATTTCCGTGTGAAATTGTCGCAAGTTGTGGATGCGTCGCATGCGCACCGTGCGTGTTGTGCGTCGGATGTGTAGGGTGCTGGGCATGCGCATGTTGAACGTGTGCATGCTGTGCATGCGCAGCGCGTTGTGCAAGCATCGCTTGATGAGCATGTGCCACGAAGTCTGCATGCGATGCATGTGGAGAATGCGCTAAGCATTCGCCATGAGCAGCATGCTGTTGGAGTGGGACATGCGGCACATGCGCACTGTGCGCTGCGTGTGAGGTGTGTACAGCATGCGTATTGTGACTCGAATTAGCCGCGTGTCCAGTATGAGCTCCATAATGTTGCGCGCTGCCTGAATCCGAGCGGTACGTGCTGAGACGCGGGTTGTTAGTGTAGTACATGCTGACCATTGGACCTTTGGTCAGCTGATGAATGTCACGATCCAGCAACTGAAACAACAAAATGAATATAAGTTCATTTATTGACATTCTTATTATTTTATAGTGATTACTTGAATGAAGAAAAACAATTTAATAGAAGCTAAAATCAAATGATGGATGAAAAAAAAATATTGTTTATCATAAATCTTAACAATAAAAAATGACTGTACGGAAAAGAGAAACTTTTTATATCTTTGTTTACATATAAAATATTAATTCAGTTAGTGGCATGCATCGAACATCTTACAACGATCTTAAAAAGATCATCTGCCACCACGTTCATCTAAGTCTTCGTTGTGCTTGATGGTCTTATTGGTTTAATTGAAAATCTGCTGGAGAAGCCTACATATAGCACATCCTATGGCTGAATTTATTATGACACAAAATGATCATGGAAGTAAGGTTTATTTATTTATTTATTCTGTTCATTTGTTGTCTAACTAACATAAATAAATTAATTAATTTATGGTAATATTTTGCGACTGGCTTATAGCTTTGGACAGTACCTAGTCAGAAGAACTTATAAACGCCCAAAAAATAAAAAATTATTACTGTTCTTATAATGAAGCTCTTACTTTGTTCATTATCCTTGCAAGCTTGACCGGGTCGTCTTTGTAGAAAGCGAGCATTGTAAGAGCCAGCTCGCCTCGTTGCCGTCGCGTACCCTCGCATAGCAAAGGATGTTCAGCTTCCGACACATTTGCCTTCAGACCTAATGCAGCCACTGCGGCTTCGAAGCCCAATGCCTCGTCGCTTGGTAACCTCGCCTAAAAATAAATTAACCACTTTATTTATTATTACAAATTTTTGTCACAACACATTTATTAGTATTCTATAAATGTAATTATTTATTAAGTAATAATTACCTGTTTAAATTTAATAATTTAAAATATTATGCTACACACTGTTGATATAAACTTATATATAGCAGAAATATGCGATTTTGTCATTGTTTAAAGCAGAGGGTGCCTGATTTTTTTTCCGTCATAGCCCACTTTCAAAACTTAGCTAGTTCAAGTGGACACTTAGCTGTTTTCGACACATACTGATTATGGAATATGCAGGTTTTTACAAGTAACAATTTCTGAACTTTTAAAACAAACTGACTGCCTACATAGATAGTTGAGGTGAAGCCAAGATATTAATTCCTCACTATCAAAAGCGTATAAATTTCGTCACCCCAACATAGATCCCCAAAGAACACTGGGATCCGCCTGGATGACTTTTGGAACCACCAGTTTAACCATTTCTTATGTATACACTAAATTAGAGTTTTTTTTTGGAAGAACAAAAAATTATCAAAAATAGTGTCATCGGGGGTACTTGTAGTGCTTTATAATCAACGTTGATATAACTCCCAATTTCTGACGAGGACATTGTCGATTTCTACAATAATTACAAAATTAATCACTTCGTAAGAAATAGTGAAAGTGACTGCATTCTTCATTACAAGTACAAAAAAAGAAGCGCTATTGAGTCTTGTCACACCCTAACAGTTAAAATTGGCTGAGAATTTTTTTTCTTAAATTTCTCATGTAACTTAAACATTTAAAAAGATAATATTGATCATATTTTTGTCGATCATTAGAATAAACTTTACTTCTACTATAGAACTATTATGGAAACATATCTGCTATGTTATAGTCAGTTCATAGTACTCACCGGATGTTTATTTTCCTTGTCAGTGGCAGACAAAACCAAAACTTCGAATAAAAATGTTGCGAGTGCGATTGGCAATAGAGCAGGACCTCGATTTCTGCAATTGAATTATAAAGAAAATTAATTAAAATGTTTTTCGTTAAGAAATTTCTTGTTTTCTTTTATTAAATAATAAAAACTCAGAAAAGTCGTACAAGAAACCTTGGAACCGAAATAATAAATGCAGATATAGAATTTTGCTTTATAGTTTGGTTTAATACTTATCACAAAAATAGTTTTAAAGTTAAAACAATCGGATAAACATTTAATTTGTTGCTTAAGTATATTGTACTAAAAATATAAAATAGAAATACATACCTTAAAGTACCATCACGCAGTTGTTCAGCCTTTTCTCTTGCCAAAGCAAGTTGCTCGGCGCCAGTGGGCAGTTTTTTTAACAACGCTACTAATTCGGTTTCTTGGTTATTCAATTTAACTTCCAACGCCTTCGTGCTAGCGGGTGGTCGCGCCATTTCCAGAGCGTATAGACCGACTCTAAAAGCTAGTTCATGATGCTCACTGAATTCAGCTAAAACCTGTGAATAAAATAAAGGATAAAAATTTATTTACTCAACATAGGAACTTTAAACAGAACTGTTTTATTGATCATCAACTTATTTTTTTTTTTTTTGCTTCCAAAGGTGACATCGTTGTGGAGAAGAAGCAAAAAGAAACTCCACAACAACACATCTTTTATTAAAATTTAACAAAACATATTTATACATATTCACTTCATCAGATATAGCCCAAATGAAATCAGAATAATCAAACAAAATTATTACTAACAATATTTTTCGTACAATTTATCTTTTACTCAGAAACACTAATATAATTAATTATAGATAGGGCACTATTGAACTAACAAATGGTACATTTTCAAAAAATACTTGGTTCTAAACTAAAATACCAAAATACAATCTACTGGAATAAACCACTAAGTAAATGAAAAGCCAAATAGTGAAACATTAGTTCTTCATCTACTCAGTTAATGTAGTTATGGATTTAGTTAAGAGTTTGATGACGTCACTGTGTGCCTATGACTTGTATTATATTCCTTCGGTTTTTAATATCTCTAATTGTTGTTTAAAAATACATGTTTGAATTTGAGAGTTGATTTATATACGACACTATATAAGAGGTGAGACGTGGGGTCTTAGGAAAAGTGGCAATCACATTGAGATACTTCAATGTCAATTATAGATATATTAAAGAAACCCTTGGACATCTGAACATTAAGAATGATGCATCAATTTATTTTAGTTTAGTTATTTCTAAAAATTAAACTTTTAAAATACAAAAATATCTATACTCGGGTAAACATTTACTATCACGTTTGAATCGTCGAATTGTAGTAAGGTACTTTAGATTAGCTTGTGGGACGTCATATTACCAGAGAGAGATCCCAGAAAATTTAAGTGATGTATTTTATGAAAGACCCCTCGTAAGGGAAAAAATATGTAAATACTTAATGTGACAATATTTTCTAGCATAAGAATACATAAAAAATACTGGACATACCGTGCAAAGGAAGGCGCATTTGGCGAGAGTCGCGGAAGCTAGACAGGAGAGGCGGTGGCTCGCTGCGCACAGGCGCGGGGAGGGGGTGTGTCGGCGCCTTGCGCGACGAGCCTCCGCGGCGGCAGCTGCAGCGGCACTGCTGGAGCTCATGCCGTTGCCAAAACCTGCACGACAACAGAATTTTATTAACATTTTAAAGTCGAAATTTAAAAGCAGAACACAAACCAATATAAGGATAAAAAATTTCGATTAATAATAATTTATTTATCTTGACTATTGTAAAACTAAATAAAAAATAAAAACACAATAAGCAAAAAACAATACAGAGGAAAACGCGATTCCTTCCCGACAACCAATGAATGGACTTGGTTCATAAGTAAAAATAGAATAAGTCAACAAGCGATAGAGGATATTGAAAAAGGGTATACATACATTACTAAGGATTACTTATAACACAAAATACTGACTATGCACATAAAAATAAATACATATGTTCAATGATATACTGAAGTATACACCTCTACATATTCCATTTAGGCGTTTGTTGTAATCATTGCAACACAATAACTGCCAAAAAATTATACTCCTTATCAAGGAAAGCGTTAAATAAACATCATCAGCAAAAATCTCACGCTTTTTACTAAAATACAGTAGAAGCGGTAAATAAGCAACGTTTTTACCAATTAACACATTAATAAATAACAATTGTAGGTATAATTTAGTTTAACAGGCGATGATTTCAAGAAACGATTGTACAGTACCTAAGTAAACCTCGCACGTTTCACTGCTTTGTTTGGTTTCACGCTGTGTTTCATAACCAGTCCGACTCGACTCCGCGTACCACAAACATTACCTTATTTTAACTGCCTTACATCACAGCAGAGTTTGTGTTATTTGTAATTCTTGTAAAGATATTGTAAACAAAAGAATCTACCTAAAGCGGGCGGACGGGCAAGCAGCTCGCGAGCCAAGCTGGCCCCTAGAGCACAAGCTTCCCTCGCGTGTCCATGCGCTTGCAGACCCTCTGCACGTGCAAACGACACCTCCCAGCCGCAGACCCATCCTGTATTTACGTTGCTCGATGACTGTAACAATGTAGTGAAACATCAAAAACTCGCAACTAGCATTAAAACACACTGCCTGGCTTGTTAAGAGAATTAATATAATAGCTTTGCTTTGTTAGCAATGGTGATAATATAATACAAAGTTAGTAATGTAAATAATTCCATGATATTATCATTGATTAAGCACTTAAACTCGATGCGAGTTATTCCCTGTCCATCTGTCAGACAATACTCAATTCAACCCCTCCTTCAGTGACTCCTGTATGAGGATCTTACTATTTCTACTTTCATTGTTGATGATCCAATATATACGTTCATTTAAGATTATTAAAGTTAACATAATCGAAATTATCGATATAACAGTTTGAAAGTACACCTTCAAGTGGTCACTGTGAATTTGACTTTGTAATTAAGAATGTCATGGCTAAGCCAGACGATAATTAACTGAATTGTTAACACAAATAAATTGTTGTTTGTAGCCAAGCTAACAGCACATTTATGTCAATTCATTTAATGCCGAAATGAAACTTTAATTAATGAAAACATAATAATAGTTAAATTCTCTCATTATATTGTCACCATCATCATTATGCAGTTTGTACTAACGGCAGTGAGCACAGGGACGCTGGAGCCGGTGCCCTCACTGGCAACGCGCCGTGCTGCTGCAGCATCGTAGTAGTATAGCTGACACTCGTCGTCCGACACCGACTCATCGTTGGAGACCCGTCGTCGTGCATCATCCGAAGACACAGGAGGACTACTCGAAGCGTGCGAGTCCGTCTCACCGCCGCTTTGCTGCATAATTTCCTCTTCATTCTCACAGAACCCTGGCAAAGTAAAAATATGTATATTTATTTTATGCAACTTTTATTGAACTATTCAGAGGGTCATTTGACAGCAAAAAGTTTTATAGCTTCTACACCTACTTTGGATCACCCTGTATAAAATGATCACTCTGAAATCTTTTTTTATTGAAATGCCGTGGGCCAATCACGTCTGGTATTACAAAATCTGTAGGGAAAGTACAATTATAAAGTTTAAAATTTTAAAAATGCTTTCCCAGGTCTAATTATCTGTTTCACTCGCTCATTCGCATTAATACATTTATTCAATATTAAAGTGTTTTTCATAGTATCCAAACTATTTGGGTATCTGATCTCTGTTCAGTATCTCGAAAAAACAATAAATATATATCCTTTCTGTGACGTAATAATGATAATTATTATTATTGCAAACAATATTTAATAAAAATCAACATTTTGTACCTTCAGATGATACACTAGAGTGATTCCCATCACTAGGCCCAGTGTCTCGCGGTGGTTCACCAGAAACTTCTCCTGAACAAGATGGCTGAAACAATTGTGCTTTATAGTTGTATGATTATTTTAAAATATGTATAAGCTTTAAGATTTTCTTAGATGTAATTATAATTATTAAATTATATTATTGCAAAACGTTTTAACTACTTAATTAACCGTAAGTTGAACACCTTAATTTTTATAAAAGTTTTTAAAATTTACAAGCATAGCTATATTATTATGGTGTATAAAGGATTTTAAAGTTTTGAACAAGTATTACAACTTTACAACAGATTGGTCATGTTAAAACTAAATAATTATCATAAAATTATGATGAATTGAGAATTCAAATTTTTTATGTACCTGATTAGAGGGACCCGCGATGGCTAAGTCAACATTAATACGACTTGTCCTGTGCACTAAGGTACGGTGTCCTTGCATCGAAGGGTCTTGATTGGTCAATCGATAACTTAGTGACATTTCATTGTTCAGTACTGCTTTTGAAGAGTTTACCTAAAATAACAGAAGGTGATTTACCAGAATATTGGAGCAAATAAAATACTTATTGAAAATAAACTTGATTCACTTGTCCAATGTAGCCTATGATTTATTTGATACTGGCAAGTATGATTTTGTGAATAATGTTTTGTGATAAAAAAATAATTTTAATATCATTGTCAAACTTAACACAAACTTAACTTTAAAAAATGGACAGGTTAATAAATTATTTCTTCAATAAAACCAGTCGTTGTACTTTGAAGCTACATCTTTGCAACGATTGTAATATTCAAGTGCTCTTTTTTAAGAGCCTGGCAGCCAGTACAAACAGAAAGCCTTCTTTGTGATTATCAGTATAGAATTCATTACTACAATTAGTAACTTTTTATAATTACCTGATGCACACTTTCATTCTGTTTATCATTGTGTCTGAATATAGTAAAGGGGCTGTGATAAAGCGGATTTAGGTCCTTGGTGTATGTTACTCCTGGTATTTGATAGTCATCCCATTCAAGGAAACAGGCTTCCATTGCAGGATGAAATCCAGGGAAAACTTCATTTTCACTTATGCCATTTATATACGGTGAGTGTGTATGTGCTCTTGAATGTCTTGGGTGAGATGATGAACCCATATGGTTGTTACGATTCTTTGCCACCTGCAGATAAAGTAACATAATAATAAAATATCTAAAATACATTTTAATCAACTAGATACTTTTGCACTAGTGATATTATATAGACATATAGTCATGAGTGGACTAGTTGCTCGAGGAAATTAAGTATATAAAATAGTGTTGAAACAGGTAGACTGAAAATAAAAGTTAATTCACAATTTTCTTTTATAATAGATTATGACCTGTATTGTCTCTGACAAAGAGATGTTTCATAAATGTAAACAAAGGCTAATGATGCAAGCTAAATAGTCTTTTTCTTATTTTGATAATTTTAGATCCTAGAATTTGTAAGTACATGACAAAAATAGTTTTTATTACATAAAATATATACAATATGTAACAAGAGCCGGTAGATGTGGCGTAGATAAATGTGGTAGGATAGCTAAGTGAACCTATGACATAGTCAAGTCACCAGGAAGTCATATGAGCAGCACAAGCTCGGTCATCATGGCCATCTTTGAGGGGGGCCAATTTGACACATTTGGCGCCAGTTACCATGGTGATAATGAAGATATAGATAGATAAAAGTCTGTATTCTTACCTTGTCCAAAACTTTCATGTGCCACTGAGCAAACTGTTCGTGCAACATGTCGCGTTCATGTGGGGCCAGTGCTGGATTTAGAGCTGTGAGACGCCACAAAACCACCACCTAACAAACAATTAAAATAATAAATATTAAATTGCAATACTTGGTTAATATAATATTTTGGTCACCAACCCAATTGGATTGGTGGTTTAATCATTAAAAAATACACTTTTTAACACATAAAATCCAATTTTTATATTATTGAAACAATATTTATTTGCCAATCATACTATTTCATATAATTTAAATTTTAACAATAAACTTTCTTATTAACAACGTGTTTAACATTTTAATACAGAAACAATATTTGTTGTTGTCTGATAATTTACAATACACGTAAATGTAAAGTTTCTCAATGTGTTAGTTGACTAATTACGTGTAATTCCTTTATGCTACTGGGCTCGTTCTTGACGGTCGATATCATCTGCTCACAGGGTAAATATAACAGGAGTTCTTGCCCTTTCGAACTGAAGTGCAGGTAACGAACGTCGTTCAACGACATTTTCCTATAGCATAAGAACGAAAAAATTGTGAGCTTATCATATGTTTTACCATTCATACAAATTTTAAATCCATATAAATAATTGTATGTGTAAGGAATATCTATAGTTAAATTTTCTACAAAAATTGCATATATGTATGCTTCAATTTCCAAGTTGATTAACTCCATTTTTTGAATATTATTAAAATTTAATATCAATTCATTTGATTAGCTCCTAACTGTACGTATTCAAAACAAATATTTCCAATAATAAATATTACCGCTTTTAAATGATAAAACCATTTTAGCCATTGAATGATAAATAATTTATGTCAGAAGCCAATCTAATTAATCCCATATTATAATGAATAAAATACAATAAATACATTAAAGACAAATAAACGTAAGCCTGTAAAAAGAAACCACAGTTTCATATGGTTGAAATTGACAATTGTTCAAATGAAACATAACTTTATCTCTATAGGTACTTTAAATTTTTTTATCAATAATAGAAAAGTATCAGTTACAGGAACACCAGTAAATTGATTGAAAATTAGAAACTTCATCTGATACATTAACGAAGATACCGAAATAAGTGCCATAAATATACGAAAAAGTATAGCAGGTAGACCTCTATGCCTAAAAAATGTGATCCAGACTCTATCGCATCCAACAAGTAGACCAGTGAGAAGAGAAAAGAGCAATAATATGATGTACTTGTTTAAATTTATTGCTCCTATTAAACACATCTTAAACTTTAAGGATAAATCGACAGGACGGGAGCACAATACAGCTAACGAAGATGACATTATTTATAATGATAATAACTCAATTTACACAAAGTATAAATTCTCGTAATATTATATAAGAGTAACAGAATGTTATTATTCATTTGTGCTAAAATATTTAATAAGACATATATTTATATATAATGAAAATTTTCCATAATTAAAGAATAATTCAAAGGCATTTAATTTACTTTCACTTGCCAAATCGATTAAGTCCGCTAATCACAAAAAATTTTTAGTAACAATAACAAATATTCCAAGTATATTCCATCGTATACTTTCTATATGTCATCATATAAAAGATGCGTTTGCAATAATACAGTCTACATCGTATTTTTTAATTTGTTATTTGGAAATAATTTTAAAAAGCGACGTATATTTCGTCATTTTTCTCAACATCTTGTTTTATGGAGTTAATCGATTTGTCAAGTGAAGCATTGAAGCAATGAATTTTTTGATTTTCTTATTAATATAAATTTATTTAAAATTAAAATAGACATGCAAATTATAAAAACAACTTTTCAATGATCCTCACTACAGCTATAATCAGTGATTATTATTAGGATACTTATTGCAATATTATAAAATAATAATTGTGTATATTTTTTCTAAAAAAAATATGGAGGCAGCTCCGTAGACTTACAAATACATAAATTAACTAAATAAACTATTTCCGTAGTTCATAACTGGGTACAAGCAAGTATAGTTTGTCGTCCCAATTGCAAAAGGAATAGTTACCCTGCTCATCAGAGAAATTTTTCGATAACCATTTCATCCTTAGCCAAATCTTCATTCTCTTTTCTTAGTTTTTGATGATTGACAAGTCAGTGTTGGTGGAATTTTGGAAACATGTGTGAATAACAGAATTGTGTATTTATAATACTGACTACATAACTTTGTATTGTTTTTTATATATTTGTGAAAACTTTAAATGGCCTTCCTATGCTGTTTTATTATTTAATCTAGCTTTAAGTTTTCTAAAAAAAATTAAATAAGTATAATAAATCTACAAATGTATAAATAGACTTATAAATCAAAATTATTGTTAACACCATTGTACATAAAATATCTCATCCAATTTGATTGCATTATTTGTTAAACTCTTTAATGTCATGCATGATGTAAATCCTAAATAGCACTACATCTATACTATGAAAGCTGCAACATCAACATCTCATTCTAAATCTGTAGATAACAAAACTAAGCACAAAAAGTAATATATTTAACAAGCTTTTTTGTCTCATATTAGTAAAAATAAAACAAAAAGTAATCTAAATGTCAAACATGACTAATGTCATTGTTGTGGTAATTTGAGTCATTACCTCGTCACACAAGGACGAACAGGCGTGTTGCGCTGCGGAGTTGCCGCCTCCACCGCCATGCTTGCCTCCCCCCGTCCCTCCTCCCCAAGCCACCAAGGCCGCCTTTGTGCTGTACCACCATACTATTATCTGTAATTTTTTATCACATAAATAAAACGAAACATGTCTACATACAAGTGATATTTAGTAAATTAACTTATAGGAAACATACATAAAACACTGGAAAAAAATGTCATCCGTAATTAATTGCTGACGAAAGCTACTAGCCTTTTAGCTTATGCAAATTTACCCTACTTAAGTTTTTGTTATTCTAAATACATTCTGCTATAGCACTACTGAAATCGATGTATCGCTCCTTAGGCGCGGCGAGTATATAATGGGCCGCTCCCTTAACCCTTTGCAGTAACAAAAATAGTAGTAATTTCCTATGTGAAAATTTCCCGAGACGCTTTTTAAAATAACATAACGAATCTTCAGATGATCAGAGATTCAGTGGAACTTACAAAACGACCATAATGGATTAGCTGTATTTTTTTATTAATATAGAATAAACATCTTTTGATGACATTGAAAGTATAACCACATTATTATTAGTTGTAATGTATGAAATGTAAAACTGAATCAATTCAACATCGCATTCTCCAAAGCACTATGACATTGATCTGGCCTATACAAATCAAAGTACAACGCTTTTTGACTTTCCACAGAGTAAAGGAAATCATAGATATAACCCTTAAAAGAAAAGTAATATACATATGATCACTCATATATATACACATATTTTTTGTATGTATATATATACAAAAATGTAACATACTTTACAAATTATACGACTGATGCTTTTTATTAGCTCACCCACAGTTGTTTCCATGAGCTCAAATTCGATAAGCCCCACAAAATCAAAATCGACTAGCAACATTACATCAATCACATCAAATGTATGTGCCAATTTTTTTTAATGAAGTTACCATGAACATATTAAACATTTGAATACTAAATTAATTACCTGTTCACAAGCCATGACCTCTTCAGTGATTATTTCTAGCAGAGGTATGGCATTTCTGTCATTTCTTTTTAACATCTCTCTGACAATCGAGAGAAGGTTCCACATTCCCTCTGGCTCTCTACCTCTTAATGGACGAAGGAGTGATGACCATTCTGCTGCGGCAGGAGGTGCACTTGTGCTTAAGTAATTAACATCACTGAAAGAAACGAAACAAAATTTCAAACAACTTAAGATTCAATTCAAATAATAGAAAATAGCATTGTTACTTTATTATAATTAAACTAATTTTCTTTTTATAAATACAATCTTGTATATAATATTAGTCGATTATAAAAAAATCACAAGGTTAACGTCATGTGAAGTACCCCGCATTTGGTTTGACACATTGTACAGACAAGTAAGACTTGATTTGATTTCACAGATATTTATTTCACAGTACTCTCTAAGCTGTGCATGTTTACAGGTAAGTAAAATTCAGGCGAGTTACATATTATACAGACATTTTTGTTGTTACTCTGTAAGGTATTTTGAAATTCTTTTAGGTATGACAAAATTATAGTAATTTTTAAAGATTGTACACTTACCTAAAGACTATTGGTGCTGGTACACAAAACTTTACCAATATCTTATTAATGTTGTTATGCAATGTCTTTTCGTCAAGAAACCATGATGTGTATTCGTACGCCGAAGCACCTGCAGTTGGATCTGGTGCTCCACATGTCGCATTAATTTGGTTAGGTTGAGCCGAAAGTAATTCGTCTAGAATTCGTTGAGCTGTTGGTAGGACTTGTCTTGGAAGTTCTGATATAAGATATTGTGCAAACTTTTGCAGCTGATCTCTTCGCAATCTTTGCAATGATTCTGAGACTGGTGCTCTGAGACATACTTGTGTTGGCTATTGAGAAAACAATTTGATTATTAAATTGTGTATGTATAATTCAAGGAACTTTAAAATGAATTAGTAATAATCTAATAAAGATTTAAGTTTACAATAGAAATTATCACAACACTTAAAAGAAAAAATTCGCAAACTTTTTATGAAAAATAAAATCGAACCTGAAAGATGTTTACACTGTTTTTGCCTTTTTTACAGACACTATGTGTTATTTTTAATCAGCAATTTTACTAAGCAAAGGACTAAAGACTGTTCAATATTAAATCTTCTTAAAACTGAAATCCTTTCATTTTAAATAATGCTCTACAATTGATTTTGCTACTACCCTACATCTGGAAACTTTTTTATGAGCAGTGGCAATTCTGTATCCCGGGAATCGATCCCGTGACCTAGAATCGCAAATATCAGTCATCTACTGCTGGAGTACCACTATAATAGTTGATCTGCTTTTTGTAAAGTAATAACACTAAATAAAAAAATCAGGTATTTCAAGAATTTGTTTAAAAACCAGCAAAAATCACTCTATTATTCAGATAATTTCGCTTAAGCAAAGTTTCAATACATATTTATGTCAATCAACAAGATGGCATTTAAATAATTATCTATGCCCAAAATAATATAAGCATATATGTCATTGTCCTGGAAATTTCACACACTAAAGAAATTTATACACTGCTTGTACCACCTATGTAGTCTCTTCCCTAGAAAACCTAGCTCAATTAAACATCCTTTGTGTTATATATAATATGAGGTAATCAATTATGACAACTCAATAATCTTTTGTCTGAATGTGTTTAAATGTATTAAACAAATATTTCATAGTTCTGTGTCCAAGTTAAGAAATTAAAATAAAAATAAAAGAACTTTATCATAAAAATATCACATTGGTAATATTAATAAATAACCTCATATTAAATAATATTTTTTTTTTTTGATATATGCAAGTCCTTTAACACTGAAACTAAAACAGTTTAGTAGATACCATGTGTTAAGATTTCTTAAACAGTAAGAATGTTATCAAAACCAGTAAAATGTAATAAAGTTAAGCAGTATTTATTATTCTTATTCCATATTAGATTAGTGTTAACCAAGTAGCAGTGTTAGTAGATTATGATATATCAAAAAAATCATGCACAAAGTTTAGACATATGACAAACATTAATGAGTGAATGTCATTAATGAACTAATTTTACTCATTAATTGGAGATTTTTCGGTGGTGTAATTTATTTTTAGTTGTGCGAAAATGCCAAATGTAAGTCAGGTGCGGATTATGGAAAGCATTGCTTTCCCTATTTTATCTAAGAAAATGGCATTATAAACAAGTTAAAAAAGGTTTACCAGTATACTACTCTAAGTAAACAACATATCCTGATTGGTTCTGTCTCTTATCACTTGTTCCGTTCTATGACACTGTCTGGCTGATGAGTAATTCCACTCATATAAAGACATTGAAAAAAAGCTAGAATTATGGACAATCCACAAATAATGAATATTTTATTCTTATAGTATTTAATCTCAGCCAGAAGAATATGAATAAGTTGTAGTTAGAAAGCAATACTTTGAATAATAAGCAACTTGACTGTGCAGATGTGTTCATGTAAACAAAAACCTAGTTACTTACCTGATATAACTTATTATTTTACAATTGTTAAGTGAACAATGAATGAAAGCACATTTTGATTCTAAGTGCATAGGTTAATCACACCTAAATTTATCTAGAACATTACCATGCACACATGTATATTTAAATAAATTTTCATTGTTACTCACATTAAATGTTTAAAAATGGGTCATACAAAACAATTAACTTACCAAATGTATTCTGTAAAGGCACACTGCTACAATGTGGGAACACCAATGAGCTGATGATGAACAGGTGCAGTTACATGATGAGATCCTTTGTCTATCAAAAGTTACTGCCACATTAAATTGTGCACGAGGCATGCTGAGTATAACAGTTGCTGACAAATGAAATCCTAAAAGACAAAAGTTTAATTATTTTGTTATTCAGCCATTTTTTTTACTTTTTACTTTTTAATTAAGACAAAGTTTATGTAGACCAAAAACTGTTAACATTATTTAAAATAAATTTGCTTTTACATGGTAATTTGATCAAGTTAAACAGTGTGTGTAATACTATAGTTAGCAATGTATATTGTCTATCAACACTCTTTTGGTAGAAATTATACACAAATAATTTTACTACTCCTACAATTATAACTAGTATATTTGTAGCATCATATTTTATTAAAATAATAACAATATTCACAAATGACACTTACCAATTTGTAAAACATCTTTAACTGCTCTATCTCTGAATAGATGTTCCCCTCTCTGAAATTCATCTGCAGATCCATTAGCAAGACATGAATAAAGCCGAATGTCATCTTCACTGTCGGGAAAACTCCAGAAAGCAATCTGTAGCTGAAGTTGTTCTGGCACAGGTGGGTACACATGTTCAACTAGCTCAAATGGTATATGGCAGGCCACACATTTTGCTGCCAATTCACTTAATGTTGAAACTGATTTGTCTGTGAAAAAAATTCTTAAAAATATTTGTTGCTTTCAAATTTGTTGCAATATGCTATATCCATAGTTTGTACTTAATTATAAAAATCTAATAAAAAATTGAAAAAACCTCATTTTCATACAAAATATTACAACATACTACCACCTATTACAGTAATTTTAAAAGCTAGGAATAGATAAACATTGAGTAAATAACTATATAAAATTAAAAAAATGTTGATTTATCAATAATGTTATGAGTACATCAACTTACATAAAAGTATAAATTACGAAAGTTACTTTTATTAGTGAAAGTAGTGAAAGTACACTATTTACGTTCAGTAATCTTATGTACAAATAAAAAATAAACAAACGGAACAAAGAAAAATATACGAAATATTAAACAGCAGAGATTTGAAACCAAAGCTGTTATTATTAACTGCTCCGTCCAGTCAAAGGTAAATGACTTCAAAGCACCTGTTCTTTATACCACCGCATATAAAATGCACTCACGTATCTACATGACACCTAAACTTTCAAAGATAAAGACAACAAATTATATAAATATCTTTAAAGCAAAAACATAATAAGGAAACGAAATAAATAGAAGCAATAACATTATTACCAACTTAAATATGCTATTTTCATATTTGTACTACGAAACAAAGGATCAGCTGTATTGGTTACCTTGAACAGTCTTTTTTACGGAACGATTGCCGAATGAGTTTTGTAAAATAGGCCTTTTCCAACCACGCCAGTTGTTACAAAGACTTTCAGGTTCTGAACTCCAACTACAAAGTGAATCTTCCTCGAAACGTTCGGAATCTTCGAAGCTAAAATGATCACCTTCTTCCCAGTCGAGTAAGGGGGACCCCACGTCGACTGGTGCGGGTTGTCGTCCCCCTTTTCCATTATTATTGGATGTCCCCGCCACTTTATCTTAATTTATTAAAAATATTTCGAAACAAAAAATCGCTAGATGTCTGCAGCAAATTGCCACAGGGGGTACCTACAATCACTAAATAAGCATACTCGTCTAAACACTTAAGGTTTTATGTAATTAGACAAACGTTTGCGAAATAAATTTTCATACAGAAGAAATACATTACAAACATAAAACTTAGCAGCACTTTCTATTCACAAATCTAATATCTAAATAATTCCCGATGGGCACAATAACAAATATGGCCGAACAACGTCCCGTGCCGTCCCTTCCCGTCCCGATCACCCCGTTTAGCTCAATAGAGCTCAAATTTGTAAGTTCGTATTTTAGTTTAGTTATTTTTCCATAGATGTCAGTACACCATAATGGTATTAAATAAAAGTTTAAATTTGATAGTAAAAATTTCAGCATTATCAATTGTAGAAGAATTCAAATTCGTTATGCATTTTGGAATACTTCTTGAGGTATTAGATGGATCATTAAAAGAAAGTAAATATATGTTTTGTGGAATTAAGGAAATTATTTTCTATTTTATGTATAAAATTAGCTGGACAATTAAGTCCAGCTTTAAGTTCACGGACCCCTCCGTTCCGTGAACTCACCTCCGATTAAGCTGTAAGAGCCGCAAGGTTAACAGCACCAACATCATACGAGAAAATACGAAATACGAGGTCCTGCTTAGAGATAAAGCAAATATAGACAACAAACCTCGTGTTTGAGAAAAAGCCTTAATTTGCAAATATTAAATGCTCTTCTGGTATATCCAATGTTTTTAACTTTCCTTTTTTATATAAACTAATAAATTATATATTGTAGAGTAAAAGGAATAACAAGCTGTTATGTTTTATTAGTCAAATTTAAAATTGTATTAAGCCCTGAAATGGAAGCAGTAATAATTTTTTAATAAAATTAATATTATTGATTCTTAATTAAATTTACACTTATCATAAAAATTAAAAAATTTCATACCCAAAAAGGGTATGAAATTTTTTGTTTATACCCAAATTCTTTTTATTTGTCTTACTCTACTTACTTTCAAGTTTATTTCTTTACTGGCGAGAATAAATGTAAATGTCTGTCGCCTGCGGTCTGTGTCGAAAAATTAAGATTGTTCTCGATTCCTGATTCTTAACTTTTAGTATATACTGGTCCATAATTTTTTTTTTGGTAAAATGATAGAGAAAAATTGCCGGTAGATATATACGTTTAATATATAAATGGCGTTTTCTTAATTTTTATGTTCTTATGATTTTAAAGTTAAATTTAAATAGGTTACTTTCCAGGTAGTCTAATTTGTATCTATCAATTTCAAACCGTAATACTAATTAATAAAAATGTTTTGTTGGGGTAATGCAACTCATCATGAGTTGTGTGTAAATGGACCAGGTTCATTGGATTTGGTAAGTGTTGAATTGTTAGGACAATTTTATTTCCGATGATAAATAAGTAAAAAATTGGTGTACTTGTTCCAATGCGTAAAAGTGAAATTCATCAAAATCGATAATGACTTGAAGTCATCAAGAATTTTTTGTATAATTTGTTTTTGTATATGCTCTTATTATTGTTTTTATGTTTCATATTTGTAGGTAATAAAACCAACACTGTCAAAATGGAAGGAGAGCAATCATTTACAAATAATAGCTGCTGGTGAATTTCATACACTGTACCTTACTAATCATGGGCATTTATATTCGGTTGGAAGCAATGATGTGGGACAGCTTGGACGTCAAACAGAAAATGTTGATGGAGAAACACCAGGTAGTGGGAGAATTACAAATTGTTCAGTCTGGTTTTAATGTAGATTATGATTTTTTTCTTTTATTTTAACTATCTTGTCCTGTTGATTATTCTAAGTTTGTAGATAAACAACATCATCAAGAAGGTTAAATTACTTGAAGTAATTAAACACAAATTTTACAGTATATGATAACATGTCTGATAAATATATAGTTAATTCTTGTTTTTTCCTTTTTCTTCTTTTGATTTGGTCATTATGTTTAAAGCTTTGAATATCACAATTTTTATTTATTTTTATACAAATATTAAAAATAGTAGAAAAATAAATATTTTTATTAATATATTTAATAATAATGTGCATACTGTTTTAATAACTTTTAGTTAATTAAATATTGTTGTGAAGTTGTGATAATTTAATTTTTTTGCTAATATTCATCATAATTGTTTCTTTTTTTTTGTAGATCTTGTGGAAACATTTAAAGGTTGTGCAATATCAACAATAGCATGTGGTGTTCAGCATTCAATGGCCCTTGATGAATGGGGCCAGCCATTTAGCTGGGGTTCTGACAGTATGGGTCAATTAGGTAGTAATCTTGGGGCCCATGCACAAGATAAACCAAAAATAATTAAATTTTTGGCTGCAAAAAGTGTAATTCAAATTGCATGTGGATCTTACCATTCCATTGCTTTAACAAACAGTAAGTTTATCTAAACTTATTTTTTTAACCTTCAAATATATTTTTAGTTGTATCTTAACATAGAAATATGTATCCTAATTGAAGTAAAAAACTTGTGTAAACAAACCTGAACAGCTGATCCCTACTTGCCAAATAAATGCTATTCCATCATTTGCATAAGGGGCTAGAACACAGGTGGCATTAAGCATACACCTTTTATAAGTAGCCAAGCTTGAGAGCCCCCTCAACATTGGATTTGAATTGCTACATACTACTATATTAAAGGGTGGCTGACAAATTCCTTACTTTGCCAGATGCAACTGGTGAGATGGGATCTTAGCATAGGCTGTGAGCATTCTGTCTTAAGTGCCAAGAAGGCCAAACCTCAACTTTGTTGAATGCTATTGCCTGGCTAACTTTTACAAACATTTAAGAAAGTGTTAACTTACGTTTGAAAAATTTAATGGCTATTTATATAATACACTTACGGAAATAATATCACAAAGCATACCAATGGTCGAGCATGCATATAAATCAAAATGTGGAATATTTCAGTTGTCTTTCTTGAAGGTCGACTAGGGCCATCAAGTTAACAATTGTGCAATATGTAGTTTTTACCATGGCAGCTCACATATTTGTTAAAAATGGCAAAAATGATTCATTTGGTTGTAACTTTTTTTTTATTTAAAAGAAAATAAATTATCCCAACTGGAAAGACAAACCCTGCAATACCTGTTATCTCTCTTATATTTAAATGATAATTTTTTATCTATATCAACTAAATTATTTCTTATTTTTATGACAGATGGTGACTTATTTGCTTGGGGTGCAAATAGTTATGGTCAGTGTGGCTTAGGAAACATGACTAACAAGGAAACCACACCACAACAGATTACATCATTGTCTGGTGTGCCTATTGCATTAGTGGCCTGTGGTAGTTACCACACATTTGTTTTATCTAAGTAAGACACATTTAATTACTAATAAGTACATGCAATGGTGTAATTAAAATAATGTTTATAGCTGTAAAGAATGAATAAATTTTGTATGTTAAAACTTTATTTTATTATTATTACAGATCAGGTGCAGTGTTTGGTTGGGGTAAAAATAACAATGGACAATTAGGCCTACAAGATAGAGAGAACAGATTTTATCCGACTCATTTAAAAACATTAAGAAATGTCAAGGTACAAAATAATAAATGCACAGTGAAAATATCAAACTTAATCTAGTCAATATCTTAATCTAAAATGTTTTGCAACATTGTCTTTTAACATCCACCATGGCATAAGCATATTTTATATTTACTAACAAAGATTTTTTTTGTAAATTATTCCTACTTGTATTGTATTGTAAAGAATAGGAGAGTTATACAAAAACTAAACATTTTTGAATATCATAGAAGCATGTATAAACTATATAAAGCATCAAATATTGGGTCATTTTTATGTGATAGCTATTACACATAAAATATTTTTTGAACTAATTTAAAAAAAAAATTAAAAAAGTTTTGAATTTTTTGTTACTTCTATCTTTTTGTACCCAGTTAATGTTAATGTTAATGTAAATAAAGCAATGTAATGCAAGTTAAATTGAAAATGATTTATAAAAAACCGTTTTTATTGTGCTGTTTTTTATTTTAAAAATATTAATCAAAAATAGTCAACTAAATTTCTGCTATATTTATCTATAATATCTTCGAAACGTAGGTTTTCTTATTGTAATTTGTCACTTCACACATCACTACATTTCTTTTGTAATAAAGGCTAGTTTACAATCACATAGAATTTTGTTAATTATACTATTACATATAATTGCAGGTGTGTCACATATCTTGTGGAGAAGATTTCACTGCTTTCTTGACACTTGATGGTGGTGTCTTTACATGTGGCTCTGGGGAATATGGTCAGACTGGTCATGGAACCACAAGAGATGAATTGGTGCCTAAAAAGGTAAAAGGCCTTTACTAGTTAAAAAGGGTTGACATTTTTAAAATTATATACAGAATAGTGAAACGGGAAACTTTAGATTGATACCAAAAAGATGTTTTAATTCACGTCATGGTTTTTATAAAAAAAAATGACAAAAAAGATAGCTGAATCTGGAGAGTATTGTTCTAACCGACATATTGGCGATTTATTTTCATATTTAATTTTTTTTTTTCAAAAGGGGTTACATTTTATTAAATTTTATATTCTATGATAAGATGTCTCCAGCCCCCTTGCACGTAGAATTCCGTGAAATTCGTTATTAGCTGACCTTTGTCAAGCAAGAGGAATATTTCTATCAAATTTTGAATATCTAAACTTTAAGATTAGGTATGGATTTGAATGTAATCCTCTTTTAACAGGTTATGGAGCTGATGGGTAGCACGGTGACGCAAGTCGCCTGCGGCCGTCGCCACGTACTGTGTCGTGTGGGCGATCGGATACTGGCATGCGGCTACGGGGCTCGTGGACAGTTGGGATGTCCACATATGGCGTTCGCCCTCGTGCCCACGCCCATTCCTTTCACACCTAACGACGATTCGCCGGTTACTTGATACTATATCTCTTTACATATTCTTGTTTTACTCTAACTATACTGATATTAATTTTTAAATCGTTGTGGACTTGTTTGATATAACTTGGAATCTGAAGTAATCACAATTAATTGGCAGGAAAAGTCTTTATAGAATAATTTTTATTTTTTCAATTGCTCTCCTAAAGAAAGAAAAAAGTTTTAACAAATTGGCCATTTGGAGACATGTTGCTCTAAAACAGTTATTTTGATAAATATGTTGTGGATAATTTTTAATTTAGCCAAAATTAAACTTTTCTTATGATCAATGTATTAATAGCATTTTTATGGTCAAGAACTTAAAGAAAAAGTGAATTTACTGTAGTATATGTCAGAATAATATAGCACTCGAAAGCTATTACAACTTTTTGTTTAAATATTTAATGTTATCCACATACAAATATCATTTCTACAGTGTGCTTAACAGTCGATATTTTCCTTCATTTTTTTGTCAATATTGTATTTCGTAAACCTAACAAGTCTAACTTAAATGTTCATAACAACATAATTGATTCAAATAAAAATTAAAATAGGTTGTAGTTGTGTACAACTTTTATTGTTTTAAAAGTATTTTAGGAGATAGAGATTTTTTACTGTCTTGGAACTTAAAAATGCAGTATATTTTTACATTATAAATCTTTATGTTTCTTGTCACACATGTTTGATGAATGCTGGGTGCTAATTACAAGTTAATTTCGTACTATATTGGTATTTGATTACAAAAAAAATCATAAGAAATTTCTAATACTATGAATAAAATAACCTAAATATGTTTATTGTTATATCTATGTACCCAAAATTAAACAAATACCTCAGCTCCAGTCCAAGTGTTCAAAATAGTTGATTTAACTGTTTGAATACTTTTTTATGCAGACTGGTTATATAGGACAAAGTAAGGTGAATAATATTTTTAACGCTTTTGTAGTAAATGCCTAACATTTCCTAATGTACAGTACACGTGTACAATTTTGTCATATTTATATAATATAGGTCGCACAAATGTTATTTGTAGTTAACTGTGCATGAATAATTATGATTTAAAATCAAATGTAGACTTACTGCAATATTAATTTCTCTTTATTTTGCTAATGAAAGGTTTTTAAATTTTTAAGGTAATTTATAAATCGAACACTGACAAAATTATAATTAATGTACATCCTTAGTTCCCAAAGTAGTACAGGTGGAACCCCTGGGGTCCACGGGAGACTTGATGGGTGTCTATGTTGACGTGAAGAAAAAACATCGGGTTCATAATTCGTAAGCAGGGGTTACCAATGTTCAATAGTGAACAACTAAAATGATTAATTGATTCCAGCAGTGCATGTAGGCAGAAATCTAGAAAATTATTAATTTTTATTTAAAATACAGCCGCTTCGTAATTTCCTATAGTTAGATCTAATCTTCACATATTTAACGACTTGAGAATATGGTAGAATGTAGCCGCAGGGGGTCCACCGGAACCAGCTAAATTTTTTAAGAGGTCAAAAAGAAAAAAATTCTGGGAACCTCTGATGTACATATGTACTTTATTACGATTTAGTGATTTTTGTATATGAAAGATCAATAACGGAATGATGTCCTCCTTATAGCCCAAGAAGAAATTCAAGATTGGGAGGGCTAGTACTTCTAACAAAGGCGGAGCGCGGTTCTCTAAACTTGATGTTGAGTTACTTCTATTTTTAATTCATTTTAAAATAACTTAAAATCTTTTAAACTACTGTTTATATAATGGTACTTAGGTATATTTATGGATGTTCTATGTTTTGTGTTAAATGTTTTTTTAGTATCTTGACATGTGGTGATTGGTTTTATGTTTCAAATAATTCTCATATTTAATTTCAATATGAAGTTAAACTAAGGTATTTTTTTAGTACGTCATAGTAAACTTTTGTAGTATACATATGACATGGTTTATGACATATAACCACAGAGTATGTTTATATTAACACAAACAACTTTATAAAAATGCCAAGTCGTGTTACACATAAATGGCCATATGTGAAAGTTACTAAATAAATGTTTTATATCAATACATAAAATTTTACATATCTACAAATCTTGGTTATTATGAATAAAGTTTTCAGTTGTTAAATTTCCTTGTCCGCAGTTTAATCAGGAGATCTTCAATGGTCCTTTAAAAGTGTTTGCGGGCGGCGACCACAGTTTTCTAGTCATTAACAGCGATAAGAACATGTCTGTGGATTTTCGAGTTCCAGATATGAAGAAACAAATATTATCACTTACTTTACCCAGGCTAGCAGCATGTGAAATGTTCAAGGACGACGATGCTGTCAATCAAGTGAGTCAAGTTGTATGTTATTTTTGGTAAAACTTTAATGCACCTGTGGTTATATAAGGCATAAATTGAATGTCATGTCATGAGCTTCTTTACCAAATTGAATTTTCTTTCTGAAGGCAGCACAATTTATAAAATCGCAAATTATATTTGAGTTTTTTCTTCATTAATTCCTAGTTTACTTTTAATACTAGTTTTCCGTCATCCGCTTAGTGAATTCTCAATTTTTATTCCAAGTTTGTTATAATTTGAGCAGAGTTAGATAAAGTATATAGAAAAGAATATATAAAATATTTTTGTAGCATTTTTTATTTGCACCTAGCATTAGTTCAAAATACAAAAAGTATTAACATTGTTACAGGAACAGGGCATTACTTTGGTAAATAAAAAAAACTAAAACAGTGTTTTATGTAAAAATTACAATTTCCGCTTTATATCTGTCAGTGTTTTGTAACAAGATTTTTTATGCAAACATGTTTTTTCTGTTGTGACACTGGACACTGATCAACATATATAATGTAAATTAAAAATCATAAAGTTTAAACTCAATTTGTGTAATGTATGTACAATAATACAAAGTGTTTTTATGGTGGCTTAGGCACTAAAAACAATTTTTTTTTACAATCTTTTAAATATTATGTGATAGTAGTAAATAATCTTAAAATGATTTTGTCAAACACACTATTGGCATTTTTATTAATTAATATGTTTTCCTGTGATGTTTATATTCAAGTTTTCATGTCGTAACACGTATATAATTGTAATAGTACTAAACTATTAATTTAATATAATTTTTAATAAGTTATTCGCGGTAACAATGAATCATGTTTTCAGGATCTGATGGCGTACTTAGAGACAGTGTTCGGGTCACTAGCGTGTATGAATGGTTCATTTCTTTTGGGAGAGAGCGCTCATTTCGGCTGTAATTCTAAGGTGCCAGGTGTCGATTTGAAGAGAGCAGAGGAAGCATTTTCTGTTATCAGCAAATTTGAAAACACGTCTATAAAAGAGCTAGTGAGTACAAGGTTCTTGCAGCAAATGATGTTTCATAAGGAATCATGGATTTAATGATCTTAAAATGTCATTTTGTATCACTATTTACTGGTATTTCCACCTAACACTGATTGACCCATCAAATAAAAGGTCTAAATGACATGTTATAATAAATTTTAACTGTGAAAACATATAAAATAAACATTTTGATGTAAATAATTTTTTTTTAAGAAATGTCGGAATACTTAGTTTTATGTTATATATAGCGTAATTACATTATAGATATATATTTTTGTACTTCTAGAAGTTACTGACCTGTTGATACTTTATACCTATAACTAATCAGCCTGTAAAACATATGTTTTTGCATATGATTGTGTACTCAACTGAGCAAACATGCTTTGGTGATAATTTATGTTATTTATCTAATTGAAACATGTCCCGATTTGTTTTAAATTTTTAGTGTCTTTTAGATTTTCGGTCATCTAACAGAGAACATAATAAAGAAAATGAATCCATCTCCTCCCGATGCCGAAGTGCTTCGAGTATTCCTGACCTTACCATTATACCATGAAATGAGGAATCCACGCCGCCATCCTGAATTGCAGGTATTTTGTTTAATATTTACTATGGCCTCGTATTAAACCCTTAGTAGGAATTTTTTCAAAAAACGAAGGCAAAGAGAACATTGTTAAATAATACTAGGAGGGGGAATTTAATATAGTTATTTACATAAAGTTATATTTTATTAAGAAAATATAGAGGCGACATCAGTAAGCTACTAATAGATAAATAGACAATAGGAATTATTTAAGGAGTCAGTTAAGAAATTATGGAGGCGACATCAGTAAGCTACTAATAGATAAATAGACAATAGGAATTATTTAAGGAGTCAGTTAAGAAATTATGGAGGCGACATCAGTAAGCTACTAATAGATAAATAGACAATAGGAATTATTTAAGGAGTCAGTTAAGAAATTATGGAGGCGACATCAGTAAGCTACTAATAGATAAATAGACAATAGGAATTATTTAAGGAGTCAGTTAAGAAATTATGGAGGCGACATCAGTAAGCTACTAATAGATAAATAGACAATAGGAATTATTTAAGGAGTCAGTTAAGAAATTATGGAGGCGACATCAGTAAGCTACTAATAGATGAATATACAATAGGAATTATTTAAGGAGTCAGTTAAGAAATTATGGAGGCGACATCAGTAAGCTACTAATAGATGAATATACAATAGGAATTATTTAAGGAGTCAGTCAGTGACACAATCAGACAAGCAGGTGTAGTTATCGGTCTCTCTCGTCCATTCGTATCATGGTTTTTTCTACGCAAAAGTGCTTTCCATAATAAGCCAATTATTCAAGTAAATATTCATTTGATATCTAACACATACATATAATATTATCTAAATTTACTATTGTTTTACCGTAGGAGTTCTGACTTTGTATTCAAATTTCATACAAATCTCCGTAGTTTTCCGTAAGATCGTTAATATTTTAAGAAAAACTAAAAATACACTTTATTTTAGCTGTGTTTCCAGAAAATTTGATATATTTTGTATTATGACAGATTGATTCAGACTTACTTAAAAATCAAAATTAGCATATTTGAAAAATCTGTAATCTTTTGCCACAGAAATGTGATCTCTTATTTCAGACCTTATTAGCAAGCTCTCAGTCGCTTAACGAGTCATGGCAAAGGTTATATTCGGTATTTCTTTGCGACTTCGAATCAGGAATAAGCTCAGCAGATTAGCAAAATTAAGTGGAAGTGGTCAGTTTACAAACACGCAGAACATATGACCACTGGAGCATTTAGGTTCTGGAGTGCGTCTGGGTGAAATTGGCTTGTTTCCAGCATTTTCCCACATTTACATAGTCATCTGTCTACCATGTTGGTAGACACAGACCACACTGCGCTTGCCAGTCGGATGTCTCCTCTTCAGAATCTTAAGGTCCCTGCTTCTATCTGTTCTGCGCACGCGTATGTGGGTCTGTCTATTGCCCATGCAGGCGTTTGTTTACAGTTTTCATAAATACATTCACCAACTATTAGGGAATCTATTATGTAAAATAATCTGTTTGACATCATGTTTGTTTTATTACGTCATTAAATTGAAGCATGTATATTCTAGGGTCCTTTTGCAGAGGCGTTCAATAAATTGGCTATTTACCCGCAAAAAATAGTGCAAATGTGGTGGGAGTCACAGCCCACTGAATATTTTGAGATGCTTGTTGACATATTCAAGAGTGTAATTGTTTATGAACTAATGCAACCTGTAGTTCGTGTTAACAAGGTAAGTTTGTACTGCAAAAAGGTTATACGTAACGCTATTAGAAGAAATAAATCCAACTCAGGTAAGAGGTGAATGAGGTGCAAATTGTGTGATCATGGATTATAGAACTAAAGAAAATAAAATGATAATGTAAATAAAAAATGAAATGCAAACATAAAAAAGTATATGTAAGAATAAAACAAAAATAAAAATGTATAAAGTAGTATTCTGGAGGTGAATGCGACGTAAGGAAGGCGATATAAGAAATGGAAGGAAATAAAGTATAGAAAGGAATAAAAAGATGTGTAGAAGATATTGAGGACAAAAGATCAGGATGAAAATAAAATAATAAAGTGAAAAATTTTTAATAAAAATAATGTACCTGGTGTACCCAGACAGGGAATGTACGATAGGCCCCCAATAACGAGGCCATATAAAAAACAAAGTAGATTTCGAATTTGCCGTGGGCGAATAATCACCTAATAATATAATATTCTACCAAATTTCTTACATTCATGAAAAAAAATATTAATGTTGGGCTATATAATGTTCTCTGAATTCAATCAAAATGTTTTCCTCTTTTTTCCTCTAATCTTCAATTTTTTGAAAAAGAAGGTATTTTCTCTTTTTGTCTAACATTATTTATGCCAATTTCGAGAGCCCTAATTAACAAGCAAATCAGTCGCGCGGCGGGCCAATCAACTGTCAACCTAGTATCTGAACTGGCGCAAAATGTTTATTGCATGACATACAATTTTAAAAAGTAGATAATGAATTAATTGCAATTTATAAATGAATACTTAGTTAATTAAACCTTTGGCCTGTAACCATGATTCAGTATCTTGGCTTTTATTTATGGGAAAAATTTTCATCACAAGTCAGATTCGTGGCTTTTGTCTATGCGCAAATTTTTTACCACGATTCAAACTCGTGGTTATAGGCCAAAGGGTTAATAATATGCATTATTGACAAAAATTGTAACATGCAGACAGAATCGTGAAGTGAAATAGTCTTTTTATAAAAAATTAAGCTTTTATAAAAAAATATTAGTTATGGAGTAAAACCTTTTAAAGTGGTGAATGTATAGCTCATTTACTATCAATATAAGGTATTTACTACCTAAGAAACAATGGTTTCAGAAATAATATGCTATAAGAAAAAATGTTTTCAAAATGGGGACAATTACATATCAGAGCTTTTCCTCTCCTCTGTCTATTCCTGGAGACTTGTTTCTGCCAGAAGTTATTGGACTGTTTAATTACGATCGAAAAATTAGATTAACGCTATGTATTTCAGAGTGATCACTTTATACAATGATTAAAAATAGGTGTAAAGACTTCAAAGCTTTTTCCTGACAAATAAGCTGTACAGCTTTAAGATTCTACTTTTTTAACTTATTACTATTTATAATATTAATAATTACAGTAGAATAATTTGACATTCTATGTATCTTCAATTATTTTTAAATTCTTGCTGTATACACAAGTTAGGGTTCTCGCTAGAATATCTTTGAATACATACTTTTTTATTGGTTAATAGGCTATTTGTCTTATTTTTAACTAATATGATTTGTTTAATTATACACAAAATTGTATAAAATAAATATTTCAGAAAATCAATTTTACACATAGCATAATGCAGATATTAAACACGTTAACATTTTTAAATAAAATAAATTTTGTGAATCCTAAAAATCCTAAAATACCTGCTGAATGTTTCTACATAGAGGACCTCTGTAATTATGTGGACATTGCGACCGATTACATACATTGGCTCTCCGATCAAGATGTAAGTACTGTTTTTTTTTTAAATGTATTGTAATTTTGCCATATTATACACATTCCGTTAACCTTCCTCTCGAGGAGTGGTGGAGGGTAGTTAGCTTTGTATGACAAGAGGTACACTGGAACAGGGCACGGGTATCCAAGGAAATATTTTAATATAATAATTTATTTGAAATTACAATAAAAGTAATTTATCAAGAGACTTCGTTTTAACTGCTTCAAATAATTTTGAAAAAGACTCGATTTTACATGACATCGAAGTAAAGATAGAATTAAATAGTTGAAATATTACCTCGGATTCGAGTGACATCGTAACAGTAAGCAAAAACCTATCAATTTGCAGTCGACTCAACCGCACATGTGCAACTATGCCTTTCTATTCGACGTGCAGTGCAAGTCTCTGTTGCTAAAAATAGATCAACAGCTGCAAATGCAGATCGCTATCAGCCGAGCTGCTACACAGATATTCACACGCCTCTTCATGGACCCTACGTACGAATATCAGAGGGACCAGTACCTCAACCTCATAGTCTCCAGGAATCACATTGTGAGAGACACGATGACGCAAATTAGCAACCACGACTCTTCACAGCTTAAAAAGCCGCTCAGAGTATGTATACTATGTTTCTAAGGTTGGTTAGTATATTTCGTTAGGCCAAATTTCGCCAATGACAGACAATAAAAGAAAAATATAAAGTTTAGCTATATACTAATATATATATTACTATTTCATATCAAATAAAATGTCATCATCATATCAGCTGATAGACGCCCACTGCCTGGCGTAGCCCTTTATCAAAAACCGCAACGCTGGCCGTTCAATGAACCAAAATAAAGTTTGAGTAAATTTATCACTTAATAAAGTTTAAAATCGATTATGATTGTGTTTTCTTTAGCATTCAGTTGCGATAGAGAGGCCTATTAGATAGATATAGGGAGAATAATGTCGAGTAGACTTTTAAAAGCTTAAGTAAAACTTGATTCATTACTTTCTATAAATTGCCTTTTACACGCTATTCTTTGCGTAACTCGAAAGATTGTCTGCAAGGCAATAACTAGGCATTATGCTTAAGATTTTGCTTTTAAGTGTAAATTAATTGTAAATAAAATATAGATGCTACGGTTTTGTTCAAAATTATTGGAAATAGATAATAATAGCTTCAAATGGATGATAGTAAGCTTATTAGCAATCAATTAATATACCTTACACTGTATCCAAAAATCGACGATTTTTGAGATATCAAAGATTCCGTCTTTTTTTTAAAATACCTAAAGGTTAGAAGCATTGGCGTTAGTTAATTGTAATAAAGTTTTTTGTAGTATCTGTATTAAAATTGTTGACAAATAATTTCTCTGATTCTAAGTAGTATTTTACCTTTGTCCCTTGCTTTAATTGTCTGGCGTTTCATTTTTTTTAAATGTTATTTGAGGTAGCCGTGCGAAAATAATAAAACAGATCTTAGATAAAATAATTTTTTTGAAACAAATGAGAGTGAATATATCACATCTAAGGCTATCACAGCTATTTCTGATCAATATGTGTGTACTGCGCCAATGCTGGAGAATCTTCACCTTAAGCAATAAATATATTTGTGAATGAAACGTTTATTTAAAAGTGTAAATAATGTTTATTATGTGGGGGAAGAACGTTTGACAATTAAATGATCTTTTCAGGTAGAATTCGTGGGAGAAGAAGCCGAGGACGCGGGTGGTGTTAAAAAGGAATTCTTCATGTTGTTGCTCAAAGAGATATTCGATCCCGTTTACGGCATGTTTAAACAATCCGAGGAGACAAACATGATCTGGTTTTCAAATAATCCCTTTGAAGATGACGTCATGTATTATCTAATCGGTACACAGCATTTTATAATTTGCGTTTATTTATCCACTTCTAAATATTTGTTTGAAATGTAAATAAAAGTAGCGCTCAATATTTTAATTTTACATTATTAAAATCAATAACTTCGTGGCTTCATTAAGAAGCTAACTAACATATGCCTCTGCTTGCAGCCCTCTAGGTTGCTACCTCTAAAATATGTTTATGCTATGTGCTAATTGCGTCCCACCACCCCCAACCTGCGGAAACTGCTCATTTGGGCAGCAGTGTCAGTCCCTCTGAAAATGATACATCTGAGAGAAAGAGAGAGTAAATGTTTACTGTGTCGTTACTTTTCAGTCAAATGATACAATGTATATTTTAATTATCACGGCGTGTACATATACTTAGAGGTTATCATTTAATTTTGTAACAATTTAACCTATTTAATAATGTACTTTCGTTGTGTCTTATGTGTACCTTATTTTTAAATAGACAAACAATTATTAATAGCATTTAAATTTTAAAGTTAATATTTTATTTTTCAGGTGCGATTTACGGTCTAGCCATTTACAACTCAATCATAATATACGTTCCTTTCCCGCTAGTGTTGTATAAGAAATTATTGGGGGAGTCTATAATGTTGGACGATCTTTCGGACTTATACCCCACTCTGGCAAACAGCTTAAAGAGTCTATTGGAGTATCCCGATGACGATGTTGAAGAGGTTTGTGTGCCGTCATTTTGTATACATATTTATTTATACAAGAGCACACCAGTAACACTATTATAAAAATAATAGTTTCTTAATCGTTGTATGTATGTGCTATTGACGACATAATCAAGGTAGCGTCTATCGACTGACATAATGATGGTGATGTACATGTTTATTGTATGTATTTACTCATACGGTTACCTTGGGCCAGAGTTACATTAGATTAGTCCAACTTTGAGAAAGGCTAAACAACGTACGAACGGGAAACTTCAAAACATTTCATCAAATATCCCTCAGCGCCAAATGGTGAAAGTCTATGTCCAATATGTGTTACCAGAGATGTCTTTTGGCACTGTAATATGGTTTGTCACTTCGGTCCTCAATGGCTTGCCTAGTCGCTCACTCATTGTCGACGAACGATTAGATGACAGTTCAGTGGATTGGCAAGTTAAATTAATAATTAGCAGTTGCAGAAGGAATAGCCACTAGGGCCATAAAACACTGGGGAAGTGATGGGTGGACAGACGTCCTTTTTAAGGTCGTTGGAAGACTCCGGATTCAGGCCACTTTTAATCGGTTCTATATGGGAGAGGCCTATGACGAGCAGCAGACGTCTTATAGCTGAAATAATGATGAATTTTGTCATAAGTTAATTTGATTGCGACTAAAATTTATTCATCGTCTTTATGTGAAATACAAATGATTTTATTTCACCAGGTGTTCAGTTTGTGTTTTGCTGTGAACACGATTGTGTTTGACGAGGTCCAAGTCCACACGCTGAAGGAGAATGGCGAGAACATTGCGGTCACGCATGAAAACAAGGACGAATACGTAGAACTATACGTTGACTTTTTGCTCAATAAATCTGTAATGAACCAATTTAAGGCATTTAATCAAGGCTTTCAAAAGGTAAAGTATATATATATATATATTTTTGATGTTATGCTGTTATTTATCTGATAGCATCACTCGGACACGTTCTCCAGCTTAACGTGTTCATACTTTATTTTAAGAACGCCTTTTTGCAGTTACATAAACACTTCACACCCAAAGATTAATTGGTTAGCATTACTGTACTAGTACTAAAACCGCTGCACCACACCTTAGGCACGCGCGCAGTGAGAGGTAAGAAGTATTGGTCGGTCTGTTCCATCTGTAGGCCGTCATCGCTCGCGTTGTCGTTAATGTTCTTTTTCCTCAGGCGCAACAATACCGCGCTTTCTTAATGCCAAATTTCAAGTTAAAACTCTTTCTTGTAACGCAAGGTTTTGTCTTCCAATTTTCCAGTCAATGCTCATCAGACCTTTCGATTTTTTCCTGATTACTTAATAGCATCAAAGTAATGTCTTGTTATAAAGTTCTACACGCTGTAAACTTCGACCGCAGTGATTTTGAGCAATTTAATTCGTGTTCGGAAATTAAAAGAAAAGACTAAAAGTAATCTGTTATATGTATATGCATCTATTTCTTACATCCTCCGTCATTTGTTGACCCCACGCTCTATTTTTCCTTCTTAACTAAATTCATACAATGGTTCATCACCATCACCAGCCACGAAGATCACCACGATGACTGATGTTGCCCTACCCGCATCCAGCGACTTCTCGCGTCTTTAACTTTGACGTCTTTCCATCTAATATGGGTCCTACTTGCTCGTGGCCTCAACAGCCGACGGCTACATGAGGGATTATCTCGTCCATTGCTACCTTAGATAAGAAATTCTTCCAGCAACGACTGTGACCTTGATTCTTCTTCATTTCCTCATTTCTGATTCGATCTTGGAGCGAGTTCGCAAATTATATAAGATCGGAAATAACGGAAGTCTGGTTGAGACCTTTGCCAGAGCTTAAAAAGATTTTTTAGACAAATTGTTAATTGAAACTGAACCCGTTAAAGATAGAAACAAAAGGGAAATATAAAAGGACAATGTGAAACGAGTCTTCATTTCTTTGTTGCTTGTTGTGCCATTCGAGATGTCTTATTAGAGATTTTATTTTTAAAAGTCCTCGTCGAACATTTCGTAATACAGTTTGATACTTCAAGACAACGGTATAGAATTAAGTGTAAGTGTTATTGTAATAAGTTTTGTTAGAAAGCCAATTTACTTTGTTCCTCAGGTTTGCGGTGGTAGAATAATCAAGTTGTTCAGATCCCATGAACTGATGTCTGTGGTTATAGGAAACGAAGAGTATGACTGGGATCTGTTTGAAAATAATTGCGAATATAAAAATGGTTATGCCGTTAATGATCAACAAGTTAGGTATGTTCTCTTCAATTTATTTATGACCTTTTTCGCCCGTTACTGGGGGCGTCTTGTATACCCCTAGATTTTTGTGGGAAAGGGATTTTACATTTTTAATCAATTTTTCATGTGTTTTTTTTCGCTCTCTTCCAGTCTTCACATAATCGTTCATTCACTCTTCCAATATACATCATTTATCTAACAATTTCATTTATTCTAAATTTCCTTCTTTGCGTCGTCTTTCATCCTTTCCTCAATTATCACAGTCTAGGTCTTTCCGTAACAATGTACAACACTATTCATATGTTATTAGAGCTTAAGTTATTTATTTGTATTACAGATGTATATTTATCACAGGTTATAGTTCCTTATGTTTTCTCACTATACCTTCTTGATCATCCTCCTGCAGCAACTGAGGAAGGGTGCTCTGTCTCCTTTGTCTTATAATGGAGACGATGCTATTTATGACCTCTAGAATATAGGTAGAATATTTAACCATTCGTTCATTAAAATTTTATTGTCTTTGGGTTTGTTTATAGTAAGATTTAGATGATTTCCTTATTTGGTCACAGACTTTAATTAATAAAAATTATGTGAATCATTGTAGATGGTTCTGGGAAGTGTTCCATGAGCTGTCAATTGAAGACAAGAAGAAGTTTCTCCTTTTCCTTACCGGCAGTGATCGCGTTCCTATACAGGGTATGAAGGATATTAAAGTAAGTAATTTATTCATTTTGATTATGACCAAATAGATTTTTTTAATATGATGTTAAGAAATTGACATCATAAATGGGGTATTCGAATGTTTATTTAAAAAAAAAATTGGTATTGATTTACACAATTGAATGTAAATTTAGTTATGTTTAGTTGTCGAAAAGTGTGTAGTAGTACGAATTTTTCTTATGGCTATTCGTTATCAATTGAAATTATGTTTTTTTTTTTAAATTATAAAGCAATGTCTGTCAATGTTTTATCTGAATGTGTTATTTTTTCTCTTCAGATTAGAATACAGCCAGTTGCAGACGACAGATATTTTCCCGTGGCCCACACTTGCTTCAATCTTCTGGACTTGCCGCGATACAAGACCAAGGAGCGTCTAAAGTACTACCTCTTGCAAGCCATACAGCAAACTCAAGGCTTCTCACTCGTCTGATTTTATTGATAATTTAATAATCTAATCGATCATATAAGATTCGATAATTCAAAGATGAATTATTTTTTTATGGTATCAAAATATCGTTGGTTGCATCACTAATTTTTATAAACTAACATTAAATGAAACATCTTTTTGGGTTAGTTTTATAGATTGTATTATTTTAAAAATCATTATTATTGTATTTTATTTTTCCATTTTTATATACGAATCAATAATTAATAAATCATCGCAGTGTATAAGGATTAATCGACGCTGAATTAAATAAATTATTTCTAGAATTATATATGATAAACGAAACGTGGTAATTTGTAATGATTCCAGAGTCAAAGGCTCGTTGAGATTTTTTAATTGTTGTTTAAGAAAAACATTTCACACTCTGTTTTATAGATGTTAAACACTGTCGTGCATATAATTCACGAGATAGGCACATTATCCTGTCTAAATTATTAAAACGATGAGGATTGCCCACGTAGATAAAGGTTTATTAGACAATAATAATTCAATGTGGGAGGTCTGAATATATATATTTTGTATTCCGCCCGCTAATATATACAAGTTGGAACAAAAATAAAATTTTGAAATGAAGAATTATTTGTGAATAACATGGCCTATAATATATAATTGACTTTGTAATACTCATTGATAGATCCATGAATGTAACAGGAAATTGTTTATGCATATTAAAATTTAATTTATTCTTTGGTATGCATATGAACGTCGACATCCATAGAAAATTAATTTGTAGCATATATTTTAATAGATTTGAATTTTTAAGTACAGAAATCCAATTCAAAACGTCATTATACATTTTAAATTATTACTAAGAATGCAATAATTTTAAAAACAAATGATATTCACCAGGTCGATTAATAAATATAACGAAATTTAAAATTACAGCGGAGCCTTTCAGAAGTTTCGGCGACTAATTTTACAAAATAACTCTGTTTGGACTATAGTTTCATGCCTCGTTTTATTATCCTATATATCTACTGTGCAAGAAAATTATAATGTTACCTGATTTCGAATCTATATAGTAAAAACGGGAACTCAGCAATAAATTCTGGACTACGCTGAATTGAACATGACACTTACGATCCAGTAAGAAAAAGCAGCAACTATTTAAAATTATTTCATGCCTGTAGTAAATTTATTTTTTTACAAAACCACTATGCTTGTTTTAAAAGACCGGTAAATGTTAATTTTAATTTATTTAAAATATTCCATCCATATGAAAACGTTATCGTTTTTTAAAACAATGTAAGTGCGGTTGTGTTATTTGGTGTCCAATTTTTTTCAGACAAACATATATGAATTTTTTTTCGAATTTTATGTCTATTTAAAAAGTATTAGGTATATAGTGAATGAACCTGTGCTCAACATTTCCTTTTATTATCTTTATAGTAATATGTAACAGCTATGTGGGTGCCTTCCAGAAACAAATATTTCAAATGTTAAATAGCTTAGTTTTATAATCATTATTTTTCACTGTTGTTTGTTAATCATGAAGAACATTTTGAAATCTGTTATATTATTTTTTTAAAATAATGATATGCATTTATTGGTATCTGATTTTGGCTGAAGGAGTTTTCTATTAAATTGAATGTAGGAAGGATTTGTTGCAAATGAGTCTTCTAACAATATGTTTTGCGTTTATATATTTACAGTTGCTGTAGCCATTATAATTTTGTTACATACATGGTTACCTCTGTGATATTATAGTGACCTCCTACTAGGCGGTGATTACAATGCTTTTTTTTATAGACAATATTTCGTTATATTATTGTACATAATGTACATATAACAAGGACTGTACGTAGCATTGCTAGTTAACTATTATCATTGCGAAGCATTTATTAATGCACCCGATTCTAAGTTATGTTCCAGAGTGGTTTTTATGCTGCGTAATTATATTAAAATATTTTTATAATGCATCACATTTCATTTATTTCCTTTTTTAATATAAAATATGATTTCATGTGAAAATTCTTGAAGCAAATAAATCAAGGTCACCGACGTAGTTCGAAGAATTTTTCGTATGAAGTGGTAGTAAGCGCGGCACATCGCTCGTGTAAATGATGGCTGTTGAGGCCGAAAGCTTCTGGAGTGTCGACTACCAGCGGGTAGACCTGGCCCCCTACTAGGTGGACTGGTGACAGTTTAGTTTACAAGTCGTTGGATGCGTCACTTCAGGTCTCAGGATCTTCGGAGGAAGCCCGTGCTTTGTAGAGGTCGTCTATTGGCTAATACGATGATCTTGCTTGCTTGCTTGATGATGCGTTCGCATCAATTACGCGAAATGGTACAGACATTATCAATTCAAAAGGATAGTCGGTAAAACAATTTATAGCATTGACGCTTAATGAATGATAATGAAAGCAAAGTCCTTTTTCAAAGCAAGTATATATTGAAATATTTTTAAAGAGCGGTAGGAGCATGCTTTTTTTAGGTGGGCAGAAGAGAGAATATAAAATAAATACATATTAACGTTTAATGACATACAATTACTTAGACACTATAAAAAATTGCATTAAATGTTGATAATAATGATAAAAAAATTGCAGAATTTTACAATAGGCTTTTGGATTTGCCAATGATCCATAGAGGTATTCATTTTTATTCATTTTAGATTATCCATTCTATTTTCTTAAATTCCTTAATTAAAAATATTCCTCTTGATGTTTGCCTATTCAGTTACAATGTCTTTATATGTTATCTGGTAACGTATGAATGTGACCATCGCTTTTTTAAATTATGTAGTTGAAACTTGTAGGTTAAACTTAGTACTAAAACTTTCATTGAACGGATTTTATTTCCATAATCATTTTTAACTTATATTGATTTAAATCAATGATCGATAAAGATACACGTAAGTAAAGAATGTAAAACTATAGTAACAGATACAGAGCCAAAAATAAAACTAAAAATATTTAATTTTTTTATTTCATTACAATATTAAATACAGAATGAAATATAAAAATCAATCTTTTTATATACAAAATATAGACGATCTCATCATGACTAGGTATATTTAAGCTTAGCCAATAGTATGGTATAATTTAATTTTCAATATTAATTTCTGTTAATAAGTTGATGCCCTTATATAAGCCGTTGAGCATTATTTACATACAGATATCATTAAAAGCATTATGAAGCAGTCGTGTACATTCGTAATTATAACGCATGTTAATAATTTCGTAATATAGTGGCTTTTTTTAAAGGAGAATATCCAACAAAATATAAAGCGTGATTTATATTTTTATGTTTTTTTACATTTATAATACTTACAAACTATATAATGATTATGGCATAAAATAAATTAAACCTAAATTATTGATGATTGCCGCAGTACATGCTTTGAGACTTTATCACCTAAAGTCTACACAAGTACTTTTTCTGTAATACACTACCCTGATTTATGAAGGCGATATGCGGTGTTCAATGATATTATGTTCTATAAATAACATCAGCGCATTTCCCCCGAACTTTGAATCTTATGACACTAGTGCACTGAAGTTATTAATGTAAGTAAGTATACGAAGTAATAAAACTTTGGAATATTGAAATGACCTATTAGTCACAACTATTATTGATTTAAATGTAATGTTGATTTAGTTGAATTTGTGTAGACCAGACAGCATTGTTAGTTGGACAAGATTTAATTTAATAAGAGGATCTTCCAGAATGATCTTCGTAGTGTTGAGTACCAGGAGGAGCGCGATATCCAGGGTAGTTATGGCTGAGTGCGTGTTTCGCGAAGAAGCTGGAGTAATCCTTCTTAACCTGCAATACAAAGCTCACATTAAATTCCTCTTTTTAATTACTATAGCATTTATCTCTTTAGAAATATTAATAAACATTCATGCAGCCTCAGTCGCTACATGGCAAAGCTAGAGAGAAAAAGGTAGACATCATCGAGACGTACACGAATGTAATTTAGTCCATTACGTGATTTTATGATACTAAACAGTGCGAAGCCTGAACTAAACGCATTAGGATTCTACTACGTAATATTACCAGTTATGTTCCGTGGACCTTATATGTGTGGTGCTGAAGTTAGCCATCGATTTGTGCCTAAAATATGTAGTCAAACATATGTTAACGTAAATTTAAAAATTCTATTTTTCGAAAGCATTTATTGGATATTTCACCAAAATTTTTGTGTAAATATTTAATAATGAAATACTTGCTATTAACCTGAGACGTTAGAAAAGGTTTTTACTTAATCTAATAATAATTAAAAAGATATTAAACTGATGAAAATTAATCTTGGCACAGAAGGCTATCTCCATAGATAAAAGGGCGAAATCGGTTAATAGAAGATATTTTACCAAACAATGATGTTACTATAACCGATGCTTCACTTACGAATTCGATTTTAAAGTCCGTTTCGTACAGAACTTATCGAAACGACGGTCTCGGACGCTTACACCTCCTTCATGGCAATTAATTCAGCAAGCGAATATTGCCGCGGCTAAAACAGATAACGGTCGCAGATAGTGGGATATGGTTATTAGGATTTGAGGCAGTCAAATGAGTGTAATGTAATGTGCATATGTTAGCAGTCACGTAATCCAAAAAAATACAACGAAAACCAAGTGGCAACTTTATTAACCCTCCATTAGCGTACTTAAATTTATTTTTAATAAACTTTTGTGTGACCAAATATGTTTATAAACCGAGACAAAATAAAATACATTGTTATATATATAAATGGAATCTTTATTACGAAAAAGAGTAATACTGTCACAAATTTTGTTTTTAATAAAATTTAGGTATCCATTTAAATTTGCATATGCAATAATTATACTGTGACTAAACCAATCACGTACACCAAATGATTGTCGATAGTAAACTACAAATTTATAACAAACCAAGCCAAATTTATTATTCGTTCCTTGAAATTACTAATTAACAGAGAAGGTAGCGATTTTTTTGTTCATCATCTCTGAACCATTCACAAATTAGTACTCGGGTTTATTTCTATACTTGATTTACTACTTGAACTTAAATATTTGAGTATGTAAGGTGACGTTTATTGCGTATATACATGTGAGTTCAAAATACAGATAACATTTAAAATACAAACAGCAAAGAATTAATAGATAATTGATAAGTCATATTTACAGCATGCGAATATTTTGTTATTTAAACTGCACACAATTTATTGCTCGTAGTGTTGCCATTTAGGAACACCCGGCATTACCATTACATTTTATAAGCTTATAGGAAATGTTATGCTTTTGTCCATGATTTTCACAATGATAAATTAATTTTGAGTAACATATTTATTAATGATGAACAGTAAGTTGTACCTTGCGTGGTCTGCAAGCTGGCCCTTTAGCTAGCAACATCCTCGCCTCGTTTTCAGCTGCTACCGCCTCTTTTACCGACTGTGGTGGCCACTTTTGATCGCCACGCATGTTTACGCCTCCTGGGTTAATCATGAAATATTATCTGACATAGCGAACAAATTAAATTATCGTTTTATTAACAATCATTGTCATCGTTTCAGTCATAGGACGTCAACTGCTGGGCATGAATCTCTTCAATAATTTTCAAACAAGACCGGTTCGAAGAGTCTTGCATCCATTGTCTTCAGATGACCTTGTTATTGTTATTGCTTGCCTGCCCGCAAGTAATCGTATTCTAAATATCAGTAAAAAACAACTTATTACTTATTAAATTCTTTCCATGCGTTATAAAATACCTAACGACTTTCAGCAGGTGTGCTATGAAAGCTTTTACGTGTTCAGAGTTACTTTTCTAAAGCGACAGCGCAACGTATAAAAACGCAATCTCTAAAAACAATATACTGGCAGTCTCGTATAGTACAATGTGATGTGCCTTTAAAGAATTTTATGGGATTTAATACAACTCTTGTAAATTGTATACTCCACCTGTTACTTTTTGTTGCATACGAGCGTAGGTTTCGGTTGTGAGGAATTTAAATAAGGCGTAAAAAATGAATCACAACACACGACCATTTAGTAAAGGTCGCGGGAAGTAACTGTATACGGGCAGCGCAAGACAGGTCATCGTTGTAATCTTTGGGGTAGGACCACGCCTTGTGGTTGCGTTACTTTACAGCGGCCGTCTATTGGCTGATATGATGATGATAAATACTAAATCTTACCTTTAAATGAAGCTGCCGCAGGTTGGCTAGGGAAAACCGGGGGCGGTTTCTGGTGGACAGGTTGTTGTTGACGCAGGGTGATGGTCGATGGTGGCGGTTCAAATTGCCTCTGTGGTGGTTGGTACGACGGCTCAGAATATTGCTGGGTCTGGGGCTGGGGCGAGTACTGGGGCTGTGGCGAGTACTGCGGCTGGCGATATTGAAAGTTGTTGTATTTTGGATTTGATAATATGTTTTTTTTATTCTGACATACAATTACTTCGGTATTACGGTTTTCTTGAAAAGCTTTATATTGTAAGCGTAAGCTGTCTGTTTCTGCATGAGTTGCAATAAATAAATACAATATAAATTACAAAATTAAAAATACAGAAGCAAAAGATAAATATATAATTTTAGTTAGTAGTCTGAAAGAAAAACTTTTAACACGGATAACGCCTATGACGTTGTCGGCATATACTTTTTTAAATATTTTTTTAATTTAGTAATATTCGATGCTTTGTTTTATTTTAATATAGTAGTTTGTAAATATTACCCATTGAAACTATGCGGTCAACAGAACCGTCATTTTTATCTGAAGATGATGATTATAAACAGACAATTATAATACTCCTCTAGATTATATCTTTATTTTGTGTACATGATTATTGCTATCGCTGTCAAAAATTTTATTAATTTCATAGTTAACGGTGTCTATGAATCTTAATACAGGCAGGCACGTCTCAAAATAAGGCTCCAGTGGATAGTTTATAAACAAAAATTTTGTAAAAGAATTTTTTTGACAACATTTTTAATTACATGTTGTTAAATTTCTGAATAAACTATATAATAATATTATTTAACACAACCATCAAGTTGACTAATATCTAAAATAATATAAACTTAACAATTATATAGACCATCAGTGTTATTCTTATACAGTGTTAATGGCATTTGAATACTAAAAAAATATAAGGGCCGTAAATCTTGTTAGTGGCAATGACAACCTGTAAAATTGTTATTGGACAGCGAGCTCAAACAGTTGCGTGAGGCAAAGATTGCACAAGAAACAGCGACGGTGATGCATCTCCTTTTGAGCCGGTACCTGCGGCGAAGTGGGAGCTGGCACTGGGGCCCAACAGCTGCTCTGTTGACGATATGGCTGCGGTGACGGCGGGCCCTGACGGTAAGAGGCTACTGGGGAGGCAGTGACACCGGGCCCAACCGGGATCAGCTTACTCAGCCCTGTGGCTTCTTGACGCTTGCCTTCACAAAATGCAGGCTGCGACTGGGGCACTTGGTATTGCGGTTGGTACTGGGATTGGGGCTGGTATTGTGGCTGGGATTGGAGTTGAGGCTGAAGATGATACTGAGGCTGGGGAGATTGATAAGGAGATTGGGGTTGGGCTTGTGATTGTGCCGAGGGCTGGTATTGCGCCTGTTGCGAAGGTGATTGCTGAGCGTTGTTGTAGAATGCGGGACTCTGCTGTGGGTATAATGACGTAACTAACTCGGACTATCCATAATATAAACAGATACGTCTCCATGGAAGGAATTTTTTTTTTTATAAAAAATTAAATAAAAATGGGACAATTAAAACTTCTTAGAATTTTCAAAATATTCTTTTACTTAAATACTCTTTGATTTATAGATAGCCCCGAGATTCATATTTAAAATTATTTAAACATTTATAAAATATTCTTTTATTAACCATCATAATTTTATTGTTTTTAATAAAGGTAAAATAAATGAATAAGTTGCGCTTTAAAAGAAAATAGTTACGCACTAGTATTTTTGTGAATGTTTAAATTAATTCGATTTGTAAATGTAGCAAAACTTTTGTTTTTTATTATTAGAGTTTTCATTTTTTTTATAAGCGATTGACTGTACATAATTAAAATGTTCAATATTTACTGTACTAAAAATATTTCATAAATGTTCTCATAAATACAATATTTTAAAAATATACATTTATTGTATTTTGCATGCGCAATTTATAATTATTAACGTAATATTGTATTACATGCAATTATTGTGCTTCCAATCACCTCTAAGCGTTATGGCTATGTGCAGCTATTCTTTATGTACACATATACATGATAAATAAACAAATCGCTTGTTTTCATTTAGTTTTATGTTTACCTGCTGTGGTTGATGATAGCCGTTTGTTTCAGGTACCGGGGGCCACACCACCTTCTTCTGGCCTAGAACAAAATGAAAGGTTATAATTTTGTAGACTGCGGTGTCTTACATTGCTTGTAATAAAAAGGTCAATGTCGTCTAATGAATTCGCCAACTGGATAATATAATTATAATACATAATTAATATGAATCTAAAAAGGAATAATTTGAAAATGTCTCGATGAAATTTAATTCTAAGTGTTTTTATATGTTTGTTGCAGGTTTATGTGGAGAAATTAAATAGAAAGTTTGCAAGCAAAACACTTAAAAACAATATTCTTTTCCTAACAAAAAAATGAGTGAATTAAAACATTTGTTCTTAACTGTCAAACATTTGACGTTAATAAAGGCGTGTTAGGATCTATACGCGTTAAGCGGGTAATTGTAAATGTGCATGTATATGATTCTCAAGTTAGTTTAAACCCAATGTCGACGGTTGTATTGCTGCCAGCGTTCGATTCGTAAATTTTAACGAGGATTCGAATTCGAACGCGCAAGAATGATTTAACGCGTGGTATTGTGGCCGTAGTGGCCAACAATTTGAAGCGATCTTACGTGAAAACTACAGATCTGAACAAATAAAAATATACCGTGTAACATAAATCATTAAAATGAAACTGTCACTACTGTCTTACAGTGTGCAACTTAGCAAACTTATATCTGGTTATTATTAACATCTTGAACCATATAATATTTATAAATAAAGTGACTGAAACGGGCCAATAATTTTTATACTTTTCACAACTTTTACACACTACTAAGTTGGGCAGATTAGTTTAACGTAAACCACGATGGACAGTCGTATATATAATCTACTTTAAAATGTTTTATGTACTTAAAACCTCCGACGAATTCCATTGCTGACATATTTTTTAATTATGAATTTATTTAATCCAAGTTTGGCATTCGTAGAAGTTTTTCTTCTAACTTTTAGCTCACTGATAAGGAATAAGATACAAGTAAACCTACACCTATATAATTTTAGTTTGAGCTTATAGTAGCTTGCTTATAGCGTTTAAAATAATAATAATAGTATACTCTATAAGAAAATGCCAAACTTTTTTAATGTGAAGCCGTTACATTAAATAAATAATGTTATTAGTTTGAAAACAACGTTTGGTTTTTAATGCTTAGATCGCAATATTAGAATTACATTATTACCTTCGCAACCAATAGTGTTATTTAGTTTCAAAATATGTATAGAGAATAGCTAGTGATTTTGTTAAAATAATCCTTATTTTTCTTAAATTCTGAGAGTAATACTATCGTGATTATAAATTTTCACACAAATATCTCTGCCGAATCCATCAATATTTACAATTGTTACAGCTGGAGATGGTAATCCACAGTCCACGCACTCTCATTCGATACTTCGATATAGTTATTATGACACATTCCACATTAAATTGGCTCGAACAACTCAGCATTGGATAAAAGCCAGAAAATCAAGAAAAAAATAAAATTTTCTAAAACATTAACTGGAATCATCGTGCGTAATGTAATGTATTTTGTTAATCCTAGATTCATTGTACCTAGCGACAAAGCTTGCTGGATTTAGAGCGCAAGTAATTATAATTTAATGTTATTTGTTCAGCAAACTTAAATTCTGGTGCAACTTTCATACACATTTTATCAGTTTGTATAGCTCATTGTAACGTGTATAATTAAAACAAATTTATATATTTCTGTACTTATTTAAATCAACCATTTTAAAGTCCATTGTAACAAAAATAAAAAATTAGTCACAAAATATCACAGAAGCAATAGCTATAGGGATATTATTAGTGGATACAGTTCTACAAATATTTCCTTCGTATAAATTATTATAATTTAAACTACAATAGAAGACTTGTTCTCCCGAAGTAGGCTAGACGAGTTTGAACTCTTGAAACTTGAAGTAGAATATAGTAACTGTAAGAAACTTATAAATGCTTACGGTTACAGTTATAAATAAATACGATTTAGAACTGTAAATGATATTGGACTGTTGTAGCAGAATAAAGGGAAATAACAGTGGCTGCTAAAGCATCACGTTTTAATAATTTAAAGTAAATTTTATAATAATTTTAAAGTGCAACTTTTCCAATATATAATGTGCGATGCTTTGAACGATAATTGATATTAAAAAATAGTATAAGCTTATGAAAACTTAAATTAAATAGACAAGGAAAGTAGAATATTAAATTATGAATGTTAAATGAAGAGACACGTGAATAATTGAGTTAATCAAAAATTAATTTACGAATATAGCGGTTACAAGTTTTAATTTATATTTGGCTGAAGTCCATGCAAGCGGACGGGTATATCATTGACAATAATGATTGAGTGTTTCTCATCTTATAATATCCGTACGAAAATAATATCCTCGCTAACGCTACGTAAATATGTAACTCACGGTCTAGTACGCTGGAGAGCGGACACTCCTATCGGCAGCTCGTCAGGACAATGTGTGAGCAGTTGGCTCATCCGCCAGGTGTGTAGGTGTGTAGGTGAGAAACCAACGCGTAATATATTTTAAGAGCACAATCTTAAGGTTACAACAGTCGACTCTTTCTAGCCTATTCTGTGACTACAGACCATGACTTTTGATGACGTTTTTGGGTTGGAACAGGTGCTCGATTTCGTAGATAAATTTAATACACGAACCTGACAGGCGCCCTCAGCGCAGTTTATAATCTGTTTTTACTGAGCAATACGACTTATAAAGACTCAAATATCTTTATATTTATTACAGTTTGGCTTTGAGAGTATAATTAAAGTTTAATTTATCTATACCAACAATGTACATACCAGCCGTCTCATCAGAAATTGATGTCGTCGGCAATTTATTATAGAAATTTAAACATCTTATAATACAAAATATCTGGACGTAAAAGTTGTTTTTGATTTTTGTTTTTTATAATTGTGTACTGTAATATTTTATAAATTATTTGCATTTTTTTAATTTTAACATGCTCTGTCTCCTTAAGTGTAAGGTTTAGACGTAATATACATATTGTTATAAGTTATATTTTTAATGTTACATGTAATTATTTTTTGGGTGTTTATTTTATGGAGCACTGATAAAATAAAATGAAAATCAAATTAAATGATGTAGTAGTTGTAGTGGATTTTTAATAAAATTAAAAAAAAAACATTAGGAGCTCTCAAGGTTTGTTTAGTGGGGATTGAATGCAATGTTTTTACATTAATTAAATAACATAATGGACCGTTATAAGCTTCTAGTATCGCATGGTCGCAATTGTTCCATTGTCTAAGCTAAACATGCACACAAACTACGCGAGTTTAATTTACCGATTGCGTTAATGTCTGTTTATTAATTACAAATAGTTAATAGGTGTTTCGTGCAAATTAGTGTAATTTATAATCGTGCTATATTTAATAGAGTATGCTGTGAAAATAAATATATATTTATTGTAAGATATTACAAAAGGAATTGTGCTAAAAAGTAGGTAATGTAAGGATTGCTATTACCCACTGCTGAACTTGAACCATCATATTTTTCTACGATTATTTCGATATCTATATTGATCGTAAACATTCTTCATGTGTAATGTTTGAGAATAATACACGTTTAGCAACTGAGATATATCCCGGTCTTCGCACCTTTGAATACATTCGCATACCGCTTGCATCTCCTCAACTCAAATGTAATATTAGCCGTTGATTCATCGATGCTCGCGAAAGTGCCGCGAACCAAAATAGTTTTAATGCGAAAGAAAAAAACTCACATCATTATTTTTACAGCAGATTATCGACTAAAACAAAAATAAACACTTTATTATACGTGTGTTACATCGTAAATATGAGAGTTCATAATTTTTTATTAATATAACATTTATCTTTTCGTGATATTATTGAATTTAAACCTTGTTAAAATTAATATTTTTCCTATTTCACATCTCTGAATTTTATTTTGAAATTGAATTTATCTATTCATATAAGATTTTCTTCTGGGTATATCTAAGTATATTTCACTCCTGAGATCGCGTAAATTGAAACAGAGAAAAAAATCTTGCGTAATTAATAAAAATATTGAACACATTACGTGTAGTCAAGTTTTAATAGCTGATTAATAATATAATTCAATTTTTGTAATAAGATTTATTTAGATTATTAATGCTTTACTAAAAAGTCTAATTTTTATTTTGTTACGCAATCGAATAAACAAAATTATCGGCAAAATGACAACTGGTTAAGCAAGAGATATTTTGATGCTATCGGAATCTATGGGAGAGGGTTATGACCTATGGTGCATAGGGGGACGTCCTATGACTTAAATGATGATGATAATGATGATGATGATGATGATGATCCGTCCACGAGACCGTGGACTTTCTAGTTGACTTGAGAGACGAGTTCGGAGCAATCCATAAGACCATGAATTATTTTTAACCTTCCGTTAAGTGTTCAAAAATTGAGGTTTCAAAATGTAATTAATTCTTGGTTCAGTGTGGAGTTGTTTTGACATAAAAATGCCAAACTAAAACAAATAATACTGGTCTTTTTGCAGACATACTTTGTGTAGTCCTTGTTTAAGTAAGTGTTTGTATCAGCAACAAATAAAAAAGAAATGTATGTGTAAAAAAGACGTTAAAGGTTACTAGAACAAATTAAAAACTGTATAGCATAAAAGTTACAGTAAGTTATTATATTTAAGTAGTATTTTTATGTTGGTATGAAAATAACGGATAGAATCGAAGGTGCATGTATACATTTTTTAAAATTTTTGGGTAAATATTATTTCCTTTATTTTAATAGAGCTGATTATTTTTTAAATTTAATTTTTATTATAATTATCGTCTTAAAATGATATAAATCAATTGTTGCAATAAACCGTTGTGAAATTAAAGAAAGGAGAGAAACGTGAAGAAATTGAATACGAATCTGCATAAATAAAATTCTTAAATGTTTTTAAAATTCTTAGGGAAATGAAAAAGAAATAGTTTTTTTTAAATGTTTTGAATTTTCTATATCATAAAAGAAAAAATACCCGAAGAAAACATTTTAGTTATTTTTACAATATAAATCTTGAACACATTGTTTATGCGTCATGCAATATTATCAAGTTGATACTTGAACAATTTCAGAAACCATGTTTGCCAAATAGTTTTGCTAATGAGCTATCCACATTCATCTGGATCTGTAGACGGTTGTCAAAACAACGACACGCGTCGTGACTGTTTACTTACGATTTCAATCGTTAGTACGCAGAACCATGACAAACACGTACAACTAATGTACATTTTTTAAAAAATAAAGAAAGAAAAATATTGACTTGCTACTCAATACTTGTATAAAAATGTTTTGAATGTCTATAAAAACTACCGATTTCATTTTTGTAGGATACAAAGTGTGATATACGCTATAAAAATATCAGAAGGAAAAATATATTTTATACATCGAAGATTCAATTTCATCATCGTAAGTCGAATTCTAATCTTTAGTATCGTCGCAATTTCTTTATGATCAATGTAAACACTATTACAATAAGATCCCAGTTAATGTTCAAGAAGCTTTTCTACTTTTTGATTTTTAATGTAAATAGCTTGTGTAAACAGCCCATTATTTACACCTTCCCTGATTTTAAAACACAAATTCGTTTACTGCACTACCTTGTACACGGAAGTCTCCTCCTTGTCTTAGTAATTTTAGGTACTACGGCGCTTTTATTTTGTCTTCTAGGTATAAGTTAATCGAAACAAAGGAATGTGTGTAAGTTCAAGTATATGCTATAAGTAAATTGAAAAAGAAATTTACATTTCAGTCGTAAATCGTCGACCGCCGGACCTATGACACTTTCATAAATTTTAGTTATGCTCGGTTGGATATAGCCTAAATCCAGCGTCTTTTCATGACCTGGTCATCTGTAGTCATCTCTCTACCTTGTGCGTGGACGTTTCGAAACACGGTCCCCTTGCCTATTCACTGGTCTGTATTGGTTACTTTTATTCGTCTACTAATCTCGTCAGTTTTTATTCGATCCGGTAGAGAACTCCCGAACATAGCTCTCTACATGGCTCGTTGAGTGGCTGTGTATTTACCAATGTGGCTCGAAGTGAGAGACCACGCTTCATATCCGTATTTTTTTTATAAAGCAATTAAACTACCTTAGTAAGAGTCTGACATTGCCTGGGCCCTCTATTCCCAGGCGTCCTATGTAAGATTTCCCCCCTCTGTCTAGAAATTGTAAAAAGAAATATATAGGCTCTGACTATGTTAAAGTAAATTTTGTAAAACGAATAAAAAAAACTACCTTAATCATTTACAGTGGATATATTTGATGCCAATATTTTGATTTTTTGTAATTTAGGCTTTTCCGAAATACTTTGTTTTTAATTATTCTTATAAGTTAAAATTTACCTTAAATAAAATAATCACCAATCTAAATAATAATCCAAGGAGCACAGATTGTATGGTATGAAACTAATAACGAATGATAATCTACGTCTACTGGTCCACTCAGATACCTTTCGTAGCCTTCAAGAATTCAGAGTGAATATGACCATTTGGATCGATCAGGTTCCAGCTTCGACGAACCGAATCTTGCGTGCTTGGGGGCCAGGAACTGTCAAACCGTTTTCTGGCGAGGACTAGGTTTTCTTTAATCGCCTGTATTTGTGTAGGATCTAGCTCTGACAAAGCAATTGTTATTGTGCCGTTAGTAAGCTTTGAACATGTTAAGCTCTATCCATCAAATTGAAGCTTTGACTAATGTAGAGAAACTTTTATTAATTCACGTAAAATACAATTTACAATGTCTAGTCTAGAGTTATCATTATAGCATTCGCCGGACAAAGGCAATTTAAAAAAGCATTTACAAGCGTTTTAAAAGGTTACATTATCTTTTAAAAAAGTAGGAATGTATTCATTTAAATTTGAACATTTTCGTCGCGGTTGACGAAATATCGATATTTCGACATCGTAGATACACACCAAGTCACAGATTGAAGTTAAATTAGTTAAATAATACATCAGAATCTTAGGATTAGATAGGTAAAGTCAACAGGAAAGCAAACATACTTAGTTTGTTATCACTGACCAATAAATATTTAGCATTTTCTGGTATTAACTCTGTGCGGCGAATATAACAGTTGCTTATCTTTGTTATTAAAGGAAGGTGTAGTAAAAGAAAAATTTATCAAAGGTAACATCTTGTTTATTACTTACTGGGAAGTCCCTTGCGGTTACGCTCTTCCTCTTCAAGCATACGCAGAACTGCTGAGTTGGCTAGGTTAGCTGGCTTGGTAGCGCCCGGGTTGTTGAAGTCAATCCTATAAAAAAATTTAATTTTAGTATTTCCTTTAGCGTTAACATTCGAAACGTTTATTGATTCGTATCCGCGCTTGATTTTTCAGTTATATCATGGACTGTACTTTAAACTTTAATACTTTATTAACAAACATTAATGAATAATTCATTAATAAGAACACTTATGTAACGTAAGTATAGCTTAATTAACCTCTTAAAGCGGGAAATAAAAGTATATATTGTTTGAGAGCAACCTTGCGGTTAATGATTTTAAATTGTTGTTGTTATTTGTCGCGGTGAGTGTCAATTTATAAAAAAACATCTGCTTTTTCACTTTTAGCTGCTCACAAGATTTGGCTGAAAAACATCAATAGTAATAGGAAGATGAATAAAGAAGGAAATAGGGGAAGTTAAAGTAATTGCAAACACATATATAAATATATGTGAAATCCACAAATCCTTCTCATGTGGTTTGAAACCCGTACTACCTTAAACTATGAAAAGCGACTTTGATATTAAAAAATACCTTATTTTAAATTATTTTATTAAATTTGAAGTATTATAACAGCCTTTACACAGAATCTAAATAAAAATGTGTATACTATGTTAGATTTTGTTAGTAATAACTTTCACAAAGGTCATATAAAACATAGTAAAGTGTAAAACGTGATTCTGCAAGCTGAACGCGAAGGGCGAGTTTCGTTTATTTGTTGAGGCACCATCTGTTGCAAACAAAATATTTAGCGATAAATGTGTAACATGCCTGAACATAAATCCTATTTATTTTTCTCATAACGTGTAATAATTCTGGGATAGGATGTCGTAGGATGTCAATCCGCAAGGTGGACAGACGATCTTGCTAAGGTTGGAAGATGTCGCTTATAAGCCGCTTCTAAGCCATCTTATTAGAAATCTTGGAGGGAAAACCAGCCGTAAAGTGTCCAATGTTCATTTTAGCCGAAGCTAAAATGATGACGAAGATATAAACACAAACAAAGTATTTCGTACAATACCACACCGGAGAGAAATGAGTTGTCCAGAGAAGAGTCAGTGGCTTAAGATCTAGGTCGCCAAGCATTTATTCGATGAATGGCGGACGGATCATTTGGATAGTAGAAGGCCTTTTAGCCATTACCCAGAATCTGCACCCGAAATGTTTTGCTGAAATCTTTGGGACGACTTCTATAGGTACGATTATTCTGCCATTATAAAGCAAAAAAATTTTTGAGGTAGAACTAACCGAAGAATATTTGTAAAATTTTTTATACATATTTATTATAATTAATGATTTTAATTGGTTGTTGAGGTAGGTGACACAGGTGCAGTTATTTTAAATGCCAAAATTCTTAAAATGAAAATTGTGAATATAATTAATGGGTACATTATGCTGCGTAATTTCAGTGCTTCATTTAAATGTTATATAATACACGTTTTACCATATGCCTTATAAGTTTTACGTTAACCTCAATAATCCTTCTTTGGAAGTCTATCGTGACTCAATGTTAAACGACAAGTTCTGTATACGAAGGTAAACGAAATAAAAACACGTACAAGTCGTCAATGTATTATAGTTGTAATGGAAACTTTATACATTCTGACATAAGATCGATTTTCACATTTAATGTATAGTCGAAATTTATCGAAGTTAATTATTTATAGACTTAAAACTATAATATCGATAACGTCATTTTCTCGTTGTATTAATAAAAGTACAATATTACATCTTTGTGAGAAAATGATTTGTGTTTTATTAAAATTTACTTTTTACTATCGCTTCATATCCGCGTTATTTTAAAAGTAGTGTAAAAATCCCACTCTTATTCATATCAATCAATTATTTAACTAAGGAAGGCAAAAAATTTAATGATCTTTATATAATATTTAAACTTTATAAGCTTTAACTATGAAAGTACATGTAAATTTCTTTATTCTTAGATATTGGAAGGTCTGTACGAAGATTAAGATATTACATTTCTTATCCTTTAATTAGATTTCTGTTGAAATCGAGAAAGTTATATCACAGCCAAAATTAATCTTACCATTATAAAGGTAAAACAAAACAGCGGTAAAGTAAAACAGGTGAAAATATGTTTAAATTGAAATAATTGCGAGATAGAAACAATACGTCAATGTAGTGTATACAACAATAAACTACATTGTCTACTTAAATTCAAAAGAAAGAAAAAGAAAGAAAGAAACCACACCGTACAAAAGTACGTACGTTTTTGTTTAATATTACATACTTTGTTCATAAGGTGTTCACTGCTGGACGCTGGCCTCCCCCATACATTCCCAATAGGACCGGAACTATCCTAATCCGGTAAAATAGAAGTAAATAATGGCTCGAACCGAGACATCCCTCCTCATCCCGGAGCACTCAAGATTCGCTGCCTTAAAAGATCTTAAGCTAGGCGCCTTCTGCTCCCTGTCATTACAAATCCGCGGAATGCAAATGCCATTTAGGCACAGCCTGTTGCCTCATCCGGTTAAAAAAAAACGGAATCTGGCGTCTTCCGGCGATTTTAACCACGTCAGTCCACTCTATGGAACGTACTACGCTGCGCTAGCCGGTACAGTACAGAACATATGACGTATTTATTGTAGTGCTTAGCTATGTTGTTAGCTACTGCCACTCCAGTTAAGTAGTTTATGCATTTGCGAGTGTACAAACCACGTTCTTGACTACGACGTATTATATATACATACATATATATGTGTGTATATATTTACATACACACACACACATATATATTTATAAATGTGTGTGTATATATATATATATATATATATATATATATATACATATTAGCGAGTATATATTTATATATACTCACTAATATTCGTATTTTGCCTCATTGACTAATCAAGTATAACATTATTTGTAGTCATAAATTACTTTATGACAGTTTAAAATTATAGTGATTAACAAAACATTGATCTTCCGATCCGTTCCGATCGGTTTCAGTCCGTTGGGCTATAATATGTTATTGCCAATAAATAATGACACAATATAGCCCAGTAGCAATGGGCAAGCCACATACGGGAGCGATAGAGCCACGTAAGAGCAGTGTAGGGCATTCACCCTTAAAGTAGACAGACGATCTTGTTAAGGTCGTCGGAAGGTGCAGGATACAGGCGGATTCCTACCTATCTTATTGGAAACCTATAGAGAGGCCTTTATCCAGCAGTAGACGTCATACACTGAATTGATGATGATAATGAATGACCTTTTGATGAATATTTCACAGAATTTAAAAAAAAATTCAATCTCACTCACTTATGTTTATTAAATAATCAAATAAATACGTTTTAACAATTTCTCTTTATTGTTACTTATTACAAACTTACATCGATGATGTCAAAACAAGGTTTACTTTGAATTTAGCTAAAGTGAAGTACATTAATAGCAGTTATAATAGCAAAGAGAATACTTGTGAAAGTTACCTGCGGGAACTTAATTACATCGTTTGTTAGTGCGGGCTATGCGATCAATTACGTACCGGTTTGCCGATAGAATCTACGCGTTATCTTTAAGCTTCAATGATATATCAGACAGAAATATATCCCAAGATATACTGAAACAGCTCGTTACAGTTGTCAACTTGAATTATCGTTGTATTGTATTTGACTTTAGTTTCTTTACCATAAAGTTAGCGTCAAAACTTAACGGCAGACTTCTTGTCTAAGTGACAATACATTTTTCTTTTATAATATTTGTTGTACAATTACTAAAAAATAATTATGGATGTCGTCTTCTTCAGACTTGTTTTTTAATGACGTCGTACCTTTGATTATTTTTTTTACCCTTGTTTCGGGGATTATTTAGAATGCTAAGGAACCACTCGATCTTTATTACGTCATTGGCTTATCTTTGTAAGTGGGTTATTATCTAAGATTATTCATCTTCTCATCATGCGCTTAATTTGCTATGTAATAAATAATAATCTTTAAAGTATTGACAAAAAAATGCATTTCAATTTCCGTATGTATAAGATTACTATATTTATTTATTTAAAATTACAGGATATTTAACTCTAGTGTATCGTTAGAGGCTGTTCTAGTTCTCATGTTTAAATAGCGCAATAAATTAACAAAACATTCAGATATACTACATAAACAACAAGAAATTTAAATTAAAATAAATAATTGTATTACCAAATATGCTACTACATTTATTGATTAATTATTTATTGAGTATTTAAAAAGTTGGACAGAATTTGCTCCGTAATTTTCTCTAAGAGCCAGTTTTGAACCGCTTATACTTATGGCGAGCTAGAAGTTCATACGAAAAACCAAGCACAGATATTTGTCTAAAGCAAAGGATGAAAAATGACTTCATTTAACGAAAGTTTGTGATAGTAAAACGTGTCTGTATAAACCGATATACAATAGTATATACAATAGCATTGTAAAAAGGTAGAAAGCGATAGAAACTTACTCATTGTTTTCAATGACTACCTCCATTTCCGTCGCGCCAACAAAACCACAGTAGTTATTTATTGCACTTAATATTTACGGGTTGACAAATTGTATTATTTTTAAAAATATACGTATGCGCTTTTGGTTCTGTGCCAGAATCTTACTCAATGATCTTTTAACACTTGATTACTAATTAAACACCCATTCCAGATATATAAAGTAAAATGAGATATTTTAAATATAAAGCTTAAGGCGAGTTATATAAAAATATAGCAATCTATGTTATTGATTTGATAATTTTAAAAATGTATGCGTCACGAAATCAACTAAAAGCCAATAAAAACTTCAAAAGATATAAAAGAAAATTTGGAACGCGCTCGCAAATGGTTTTCCAAGAATTACGAGGTTACAATGTGTCGTTTCAACAAATTGATTGCTATTTCGATTTTTTTTTCATAATTGTATAAATTAAAACATGGAACAAGGCTACAATTAAACTTTAACTGTTTTTTTTATTAACTTAAAAAATATATTGACCGCGAAAAAAAGAATCACTTCAAAAGAGAAACACTGCGACCGTAGGAGAAATAATTATGGGATTATATACGGTTTACGATTTTTTTAAATTAAAAGTTCCCGTACGCCGTAAACGCACAGCCAGCGCTCGCGCCGCGGTTCAACTGCGGCTGGCAGTCCTAGTCTCATGGCTTCTCTAGTTACTGTACCAGTTTGTAATTTTTGCACTTATACATAAAAGAAATCTGTGGAATTTCTTTGCTTTTTATACATTTTATTGACAATTTCATTTGCTACAGATATTGCATTGGTTAGTATGTTAATAATGTTAAATAGGTTTCAAAGGTAATTTTTATGAAAGCAGCAAAATATTTGAAATGCGTTTTAAAAATATATTTATTTTTGAAAAATTAATAAAACCTTCTCTTTTTAGAGAAAAGAGTTAAATACGGATACGCAGCTTGTTAAATGTCAAGAAACTTAGCCTATATAACCTATACACGTACACCGGTCCCCGATAAGGAAAGTTGCATGGACTCATACGAGAAAATCGTAATGCTTCGATACTATTACTAGGTCTATAGGGCACGGTATTAAAACTGCAAGCTGTAACTACCGTTGTATTTCATAAGTTATTTGGTTATCAGAATTACTATTTTGAGATAATATTACAGTCGAAATGTCTAGCTGGCCTGTATGGTTATTTGAAGAAATATTGTGGTTATAAGTAGAAACCGAATATGAGTATGTCTTATGACTTCTACTTGTTTTGTGTGTGTCAAAATACATCGATTTGTAAACAAATGTTTGCGTATTTCCTCGACATTAGATTTTAAAACAGCCTACTTATTATAAGCAGTTTTAAAGATTTAAACTAAGAGTTCTTTTCAATATGAAAGCATAAAACCTTTCATGTATTAAATCGCAATCATGTTTTATTTACTTTTAGGAGTAAGTTATTGTTGTATTATTATTATCTATCTATCCTAGAAATAACGTATCCCGTAAACCCTAATACTTTTGTTGTAAATCTAAAAATTTAAATACATTTATGTATTTTTGTTTGAATGTTACTGTCGTCTATATTAGCTTTAATCATCTATGCCTATATCTGTCATCATAATTTTTTCTGCAGCAGAACGACCATTGCTCGACGCGATTTCCCTATTTATTTCCAATAAGATCAGCGGTTTACATTCACGTTTTCTGACGACCTTTACAAGATCATATGCCCACTTTATAGGCAGACGGAAAACTAACGCTGCACTTGTCGGTCTATGATCTCCAGTTCAAAAACGTAAGGCATCAGCGGCATTTGTTCTGCGCGCTGTGTGGTCTGCCTAATGTCACTTTTACTTTCATTCACGTACCGATCATGTCAATCCTAAGACCTTAAACTTTATTGTATCTTCTTTAAGTATTATCTAACATTGTACATAAGTATAAAATGTTATTTCAACGTAATAAACTCTATGAGACAGGCTGTGTTTAGAGCTTCTTGTTAAGCAGTAAGTTTTACTGTGTAATAAATAAAGAGCGAGCAACACAAAAAGTATTTAATATTAAACTATGCTTATGTATGTTCCTAGTATTGATGCGTCTTTGAAATAAATATTTGTTTTAGGGTTTATTTACGATTCTTTTATAATAAAAATAAAATACGCGCTCCGATGCAGCCTTTGTATAGTCTGAATTTAATAAATTAATTAAACGAGTTTAAATATAATCAAAAAAGAATTCAATGCAGTCATTCATTTTAGAAGAGCTTTGATGTCACTGAGGCATGCTCGCAATGCGGGACGGTGCTAAATTTTGTGTATCTAAATGTCAGCGGCCAGTAACATGTCTGCGTGTGATCGTGACGAAAATTGCAAACAAAGTTGAACCATGATACTGGTGACTTTGCAATTAATTTTGCACAGAAGGTCTTTTAAAATATAACGATGAATGACGCACTTATACAAGTAGTGCTAAATACAAGAATGTAATTGTTTCAATTGTACAATTATCCGTTCATTGTTACAAAACAATTTTATTATTAGAATTAAATTATAAGTTATTTTTATATGGCCATTATAAGTATGACATGAGATAGATGAGAGATATACTTGTTTAGCAATTTTAATTATTACAAGATTATTTCTTTTATTAGTTATGGTCTGTGTGTAAAAAAAATATTACAACATTAACGAAAGTCTTTGAAAATGAATTGTAATAATTTATTATGTACATTTTGAACAAGCCAACGTTAACATATTCAACCAGTAAGATATCAGTCGATTTAAAAAGTTTTTTACAATTTTATAGTATGAAAATTAAAAAAAAAAATCCCAATTCAATTAAAAATAAACAAGTTGTATCATTGTTTTCTTTAAATCAATCGAATTTTTGTTTGTGTATGAGTTATTTTCGTTTGGGAAACATAACAAACGAAAAAAGAATAATCCAAACATACATCGGTCAGTGAGAGTTCATAAAAGTTTTTTACTCAGCAGTCTCTTTTTAACAATATCTTTTAGTAACTTTACTTCTTGAAAACTTTCCGTAACCATAAATCAAAAACGAACGAAACGGAAAAATTATGTAGCTAATCGTGAATTTCGACCAGTTTTCTTAAAAAATAACCTTAAAATTTTCTTTTTAGCACAACCTTATTTATTTTACAGATGTTCTGAATGTTAATTTGTATTTCATTGTCGTCATTTTGGCGAATACACTAGCACTGAATATAACTCTTCATGATCTTGTTTGTTCTGCTTTGGTCATTTAATGAGATCACTCTTATTTCGATGACAATTAATCAATCTATTTCAGTCTATAGTTATTTACGTCATCAAAATAAAACAGCGCGACTGTTACTTTTCCTCTTCGTTTCTTTAAATAAGACCTTTAAAATAATTAAATTCGAGAACAATGAGATTAATATTTCTTCCGAGTTATTGCTTGCTTCCGCAAAGTGTTATAAATTACAACTCATGGTAGCACTTTTCATTGGACAAAGATAAATACTAAAAATATGGTAAGCGATTTCTAAGTAAGTAATAAACACATTGAAATGAATGAAATCGTATTCGTCGACAATCTTCGTAAAAGTGAAGGGTTGTTTTTTACTATTCGTTCAAAATACAGGGTGATTGTTTTAGATGTAAAAGGTTAGGTTAGGTGAATGTTTAGATCATTTTCCAGCAAAAAGCTTTAAAGCTTTTGCACCTATTTCTATATATTGTATAAAGTGATCAATGTGAAATATGTTTGAATGATTTATTTTTTCGATAGAAATGCAAAATAATAGTAATTTTAATAAGAAGAACGCTTTTTATTATATTATCATTAAATTATTTATTATTTCTAATCCCATTGAGTTTTTTGATAAGACGTACCATACATCAATTTACAGCAAATGCGGTAAATATTCACCCCAACTTTTAAAGCTCTTACATCTATTACTCTTATCACTCTAAATATGTCAATTATTAACACATCACTATATATATTATTAAATTTAACTGGTACGCATAATATCCAATTACGTTATTCATTGAATTGATATTGTCATTCCAGGTAATATTATTATCGGAATGTATTAACCAATATAACACGTAATAGATCATCTGTTTTGAATTAATTAAATAGTATATAATTCAAACAGTCGTTTAGTTATTATAAAAATTTAATACTTGTGATGTATCTCTCGAAGCACACATATAACAATAAATGTATACAAAATATTTTATAGGTTTTTTTAAGTATCTAAAATATAGTAATTTCTAAAGAAACAACACAGAAAATAAAAATTTAAAATTTAATTGCTGCACTTGAATAAAGTGTTCGTGTTTATTTTAAAATTTAATTTAATTTGCCAACATTCTATTCTAACAGACAGCCGTAAGAAAAAATTAAAAAAATTCCTCTTGATAAATAGCTGGATGTTCCTTGATAACAAAAAATTAGCAACTGTATTTTTTGTTTCAAATTTGGCAATTCATGTTGTGTTTCGTGTTATTAATAATAAAGTAATACCTGACCCGTGTTGCTTTAGTGTATAAAAATGTTGCACGTCTTTTATGTTTATTACTGCTGTATCTCGAATTGATATCACGCCAACATTAATTTTGTTAATAAATATTTTATAATTTTTTTTATTTTAGTTTAATTTATTCACATTTACAATTTTACGCATATAGTTAATTTTTAAAAAGCATATTCTCTTTAGGTATATATTTGCCCACAGCGATATTTCTCTTATTTTAGCAATGAACACACTTTTATTTTAGCAATGAACAAGTGAGCAAGCAATTTATTGAGAGCTTCGGTTTCATATTGCGTATTGTCTACGATAATTATCGCACCCGGTATCCACTTACGTATAATCAATGGTACAAAGAGGTTTAATTACATTTGAAGAAAAGGCAAATGCTATATATGAAACACCTTTTTGTAATTGATTCTCAGGTTTAGTAAGGAAAGCAATATTGTTTCGTTTGATAGTTTTTGTGAGAGTATTCGATTTTTGTGGTTAATAATATTCATAATTTCATGTGTATTAAGCAGTGTAAGTCCGATCATTGTGGCGATTTTGAGGGAGGCCTGTACCTTGGAGTGGATGTCTATTGGCTCATGTGACGATGATGAAGATAAATGCGGAAATGGCGGATTGAATTAAATAACATTGATATAAATAGTAAGAAAGGTTATGTGCAATGATTTTAATATTGTGCAATTATCCAGTTTTAGTATAAGTTTACATATTTCATTTATAATATTATTGTGTGGTATTAATGTATCTGCTTGAGTTAACAAGCATTAACATAACATTTTTATTATGTTGCGTGTGAAGTGATAGGTAAGATGTTGGACCAAAATCAAAAAGAACGGTACACTTATTATTTAATAGAAGATAACTTCAAGATAAATTGATTATATTTAAGTATATAAACTTGAGCTCTTTCTTGTGTTTACTTACATGATTTTTCTAAAAGTTGCAATAGGTAAATAACTATTGATGAATTACATAGTTTGTTCTAAGAGAAATTATGTGTCAAATGTTTGTAAAGAAGCAGCGATGTGGCGAGACAAGTTTGTAATTAATAATTACCTTGTGTTAAATGTGCTACAGGAAGTACAACTACAATGGATAAACAGAATCAGAGATTTCATATAAATAAGAGCTTGGAAATCACTCCGTTAGTAAAAAGATGTTAAGGTATGGATATAAAGACAGATAAATCGATAACAAAGTACGAACCCTACGGAGCCATTGTCGAGGTTCTGCATACGTTTGTTGAGGGTCTCTTGAATGTTCTGCTGTGAGTAGAGTCCAATTGGAGAGTTGAACTGCTTGTGCACTATCTTCGGGCCCGTGGCCATCTTGGAGTCGTTCGTTCAGCGCTGGAACAGAAGGAAACGTGCCGAATAATGATTTTAAGACTGTCCAATATTTATTGTTGACTATGTATTGACATTACAAAATACACGTTTTAGTTAAAAGTTATGAAATAATAAAGTGAAATAATTAGAAATCGTTTTACAGAATACAAAATTATATGAGATTTGTTAATTTAAAAAAAAAATCTGAGTAGAATCCAGTGATTTATTACTACTACCACCAAACATATGCGATGTCGATGCTAGTATTACTGTGTTTCAGTTGAAAACCGCTATAGCTGATAAAAATGTGAGATTTATGTGATGTAATATTCCACATCACAAAATGAATACTGTATGATCGATATTTCAGAATAGGTAACATAGTATTATTATTAATGGATATTATACTCGTATTATAGAAACTTGTTCTGGACCACACTGTTATTCTAGTCACTTGTTAAAAAGAAACGTTTGTTTTTCAAAAAAAATCTTTTATACATTGCGCATTAATGTTTTTAAGATAAATATTTATGACCTTTGCTGCTCAGTGAAATATTAACTTTTATTTTCTACATACATAGCATTTTCTTTACAAATTTAAAATAATTGTTCATGTAAACATGAAGAGGTCAATGTATTAATTAATTGATTTTAAGTTATAAATTTATCTCTAGTAATTTTGTTGTTAAATAAGTATATTTTTTGATTACTTTTATTTTAGCATAAAATTTAACTCTCGAAAATACTTATTTACCTATAATAAAAAGTATATATTCAAAGTTAACAACATATTTTGTTTTTAAATAAAGAGGAGATATTTTATACCTGTCGTGTAGTAATTAATCGCGAAAATATTCAAGTGTGTTTCCCCGACACTCTAAAGATTAGATTGTCAATTTTTATCCTCCTCATGAGGTAAATTTATTACTGTGCCGTAAGATTCGTGCCCCAGGGTTAGAGGAAAGCTCGGCGTCTTATTGCGTTTTTATTAGCTCCGGCACCAACGGCGACGGCTATAATATTTTTCTCGAATAATGTACCAGAGACAGGTAGCTTTGTGCAAATAAGTTTCCAATATAAGCATCCGACGACTCGAAGGGGGAGATGATAAAATTATTGAAATATGTAGATTGTTTTAAATGTCTTTTAGAAAATTTTTAGAATATTCCAGCGATGTTATTTGCATGAGCTTTCCTGTGTTTCAAGAAAAAAATAACAAGATTTTCCCATAAAACTAACAGTCCCGACGGGTTTACCATTTAAACATTTTTGCCTTTCGTTATTTAACAGAAAAAATAATAATTGGGACATAATTCTGAGTGATAATTTATTGAATTTTTTGTCTTAATATATTTCTTGACTTATTTTGTGCACTGTTAGACTTTAGTAATAATGTGATTAAACAAAGATAATACCAGGACGCTGTTTTTGTCGTAGGTATTTTAATTTGTTCTATTATTTTAAGTGATATCGAACAATGTCGTTTTCACTGTATATAAGAAATTTTAATGAGAATACGAAAAAACTATTCAAGCCGTTCTCGATTTGTGCGCCACAAATGATACTGAGTCGTATATAATAAATCTTTCATCCGCTTTCATCTCATTCATCTGTAATTAATGCCGATATTGTAAGATGTGTGCTTTTAATTAATTACAGGTGTAGATACGATTTCATTAAAAGTAAATCGATTTTACTTGAAATATAAGTAGTACTTGAACTGTTTTCACCAAACACGTGTCTAGTGTAATTGAGGATTGATTGAGTAGTCAATGTCGAAGTGTTAGAAGTAGATACAGTTTGTTGTGAGCGAAGAGGAGGCAATTTATCTGGCAGCGTGGAAACTGATACAAAATCTATTTGTGTAAGATTCTGTACTCGTGAAATGTAGGCGGAAGGCGTCTCAGGATCGTCGCCGCTCTAGAATTAGACGCCCGTGTACTGCATTGTGAAAGCATGTCTGTTTATCGTTGCCATTTAATTACGTCTGGAGTTTCAAGGTATCGTGTGAGGAGGGTCTCATTTAAAAAGAAAAACCATTTAATTTACGAAGTCCTTGCAAGATTTAGTATATATGTGCTGCTGTATAATATGGAATTAATAAAAAGGAAAGAACAAGAAAAAGAAAGGAAAGAAAACAAATTTGCAAATTTTTTAAGAACAAATTGAAAATTTAAACAAAGGCTCGTGCCAGACAACGCACGCGCGATTTAGATTCAATGATGTAAGTAATATCGGATAAAATATCAATGGATTAAATGGCTTGTACGGATATACTTGAGAACCGTTTACAAATTGCACAAATAATAATTACTAGAAGAACGTTTTGAATGGGACAAAATCTAACCATGATATTAACAGTTAAGGTTATTCAACAGAAATATGATCATATTTAAAAAAAATTCCTGAAAATCACACGTCTGGCATGCTGGTTCGAAACCCACTATTCGGACAACAGTTATCTATTTTACATGCACTCATTTCTAACGCGTAATGTTTTATAGCAGAAGAGGCGTGGGAGTTTTTAAAAATCGCCAGTGCTTCTGTTCAAAAGATAAGATATTTAAAGAAGGCGATGAGAAATAATCCGGCGGTATAAATATTTCAAGGTCGCATGTCGAGTGTCAAAAATTTTAAATACTTTTAGTTACATTTAATAATATATACAACAATTACTTAAAATATATAATAGAAAAAAGCTAAAAAATTTCTAAAATATAGTCCGTGTTTGATTGTTGGTGTTATTGTCATTAATATTTTATAGTCATTATTATTATAATGAAATAATGTAATGTAATATGGCGCGTTTTAAAAACTGTTTCTTGGTTAGTTCGTGGACGATAAAGATGCTTTTGAAGTAACAAGGTTAACAATATCGTCATCAGGATTGAAAATAAATCTGTCGCCTAAGCGGACGACAAAAATAATTTTCTCTTTTTAAATTTCCCAGTTTCTCATGAAATTTTACAGGTTTATGTTTTTCATGTGCATTGTTTAGTGATGATGAAGTTTTATTTTTGTAATGTGTTATCGATGATGTCATAAAAATGCAACCATCGGGACAGCGCTGACGCGGCACAAATAACGCTGTCCGCGAAAACGCGAAGATCTATTTCGGTAGCGTGAAGTCATGGCGAATTATTTTTGTAACTAAACACTCACAGTTAGTTACGAGGTCGTCAGGTGAGAAGCGAATAAAATGCGTTATACATCCAGAAGCGTTTATTAGTGCTCATGTTACGTGAAGCGGTTTAATGTTTGTTTTGTGATACCTTATGCGGCGGTCAGGTTCGTGCGAACGGCGTGGTGGCCGGTCTATTACTGAAGCGAGGAGGGAAAGCGCGCCGCCAAACACCCACGTGCGGGAAGCTCCAACGCGACTTACCTGTAATGTTTCAACGGTCAGGAAAAATCTTATACATTTCAGTATTATTTTTAATTGACATATTTTTTTCTAAGATTCTAAATTACTTTTAATTACACATCAAGTTAATCAAATAGAATAAAATAGAATAAAAGGTTGTTGGCCTTGAAGTGTATATTTAGATTGTATATTTAAGCACATCTGAAAACGACCACTTACCTGTTGAAAACACTAACAATTCAGCCCTTGAACTTAAACGACCGTGTCCGAAAACTGCGTCTAACAGTGACACAGTCTCTTGCACCTACGGCTCTCAATGTACGAATGAAGCTGCCTCGAACGCGTAGACATGTATTTTATGATATGCCAGCACTATTTTTGAATATTTGGCGCGAAATAGGCGAAAATAAATTATAATCAAGTACATCTCGCATTATCTGTTCTATAGGCACTCATTTTCATTTTGCTAAGGTTGTTGATCTCGGATGTTGGGGCGTTATTTCCGGCAAAGAAATGGAGTACAATTTATCAGATTATGTTTTAGCATTCTACAGTCTTTCCGACCAATTTCCTCAACCTTGATTAAATAAAAGCAAGCGAAGCTGTTTTTTAAACAAAATTTAGATTATATTTTAATTTTTATAAAAAAATTACAAACCATCATTGCAGTGAAGAAGATAATGCTTCCGTAGTACTCTGCTGACTAACTGGAATGCTTCTTTAAAGCTTTTAGCATAAATTCCGGCATTTTGTGGAATATTGCTCAACAGTAAAAAAATTCTCATCTGTAAACAAAAATTTTCTGTAATCTCCATTTTGCGTACTGATTGTAGATTCAGTGTGCTGCTGCTACAGCTTGTACCTCATTTTAAATGTTTATTAATACATCTTATTTCTTAAAGTGGACGGTCATTATAAATTCTTGTTGAAGTAAACTTGTTTTGCAAAAAGTTTTTACCTCGTAAAGTTAGGTAAAAGACGTTTACCTATTAGTAATGTTGGTCCGTTTTCATTTGAATCGTAGGATGTCCACAAACAGTCATTAACCCTCCCATAGAGACTGAGACGATAAGACCGGTAGGAGGTGGTCTGCATTCAACATCTGTATTCGACGATCTAAACAAGGTCATCTGTCTACCTTGTGGATGGACTCTGCGTTTGCCGGTCTATAGTCTTCACTCTAAATCTGTATCCATCTGTAGGTTGCCCACTACCACTGTAATTAGCTAATCCGCTGGGCCATGTTAATTACTTTCATCCGTTTACGAATCTCCTCATCCCTGAATCGTTTTTATAGAAAAATCTCGAGTATAGCCCTTACAATGGCACGCTAAGCCATTTTGAACTTGCAAATGAGCCCCGAAGTGAGAGACCACGTTTTGGTGCAGTTGTAATGTGTAACATTACAATACCAATGTAGGAGTAGAAGTGAAGAATTTTGTTTGTATTAATCACCTCGGGACATTAGTTGCAGTCGCTTTCAAGCAGTATGGGAAATCTATTGAGGAAGTCTATTTTCGGCAGTGGACGTCTTCTGGCTGTAATAATTATATCAAGCCTCTCTTGTCCTAGGACATAAAAATGTTTATTCTATGCTATGAATGTTAGTTTCTTAGTGATCGCTTTATACAGGTTGATTCAGAAGCTTTTTGCTGACTAATGAGATATGCATTCTCCTTTTGAAGCTTATACACCTATTATTATATATATTATATTATCCACCCTGTGGAAGAGCCCATTACGTGAGCTCCACCATAAATTAATTATGAGTTAAAAACGCGAGTGCTTTGAAAACAAAAAATAATTTGCAATAATATAAGGCATCTTGATATTGCATAATTGAATTTCATAATTTAATAATCGTCCTTATCAAAATATATCTTAACATAAAGAAAATTCCATTGTTTATTCATCCTTCGAGTCTGTGTTTAAAAACAAATGAATCGTATTTATTTTGGTCTGCCCCAAGTACAGCCAAACAGGTGCGCAGATACCGATGTTACTATGAACTCGTGTGTGGGAAGCGACCATGGAGATACGAAACGATGACCTCGGTCCTCACGAAAAATACTTTCATGTGTAGTCGCGAGATTTATTATTTCATTTCCGTATTTAAAAACGTATAAAATATTTTTTTTCGGGAAATATTATTTTAATTGATCTTCAGGCTAATATTTTTATTGTAATAAATAACAAAGAAAACATCGACAAGAATAAATTAAGAAACAACCACTATTTCCCGCTCTTTTAATTAACAGAATAACAGCCCTTGAAAAAGCAACCAAAACTTCTTATAATACATAACTGACCGTATTTTTCGTTATGTTAAATTTTCAGTACAAACACTCAGGCAGTATTTAATGCGTTTTTTTGCGTCTTAAATTATCAATGTCTTATCTAATCGTGGAGCATTTTTATGGTATTCCAGTGCTGAACGATTTTAAGGCTTAAAGATTGTATACTGAAAGCAATGCAACTCTCCAATCGGACTTTATTCAAAGCAGATTATTCAAAAGACCCTCAACATATGTAGATCTGTAGAATCCCAACAATGGTTCAATTAGTCTGAATATATGATACACTGCTTCAAATAAGCGCTCATTTTACATAGAAATTACAGAAAATTATTATGCACTGCGTAATGGGGAATTAGAAAATAATTTCAACCTCTATTGTAAATGTAAATTCGTAGCTCCATGTACATGTATGGAACGCAATCACTTTCAGGGCGATGCACACACACGTCAGGGCGTATGAATCACATACAGTGCAGACACTAATCGTTTGACATTGCGTCTATAAAAGAATGAAAAATTATTGTCTCACCGTAATTAGACTTTAGGTATTCTAAACAGGTGCTAATTAGTCATTAAATATTTTCTGTACCGTGCGATAAAACTGTTTTATTTTTGATTGTTACGTGATGGTTATTACGCTCTGCCCATAAGAATGTAATGCATGCATATTAATGACATTGCTGGTATAAATTCTTAAATAATACACATACCAGTTACAGTGATAAATATCGCTATTACATTAAGATAAATTTTCTTTATTGTTAACTGATTTCCGTTGAGAATTTCTTTGCATTTAATCCTTATTCACTTATAACAAAACATGCTTTGATACATATAACGATTATTTAACATGTTGAAGTCTTTATTGGCGTTTAGAACTTTATCAATTGAATACTTATTATAGTTTTAATTTAAATATTTTAATTCAAACTGGTACTATTATCTTACATGTAATTTTAAATACAGTTAAAAGATACACATACAACGATTGTCGACAATGTTCGCATATGTTATAATATAATGCGATGCATAAGTATTTTAATCCACCCTATTAAGCAACTACAAATATCCGAAGCAATGCTTTTCATTAAATATTTTGGCGATGACAATCGCGGTATAAACAAGTGGTTCATTATAAAACGGTACATGAGACGTCTAGAGGCCCGTGTTCATGACATTATGACAAGTACAATATCTTGCAGACGAGCATAATCAGCAGACAACTATGCATTTCATAGCTTCGATTAAATACAAGTGTCTTCTATTCACAAGGGTTGTCAATTTACAAAATCGTTTAATACATTGATGAAATTAATAATTTTTGCCTAATGCATATTTTTATTTGTGTTACATTAAATACAAATTTCACTTTTTAATAATATAAGTTATAATTAATTGATAAATTATTAGAATTTATTATGAAAGTAATTTAAAACTAAAATCAGCGTATTAGTAATGGATGTTATTTTCCTGCTGGTATCTAAAAACAAAAATCTGTGATAAAACTAGTTTCTCTTTTATTATTTTTTTAAATGAATTTAAACGTTTTTAAAGGGTCTCCGTTGCCCACAATGTTGCATTTGAATTTCAAAGCATTATGCATCTTACAAATTTATTTCACATATAATCATGGAATTTATGTTCTATTAATTTTAAATTTTTTTGAGTATTTTCAACTAAGCCTGAAAAGTCAAAACTTTTCGAATTAATTACGCTATTACATCTATATCTTTTGAGATATAAATTATTTTTATTATATTATTATAGACATTATGAGCGGAACAACTACATCGTTTTCATTAACGAACACCTCTGTAAAAATTTAAAGTAATAATTTGGGAAAGCGAAGGAATGAGCAAAACATTCCTACTTGCGGTTTTGTTGGGTTTGTAATTTTCGTACGTAAAGCCTTAAATGATAATGACGAAAAATTCTACTCTACACTATTAAAACAACTACATGATATGGTTTTTTCCTCAATTGATACTAGCCCTAAATCTGTTAACGGTTACCAACCAGGGTTAAAGAAATTAGCTTTAATTTTTTTTTCTGCTTTTTTCATCATAAGGTCCAAAATGATACTTAGTACGACGTTGAATATTTGTATCCCATATATTAAAAAAGTACTACTAAATTAAAATTATTAATTTATAAAGGTAACAAGGGCTTACTTCGATAATAATTTGAATAGATCCAAATCATCCAAGCAGCACAAACAATAGCTAATAATAAACTTCTTCTAATGACTCTCTTTCTGATAATATAATATATAAGGTTTTCCGGAGCATTGATTTTCCAAACAGGCTGTGTACCTTCTTATGAATATTGTTTTAAAACATTTAAATGATTCCGCAGAGCACATCGAAAATACTTTTAAAGGACAGTATACCAGGTCGAACACTTTTTATAGTACATATCATAGCGTCTTACTCAAGTTTTACAAGTTTTGTTCAAGATATCTCTTAAAATACCTAAATCGTTTACGTTGACAAAACTGCGTATTTTTACACGACACTTCGCTGGAAAGTTTATCACTCACCGCATTAGAAGACCTTCAAGTGGTTGTTAAATAGTAAAACACTAACTAACATTAAATTCTACCCAAAACAAATAATATCTCTCTTAATAAATCGTCTTCCTGAGCCGCGCATTATAAAATTCTTTGGCAATAAACTTATAACTTCCGGAGTAGCTTCTGTTAAATCTTCGAAAATCTTTCCTTTAATAAAAGTATTTATACACCTTCTTCCAAAGTCTTTGTACCATAGCTTACTATAACCTTCCGAAAAGGATTTGGTTTTCTTATATTGGTATAAGTAAAACCAAATCCTTCGATCCTTTCGATCGTTTTGTACTGTATGCTAGGTGCAGAGTAAAGTAAGTAAGTAAGACTCTTCTCGTTACTTCTTTTTATTCTTTCTTTTTAAAGAATTTCAGATTCTTTGTATCAAGAAACTGTTCATTCTTAAAACACTTCTAGAATATTTAAGGTTTTTTTAATTCCTGAATTCAAATGGCTTGGGGTAAAATGTAGTTTTGCTATACCAGTGTGTATGAAACTCTAGTTATAAAGTAAATTCGATTAAATTTACAAAATTAGGTACCAAATTTTCGAGAAATTAAAAATACAACCACACAAACATACACATACATGGAGATCATTCCGTTCGGAACAATTAAGAAATGATTTCATGGGTGTGTCTATTTATTATTCGTACAGGTGTATTTCTTTTTTGTTTTTATCTGCTGTTTTTTTAATTTTTACAAGTTTTTGCAATTTTCAATTCAATTCTTTTTGCAATCCATGTATATTATTAATTATTATATATTATTAAGTGTTTCTGTGAGTATGAGTGACATAAAAGCGAGAATTGTTTACATTAGATTTTATCGTTGGTCCCAGGGTATTCCACCAGTCAAAAATGTTAGTTCTTCATAATTCGATCTACGATACAAGCAATGTTGTGTTTTGTTAAATCTTGCTTTGTAGTACTGCTGTTATGGGAATAAAGAAAAATTTAATTATTAATATATTAATTACAAGGTACCGAGAGAAAATTAGCACCGCATATTCTTCTAATTGCTTATTTTTAGCACAAAAGTAGTTATGTATGTAGATGTTATTTTCTTATTAGACTTTTGGTTAAAGAGAGCCATAAACACAATAATAAAATGGCTTTAATAACGAAAACTTTTATCCTAAATTTCAACTTCGTGGGTGTAATTATTGTAAACATTTTTTTTGTTTTCACTTTTCCGAATTATTTTGCGACGCAATTAAACCAGGTCCCGTAGTAACCAACAAAAATTCAGGATTTAAGATATTAATCGTCTAAAATCGTACGTATGTTTACACCATGAATATTTGACGTAATTCACTATTTTAAGAAACTGTTAATATTTTCATTTAGTTGAGTTAAGCTTAGAATTGTGAGAATTCCAATTCCAAAGCACTAGATAATTAAATAAGATTTCAGTTCGGAATTACTAATACCGCAACATAAACTTTATTCATTATTTTCGTGATATACAGATATAAAAATTATAAATAAAAATTATTTCTCTACATTTTACTAAGTGCTATAAATACCTTTTTCGGTATAAATCAACAGATTTCGTAAAAAGTGCAATCAAATATGTTAAAAAGGCTTGTTTAGGTGAGAACGAATGTGCTCATAAATATTTTCAAACTCTTATCTATTGGTCACAGTCATACCCTATAGCCGAATGTTTAAACTTACAGTCACCCTTTTATGTACCGTATTTTCAGCTATTTTTGCATGTATTTAATTTTGGTTTACTAGTAATAAATAATTCCAGCATCAGTGCCTTGGAAATTCGATAAATTCATACATCGATTCATGAAATATTTTTTACAAACGAATTAAAATGAATTTATGTAAGTGACAAGGTATGTAGAAATAAAATTCATGAATTTACGTGTATCTTTATTTATTTCAACTCATCAATAGTACTATGATAACTATACAAATTTAAACATAGATTCACTACTCTTATAATAATAATTTTGTTATATAATAGAATATTATGATAAAATACTGATTGTTAAATGCGTTTGTACGGAAACTGTAAATTGTTGACCAAAAAGCAAATCTTGAGGAAGTATCGATATTATGTTTGGAATCTACAATCTACAATACAAGCATAGTTAAGAGCTTTACATTTTCCCAGCTCATAAAATCTAAAGCTCTTCACTGGTTTAAGTAGAGCTTAAGTATAACATAACTTTTATCCGAACTATTACATAGAACGTAAATAACACAAATGTTACTCGATCAGGAACAGTAATCAAGTATAAAAATAAAATGATATTCGTAGCTTTAGTTAGAACGTCAAAATTATGTCAATGAAATGTTTCACATTATCTGTGAATGATAACTTACTTTCTGTTTATGATCAAATAGATTATATCATTAAACAGAATAACACCTAAAGATTGAAAATTTAATACGTAGCATTTACGTAGCGGATACAAAGTTTTTTTTTTTATTATAACAGGTTGACAATAGCTATTATGGAGCGGAGAGTTGCAGTTTATTAAATCGGTTTCAATCGTTACATTTACTTTTGTTGTCTATCGTCTTCCACGGAGCCGCTGGCTTTAACTTCCTTTGGTAAAGCGGACTGCAAAAAAACATATACTTTGGATTATTAAAAACGATTCAATTATTTTAAAGAATGTAATTAATAACAAAATGCCTAGTAACTTAATAGTTAATAATTATAGCTTATTAGTATTGAATCGTCATCATTATAATTTAAGATGTAGACGTCAACTTTTGGACATAGATTTCTAATGAGACCGGTTGAAAGCGCTATGCATCCAAAGATCGCTTGGCTATCCGTGGTTTCTTTTTCAAAACTTTTAGGTCCCAGGCGGCTATATGTTTTGCGCGCCATGATGTCTGCTCGCTGCCTCTTCAAATTGTCAATGCCCTGGGCTATATTGGTTACTTCTGTAGTTATTGTTTAATAAAATTTAGTAATTTCAAAGTAATTACTCTATATTTTGTTATAGTTTTCTCAACGATTTTTGGTAATTATAAGATGGTAACCATCTTGTATGTACATTGTTCCTTCCTCTGAATGGGTTTAATAGAATCTTCCATCTATATTTTCAGGTAATTCGTTTTAATTCCTATAAATGTATTTATAAAGAAAGATTACTCACATCGAGAGGCATCAAAAACATGTTGTTGTCAGAGCGACGGCCGAATCGAAGACGCATAGAAGGAGCTCGTACGGCGCGATCCTGTTCCTGTAACAATAATTAAAAAATATTAAAATACTCTTCTCCTTAATATTACATTTTTCTTTCAATAATAATGAAATATTACTTCTGTAAAAAATTAAATTATCACAACACAGCTATTATAAAATTCATAGTTTTAATGAACACTCTTAATATTTTATTAAATAAATGTTTAACAAAATTTCTATTAAAAAATGTTATTTAAAAAAACAACCGTTATGTTTCTGGCCGGTCCTTCTTGGCAGATCCGTTTTTCGAGCGGGCAGTAGCTTACTATTTATGATTTTAAATTAATCAAGGATTTAAAGGCATCAATCAATCAAGCATGTAAATGCGTACTTGATTATAGTTTTTTTTTGTGAAGACAACAAAATTCTGGCAGTATATAGTCTATCCTGAACGTCTGGCCCTGAACGTAGCCGGCTTAAGTTTTATGTAATAATTTTAATAACAAATTTGTGATTGAAGATGAAGTTACTTTTAAAACCTTTCATTCACCATTTTTTTGGTATCGTAATGGTTGTATGTTCGTACCCCGCGCTGAGGTCATTCGTCGTAAAACAGGTCGGCTGTCGTAACAAAGAGAATAGTGTCTTGTTAGGGCAAATAACTTCATTTCACGGCTTTACACCACATCAGGAATTTTATTAGCTACGGATCGATGTGAGATGCGTATAGAGATGGCTGTATCATTGTGTGAACAGACGTCCAGTTTATGTCTTCATGAAATACGTACGAGTATTAGAATTTACTAATTATAAACTAATGTAATTTGTTAGTATTTCGTACAAGGAGAAATTTGGTTTGGAAAAATTTGGTAAAATAGATCAGAAGCATTTTTTAAAAGTTTATTAAAAATGATTAGAATCCGTCCCCCATTAGTTTCAGTTTATGAGATATGATTTAAAATACGTGTTGAACACCATTTCTAAAGGACTCGTTGCTAACAGACTATTCTCCAGTTTGCGATAGTTTAACGCCATACAACAATTAGATCTAAAATTGAATATTACTTCTTAAATAATCTAATTAAAGACGAACTTAAATGTCATATAGACATAACTCTAGTGCCATTTCAGAAACTTTTCTTTTTTTACTCATTGTCACAATTTAACTACTTTTTTGGATTATTTAATTTTTTTAATCAATGTGGACTCTAGTTTCTTGGTATCTTCAATGAGAAATTGAAAATGCTTTTTTGTAACGTTGAATAATTTATAGTTTGGATATAAAACTGCACAAGTTTAATTATCGCCAGGTAGGTACGCCCAAAATAGGTAAACATATTTGATTTTGTACTTTGCTTATTAAAACTAATACGTTTTTTACGTATTGTTGTTATCTTGCCTATTCGAAATAAATGAATAAATTATAGAAAATTTAAGGTAGTTTTTTTAACAAGATCATTAATAGATATTTACCTCCTGGGGGAAGATGTGAGGCACGGCGCGTTCGTCGGAGCGGCGACCGAAGCGTAGGCGGACTGGAGTGCGCACTTCCCTCATAACCATCTCTTCCATTTCGTCCAACTGACACAATCGAAATATTAAAATTGAATTTTTTTTATAAAACGTAATGTTAAGTATTTTAACAAACGAACCCAAATGTGCTCTAATTATAGAAGTAAAAAAATATGATTATCTTTGTAAAGCAGACATTTCGGAGCCTCATGCTGTCTGTGTCAGCGACTACTTTAAAATGTATGTTATTATATTAACTCGTTTAACGCTAACGTTTGGCAAAGTCTTCAGTAAATAGATCTTCTGAAGGAAAAAAGGATTTTGTAGACATTTATAAATGGTGATTACGTCCAAAAAAACCTTTTAAACGTTCACACTTATTTTCATTCGTACCGTATAAAGTGATCACTGTGAACTATGTAACGTTATTATTTTTTTTTTCTTTTGGAATGCGACAGACTAGTTACTTCTGGTAGCACAAGGTCTAAAGGGACAAATAGTATCCAATAATTATAATTAATTTGCAGTAATCGGAATTATGGAAAACACTTTCTAAGCATTACATTTTTTATTATTTCTAAAAACATTGATTTTTGGATAGGGTGTGCTATACATTAATTGACAGTTATCGAGTTATGCATGTACATTCACTCTTTTACACCTATTAAAACCTATCTATATATATAAAAGAGGCATTTAGATAGCCACATTTCGATGACTGTAAAGTCAAAATTTATCCGACTTACATAAAAAAAATCTAAGTCATAAACTCAAAAAATTTTTGGGGATAAAATGGTTTTATAAAGTTTGAGGTTCTAAAATGTTCTTAAATTGCTTAGAAAGTTAAAAATTAATTTTAAGGAGGAATAAGGGACGTGGGATTAAATTTGTGAATACCGCTTAAAATGAATCCCGGGCGTTATGTAATGGCGTAATCGTGTTTAAATTCTGGGATTTTGTTTAATAGGATAAACAAAGGTTTCTACTCCGCGATCAGTAAGCATTAGATCAACCTTCTGCACCTGCTTAACTTACTTACTTTTAAAGCGTTTTACCCTTTTGCTGACGGTAAGGAACTTTATGGAAACACTTCAAATTAATTGAATTATTTAAACATGGCAATGTAAACACTATTTTTAACGGTTTAATTGTACAATATACTATTACGTCCTTACTTGGAAAAAAATAGTAATATTGTACAGGAATCGTAATATAAACATAAATCACGCCATAATTTCGCGTGATTTTTTGCTATAGCAACTTAAATTTAATAGACTGAGATGTGACTTGGATAAAATCAAAAATCATTAAAAAAAGATCTAAGAGCGATAGATATGTGATAGTAATAGACTATGCTGGATAGATCTATTAATTTTCGAGGTTCTGAAGTGAAGATCACGTGCAGGCGAGTTCAACATAGGACCCGCTAGGTGTACAGACAACCTTGTTCAAGTTGTTGGAAGTCAGTGGATCCAGGTCGCTTCCAACCGGTTCTATTCGAAATAGAAATCTATCGAAATCTATAGTCAGGTCTTCGTCCAGCAATAATGATGGTACGTTTTTACATGTGTTATGCACACTTAATGTCATCGTATCTTACCGGGGTTTGGGCAGGCATTTCAGGGTCCGAGCGACGGCCAAAGCGAAGGCGGCGCGAAGGAGAACGTACGGATTTGCGAGCTAGAGCGTGTCCGTCTAGAGCATCATGCTGGGCCAGGAGCGCATAGAGTCCACCCAGAGCATCCCAGCCTTGATTATCGCCTCCTGTAAACAATATCATGTATCCATAAACCATACCTAATGGATTTTTAACTGAAATTCACGACTCAAAGACTGAAATTATAATGAGTTCGAATAAATTCAAGAATAAATCAAGATATAATCACAAGCATCTCCAAATGAAGTTTTCTTAATTAACATTTACAGTTATTTTTAAAAAGCCGTAAGATAAAGATGATTCAAGTGAGTATTCATTTTCCTTTAATTATCAATGTTCGCTAAAATATTAAAATACAGTACTTCCTTTAAAATTACGATTTTTGTCATGAGAATTTAAATAAATTTCTAGTTCCTGCTTATGATTTTAATAGAGGTATTGGTTGAAGCAAGAATAATTAAAAAATAATTTGCCTCTTTTTTCCTTGTTCGTTTCTAATCGTGAATTATTAACAGAAATCGTTACTGACGTTTTTAGGTTCTGAAATGGTGACCACGGACTATCAAGTGCTGGGCAGGATGTCAACCCACAATGTGGACAGGCCGCTTACAACTTATCTTATGGAAAATCTACTGGAGGGGCCTATGTCCAGCATTAGATGTTCTATGACTGAATGATAATTACAATGTTACCTTCGGATAAAAAACCTACCTTTTTGTCTATTGTAATACACCCGGCGTTTCATTCCTATCAGAAATAACTAATTAAATATATATAATATAGTTTACAAATATTATAGAACGAAACATATATGCGCAAACTCTACACTCCAGAGAAAACTATCAATACTTTTGTGTTAAAAACATTAATTGGCGTCTGAATTTTCCAAACATTATACATTTTATGTTTGTTAAAATAATTAATTTTAGTGTAGTTCTTTTTTTAATCAAGCAGATAACGTTCGATGCAGAAAGTAATTTTAATATGTTTGCGTAAAGCATGTTCACCACTTTTTAAATACAATCAACTTAGAAAAAAAACTTTCTAAAAAATAAAAATAGATACATTTTTAGATTGGGAATTGCATTAAAGACATTTGCAGAAGTGCTCATAAAAAACTGTTATGAGCATTTTGACTGATGGTTTTGGAAACTTTGTATGCTTATTTTGTTTTTGGCATCCTCCAAGCCCTCACAGGGATGCTCAATTTAGTTCCAGTTTGTGTCAAATTTAGATCTTTTATTGTCAGCAAAGTGTAAACGAATATTATGGAGACAGGAAAGTAATGTTGTTTCTGTGGACATATTTTACAGAAAAACCGTTTGTTTTTTACCACTACGGCATTGAAAATTTGTACACTAGATGGCAAAGGTTGTCGATAACGAAGATGAAAATATTGTTGAATAGAAATAGAAACTTGTTAAAAATGTAGTCGTGTGAATTTAACTTAAGAAAGCAACATTACTTTCCGGTCCCTTTAATAGTAAAGTAATTTTATAATAATTTATTATAAGGTATTACAGAATATATAATTTTCCAGAAACTGATTTTTTTTTACTTTATCTTAACAGACGAACGACATTCTGTCATTGTCAGACACTCGCCCATGTATTTCCGATCAGGCGTAACAAAATTGTTGTCGCAGGAATATTATGAAATATATGTTTTTTTTAAGAGTACTTAAATTCAACAAAGCTTTTCTCAAATAGATACACGTTATTTGCAATAATCTTGTTACGTATTTTGTATTAATATTAAAACATTGTTGTATTATCAGAACAATTAAAACAATATAACTTTGTTGACCACAAGGAACACCGTACAATTAAGTCTAAGGTGAAGTCATAAATCTTAAATGTTGATAAAGTTGCGTATGCGGTTTCGTAGAACTTCACACTTTATAAGTGTTCACCAAGAACAAGTTTCCTATTGATCGAGAAACATATTATTTTCATACGTTACTTTGTTTGTATTTTCATGTTCGTATAAATTATATTAAGAAGCGTGTTTCTCAGATAAAAGTGATGTTTTTACAATTATAAATATTTATATATAACGATTGTAACAGAGCATGACACTTCCTTACAGACTAAACAGTGGTAGCCCGATGGTAGAGGTCTGAGACGAGGGTCGCGGGCTCGATTCTCCAGATACAGTCTTATGTATTTTATTTACACTTAAATATACAGGATTGTCACTGCTCCCTTACATGTGTGCAGAGAACGGACAGCGTCCAGCTCTGCGTACTATAATATCATACTGCAATCGCTAAGCAGGCTACCAATCGTAGCGGGTATGGTATTTCTGTCATAAAAGATATTTTTTGATTTTTGGTAAAGGCCTATGCCTTGCAATGGGTGTCTACGAACTGAAACGACGACGAAATACTAAGACGTCATCTCTGGAATCCTAAGATTTAGATATTTAAAATTTGATCTAAATATTCCTTTCGCTGGTTGGATGCAGGCCACTTCCAACAGGGCCTATTGAAAATCTATAGGAGTGTACTATGTGCAGCAATGGACGTCCTATGGCTGAAACTATTTGTCTTTCGTCAGTAGCTAAGAGTTGATTTTCCGACTTATTCCCGCAAAAGATTTCAGAGGGTGTTTATTAAAAGTGTGAATGTAATTTTTCAAATTATTTCTTTTCATGATAATTATTTAGGGACCTAGATAACAACATTTAATATTAATATTTCATTCTATATTTTAACCCCCAGCCGAAGTGAGGAGAGAGCACCTTTTATTATATATATTTAATTATATACGTATTATATTTACAATGGCATTGTAATGTTATTCAATTATTAGAGGGCGCCTTAAACTGTGTCGATTCTTTGGGGTCATAAGTGGGAGAATCCCTATGACGACAAAAGAGAGGGTCACAAAAGATCTCAGCTGCTGTCGAACAGTCACGTATTTCATTTTCGATATTTAATATTGATAACTTTTTAAACGTAAGTATACAAGAATATCTACATATATAATATCTGATATAAGAATATGATAGAAAAGGATCGTCAAAAAATTTACGTCTAAACATATAGTTTTAATTAAATATATTGGAAAAGAAAATAAATTTTTGATTAAAAATGCCTTACCTTGTCTGTTTATTAAAGTATTGTAAAATGTAAGCTTATTTTATATTTATTTCATAAATTTATAAAACAAAGTATTTTATGGATAAAATTAAAAAATATATACATATTATAAACAAACAAATTTCAAATATAGTAAAATATTAAAGATCGCTTGTTTCAAGTGGCCATCACTTGATTTTTTTTCATTAAACACATTCAATCAGTTATTTGGTAAGTAGTAATTTGATTATATCATTTTATCATTTCGTAATCTAAATCTTTTACGGATTCTGGAGATTACTTTTGATGTATCAAGCTAAATTTTTAAATTTGTTTTCTTTCCATAATCATACATACATATCATATCGTGAAGAAAATGAAAATAAAAATTTAATAATATACCACTACTACGTTACTAATTAATAAATAATGCTTTTCGCTCCCCTTAATGATGGACACAAATATTGACTTTCCTTGCCACAATTCACTGCGGCATTAAGAAAAGTTTTGACGTTAAGTAATAATTTAATGTCAGATACTTTGAAGATAAATTAAACTTAAAATAGAATAAAATAAAATAGAATAATTCAAAGTAATTAACTTTATTTGTACTCTTTAATATTTGGACAGTGGTTGCCAGCGGTTGAGAACTGCGACATGTGATCGTAGGTTGCAGGTTCGATACCGAGGACACAAACCTATATAATTCACACTTTGTGAATTAGTTACAGAGGATTGCCACTGCTCATAAGTAAGATTGATTCCAGAGGATTGGCAGCAGCGTACTCAGGGTACCATTATATCACACTGCGATCGCCAACTCGCCTGTCAAGCGTGGCGATTATGGTTTATCCCCCCATAGATATCTTGGAGTCCTATGCGTTGCAGTAGGCATCTATCGGCTTAAACCAGGATTCTTTCATAATAGTGTGTTTTAAAAACCATATTCATTTAGCCTTAAATGTATTTTCGATACTATTTGTATTATTAGATGATATCGCTATTTCGCGCTGACGATTGTAACAGAGTTTATAATCAGTCCAGTCGCCAAAGATATAAAAGATAAATATAATAATATTGACTATTATTCTTGTCAACATTTTATTTTTAGACTCATGTAATTTACCAGAAAAAAAATGTGTTAGTCATTAAAGTATACCATATCGCAGAGTAAATATAAATTAGAACTCCCCGAAACGAGTAATGAATTTTATGCAGGGGCACACGGCTTCGCTTTGACGCCGGTAATATTTTTTGTACTTGTTACGCAGGTTCTATTGACCTTAGACTTGATTTATTTTTTAATTAACTAAAATAAACTAGATAAAAGTAAGGGTATAGCAAAAATATATGGTACAAAAGACTATTATGATTTCGTGGTACATACGATATGTATATGGTATATACTTTTGTAATACACTTTACCTTCATACTGAGACAGTCCTTGGGCGTTAGAAACCGGCAACATGTAGATTGCAGTCAATGCGAACAACGCTAAGACGATGGTGCAACTCCGAGACATGGCTGCAACAAAAACACAATTGAATTTAATATCAAATAAAACATTTAAAAGATTAAAAGACTTACTTAAAAAAATGTTTTTATTTTAAATTTCTCGTGCAGTAGAAATTATTTTTTGGAGAAACTAACTCATTAACAAAGTCATTTACGCATTGTTAATGAGTTAGTTAAAGCTAAAGTTAGTAATTATTTAGCTGTAGAACGACTTTTATAAGTATTGTTGAATATAAACCTGCTCCATATATTTCCAACAGAACCTTTTTGAAGCAGCCTGCACCCAGTGACCTTAACAAGGTGCACTGTCCATGAGTGAACATCATAGGCTGCTTCAAGTGTTATTAAACATATGTTACAAACGGCATTCATAATTTAACAATATATGAGAGTATCTTTTAAATAAAGCCGATGTAATAATATTGAAAAAATAAAGCGCTTAAAATTGTTATAATAGAAAATCATTTAAAAATGAAAGACTTTCCTGAGGTTTCGTATCATATAATATAAATAGAGTCTATGTTTTACCTTCAAAGGACAGAGATACTTCACACAAAACAATACTTCATAATAAATGAACGTTATTGAATGTTACCTTGTGTGCGGATAACCCTGTTCCTATCTTATCCTGTAACGTCTTCATAATTTTAAATTACAATATACTTCTTTTAAAAAGTATAGTGATTTTATATAAAACCTTTGTATTAACATTTTGAATATAAGAAAGACACAATAAACTTCAAGTAGTTGTAAAGTATAAATGACAAAAGGCATTAGTTTAAATTTCAACGCATCGAATATCCTGAATGTGTTAAAAAAATATATCAATAGCAAGACGGCTCAACAAGTTGGCCTGAACGTTGGGATTAAGATATTTCACGTGAACATGGCAATACTACAACTAGGACATTAATCATGCTTATCGAGTTGGGACGTCACATCAACGCATCACGCACACCCCACGCGCCTGGCCGACGCTTACACGTAAAATATACAAGCGTTTTTATTAAAGCCTTTTCCACATGTGTACCCAACACAATAACTGAGATTTATCACATTACATTCCCTTCTAGACCTCCAATTTAGCTTACGTTACAGAGATAACGAATAGGAGCTTCTTTTTATTATCAAATAACGTAAAACCTGCAAAGCGTAATACGGATGAAATATAAATATGTATTACAATGTCACTTTTGTTATGACGCTAGTAACATATGAAAGAGTGAATAATAAATAAGCATTGTGTACTAAAAGGATAATACAGCTATAAAATTATAGTCAAAAGACGATCTCCGAAAATTATCTTTAAATAGGCTTCATATTTCATATTTATGTATTATGTTTCTTTTATACTATAATATTGTAAATAGAGACGTTGATTTCAGATAATACGCTGTACACTTCAGTGCAAATCAATGGTTTGACGTCAAATCCTGCGAAGCTTTGTAGTTACATAAAACTGTAGTATATTTGATAATGTCAATTTTAATAATTACTGTAGCTTTGTGCACTACTCTAGCAGTATACAGCAGTATATATGTTATAATATAGTGATTTGGTAAAACATTTTCTATTAAGTAAATTAATATTAGTGTAACGTAATATATCTCATTGTTAAAAATCAGTTAATTGAATAAGAAAAATGAAATCATTCATCATTACAGCCGAAGGATGTCCACAGTAGGATATTTACCTCTCCTGTAGATTTTTAAGAGGATACCCAGAGTCTTTTGGTGACTAGAAAAGGTCTTGCTGCACCTTATGCTCTCTTATTGTGATCTGTTAACTGCCACTTCAACTTGACAATCCATATTGGATTCGGCTACTTTTATTCGTTTACGGATTTCCTCTTTCCTCATTCAATGTATATACATATTCCAAAAATTAAATAATTATATACGGCATTGTTAATTGATTCTTAATATTTCTACAATAATTGATAAAAACTTTTTAATCGATATTTTATTACTTTGTATGTGTTTATTTTGCGGAGACGAAATTAAGACACTTCTCTGTTAAGGCAATTTTCACAGGAAAAGATCAGAAAGGGCTGTTATTGGCAAGAGTTTGTTTATAAATAATAATATTTTAACAAACTCTGTTTTGAAAAAAAATCGTATTTAATCTTCCTTGTATTGCTTAAGACTCTTCACATAACAAATTTTAAAAGTTGTTCCAAACTTTAACTAGTAAAAAAACAAACTAAGTACTCTGATCACTACATAAAAGATATTTATGATAGTGATTACAAAATAAGATCTTACTGCGTATGTAATTGGCGTTTGAATTCCTTGTAAATGACGTTATTTTTAGTTAAACCTTTTGTTAGTTTCAATGAAAATAATTTCTACTATTTTTTCAGCACTGTTCTCTTAATGTTTACAAGGCGACTCGTAAATTAATAACATTTACACATTTATTGGCTTATAATTCAAAAATCATAAATTATTATCGTTATCAATAACAAAATGATATTGGTGCATATTTTGTACATGTGAATTGTGTTTTGGGAACAATTTTTAATTTTACTTACTTTACTAAACATTTTATAAAATGAGAACTGTTTATATAATAATAGATTAAACTTTAAAAGTTTAATCACAGGTTGTAAGAACTGTTATAAATAATAAAAACTCTTGACACTTAATCGATGATTTGATAAATGAGTCGTCTGGATACTTGAGACTGTGTTCCCTGCGTGCGATCAATGTAAAATATTTTCTATAAACTACTCATGCAGATGCTAGATTGATATTGCCATTAGTAAGATGATATTGAAATATTTCATTCACTAGCGGTGAAATAACTTAAATAAAAAGATTAAAAATTTTAGTCGTATGTTTGACTCCCTAATCTGCCTATTATAATATTATTAGTTAAATTTGAACAAATAGCATAACTGATTATAGGTATTTTAGCATCAATATAAAATAAAATATTTATTAAAACAAGTGATTAAGATAATCCGAAATCTTTAAACGAAACAGAAATAACTGATTTTCGTCAGAAGAATTTTATTTATATATATGGCTTAAGTGGCAATATCGAAGCGTTACTCCAATATTAATATTAAGCACTTACTCATTCGTGAAAACGATTTTTGATTTAATACAATATTTATTAATAACCTATTTATGAAATTTTTCATCACTTCTTAATTTATAAAATTTACATTAATATAAAAATTATTTTAATTTGTAGTTTATTTTCTTAGATGCTAATAATCTATGCCTAAATTCTAAGAGAACGCTTTTCGTTCTCATGTCATTAAATCTTTGATCTTTGAAGCGTTAAATTAATTCACAGCTAATACCATACGTGTAACCCACAGTTCGTTGCAAGCAAATTTATTACTTTATATTCCGTTGAATGTTTTAATGGAAACAACTCAAAAAACTGTTTCAAAATGTTTTCAAGTTAGCTTTTATTTATATAGGAATATCGGTTATAGGAGTTGGTTAAAATGTATAGCTCAAATCAGCAAAATGTTGTAAAGCTCTTACCTATTTCCAATCACCCTATAGAAATTGATCACTGAAATATGTTACATCAATTTGTTTTTTTCTATTTTAATGCGACGGGCCAATAAATTCTGGTAGTAATGAAGTCTGCAGGGATGTACAGTACACAATAATTATTTTATATATGTAACCATGCGAATTTTGAAAAGGCTCTGTCTTATTATATTGTCATTACGTATTTATTATTTCTGAAATTATTAATTTTTGAATAGCGTGTGCTTTTAAAGTATTTAAATCTATAACCTAACTAGCATAAATACAAGTGACACTGTATACACAAATATTATACGTAAAATATTTTCTCATGTTTCATTAATTTAGTATATAATTTTCGTCTGGAAATCTTTTATTACTTCATAAAAAACTGACAAACCGTTTGTATTATTTATAGTTTAAATGGTTTTACAAATCTGCGACCGTACGTAATTCATTAGGTGTTAAGTATATTCATATTTTGTTTCATGATGTTTTAGGTACACGTTGAAAACTTCTAGTGGAAAAAGTAAACTACTGTAAGCGACAAGAAAAGGCGAGATCAGTGAGGTCAGTAGTTGCATAATTCCTTTACTAATTGCCTCCATCTCTTGATTAAAATTTCCTGCAATATGCAAATATTGTAGTGTCGCTCAACTTTTCATTGTCAAACTGTCTCTTGATTTAGAAATAAGCTGCAAACTTTGTTACAACTTTAATTTGTATAATTACTCAAATTGTACTACAATTTTGTCCGTAATATAATGAGCAAATGCTCAAAATTACATGTGATATCCTTATGCACAACTTTTTATTGTTGAACCATCAAAACTTCTAAATAACTTTATATACATTTTTATTGATGTTCAAAAAGATTTTTTATTAAAATGTGGATAACTATGATGTATTGTGGTTAAAGCAGCTAGACAAAGGGGTCGGCTTCTGTTATCCGTTTTTATAAGAAAAAGTTCGAAAAAATTCGTTAAAGTGGTCACTTATCCAACCTTGCTAAACTGTGAAACGTTTTCTTCTCAAAGTAATTTTATTTAACCCATCAACAGTGACAAAGGCTTTCAATTACGTCGTACCTATAAGATTACTTTCAGACCTTTGCTGAAAAGTAAAGTGTTTAATGTCATAAATTATTAATATTGTTCGAAGAATCACTTTGTTTCAGCGACAACTTAAAATACATGAGCTTCTATATTTTTAAAACCTGATTACGTGGAAAAACAAATTCTTTGTGAGATGTTTTCAAACAGTGCGAAATGTTTCCAATTGCACCAGGCTCAGGTCAATGATTGTTTTGTAAGGTATGGAAATAATTGAACTGCGAGTTTAATGATCTTAATGCAATAAATGGGTCAATGACCCCAGTGGGTTTCGCCATAAAACGGGCGAATTTCTTTCACGGGACGACGAGCTATCAACAGGTGGCAGACATAAAACGATGTAATGCCTGTCGCAGTGTTCGGAGCCAATGAACGGGAGTGATTGATGAGCGCGGGACCGAACGTGTGATGAAGCTAAAAAATATCTCGACGTTCAATATCTAACATCGTTCTTTAGATACTGACAAGCGCTAACTAATGTCTGTGAGATTGCATCAGAATATCGATTCTTATTTGACTAAATAAAATTCATTGCTTTTTTTCACATTTTGCATTTATGTATAAATTTTTCATTTAAAATTTAAACGGTTTATTCGTTAGAATTACACGTCGAATGCAGAAATATTTGACGGGATATTTCTGCATTCGTCTTGTCATCTTAACAAGATGGAAGAGTTGTTCTCAGTATCGATTTACACTTCATAAAATAATTGGTGCGCCGTTTGAGAGATAGCATTCCGACTTTCAGGTAAGTTAAACTAGTCCCCGTCTGCCCAACGAGCACCCTTGTCTCTGAGAATTTGAATCAACACGGATGCTTAAGTTTTCGACAATTGAACCAATTTAAGTTTTAGGTTAATGTTATAATAAAATTACACTCAAGTGAAATAAAATAATCTATCTCCAATATTCTTAAATTACTAATAACATTGAGGAGAGTCAAGAAAAAGTTTTTTTTACCAATAAATTAGTTAAAGCTTTGCAAAATTCTTTTTAATAACAATGAATATAAAAAATATCAGATCAAATATAACAGCTCCGAAAGTATAAGTCCTATAGCACAACGATTTAAACTTATAAATTTGGTTTAAAAAGAGATTGTTTAATGCGAACTTATCTCTGACGGATCGAGTTTTACAATACGGGAAATACTCAATAAAAATAGATCATCTGGGCTTTCGTTTAAAATTGATTTAGCAACCGATTTTATCTTTAAAACTAGATGACGATGACGTGATTTAGTTCAAATGTTCAAATACTTATTTAATAAGTATACCACAAATTAAAAAAATGTTTGAATGAATAATATTTAATGTAAATATGTTTTAAGTTGATATTGCTAAAATGTGGCCAAAATATTTGTTTTTAATCGGCAATTTAATACCAGTGTAAAACGTACAGGTAAAAGTATTCGTTAAATTCTTCGATAAAAGCTTTTAATTTACTAGAATTTGTTTAATTACTAGTCCTCGATTTTCATGTAAGTTATATTATTGCGAATATTTTTAATTAATTAATTTGCTTTAATTACCTGATTGGATTTTACTTAATTGCTTTAATCCATCGCCGTGCAATACTTAAATATATGTTTATCGTATTGAACGAGAAATTATAATTTAGAGCTGCTGTTCTGTATTCGTTAAAATTTCGACAGAAACTTGTAGGTCGCGGGTTTAATTTAGGATAGTTGTTCACAGACTTCACTATACGTGAAAATATAATTTTCATCTAACATTGAGAAGTAATCTAAATAGGTATAAGTTGTTAAGGTTTGTACATGAAGTATAGAGGTTTTAGAATATTTATGAAATATTTTTATATTACATAAATGGACGGCATGAACGATGCGCTTATGAGCTAATTTTTCTAATAAACTAATAATTCTAATTAGATATGAATATGTACTTTTTACTGTAATCTTTAATTATAGTAGACTTACAAGATGGCTTAAATAACTTATCTGCGGGGAACAAAAGTAAATAAGAATAACTCTGTTCTGATTTGCAGGGTACAATAACCAGTGAAATAGCCACGTCCGTGAGTCGTTGCATATTGTCTCCATGTGTCAAGCGCAAAAGCAGCTATGCTGGATTTCATATTTGAAAAGCCAGGGAAGTTGTATATTTTCATGAGTATTTTAATTTACTTATTTAACAATGTAGCATTTTTACAGTTAGCATTGGTATCTACAATTATAAAGTAAAACGGTAAAATAAAACAAAATTTCTTATGTGTTATCTAGTTTAGATCTATATGAACAAAATTTAATTTTTGTAAGAAAAATGTAATCGTAAAAGATAGAATATATTGTAATATGAGTGAGTAAGCACCCTATTATGTGGATCACGATTTAGTCAATATCGCGGAGATTTACTGCCGGCAGAGCAGGACCGATCATTCTGAAGGTATTTGGATGAGTTCTAAGCTTTGCAGTGGGCATCTACCAGCTCGCATGATGGTGGTGATAGCATAACAAATCATTATATAATCATCATCATCATAACAGCATCTTACAGGTTGGTCTTCACACTTTATAATATAAAAACCTACCGAATAGTTAATATCCAAATTTAAAATATTGTTATTCAAGTATGCATTTACAAATATCGTTGATTATTTTAACATTAAAATTAGTAAGCTACGACCGGCTCCGAATGCTGATCTGCTGAGAAGAGCTAGTCAGAAACTAAACAGGTGCGTGCTCTTTTTAATTGTAATTTAGCAATTTTTGATGTACACATCATTATATCAACCATGTAAATTATTCAACGATCAAGGTCCATGTATTTCGTTCAACTGAAAACTCTTGAATACTTTAATAAGATTTATCTATTAATATGTTTTTCATTTTAAATTAAGGAAAGGAAGGTTTCAGACCCGTGAAAGATTTATTTTACATTTATTACAGTGAATAATAACTATATGCATTTTCTTAAACTATCTAAATGGTTCTGTAATATGAAACACTATTAAATTTTATGAACTTGGTTCATAATATTTGTCGTGTTATTATACGTTGGTGCTTATGGAGTACACGTATGGGACGCCGTACCATTGCTTTGATCAGCCGTGTGGTAAATTGCTTGGCGAACAACGCCATAGATTTATACAGTATAGTTAACACTTTGTATGTTGTTATTTAAGAAAATGTTTCTTGAATAATACGAAAATTTAAAAAAAAAACTACTAAAAGTTATTAAAGCTAATAATAAAATAGTAATATTAATCTAGCATAGAGACAGTGTATGATTAACATGTATATATTCTAAGATGTTAATGATGTTAATGTTAATGAAAAATTAATAATGTAATGCAAACGTAAGGGTTTATATATTTTTATTAATTATTGATGAGACAGCGTGTTTTGATATAACAGTGAGTGACTTAAACCAACCTTGACCAATAGCTTAACTTTGAATAATTTATACAGGTAGAAAAGAAATGTTTTTAAAATTCGGATTACTATTAAAGAAAAATGAATTATGTAACATCGTTCAAAATGATCACTTCATTGAAATGATGATTAGAAATATGTGCTAAAGCTTTCAAGTTAGTTACAGATTAATGAGGAATACATCTATCACTTTAAAACCTTTACACCTATTTTAAATCAGCCTGTATTTTACAATTTGTATCACAAATAATCGTTTAGAGATATACTGAACATTCTTGAATGGAAAAAAAATATTAAACATTTTAATACCGTTTACTGAAGCATAAATAAATGTCTATAACTCATTCCGGAAAAAATATTTTCAGCGTAACCTAAGTCATAACATGTCACTTGTCAGTATGACAAAATTGTGGCAATTAGTTTTGTGGTCGTTTTTAAAAGTTTTGCAAATGACGTTTATATAATCTAATTCAAAGCATGCAATAAAATATAAATTATAATAATATAAATATAATAAGTCGCATACGTAGAAGTGTATATATATATATACAGTATTTTTCTTCTCAAGAATTCTATAGGATATTTAATGCAAGTTCATTTGTTTATTATTTTCGAAAAACTTACATCCAGATCGAATGATATTATGAAACAAATATGTAAAGGCCATTCAAATCTCTTCACACACATTTTTACACTGATAACTAAATACTAGTTGTCCCTCACCCCTCAAACACGACCCGACAAGCTCTCTCTGAATATAATTTCATAAAATACGTTCTAAGCTGACCTCTACTTGACCAAAAAAATATGTCTATCAAACTAAATATCTAAGTCTTATGGTTCCTGAGATGTTATAAATCAGTATTTAGCTGGAAAGAAGATTCTCCGTAATATGTTTAATGAATTACATGTAAGGTATGATACTTTTTAAAAAGACTAAGTTACTCATTCCGTCATATATCTAACCCACCTTACTTAATATAACGGTAGAGTTGAAGTGAGAGAGCCTTCTTTCCTAATCACTGCAAAGTTCTAGGCTAAGCACATTTAATACTTTGCTTTGAACCGAGAAAACAGTTGAACAAGACAAGGTAAATATATTGATATTAGTTTAAGATCCAAGACCCAAACTAAAAACGAATGTAATAGTTTTAATATTTGAAAATATCTTTTGTTTTATAGCGGTTTTCTGAAATCGACATTGGGAAAAATTCTTTACAGCTGACAGAATATAATATACTTTACATTTAATTAATTAACATTTCAATGTAAATGTAGTGGTAAGTTGGCAGAAGTTTGCCGCCTTCCAAGAAGTCATGGGCAAGCGCTCATTGTCAACGCTGCTCGAATAGGGGCGGGTGAAGATAAGTTTAATTGGTTCTCAAGGCACAGGCTCTACAAAGTCTCGGTAACCGTCATAAAACGAAACTAATAAAGTTCATTGAAATTTGTGCTCTATTTGTTATGAACATGGGCCAGGAATTTCATATTCGTAAAATAAAATTTCTGACGACTTATTCACTTAGTAAATGCTATTGTAATATTTTAATTATTTCAATATGATTATTTAAAATAAAACAAAAACAATTTAGCCATTTTCCGTGGTAGTAAATTTTTCTCTGTAATTAATGTTTACATTACTTTTATAAAGTTCTTATAAGAAAAAATCTGCTCGAAAATTCCTAAATTTCAATAGAATTTAATGAAGATTTTTTTTAAATTCAACAGTGCGCCATGAACTGCACGGTATCGACAGTTCACTGAACGCTAAACTTCGTGCATTTAACAGCTTTATTGGTCCGTATTAGTCGAAAATATTTTTTTTATTTCATGAGAATTTTCCAGTAGAGATGAACGGAGCGTTAATCTAAAAGTAAATCAATAATTAATGAATAAAGTGATTAACACGGCAGGATTTCTGGTAGTAAAAGGTCTGTTGGGAAAGCCAACATGTCATAAATGTAAAAAAATCATTTGCATATAATGTAAAAAATATCAATATGTAAGCCTATATTTAAAAATAAGCTTGTAGACGTCTTCTTTAAAGTTATCAAAGGTTGAATCTGATTCAATAGGACAAAAACATCAAAGTAGCCCTTTTAGGTAATGCCGGTATGAATAATAATCTTTACATCTTTTCTAAAATATTTTTGTTATAACAAAAAAAAATAAAGATTTGAAATAAATTTCACATTTTTTGACCTGTCTCCTGAGCATGGCTATGAAGTTTTGCCGACTAGTAAATAGTTATTTAAATATAAACATTATATTTAAAGACTATAATTTAAAAACAAAAGTAATTTAAAAAATAAGTCTTAAATTTATTCCCCATCCAAAACAATTGAAGCAGTAGATACGTTATGTATATGTGTATGGAACGTAAGAAAGAAAACACTGTTAGTAAATGAAATTACATTATACTAATGGGTATACCATTACAAAATTAAAATCTCTCTCGAATCTACGTGCGAATTTTTTGCAAATAATGTTATCTTCATTTCTTTTACAGGGTACAGTTATTAATGTTACATCTGTAGGCATATTTTTGAATTTCCAAGAAGTTATAGAATGTGCGAAGTGAATTAATTATTAAAATGTATAATTTTGTTGACCTGTAGATGTAAATCTTCTGTAATTCTGGTTTTATTTCTATTATTCTTTAACAATTTGGTTCAATTACTCGATGATTTTTATTTGATTAAAATGCATTGATCTAATATTGTGATTTTAAATATGTTGCTTTTTTATTTTTGTTTATAAGAATCTTATGTGGAAATTTATTTAAACAAAGTTAGAAATTCACGACAAAGTACCTGTCGAACAGAGTGTGGCGTATACGAATATAAGCTAAATATTCTACTTTGTGCGAATTCCAAAGCTGGCTCTCTCCGTTAAGTTTAATTGCATCCCATTGGACTGATTAGAAAGCTTCTCTCGATACTCGCAGTGAATTCGTTTCGAACTATAACCAATTTCTACTAACTTTAATTCAGTACCATGAAAACTACCTCTGAAATTCTATTTCTTTTTCGGTAAAAGAAACAATATGAAAAAGGTCGTCTTTGTAGTTATGTTTCTTTTTTAGTCTACGTCAATGATGACGAAGCTTTTGACCTTGGTACGATAAAATTCGGAAAAATCGTTACAAAATATTTATACTCGTATGTAATATATAATATACAATATAATATATAGGCAAAAAAGTCATGGTTCCATCCCCTTAGACGCCCACTGCAAAGCATAGGCCTCCTCCAAAGATATTTTTGGGGTGATAGACCATAATCGCCACGCATGGCGCACAGGTGCGATTGCAGTGCGATATTATGGTACACAAAGAATGTTGTTGCCTATTCTCTGGAGTTTGTGAGTCAGTGGCAATCCTATATAATTAATACACATATTGTGAATTATGTAGGGCTCTATCCGGGGAATCGAACCCACAACATATAATCGCAAATTTCAATCCTCTATAGCTGCACTACCACTGCTCATTGCTACTGCTGAAAAAAAATTATTCTTAATTTATTTGAGTAAATTATTTGTTAATTTGCGTTTATTTACAATTTGTAATTTTATCATTTATAATTTTTGAACTAATTATTTACATATTACATTGATATTTGTAATAGAAAATAATACACAGAAAACTAAATCTGTGAAAATATATATAATTTATATGCAATTATTGTGACTTTGGCGCTAAAGTTTGTCCAGTAAATCTTCTATTACGGGCTTATTCTTGTGCCTTTCAAAGTCAAGCCTACGATGTTAACTTCATCTGTTAACCTTTACATCTGTTAACATCTATTTGGCTTGATATTATTTAACGCTGAGAATAATGTCTCTAAATAAAAAAATAGTAAAGTATTAGCTAAAAATCTTTTAACGCGGTAATATTACTATAAATAACCAACTCTAGTTGTTATTAGAGACAAGTGTTTGAATTGTCACAGGTTGGACAGCCATGCTGTTCTACGTCATTCTCAAAAGAACTCATTCAGTCATCAACAGTCAATAAACAAGTTTTTTTTATTTTTCTTTTGTAAAACGAGAAGCAATATCCGAAGCGTAAAATGTGAAGCATGTTCGAAGGGACAGGGAAAGTCAATCAAGTTTGCCGGAAAAAGGGGTGTAACGAAGCTCTTTCATGAAGTGTGAGCAAAGTGATGAAAAAAACTATATGTACGGAATCGTACGTGTCGTTCCGACGAAGCGATCGGTAGCACGAAGTTCTATTCGTTCGTAGAATTGTTAGTCCACGAAATTAAAATACTTTTTTTATACATGTAAATGTTATTTATCTGTGGAACAAACTGGAAGTTTGATGAAAGCGTTAATGAATGAAATAAAACACTTTTCATTTAAATATCATATCAAATATACCGTGTTGCTAAATCTTTGACATTTACTTTAAAGGTGAAATATGTTTGACGTAAAATTTGTGTAAATAATTTTTTATGGAACCCTTTTTTTATTAAAGTAAAAAGAAAAATGTGTAGTGATATGTAAAATATTGTAATATTATTATTTTTTTTGGTAAAATACTAAGTATGGGTCTAAATATTTAGTACATAAAAATAATATGCCAATCAAACAGAATCTATAATAGGACGAAGGGGACCATAATTCTAATGTTTAAATATTAACACTTAGATATTAAAATTTTAAAGTTCTACGTATTTTTGTAGATAATAGATTAATTACTAATACAAGTATGTTTATCATAAAATTGGTGTTTAAAATTCAAAAGACTTTGTGTATCTATCGACTATTGCGAACCTCATAATAATTGTGCCGTAATAAAAACAAAACATTAACATCAGACAATGCTAACGCTTTATGTAATTTGGTTTCATTGTTCGCGATCGACTAATTAAGTTTAATCTACAACATAATGCTAAGTTATTGTTTAGTTGTCAGTGAATTTATTGCTACAGTAAATGGGTGCGAAACAAAGGTGTATAGAAGTTGTGAGGCTTAAAATACAAAATGATGAATGGCGACGTTCAAAATCTCATCGCGGCAGTTCGCCGGGCCACGTCGTATCTTCTCGATACACTTTCTCGGATAATAACGTTACAATATTTATCAATTCATATTATTATCCACACAGAAGCATTTAAAGTGACCACTTGGGTATGTCATCAGAAAAATGCCAGAATAGTCCAATTTCATATAAATTACAATCAGATAGAACTTCCTTATTTATAAGGCATCTTTCAACTTAATGTTATAAGGGTTCCAAACGCACTCTTTTCTAAGAAGCAACAGTTTACAGCAAACTCAGATGGGTTTTTTGTGGTAATTTTTACAACATCCTTTTTAATACTCTATTCGAACAATCGATTCGACTATTATTTAAAATCCTATGATTGAATTTTATATTTTACCGAAATTAGAGAAAGGAAACTTGTTAATTAACCTACTTTAACACATACAAAAAAATATATGTTTTTTTTATTCTTTTGAATTAAAAATAGTGACAAGCATACTACAACTACGTACTATTTGTTTAATAATAGTTGAAGTACTATCGTACTTAAGTATACATTTTCCTTACATACCAAGTCCACCTTAACACAGTGTATAAAAAGAGTAAATAAATAAATAAGTAATCGTATAGTAAAAGTTATAAGCTATATTCAGAGTTTCCTTGCAATATTGAATCAAAAATGAGGAGATCTGCAGAAGGACCACGTAGGTCTAGGCGGAGACCACGTAGACAGTAGGCGGAGGGCAGATCGCTCATGATACCGACTGCCTTAGGGTCCGAAAGGTTCTCGGCGTATCTGTGCCGGTAGACGCGGCGTAGGTAGGCCCTCAACTAAGAGGACCGACAAAGTAGGTAAGGTCGCTAGAAGTCGCTGGATGCAGGTAACGCAACACCCGACACTTCGTGGCGATCTCAGGAGGAGGAAAATGCCATGTAGTGAGTGTCTATAGATTAAAAAGAAGAAGTTAGTAAAGGCGACCATATGAATAAACGGCTTTTGCGGTAAGCGATGACGTCGCCTGCGACATCACTTAGCCCTGAGATCGTAGCATGAAATCATTTAAAAAGGATAGTGAAACTACTAATCATTAAACGGAAAGTAATCGCTCACTCTAAAATCGTCTTACTTGTGAATAATTATTTTATTGTTCATAAAACCAACATATGTAATAAATTGTATACATTGAGCAAGTTAACATCTTACGCAGCAGTTACAGGAACGTGATTTAGGGTAGAGGTACAAATTGTATGGAGGTTTTGCTAATGTAATTTTCAACCTCGTTCCAGGTAAATTTATTTTATGGGTCTGTGTGGGGGCCGTCGTGATGATTTGCGATATTTTAGACATGAAAGTTATCTGTTAAATACACGTTGTAATCTCATCATGTGAATTAATTGTTCATACAAAATATTTCCACTATTATTTTATTTTAAGTTTAATTATAGATGTTAATCCAGACAGAATAAAATTAAACCCAAATGGTTCCTGATGTTACTAACAATTGTATAAAAAAATTGTAGCTCGTCTTTAAAACAAAAAAGTACAAGCTATCGATGTTAAATAAACAGTTATGTCTAATTTGTCTAAAATTTAAATAAATTTTTGATTAACTTAAAAGTAATTTATATTTGTAACTAACTTACAGATTGCGCCGCCTTGATCATTTGTATTACAAATTGGCTTAAAACAAATAAGCTACGAATTTACATTAAATATTAATAAGAAGCGGTCGAAAATTTTGTAATCTTTAAGTAGCTCGGATAATTTATAAATCGAGTTCCTTTTGAATACTTAAATGAAGAGAAAAAATATACAGCAATAATCGTGATTGATTGTCTAATTATTGTATTTTTATTAATAATAAATGACAAATACATACATGTATTTATTTTTGTATACGGTTAAACTTTTCATATCAGTCGTAACGATCTTCATGCAAAATAAACGCATTTGTATAAATATTGTAAAAGTTCAAATTAAAGTAATAGCTAATAAAGTAGCAGTTTTTGAAATAAGTGCGTCTACAATCAATCAAAGAATCGCTATATCCACAGAGCTTAACTGATTATACGTACATGATGACAGAACAATGTCTCGGTCCTCCACTGTTATAATCATACTCGTTACTTGTTGGGATAATATACTATATATCCCGACAAAACAATATTTTTATGAGTAAATATGATATACAAACATATATATACGTATATATATGTATATACATGTATGTTATACGATAAGAGGTTTTTTTTATTAAACATAAAATAAATAGTAATTGTCTTTTAATCTAATTTAATCACGGTACTATGTTCTTAAAAATGTTGAACAACATTAAACACAAACAGGAACTATTAATTTTATAACAGAACACCATTTACAATTCCTGCAAGGTCTTGTGGCTGAAGATAGAAAAGGTATTAAGTCGACATTATTAACAATGCATATACAACTAATTGATATTAAATGTGATTTATAATATATGTTAATAGTGAGATGTACTATGTAAGATGTAGGTAGCAGTCGAGTTATATAAAAAACAATTATTAATTTTTTTATAAATTACTGTAATAAATTTACCTTCTGTAAATAAATTTACGAGCAGGAATTTTGACTCATCTTATTTATTACTATATCTTATTTATAAGGAATATTTGTAATACTTTCGATTTGTATAAATTATACTGATATTAACTACACAATTTAATATATTTAACAGTTAATTATTATAAAACGGATTGGATGTGACAACAATGTTTGTATATTAATGAAATGAAATTTCATATTTAACGAATAATTTACTTACGCCATGATTTGGACAGTCGACAGAATTTCACAATGTAATGATTCCGTGATTTCATATCTTATGAAAAAACAATTAAGTGTCTAAAAACCTTGATTAAGTTCTATTACATCTTTCGAAAATGTATTTTTTTATTCTATTTAAAAAAACATTTTCATATTAATAAAATACTGGTAGCTGTTAACAGCTTAACAAGTCTCTAAATTTACGTCGCGTCCAGTTCTTATTTCAAATTATGTGTAGCTAAAGAAAATGGCTAATAGAAATGTCCAGTCTAGCGTAAGTAGCTTGATCGAGTGGGGAGATTTAGTGACAAAATAGGAACGAACAAAGAATTATTTATTATACGATATAATTAATATATTGATTAAAAAAATCACACTCATTATAGTGTTTTTTAACATTTATTTTATATGAAAATATGATGAATTAACTTTAAGGGATAACACAGATAACCCGAACGAAATTCATATTACATAAAAGACAATTAGTTATTATTTTTTTTAGATATTTTAATTATCGTTAAAAGATGCGTTGATTAAGCGTAAGTTAGAGGTAATAGAAATAAATTAAATCTTATTACAAAAGTTAAATTTATGTTGATACGAGATTTAATTATTTTAATTGTGCGTATTAATATTATAAATTCCAATTAAAAGGGACATTTATGAAACACGAAGCCCTCACTTCTGAAATAATTAACAAAATGGTGAAAATCGACCTTTGGTCGGTAAGTATAAGCACACATTTTATGAAAGGAATACAATGGAGTCCGCGGGTACAATGAAGCGGCAAAGAAGGCTCGAGTATGCTATTAGAATTGTTTAACCAAGGCCCGGGTTCGTAAACACTCGCGTAGAGAGCGGTCGACCTATTCAACGGGTGACATTTTCAGGTACGATCTATAATATTTTTCTTCATTAATATAACTTACCCTATCTTAAATGTACTAATTATAAAATAATAGTTGAAAAAAAATAACATGTGAAACATCGATAGGAACTTTACGTAGTCTTTTTCACAATGAGAGAATATAAATGAAAAAGGTGATAAAATATGAAAGAACAAGTGTTTTGTATGATGTCGTGTGTACCCCGTCGTCGTCAGAGGTCCACTACAGGACATAGGTCTCACTTTAAATTTCCAACTAGACCTGTAGGAAGAGATCTGCTGTCGTTTGCCCACAATATCAACAAGGTCGTCTCTTCACCTTATGGATAAACATCCTACGCTGCGCTCCCTGGTTTCCACTCCTGAACCTTAAGGAACTAGCCATCGTCTGTTCTGCGTGCTATATAACCTGCATAAAGCCTCTCTGATTTGCCTACCTTCAACCTTGGCTATTACGGTTACTTTGGTCCGCCTACGGATATTCTTTTTTCTTATTCGAACTGAATCCTGAATTTAAGCTTTTCAAGAAGTGCTGAGCGACCGTGAGCTTGTCAATGAAGCCCGAATTTGTAATAACAAATATTTATTGGTGTATTTAAGAGAGATTTTTTACGGAACCTTGTAATTTTTATTACATTTTTTTATAAACTCCAAGAAATATTTGCTAAAAAGACCATCGTCCAGATATAAGTACTTTTCACAACACACATGCAAGGAAGAAAGCGAATCCAGATTAAATAAAATTACTCTATTTTGCGACCCCGTGACGTAAATTGATCTAGCCGGTTACTTTATGATCCACTTTCTTGGCTGTTAGAGTCTTTTGTACAGTTCTGAGTACAGCCGAGCGCAGAGGGCGTAATTCTGTATTAAAATATCAACAAGTAATAGTGATTATTAAGTCTTCTATAAAAGTATAGCCAACTCTTTCTCAGATTTTCTTTTCGTTTATTTTTAGGTTACATTTTTATTGCGGATTACGAGTAAAAATAATCTTCAATTCATGTTAATAAGCCTGTAACGGACGCCTGGACGAAGCCTTTCTAAACGCCATCATGGCAGATGACTGAATTATACTGGTAGCTGATTTCGTTCTAGTTGCTACCGGCTTGATCACATGAACTCATCAGAATAGAGAGCGATCCACACCTTCCTAAAAGCGTCTTCCAATTGACTTGCCAATGGCCTATGAGGCGAGTATTTACGTTTACAATTTATTTCTTATAGAAATTTTGAGCAAAGTTCCTTCCATCGTCAAATACTGAAATACTTTCGCGTACATCAAAAATAAATTATTAAATTATTACCCAAAGCGTTACTGATCACTTAGTTGAATGTATTTAATTTTGTATTTATCCCCTAATGTTGTTTATGTATAACCGAGACACGCTTTAAATGCGAAGTCAAATTGTTTGAAACGAGGTTTCAATTGATAACAGATGAATGCTTTGATTATAACGGCATTAATTACAATATACTACGCTCTGTGTTGTAGTTTAATTGTTAAATCAATTACGAGAGACTTCAGTAACCATGTAATAATAACTTTCTTTCTTTAGAACAATGGTAAGTAGTGTAGTGAAGATCGGAAATGATCTTAAGATAAGCGGGTAATAAGGCACACGGAATTAATGCAGCTGCATGAGAATTTTAATTTTACGTCGTAAATTTATTAGCTTATGGTGGTAACAAACTAAAAATATATAATGTTATTATTATTAGTGAAATTCTCTTGTTCTTTAATTTGTTCTCCTCGCTTAGAATGACATTTTTTAAATTTAATTAAATATGCTTTATGTCAAGTTAAATATAATTATTAAATAAAGATTTGCTACAAATATAAACCTGATCTATTGTTCACTACAATAGTAAATCCTTAGAAAAATATTATTGACATTTATCTTAAGATAGAAATTAAGTGGATGTCTCGTAAGGCAATAAATTTTCTTTTACAATGCGATTGTGTAGGCTTCTCCTAATCCACTCGGTTTTCTTGACAAAGCTGGATAAATATTTTAACGACTTCTTCATATTACTCATTATGTTATTATTATTCTAAAACTATGTGAGGAATTATTTTAATATACGAGATGCAAGCCGAATTCTTTTCTCTTTATATTAAAAATCAGATGTACAGCTTCTATAACGTTTTATCATTTCTTTTTAATTTGCGTGTGGTTATCCCAAGTAAGTGATTTTAGGTTTGTACGGAATATTTATGACAGTTAATGAGTGACTTATTTTAACTAATACGAAAAACGTAATTTTAATAACTCTTACTTTGTCCCAGTCTGTTAAACAGTTTTTAATTATATTATAATAAAAATATTTGAAGCTAAAAACGGCTGCGTCTCAAGTTAAACATTTACGAAGTAAAGATTTATTATTTAAAAAAAATATTATTATGATAAAGATTTATTTATTATCTTATATATATTTTGAAGTCAAATCGTAGTCTATATCAATAAAATAATATTCGTTTTTACGAAAAGTAATGTTAGTAGAATTCGTCGAAGAAAGGGTCAAGTAAACCGAATTTTTCGCAGTACTGTTAAATAAAAATCCCGATTGAAGAAATGTATCCTAATAAATTCATGTCAATTTATCACAAGGAAACTTCTGAAGTATTTTACAATTCGAAGAACACTTGAAAATTAAAGCCTTCAATATTTAAACGGAGCAACGAATCTTGAGATATTGAAGTCTTCTGTGGAAAATGAATAATAAAATTATGTAATCAATTAAGGGAAATGTGAATACCGCTCGCTCCCTTCACCTTCCAGTATTTAAGTTATTCCATGTCTAAGATGTTGGAACGCGCTGTAGATGTACCCAGTGAGCAATCAGTGAAAATTAAACAGTCCCTTAATTAATATACGAGAAGATGTTTTAATCCTATTGATGAATGCAAAGCTCTGTCCCGACTTTGAAACTTCCACATACAATGACGTACATACAAATGATGGATGCATACTTCTTACGGCTTCTTTATAGAAGTTATATGGAAATGAGTAAACATCAAAATTCTTCATACTGTCATTATTCAAAGAAAACTTCCTTTAACAAACTCCGAAGAAATCGATATAAGAGCGACTTTGTACCATGAATCGTCAACAGGAATAACTGAAGTGTTAAAAAGAACAGATCTTTTGCGTCGCTGAATACATCTTTAGTTTTTGCCTTTTCTTTATGATTGATCATCTATGTGACATTTTTTCGCGTCAGTTATTTTTACAAAATATTTTGTACAATACAACGCGTGGCCTAATGGAGGAATTATATGAACACACGACTGAATGTCGTTCTTTTTATCACAGTGTTGTTTTTTCTATAACACTGCATCCAAATATTTATTTTATGTCACATAGTACGTCGGTAAGTTTCAGTGAGGATTTTTTTTGTTTTAGCAGAGTAATTAGTGTCAAGATTTTATCAAATGAATTCAAATATATATATATATATTTTTAAATAACAAATAATACTATGGTACCATACACCCACACTACCTACTTATTTAATTCCTACGTTATATATATGGATAAAAAAATATTTGTTTTGTTATACGAAGTTAGATACAAAATAAGATAAGTTAATTTTATACCAGGGACTCATTGAGGTGGTCTGTAGCAGATTTGAACAAGTTGTGACATTTCTTTAGCAACTTCCATAGCTGGAAGAGTGAAATTATATTCGCTGTATTTGTTGCGTATCATTCATTTTGGACAACGCGTTGATATAAATTTTTTAAAGTTGAATAAAAGTGCCAAAAACCTCACAAAATGTTAAAATTAGTAATAATGTGGGGAACATCGAAGACTCTTTACAAGTTATATGAACGATTCGAAAGGGGGAATTAATAGGTTTCGGATACGCAAAGATCAGAGCATCCTTCGACCTCAAAAACCGACATAAACGTGCGAAGAGTAACAAAATGGTTAGATCAAACAGGCTATTGACAATTCGAGAGCTTCCCTAGGAACTTATTATCTTGTATGGATCCGTGCAAATTATTTTGAAATAAGACGAGACTTTGCGAAAATCGTTCCCAGACTTTTGAGTGACGGGCAGAAAGAAAATCGTGAAGTTTCTCTTGATGCAGATACGGACTTAATAGGCAAAATTTTAACTTTAGATAAAACTTAGGTATATAGCTATGATTTTGAAACAAAAATGCAGATTACCGTGTGGAAAAGGAGTGCTTCTCCTCGCCCTAAGAAGGCACATCAGTTACATCTAAACGAGAAGGTCATGTCTCTTTGTTTATTTTGATAGTAAGGGCATAATACAATCAGAGTTCGTTCCAAAGGGATCGAAATTGAATTCCGAATATTACAAGGGCTTATTAGGTTCGCGAGATTATGTATGGAAAAAGAGATTAAAAAGATGGGCCATAACTCCTCCGCCATTACGACATTACATCATGCCACACATCGCTACTGATTCGCTAGTTTGTTTTTACTCCATAGATTTTAGATTTAGCACCATACGATTTCTCTCTGTTCCCAAAAATAAAAACCTGGCTAAAAGGAAACCGTTTTGACACCACTCCCAACGTTGAAAGAGTTACGACAAATCAGCTGAAGGCTTTTACGAAAGAAGCATTTCACTAGTGCTTCTAATCGTCATCGTTGAAATCATCAACGTTGAAATTAATGCATTGCCAGCAAAGTTGAGAACATTGAAGAAGATTAATTTAAATTTGACGTATACTTAATACTTTGTTATCAATGAAATTAGTTACCGTATTTTTTTATGACACCTGGTATATCAAGTTAGATATAGATTAAAGTTACTCGAATATATGTTTGACATTGTTGTTAAGTATTTACAATGTCATGAAACCATGAAAAATAATGTCATGAGGTTCCTTGCCGCGAGTAAAACGCACGACGGAAGGGTCGTTTTAAAAACGACATGTTATCGAAACATAAAATATTACGACAGAAAATTCAAAAGACCGCTTTCATTCAATAGACCGAGTTTATCATAAAGCGCTATACGAAATTTGAACGCATCAAGATTTTAAGGATGTTTAGTGTGTTTAATGCAGTTATTTTACACTAATACTTCATTTTCAGAAATTCTTTATTGCACACATTATCATATCCAGCTATATATCTTATTGACGTCAAGATAAGTCTATTATTACTTGTTTGGATAAGTGCCTCAAGTAGGGGAAGAAGAGGCGAAAGAAACTCAGCGGAGACTATGATTTTTTTTTAATAATATAAAATTAGATATTAAACGAATATTGACATAACTTTGAGACAAACATATCATTCCCATGATAAGCTATCATGAATTCGTTTAAAGCGACGTAATCCTTAGTTCAGAAACTTTCTATAACAATATTTTTATTTAATTTAGCTTTCTCTTTATTATCTAAAATTACTAACACAATGAAGTCAAGTCTTAGGTACATATAATTTTTTTTGTTATGCTAGATAGTTATTATTTTAATTTTTTAATCTCTTATTGCTAGAAAAACAGGCGAATGTTTTCTCGTGTCTCTTACTGAAACAATTTGTTTAAATAATTAAAATTACACATTTAAATAACTTAGAGGGTTCGCCCCTAGTAAATCATTTCTAAAAAATACTTTCTTCTATGAAATCCTAAACAATGTAGTAACCCACACAAACGTTCTTTCACAAATTTTATTGTCTTACAATAAGAGCGTTTTCAATATTATTTTGGATCCTATTGTAAATTAATATACGTGTTTTTTTCTTAATGTAGATTTTTTTACAATACAGTACTTAGAGGTGATAAACGAGTATCAGAAAAAATAAAATATTCGAAGCATCGCGAATAGTTTTCATTAATAGCAAATAAAAATTATTTGCTATTAATGAAAACAGGCAAGAAATACAAACAGGCACAAATTCCCAGAAAAGCAAAAATCCTCTCAGAAGACCATTGATTTTAATTTCGTTGAGAACTAACATTTAAACATAATGAAAGGGTTAAACGAATCAGTAGTTGGAGCACGCGTTTGAAGTGAATTTAGCAAAGTTTCAGCGGTCGCGATGACCGACATAATATTGTCTCCAACTGAATATTCATGTGCGTCTATTAAATAGATTCCGGGTCGCTCGTAAGAGTTGTTTATTACGAACTGTTTATGTGTTATCTTAATTAAGTAATTACTTACATTCGAAACTACTCAAACTTTAAACAATAAATTTGTACCATTGATGGCTTTTCGTGAATAAAGGGGTTAGTTGTAACTATCATTCCTAGTAAAACATTTTTTTTATTTATTTTACTTATTGAATGTAACAATCGAAAAAAGATCAAGTTTTAAATTTTTATCTTTTTAATAATCTTTAAAATTGTAAATGAAACAAATAAGGATTTTGTTTGTGTAGAATACAAATGTATTAAGTTTTTCGTTCTAGAGATCTATAAAAGGTTAATTACTATCACAATGTTTAAATATAGAATGCAACCCTTGTCATTTCAGTAGCAAACTGAATTTTTGAGATTCAAGTCACCTACCTTGCTTTAGCTTTGGGTGCTAAGGCAAGTCAAGCGTATAAAAATATTTACATTAAATTATTCATACAAATCTCCACGTAATTCGATAAGCTAATTTATTATTTCATATTATATAATTAAATTTCTAATCATTGTCAATTCTGTTCGTATTAGTTTGTAAGTCTAGTGAAATTGAGTACTTAATTCTTAAATAAATTAAAATTTACGTTATTATTACTGGCAAGCTCTTTAAGGTAACTAGCTAACTGAAAATCCGAAACACTCAACGCATTTGAAAATCGTTTAATAAAATAACGCGAACTTTATTAGGTTAACGTCGAGAGGTTAATATTAGGTAAAATTAAGTAGGAGAATATTTCACGAACGTAATTTACGATGCGAAAATATTTCCGGCACGTACTTTCGATTAAATTATTTTTAATAATGCTTGTAGAGCTCCTAAGTATATTCTAATTAATACTTTTATTCTCGAAACACTTAACCTGTTTTATAATGCTACAAATAATTATTTTCCTTCTAAAATTCAAAGTTCATCCCATTTTTGTCTAGAAGAAATTGCGATGAAATTGGTTTTTGTACTTTTTGCCTATTATTACGTTTTTTTGTTAGACTATTAGTTACTTTAAGTTAAACTCGCGAGAAATTCCTGGATGAGGGCTAAACGCTGATATGATGAGAGTGTATAATATAAAGTAAATAAATAAACCAATCGATAGAGGTAATTAATCATATAAATGTGACACTCAAAAATTCTAAAAATATATAAGCTAAAACAATCAGAAAATTTTAATTGCATTAATTGATGACCCATAAAAAAAAGGAATCACTTTATATAAGGTCGTAAAAATAAGCTCTAACTTAATTAAAATAAAGTTAGGGCGTTTAGTTAAAGACAACGTGAGAAAACTTTAAATAACAAAAAGTTGTAATTTTTTATCCATGTTAATTGTGAGGAGCGGAGAAAGTTGTCGGTTTGTTAAAAAAATACAGCAGCTCCGTGAAGATTTTTAATGAAGGGAACCTTTTTAATAATTGGAATATACAAATCGAAAGCGTTTGCCAACTGGGAATCGGAAAATGTTTACACGAGCGACCGCGGCGGAGGTAACCTTGTTAATGAAACAAAAAGAATTCTTGTTCCTAAAAAACCATCTTTCGAAGTTTTAACGAAGTCATTTGTAGGCACGATGATGTTAAAGACGTTTTCAAAAGTCGTGTGATGTTTCCGTTCTTTTGTGTAATGGCAGCGTACACGATTATTGAAATTCGCAATAATTAATAAGATTTTCTCTACAGGAATGAGTAGATCCGTAGACGAACGAAACTAGACAAAGTAAAAGCCTATATCTTTTAGCTATGAAATCATTATGATGATGGTTGCCTTTACTATTTATTACCCGCGTGAATCTATGTTTATCCAACACATATTTATTTATTATTTATAAACTAACTTAAATATAATTAAAAACTTGTTTTAAATCGGTTGAATATGTACGATTTTGAAAAGCTTACTGTGCAATATACTTGCAATACTTTTATACCTATATTACAAAATGGAATTCACAAAAATTGTAACTTTCCTACATGGCCCTGAGCTATCTACTGGGAATTTATTTGATTTACTTTCATTGTCACATCAAAAGTCACATGTAGGTTGAAATTGGGGTGGTGTGATAGAAAAATTGAATTACCTTTGCAGCGTGGATTATTCATAAAGCGTAACAAGCGGTCAAACCGGATGCCGCTTGATCACTTCCTTGCGTCAATTTTAACTTAAAAACAAGGATTTGTTCGTAATTTTTTGCATATGAAATATTAACATTAATAAATGTGTAATAATCATTTAGATAACAAGTGACAACCGCTTGTATAAAAGAGTTACAAGATGACAGGGAGTGGTGGAGAGGGCTGTGCTTAGGGCAGAAATAAAGAATGCCACAGAAGATCTAAAACCGTCTATAGCTTGAGGAATTGCTCGTCTCAAGTGGCAGTATGTGTGTTCATCGCTTGTACAACCGACAGCCGTAGAGGCCAAAAGATTCACCAGGAGCGACAAAAAGCCGGCGGACGTGGCCTGTGCAGAACTTTGACTAGGTAGACGAACGACATAGGCAAGATTGTAGAAAGTCGCTGAATGCAGACAGCGCAAAGCCATTCATCGTGGTGATCTTTGAGGGAGACCTGTGGCTTCCAGCGGGCATCTACACATCACATGATGATGATAAAAACGACTAACTTATAGTTAGTACATTTAAAAATCGATTCATGAGAGTAGTTATAAAATCGAAGTTACAGTTGGATGTGTAAAGAGAATTCTCCAGCGATGGTATTTATATTTTAAGTGACGCAGTGGCAAGCGCGGCGCATAGCATTCACAGGGTTGTCAATTATTCAACGTTACTAATGAGTGGGCCCTCCTCGACAGCATCTCTCACTGCACACGCCTTTGCAGATTTTAAATAAAAGCCTCGTATAGCGTTTAATCCAACTAACATTTGGAATGGTACGACAGACAAGTTTTATACTTAGTACACTTATAACATAACATAACACATAACAGTTAATGTTTCAAAATAATCTTGTCATGAAATAATGTTTTCTAATGTTTCTATATCTTATATAAAATGTCTTTTTATGTTGATACAGTATGGTTTCTTTATATTTTTGTACTTATAGTATTTTTATTGCGTAATCTTTATGTATAATTCCATGTTTATATTATGTTCATTCCATATTTACTTTTAGAAGAGCATACATAAAATGGAGATAACATAAAAATATCGCTAACTCATGTATATTTTACTCGTATTTATGCGAAAGACTTAATTTGGTGAAATTACGAATAGATTCCAATAACCTAATAAGTATTATTAAAATATTGCTGGAAATTCGATGGTACTTTTTAACTAAATTTTATATCATATATACATATAGGGTTACCATAGGGATCTGTAAACATTAATTTCGAGTGATTAAGGTACCCGAAATAGGGAAAGGGATGAGTACCCAATAAATTAACCTTAAATGTTATGTATGTTGGTTTTCTGAAAAGTTTCAACAATGTGTTTATAATGATTATTATTAATTATTCTTGAAACTATTGAAGTTTTGTAAGAATACATTGGAATACGTGATTTGAAATAGATAAATAAAAATTTGAATAAAGCTACAAATACATAAATAAATTAACAAGTTCAATGAACTTTTTCTAATAAACATATTTTTAAAATAAGTACATAGTAACAAATGTTTTTGCCGCGTCTTTGATTTATTAAAATTACAACGACCCTTGGAATTTGTGTCGCGTTTATCATTTTATATTAAATATTTCACACCCATAGTATCGCGCTTGTCAAAATTTGATGAGGGCCCATCTGAATTTTCCGCAATGATCTAATTGGCAGCCGTCGTTCATGATTCCGTTTAAGTGTTACACTCGTGGAATGGACATAATTTAAAATCTAAAATTTTAGAATACAAATAGACATCTCATGATTTTGAAATAATTTATGATAAGAAACCGTTTCTTGAGATATGGCTATAAAGACGATTTTAATGACATTCTATTTGTGTGGTTAGGAAATTGCGGGCAAATAAACCAAATAAATAAACGAACCAAACAGAAATTTAAATGACTCTTTCTCTGTTTTGTAAACAAAACAAAACATTTTTTTACGTTTATTAATGTGACTTTTTCATGTTTTTTTAACAAAAAAACAGCTTTCTTGCTTACTAGTTGTTTACACGTGGCATGGAAATTCTATTTGATACCATTAGCCATAATTAGTCAAGAAAAAAGAACCAGGGCTTATAAAAAAACTTAAAATTATCAGAAAGGCACGTCATGGCTTGCAATAAAATGCCATACACTTATCCTAATAAACGATTAATAAACGAATTGTAACTAGGACCCTCATTGGCAAGATTAACACACAATCGCTCTTTTTCTTCTCGAGTGCAGCAATCGACATAGGAAAGCGAGTTGGCTAGTTTTAATAGTAGCGCGCAAAACACTTGAACACTGCAGCCCTAAGGTTCTGGACAGGATATCACGGGCTGACACGCGCAGCGTTGGAAGTTCGCACAAAGTAGACAGTCGAAATTGTTGAGGTCATCGGAAGTCGCTTGATCCTTGCCGCTTCTAACAGGTCTTATCTATTGGTATCTATTGGGTAGATCTACTATAACTGATGAAGAAATATATGTATACACCGTTTTTAATATTATGCTCATTACGTACGTATTTATACTTTTTCAATTTAAATTGGACCTCAACAAGTTTTATATCCGGATATTTAATTATCTACATTATTTATATGATATATAATATTTAGATATTCTTTGGAACATTTTATATTATTTGTAGGTGAAATGACTGGACGGCATATAGTTTTCAAAGCAGAAATTTATCATTTAGAGGCTTTAAAAGTTTATCTGTATATAATAAACATTATGCTCCTTCGCACGACTTTTACGACGTGTATGGAAATAACGACGTCTGTAGCAAATTTTTAACAGAGAGTTTTGGGGCATCATGGAGAATAGATAAACACAGGGTCGGCTTTATAGAGCAACATATCCATACGTAAGCAACAAATAATTTATGTCGGTGTCATAAATACACAGGCATTGAGGAGTTCTAGTTCCAAGTTTACCGTTTTCTTCTTTTTATTCTAAGTTTTCTATTGTCTTATTTAATTTAATTTTTCTCCATTCTAATCAGATCTACACAACGTTTAAACTTTTCGAAAATGTGATTACATTTGCGTATATACCACATTACATCACATATAATGTATATGTGTTTCACTTCCCAAAAATTTTCAAGAACGTGTCATGGAATTAAAAATATTCTTAAAAAAAATTTTAAATTACGAATTATTGTATTGAATGTTTTCCGACGGAGAATTTCGAAAAAATAAAGGACGATTAAAAATAACGTTTACATTAACAAGTTATTTGTTTTACTACGTAAATAATTTGCTATTATGAAAGTTAAAGAAGATATAATTATTTTTGGACCTCCAACAAAAATCACTTAAAAATACGAATCAGTTGTAACTTCAGCAGACAGGTAAGCACAATATGACAAATACAAAACAATGAAAAAAAAAGACGACTGGAAAAAAAATCACATTATTAATTTAAAAATGTATTAGGTAAATACTATTCAACTACCAATCATTTACGATTCAGAGTTCCTGGCTTGTCTCTAACCTAGATTACCTGACCACATTCACCTATTGTATCGACGAAGGGTTGACCGCTAATACAACGCTGCACCGAATTTCAGTACACGTCTCTAATGTCAAAGACTTTGTTGACAAAGCGATTGTTTGTTTTCGGTGAGTAGATAAACCAAACAGACTCTTCTTCACATAAAAAATTCTGCTTTAATAAAATACAAAATTGTTATCAAGAATAACCTTTTAACTTTTTCATATAAAATTCATAATTCTCGGAAATTCATTTGAACTTTTGTATTCAATATAAACATCGAATGTTTACCTGAGTACCGTATTCGCTGTAAGTATGATACTTGGAAATTTCATTTTTTTCTTAGTTTTCTTATTATTTAAAAATCATAAAACAGAAAACAAATTAAAATTTAAAATTGAGATTTTCTTCTTTTAATACATTATAACAGAATAACTGCCTGCAGTAATTCTCACTAAATATAATATATTCAAGCTTATTGCCATATATTGCTTTTCATTTTGAAAACATGATAAAAAAGTGATAGTATAATTTAGACTGTTTTTTTAGCTATATTAATAAAGAATTTATTCTTATTATTATATTTGTATTTCACGGGTCATATAAAATAAGAAAAAGGTATAACAACGTAAATAAACATACTCATTAAAGGCAGCATATACAAGACTTATTTATTTGTTGCTTTGTGCGATCTTTGTTAATCTTTATTAATGAATGTATGCAAATAACGATGCTCAAAAATTTTATTTGTACAGGTAGAAATACAAACTGCGCCATTTAAGGCTATAATTTAATTGTTTTATCATTGTAATTATTTTGTTATGTTATGTTTAATTACATATGATGTTTAATGGTAGAGTTACGTATTCTTTTTGTGTTCAATTTGTATTAAACGCACTTTTCAAGTTAACGAGATTAAGTGTTGAAAGAAGTTATGAAGCAGGGGACAGTAGAAATAAAATTAACCCGAAGACAAATGTGCTTCGCCGTAATTTCGTTTAGGAAGTTTTGAGCAACGTCTCCCCGGTGGGTTCGCTATTGTCTAGAAGAATGTTAAAATCTAAATTAAGCGCTGAATGTTTAAAATCTATAGCTTTTTAACGGATTTTCTTATACAATTAAAATGTGCTCTACATTGAAAACTTTATTTGAAATATATAATTTCAAACCATTTTTTTAACTTGAATGTTATTTACAGGGTGATATATATAAAAGCTTCAAAGGAGTGAATGTATAGCTTATTTCTGTATAAAGTGATCACTCTGGATTATTTATTTCATATAATCTGTATAAAGTGATCACTCTGGATTATTTTTTTGTACTATTTGAGTGGACAGGTAGTAAATAATAATTGATTTTAATACGTCATAGCCCGAATTTTTAAAACGATTTTTCTTACTATATTATCGTTACGTTATTTAATATTTCTAAAATCATTAATTTTTGGATAAAGTATATTAAACAATAATTAACAACAAGTGAACTATATATTAACAGTTTTAAAGCCTTTACTTCTACAACCTGTGAAATATATTAATGACGTGACGAGTTATAACTTTAGTCGATACTATGATTATTGCTTGAAATGTACATTGTATTTTTTTGCAACGATAGAATTCACTCCTTTTTTCTTCTGGTCTTGGTAATAGCTAAAAAAACTGCGATACTTACCTGTCTTAATTTTCTGTTGACTAAGCTAGAAAACAGCCAACGAGGCTTGTGCGTAAAATTTTGCAAACGTTAACGACGACGGTAATACGAATGAACGATCTCAGCTGTTGCTTTATATTTAGTCAGCTCGAAATGTTAACTCTATCAACATTGCCCGAGTGTTCAACTGGCATGAAAACAATCTGTGCTTATGTTACATTTAAAACTTTTCAAAACTCTTTTGAATTTGTTAAAGGTAATTTAGAATCTGTTTTTCATTTTTTTTTGTAATTCTCTTTAAACAATATAGCATACAATACTAAAATTAACGCTTAATATTTTATTTACATAAAACAGTGACGAAAAAAACGAGTCTATGTTCAAATTATGGACGTTGTACGTCTTAGTAATTTTAAAGTCTTAGGTTTCATTTAAATGAGATCCGTTAATCAATCCATCTCACTGGTTGATGAAATTACTTTAAAAAGTACCCTTACTCAAACTCTAACAGGAATGGTAACGCAACATGAAAATGAAACCAAAAAACTTTTGGACGTGGTTAAACACCTAGTATTGTTCACAGCCTTGACGGAATCAGAGACAATTCTTTCCAAGCCTTCTGTATTTTGCTTTCATAAGTGCAATATTAATAGTGACCTATTACCCTTATATAATATATAATAGTGACCTTATTAACTTAACCGTACCAGCTGGTCGGTGATCACCCATTTGGTCCTTTACGGTCTACTTCCTCTATAACCACCAATCACCAGATAGCTTCGTCAAACCAGTTGTTTAACAAAGTTATTTGGTTGTTTGCTGGCAATATGAATGATAATAACAAAATCATTCAAGACTCATTGATACGCACGATATAGTTAAAGATAAAGACAGACAGTAATATTATTGAGCTATATAAATTCATCATAAAGAAACATTTCGATGGAAGCTTTTAAGTGCACGCCAACATGCAGCGGCCCACTGGGCCCGCGTCTGCGCGTCATAGCAACAATAAAACAGCTTTATCGCCGTCCAGTGCGACACGGAAACGAATAATTTCCCCGTAAAACATTTTTATTATCGAAAACAAGACGCATCCTTACAGCTTACTTAATTGCGTGGTTCCTTTAACGTAATTGTTGTCATGAAATATTTCAACCACTTATTTTTTACAACTGATGGTTAGTTCTGCGCTCATGCGCTCAATAAACGAGATTTTAAAATATTAACTCTAATGCAAGTCTGATTAGTCCAGACTTACTAGCGTCGGCTCTTTTTAAATCTGAACACAGTTATACGCACGATTGCTAGAACTAAACTCCACAGTGAAGACAAGTCAAGGCTTCCTATTAACGTGCTATACTGCATATGATATAATTTATTTCATTTCTCAATTCATATTGTTGTTTAGTAGTAATATTCCCAATTTCGTTTTGATAATAAACGATTTTTCATAATATGTAACCTTTAGCAAAAGTTTAACTTTATTATATTACTATTATATTAATTACAAAGTGCTATATCGAAATATATATATATTTCTCTACTAAGTGCATGGAACCGTAGACGAAATGAAGTTACCGACATAACCCAGCGGATTCGCAAGTTGAAATTACAGTAGCAAGCCACATAGCCCGTAGAACTGATGACCACTAGTGACTTTAGGTTCTGGATTAGTCACCACCGATAGACAAACACGTAATATGATATCCACCCTTATGATTTACAGAGACCTTAATAATTTTGTATTGAAAATATATGAGGAAGACCTATCTCCAGCAGTTGACGTCTAATACCTGTAATGATAATGTGCACAAAATTAACTTGAATTGTACATAACAAAATTCATCATTCTAAAATGGTATTGAATGTTAAAAATATTTTAAAAAATCTATAAAACGTTTAGGCGACTATATATGACATAAATCTTGGTTTATCCAGCCGCCTTGACCTTTTAATAGATGAACTAAATAAAGCTTCATTAAAGGTCAAACTGTTAGGCTCGGCTCAAAAAAAAGTTGAAAAAAAAACCATCATCGCTACGAATCTTCTTCGTTCTTCAAATTTACATTTTTTTGGAAAAATAAAGTACCGTCAAAGTTTGCCTGGATACTAACATATTATTTAAGTTAATACTGATAAAAGATTCATAATTACTTTTGTATCGCTCGTAAAGAAAAAAATATTTTCAAAATTGTTAACGATTTTTTTCTCTTTAATACTTTGATTCTGATTGCTTTTCACAATTAACAGCAACAAATTTAAATATTTGAAAGGATGTCATTACGTTATATTTATATAGTCTTTAATTTTCAATCTGAATAAAAAAGAAGAATTATTCTGATCTCTACAATAACGGTAAGTCATTATTATTCTAAATCTTAATAGAACTGCTTTAAATAATATTTGCCTTCATTTACCAAATATTATTTAATATTGAGATTGGCGACCCGTTCGCAAACATTGTGAAATCCGTTTACAGAATATAATAAGGGATAAACGCTTTTACACTACGGCGTAGCACCGTAGTACCGTAGACATCGTAGCAGAATGATTCAAGTCAAGACGACAAAGAATAATAATATCATTATTATTACAGTACATATTTACATTTGGTTTTAAATTAGAAAATTATTTGATTTTAATATTTAGATTAATTTTCATACGTTTCCTTTCTCTTAATACCAGAACACCGTTAATTTGTGTAAATATTGATATTTTATAATGTTATTCGAAACGATTGTATTCATAATCTACTTCATTTCCAATTGAAATAAATACGTGATCTGAATACGGTGCGAATGATGTAAAATCTTCTCGGCTTAAACGCTTATGAATATATTATGTTAAATGTACGAAATAAGTATGCTCTTACTTAATCAAAAACACGACATTTAACGTTGCAAGCGGAGGTAACTATAAGTTTTAATCAATAAGAACTACGTTTTCCATTTTTGTAATTTATCACTTAAAATCTATTTCAAATGAAGCAATCAATGAATTATAAATGCACTTGGGTAATTTTTCATTTTGAAACTACTGTTAAGTAACATTTTACCTTATATAGGAATTTTTTTTCAATTCAATTTTAATAATACATTTTCATCATGAATCTATTACAATTGTTATTTTATATAGTTATTTCCTAATTTAGTGGATAATTTTACGTTATTATTTCATAATATATTGGGCTAGTTTGTAAAATAGGGTTTTGTGTTTGCTGCCGCCTGGTCAACCGCAAACCCCCAGCCTAACTACAATCAGGCTCGCCGCAGCTAAACCAATTCCGATTACTGCGTTAGCCTGTCTATTCCTTTGAAATTGCCTTCAGTTTCAGTTTACAATGAAATTGTAAGGTTTCACATTTAAAGTTAAATTATTTCGTTACCGGAAATGTCAATTAAATAATTTACGATAAAATTAAGAACTTTATTGTACAAAAATCGTTATAATAATTGTATATTTACATAAATTAAAAAAGTTGGTCATACGAGCTTAATGAATAAAAATAATGTATTTGAAGTAAAATTAGTACACTACCGGAGTTAAATTTATCTTGTAACTAAGAAGGCAAGTAGTTGTGAAAATGAACTACTTGGTTGAAACAATGTTTCATTTTAAGCCGAGCACCATCATAGCCGTGCACTTCGAACTAAACATTTTCATAACTCTTATCCGCCGAGCTGTAAAAATCCGATGTTCGAGTTATTCTTGCTTCATTTTTTTATTTATTAATTTATACAAATTATTAGGAGCGTATGTCCATTTAGAATCATATAGTGACCTCTTGTGTACGACATATGTGGGTACATATGTCGTACACAAGAGTGGCTATAAGAGCAAATTTGATTGAAACCAAAATCAGGCTGATCTCCCATGTAATGGAATAAATGAGGCTTCAATTTAAATCTACGTGAATTCCATCCACACCACTTGATCAGTGAATATCAATCAGACCATAACAAATCAAACGGGCTTTACTATTATGGTCACTTAGACAATTTTCTTTATATATTAATAGAGTGCTTCATTTTCAAAAATTATCACAACCAAAAAATCACTTTGATATGATTTTTTTACAAGTTTTTATTTAATAAACATGTTATGTATTACATGATAATTCAGAGACATTACACGGATGCGTATGGTAATATATGTAATGACTGTACACAGTTGCTTACAATATAGTTAGTAATTTTAACAAGCCTAGAGACAGATGTAGAAGTAATAAAGTCATATTAATTTTTATTTATGTATGGGATACATTTTTTAAAAAACAAGGCAGACTAAAAAATACTAGTTTTGATAACTATTTAAAATACTTTTTACTGGCAGAGGCCTGTCTAATATCTCTGGGTAACTTCATTTTAAATATATTTTATTCAATAATAGAGAACGTAACGACATAACGTAATATCTTATTGCAGTGTCACTGACATTTATTGTCAAAGTGAAAGAGAAATGCTGGTGACATCGGTCCGGTTAAGGATAAAGTTACAAGAATTGTTTGATTAAAATAAAATAATACAATAAGAGCAAGTTATGAATAAACTATACTTTTTTCTGAATTCTGGGATATATATAAATAATATATTTTTAAAAATTACTATCTGCAAAATTATTTTTCAATTAAACATTCATTATGAAATTTTAAATAACCGTAAAAGAGGGATGTTTCCCTAAATCTCCTAATCTGATGCCCATAGCAACTTATACATTAACAAGTTTTCAATAGGCCACCCTCATCTTTTGTTCCCGTCTCTGAATCTGTTCTGAGTCCAACTCGAATCCAAACTTGTTTAAGATAATCTTCCGACTTAGTTACAAAGGCAGTTTCATAAAACGACATTTAATCGAATCAAGAGTCCGTTACAAACCCTTTATTTGAAATATTAAATTCATTCGCACGACTCCTGAAATATTTTAAAATTGGAGAGTTTAAGAAATTTTCATTATTGACTATAGTTTCTAGCCGTAATGTATTTTGAAAATTGTCGTAATGAGACACATTTTAGTTCTTGTTTTATAATATACATATATGTTTATGATATTGTGCATGATATACCGTGTCATTTTATTAATAAATGAAAAACATCATTCAGGACAGGCATTTTAAAAATAAGTTCATACTTTTAATTTCCATCTTACACTGGCACGTATGTCATTTATATCTATTGAATGTGCAGTAAGATGAGCAATTCTGCAATACTTTAATTTTACATTATAATTGACTAAAGTTTTTCTCAATCACAAAATGTCTTTTTTGTATTCTGCTACCCGTAAATTTGACATAAACGCTCTTAATTTTTATTCTATCGCGTTTGTTTGCTCTATTAAATTTTATAAAACAACTAAAACTATAATTGTAGTGTAATAAGAAAATGATAAGAAAACATATTAATTTCTTTACGGTATGGGAAAGTGTTTAAATTTTTTGTCGTGGAATATTGTATTATTTATAAATAATATAAATGTCACTATCAGAAAGATTATGTTCGGTCGATTACCGATAATAGATTTATTTGAAAATTTCTTTCATTTCGAAAAAATATTAATAATGCCTAACTAACATTTTAGCTGGACCATCTAAAATCATTTGACAGTGCGTTTTACTATTACCTAGGAACCCGATAAGCAATAAATACAAGATTATCAATACTGTGTTTGTGTAAATCGTACAAAGGAAGGAAACATATTAAATGATGTTTTGTTTTTCAAAAGAGCTACGCTATATTTACATTGAGAATTCAATTCTGTGAAATAATAGTACCAAAAATTTTCAAATAAAGAATCTTTAGACTGTTGAAACAAAGTCGATTCTAAGAAAAACACTTTGGTACCAGCGTGTTTTCTTACAGACTAAATGGTCTTTGCCTTATGTATTTAAAATATATTATAATTGTCATAACTTTCGTCTCGAAAAGTAAAAAACACTTCGAGAGGACAAAAATGAGTATTTTTATGGGTACTAATTTTGTTAGACTCTCTCTGGAATATTAAATTACTTGCCGACAAGACCAAAATGAAAAACATGTTTTATTTGAACGTGACTTAAATTAATATCAACTAATTATGAATTTTCTTGTTGATTCAATAATCATTATCCAAAAATATATATTTTTTAATTTTCTAATATAATCATTTAAAAAAAATGAAAAGTTAATATGTATTTTTTTAATTATAAATATAATAAAAATACTTCCTCGATTTCATGGGTTTTACAAAAATAGAATCATTATTGTGTTTATATTTTTAAAAGAGTTCTAAATACTGACTCTGAGTAACCATTTACTGCAACGTTAAACCATATAAATTTTTCTTAATATTTTTGATGAAAAAATAGAGTAGAAAAAAAATGTGTATTTTAATATGTAGTGTGTTTAGTGCGAGCTGTTGTAACTTTTGCTGCAATGGGGAGAACTTACCTGACGTGCGGATGTTGTATCGTAGCGGAAAACTGTCGGCAATGTGAAAGGCTTGCTGCGTGGTCGTGTTCACGATATGATCGCGCGCATTTAATAACAAAGTTCTGAAGCATGCAAGGCTTATAAAGGTGTGGGCCCCGCCTACTCCCCGCCCCGGGGCGGTCCAGGCGACGCTTAGCCGATGCTTACTTAACTTGACATCACAACAAGTTACTCTTAAACTTTACACAAGTTCTCTTAATAAAATAACATTTTAAATAAAAAAAATTACAGCCTTGGCCAAAGTATTAGGCACCCTCATAAAATACGTGTACACCAAAACTTATTGGAAAAATTACTTAAATGTTTAATAAATAATCTAAATTATTGGCTATTATAATATACTGTCATAAGCAATAGATATGGATTTAAAGTAAATCATAAAACGTATGGCCAGCAGACTTTGATAAATGAAGCTTTTGGAAAATTATTACGATGTTTTATGCCTTGTTTTGTCTCCCGTGGTTATAAAAAGCTGTTGAGTGTTGTTTATTTGTGAATGTATGTTAATGCAATAAGACTTTTATTAAAAGCTCTTATCTTCCTCGTTACTTCGAGCTTCGGTGAATATACAATTTATTAAAAATAAATGTTCAAGGAAATTATTATGGAAAAGTTTTACAATAACACAATTTCTGATGAATATTACTATTTTCAGTTGGAATTTTTTGAACAGTCGAGTTAAATTTCGCTTAAATAAATTGTAACGGTCTACTCGTTGTTCCCGGAAAGTAACACGCGGACGAATTATTAAGTGGAACGAAGCTTATATTTTTACCCGTGATAATAGGACGAAAGCGTGCAAGCTTCGAGAGGTACGAAAAAAACACATCTTTTGAAGCAGTGCATACGATTTTACTCTTAATTTATTAAAAAGCTAAGTCATAGTAGTTAACGATTTATTTTCCAATAACTATCGAGTAAATTTTTCATAACTTTGGAGTCATTTTTGATTAAGGATTTGATTTAAATATTGTTAAACTTAATTAGTTCCTGCGTTAAGACATATTTATGTCATATAAAATATATGTACCTCTTATAATTTTCATACTTAATTTTCTAACAAATATTGACAATATCCTGTAGTTGTATGGTAAGAATGGTGACATACTCACACTCACAGCTGACTAAAGATATAAATAAAACATTTAGGAAATTGATAAAAACACCATAATAAATGGAATGATTGGTTATAGACGTAAAACTTTAATAGGGTTGAATTTATAGCTCATATATCAGCGAGAAATTTTTAAGATTTTAGACTTATTTCCAATCACTTTATAATGCAGTTATTCTAATATATGCTACATTTATTTTCCTTTGTAATGCGATAACCATATAACTTAATTACAAAGTGTGCAGGGGTTGATAGTTAAATATAATTCATTATTATAAATAGTATTGAGAGCTTTGAAAACACCTTTTCTTACTTATTTTGTCATAACGTTATTTATTCATTAACTTTAAGCTTTTAAACCTATCCCCAATCACCCTGTATACGTAATTATTTCTACCGTGTGGTTTTTTTGTAAACATGAGCCTTCATAACTGGCTGCTACAAAGCACATCCTTAAACAAATTGCTTAAATCTACTATGGCAGATTAGATCTTTAAAGTCATCTTTTCTCAACATTAGTTAAATTAAGTTGAAATAGCTCTCATTACATAAAAAACGTATTTTTTCTCCCAACCCATAAGTACGTATTGCCATAAAAAGTTTTATGGAGACCATCTCGCTGACAAAATTAAACTAGCAAAGAAAAGACAGCAATTTCTTCTCTGCAAGTTTAATTAGACATAACTTAGAATTTTTATGCTAGTAATATTATCTTTATGTTGGCAAAAAATTGTCATTTTGATTATTTAAAGTGGTGAAAAATTTGCTAAAACTTTTTAATACATTCTCATTTACATACAAGATATTTCATTACACCAATTAATTAACCTAAAACTATTAACTAACATAAAATCTCAATTTTTATGATGAATACTACAGGACACAAAAATACAAAGGAATAAAGGAATGAAATACTTATGAAAAACTTTAATACAAACTTAATTTTTATTTTTTAATTAATTTGTATTCTTTGAAACGACTGTTCAATATTACCGAACGAATTTTTAATAGATATAGTGTATATTTATAATGAAAAGTGTAATGAGATTCTGAAAATAATTATAAAAAAACCAGGTACATCAATTTCCAAACATATGAAAATGATTTCAAAGAAACGTCCACATTAACAAAGTTTTAAAGATTAAAATGATTGACTATCGCTAACAACCTATAATATATAAACGTGTATACTTAATGTAAATCATTTAATGTGAGCTATGCATAAGTCAGAACCACCTGTAATTCATGGACACAAATTAAGATAATCCTTTTTTAACCTATGATTTATAATCATATATCAATTCAATGCAGAAACTGCGGAGTTGGACATGGAGATTTTGGAGATACATTCATGATATACATACTTGGTATACATACCTTTCAAAAATTATTTACTATTTTTCCTATAATATCATTGTAACGAAAGTACAAAACTTTAGCTGTGATTATTTCAACACTGATTATGTTTTGTTTTATTATTACTTGGAATCTCGAGTCGATTAATACTGTTTTTCTGTTTTGTTAATTTTTCAACCTTTAAATACGCTAACATAATTATGACCCGTACTGTGTACGCCTACATTAGGCAAACATATTTAATTTTATACTATACTAAACTAATGTAAGCTGTGTGTACTCTTTTTAGTTTTCAATATAAAACAAAAGAAATGAATAAATTTTCAACGACGACCGCAACAAAAGTGGCTGTTTTTGTATTTATTTAAAAATGTGTGTTAATAGAAATTTAATTATTTGTTATTTTTTATTTCTGAAACCTTTGATTTCTGAATAGGGTGTACCATATATTAAATCAGCTACATTCACCCTTTTAAAGGTTTTATTTTATAATAAAATTTTATTATAAGTACAAAACCATAAGATTTTTTTGCGTGCGCTATTTCAAAAACGAACAAGTGAAATAGCAAAACAGTAGAAACAGCGGCACAAAGATTTCTTTCCAATAAAAGCATTCATTTCCCAGCGGAGGTGTCGCATTACCTAATCGTAATCGTAATAGATACATTTGGGGGAAGAAAATAAGTTTCTCAAGAAATACTACGAAATTTGTATAACCTAATACGGTGTCTAGTATTGAATTTATATTATCATTTCCAAAAAAATGAGTGTTATAAAAAATCAATATTTTAGTTAAAAAAATATATTTAAAATTATATACCGCTTGGTGTCTATAGACGAAGGTTTACAACCAATATTTGTTACCAGTGATGACTTACGATGCAGGCGTAGTTTTAGGGCCTTGTTGTCAAGATCACATTCGTTCAATGAGCCGTGAAGAAGGCTTGATTTTTATACAAAAGCGAACATAAATGGAGAGATCCATAAACGAATGAAAGTAACTGGCAGCTTGACGGATCTGCAAGTTGAAGTAGCAGTGGGCAAGCTACTTAACGCGTAGAACGAATGGTCGCTAAGGCCTTAAGGTTTTGCAATAGAGACCGGCAAGCGCAGCCTTAACAAGGTCAACAACCTTAATAAGGTCGTCTATCCTGTAGCTGCTAGAAATTTACCAGGGATCTATCGTGCACGCTTAGGATCAGAAGTGGACGTGGGTTACAGAGATTTGAAATAAAAAATCTTCAGATTACCGTATCTATGCTCACCGCCTTAATGTAAAATGGTGCGTTTGATTAACCCAGTTATTAAAATAGGTAAAAAATAAAATGAAACCTTGTACGAAGGTATGTATAATTGCAAATGACATTACTGGTATCACTGAACTATTCAAAACTTACAATAAAATTAATAAATTACAATATTAACTGCTATGATCAAAGACTTTTCAGTATTTATTAGTATTGTAGACACTGAAGTAACTAGATCATTATTGTGTCCACGTGAAAGGCATATAACTGGATATTGTCTTTGAGATAAATATTACTTATGAAGACCCGCACAATAACCTGACTTTATAATTTACAAAACTTAGTTGTACAAAATTAATTAGTTTTATGGACAAACTATGGACATACAGTTAATATAAATAATACTATATTTTCCCTGACTATATTTTCTTTAATAAAATGTACATTACACAGTAGGACACAGTAAAAGCTAAATGAAATAGCTCAGAAGAGAATACATTTTCCAAAACGAAACTATGTTTGTTTTTCATTGAGTGTATTGAATACGAACAATGCTTGCCATAGCACTAAAAATTGTGACATGTTATCGTAAGAAAATGGGCATGTCTTGGGATCAAAAATCTTTAATAATATATGTGACATTACCCAATCCACACTGGGTAGAAACTACTACGGGTAGTAAAATACGCCTTGCCTACTTCCATTTGTCTCGACATTCGAAATATACTTTAAAATAGTTTCATTTATTTCGAAGATTTCATCAAAATTTTGCATACCTAATGTAAGCTTCTAGTTTGAATTTATGTACTGATGACAGATAAACGACGTGAAAAGAAATGAGAATGTAAAAAAAAAATCGGAACTTTGGAAAATGTTAGAGCAATATTATATTATATTGCGAAGAAACCATTTTGAAATATTAAACATTACAGGTCAATTTTATGTTTGTCATCACTTTCTTAATTACATTAATTTGAAGATCGAAACAAATTATCTTATACATATACAGGGTGGTTGTCCATGAAAAACTGTAAAGGCGTGAATATGTAGCTCATTTGCTGTCAATAAATGAATGGTTTTCCCTATCTAAAACTCAAGGAAACTTTAAACTTTGGATTTTTTTTAAATTAATTGCAGTTACTATCTGCCTCCTCTATCTTATACTGTCGGAAGTTTTTAGCTGTTTTTTTTTTTCATTTTTATTTTAATCTTTCTCCATTTTATTTTTCGGACAGGAGTATAAACTTTCCTATTTTCACCCTCTCTCTCTCTCATCCTTCACACCTATCTTTCTTCCTTCTTTCATCCTTCACGTGTTCTAACACCCACATAACATTTATGCATCGCCTCCAATCCCTCGCCACATTTTTGTTACACGGTTTTGTTACGCTTAATTACAAGTTTTTAGCTGTTGCATTCCTATAAAGAAAAGGAAAAAAAATTAGTACATTTCATAGTGATCACTCTATACAGGATGATTGAAAATGCTTGTGCTTTAAGCTCATTTGGCAGTTACACGTTGAACAAACAAGCTATACGTTCATCCCTTTAAAGATTTAATGCCTATAACCAATCAACCTGTACATTGTGTTCATTGTCTGCGAATTATATGACAAAAGTAATATTATAAATTCATTCGACTCATCAATCATTGGACCACTTGATCAGTTGTCCGAATGTTTATAAGCGATAATTAAATTCTCATTTCAATGTGCACTCTACATTCATGTGCGTCGTTCCGGAGGCAAACAAGTGAATAGACTGTACTCATTAATTAAATAGATTGATTGGTATCATTGATTATCATTTACATTTTTTATTATATGTGTGTTGAGAACAGTAATCGCCAAGTAAAAACATACGATCACAGATACACGATGGGCAACAACACGATGAATAACATTGTCACTGTGTGGGAACACAGGAAAATATCACAAGAATTCAAGCATATTCCATCTTCAAAAATCCGGAAATTCTATTACATCTATCAATTCTCATCGGCCCCACATAACAGATTGTTCCCTTTCTCTCTGATGAATAACAGAGAATGTTAAAAGACACATTGTATAAAGGTACACACACAGGCACAGTAATTTATTTAATTTAATACTCTTTACTTTATACAAAACATTAGAAATAAAAACGTTGAATAGCTATTACATAAATACGAATAACTTTTGGTGGTTTTATCACACAAGAGACACTTTTTTACAGACAATAAATAATTATTGTATGGAAATAAAAGGGCAGTAGCGGTTAGTAGATATGTACATTGTACGGGATAATTATAAATGTAGTCAATATGTATATAATTTACTCAAAAAGACATACGTACACAAATTTACTAGTGTTGTATATACATTTTTATGTATAGTAATAATAAATAAAACTTTAAGTAAATAATTAGATGAAGTGAAGAACTATGTTCTCGTTCAGAAATTTTTGACAAAAAATATAAAAACACGGTATACATGTTATATAATATCTAAGAAGAATTAAACAATTCTATAAAGGTTTATGTTTGAAAGGTCAGTTGAATTTAATTTGTTCCCTCTTAGCTTTTCTGTTCATCTGATGGCGTTTAATCTGTTCATAATATTAAGAAGCTACATAGCATTTAATAACTCAAAATCGTACGCAACACCACAATGAATGCGTCTCCATCGATAAATATAGTGATTACATTATATAATTTTGTAAATCTTAAGAATACATATATTTATATAATGCATCCTACTGACTACTGCCACGAACGAACAGCAGTGAATACACAACGAAATAATTAAAAAAAAGTTTATGACGAGTTAACAACAAAAACATATTTAGCTGTCAATAGCAAGAAAGACATAGTTATTGATTATTTTATTATAATAAAAATCGTTATTTATACAAGCATAGCCTTTTGCTGATAATTCATTTAAAATTGTGAAATTAACCTTTAAATTTTCTTAGCAAGTATTACAACATAATGTACTTACTTTCTTACTGTTAACTATTTAGATAAATGAAACTAAGTGGCTCTCAAAAGGAAGAAACGGTTTAACTGGAAAAAAAAACTCTTAATTTTCATGCCTTATTACGAATCGCATATACCTTTAGGGTTTTTTATTAAAATAAATTAATAACATTATTTTAACAAAGGAACAGGGTGATTAAAAATTGCATGAGAATATGAAATATTTAACTGCAGTATATACAGGTCGGTTTGTTATTAGTGTAAAAGCTTTATAGAAGGGAATGCATAATTCATTTGCCAGGAAAAAGTTTTAAAATTTTACGCTTGTTTACAACCATCCTGTTGATCATTCTGTAATATGTTACATTATTTTTTTCTTTTTGAATGTGACAAGCCAATAACTTCTGTCAGTACAAAATGTGCAGGGATACATAATAACCAACAAATGATATTAATATGCAGTGATCCGGAATTTAAAAACGCTTCTTCTTACTATGTTATTATTACGTTATTTACTATTTATAAAAAGCATGAAATTTGGATACGGTATACAAATATACGATTTTTAATCTTTTACACCTATAACTTATTACCTGGTATAATATAGCACAGTATATGTTTTATAATATAATATTATAAAACAAGGACTCTGTTATCACAATTTACGGTGCTCGAAGAATCAATGGGATACTGTGAGAAATTCACATATTCTTCTCGATGACGCGATGCACTCATCTGTTAACTAAGATAACTTCCTGCGTACAAAAGAAAATATGTTTTAAACTTTCTATGTATAAAGCTCAAAACAGTTTCAATGTGTATCGTGCAAAATAATTTATATATATACACATACAGTTGGAAGGCAAATGAACTTTATAAGACGTCCTTCTAAACGAATAAATTTATTAGATCTTGAATATTTAATTAACCATGAAGTTTTAGGATATGGTTTTGTCTAAAGCTAAAATACAGATTATTAATATAAAAGGAAAAAAATCAGTTAAATATTCTGGACAGACAGCACCCATTTGTTCATTTTAGCATAATATTTATCAACTAAATGATACTGGCCTGTACATTAGTAACATTGAACGTTTTTTTTTAAAAAGCTATTTTAAAAACAACGTAAAAATCAAAAAAAATCCGGCTGTATAACTCTCTACTAATCTCTACCAACTTGCTACATTCTTCTGTCGTTTATTTTTACGATTTAGCGGTAACTATAAAAATCCGCTTCTGTGTTAATATGAGTATAACACATGTAAATTTTCATTTTATGATTATATTAAGATTCTCGTCGAGGACTCAGCCAGCAACAAAGTCATCATAGATTCGAGTTAGATTTTATGTGATGAAGTTCCACTTCGTTTTTCTATTTACACCCGGTTGAACGAGATCAAACGTGGCTGTAATAATCGCGTGAGAGATGTACTACTTCTACAGCGGCTAATGAAACTAACATCAACATTGTCTTGAGTGATAGAGTCTAACAAATGAGTTACCTTCCAGAAAATTCGATTTGGCACTAGGCAAATTTAAAATATTTTACACGATCATTAAGGCGTTAGGAACATTATTAGGATATGAACCAAAGCTTAAAACCGCAGTCGGGTTGTTTGGTGACGTGTATTGAAATGGAAATTGATGGTGGTACTTCAAGTACTATATTTCACATTGTCACATGAGATGAATTTTTGACCATTGTTAGGAACGTGTAACCAAGAAATTATCTTCACAGTGAGAGCTTCCCTCAGAAGAATTGCCTACAAAAATTAAAAGCGGAAGAAGTATACATTAAAAGATGATCACCCCATTCTCTCAGGATGCTGAAGAAGCGGTGGTTGCGTCCGAAAACGAGCATACAAAAATTAGAAGATTCCAGGATACAACTGTCAGAGACAATCATTAACTATTTAACACATATTTTAATCATTGACACTGTAAAAAGTTTCTGTACCACTTCTTACGTCATTTTTTATATTATAATAGTACAATGCCTATTTATCAACCAGCTACGAAGCCTGTTTAGTCAGAATCCTTATATTAGCTTAACACTACCTGCATACTGAAATCGGCACATGTACTATTGTTTTTGCAAGGAAGACAAACACCTATTGGTCTAAGCTTAATTGGCGAATAAATGCTATTCTACTGTCGTGTTATGGGAATGGTGTTTCGTCTTCATCTTTAAGGTATTTTTTATGATTGAAGGTTTGCTGTCAATACCAAAAAATCGTCAGTTATATTTCACATGATGACGTTGTATAAAAGACTAAATTTACGAAATTCCTTAAGAGACAAATATTATGTAGAGATACAATTGTGTAAGTAAATAAATATATAATATGTAACCGATTGCAGATAATATTACCTCGTTCTATGTCCGAAATCAAAGTTGAGAGTTCAGATGATGGTTCAAATGCCCAGTACCGGCAGTCAAAGTAATAACTGAGCGACAAACAAGTAATTAGTTTCAAATCGTGGATATCCCTGGGAGACCGTATCCGATGATCCTTCGAAATTATTGATTACATGTTTTGTTGAGAGTAGGATGTATTTGTGTGTGAATTTATGCTCGCAAAAGTATATCATTCATTTTTAGTAAAATGAAAATACAATGGAAAATATGTGATTTTAAAAAATAATAAACATTTCTATGCTCTGTAAACATAAGCTCTTCAAAATTATGTACAGAAGCAAATTGCATTTATTTTTTGATATAATGTGTAGATTTTATTCGAGTTTTGCGGCCTGGGGATTGTTCAATACTTTTTTGCATTGATGAATGAGCTCGGGCATCTAGCACGCTCACTGTCGTTCACATTTTTCCCTAAACATTTTAAACCACTGGTGGACATTGCTTTGATCCAACGCAATCACGTTCTACAATCAACATTCAGCATGGCTAAACACACTAAATCTTGTTTTCCATCTATATCATACAGATTCTTAGATTCATTTTTTTAAATAAGTAAACACAACTTAAGATAAACACCAAAGATGAGTCAATTTTTTGTGTTCGAGCAAAATATGCGAGTCAAAAATTAATTCAAAATGGCCGAAATTGACCAATGGATTGGATACGAGCACCGACATAACTCTAAAAAAATTTAAAATGGAATATTGCGTACAATCCTGCGGAAATTACAAATTTGCATTTAATGGTGTATCACTTTTAGTCTACAATAGTTTGTATATACTTCTGGCCATTTCAAAACAAAACAACGATAAACCAGAAATAGGTTTAATTACACATTTATAGAAAAAGATTATTTAAACAGTCGTAAAGTAACTTCACTGTAAATAGATAAATATTCTTGTGAAAATAAATAATAGTATTAATTTCTGTAACCAATCATATCAAGAACATCGATTTGTTCGTCGTATATCTGCTACCAAAAGCTGCTTTGTTATTCATGAAAGTAGGCTTAGCAATTTAACATCGGTACCGAAGTGGACCGAGCTACTATAATAATTTTGTCATTTAGTCCTAATCATTTAGTAATAACGTTATCTATTTTCGAAATGTGCCGTAGGGTATTGGGTTAAAATATTCACAATCTTGTTTCTCGCAAAATATAAAGTAAACAACTAAAATGTGGCGAAAAATGTTTAGCATTTGTAAAAAGCAAAGTTAGCGGTTGTCTATACATTTATGTTATTCTATTTAACTTTGTAGAACTGTCTAAAGTTCGTATTTCACAGGAAGGTTTTCTTTTATATTCACAAAAAATAATAGTAACGAATCCAGTACTTGGAATAACGGTGGATTAAAACTCAAGACTGTTGTTATCCCGAGCTAAGTGATATCATGAGGTGTATAGCTTACAAACACCTCGTACATAAAACAGTGGCTGTTAATGGACTCTTCTCCGTCATCCATAAAATTATGAGACATTTTCACGACTATAGCGTTTTGTGATTTTAACAACTCCTTTGAAGTGTTTAATGTACATTGCTGCTTAGTAACCCAAGAATTATTTATAAATTCAGAAGAAACATTGACAGGTCATCGTTCTTATTTACGAAATTTCGTAATGAAAATTGGGAAAATTTTAATGTAAAACCATTAGTTATTAATTTCTATTTACGCGTAGTATAATCAATCTGTACTTTAGCTATTAATAAAATAGGAATAAAGATGCTGCAACTATTCACAGAAGTCAAATAGTTATAGGAAACCTTTATTTAATAATCTTAACAAGCAATGTACGTTTCCCATTTGATTATAAGTTGTAGGTTGTGTGAAAAGCTCTCAGCGAATTCCCCTTTCGGCATCAAATCATAACGAATGCGTCATCAATGTCTCGACATGGAATACTAATATCCCAATAATGCTTCAAGTAATAAAATATCTGTTTGTTTTGATGACCTAGTAAATGGCACAAATATTATACCGGTAAATAAATAACTCGTAATACATCAACGATAATTATTGGTTAATGTTTGGTTATACTCGTCGTTGTATATTATTAGTCGGATATTTGTAATTTTTTTGAAATTAGTGATTAATTCATCTTAGATTTTAGAACTATTATATTTTATGTTACGGTCACGTAACTCCGTGTCACGTCCTCCTTCTTAGTGCAATATTACCTTTTCTAGTCCTTAGTGGTTACATATTCATTCGTTTCGTTTTAATCCACAGTTCATTTGTTGGATATAGATATCATTCCCCTAGGAAGGTGAGCACCGCAGCGCTTGTATTTGCCACTAAATATACATATATGTAGCTAATAACATTGTGTCCCGGGGGTATCATTATAATGATCCTGTTGAGGATATATACTGTGATACGGATCGCTGTGTAGCAAAACTTTTTATTTAGCAAACTGCGACACTAAAAATTACATCGACGTCCTACCCGCTTTTTACGCTACTTTCGAATACTTTTGTGGCCACGAGATACATTTTTATTGCCCTTTTCTTAAACGGGAAGTATGCTGTATACACATAATTCGAACGATTTCAGCGATAATATATATTTATGCATATGATTTGTAATATTTACCTATTCATTTATTATTAAAACAGAATTATTTACATTGCCACCTGTGTACGTCACGAGAAGAATACCAAAAGAGACCAACAATAGCATCTAGAATCGGAACTAGCTCCGCTATAATCGAAACATTTATCTCAAAGCTTTATCAAAAGGTTCCAAACGCAGAGGGCTTAAGAAGAGCCCCTTAAAAATTGACGTGGTTACTTTAACAATAAAATTAATACGATAGTAGAGCAATAAGGATACAAACAGCATTGAAAAAAGTACAGTTACTGAATAATAAGTATACACGTCTTTAAAATTGAAATCAGATAGTTTTTCAGATCTTATGCCTAAAAGGTGTTACGTTAACATGCTTGTTTATTTTTTTACAGAAAAGATCTGAAGAGGAAAAAAGTAATATTAAAAATAGACGTAGAGTCAAAAGACGCATTAAACTAACATCAGAATTCGAAATATGTTAGGTACCTGTTTATCAAATTTATTTATTTAAACACTTTCTATTGACGAAGACGAAGACATTCTCTACCAGTTAACCGTAGTTAAAAGTAGTAAGCGTCATAAAACACAAAAAAATGAAATAAAAAAAATAAATCAAGATGTAAAGGAAAATAATCACATAAAAACACTAAATATACAACTGGAAAAAATATATACATAATATTATATAATAGTTATACATAAATACACCATAATAAATAAATATGTAATAAATAATAGGCTCCAACTATCATCATCATGATCATTCCTTCATTCAAGCAATAGCTTTTGAACCTTCACTTTAAATGCGCAACGATTCCTGATCATCCTAATATCGAGTGCGTTCCAGAGAAAAAAAGATTGTATTGCGAAAAAGGAGTGAGTAAAGTTGGTATGAGGCTAACATTTAAGTTGACAATTTTTCAAAGAGTCAAGTGTTTTTTCGTATATATTGGCTACGAACTGGAATTGATATGTTAAGTAGGCAGGTAATTGGGAGAAAGAGAAAAGTTTAATTAGTGCAAGCAAAGAACGGCGCTGTCGAATAGGCTTGCTATCTTAGCTGAGAACGGTAGGATGATATATGGTCGAATTTGTCAAATTCACCACGATGCTTAACTAGAACTCGGCTTGGTAATCAAAATCGAATAATATGTAACAACATTGCCTGTAACCTGACCACGCCGGTGCTGAGTCGATAAAAATACAAACCCTATAGCTATGTATAGGCCGTCTTGCTATTAATAGGATCAGTGCAGTCAAGCATGGGGCACGTCTAGCGGGCTCGCCGCAGGCTCCGGGAACATGCACGAGATTATTTTACGATATAAACGTATTTAAAGAGGCGCTCTGAACTCTCTAGCAACTTGGTTTATACAAACTACAATCTACACGAACGTTAAATGTTCTATTATTATGTATAAAATAAAACCTACACATGTCTCATTCAAGAAGCCTTTTTTATGCACGTATGCATAAATTTTATAAGAAATATCCCTTAAAACTCACTAATGTTATACAGCTAAGCAATCATAAATTTGGTATGAATGATACTTAATTCTTATTAAAATTAAACCGCCATTGTTAAGTCCTTATCAAAAAATTAAAAAAGGTCGCATTCAAACGATTACATTTCACGTAAATGATCGATGAAAAAATACAGTACCCGTTTACGGGTACGTTCTCTCTGTAAGGCATGTTTTTGTCTCTTTGTACTAGATTTATAAAAATAATAAACTTAAAATTTTTTATAAGTATGAATAAAATGTAAAATGGTAAATTTTCATAGATTTTGATAATCGTAAAGTTGAAACTTGTTACAACTTAGCAGTAAGTGCATGTTAACAATGTACTTAAGCAGTGTAACTGATTTTTCATGTTACTAAACAGTGCAGCACGTTTGATGACAGAATTTTTCAAGTATTTCTCTGTCCTTTTTTTATTTCTGTAGATCGTGTCCGCTCCTTCCACACTATCTTATTCTCTACATTCCTCAGGGCAGTGGTAATGAAGAGTCCAGCTAGTGATTCGACTAGATCGGACCAGCGTGGATCGTCTAAGTGATCTTTTACCGTCTGCCTTCTCTACAAATAGTAGATAGTCGAAGTTGCCTGTTTTCTTTTACATTAATGGCCCCCGCTATTGGGGACCTTTCGTGCAACCCCTGCCTTGGGTTCACAGGGACAGTTTTTTTATTAAGTAGTTTATACTCTTTCTTTTCTTATTATTTCGTTGCTCTTCTTTTGTTCGTCTCAATTGTACACTCACTCTCTCGTTCATCATTTCCTTCTTTCTTCGTTTCTTTTTCCTTCATATAATCTTTCATTCCTTTACCTATTTCGCATCACCTATTTTCCTTCACCATTACCTCCCGGACTGCTTTTTAACAACTTTTTATTTTACTATTTTGTTTATTTGTATTTTTAACAAATGTACTTATAGCTTATATCTTTTTTATTCTTTCATTTCTGTATCATATTTTTTTGCCATTTATTTTGTATCACAGCTATTTTCCTTTACCATTCCAAAGATTGCCAAGTTTTGTTATTTTTTATTACTTTACCTATTTACTTTCTGCATTATTCCGGGAAGGTCTGGCGACTTTCCGTTTATTCCGTTAATGACAGAATGTTTCCTTTTGTTTTCTCTCCTGAAACCGAAACTGGCAGTCTATACGCTCCGCACCAAATACGGGACAGCCTGTGTTCAGGCCTGCTCCACTGCATGGTCACAGGTGCATGAGGAACTCTCCTTGAGTTTAAACCTACGGAGATACTCAGCAAATCCCCCGTAGAAGTATTGTGGAGAGACTGATTTTAATTTTAACCTGGGCGAAGATAGATAGATTTATTGCGTCTTGCTGTCTATAGAACGCCTGTCATTTTTTCCCATATACTGAAAGCAATAATAAAAATATGTTTATGACATCGAAATCCAGTGAAATTAATAATGTGACACCTAGCTATAGGTGATAGCCAAGTTACTATTAAAAGTGCAGTCTAAACACCTAAGGCTACTGTATAACCTTAAACTTGTTGAAACTCGAAGACTGGCATAATATATCAGACACCAAAAATACTTTCTGTTGGTAGTATCAAATATCAGTATCCGTAAGTAAAATTTCTTTAGCGGTGCCAGATTGACTGTATGAATGTTGGTTGTTAAAGTGTTTGCACACTACATTGCGGCACCAAAAGCTTTCTGAAGGGATACAAAAACGATCTTCTGTAAAAATATAGGCAGAATAATATATTTACAAAGCTGTATAGTGATATATCAACAGATACGTGGTAAAAAAAACAAGAAGCTTTAATGCTTTTCCCTTATAACAAATAAACTGTATAAACATTTAAAATTATATACATACCTTTAAACACTAAATCTCTTTTTTATATTCCGATATCCAAAATAAAATACACGATAATAACAAAAATAACAGCTTAGGTATTATTAAATATGTACACAAGCAAAACAAACATAAAATCATTCAAAACATTTTACAATGGAAACTTCTGTTTGGGTCACTGTGTAACTTTTTTATAATAAAATTATGCTTTGTTTCCAAGACAGGCACCAGCAGTATATATGTATACTATCTCGTTGAGCTAAGCTTGAAAAGGTCAGCGGTTTCTAATCATGTGCCCGCTTATAACAAAGTACAATTTTTTCAAGAGTTCTGATTAAGATACTCAGTTAAAATATTTTATTTTTATCCGTGTTATATTAATATGATATAATTTTAAGTTAATGTACATTGCTTATCTCGACATAGTGTCATTGATTGGTTACATGATGTCATAAAATATACTGGCTTCGCAGTGGTAATGTCGTAGTAAATAATAGTCCGCACCCTCTCCTCTCGTAGAGTCATAAGAGCCGATAAAGGGAAAATATTCAGGGACGATAGACAGAACTACCTCCCGAATTTATTTATAATAATAACACAAGCACTCTTTATGGTAAACAAAAACACCAGACCTCCAGTCCCGGGTAGCTTCGCTATTCGTTTCATAAGATCAGACAAACGACAGTTTTAAGATCGTTGGTAGACACTGGATGCATGCCGCTTCCAACCATTCGTTTCGAAAATCTATGGGGAAGATGTACGTCCAGCTGTTGACGTTATACGGCTGAAACGATGACGATACTGGTTTTCAACTGGCTTTCAGCAGTCTAGAATAGCAGATTTCACTATTTTGTGTACAAAATAACTAAAATAAACTATTTTGTTTGAGGCCATTGTCCTCCTCTGGGTCGTCAACAACGTCGTCCTAAACAAATTTGTAGTAAATTTTATTCATGTAAATGAAATTCTTTAGAAAATTACACAACAAAGAACTTTTGCAGAAATCCGACGAAGCTGGTTGTATCTACTAGAGTATTAAATTTAAAATCAAGCACAGCAAAATATATTTCGTACTATTTACAAAAATAGTTTTGTTTTTATATACGGTTTCGTAAAACTTTTAAAATGTCTGAATTAGAATTTTACAATGATTACAAGAACTCATAACAAATGCTACATTAATTTTAAGAAATTATACACATAGTTATAGACAAAGTTACTTAAATGAGTGTATTTTTGTAAAAAAAAATCATGTGCATAAATTAAAAAAGAGACAAAGAGGTAAACATTACTTATAAGGCTTTAACACGTTAACATTTCATGCGTTAAAATTTTGTTTATTGATGATTGATGATCGGGTTCGATTTCTGAGATCCAATCTTTATATGTATATTCCTACATCAACATTTTTCGGGAGGACTATATAACGAAAATGAATAAACAGTATTATAATATAAAGATATAGTATAAATACGTATATAGTACAGAATAGTAATATAAGAAAAATACTCACACATTTACACTTTTACGAACATTTTTCTTTCTCGTATAAATTTAATTAAATTACAATGTAATATACAAATATAAAACAGCAGTTGACTAGGTTTATATCCGATGTTAAATGGCCATGCGATTGAAGATAAAGCGTATTAACACAGAAGTTACCTACACGCATTTTTCTGAGTCTCACTGGATCTCTTAAGATAGAGGTCGTAAAGAATTACTACTATGGTGTGTGTTACTAATAAAATTTATAAGGCTTAAAAATAGTTTATTTTAGTAACTTTTAACTATTTAGTGTCAATTAGTGCTGCCCAGGATATTATAATAAAAAAATTTCTGGGTAAAATCACATCTTAGGCAAAAAAGGATTGAGAGAATCAAGAATGAGTAGATTAGTAGACGCACGAAAATAAGCGATGTAGCCCGACGGATTGGCAATTTAGCAGGTTATGTGAAGCAGAGCAGGTGTCTGCTGCGGCCTTAAAATCTGGATAGCAGACCACGGATACCAAGAAATAAAGGAATACTTAGTAACCTTGCAGCCTAGGATACAAATGCACCACATCACTAAATTTAAATTAAGTAAAAATGGCATAATCTGACATTACGTCATATTACTAACATTTCAACTCATTCTGACATAAAAATTTTGTCTCAGAAAAAAATCATTTTGTCTCAGAGAGTCGAGAGTTAAAACCTATATATAATGTCATTTAATTTTATAAAGATTTACTTATTGTTTGATTGTTATTAGTGATCTAAACTTATATCGTTTACCTTAAGAACCTAATATTAATCTAAACAATAATTGAAAATTTTTGAAAAATATGCTTATATTTGACACATTTCTCAAAATTTATAAAACATATACTGTTGAAAATTTAATAACACAAAATTACGAAGCTAACGTAATAAAAATACAGAATGATTTCATGTAGTAATCAGTAGTTATAACGAGTTGTCCAAAATTATTTGTGACTAACAGATTTATTAAATTAGATATTTTCATCCATCTTAATACGAGTATATGAATGTCGTCTCATATTTTTTAAAGATTAGCTCTCGTATCTTCCTTCTTACGACGGATCAACGTAATTAGATTAATTATCTCTATTCATGTTTCATAATGACATTATTATGTTCGCCTTATGAAGCCGAAGGCCAGACACCTGTTATAAATATTAACGACGGATTTAATATACAACTAAGCATGAAATAAAAATTGACTAAATGTATAACAGAGTGAATTCGAAAATGCACTATCGTCTTTAAAAGTATGTTATAACATACGAAATAATTTTAGGTCAATAAAATCATTTATTAAGATAAAAAGAAACGTTTTCATGATTTCAGCCGAAGAACTCTACTGCTGAAACCCAACAAAGATTTTTCGGTTAAGTGTTGATGTTTTTAAATTACATTAACACGGTCATCTGTCTACCTTATGGTTGCACTAAGCTGCACTTGCCTATATTTCTTGCAATATTGTTTCGCGAAAAAAATCTTAAAATGAATCCATAGCACTCTGGCGCTTAAGTGCTTTGTTTCCCAACTATTTTTTCTCTCTAAATGTACTTACATAACTCAAGTTTCCGACAGTAATATACTGAGATTGAACATACTTAGAGAATATACAACAGTATACATGATGATTGGTTATAGGTGTGGAAGGTTTAAAGGAATAATTGTAGGTGTAAGCACATTTTCTGTCGATGAATGTATTGTATATGTTATCTTGTCTTTAAATTAATGGTTTTAAAAATAATAAACTTTTCAAATTCTGATTTCTTTATTTTAAAATTAACTATTGTTTACTGTATCTACTCTTTGTACTGCCATAATTTACTGGCTTGTCCCATTCTGTAAGAAAATAAATTAATGTAATATATTTTAAAATTACCACTTTGTGATAGGAAATAGCAGCAAAAGCTGTCAAACTTTTTGCTGAAAAATGAGCTGTATACGTTCACCTCTTTAAAACTTTAATACATACCCATTGATTCTGTATATTAATCATAAAGAATTTAAAGATGCGTTTTCTGAAGTATAAAAATAATGAGGTTAATTCAAAAAGACTCTTTAATAAAATATTTCAATTGATCATAAGACAAAGGGTATTTCTATTGTTACGATTTAATATAAAAAATATTTGTTATAACGACAATTGTGAGGAGTCTTTGAAGAAGACCCTTATTAATTTCTATTATACACAGCTGCCCCAGTTACCTAGTATCCGATTATAATAGTGAACGTTGTCATAAAAAATTGATTTTCAAGCGAATAAGGATCCATTTATTAGGGTTATGCCCTTTTTGACTTGAATGATCTGATAGTGAAAGGGATTTTTTTCCTAGAAGACCTTTATTCAAGATCTTTACTGATATCTCAAAAATATGTATGAGTAAGGTAAAATTTCAGAAACTTTTTATACTTATAAGTAAAATTATATACATAACCCTTTTAAAGCTCATAGAAGTCCACTGCGAGGCATTGGCCTTCGCCAAAGATAGATATAGGGGGATATATCATATTCGCCACGCTTGAAAGGCGGGTTGGCGATCGCATTATATTATGGTACACAGAGGACGCTGCTACCGAAAACGCTATATCGCGCCTTTGGACAGCGCGGTTAGATAGTAATCGAGAAAATAAAAAAACATGAGCGCCGTTGCGCTACCCACCTCCATCTTGCTGCACGTTGCCCTATGTTTCGGTACAGCGGTTTTGATAGCACTGTTTTACAAATTAAAATGCAGTGATATGGTAAAATTTCTTTTGGTATATTATATTTTGTTATTACATTTTTATAGACCTATAAGACCTTTGTGTCATTTCTTATGTTATTTAATAGGTAAATTATTAAATGAAATATTTAAAAACATATATTATGAAGATTCTTAAGATTATGGATAAAGTTATGCATACAAAATCAAAGTACGGTTTCAAATACAATAGTTGTTTGTACGTTAACTAGAAGAGTTTTGCCGCAATTTCTAATGAGATTATCGGTTCACAGTACTCCTTGTCGTTCTAGTTAACGTTGCACTTTAATGTCGACAGTTTATGCAAATGTAAGTTGGATTTTCTGCGTTAATTGAGGCAATCAACTTTTTGCTAAAGAAATGCAGCGCAATTATTAAGTCTCTTTGGCGGCAGTTAACATATACAAAAAAGGTAAAAAGACTCTTATAGTCCTCGCCAACTGGTTTTAAATATTCTATACTAATAGTAAATATCATAACATCTAAAGACTAAGGTGCTTGCCTAATCAGTGTTGCCAGTGATGATATACGGATCTGGGACGTGGTCGCTTACGACTTTCTCATAATAAGGCTCAAGATTATCCTGCAATGAAGAGGGCTAGGCTTGTAGTTTTGATTCGAGGTCGAATTAGAAATGAGGAGATTCGCAAAAGAACCAAGATCTCCGACGCAGCTTGAAGAATTTGTCGCCTCAGTGGACGGAGCATATGTTTCGTGCAAACAATGGCCGTTGGGGCCGAAAGGTTCTCAAGTGCCGAGCACAAGCTGGTAGACGCGCCGTAAATAGGCCAGGCCACCCACTTCAGAACCGACGATATAGTTATGGTAGCGGAGAATCGCTACATGCGGGCAGCGCCAGACCGGTCATTGTGTCGATCTTTGTTTGACGCCTATGACTTGCAGTGAGTATCTTTCGACTGAAAAGATGAAAAATAGTTATTAATAAAGTGATTTGTATTTGGGAAAACTAATATTTGAATCTTTAATATAAAATTCTTTTTAGTATGAATTTCTGAAATATATTGTATTCGTTTTGACTATATTCAATATTGTTGGTTTGATTTCGATTATTATATATTGAAATAATTATCTCTATAGCTATTACTGGCCATGCAATTTGTCGTATATGTGGGTAGGATCTTGGTGAATATGTTTGTCATCAATAAAACATTAACACCTAAATCGTCGCTGAAACCACTACCTCCATATATATATTAGACACTAGCGTTATTTCTTTTTATGTTATCAAAGGTGCAGGAGGCAAACAGTATAATACACAAAAAATATACGCAAAATTTTGAAACATGAGATGGAAGGATTTTCCAAGATGTAAATAAAGAGTTACAAAATTTCGTCGGCAGAATAGTAGTTTTTTTTTAATCTATTATTATATTGAATGTTGAAGACGAATCACCTATCTTTATTGATATTCAATAGCCTTATTTATTAAACTAAAGATAAGGTAATCCATTCGACCTAAACTTAACATATACTACTGTGTCAAACCTTACTTTTTGACAGTGCAGTCAAAAAGTAAGGTGAAATTATCATTTAGAACTCCCGAGCATTAGGAAGACCAGTAATTTTTTTTTTCTAGATTTGTAGGACGGTTTTTAACATTTGCCAAGCGTCTCTTTGAACTCAAATGTTTGAACATCATTTGGCTCAGACCAAAACAATTTTGAAGCATGTTTTGTGTTTTAAAAGCGTCAAGTCTCAAAAACGCGTCAAAAACATGGCTCATATCGTTCCGCAACCACCGTATTCGCCTGATTTAGCTCCTTGCGTTTTCTGTCTATTCAGCAAACTCAAAAGGCAAATGCGAGGACACCGTTTTCACACAATTGATGAGATAAAAAAAAAAATTGATCGTTCCGACTGTTTCGCGGAGAGGAAAGGACGTTGGCATAAGTGCGTTTTGTCGAGGGTTTTGTTTGTTTTGTGCGTGTACGTTGAGAATTAATTTGAAAGAATAAATAAAGAATTTACATTTTATAAACTAATCCACCTTATTTTTTGATCGCTAAATTATTTACTAACATCAAACTTACTTTTTATCTGAAAATTGAATATCTAGACCTGTTATTTTTCCCGTGAAATATATCAATATCGTTGAAACACTCAATGAAGCATTTGCAGGCTTGTACAGTAAATTTATTTTTGCTATGTTCTTATATAACTTCTAAGACATCTCTTCACCCAGAAATTACCTTTCTACGCCGCATTTCAATATTACTTAACAAAGACGTGACAATTTTATTACCAAAAATTTTATTTTAAAACATCAAGTCTGAAGTCTCGACGTTTTTTTTAATGATTATATGCTATCTAATAAATTTGCGTTAACGAGTGATAGGTACATAAACCACGTTATTCCTAATGTAAAGAAAAACCCTCGAAGGAGTTAAGTAAATCTATAACATTTATAATTGTCTATAATTTGGACATTAACCGAATTCGTACAAGCGTGTTACAATCAAAGCCGGGGTATAAAGAGGTTTTATATTCTAACAATAAAACGGATACTTCGGATGATGGTTTACGTCTGCAGCGTAATTACTACTTTATGGATGTTAAAATTTAGAAGACTCGTTTTACTTAATATTAGCCTTAGAATCGATTCTGTATCCGTCTGAAGGGTATCCTTGGATATGTCAACGCTCAAAGGATTAAAGCAGCGTGATTACTCATAAAGCGGATAAATTGTATGCGCTGAAAAACGACAGCTTATTGTAAAAAGTATGTCTTTAACTAAATTCATTACATTTATACTAATGCTACTGTTATACTTTTTGTTTAATGATCGTAAAAGACTACACCATATAGTCGTTCTGATTTTCATAATTAAAAAAACTGGATCTATTAATTATCTAATTATCTTTTCTGTAAAAACAAGTTTCTATACCATTTATTATTTGAGGAAATAGCATATAAAAAGTACAATATAATATAAATAAGTAGCATATCAAGTATGTCATATCATGGCCATGTGTTTTCAATTAGTATTTAAAACAAAATCATTAATGATTCTTAACTACCCTTTCTCACAGAAAAATAAGCTGTAAGCTGCAATCCACATCACAAGCTGAAAATTGTATCCGAAAAAAAAAATTTAAATTTAAACATCTATCTTAGCCCAATAATTTATTCTTAATGTATGGAACATTGGGACGCAATAATAAATAAGAAAATTCTTATTGGCATTGCTTAAAATTTATACAAAAAATTGACACACTCACTGCAGTACGGCTTAACATTAATAACCCAGATTTGTGGTCAGGGTCCCAGAAATAACACATTCATTTGTTTGTTTTTCTTTATGCTATATCGAGCGTATATATAAATGGAATGTTTGATTTATTAACGCCGATTATGTTTTTTTTTTTAATCATAAATATTTTTATTTGGTAATCATCCTATAGTAATTTAATTATATTTATTTTTTAAATATCTTTTACATGTTTTCTACATTTGTAGAACATACACAAATATAATTTCTTTACCAAGAAGCGTATCATGATCTTATATATGTGCAAAGCCGGATCTGCTAACGTCGATTTCTTTTGTTTTTTCTAAGAGTCTATGTGATCAAATTAATAAATTTGTGCTAAAATCAGAGCTCCTCACTAGACCGTGGGTGGGGGCCCACTTCGCCCACGCACAGCTAGCCCACTGCCTGTAAGTTGAAAGCTAGTATTCATGTAACCTCTTACCACACGATTCTCATTTAAATATTTTGAAAACTCTTCGTATTCCAATAGCCTTTTCCATTACTTTTATGTCTCTAATGTAACGCAGAAGCAATTTAAGCTCTGACATCACGTTCGTTAAGCACTCATAGCGCGTGGGTTGTCGATAACTTTGATGACAAAATAATTTCTGAATTATATTGTGTGTATAGTATGATATCGATGCTTTTATCAGATTAAATGAGTTCATAGTGATACATTATCAAGCATGTAAAATATAACTTATCACAATTTTACACTGTTTTGTTTATATTAGTTTTACATTTTACATTTATCAGCTAAAAGTAGCATACTAAAAAAGACAACAGCTTGAAATATGTTATGTTACTATATTTTTTCTGATTGCAACAGGCGAAAAACTTCTGGCAGTACAGTCTGCAGGGACTGTTAGAAAATAATAATTGATTATAGTATTAAAATTTAATTTTTATAAATGGTGTACCACAATAATTGACAGTAAATAAGTTATGCATTCACTTAAAGCTATTACATCTATAAACAATCCTTCTGTACATAATTTAAAAACGCGTCACTTTTGCCGCTTTGTGGTTTGAGTTAATAGTTTCATCCCATCATTTCATCACTTAATAGGTTTGAATTTATCTGCTCATACTTAAGAGCATCGTACGCTTTGAAAAGCAACAGACTCCCACAAATTCGTCTCATATTCGCTAATGGGACGCACCGACCCCGAGGGGGATCAAGTGTCTCCTCCGAAGTGCAAGGAAGCCACCAACATTAGCCATCACACGGACTATATATATAGGATATGTTATCTGATTAACGTTATGCTGCTTGCTACTTACGGCTTAGACTTTGTACAGCTTCATCGATAATGTGTTCTCGGAAACGAGATCCGCGAGCTAAACAAGAAAGCGGCCTTCAGAAAGAAGAAACCTAAGAAAGATAGGAACTATATCGAAAGCTATACAAGCAGCCAAAACGACGGCAATTGATGAGGTATGAGGACTGCTCCCCCCAACACCACCCAAAGGGAGGAAGAAATAATATACCCAGAATCACAAAGATGTGCCACATAACATCCAAGTGGCGCACGACACACATCTAACGGACAGAACTAGCAGTGGGAGAAATTAAAATTTTTGCTCGCGGGTCTTCAATTAACGAGCTCTGTGACCGACGAAGCTGTAACAGTCTTACGAGGCTAACAGCGCGATATCTAACAGTAACTAGAGAGGGCAGCTAATGAGACCATAAGAACGGGTACTTACAACAGGCCCTTCCTGCCCTTTACGGCGGATATAACCAGCCATAATCCGGTCGTGGGAGATGTAGAAGATTATTGTAAACAAAAAGAATCAGTCTCTTCTTTTATCATTTAATTAAAATATCTAACACCTATAATCTACGACTATTTTAATCACGCTTTAAGTTTCATAATATGCTAGTATTAACATTCATAATTATATGAATGTTAAATGGGCCGCGACATTAGGCAATGATTATATGCTATATTCATCAGTTAACTATTTTTTTTACGTAATACATGTTGTGATTTAAGATGCACATTGTTTTGCACAGTATTTTACTGGTAATGTCGTCGCCTCACATGTTATACCGTATAACAACACTACATTAAGATTATGCCGTCATAAATAGTGTAAACTACAATCTGCTTCGTATATACTTTAAGTACAAATAGAAAATTAATTTGGCGACAAAGGCAAACTACGTTGATATATATCGAGAAATCGAGACCCAACAACTGTAAACATGTGTAACCGAACTCGCACTGACACGCGGACACACCCGGGAGTCACCAAACGTTGCACGGACCCCACAGCCAACTACGCTCCAGCCACTGAAGTCTACCAATTCACATCATTACAGAGTAACACCGATAGCGAAACACCCAGATCCACCCAGGAGTCCCAGAAACCCAGGCACGGCTCCCATGTTAAACATGTAGAACCGACGTCCTAGGCTATTAACAAACAAGGCCGGATCACTGATCCGGTAGGGTCCTCCGTACTCGCCTCTACAGGCCCTCCATGACCACCATCATCTCAACATGTTCTTTAAGTTATCTTTCGATGTATACATCATCATATGATAACAATCAATCTACCAATTGTGCAACTTACCCGAGCCATGGGTAAGTACTAGCCAACCGTCATCGTGCAAAATACTACGTAAGGCCTGTGACTGTCTTACCAATCGGTCACAGCACAACTCTTTCACATGGCTCCACCTTGGCACTTCTCATGCGTGCACTCAGTGCATCAACACATGCCTCCTAAACGCATATCTATCTCCTCCTGAATAATGCTCAGTCGTCATCTTTTTTCCAACCTGACGTAATTTTAATGAAAAAATGACATAGAGACAACACATTGTCAGGGTGACGGAACAGGTCTAATACATTTCATTGCACTAACCGCGCGTCCGAAGATAAAGGTGTGCCTCTAAAGGTACCGAGGAGGTTATAGTAAATAGTAATCCCATATAACCTTGTCTTTCCCCCAAACGGCAGGGAATTCAACGCATCTAGATTTCCTTCCAAAACAAAGGAAAAACCCCGAAAGAGAGATATTGTGTTTGGATTGATTGATTTCCATATAAAGTTGTTGAACGAAAACGCAATACTGCATAGGATTGTTTCATTAATATTGTTCGTATAGCATTTCATTATTAAGGTAAGGCCGACCCGCGGCTTCCGGTAAAAAGCCGTCTTTTCTAAAAACAAGCTTTCTTTTAAAGGACTGTGTTAAGAAATATTAAGAAAAAAATAAAACAACACATAGTTTCTTATACATTTTATAAGTTTAAAACCATAATACACAAAGTCCACAAAAACAACAGTTCGAAATAAAGTAGATCGTGCAATAAGCTAAAGTACAAAGGTCGTTTCACATTAAGTTAACACTGGAACATAAACTGTTTAAAAATAAATCTTATAAAACAAACTAAATTTAATGTCTCATTGTTGTCATTACTAGAGGCATGGAAAAAAGCAATGCAACGCAATTAGACGCTTAACATACGAATAAGCACGTAGTAAGCGTTGCTTATGTAAGGCACTGTTTTATTTAAAACAAAATATATTATGGAACGAAATCAATTCCAAATATGTACTCGAACTATAATTTAAAATCCATATGCTTGTACTCTTAAGTCCCAGATACATAGGCCTAACTAAAAGTTAAAAAATATAAAAATTCTTTTACAATAAACTACATGCAATACACATACTATGAATATGTACTAATCGTAAATATTAATCATACATTACGAAAAAATATAAGAGACAAAAATATATGGAACAATCATATAATTTCCTTTCGAGTATTAAAGATTTGAATAAAATATGTGAACATTACAACGAAACAATGTTTTAAACTTTACAACAGCAACAAACAGGACAACGAAATTATTGAATAATAACGGAAGACTCAACTGTTAGTAAAATCTTACAAAATCTTGTAAAAATTATAAATATGTAAATGCATTTCTGTAGTGATCACAATTGGTAACTTGTTCCACGGTATCCTATGTACCTATCGTTACTAATGTTTACATATTTATATTAAATAATAATATAAAAATACCAAAGTATAAGGAGATTAAGAGGTATAAAAAGGTTTTATTACAAATTGGGAGAATTGTTTTAATTTCGCAAACTCCATTTCAGTTCAGTTCAAGTACGCAGCCAACATCAAGCTTCGAATCACCAATACATTAATTACATATAGCACATTTGTACGTTACAGAGATTAAATAAAAAATATAGCACATTAGAAAGTCCGGAAGGCTGTTAGCTTAGCGGAAGCCTTTTGGGCTCAAGTGGTGCAAATTGCAATAGTATGCGAAGGCGAACAACGCGGTGCGAGTGTCGAATATAAGTAGAAAGAACTCGGCCAGCCACTGTGCAGGCGACATTCTTTCTACGTCCTCATGTCAATGTTGCGCACGCATCAGCCGCTCGCACTGCGTCAGCAGGTACCGCTTCTGTAGCTCGTCGTAGAGGAAGATCACCTTGCCGGACCCGGTGCTCGGGAACATACCGAGCACTTTCTTCTTGGCGGTGGGAATAAAGACTCCTTTGCTGACTGCCGTGGGGATCTCCGGGATCTCGGACCAGAGGTACGTCCACACGATCTGTTGAGAAATTTGATAAGCGGTGTAGTTGAAATGCCAACAAAATATTATCAAGTTTGTAATTATCACTATTAAGACACAGGAGTAAGAGAAAAAGAGAGTGAAAAGAGGAGAAATGGAGATGGAACGAGAAAGGGAGAAAGGGGAAAGAAATTAAGATAAAGAGAAAGCTAAACAGAAAGGGATATAAAAAGGGGTATCCTGAGTAATATAAAAACGGAGAAATTTAAAAAAGTGAAAAGTGGAAATAGAGAGGGAAGAATGTGGACGGTAATCTATCACTGACACCCAATAAAAATGATGCATCACACATATTCTATAAAACACATGAGACTTTTAGCTAGTACATAAAATACGACTAAAGTATGATATAAATTATATGGCATGAAGTACCTTCATTAATTGATATATTAAAAAATGTTACAGATATGGTTATGTAATAAATATACTGGACAAAAAACTGGATGTATAAAACAATTATAAGTCCTAGTGACAATTATTTGAACTAATTTGATCGAATTTGGCTACCAGTGATAATAATGTAAAAATTTTATCATAACCACAAGCTATATTGAAACAGGGAGACTGCACCATGATAATGTTATTTATATATCACTGTTGAATATGAACGATAAAAGTGACGAGTTAAGTACCGGTGGTTAGTTGTAGCAACGAATAGCTCTGTGTTTTGTTAAGTATGTGTGTTTACCTGCCAGCCGCCGAAGACATGGTTACGCTCGAGGTACAGCAACCGCTTGTCTGTGCACATCACCACCTCCTTGCCCGAGATCACCCACACGTGGGCCTCGTATGTGTCCGTGCTCACAAATTTACCCTGTTGCCACAAAAAAATCCACCATATTAAACATTACTTAGTACCATTATGTAACACGCAGCACTTATATTATGTAAAACAATTAATATAGTCCTGGAAAATTAAGGAAAAGGGACGTGAATATTAGTAAGCTGTGATCCAGGTAACTACGTACTTGCACTTTTACCTGAATCTCAAGGTAAAGTCGTAGCTTTAATTTCAGTGATGGCATTATAGGAGGATATTAATTTAATTTTAGTTTCTATCAAATTAAGCTTTTTTAAAATTTTTGTCAAATTCAAAATTAGTCACTGTAAAAGATTCCAAGTGTATAAATTACAAACAAAAATGTTGAAGTTTCATTTGTTGAAATCAAGTTGTATGACGGTTATATCGGTGATTAAAATATGCATTGTGCTCATTTCTTTGAATTAAAGCTTTTACACCGATTTTCAATCACACAGTTTAAAATAAAAAAAAATATATATTTATTTCACTACTAGAATAAGAAAGGCCAATAACTTTTAGCAGTCAGTCTGCAGGTAAAAACAGTAAACACGCTTTTTCTTCATAAATAACGTAAGGATAATTTAGTATTTCTAAAACCATTATTTTTTGTATAAAGTGAACTATACCTTCATTAATAGAAAATAAGATATTCATTCACTCTTTCAAAGCTTTTACACTGATAACCCAACACCCTATATATTATAAGTTATACCTTTTCAAGTTCGGAGAGCATCTTGTAGCCCTCAGCCTGAAGGCGTGAGTAAGGTCGCACGCCCGCGTCGGGTGGTAGGTAGCGAGCCGCGCGTCGCTTCGTTACTTCTTCAGACAGGTCGGCTGCCCTATTGCACACACACATTCAGTTAGTATCAAATCATTTATATCAATATATCATTATCCTCATTTAACTCCCTTTATAAATCTTACAGTGTAATTCTATTAATCCAAATAAAAATTAGTCTCCAAATAAATTGAATTCTAAACTTTACTACCTTTCATCCAATTCAGCTAATATATTTCACAACGTGTGTGTTACGAGACAAAAGTTCTTATTAACTTCTCTTCTATACAAACCTAAGTAAATTAAAACATCTGTATCGAGGTATTAAAGATTTGACGTTGACTATCTTCAGGTCTTACATAATATCATTATGTCACATTAATATTTCTTAAACCATTGAGTTTTCAATTACACCATGTAATAAACATTCGGAATGCAGACATAAATCAACCCTTTTAAGTTTTTGGAACAATAAATTATCAGCCTGTATATATTTAAAATAGGTGCTAATTCAATTTAAGTCAGTGAATGTGGAGATTTTAGTTACAATAAGGTTATAAACAAATCTAATTACTTTATTAAGTTTGAAATCGCAAAACATCATTTCTTAAAACTTTGTTATTTATTAATTAGTTATATTAGTAACATAATAATATAAACACGACATGCAAACATTAGTAAATTATTTACTCACCCATGTAATAAGTTGTCAAAATGCTAAAACTATTACCCAGGAACTACAGTAGATGTCACTACATACATATATGTCATTCAATTACCATCGCTGTTTTTCCATTGTGATTTTTCATATTCGTAACAATTAAACTTATTAATTTATTCATATTTTTTACAAATGACCCTACATTTATGGTGACTACTTGCGTATGCAATGAAAAGTATGCCAGAAAAGTCCAATTAAATAGAAATTAGAATCAGAACGATTTTTTTAACCTAAACAATTACTTTTCAACCACCCAGTGTTATTATGTGTCTACCCTACAGTAATCAGTTAACAAGTATACAATTACTATTTTTTTAAATAGACACTATAGTTATTTCCATACAATACCTAACAGAAGCTATCAGATGCACTCTGATCTTAGCGCCCAAAACAAACTTAAACTACAAACAACCAGACTTTAAAAGAAATGATAAACAAAATACGTTTTTAACTTGCGACCTTTTCACAGAAGTAAGTAGTCCTGATGTAAAGTCAACCACCCCGCTGACCGGCCGCACGACCAGACCGACGGCGCCACGTCCAAGACCCTTCATAAACCCACCAGCGCCGCTCTCATGTGCGCCCTGTATGGGCCTAGTCAAGACTCCTCGAACGCCGTCTACTACGCCCTATGCCAGCGTTACAAATAACATTAACTACTGATTTTATTTCAGTTAACCCCTTAAATTAATTAACCCGAAACCATGTTTACTTTACTTCATAGAAACCTGTTATTAATGTGTGAGTTATTCCTAATTAACAAAGTAGATTTAAAAATATCTATGGTGTACAAAAACGAAATAGACAAGCGTTTCGAGAACTAAATGAACGCCCCCTTTAACCCCGCAAAGCAGCCTGTACGAGAAAGTGCAACATGCAAACAAGCGTTTCTTCCTCAATTCACCTCTTAACAGCGTCAAGAGATCCAGACGCAAAGTCCACAACGCCAGCGGTGGGCCGCGCCACCAACCCCACGGCACCCATTCCCAATCCCTTGAAGAAACCCTCCACGCCTTGGTCACGAGCCCCCTCGAACGGCTTCATGAATACACCAGTTACGCCGTCCACTACGCCCTTGTGTTCAAAACCAATACATGTGTACATTATAATGACAGTATAAGGTGTTTCAATAAAATATTTATATTTACTCATCATTGCTTTGAATTTACGTAAATCATTATTACATTGTAAATATGGAAATGAAAATCCCAAAGCCAGTAATTTGACTTCATAGACCTGATAATGTAGTACTAGTCTAACGAATACCAGTATTTTTTTCAGATGGAATTGATTTTTACGTTGTCAGGTAATAAGCAGGACAGCCACTACTAGAATGTATACAATCTAGAAAACATATATCAATAACTCTTAATTATATAAATATAGAACATTTTACACCTGTATAAAAATTTCTTATACAGAACTTTTCCATCATCTTCATTTAACTGTAGAACATCTACTACTGGACACAGGCCTTCCCGATTTCCAATATGAACGGTTGCAGACATCCAACTGCTTCCGACGACCCTGTAGTCTGTCCATCTTGAGGATGAACGACCTATGCTGCGCTACTCGGTCCTTGAACTTTACTGCAAAGCTTTGAGGCACCAGCCACCATCTTACTCTCCACTTTATACATATAGTACCCAGCTAAAGTTTCAGGAGTCAGAATAATGTTTTTACTGAAGTTTGTAATAAAATAAAATAAAAAATAATAATTTTTTAGGTTTACGCAGAAAGAGTTTTGAGGCGACCTTAATATTTAGCACTATCAAAAGAGAATAATTCGAAAATAGATAAAAAACAAAGCATACCATTACTAAGCCTTTTCCACTTCTTGCTAGACCTTCTTGTAAGTTAGCTGGCGGTTTGTTAATATTGTCCCTTCGACGACGCTGGTAGTCCTGTTAGGATAAATAAATAAGTTTAGTTAAATATCTGTTTCATCTAATATTTAAAAAATATCACCTAATTATATGTGATATAGCTAGACTATAACAACATGACGTTAGTGATGACTTTATAATATGAAATCTAAATAACACATAACATCATATTACACGTGTTCATATTTTTGAGACAGACATGATGCTATTTAAGTAAAACAACTGTACTTGATATGGCTCCCTGAAAGTAGTCATTATCATCATTTCACCTATATGACGTTCGGGGCTGATAAAATTTTAAACAAAAATTAATCTTATTGTCATATAGGCATATGTACTATGAAATTATCTAAATAATTTTAAGTATATTTTTAAAAGGCGCTATACTCTTAGTTCTATTTGGACATGGTTAAATATCCAAAATGAAAAAAGTCTATCAACGTATCTCTTTAATTTGTCTTTATAGTTATTCATTTATTTATTTGAAATAAACAAGCCAACAAAAAAACCTATATTTACATTAGCTTAATTGGACAAAGTATAAAATTGAACGTGTTTGCCTATTGTAAGCATTCGCTATTCGCATAACATAATTATACTAACTGATTTTTAAATCTTAATAACTGAATAAAATAGAGAAAAAATGTAATCGGTTCCACAAAGTAATAGTAAAACAAGACATGAACAATGTATCTATTAGATGTTAAATTAATTATAGGCAAGACTATACTTTCTTTACTGTGATATCACATGGAAAAATTTAAGTAAATGAATTATGAAGTGTTTATGCATTACATCGCAAAAATCACTTCCTAGGACTCCAAAAACGTTAAACTCAGGTATTTCAGAATTATATTGATTGTAATTTTTTTACTAGAAATTAAATTCTATAACCACATTTGTTAGAAATGAACAGGCAAAGAGTGCATCGCAGTGTACCTTATCAAGAGAAAGTGCGGCCAAGCCGTGTCCCATGGCGCCTGTTATACGCGACACTGCACCCGCTGCGCCGCCCACTGTATGCCCCACCAGCGAACGCACGCCCAAAAGCAAACCTTCTGCGAATTCGCCTGGACCTTGGATGGCACCCTGGAAACAGATAAAATTAACCGTGTACATAACACATTCATATTCATGATCAGATAGATGCCCACGACATAGGCCTCGCCAAGAATGGCCACAACTTCCTGTGACCTGAGCTCTATCGTCGCTTCACCTAGAGGGAAGCCCATCTACACCACATTTTTATTACACAATCCATTACTACTGCTGCTTTGCACAATTACATTATTACATTCATTATATAGTAAATTATAAATTAAATAGATACGTTGTACTTATGCATGAACAAGCCTATCGCAAACCTATTAATAGATGATTGCATCGCACAACTCGAAACTTTTATTAATCTGGCAATCTTGATTTGAAACTTTCTCTGTTTATTTAGCATCTCTAGATCACATAATTTTGTATCACATACTGTCTCTACAACAAAAATAAATTACACTCAACAGTTTTTTGTGACCAGCATAGTCAATACAGGACAAACACATATCGTTTAAAAAGACATCGTTTTTTACAATTTGTAATGCTAATAAAACACATAATCGTCTATTAATAAAATGAATGTTCTCATTATCTTTTTACCACACATTAATGATTATTTACAAAAGTTTATTTCAGGAATATTTTATTTTTTCCAATAAAAAAATAGCACTCACTTGGAAAGGTTCGTAGAATAGATCTTCAACACCTTTCTTAAGTCCGATTACCAATCCGTAAGGATTTCCAATAACGTCCAACCCCAGCACCAAAACGTACAATTGTTTCAAAGCTTGTCCCGTGTAGTGGCTCTGTACTTGGCCTATCAATTCTTTCTGGGACAGGAATTCATAGTTCCTCTCGTAGTATGACAACCTATAAAAATATTTAGTATATATACTCGGCAATAGATTTGGCATGTCGGACAAAATACCACCGGTACAAGATTTTGTAGCACGTCTTTATTGCACAGTATACTAGACGAATATCAGTCGGTTACTATATTATCAAAATTAAAATTATGATCTTAAATTATTCTAGTTTTCGGATAGGTTTTAAAAGCAACTATTGTTTTAATATTTTTTTATTGGCAACTGGACTCTGCTGATAGCTATTTTATATTAAAAATAATTATTGTTACTATACTAACTTGAACACGACGTCATTCATGTCTGTCAAAGTTACACCAATGCTCTGCAACACTGTTCCAACGAATGTTGGAAGTTGTGTAGTTCCTCCCAGAGAAAACGATACATGGACCTATATGAATCTGTCGTTAGTTATATGTTCATAAGTAATGAATATAGACTTTAACGTACTAAAAGACTACTGTACCAAAAGTTCCTGTTAACGTTGATTTTAACTGTTGGTAAATGTTTTCACTAGGCATAGGTAGACCTTCCTTTCCTTAGTTATAAATTATTAATTAAAAATATTTTATTAAATAGATCTTATTACAACATTCAAAACTTTAATTTAAAATGTGTGGAACTTGGTTTGTTGGCTCATTTTCAAAGTTGATATCTAAATATACATCAAACATTTATCATTACAATTAAATTATTAAAATAATATTACCAATTTTCATTTTAAAAGAGCATCCACTGAGATTCTAGTCGGCTCTTCTCAGCGGATTGGCATTCCGAACCTGTGGTAGCTTATTACTTATAATGTTAAAATAAATAGTTATTGAAAATTGTGAATAAATATATTTTAAAATTGGACTTGAACATAAACAAAAACTAACACAAACTTCTACGAAGGAATATAAAGTGCTTCATTATACATTAAAAGGACTTAAAAATCACGAATAATAGAAAAAAACATATAAGTGTAAAGGACGGTCTTATAGCAAAATGCGAAATCTTTCAGACAACCGTTGGATAAACTTTCGTTAACAAGGACTTTTTGAGGAACAAAAGACACAAAATTTAAAAGTCATACCTTAAGTGGAGATAAGTGTAGGTTGTCATAGAAATTCTTTTGGTCGGAAGCTGCGCCCAATGCGGCCAGCGCCTCCAACGGCTGACCAGCTTTTTCTATATCCAACTGGAAGGCATCCAGCTACAACAAATAATATGCTTATATTATCTTAACCAACATAAAATCTATATAGTTTAAGTATGTAGGCTAGAGGTATTTTAATTGTTCGGTAGTTTGCAGGCCACATAGCGCACAGAACAGATGGCAGCTAGCGCAGCTTAGGGTGACACAAGGTAGACAACGAGCTTGTTAAGGTCATCGGAAGGCTCTAGGTGCAGACCGCGTCCAGCCAGCCGTATTTCTGGGAGAGGCCTAATTCCAGCAGTCTTATAAACGAACTTTTTTGAAAATTTTATGGTAACGCGCTTTCTTATAATCAAATTGTCTTTGCCCATCAGCTTTTACAAGTTCGCGAGGTGTGAGATGGCAGTTAATGGTGCTTAGCTTCCGCACAGTAACTAAAATCGATGGTTTTCACCTAAAAGCTTTGACTCGGGCCATTACACATATATAAATATTCCATTGGAAGATATCCAGACGGCAGCGTTAGTCTACGCTCCGGGGTTCTTCGATTTGGAATGTCAATCAATGTCTAGACACATAAGGCACATTCCATTTAAGGAGCGAATTCAATGGTGAAGTAGAATTTTTAAAAAAATAATTATAGAATTATATTAAAGTTTTACTTTTATGGATAATACACATGTTACTCACCGCTTCCTGTTCAGTTAGTAGCCGTTGCGGGAACATGCCCATAAGGGCATTGATAAGACCCATGTCAACCTTTACGTGGAATTCTTGGATTAGAACCTTGTAATACTTGTACTGACGAACTTTACTGTGCTCCATTATGCGTTCAACTATCGATACTTCTATGAACGGCTTCATACCTTTAAACAAATTTTAAAATAAGCTAATTGTGTAATTAATATGTATAGTATAATCATTTCTCGATGGATATAGCTTAATTGTGTCTAATACAATACCTAATACCAGTGATAACTTACGACACTGAAAGATGGCCTCTCGTAGTTTTTTTGGCAAGCTTAGTCATGTAGATGGCTATATAAGGCTATGCTGGCTACGTAAAGAACGGATGAGATCTAATGTTCTGAAGCGAAATCTACGGGACGACAAGCGCAGCGTGAGCTGTGGACCCAAGTTACCCTTGTTAAGGTCAATTCCAAATGATTTTCAGTGGACAGCTTTGAGGCGGCCCATGTCCAGTCCAATCCCACGTCTTACGGCTGTATCTATATAATTTGATCTTCCATAATAAAACCAGTACCTGGTGTGTGCATGTATTTACAAATGTCGACACTGTTGTGATCTTATAAAAACTTTTAACATTGTAAGATCAACTGTTTGATAAAAAATGTGTCTCAGAATTTTTTTGATTATTTGACAAAAACTTAATCATTTAATATCTCATTCATTGTCAAAGTAATATTTATTTATTTTGCCAACGATGTACTTTATGGTCACCCTACTAACCAGATAATTATGATTGTACCGTAGATAAGTAATTAGAATACCGTTGGGGTCGTCGTTAGCGACCGACTTGGGCGGTGGTACTGGAGCGAGGATGACAGGGAAGGTGGGCAGCGGCAGCTGCTGGTCGATCTGCAAGCGATGCAGGCGCGCGTGCAGACGCCGCGAGTGGGCCGTCAGCCCACAGCTGGCCCACAGCCCCGGCTCCAGGGTTCGACGCAGCAGGCGCGCGGACGGCTTAAGAATTCGCATCTCCTCTAAGTCCACCTGTTACACACAACTGTTTTAGTGAGGAACGAATCAAACATGCAAGTTTTAGTATTCTAGTGTGCTTTCCACGGGACAACAAAAAAGAGAGATAGACATAATAAGAAATCTGGAGTCATGATTGAAAATCAATGTTTCGCCTATTGAGTGATTTTTGTAACTGAATCACGACCCATTTCACACTAGTGCAACAAACATCAACTGTACCAAATAAAATATTTTTATTAATAATAAATATTTATTTTAGTCATTTTATGTTTTTGGTGTTGGTTTTCTTTAGTTTAATGTTTTAAATTTTTTATGTGTAATGTGTGTGAGAATGATAAGAAATATACTACATATTTCTTATCATTTATGGCGGCCTTTGTCGAAAGACAAGCTGAAAGAATTCAACAACAGTTTGCTTATTTGCGTTAACTGATTAACGTTATAAAATAATTGACAAGTAAGCGTTTTAGGTTACAAAAACAGCAGTATATACTTTTATTTTTTATTTACTTATTTCTATTACTATAACGAAATACTGACTGTATTTCGTTGTTTTATATATTTGTTGACATAAGCCAATATACTAAATTGTTTCTCTTACCAGATGCTAATGCATTAAAATGGTGAATAAAAAGCGCTATAATAATTTAAAATTCTGATGGACCTTTTTATTTAAGATGCGTATAAAATTCACAATATTTATTATGTACAACAGCAAGTTAAAAAGTTGAAGTAAAAACTATCATTTCAACTTGCCTGGCGACTACCAGGCCACATAGCGTTCAGATAGCAGGTGGCCTTAACGTTCTGTAAAGCAATCGTAACGTAGGAGGTCCATCCACAAGGCGGCTGCTTCTAACTGGTCTTTATGAAAATCTACCATAGATCATTATCGTCATTTCAGCCGTAAGACATCAACTGTCGGACATAGGCTTCTCTTTAGTCTATGAACTCTAGTGTTATTATAAATCTCTAGATATTTCCAATAAGACCAGATGGTACGACGTCCGACAACCTTTGCCTTGTTAATAGAAGTCTTACACAGCATTTGTCAGTCCCTGGTGTCTACTCTAGGCTCCAGGCTTTTGAGGCCCCAGCGGAATTCAATACAGTGTAAACCACATCTATATTATGAATTAATTGAACTGTCTGTAAAAAGAAATTACATATCTTCCTCATATCGACCTATAAGTCAAGTCATGCTTTTTATAATGTGACGCTTACCTTCGTTAATATTTTTATTGTGTAGCTAATAAAATCAAAGACTTTAAAGTGTTCAAATTACCGACGCGTATCTGCAAATAACGTCATAAACATATGAAAAAATAGATAAATTATATACCTCCATTTTGTCATCGATCAGGACTCGCGATGAAACTGGCTCATCGCTAATCATCTTTTCAGCCGTATAACGCTGATAGGCTTCCTCTAGTTGAATTAATTTCGGGCCTTCGATCTTTTTATAACGACGTCCGCCTAATTTACATTGTTCCCATATTATTCCAGAGCTAAAACAATATCGAATTAATTTTATTTTCTTACTCATTTAAGAAAATTAGAATGGCCTTAGGAGTGCCTCTTACTTGGATATGCTGACATAGACGATTTCCAAAGCTTCGGGGTCGTTGACTAGTGAAAGTCCTAGACCCTGCATTGCAAGCACGATCTCCGTGTCCAGAAATTCTGCTTCCCCGATAGTGTGTGCCCCGCTAGCCAGTAGCGGGTCCTCCGTGAACAGAATAACGCGTTGCAGACCGTCCAGGAACGACACCCAAGACAAGCTTTGTGTCTCGTTTATCCTTAATGTTACAATGAATTTTCATAATTAAATTACATATAAAATTACCTTAAATAAATTACAAATTGAGATCATATGTATATTTATCTATAATTAGTTCGTCTTAATAATATAGTGAGTCGCAACGCAATTAGACGTTGCGTTGAAAGTGTGTCTTAAAATGGTCACTGTGAACTTGACTTCCTAAATAGGAAGGATTTGAATGATTGCAGAGAATAGCTGGACTGGCTGACAATGGTCTATATAATTATTATTCAGCAAATTATAAAAGCAGCATCAAGTCAGTTAGTGTTGTCCAAATATTAACAAAAGGTCTTAAAGACACAAGTTTACAAATGGGTGTAATTTGAAATCTCACAAATCTCACATTAGAGCTTATTTCAGATTCAGTTTGAGTTAATTTCGATTCAAAAGTGTTTCTTATTATAAGTTAACCTCAGCGTTAGGTACAATGCTATTAAATGTCTTATGACAAATCTTAACTTTGTTGACAACAATATTTTCATACGAATAGAAATATCTTAGCTCCGTTAACACAGATTTAAAGAAATAAAATTATGAGTGTTTTGAGTTTACTTACATGAATTCACCGATACCGTCTTTTCTTAAATCGTTCTCGATTTCTCGCTTCTTGTGGCCTTCAAATATAAGAACCCGAGGACCCGCTGGGTTGTCCCAAGTGAAAAGCATTCGGTTCATAGGCGGTATTTTCCTAAATAAAATTATTCGATGACTTTAATATCACGAAACATAATATACATTAAAAACAACAAATAATTAATTATTGGAAAATAAAAGCAGCACTTCCCAAAGGCGCGATAATTAGAATAGGAAGAGAGGCAATATATGTAAGGATCGTGAAGAATTAAAGGACGAGAGCAAAATAAAATGTGATGAGTGAAAGAGGGTGCAGAAACAGAAATTGTAAAGACTGAGTTAGAAGAATGAAAATAATATAGTTAAAATTAAAAGTTATTACTTAATAAAGTCCCTGTCCCGAATACAATAGATGGAACGAGGGGCCCCCAATAACGGGTGCCGTTAAGAAAAAATATATCTTTAGAATAAAAATTAACTTGCTGTACCCGCTATCAGACTCCATAATATTGTAAACTTTTATTGTAAACTAACAATATAATATTTGAACGTTATTTAACTCTAAACTGCGAAGTAAGTTTGGACAATAAACGCACTGATTCTGAGCTTGTCCATAAGTGATCACTGGCACGCCAGGCAAGCCAAATTAAATGGTACCCCCCGAATGCGACGATGCAAGTTTTATTTGTATGTCAATGGGTTAATTTTATGCTAATTATTATAAATGATTGTAATGATACCATGCAATAAAACTATTTTGACTTTGAAAACAATGCTCATTACAAATAGCGTGAGGAAGACTAACTTGACGTTGACGTTCTCGCGTTCGTAGACGGTGAGCTGGTGCGGGGAGAAGTTGACGAGCAATGCGGGCGCGTGCCCGTCCCTGTACTGACGCACCGTGATGTAAGTACCGCCCTCGCTTAGCTGCACCTCCACGTGCAAACCTCCATACTGCGATAACACAATACCATGTAAAAAACAATAAATTATTTATAACAGTAAAAACTTATTCAAAACTGTTGTACCTCTTTTTTTCATAATGTTTTCACTTCCCATGATGTGACCGTCATGGGCAGTGGTTTACCTCTTAAAACAATCACAAGCTCATCAAAAAATTCAATTAAAACTTTCTGGCTCTTTGTTAGTTTAAATAAAAATAGAAAAAAAAAAAGTTATTTCCCACAGCCATGTATTCAGATGCTTTTATCAAAGTTCTCAAACACATATGAACATAATGGCTCGTCTCTTTTATTTTAGTCCAGTAGTTTTAAACCATTTCATCGAGTCAAACAATTAACAGTTGAATTTATGTGATCAGAAAATGTGGTTTGCAAAATATTTATTGTTTTGTAAGCCGAGTGACATGCGGTATCATGGTCATTTGAACATACATCTGTATACTTCAGATATTACGAGTAGTACAGTCCTCTGTGCAAGACATGTTTAAAAGAGAATGTTGCTGCGCACTACTCCAGTATATGGGGGAAATCTAACAGCAATACCCAAGATTGCCGGCATCGTCACGGGTCTGTTGGAATTTTACTAGAAGTTGGCTTAATTAATGGTAATCTCGACGCAGTGCCGCTTGGTTGCGGAAATCAGTCCGCTGAGACAAGACATGAGGAGACAAGTGGGACATAGCACCGGCTTATTCAAACCACCAGTGATGTCTATATGTGTTGAAAAATAAAGTTCGTGTCCCGTTCCTATCTGTAAATACGCCTTCTGGCAACACTACCTCATTGTTAAGTTTAAGACAGACGGTGTGCTGCTCGGTGTAGAGGAAAGGCGCAGCGTGCTCGACCGAGCCGCCCACGCGCAACAGCAATAGCTTGTCCTCTCGCTCGACCACTGGCCACAGCGCGGAACTCGACTTTTCTTCAACCTGATGACGAAAGTGAAAGTCTTAAAACTGTATATATTAATTCCTTCAATATATAATCAATTAAATTATACTTTAATGTTGCAATGAGCATCGAGGACAAATTTTATCTTGGTGGTAGTAAAAGGAATCAATAATAAATACAGATCGAAAAGCCATTTGATTTATACAGTTCCTAAATAAATTATTGATAATCACTGAAGTCAACTTTAGTTCCGTTAGGAACATTCCTTATAAAGCAGAATGAGCAACAATCGACCCGCTAAACATGTTCATGCGGCCCGCAAAGCATTTCTAATTTGATTCGACTCTCATCAATATTTTATAATAAAACAATTATAATGAAATAGTGGTAAATGTTAAACCGAAATAATTAATTAATTATAACCATGTAATAATATCGCTACATAAAAAGCCGCCATATGTGTTGTCACCACGCTCCACCGTTTGCTCGTCTCGCTCCCTCGTCTCGCTCACTCGCACGGCGCGCACTATACGCGCTCTTGCTTGCGCCTCGGCAAGGAGCCGAGGCGCAGCACGTACGCCCGCCGGCCGTTGGAGTTCTCGAGAGTCGGATTTGAGCCATGGTTCGATGCGGAACCGCGCGTAGGCGAATTATTTATTTTTCCGCGCACAAATTGTTTTAATAATTAAATAAACGTTTTTCAAAATAACAACCACCAATTAAAAGTGAATGATCCACGATTAGGAAAGTGCACACGCATTTTATATACGCCTGTGTCGATAAAACCGTGCATAATTCCTTTTTCTTTTGCATTAAATTTGCTTATTATAATATTTATTACAAATAAAATTTTGTAAATTATTTATACATAACTACATTATGCGCACGGCACGCCAAAAAAATATTAATTGGCCCGTTGATTAAAAATGTTGCACACTCCAGTTATAACTGCAAATATTGTCATTTATATAGCTTTTTATTCACTATTAAATAATATTCCAGTGCGCAACCGTTGGACCCTAAAACACAATAATTCACAGCGACACAAGGATTTCAAGACACGTTTTAACTGTTTACGTCATTAAAGCATAATGAAACGAAAATATAAGTGTTATTAACATTTATCAAAAACAACCATAGTTACCTCACGCCATGGATCACCCGAACGATGCAGTTCTTGATATTGAATAGGAAAAGGTGCTTCATTTATGATTAGGAAGAACGGTGTGAATATCACCATCTTTGTCAAACTGTTGAACGTCAATTGATTGGTGACTGCAACCTGCATTCAGAACATGGTAGATATATCTTTAAAACATGTATATGTAAAAACGTCTGAAAATTTATTATTAAATCGAATATATTTTCGAAATAAAAATCATTCATTCATCATTTCAGCCGCAGGACGCCCACAAGTGGACATTGCGTCCCCCTAGATTTCCAATAGGACTGGTTGGAAGGTGAAAAGGTTGCCTGTCCACCTTATGATTAGACGTTCTACGTTGTGCTATATTCGACAGAACATGAATTAGATATTTTATTTGAAACAATAGGTGCAAAATTTCATCTTATCTCATGTTGCTGGTAACAACACAATCTAAAATAGTTCAATATAAAAATGAGTGCTGTTGGAAATAAAGCTTTACCTGATATGTACGTCCCTCATTCTTGCATATAACAACACCTGAACTGCCGGGCACGTCCAGAGAAAACTTGTCTGACCACTCTCCAAACTCCACTCTGATTGCAGCTTTCTTCTTACCAAAGAAATTCTTAGCACGGAAGGAAAACAGAATAGGCTCCTTGTAGTCCTTCGGGTGGAAGATTACATTACCCGTTTCATCAGCACTCTGAAGTAGCAAAAATATTAATTTTAACAAATTGATAGTTAAGGTGTTGCAAGAAATAAAAATTATAAACTAGAATCCAACTTGTGAGAAACTTTTAACATGTAAAAAAATATAAATAAAAATTTTGATATAAACATGCAATATTTTTAAAAATAGAACACTGCCCCAATGTTATTTTTAGCTTTTTCATGCACCATGCATCATGCTTATAAAAATTTAGATATAAACTTATGTGACTTCACTTTAAATATTTAACGTAATGGAATCGCAAATGAAGTATTGCTCTTCGATAGTAAAATTATACACCAACTACACAAGACGTAAAGTGTTATTATTAACTATATAAAGGTGTCTCAAAAATCAAACTGAAATCAGATGGTAAGAGAGATGTGACTAACTCAGTGCCTAAACCCAGAATGTTTATCAAAAAACAAATTGTCATTTAAAAAAGTTTAATGTATTAATAATTTTGAATATAAGGTTTACCAAAAAGTGATTTTTTTTTTCAAAATTTCATTGCAGTTTAAATTCTCTCATGAGCCTCTTACAGGCGTTAACATGAAAGTAAAGAAATAATTTATTATCATAGTAGCATAAAGGACATTACATGATGCTTAAAACTCTTTCACTTTTTTTTAAGTGTTTTTGTTTAATTTTTTAAAAAATGTAATTCAGATTCACTAAAAATTTTCAAAAATTAACAGCTAACTATCTTACGAGACGTTCTCGGTTTGAAAGTTTTTAAGAAATATAAGGGACAGTCCGTATATCTGGCCCTTTTTACTAAGAAAATAAAACTTGAAATATAATTGATTCTATTTTAAGCATACAATAATGTTTATTTTTATATTAAACCATCAGCCTGTCTTTATAATCAATTACATTTAACCAAGAAATTATTCATTGTATAAATTTTATTTAGCAACAATATTTTTTTGTTAGAAACAATCTAGTTCAGATCTAGTTAATGTATTATGTGTGATATATACTTTAATATAACAATCGAAATACCGTTGACATGATTTACAAAATAGTGCATAATAATTAAAATGGAGCCTGCACTCACCAAGCACGTGTGAAGTCTAATTAATTCACAGCAACGTGAATGAGCAATCTGCCAAAAAACTCAAAGTTATGGCGCCGTATAATGAGTGCACTCACCACATTCTAAACACAATACGATCGTATTACAATCTAATGTTCGAACTAAGTTAAATATTTAAAATGATTTTCTTTAAAAAAACATGCAATATGGACTATTATCTTTGTATGCGCTACAAAGATACTACATCGTTGTATGCGCTATGTCGAGATATTACTTGCTTTAAAATTATCACCAAAAGTTTTATATCAAATTGCAAATGTCCACCAGTGTCAATATAAATTTGATTATTGCAAGCCTCGAGATAGCATAAGTTGTTAATGAAATGCAAAGCCGAAACTACACAAATTATCTGCCTTAATATTTTGTATTATAAAATCTATTTGAAACCAAAAAAACTTAACGAGAATATTTATCAAAATTGTACTATTGTTAATAAGAATTATTTCGAAGCGTAAGAAAATTTAAATAAAATGTTAAATGAGCCGGCAAAAGAAAAATCAAGGAAATACATTTGGAACTTGCTAAAGCATCTCAAAGATACCTTGTTGGGTGAACTGGAGTCTTTTTCTGGTTTCTTTGATTTCTGTAACCACGGAATTTTTTATAGCCAATTGAACAGACAAACTACTAATTATTGTTACAGGTTAAGGATATACTACTGGTTCATCTCTATGAGAACTTGAACAAATGAGTCTGATTAAAGTGGTACATACACAGTTATTCTACAAGAATATTGGAGTCTCTACATTGTTATTTGCATTCTTGACAAATCGGAGAGAATTTTTATGGAGGTACCAATGCACTAATGATCATGAATCATTGAAAATGAGTAGTTTTTCACTTAACACATCCTGTTAAAAGTCCCTTGAAATCACCATTTATAAAAAAAAACATCACAAAATATGATTTATAATATGCAAATTTAATTACTGTTTAAGGAACCAGTTTGAATATATTTAACTAATTTATTGCATTACTTATTACTAATAACTAAAAATAAAATGTACATAAGTGTCAAATTTATCATATGATCTCAATCAAAAATAAAAAAAACAGTAATAATATTGCTAGCACAGTAATTACATTGCATATTACCACTTATAAGTTAATTTTATCACTATTTTTTAGAATACATGTTTCTATACTTTTTTTCATTCATGTATGTATGCTTTCGTCCATTTATTTTACTAACATTATTTTTCTTGTATTGAAGAATTTTATCCATGTTTGTTTCTAACTACTTACCTTTTATAATAAAAACACTTTTTTTATAAAAAAAAAACACCAATCCAGGAATGTCTGTATTGTTAGAGTACTGTGAAACTACCTTAAATAAAAGGAATGTATACATACCCTATAGCAGAGTGTAAAACCAGTTTTGTTTAGCATCCAGAAAGGACAATACAATGAAAGCACTTGTGTTCCTTCCATGTCGATACTGTGCATGCCCAAGTCTAGCGTCATCAAAGCTGGACTGTCGTGGGATTCGAATGACCAGACAGACAACTCAGTTTCCTCGTCGGGTAGGTTTTTAGTGCATACCCAACATTTATCTAAATAGCTTTGAATCTGGAAAATAAATTTATAATTAGTTTGTTAAAATAAAAATAATTATTGAATATATGGCTAAAATTCAAAAATTGACCAATTACTTCAACTATTTTTTTAAATCTTCATTTTCTGTTGTGTTAAGTATCAAAAACCATCACAAATACTGTTTAACTTTTTTTGATTGAGATATGAATTGATATTTATAGCAAAGACGTGTCTGGTAAGTTAGTTTATAATAAAAAAGTTAACATGTTATACTAACCATTATAACAATGGATGCTCTGTTCGGTGCAAGGTGAGACAAATGGAACATTTCACCAGGCTTGAATATCTGTGTCCGTTTAAGCCCCAGCTGTGACACCACTATGTCAATAGGCAAGCAATTTTGCAGCTTAACCGCCGGCTTCAGGACTATGTCGTAGCAAGAGGAAGCAAAGGTGTGACGGTTTGTATGCTCGAAGAACACCTGCTCCATGGATCCCACTGCCTAAATTATATTATACACTATTAAAGCATATATATGATGAAGTTCTACAATATAATAATGAATATAACATTTTTTTAATAATTAAGACTCAAAGGTTATATTTTATATTTAGTTATCAGCATTAAGCTTCTTGGTCTATAAAACATTACCTAAACTATGGGGAAAAAAACTAAATAAAAATAATAATTAAATTCTAGGTTCACATTAAATATCGCTCGGAATATTATAAGTATGAATGATTTAATACAAAAACAAAGTAACATAATAGCATAATATTAATTACTAAAGTACCTTAAGGTAGAATTTCTCGCCACTGGTTTTATCTTTCGAGTCACACTGCAACAACTTTGTTATTCTTACTTCATGTTGCAATTCACGCCAAACAAATGGGGACACTGATACTGTGAAGCCTAAAAGTCATATGAAAATAATGATTATTTCACATTTACCTTGAAAGAAAACTAATTTTAAAATGAACACTTCTAAACACCTCATTAAACTAAATAAAAGCTACGTGCGGTGTTTTATAATTTTTGAAAACCTAAGCTAATTCACTTATTAATAAATTATTTATTACAATAAACATATTTTATTATAAAATATTTAGTCGTTTTATTTAATCATAATTATGTTTATAAAAATTTATACAATACTTTTTTTTTGGTTAGAAAGCAAAGTATTTTTACAAATCTTTTCCTAAGTTATTTTTTAACCCTTTTTTTAAAGTTCCCTTACCTTCAACAGAGAAAAATATCTCGGCAGTAGGTGTATGAACAGCTTGAAGAGGCAGTCTGAGGATTCCACCCGGCTTAACCTCACCCAATAAGCGCACCTCATTACCGCTCAGCGTCATGTAGTATACAAATACGTTTACTGACAGAGTATTTGTTACCTGGTTGAGGAAAATTTAACATTACTTTGATATTACATTGTTTTTTTTTTCATATCTATACATTGAGGTCGTTCTTAAAATATGTACACTTTCGGTGTAAAGGGGGTGGGTAGGTGACAAGGAGTTTGAAACGGTACAATAACGAGTCGATCACCGTAAAGATACTTCAATGCTTCTTATAAGCTTCTCAAAATATTTAATAAATCCTTGGATATTTAAGTAATAAAGTAATTATTTGTTTTTTCACATCAAACTTCGTTTTGCATAACAGTTTTCTGAAAGTGCATTTTTAGATTCCAGATTATCAAATTTTCTCAGTTATTAAGTTAATTTTTTTATATGGCTAAGAAAATGTCTTTTTTATGTTACGTTCTTTTATTGGTGTCTATTATATTTTTACACTCAATATACTATTACGGATAGACACAAATCCAAAAACATAAAAATCATAAAAGTTCATTTACGATTCCGTTATTAATTATAAATTGTATAACATGATTTTTTATATAAATATATATTATACATATATATTTTGTACATTTAAATACTATCCCGTTATTACTACTATACATAACTATTTAAAGAATTGTTCTATTTTGTTAATCATCTTTCACTTTAAGACGGAGAGAGGATTGCCTATTGTGAGAATTGCCCACCTTTTTCAGGTGTTGTACATATTCTATGAACGGCCTGATATAAGTAAATACTAGGTGTTGAGTCCTCCGAGGACTGTTATTATCAGTTACTGACCTGCACGATGCTGCGAAGATATATATGCAGAGCCGCTTCTTGCATCACAACATCGGATATAAGGCCACGTGGTTCCACTGCTGCAGCGTGAGGTACATTTTTCTCAAGGTTTCCACTGGGCTGCCGTCTGCCCAAAGTGAAATATCGTTTGTCGGCGCGCTCCACGGGAATCATTACCTCTTCATCGAGTTCTACAATCTGAAATTGTGTTTCAATAACTATTATTCTTACCTTTTCCTTTGTATAACTACTGTACCCGTATATTATTATAGATTAGCATACTTTAACAGGCTTACTGGGTTTGATATGGGAGCTATTAACTTACTACTTTAATATTTACATAACAATCGACCGGATAGATACCCCCTAGTTTTTACAAGACACAAGGGCTCTCAGGCGGAGACCACGACTTAAACACACGAGACTGGTTTTACGTTTTAACGGTGCCCGAGTATTGTGCTACGACTCTATTAAAAGTTAACGGATTGTTCACATTTATGGATGATAGAGGAATTTTTACAATATTTGGTGTTTATATTATAACATCAACTATAAATGAGTCAATAACAGTAATTTAAAGACATTACCTTGACATTTAACTTGAGAGGAGGCGGAGGTTCGTTCAGTTTCATCAAATTTAGACCACCATGCTTCAGTTGTAACGGAACACAAGCTCCCGGCTCTAAAACAACTTCCCTGTAAAATATGTTGGATTAAATAAGAGTATATGTTAAACTAACAAATATACATACATAATACCACAGTGCGAGCGCTAAATTGCCTGCCAAGCGTGGCGATTATATCTCCCATAGATGTCTTTGAGGGAGGCCTATGCCTTGCAGTGGGTGTCTAAGGGCTGAAAAATTTACTATAGAAAATTGTATTTCAATAATTAAGAAATAACAAAAAACTAATTACCTATAATCACTCGATTTGTATTCTTCAGTAAGAAACACTGAGAAGTCTTTGTTGTTTTGCAGCAACAGCTTTGCCGTCAGACCAATACAGTTGTGTAATACGTATGGTGCTCCTAAATATTCCTTTTTCGTTATCTAAAATACAACATATAATGAAAATAATTAATACCTTAAAGTAATATTGTACGTATAGACAACAAACAATTTAATTTAATAATATATCAATAACTATTATATATACGTACATCTTCGATTCTAGTTTTTGATATGAGGGTAGTGTCTGTTTCAGTAGCAATGGCCTCTGTAAATGAGTTTCCAAGTTGTGTCAGCACCTACAAATATACATAAGAGAATAATTAATAAAAATAATTATTTATATCAGAAAACTTACAAATTTATTAATATGGCGCAGTTAAGAATCACTCGCCGAATCCAACTCGAATGGCTGGTGGTCGAGAAGCTCCGAAACACCTTGACCAAAATACCGCAATGTTTGAGGAAGATGGTCTTTGACCAGTGTGTGCTGCTGGTAATGTGAGACGTGGTCGCTAATAGAAAGAGCTGCTCGGAGTTTCACTGCGATACCGAATCAGAAATAATTATATCTGAAGAAGAACCAAAGTTACCGACGTAGTTCCAAGAGTTGCTTGTTTGAAGTGGCAGTGGGCGTGGCAAATCGCTTGTGCAACCGATTGCCGTTGCGGACGATAAGTTCGCGAGCGGAAACCACGTGCCAATAGATACCGGTAGATGAGTCGTGGGTAGGACCCCACTAGGTGGACCGACGACATAGTTAAGGTTTGAGGAAGAAGCAGCGATTTCTCCGAAACGCACAAACATCTTATTTCCGCAATAACCTAATAATTATAAATATTTTATTCATATCTTAATGTTTAGATATAATCTAGCATAATAATGGCAAAGTCTATGTACGCCTATAACAGGCAAACATTTTATTTTGAACTACTGTAAACTTATATTAAGTTTTTCTAACTGCATGCCTATTTAGAATAAATAAATAAATAATACAAGTAACATTGTTTTCTCTTATTGTGACAATTAATTAAACCTACCTCCATGCCACTTCTTGTAATAGTGATTTCGAGAGGTTCACTGCTAGAAATGGTGATGGTTTTGTTAGCCTGCCTCTGTGCGACGGCTTGCAAATTAACAGCTTCGTCGGTGGTGTCTATTTGCGTGTGACTCTCTTGTGGTTTCATTACAACCTATAAACAATAAAATTATGTTAATTAAATTCATTTTTTTTTACCTTAAATCCACAAAATTGTTATTGTACATGTTTACTAGATTCATCATCCTAAACCCAAGAAAGTAATTTATGTTCAATGAGAGAGTGATGAGAAGAAAATTAATTCTTATGATTCCTGTCATATTATATTATATTACCATATTTACACAGGTTACATCCGAAAGGCTTTGACGAGTTTGAATGAAACATAGCTAGCTGTCACACTCAATGTCATATAGCACCCAAAAATAAATTCTTGAATTAAAAAGAACTTTATAGGGACACGATGAAGAAAGACGCTTTATCCGTTATTAAAAAAATCCAAAAGACTGGACGAAAAATAGCTGAATTGACATTGAATGGTAAACCACAATTTACCTCCATCTTTAGTTCCCATGGCACATGTCTATACTGTGAATCCTTGAGCACCTCTACAGGCTCGATGAGGGGTTCCCACATGGCGCGCCCGATGTTGTAATACGACACCTGCATCGCCCATGTAGACTCCATGTAAAGCTGAAGAATTAATAAAAAATAACAAATTTTTAGGATATATAATTATTTTAAGTGTATACACGACCTCATAGACGCGTCATTGGTAGGTTCCCTTTGTAGGGAAGTCGCTTTATGCGAGCAGCGCAAGACAGTTCATTGTGACGGTTTTTGGATGAGACAGTTGCAGTGGGCGGAATATCTACTTTTACACCTAAGAGTACTGACAATTGCAGAAATTAGGCACTATATGAATTGTATAATCAACCTACTTTACTCAATTCTTTATTAATTTATTATTCACTAAAAATTCATATACAACAACCAAAGTTTACGAACTATTTTCTAAATATATTTTGTATAATTTTTCTTCTAAATACAGGTATAATGTTTAATTGACACTATTCAAAGTAAGACTATGTAACAAGCAGAAAGCGGCTGGGGGTCAAAGGTTCTAAAGTCGAGACATACACTCACGTGGTAAACAGAGAACCTTGTTAAAGTCGTATGAAATCTATAGAGGTGGCCTATTTCTAGCAGTGAACATCCTACAGCTAAAATTATGATTATCTTGATAATGAAATTATTACATAAAATGATACTGAAATAACGATAACAATCTCACAAAATATAGAAAACCTATACGTGTAAATATTGTTAATCAGGTTATTTCATCAAATACCTTTTACTGCTTCGATATTTTTAATTTTGGTAATAAAAAAAAATAAAAAAACTCACATCAGAACTCCAATCTTTAACTTGTGCGGTGAGTGAAGCCTGCATGACAAGTACTGGGATGGTTTCATTACCAATGTCCATTTCCAACGACACGACAATGGATGGACTCGACAGCAGGCATATTTCACCCATAGGCGGCTTCACTAGTTCGTTGCTAGAATCAGACTCGAGGTTGATAGCTTCCTCTGCTTCTTCTGGAAATTAATTTAGACTGATTAATTGCAATAATTGTTTCTTTGAATTAGCTTAATAAACACCAGTTCTTCGTTATGATTAAATGGCCCCTGCTATTGTGGGCCTCTCGCTCTCTTCTATCATTATTTATGAGACAGGGCATCACAATTAAATTTTTGTTTATTCTAGATTTATTTATTTCCCAATAGTGTTTTTTTTTCCTATTCTTTTAATTTCTTTCGCGACCTGTAATATTTTCACCTTTTTTCTAATTACGTCCTCAATTATCGCTCTTATTGCTCTTACTGTTAATTGAACTTTTACATATATTTTCAATAGGATATGTTTGAAGCCGCCTGCATCCAGCGTCTTACTAAAACCTTAACAAGATTGTCTGACTAACTTCTAGGAGGATATACTATGTTAAACAACAGTTAAGAGCGCATGCTTATATTTTCTTATTAAATATCGACGTATAGATCGCTCGCGTTAGGAATGAAGTAACCATTCAAATCGTTCCTAATTATAAATTACGGACTATAAATATTGCAAACATGAATTACCTTAAATTATATTTAAATAACATTAACTTCAGTTTACATAATAATCTCAGTAAAAAACTGTGAAGACATATTATTGTATTACTTAAACTTAAACCGCTGTACTGAACCTTAGGTAACCGTTCTATTAGTCCACCGTCAACGCTCTTGTGCTCTTTTTTCGCAAGTGCCAGTACAGTTGTACCGGCAGCCATTTAATACCGTTTATTCAATTTTATTAATAAAATTAAGAGTAAAATATGAATTGTTAATTTTACTATGAACATACCAGTTTTCAGGAACCAATAGGAGTTAGGCCGGAAAGGTTGTATAGCCCATAAGTTGTCGTATATAATGGCCTTGTCGTCTTCCTCGAAGTTGTCTTCCTCACGACTAGTCATCGTAGCCAGAACTCGGTTTAATAAACCTATGATATCTAGAAACAATAAACAACATTTATTTAATAAATCCACATTTTATAATATTTTTTATTAATAACACTGACGAGAACAAGCAAAATGAACGAACCTTCATCGGTTCATGTTATAATAATCATTTTTGATAAAGTAACTAAACATGCCAAGTGATACTTCTTGTCCATTTAAAAGTAGGTTCATTATCTTGTGTATAATTAAAATCAAAATTCTGCATAGCACCAAATTTTCACTAGACTCTTTAAGACTTTTTTCAATTATTTATAGCCTTTTTGAAAGCTACAATTATGTTCACACACAACACTGTCTGTCAGTGTAAAAGAAGAGCCTTATAAATATGTCCAACCATTGTACTTTATTAGCCGAAAAAAGTTGATAAAACGCTCATTAAACAAACACTTTCAAACAAGTGAAAGAGACATATATGTGAGTGTCAACAAGAATAAATTCAAAAACGCGTTTATATGGGGCTACTTTTCAAAAGGTGTGCAAGTAACAATTTATTTAATCGCCGTCTCAATCTATTTACTGCCTAATTATCCTATGTAATTGTATTTGTTATTTCAAGTAACACAAAAAGCTACAAATGAAACAGGAACCAAGGCAAGATAACACCAAATCACACAAGAGAAAAATATGTAAAAAATCAACTTATATGTTAAAAAGGGAATAATTGACATCCAAGAGAACACGATTGCATCCTACTAGTTATAGGTGCATGTAAACGCATCTTTAGCTCTAGCACTAATCAATGATATAAGTTTGGCAACACCTATGACTAATGTTCTTGAAAATCTTTTGGTATTTGTTACCTTGTCCACCATCATCATAATTTTAGCCGTAAGACACATTTCTAATAAGACAAAACAAGGTCATTTGTCTATCCACAAGGTGAACGCCCTACGCTGCGTAATTTAGTGCGAGGTTTCTACTCCAGAACCTTAAGGCTCCAGCGACCATACGTTCCGCACCCTAAGCGACCTGTCCGCTCTCAACTTGCAAATCCGCTGGGTAACGTCGGTTATTTTCGTTTGTCTACAGATCTCTTCGTCGAATTTTGACCTTCTAGAAAAATCCCGAGTCCTGACAAAGCCTTCGACATGGCTCGTTGAGCGAATGTGAGTATCTATATCCCAAGTCATATTATAATATATCTGTATCCTAAGTCATCATTGGTAACACACATTGTTACCATGTTATTACAACTTATACTACATACCAGGGGAAACAGTGAGCTTGATGTCAGAGACCGCTAAATCGATATGAGGTCCACTTGCAGGCGGTTGCGATAACGCCAAGGATACATGAGCAGGTGCAAGCAATGTTCGTGGTGCACCAGAGCGACCCAGCTGTCGAAGCACCAGCTGCAAACCAGATATGCCACCTTCCGCTACCATGCGCTCCACGGTACGACGAAGTTTGAAACGCGCCTCCATCTAAATGTAATAAACAGCAATGTTAATACATTATCACTAAATTTCCGAAAGATCAATCAATTTTAATTTACGTTCAATCTTTTGTTAGTCAATAACCCCTGAACATATGATCAGTCTTTATTGCAACCTGATTTTATTTGAAGACGAACTTCGATTAACGAACAATCATCCGAAAAAGGGGATACAAACTAGCTAATCGGTGAACTTGATCGACTTATCAATGATTTATAATTTGAATTACAGGTATCTTATATACGGTATATATATACGGTAAAAAATAACAGTGATTTTTTTCTACATACTTCTCCGTAAATAAACGTATTTTTTTACATTTTTGTGAACTTTTTCGTATCATTTGATACAAAATTTGTTGCTTACACTAAACTTTCACCTACGCAAGTTTAATTTTCACCTGGACTTATTCAATTATAAACGACACTATCGTTTTTTTTTATTATCAGTTTTAAAAGACATAGCTATTAAATAAAAAGAGACGAGTAACTTTCGTCGACGCTTAACTTTTGACTATAGATTCAACAGTCCTAAGCCAGAATTTCAAAGAATTTCTTAGAAACATTTAGAAATGTAAAGTAATTTAGGTTAAATTAACAAGAGTGCAACAGGAAATACTTTTTTAATGTATATATATAACATTAAATCGGAGGTTTTTTGCTCTGATTGATCTTTCAGAATGTGGCTGTTTATTTTTCTTTCAGACATTTGACTGTAAAACACGAAAACATATAATCTATAGTTAACAAGTATATATACATTTATATTTTAAGAGATTGACATAATTGTAAACAATCTTACATTCAGCACCAAGGCATCGCATTCTTTTTGCTCGAGAGATTCAACAAGTATAATATCGGGTTGTTCAATTTTAATGTTGACCGTCATCATAGATGGCTTCTGTTGCGGTTCCACTGGAGGCGCACTGGCCACTGATGTCTTCTTTTTCTATAATCAAAAAACTATATTATACTGGGCACATGAAGACAGGCAGCACCGGATATAAAGGCGAACAAGCCGGACAACTATTGGGACGCCATATTTTGAAGTGCGCGAACATAAAAATGAAATATATATATTTTTTACAATATTAATTTTCTCTGCCTAGTTAAAGAAATTGGTTTTAGGATGAACAAATTATTTTCATATATGTAATAACTTGAAACTTATCCGCATTTTAAAACAATATTGTTTAAGAATATTAATAATGTTATAATGTAAAAAAAAATCTTGAATATTAATAAAAAAAAATCTCACAGCGGTCACATCAAAGGCTTTGTCATTGGATGGTCTGACGATTTTGAGGTCACTGTCGGAAGAGTCAGGTGTGTCGTCCGTTAGGCCAGTGGTCATAAATTCAGCTATTTTATTCAGGAAATCCATTGCCAGAATCAGATTGAAACTGAATATTCTCATGTCAACTGAAAAAGTCGTATGATATTGTTATTAATAGGAAATTTATTGCATAAAAATAGTTTACTCACATAATTAATATACTTTATAATTTAATATCGTTAACATTTGATCATACCAGTTTTTCTACACGAACTCTGTTCCTCAATAGAGCTGAAGGCTCATGTTTTGTATGACATTATAAAGATTCATAATTTTTTAACCAAAAATTTATATATTTTTTTAATATCTGCTCCCGAAACCGCTGTACCGTGCTTAACCCTTTCGCTGCGGAGCGCCTAAAAATGAATAACTCTCTCAGCAGCCGGCGCGATAGCAGATTGTCTGTACGAACGACATGTATTTGGTTATCTGACAAAATATTCGCACAGGAATCGTATGCAGCTATCGCGTTGGTAACAAACAAATTAATGATCATAACCATGCATCATCGACACGATCATGTAAAACAAATGTACGGCGCTAGAAGGCGATGACCACTACGAGAAAGCGTCTATAGCCAGCGCCAGAAGGCGCTGATCGCTAAGAGAAAGCGTTTATAGCCGAGCGGCAGAAGGCGCTGTTCGCTGAGAAAGTGTCTATAGTCGAGCGCCAAAAGGCGCTGTTCGCAGCGAAAGGTTTAAAGAGCGCACCGAAGTGGGGCCAAAGAAAAAGAAATGCGTGATCGCCGGAACGGAGCGTCCGATGTCTTCCCCCTCCTCCTTACCGCCCCGACGCACGCATACCTAAAGCGTGGTACAGTGGTTTTCGTAACATCCAAGTCATCCAATATCAAAGTAAATGAATTTCTTTATTGCTTACTAAACGTATCTGAATTCTTCATGGTGTACGTGACGTCAATCATGCTGCGTATCTTATCGTTAGCCTCCATTATAACGTCTGGATCTACCGTCCGCTCTAATACTATTTCTTGGTTATCGCGACGTCGTTCCAAATACCTTAAACAATAAAGTCTTATAGATTTTCGAATGCATAAAGTGGACGAGTTGGCTCTATAACAACGAAAAGGATTATTTCATCTTAAAAATACTGGAATGCAAAAGGCAAAGATACGATTAACTATACCTGCTCGTATGAGTAAAACGACAGCAATTTTAGTAATTTCATCTACTAGTAGCTTATTAAAGCAGTCTCCATATTTTTTTTTTATTAATATTAATCGTAGTAACACAAAATCTCTGCTAATCGAATACATTGCTCGTGCAATACTAATACCAATGGTCGTTAGGACCGAAAGGTTTCCGGGCTGGTGGCAATCTAGTTCACGAGCCCTTCCGCTCCGTGAACTCAGTACCGACGAAGCTGTAAAAGCCCTAGGGAAACAGTACTAACATCATCAAAGAAAAAGCAGGGTTGGTCGCGTGAAATCACTGGATGCGGGCAGCGCAATATCGGTCATTACTACTATTGATCTTAGAGGGAGGTCTGTGCTTCGCAATGGGCATCTTCTATCAGGTGATATAATGATGAGCATGATAATTAGTTATAGACAACATACCGAGTAATTTTGGCGCCTCTGTCAGGTCTAGTATCATCCAAAGTACAGTCGACAAGAAGAACTGACGTGTGGATGGAGCCATCAGAAAACATGCGTCCCTTTACCGACAATAACGCAAGACAAAAACGAGCCAGGTCGACGTCATCTTCGCTCGACGAAAAGTCCATCTAGACATAAAAAATGTCAATGTGGGTTATGCTTTAATTACATATGCATTATGTGATACACTTGTGACGCAATATAGAGATTCTTCTTGAAAATCTATTTATAAAATACTAGGTTAAGACAGATTTAGTTAAATTCATCTTCATCGAAAACTAGGTTAATAGAAAGAAGACTGTGCTTTTTCTTTAAAAATCTATAAATTAATTGAATAATAACTCATTGAGATTACAGGGAAGCGTTTTGTCAAAAGCACACAGTTGCCCAAAATGGAGATATACTTTTTTTAGAAGCTTGAAGAAACTCGTAGTATTTCTAGAGCTAGTCGTTTAGACATCGCCATTTTTCTAATATTTACTACTATTTGTTTGCTCTTATTTGTAACTTTTACTTCATGTAACTTTCATATACACTAAACAATGTAAGCAAAGAAATTACCATTAATAACATCCAAGTATAACCATGTATAACTACATTACGCGTAATTAGAACAAATCGTAAGATATTAAAATTTTGTATATAAATTTATATATACATATACTCACAGAGCCTGTGTTCAACAGATCAATAACAAAACTATCCATGGTGAACGCAAACTTGATGGTAGTCCGTGGTTTCTTGTCCTCGGTGGGCGTGACTGGGGCTGAAGCTGGCTTCACTTGCCCTTTGCTCACTTGACTTCTGACACCCGATCTTGAAGTTGCTCTTTGTAGACTTGGAGCGGGTTTTATTTCTTCCACTCTCGTTTGTCCTTCTTGAAGATTTTGATTCAAAATCTTCATGATACTCTTATAATCGCTGTGGCCAACCGTAATCTAATAAAAAAAAATAACAATTTTTATTTTGTTAAATTTTATCAATTATTTTGCCTCTCATATCTATACTCTCTACGAGATTGAATCAGGAAGGAGAAGATCCGTAGATAACCGAAAGTGGCAGAGGACCGGCCACATAGCGCATAGAATGGTTATGCGCAGCGTACGATTTTCGCTCACAAGGTGTACCAGACGGCTTTGTTAAAGTTCGTTGTAAGAAAGGCTGTAGTAAAGGCTTCGATGGCAATGCATGCAGTTTTCAGGCTGTATTTTACTAATCAGTGTGGGAAAACTTTGTCGAACAGTGAATATCATACGATTTAAATTGTTGGAATAGTGATAAGTGCGTGTAGAGAACATAAAATAATTACGATCATATGAAATGTTAATCAAAATAACTTACAGCAATTGTATTCATCCGTCCTGAGATATCTAAGTCTGGCAATGTCTCGTACCACTGTGAAAGGCTCCTTTTCACAAACAGCTTAAAACTTGTCGGTCGCAAAAGTTTTCTTTCCTGAGCTACATCCTGATAGTTGCTTCTGAGCACAACACAGGAGAGTTTCATATCTTCAAGTTCCAGCATCAGTTCATCAACCGTGACTTTATTGTTGACGTCCTATATAAAATAAAATATAAAAAAATTAATTATATCTTAACTTTATTAAAAATTTTAAAATATTATTTAAAAAAATCAAGTAACTATACATAAAATATATGTAGAAAAAAATCCAAATTTAAAAGTCAAAGATACTTCATGGATGGCGCTTTAAACAATAGTATTCGAAACGACTACAAAATCATTCGTAAAAAAAACACTTCGAAATGCCAAGTTACAATTTATTTAACAATTTTATTAAAACGGAAGTAAAATTAGTTAAAGTTCTATATATAACATATGGATACAAGCCTACTAAAATTAATTCTATTAATAGATCAACACAATTTATTTCGAGATATTTACATATATATCAAAATTTAAATAGGATATCAACAAACAATAGTTTTAAAATTGAATGGTCATATCTTAAAAACTAAAAAGATTGATCGAGAATTTTTTTAATATTATCTTCATTGTGTCAGACGTAAATATTATCTATATTATGGAAACACGATGACGTTGTTTAAAATATACAATACTTACTGCAACTGGTAGGTCAACAAATCTGTTGTTGAGAGTCATACGACCGAGGTCGACCAAAACGGCATTGCGACTGTTAGAATTTTCTGGAACGAGAATGATCGGAGCTGCTAGGCGAACTTTGAGGGACAGCTTCGTTAGATTTTGGTACGCATTCTGTACGTTAGCACGCGCTGCGTCCGCCGCTTGCGACGACGCGTCGATGATCGCTTGCTGTGCTGTTTGGAAGTTGTTCAAGAATTCCTGGAAATTCATATATGCTATAAATTCCTTAAATCGGGATCTATTATCAAACAACAATTACAGCTGATAATTATATGGTTGTATTCGCAGCATAAGGCATCTAAAATGTGGACATATGACGTTAAGTTCATTGTAAGTCGTTAAATACAGACTGCTTCTGGTCTTGTTTGAAATCTACGAGAAACTGTCCAGCAACTGCGGCTGAAATATTGATGATAATTTACTAAAACTACATGGTTCTTGTTATTCTAAGCCTAAATAAATAATAAATACTTGATTCTGTTTCAATGGCATGTAGATCATCACTTAAACTCCCTTTAAGTCCTTGGAGATATAATTTATCGAAAAATCTATATTACGTATTTTTAACTAACTTTATTTTCTGACTATATTTCTACTACAAATCTATACTTCTCTAATTTTTGGATGTTTATATTTATGTTTGACCGTAAGTGTTACTCAAACGATAGATGGAAATCGGTATTGTAATGAACTTATTTTGAAAAAAAAAAATTACACTTTATATCCATCCGTTATTATAATTTCCATATTTTTTCTCTAAATACACGTGACATAAAACGAATGATTAAATTAATTTTATAGGGTTAGCCACAACGCCATCAGCCGATTCAGTTTGATATGATTTATGGGACACTTATATAATTAGTAGTGTATAAAAGTACTTACCAGCATTGAAGTTACGAACCAATTAAGGAAAACTATACGCAGGCAATTAATTTGTGCGTCTATCGACATGTTGACGTCGCTCACATTCGGGTATTGATCCAAATTGTACATCACTATCTGTACATTAATTACATCTCCTCCTAGCACTTTGAGAATCTGTTCAAAAAACATCATTAATAAAAAAATTAATTATGTAAACTATATGGCATGCTTGATTATATACATAAGAACTTTAAAGAGATGATCGTATAGCTCATTTGTAAGCAAAAAATTTAAAACATTTTAATCGCCTTATATAAAGTGATCGCTTTGAAATATGTTACACAAATTTATATTTTCAATTAAAATGCTATGTGCCAATAATTTTGACAGTAAAAAATCTGCAGGGACAGGACAGATAGTAAACAATAATTATTTTTTATATCTAGTAATTACTAGATATAAAAAAACTATGAAAACTTTATTTTAACAAAATATCATTGTGTGATTTATTTTTTCTAAAAACGAAATTTCTATATATTAATTGTCAGCAAATTAGCTATGATTTCACCCCTTCAAAGCTTTTAAATGTGTAAAAATTTTCAGGATATTATAGTTTCTAACCTCCTTATGAACACTTTCAGGGTTCAAATCTTCAACTTTAATTGACGCAATCGCACAGTCGACCTGCGTGTAGGAACTTTTCAGTACAAGACCGGCCCCGGCGCCATGCAGCTTTACAATGGACAACGGCCGTCTGTCCGTTTCAAAACCGATCTCTACTGCTCCTATCTTAACGTTGATTTTCAATTGAATACTCTCAACTTGTTTGCGACGTGTCGGTTTTGTGACGCTAGCTGAAACAACATAAAGCTCGACAATTAGACAGTCACCTATATTATTCTGTAATCACCCGACAACACATTTTATTTCTTAGGTGAGAAACAACTAGCTAAGGATGCGGTTACAAGGTGACAAATTTTAGTGTTCATACGTCAATTGCACGATTTGGAAGCTTTCTGACTTCAATATGCAGACAACAAGAGATAAGGACGTTATTTTTAGTCAATCGGTGAGGCAATTACTAATAAATATATAATTACACATAAAACATATTAAAAAATACTGCTTGTAAACGCATCTTTATTTCATTTCTTTACAAAAATTCGGTTGAAAGAACGAATATAGTACTCCCTATAGTGAATAAAATATAATCTAAAATATATTTCAAATGCTGTTTAATAATTTTATAAACTTACAAAACTCATTAAACCATTGTATTTAGAGAAACCCAAAAATTAAAAAGTGTAATACCTTTAGATTTGGCAACGGAGAACTCTTCATCTTCCATAATTGTTTCCAAAGGTCCAGCATTAGCATACCTGTCCACTTTGCTTTGAATAGCTTGTAATCGCGTCTAAAAGAATAATGACCTTTATCAAATCTTTTATAGATAATATTTGGTATTTATACAATAAATATAAAGTAAAATATGCCGAACACCAAGTAGCGCATTTTTTGTTGAGAACTTTTAAATATATTTTTTGTAAATAATGCTTAGTACTTAATTTGCAGATTGAGTTTCTAGAAAACAAACCGTTGTCTGTGGGAGGGCTGTCAGCGTTAAAAGTTTTATACTCTTTTTTTATTAAATCTTATACGTTTCAATATGTATGTTTTGAACAAAACTGTCACATATCAACACGGTTTTAACTTTTACAAACATACCTCTTGCATAACCATTTTTCCCTGATACTGCATGAAGAAAATACATTATATACATATATTACTTACTTGATACTCATTGATAATGATAAGTATTTCTTGCAACCCCTGTAGGTGCAACAGAAGTCGTAGAGTAGTGAAATCCAGTTCGATTAGCTGTTCTATAGAGCCATAACAACTTCTAAATTCTGGGCACTTCTTATCAACCTTAAATTAAATACAATAAAAATTAGTAATTTTAACTGATTTTTATATCAAATTATAGTTTTAATTTTGATAATATTTCACTTTAAGTACATATTTGTTGATAACTTGTTCAGAAATATGTTTATAAAGTTAATAAGTATTCTTATTTTTATTATTATTAGTATTTATTTATTATTATTTTAGTATTATTACTTAATTTCTATAAAATTACTGTTAAAAATTAATAATAAAAAAGCCGGAAGGAGCTTCGTGTAAGAGATTGATAATTACACTTAATTGTGCATTTAGGACAACTTACAAATGTTTATACGCAAGTAGAGAAAGAGAATACCCAATCTCTACTTGTCACAGATTCAAACTATAAATTCTATTACTATAATAAATTAAATTGATAGGCGTAAAAGTTACAAAGGGGTGAATGTGTGGCTAATTTGCTATCAATTAATATATGTTATACCTTGTCCAAAAATCAATTATTTCAGAAATAATAAATAACGTCATACGAATGTAAAAGATTACTACATTTTTAAATTAATAATTTACTCTCTGTTCTTACAGACTTTATATTACCAGAAGTTATTCATTTAGCCTATCGTAATCCGTAATTAAAAATCGTAGTGATTATTATAGAGTAATTGAAAACAGACGTTCAAAAATTTTGTTGACAAACGACAACACGGCCTTTATTTAAAATATATCCAATGACATACTACCCATTTAAAATTATTTAAATATACAATCACAAAAAAATTTGCCATATCACTTCGGAAAAACTTAAAGACAACAATACATTGTAATAGATCGTCAATTTAAGTTCACGGACCCTTCCGCTCCGTGAACTCAGCTCTGATGAAGCTGTGGGCTTTACCCTCGGGCTAAAGCAACAACGTCAATCAAGAGTAAGTAAGTAATTGGGTCGTCGTATGTCGTTTCTTGCCTTGTCACTATGAGATATATATACATAAAAAAGTATAAAATGCACTTACATTACGATAGGTGACCGCAAATAAATATTGGCTGGTGGTAACCGCGTCAGTGACATCCGAGCTTAAATTCGAGGGTATTTCAGGTGTCTCGATCATATTAATAGTATTGTGACCGATTCTGTGATGCTGCATATTCACACCACCTAGTCGTATCGTTGATTCTAAGGTGAACGTTTTTTGTGTCGCAGTAAGTTCTAGAAGTTTCAGCGAGAACACCAAAAACTTATCGTATTCTTTTGTTTGTGTGGACATCTTGCGATTAACGCTGAGGATTAATTCTAGAAAGATAAAGATTATGAGACAATACACTTAAAGCTTGTTCAATGTTTCCAATAACAAAATTGGTAGCTTTGATCGGCTATTTAGTTTTTAATTATTCATTTTTATCCTTTATTACTAGTAGTTTGATAGCGTTAAGAATCATGATTGTCCGGCAGCCTAGACACGCCCGTAAAACCAATCGTAAACCCATAAATGTCGTTGAACACAACCATAGCCTTTGAATAATTTTAATTGGAAACTTTGACACTTTTGACTTTTTGACAATTTGAGAAAACCTACGTAATATTAACTAAAAATTCTAAAAAATAAACTTCAATAGTCTTTATTTAATTCGTAATAACGAAATTGACAGAAGACGCCGAATGCAGTCTGGTTTCAACCGGTCCTTTTGGAAATCTATTAGAGAAACCTATGTCCCCCAGTGGACGTCTTACGGCTGACATGATAATAATGATGAACAATGAAAATATATAAATTGACTTGTCTCTGTTGCCTCATAATGATGTAAATTTTAAGAATACGGTGTGCATTCCAACAAGCGGGTCTAGTGCGAATGTGAAATATCTTTTGATTTTTGTTCCAAGTATGTGCCTGTTTATATAGGATATATTCTTTTAACATTTATGATGTTATATATAGATATAAGAGAAAAGTGGTATCTTCCATGAATGTAAATCTTTACCTTTCATAATAAAGAATGCCTCAACTTCAGTAAGCTGTACAGTTTGTTCGTCAGTTTTCCTTTGTTTGGAGCGTGCCGTGTCTCTTTTTTGCTTTTCCACTGGATCCAAATACTTAAGCAATGATAAACTTGACGCCTTAGATTCGCTCGCCTTTAACAGAATATAGATATATTAAAAAAAACGTTAACAAAAAAATTATACGATAAATGTTTTTAATAATAATGATTAATGATTATTAAATACATGAACAAAATTTTACTATAATTTAATCACCGCTATTTACATTTCTATGCGTTACATAAAATATTATATTATGTACGTATGTATTACTTAAAATATCTAAACTATATTGGGCGACTTAAATAACCTGTTACTACTATATTTAATATGAATTAGTATAATTAAAGTGTCTACTTGAACATAACGACCAATTAATGGTGACAATCTACCAAGTGATTTAGTCACTGCTAAAAGTTACCGAAATATCTCCCGTATGGATATCCGGAAACAGTTTCAAATCAATCACCTGACCACTCACAGTATATGCAAATTTGTAGCAAAATATCTTGGGATAGAAAATAATAATGTAAACGTAAGTAATAAAGCGTAATTTAAAAAGATGTAAAATATTAAGCAGAGATACAATATTCGAATGTAATTAAAGATAAAAAATGGCAGGATTTTGGAATTGATAATTCAAATAATGTTGTGACTAAAGAATATTTATGTTTAGGTGATAGTATAGCTTGTACATTTGAAACCAAAATTTTTTCATGTGAATTTTAAATATTTGGTTTCAAATGTACAAGTTTTTTTTATTTTTTAAATACTGTCGGGATCGTACGTTACTTCAGAATATAGCGTTTTTTTTTTTTTGTCTTTTCTTTACATATCGACGTACAATTGAGTGACTTAACACATTGTTGACCTGTCACTCGTGTCTTTAAGGCCGAACGTTACTACTCGGCCACGAGTAAACTCGTGAAGGTTTTTTTGCATCATTGTTATTATCTCTTTTAGCGAGTATGCAGTACATTCGTCGGTATAATACATGCTGTTTTTCTCGCTTATAAGAGCCGCCAAATCTTTTGTTGTTAAAAATATGTAATAATTGAAAAAATGATGACGATAAGTAATGAAGAATCTTTCAATGAATTATATGCAGATGGTTTATCTGATTGTCCGAATGATTCTGAATCAAATTGTGAAATTGATACTGTACCTAAAGAGAGCGACTCTGATATTAGACCACCAAAATATCAAAATAGAAATATTATAGCACCAGATATTATCGACGATTTTAAATAAGAGTGGAACGAACATGATATTACACCGAACTTACAGAACTATTAAAATATTCCTGGTGCAACTATTGAACATGGTGACACTCCAACTATCAGTAGGGTAACGGCTTTATTTTTTGATAGTGATGTTTTTGATTTAGTCGTTATGTAGACCAATTTCTACCATTCTCAAATAAATGAGTTACATAAACTTTATGCAAAAACAGTACTCGGCACGAGATACGACACGAAACAAATTTTCAGTAAAATTGCCGGTCACAATGTGTTAAGTTTCGTTAATCATGTTTTGGCATAATTAGCAATCATGAAATAGTTCCTTTCGTTACTCGGAGAAATACAGTCGAGTATTTAACTAATATAATAAAACTTAGGTTTAATAACAATTATTTTTACATTGAATATTAGAATCATTGAATTATAAAGCCGCATTCATAGTTTCTTTCCAAAAATACCTTAAGTTAAACATCCATTCGATTATTCCATCTCTGATAATATGGACTAAATGTAAAATAAATGATTTAATTTACCTTAAGTTGCGTCGTTTCCTCAGATTGCGGTAAAGGCATACTCACTAATATTTCACAAAGTGTAAGCAATCTGAAAATATAAATGAAGAATATGACCATATAGATATTTTCTATATACTTCTATCATTTTGGAAACTAATGGGAGAGGCTAAAGTCCAACTATGGTTGTTCTATGGTTCAAATTATGATTCAGATTTACTATCCATTCAATGTTTTTATTAATGCAATGAGTTAAGATAAATGTCTATATTTTTATTTAATAGTAAACAAATTATGATCTCCTCTTTAAATAAAATGTTGTTTGCTTGTTGGCATTTATAACTTTTTTTTTTTACTAGGTTCTGTTCCACCAGTCTGCCGCTCATGATCTTTACCGCAGCCCCACCTCGCCGCGCTTTCATAAAGCGCTGTACAACAGTTTTGTTGCACTGTACCAATTCGCTAGCTTTTTTTTTTTGGATCATTACTTACCTTCTTGCCATTTTTTTTTTAATTATGCGGGCTAGAAGGGGCAAATGGCGAAAAGTCCTTAACCAAAAAGTCGTTAGCGTAACTTCGAGTTAAGTAAGTTAAGACTTCCACGCGAATACCAGCTCTAGCTGTTACCCGTAAAATGTATGAAATGTTGGAAGACACTCCAGGAATGCTATTATCTAATTCGTCTATTAACATGGCAAACGCCTGGTAGCAGTATCTCAAACATGCAATAAACCGTCTTTGCCGTCGAAGGCTACATGCCGTCGGGCATCGAATCTGTATAGTTAGCGTTCTGAACTATTGGACATAAGTCATTAAGAAATGAATTTACCTGTCCTCGGAAACACTAATAGCAATCTTCTCCAACTCTCCGCGCACTTTTATCTTTGGCATTCGAGGGTCATCTGTGATGAGACACTTATGTATTTGTATCACCAAGTTGGTAGGTTGTAGCAAGTGAAGCGGTGTCCCCACGTCTGATGCTATAGCCGTCTGCCAATCCTCTTTTGGTGCGGCTATTACAATCTAAACAAAACAATTGTGATAAAATTAAGAAAATGTATAGACGAATATTTGAAAACGAATCTATGTTATTTTTTTAAAGAATTACTCTAACAACTGTTTTAAGGATATACGTAAAAGTTATCTTGAATGTATGTCAATTGAATATTAGTGATACAAAGTTGATATTAATATGATTAAATAAATAAATATTTAAATTAAAATAAATACCTGCATCTCAGTGAGATTTAGCGCCATCTTGTCGTAACTGTGTTGAGTTATTTCCTTTAGGATATCTTCGTCTGCAAGTCCCTCTTTGTACAACTTATGAACGTCCAAAGCCTCGGAGCGTGGTTCCGATTTAACACTTATCGCGCCGAGTTTAACAACGACGCATGCTTCATTGCTGATAAAATCAAAATTATATAGTAAAAACTTGTGTAATTATATGCTAAAAAAATATTTAAAGCACTCTTAAAATATTTAAAATAACAAAGATATTCCCGTCAATAGGTAAGAACTAACATAATCTATCAGTGTGGAGAATTAATTACATTTAACAGAGAACATTTATTTGCATAATTTAATTAAATTGTGAACTGATAAATATACAGAAACATACATTTATCATATTCATACTTTCATAAAAAAGTAAAAATGCATTTACACGTTATATCATTGTAAGGTGCACAATTATTTTTTTTAACATAAACCAAAAAATTGTTTTCATCTTATTCACTGTCTGTTTCTCCTATAAAGAAATGAGGTCCAAAAATGAGGACAGGTCGTAGGGTAAACAGGGACAATAAACACTGCGTAACCTCTCTGCAACATGACACCGCTTGACGAACGCTACCACAATGTACCATTCATACAACGCGAGATAGTCATAACTGTTAATATAATTCCCGTGGATGTATAAATAGGATAATAATTTGGTAAATACAAGTATTCTGTATGGAACCCTTCGGTATTGTTTTAAATAGGAGTGAGATAACATCTCTACTTTAGTAGTCTAAACTCTAAAATCTAACTCTGGTTACTGCTTATTATATTAAAATAATCGTCTATTTAATAGCGCATGTAAATGCTTACTTGAAGAAAGATACTTTTAATTTTTTTATCATGCGAATACGCTATAATATCCATAAAAATTTTTTCAATTGTTATCTTATAATGTAAGAATAAACCACACATATTTCATAGAAAAAAAATTTCGTAATAAAAATAATACGCACTCGCGGTACATTCCAGTTTGTGGCACGATAATGTATGAGGCTGCAATGTCTAAGTCCAAATCTATGAAGGTGTGATGCTGAACGGCATACTGCATGCCCAGTGCTGATTTCTCTTTAAGATCGGAAAGTTTGTTGCCCGCTGCAGCTTGTAGGCTAGAATAAAAAAAGTCAGTTATTACTTTTCCAAATTGCATGCCTATAAGCTTTAATACTATACCCTTACTATTGAGGTGAACATAATAAATCGTCGTATTTAATATATAATATAATTGTATCAATAAATGTAATGATTTACTTTACTTAAGAAAAACCGTACTGTTAGAATTCCAGCACTTATTGTCATTTACGTAAGTTGTATGTTAATAACATTACTCATATGGATTATTATATCAACAAACATATCAACAATGAAATTTCAGAAGTTTTTTGTGTCTTGCTAGAAAAATTCTTATTTATTTTAAATATTAATAGGAAGGGCAATTTGATTTAAATATTAATGCTAATTAATGTAATATTACTTACGTCGATAGAGCAGTGGACTCGGAAGGTGGCTTGAAGACATTTACAATTTCGATAACGGTTTGTGCATCATAAACTATCTGCAACGGTCGAGCCAGGACTTTTACTCGCTGGTCACATTTGCCATCTGCAATAATAAACCAATATTATTTTATTTATATTATGCTTACGGGTCTCTAATATTGTGTCGAACAATAGCTTTAAAATACTGGGAACAAAGTATTAAATTAATAAGAATTCTTACCTAAAGGATTTGTTTCAAACATGACATTCAGTAAGTTAGCATCCTTCGTAACTTCCTTCGAAGTTACCATTTGTGGTTCAAAATCTCCTTGTTTTACTCCGGATACTGTAAATGATTGCATTTGGACGTCAACTCTGAAACATTCAATATAGATAGGAACCACAATTATAGTTAAATGCGTTTTTATTTAATATTTTTTCATGATAAATTATGGATGTGTCTTCTATGAATTACTAATAGGAATACCAAATGACAAACAAGTAAAGTTTGTTGTCTTGCTCGTGCAAAGCTAAGTATGCTTAGTTAGCCATCTTACTGGAGCAACTTGAATGCCATGATTTTTTTAATACTAAAGCGACTTCCATAATATTCCAACACCTCAAATTTTACTAAATACACGAATATCCATTTTCAATAATGAAACTGGTACGAAAACACCCATAGTTACAATTTAAACATAACTATTTGCCCACAAAATCTATACAGGTTGTAAATTTATAAAGACACCAATTAATTTAATACAATGAATACAACCTTCTTCATCCATATTATTATTTGAAATAATCTTAGATAATTAAAACATTTAAATTTCACTACAAATATAAAAATTGTTCTTTTACATCACGCTTTAGATGGTTCGCTACAAAAATGTAGTGAATTATGATTTTAGTTTCTTTTTATATCATGTACATGTTTTTCCTATATTATATTTAGAATATATGAATATTTCATACGAGGGTGAATCAAAAAATTCTTGGAATCAATATTAAAAAATGCAAAGATTTAAATAATATTTTATTTTTCTACATAATCTCCCTCCAATGCAATGCATTTAGAATAACGCGTTTCTAACTTCCATATTCCTTGTGAAAAAAAAATTATTTTCTTGACTCTCGAAAAAGTCCTCTACGGCAGCTATAACCGCGTCATTATCGTGAAATTTTGTTCCACGAATTTCCTCTTTTAATTTTGGAAATAAGTGAAAATCACTTAGGGCTAAGTCCGGAGAATATGGTGGGTGGTCAAGGAGATTGAAGCCAGCACAGCGGATTGCGTTGAGCGCATCTTCCGATCGATGAGCAGGAGCGTTATCTTGAAGGAACAACACGCCCAACGACAGTTTTCCACGACGTTTTTCTTTAATCGCTTCACGCACTTTCGGGATTAAATTTGCATAATAGGGTACAGTAATCGTCTGGCCTTTTGGCATGTAATCAATAAAAAGGATTCCTTCACTATCCCAGAACACAGAGGCCATAACTTTGCCAGCGGTAGGAGCAGCTCGAAATTTCTTAATGGATGGAGAGGATGGTCGTTTCCAAGACATGCTTTCTCGTTTCATCCATGGTGACAAGACGACGGCAAAAATTATCCGAATCACGCTCCGAACATTTCGAGATTACGCTTGGAAATTTCCAAACGTCGCTTTTTGTTTTCGTCGGTTAACATTCGTGGCACCCATCTTGCAGACACTTTTTTGAACCCCAGTGAATCAATTAAAATGGATTGAACGCTACCAAAAGATATCTTTAGGATCTCAGCTATATGTTTTATAGTCATTCTTCTGTCTTCCAAAACCAGATTCTTAACCTTTTTGACATTTTCTTCTGTAATGGAGGTTGAAGGCCGCCCAGAACGCGGGTCATCTTTACAGCTTGATCTACCTCTTTTAAATCAGCCACCCAGTACGCAACCGTAGAATAGGGTACAGCATCACCCCCTAATGTCTGCTGAATGTCCAAAAAAATTTCCTTCGTAGACATTTTTTTCAAACTGAGATATTTTATCACCGCACGTAACTCACTTTTATCCATAATTTTGACTTTTTAGCAACTCGTTGCACAAAAAAATTTATTACATGCGAACGAACTAACAAAAACAAGTGACAGTCTGCATAAATATAGTGTGATAGACACTCTTTAATTTAAATATCGAACTTGATCCAAAAAGGTTTCATATATATGCACTTCTAAGAACTTTTTCATTCACCCTCGTAATTTAAATGTCTGTACCTTAAACCTAGAATACTAGTCCAAAAGACAGGGCTTTCGAAATATTATACCTATCTTCATAGAAACTAACATTATTGATATTATTATCTAAAGGTTGAACACAATCATTGGGTCATTCAAAAATATTTCTCCAACTGGTCACTGTAACACTGAACTTTCTAATAAAAAATATTCATTGCATTATTACAGCTAAGTGATTAGACGTAATTGGAATTCCTTTTTGAAGAATTTATTAAAACAATATACTCTTAGAAATAAAAGTAAAAAGAGAAAGAGAAGATCCTAAAGCAGTCGTTTAACGCAAAATATAAAGTTAGTTTTATGACTGGTTAATACATAGTAATGATATAGACATATAGGTTAGTCTATCACCATATCATATCACGGATATATACACCATACAACAGTCATGGACTGACTTACAGTATTGATAGCGGTGCCTGATTAAGAAAGTTAAGAGTAAGCACAAACACTTACTACATAGGGTTATAAATGAACTATCATAATATTATTAAAAGTAATATAATAACAATTAAATAGAATGGCCTCCTTTAATCTCACCTCAAGGCATTAGCACTGGGCCGTTGTTTCATATCGACCTGCACAGTATCTACACAGGCTCTAAGCACCTCGGTGACATCTGTCACAGACACCTGCAGCCGGTCTAAGAGAAAGCAGCTTTCAACAGCTACATACTCCACCGGCAAGTGAAGCGGTGCCGTGTTCTCCTGGTAGTCTATTGCACGGAACAGCTTCTCCTTTTCCTCCGATGTCATAGCTTTTTCGAATTGTTTCACTAAAAAAAAATTGTAGTTTATAAAAAATACTTTGCCAATTAATCCTTCTTATGCTATCCTAGTGTCTCGAAGTAAGTTCAATGCGAATATGATCTAGATTGGAATCCGTCCACCCAATGTATAATCCAAATGATACTCCAGAGACGTAAGTCTGATATAGATTATGCTATGTTTAAACATTTCATTCCTTCCATGTCAAAAAAAATGCTTCTTAAGTACTTATCACGACCCTTTATTGTTATTGTTGATATAAATCCACCAGGTAGCTTATTCAAAACTATAATCTGGACGTTACGAGAGACACTTCAAATCATAATCATCACATTAAATCATCATCATCACTTAGCCATAGGTCGTCCACAACTATACATAGGCTTTGGCCTAATGTATCGGTTAAAAGTTGTTTGCACCCAATGATTTCTGAAGATCTTAACAAATTCATATGACTGTCCACCTAGGGTGGATATCCCATGCTGCCTTTGCCGGACTGTTATCTCCACGACAGAACCTCATGGCCCTTGCGTCCATCAGTTCTGCGTGCTATGTGGCTTGCCCACTATCACTTCAACTTATCAATCTGCTGGGTTCATACCTGATTTTATCTTACAACTGTATGTATTTGTTTAATTATTAATTAAAATAGGAAAAAAAGGTATTTACTTATAGCTGTGCCTTCCGCAAGTTCTTCATCCTTTGAACTACCCCTAGACCACCAACCGCCAAACCAGCCACGGGATTTACGCGCTTCTTCCTCCAGTTTACCCAGTCTTTCAACCTACAATCATAAATTGACATTTATTATTAATAATTATATATTTATATATAGAATTTCTATGCTACTAAAATAATAATTTACGGACAAATTTGGAAAAATTACTTTAAGAAAATAACGTTAATATTTTAAAAATTATTGACATTAAATATAAGGAAAAGATTATTGATATATTTGACAGTTCAACTATCTATATTTTTATAAACCTACCTCCATTTCTATCCTCTGCCTGATGACAACTAAATTGAGCAAATCGAGTGACTTTTCAGCTTGGCATATTATATTTTGTTGATCGCTATTCACCTTTCCCTTATTGCTCAGTTTACACTGGTACGCATTAGCATAGTCTTTGCACAGCTTTCTATGATTCAGCATATGCGTCCAGTCCCAGTTTCTACGGCGTCGTAGTACCTCTTCCTCCAATATGCAATTGTATGCAAAACGCCACCATTCTTTATAATGACCTTTGTATGCCTTTAGATCTGGACGGTATTTCCTACAAAAATTTATGAATAAATAGGTAGCACAGAAATATTACTTTAATAAAATAGGTATTCTAATCATAAAGACAATTACTTCGTTATTCTGTTAAGGTTAGTGTAATAGTACTAAATATGCGAAATTATGTCGGAACAATATTATTCTGGATACCGCCGATAGATGGCGCTAGTATGAGACCAAAATTGATGGCTGGCTCAGTACCTTTTATGAGACTCAACTTTTATAGGTATTTTAAGAAAATGCAAATAAAACAAGAACTGCAACTACATGTGCGCAAAAAACTCCATTACTTTTTATTTCCAACTTATTAAATATTCTTTGTAGCTAGCTCCATATCTTCTTAATTAAAATAACTTTAAGACTAATATATCGGATTAACAGCCAATCTCTAACAACATTCACATTGGACTTTATAAAATCTTTCTATAATAAAACTTGTAGCTAAGTATCAATGAAATCAATTAACGCATGAACATTCAATAGTACATCGGTAATTTATTTTTGATAATTTTGACCAATAAAGTTCTCGATAATATACAAACCTGTAAGGTGCCCCCTTGCTCATTCTGTCCATAGAATCAGCTAACAACATCATGTCCTGATATTGTGCTTTGGTAAGACTAACAGACAACTGTTCCATATGTAAACTCAATATCACTTTAGGTATGCTAAATTTCGGCGTGTCACCCTCTGGCTTAGGGTTGAGTTTCAATTTGGCTGTAGCATTAATTGGACCCAAGGCTGTAACAAAATATTTACTTGTAAAACTTGTACATAAATATCGTCAATTTTTTCATTTTTTAATCTATTTTATTTTTGACTCTACTCTGCTTTTCAAAATGTTATAGTTGTGGAGAAGCAGGAAGAAACAGTGTAGTACAACATTTTTAAACAAGTGAATAATCTCATACTATATATTAACTCTATACACTTGCATATACTCTATAACTCTATTGTTTTCTACGCTTTTTATATGTATAAGTATACAATAAAACATCATAAAGAAAAATATAGAATTATAACAACAGAAATAAATTACAATTGCGGTCTTAAAAGTAGAGTTATATATGTATTGGTTTAAAGAGTTATAGGAGTAAGACTTTTAAAAGTGAATGGATAGCTCATTTGTAAGCAAAAACCGTTATGGCTTTTCCAATATTTGTAATCACCCTAAATAGAGTGATTATTCTGAAATATATTTTCTATTGGAATGCGACAGCCCTATAACGTTTCAGTTCGGTTTTTCTTACTAGATAGTCATTGAAAATATCTCGTACAATGTTTATGTTTATTACCGTACGTATCCCTGTGCTGTCTCCGTACTATGGTCGTGTATACAAATTTGCCTTAAAAGATATGACCGCCTATTATACTTTATTCGCGTTATTGTAGTTCTGTTATTTTATTATTAAATTAACTTTGTATTGAGGAATTTGTAAGTAGTTATTTTTCGTTTTTACATAATAGTGTCAATAAAATGAGTACAATGATCACATTGACAAGCTCTATTCTTTTCCTACAACAATGTAGTGTTACGCACACTTTTGATATATATTCATCATTTTTGATATACAATCGTCAGCCCTGGGACATCCACTGCTGGATATAGACCTTCGCCTCAGAATTCCAGTAGGGCCGAGAGAAAGAGGCCTGCATCCATCTTCTGAAGAACTTAACAAGACTTTGGGGTCACACACATATATACATAGATATATATATATGTATTTGTGTGTGTGTATATATACAAGGACCAAAGACTTCACAGCTTTTATAATGTATCATTAATGCAGTAACAACTTGCTACGGCGGCCTTAACTTGAACATAAAGTTATATTTGCTTCTATTTGTGAATTAAGATAGGGGGTTACTTACCATATTTGTACGATAACGGCTGAGACGATTTCGTAGCGATCTCGTTTTGTAATCTTGTCTTTATATCTTTCGCCTCCGACCTGGAGTACAGCTCTGTAGAAGGGTTCCAGTAGATGGCTAAACCCTCTAAATCTAATATCTGTATAAAATATAACAAAAGAGTATTATTACACCAATTTATATATAAAGTATAAAAAGGTTTATTTAAACATATTTTTTAATTTGGCTCTAGTGAAAATTCAGCAAACAAGTTTTTATTTATGCAACCTGTTTCTTCTTAATGATAGATATAATCAGACAATTGTTGTAGTAATATTCATATGAATTGTAGAAAAACAACTCCATATATATGGGTTAAATAAACCCACAACCGGTCGCTCTTCACGCAGGCTTCTTTAACCCGCCTTGCGGAAGGAGTTGCGTAAAATCATCATGTCAATCATCAATCATCTTCATAACAGCCGAAAGGTGCCCGCTACAAGGCATAATCCTGCCCCAAAGATCACCACGACGCTGACCTCTATTCCGTGGAAAGGATTACCCCACCAGAGATATCGTTTAGAGTCAGTAGGTAGGTGAAAATCGATTCGATCGATTATAAAAGTCGATTATTCAACAAACAACGGGCCTATGTCAGGCCAACTGTGGTACGTCTGCAGACTCATACTAAAAATATGTGGAATGTACTGTGGAAATACAATCATACCATGTGTATACTTTACTTTACTTTTTAATATAATATATAGGTTTTATTACTTTCATTGTTATAATTTTACATTCTCAGTCTAGTGGAGTTATTCAATTCGTATTGTTATTTTTTAATTTTTTTTGACTTGATTTTTTTTTTGCATTGCTGCCCAAGTGATATCTGCAGATACCGCAGGCCGCCCTTTCGATGTACTCATTTTAATTACAATTCAATCTTTTGATGTGTTAAGAATTACCTTTTAAAAGTTTTAATATATTGAATTAGCGAATTTAATGAACGGTTTGTAAAAGTAACTGTTACCTTAAATATCTTCGTTACTGCTTCCTGTATGACAGCCTGCTTCCAATTCTCGTCGGTGGTGTGGACAGACAGATTGTGTAGGGTGATTCCAAACGAGAACGGTGCTTTCGGATTGGTGATGCTGTCTTCATATCTTATATGAATGTCAGTTATTTTCAGCTGTACGTTCTTGATTATCTGCGTCACCAATTTCTCAACGAATGTCTCGTCTAGTTTATTTTGATCTACAAATGTAAAATAATTATCGTGGACTATTTCATTAATAAATAAATACTCAATCCGATCTTTATTGTACAGTGCTTTAACCATCATGTACCTTAATCGATAAACCTTCAATTTTATTTAAATGATTACGCCTTTACCAATTGGCCTTTATTAACCTTATTATGTGTTAAACACTGGAATTGTGTAAACTTGGGTATATAGGATAAAGGACACAGGATGATTTTAATATGTAGTAATTCAAATTTCAAGATTTTCTCACTATATTATCATTACGTTATTTATTATTTCTGAAACCATTGATATTTTGATAGGCTGTGAATACATTAAATGAATTTACAGCTTTTACACCTATAACCAATGACCGTGTATAAAAATTTCTTAGGGAACTTTGAGCGAACACTCTAAACGTTATCTTAATTTGAATTTATTTTAAAAATGCATATTTATTTACAATTAATAAAAACGTTTGGTTTTAGTAACTTGAATTAACAATACTAACAATATTGACAATGGTTAGTAATTTATGTTCACAAAACGCATTATCTGTTTTATGTCAAGTTATCCATCATAATGGTCGGTTTAAAATTGTTATTATATTTCAAATACATTTCTTTATTCGAGATAATAGCAAATAAAACATGTTTTAATATATACTGCATTTATGACCAATTATGGCGCGACTGTGCGTAGGAGGTTCTTTGAACTAAAGCGCCCAACCAAATAAACAAAATATACTACCTGTAGTTATTCGTTAAAGCAAGGTCACGTAAGTTAGACGGTATGAAAGGAATATAAATAATGAAATGGAATGCAAGAAATTGTGAGAAATCAAAGAGAAATGAATGGATGATATTGATATGGAAGGAAGAAGAGAAGGGAAATCAGAAAATTTAGTCAATAATAATAAATCGTTGTGACTGTTTTCCCTGTGCACTCAGGACAGGGGATATTTGGTGCCATAAAAAAAAGTTTAGCGACACACTTATTCTCGGTTGATGTTGTTGCTGTTAGTCTGTGGCCTTTAGAACTTCATCGGAGCTGAGTTCACGGAGCGGAAGGGTCCGTTAACTTAAAAATTAACTAAGCTGGACGAGCGCGTACCCGAAAGCGCTCTACCCAATTATAGCTGTGTGGTGTTGATATTGTGTGTATGCGGCTTGGCACGGCAGTGTGGACCACAGGCGAGCCAAGTAAGGATCCGAATCCAACCTCGATTCGCTCACGCTGTTCGCGGTTAGGGAGCGGGCGGCCGCCCATAGCGGCACGGGTGGAAATACAAAAGAGTGAGTTACAGTCCATAAAAATGCCTTGACCAAATACCTAACATGTAAATTCTATGAATCGGTGTTTTAAAACTTGTGTGTAATCGATAAAGAACTGAAAACGCATGGTTACATTATCAGATTTCCGATACGATAGGTACTGCGAATTGATAACAATGCTTTATAACACGGATGTACATAAATGCTTTACAATAAATAGAGTACTTTAGAACTAACTAAAAAATAACCTGGTTTAGTTTATTGATCATCTCTGGTCCGAGTGCTTTAGGAACTCTCATAACTTTAAGCTGAAAGATGCCATCATAGAGGAGCGCAATCTGATTTTAATTTTAAAAGAATGAGCTCCTTTGCCATTTTTCTCTTGAGTAAACAATTGATCATCATTATGTCAGCTGACAGACAGGTTGTGTCGTCAGTCCACTTAATGGCGAGCCCAGCCCCCCCCCCCCCCCCGTGCAGCGTCTACTGGTTCTTGGTCGCCACTATAAAACCTTTCGACACCAAAGGACGTTAGTCGCACGAGCGACGTACCCCGCCCGCTGCCACTTCAGACAAGCTAAATAAATGTGTAAACAAATCATTGTAGATGACCATAAGTAGATAATTACATGAATAAGTGAATATTGTTGTGAAATGGAAATGGGTAAGATCATTGCTTGCGGCAGCATAGACTACTTTTTGAAGGAAAAGAGTCGCGACAATTTATTGCGGTTTTGTTGGAACATAATAACTGATGTAAATAAGCGTAACAAAACCGTGTATGAGGACACTGTAAAATATTTTTATACGAAATCGTTTAAAATAACACAAAATGGAAAAATCGAGAGAAAGTAAAATGGAAATCGATTGGAAATTTAAATGATTAAAATTTATAGAAATGTAGCGTGCGATGGGACTATAGTAGCACAGCCAAATATCATTGGCAAATATAAAGCTCAACGAATCCGCTGGCTTGGTCACTTGGAGCGAATGGGATCGGATCGGAGCGTGAAGGTAGCGTACCTGGAAAAACCGAGGGGTCGAAGACCAGTGGGTAGACACAGGTATCGCTGGATCGATCGCGTTGAGGCAGACTTGCGCGAATTGAATGTCAGCCAATGGCAGACGATGGCGCAAGATAGAGGAAAGTGGAAGTCTCTCGCTTCGGAGGCCAAGACCCACTTTGGGTCACTGAGCTAGCGGAGTAGTAGTAGTAGTAGCGTGCGATGGGAGGCGATGCGTGAATGTAATGTAAATGAATGTCGTGAGAATGATAGAAAATGTGAAGCATGAGAGAGAAAGGGTGAAAATAGGAAGGTTTATGTCCCTGTCCCAAAATAACATGGATTAACGACAGGCCTCCAATAAAGAGGCCAAATAAAAGATTAAGAGAATAACCTTTTTGCGCTTCTTTTTTCTTAGCTTCTTCGACCCTGGCCAACTCAGCTTGCTTAGCCGCCAGCGCCATTTTCTCTTCCTTCTCCGGGTCATATTTGACTTCAGCCGATGGGTTCACGATCAAGAAGAGCCTTTCGATGGTCGCCTCGACTGAGGCGCCGTATAAGTTCTTCCATGGTATTTTAAGTACTAGTTTTCCTGTTCAATAAAGTATAAAAAAAACACAAATTTTATTGAATGTCTTTTTGAATTATTGCTTATGGTCTATAATAGAATTATATTATAAATTACAAGATAGAGCCGCAACAGTTCCTATTCATATATCTTCTAGAAAAATAACCAAAAGTATAAACTAGAAAACATTCGAAATATGACCTTATAATTGTAGTGTTACCGAAACAGCTGTACCGCCCCTAAGAAAAGCGAGGCGAGATGAAGCTCGAAAAACAAAGAGACGGCGGAGTGACGAAACAGAGCCTCTGTCTAACATTCAACCATCATCCATCCATCCATTCATTTCTTAAACGATCAGGTATCTCGACATTAATACTAATTGAACTTGCTTGGAATTAAGACATGTTGACTTGTTTATTATAAAGATATATAATAAAGTTCCACGAGATTTCATATACTAACCTAAATTTTAACCTAAGTTTTAAAACTAAAATTTAATGTATATTATTCAATAGATCATTTAAAATCGTTAATGATGCGTTGAACTTGGTCAGTTAGCCCATTTGTATAGTAGATATTTTAATGTACACACCAAAAATTGTGAAATTTCATTTGCATCATCAGTTTCTACGGCGGTTCTTCTCGGCAAATCAGCATTCTGAACTAGTAGTTACTCACGGACTGACTACACAGATCTTTTTATAATATTAAAAATTATTGGTGATTTAAAAGTTCGTATAAATGCCTACTTGGATAAAGTAATATTTTACAGTTAATTACCTAATGTCCTATACAGCGTTGGTTCTAGTCGAACTATAACCAAACTTATGAGAAAACTGGTAATTGATCACGCATTACATGATGAAAAGACGATCATTAACAAATGTCTTGTGTATCAAATATTTTTTAAATCTAACAAAATGTTACAAATTAAACAATGACCCATTTACTTTAAAATCGTATTCCATGTTATTAGTATCCTCACATTAGACAAGGCATTATATCTACATATAGTTTTATGTTTTAAAAATCACGCGAACCGGAACCTATAAGTTAAAACGCAAACAAACACGTCTAACGTAAGACGAATATTATTTTGTCATTTCATTTTATATACATATTTAGTTTGTGTTATTCTATTATTGTAACACTGTATTTTAAAAGCTCGGCGGCCTCACAATGTTATAAAAAAAAAAATATTTAGCAGCCCGAGATTCTTAGGTACCCCTTAAGCCTTGCTATCTAAAATAAGATCTAAACTAAGCGCTTTCTATGCTCTGCCTCCTAGATCCCGTATAACTTGTAAAAGCTAGTAAGGCAAAGATAACTTTTGTTAAAAAAATTACACATTTATTTACATAAACACTAAATTATAGAAAACAAAATAAATGCTAAATATTTATTTACTATAAATTTTATCATATCATGGAGGTAAATTTATTTTTTATCTCGCATCGACTACTCGCGAAGACTAGTGTTAAGGATAAACATAAAAATATAGACTTTATTAAAATAACTTTTTTATATGATAGATAAAATGTATATTCATTTTATTAGAAAAAATTTCGGCATGATAATAAACATACATTTACAAAAATTCAGCCAGTTACTTAAACTCGTAGTACCTGCGATTTAATAACAATGGTGTGGGAAATTAGAACTGATTTATTATCACCGCATCATACGAGGTCAAACGGCATACCGACCTTCGTGATATGCCTGTGTGAGTCACTTGCACAACCGACTGTTTTAGGGGCATGATGTCACTGTCTGAACTTTATTAGGTGTACAAGATAGAAACCTCTGGGGTCTGCGTGGAATTTTAATTTCGCAATTCCTTTTATATAATTAGCTGTAATTTCGCACGGAAATGATATTAATTATTATTAAACCATTTCTTATGTACAACAAAAACAAGGTGCTCGTTTTATAAATAAATAGACTTCGCCATAATATACCGATCGATAATTAAATTGGGCTGGACTACGTTTTACATAATAATTCAATAACATTGGATAACACAATTTAACACACAGCCAATTGAGGCTCAGTTCTTTATAGGTTACTTAGTTAAATATAAACAAAATTCAAATGTCAAATTTGATATGCTATCGTAATTTTAGCCTATAGACTCTCACTGCAATGTATAGCACCTCCGAGGAATATACTATAATCGCCATGCTTGGCAGGTGAGTTGGCGATCGCAGTGTGATATATACTCAGAGGACACTGCTATCCATCCTCTGAAACCTTGTTTTGTGGGCAGCGGCGCCTATATTATTAATGCACAAAATATGAATAATATATGGGACAGTATCCCGGGAATCGAACCCGCGACCTACAAACGCAAGTCTCATTACTCTACCACTGAGCTACCACTGTTTTGATATATTATAAACAATCTAAATTGTCAGTTAAAGTGCTACCGAAAGTGTTGCACCGCGCCCTAAGAAAATGCGGCGCGGTAGAGATTGGGCAAAAAGACATCTCATTAATCTCATTAAACATCATAAAAATTCGCAATCATTAAACGAAGCGACCAGTACGCCACCCATCTAACCATGAGCGTATGTAAGACGCGATATAGTGATTTTGGTAGACTATACTACAAACTTTTTAGGAAATAGGGTGAAATGTAATGTGACAGAATTAAATAGCATGATAATTTAGAAGAAAATTGAGATCGGCAACTATTTTAATCTTTGGTCGGCCAACCAGATGCCATGACAGATTATGATTTGTTATGTTATGCATACATTTTTGTTTCCACAAATTTTGGTCAGTTTTATTGCAAGTCCTTTTAAGGTTTTTAATCATTTTTATTTAAATGAGTGATACCTGACTCAAGGTACGAGCCGGGCTAGTTTGTTACTTTCTTTATTACTGAACTTTGAAATGAAATCTACCTCTCAAAATCAATGTAGTCTAATTTGACTACAAAATAAAATGTTTAATTCCCTTAATTTCAAGTTTAATCTTTCAATCTTGTCTACATTTAATTAAGTTCGAAATTCTAGCAAGTATAGTTTTAAATATTATTGGGATTTGGTATCTTTTGTTGTAGCAGAAAGTGGCAATGCCATTATTTGATGGATAGTAACTGTATTAGCAGATACCAACGCAAGGTTCATAGGAATTGAGAATCAAACCACACATCTCATCTGAATCCGCCATTTCAATATAAGCGGGTATGGCATATTCAAGTAGGATTATACAATTAATAACACCCTTTAATATTAAACATAATATTATGGCAATATGCCCTTTTTTTCTGCAGTTATTTGGCAATGGAAATTATCATTTTGATCAAACCTAGAAAAATATGGCCTAAACCTACTGAAAATCTTGATACTATCCTAAAAGGTAGAGAAAAACTAAAGGTAAATGTTAAATAAGTGAAACAATATTTAAAAACATTAAAGAAATACGCTAATACTTAGCCTAACCTATGATTAAGTACGCAAAACATTACATCTTGCAATGTTGCTTGGACATTGTGAGGGAACCTAATGTGTTACTTTAAAATTAGTTAAGTGCATAATAACTATCAGAGTATATTAATGTAAATGTAATACTAAATATGTAAATGTTTCATTACAGAATAATAATAATTTATATAATATTGAAAATAACATAAAAATTGTGTTGTATATATGTACACCAACTTCTGGGACTAAAGCTTTACAGGATATCTAGTATAACTAGAAAAAAGAAAAAAATAAGGAAGAAAGAAAAAAAGGAGAAAGAAGACTACAGTAAATTATGTAATGCATGTTATTCTAAAAATTCTATTCATAAAGTTCTAACCATAGTAAAATCATATTTTAAACAAATTTGTCGATTTTGAAACTCTTCATTATTGGCAAAAGCTGTAATTATTAATTTATCTATCAAATACATTAAACATTAACATTAAATATGAAGGTGTAATTTTAAATAGAGCAAAAAAAGTTTTAATGTTAGAATTTGGAATTGTATATTGAAAACATTATCTTCAGACAAATTTCTTTTAATTCTAATGATGTGATTAAACCTTACTATTTATTTTAATCTATTTGATGAAAGCAAAGTTAACTTGACTATATAAATCTAATAAACTTACAAAGACTTTTTTACTGCTTCATCAATATACAACATAAAAATATCACATTATCAAGCACTTTGTCACTTCCAAAAGATAATTAAAGAAATAAAATTGTATTTAAATAGGAGACCTGGATTTTTTTATTCAGATAAGGACTAGCATTATTAAACTATTAAAGTGGTTTTAATGATTATTTTCTTTTTTCTTTAAACTTACCCAGGTGACCATAAACTGTTTGTACAGGAATATTGAGTTCTTCCAAAGCATTTTGTTTCAATATTAAATTTTCTAGCACAACGTCGCCTGCAAAAACACCGCAGACATAAATAACTGCTATATTCCAGTATGACATCACTTGAATAAAAACTTACCACCCCATATTCCCAACTTTAATTGTGACCTATTTAAATTCTCGACATAGTCTCCTAAAAATCTATTCAAGACATCGACTACTATCGATTCAAATACCATTTTAGTTTAATATTAATATAAAACTAAAGGTTTTAAAATATTACTATTACTTATGTCATGATCGTGAAACTTCATCCACTGTTGTAAACAGATCACATACAGAAGAAACTATTGAAGAATGCAAATATTAAATTTTTAATTAATTAATGTGCCTTTAATTATCATATGTGAGGAGCCGAATTGATTTAAAATTAAATTTCTCCTCTCAACTATGTAGCTAGTACAGCGCAGATTTGTTATTGAACAGAAGTTACTGGGTTGCCCTATATATTTTGTGCAAAATAATATAAAAATATACAGACAATACATTACACGCGAACAACCACATTTCTACAGAAAATAATTACTAAGCAATCCTTAAAAGATGGAGTTGTAATATACATTTTTAAATAAAAACTAAACGTGTTTTAAATATACATTTTTCTCTTTTTTATTAGCTTATTTACTCATGAATAACATCATGGAAAAATCGATTTATAAACTTACAACACTAGCATCAGTGAATATAAATTTCTTGAGTGCGGAGCACGGTTTGTGTACTCAAGTAATTAATTTTAAATGATCAGTTTAAGAGTCAAAAAATTCATAGCAATCTTTGTATATAGAACAAGATGGTACAGTGGGTGTATATTTTTAAAATCTTGGAGGGTTAATAATAATACACAGTAAAACAATTTGTTAAGCAACTTTATTATGATTAGAACAAGTATGTCAATGTAATTTAAATACATTACCGTGATACAACTGGAATGATTTTAATATTTTTTATAAAATATTGTTATTAGATTTTATAAAATAATATTATTAGGAAGAAAGCAAGTTTTGTTTAATTTTTAGGAGTACAGCAAATGGTTGCGCATAAATTTTGTAATGTGTTTTAAAGTTCCGTACTTTTATTCTATTTTAGTTTTAAACATTTACACTTAACAATTAGAAATTAAAAATATTACATTCATAAAATTTTAGAACGGGTATATAAAGAGTTTAAAATTTCTTGTTTATTAGCTCATAGCTTTTTAAAATTAACGCAAAATCTTTTTCGCATAATATAATTATTCTCATGGACATACTTTTTTATATTTTCATAGGTCTAGTTCCAAACTTCTTTCTCTCACAACACACTTCCTCAGATATTCCAAATATTGTAATTGTTCATCTACCAGTTTAACATGTACTCTTTTTCACACGGCTCACTAGGCACACTTTTGTTACAAAAATCTTAAAAATATTTCGCTCGTAATAAAATCAGTTATACATTCGTATTTTTCTTAAAATAAAAAATCGTTATATTGAACGTTAAATTTGTTTCTTTCTTTAACCAGATTTTACGGGAAAATTTACTGTTTTGCTGAAGAATGACACCAATCAATAGCTATTTATTACTTGGTTAAAAAACAATAAATTTTTGTTAATCTATTACCCTAAACTCGATACAAAGCAATTGGCACCTCTGTTACCCTTCTTTTACATTTAATTCTTTGTAATAAATGTTGGAATGCATAATGCTATAGCATTATCTTTAATTTTCAAATCATTTATATAATTATCACCTAAATATAATTAGCTTCGAGTAATAAAATAAAAAAAAATTATTAGCTACTCTGTACTTGTTTCTTTTTAGCTCTCTAAATAGTTTATAAGAGAGGATCAAGATATTAACCTTTTGCACTCAAGGGCTCTGAAGCAGGATAAAGACTTCAAATGTGTGGGCTCCAGTAAGGAGACAAAGAAATTTCAACTTTCAGTTTTTAACATAAACATACAACAATAACTTTTCATTTGAAGTGTATATAGTTATTGGTAATATGAATGAAAAGAACTTCGAATGCAAAAAGTCAATAAGGCCAGGAAATACAATCAAACTACAGTACCATTTGAATACTTTCAAATTACATGAGTTTGCATAGATTTTAGTTGACTTCAATTAAATCAACAATGCTTGGCACTAAATAACCATTATAATGCTATTGTTATATAGGCTAGAATTTGTTTAGAATACGGGTATACATTTAATTATGCCTATACAGCAATACAAACAGCCACAATAAGTTTCAGAACTCTAATAAATTTATTATTATTGACATGGTTGACTTATTGTATAGAATATGTAATCGTAATTCTGATCAGTATCTAATGAGATTTTCTTTTAAGAATATTAGGAAATATATAGGATTTGGTAGTTTGAAAAACGTTTCCTTTAAATAATAATTACAGTACCCGGCATTTGATTTAACAAATCTCTAAAATAATTTTCGACAAAAATTTTCATGTCTTACAGAGACAATTGCATGTAACTAGTCTATATATATAAACATCAAGCTATACATTATACCTTTTATGCCTAATGTTTCAAATAAAACGCCGGGTACAGTACCCGGCAATAAATGTTGCACGTCGACCTTTGGAAAGAGACAATCCTCTAATTTCGGCTTCGTAGAGCGTTCTCTGTCGCACGACATACAATGACCAAAGGTCGATGTGCAAAATTTATCGCCGGGTACTGTATTACACTTTCTTTCTATTCGAACTTTTCAATAAACAGTTATTGAGACTTTTATAAAATTAAAACATTTTATGAGAGCATGTTGTCTTTAAATTTATATAATGTTGCGGGTGAAATTTAAATTTGAATTACCATTTTTTCTTACGCTACTTTTAATAGGTTGATGTTGCTATATCTAAAATAAAGGTGAAAAAAAATGATATGAATCTTAACGAGACTTGAGAAAGTGGGCCAAAGTGTAACTATGGGTTACAAATCTTTACACCACAAACTTTCATGATAATATGGTTATCTATTTTTATTTGTCAGCGCAAGACACAGATAGCTTCTTATAGCTAAAGGGCACTATGCAACTATGTATTTATTGTATTATTAGTTTTTCATCCCATTAACATATTTCCCGTTTTCAATAACAGATTTCTCTTCAATTAAACTAAGGGATGACGCTGAGAGATCTTCCTCATCTAAAACAAAAAAAAATGTTAATTAATGTGATCAAGTCCTGAATACCTGCAATGCAGAGAACATGTTTAAATTTCTATCACCAGATATAAATAATTAGTTAATTCAAATTGAGAATGCTGATTGAATAAACATGTGTGTACTTTTTAAATATTTAGAGGAATATTAAATTATAGAAAAAAATGTTTCGGATAATAAGATATAGATATGGCTAAAAACTTATTTATGAACTATTTCATTTTTGATATTATATTAATTAAGGTGGTAACTGGTATCTTAAAGATAGGGCTAATTTAATATAACAAAAATGGTGTGTTCCATTTAAAGTTTGGAGAATTAATTACATTAATGTTAAAATTCTTAAATGAGCGATGGAAAAGCATGTTCTACCTTATTATCTGATATAGACAAGTGAAACTAACCTACTTATTAATCAATTTCTGAATTCAATGAGTCACTTATAGAGACAATAATAAAAAATACTATTTTCGGGCACACGCAGCGCGACGCAGCACGACGTATCTACGTCATATAACGTATGCCAACCCGATAGATAGATAGATGCGTTGCGGGAGTATCTTCCATCATTTCTCCAAGCGCTAACGCTTTCCGAAATGGCAGTAACGTTAGCCAGGAAATAACAACTGACCAAATCGAAGTTCGGCCCTCTCGGGCACCCTTGGCTCGGATCCTTAACGAATATTACTGACAAAGAACAGCCGAAGTCGAGGTTCCCTCGTGTGAACTCTTGTGTCTACTCTCTCCATGGAGCGTTTGCCGAAACGATCTAAGAACTCCGTAGGGCTCTCCAGGAATCTCAGGAGGTTCGCTACCTTAAAAGAGTTTTTAGGTTAAGTGCTCTCAGCAACCTGCCCCCTCGCACCCGCAGAATCTGCAAATGCCATTTCAGCAACAGTGCAAGTCAGGCCAAAAAATCTTATGCCAAGGATGCATTCGAGGAAATATTAGTTTTCATAAAAGTTTAATGAAAAAATAATCCCATCCCGCGTTGTTATGAATTTTATTACGTCAATTTTCCAAAAATTTCCTACACTACTGTTACCAAAACTTGAGGTTCCAAATAAATACTCATGAGAATATTCGATCTCTGATTATTACAAAATAACACAAATAAATGTAATATTATTTTTTTATTACATATGTGCTTAATTATAATTTTCGTCATACAGTCATTATTATCAATTAATAAGCCGTTTAAATGACTAATAGGACTGTTTTAATTTGGAACGATTGACACTATTACGCAGTATCGTAAGAACCTTTTAAGGTCAAACGAGAGTAATCATTGACACGAAAATATATTAAATTTTATCATGTCAATAATTTTTATGTATGTAATAATAAAGTGCTTTACGATAATGAGGCTAATTCTTATATTAGTAAATTTTAAATATAGTTTAGTTTGCATAAAATAATATTAAGAAAAAATAATCAAAAAGATGTATGAGATATACATGATAAGACGTTTTTGGGTATCATGATATCCAGTAGAGTAAAATGCTCAAAATTAACAGGTCGCTCAGCTTGTCGATGGAGTGATCAAGTGAGGATCACAAAATTGCCTCGAAGGAGAAATGGGGGAAACTACGAAAAGAGCACTGATCAGCTACGGTCAAGAATGCTCTGCCAAAAAAATCGTCTTTTATATAACATATTTATATAATATAAGGCAAATATAAAAATGGAATGTTTCGGATTTCTTGCAGAAGATTGATTTTACTGCTTTGCCTATTTCTGCTGTCAGGCCATAGTTAATATCATTGTTTGGATTGACATTTTTTGTATCTCTTTTAATCCAATTTTAGGGCGTATCTCTGGCCATCAAAGAAAACGAGAGCCAACCTTTGCATTTATCTCTTAAATGCATATTGTTACCAAAAATATGCAGTAGCTTTATTAAAAAAAAACCCCAAGTTACAATTTGTACATAGTAAAAAAAACAAAAAAAAATTTTGGCTGTTTAATATGTAAATCCAAATTTAGGATTAACTCACCAATTATACCTATTGTCTCTGATGTAATTTTTGCTGAGCCCTGGGGGCTTTTACAGCTTCATCAGAAAAGACCACCATAAATGAAATATAAATTATTACTCTAATAATAACATACAGACATTTAGACGTAGGTAATAACTTTAATGAACACGGATAATTAAATTAACAAAAACTTGTACTGACCTGAACTAACATCTGATTGATTTCTTGGACTAAGTCGACAGCCTTTTGTCATATAGGTTTTTAATTTGCCGAGCGAGGCGAGAATTAATCTGTAATAAAAAAATTACAAAAAGTTATGAATAGAATTATAATTGCTTCACGCTTTGACATTTGAGACATTAAATTTTCTATAATTTTTATTAGCATTTCAGTTACATTACTATACTTTCAATATGTCCAAATCGCTACATTACTGAGATGCATATAAATAAAACAATAAAAACTTGTATAAACATTTACAATTATTAATGTTATATGACCATGGTTCAAAATTGAGTAAGTGTTAAAAATTCAATATTTTAGGGTAAACACGTATATTATTAGATGTTTTAAAAAATTAGGTTAGTTATGTAGAAAAGCTGACATCACTCTTAAGAAAACACGGTAGACTATTTCTCCGGCATATGCAAACGTTAGTAATGCATTGAGGATTTATAGCATATAACTTATGTTTCAAATTGTGGGAAGGTACTATAAAATATCGTCCATGATTTGCATATTAAAACAAAATATTTGGTTAATACTCACTACTAGGAAAGAGGTATTTATATTATCAAAAGTTATTATAATTAACTTGAAGATAAATGTAATCATAACATGCTTTTTTTGTTTTAATTAACATCAAATGTTTGCCGACTAGGGACAGGTGTTTTAAGTTTACTCTTTGATTCAAAATGGAAGAAAATAATGTTTGTTTTAACTATTACAACCTTTCTTGTATCTTAACTAGTGGATTTAGTAGAGTTCGGTCTTTCCCGAGTTTTCTCGCTTAAGAATATATTTTAAAATTACCCTAAAAATGGCGGACTTGGTGACAGCGGCCTTGAAAGATATTCCGGATGGAACTGCACAGCTACGTAATAGGGATGACTCTCTACAACAGCAACTTCCATGCGGGTTTTGGTTTCATCCTTGCCGACGAAGCGAAGACCAGCTGCCTCGAGCTGGTCTATGTACTCTGGATTCACTTCGTATCGGTGTCTGTGACGCTCTTCAATTATATCCTTTTTGTATAATTGTGCTGAAAAAATAAATAAAACATTTTCACATTCATTATTCTATATAACATATGATGACATGGACCGCAATATAATTTGTATATTTCGTTTCGTGCGTTCGAAAATATTTTTCAAATTATATTCTTGTAAATTTTTTTCTAAATGACACGTTTTTATACCTACATAGAAGATCAAAATAGGCTTCATTTTTTCCGATTCAAGGGGTATTATCACTTCGGAAAACGTCTGCGGTTATAGAAGTAATGGATGACACTCTAGTAAAGCTACTATGATTAATACGGAAAATATAGGAAATATCTTGTTGGTGAAAATCAAATACAAAATAAAAAAATTACATACATATCAAACTAGGTTCCAAAATAGTCTTGCGTTTCCCCAACCTCATTGTCCCGCCGAGGTTTCCTGGGTGATGTTCAGGCATATCAATCACAAGTTTATCTTCGCATTGAGGGTCAATTTCCGTAGTGTTAGCACCTTTAAGTCCCAATACATTTCTTGCAAACTCTATAACGGCCGCTTGCAAACCTAAACAAATGCCCAACATTGGCTTCTGTGTTTCCCGACACCACTGTGCCGCTTCGATTTTACCCTCCATCCCTCGCTGGCCGAATCCACCGGGAATTATTACGCCACTAAGTAAAGAAAAAACAATCGTATCATATTATTCATAATGTATATATAGAAATTTCCGTTTAATTTCCTTCTACCCGCATTACCCGGGTTCAAAGCGTTCATTAAAAAATACATTTTTTCAATCTATTACTTTAATAGGTATAAAATAAGACCAGAATATTTTTCTCGCCATATTAAAAATTAAAAAGAATATATCATAAGAATATATCTATGAAATTACATCAGCTAAAGACTGGACCAACCACGCGAAGCGGTCGGGGAACAGCTATTATAAAATTGTAACTAATAGGCTTTTACAAGAAAAAAAATTAATACTTATTAAACATTTTGAAGTTTTTTTTTATCAAGTTTATTAATTAATAAAAAAAAACTAAAACGACAGACTATTGAGGAAAAAATTAAAAAATATTGGAAAAATTGATTACAAATAGGTCATATAATGCGAAATTATTCATAATGGAAATAATTTACAACACAATAGCATTTCAAATTTAGTACGGTCAATAGATATAATACGGTGAACATAAGACGTAATAACGTCGCAACAATATTAAAATCTGATTGGAATTTGGTAACATATTTTCCTTAAGTTAAAGCGTTGATTTATTAGAGAAAGCAACATATCGGGACGCCATAGGCAAATGAAACGGAACTATATATGCATATCTAAGTGCCATGATAAACAAAACAAGCTCTAGTTAAATTATTTATTAGCAATACTATTTTGCTAATAAAAAATTTATTACTTACAATATTATAAATTATGACTTTGAAGCTTCCTTGCCAATAAAAAGTCTTAGTTAAAATAACCTTAAAATACATCAAATATGCATCTAAATATTTGACTTCTGTTATCCACTTCGATACGGCGCTTGTCGGCCACAAAACCATACATAGCCGAGCGTCGACTATAATCGACGGCCGTATTATAAACGCGCACGGTCGAGCGTCGACTATAGTCGTCAACCAAGAAATTTTAATCTATCTCTATTGAAGTGGTTAATCGCGGAAAATACTTAACAAAAGGACCTATCTATCAGTAAAATTTTATATTTATTTTCTTGATTAGATACTTCAAATACACCATATATATAAGAGATTTCCGCTGCACTATCTACAGACTCATCATGATACCTCTCTGGAACCATAATGATTAGAGACTTTAAATTCGGTAGGAATATTCCTTTCGCCAAATGGAAGTCAAGTAAGATTTTACAAAATTTCCCTTGCAAGAGCATTTCAAGAGCAGTTTACAACTATTAATATTTACATTAATATTAATAGTTGCTCTTCTGCAAATCTACATAGGTCAAGACCGAAATCCGCTAAGCCGGTTTACAATAGAACTTATTCAATAATCACTTTTTATCATTTAACGGCATTTCTTTGATTTTAATATAATGTTACTGATAACCTTGACTGTGTAAACAAATTATTTCGATACTGATGTAATTCTATGTACTAACAAAGTGTTTTATATGTTACAAGAAATTAAGAAAAATTACGTTAAAAGTTAATATTTTTATGACAACACTTACTCGCACTTACAGAGGTCTTGCCATGCTTTATGATAGCTCACCGGATCGTCTATTTTCATTTGTTTTTCTAAAGAAACTGCTTCAACAAAAGTCACGTTGACTTTATAACCAGCCGCTATGCTAGCGTGCTGCAAAGCTTTATTGACACTCGCATAACTGTCTTCTAACTTTGTGTACTTCCCAACTAAAGTTATGTTTACTTCTTTCCGCAAATTTTCAACTCTCTTTGCAAGGTTCCGCCATTTCTGCATAAATCTGTTAGAAAATTAAATCGAATTAAGATCACAAATAAATTCGACAGTCAACTAAAGTTGTCGACATAACTCTTAATCCGTAAATTTAAGTACCAATAGGCTGGACACACACATACGAATATATATATGCATGTGTACATGTATGTGTGTAAAGTATGTATTTGTATGTATATACACCCTAAACCGCCCTCTCATTCATGTCTCTCATCTTCATCCAAAGGTTGTCTGGTAGAGATCGTCTCCAGCGATAAGACCGTTTCTTGTACCTCTACGTCATTTTTTTTAGATGTTATGGTGTACAAATGTAGTTGCAGTTTAGTTAGTTAAATACTATTATAAGTAGTAAAATGAACATGTAACTCAATAACAAGGTTTATTAGTATGGTTGATCCAGTAAGACTTTGCTTTAAAGTTTTGTGAAAAAAATATTGACCATACATTATCAATACAATAGTGAAGGAAAGGTTCCTTTGCGGTGACGACCTCAGAATAGCGACATTAGTGGATAGATAAGAAAAAAGACCACATAGGTGGAAAAGCATTCGCTAAAGCTTTTGTTCAACATTTGATAAACTTTTGGTGATGATTAAAGTAGAACTATAGATATAAGTTACATTAAGAGATGTGTTTACTTGACACATATATTTTACAACATTATTTATAATTATTTACATGAAGTAAAAAATGTATTAACTATAAATCATACAATTGTGTTGTTTTAAATATTTCCTGATTGCTTATTTGTAATCTAGGAAGTGTTGCTAGCAAGGTCAATCAATTCATAAATATTTATAAAAAATATTTTAGATTTTACGCCTTAATTGTTCACATATACTTGAGTTGTAAGAATAATATATTAAGAAGAGTAGTATAACAAAACTTGGATAACTTACACAACTTACACTGGGTTATTGATAACAAGTGTAGAAGCTTTGAAGGTTTTTGCTGACAAATACGCAATACATTCAACACTCTAAAAGCATTTACACATATAACCAATCAGATATATGTATTCAGTGGTCAGTTTGAAATTCTGTACTCTCACAGGCGTAACTGTGTTTAAAGAGATGATAACAGTTGCCCTTGGGTGTTTGATATAAGAAGTACAAAATAGATTATTAATGTTTTTCGGGCCAGTGCTATAAGAAGTATCGTCCAATTGTAAGCCTTATATCATTGGCAAAAGTACAACACAAAATGGATAGTAAATATATAATTACAAAGAATGTCTTACCTTCCAGGTCGCGGTACTGACATATTTAATTGTAGCCTTTCATTGAGATATTGTACAACACCTTGTGCCTCCATTAGTAGTGGAACATGGTATACTGAAGTCAGATCATGGATGCATATGACCTGTCATACAAGAAAAAATGACAAACCATTAAAATATCTGCACAGGATTTCAATTATAGTTTATTCTAAAGCCGGCTTTCTATAATCATGTTACATTGTTAACTAGTACATTTGTATAATTATTTATAGAAATTATTAAAAAATAATTAAGTATTATTGTAAATATGTTCCGATCTGGAAAACAGATTATATTACTTAAAAAAGTTAATAACATTTGCAAAAAAAAACTATTCTAATAATTTTTATTACAAGTCTGCATGTTTGTTAACATACAGCCCTTTCTATATCAACTACTGTATAAATAAAAGTAGTTTATACAATAAAATTGCAAGCTATATTCATTTTGCGATATTTAAAAAATGTGTCATAGAAATTAAGACTCAAATATTTTTACTTAAAGCAAACAGTCAAAACTGACAAGTGAAAACAAACAAAACTGCCTTTGTTAAAACCATGTTGTTGTAAAGTAAAAGGACACTAAGTTTATGAGTTTCAAACACATAAACTTGATTACAGATTCAAAAATTTTGTCGGAGGCAGAGTTTGAAAATAAATCCTTCTTCCAAAGACTTTGATAACCGAATACAACCTGGATCTGAAAGCTCTATCACATTTATCTAAAACAAAACTAGAAGTGTTCTGACACACTTTTAGCCTATTTAGTAACGTCAACATGCAGTAGTAGCTTTAAACAATATCACAGTGAATTTTTAGGTATTACCTATCGGAATCTCATTGTCTGAAAGATGTTAACAAACATATGATACTCATAATTTAAAAAGAAAGTAAATAGCTGGTAGATGCATCATTGTGCATCATTGTGTTTCAGCCCATAGCTGTCTACTGTAAAGTATAGGTCTCACCCTAAGACGCAGTGTGTTACTATGATGCTCAGAGGACGCTGCTGCCCATCCTCTGGATACTTGTTTGTAAACAATGGCAATCTTATATAATTAATGCACAAAGAGCAAGTTAAATAATTTTATATCGCGGGAATTTGAATCCGCGAGCTATGATCACAAGTCTTAGTCCTCTACAGGTGGGCAACCACTGCTATACTATACTTTTGTCATTGGATAATGCTTTGACCATTTATATCTACAATAGATTTGGGATAACAATGCACAAAAGGCACTTATCCTATAGTCTTTTATAATAACTAAGCTGTCAAGCACCATTTAAGATTATTGGCTCAGGGGTCTTAGAAGTTTCCCTGGATTGGCTGTTAATTTTGGCACTAATTTAATTTTGAGTACTATGACAGAAGTATTATTAGTACATTAAAAATCATGTTGATTAAATACAACAGTTATTTCAAATTACATTGAATAGCTGAAAGCACTTACAGCAAAATCTAAGAAGAAAGCTATCAGACATTTAAAATTTATACATACACGTGATTCTATGTATATCCGGTCAGAGATCTGTTTAAAAAATGGAACAATATGCAATAGAGAACATTTTAAAACATGTTTTAAAACATGTTTGCCCATACATTAACATAAAATCATTTAAATTTTAAAACAAATGTTAATTATACTTTTGAAAACATATAATCTAGTGTGATGTAATGAGGTTAATATATTATTTGATAATTTAAAAACAGTAAGTTTTCCTGACAAAATAAGAAGCTAGTAGAATTAATTCCATTCAAAATAATTTAGGTCATGTTTACCTGTTCTGGTTCAACATGGCAAAAATTAGAAATTTTTTCTTTAACAGTATGATCAATAGGCTTTTCAGAACGACACAAAATCAAGTCTGGTGATAAGCCAAGTCCTCGTAATTCTCTGACAGAAGATTGTGTTGGCTTCGTTTTTGGTTCACCTGTTGATTTGGGCTAAAAAATTAACAATAAGTGAAAAAATTGGACAGGTTAGTTATCAAATACAAATTAATTTTATAAATTTTAGGTAAAACATAATTTTTTTTTATACAGCATTTTTTTTAAATATTTACTCACCATAGGCACTAAAGATACATGTGCGCAGCAAAAATTTTCTCTTTTCACTCTGAATTGGAACTGCCTAAATGCTTCTACAAATGACATTCCTTCAATATCCCCTATTGTTCCTCCTAACTCAACAATGCAAACTTTTGGTGGGGAATTATCAGGTGTTACAGGGATATGGGCAACTTTTTGCACCCATTCTTGAATTGCATCCGTTACATGTGGTATAACTGTTAAATTGTAAATAGAATTATTTGAAACATTTGAGGATAACTGATGGTGACGTGTTTTTATAGACAATCAGATCAGAACGACATTTTCAATTTCAATTTAAAACAATCAGAACAACATTTTATTCACAAAATAAGTATAATATGTAAATGATCAACTTGACAATTCAAAAATTGTATTCAAGTATGCTGATAAAAAAATTAGTTGTCTTTTTTATATACAAAAATAATTGATAATTATTTACCCTGGACAGTCTTGCCAAGGTAGTCTCCTCGTCTCTCTCGCTCAATGACTTGTTGATAAATTTTGCCAGTGGTGATGTTATTATCACGATGTAGTGTAATATCCAAAAATCGCTCGTAGTTCCCAAGATCAAGGTCCACTTCGCCTCCGTCATCAAGTACGTAAACTTCACCTAGAAATAAAAATAGAACAAGCAATGTATTCGCTTCAACAGCCACGCGGCTCAAAAATTAAATTTTACTTTACCAGACTTACCATGTTCATATGGCGAAAAGGTTCCAGCATCTATATTGATATATGGATCAATTTTAATAGAAGTAACATCAATACCGCAACTTTTTAAAATTGTGCCAAAGGAACTTGCGATGACACCTTTTCCTACACCACTAATAACACCGCCCGTAACTAAAATATATTTCATATCCGGCATCTTTATTTAGTTTTTGTTTTTGTCTACTAGCATCGCACTTACAATTATAGCAAAATAATTGATTATTTTTTATAATCGTTAGAGTAAATAACAACTTATTATAATCACACATGTGCCTGCGTCAAAGTCGCACTGCGCGCCAGCCTATGAGTTGCTAGTCGTTAAAAATAATAGAAAGATAAATTATTTGTTAATTTGCAACGGTTTGATTAGTTTTAAATTGTACAGTTTAAATAATGAAAAGGGAAAATAAAAATGTGTAATGATGGAAACCCTAGGAAGCATGATCTTAAAAGAATTAAAATAGACCGCAACTGGAAATCTAAATAAATGGTTAATTCTATTTCTCCAAACAATAAACAAATTATTATATGAATACTGACCATCGTTGTTATTATAGTACAAAGACAAGTGTTGGTGAGCTGCGATTAATGTTTTACAATTAAATCAATTTTTTTTAAAGTTTTTATAAAATCATCGTAATGTGTGGTAGACGAATAATAGTGAGAATACGTAATTATTCATTAAAATTTATCTCATCAGTCATTTTTTAAATTTTCTCTCAAAATTCAAGCGTGGGACGATCACATTGTAATATTTTGGTATATCAAGTGCCTCCATAGTTTTGATACCTTTGCCGAATGCTCATGTTGCGACAAAAAGTATAATCTTGTCAAAGTAAGTAACGTCTGCGTGTGTTATTTTTCATATATTCTATACCAAAAAATTATTAGACTTAATAAAAATGCCGAAATATTATTGTGATTATTGCGATACTTATTTGACACACGATTCGCCAAGTGTCAGAAAAACGCATTGTACTGGAAGAAAACACAAAGATAATGTCAAGTTTTATTATCAAAAATGGATGGAAGAACAAGCACAGCATCTCATTGATGCAACAACGGCCGCATTTAAAGCTGGTAAAATAGCACAAAATCCATTTGGTACCAAAGGAACAACTATTCCTCCCCCTTGGGATCCTTCCGTTATGGCTCCGGGTGGGCCCAGGCCTCCAGTACCGGCTCCTGGTGGTCCGCCAGGGATGTTGCCACCTCCAGGTATGGGTCCAGGTGGACCTATGGCGCCGCCAATGATGATGGGACCTCATGGACCAATGCCACCTATGATGGGAATGCGGCCTCCTATGATGGGGCCCTTGATGGGGCCTATGGGCCCTATGGGACCAATGGGACAAATGCGACCTCCTTTGATGAATGGTCCCCCTATGAATAAATAACATGAAATGAATGATTCTTATGGATCATAAATAAAGACATTTAAAAAGTGTTGTGTGTTTATGATATGTTTTATTAAAATTAGGTTATGTTATCCCAAAAGTGGTTTTCATTTTCCTAAATATTTAAATAAAGAGACAATATTTAAAGTATCATATATTTAAAAGGTGATGTATAAAGTTGATTTTTTTTCAAAATTATGCAGTTGTGAACTATTTTTATCTTCATGTATCTTTTCCAAAGAAAAATTGAATTTTTTGTGTAAAACAAATGTAACTAATGACAGCTTAGTCTATTGTGTATTAGTAAGGCTTATAAGTTAACTTTGAACCTCAGTTTTAGTGATAAAATGATCTAATTTGCAGTAGCTATTATAATGAAATTAGTTTATTTCATATAGTCATTTCAGGTAACATTTTTAAGTATTTGTAAACCTAGCATTGAAAGGCAATGTTTTGTTATGAGAAGAATTCAAAAATTTTTGTTTCTGGTTAAGACAAATGTCATGTTTGCTAACAAATAAACTAATACATTGCATTTAGAATGTTGTTGCATAATATATGCAATATACAAATTAAATTAGTGATAATAGAATTTATATCTATTTTGGATAAAAATATTTAATATTTTATTAAATTGTCTCCTGTCTTAAACACACAACTATTTTATACGAAGTAATAAATTAGGAGAATTTTTAAAAATAAATATATATAAGCCGTTTTGTATTTTTATTTAATTGGGTACAATATATTGTTAATAAAAGACCATAACAAATAACTTCAAATATATGTTAATCTTCAGTTGTAGAAATTTGTGACGGTGGGGATAAAGATCCATCTCGGTTTGATAATGTTGTAATGACCAGATCAGCTAACAATAAGAATATTGAGACCATTGGTAATATAGCATTCAACACAACCGGGCGTTTTGATGGCTTCACAAACTTTAATCCATTGAAAACAACAATAGCTAGAGATATTTGCAAAATACAGCAAGCAAGGAGACCATACATTTGTAGGAAATATGAAATATATTTATCCCGCAATGCTCCAAATACAAAGACACTAAGAAAAATGTATGTGGTAAATATAGTGACGGGAGCAAGTAGAGAGTGAGATATGCCCATTGTTGGTGAAGATAATTCATTAATAAGGATTGCAGTATTCAAAACAATTGTGAAAAACCGTATTTTGATTGAGCAACCGTGAACATTCATTGGTTTTTTATTTATATAAAAATTGCACTTCATTTGAGACACTTTTTTGTAGACACACTGGTCATAATATAATTTTATAGAATTATTATATACACTGTGTTTTAATAAATTTCAGACTTTAATAATAAATTGAAAGACAATAGTCTGTCAAAAATCTGACCATAGAATAAGTAAAGAAGTTTAGTACAGACAAATTATGAAAAGAATACATAACTAGATTAAATTTATGTGGTTATCAATATCACAACTTTCAATTTTACTTGTTAATAGTAAATGACCATGGCATTTTTGACTTCACTCCAGTGCAGACAAACTTAAACACAGGTAACCCATTTATAACAATGTAGTTAGGTTCCCAGAAAATGCTGAATTGTATGAACCTGTGTAGTATGGGACCCAGAGCTAATATGAAATAGTTTTTTAAAGTCGACTTGATTTAATTTTTATTGAAATATAAATGTATGTACAATACAAAGCAAATGAATATATTCGTCTTATAATCAAACGTAAACTAGGTAAAACCATATGAAAAACTGACTGACTCGAGGAAAACACACATGTATGTTAAACCAGAATTATTATAGGCGTTGCTTAATTATTAAGCATCAATTGGGTGTTCCCACCCTGATGGCGTACTTCAGTATCTTACGGGTGGCACAGGTCCCGATAAGAACAACAACTTTTTTCAGGAATTTGGAAGTGACATCGAGCACAAGACTCCCAAAGCCGCGTCGGCCAGTTGATCCGATCGTTAATTAGTCTAAAGGCCAAGACCGCGCGGTAAACTCTTACATAAGTAAACAGTCTCCGTCATCTTAGTGACCATCTCAAGTGCCGGTTCATGCATTGGGATACTTAATACGCATCAGGCCTATGACCTCGTGTGTGCCTATATAAAGTTTTTGCTATGAGTGGTAGTTAATGGTCTACATATTTTTCCGCAACTCGTATATCTTTAGGACAGCAAGCCACGCCGCGGCAGTATAAGTGCTGCACACACTGTTGTATGTACAAAAGATTTGCAGTTTTCTCATTATGTTATAGCGCAACTGTGATATAGGATACCGTCTTGTAAGAAGGTTCCCACAATTTACCCTTTGCTGCGGCTACCTGTGCGTTGCTTTTAAACTTTTTTTCTTTTAATGATGAAAAAATGAATTCACGTCTCACACCCAGCGAGTTAACTACAAATTCAGAAGGTAATTTAAAAACAGTTGTTCAAAGAATTTTTAGGAAAGGTAAATAATAAAGTAAATTGGTATCTTTCAACACATTTATTTAAAATTATTTTCCAAATAACTTAAAAACTTTAAAAATTGAAAACACTACGTTTATAGGCAGTACCTATTGTTTTTAATAAATACTTACATGCTAGTTTGTAACCATTAATATAAACAAATATTGGCCCCATAAGAGCAATTAAATAAAAAAAAGAAATAGATTTTTTGAGCTTGAAACCACTAGCGGTAATTATTAACATTGGTTCGAGTGTATTTAGTGCTCCCAAAAATGACTTTAAGCAAGAAAGACTAGATTAAAGCTTCTATCAATTTCATTGCTATATTTACATATTAGGTGTTTTTTTTTCAAACATGTATAAGCACCCCTTAACGTTTTAAATTCAATTATGTTCATCATAATGCTGTTTCTAACGTCGTCGGTGAAGTTTTACCCTTTTCTGGTGGCGATTCACTTCGGGGAATTCCAGGAGAGACCGGTAATGTTGGGCTTTTAAAAGATGTAAATTTAGGTGGCGATAAATCTGGTGATGTACTAAAGAATTCCGCTCGCTTTGCTTGCATTATTTCTGATCTCGTTAATCCGTGAGTTTTATTTTGATTACTGCTCAGGGGGAACACTCCGTGATCGATCGACCCAGGGAAGTCATTTTCGACTTCTGGAGCGCTCTCTGATATAGGTATTAGACTTCTACGAGCCCCAAAATGTTGATTAGTTACTATAGGAACTGTCTTAGAAGGTAGGCTAACTGGCGAATCCTGTTTTTCTCCTGAACTATTGGAAATTTCATCTTCATTGTTCGCTTCAGGAATCGGCGTTGAAAGAACGTCTGATCTTGGACTAGAGAAACGCCATTGTGATTTAGGTGATAGTAATATTTTCGGAGTATTTTTGTGTTCTTTTATCAAAGCGCCTGTTCTTCCCGGAGATGTGGGTTGGTTATTTGACTTCATTGCTTTTCTGTGATTGTATGTTTTTGGAGATCCGCTAAGATCGAGTATGTTAATTTGTGATCTATTACCCGGTGGCGTCATTGGCGTTTGCGATTTTTCCTTAGATAGTTTTAATTGTTCCACGGCTGATAATTTAGTTGACTTATTTTGCGGATTGAGAGTGTTTAGTTTGACGCTGTGTTGTAATAAAAGCTTTTTGAAATCAAGTCTGGAAGTCTGAGGAATAGGACCAAACCGATCTGCACATGTACTCTCTTGTTTTGTTGCTAAGGTGGTATTAGCTGGAGGCACGAACTGTCTATCAGTTACTGGCCATTTAATTCTCGGATCTACTAAATATCCTGTTTCTGGATAACGTTGTGTGCCTTTGCTGTACAATGATGTCTCCGAAGTTACCGGTGATAAACTTATAGTAGATAGAGCTGGAGATTCGGATCTCTCGTTCGGTTCTTTAATATTAAGTTTCTTTTTACTTTTATGAATAACTGCGTATAATTCTTCATTTGTCATTGTCGATTTAACTGGGGATAATAATTTTGAAGCAATGTGAACATTATTTTCTTTGCTTGTTGGAGTGGAAGATTTAAAAGTTCCTGAATTTCGAGGATCTATCGGCGAGATCTTAATGGATTCGTTGTTATTAATGCTTCGTTGATCTACAAGATGTACATCTGCAGTAGTTGTTCTTGAAGATAAGTTATTAATGGTTGTTTGTTCAGGAAGTCCGGATCTGTGAAAATTTTGATCCAATGACGCTCGTTTGGGCAGTGTCCAGTATTTGGGTTGTCCTCTTTGAAAAGCATTGTCATAATCGACAAAATCATGTCGACCGCGGAGGTAAGCTGTGTGGGGATTAATAGTTTTTAAATCTATTCTTGTACCGTTGTCTTGTACTTTTTGGGTTGTCATTGCAAAGGATTTGTCAGCACTGGAATGTCGATAGTCTGAAAATGTAAAAAATCTATATGAGAACTAGTTTTAAATTAATGTTTTCTAAATTTTGCTATTTACATATTTATCCGTAAGATACAATCAATAAATTTTAATCGCCTTTTGAAAATGCATTATTACGCAGTAGAAACACAGTTTTTATTGTATTTCAATTTTGTATCCAAGTTTTGTTTTTGTGTTTTCTTAAAGATTCTAATTTCTCAATTGTATCTTTTATACTGCCATAGCACTAACATAATATAACTAGCAAATATAACCAAGATACATTAATGATATATAAATATAAATACCACCATTTCCGCAAGCTGCATCCTAATTGTAACAAGTAGAAATTTATTTCTAGGTAAAATCTAATTCAATGAAAAAAAAATGGTAATACTTTATTTTAAATTAACTGATTACATACGCATATTGGCGAAATGTTCGTTTAAATAGTGCATGGTACGATTTTATCGTTCATATAACAATCGAAACTGTTTATGTTAATACGGCGGTTAGTTGTTAGTTATCTAAACAATAAAAAAGGATATTATAATAATTTAATTGAATGAATTTTTCGATTGGTTTACTTATCCACACCAGAAAAAGCTCCTCTTTTTTTATTTCAATGCAATGTTTTTTGGATGTAGAATTAAGGATTGTTTTTTTTTTTAAAAAGGGGTAATATTAAGAGGATATAGTTTCAAGTGTTAATATATTAGTAGAAAATTCCTTCTCTCTTCATGCAATATATGAATGGCATGCCAAAAAAGCAACAAAAACTTTACCTTTGAAGAAGATGGCGTTAACATAGTCGCAACCATTGGAAGCAATCTCGTCCACTGTGCAAAGCGATGTATGATGAGTGTTTTTAACTGAACTTTACCGACAGGGATGTACGTGGCGACAGCATCAATAATCGCATTTTACGATGGTTAACAAAGTTAGCTTAAGAATGTAAAACAAAAATTTAAAGCGATTCATTGTTGCGAGTCTCACAGTAATCATTCGATTTATTTATTTTTGCCAAAATGTTCGATTTACCCAATAAAATTAAATCAAATTTGTTATAAGAAATTAGTCATGTTATAAAGTGCTGAGGTGATTTCATTTTTGGTTGTGTAATTGGTTAATTGTGTAAATGAACTGATTAAATCATTTTATGTACATGTTCTTACAATCATTAATTTGTCCTTGATTTTACCTTTGATTGAGATCTGTTATAAATATTTTATTGGATGTAACAAACGTTGAAGAAGTTAAAATATCAAAATATTTATAACAGAACCGAGCGTTGAAAACCCAGTGCATAGTGAAAATTGAGGTGAGGGTGTGAGATGAAGGAGTGAAACAAATGAAATAAGTGCATTAAATTCACAATATATCTATTATTATATTATTTACAAAACACAAAGACACACACAGTTTATAACTCCATGCACTTACATTCGAAGAATATAACCAGTCTGAAGCTGTGCACACTGCGGTGAGAAAAGCCACCATGCATTACTTAATTTCACAAACATAACATTTAATTCTATAAAAAATGAATTTATTTTATGGCAATAACGGCAAATTAATTATGCGAAATTTATATCGTAAATTTCACTAATCTATAAACACAGAAAAGTAAAGATTATCACAGAGACAAATAATGTTAAAGAGAGAAGGAAGACGCGTATAAAAAGATCATAATCTTATTGGACGGATACTATATTTTTTCATATCTCTAAAACTAAATCCTTAATAAATTACAATTGTAATATATAAAATATTCGATCTAAATATATGACAATTCAATAATTATAATAAGCGTACTTGATTTGCGAAAGGTACAATTTTAAGGTAACAGAAAAAAAAATTAAAAATGCTTAGACATTACAGCTATATATATTTTACCATATTTCAGTACCATAATCTGACTCGGAAATTGATAATATACGAGGTCTGTGCATGGAACCATCTATAGGGACAGTAACTTTACTATTAGGTAAGATAAAGGGTGGCGGAGAGTGTAAAATACATATGTTATCAGGATCTGAATCTAAAATAGCAGTTAGCATATCCATAGCAGTGTCTCTTGCACTTGGCACAAATGCAATAGATTGTCTTTTCGGTAAAGGAGTCGTCAATGGACTCAACGTCAACCGAGATAATTGTGATTCAAAATTATTAACGTCAAAATTGTTATCAACATTTATACATTCACATTTGTCTGTTCGTTCAAAAACATTCTTTTGACTAAGTTTAGGAGATACTGTTGATGGATAGTTAATTTGTTCGCGCAGAAGATCTGCTGCTATTTCAGCTTGGATCATTTCTAACGAGTTCACTTTTTTCGCGCTGTTGCCAAAGCTATCTAATTTAAGTAGCTTTTTTATAGGCATTAAAGGCGAGTTTGCTAGCTTATAGCTATCGCTGCGTTTTACCTTATTTATATGTGATTTGTTTAAATCATCATTAGAGTTTGACGTGTCTCCATTTACTTCACTTGCATTTTTACCTGTAAACATCCTCATAACTTCAGCAACTTTATTGCTGCCTGATTTATTAAAGTCTTGTTGACATTTACTTTTTAATATGCAGGGGGTTTGGAAATTGGGAATAAAAGGAATGATATCTTCATTTGTATTTGAATATGTATTTTCATGTTTAGGTTCCATTGAAGACTTATGATGAGGTTTTGAGCAAATTTGATTCTTACCTGCTATATCATCTTTCGTTGGAGACAAGCTGACACCCTCTGCATCGTGAATATTTACATAAGCCCCTGAGCGGGTTATAGCTTCAACCACTCGTGGTAGGTCTTGATTACTCTTGGTTACTGTAACCGTTTGTGAATCGGTATTATTAGCCGTTTCAGTAACAGGCGTAGCAGTTATGATGGTACTTGGTTTTGGTGCCGGTAACGCTACAAATTCTGTGGTTACGGGGCCGTGACGATCTATAGGGGCTCTGATTATCATTTTTCCTAACTGTGGGGAAGTAGGTTTGCTTGATACTGGAGGAGGTTCATATGGAAAGTCAGTTTCATCAGTTATCTGCACTACGTCAGCGTTTTCCCGTTGTATTGTCAATGTTGTCGGACTAATCTCTTGTACAAAGGGACCTGGTTCAAAAGTTGTATGAGCTCCTTTTCGGCGCCTCAAGGTGTCCGATGAGTAAATAACTTGACCGTGGGAATCAAGCGTTACTTTAGCGCCTTTTTTTTGGATCTCTTCTAAAACTGTAGATGGTTTCTCTTCAAATCCAGGTTCAAATTCTTTACTTTCATTTAAACAGTTTGGAAGTTCGTTCAGAGATACGTATTCGGTTTCTGGGAGTTTTCCTGATAGCACTGTTTGCAAATTTTTTCTGACAATATCATTGTTTCCATAAGTATTGCCATTTATGTTCATTTTTTGATTATTATTTTTTACATCAGCAATAGTAACATAATCTCCAGAATCGTAGAAAGATTCAATTTCTTTAGCAACAGGCGACTTTTTGTTTGATAATTTATGCGGAAGCACTCCTTTCAATTTACACATAAGATTGTTAAATGGTTGCCTTGAAGTCTTCGGTACATTTTGAGGTTTATTATTAGCTTTCATTTGTTCAGAGTTGGTTTTAATTTCTTTCGGTTTTTCTTCTGGAGGCAAATCAAGCTTTGGTCGACTTCCTGATTTGACTATAACTGCAACTGATTTTTCTGGTTCTTGCTTTTTAGTCGATTCTAAATCCTTACTATTTTCGTTTTCATCGTCAGAATTAGTTGGAGTAATTACACACATCGACGGAATTCTGGAACTATTTATGGTGGTTTTATATCTTATTCTTTCTATTCTGTCAGTTCCTTCGAGATCAGAAGATTCTGAATAATCTTGCTCGGATAAACTGTTCTTTCCTTGTGCACTCGAAACAGAATCCTCTATTGGTGAACTAGACGTATTATGGCCAGAGTCCGGCGAACTTGTGCCAGTACTTTTTTTTGCACTTTCAAGATCCGTGTCTGTGTGTATTTCAGCAACGGCAGTTATGTTTCTTTGATTTCCAATGTTTCTGGTAATGGTAATCGTAGAAGATGGAATTTCCCGTATTTCTGGTGAAGAATTATTATTACCTTGTCTCTCTGTACACGGTCTAACGGAATTATATCTTAAACTGCTAAATGGGGATTTTGGAAACGAAGAATTTACGCTTCTGTCCAAAGTAGCATTTGCACTATGAATATTATTACTTCGGCCTCTATTCATTTTCGTTAGCGAACTCTTTCTTTCTGGCACTGTCGGTCCTATTACTAATGATCGGTCACTACCAGCTGCCATTAAAGTCGTGCAAACGGTACCGGCTGAGCTCGTAGTGGTGCTTGTTGAGCCTTTACCAAATAATTCATATTCGTTTTCTGCACTTAAGTTTTGGCTATTTGAAGAACTAGATAGTGCCGTACTTGTGTGTAGAGGTGTACTCGGAGACAGCTCTTCTTCTTTGAGTGTTTTCAAACCCGAATCCATATGAAACGAAGTATAATAACCTTCTGTATCACAAGAAAACTCAGAACTTGTTTCTAAATCTTCATGTAAGTCGTGTATTATATCTGGTGTTAATGTACCTTCACTCGTAACACTTCCAGATCCTGAGTTATTTGGAAATCTTCTTCGACTTATAATAGAACTTGGAGGGCCATGGTGTAAGTTTAAAGAGTTGTTTGAAGTGGCAGCGGATGTAGTACTTTTAGGCGGCACAGTTGTCGTTGTTATTTCTGATCCAATACTTGTACGACCAGATTCGGAACTTGCTGACCAATTACCGCTAGATGAATGTGGTTCATCTTTACTTGTTCCATTTCGCCTTAACTTTCGCTGCGTGGAGGTTCCTCTTAATTTGACTCCGCTATTGACAGTAGCTGTGGTTTGTACGCTAGTAGGTACTCCTATGCTTTTTTCTGACGATGAATATGAAGCACATCTTTGATGAGTTCTTCTATCTTCATCACCGGACCGCTTTTTTCTCATTGTAACTACTTCTTGTGTTTGACTTTCCTCGATCCTTGGTGGAGATTTTGAATCCCTGCTCTTTTCGATCTTTGATGATTCTTTAAAACTATCTCTGCTAGCACTGGGTGATCTGCCGATTAATTTAAGTCTGTTTTTACCCCATTGTTTCAGACTATTAAAGTGACCCTTTTTCGTTATTGGATCTATAGGACTTTTCTTTAGTAGATCGCTAGATCGTGATCTGATGACTTTGTTGTGTTCTTCCGTATCTTCAGAAGCCACAGCATTTGTTGCATCACTATGATAAAACAAACCAAGCAAAGCATTAGTCACACGCTAAGGCAAACTATGGGAAAACACTTTAAGAGAAGCCGCTTGGTCCTGTAACAGCGGAGTCTATTAAAGATCATTAGAAGTAATTAATCATAAAAGCTTATGAACGAATGACACTATTAGTTTACAAGTGCAAAAATGATTGTCTTTGCTGTTTTAAACGTTAATCATGACAAGGACAACCAGTAACAGATATGTATTCACAGAAGCACGATTATATTATTATCAAAATGTTAAATTGTGCTGTAGATTTTAATTGAGCGTTTATAGGCTCCAAACTGTGCTTTATGGGTTACAGTCGTTAATTGAACTAATGAGATTACATTATTTGTATCATATAATCAAAAAATAAAAGGGTGGCAGATGTTCTAACATATAATGTAACCTCTAGTGTACGGTGCAAACTAGAAGCTTACCCAGCAATAGCCTCTCTAAGCTCTTTCTGATCAGTGCCGGATATGGTGTTTCGTCTTTTACCCCGTGGTTTTTTAGTTCGAGTGCGTCGCTTCACAGTATCGGTCTCTCCATTAGCGTTGTCCAAGTGTAGTGATTTACGAGAACTGCACATTCTGTCGAAGAATTTACCCGAAGTGTCTATTGCAACTACTTGCGGAGAAAATCTGAAAAAAAATGAAAATACTTAATAGTAGAAATTTGTCGTCATTCTAAAATATAGATTGTTTTGTTTTCAAACTTATTAGTCATTTAGTAACTAGAACTTTGAAGATTACTTACTTAGAAGCGATCACCCTAAGTTGTTCCTCAGGGCTGGGCAGTCTGTGGTCTATGGGTTCGTCATCGCCGGAACCGCATTCTGATAATTCATCTGGTGTAAGCGTAACACTGCTCGCTATACGCATAGAAGCATCTGGAAGAGCCGTGACATCGCCTACCGCCTCTTTTGACGTCCATTTTCGAAGGTGTTCTACCACCGACGGCTGAAAGTAATATTGTAATTTTAATATATATATTGTATTTTTTTATTATGATATATTAATAAATAAGCAACATTTGTCAAAATACATATAGTGTGAAAAAATAATCATTAGATATTTAATTATTAGATAAATTGACTGATATATTGATGTAGGACGCCCAACCATACTCTATGGGGGAGGCTTTGTCTAGATGTTAATGTCCTATGGCTGAAATGATGAATGGCAATCAATAAATCTACATCGTGTGTATCTCACATAATATGCTCAACGAGGAATAATGTTACATTTTTTAATACAGGGTTTTTTCTTACATCTCATTTGCTTAAATTTGATGTCTCTTCATTCTTAATAAATTGAAAAAGTTCAAAGAAGAGATTTAAAAAAGGAATTTGAAATATTCATTAAAATAATAATACCATATAAGAAAAATTACTTACAATGCGCGTTTCAATATCAACATCAACTTTCTGATAGAGTCGTCTTCGTTTCGAGCTCAAGACAGGCGTACAGAGCAGGTAGGGCGAATACTGTGAGTCTCGCCGCATTTGCTCAAGGATTGAAGCTGATAGACGGTCCGTCGTCGCCTTATCATACAGGTTGCGTAAACTCGTTGGCCTGGAATGAAAGTACTTTGTTTTAGTCGTGAAAAACCTTAGCCAAATTATAACCGTGCCCACAAGGAACAGTAGTTCTGCATTTTTAAGGAGACACCGAAAGCTAGTAATTCGTTATAAGGTTTTCTTTAAAGTATATAAAAATGTTTTAGAGTATATTGTTAATAAAATAATCTACCTACTTCACATTCATCACGATATCTCTGGACGCATGGCGTAGAGATTTCTGTCAAAATTTTTTTTTAGGAAATTCCGCCCGCATGTAGTGTTGAGAAAGCGTTCATTACAAAATTTTCTTATGAAAATATTTCTTATACAGATTTTAAACCTCGCCAGGATATTTTTTAACAAGTTAAAAATTACCAAGAATGAGTTTCTGAAATTACACCCACAAAGGGCAATTTTGGCCAAGCGGGTGAAGTTAAGCTAGGATATAATGAACTCCTTGCCATTAAAGCTACAAAAAAAAAGTTGCCAAGATATATGTTCAATATATAACGTGTTCCCAGCGTCAAGTACTTCGCAGTACTTATTGCCATGCCCACATGTCTGAGTGGCCTTTTATTATGTAATCTAAATAGGCACTAATGTATTTAGCCTTCGTTGGTCCTATTGCGTCGACTAATATTAAGTCAATTTTAAATTAGATTGCACTCAATCTCTCAGTGGGAAAGGCACAGTTCAAGATAGAGTTAGAGCAACTGAAATTCTCATAGGAATTTTTTAACACTATTAAATTTGACGGCAAAAACAATGTCTGTCGTTTTTTTTAAAAAAAATTTCCGGCATAATTTTAGTGAAGCTGTTATCTTAATGTAATATTTTTTTCCATTCCTAAAAATAGTTTACAGATACGGATAACTAGATTTAATTTGTAAATTTACCAGTAGGCAAACGATACTTAATTGAAGAAAAAAATTGTATTTATGATACGTTTTAGTTTTTTCTGTTAGATATATCGTTAGAAAATGTCCAAAATTGTCTTAAAATTATTATTTTGGATATTTTACTTCTCGCGTTATTCGGATAATAATTTTTTACATATATGTATGTCTTTAAATTTTAGTTCTAATTAAATAACATTTTTAAGCGCAAATCTTAACTTTGAGTACATTTTAAATATGTGTAATATATGCTTAGTGTTCTGGCTACAAATTCAAGATTTTATTTTACATTATATCTTCTTACTTCATGAAAATTTTCGCGAAAAAATTGCAAAAGAAAGATAGCAATCTTTCTTTTGCAATTTTTTCGATGATGTCTTCTTCAATCTTTCTTTTGCAATTTTTTCGATGATGTCTTTTAGCAAAAAGACATCAAAGCGAGAGGAGCTCTTAATAATCTAAAAAATCTTAATAAAATGAAAGTATATGTTGCAACAAAATAACTTGTTATTAGAAAACTTATTACATAGATGGTAATACCATCCTAAGTTGGGGTAAGAAATACCAGTTTCGAAGACCGTCCTATTAGCCGATGTTAATTGAAAATACCTTACTTTGTTAATTAAATTAGAGACATTTACCTCGTATCAGGCGTGAATAGACCTTTCTTGAGAGGATTGCAGGCCGTGTAGTGAACTTTGCGTAACGCAAAGTCCGACAGGCTTCCCTCGGCTGGAACAAAACAAAGAAAATTTATATATTAATTTATAACGCTTATGCATGCTATGCACTAGAATATTTGACAGATATTAAACATTAGTATTGCTTAATCAAACGTTTGACATGTAATAAAAATATTTATGAATCTTGCCTAGAACATAAATAGGTTGAAATTCGATATGATATATTCACACAAATTGTAACACTCGACGTTAATATCAGTGACATTTAAAATATTTTGACATTAGGAAGGGGAATAAATAAAAAATACCGTATTTATACGTTATAAATACGAATGTAAATTTGTTTTTCTTTCATTATCATTTTAACCAAAGGACGTCCGTTGCGGCACATAGGCCATCCCTAAATATTCAATTAAAATTTTCAAATTGAAAATAAGAGCGCTGATATAAAGACTTAATTTAATTTTTATTAATTACATTAACCTGTCTCATTTTATTAGAAATTTAAAAAGATTACTTTCACAGTCTCTATAAGCTGCGTTAATATATAGTTACCTTGATTGTAATTTTCTTATTATGTAAAGTATGCAGATAATTGGTTTAGGTTGAGTGTTTACTTGATAGTAAATAATACCATACCATCAATAATATAATTATGGTGGGCATAATTTTTTTAAATAAACAATCGTACGCAGCGTAACGTTGCGTTAGTCAAACTGCCATCGTGGGCGTGCCAACACATGAGTCTGGTCACTCCATGGAGCGTCGGAGCGATCTAAGTTCGGGGTACTTTCAATCTGGTGAAATAGTCGTACATATATTGCGGCCTGAGTCAAGTCTCCCCAAAGGCTAGGGGCCTTCTGCGCTCTGCCGCCTCGAACCTGCCGAACCTACTACTACATGGCTATACATGGCTACACGATCAGCTAAATACAGTCATTATGATTGAAAATGTAACACCTGAAGCCAGATTATAAATAAGTAAAAGAGAAGAGTCAAAATTAAAAGTAAATATGGAGGGAAGTCGGTAATAAGCAGTTTAGACCAGGTCGTATCAGTACCTATCTGCTTAAATAATAAAAATTTAAATCATTCATCAGTTTGTACTTGAAAATAACACCCATAAAAACAAAACAAAAGTGAAAAAGTCATAGAGTAAGGTGAAACGCGAAGCCCAAAACAAATATCTCTATGGTTACTCTATGCCGCCTCGAACCTGCAGAACCTGCAATTCTACTTGGACAACAGTGGAAGTGCGGTCCCGATAGATAAAACCAGTCATAAAATATCAGCTATTTTAGTATCTGTGTTATTTTTTTAACAGTTATCTTCATATAAGGGATTTAATTTTTAACAACCACGTTATTGTTAAAAAATGAAGCTTCTTAAACGTTTTAAGTTTAATTGCGTTTATTTCTGATTTCGCTGATAATTATTATAGTAAATAAACAATAAATACAGTTACCAGTTGGAACAAGGCCAGTGCAATTTGACATCAAAACGTACTGTATCGTAATCACGTTCACGGCAATGAGTTTAACCAATGCAGTTGTCCTAAACCCGTTTTAACTCTGACAATTCCATTTTCGTGCGTCGTGCCGAAAATTTATACGCATGGGTGCAACTGAGTTATAAGTACAGAATTGTTAGAATCAAACGTATTTTATAAATGATACAAATGTATGGTTACAAAAGATGAACGAATAAAACATTTGAGTCTATTAATGCGTGTGCATCCTATCAAAAAAAATCAGTGGTTACAGAAATAATAAATGACGTAATCATTTGACGTTTTCAAAATTCGAATTACTACATAATGAAATCAATTATTGTTTACTATCTCGTTCCTTTACACATCGTACCGCTAAAAGTTACTAGTTTGCTGCAAATCAATAGCAAACAAAACAAATATGATACATTTCAAAGTGATCTTTACATAGAATGATTCGAAATAGGTGTAAAAGCTTTAAAGCTTTTTAAAATAAATCGGGTATCTAACTAGTCATACCGTTTATATATAATCTTTCCGACACACATTATTATAATTCTAAATATTTTAACATAAAAATCACATTCTTTTCGATTATTAACAAATGGAGTATTCATGAAATTATCACAAAGAGTTATGTTCTTTTCATATATCAAAAATAACGAGAATGAAAAAGTAAAGCAAACACCAACATCTTTTGTTGAGTAAAAAAAGAAATGTTAAACAACACACTGACACTGTTTGGAGTTTCCATTATTACGGAACATTTTTTGAACTGAGTACGCTTCGAATGTGATATTAAAATTCTTATTACACAAAGACTATTATATAATGTAGGCGTATATTAAAGAATCAGATGTTTTTAAATAAATGATTAAATTTTTGTTCTTAACAGGAATTTATGAATGAGACTGTGTAAAAAACCTTATTGATATTATGAATAATACTAATTTAACCTGGTATTTAATATTACAATGTTGAAAATGTATTTTATTATTATATAACTATAGCAAAATATCTATAATAAGGGGATCCGTACTATATGAACGAAAGTGACCAACGGCCATATAGCGCACAGAACAAATAGCCGCTGTGGCTTCATGGTTCTGGAGTCTAGGCCACGGATAGGTAAGCGCAGGGTAAGACGTCCACCCACAAGGTTGACAAACGACCTCGTTAAAGTCGTCAGAACAAGCTGGATGCAGGACACATCATCATGGTTTTAAAAAAGGATAGAAGCTGAAACCATTGTCTCGCTGGTAATTCAAGAAGGATGTCACCAGATCTTCCTGGAATATTGCAGGAAGGTCATAGGAGAAGAAATAAATAGGTTGGATAGGTTAAAAAAGAAGGAAATGCTATGACAAAATTATCAAGAACCTGGGATAGTAAAGTGGAAAATATACAAAAGTCAAAGAAATAAAAGAAAATAAATTAAAATTTTTAACCTGTAATATTCTGAAGGATCGAGGAAAATAAGGTATAAAGAAGTATGAAAGAGATTGTGACGGATAACAGAAGAACGAATATAAGACATGGAGAAGGATCAAAGACAAGCAAGAAAATAAAAGATCACCACCACCTGTCTGTACTACAGTCCACAACGGGGCCAAAAGAAAACGGATCCTTTTAGAAATCGACGGAGCAGAATTTTGTCCAGCTGTGGACGCCGTATGTCCTGCATCCTGCGTTTTCCGACGAATTTTACAAGGTTGTCTGTTCAACTTGGGGGAGGGGACGACCTACGCTGCTCTTGCTAGTTACCGTTTCCACTCCAAAACCTTAAGGTTCTAGTGGCCATTGGTTCTGTGAGTTTTGTTCTGTCCACTGCCACTTCATCTCGCAAATGCGCTGGACAGTCTTGTTTACTTTCGTTAATCTTCGTTCCTGATTCGATCTTGTGGTGAAAACCCAAGGATTTAGGATTAAATTAATCACTAAAAATAATGTGGAATCTAAACAACATCGGGCCTTATGTTAATTATTCACTAATAACAAGAATGTTCATTGTGCCAAAAGCCTATTAAACTCGCAAATGTCGGTTAAGTATTGACATAAGTAATTTCAGTGTAATTAATCCACACTTGCACCTCGAGATATTGATTTATAGTGTAATTATCAAGTAATTAGTTCTTTATCGAACAAATAAACATACGAATCAACGACATCGGTTAGCCTTGCTCGATAGTATTCGATTTAATTTTACTGTTACTTATAATTTGTTTTTATTTGCGATCTAATCAGAAGGTATGGAAGTTAAGTAACTATAGGTTAAAATATTTTAAATGTTTTGGAGGTACTTATGCAATATGACTTGTTTGCTTGCTTAATAGTCTAATAAGTCGAAATATAAATAACACTGTAACATGATTCCCGTGTTTAATTAAATAGTTTTTAAAATCTTATGAATTATCGTATAAAAACTAGAAATAATATATGATTTTGTTAAAAATATTTTGTCAATCTAGTCTACTATTAATAATTATTTTTAATGTTTGTAGAAATTAAAAATATTTGTATTTTTTAAAGTATTATTTCATTAATGTTTTTCAAAATAGAAATTAATAAATTTTATGACAATGTCGTTAAAATGATGATTATAACCATAATTAAAGTCAAAATTAAAATATTCTTTATTCGAATAGGCTGTTACAAGTACTTTCGAATCATAAATCAACGTAACATATTGGCATTATTGTCCCTACAGGGAGCTTGGAAGGCATTTCTGCTGAGAACAACCGGCGAGAAACTCAACAGTTGTTCCGTACAAATATAGTTTTATAGAGTGCTTGACAACAATGATTGGATTCCTGTCTGAGCCTCAACAAGTTTTATATCCACGCATTGAGTATTGCTAATTATACATAAGTTATGAATATACATAAATGACCATGTTAAAAAATTAAAATATCAGAAAATATAATAATACTTGTATATTAGATAAAAACATAGACGAGAAACTTAAACTTGGACCCATTTTCAAGCAATACAAATACAGATTTAAAGGTACTTCCGCGGACACAGTGGAATAACATTTACTACGCAATTCGGTTTGCAGGTAAGCGATTAAGATAGCAACTTGATTGCTTAGTGCGCAGTAAAACGAGCCATAAACTTGCGATGTCGGTTGTATTTACATCAATGGACAAAGGGAATGTTTATTATCTCTTATTATTTCATGACGCTCTAACGGAGGAGGACGTGGTGAAGTTCTGTTAGCGAAAAGAGTTCCGTTATTTGACTAACAATAAATAGGATTTAACTTTGCAGAGGTTAAATTTAATTCAACTCTCAACTGAAGACGTGCATAGCGACAATTTTTTTATTTTTCCGACCAGAATGTATTTGGTATATAATATGTATTGAACATTGGTTACAGTGGAATAAAACATAATAAGTCTTATTGCCGAAAGGTTCTTGAAAATGGTCATAAGGTGGACCGACGACATAGTTAACCAGTTATTGAGGCGAACTTTGAGGGAGGCCTATGGCTTGCAGTGGGCGTCGACTGAAAAGAAGAAGATAAAACATAACAGATACACAACAAAATAAGACACCAAATAATTGCATACAAAAAAGAATATAAAATGTTATCATCGTTTTTTCTGTTTTAATAACTTAACCTAGCCAAAGTTTTCAACGAAACTATTACGCAGTCAGTCTTTAAGAAAAAAATTCACGTGTCTGATGCATATTTCTAATTGTTAAATGTGTTCATGAAGTTAATCATTGAATATATGACATCATACTCTAATTTAGAATAATTGAAAAATGTAAAAGTTTACGATGATACAAAACTAAGACAAAATAATAATTACTGTACTTACAGCATTTATCAACGAACCCATGACATAGTGTTTGTGATTATACCAAAATTTTTCAATAAAAATCTTTACACGTAGCAACTTTCAATTATACACCTGTATGTATACAAATAAATACTCGAGTAACTTGAGGTGAAAGGTCTCTGATAGTTTGTTCAATAGAAACATGAACTTTAGCGCGCCATCTGAGAACAACTATAAATTTCGCAAATGTTAAAAGTAATTTATTGCTTCACCACTATTGCATAAATGAATGTACGTACTAATTTGAGCCTTATAGCTAAGAAATGAAATGGTATCGATATAACACTCAGGTGTGTTTTACATTTGCGTTGTTCAGTTACTACTGCTACTAATGGGAGCTGAATTACCTTTTGGAGAATTGATTTAACATTTTGTGTAGATAATGCTATTATAGCAAAATCAATTTTAAATTATTTGGAAACATATATTTTGTGATAGTATGCTAAAAATTCAATAAATATATTATAAGTACATATTTTAACTCAATAGAACGAAATCGTTTGTTTTTCAATACATTTTGGAACAGATGCTATCGGATACCTTAAAGTACTAAACTTCGGTTAAGATTTATCACTATCATAATTGCAGCCCTAAGACGTCCATTGGTGGATGTAGATTTTTTAAAGGGTCCCGATTTTGGAGGTTCCTTCAATCTTATAGCTATGACAGGGATTTCTGAGCATTAACTTTTATATTTGGTATATGGACTAGTTGAAAGCAGCCTAGATCCTAGCGTCTTTCGACAACTTTAACTAGGTCGTTTGTCCACCTTGTGGGAGGACGTCCTTCGCTGCGCTTGCCAATCCGTAGTCTTAATCGAACTCTGCGGCCCCTGCTGCTACCTGTCCTGCGCCAATGTGCCCTGTCTACTGCCCCCTGAATCCTTATTACTGATTCGATTTCGTAGAGAAATCCTGAACATAGGCTTGTCCATGTCTCTTTGAACGATTGCGAGCTTTTCAATGAGATTGTGATTATATGACTAATAAATAAATTAGAATGTTTGTTTACTTCCACTTTTATTTTTGACGTGGTGCATTTTAAATCTCTAAGTGTTTACTCACGAAACATTTTCACTATATTTAAGCCGAAATTAACAGGCGATGCAGGCATAATATTACATAAGCTTTAGGTATATAATGTAATGAAATTCTAAAACTTTTATGAAATAGGGGGACATGTAATCTATTACGGGGTCAGTGTATAAATTTCTTAACGGTCCTGTACCAAACGCATAAATTTCTACGCACGAACGCGGCGAACATACAAGCATTGCTATCTAAATGTCCACTGGATATAAAATCAAACGCAGTTACCGACTATGCACCTAGTTAGAGTATGCTAATTCAACCGCATAATACGGTAAGCGAAGTAAATACTTGACGCAATAAGAACCCTGTGCGAACCCGATTCACATAACATGCGTGCGATGCAATAAAAGTGCTATAGGATATGTTTATAGCGATAATGCACTTTCGACAATACCGACTGAGATTAGGTTACACTTGTGGATGTAGGAAATTTAAACGCATAATCAGATAAAGCACGAATCTAAGTTTTGGGGGTGAAGTCACTACATGGAGCATTGACTGAGAGATTTAAAAGATCGGTGACCTTCTAATAAGTTGTAATAAATAACTTAAAGGTCGTCGCTTAGTTATTTTAAAAAGGTCTAGGTCAAAAGCGCTTAGTGCTTTGACAACTTAGCCCGGTGTTTATGTGAATGTTAATGGAGGAAATAACCGAATTGGAATAATCCAACGAATTGAAGCAAGTTGAAGTAGTAATAGGCAGGCCACATAGCGCATAGAATAGATGACCGCTGAGGCTTCAATGTTGTAGAAGCTACGGACTGACAAGCGCTGCATGATACGACCACCTGCAAGTTAGGTAGACGACCAACTGCAAGGTCGACGGAAGACGTTAAATTTAAGCAGCTTCTGGCCGGTCCTATTGAAAGTTCTCCGGGTGAAGCTTATGACAAGTAGCTGAAATGATGACGATGAATAGAAAAACACCTTATATCCAGACAATATAATACACGGCTTTTATTGAGCTAAATTCCGATTAAATAGCGTGTAAGTTTAAACATCGATCGAATAATATTATATATATGCTCATCAGATATAATTTGCAACTTAGATTTTGGATGGTAGTATTAAAATTGTAATTTATTTCGACGATAACTTTTGTTACGATATAACTTTGATTATTTGAGTTGAGTAAATAAAATATTATCATTGGCAAAAAGTTATTTAATATCAGAGAAATGTTAGTCCTGTGATGTAAGACTGGTTACGTCTTAGATTACCAACAAACATTTACAACATGAATAGAACTAGTGGCCGCTTGAGTGTCCTTTTTTTCTCGTACGAAAATCTTACATGGTGTATGCCAGATTCCTTCCAGCTGAAGCCCCGCGATGAGTTTTTCAGTCATAATAACGGAAACTCTTTATTACGTTATTGTATTTTAAATAACGTCAACTGTTACCTCTACTACTTTTAATAAATAAATGTAAATTAATTTACATTAAAATGGACGTTTGAACACCCCAAGCTATAAAATAATAAATAACACATAGCACCACTCTTTTTGTAAATTTCGTATAAATGCGACTCCTTAATAAAAGTATATTGTTGTTCCTGACTTTATTTACGAGCAAATCAAGCGTAAAGGCGGAAGTCGTGAAATGAACTTTTGGAAATTTCAGACAAGGGGCACGTTACGTTGAACGAACGTCTCATAAGGCAGTGTCTAATGAATAACGTAACATTATAACTTGTTTTGTTTTAGGACCAGGTAACAACCTTTTAGTATAACAATTTCTTCCGTATAAATAAAGGTAAATTTACAATTGTTTAACATATCATTGAATCATATTGTAAAGTTCTACTGATATGACGCAGGTGTGGCCGAGGAAAAAGGAGCATAAGTGTCGCCGTCGAAAACTTTGACAGCAGATTGACAGAATGCAACAGCGGATACGCCCCTCCTCCATCTCGCCGCGAGCTTACTTAAGGAGCGGTAAAGCGGTTTTGGTAACACTATATTGAATGTCAATACAAGTCCTTTCAGTATTAGTATGAATTAGTAATGAGATCAATTGATATGGCAGGCCTCACTAGAGCTTATGCAAGAAATAAATTTTTATTACTGCAGTTACAAATATCAATAGGAATTTCACTTATTTATTTTTAGATTTTACTTACTTATGTAGATTAATATTAATCATTCAATTTAGCTAATGAGTAATTTAAAAATAAAGTTGGTAGTAAAATAAATTATATAGTAAGTAGCTAGATACCTTTTTATTGGATTTTATTGATTATTGTTGTTAAAACGGTAATTATATAAACAATCCAATTATACCCAACTATATGTCCGTACAAAATCGAATTTGGCCGGTGTGGAATTGACAGGCCGTATTATTAATTCTATCATCACAAAAGCGGGATATAATAAAATTGCAAATTAAATCCCGTCGAGGATACAAGGAATGGCGCAGGAAGTTAGTTCCATATAAACAGATAGATTGAATACGAACGAAATAAGGTTGTCCCCATATTGACCCTTGATACAATCTCGTTGCTGTTTAATAGTTTTCTGACAATTTTAAACATATGTCTTTATGTCTGTATATTTTAATATTCATATCGATTATACGATCGCTCTATACAATTGAACAAGATAACTTTTTTTTTTCTTTATAAAAGAAAAAAGTATATACATGAGTTCAGTAAATGTATATTCGTAATTAAGGTGAAAAAACTAAATATTAGAGTAATTACATACATTTTTGAATAAACATCTCGTTTTTACGCGTAATAATTTACTTAATTGTTAAAATTATGTATCTTAAATTGCAAGACAGACGTCTTAAATTAAAACCTAAAATAAAATTCACCATTTATGCAGTATGATCGGTTATAGGTGTAAAAATTTAGAGATGAAAGGGGAAACTTTTTATTGTACATTCAAGTCTTTTTTCCTTTCCGAACACCATGTAACAAAGTGATTACATTTAAAAATGTTACTTTAATTTATTTTTTCTATCGGAATGCGAAAGGCCCATAATCTGTGCAAAACAAAGTGTATACGGACAGATAGTAAACAATTATTATTGAAACTCTTTTTAATACTCTATTATTCTAAATTTATTTATTATTTATAAAGCTTTATACAAATAATAAAGAAATACACAAATTGCTTTTTTAAAACTTGTATATATATAACTAATCATCCTGTTGTATATACAGATGTTATAAGACCAGTGCAAAAAAAGTGTAATTAATGCAGTGAGGTCTATTGTAAGTTCTAAGGCTTCGATGCACTGTCGGGTAGCCTTGTGGTTATGCACACTATGTGAATAAATTTGGATGTAATGAAAATTTACTTCAAAAACTCAAACTCTTTAATTCACATAAATTTTATTTTTTACAGTTAACGACAATTGTTTTATATCATCTTAACTATGTGTGCTTTTGTTACCTTTTTAACTCGCTATTTGTCGAGAAAAGGAATATAATACATTCGATAGTGACGGTCTTTGTTTTTGTCATTCGGGTTGAGGTTAACAAGTTGTTCCGTCACCTTTACCTTAAGGCTTTGCGAGGCTTTTTTGTGAAGGCTAATTAGTAGCGCATTTTAAACAGATTTTTTGTTGCTTTAATTTCCGTTTAATTAAATTTGCTATACCAATGTCTATAATTAAAATCCATTTTGAAAGAAAACAAAATGTAGATATGTTAAAACGAGGTATTTAATACGCTAGACGCTGGTCATTTACCACTGGTCATATAGTCATATTGTAAATCTAAAGCGTAAGACGTCCACAACTGAAAATTAGCCTACCCATTTCCAGCTGTGGACGGACGTCTTACGGCGGAAATGGTAATGATGATGTACTTGTTCTTATTTTTTTTAAATCAATGAGCCTTTGAGAGATTCCGTTGTAAATCTCTATTCACACCAACATACTTCTAAGAACACGGATTAGTACAACTGAAGATTTTTTTTACGTACTCGATAGACGTACTGCAGCGAGACATGGATTTCTTTTTATTTAATTCTGTTTGGTGGGTCTTATAAGAAGACCCAGGGTCACCCAGGGAGCAATGGGAAGAGCTATGCTCAGAGTTTCGCTGAGAGATCGAATTAGGCATGAGATCTGCAGAAGAAATAAGTTCATTGACGTAGGTATATGAATTACTCGTCTGAAATGTCAGGCGGTGTAATTTGTTCGTGCAACCGTTGTTGTTGGATCCAGAAGATTGTTGAGTAGCGACAACGATAAACGCGACGTGGGTAAGCCCCACACTGGGTGGCCCGACGACATAGTTAAGGTTGCGAGAAATCGCTGGATGCAGGCAACGCAAGACCGGTGATCATGGTGATATTTGAAGAACGGCTTTGCTATGCAGTAGGCTCCTATTAGCTGAAAAAGAGAAGAACACGAAGAAGGATTATGTGTTGTCTATTGTCAGTCAAAGCCTTAAGTAGGGGGGATTTTGTTACTAGTATTTATGTTTCGACAGAAGTCTTCTAGGTGGGTTACAATATAATACACTAGCGGTATTGTCTTCGAATTTGATAGTGTCGTTATAAGTGTAATAGTAGGGTTTGTGTGCAAAATATATCGTTAACTGTTGTAAGTAAAAAATAAATATTGTTAGCTACATATTTGATAAATCAAAATTATCACTCACGTATAATGAATAGAGGATTAAATATTAAAAAAATAAGCGATGTATCATTTAGAAAGAGAGAGTGTGCGTAGTAACGCTGGAGGCGAGGAGTATTCAGTGAGGTCACGACTTTGAAGAGGACTTGCAAGGGCGCGACCAGTATCAGTTTAAAGGGCGACCACTAGAGTGAAAGAAATTCCGGGATAATTAAAAACGATATAAAGGAAAGAAATATTACGGCTTACATTGAATAGATTTTAATTTGCTAACTTATTTATAATTTATTCATTAAGAAATATTAACGTGTCACTGGAAAATTTTACCATAAAAGTTTTAATTTTTAATTTAAAATAATATGTACCAAAATTACTTACAATATCGGCGATTACAATTAATAAACAATTTTCATTTTACTTAAGAAAGATAATGCGACGAACGGCGACCAATATGATTGTTAGAAATATAGTGTAATCTTTAAAAAAAGTAGCAGTGGAGACATCGCTTATAAATGCAGGGATTGGTGTTGCAGAGACACCGTTCAACGAGTATCGTGAGTCGCCCAGTGCAATATTGTAATTCTGTTAGAAAGAAAGTGTAAGTTTGATCTCATAACTAAGAGTGTGGTGTCATTAGTTAGTTTCATATATTTAGAGTTAGCGGATTACGAATAACACTTTTATACTAAGCGCGCGTATTCTTCAAGCTCTTTTGTCCCTTGGGCGGATATTCAATGGATGACAAAGCGCAAGAAACCCAAAGAGGAAATCTCAATTTCGGTTGTCAGTCAATACGCCTTACGTCGTTTTGATGGTGCCCGAGAGGATCGTTTTCTTAAACAATGATCGTAAAACTGGTTTGGTTTTATTTTTTTAGATAATATATGTTTCGATTACTGTTCAGAAAGATGCGGTTCTTTGAACATGACCATAAACGCATTAATAAGACCTTTATCAAACTTTACGTGAAACTAATGGATTAGAACGTTGTAATATTTGTCCTGAAGAACCTTGCTATATTTAATTACACCTTTAAGAAAGAGATGCCGCGACGTTCTTTGATAGTTTAAGCAGAGACTCCACGCAGAACCTAGACGCAAAAGCCCCCAGAGTTGCTCCCTACTTAAGCTGCCAGTCGAAACATGTCTAGCATTCTGATGAGCACAAGATGGCCGAAGTATGCCTAATACATTTAACATTAGGCATTTTTATTTTAATAAAACATTTAAATGAAACCAGTAAAATTTACAATTTGCGTCTTCGGTCAATATTTCGCTATAGATACTATTTGCGTTTCTGAAAATACCACGTATGTGGTAACCATACAAGACATGTGTAATGCGCTACGAAGAAAACCTGTTCTCGGAGCTCATGACCTACAGGCGCAGTTGGCTAGATGCCACCCTGGTTTCCAGGATTCAAATATATTTTAAATGTAATGAGATACAAAAGAACAACATTTGTAAATTTATTTAGAGAATACATTCAACAACACGTTTATCAGTGATATCATTTGAATTCCGCAAAAGCTTTCAATACCATTCTAGGTAATTGATAGACGTAATAACGGGGAAATATTTTACAAAAGATAGTTTTTTTTTTTAATTTACGTATCGCATTCCGTAACATTACTGAAAACGGACTGAAGAACTATCTGTAGAGAAATAGTTTAAAATTGAAGAGCGTATATACGATTTTTTCTATTTGTTAGTTATGGACAACTTATGTCATTATAGTTCAAACCTTCAATAGGTTCGAGTAAGTAAAGGCGTTTAGCCTAAAACTCTCTGCATCCATTAAACTCGAGAGTTTCCTCAGGAACTTCGGCTCTAATTGTTACATCGTTAATTAAAATGGACTGAAAGTTAGTAATAAAAAATAAAAGAAAACAATCGTATTTTTTTCCAAACCATGACTACTATTTGTTTTTGAAGAAAAGTCTCTATTGAATTACTGGTATTTACAGATTGCACGGGCATGAGAGTTCAGAGCGCAGAAAGCGCTTCGCCAGGACCTCGTTTTAGGTTCAGATATTTAGGTTCAAGGATCGCAGGCTGTCACGGAAGCCCCGACTCGGTCCGCTAATTATTATTTTCATTAACGGAATAACTAATTTATTAATATAAATTATTATACATAGCAAACAATACGATAAGATACATGCTCCGATAATAACAGTGTCTTACAAAACTTCACACCATCGCGACTGAACTTTAGCAAGAACTAACTCCAAAGAAATCACATAACCCGTTAAGTAGTTTCATTAGCTTCGGAGTATATGAATGTAGAGACTTCCGCGAAACTTACCAACATCTAATCCAAATATAAATGTTTTATAACATTTTTAATCTAATACAAATATAAATGTTTTATAAAAAAAATTACCACAGTTAAGAATATAAGTTAAGACCACTTTTAGGAAGGCTTCTCCTTACGTACATTGCATTTTAAGTTGCAATTTTTTTTCTTCAGGACATCGATCGAAGCCAAGCAAGTTCTTAATTCTCTGAAATGGTATCCCCTTTCGAAGATTAGTGAATTCAAGCGACAAAGCTACTTCAAGTAACTTGACTAAACTTTTCTTATTACTGTCTCTGTTTAACAGTTTTGTACGTTTACCTTTGTGACTTGAATAACTTATAATGATTTTTCTATTTAACATTTTAATGGGAATTTGAATTCGTCGAGTCCTGATTTAGATTTATAGCTAGATTAATTACGGAGTTACGGTATTATCAACCAAGAGCCTATGTGTAATATAAATGAGATAGTATAAATGCACGTATTGTAATAACGTTTGTGTAATTTTAATTTTTAGTGTTATAAACGTTATAATACATGTTATGATGAAATGAAGAAAAAATATTTTTCAGTTAGTCCAAGAATAGTAAAAATAGCAGAAAATTGTTCATAATCTTATATTCATAATTATTATAAGTAGATCGTTAACAGTCGATGTAATAATATAACTATAATATTATTATAGTTATTTGTATAAAACATAATGAATTTGTAACGTCGTACTATAATTCGCTTTTTAGTCTTCTGATGACCGGATATCTCCATCATAATTAATTTATTTAAGGATTTGTACTCGTAATATGTAACAAGGGAACACTTTGAATTTGGAACTTTTTTAATTTGATTTTAATATATATTAATAGTAATAATTATAGTAAAAGTAGTAAAAAAAAAGCGTGGAAAGAAAATTTCATAAAAGAAATTTGTAAATTTATTATTAATGTCCGTTCGGCTATAGTTGTTACATATTTTGAAACAATATAAACGTTATATATATTAAATAACAGCTAAAAATGTACCAGTAGCTAGCAGTAATAAATAGTTTAATATAAGCTGCATATATGTTAGACAGCGATGAGTCATTACAAGTTTCCCGGTGTATTTTAGGAGCGTCTGAGAATCACTGTAAGTGCAGACAGCGCCGAACAGACCCGATCAATTTAACTTGTTACTACGCGGATTAAATGATACAATTTAGTTAAGGTATACTACGTATAAACACGAATTCAATATTTTTGAAAATAAAAACATGATTTCCTGCTTCAATTTTGTATCAATAAATTCTGTTTTGCCATATTGTAAATATATGTTTAAATTAATTTTATCTACGGCACAACTGGCTGTCCGACGCCTGCTTAGGAATGAACGCTCCGTTCAACACACCTTGCGCGTGGAATTTCGTAAAATACGTTCTTAACTGTAACCTGTACTGGGTGAAAAGAATGTTTGTTACAAATTTCAAGTTTCTAATCCCTCTAATTCCAGAGATAATGTGATTAGTCATAGTAGGAAAATCTTATATAGGCTGATTGCTGTAAAAGTACTCTGTTAATTTGCTATTAATTAATAAATCCCTGTAAAAATCAATAGTTTCAGAAATAACAAAATCGGATTGATAAGTAAAATATAGCAAGTAAAAGCGTTTCAAAAATTTGGATCCAATTATAAAAATGATTATTTTTAACTACCTCTCCCAGAACGTCGTACTGTCAAAAGTTTTTAGGCCTGTTCAAAAGGAAAAATAAATTATTCTTTTTTTCAGCCGTAGGACGCCCACTGCTGGTCATAGGCCTCTCCCAAAGTTCGCCTCCATAACCGGTCCAGCGCTGTCCGTATCCATCTTGTCCGGATCCATCTTATGGGGGCCTACCAACGCCGCGTCTACTGGCTCGTGGTCGCCTTACCAGAACCTCTCTGCCCCAATGGTCAATGATCTTGGTTCTTTGCGGATCTCCTCATTTCTGATTCGATTTCGCAAGGAAACTCCGAGTATCGCCCTCTCCATTGCTCTTTGGGTGACCTTCCTTCTAATGAGGACCGTCGTAAGTGACCACGTCTCGGAAAATATATTAATGCAACGTATTTCAGAGCGACCTCTCTTTGTATAGGTTAAATTCAAATAGGTTTAAAAGCGTTAAATATTTTTCCTGACGTATGCAATACGTTAATTTTTTTAAAGATTTTATACTTATAAAAATATGCATGCAACATCGAATTTGTTAGTTACATAAGTACAGAATTGTAATAATTTTAGGAAGTAAATTTATTGTGGATAATTATAGGCTCGAATTACAGAACTCATTAGAATACCTAATGTAATAATGACGTGTAAAACAAAAAAGGAACCTGGTCAAGAACCTGAAATGAGAAGCTTTGTCCTGAACCTCTTTGTACAGACTGAGAATGTATCTTTTTGTGTCAAGTAGCTCTCCCGCTGTTTCCAAGCTATCTTAATTATTTGTTACATTGCACAAAGAACTTTAGAACAAAAAGTTTTTAATCACTGTTCACGACAATTGTTTGCACATTAATCTTATAATAAATATATAATTACGTTTAAAGTAATGATTTTAATGAAACTTAACAATGTATCGTAAAATGTTTATTGAACATATCTTGTCAAAGAGGCTTCAAATGCCATTAATTCGATTTAAAAATGTTAGGCATTACAGTACGTTCACACAGTGGTACATTCTGTGTTAATCATCTTAGCAGATTGTTTAAAAAAACATTGCTATTGTTAATGTACACGTTGAATGTGTATGTGTAAAAAGTCTCCTAGTATATTTATTTCTAACATAGTTGTCTTTATATTTTTTCTTCTCTCTATTAATTGCACTTGTAATTTGGAAATATGAACCCAAATAATTATACAAATGTATATTAATATAGACATGTTTATTTCGTCCGCTGGCTCGCATTTTATGATCAATAAAGTCCAGTCAGCAATAACAAACGATATGATCTTAATAAATAATGTATTCACTTCCTTGAGGATATCGACTATGGAGATTTGGGGTGGAACTCTCTGAATCGCTTATAACGTCTATTTGTGGAAAGCAGCGTATTTTGAATGATATATCAAGCAATGGATATTTTGTAAAAATCAGTAAGTTCGAACTATATTTTTAGTGTATTTAAAAAAGGCTACTGATGTTGAATTCTTTTTTTATACAGTTAAAAGATAATTTAAAATATTTCATTTACCACTTTGAGACAGATATAGTTAAGAATAATTGTCCCCGCATTTTACACCGTTACTTTCATACTTATATAATTATTGTTATTAACGGGTATTTCTATGGTCGCAAAAACAAGGTCTATTTATTTGAAAATGAATATCACGGCACATTGATCACAATATTAATTTATGACCTTTTTAATATTTATATACTAACTGTAGACCTATATACAGAACCGATAATTATGAAGCGAGAGAAAGGGATGGGGTCGCTTAACGACTATCTTGTTTACCGTGGTTCCGGAAGATACGAAAGATGGCGTCTGGTCTCCGCCGGCCCTTATTACACCTCGGCTTTAAACGAACATTATACGTAATTAGCGTGCTCAGTGCCGACACGGTACAGCCGTAAACTCATGATAAATATATCGTATAATTACACCATCGTAAACATTTAATAATTGGCAATGTTTCATATAAAACATTAATCTTAATTTGTTGTAAATAAAAAGATCCCCTCTTGCCGCTTTTATGATATTACTTATGTATAAGTACATTAATGAAAATTTAAAGGAAACTGTGCTGTTACTAAAAAGTAAATAATTTACATAAAATTACCTACGGCTAACCAAACCATTAGTTAAGTTTAGTTTTATTAAAAATAAATACATAAATAATTATGAAATTTTAAATCATTATCATAATTTCAGCCGATGGACGTCAACTGCTGACCATAAGCATTCCCTAAAGATTTCACATAAGTTAAAAGCCTACATCTAGTGTCTCTAGACGACTTTAAAAAAGGCCGACTATCCACCTTATGAGTGAGCGTTCTTTAAGCTCTCAATCCCTTTTTTCTCCTCCCTTGGTAGTTGTAAGAGTCGGCTATGGGAAAAATATTTTCGGAAGTGAGCCGCAACATCTCTCAAACACATTTCACAGCATACAAAGCGTCGCCAGAATTGGGGGTATGTGCCAAATATGAGTCAAGATAAAATATAGTGTTCATAATTATTACTACATTTTAATTTCGTTAAAATTATTTTATTTTTTGACGTGTATACTGAAATATTACCAGCTAACAAAAATGTCTACTTTCGTAAAAAGTAAAGCCCTTATTAATATTATACTCCCATACAATAATAGAAACTTCTTTTGCTGAATTGCTTTAGATCGAGAAATAATATTGCAGATGTTTTATGTTCATATTTCCGAATGACTACCGCATATTGCGAGTTATCGGTATAGGACAATTCGTTATAACATTGCATCAGTTAGATTGATCATAAGAGCGGACGTACATACATACAATTTAAAAGAAAGACGTCATTTTGTTCTACGCGACAGAATTAGTAAAGTATAAAACTGTTATTAGTAAAGTAAAAAAAAAATACAAGATGTATCTTTCACAAGATAGTCGCACTTTTTCTTATTAACTAACAAATTATTGTCAAGTAATAAAAGCGACAGTTTTACTGCCCTGACGATTTAGTTTAGGACACTATCGACACGTTCGAACACATAAAATTGGACCCAACTGTTTCCGGCGTTCGGGAAATTGTCAGTTATTAGCTGAAAGTGCATTAGTACATACATCAATGTACTGGTTATGTACATATCAATGGGCTTGTAACGCAGATGTGTTACACTTTTGTCTCCGTTAAATTAGTAAACAGTATTAGTAAACGCATGTAACTCAGTTGTATTATCAGTTCTATATAAAAGTAACGACATGTAAAAAGATAAATAAAATAAACAGATTAGAGATAAATGTGAAATAAATATTTAAAAGAAAGTTTTATTTCAATAAATATTACAAATATTTTTAGCGAGCTTCGAAAAAATTATTCCCTTTAACACAGTGTTTGTACACGGAACACGTATCACCAGTTATCCTACCCGGAGCATAGTCGAACAGAATATTAGATAGAAAGTTCCTCACGTTTAACGTTATGGGAAAAATTTAAAGTAATCACCACGGTGGTGAAACTCGGTAAGAATCCGAAAGCTCGTTTATACAACAACAAATCTTAACTTATTTTATGTTGGTATAAATCTGATTATTGATATTGGTGAAAGGATTTTTGTTAGATCGTTCGGGATGCCTGATATGATATTCCGCAATATATATGGTGATTGGATATGGGTGTAAAAGCTTTGAAGGGGTAAAAAAAATCTTTAAAGCATTTATATCTATTTGCTACACTCAACCTGTATAAAGTGATCACTCTGAAATATGTTACATTAATTTTTTTTTCCGATTAACATGCGACAGACCAATAAAGTCTGGAAATTAAAAATTTTCAATGAAAAAACCATTGATTTTTGGTAGGAAAAGAATTTTATAATTTTGTATCACTTACTGTATTAGTCAAAATTACTATTCAGGCGTTTTTAAAATGGAGATCGGAACAAACTTATTCCCAAATTTAAAAATATAAATGTTTTTCTTGCGCTGAGAATTTTAGTTCTAAATACCTAAGTTTATTTCCTAATAAATATTAAAGGAGAATCATTATCATCTAATCACTAAAAAGATACTCCTTGGCATAGAATTTAAAAATCGAAATTTGAAATTAGAATGTATCAATTCGCTTGTGATTCTAGGTGCAACTACAGTGTTAAAATGTCGAATATATTATTATCTACGTGACATTGGAACACAGTAATTATATATACTAGTATATATATATACTAGTAATAACTATGTTGTGTTCTGGAGCCTTACATACTTAATTAAGTAATATCGCCTTATATCATAAAGCTAAAATGTGGATTTGTGGGGGTATAATGTTTTAGAGAATTCTACATCATACTGTAATTTGAGCTTCATCTCACATCATCCGAAAAACATTAAGAAATAATACTGTTAAGAAGGATTGCTATTATTAATGTGTACTGTACTTACTGTTATTTTAATTTTCTCTTTGTTTACTTTTACATTATTGAAAATTATTGTGTTCAAAGTTCTTAAGTGCCTTATGCACCTGCCATTAAAGAATAATAAAATCGGAATCAAAATTAAAATGTACATCGTAGCATTCGTTCAGCTTGCAGATGACTAGGTTTGCAGACTGTACAGCTGTAGTAGCAATTTAAGTTGGTACATTTAACCAGTTTAGTTTTTATTTTCTTTTTATTACTTAACTTTTTACTTGAGCTTTGACGCGTGGAGAATTTTTGCTCCAGGACTATTTTCCCTGCGTTCGGTATGTAGTCGACCTATATCCTGTACGGTTAGTTCTCAAAGGATGTATGTAGCCTTAACGAGCGTTATTTGTGTTAAAAGGAATGTCTTTGCGAGATTCTTTTTGCAACCGTTTAACATTTGTTTTGTTTGTCGTTTCTATTTAGAAAACATGTTAAAATTGTTTGAAGCTTGAATATAACTAACGAAGCGGTCACATTATAAAGAAATTTTTACAGATGAGAACTGTGTATGTGTAGCATAAACGGACCGGAGTAACTGGATGCGAATGCGAGTCACCAGTTTTATTAAGTTTCACAGGCTTGTGTATGTATGTGTGATCTTTATTTGGCATAAAATGAATCGCTCATGCAACCAATGGCCGTTGATTTCTAAAAGTTCTTAAATGTGATGACGAGACCGTGAACGTCGTGTAGTTAGAGCCTTCATTAGTCTATGTAGTTGGTCTACCTAATGAAGGGTCTGTAGTATGAAGACTATGTAGTCAAGACCGCGGGATATCGCTGAATGCAGGCTGCGTAAGACCGGTCGTCGTAGAGATCTTTGTAGGCGGCTTATGCCTTGCAGTGAGTATAAATCCACTAAGAGGATGATGAAAATAATACGAACGTAATTGTCATAAATATTTCTATCTACATAAGACCACTGGTTAGTTTACACATAGTAGTATACTTTTTCAATTGATTAAAATGAGAAATGGTCTGGCAGTTATCGAAAACATCGCCTTGTCATTCAATGTAATTCAATATTTCTTCTGAAAAATTTACAATGTTGTTTCTGCTGGCTAATATGTATATCATACAAAACAATCGTTTACGCGAAATGGAGTCGTAAATCACTCCTTAAACGTAGAATCTAATTGGATCGAATACTTAAACAACGACCGTGAAAAATTCGACAAGAAGTTAAAATTATGCAAGGTAAATTGTACGTCGACGCTCGATGCATTCAACACTTCCACGAAATGTTTACGCCGACCGCATTACGGTGGTATAAAGCGATATATTTCGTAAAGGTGGTAGAATTGGTATGCCTTGAGCGAGCCGGCGTTTGTGTTTGATATACATTTACACATAAACGGCCCACTACAATGTATCTGTTAATAATAAAAAATTAAGCGTTGTAATAATATTGCTATATAAAAAAGCCGCCAGATGTGAAAGTTCCCGCGGACGTCGTCACAACGCTCAACCTTTTGTTTGTCTCGCCCACTCGTCTCGCTCACTCGCACGGCGTGCACGATACGCGCTCTTGCTTGCTCTTGGCAGGTAGCCAAGACGCGCAGCACGTGCGCCCGCGGCCGTTGGAGTTCCAGGGAGTCGGATTTGAGCCATGGTTCGATGCGCAACCTCGCGTAGGCGAATTATTCATTTTCCGCGCACAAATTGTTTTAATAATTAAATAAACGTGTTTCCACATCACACTGGCTCCCAACCCGTGGCCTACACGCTAATTATCGACGAAATCGCGTATTCAACCGTTCGCCATCTTAGCGTCGTAGAAGAATCCCATCGAAAATTTAACAATTGTGCGTTATCGGAGTGAATTTCGTCAGTGGTTTGCATCTGTTGTTTGCGATGCCGCGTCGCAAGGCTCCAGGCGTCCGTAACAACCTCGAGGATGAGGACTCGGACAGGTTCATGACCGAGGGGCAGCTATCGTCGTTCATGGCGGCGTTCGCCAAGGCTCAAGCGGAGTCAAACCGCCAGCTAATCGAGAGTCTTTTGCTGCGATCGCCGGCCTTCACCACAGGAGCGCCCACGCCATCACCACCGCCATCGTCGTCTTCGGCTCATCCGTCTCCGTCGGGAAACTTCGCCGGTTGCACGGCTCGTTTCAAATTAACACGAGAAAGTGTACAAAGCGATCAGCGAGCAGGGAGTGCGGGCTCGCGCGCGAGTGCGACGTGCAAGGCACGCGCCGCCGCCGCCGCCGCCGCCGCCGTCGTCGCTGTACCTGCTGTGGTAAGCGCAGCGAATGCGCCGAATCGAGGTAAACGGTTTTGTGTTTATTGCAAGAAGAGTGGACATAATCGCGATGAGTGCTCAAGGCTTCGATCTAAAAGTGATCCGCATACAGTTTCGTGTTACGGTTGTGGTATGAAAGGTGTTATTCGTGCTAATTGTGTTAACTGTAATACAAAAAATACGGACACTAAGGATTCGTTCTTTGCATGCGATTTTATGTCAACAAATAGGCATTTATATTCCAAAACCGAGGCATCGCAATGTCAAGCCCATGTTTCTTTTGATTGTAATACTGTTTTTTTAAATTCTGTTTGTAATGTATATGATGTACCTGATGCGCGGTCAGTGGATAACTCGCGTACCGAGCGCTTTCGTCCGGATGTTTGTACCAAAGGCCGTCCAATTTTGGACATAGAGATTTTTGGCTATCGCGGTACCGGTCTATTAGACACGGCGGCTAAACGTAGCGTTGCCGGATCCACGCTGTACTCCTTGTTGCTTAAGTTAGGGCAGCCGATGCGTAGTAGCGTCATGACTGTAAAACTTGCTGACGGTGTAGTGCGTGACGTGACAGTCAGACTGGTGGACGTTGTGGTGATGCTCGCGGGCGCATCAATACCTATCACATTTATAATTTTTCCAGATGCAGTTAACAATGAAACATTGCTAGGCATTGATTTTATACGTAAAGCTGGTTTGGTTATTGATATTTTTAATGAAACGTGGTTCACAGCTGATCAACCTCAGGTCATTCACCCCTTGCGTTGTGAGAAATCACGTAACTTCATCGGGTGCGCCTCTGCCGACATGTTGCGTTCGGACGAGGGTATGATGCTGTCACCACCTGAAAGAGCAAGCCTTGCGCAGACATTGCAGGAATACGAGGACATTTTCCGAGAAGGGGGAGGACCGACGTCGTTCGCTGAACACCGCATTGACACCGGCACCCACCCGCCGATCGCCGTCCCGCCGTACCGCCTGACGCCTGCGAAAAAAGAAGTTATGGAGGCTGAAATCAATAAGATGCTGTCGGAGGGTGTCATCGAAGAGTGTGAGTCTCCGTGGGCAGCACCAGCGCTGTTAATACCTAAAAAGGATGGGTCCTACAGGTTTTGTGTGGATTATCGCAAATTGAATTCCGTCACGAAGGTTGACTCCTATCCGCTTCCGGTGATCGACGATCTACTGCAGTATACTGGCAAAAGTTGTTTCATGAGCACCATCGACCTCAAGGCAGGTTACTGGCAGGTTGCTGTCAAGGAAGAGGATCGCGACAAAACCGCCTTCGTGTCACATTTTGGCGTTTTCAGATTCAAGCGTATGCCTTTTGGCTTGCGCAACGCTCCAGCGACGTTCCAGCGCCTGATTGACAGGTTTCGTTCGGGGTCTGCTTTGCAAGGCGTGACTATTTTAGGTTACATAGATGACCTCATCGTGATCTCTGAAAACTTTGCTCAGCATCTACAGGATCTTCGAGCTGTTTTCGATCGCCTTCGTGTCTTCAACCTGTGCGCCAATCGAGCTAAATGCGTGTTTGCTAGAGAAAGTGTTAAGTATCTAGGTCACGTGATTTCGTCTCAAGGGCTATCGCCGGACCCTGACAAAATCAGCGCCATCGTCGATATGAACGAGCCGACGAATGTGAAGCACTTGAAATCCTTCTTACAGACGTGCTCGTGGTTCCGCAAGTTCGTGCCGAACTTCGCAAAGGTTGCGCAACCGTTGACTATGCTGACGAAGAAAGATCAGTCTTGGTTGTGGGGCGAAGCTCAAGTCACCGCGTTCTTGGAACTTAAGAAATCACTTACCTCTCCTCCAATCCTCATCCAGCCAGATTATAGTCTTCCTTTTGTGCTTAGGACTGACTCGAGCAGCTATGCTTTAGGTGCAGCTCTCTTGCAGGGGGAGTCGCCGCGCGAGGAGCGTCCGATCGCGTACGCCAGCCGCCTTCTGACTTCGGCGGAACGAAACTACTCAACCACCGAGCGCGAAGCTCTTGCAGTTGTGTGGGCAGTCGAGAAGTTCCGCGGTTACATCGATGGTCATCCCGTGCGCGTCGCTAGCGACCACCAGCCCTTGAAGTGGTTACTAACCTTGAAGTCTCCTGCAGGTAGATTGGTCCGTTGGGCTATGAAGTTGCAGTCTTTCGATCTCCAAGTGGACTACACCCCAGGAAAGGCAAATGTCATCGCAGATTCGCTCAGTCGACCGCCATGCGTTGAGGAGGCTCGAGATGCTTGTGGCGTCTGTACGGTGGTGGTTGAAACGCCACGATGGGAGGCAACCGCTCTTCGTGAAGATCAGCTCGCAGATCCTGAAATCGCGAAGATTATCCTGGGCCTGGAGGGAAAGGAAGAAGTGGAGATTTGTAGGTGGACAGATAGAGGTTATCATATGTCAAAGGGGATACTTTACCGATATACGGAAGCAGAAACGGAAGAACCGCAGCTTGTTGTACCAGTCAACCGTCGGAAGCAAGTTATGGTTGAATGTCACGACGCTGCAACAGCTGGTCACGGTGGTGTTGATAGGACTTTGCATCGTATTTCCCAGCGGTTTTATTTTCCTGGAATGCGTCGTTTTGTAGCGGACTATCTCAAGTCTTGTACTGAATGTCAGCGTTACAAGCCTTCGAATGAGAAGCCTTCAGGCTTGTTGCAGACTCCAGTACCCGCACAGCGCTTCGAAGTTGTAGCAGTAGATTTGTTCGGTCCACTTCCTAAGGGTCCCAAGGGTGAACGTTGGGTCCTTATTGTCGAAGACACCGCCAGTAAGTGGGTAGAGCTGTTTGCGCTTACTGAAGCTACTGCTGAAGCTTGTGCTAAGATCTTGATAGAGGAGGTTTTCCTTCGTTTTGGTGTTCCTAGGCGATTAATTTCTGACAATGGTGTCCAATTCGTCGCCGATGTTATGCAGAAAGCTATGTTTGTTTTGGGTGTTAAGCAGAATCTGGTGCCCCTGTATCATCCAGAAGCGAATCCTGTGGAGAGGAAGAACAGGGACCTTAAGGTGCAAATGGCTATCCTCGTGGAAAATCACCATCAAAAATGGCCTGAAGCTCTGCCATTTATTCGTTTCGCTTTAAACACATCGTTGACAAAAGCAACCCGACAGACTCCTGCATACCTGACTTTTGCTCGCGAACTTCGCTCACCAATTGCAGCTCAGACGGACTTGCGTGCAGTTGTCGAAGCGGAGAACTACGTGCCGCAAATCACACCTTATCTGCTAAGACTCGCAGATACTCTCCAGTCCAGCAAAGAAAGTATTGAACACCAACAAGACCTCCGCAAAGCTGTTAAAGATAAAATTCGTAAAAGTAACAGTCTCGACGTCGGCGACCTCGTATTAATGAAAACGCACGTTCTCAGCAACTCTGCAAAAGGAGTCAGCGCTAAGTTCGTACCAAAACGAGACGGGCCTTACGTCGTTCAGAAGAAAGTTAGCCCAACTACGTACCTGTTAGCGTTTCCTGATAAGTCCGACATTACCATTGGGAAGTATCATGTCTCTGACTTAAGACGCTATCATTCGCGAGAGGGTGAATGCACTGAGATTCCTGAGCCTGTGGCTCCAAAACGTCCTCGCGGCCGACCGCGAAAGCTTGTGTCGGTTTGACCAGTTGTGAGGTCACTGGTCCTGGTCAAAAGGGGGAGTATGTAATAATATTGCTATATAAAAAAGCCGCCAGATGTGAAAGTTCCCGCGGACGTCGTCACAACGCTCAACCTTTTGTTTGTCTCGCCCACTCGTCTCGCTCACTCGCACGGCGTGCACGATACGCGCTCTTGCTTGCTCTTGGCAGGTAGCCAAGACGCGCAGCACGTGCGCCCGCGGCCGTTGGAGTTCCAGGGAGTCGGATTTGAGCCATGGTTCGATGCGCAACCTCGCGTAGGCGAATTATTCATTTTCCGCGCACAAATTGTTTTAATAATTAAATAAACGTGTTTCCACATCACAGCGTTTTATTAAAACGACTTAACCTTCTAGTTACAATTTAATTATTCCAGAACTATTATCATACTTATCATCATATATTAATTATCATACTTCGTCGCATTATAGTATTAACGCTTAAAATAAAATTTAAGCTATTTAATTAGTGAAAGAAATCTCAGTCTTAAAGAAATATAAAGTTTATGTTTATACATATATTAAGTAATGCTTTAGTCAGGCATACTAAATATACTTTTTAAAAAATACATTTTTTTGAACGTAAATAAGCAAAATATAATTCATAGAACAGTTTGCATGAAGTGAATCTATTTGGGTAGTAATTTGAATTTAGAACGATTTATCAACTCATATTTCTAACGAATGTGATAACCCGAATCGCAATAGATATTAAGTACACCGGGTACCAAATAGGCGTCGACAAATGCGAGTTCTAGAGAGATTACTTTTGCTCCAGCTACATCGCAACGACTCTGAAAGGTGCGTCCTAAGTCGATAATTTTACCAATCGTACGTAATTAATACATGTAAAGATTATCATAATTTTATGCGGTACGGTTTCCAACGGACATGGGCAAATAGAAATCGAGGAGAAAACAGTACCCGTACAAATTACTGAGCAATTATATCTTAAACATGCATCGAATGTTTTTTGTTCAATAAGCAATCCGGGAAGGTTATCATAATAGGTAAATTAAAATACATTCATTGTATAACAATGTAAAAACTAATTAGCTTTATTGAAGCTTAGAATTAATAACAGTATAGACTTATTATCTAATATGATAGAGTAGGTACTAATATCAAAGTTATTTAAATCTCATCTCTTACTTAATATCATATGCAGAATCGTAGATCATCATCATTTTTTCAACATCTCAACCGCATGATGTCCGCAGCTGGACAAAGTTCCTGCCCACCAATTTCCAATAAGACCAGTTGGAAGCGGCCTGCGCGCGTGTCTTTCGAAGACCTCAAGACGGTCATCTATGCACCTTGTGGGTTTCGGTATTTAGTTATAAATATAAAATTAAATGTGGTAAAGAGAGACCACACATTTGTTACACAGGTGTACTTTTGAAATAAAAATATATGTTAATTAATGTAGTGAAGGTGTGAGAGGTAAATTATGGTCTGTGCGCGTGCGCCGCTATTCGCGCAGGATTTATTGTGCGGTAGTGCAAGTTAGCTGCGGCCTTCGGCCGGCGCATTACCCCGGCCACAGATCACATTTTTGTACGATCTATTACATGTTTTAAATTTTATTATTTTAATTTTTCTGGAACTAGTATTGTATAATCTTCATACATAAAATACGTATTGTGCGTTTTGATATTAACGTTTTAAAATATAAAATACCCGTAATTAAGGTGCATGTACAACATTGAAATATTTGTAAAAAAAGTTAATGCAGACTGTTGACATGGATATCTAAATACAATAACGTTAAACGTTTGACAATATGATGGAAAAGGAAAACTACGCTATACTTTTCGTTGCCAAATTTCAACTTTTAATAGTGTTTCAAGAGATAATTTAAAATTGAACTGTGGTTAGTAGTAGTAAAATTTCGTTTAAAAAAAATCATTATCAATTATTTTTGAATTTGGTTCAATTATTTGATACACACTATTCTATGGTTCTGTTGTTACAATACGTATTAATTTTGAAGTGTCAACAAGGTTAAGGCAAGAGTAAATAGATTTGCTATTAGTCAGAATATACCGCTTTGTGAGCTATTACTTTTATATATAAATATTGTAGTAAACCTCTCAACATCATTAAAATAGTCATCTTTCATCATAATATACACGAGAAATTATTATCAGATACGCTGTCCGTTGTATATGTTTATTAGATGATATAAAAAGATACATGGCAATAGCGTGTACAATTTCCATCGAAGGCTATGAGTACACGTATTTATTTCGATACAACTCGCGGACGATACTCAATGCGGGCCATTTAAATTCCAAAGGAAATACTTCTGTATTCAATAAGTGAATGTGCATTAACATCTGAAAATTATGCACCTAGTTTATTGCTACGATAAGTTATTATATTTGTAATGAATTTGCAAATAAACACGATATTCTTGGGAACATTTAAGGTATTCATTTCAATCAAGTTTTGGTAAAACTATCAAATTTTAACTAAAAATTATTTCAAGTCAATCTAGCTTCGAAACCCCTATGAAATGTCAATTATAAACACACATGTATATATAAATACAAACACGCACGCACGCGCGCGCACTCACACACACACTCACACATATATAAATATGTATGTATATTTATACATATATACATATATATACATGTAAAACGATGTATGCTCCGAGAAGAACAGAAAATAAAGCTTTTTTTCAAACTAACAACATTACATTAATTTTAATTACAAAATGTAATTATATCTGATGAGCAGACGGAAGCGCAGCCGATAGTCTCCAATATTCTTTGTCATTCAAATATTTTTTAAAGTCGTAAGATACTCGTGGTACCCGTCTTCAACTTGGTTTGTTTATGTCAAACAAAAAACAAACCTATTAATTATTGTCTAAGAGAAAATTAATTTTTAGCATTTCTAAAGCCTATATGGTGAATTAAATGTAATTTACAGCGTAATAAACAAGGAGTGCAAGCTTGAAGTCAAACCATTAGGCTATACATCACGTCGGTGTTAGACCGCAAATGAATTATGGCAGAAGCTTCCGATGTGCGGATGCAACCTAATCACGTTTTAAATGACAGTTTACACAACATTTTTTAAATACTTAGATATATATTAATAACTATTTAAGTTCTCACGCAAGAGAAAAGGTAAATGGTTAAACGGCAGTGCAGTTCACAATGGGACCATTTAATTGTTGCGTAAGTCGTTCTATTGTGGCCTCTGGTTAGTTACGTGTGAAGCTTTATGAGTTCACCTCGTGATTAATTAAAGCTGCACTAGGTTGATGAAAATAAACTCTATTAGCTGAGCCGCAAGTGTTGTTATTGTTTCCAAAGATTCTAAAAAATTACATGATGAAAATCTCACTATTACATTGCAAAATTTCTAATACCAAATAACTCTTTGTTACTTATAATAGATACTATTTGACTTGCAATGGAATATGTATACATAGTTTGCCCTTAAATAAAATTCTAATAAAAGTATTATTTTAAAATTTGGAATTTCTTATTTTATATGTAGCGTTTCCTCATTTTCAGGCCAATCTTTAATAAATGTTATTGAGATATCAAATTACATTACAAATTCGCATTACACAAAATATGTATGAAGCTAAATGCAATTTTTGAAACTACCTGTCCGCTTAGTATTAGTGGAACATTTGGGTACTAACTAAACCGTGAAACCTACTTTGCGTGTGTCAAAAAAGATCTGGCCTTCATATAGTTTTAATTTTAATATATGTCAGAGAAATAATAGAATTTTTCTTTGCAACAATGGCTAGACTGAGAAGGTTATAAAAAATTAAAACACGCATTTAATTAATTATTATTTTAGTTAATAGTACAACTTTACTATACTATAGTTAGGAGGCAATGTGGTAATTAAATAAAAATTGAAGTGGTAGTCCAATGGAACAGAATTGAGACTTGCGTTAGGAGGTCGCGGGTTAGATTTCCGAGAAATAATTTTACATATTTCATACAATGTACATTAGTTATTAGGATTGCCACTGCTCACAAATAAGTTTCCAGAGGACGAGCAGCAGCGTCGTCTGGCAAGCGTTGGGATTATGGTATATTCTCCTTAGATATCTTTGTGGGAGGCCAACGCTTGCAGTGGGTGTCTATGGACTGAAATGATGATGACGACGTTAAAGAAATATTAATCTTGATGTCCGTCGCCAGAATTACTCTTTGGTGATAATTCTCTCGACTTAATGTTGGTCGGCTAAATATCTTTCGACGTTACGTCCAGACTCGCTATAGCTAATATTCTAAGAGTAAGCATTGATAACTCTGCATTATTTAGTATTAAAATACGATAAAGAAGAAAGGTAAATGACGTGTAAGCCTTTCATATAAAGAATGATTTTGAAAAAGCGCGTATAATTCAAGATACATTTGGGGAATAAATTATGGGGCGACTGTTGCTCGACTCTTGAATATTGAATGAAGTCGTAACTGGACCTTTTGGATTGTGTAATAATTCAATGTCAAGAAATGAATTTTTACTCAAGCCTTACTTATTAATGATAAAGCTTCATAACTTTATATTATATTATTTTTTTAATTTTATACATACTTAGACCATTTTTAGACATTAATCAATATCCAGGCATATTTAAGTGATTTCCACATATGCATTGACTCATCACGATATCTCTTAAACTATAAGGTTGAGAGATTTAAATTTGGTAGGAATATCCCTTTAGAAAAATTGTAGTCTTTTATTTAATGTCAAAAAGTAAACGATAAAATATTTGTGACGTGTATTTAACTAGATTAGTTTGTTAAAGTTTCAAACGTGTGTTTTTATCACAACAGAAAAAAGCTAACCCTGTGAAGTACCATAATGGCGGCAATTGGCTTAACTGTATTCATCAGACACAACAATTTCCGTGCGTGTGGTCCTTATGCAGGTTGCCTTTTTGCATATTCGTACATATGGTTTAATTCCACGCATGTTTACGACCATACGTTTAATGTGAGTAGCTTTTATTAAAGTTAATAATTTAAAGAGTGGCTGATGGTTTGGCTGATAGTTTATGGTACACATAATATCTATATCGAATTGATATCATCATTATTTCAGTAGTAGAACGTGAACTGCTTGATATAGACATGCTTCATAGAATATATTTATAATACAAAATTCACATCTCGTGAAATAAGGATTCTAATATAATCTAGCCGAGAAATCATAAAATTTTAATTGTTAATCTTCATTTAGTTCACTTTTCTAGTAACTATTCGTAGTAATATGTGCATATTTCGAAAATTAGACAATGTGATAATAAATTAATTTCAAAAATATTTCTTCATTGATTAATCTTTAAAACGGCCACGCATTACGGTCTCGTTAAATACACGCCTTACCCGAAATATAATGAACATTACGTATTCGCATAGACGTCACGCAGTCTGAAACTCCGATAAAATGCACCTGCTCTGGATAAACGTAGATATATAACTAGAGAAGTTATATTAAGTTTAACTTGTAATTTGTTTTAGGTTAACTACAGAAGTTTCGTTAAGAAACAGCATCGTACAGGTTCGTTGACCAAGGCCACAGCTGTAACTATTAGGTATTTTACAACACCATTCAAAGATTGTGAGTAAAAAATTTCTATCGAGAAAATTATCCACCGCTACATACTGTACAACGGTCCTGCCGTTTAAGGATCAACAGGAAACAAGCAAACCGGTACATGCCGCAGGGCGTCTCGAGGGAAATATGGTGAAAAAAGTAACTGCCTCATAATTAACTAGATTACCTTTTAAGTCGAAAACAGTATCTAGCAGCGGTATTTTTGAAATCCCGCTATACTTATTGCTTATTGTTTTTGTGTAACGATAAATTACGAGGCCTGTTTGACGGGGATCGTAAAGGTCGACTTGGCGCGCGATGTAGCGGATAATAATATTTCGCCCGCATCACTTTGACACTCGGAGGTGACAGTGTTAACACAACAATAAATTGTGGGAGACAAAGTGGATTCACTATAACAATGAGTTTATGGTTTTTGACAACATACGTACCCACTACGTATTTTATATTCTAATGTGTGGGTAACTGTGACGGTATACAATAAATGTGTAACATATTTCGTAATGTATCGTCACGCTTCAAATGTAACATTCAATTGTATTAAACTGTCAGGACTCTATAAAACACCTTTTATTGTTTCTGTTAAACTTTTTTGCAATATAGGAAGATGTCAGTGACCGCATGTAATGCGATTCACTGCGGTATCCACGAGACTGGGTGAAGTTATTTTATGTGTGTACAAAGTAGAATAATATATAGAGTGGAACATTCTCGAATGTCTCACACAGTTGCTGTTCAACGTTTTGTCTTTCACGGATCAAGAGCTTGTTTGCACATGTTCATCAGCCATGAAATGGAATTTGTTTTGACAGCAAAAAAACGTATGAGTTCTGTTTAATATACATTTATATAATAATTACAAACTGACTTCATAATAATTCTAATATTTGAATAAAGCAAATTATAATTATTCCCCGAGGTAGTTAGATACGAATGTGCAATGAATGGTGCTGTATATCAAGCAAAAACATAAATGAAAAAAGAAGAAAAACATAAGCAAATGGACAAGGGATGATCGAGTTTCGTTGGAAGTACACGAGTATTTTCTAACATTTTTCCTCAATGAAATATTACGTAGAAGATTTAGAATCAGTCACTATTAAAGCGCATTGCAACAGAAGCGTCTGTTGGTTCGCCTAGCTGATTATTGTTGGCGTTTAAATGGCCAGGAGCAGTGAGAGATAATATCTGAGCCTCGTTAACGCTTCACTTATAAATTTTAAGACGCCTGTACAATGGGCGGGCGTGGCTTTGACTCCTAAGGGTTTCTCGTAATTGCTTCGTTTGCAATAACCTCGGGACGAATGATGTCGTTAACTTCAATTCGTAACATTATTTAAAGACATTAAAAATTATGACTCCATACGGCGCAATGCCGCCTTTACATGATCATGAGGCATTGATCAATTAAAATGCGCTGCTCGCTTGCTTACGTATTGTAAAAATTGTCACGTATACACAAGCTCTCAAAATACCAATTAAACATGAATAATGCTTGGTTATAAACTTACCCGACCGAATATTTCACTTGCAAAAATCGGATCTCAAGTTTGGGATGACGTCAATGACCGGAAACAGGCTTCCAGAGGTATTGGGTTTGTGAACCCGTGATTTTGGCGCCCGTAATGTAGTAGTTGTCGATCTTAAGCAGTAAAGAATAAAGACTACAATCGTTTATTCAGTTGGTATATTAAATGTGCAAAAGTTTACGCTACGTTGCCTTGCCGTGCGGTGTTGAATGACGTGCACTTTCTTGTTCTTGATGGAATTATTCTGAAATTTATTGCCGGACCAAAATTTTACTTCGCCTATATTAAAATTAAAAGGTTTTGCCGTGTACTTGTCTCACTTCATATACATGTAAATCAGTATTTTTGCTCTTATGTTCATTGGGTTATTTGTACGTTATAATTTATTTATAATATTCGTTTTTAATTTCCTCATGCAGTACCGTAAAAAACAGCCGGAAAACATATTGTAGTTTTGCTTTTGCTTTACAATTCAATATATTTTGACAACTATTGCAGACATGTAAGACTGAGGACGCTGTCTGCAGGCAGCTTGTTACTGTTTCTGTTGGAAATCTCTAGGAGAGGTCTATGTCTAGACACTCATAAGTTTAATATCAACTGTCAAAATCATCAGAATATTATGTATAAAGACAACTTCGGTAAGAAGTCTCCTAAGAAACCTAGGGGGGGAGAGGAAGGAGACTGGTCAAGCAGTGGATGTTCTACGGATGAATTAATTTTTTATTTCATTATTTATACTTTATAGTATATCGAAACTGTATATAAAAATCAAAAGAAAATATAACAAAATAATATCGATTAAAAGTAAAAAAGAAACGATTTGTTTTTAGGTACAAGAGGCGGTCTTATCGCTCGAGATGAGTCTTACCCCACGAGGCGATCTCTACCAGACAACCTTTGGATGGAGATGAGAGACATGAAGAAGAGGGCAGTTAAGGGTGCACATACATATAAATACATGCATACACTTAACAAATATACGAATACACACTTAACATACATACAAACATACTCATAATTTATATAGCTAGAGAGATTTTTTGGACAGCAAGTTCTTTATAATTTAAATATTATCCATTATTCCAAATATGTAATTAACAATATACTGTAACAAATTAACAATAATTAAGTGTTACATAAATGACATCTTTATCATGTATGGACAGATCGGCGCCACGGAGCGATGAATGTTTTGAATAGAGTTGTCAAAGTGAAGCGATTTGACGTAATTAGCGCACTGTAAGACTAGCTTTAAATTTAGAATTGAATTAGAACTGGAATATGACAGGCCAATAATTTCGAGCAGTGCAGTCTGTAAGGACAGATAGTAAACAATAATTAATTGTATTATGTAGCTATCCGAATTTTGAAAACGCTTTTTAATATAATTACATTTTAATATTTCTGAAACCGTTGAATTTTGGATAGAGTGTACCATGTATTAATTAAAAGAGATATCAATCTAAGTACTGACTCATAAAGATATGTCTGGCATAATAAGGCTTAAAAAGGTTTAAAATTTGGTAGTAATATTCCATATGCCAAGTAGGGGTCAGCTAAAATAGAAATTCTTGAAATTCCACTCGCAATGGGCTTGGGATCGTGTTCATTATATTCGTGAAATGGATGGAGACAGCTAGTAATATATATAGTCAGTATACAGGTATTGGTACAACATAATGGATTTTTTGCATTTTAATTTAAATATTGAGTATCAATTTAAATCAGGCATTGTTATTTCGTGGTTCGCTGTCCGTCCGGGAACTATGGTAGACTGCGGCCAACCTTGTGCCAGCATCCCACGAGGTGCGTCGGTACGTTGACCCGTCGTTCTCTAGGAAGTGTTTAAGTGAAATTAATATCTGACTCTACGGACCCCACCGCCATTAGTAATCCCTTCGATAATTACGAACCTCACTTTTAAGGTATTCCTGCTCTATAGCGTTTATATGGCACTATGCTATAAAACAGTATCAACAATAAATATGCTTGTATACTTGTAACTTAAAAAATAATATTTTTGTGATAGCATTTTTAAAGAATCTTTATTATTTTTAAAAACATCAGAATTGCGATTTAACTGATTAACAATGCAACTAGGCATGCTGTGTCGTAAACAATGGTTATTAATTAATATTTATTTATACTCACTATTATTGGTTCAAACATTTAGAACTAATGCAGACAATAGTATGGTCAATATATAATATATATACATATATATATATATATATATATATATATATAAGTATATATGTATACATATATATATGTATACATATATATATGTATGTATATATTTATTATTTCATGTTTTACAAAAATTTGTAAGCGTTCACGTAGGCCCAGTTTATCAACAATTTTGTGATTAAATTGTTGAGATTTTTATTTTGTTGAATTTTGTTCAGTGTGATATATAAACAGATCTTATAAAAACTTGAAGCTTACTCTATAAATATCTAAAATTGCAGTTAAAGTATTAAAAATTATTATAATAATGAATGTATTTAAACTTTCCACAATAAACTTAAAGTACCTTACTTATTCAGATTTCATAGAACACTTATCTCGTATTGTTGAATTAAAGTCATATGAATTAAAGAGACAAAAAAAAACTTCCTCGAAACGTGTACTAATTTTTGATCCTAAAATACATCCTTACATACTTTACCTCATTATCTATACTAACTAACAGTAATCGAACCCGTGCAACTGAAAGTCGCAATCAATAACCATTATTTAAGACAATAATTTGATGAATGGCAGTAAAAAACATGTATTAATTATGGAGGAAGATTGAAAGAGTGCAGTTGCTTTGTGTGCGATGAAATACCTACACGTTAAGCTTTATCGTCGGGCGGTACGACAGCGGCTCGCTTTGAGTAATTGATGATAATTAAGACAAATGAGCAATAATACACTACGATAATAATACACGATATACCGATTTTAAATAATAATTCTATTAAATTTGCTTTGCGCCTGTTTGTCATATCTATGTAACATGATAAGCCCTTAGACTCTCTACGTCATTCATCATTTTAGTCGTAGGATATCCAGGATCGGTAGGAAGCCTCAGATCCAGTATCTTCCGACAACCTTAACCAGGTCTTCGTTTCAGCTTATAGATGCCCACTGCAAGGCATGGGTCTCCCTTAAAGATATACTACAGGAGGACGTACCAAATCGCCACGCTTGACATGCAGATTGACGCAGTGTTGTATGTCGCTCATAACAACTTGTTTTTGTGCAGTGGAAATCCCACTTATTTAATGCAAGATAGTATCTGGGAATCGAACTGCTGCCGTTGGGCCACTACTTCTCAACCACAGATCTTAACAAGGTCATCGGAAGTCAAATCTTTGTTATCTCCAGAAAATTTGAAACAGCAGGTTTCATAAAATCGACAAAGCGATGAAAATACTAAGTGAAGACATGACAATTTGGAGACATTTTCAAGTTTAGTAATAAGAAGTTATTCTTTACTCAATTTTTTCTCTGTTTTTCACATGAAAATAAAGCTGCCTTAATTTTAGATTTAGTTTTTTTTTGCATCCTCAATGATGTTAGTAGTCCATTATTGATTTCCAATATGGCCATTTGAAAGCGGCCTACGTCCAGAGTCTTTCGACGACCTTAACATGGACGTCTTTCCATTTTGTGGATGGAACACGTTGCGCTTGGCAATCCGTGGTCTTTGGTTTACAACCTTACGATTCCAGCGGCCATCTGTTCTATGCGCTATGTGATCTGTTTACTGCCATTTTAACTTGCCAATCCGCTGGGTTATGGGGGCAATTTTCGTTGGTCTACGAAACTCCTTATTCATGATTCGATGTCCTGGAGAAATCCCGAGAATATAGCCTTCTTCATGACTCACGTTTATGATTCATGATGTAAAAAGTAACTTTGCGTTAATAAAAAGTTATAGGATGCTTCCTAATTTATTGCTCAATAGTGAAGCTTTAATGGACGTCGTTAACGTTATAATGTTACACGCGTGCTATCACATTTTAGATTTCCGAAGGCTTATAGATACTAAGGAGTAATCAATACTTTCGACTGGAATCTTTGGAGAGGATATGATCACAGACCGACAAATAAGTTTCATACGTGTAGTCTTGATTTAAATATTCACAAAACCGAAAATAATGTACGAATATATATTTTTAATAGTCAGATATTAATATTTACGCAATATTGGATAATTTCCAACAATTATTAATATATCATTTAAGGAACTGTATTTTTAGTAGAATAAATGTTATTAAAATATGCACAAAAATTCTCAGTTAACACTCTTTACTTATATCTGTTATTTGTTTCAAATAATAACTGTAATTCATTTAATTTAATTAATCTAGAAATACATAGCATGTATTAATAAAGGCGAATCAAAAAAAAAAACTTTCTTGCGTTTAAGAGAACATATAAGTTGAAGAGACAGGAAGAGTTTAGGTTAATAATTATGTTTAACGTTCCAATTTTAGGTAATACTACTTACATGATTTATTATACGTAAATGAGATTCTAAACCGCATTATTCTATTTTATATTAAAAAAAATAAAACCAATCAAGCCGATAAAACTTTTCGCATACTTAACAAGCTTAGTTTTACGAGAAACAACCGTGTACTGTCGTGTACAGATAAATTTCTACAGCCCATGCTCTTGTAAAGAATCTTTTTACGTCTATTTACAAAGGGTTTCTCATCGTTTCGTATATTTTATTCCACCGGAAAGAAAATAATCTCGCGCAATTTGCGCTAGATAACTTCCTTCGCAGTGCAAGAATGTGTTACAAAAATAAAATAATTATGCACGAATCCAATAAATGACTAAACATATTTTGCTTAATTTAAATACACAGCTTATTACTTTTTCAGTGCGTTTACATAGATTTATTACAATTCGAAATATGAAATTTGTATTCGTCAAAGTATGTACTAATACATACTTTTGTTATAAAAACTACATCTATCCGATTTTTTTGCAAATCTATTTCGACTTTCTGAGAAACTGGGATTTAATAACATGTTACTATTCTTACGATCTTTATGTCTGCGTCTACATCTGTCAGTTCACAGTTTTTTTTCTTTTTTAAAAAAATTATGTGATAAGTGTAAGTAAGCAATTATATTTATTTTTCTCATAATTCATTTATATAAAATCTTACATTACACATGTCTGTTGTTTTGTTTACTGTTACCACATCATTAACGACATGCGAATCATATATTTAAATATGTCAAATGTTAGTCTTAGGTTAGTTGTAAATCGAAAGTTGTATTCTATGTTCTAATTACAAAAAAATGTATTATTTTTTTAAAAGTTCACTAGTTGATTTTAAAAAATATGTCTAAGTTAATTTTTGTGCTAAGGGTACTATATTGTACACACACAATTACTTCAAAGCAGATAGCAGACCTCGTGATTGACGAACAAGCTATTTCAAAGTTCGTTAAATTATGTAAAAAAATACAACACGTTTCGATACTTGTTTTTTTCGGGTCTGATACATTTTATTCGAACAGTTGGACTCGACGTCAACAAGAGATGTAATCCATCGTAAGTTGAATATATAATTTTGGATTTTAATTTGATAAAATAGATTGAATCATTTACTGCGTATCAAGGTAAGCAATATAAAGTTATTTATCGTGTACTCAAATACAGGTCAAGTTTACAAATGTTTTGCATTTAAGACTAAACCTGCCAAAAAGCGGCCAGCGCACTTAGATATCCGTTGTTTGTTCAGCGGTAAGCTTTGAAGTACCGGCGTCCGCGTTGTTTGACGCAGCCCCAAACAATGAGGCACCGTGTACTTCAACACCTCGGCCTTTTAACGTCTTCGTCGGTACGTCTGGCCGCGTGTTTGAGCTCGAGAATAAATTGAAACACTTACCTTGCATGTTTATTATTTGAGCAGTTAAAATATTTAAGTGATAGTTAATTTAACTGAACTCATTTTAGAGTAATACTTATCTAATTTTCGGCTGAACTTTATTTTTATGTCACCGAAGTTTCGTGCGCTTTGCAATAACCATGGCTACAGATAGGACTAATGGGTTGGACGCTTGTACGTTATATTCAGAAGACCCTCAAACTTGTTAATTATTGTTGTTGGTCTGGTCTACGAAGATGAGCTCACGGTATCATATTGATTAGGCGTTTTCAAATTAATGGAACTCAGCTATTTTCTTTATTGAAAATTGTCTGTTTCTTTTATTTCTTAGTAGGAATAAATATTCATTCACGAGGATTTTTGGTTTACCGAATTTATGGTTTACACACATGATCACAAACTGCAGACCTCATTGACCGGCGGTTTTGTAGTTCATATATTACATATGTGTTTTAACGCGAGCTAGTATTCATTTTTAGGGTTTGAAACAAACATTATCTAAAGCCTTAAATAGAAATTAAGGTAGTCAAATAAAAATGCGACAGAGCATACACACGGGAACTTTGAGAGGCGCAAATATATCTACAATAACTAGAAGATCTCTTGACCAACAAAGTATCGATATCTGATCGAAAACATCGACCTCGTTACGCGAAATGGTTACGCAACGGGATAATTAAAAAGAATACAGAGTTAAAAATACGAAATAGAGCGTGTAGGTACTGCTCTTGTAGTGCCGAGTGTTATAAACTTTATTTATACTTTTAACTAATATTTGTTGAAACAAAAGATTATGCAGAACAAAGCAAGGCGTGATATAGACATAGGTCATTGCTTGATAACATCCTTTAGATATAGATGGACAAAGAAGCGTAACGTTAACTCCTAATGTTTATTGTACGGCTTTGAATGTAAATCTTCTTATGTGAATTATGTATTTGCAAGATATGACTTGTGTCAATTGTTTGTCTTAGATTCCGGTGTAGTCACACGGTAAGGCAAATTCAAGTTCTTTTTTCTCGCATGCAAAGGCTTCTTAGTATACCTAACCGCCGTTCGTGTGGACGAATGAATTATGCTGGGTTACAGGCTGAAATCCCAGTCTTATATTGACGATTATTGTCCAAGTTATAGAAATGTCTTCGGACACAATGATAGTATCAACGATGCTACTCTTCTCTTAAATTCTTAGTCAATAACAAAGAATATTAATAAACTAGATGTCCCCAGCCTGCTTTTCGTGGACCACAGTCTTTTGCAGGTGCAAATGCATATAATCCGTTGTTGGTAATTTTTAACAAGCCGAAATAATTTATTCACTATGTTTTATTTTTGAGATAGTACAATCGATAAATAAGGAATAGGTTAGAGAGAGTCCTAACTAACAGATATTGTTTGAGAATATACATTTTTGTCTTGAAAGACTTTGGGGTGAAAGTCATAAAATCTCTTCTTAGCTAAAAGAGCTAGATCTCTACTAAGAGAAAAGAAAATTTATATGAAATTTCAAATCTAGGATTGTCATAGTCCCAGAGATATCGTGATGAGGTAATAATTAAGTAGAAGTCACTGGCATATATCTTAAGGTTTTAACAATAAAAATTATAATTAAATGCACATAGCTGTAAGTGTTGTTTTGCTTGTGGTTTTATAATTATTATCTACTTATAATATAGCTAAAAAAAAGTCGACGCGGTATTTATAACACAGTAAAATGTTTAAAAAACGCTGAAATGTTCAGAAATCAGTTTACATAAGTTCATCCGCGGTCTTTCGCAAACAGAAAGAAAGTAGAAAAAGTTAGGTTGTGTAAAACGTCACTGGCACTCCGTGTAAATTGGATTCAGCGTCAGTGGAGAGATATTGCTTACGTTTACCCCTCGTTGCTCCCATCGTTTCATGTCAATTCAATTCCTGCGACTTTATTAATACTATCAAAGAAAGTTTATAATAAACGCCGTCTTTCGCAGGCTTGTATATCAATAGTCGGAGTTACGGAATACAATACAACAACACCATACATATTTTATTAATTATAATAGTAAGATCCGGTTTTACGAATAGTTTTAAATACTAGAGATACTTACATATCTTTACATACAAAACTTTTTTTTTAGATGATAATGCTTATCATTCTGATAATAATAAATTGGTAATTAAAGAGTTCTATATGTCATACAAAATTATTATTGATCAGATTTTTATTTTAATGAGCACTTATTTTAACCTAGCGCATATTGTGATTGTATGTCAAATAAATTAGAATAACAAGTATTTTTACACTATTTTTTCTAAAAAAAACTTTTTATTTTTATTTAATATTGTTAATTTTGTAAGCAATCCTTACTGAATACAAATAAATACTGTTATGACGAGTTAAATTTGGTGAAAGTGTTTGGAAAAAACATTTTGACGAACATCAACTATTTTACTGAAATCCCTTATTCTTGTTACAACAATTACATCAATATTATTTATTCAAATATTGATATTCATAAGCTAATAACATAGTAAAATTGTCACTTTAGTCTTGTGCTAGTAGCGAAAATTTCTGTTTATATTCAAATAATGTTAGAATATTACAGAAACAACTAAAGTTATTATTTGTTATATCTCCCTTAGAATTTTATTTAAACAAATCTGTTATTACTGCATTTAAACTAAAATTATTTACTATATTCAAATTATACTTAAACTAAAAAAACTGTATTAATAGATTTTTAAAAAAATCTACATAAATGTAATATCATACACATAGTTTTTTCTCTTCTTTATTAAAACATAGTACTACAACTATAAAAAGTGGCAAAAAATGTTTTTTTTTTTAAATAAGCGAATCACACTTAATGGGCGTCTATCGCCTGAAATTAATGAGTGAATGAGAGAATCACACCTGGGGACATAAAGTTTAAACGGGGTTTTCGTCGCATTTAATAAAGAGGAAGCTGGAGTCCAATAAATCCTTCACAGAATTCAATTAAACGGTATCCGTGTCTCGGTGCAGTATGTAGACCGAGTACGTAAAAGGAAGCGTCAGTTTGAAATGATCGGCAGTTGGACTAATTCAAGTTCTTGGCAATATGTTAGCGCGAATAGAGATTTACGGCTGCATATCACTACGTTCACATATATTACACATGTATATTTTAACAGCTAAAAAATTCAAGAAGAGAAAATTTCAGAACAAATACATGACTCATTATTCATTTAGAAAGTTCAGAAAAAAGTTTAAAAATCATTATAACGAAAAAATCATTATGATAGTCTAGCACGAAATGTCCACTTCACAACTATAGGTTTCCAATAAGAGCAATTGGAAGCTGCTTTGATGCAGCGTATTCCGTTTTCACAACTTTAAAGTCTATCAAATGTTATGGATTATTATCATAACATTAAAATGTGTAACCAAAATTGTATTTTTATAGTGACAGGATTAAAATTCTAAGTCAGAAAGAAGTACAGTTATGAGAATATAAGTTTTTAATTTTTTTCTCCTTCGTACTGTTACAACGGTTGATATCAAGTGCGGTTTAAAATAAATCAGTACGTAGACGGGAACAGAAGTCGTTTCACCAAATCGGGACAGTGGAATGAAGAGCAATTTATTTCACTGGAAAACATCGCGGAGCTCCCTTATACGCAATAAGCGAAATGGAACAGTACTACTATGAAGCTGCGAATATTCGCACAAACAATGTACAACAATGATTGCGGGCTAAATGTTCAGCGGCGTGATATTTGTGGGGTTTACAACGAGGACATTTCGAAAGAAAGGAAAGATCAAACCGTTTTATCGTGCGACTCGACTTCGGCAATGGAGGACAGCGGAAGATCTTTAAAACTGATGAAACTGTTCCGTTACTAAACATATCTTTGAACAGGATATTCCTAAAATAATTAATTAAAGGATAATTATTCAAATCGACGGAAAGACTGAAAAATTTAAATAAAAATTAACTTGTAGTAGTATATTAAAAACTGACATAGATGAATATCTTAATGATGATCCTTTATTTATCGAGAAATAGTGAGTCCGGAATCACTATTTCATTTTAAGGACAATGTAGCTTTCGAAATTTCTGGACCATTAGTACATAGGATATCTCGTTCAATCCTCGTATATAAGAGCGTAATTTTGTGGTAAATATTATGTTATTAAATCTTGTAACATCGTACTGTTATTGTCGAGCTATATCTCTGACAACTGATAGTCAAGGTTGCTGGAAGTCCTTCGATGTAGGCAGCGCAAGACCGGGTCAACGTGGTGAAACTCGGGGAAGAAACAGTGGTCATTTATCAACTGACTGATTTCTCATCACCTCGTAATTTTTTGTAAAAAACATTTTATCATAAAAACATTGCGGTATGTTTCATCGATATCTGTATATATATCTCTATAAAAACAAATATTAAAAATAGAACCACTTAATAACCTCGCGTTGAAATATTACAGTTAATTGATACGTTAATTTTCATACAATTGAGAATTAAATAAACCGTTTTATAAAGCGAATTAAAAGGCACAGTGAGTTTATTATAATAGAAAAGCAATTTGAAATAGAATGGCAGTAATGGGATTGTAATTGAGTTGCTAATGGGTATACAGTGATGTTATTTAAGATGATCTCAGACCGGAGCTGAACGTTTAACCCGAGACTAGTTTCACAGCCGCATTGTATACGCCGCGAGTGTTTCTCTTAGCGTCTGTGTCCACAAAGTAACTGTTGGCTTTAGTTCGATTAGCGGGACCGAGGCTCGGGTTTGCTTCATTAAAATTTTACTACCGCAACGCTGTGATAAGATAAAAGAATCAGCGCTCGCTCGCTCGAGTAAAGCTCGCAGATTTTCCAACGCTCATTGCCTTCTATGCACCAGTTTGAACGTTAATATTCTCGCCTCGAATAGAATTGATAATAAAATTTTGCGCCGAGTATCGGAATTGTACATTTATGTTGTAAATCAATAATATTAAGTAAATTACTACAAACCACTATGCTTTTAATTGTCGACCGATATTTCAACTTTATAGTGATAATATTTATATTTTAAGCTACCATAATTTTTATATCTTTCGTCATTAGATAAGCACTAACAATTCGAGTGGTAACAATTATAGTCGATTACGAATTTTGAGAAAAGTTGTGTCTAAGTGTTATATATTAACTAGCTGACGCCCACCTACTTTGTAAACTCAATGAACTTCCCCTCAACCCTTCTTGCGGGTGGAATTTCGTGAATTTCATTTTGGGTGAAAACAATAATCGTACCAAATTTTAAGTCTCTAAATCTTAAGGAGCCAGAGATATTGCGATGAGTCAGTACATAGGTGGATATCTCTTATACCAACATTTAAAAAATAGTTAAAATTTTTAATGTACAAAAAAAGGCACCCTACAAATGTGAACTGTGCTTACAAAGTCTTACGAGCCATGAGTGTGGAGCGTGAAAGCTCAATATTTTTTTATTTGAGTAAACTTACACGCGATAACTTCACAGGCATATACACTGATCATAAATATAAAAAAATGCGTTAAGGATTCTTGTAAACCTCAACGTAATAAAGTGTTAATTTACAGACACAGTGGTGTGAAATGTTTAGTGAGAGTTGGAATTTTATTTGTGCTGCGGTCAAGTTGTTCGGAGAGTTGCCTTTAGCTAGATGTCAATCTCGGGGCGCTCTTCTGACAGTACTAAAGGCTTCCGGCATTTAGTCGACTGAACGAAATTTTAGAAGGACCCGTTACGCTATGTCTATTGCATTAATGTTATTCAATCTAAGTTACATAAAAGAAATTTCTTTAAACATATTTGTAAATTATTTATATGATGTTTAAATGTAACTAACATTTTTGAACATGATAAATATAGGAAAACAACTTAAGGTCTTACCGTCCAACATCCATCAGAGCCTAAAGACGCCTAGGACCAATGTGTGTTACCAGTGATGATTTACATCACTAAAACGGGTTTTATTACTACGAACCCCAGTAGTAAGCACAGTCTCCCAAGCAACCAAGGGCTTTGAAAAATGTCTTTATGAGATGTAATCGGGAGGTGGGGGCTCAGTAAGATAACGAAAGCTACTAACATAGGCAAGCGCATTTGCAAATTGAAGTGGTACTGAGAAGACCACCTACTAAGCACAACAGTTGTCCACTGGGGCCTTGAGGTTCCGAAGTATAGATCAAGGACCTCGGACCTACTCATGATCCTGTTAAGGTTGAAGGAACTGCGTATTGGCCGCTTTCAACCGGTTCTGTATGGAATATCTAGGAGTGTGTGTATATATATATATATATATATATATATATATATATATATATATATATATATATATATATATATATATATGTATATATATATATATATATATATATATACCATTGTTACATTAATTACATATGTAAAAAGATAGAACAAAGTATTTTATGATGAAAATACGTGATCTTAAAACATGGTTATAGTATTGTGAACGTTGTGTAAGAAACTACGCATAAAGCTCGATACGATCTGGGTTGGAAACAAATAAAATCACTTTATGGCTTCATAGCAAGATTGGTTCTCAATGGAAAATCTTTATAGAAAAGCGGACAGCGATTCCGGAGCTGGCAGTTCACGACTAGCACGATGCCTCGGGCGTTGTCTGTGTGGTCTGTAATACATAATTACTGGCGCAGGCCGCGGACTGTATATTGATGACGGAAATATAATTGCCACATTATGCAGTGAACTTTTGAATAATTAATACGATCACATTCATAATGTATATCGTTTTAGTATTTGTTGTTTGTTTTACGTGTTATTATATTAATAGACTAGCTTACCCCGCCCGCTTAGCGTGCCTAGCACAGCCTTTGTAGGTGTATTTCCATAAATTTTACTCCCAGTATTTATTTTACCGTGATCAAAAAGTAAGGTGAAATTGGCATTACAAACCAACGATGATTTTTGGACGTAATTCTACGTCCAAAATGAAAGACTCAGGGCTTGATTCGATCGCCGATTGATAATTAGGAAACTCGATGATATTGTTGGAATATCATTTGGCTCAACACAAGCCATTTTTAAGGATATTTTGTGTTTCAATCGCGTCAAGTTCAATTAGTCGATGTCATACTGCATTGATTCTTTGTGACTTTTTTTGACAAAAAATTCACGCATAAAGTTCCACAACTGCCGTATTCGCCTGATTTGACGTCGCCGTTTTGTCCTTATTGAGACGATAAAAACGGAATCCAAGAAGGTCTTGAAGGCTATTCCAGAAAAGACTATTCCGACTTTTTTGAGGACTGGAAAAAGCGCTGAAAATTGCGTTTTATCGGATGGTAATTACTTTGAAGGGGATAAAATTGATCTGGAAGAATAAATGAAGAATTTACATTTCATAAATAAATTCACCTTACTTTTTTATTACAGTATAATATGCATAAAACAGTTAAAACTTTGAATGCTTGTAAAGTAAAAACCGCAAACGTGAACTTTGCTTACAACGTTGTAAAAGCCATGCCAAGCCTTGAAAGTCCTATATTTTTTATATATAGGTATGGTTAAAATATTTGAGAATTGATAAAACATCGAAATAAAAAAGCGGGGTAAAGTGTTGTTTACTCTGACGAACTCGTGACCCTCGTGGGAACAGTGCGGGTGCGAGAAGTTTACACGAATGTTTGTGCATTTGTGGCAACAGACCTTTTGTAGAAAGGTTAAGCTTTGACGTTGTTTGTTTAGCTTTCGTCCCTACCCGCCGTAAAGCGTAAAAAAATATTTTTGATGTCAATCAATGCGCTCAGTGATCGTTACTGTCTCTGCTGATTAACGAATTGAAAACATGTTCCACAGATAACGCAAAAGTGTTTCACGGTTACTCGTAAAGATTTTAGGTCACTAGCTACGGTATTCCAGCATTGACCTGTATAATTTATATTAAATCACTGAAAAAATCAGAAAAATTTAAACCTACACTTATGTAGATAAACAGAACACGTGAAAAAATATAGTTACGGCATTTAGGCTTCGATAATTTCTTGTAAAATGTATGTAACAAATGTAAAATCCTGCAAAGTATGGAGTAAGCGTGTTATGGTTTAATATACGTTAATGCAACTCTAGTCCAAAAATTTTATTAGCAAGTGCGCTCTTCAAATCGGAACACAATAATATACTCAAATTACTTTTAACATTCAGACTTGGACGTAGCATTGTTACCGATATAGAAGACTAATATAAAAGAGATTAAAGATCAAAATTACCAGGTTCAATTTTTTTTTAATTTTGTTATAGGTAGTGGGTAGATCACAGCGTGTAGAACAGATGACTGTTGGGATCCAGAGATTCTGGAGTGGAGACCATGGGTCGGCAAACGCAACTTAGGATGTCCATCCATAAGGTGGACAGACGACCTTGTTAAGTTAGTTGAAAGACGCTGGAGATAATCAGTTTTCGACTGGTCTTATTGGAAATCTGTGGGGAGGTGTATGTCCAGACGTAGACGTCATACGACTAAAATGATGGTTACATCAACTTTTTCTAAAAATATTTTTTTTTGATGTATCAAGGATACCACAAATACAGGGCTTTTCTGGAAATTTATATCTTTTGCGCAAACGATTACATTAATAATAAAACGAGCATTTCGTGCTTAGTACTGCCGGCCGTGTGTTCCCGAAGGAAATAAAACTGAAATGAGACGATGCCACGTTATAGAAACGGTATTATGGAGTCTTTAGGAAAAAGTTTCAGATTCTTGCTTTGGCACGTTTCAACGAAAGTAAAAGTTCGTATTATTCAAAAGGTCGGTTCTTTGGTGTTGAGATAATTTTATTATATTTCGAAACAACCTTTAAGCGTAACAGTCGGATTCTACTCTTATCGTATTGGAATAAATAAAAGAAACGGTTCCGTTTTTGTAAGCGATTCATATTCGTTGTTTTCTGGCGTAATAAAACTGTGTAAGGGTCCAGTTTCAAATATTCCCGCCACATACTTCTAAGAAAAGTATTACCACGCTAGAAGATGACTCTAATTATAGTCGGTAATAAATCTTAAGTTCTTTAAATAATAGACGGTGATTGGCATTGTTCATTTGTCATAAAAAGGTTTAAAGCTATTATGGATGTTTCCAATCATTCTGTATAAAGTGATCAATTTGAAAAATGTTATAATAATTTATATTTTTTACTGCGAATGTCTCAATAAATTCTGGTTGGATAATATTTCCAGGGACAGATAGTAAACAATAATTAATTTTAATATGTAGTGATCCGAACTTAGAAAATATTTCTTATTTCTGAAACTACTGATTTTTAGACGGCGTATTCACATCAATTGACAGCAAAAGAGATATACATTTACCTCTTTAAAGCTTTTACATCTATAACCAATCATTTTATAGATAATAAGCCAATTTTTCATCATCAAAGAGACGATACGCGAAAAAGATATCAATCTTCTTACCATTTCTTATCGCAAATAGCAAAAAACCCTTTCCTTGTCAAGAGCTGTCGATACGAACGCTCCTTTGTTCATGGTCGGACGCTCGTACAAAGGCATTGCATAGAACTGGCTTTTGCACACGGCAGAAGCTTTGTCGGAACATCGATCATTTGGACAAGGCTATTTACAAAGTCTATGTTTGTTTATAACAATCATCTTGGATACATTATCTTAAGATGGTTATAACTAATAAAAAAGAGCATTTAAACAGACATTTTTGTTTACTTGGTTTTTAGATGAAAGGGTCTGTATTAATAATTTGTACAAACACTGTGTTTTTAAGCCTGTCTTTCATTTCACTGTGATTGGTTAAAGGTGTAAAAGCTTTAAAGTTGTGAGTCTATAACCATAAATGAAATCGGAACCAACCTTAATGTAGATTTGTCGAGAATATGAGAAATTAAACTTCGTTTGCTTAGGACAATCGACTTTATACAAGGATTCTCCAAGTCATCAGCTTGTTTAAGTAAGGTAAGCGGTAAGATTTATAACTCGGCGAGATTTCTGCGACCGGGCATCTGTTGGTTTACTCGCTTTGTTATAGTCTATTTAAGAACATACACGTTGTGTCTGTAGATTAAGGCAAAATAGTGCAAATTTAAATTATAATTGCAAATTGATACCTATAATATTGAACACAAAGTTGAATACTTTTTTGCGAATGCGTATAAATAATATTGTGAGTATTCGAGTGAACGATTATTTAATGCGAAGTGACTGCTTTAGAGCATAGATTGTCGGTTGAGGCGTCTGAGGGAGACGCACAAGAAATATAATACTTGCATGTTTTTAGTTGACATGAAATAAAAATATAACGCATTATGTGGTTGAGGACTTACATGACAGATATGTTTAACAAGATCTCTTATATGCTCACCGGTTGTCTCTTGCCCACTTTGCGTGGTCCAACAGTGGACGTCCCAAGGCTGAAATGATGACGATGATTTTTAATCGTTCGATGTAATTATACAGATTTCTTTACAATCCGCTCTAAGCCTTCGTCTTTGATATAAATTATTCAAGACGTCATGTATGGATTATAATGAAAAGGACTTCTTTATGATGTTTTTCTTCATCGTTTATGAGCAGCCATGAAGTTTGTAATTCACATAAAAGCGATTGTCTGGATTCAAGTCTATGACCTGCGTTCATTAGTTATAGCCTTTAAACACTGGTCTGGTAGTGTTCATTATCTATCTCGAAATAAACTAAGGACTAGTAATTGTATCCTGTGCGCTAATGACTATCATTACACTAGCAAAGCGGGAAGTTACACAAGTGATACAGCGCTCGTGAAGAAAGCGGTCAGATGTCAAGGAGATAATTGTTTGTGCAGGAAATTAAAGATGTTTCGTAAGTGGGCCAATCCCCTGCGGTCTCGACTTACTCCTACGTAATGCAAACGTATAGATGGTGAAATTTGCTTAGGATGTGCGCTGGGCTTGTAGCTTTATGTAATATTAATTGGATATTAAAGGTCAAAAGTAGAGTGGGCTCGCAATTTTTACGTTGATTACCTTAATTAATTTTGAAATCTAGAAATATTTAATTTGGTATTAAATGAATTGGCTTTTGTAAATATTTTTCTATAATTTATAAAACACACCATAATCTTTAAATGGATTTACCTCATTCTGATGCCAAGAGAAAGGTTAATTCATTTTGTAAAGAAATCATTGAGATATCAAAATATTATCTAATGATGTCGATCGACTTTTAGCCACTTTTATGAATATTTTAGTCTATTTGTAAATAACCGGATAATTTGTAGATCTCCTGTACACTCGCATTAAGATTTAGTTTTGGTGTTCAACGTTTTCAAGATCTGAGTGCACTATTCCATTTACACTTTGGTACAACTAGTGAACATTATTTATTTTGGCGCACACGTAAAAGGTCAGAATAAACTAAGATCAACTATGAAAAAGAATTATTTTTTTCGTACTATGTACGTTTACATGTTTATGTGAAAAAAACTTTATTATTTAACCAAGAACTAAGGATACGTAATTCAATAACAAACGTTGTAGAAGGTCTTCTAGAACGTCAGTAAATAATCTCAAGGAAGTGTAATGTTATTGTATGCAAATAATACGTTGAAATAAACTGCAACGCTAATCAGCAATGATTTACTAATCTGTGTGTTGTGTCTGCGAAGTGTCTGAGATGGTGACTCACTGGCGTGGGATGTAAATAATTCCTATGAAGCTGCACTTTGTCGCTACCATTTACTGATTAGTTTATATCACTCATCGTTTAGATTGCCACACTCTCGAGTTTGTGTTCTTGATGAGAATTTATTTCATTTTGAGAAATTTAGGTGCGATTCCTATTTAAAGTTTTACTATTTATTGGTATTAACGTAATGCATATTTTGAAATCTTAATCTATGCTATGTGTTTGTATACTATATAATATATTATATTCTGAAATATATAGTCGCATTTTTGATTACGTACGCCATAAACTGAACTTTCCTTCATGTCTATCATCTCCATTTAAAGGTTGTCTTATAGAGATCGCCTCAAATGATAAGACTACCTTATGTACCATCGCTACGTAAATGGTTTAACCTTTAACTAACATATTTTTGTTTGCAGATTCATATCCTATCCATCATCATCATCATATCAACTAATCAATTCCTACTGCAAGGCCTCTCCCAAAGATTGCAACGATTACCGGTCCTCAACCGCCCACATTCAGAGGCTTTCCGCAACTTTAACTTTATCATCGGTAAACCTAAAGGGTGGCTCTCGGTCACCACTCTGGTACCTTTCCTTATTGTGATTTACAAAAAAGTATAGATATATAAATATAAATAGCAGTGTAGGATATAGCTACAATATATATTTGAAATGTTTTATAAACAATTATCAAATCAGCTCGGTTCAGGAAAAACCATGCTTGGCTAGATTACGGTCGTAAACAGCAGTTTATTGTTTTTACATTTCACGTTGTAAGTTGAACAACAAAAAAAAACTACACACGTCGCATATCACTTTGATAAAGCATAGATATTGGATTACATTGTTTTTTTTAACGATCGTAGATTGAATCATTTACAATTTAGTGATTTGCATTTTATATTTATTTAAACACCATACCTAAGAGATATGGGGACGGGTTTAATCATCCAAATGTAATTTAGATATCAATCGATTAATTTAGATAGTATACAATAATTAATGATCATTGAACAACATAAAATGGTCATAATGGTCTAAAATCAGGTTTTTAAAAAACTGTATACATTTACGATAATTAGGTAATTAACACTGGCTACTGTTTCTTTTTAAGAAAAATGTTAATAGATCGATACTGTATTTTTCGTATCAGTTAAAAAAAATATTATAAACGTACATAGAATTTATTATTCCTACTGTACATTAATTATATAGAATTGCCACAGCTCACAAACAAGTTTACAGAGGATGGGTAAAAGCATCTTCTGTCCTTTCTTCTCACCATCTTTCCCTTTTCACAAACACCCAAATGACTTGGCTTCCGAATTGACTTGCATCCAGTACAGGAAACGTCTTAAAAGCCATGACATTCAGAGACTAGACGCTCGATGGTAAACTAGGAGTGTCTCCCGTTGGGGAAACCCCTTCCAAAGCTATAACCTCTCAACAAATCCGCTTATAGTCCTGGGACTGATCGCAGATGAAATAAGGAACACAAAAAATAATCTTTCCGTTTAAGTTCACGGACCCTTCCGCTCCGTGAACTCAGTTTAGATGAAACTGTAAAAGCCTTAGCGCTAGTAGCAAAAACTTCTATAGAGAAAATGTAATGCCAACCCGCCTACCTAGCGTGACGGTTATGGTATATTCGCCGATAGTTATTTACGGGGCGGTCTATGTCTTGCAGTTGGCATCCATGGGCTGAAACGACGATAATAAACACTAGACAAGTTCCGAAAGATTCGTTTACAGGTGTAAAAGCTTTGAGGGAGTGAATGTATAGCTCATTTGTTATCAATTAATATACGCTACACACTACCTAACACACTAACTTCAGGTATAATTACTTTTAATTGTACAGAAATCGTTTCAAATTTTAGATTATTAATTATTGTTAAATTTATTTACAAGTTTAATTATTTTTTACTACCAGCCCCTGCAGAGTGTATGCATGGCCAGAAAACATTACCTACCCGTTATATCTTCATCCCTTTTAAAATATATATTATTTAGACGTTATTTTATGTTAATTCTTTGCTGTTGTATAATGTAATGTTTATTATCTATGTAATGTTTATTCTATGTCTCTCACGTGTGTCTTGTCTAAACAAATAAATAAAATGAACACAAGAAATAACATCAAAATTTAATTGGAAGTATAAATGAGGAAATAATTAAAAAGAACCTTTGGTAGTAGAGAGAATTACGTAATGATAATATTTAATAACATAATCCTCTTTCATTTAATTAACGCCAACGTATTTCAGCTCGAGCGCTTTGGAGCCGGTTACAGTATTGAATAATTTACTTTTATGAGCTGAGAGGAGATTACATGCAAAGAAATTGGATACGGATTCTTCATGAGCATATTAAATATGGGTTTTATGCACGTTGCGTTCATAGACGCCTCATGTGGCAATACTTGTTGAATTAACCTTTGTATCGGTACTACGGATATGATATTGCAATAGCTTGTTAGAAAATTAATACAGAAACACCTGTTTCTTAACGTGATGTTTCTATATACAGACATTTATTTTTGAACTAGCTGCCACCGCAGACGTCTTAATAATGAATATCGGTTACATACAACTTTAAAAGATTGACTTTGAATCGATTGCACCTTTTTTCTATTTTGATAATTTTGTACTAATCGATCTTTCAGAGGAAATAAAGTTATTGTAATAAAAGTAAGTGTTGCGCAAATGAAAGAAAATTGTTGGCGATATACAAAAAAGATTCAGCTTTTTTATTTTCACTTATAAGGTGATAATATATCTTCTATACGAATGATAAACATTAGAACAAACTTGCTTCGCGTAATTTATGGCGATTAAAACTTCATTTAAAAAGTGACAGAGTTATTGGTTATAAATGTAAAAGCTGGTATTAAAAAAAGTTTAGCGCGATGTGAATTTTTAGTTTCAATTGAAATTTTCAAAAACAGCTCAAAATGATCGCATAAAAATACGACAAAAATAGGTTCAAATGTAATAATTGTTTGTAGCATTTATAGCGAAATCAGTTTAAAAGTATTTATCGTGTAAATGTTAAAAAATGAACAATTAAGGAGCTATTTTGACATCATATTAATGTTAGCGTTGAAAACAGATCAAGAGAAACAGCTTTTAGTTAATAGCTGTAAGTTTGTGTTGCAGTTTAAGGATATTGCAATCTAATATACAACCCCAGAGCGACATAGTTAATGACCCAATCAAGTACAACGTAACCGTCTATTTAGGATTTATTGTCTTTTGTGAGGCTATATATTGCTGACAGCAATACAGTGTTGTAAGACGTTATACTTTACATCCTACAAGCTATTAATTGTATATATAATTTTTTATAGTGTAATTGTCATATTAGTCATATTACTCAAACAAGAAACACCTTAAGGATAAAGTATTTTTTTTCGTATAAAATCCCAGGCGGCTTATTTTTAATTTCTTAAGCGTCAGAGGATACGATTTCAATGGAACTAGGACAAGCTTGTACGCAGTTGTCGCGAGCTCGGATGGCTGTTTTAATGTAACTTAGTAAAAAAAAAAGAAATATTTTTTCATACATTTCAGAAATTATATTAAAAAAATATGAATTTAAGATTAATTTTTATTTATTTATTATCAACAGAGAATGTAATAAAAACTACACATTATAAATAGATTTTTATTGCATCCCAGATAACAGATTTAATATTTTAACACAAATGATTGCAGCGATTTAAAGTTATATTAAAAAAAATCTATAAGAACGTATTAATGGTTCATAACACGCGAATGCATTATCTAATATAATGTTAATGACTATTTAACACGGTGAAACATTTTGAAATATTAACCGTTTGGCAGTTATAAGATTCAAATTTGGTTTTCAATAAAAATACAGGTTTGTTAAACAGGATGCGAAATATCTGATGAAACTATAGTTAGTAGTATGTTGATGGCAAATGCGAACGAAGGCCGTTTGGCCAACGTTTGGCGAGGCGAAGCCAAGGTCATCCAATTGGTAGAATAGCCAATTATTAGACAGGAAACAAGATTAGCAATTTATTTTTAATCTAGTTGTTATAACAAAGAATCTAAATTTAAAAGATTTTTAAGCCATTTGTACAATCATTTTGTACAAAAAGTATAACTTTAGCTTTGGGAAAAACTTAATGCTATAAATAAAATGAATTAAAAAAATGCAATAGACAGAATGTATGTGTACTCGTAACATTGATCATTTTATAGAAAGCGTCAATATGATGCGTAATTTCCTTTCCAATGTACGTGGTTCCATGTAAGCTAAACCGAGAAATCGATGTATTTCTAAGTTAAAATCAACCGACAATATGTTTTTCTAAATATATATATTTTATTAAGAAAATTACTCAAAAATTTTCTGTTACGTTTTGGAAAGTTTTAGGGACATAATAATTATTTCTGGTTCTATTCCTAATCGTTGACAATCTAATAACATTTGGAGACATAAATCAAAATGAAAGTAATTAAAAATTAACATTTGTTCACACAGGTATTTATCTTGGTAGCTTTTAAAAAAATACATTAAGAAATATAAATGAATTTAGTTGTTAGGAAGTGTGAAAACATTGTTAAGAGATCATATTATATAATAATTATCCGTAATACCTTTTGCATCACGAATTCTTCGTGAGCTATAAAGGCATGTGTGAATTTCACAACATTAGTTTTACGATCCATGTTGGCTATACGTTAAATACGTTACGAGTCGGTAAACCACGAAATCATAAATCTGCGTATTGTTTTGTTCAACTGTGACTTCCAACGCTGCCAAATACCAGCAGACAGGCGTGCCTACAAGACAAATGGACACATATCCTTTGAAATGTGCTTCAGTTGGGAGGAATTATACTTGGATGGTTAAATTATAATGATATATAAACTTGTGTGAAGAGACAGAAGCTAGGTAATGAGATAGATGAAGAAATGTTCCTCTGTTAGTAATGTAGTTATCTAACAGTGTAACTTATATTCTACCGTTTTCATTTGGAGTGGGTTTCAAATTTATATCCCTTTATCGTAACTATCATAATCAGGACGATAACTACTGGACATAGGTCTCCCTCATAGATTTTTAATAGGATCGTTTTTTGTCTTTGTGTGGGACAGGGACATTACAATATCTTGTTAAATAATGTTTTCAATGTTTATATTTCTTACATATCTTTCTCCTTTGATACTTCACATTTTCTTTTTCACTTTCCTTACATCCTTCACAATTTCTTTTTATTCGTCACTTTTTGATCTTCTTTCACACATCACCTTATTTCCCTCATTGCATCTTTTTTTAAATAGGATCGATTGGAGGCGATCTTAATACGAACGAAACAAAGTTTTCTGTCTGCTTTACGCTTGTCGGTCTATGGACTCCCCTCTAGAACCATGGCCTCTGCGGCCATCTGATTTGTGCGCTTTGTGATTTACCTACTGCCATTTCAACCTGCCAATTTGCTGAGCAATGTCGGTTCTTTCGTTCGTCCAAGTATCTCTTAATTTCTGATTTGATCTTTTAGAGAAATTTTCAGCTTAGCTCTCTCCATGGTTTGTTAAACTTGCCAATGAGGCCCGAATACGGAGACTTTCTGTGCCTTATATCGTCATTCTCACATTGGCAGACCTTCGTCTTTAGAGCACTCTAAGATAGATTGACCTATCTATACCAGGAGTATTTGCCTCAGGTACGCGTATGAGTCAACAAGTTTAAGAATCAGTTTGCAAAACATTTTTATCATGAAGTAAAAGATATATAAAATGATATATCTATCATTTTAACATTGCATCTTTATATTATTATTTTTCAAGATATGGATGGATGAATTCAGTTCTAATTTTACCATGTTCGACATGACATGTTCATATTTCATTCGAATTTACGTAAGCAAAACCCACCTGTTCTCATCTGTTCCAATTTCATATAACACGTGTCGATGTTCTATCTTGTTTATTGAAGAATGGTAAAATATAAACGCCTTAAGGCATATCTAACAGTGCGTTCTTGATTACTATTCTATATAATAACTAGGAATAATTATTGTTAGTTATAAAACGTAATTATACCCAACTTTGGCTATAAATACGCAATTTTTTTACATATTTATTGCATGTCATCATATTATAAAGTTTTTATATCCATGAAAAGTCAAGCAAGGCATTTAGCAAATGGTATACCGCTCGACCATAAGAGAATCCTATGAATATGCAACGAAGAAATTAATATTAAATTGTACTTGTTATTTTCATGGTTGAAGCGAGAAACAAATCGTTTTCACTTGTGTGCACATATAGGTGGATTGGTTATAGAATCAAATAAATGCTGTTAAGGGGGTGAATGTATAGTTCACTTGTCTGTAAAAAGCCTTACAGCTTTTACACCTATTTCTTATTATTCTATATAACATGTATTGTATGTTATTAGTTATTTTTTCCTATTGGAATCCGTCAGGCCAATAACTTCTGGAATTACTAAGACTGCAGAAACAGTATCTATAATACATTTTAATATGTAGTACACCGATTTTATTTTAAAGCCTTTACTTGTTGTATAACCATTGGTTCTTTGAATACAGTGTGCCGATAGATAGTAAATGATCTATACATACACATATATACATAATTAATCATCCTGTATATTTGGAAAGGGAGGCATTCGTTATTCGGTAATTGGCAAGTTCGTAATAGATTCAAATGCGATAATGCGTTTCGAAATCGGACAATTAGGTTTATAAATGGATATCAGTAACTACCCAATTACGACAGCGTTCTAAAATATTGCCGGGTGGGATTCTTTAAGTAAGACAGACGTCCCAGTGCTTAAGCGACTTGTAGCTGAGACAATGGAACTATAACTTAGCGGAGTGAAAAGCTAGCGTTGACGTGGGTAATGTCGTCCGTTTATTTACGCTACGCTTTTATCAGGATTTCAATGAAACTGCCTTGTCATATACCATTATTTATGGTCTCTTCTAAAATATCGCCTTTTGTTCAATATCCGTTTTAAATTCGTTGTAATTATCTACATAATGCCGAAATCAATATATTTATAAACACGTTAACGTTATTTAATTACATTTTATATGAAAAATATATCTGGTTTATATTTTAGTAACTTCGTAACAAGTGGATAAAGGACCAATAGGAAGCGGCCTGCATCTAGCGTGTTCTAACGAACTTAAGAGAGTCGTCTGTCCAGGTAACGTTGCGGTTGCCAGTCCTTCGTCTCCACTCCAGAACTTTAAGCCTCCAGCGTCCTTCAGTTCTGGTCGCTGTTACCTGCCCACTATCTTCAACTTGCCATTGCACTGGGCTATTTCAGTGACATTTATTTCTCTACGGATCTCGCTCATTCTGTCTCGTAGAGAAAGCCGGCATAACGCTATGGCCTGTTTAGCTACTGTAAACTTGTCCCTGCCGATCAAAGTAAAAAAATACGTCTCTATATCGTAAGTCGTCTCTCTATACTTAAGACATTATTTTATTCAAAAAGATTTGATTAAAATATAGGTTTAAATAAAGGCGTACTCTCATAATATTGTAAAAACCACTTCCTTTATAATATTATTATTTAGAATATATTAATTCAAACATTAAATAATACATATGGATATCCAATTCGTTATTTATGAGACCTTAAATAAAAATGATCGCATTGTATATAAGTTATGTGCATGTACTTTAAAAACGATTTTCACTTATAAACACTCTTCGAATATAAATATCGTAATAAAACCTCATAGTAGCTGTAAGTTTTTATTAGTGCAATAATCTTTATGTTCATTACCAAAATGATAATAAATTAATTCGAGTTACTTTCAAGTTTTGATGATCTTAACTTAATCTTATCTGGTGTTATTTTGGAGTTCCTAAAAATGGGATCGTTTAAGAAGTCGGCATTAGGGATTATTCGAAAACTCACCATAAGAACGCGTGGAACTGGTTTTTGAAATATTTTGTTTCTTAATTAACCGAGATAGAACAGAAGCGTGGTTGAGCGTCCACCTGCTGAGGTCACACAAATGGTTGAACGTTGTCACGTTCACCATAATTCCATACACGGAAACTTTGCCAATGTTTACCCACTAGTGTTTTGTTGACATTTAATTCAGAAAACATGGATTGGATGCTAAAAATATTTCGATTTCCTGTACAGATACTAGATGATAAGTGTAAAAACTTTAAAGAGGTGAATGTTTGGCTTATTTGACACCAAAAACATTTATTTTATAACATGCTTCATAAAGTGATCTCTTTAAAATAATTTACTTTAATTAATTTTTTCGTATATAATTTTTATATTTCGTGATCCGATTTTTAAATAAGTTTTTCTTTACACTATTATCATTAAAAATAGTATATTTATTATTTCGTAAACTATTGATTTTTAATAAGATGCATAATATATTAAAAGGCAGTAATTGAGCAATTACTCCTTTAAAGTTTTATAATCATTTCCAAACAACCTGTATAAAAAATTGCATCACCAATGTCAAATGAGTAGGGAATACCTGTATAGACATAATTACGCATTATGTAATCTAATTTTAAAAAGTATATTGAAAATAACACAAATAATATATCTTGATAAATATATATAGCGTAGGAGAAGAAAATATTTGAACAGTGAGCTTGCATTTACGTTGTTTGTTGCAATTTGTTACTTCGTGGAAACAGTTTGTTGTTTTTGTTTCTGGCTTTAGTCTGATTTTTTTATTTTATTCCTTTTAAAGAAGAAAGCTTTGTTAACAATTTAATTTAGTATGACTACTTAAATAAAAACTTTCTTTAACTGTGATATTATTTCAAAGATTGGATAAACTTAAATATTTAAGTAGAATGTATTGCGCGAGAAGTTTACAAATGGAATCCATTGGAATGTGAAACCCCAGGTCCTGTCCGTTGTTTCTCCGACCGCTACAGAACACAGGATATACGCCTCTGTACCAATGCCTATTATTGGATTTCATAACAAAAGCTGCCTTAACTGAACAGAACCGAGACTACGTTCGTTATAAGCAAGTTTCTATACGATAAGAAGAGAATACGCGTCTTGTTAACACTTCTAATTGAGAATTATTTGAATTACTATTTAATATAATATATAAAAAAGATATAATGATATAATATATATGATATAATATATAATCATATATATTATATCATATATATTATATCATTATAAGCACCAAAATACTATAAAGTTTCTTTAGAAAATCAATGAAAATTATTTTTGATGATCTCTACAAATAAACTTGTATGATACATTTAAACAGTAAATCGCATGATTGCATCGATGAAGAAAACATGAAATTAAAATTTTATTTCAAAAATATTTCTTAGACCTAAAATGAGGTTTAAAAATGCCCAATACGATTTTCAAAGTTATTTTATTTAAATATAAATGTTACACATATTAGTCTGATTTATTTTATGAATAACTAATAAACCGTTTCACTCGAATAGAGAGTAGGTTTTTAAATATTATTACAAAAGTGGAACGAATAAAAAGTAAACGTATGTGTTGTAATGAAGAGACAAACAAGGAAATAATTTCGAAAGTTTTCATCTTTAATGCAGACATTATCGATATAATTCCCATTCGACGACTCTTCCTAAAATAATGTGCGTATTCGAACCCTCGGAGGTACAATTGAAAACTAAACGAGGCCATTTGTAGCCGTCGGTTTTTAGTCGTGGTGCTATTATTTCTAGATAGATATAAATTATCCGTGTAAAGTACAACGGATTAATTTGATGTAAATAATTGTTTACATTACGACTTGGTTAAATAATCTGAAACGTAATGTACAAGTCATTGTTTTAATCCAGTTAGCGTAGTAAAAACCTACTTTTCTTTACTCCGTCATTTGAACACGGAAAAATTAACTAACATAGTAATTAATAACGATTTTGTTTAAAACATTCAACAAAACAATATAGTAAGAATAGATTAACAAGGTCTAACGTTTCGGGTTTTATTTGCAAGCTCGGAAATTATCTATGACACCGGATCAGAAATGAAGGAATCCTCCCATTCCAGTAAAATAGTAATAAGAAACAACCCGAGCCGAGGTTCCCACAGAGTCTTCGTGCTTTGCCACCCGCGGAATCTGCAAAATTCATAGTGGCATAGTGGCATAGTGAACTGACAGTGGGCAAGCCACATATAGCGCAGAACAGAAGGTCGCCGGGGCTTAAAAGCTCTAAGAGGATATAACGTATCGGCATGAGTAGCATAGAACGTCCACAAGGTTGACAGATGACATTGTTAAAGTCGTCGGAAGACGCGGGATGCAGGCGGCTTTTAACCGGTCCAATAGGAAATCTATAGGGGAGGCGTTTGTCTAGCAGCGAACGTCCTTCGGCTGAAATTATGGTGAAGATGTGTTTTATAGCATTATATTGCAATAATGTAGTCTTACGCATGCAAATTACAAACAGTTACTCCAACTTGGCATTCTAAACTGAATTCAATGTCAACCGCTTCATTAGTACTAAGAGTTACTTAACATTGAATTAACACATAAGTCAATGTCTCTGTTGGTATCTTTTGCGTGTAAAAATTTTCTCTTACCATGTTATCAGTCACTACGCATTCGGCACAGTTTTACTGATTTCATGAATATGCATTGTATATATTACCTAAAAATACATTATCCCGAAGTTTTATCGATGATAACCAATTACTGTAACAGTGCGCATCTGTACCAAATAACCGGTGACAAAAATTTAAGAAGGTAAAAACTTCAAGTAACAATTTAACTAACAAAATTTACTACATTAAAAAATAAAACGTCATATTAAAAGGTCTGACTTTGAATTGTAGAGTTGTGTGATTTTTTTTTGTGTGAATCGTTAATTTTACTTCTTTTTTATTTGCGAGCAACTAAAGTCTTAAAATCTTCCACTAAATAACAATTAGACAAAAATAACTACTTCCCGTTCCAGTTTTTGTAAATCCCTTTGAGACAATTGAGCACAAGTGTTAGTATATACATTTTAAGTAAATTTAAAACTTATACTTTGTGTTACTGGTAAACAAAACAGTTAGCAACTGTACGAAAACACTTTATTACTTACAAGAAGAAAAATATATGTTAGTTCTCTGAGATTTTACATCACAGTTGTAACATTTTTACTACCAATTTTATACTTGTTTTTATTGCTATTATATTAATTTCTACTCGTTAATTTAGTTCATGAGCTGCGATTTAAAATCCGTCTAAAATTAATGTCGTAAATGTACCGTTAATTTAACTAAAAACTTTGAAATTAGAACGACATAATAGCGAGTGGATGCTGTCATTTACTATTTCCGGTATTACGTTATTCTGATATCGATGCAAGACCGGAAGTAGCTCTAGAACAAAGGACGCCGACGAAACTTATGCTATTGATTGTACAATTCACCGCAACACGAGCATAGGTCGAATAAGGTCGACAGTTTTTTACTAGTTTTAAATTCTTGCGATTGTAGTAGTATTTATCTGAAGTTAAAATTATGTACTAGGGAAATTAAAATTGAGCGTGACTAGATAACATGTAAATGTTATATTTATTAATTAGCTGTTCCCCGCACCCATTGCGGACTTAGTAAACACCTCTCGATGTTCATTGCGGGACGAATTTAGTAATCCGTTCTTCTAACGGAATATTCCTATCAAATCTCTATCTAAGCCTTATAGTTCCACAGATATCATGATAAGTGAAATTTGGATCGAAATCTCTTTTATATATAGATAAACATATATAGCGACGTTTAATATTAATACTGTTGTTTAAATTATAAAGGTATGTTACGTTATAAACACGTGGAATCTGATATTTAATGGCATCTTGGGAGGACGATACATAAAAATGCAATATCTATGGAAATTTATTCCTTTTTATTATAGGAAGAAAAGCAAAATTTAATATTTAAAAGAACTAAACTATTGCCATTTCAACATCGTAGTAGATTCAAATGTAAATGTCATGGCATTTCCTTAATTACGGCGCGATGACTGAACGACATGGATAGAGTTGGTATTAATTAATTTTGTACAGCCGGCGACAAATTTTTTAGATTTAGATAATAAAGTCAGTTGAAGTTCTCGGAAAATACAGTCATCACCGGAATAATTACAATCAACACCGCCGTTATCTAAAAATTTAAGCTTGACTTAGATTAATTGTATCCGTAATATGTAAACTTTATCAACTTGAACTAATGTTAATATTAATTAGAATAATAGTGACGTATTTTTAAGTGATAAAATATGAAGAGCTAATATTTAACACCAGCTGCCTCCCCCTCGCTTTGCTTGATTTAAAACTTATCTTGTTTTATTTTAACGTCGGTCATTCTTTCTACGTAATTTTTATAGTGCCAAAAAAATTCTGGCCAAGTTTTATATCTATATGAGCTATGGTATGAAAATAAGTGTTTCTTTAATAAACGTCCTTCAAATCCTCTTGCGGGTGGAATTTCTACTCAGAGAAAGGAAAATTCCTGCAAAAAGTCTGAGATATCGTGATGATATACGTAGGTGGAAATATTTTATTTACATATATGCATAAGTAGGTGGAAGCAGCGTGGGTGGACCTCTCACTAGGTGGACTAAGTGACGACATAATTAAGGTCGCGGGGAGACACTGAATGCAGGCAGCGGCGGTCTTTGGGGGAGAACTAGGCCCTTACAATGGGCGTGCATCGGCTGAAAAGAAAAAGGAGGTAATTGCACATTATTTTTGGTACAATATACAATAGTTATGATCTATGGATACTTTGACACAAAACTAATTTTACCAGAAAAGTTTATACCGTTTATACAGTTTTAAAAATATTCCGAAACATAATTTCAAAAGAAAACTAAATACGTGTGATTTCACGTTCACGTTGTTTAATACGAATGTATTTTTATTTGCAAATGATAAGGCTCTTTGCTGCTATTGTTTGTATGTTTCTGATAGAGGTAAATTTTAAATCATTCAACCGGAAATTCGAATGCCACGAACGAGTTTTGACTGGACTGTTTTGACTGTGATGTAAAAGCCCCGCCCGATGTCACCGCAATGCAGTCTCTTCGCTGCGTTTTAAACACATATTTTCTTATAAGTTCTGACATTGTGGTTAGAGTTCATTAGCAAATATAAAGTCTATTTAAATTATTTTTGACAATTTGAACTTTTAGAATTTGAAGTGTGATGACATATTTTTTTTAATAGCTCATTACATAGTATATGACATTTCCACCTACGTACTGACGGATCACAAATTCTCCGGAACTATATGGTTTAGAAACTTGAAATTTGGTAGTAATGTTTCTTTTACCAAGTAGATATTAGCTAAGAACTAATTCTATGAAATTTTACCTACGAGGGTGCAAGCCCAGAATTTTTTTTTGGCTTATAAATAGTTACCAAGAATAGATTTTATGAAATTATATCTTCAAAAGACAATGAGGGTCACTTGAAACGGTCGGGGGACAGCTAGTCCCGTACATGATATATGTTTTATTATAAATATGGCTATAGCTACAGAAGCAACTTTCTGACTACCGCAGCTATACTTCCTACCTTAACTTATACAGCCTGGATGTCAGCTAGCTTACAATGAATAATAATATTAAATGAAAAGTGCAGATTATCTTCATATAGCATTTATTATTTCAATCACATCACGATCGTCGAACTGTCGGAGGCAAATGCTTGTTTACCGGCCACTTTTATTAATACATACCGGCAAGCGGTCGCTTCCTTGGTGCTCTTTCAGCTTTACCGCCGTTCGTGACTCCAAGCGATGTAGAACTAAGATAAGCCTACGATATTATTTACACGAATATTCTTTGACTCGTCTGAAATATGATATAAAGATGAACGCTCTACTTGTCGGAGTTTCTTGTAGATAAAACTGTATTTTATAGCACAAGAGTAACAGAGCAGCGGATAATCCATCTTTAAACATTTTACAGTCCGAAAGAAGGAGCGTTGATTTATTTTCTTGAGCTTAAAAGTTCTGTTGGCATTACTTAGTCTTATCAACTGCATGATTTATTCAGTTTTATTCTTGAAGATTTCCGAAATTTATTCTTATTTTATATTTTTTAAATTTGCAGTTTTGAACGAATAAGCGATATTTATTATATAGTTGTGGTTTGTTCATTTTATTTCCATCAAGTAGGTTGAAGAAAAAGTTTATTCACATTTAATATAAAAATACTAAATATATATTTTTTTAATTTATTCACTTTTAATTTTACGTAGGCACAATTTTGTTGGATAACTTTTTGTCATCTTGTAGGCAGTGAGGCGATGCCGTAGAAATGTTGAGACTTCTGATAAAAAAACGTTAATAAGTGCTTTAGGCCGTCCCATTTTTAAGTTAACCTGACACCATCAAAAGAAAGAAAAAGAAGAAGAGATTGAAATGGGCGGAAATCTGGAGGTGTAATGTAAAATGTGTAATAAATATAAATAATGGTAATAACACATAAACTTTCGTAACCAACGTTTTGTCTAGAGGTTCTTCGAGTCGAAACTTTTTAACGATTGTATTTACCGAATATTTTACTTCAGAAATGGACACAGTCAGTTTTATCCAGTAAAACCTACCTATACGAGAGATCTGTCACAACTAATCATAATAGAAAATGTAATTGGCTGTTAAAAACAATTGTAACATTTTTACGAAAATAAATTTAGTAAATACTGCACCACGGATTTCATATTAAATATCTATTAAATTACATTACATAGACTTGATGTTTTGGAAGTACGTGGAGTATATGCAACTATTTTTCTTTAGCTCTTTTAACGATCAGTAAAATTACGAGATTATAGAGAATAAATAATAATTTCTAGAGCTTTTTACTAAGAATGTAGAAGGAAAAGGAACAAATTGCTCGCAATAAGCATCCTAGAGCCATCGTCAAAATGAAGGGTCAGATGAGGCCTTAATTAAGTCAGGGAAATTTGTAATACTACCTTCGTTATTCTTCAGAGAGAAATTTTATCAAAGGGACGTAAAAACTTGAGCAGTTTTTTTTATAGAACCATTATGGATAGCATATTTAAAGACATTTGTAAGGTTGGATTTGTACATACAAATTCTCGTGTTTTAAATAATTTAAGTGTAGATCTAGTTGCTATATTGGATGATTATTCATAGATGTAAAACCTTTAAAGGGGTGAAAGTATAGTTTATTTGTCAGCAAAACGTTTTAAAGCTTTTTCCAATCATTCTTAATAAAGTGGTTATTCTGAAACATTTTATACTAATTTATTTTTATATTAGAATACGACGGGTACTAACTTTTGGCAGGACAAAGCCTGTATAGATAGGGACATGCTGAACAGTAATTAATTTTAATATTCAGTATTTCCAAATTTCGAAAACGCGTCTTGTTCTACTATATGATCATTATTATATATACTATATCTGAAACTATTAATTTTTTGATAAGGTATCTCGTACCTTAATTGACAAGAAATGACAAATACATTGACAAAAAGTTTTTACTATATGTATATATACCTTCAGCTTCATTTTAGTGGTTATCCAAATCTGTAGTAATAATACACGCACTGTTTGTACTTACCTGTAACAAATAAAATACAAATTTTTATTAACTGACAACACAAAAAAAAGTTTCATAAGCTTACATTACAAGCATAAATCTTGTTAAATTGTCATCTAAATACGACCTTTATGTAACAAGCCACGAATTATTTTAGATGGGGAATCGACTGTTTTTGTCAGCCATAGGAATACTAAAATGAAGTACGTATTTAAAAGTTAAAGGTGCTTCAGACCCAATCAATGCGAATTTGACCCTTTCGATATTTAGGCTCTTTTTTTAAGCCTTGATTTAGGTTTATTTGTAATTGAACTGCTATACAGGACGATTGGTTATAAGTGTAAAGTTTTATATGGGTATAATGTATATATAGCTCATTCTTTCTCTATCGATGTACATCCTATCTATAAACCAAACTCGTAATCGGATTTCACTAGATAATCTATTTCAGAAATAATAAATAACGCATTGATAATATAGAAAGAAAAATCGTTTTATTCGGATTACAAACTACATATTAAAATTAATTGTCGTTTATCATTTGTCCCTGCAGACTATAATTGCAATAATTTATAGTCCTGTCACATTACATACAGATAAACATAACAGAAAAAGTAAATTATTGGAAGATATATCAGTGCTTAATTTATACAGAATGATTGGAAATAAGTGTGAAAGCTTTAATTTTTTTTGCTGATAGTTGACAATACATTCAATCTTACAAAGTTTTAACAGCTATAACCAATCACCATGTATATAATTTACGAGCGAAATGGTCATCAAAATCGGCCACTTGCGGTCAATGACGGATAATGAATAATTGAAAAAATGTTCAAAATCCGATTGTAAAGCCGGTGGGAACGTTTCGCGTGATTTATGACGGAAGGAGGTTAAAACGTCGGGGCTTGTGTACGTAGCAACGTACGCTGTAAAATATGACCTTTTCGTTTATTTTCGAGGCAAACGAAGCAGGAGTGCAAATTCTGTATAGTACGATAGGTAAGCATAGGTATATTTGTTATAATATCTCGTATATTTTATAGCTAGAATTTGGGTTAGACATCGAACTGGGGTATTATGATACGCATTAGAAGCTGCTTCCCATCCTCTGTCAACTTATTTTTGAACAGTGGCAAACCTTTATAATGAATTCACTAAGTGCGAATTATATAACATTACATTCCGGGAATCGAACCTGCGATCTACGGCCGCGAGTGTCAGTCCTCTACCGCTAGGCTACCTGCTGAATAAATTCATCTACCGCTAGGCTACCTGCTGAATAAATTCATTAACTAAAAAATATTCTAATTTTCACCTAAAGTTAAGAAACTATCGTTTATATAAAGAAGTTTAAAAAGTCTGTGCTTTAGAATATAAGTTTAAACATTATATTTTTTTCTAAAAATATGTTTTGAATTCTATTATATTACGCATTAACTTTAGCATTATTTATAGGATTATCAGGAACGATAAACGTAAGCCCGCGGGCTGCTTGTGCTTTTTAACATGTTTATGCCGCCCGCTAAGTATTTCGGGAATTATACTTATTTTATCGACTTTCTCCCAACAATACATTGTTATAAAATTTATTATGATATAACGGTAGTACATACTAAACTAAAACAACTAATTATATTATTAACGGCTTGTTCAAACATGCAACACGAGCGCGTCTCGTCTGCGCGGTTTTTTTTGTATTGAATGTTTATAAGAAATTTAACCTTTATTTAAATTTTACAATTATTTTTAAATAATGTTTATTAAGAATGTAGTTTTGTAGGTTATTGATAGATGTTATTTTAAGTGCAACCCGACAAATAATTTCAAAATTTAAATATACGCTTGAGTAAAAAGGTTGCTCACCCCTGTTTCACACTAATCCGCGTCCCCAACATCTCTAGTCAACGAGGAGAAGTTGACTACCACCCACCAGTCGAACATAAGAAGACCAATAAATCTAATAAGGATGGAAATAGTGGATGCCTTTGCCGGTTGAAAACGGATCTACAGTATCTACAATATTATAAAAACTAGAATTATTGACAAGTCTGAATAAAAGGTCACATAATAATAATATACTAATTATATTAAAAAAGGAACATTCTATTAATTGAGGACCGAGATTGTAAAGAATATTAATAAATGCCAAGCAAATTGTCAGAGAATTCATAAAACAACATGATTTTTGTTTAAAATCTAGAGAGAGTACAATTATATCTCTGTCACGTATGTCATTAAACGCTTCCGACTTGTTGACAAGATTACGAAAAAAGAAAGAAAATAGATTGCAACTTCCGCTGAATATCGAATAAATGTAGGTTAAGTGTATTAGTAATCATTCCATAAACCTGTTTCAGCTTTCATTTTAATTATAATAATATAAAGCCTTCTGAAATACTTGTCGTTTAATTTTCTTTAAATATATTTTCTTGAGTGGCTATCACTTGAAGTAGCTTACCGAAAGGTTCCAGGACAGGAAAATTATATTAATTATGCTGGAGGAAAATTCAGTCAATCTGTCATCTGTTCAAATTAAAATGTTAATATATTTTTTAACAGAAATAAATATTTTTCTGTGGTTAAATGAACATAAATAAAATAATATTTTAAATCAAAATCTGCGTTCGCACGAAGCGAAAATGAGATAACTTCCCTTGAATGATAGATAAAAAGACAAGGCCACCAGTCCCCGGCAGTTTCACTATTCCTGGCACAGACAGAAGCTGTAGTAACGGCGGAATAGGGGATGCTATGAATCTTTTATTTGATATATTCAAAAAGGAAAAGGAGTCATCATCATCACTTCCGCAGTAGGATCTAGTCCTCGTAAAATACCTAGGCACCCGCCAAAGCTTTGCAATAGGACCTGATGGAAGTAGCCTGCATTTAGCGTCTTTTGATGACCTTAATAAAATCCTTTGTCAAGCGGCCATCTGTTTTGCGCTCTATGCGACCTGACCTGACCTATTGGTGGTTACTTTGGTTCGTCTATGGTCGATCTCATCATTTGTGATCATGATCTTGTAGAGAAGTCTCGCGCATAGCTTTTTCCATGGCCTTTTGAGCGACTCTGAGTCGTTTGTGTTTACAATAGTAAATCACCATATAAATAATAAGTTCACACAGTTCTGTTTGCTGATAAATTTTGTCGACACTATGAATATTATAGACAGCCAATAATTAAAGAAATTATTTACGCCCTTCGGTAATTTCTAAACATTACATGAATATAAATTGTTGGCAGCCCTAAGCATCATTTAACCTAAACAATAAAGTAATTTATTTCCAATAATCGATCCATCGAACATCCCTATGCGAAGCGGCTCACGCATGAAACTGCGATCGAATTGACAATATAAAGATAACTGAATAGAGGTTAATTAAACCGGAGCGAACATCGGTCACGGATCTAAGGGCCTGCCGAACAGATGTTCGCGCATATTGGGGACAGATGCACGCGAAAGTGTAATCCGATACTGCAACACTGATTCCAACGAGTGCTAATTTCGCATTCAATTCGGCGTGTGCATTTATTCGATACTTTTTATAAATGAAGTCGCTTTTACTCGATGGCTCCGTCAGTTAAAAGACATGATTCGGAAAAATGAAATGAACATATCACGCACGAATGCATTAATGATTGTATAAAAAACAATGGTTTAACTAATTTTAATTAATAATTTCGTTTAGAAATTAAACTAGTGTATACAGATTTTGACACCTTAACATTATTCCTATGTATCGATTTTTATTAATGAAATTACTTAACACCACTGACAGTTTAAAGACAGGGATTAATTATGTAAATTAAGTACGTAATTAAAAAAGAATATATGATACATTTTTTTTAAATATAATTGAATGTTAACAACGGAGATTGACAAGTTGAATTAGTAGTGAGCAGTCCACATAAAGCGAAAAACAGATGGCTGCTGGGGCTATGAGGTTCTGGAGTTTAGACCATTGACTATCAAGCGTAGAGTTGGATACCCTCAGGTAGACACTACCTTATTAAGGTAGTCAGAAAATGATGGATACCGGATGAAGCAAGTCGGCTCTATTGCAAATCCAGGTGGAAGGTTTATGTCCAGCATAGAACGTTTTATGGCTGTAATGTTGATATTATTAGATAGAAATCTATGTTTTAAGAAATTAGTGTTGCCAATTAATTCTTAACAAAGTAACATGCATGCAATATAATAATACCAGGTCAAAAATATTACGTTATGGTTATACAGAATATAAATGATGATACAAACGACATCTGGCTTACATCGAAAAGTTATTTCAAACTGATAAGCGTGATAATGCGGATAGCCATTAATGCGCCGCCCCTTGCATTAAATTACAATTAAACATATTGCACAGAGATTATACTGGCTATTATAATTTGTAACAGCGGGGAATTATTTTAAAAAAGCATAGAGAACTGGAGGATCACGTGCAAACTGTTATTTAAAAAGTGATACAGCATGAAGGATAAGTAACAATGGACATTTACGATGTAAATACAGTAATTAAAAAAAATATAGATTAAAATATCATTGTCATCTTGTAGATCGCTGTTAATGCGCTGGTCGTATCCCGGGAACCCTCGCTACCTCGTCTATAATTAAAGTATATCTTAGATAATTTAATAGTTAATTCAAAACGAAATAAGGTCAATGTGTCAATGTTATTAAAACTGGTACTTGAATTTATTTTAATATTCATCATCATTTCAGCTACGACCTCAATAAGGTCATTGGCAATATATTTATTATTTTCATTTTGCATGTAGACAAATCATTATCGACTGAATTGATAGTATAGATGGTTAAGTTCTTTCAAAGTTTTCACTTAGACATTGCGAATACTTGACCAATTGGTTGGTGAACGTTTTCGAAAGCGTTTAATATTGTTGAAAAATTAACAGGTACTCCTACTACAATTTGTAATGTTTTATATGTAATTATTAAACGTCATTTGTTTTGGTGTCAAAAATATGACATCTTAAACGAGCAGAAAATAAGAACCTATTCACACGTGGCACGTCCGCCTTTGTGTTTTTCACTTCATTATATTTATTATTTACCCTTTGTGTAAGTGAAAACACTGGCACGTGTTATGCGTACTGTGCTGCCATTATGTAAAAAAAGAAATTAATTGCCCACGGACGCAAATTTACTTGACGACTTCGGAGAGTAGCCGGGACTTTTACGGCCTATAACAAGCGGGATAAAAACGCCGAAAGCGTACAGTGCAAGGTAATTAAGTCGAGATCGAGGTTGTGTGGTTCGTAACGGAAACGGTTAAGGAAACGTAGTCGGAGTTCGGAGTCCACTGGGGAGTTCGGACAACTTCAAAGCCCAACGGTTGCGAAATTAACTCAATCGTGTTCGTGGTATAAAGTCATAAACACCCAACTTCGGTGGTCTTTTGAGATTTAAAAGACTTCACTTTTATATGTATGTTTTTATGTTTATAGTAATTTTAATTGAAAATGATATGATGTAATCTTAACGCGCTTAGCCTTCATTGTTTAAAATTAAGTATTTATACAACAAAATTCGTAACAGTATAATAGCTTTAAGGAGGCTCATTTGTCATAAAGTGATCACTTTGAGAAATGTTACATTAACTTGTTTTTTGTATTCAAATGCGGCGGGTTAATAAACTTTTTGCATACAATATATAACTTTAGTATGTAGTAATCCGAATTTTAAAAACGTTTTTTCTTACTATATTATCATAACGTTATGTCGTACTATATATCTCATTAACCATTTTGATTTTTAGATAGAAAGTACTGAATATTAATAGACAGTAAATGAACACATACCCCCTCCACCCTTTTTAAACCTTTTACACCAATTATCTGTCATCCTGTAGATACGGTAAAGATGCCTTTATGAAAACTGTTTCGATATTCCCCCAAAAATCCGCGATTTGCTAATTACATCTGCTGGGTCGAGTTAAGCAATTAAGCGATCTCCTAATTAACTCCTAATGTTTCGTAACTGGCTACATAAAGGGTTTGACGTAATTAATTACTGACATTCTATAAAATAATTAACATCTTTCAATTCTAGAATTGATAATGTCGGACCAAACACGTTTTGCATCTGTCGATATAATGAATAGCATTAACCTATTTATACCAAGATCCAATCTACCAATCAACAAACCTTGTGCAAGGTACAATGTTTGTTTCGGATCTCCAGCGTTAAATTTACGATTTATTTTGCTGCAAAAATTTGTATTACGTGCTGACACAAAAACAAAGAAAATCAGTCACTAATTGTTAGAAAATTTACCCAATAAATAAAGTAAAAGTTTTTAATTAAATAAATTTATCTTATAACAAACAACTATGTACAATCTTCACAAAGTCACCGCTTACTCGCATACTTAAAAAATCTTATTTTTTATTATTCACAAGACGGGGGATATAATTAAAAATCTATTAATATTATTTACACCTAATTGTAATCATATATAGCAAGTTTATAACATTTTAAATACAAAGTCTAAAAAATATAAAAAGTATAACATTTTTTGAACAAGTAGAAACTTCGAGAAGAATTTGTTAACGTTTGCTAAAAACCATACAAGATTGAATTGAATATTCTAGGGTTTTTACGTAAATACGTCGTCTTAAGTTAGTGTATTTTGTTTAATTCCCACGCCCAAGTTATTGACCTATTACATGGCAATAGAGTTGCACAGTAAATACTTTTAAAAGTTCTTTGGTAATTGAAGTAAAAGTTTTAAAGCTTTTTGCTTACAATTGAGAAATACATACAACTCTTTTAAAGCATTATACGTACAACTAGTCAACTTGCATATAATGGTACATATGCATATTAATTCTTCAACGAATATTGTGCAATTAACGCTAACCATTTGTTTTCTGTAATCCATAGAAGAGAATAGTTTAAAATTTGATTTTGTCTTCACATTAAAATTATTAATAATGAAAACGATTCGAAATATATTGCATATTATTAATACCTAGTATTATTTGACATGTTGTTTAGATATGCGAAAATTTGTGCCGTCGTGAAGACCAATGCACATGGTAATTTTGAAGGGGGCACGCAACTTACGTGCCATCTGCCCGTGTCTATATAAGCAAGCTGTCTATACTGCGCGAATAAAACGGTCATACGTTTGAGGGTTCTTTTTGATACTACAAAAAATACATCCATCTGTCGCAAGTGGTTAACGTTTTTATTATCAAGTTATTGTACGTGAACTCAGTTTAGTAACATTAGTTTTTCATAACGCAGATGTATTAAGAGCGTCTTTTAAATGAATAGGCCAAGTGGAATGATCGTCTTTGGTTCTGCACCTGGCAGTGTTTGTGTTCAACATGCCGTAAAATGTCATCCAATGTTGGTAAGACGAAGTTTCAGCGGGAAGACAACATGGCGCGTAAAACTGATGGCCGTTGGAGCCTTAAGGTTCTAGAGTGTAGACCACTGACCGGGTAACTCCCACAAATTGGGCAAATGACCATCTCAGGGTCAGTGAATCAGTCTTACTGGAACTTTATTGGGACGGCCATGTCCAGCATTGGACGTCAACTAGCAAAATTGATTTAAATGTTATAAGTTTATGAATGACAGTACAATCCTGTAAATAATCTATATAAAAGTCCGGAGCCGGGGCAAACGATAGTTTCAGAGCTTAGTTACATAATCGAGGTTTAATCTAAACGTCCTTAGTGCCATGTCATTTTAATGCGCGGAATATTGTGAATGTCTAATAAGGAAAACAGTGACGTAATTGTCACAAGACAGAATGGTATACCACAAAACTGTTAACCGCTGTGGTCTCGTCTGGCGATTAAAGGACTTACCTGATCCAATTGCCTGAAACGAATTCTCTTAAGTTTTTGATATCGAACGATGTCTAGTTCACACCATTTATTTAAGAACAGATGAAAGAAAATTGTAATTTTTAAATAAACATAAACGTGGGAGTATTAAAGGTTATGTTTATAGAGTATATTGCAATTCTGCCTCTGACGAATTCAATAAAGGCCAAATATGGCACGTTTTATAGCCGCCGGGTGTAAATCTTGCCGTTCGTGATAAAATGATATCTTTGCAAAAGAGGGTTCTGCTTATTTTCTAGATGATTACCTTACCAGTTACGTTAAGAATTTACTTTAAGTATTGTGATTACTAGGTGTCTAGTGGCTAATATGATGATAATCAATAATATAGACGTTGAATATTGACATAGCCAAGCGGATTGGCAAGTTGAAGTGGTAGTAGTGGGCAGGTCACATAGCGCGCAAAACTGTTGACCGTTGGGGCTTTAAGATTTTGAAGTAGAAACCACGGAAAAGTAAACGCAGCTTATGACATTCAACCACAAGATGGGCAGACAACCTTTTCATAGTCACCGGAAGACGGATGTAGTCCGCTCCCAAACGATTCTATTTTTTGTACTGTTTATTATTAACAAAAATAAAACAAACTAAGGCCAGGTAAGAAAAAATGCAATCAAAGTGAACAAAACATTGTTCATTCTTCTTTTCTCGTCCAAATCGTTCCTCTTAGCATTAGAGAGTCAGTAAACCGGTATATATTTAAAGAGGGTTTGAGACCTATTGGCGGAAGAATCGTCTTAACTATGTAATAGCCTATTACATAGTTAAGAAGATTCTTCCTTCCGTATATATATATATATATATATATACGGAATTATATTCCTATATATAATATTTCCTATATATAATATTTCCTCTTATTTATGTATGTGATTATAAGTAACTATTTATATAATTATAGTATGTATTTAAATACGTACTACAGTTGTGGTTATATACATATGTTCATATAACCAATTTACTTATATGCATAAGATATGTACACCTGCCTACTAATTATCTCCTCACCATCTTAAGTTGATTGATAGAGAATGCCTAAAGGCATTAATTAAGTCCGCATTAAACACAACAAAAATAAGAAATATAAAACGAAAATATACTAGTCACAATGTAACAAACTGTGATTTATAGGAAATATGGTGTAAGATGAGCGGCGATGTGTGTAATGAATGTAAAAAAGTAAAAGAGTGACGATAATTGAGATGGATGAAAGAAGGAAGAGTGGATGGATTTGAGAAGTTTGGAAGAAGTAGAGGAAAATAAAACTAAATTCGAAAAAAAAAAACATTATGCCAAATGAAATCCCTTTCCCTACTAAGATAGGTGAACGAGAGGCCCCAAAAAAGAGACCGTGTAAAAAAAAACCAGTCCTATTAAAATGTATGGAGAAGGCATATGTCGGATAGTGGACGTTCCATGGCTAAAATGATAACGATGACACGTAGAATCGCACAAAGAGGATTTAAAAAACATGTAATTTAACAGGATTTTTTATGTTTGTTACTTTTAAAAAGTGAAGCTAAAGGTAAAAGATCACCATGTGATTGGCATCAACGATTAATTCACATTGGACATTTGACTTTACCAATTCGTTATAACAAACGGCCTGTAATCGGAGAGCTGCAATGCTTTAAAATTGGCATGGTTCTATCTTTTACGTTCTAGGATAATGGCACTTAAAACCACGATGATTCGTTTGTTGATCTATTTGCAATTAAATTTATTTTTGACGACCAATTAACTAATCATTTTAATTGTTTTATTAATAAATTATATTGATAAAGTCGCCTAATAATTTCAATGAACGATTGAATTATTTCTACATATGTACTGATTTATCACGATATCTTATGAACCAATAGTTACAAAAAATCTGAATTTTGTAGAAATATTTCATTCGCCGAGTAGAGATCAGCTAATAAAAGGATGGATCGTTAAAAATAAATATTTAACTATATCTCCTACAGGTAAACTTAGGCAGAATATTTTTTTGGCGTTTTAAAAATTATCAAGAAAGGATTTGATGAAATTACACTAAAATTACATCTACTAAGGGCAGGTCACGTGAAGTAGATATAAGGTGGACTAGTGTTACAGACGAAAAAAGATTTTAATACCCAAAATTATTAAAGTTTTGTTTCCCTTTGAATATGTGTGTGATTATTTGAGTACTTACTTACTTACTTTTAAATAATATCGAAGATAACATTTGAAAAGTTTTCGTTAATGTACAAATATATTTAAAAGGCCTACAACATTTTTTGATTTAAATAATATTCATAAATAATTTATGTAACACAAACATTGTGTTATAATAAGTACTGGTAAAGCGATCGTATAAGTGCCCTGTAGTTGAAAGTGGTCTTACCTAGTGTTTCAGGTTGCTGCAGCTTTTAAAAGAATCCTCAGAGCGTGACTTAGGACCTGCATTGCTTTCACCTTTGCATTTCACTTCGGGTTGCTACTTTACAAACCTTTCTGTGTCATTCTTTTTGCTGTTTATAACAAAGGAAACTCTATACGTTTTGAAACCGCCTTCTATTATTTATGAATGTCGAATATTAAATAGCGCAAAAGATTTATTTTTGTGTCATGAAGCTTTTTTCAATGCTTTCCGAAATAGTAGTAATGTTAATAAGGCAATTGCAATTGACTGAGTCTTTGTATAATCATCACGTTCGCCCTAGATACGAACTGCCAAAGCCAAGGTTCTCTCTCGGGGGTCCTTGGATCATGTCAACTTTGTTGAGTATCCGCCCAAGTGACATAAGAGCTCAGCGACCTTCTAATTCCATAGTAAAGTAGTACGCAGCGGCTAGTAGGGCATCAGTGATCATTCGTACAAAAATATTCTTAATCTTTATTCTGTTTACCTGATTTAGTGTGACGTTGAGGACAATTCCAGCTATATCAAGGATGTTCATTTTTACGTGTAAAAGTTATCCTTAAAAGTCTGGTTGTAGGTCCTGCAAAATGAACGAAGATTTTGTATCGGATTAAACTAATAACAGCAGGCGCTTATTGCGTCGCACTACGTCATTCCATTCGTTACCTTGCAATCGACTTTATTCTTCTATCTCTCAACATATATAGATCGAGTATCCAAGCCTTGACCTTTATTTAGTATAATGAATTTCGTCATTTTCGTAATCAATTTAAATGCCATGACCTCCGAACAATTGATATAACTCACAAGCGTAGGTAATGTAACTCGTGGTCTTTTGTTTAATTAAAACAGTAAACAACGCACAAAAAGTCTTTGTGATTTCACTTCCGCCGAAAGTGCGTTTTTAGAACATGAATCGACCATCGTCACCTATTCTAAATGAAGCCATTGTATTTTACAACAACAGACAATACTAATTTAACGGTTAAACCGGTAGCCGCGTGTCGTAAAATTTCGAACGGCCCTTTTGGACTGTAAAATAGAACTAAAGTCTAAAGTCGTTTGAAGTTGTATCGCATATCAAAAGTTTAAAAAAACACAATTGAAAGTGAGTGTATTTCATCCTGCGTTGGAAAATGAGAGTTTACTATATTTGGTTCAATACGCGGTACATTAGGTGTAGTGGCTCGCCTTATATGGCCTGGTGATTTGGATACAAGTTTGCTTAAACGGTATGATCGCAGCCAGTGTTTGTTTTATCGGGACACGGTGCCGCGAGCACTGGCTTATGTCACGGCACGCAGAAATAGATAGCTAAAATAGACATCGCAATTTCCTTTAAATGTCTGGCTCGCATATTATTATTTTCCATTGGAGTGACACTAGCTTTATGATAGACGGTGGCAAGTTGCTAAGGGTTACGTTTAACACTTTGATTATTCATAATATACGATAGCATTGCAGTATTATGCAACTTATTCGATTCAGTAATAGTAAAGAAGAAAGATATAACATAGTCAAAGTTCGTAATTTTTTATTCGACTACTCAATTATTATAGAGGTAAAAACTTTATAGGGGGTATATATATATACAGTTTGTTCACTGACAATTATTATATGGCGCACCTGTTTCTAAAATCAATGTTTTCAAAAATAAATCACTTAGTTATAATATAGTATGAATAAGCGCTTTCAAAAATGGAAATATTACGTATTAAAACTAATTATCATTTACTATCTGTCCCTGCAGATTAAATACTGTCTCTAATGATCTCTACTAGAGTTTCAGAGTGATTAATTTATAAAGGGTAGTTAAAAAAGGGTGTTAAAGCTTTAAAAATGTTTGCTGACAAATTAGCTATACATACGCCCCTATAAAGCTCTATACCCATAACTAATCACCCTTTATGAACATTATTTATATCTTCGTTTTTTATTTTAAGTCTATTTAATTTGCTCTGTAATTATGTCAGCTATCGAGACTATGTTAAAATATATCTGGATATTTTTTAGGTTGTCCAAATTGCAACAGTCGTCACTGTCGTCGAAAGATAATGTCAGTGGGAGGGATATACCATAATCTATGTAATAATAATCATAGTAAATTTAAAATCATATAATAATATAAGTATTCACTATAATAAGTTAAACAAAACAATATAATTAAGTGATGACAATGTAAAAATGTTGAAATTGCATAACATGTTTTTAATATTAAATTCAAAATATAGTAAAGTTAATATAAATATTGTGAAGATTTGTCTATTTGTTCACAGATAAATACAATTTAGGTCTATAAAGATAAAATAGATATGTCAGGATGAATAGTATTGTACCGACGCTTGTGTAGTATTAAAACCAGTAGTTCAAAGTCCGATTTGATCTCTTCCAGTATGAACTGAATCTACGAGGTTAAGATACTCAATAGCTTTGTATGTTATCTGGTTTCTATATCCGTAACATTTAAGAGGCTCCGGAATAAAAATTCGACTGTTAGTCTGACACGGAACGCCGCACCATTTTAGCTACGATTATTTAAGAGTACATGTGTTATGGAAAAAAACAAATATAAAACATATTAAAAAATGGTTGACTTTATCATAATCATTTAAGTCATAGGACCTCTTTAGAAATAGAACCCCCTCTTCATAATTTTCTAAAAGAATTGGTTGAAAGCTGCCAGCGTCCAGCTTCGTCCAATGATCTTCTGCGCGCTATGTGGCCTACCCATTATCACTTTAACTATTCAACTCGCAGGGCTATGTCGGTTTCATCATCTATAGATATCCTTTCTGTTTCATAATCGTAGAGAAATCCTAAACAGAGGCCACTCTCCGTGGCTTGTAGAGCGACAGTGAGCTTGTCAATGTGGTACAGAGGGAAAGGCCATGTTTCTATGTCGTAAGTTATCACTGGTACCTTACATTAGTGTTGACTTTCGTCCTAAGATAAGGTGACTATCGCCTGTTACATCAGGAACTTTGATTAACACGTCCTGTTCTCCGTTAAGCGTCAAAAACCGCGTATAACCCATACGCGGTTTTTGACTTCGCAAGCCACATTCAAATAGATATTTTTTTCAAATATGGAACTGTAGAATACGCATTTTTGAAAAAAAGTTAATTGCGATATTATTTTTAGAGTCATGTTAATAAAAATTCTGAGTACGAACTCAGATAAACATTTACAGTAAAAACACACACTTCATTAGCGAGTGAAACCGAGTTAACCGTTGTTTACAAGTTACTAGTTAAAAATAATATAACGAAGGGCGTGCAAGCGTGTGTTCCTTCACATCGCACCTTGCACGTGTAATGCCACGCAGTCTGATTACCTTTAAGAACACGTAGACGTTTCTATTTTCGTTCCGACAGGGAGCGGCATGCGGGTAACTAATTGCTTAAATGAGGTAAAGTTTCAGTTAAGCTAATTAATTTCCCCAGAATTATATAACTAAATTATTTGAAATTAACATTCAAAGTACCAACCAATACATTGTTAAATAAAAAAATAAAACTCTTATTTACTTTTAGCTACTTATACAGTTTAAAGTTACATATGTACGTTGTGAAATCACAACAATTTTATTGTACAAATACTTGAGTAAGTTTATTTAACAAGAAATCAAATAACGATAGATTTCAATTCAAAGGTTTAATGATCAAGACAAATGAGTTCCCGTGATATCAACGTTCAATCAAATTGCAATTTAACGGACGCAAAAAGTATTGGCAGTTCATGATTGTGATTATTTTTCATTTCGTGCCCTGACGCTTACAAGCTTTGTTTTTTAATAATAAATAGAGTAGGTTTGAGCGATGTCTAAGGCTAAAACAGATTATCTTTAATTATTAACAATATATGAATTTATTTATGATTTTCGAAAAAATTACAGCGAGATTAAACAATAGCAAAGGAACAGAAATATAAGGAGGTATTTTAAAAATACCCAATACAAAGTTTTGCAGCCGATATCAAGATTCTATAAACGCTGAGTTGTCAATTTTCAGAAAAAAAGTTAAGAATTTATCAATGATAGATTAAGAATAAATGTAATTTAGACTTTAGAAATAATTTTAATTTTTTTCATTAATTTTTTGTACCAATTTCAACTTACTACCAATATTTGTAGTATATGATTACGAGATTATTTTAATATTAAATACTAAATTTAACTGATGTGTTTCAGATATACCCGATAAATATTGTTTATTTTCTGTAGTGTTTAAGACATATTACAAAAAAAATTGTTCTTATGTAGCTCTCTTGTAACCACATTATCGTAACACATTATTAATTTTGAAGCAATAATCGTATTTAGAGCCTCGTTGGCAAGCTTACAGTCGCTCAACTAACGAGGGAGTGGGTTATGCTGGGGATTTCTTCACGAAGTCGCGTCAGGAATGAGAAGATCCGTAGACATAAAAGGCCTAACAGATTAGCTATTTGAAATGGCAATAGACATACCACAAAGTCCGCAGAACAGATAAACGCTGGGACTGTAAGGTTGTGAACAGAGGACCACGGATCTGAAAGCACAGCTCAGGACCTATACCCACAAGGTAGGTTAAAATCCATCTTTTTAAGGTCGTTGAAAGATGAAGGGCGTTGGAAGTTTTATCCGGTACTTTTGCAAATCTATGTAGGTGATGTACGTCCAGCGTGTACATCCCACGTTTAAAATGATAATGATATAATAACAGTTATTAATTGCTTACGTTGGATGTAATTGTTTATTTCAAATAAGTGCATTATAAAGAACAATAATGGTTATGTAATCATACGGATAAACAATAAATTCGTGGGAGTTTCGGTAAGGTATGTCGTCGATTCATACCGTCTACGAACCCACCCACACATAACTGTACACCAAATGTATCAGATGGAAATAAAATGGACTTCATCGGATAAATGAACGACGTTTAAATACAGTTGTGTTTGACTGCGCGGTATCTAATAATAAAATAATAACGAATGTCATTTGTTTTTCTGCGCAAATACTATTCTTTCGTAGTAGATGGCTTTTTAGTAATTAAATTGATTTTATAAGCTTAGCATTAAAATTTACTGTAAATAAAAAATAGGAAGCAAATCTTGCATATTTATATAGCATTAAGTAACATGCTATCTAGTGAATGTTCTTCACGTCTTTTCACTTTATGCAATGTAATGTATGACGGCTAGATATACGATCTAGTAGATCACTTATCAATGTTTTGTAATGTATAACAAGAAAAATGGCTTAGGTAACCAAAACGTGTCTGATTTAATTCGAAATGCGATATTACTGATAAGTTTATTAAAAAGAAAAGTATATTAACATAATCCCACATAAATGTGTTTTGTAGTTAGTACCATTAGATTATTAGATTAGATTATTAGATAGATTATTAGATACGAATATTTCTGTCACCAAGTAGGCATAACTTAACCACGGATTTAGCGGATGGTTGTGTGTGAGCGATGGTGTGAAAAGACGTAACCGCCAATATAAGTAACTTACTGACGGAGTCCAAATTCAATTACTCATTCGAATTTGAATTCGAACGAGTAAGAATGATTTGAAATAAAGTATTGTTTTAAAACTATAAAACTATTAATAAAAATAAATAAAATAATGTATTGGACATGTTAAAATTTAGCTGAAATGAATTTTATTGAATTACATGTGTTAAAGACTATGTGGGCCACAAGAATCGGACGGGGATCAACAAATTATGTTTATATATTTTTCATGGTACGCATTATTTTTTTTAACATTACATTTGTATACTTTTCGTCTCCGCACTAGTCTAGGCTGACTGGTAGAGAATGATATCACGTTCGCCATTGCACAAAGTATAAATAAGGGAAATAAATTAATATATAAATAAAAGTACGTGTGGTTTGCAATATCTCTTCTGTCTGTCCGTACGTTATCAAGATTTATATATTTTTATATATTGCAGGTACATAACGGATTATGTTGTAAAGCGTGTTGTGTTAGGCGTTGGTCGCCTTACGTCATTTTGATAATCTGACAAGCGCACCACAGTGGATCATAAAGTATAATTGGACGAAATGATATCTTAACGTTAAGGTCTGAGAAAACGTAACGTATTTTTAAACGGGATTACGTAATCCTTGTCTATTACTACATGCTGTCACGTGTGCCACTTTATAAAGCGGATTTTCTAGTTTATCTCGCAAGGACAAGGCGTACTTAAACTAATAGAAAAATGTTTAGATGTTCTGTTTTTAGAATAACTTGTTTTGGAACAGCTATTATTTAATTTCGTATACTGTGAATTATATATACTATTTCTCACCCATTATTAGGCTCAGAAGAGGCCGTCTTACAACTAAAATGACGTTACTGTATTTAGTTTTTAACATAAATGACTTTGAACGCTATTATGGCAATAGGCTTTTTCGTCGGAGATACGTACTTCTCTTTTAGTTTTTACAGATTAGTGTCAGTGTTATAGTGATAATACAAACTTCATAAATAAAATACACTTGCCTTTATATAACAACGACAAAAAAGTGATAAAACATTTCGTGTCTCTACTCAATTTTGGAATAAATCAACTTGAAATAACTCTTGTAGTTAGGGATATAACGATCAAAATTTTAAATGGCTAAAATATTGGAAAAATGTGTTATTTTACGTAATCAAAAAATGTACAAGTACTAAAACTATATCAAATAATCTTATCGTGGTCTGATTCGGCGTACGCATTCTGTTAAGATAATGCATATATACTAACCTATTTACAAAATGGAACGCAAGAAAGTTGGTATTAACCAAGCGACACAAAAAGGAGGTTAAGAAGAGTCGAGGTTATCGAACTTGACCGTGTACTTGAGACCGGTCCTATTGATTGATAACTCGCATAATGCACTCACAGATTGAATGATGAAGGTGCTTGTTACTACGAGAGGAATGATGGAGCATCTTGTGTAACTCCAGCTAAGAATCTTTTCTCAGAACCAAACATATAGTTCGTGAAGAGATACGTTTTTTTTACGTCAATACAGGTAAAACCAGTATTTAGTACTTACAAGTTTTAATGTATGTATACCCATTGTAATATAAAATTCAAAAAATATCGAGAAAAAATCATAATCATCACTTTCATTTTTATTACTTTTAGCAAGGGATGGGAATGGAACAGAAAATTCCAGACCTAAAACTTTCGAGAACTAACGTGTCGTAAAAAAGAGAGCAAAAAAGGCTAATACAATACTAACGTAGGTTTGACTATAATGAAGGAATAAGAGAAATAACTAAACTTGTTCTTAAAGTTCTTTCTATTGAAGTTTGAAAATAGACAAATATATTAAGAAAAGGAGTTCTTTGCTACTTACCATGTTTTAGTTTTCCTTAAATATTTTCAATTATGTGTTATTAAAATGTTTGTTTAATTAGTTATTAGTTGTTATCACTTGTTTTATTAGTTTGTTTAATTATTAAAATGAATGTTTAAGGAGATAGCAGTGTCCTGCTCGTGACCAAACCGCAAAGTATTCCGGTAAGTAAAAAAAACAAAAAAAATCACATATTATTCGAGAAAAAATTGTTATATTTCACGAATCGTGTAATTGACAGATGTTATTGAAAAAAAATTAGGTACGAGTATAATGTAATTAAAACATAATCAGATTTCCGTAAGTTAGCACGTAGCAAGGCACGATGAGTCAATTTCTGACGAAGGCCACGGTGTCGTGTGTCGGGCCCTACCAAAGCATTATGCGGAACGCTGACTGAATGTTTGCTTTCACTGGTCACGTGAACTGGTAACGCTACACCCACACTGGAATGTACTTTAGGAACAAATGCCTGCCGCATAATAACAGTTCTAGTTTTATTTTATTTTTTTGGTAAAAACACGAATTGATTGATTTAATTTAACCTATTTTATGCACTAAATTAAGATGACAATACATTTTACATGGGACATGTGTATATGATTGAATACCGTATTATATGAAGACGCTGAACGCAGTCCGATTCGAAGTGCAATTGAATATCTATGGATGAGGCCTTTTCCGGCAATGGCCGTCTTACGGTTGACGTAACGGTGATGATGATGTGATATAAATAGGGATATAAATAACAGATTAACGACTAAACATTCACTTTTCTATATATTGGTTTCATTAAAATCATTTTCACGTAAATGTAATGTAATAAATATTATACATGTATAAACCGTAAACACATATTATTTCAAAAGCAAGGTGACATATAAATAACTGTTATCAATTTGTAAATAAAACTGTGTAAAGTGTGTAAAGACAACGAGAAATTAAATTATTAGAGAATCTAAATACAAGCTCTTGACGGAGGCCAGCTGTAACTCGAAGCTGTGAAAGCCACCGACAGGCAGGTAATCTAAGCTTTTATATTACGTATCTGTATTGAAAAAAGGAGAACAAGTTAAATATAACAATTAAAGTAAATAACCACTTGTTTCTAGCTACATTTAATGTTTGTCCTGCTTAAATATAGCAGCAGATAAGTAACGAATGTAAATTGAATATTACTCAAATGATAAGACGTCTTAATAGATTAAGGCCGACAGACGTAAACATTATGATGGAGTAATTAAAATGCGGTGCGCATAATATGAGTATATGGGTAATAAAATTTTATGTTAGTTTGATTTTTTTATTACAAAGTAATTGGTTTTTTACTCGTCTTTTTTTACTAAATAATAGAATAGCACAGAGCAGATTTTATCGCCACGTAGTTAGGAAAAGTGGTGAAAAACTATTGATCATCGGAAAAGTGGAAAGACAGTGACCACGAGGCTGCAGCGCCATGTGCTAGTCCAACAATAACCACGCTTGATACCACAGTAGCCGTTGTAATACACACCGCAGAAAATCGGCAAAAATAGCGAGGAAGGTGAATATACTTTATATTTATTACATTGTTATTATTTTATATTATATTAATTAACAAATAAGACGCAATTACTTTAAAACAATAAATATATCAGTGTAAACAGGTTTTTGGGTTAGTTAATGTTCGTGACTACCCGTCCATCCTACACGTTCGCACCCATTTTCCGTTGTACGTGATCACGCCTCATTTACATCACAATATGGTTTTGGCTTTACGCCATCTTCTCATTGAATAGATTTCCGTATTTTTACTACCAAAAACATATAAAGTTAATAATGGCGTCAAAGTTTTATGAGTGAAAAATATTTAATAAATTAATATGATGTTAGCAAACAGTTATAGGAATTATAAGGCTTCAATAATTCTTCAAAAATATTCTTCTTTACGCTAAAATACGACTCATAGACGAGGAGGATATTCTACTTATAGCTCGTTTGCGTTAAAATGCAGTGAGTCATTATTGTAATTATATTTTGTAAAATAGTTCGATGTTAGAAAGTCAAAAAACACAGTGCCTAGTTGAAGGATTTTTTTTTTCGAACACAACGTAATTGTCCATTGTTTGAGTAGTCATGACTAGGCTAGCGGACAACGATGATTAAATTCTTAACGCGAACGAACTGAAGAATACGCTGTATATGTAGTAACTACATATACTCGTTATTTATTTATGTTCATGTTATTTTATAAAACGTAATATGTATATATAATAAATTATATTCTCTAATTTGTTTTACACGCAATAATTCGTTATGTAATGCTTTCATTGTTAGAGCTCAAGTCTCCTCTCAGAGAGAAAGCACGGCCCGTAATTCACAACGCGTGCCCAGAGCGGATTTGTGGGTGTTACTTACACATATCTCTCGCATTTTAGGGCCTGTCCGCGATTGAACTTGCTACCTACGCCCATAAGGTAGAGTTCTTAATCACGTCTCTTTATGTGACAAAAACTAGTTATATTTTCAAACACTATCCAATATCTATATTTAGCATAAACCAAATTTTTTCCACATTATTTTCAGCTGTCAATCACAAAACCAAACAGTACATCTCTTTCACAAATAATACATTGACACGTCAATTAAGTCACAAAGAAAAAAGAACAAACCTTTGGACAGCATTCACGTACTTAGACGCGGTTATTTAAACACGTGACATGTTTTGTAATGACATAAGAATACTAAATATTAGGATAAATATGTTCAAATATGAAATACGTCACGTGCTTCTTCTTTAATTAAATGAAATTGTTTATATGACTTTTTTCGCCGCTTTCACTTCGGGCTCTATTGGCAATCTTGCAGTGGCAGTCGCAGTTGAAGTGGTCACAAATCACGCAGAACATATGGCCTGGGATAGGCAAGTAGGACATCCAACCAAAGATCATCGAAAAGTAATCAAACCAGTAACTGTTGAAAATATGAGCATAGGTAGCCCAGCGGTCGAGGAGCAGTTGTAGAAGATTGAGATTTCCGGTCTTAGACAGCGGGTTCAAGTATTGAGATGCAATCTTATTGCTTTAATTATAAAGGACTGCCGCAACAACAAAGAAGTTTCAAGCGTCCTCTGTGTACCATAATACCACATTGCGATCGCCAAAGCCAAGCTGTCTTCCAAGTGTCGCGATTAAGGTACGTCTTCTCAAAGACATCTTTGGGGGAGACCTATGCCTTGCAATGGGCGTCTAGGGGCTGAAATGACTATTGGAAATTTAAAGGGAATTTAATCTTCAACAGTAGACGTCTGAAATGACGATGACAATAAACAAATATTTAACATATAACACTATAGATACTGTCATAAAAACTTGTAGAAATTTTATTTAGTTAATGATAATTTATTTCTAAACTTCCGGAGTCGTAGCCATTTTAGATATAAATTTCAATATAAATGTAAATAACAAGCTAAGCTGTAAGAATGCTATTCCCGGTGGATCAATGGCGTGGAGCGATGGAAAAATTTCGTGCATCTACATATTACGGTTATTGCTCTCAGTTTCGTGATAAAGTCGATTAGTTAACTCGGCGGCTGGAGCGTAAATAAGTTGTTTTGCACGCGCTACCCGTGCTACTATTGTGTGCAAAACAAGTTATTTCCCTCGCACAGTATCAATATCTCATACGCTCATTATACTCTCCGGCAAAATAACATTCTATTATATTACTTTTTAATTGTTATTTACTTCACGCGAATTAATATTGCTACTTAAATAAATTTTTAGAGTATATCATAAGAACGTGATTGTGGTAACCTTTGGGAAAAGAGGAGAGATGCAGAAATAACTTTAGCTACATCCAGATTCACTGCATTTTTCATTACGGTAAAAAATTACAGATTTATATTTAATTAGAACACTTTTAGGGCAATTAAAACAAAAGCCGTGACGGGTAATATTTTGTACTTAAATAAGCAAAGATTCAAGAACAATGGGCGGACTTATCGCAAACGGCGAATTATTTCAACTTTACATTAAAGTGAATACACTCAGTTTATGTTATTTTTTACTAAAACAGCATTCTCCTGAAAAATTATTTTCATAAGAAAGTTTTCGTAAAAGATATAACTCTGTAAATTATTTTTCCTTATTTATTAATCGCTGTAAAGAAATAATTGCTTTGCAATTTCTTTTTCATTTATTATCTGTTGTTGTCACAATTTCATTTGCAAGCGAACGAACCGCCCTTCATTATCAGGGAGGGGCTAAGAGGGCATATTTCATTTCGGAAATTCCATGTCATGCGACAGAGGTCGTTTTTACACGAAATATATATCATTTATTAAGATTTTTGATGCCTTTTTTATAAAAATGTTTAAATTCGATTCAAATAAGATTTCTGATTAAAAATGGAGGTACCATTGCTAACATAGGCCTTTCCTATAGATTTAAAATTCAAACAATTAAAATACAGGTTTGTCCACTGACCACTGTCATTTTAATTTGCCAATTTGATGGGCTATATCGATTAATTTCGTTCGTCTACGAATCGCATCAATTCCGATTCGTCGAGAAATCGCAAAAATAACATTTACTCATACGATAAATTTCTTAGAGAATGTCAAGTATTATCAGAAGTCCAAAACAGGTATTGAAAATCAATTCAAATCAAATCATAAAAAGATTAAAAATTAAAAAAAATATGTACATATGTGTGTACATACTGTTATTGTTGCCTGCGTCAGTGAGTTAGGCGTTTGAACAGTATGACAAATGTAGAAGTGCGTTGTCTATAATTAATTTTCGCCTTGTCAGTAGTGATAACGCCGAAGTATGAGAACTGGGCCGCAGCCGACCGAGTCAGAGCGGGCCTGCGACTTGATAGATATAAGGTATTATTACACAAACGAACTCCGCCGGTGGCTAGGTGTCAGGGTATCGAGTGTCTGTAGTAAGGCGGTCGGTCGTCACGATTTCATATCAATTATCTATAGGACCGCCATAAATTCCGCGAAACAGGGACTTGGAATTTTATCACACAACCTTCGTCCTATTTTATTTCCGTTACCAGTTTAATTTAATGAGTTCTTTTACGGTGTTGACTTCGAAGAGTTTATTTATAGTTTATGTTTTTTCATTTTTTTGTCATTCCAAAAGTAATGTTTCGATGCCGCCTACATCTAGAGTATACTCGTTTAAAAGTAGCAAAATCTAACGAAATTTAAATTACTTTGAAACTTTTGTCACTGATTCTACGTAATTTTTCAGCTTATTTCAGTCGTAAGACGTCAACAGTTGAACTTAGATTTTAAATAGGTCCATTCGAAAGCCTAAATCCAATATCTTCCGATAAAGCTGTCTATGTATCTTGTAGGTGGACGTTCTAAGCTGCCCTTGCGAGTCCGTGGAAACCACTTCAAAACCTTAACTGCCCCGCGGTCATCTGTGCTGCGCTCCATGTGTTTGGAAACATGGTGCAGGTCAATGTCCAGTAGTGACCATTTTACTGTTGAAATGATGACCATGAAGAATGCTGGTTGCCTAATGGTATTATCATCACAGGTTGTGAGGTGATAAATAACTGAAGGCCGCGTAGAAGGCTCACTAAGGAAGCTCGGTTAAAGTCATTACATTATTTCACCAGTGTGATGTATATCATTTTATAAGCTTTGGTATGAAAGGGTCAAATATTACCATACTAACAGGTTATAAGTTATAGTCCAAGAAGGTGTCAACACATGGCAACCCTGTTTATCTCGCATGCTGTTTGAGTTACGATAATAAATCGACGCATTGCGTCCCATTGGCGCGTACCACAAATATTTGATTTACACATGTTTACATATTGAAGTTTCGTGTAGAAAGTGGATTTAACCTACGATATTACCTTCACGAGTATGGGGAACGTTGAATAATTTCTCTTCCTGCTTAGATAACTATATGATTAGATAATACTTCATTAATAGTTTCCTTATACGACTAATCAAGTTTATTGCAACATACTTGAAACGGATTTCGGAAGATACGTTCTTGATGAAATACAGTTTTATGTAAAATCATAGGCAATAAAATTAATTAAAAAAATGTTTTCACAGTTATAATCGCTTATCGTTATCGCTTACGAAATTGCCGTATTTTTCCGGTTAATTCTAAGCTTGGAAACTTTTAACAGTAATACGTATCTATAAAAGGAAAAGTACATGAACTCCAGTCTTTTTTTTTACCACGCTTTCGGTTAGCCAAGTGGAATTTGTAGATAACGTAGGTTCAAGATCGAGGCCTGCCTGGGAGCCTCGGCTCGGGCGTCTACATTGTTTCTCTTGTTTGTAATGGGAGGCGACCAACTTAGATAGATTAGATCGATTCGGTGGACGCACCATGGAGTTACTAGTCCCAATTGGGGCCATGAGGGGATCTCGGCTTAGACTGCCACTCGGGTACTCTGGTCTATATCTGAACACTGTAACAAGTCTAAAACCTTTATATGACTTGCTTAACAGCTGTGCGATGTAAATTGCGGACATGTTAAAAGAAACAAATTTGTTTGCGAAGTATAAGTACGCAAGAGCGAAGCGTCCGTGCACGTGTCTGAACGTATGTCGCTCTCGGTTCAATGGGCGACGTTTTAGCGCAGGTGGGCGACTAACGGTCGCTACATAATGCAGGCAGCGGGCGGTAGCTTAGCGTAAAACATTGCAACTATTTTTTAGACTAACGAAAAGCGCAGCTATTTTGTGGTTGACTATCTCTGCAGAATTTTAAATATTTTTGTAAGTACAAGACTTAGGTTGGTAAAAGACTAAACAACTTAACATTTTTTGTGATGGATAAACACTGTTATTTTATCGGGATATAGACGGATTTAAGAAGGCATTGTGCGGATGGCGTATAAACTAAACCTCGTTTTTGGTAGCAAAGTTGGAGCGAACAACTGACACAAGGCCTCGAAAGGGGACCTCGGCATGGGTTTTCACTCAGAACGTGTTTAGCATTCCTATTCAAGGGCGCCTGGATGGGCCGAATCTAGCCATGGTGGGTTCCAATTACCTGGCTAACATAACATGCTCCACTATACAAATAAAAAATAATAGTTTATAAATATTATATTAATTATTAAATTAAGCACTCTGCAATACGTTTTATTTAATATATTACTGGACTACTTTCTACAGCATACAGTCTTTATGGGCGACTTTTTAAAAATAATGATAAAATAATTGTAAAAATATCTAAAGTAAATTGAAATTAAGCTGTTTGATCAGCTCCTTTTAATTATCATTACACCGTTTTCGTTCAAAGAGATGTGCACTTTTGAATTAAACATAAAGAATATTTGCATGACAAAACCTACACAATTAGAAATTAAATTACAATGCAGTTAATAGATTAATTCACAAATTATCTATTCGTTTGTGCTATCTAATCTAAATTATGAAATGATTATGGAGGTGCTTGTCGTTTTAAAAATGCATACAGATAATGTAGAAAATCGACCGTCACACCGCTACGTCGCCTGTTTCATATAATAAAAGGATCATGCAAGTTTTTAGACACGTAAGTCGACAATAGGGTGGCTCACCCCTCGAACGGAACTCGTTTTATGGCTTTTAATAATTTGGTAAGCTGCAGTGATTGTTGGAATAGCAGCTGCTTGCTGTAAAAAGGGATTAACGCGGGCTTTTTAAGGTGTTTATCAAAGTGAATGTTGAGTTGAGTTTAAATTTATTTTTTAGGTTTTATCTCCGTACATCGTTGATCGTTTAGATATTGTACTAATGTTGCGTAAGCTGTAAATAATAATAAATTACCCTGTTTAAGAATACGTGTGTGCGTTGAGAAATCGTCGATTTTTAGTGAATGGCACTGGCGCAGTTTCATGCTCATAAATGGTCAATATGCAGTCGAGTATAAAATCGTCTGCCGAAACCAGTAAGCGAGGTGCGCAGTGACAGGGTTCGTTCACCGCGCCAGACGGACTGCGTTCAGTCTGAGACTACCGTGTATATCATTAGTTCATGAACTCGCAGTGAAACGCAACAATTTATGGATTCACTTCAAAACGTAGTTGCTTCCCTACCAATAAATATTTACCTATTACTTAAAATAGTAACCAACACCACCTATCAATGTTTTTAAAGTTACTTACAATGCCTTTCTAAATCTATTGCCGAAAAACTAAATCGTGTTAATATTTATGGTGTGAAATTTGAAGACAAAAACGCTTAACTACTGTATATTTACAATCTATTGTTCCAATACTTAGCTATGAAGTATTGTTCCGTGTTCGGAGAATTAGGCAGAGTTCATACGCGTTTATATTTTTTGTACTAAGAACTTTAATTATCTAATCATATAATTCCTTTTTTCTGCATATAATTATATTGAAATCGCAGCAATATTTTTTGTATAACCATTGCCTTTTGACGAGATGCTTTTGCTCTTTTAATTCATCAGTCTGAAACAATATGTTCTCAAGAAAAAGTTTGGTATACTTATGAAAAATTATTATTGTTTCATTATTGTCGCAATGAGCAAGTAATTATGTAGTTATGGTTAAATTATTACCTTGTCATTTTCATAGCGAGAAATGTGAAACCAGACGGTTTTTTCTCGTTCAAAAAGCCGCTCCGCGATTTGCACGACACGAGTCAAATATGGTCCGAAAATTGAGGCAGCGTTTTAAAATGCCGCGTTCTTTCTCAAGAGAATAAAATTTTTTTCTCCCATAAAATTCTTTTGTGACAACTGACCATAATACGGAAGTCTCTGTATATATGATTGGTCTAAAATCTTTGAAGGGGTCAATGTGTAGTACAGTCAATGGTTTCAGAAATTATGAATAACTTAATTATAACTTAGTAAGAAAAAGCTTTTTGAAATTAGGATAGCTGTCAATTAAAACAAATTATTGTTTACTATCTATCAATGCAGACTTCACTGCCAGCTACCATTGGCAAAACATTTCATTAGTTTAAATATATTAATGTAGCAGTTTTTGGGATCATCAATTTATACAGGAGTGACCAGAAATAGGTACGAAACCTTTATCGTGAAAAATTAGATATAAATTACCCTTATAAATGTGGACACATAACTAATCAGCCTGTGTGAAAAATTGTAGATATTTGCAACTTAAAATTTAACGAAACTTTTTTAGCATCTCATTCATTATGATGGTCCCAGGACGTTAATAACGATTTTACGTGCTTTTTTCTAATTTTCTTTTGTATTAAAAAAACATTATGTATTATAGCAAAATTTTGTTTTTAATAATTTATTACATTAATATTTCATACCTACTAACACTTTAATATCATTTATTAATTGCCTAGCAATTTTTTTTTCGCAATGTATGCTGTGGCTTTTTAAATTTAAAATACACATAGTTGCGTACCGTATCTTTAATAAACAACAAACTTAAATTATTTGTAGTGTATTCTTTTTTGGAAAACTTCAAATAAAATAAGTCCTTTTTATTGTAATTTTTTAGAAGGATTTCGTCATGGGTCTCACAGCGTTATTAATTCTTAACTTTTAGTTGAAGCGCATTGTCGGTAATGAAAAATATGATAACGAAACATAATATCTTCGTCTCAAGGCAAAGAGTGTAAAAGCGGTACTGTATATTAATAGAATTTTGTATAGCAAAGACGGAATGACTTTGTTAAGCGTATTTTTATATCTATATATATATATGTGTAATTTACATCTATATTATATAGTCTCATTACTCTATTGCTGGGCTACCTACCACTGCTGCAGCTGCAGCATTATATAATTAAATACATTTTCTATAACATTTACACACCCATTTTTTTATTTCTGCACTACCTAAAATTGATGATGGAGCATCAGGTTGTCACTAAGATCGCCATTAGACAAAGTTTAAAAAGAAAATAAAATAAATATTTATCCATATCTGTCTAAACCCGATAGAGTTAATGTGTAACTTTTTAACTGTATTCTACTTTAAAAAAGTAGTCGTACAAGAAGTAATCACAGCAAAAATAAGTATTTAGTTACAGAAAAAAAATGACAATATTCCTACCGTGTACACTTAAGTGCTGCATTAGCTAGCTCATATTATTTTACATATGAGTGTAGGATGATTTCTTTTTGAGAAACATATGGCCGCTCATAATAGTACCAATATCTGTTTTCTTATCTTTGAATAGACATCTATCTTGGTTTGTTTATCATATTACGTAATTGCTATGAAGAATTTAAATTTAATGTGCACGCAAATAACAAAACTGAAACCCTCTCGTAGCTTTTGAAGGTCAATAATGTTACACAAAGATTAATTAAGCGATTAAAAGAAATAATAGAAAAGAAACAAATCTTTTTTTAATAAAATGACAATGTCTTTCTTTACCTTTTGGCGACTTCTAGTCTGGCAATAATCTTGAACCATCTTCAAGGCCATCGAAATGATAACAAAATGTTTTTTTATCTCTGTATATTTACATTGGTACTGAAAACAGAGCACTTAAAAAATTTAAGTTAGTTATTTACATCATAATAGCAGTTTTAATAATAAAAGCCGTTTTATGATACGTCATGAATTATTGTAATATTTAATATTAATGTAATTTTATCTCGCTTAAGTATATAGAGTATTAAATAGTGAACTGGGTTTTCTGTTCTCGGAGAACTCGATTAAATTTTTTTCAATATCAAGAAATGACTCAGCGTTTTTTTTTTATTTTAAAATTGTAAAAGGCATTTTGTGTACAAGCCACACGCAATCGTTATTATTACTCGCGTGTTATCTGTTTTACCGACATCGAAACTTCGTGCGATCGTTTACGAATATATCTGATAGTATACTTGTCGGAATAATAGTACATTGGCATGAAGCATCTTGCACAAACTCTCAAATGATTTCTATCTATCACGAATGATCCACCATCCACTACTAAGGCAAGTCATGCTCTGTAATGAAGTTAATAGAAAATTTCAATTCAATTGTTTCGCCTTCGGAAGACGTGATATAAGATCCGACCAATGTTTCGAATTGCTTGTACCTTAGCGATGTTACTGTCAGTTGATTGAATAATCATGCTTTCTGATATGGCAATCAATTGTGCACCTTACTAGCGAATTTAATTTATAAATTGACTAGGGACTGTTATGTAATTTAGAATACATTTTGTGTCCGTCCAATCAATCTAAGCGCCTCGGTTACATGAACTGTCCGAGGCTCAGATTTCAAAAGAGACTTCGAGCTTGTGTCACTCTTTCTTAGTGCAACGGAAACCGAGCCTTAGGAAACCGCATCGAGGTGGACGAAGAAGAAAAAGGAGTAACAGTGCTGCCAACGGGAGCATTGATGATGTACCGAACGGTGCGGCTGATACTCTACCCCACCTCACCGCGTCCATACCTAAGGCGCGGTACAGCGGTTTCGGTAGCACTATATCTACAATCGCCCTAAATTGAAAATACCACTAAGGTAAACAACGACGTTGCATTACTAAAAAAACCCAAAATACTTATATGAATTTTTCGATACAATCGAAAGACAATTTTTAAACTAATTTTACGTAAGGTTTTTAACTGAACCTGTTCTCGGTTGAACATGCGATTTACGAAAGCAGAATATTAAGATATGCGCGAAGTTCTCTGGGAGCCAGTAATATGGATGAGGGAGCTGGTTTCGCTCTTACCGCCAGTCGACTGACTCGCTTCACTCACAGTATTGCTAATGAGTTTTATCACTATGCAGAAAATATGAAAGTTTCGGGATGACCGAAACGCCTCATCAAAAATCGCTTTAAGACTGGTAATATAAGGTTATTGACCGCACTTGTATGTTTTGGATTAACTTTGAGGGTATTTTGAAGAGAGGTGTGGGGGATAATGCGAGTTAATACTATTAGATTTAGGTAGTCATTAAGAATAATACGTATTTGTTTTTATTTACGCATACAAACAAAACGTTAAAAGTGATTTATATATATAAATATATATATATACATACTACATTGTAGTACTACATTGTTTTCAATCTTCTTTATAAGAGATATTTATATTTATGTAGAAGATGATGAATGAAAATTTCATAAAAATTATTTTTCATATCGTCTTCGCATTTTATTCTCATTAAAGAGATTCTTGAGTTCTTATCTTAAGCGTCGTGAATCGCAGCATGATTTTGGTGGGCGCGGATTTGGTCTGACCAACTGATGGAACATCAATATTTACCCTCGACTTTTCCAATCACCATTAGTTCTTTGATGTTTTGGCCGTTCTGGCTTATGTATATAAGTTTCATTAGTTTGATTATTCATTTACATGGTTGACATTATAATGTATATAATAAACATAGTTAAATTTCATTTAAAAAGAGCAAACGTGAATTTTTGGTCGGCTCTTCCAAAACTTAAAAAAAATTACTTTCTACGTAAAATGTATAATGAATAAGTAATATTTGACGATTTAAAAGTGCTTGTAAATTTCTACTTAATGCCATTATTTCAGGTTTATCCGTAATTAATTTGAATAGCATGAGAACTTAAACATTAAAACTTTCTGTGATAAAGTTTTTACTCCTATATATCATGTAAGACATCAGAAGATAATTAAAGCAAAAACTCGCTGCTATTTCATACAACAAACGTTATTAATGTTATTCTTTTTGTGTGTATAAATCACCGAAGCGCTTTATATCTGTTAGAAGTCTCTGATATCCTTTAACTCGTACGTAATAGAATCGCATTCCCATGTCATCTACGTCATTCATCCGGTGCGCTCCATTAGACAGATTGATTCCATCTGATTTAGTACACGTGTTTAATTTTTTATAACATTTATTTAAGTCATTCGTTTTGTTTACGACAAATATGACAAATCGTTAACCACCAATTTGTTTTGTGGTTTTATTTCTATTAAAATATTGGAATAAATTATATGAATTATAGCAATAATATTTATAGTTCAATCCTCACGGAGACCTGATATTTTTAGAAATGTTAGGCTTATTGATAACACACGGTAATTTGTTTTCGTTATTTAATATATCATGGGCTAGTGTTTTGCAAAAAATATATAAAAGTAATGCTGTTATAAAAAAGTAAAAAAAAAAGTTTTATTTTTAAGATATGAAGTTCTGAAATGGATGTGAATAGCGCGTTCTTTTACATTAAAAATATATGAAGAAATACATTAACCTTTAATCAACTTAATAGACGCTATATATTTAAAAAAATTTCAAAAACTATTATTTTAAATAAATAAAAAATTTGCTACTGTGAAGGGAACAACAGGGTCTGGAGTGGACACCACAAACCGTGAGGCGCAACATAGTACGTGCATCGACCAGGTCGACAGACCACCTTGTTAAGGTCGTCGGAAGATGATGGATATAGGCAGGTTCCAACAGGCTCTATTGGAAATCTACGGGGAAGCTTATCTCCAACAGTGTACATCATACGGACGTAAATGTTGATGATGATGATAAAAGTAAACAACTTAATACCAAAAAAATCCGTTAACTACAACGTGCAAATATAAATATAAATATTGCGTCTCTAATAGAGAGAAGATAGCTGTAAATGTACTGGTAGTCATTTGACTGGTTTCAAGGAACTTCAAGTGCCTTCCGTATAAGTTTGTGGTCGAGAAGCAATAAACTATTTGCGGACGCCACAAAACTGAACTTTAAGTCTGTAGCGAGTTGAGTATTTGACGACTGGCGCTATGTGCTTTTGGAAATCCTCGGCATGGTCAGCATATTGTGATTAATCGATATTTTTATTATTTAATAATGATGGAATAAAAAGTGGATGATTAGGCATGGTATCAAATCATTATCATAACATCAGCCGATAGATATCGCTAAATACCCGCATCTAGTGACTTCTCACGTCCTCAACTATCGTCGATACCTAGTGAACTCAAGAACATTCCTATCAACTTCTCAAACAGCCGTCGATTGCACAAGTGAAGTGTCCCGAACACTGGTGCTAAATATTTAAAAAAAATAACGAAAAATTTGAATTTCTAAAAAAAAGGTCCAAAACAAAAAAAACGTTAAAGGTTAAGTAAGCTATGCCTAAAATGAATACAATGTTATATAAATACATTGTTTGAAATTAGGAAATACATACGTGTTTAACATTAATATCTTAAGTTTATAAGGTCGTAAACATAAAAAGTTTTCCATGTTAACTTTTTATATGTTTTACACGCTTTTTATGACCGTATATGCAAGTCGGAATGTAACTTTTGTCATTTTACATGTAAAGGATTTTGATGTTACAATAGTATCGTAAAATTTTAAGAAATATCGACATAAATGACAATTTTACAATAGGATGTAACGTAAGAGCGGAAATACTTCGGGTGTGTCAGGAAATAATTAATAATCATTTCGAAAAAATCGACGAAGTAGGAGCGCATACGGAGGTACATATTTCCTCTATTGTATCAGACAAAAGCCAAAATGTCTGAATAACCACCCGTGTGTCTCGAACAATCGCAGCGCGCGCGCCGCTGTGCGCACGCAATTGTACCGGCGAACGATTTCAATAATGGAGTTCTGCTTTTATACGATATAAAAAACAGGAATATTTCATATAGGACAATGAGTGCCGCCAATAAAATTTCGTAACCGTGTTCAAAAATAAAACTCGTATCAGCAAGACGTATAACTAAGTTTATAAAGCTGTTTAACATTGAATGGCTTTTTGCAGTCTGGAAAGCGAACAGAAATGCGACTTCAAGCAAACCGACGAAATGCGTTTATTTCTTTAAACAGTGCACAGCTGGATATAAGTTTTTCCCGTAAAATTCGCATTTTCAATAAAACAGGTTTTTGCCATGATATACATAAACGGTAGTGTTCAATATTATAATTATTCCAGCTGTAGGAAGTCCATTTCGGCAGTGTATATTCACTTCAACATAGATTTATAAGAAGACCAGCTGGAAGTCCGCATTCACTGTTTTCAGTCCACGTAAACAAGGTCGTATGTACAACCTATGGCTGGACAGACCACTCTGCGCTTGCCGCTCTCTGGTCTCCGCAGAACTCTACCGCCCCTCGTTGGGCCTGTGAGCTATCCGATGACGCCCGAAGTGAGAGACCACATTTTAATACACGTAGTCATCACTGGTAATAGATATTGATCGTAAAGCTTGTACTTAAGGCACTGAGATATACGTGGTATTTATGTTAAATATATTTTAAAGTAATTTAAAACCGAAGCGTTCGGTACATATTTAAATTCGTAAAAGCGTATTACGTCAATGTCGCAGTGAAGCAAATCTTACAACCTATTTGCTTGACGTATTTACTCTAAGCCAGTTCGATTCCAATAATCTCCCCTCTTCCTTCCTTCCTCAAACGACAAAGTGCGGTTGAGTTCGAACAAAGGGCGCAACTTCCGATCAGCTGCCACGACACCCCTCGCTTTATGAGGCTTCGGGGTAAAATTAACTTGTCCTAACATATACTATGAGAACTGATAAAAAACCATTTGCTCGTTAATGTTACCATTTCGTTCAACAAATTAAAAACCATATATTTTTTAAAATATACGGTGAATACAGCACTGCAATTTTAAAGTATTAAAATAGATAAACAATACAAAAAATGACATGTTCATTCAGTGAATTTACTTGATAAAAAATTATTAGATTAAGAAAGACAAGTAGATAAATTGCAAAATTTACATAATTTGCACATGTTCTACAAAAATGCTGATAAAATAAAATTAGTGGCATTACGTATCCAATGAACTTTGAATTTGCTAAATGGCAGAGTATTTTTTGTAAACAAAACATGTAATGTGTAATAAAAATAAAGTATATTTATAAAAGCGACTGCTATTAAGCAGAAAATCTGCATATAGCGCATAGCAGCGTTGGACCGTATTTTACGATATTACACGATATTAATAAAGATTAATGTACGATATATAAATATTGTTAGTCATATATACCATACATGCATTTCCGGTACGATACACAAAGGCACATGTACATTTATACATACTTTATATGTTGTTATAAAAAAGTTATGCGAAAACTTGTTGACGTTAAAAATTTATTTTGTTGACGAAGTATAATACTTTTGTATTTTGTATGCCTGTTAATTACTTGACATAGGATACGTCGATTACTGTACGTATCTTTTTTGCGCTCGTCAGGGCCCCGTCTGCTAATTAACGGGAAACTACTGCCAGTGTAGACTATTAGGTTCGCTAGCTTTCTTACATAATTGCATGCATGCGGTAGAAATTATCTTAAGTACGCGGTCACTGAATCTCAAATTAAAAGATGTAATGAGAAATTTTTTTTATGTATGTATGGCGAGTGAACGATAAAATTGTTAAAAATATTACGATTGCCGTAAAGATTCCCATGAAGTGAGGTCATTAAATATTGAATTTGATCAATTGAAAAGAAGGATTTATTATCAATTTTTCTTTATTATCATTATAGTGATTTCAGCCGTAAGATATCCATTGCTGATCATAGACATTCCCATAAGTACCATGTCTGCATCCAGGGTGTTCCGGCGACCGTAACAAGGACGTTTCTCCATCTTTTAAGTGGAAGTCCTGCGCTGGGTTTGCCAGTCTTTTATCTCCACTCCAAAACCTTAATGCCTTAATGTTCTTTTTAAGCCTTATTTGATCTCGTAAAGAAATACGTGCATATACCGCGGGCAAACGGAGAAACTAGATAAATCCAGCAAATTTTATATACTTAACAAGCTATAAAGCTTAATATGAAGGGAATATTTAATAATGTTGCCGACTCCAATCGGGCATAAAATAAAAAAAAATAGTCTTTAGGAATAACTAATAAAGATTTTGTAAAATCACGGCTTATAATCTCGTAGTAAAAATGGTAGTAAATATTTAATTGTACCATACCGCCTTAATGGGTGGGGTGCGCTAAATGTATTACTGAGAAATCGTCTGACTTATTACGTCATAAGCACCACTGCACACACATGATTACTTACGCCCTCCGATCTTTGCCGATCATTTCCGAGTAACATTGTGCGGTTTAATTGATGAAAACATTACTTAAACGCCTACCTTTATCATATAAATCGCGTTTATTTTTGATAATCAGGTGTCTTGTTTGATTAACAAAGGTTATCGCATTATCGTAAAGGATCGTCGCATTTAAACAGATATGATAACGTACACATTTTTGGTAATTTCAAACAAAAAAAAAAAAAACATATACCATTACATACCAAGCGATCGCTCTTGAGAATGTAACATTAATTTATTTATTCTATTAGAATGTAATATGCCGATAACTTCTGGCGATACAAATTCTGCAGGGACAGATTGTAAACTGTAATTAATTATAATTTGTATTGATCCGAATTTGCAAACGCTTTTCCTTACTTTATTATAATTACGTTATTTATTGTATCCGAAAACATTGGCATTTGGATAGGTTTGTACATGCAAATGTATTGACCGCAAATTAGCTTTACATCTTTATCATCCTATATTCTATACTATTATCCGTCAACAGAACACCTCTTATTAGATAACAAACATATATAAGAATTTATTTATAAGCCCATCAGAAACTTGATTAAGTTTAATAGTGTAATTTTGTACACAATAGTAAATTTCGGGCCACTGAATATCGCTCCACAATGACCGAAAAGGTTGGTGACAGACTGTCATGATAATGTCTTCGCTTGGGTTAAATGAACATAAAATAATCCGACAATAAGATTAAAGACAATAAATTCGACCAATCTTAGTGCCGAAATAATACAGACAAAGTTAATATAACTTTAACGATCAAAATAATGTTACTCCACTAACATAAAATTAAGTAGCATACACAAGTCTAAGTCCGCTTCCTACGCAACCTAGATCTCATATTTCAAGTTCATACTTCATATTATGATTGTTATTCTAACAAATATAAAATAATGTGTTATTAATAAAATAATATTTTTATTGTTCCACCGGTAGTAAAATATTCTTGAGTTATCCGGTGGTTAAGTGTTTTAACTTGGAACGAAGGTCGCAGGTTTGATTGTACTCTTCATCATAATCATTCAGCAGTAAGACAACCATTGCAAGACATAGGCCTCTCCTACCGGTTTTCCGCCGCCCGCATCTATCGACTTCCTGCAACCTTGACTGTTCGGTCCTCCTGGTTCCTACTTATGCCTTGTGCTACGTCGATGAATCTGGGTCTACTGCGGATATCTTCATTTCTAGACAATTGCTCTGTATTGATATAATGAGGTGGATTATCAAATGAAACTGTTCAGAATATGGAAAAATTAAACCGTGTTCTGAGTAAAAAACTTTTACAAAAGTTTGCAGCGAAAACTTAGAACTAATGTTGCTAACCCAACGCTACAAGCGCGGTTGGTTTAATATCACATGATAAAGGTTGCGTTTTCAAATAATAATGCTCTTAATTGTTACGTCAAATAACGCAGCTTATAAAATAATGGCAAAAATTTTTCTACATTACATTCTGAAGGAAAAATATTAAATTCATCAAAATTATCCCTTTTTATCTAAAACATTTTCATGGTTATTTTTATTTATTTATAGGTCATCCGTCGCCGCGATATAAAAATTAATTTTAATTCCTCGTAATAAAACATTCATGTAAAACAGTTAGTTAAATGTAATAGTACTTTGATCTTAAGCGCGCTGTAATTTCTTGTTCATGGCCCGTCGCGAAAGTTGCTCTTGCGAATATCGCGAGATGATTGTTGCAACGTCCTCGGTGGTCCGTGATGAATAGATAAAGACGATGCTCTTTGTTCCGCCGCATTTAGAGTACATAAATGTGCAAATGGCGCCAAGGAAGTAGAGATATAATATACAATTGCTTGTAGTATTTCTTTAAGTAATTACGAAATATTTTTTTATAAATAAACAAACAATTATAAAATAAGTTCTATCGTGTAATTAAAGTTGATAAAGTTTAAATGTATTTAGCTTGTCAAGAACGTTCACTTTCAAATTAAAAATATATTTATTGAAGTGGACATTTACACGAATTTTAGTATTACCAATTATTTTGAAATTATAAGTAGCAAGCTACCACGAGCTCCGAAAGCTGAGAAATGTCGGCCAGATAAATAATCGTTGCTCTTTTTAAATGAAATTTAATAATGTTGTACCACCTTTGCATTACTATCCTTTCATATAGAATTGTTTTGTTGTGTGCAATAAAGTGTAAATTAATAAATAAAATAATTTACGTAAAATCAACTCTGCAATTTGTCAACTAAATTCCAAACACTCAAAGTAAATTTTTTGAATGCTATAATAAGATTTATTTAACAATAAATTTAAACTAACATAAAAATTTGAAAATAGCGTGTACAATGGGACAAAAATGATTGAAATTCATGACATGAACAAATACAAGAGTTCAATTACCGGTGTAAAAGTAAATTGTAATTTTATGTTTTGCTTTACGTACATGGATGTGCTGTGAATGCTCTGAGAGAATGTTCGTCCGGTTTCTCATTGATTCTGAGTGGTGAATTACGCCACAACTCTCTTAAGAAGCAGTGGGAATAACAAAATGTGTACATAAAGAGAATATGGCTTTGTTCCTGTAGTTAAAGCTCCATATTTTTTCAATTCGGAGTTCTAGGAACATTCCAAGAGCGAGCATGGCTGAGAAGACGTATGTATATAATTAGCGTGGGCTGTTAAAGGTCATTGTCACAGCTTCACTGCATAGAAAGGATACAGATTTTAAAATAGACGTATAGACCCATTGTTCTAAACGATTCATTAACATTCAGTATGTTGCCAGGTGTTTTCTTTGTTGCATCAGTGATGTTAATGTGAAAGCACTATGAAAGGATATTAACAAGTGCATTATTCTAATATAGGATCAATATAGAATTTATGTATGTAGTATGTATTTAGAAAAAAAAACTGCAATAAGACATAACATTAGAGATAAATCGTTGTTTTTTTATTTAATGAAAATATTATCGTAAATCTTAAAAGTTCTCGTTTCAGCCCACAGATGCCAACTGCAAGGCTTGGTTGGCAGTATGGTATTAAGCTTTATTATTATGGTACACAGAGGATGTTGCTGCCCATCTTCTGGCAACATGTTTATGAGTAACGGCTATCCTATATAATTAACACAAAAATGGTGAAAGATATTGGAATGTATTCCAGTAAGTGATCACGCGATCTATGATCGCAAGTATTCGTGGTCTGTCGCTGGGCCACCATTGCTCTTAAAAACAATAGCTACTTTTCCTAATATATAAATAAAATATAGTTAAAATGAAATCACGGTGTCTCATTATATGTACATGTATGCATATAACATTTCGTTAAAATTTAATGTCGTTAAAATAATCGTTTTAACCAGAACTGTTTTAACCAAACAGAATAATCATTTACTTGGAACAATGTATAAATTAATTAATAGATACATTTGATATATTTAATGAACATATAATATAACAAACTTAAAACGATTGCTATTTTTTTAACTACATTTATATTTATGACAATATGGCTACACGTTTGATAAGCGAATCTTGTTATTTCTTTGTAATAATCACTTGTTTGATAACGATAGAATTGCAAGCCAGAATATAAGCAAAAATAAAAAAAATTCTCCTTGATCTATCATTCTCTTATTCAATAATCCACTTAAACTTTTCTTTCATTAACCATTCGCGTATGTCTGTTAACTACGATAAATTTTACGTTAAATCTCAGTATTGTATCATTCACAAATTTAACAACGCAATGAGTGGTTAAAAGCTGTAGTTATTACTGGCTACCTGTAGATTTTTGTTCTTAGAATGTTAGCGCACAAAAAATATGCCTTCGCATATTGTTTAAAGATTCCCACAATAAAGCAAGTCGAGAGGGTCGACTATCTCAAGTGGGGTTTTTGTTACTTTTTCTATTTGTGGACTCCAGTGATAAATGCCCAATGCAATGGCATTCGCACCGATTTTGTCTTTCGAGAATGTTTCGTTATTTGTCACATCGATTAGTATAACAAGCGTTATACCAAGTTAGGCGAGTGTTTTTGGTTGCTATTCTTAACCTCATAAATTTTTAATACGGACAAAAATTAAAGATTGTGAACTAAATTGTGATACTAAAAGAATGCGGCGAAAGAAAAGAGGCGATGTGTGTAAGGATTTTGAATGAAAGAAAAGAGTATACAAGAAAATGTAAACTATAAAGAAGATACAGTAAACTATGAATGATGACAGAGGAGAACGCTAATAAAAAAAATATTGAAAATTATTTGAAACTAAAATAAAAACAAACAAAAAAGCCATAGATTTAAGATAGGAGAACAAGAGGCCCACAAAAAGGGGCCAGAAGAGCAAAATAAATCTCATCGATTTTGTGATAAAAATGGCTTTTGATAAAATTAATGTTCGTATAATTCTATAATAGTTAAATCATAGATATATTTAAAATTTAATAGTTTATGCTGCGTCCACTATTAAAGGATAATTTAACAAGTGTTTTTTTTTATAAAATAAATAAGTTAGTTTAGTAAGTAAAGTTCGAAAGTGTGAACCAAATAAGTATTAAAAAAACTCTACCTTAGTTTCTTGCATCGACTTTTCATGTGAATTGAATTCTAAGGCATTTCAACATCGTCGATAACATGTGAACGTCGATACTCATGTAAAGTTTTATCTCTAAGAAATGAGGCAATAGCATCGGATTTGTTTACATTTCAAATCCACATCGTAATGGTATAAAGGTTTGAAGGCGTATTTGGGACTTGAACCTCAATATACAATACATATAGTTATTATCCTTTCCAAAATGTTGTTTAAGTTACTTACCGGAGCATTATATGTAATATTAGGTTTAAAGCAGCTAGATTTGAGTCACGGTGTCAGATTACCTGACGCAGACTTGCTTAATACAGATTGACTGCGGTCATTCAATAGCTTGCAAAACTACACCGAGGAAAGGCGGTATTGGGGACGAAATGCGACACTGACTCTTGTGGCATTAGATTTATACGCGACTTGCTCTGATTATTAACATTGTACAATATTAGCCTTTTACCCTTCGACGCATATGTTAGCGTGACGGCGTTTTTTATACAAGACTAGTGCGATCACATGATGGGAAACGATACGTTCTACCCGTTACTGTGGCGCTAAAAATATTTTTTGTATAAAATTCGAAAGAACCGTTTGCCCTATTAGATCATAACCAAGCGCATTTGCTCAACAAGCCATGAAAAGGACAATGTTCGGGAATTCCCTACGAGATCGAATCAGTTAGAAGGAGATGCGCAGACGAATAAAAGTAACCATAGTCAAGTGATTTAGAGTTAAAGTGTAAATTTAATATGTATAATGGCAATTTCAGTTAGCGATGGGTTATATCAGTCAAAAAAAATATTCATATTTTATTAAAAATGTAGGCATAGTGCATAAGTTCAATATTATTTCAGCTTTAGGACGTCCGTGTGTTCGTTCGACGTGACGTGTGTTCAGCATCTTTCAAATCTATTAGTTGATTCAAAATTTAAAGTTTTTTGAAAATTATATGCTTATAATTAAAAGACGTTATAAGGCGTCTGTATGCCAAAACTCTGTTATATAATATTGGTAATACATCGCGTAACCGATTTAAAGAAATTTATTGAATACGAATGCTAAGGCAACAGTTTAATACTCACACAACTGTGTACAAAATGAGTGTGTGTGTAGGCTTTCACGTGATACGAATAACGAAACAGCTATACTTGCAATTTAAACGAAGTGTCATCATCGTATACGGTATTTCGATGTAATATGAAATGACAGATTCCTATTACAAAAGACAGCTAATACGGTACGCAGTGACGTTGAAAAATTGCCTTACCACCTTGCCGCGTTATAAATTCTAAATCCGTTTTTGTGGCGCGAGTAATTATCGGTTAGAATTACCCGGCGTTTGAACGGGTAACTGGGGCATCTGTAACTGCACTCGACTTTCACTGACAATCATGTTACCAAGTTTGGTTGTTTATTATATTCGCCTATGGTGTTACGAAAGCTGTGTGCTATTTTTTTTCTAATACAGAGCTATGATAAGCCTAGTGCACGTGGTCAAACATAACGATATTAATTTATATCGACTGTAGTTCAATCTTTTTAAAATGTCAATTTTTTAAAAAATTGAAAATATCTGTATTCAAGAAGCCATATACAGACACTTTTAAATCTGTCTTTATTTTAACATTATTAGTTACGCTACCACCTGCTCTGAAACTAAACAATATATTTTAAATATTTCAAATAATAAACTACAGAATCGATTACCACGGTTGTCTTGTTCTTTAACATCGAAAGCCACATTAAGAAACATTCCTTTGACAGTGAAATCAATTGTGAATTGTTAAGGTTTATTTATAACATCATTGATGTTATCTTCATGTTCATCGTCGTTTACTGTGGCATGTTTGAAAACATTCCTACATTTTATATTTTTTATTTGTTTTATGGCTATTGGGTATTTACGATTCTGAAAAATAATTATTGAAAAATGTATTTAAAAGACTAAGGCCATAAATTATACTAAGAAGAACTTCATTCGACTTAGTACTTTATGCCAGAATGATTGATTATTAATGGACAGAGTACCTAGAAATGGTAAGAACACATAGTATGCAAAAAAATGCGTTCACGCCTTTATATATTATGTATTATTTATTTTCCTTTTTGATTTTTTTATAGTGATCTTATATGAGAAAAATGTTACAAGAGTACAATTTGATGGAAACCATAACCAAATTGTACTCTATAGTGATATCTTAAAATATAAAAAAGCTACGACGTTTTTAAGAGCGTCATGATTTGTGAAGTGCCCATAAAATTCTCAGTCACTTTTACAAACTTAATAAATACTTTTACTAAAATTAATTTATAAGCTATATTATCACTTAAAAGATCCTTTGCAATGTATAATTTTTGCTAAATTTTGTTAATCAAAATAATAAAATTATTTACGTGATTATTTTAAGGCATTATAAGGTAGTTTTTTTTTGTAGAAAGCGTATACTGCTTATAAAGATATTAATTGTTTTATCGAGCCTAAGTGTTAGAGTAGGTAAATAATAAAAAATATTTATTAACTTTTCATAAATAACGCAAAACTTAATAATACATTAATAACAAATTGTTTTATTTCAAGCTATTTATTTTTATGTGTTTTATTGTCACCAAAGCTACATGAAGGTGCTGCATTGAAAAATACACTGTATGGTATTAACACTATATTTACAAAGGCAGGTGGATTCTATCCATAGACGGTTTAAAAAAACTAGTTCTTTTTGCCCACGTCTAATAAATATAACCTTTAACGCAATTTACAGAAGGCTGATGTACATAGCCTGGAACCACCTGATGGAATATACAGTGCTTATTTATTGCTAGAAAATTATGTAAAACCAAAATTTATATTAATCCTCCTTCTACGTCATAAAGCTGAAGATGTTTCGTATATATCTTTTAACGCCTCAACACCACAAGCGCATCTCCCTTCAAGTTAAGAGTGAAGTTATAAATCAAATCTTATGTGTTTAGTTATGGATGGTATGACATTAAACGATAAACATGTAATTATCAGCAGAACATAAAAAAGTTAAATTTACCTCGGAACATATTATGTACTGGGAACAAATATTACATATTACATGTATATCTAACTGTACCAGATAATAAAAGATTCAGCGAACTAAATTAAATATTTATACGTCATCATTTTTTTTATTTTCATGATTAAAACCAAATGACGTCTATTGCTGGACAAAGGCCTCTTCAATAGATTTCACATAGTGCCGGTAAGTAGCTGCCTATAACAAGATCTTTTTTTATTGCAGTGTTGTTTGATATATACCCCCGATTTATAAAAAGCTATAAGTTATATATGTAGTTTTGAGGTACAAACTCATCTTACGATCACACATTCATCTATAGATAACCTGAATGGAGGTTGTGGAGCTATATACCATCGAGGCAATAAACACAGAGTTGTATCCTTAGACTTCTGTACTTCTATCGCGGGATATCTAAGATAAATCTGAAAGATGCGGGCTACGGAAACATGGCCTATAATTTTCTCCCCCATATAAACAAGATCAGTGATTTATGTCTGACACAGTCATATCCTCTATTATTATTTAAGCGCGTTAAGAGTATTTATGGTGGTATAAATAGGTTTGGAATGCTATTGGCTTTATAGACTCTATGATATGTCTTATATTTAACATGAGGTCGCATTAAATATTTCGGTGGAGTACACTCACAATTAATATGATGATATTTATGAATTTAATGAATAGTTCTTGGCCAAACAGAGAAAGTTAATAAGTTTATTTATCTTAATTAAGAGTATATTCTGAAACTTGGGTTCGATTCTCGGTATACAATCTTATATAATTCACATTTAGCGCATCAATTATATAGGATTGCCGCTGCACATAAACATTCCACAGGATGAGCAGCAGCGTTCTCTGCGTGTTATAATACCACATTGCAAACGCCAACCCGCCAGCGAAATGTGGCGATTATGGTAAATCCCCCAACGACATATTTGGGGGAGACCTATGCCTTGCAGTCGACGCCTATGAACTAAAACGACGAGAATGAAAGTGGATATTAAGAAGTCAATTCAATAGTTAAATTCAAATCTACACACTGCATAAAATAAATAAAAGAATCATTTAATATCCATCATAATATGTTTAAAAACTATTGTTAGAAAGTATACTTAAGTATATGTTAAAATAGTTTTTACACCTTTTATAATTTTTGGTATAAAATATAAAGTTTTTGTTTTAAAGCCAGCCTAAAGATACCTTAATTGAAGTAATTTTTATTACTTAATAAACTAGAACATATTCTAAAAACAAAATAAATACGACCAAGTAGTTTCAATAGGCATACAGTTCACAAAGTAAATAAAAACTTCGCTGACCGCTGTTGTTAAAAGTTGAATGCACCTTGCGCACTCTGTTGTTAGATCAGCTATGGGAAAATGTCGGAACGTCCGCTTCCATTCATTCTTTGTTTGCAAACATTAACTATTACAGTATCCGTGCTATTAAATAAAATCGTTTGAGAAATCTTTATTTAAATATTTTTACATACTGTACTGAATGATGTGTTGTACAAGTTGAAAAAAAAAACAATTTGATTGTTTATCTCTTGTAATCTAATCGCATATTCGTAAAAAACAAAGGTGACAATAATGATTACCAAACGAAATACAAACAAATGTGAACGACATCTAATTATTAGGTGAAATATTAAAAGGGTTATTTTTCAGATATTTGAGCAGCGGTTTTACGATCGTGATCGTTCACGTATTATAAAGCTTTCATATCGCAAATCTATGACAGATTACATAAGGCTAGCTATACAAGAATATATTTTGTCGATACCAAATATTTTGGGCTCGACCAGTAAAACTATTTTAATAAGCTTATTAATATGCGAAGCGTTTCTCATCTCGCAACATTTGATGACCCATTTCAGAGGTATCGCTTTGTAGTACGACCTTATAGTGTTGCAATCGTTTACAAACCTTGTTAGTAAAACTTGGAACATATACATTTATATATAAAAATCACTTAGAACTGTATTTTAAGAAATATTTATTCATAATTCTGAATACGAAAATTTACTTATTACTTATGTACCAAATTATACTAAACATATTAAAAATAGAGGAAAAAAAACACTCATAACGGGATAACAGAAATTTTAATTGTTTTTTTATTTATTAGATTATTTATCATCACCATTTTAGTCGTACGACGTTCACGAGCAGGGCATTGCCTTCTCTCAAAGATTTTCAATAGCATCGGTTGCAAGCGGCCTGCAATCGGCATCTTCTGTTGACATTAATAAATTCTTCTGTATACTTTATGCCTGGACATCATGTACTGCTCTTGTCGGTCTGTGATTTTCTCTTCAGAACCTTAAAGCCTCCGTGCTCATTAGTTCTGCGCACTGTCTCCATATCCGCTGAATTATGTCGGTTATTTTCTTTTGTCTATGGCTCTATTCGTTTTTGATTCCATTTCATAAAAATTCCGAATATTATCCTTTAAATGGTATCTGAGCATCTCTGAGCTTGTCAATAAGGAACGAAGTGAGTAACAAAGTTTCAGTGCAGTAAGTCATCACCGGTAATACATATTTATAGTAGACTTTTGTCTTAAGGCACTGGGATATTGGATAAGAAGATTATTGGTATATTGCAATATAATTGCCAATGAAACATTTATTGTAACTGGTTTAGTAATAAACGTGACATGAGAACCTGAATCTGAATAGGTCGTGGGTCAGTTCTTACCTAGGAAATAATATTAGTTATTAACAACAATGAAAACTGATAAGCGCGTATCGGCCATCGAACCCTAGGTGTTGCGTAAACGTGGCAACGACAAGTACAAATTGCCTTCTTACTAATTCACTCTGAACTACAGGTTTCTAGTCGGCCACTCACCGCAAATCGGATTAACGATATCTCCTTACTCCGTGTCGGCTGTCCATTACCTAGTTGATAATGCACCATTCATCACAAACTTAACAACTTTGTAAAACGCCGTTTCGAGTTTTGACCGGCTTCGCTTTTAACATACGGTAAAGGTTTGTTCACGTCCTCACAAATCAATAGTTAAATATATCAATCAAGAAAAATTAAATCATATACAGTTTTTATCGATATCTTAACTTGTTATAAAATTGATACATGTAATTATAATTTAAATAAAAGAGTTGTGCTCTGTTAAAAGCATTCAATAATTCTGTCTGAGTTGCCAAGGTTAAGTATTTAATAAATATTTTACCTTAAAGATAATTTAAATTTGTTACATAATAAAGTAACTTTGCTTTTGTGAAAAGACGTTTTACCTAATATTTTAAAACCTCATGAATAACATCGTCTAATTTACTTTAATTAAACTTCTTTATTTCCGATCACCAATTTAAATATATAATACATTGTTGCAAGTTCTCGTTAAATATTTATAAATTTTGTTAATATCTTTTTATTGAATCTTGAATAATGATCATATATTATATCGAATCTTAAATAAAACTTATTTATCATACGACATTAAAGGCTGTGGAATCATGAATAACCATGGCCAGTAGGATGCTGTAAACTTTTACAGATTATTTTTGACAAATGCTTTTTACTAGTAATTCTTTTCAGCCTTACTGAGTCTAAAGTGAGAGAAGACTAAAGAAGCATATTCATATTTCCAGTAACAAAAGTCGGACGCTTCAGAACCACGACGTGGTATTTTATGTTATATACTTTACGGGCTGGATTTTTTTGTTTCTATATTCCTACCGAAAACGCTGTACCGCGCCTGAGGAAACGCGACGAGGTGAGAGCGGAGGAAAATTGAGCATGACGGCAGACTGACGGATTAGAGCGGCCAATACTTTTAACGTTTCGCAACGTGTATACCTAAGGTGTGGTATAGTGGCTTTGGTGGCTTATACTAAACATCCCTAGTGCGTTTTTATCACACTAGTGGGCCGTTCCCGAGTTTTTAGCTGAGAGATTTGGCAATATTTTTCATTTATACAGATTATATATTCATTATAAATTAAATAACTTTAAAACTTTTTATAATGCAAAAGGACAACTTAATATATTTACTGGCCACTTATTAACATCGGTATCCATGAGTCAATGATTGAGGTCAATTGAGTAATAAGCCAAGTCGAATCGACTTGTGAGGTGAGCTTTTTATTGATAGGATTCAAGTGTTGCCGCTCTAATTACGATTAGTTATATTTTTATTTTATTTATCATAATACATTGCACGCGTCAAACATTGAACATATAAACACTGTGACAGACTTGACTTAAGAAACTGAAAGATACAATATTTATCAATGTTAGTCAGATGATATAACGTAAAATGACATAAAAATACGTAATTTTGATTTGAAGTTAATTTTTCGATATAAATGTTACTTTGTAAAACATGTAAATAAATCTTTGTGTTTTACACCTTTGTTATTACACCGATGATAACGTTGTTATTGTCTTTTTATAAGTACTTTATAAACAATGTTATCTGACAAGTGAACGCTAAGGACAATTCGACCTTTAATTTCATCGCGGAACGTTTTGAAATCAATGATTTTAAGTAAACCATTAGTTTCAAGTTATCGTATCTCTCGGATGCCTAAGCTTCCACATAGGGTTGTCAATGTATATATTCAATTTAAAATTACTGTTTAAAATATATATGAAATATTACTATACGTGTAAATTATAATTTATTGTTATATAATGAGTTAAAAAATTATTTGCTGGTAAGTAAAGCAATCTAAGAAAGATATTGTTTTTATATGTGCTCTTTGATGATGGAAAGGTTTTTAAATTTTTGAGATTGAAAAGAAAAATATTGCGTAATAACATAAATACAAGAAAGCATTCAACCCTAACTCAAGCGGATGGGATGTAGTGTTTGGAACGACAGAGACATGGCCGTGCTTGAAATTATCTCGAGCCAAGACGTTTTTATGGTCCGCATTGGAATCTGGGTGTTTTTTCCCATTGCGGGTCCGACCGAACGCCCAAACAGGTTTTTAGATAACGCTCTATAATGCATCAACCGGGAATGTTTTTGTGAAGGCGGCACATTCAAGGCGGTTGTAATGAGTTTAATTCAATGAGCCTGCTTTAAGCGAGATGAGTGTAATGGCTCGCTCAAGATACATTGCGGTTCACGTTATAATAGTTAAGGAATCACTGTAATGACCTAGCATAAGCGTCCATATGCGCTAAATAATCGATGCAGTAGTAAAGTGGTTCAGTTTTATAATACTGAAGTTTGAGCGCACATCAGATGCGATAGTGAATATTTATTAACATAAAATCAATAAAGATGCCTATTTTCTGGTAACATTAAGAAATGCTTTTTCGTCTTAGTTTGCTACACAGGGTGATTACTGTTAGCTTTAAAGGTTTTAAGGGGGTGAGTGCATAGTTCATTTGACAGCAACAAGCTTTTAAACTTTTGTACCTATTTCCAACCTATCTGTATCAAGTGATCTCCTTAAAATAAATTACGTCAATATATTTCTTCTGTTTTGGCGGAAACAACTGCAGCGAAATTTAAATAGCTGCAATTGTTTTAATAAATGTGTATTTTCAAAAAAATCATATTTTGGTAATTTTTAACATGCTAAGAAAATGATTCTGTCCAATTTTAATGAACACCACTTTAACTTCCATTTGCGGATGGATTTCGTAAAATCCGTTTTTACCTGACACCTCACCAATAGAAATATTCCTATCAAATTTTTAAGTCCATACATAGATGTAAATCCCATATATAGATTCTATAATAGGTATATTAATTGCATCGTTAGGGCTCGAAATTCGTGACAGTCATAATTACAAATTCAAGTGACATTTGACCACAAAAAGGTAAGAGTGATACAAGCCGTAAGCATAAAACACTCCGTATTCCACAATTTATCAAATGGTTAAAATTATTGCTATACACGAAAACTCTGAATATTTTTGTCTTTTATTTTACTTATTTCAAGACATTCTCTACCAGTCATTTTATACGTAGAGTGGTTCAGAGATAACAGGTAAGCAGGTGTGTATATTTATTAGACGAAAAGATACACACATAATTAAATAGGATATAATATTTACTTAAATACCACATGTATTACCTAAGTAAAATAATCATAATTACGTAATTTTTCCGCCACTTGGTCTAGAACTTTCTTTTTGATCGTATAAAATAAAAATTCTAATTCCAACGTGAAGGTTATTCTTTCCTTTGAGCAGGAAAGGAAAGAATGAACGAAGTCAGAGATTTGAAAACAAAAAAAAACTGTAATAAATAATACAAAAAATATGATAATAAAAAACAAATGAAGATAATGAAACAAAACAAAGAAAACAGCAAAAATTTATTAAAATGTCAATCTTATAATTTAAGCAGTGATTTATGGTAGCCCAATCAGTGAGGATTACCTAACAATAAAGATCGCGAGTCGAGTACAAGTACGCACATATTGAATGAACTATAAAAATATTCATGTAACAACATGTTAGTTATGTCAAAGGAAAAATATCTGGAATTTATTTGATACCCTCCAGTACCCGTGAAGATCGTCGGAAGACGATGGATGCAGGCCGCTTTCAACTAATTCTATGGAGGAGTATAAAACTAAGGGACAGACCTCCTGCGGCTCAAATGGATTAGAAATTACATCCCCGTATTTCATTTGGAACTGAAGCTTGTCAGCCAGTTAAGAGTAGCTGTTTTGTGGAAATATGTATACAGTATTGCAAAACGTTTACATGTAATGTTATGAAATTATCATAAATAAATTTAAGAAGTTCGTTGTTGCGAAGGATCATTCGACTGATAATAAAGCCTGGGATTACATTTCACTACTAATAATTTAAGGATATAGTAAAAGTGACCTCAAAACAAAAATCCGTCTGAGTTTTCCCCCGTCAGATCAAGACGCGTTTGGAACCCTAGGAAGGTGCTATTACACGGGAACTCAATCTGATTGACATTTCTCTCAAAAATTCTCTCTTCTATTCTTCTCATTTCGAACATAAGTACACAGTAAATGATTCTATGTGAATAAAAATATGAACTTATGAGGAGAAAATTTCGTTGATAAATAAATATATTATAAACTACATTGTTTTAGTGGCTTGAATTTAAACAAAATTATATGTCGGCTAAGACATTATTTAAGCGGTTATCAATTCAATGATAACAATATCAAATTAATTGCCACTTCTACCTAGTTACCATTCATACAATTATTTAGGTTAACTATATTGACATTTTTAAAGGTTTCACACCAATTTTAATAAATAATTTTTAATGATTTAAACTAAAGCTTTATACGAGTTTTGCTGGGAGAAGTGAGGATCCACCCGTAATATACGAATCATTCCTTCGTTGGCGAATAAATTGAAATCCAGTTGTGATCTATGCGGTATATATTACAGACTATACAACAGAGGAGTGGTAGGCCAGTGATAGAGGATTGAGACTTTCGAACGTAGGTCGCGGGTTTGATTCTGGGGTTGTAAACTTAAATAATTCACTCTTTGACCATTAATTATATAGTATTAGCACTGATCACAAATAAGTTTCTAGAGAGATTGTGGTATATCCCCTCAGATATCTTTGGGAAAGGCTTATGACTTGTAGTGGGCGCCTATGGGCTATCGTGATTGACCAAAACACAACAGCACCGACTATTTGATTCTAAGCGTCCGAAATGAAAATCACGATCCAATTTGAATTCGAAATAGCAATAAAAAATCCAATGACCGCAGTGGCTAGTAATTTTAAACATTCGCACTTGGACTATACAACATAAACATGAAAAATCCTTGGAATATATGTTACAATTGTTTAAAATTAAGTTAACATTGAAATCTTTTATAACGCGGTTAATGAACAGTTCCCATAATTTGTTGAGTTTGCTACCTAATAATAATAATTAATTAAATCATATAAACAGTAACAGAAGCTAAGTCGGCTAGTGTGTTAGACTAATAAACAAACCATAAGGTTTAAAGAGCTCACTTCCCAAATGGCTGTTAACGTACCAGTTCATAGCGCAAATGTTTATAAATTCCATTGCCACTTACTGATACGGTAAGCATTTATAGCTGTTAAAAAATAACTCTCTACTTACGGACTGGTACCTTCTTCGGGTCATACTTCTCCACAATTTCATTGATTTTTTCGATTTTCGCTTGAGCACATTTAGAACGTTCTGTTATCCCATGAAGCTGCAAAGTTAGATCGCTGAAGATGTCTTCAGCCAAGAGCACTAACGATGCAAGCTGTCGAAGCGCGTTGCTAAGAGTGCAATTAGTAACGGCTTGGAGTTCCTCGTCCGAGACCTTGGGCCTTCCATTCTCATCACGCAAACTTGTCCGCGAGAGAAACTTTGGATCTACCACACGTTGCACGAAAGGCATCTCGAAGAATTTCCAAGACGGGTCGAACCACTTATTCACCCATTCCCACGCCGCGAATTAAACGTAATTCCTTCATTCATTCAACACAACACAAAAAACGTCAGGTAACCGCCACTTTGAATTAACCGACATCCTGACTCGAGAACTTTCACTAAACAGTGGAAATTTATTTGATAATTACAGTTTATGAGATGGTTTAGTTATGATGTGTAAGTTTTACCTTATAAAAATTGTTTAGAAAAGTTTGTCGAAACTTTTCACATTGACGAAATCCCGCCATAATAAGCGTTATACAACACACATCCCACCTAAGCCGCATTAACCGGCAGAATGAATAACATGCAATACGAAATACGAACGATGAAATTTGTGTTGCCATATTCTTTCATTATGCCTTTAGTTTTTTAAACAATGCACATTTTACTCGTTTATGCAAAATAATAATATTGACGCTAGCATGCTTTTGTAACTTATTGTAAAATCTGTTAATTTATATATACACATATATATATATATATGTATGTACATAAATGTGTATATATATGTATGTAAGTATTCATATATTAGAATATATACTTAAATGTGCTATGTATATTTAAACCGTACATGTGTATATATGTATATAAGTATCTGTATAAATATTGTATGTATATGTATATATTGTTCTTAAAGAAATAAATAAATAATAATGAATAAAATGTGCAATAAGTAATAATATTTTGTTGAGTGTCTTTTTGGTATGTAAATTAATATTTTAAAGTACTAAAGGACAAGAAGAATAAAATTCCTTAAAATTAGGTAAAATTCACACTGTGGCAACAATCATTACAATTTTATTTTGCGCCATCTACTAGCACTTAGATGCTTTAATGTTATCAAAGGAGTTATAATAATCAATTATTTCTGTTAGTTAAAAACCTTTTAATAGATGGCGCTTTTATAAGCATTAATACTTAACATTTTTTCACTTGTTTTGTTAAAAAATTTGTCTTTAGCGGAATTTAACAAGCGACCCATCTTCCTTAACGTGGATCTGATTCTCTTGGGCTCCCTTGAGCTTTTTATATTCTCGTTCCTCCGGGCTTATTTTGGGACGTTACTAAACGGTTGTAAATTTTTTTTCATTCACAAATTCTTTCTCTCTTTTCCTCACATTCTTCAGAAAATTCTTTCTTCACGTTCTGATCTTCTTAATTGTGTCGCCTTACTTTCCTCGTCTACTTTCCTAATTACACCGGTTCTTATTTCGCAGCATAAATTTATTTGTTTTCTTTATTTACAATTTTTGTTGATACTCTTTATTTTTTTTCAATGACAGGGATAATTGACCTTACTCTCTTTATTTTTATTACCACTTGCGTTTTGTTTTATTATTGTTGGGATTTACCTATAGGCTTTACTTTTTCAGCTGCACAACTACTCTGTAAAACCTTAAAAATGTAGGACGGCTTCCTTGAGTTGAAACGCTAAACGCGTACAGAGTGGCAGCCCTAGCCAGGGTCTCCTTTTGAGGACCTTTTAGCCAGTCCATTTTATTGAGGGGCTACACAAACAAGATAAAATTTTGGCGTCCTCAAAATCAGGTAATAGTAGAATGTCAAAATCGAGACATCTAAATGAAGCCCTCGAGCTTTACTAAGAGGTTTTAGCTAAGCGCCATCTGTACACAGATTCTTCTAAACAGCGGAATCTGTAAATGTCAATAAATCAACGGTGGCTGCCATTCAAAAAAGTCTTCATAAGGTCTTTGGAAATAAAAATTTATTTTTCATCTTAAGAATCATAAGTCTTAAAGACTTGAAATTTGGTTAGAATCTTCTTTTTCCCGAGACATAATTCAGTGCAGATTATACGCACGATTATAGTGACAAAGAATAGATTTTATGTAATTACATCCACAAAAGGCAACGCGAAGATGGCAAAGGACAGCAACATATTATGTTACAAAATTAAAACAATAAAACATCCAGATAGCACAAAAAATAACATATTTTATTTTTTATAACAAAGCGTTTTGTATACTAATACAACTTCACGCATAGTCCAATACAAATTTATGTTTCATAGCAACAAATTCATTAAAATATTTTACGACATTTATACACAAGTTACATTGATACTCCCAGTACATACAAAGAATGTCATGAATGATATTTTTTAGCAAATTTTCCTATAAAGGTATACTCGTATGATATAAACAAATGCATACGTCTAAAATGTTGATTATTATATATATCCATATTAAATGAAATTATAACCAATTATTTAGCAAACTATAAATATTTTATTGCCCTTAGAAAGCGTAAATAAATAAACATAAGGAAATTATAATTAATATTCAAATAAAGTAATCTGTTTGGAAATTTGCCAACAGTTAGTCGTCACGATTTTTCTCATTCATTTCATACTTTTTATTGTACATAACATTAGAAAGAAAAACTAAGTAATAACAACATCAATAAGTATAATGGGCGGTCTAATCACTAGAGCCTATTTCTCATAGATAACTATATACTACGGAAACAAAACAATGTAAGCGGTTAGTCTACGTGGGCATCGTAAATGATAATTTATTATTTTATTTATATACATGTACAAATATACTTAAGTAAACATACATACATTTATTTATATATACTAATAACGAATACACTAGTATATGTTATTTATAGTATATGTAATATATAGTAAAAAAATTAACAATATTCAACAATTTTAAATGAAATTATCAATTGTCTGAGAAGAGAAAGAAAAGAAAAAATAATAAATAATTGAATAAGCAATTGTTAAGAAAATACATCGCAACAATTTTTAAAAACAAAAAAATGGTAGATTTTACACGTCTCAAAGTTACTTGTAACTTGTTCCCGAAACAGCCTGTTTGGAATAAGATTTAGCCATGTACGATTAAAAGAATACGCTACCATTTTTCATCTTAAATCTAAGTATAGATTACGATTTTATTGGTTTTTAAATACATGATTTAAATATTTATGTTTGGCGTACTATGTTACGGTTATTCATATAGAGCGAGTTATTCCTACATCAAGCGGAAATTTTAATTTGCTACATATTATACTTATCTCTACTTTATTTAATTACTTACTTTAATGGCAGTATTTTGATTTACATTAAAATACTCCGTGACCAGCTTGTAGACACGAATACGATATATTACAATATAATATATTTTTAATCACGACAATAACTCTTAACATTTTAGACGATATATTCAAGTATATATTAAAGCTATACAATTTAAATAAACTAGCAAATTAATTTTTAATATAACATGACTTATAAGCTAGCTACTGGTTAATTGTTAAATAAAATTTTGCCAAAATACTAATCCTTTGTAATTACTAATAAGTCACTACAATAAAAGAAAATTATTGTGATATATAAATAATTAATAACAGTCACAAAAATTATTATAATATCTATGGTTTACTCTATTCTAAAATAGCCTCACTATACGCTTTCAATTATATATTAAACACCTTCAATATTCTTACACTATAGTGATACGATTATTTGATAATAGCCTATTTTTATTTCACTAAAAATAATGTTTGATATAAAACTATTACATGAATAAAAAAACATGTAAACATGATATAAATGTATAAATGATATAAATGTAATAAGAGGCTATAAATAATCTAAATACATGCATTTCATGATATTGATTTTATTACAAAATAATAATAATAAAAACTGTTAAACATCATTATTGATATGTGTACCGAAAATCGTGTTAACTTAGAGATTACATCATTTTCTAAAACTGGTGCACACAAAAATAATTATGAGAATATAACCTATATGACAAGTTCACACACTAATGCACATTTGAACACATACATTGGCATTTATTCATTACTCTTTGCACATACATTTATGTAGGATTACATACTATTTAGAAGCATATACAATGAAACAGCGAAGATATGTTGATATTACATTAAATATAGTAGTAAAGATATGATCGTGGAAGAATCGAAATAGATATGTCGACTCAGAATTCTATTCTACGTTAGTGTTCTAGTGTTAGATTTAAAGATAGATATGTTATAAGAATTAAATATTGAAGAGCTTTGGTTGAATAATTTACATATAGCTAAGCTGAAATTTGAAGATTTATTAATTATAATAATTAAAAAAAAATTGCGCAAGGTTTAACTGAAGTAAGTCTGAGTATATTTCGAAATTGAAGACACGATTTGGATTAAGCAAAAAATAGAGGATATACATCACAAAATATGCTGTAAAGAAACATCGCCCCAAAGACGATTACCTTGCACTTAATTTAATGAACCTATATCTAAACACTGAAATAATTGTCCGTACAACAAACTATCGCAAAATAAATGAGTACTAGTCTCACTACGCACCGCTGCATGTCTTCTTCTGCTGCTTGATGTATACGCCATTACTAGTACTAGCACACTTCACATTAATAGATATATCAACACACCAATAAGCTGAAGCACAGACGAAACATCAAGCTCAGAAGTTCCAATCATTGATGTAAATGTAGCTGGCTTAGTTGTTAGATCCATGTTAATCCAGCCACGTTTATTGGATCGTTATTAGCGGCGACTCGACCTGCGGCGGTCGGTGAAGGAGCTCCTCAATTATTTGCGAACCCCGCGCTATGGGTCCACTTCGTGGCAGACCTCCATGTAGTCGGGATCATGCATGATGTCCTTGATCATATCTTTAAGCATTGTGTATCTTGGAAACATTGGATACAATTTAGAGCTTACGTATTCCGACTGAAATCAAAAATTAACTAGTGTTAGTTTCAGGCAGGCTTTTTTACGGATACGTGGAAGAACGAAATTAGAAAAATTTAAATCAATTTCCAAAAAAAGAAAGAATTTTTTTTAAATACAGTAATCAATTATGGTACCTCCAAAAATTTTTTGAAGGGCAAATTATTAAAAATAATGTTATTTCTAAAGGAGTAATGTTGTTAAATAATAATATAAAGTAATTTAACTAAAAAGTAAGGACAAATAAGTTGTAAATATGAATATCTAAAGACCATTACAGAGCATACAGGTAAGTAGTCAACACAAAAGTAGACAATGATCAACACTTTGAGTGAATTGAAATTGATTGATTACACTGGATGTTTGTCCATTAATTAAAATATTGCAGAACAATTTCATCATTACAAGAATTTCATGATAGACAACATAACATAATTTCTAGAGTCTAGATTCTACAATTTAAAATTACATTTATTTTATAATATATTTTTTTCCTTATTATATATATTTGTATTCAATCGTATTTTAAATTCGATTGTCATCGATTCATTTGACCCCACAGTTGCTTTAACAGCCATGGAGATGGTCAGACTAGGAATCAAAGCAAGGAAACCTAGAAGAACAAGAGTAATCGACATAGCCAGCGCGTTGGCAAGTTGAAGCCGCAGTGGGCAGGCTGGGGCAGTAAGGTTCTTGAGTAGAGACCATAGATTGGCAACCGTAGTGTAGGACGCCCATTAATAAGGTAGACAGAATACCTTGTTAAGGTCGGAAGATAGAAGATCTAGATAAAGGTGGCTTACAACCAGTGTATTTGGAAATCAATAACATAGGCCTCCATGTCTAGTATTGGACGTCTCGCGGCAAAAATAATGATGATAAATATGTATTTTAAATTATAGCGTTAGTACTAGCCATACCTTCAGTTCTCTGATAAGATTCCTCAGACCCGTGTATTTTTTTAACAAACGGTAAAGATCGTTGGTCATTTGCGTATTCTCTGCTTCTATTTGAGCTGTTGTCATATCTGGAAATGAAACGCTTAAATAACGTTAGAAATTTATATATACATTATTTTAAACAGATTGATAAATTTGTGTTTACAATTTTTGTTATCATGCATTTGCTAAGATTAAAGTTATGCTGCTAGCCGATTTAGGCATTGCACTATTTCCTCTGTTAAAAATTTTACTCTGGACGATCGCATTCATGTTACATCGAAGAGAGACTGTGTGTATGTGAGAGTGTTTAGCTCATGCCAACAAATGCTTTAATTTAGTTTTAATAAATGTTCTTAACACATTATATATACATTAAAAATACGTAGTAAAATTTCAAGAGTCTGAAATATTTTTTACTGATATATCAATTTCATCTGCCAAATACTTAAACTCTTCACAAATGGTCCCACTCACTTTAGTGAAAGAAAATTTAAAACTAATATTTTCTTATGTATGTAGAATATAAAAACCTGCTATATTATTGCTTAAATGGGTGTGATATCAAAGGTAAGTATTGGTATAAAGCGATGTGATTTTCATCTTTAAAGTTTAAAAAAATAAATAAGTGAACAAACTTTGGTGTCGAAACTATCAAGCATTTATGAACTATATACGTAGCGATTGGTCATAGGAGTAAAAACTTTTATGGCGTGAATGTATTGCTCATTTGGACGGGACATTTCTTGTAAGTTTTTGCATCTACTTTCAACCACTAATTACAGGGTTCATTCTGAAATATATAAAAATAATTGATATTTTCTGTTTGAACGTGACTGGCTGACAACTTCTGTTAACATAAACGAAATGATAACAATGACATTTAAATAGTTTCTCGGACTGTTCATCAACCATTTAGACGAGACACTGGTAATTTTAAGTTTAAAGATTTTTCTTAACATTGATCAGTAAAAGTCACATAATTACTATTAATTATTATTTTAAATCATTTAATTAACTATATGCACTATCTATTTTATTTAATAACTAAATATATATATATATATATATATATATATATATATATATATATATATATATATATATAAATTAGTTTCAAATTAAGATTCTCTTTCAAAGAAACAGATATTTTTAAAAACAGCTGTATGGAGACTTTTTGTGCGTACAAAGTTTCTATATTATCTGTCCGTGCTATATTAACTCGGGTATAGAGGTTAGTATTCCATTAGCGCGAGGTTTAGGAGCTTAATTCATTTTATTGTTTCAACTTAGAAGGGAGCTCAGAAGGGTCATGCTGAGCGGTAGTTTATATTGGAATAATAAGCTTACTCTTTGTCTTAATTTTCATTTATTTTAAACAATACACGACAGAATATTACTGCAAATTATGTATAAAAAACATGTGATAATCTCGCGAATGTAATATATTATAACCTATATATAATATTGCATAATATACCTAAAAATTTCTTTTAATAACTTATGTATTTGATGTTTAAAAACATCTTTTAAACTGTTTATTCTTCTTTGGAGCAAGTATTTCAATTTAAATATACAAAATGTTTCGTATTTAACATTTTTTGCGTGACCAAATTCACTTGTAGTTATCAAACAGTTTGAATTTCAAAAGGATGGAACTTGAGATCCCTTTTTCAAATTTCTTGAATGATCGCTCTTGGAAATCTTAGATAGTCTGCTCTTTTCCGTATTAAAACAGACCAGATCAATGTTTTCGGGAGTAAAAAAATAGATAAGTTTTTATTATATGTATTACGTATATAATATAATATTTTATCATAGATATTATTAAAATCATTTGCATATAAAATCCCAGAGACCTGTGACTGTTTTTACCACTTCATTACACAAACTATTGCTAGTTACCTGTCGGATGCTCAGAATCAGTTTCGTTTCTTAAAGAATTCGACATAAAAGGGAAACTATTGTCATCTGTGCAAATTCGAATCCTCAAGTTCCCTGTACGTGTCACCCGTAATGAGTATTCAACGGAGCGTTTGATGGTACCAGACATAGTGGATAGCAAGCGATCTCTAGGACGCTCTCCGACAAGATGGACAGATCCTCTTGTAACTACCACTCAAAATTCAATAAATGAATGCTCTCTCCCCCCCAAACATTGAGATACACGGAGAGGCATAGCAAGAGCTGCGGGAGCAAAAGAACTGTTCGACGTCAGAAATGTGCACGATTGAGAAAAAGAACAATTACATTGTTTTACACTTTGACAATAATATAATCTTGCATTCGTTAAGGAAATAGTAATAATGGAAACATATAATCATAAATACCACGCATACGTAGCTTGGAATTTAATTAAATAAAGTAATTTCTTGTTTTAATTACAATAAAATTATTAAAAATAATGCCATTGATAAATATAGCTTACCAGTCAAACGCTCTATTCGCTCCTTACGATCTGCGGCCTCCTCAGCAAGCTTAGATGATGTTTTTACACCTTCTCCAGACTTCTGGGTCTTCTCCATAATTGCGCAGGCGCGAAGAACGAATGCAGGAACTGTCTCTGCTTTTTCTTGTTTAGGAATTTCCACGAGCGACCAGTACTGTGTCTCCAAGCGAATCACGTCCTGAAAACATGAATATCACAACCAGTATTTAGCTATACCTTTGCTAACAGTTTAAGAACCTTTCATTATTATTTTCTACAGGCTATCTTGACAATAATATTGTAACATTAGAAAAAAAAAAACAAAAAGTATTACATTTGATTATTAGAATTTCTCATTCTTATATGATTTTTGTCGTCTTTTACGCGCTATTCGGTGTTAAATACTTTTGTGATATTAAAACGGAGTGGAGTATTAAAGAGAACTGAATTGCTTTAATAACATAAAAAGTAACTCTCTTCACATACTCTTAGTGGAAGAATTGTGTCACACGCTATTGCATGCGAAACTTTTTTTATAGCATTAATAACCTGGCCTTTCACATACGAAAAAAGTAAATAAACAAGATATTTCATCCGAAATAAAACAATATCCAATGTTATGTACGCAATTACCATGACATCGCATTATTACTTCCCATTGTGTCTGATGATGTCAGAATTCTCAGTTAAGATCGGTTGTCTATTAAGTCGTAATGTTCAATTAATATTTTATAATTCTTATTATAAAATCTATGCAATGAATTGACAGTGACACGATTTGCTTTGTTGTTCGATATGAATTAAAATCTGTGCCAGAGATTACCAACCTTTCAATAAAAAGGTTCCTTGAGAACATGGAAATGACAAAAATCGACTTTTTGTCGTTCTAGATTTGTGAGTAAAAGAAATAAAAATTTTAGAATAGCGAACGCTAAGAAAAGTTAATAATATTTTGACAACATAATACACAGCGTTCCCATAAGTCAACGTCAAGTTGTAATCAGATGATGGGGTACGAAGTGGCTAACCCCGCTAACAAAATTAATAAAAAATGTGTCATATTCTTATAATTATTGCCTTTCAAAGAGTACATGATTTTGTATTCTGAATATGTGTGTCACTTTGTTCTTTCTTTTACTATATGACTACGAAATCACTTTTCTAATTATTTTAACTTTCTTTTTACCGTGCGTAACAAACCGATGGTAATTCATGCTACTGTTACTTGATTTTAGAAGAAATTACACTAAAAACAATGTACAATTTTTTTACCATAACTTTACCCGGAAAAATGTTTTATGCAATGCTCGTAAGTGGTGTCAAAAGATTGTGGGTTGTTTTTAACAATTTCGTTTTTTTTTCAGGTAGACTTTTCCTACGGGGAAATGTTATATGGGAGATTCTTCCATAGGGGATTTATGCCGGGTCCCATCTGCTTAAAACCCAGTGCTACTTGGATTTGGATTACCATGACTGACACACTTAATAGTCTTTCTTGTAAAATTACTAATTAAGTTATAATAAAATTATTGTGTACCAATTTTAATATTTATTAATGTCCGCAATAAATAATCATTATTTAATAATTATTTATTGCGATTCAATTACAACAACAAAGGTATTGTGTTTATTTTTCAAATTGAATCATAATTTGTAAAGTTTGTGTATTACGTTAAAGCATTAAAGTTATGATACGTTCAAAGTTAAGCAATAGCGAGATATTTCTCGAAAATTAGATTTATGAATGGTCCTGTCAGGTCTTCTTATTTTTATTAACTGTTTGGCCAACCCTGATTTAAGCGTTTCTATATTTAAAACTAATGTAATAGGTTGACCTATGATATACAGTATAATCTAATGAATTTCGCTGACATCATTTAAACAGCTCATTGTTCGCAACGTAATAAAGTATATTCATTTGCAATATGAAGGAATAATAACGAGATATCATTTTCATAACAAATATATAGTTTCCAGTTATATTACCATAGATAACGTGGTCTGAGTTATGTTATAAGTTTCTTGTGAATAGGCAATGATTATGTTTTAGTGCATGCTTACCTACAAGCGTAAGAAATATTCAGCGATTTTTGCTGCATGGTTTTAGATGAAATTTAAAACAAAGAAATTTAACTAGAAAAATATGTGGGCCCACCTATAACAGTATAATGTTTTAGTATGTTATATGGGAATATCTTGTAATGAGCATTATGTAAGTTGGAACGTTGTAGCTTCAGACTGTCAATAGATGGCGCTAGAAGTCTATTGCTATGCGCTTTAGACGCAAAAGTGCGCCGTTCAGTTGAGCCGCGAATATACGAAGGCTCGACACATATAATTATATACAATTACTTTCTCGAGTCTTAAAGTTAGATTATTAGCCATATTAGCGATAGCACGTATATAGATTATCCTATTATCGGGATCCTTTGCGGTCTAAAAGCTCGGCGGTCTCTAAATCAGATATAAAATTAACTTCTAAAATCAAAAATTGTTAGTTGCACAACTCGTGGTCTCCAAAATAATAACCAAAGGAACGTCAATAAGAAGTGAAAATAGGTATGTTATTAAGTTAGTGAACAATTTACACTAAGCCCGCGCAATGTATGCCATATTTATTGAATAAAGAGGTTTATTTCTGAAGTATGGGATTCCTACAGGGCTACATATTAACAATTTACGATATTACAATATACAAGGAGATTAGTTATAGTAGTAAAAAGTTTAAAGGAGTGAATGTATAGCACATAGGTCAACAAAAAACTTTAAATATTTTACACCTATTTTTAGTCACTTTGTATAAAGTGATCAGTCTGAAATTCTATTGGAATACAACACGCCAATACCTTTTTCGCAGTACAAAGTGTAAAGGGATAGATACTAAACAATAATTAATTTTAAAATCTAGTACGTGTTATTTATTATTTTTGATATCATTTTTGTGCATATAATTTATAAAATACATGTCTATGTAATCAACCCTATAAAACTTTTACAGCTACAATACAATCAACCTTTATATTAAATCTATGTGCATATTGTCGGTGGGCTGTACAAAGGCTGTAGGTTACCAACCAGATAGCAAGGGTGAGGTGCTGTGAGAGCTGCGAGAACAATTCAAAAATGAAAGCCGGAGAAAAACTTAGGTCATCGAAATATCTCGAATAATTGCACGTCTTAAGTGTCAGGGTGGGCGGGGCGCGTCGCGCATGGTAGTGGCACCGATGGTAGTTGGGGCTGAAAAGTTCACTAACGGCGACCACGAGCCGCAGGTAGGCACCCCGCGAGGTAGACCGACAAAATAGTTAAGGTCGCAGCAAGTCGCTGGATGCCGGTAGCGCAGGTCCGGTCATCGAGGTCATGTTTGGAGCATCTTCGGGAGCCCTATGCCTTACAGTTGACGTCTATAAACTGAAAAGTAAAAGAACTTTCTTTTCAGTATAGGCACAAAGATATATATATAAAAATACACAATCAAACCCTGGAGTTCGAAATTGTATATGAAATTTAAAATACGTGTTAAATTGTTGAACTCAATAATATTTCGCAAAAATTTTCAATATTAGTATTCCATAGCGCACGAGATTCGTGTTAACATAGTTTTACTTTATAAATTCCGATGCCAGCTAGAGTAAAACTTTGTACCTAACTTTGCTCAATCTTCTTAGTAATTTGCAGCGTTGATTGCTAGTTGTAAAGAATAGTGAATAGTTGATGGTCTGTTGTAGCATATAATAGATTAAAAATTCTACTTTTTTATCGATTAACAGTTAAATAATTTTAAAGTATAATCAGAAACGACTACGACAATTCTCTGTATCTAAGAGGACTATTTATTATTTTGATACACATAAAGTGGTTATTTGGTTATAAATGGAAAATGGATTGGTTATAAATGGAAAAGCTTAAAGTTTAGCTCATTAACCAGCAAAAAGCTAAAAGATTTGAACGTTTATTTCCAACCACCCAGTACAAAGTGATCACTCTGAAACTTCATTGTAATTCGACAGGCAAATAACTTCTGGCAGTAAAAATCCTCCAGGGACAGATGGTTAGCAATAATTAATTTTAATTTGTGGTAAACAGACTTTTTAAACGCTTTTGCTATATTATCTTTATATTATGTATTATTTTTAATACCTTATATTAATTTACGGCAAACAAGCTTTAAATTCACGTCTCTGATATTTATATTGTTATCACGTACAAGCGGTAGTCCTATAAGTCAACATCAAGCCCAAAATAAGTAATAAGTGATAAACCCATATATATTTTAATTGTTTACATAATTCATTTACTTTTCTGAGTTGCATTGGTTTTAAAAGTATGATTATTTATTTTTAATTCATTGTCTAGTGTTAGTTACTACTTGATCTATCACCTGAATTTGATTTGACATTTATTTATGGGAAAGCATATAAGTATATACAATATTTATTTATTAACTCTTTATTGAACGCCGGGACATAACTTTAAAATCACCTGTGACAGGCATAATGAAGTACATAGGGGAGTTTTATGGCAACAGGCGATTACTTCTGGGCAACCTTTTATGAGAACATGTATAAAACAATTTTCTTTAGGCAAATATTTTAAATTAATTTTGTAGGATGCGTGGTGTTTTAAAATTTAACAGATGTGTGGATGTGGGATGTGGACAGATGTGGATGCCGTTGAGGGTATAGAGAAAGCGGCCTTTTACTTGGTTGCACTCGATTGCCGGGGCCCGATTTTGCCAGCGTACCGCGAGTATTCCTCTCCTCAATTTCAGCCGATGGAAGTCCACTGCAAGGGATAGGCTTCCTTAAGGATCGCAACGATGACCGGTCTTGCGCTGACCGCATCCAGCGACTTCCCGGGACCTTAAGCATGTCATCGATCTACCTAGCAGGGGGCTACCGAAGCCGAGCATTACCTAAGTTTAACTGAATCAGTGTCGTTTCTGTCTATTGCTTTAAACGGTATCAAAATATAAACGAAGTAACTTAGATTATTATCTGTGTAGTTTAATTTGTTAAAATAACCGTGTGAGCGCACAATGTACAGTTTATTGTGTTAGTTATGTATTTAAAAAGTTCGGTTACAAAGCTTTTACATTTTATTATCGTTATACTCTGTTTTTATGCAGGGGCATTATGTTACAACGTGTACACAAAATGTTTGCTAGCGTTAGGCTTTAACTATAAAATTTAATTACAATTAACAGCGCTGCAGTTGTCTAGTTCACGCCTGTAACTACCATTGTGCGATAGAACACGAAGCTCTACCTCGTGATTATTTTTCGCTGGCGCAGCGGGCATCGTTTGCTACCGGTCACGCTTTGCTGTTATTCCCACGCCAAACCGTTTCATTTCAGATAAATTCTGACAAATATTTTCAATGCATTATGTAATTTTATTATTTTATTCTTAAATATACTTAAATAAATTCTGCCTACGTAGCTAAATTCTTCTAGATAGTTAACTTGTCTTATTCAGCTCTTAACTAAATCCTTTATGTTATGGGCTGTAAAAAAATACGATCACTGTTAAGATATTTCAATGCCGATTATGTTTATATTTCAAAATGTTTAAAAATCCTTGGAAATCTGAACAATATAGAACTTAGTTGTTACGATGGATTCATGTTTTTTTTTTGATTTGTTATAATTTGTTAAACCTTTAAAAATTATGTGACTGTGAATATTACTAATTCTTCGGCTTCTTTAGCAATTTCGGTTTGAGACCATTGGATTAGGACTTTAATTAGCTCCCGGATTAAATTGTGCTTTAAAACAATTTTGAAACGTTAGTTTAAAAATAATCCACTAGATGACGTTAATAATTACTTGAGTAATATTTATAAAGGCTTTTGTTGATTTAAATGATGATATCAACATCTTTTTTACTTTCGGTACAATTCGAATTCATGGAAGTAAGTTGTTGTATTTGATTCACCAGTTGGATTTTCCAAAATGCATATTTTTCCATTTGTGTAGACGGAAATGAGTAATGGTGATGGTTATGCTAGAGATTTCTCTACAAAATCGAATTCGGAGTAAAGGGATCTTTAGACGAACGAAAGTAGCCGAGGTGGCCCGGTGCACTGGTAGTTGAAGTGGTAGTGAGTTGGCCGCATGGCGCGTGGAAGTGAAAAGTTTGTTACTGGATCTTAAAGTTTTTGGAGTGAAGACTCCGGGCTAGTAAGCGCAACGTACGATGGGACGGATCCCCAAGGTGAAGAAACTACTTTGTTAAGTTTTTTTTTATTTAGTGGCCGCCGTTATTGGGGACCTCTCCTTCCACTCCTATTTGTGTAGGAACAGGGATTTTATTTTTCTCCATGCATCACATTATCTATCTTTCTGTTCTTTTTCTTTACAACTTTGTTAAGCTTGTCTGAAGACGCCAGATGCAGGCTCTTCCGAACAGTGCTATTTGAAATCTGTAAGGAAGGCCTATGTCGAGCACTAGATGTCATGCGGGAAAATAAATACAGTACGACGGAAATGCAAATATAAATTTAAAAAACGCAAAGCTAGTTTATATTTTACAACAATAATCTCACACATATACATATGTATATATTAAACTTATAGAAGCAAGATAGTAGTAATAAGTTCATACACGCCAGTTTGAAACTACGTTAAGAAGTGTAATTTGAAGTAGTGAGTTGAAGAGGAGCATAATTTTCTACAAATTGCTCAATAAGCGACGTGCAATCAGGTCTTAAAGTGGGAAACTTTCTGTTGGAAGTACGCCAGGCATCCCTGACGCCTTTCCATATTGTTTACCTTGCACTACCATATCTATCATTACTTTGTACTTTAGTTTTGTTGCAGCATCCGACTTTCAAATGACTTTAAAAATTACGAACGTGTTTTTATAGTCATTTGAAACTAACATTCGAATGTAAATATTTTTTTAATAGTAATTGTTTTTGCAACACCTTATTTTCCTAATATATAAATAAATCCAAATTATTACACACTAAAATCGTTTTATTTCAAAATCTATAAATGCCTAAAGAATTAATAAAAAATGCTTAGTCCTAAAATTATTTAAAAACGTGTAAATGTAAGGAAAGTGCGAAAGTTACTTTTTAAAATGACCTTCATGATAACCCTCTGTGCTCTTTCAAGTCAAGACAAAGCGTTGTGGCTGCTCTTCTCCTAGCTTATGTGATAATTATCAGGATCATGTTGTGTGATCTTAGAGGTCCACTGCAACGCCCTCCAGGCTTCCCTCAAAGATCGACACAATTAATAGACTTGCGCTGCTCATAATTTATTAGTGCCTTAATTTGTAAATAAATAAATAACATTTACGATTCATTGTAAATAATTTCTACGTCGGTATTAAATCACTTCCGTAAAATAAGTTACGAATAAAATAAACTAAAAAGATTTTTATTTTTCCAACACAAATAAAGAAACTGGCTGTAATTCTGAGCTGGCTCCCTGTTTACCAAGAAACGTACCACCGATCGTAGTGCAAGCAAAGGAAATTAAATTGTGTGTACCAAGCTTGTACACATTGGCTTTCTTACCTTTAAAATGGTCAGTATTTTCTTTCTCTTGGTCTTATTGATATTCGACAAGATTTTTAAGCTTTTTCGCTTGTGTGGAATTGTTAGGTTATGTAATATCGAAAGTCAATATTGTACATAGAAAATAAGTTTTTGATCAATAATTTTGGTCATACTAATTAAATTTAGAACAATATGTAATATTTTATTCAGTTCTTATCAAATTTGTCTTTTTCATTCTAGTATTAAATATAAATAAATTAGAAAAAATTGTAAATATATGCAGGAGGTCTATGTCCAGCTGTTGATATGCTACGGCTGAAATGATGATGAGGGTTATGAATTAGACACCGAATTTTTATTTATTAGCATTAAAATGATCATTAACGGAGATTCTGTACACAATCGTTACACATTAAATAGAATGTCGTTACAAATTATGTTAAAAACTCGTTAAATAGCAGTGCGACTTTTGAACATTTGGTGGAACTACACACTAATGAAATTACTATAAAATATTGCAAACAAAAAATGCGGAAGCGGATGACAAAGTAAGGCTCATATGGAATTACTCGGTTATAAACAAGCTGATGAATCACATACAGTATTTAATTTTACAACCTATATGTAAAAGATTCAAAGGGGTAAATATATAGCCCAATTGTCAGCATAAAACTTTGCAGCTTTTAATATACTTACCTCTATTTCAAATCATATTACCTCTTATTTATATAGTAAAAATTATTACTCTGAAATACATAACAATAATTATTTTTTTTTCTAATATAATGTGATAGACTAATTTCTCCTGGCAATAACAGGGAGGAAGTGATAGTAAACAATAATTAATTTAAATAAATAGTAATCCGAATTTTGAAAACGCTTTTGCCCACTGTGTTATAATTACGTTATGTTATGCTATGATTCCTAAGTGGGGTGTACTGTATATTAATTGATAAGAAATGAGATAAACATACACCTTTTTAAAGTTTTTACACATATAATCAATCATTTTGTATAAGTTGTATTAAGTTCAATTTTGAGATTATACGTGTGGGTTTTCGTTTACCTATGCATCGTTTTGGAGTATAATAAAAATACCTTTACATATTTTCATTAGATTGGTATTCTATTTATCGGACTATGTGCTAATTGAAATTGTTGTAATGATATATTTAATTTAATTTATATAAGATCGCCATGAAAATTTACTAGGTTTATGCAAATATGAATCAAGTAAATCAAGTACAGGTCTATTGTATCTTTAGTGACAAGCAACAAGAAAATACCAAAAAATATAACACCACATAATAAATGATATCTCTGAAAAAAAATATTTGAAAATTAAGTGAATAAATTCTATTTTGCAATCAACCATTTATTAAGAGCTATTAGTAGAATTACTAAATTAAATAGCCGAAATTATTTAGCTTATATGTATAATATCTTTAGAACTATATTTTATTTTCATTTAACTATTTACCTGTCCTGACAGACTTTATACTGGCAGAAGTAATAAACCCGTCGCAATCCGATTTAAAATATAGCTCAATATCAATGTAACTACTCTATTTTTAGGAAGAAAGTTTATATGGTATCTTTATTATTATAACTGACCGCTAGATGGCGCTGCGCCAAAATACCAATAAACAAGAAAATGGGTTTGTGTATGATTTTTTTACGAGATAGTTATCTGTCAAAGTTGTAACTTGTTAGATAGTGCGAGAGTACTTTTTTAACCGTTTGTTTGAAATAAATTAAAAAAGTAATTCAAAAATAAAAAGCTTTAAATATACACCATCTTTAGCTCATTCGTCGAAAATAGCGTGACTTGAAATTCTTTTACAGAGATTTCCCGTAATCCCATATAAAGTGGCCACTATAAAATTTGTTACATTCATTTATTTGTTCTATGGAAAAGCCATCATTAATTTCTAGCAGCGTAGTTTGCAGGCACAAATATTATCATCACGTTGTTTGTTACATATAAAACTATTAATTTGTAGATGGGGTGTACCATACATTTATTGACAGCAAATGGGTTATACATTTAGACATTTTAGGGTTTAAAATTTATAAGCAATTATTCAATATGTATAACTTCCTGATGGTGTTATGGCAAGTGAACTCTTCCATATCGTTTAAGTAATCAATCAAAATTGATGTGCGTATTTATTTAAAAAGTGTATTAAAGGATTTTTTGGATGAAATGTTTTATATACTGTTTGCTTTGATATGTAAGGCATTAAACACAAAGACGGGATGGCTTAGTGGTAAAAAATATGAAAGAATTTTAAAGAAGTATCAAAAAGCGTAAGCAAGCTGTATTATGCAGCGGTGGTCCAGCGGATGTGATTGGGGGTTGCGATCGAAGGTATCGGGTTCGATTCCTGAGATACAATCTTATATAATTCACATTTGTGTATTAATTATAATACCATTGCTCACAAAATTTCCCTGAGGATGTGCGGCAGCGTTGTTTGCGTACCATTATACCACAATACCAATTCGCCTACGAACCGTGGCGATTATACAATATACCCCGTATAACTATCTAAAATTTATGTAAAAAGCAAATATATATATATATAATATAATTTGAAGCAATTGATATGGAAATATTACGATAATAAAAAAAAATAACCACCAACATTTATTGATCTAATTATACGCGGGAGACTTCGCGTTAGGAGTTAGTGTATTTAAAGAGTGTGCAGTGCCAGCGTCGTCGTTGCTACTAATCATTTCGGGCGATCCACAATTTCAGTACTAAAAAGTTCTGGTCAATATTTTTATATTCGAATACTAGCGAAACAATGTTCCAACATCAACGAGATAACTCTGTTCTCCGGTGCCTTCAGTGCGTCGGTATTTGTACCCACCAAGACTTAATTCAATACAATTTTAGTACTTAAGCAATTTCACAAAGTAAACACCTTCATTTTTTATATGGCCCCAGGGATAACAGTTACAATAATAATTTAAATAGTATTTTTCTTATTTCAATACTCTTTCATCTTAATATTATAAATTCATTGATCCTCTTTTGTCCATTACAATTTCAGGCATTCCATTTCATTCTTTGTATTCCTGCATACGATAAAATTGTGGAAAGACGACTATTGTTTTAATCTGTAATATAATAGCTTCCGGGTTTAGCTAATTATCTCATTAAACTTATTTGAGTAAATATACTCTACCAGGATGATTCCGAAATGTAAAGATCCGGAAACGTAAGAAAGACCACCATAGCTCAATTCTAAATGGAGAAAGACAAGGCGGACAAGACGACTTCAATAACCTCGTCGGAAAACGCTGAATGCGGGCCGCTTCTTACTGTCCTACTGGACGTCGGATGAAACATAATTATGAGAAATGATCCCTATTTAATAAATCAATAGAGTATTTTAACATGAAACAAGTAACATTATATTTTACAACTATAAACCAGACCAACGTGTGAAAAGCTTTTATCAATCGCCATTTTGAGGCTACATAAATGTCAGCGCAAACACAGAAATACGCTTACGGTATAGTGTCAGGAATGAGTCGAGTTATCTGCGTGCATTCTGTAGAAATATGGTTGGAATAATTTTGTACAATAGATACAAAATGGTGCGCAATACTAAAATTTATCTTTCAATATGCAATATCATTATTAATGTATTATACTAAAATTCGCAACAACGCTTATAATAATAGAAGCAAAATTTAACCTGACTGAATTCCGGTAGACATATCCCGGCCTAGGACGAAAGACGATGGTTGCAGGCCGCTTCCAACATTGGAAATCTAGGAGCGAGATCTATGTCCAGCACTTTATGTATTATGACAGAAAAGATGATAATGATAATTAACTATTAATACGAAAGTATTAAATATTTAATAAGTTGGCAGTATATAGAATTGAAATGATAAAAAATAAACAAATTTCCTGCGCATAATGACGTGCACTGAGAGAGTTGACAGATTTATCAAAAAGGCAATGTCCGCTTCACTAGAAAGACCAAAGAAAAGTGGCGATTCTGCGGATCTGAAAGAAAAACTAAAAAATGCCATACATTATATTACATTATGATTTTGTAAAACAAAAAAGTTTTAGCTTTCACTATAAGTTCGTAAAGCACGATTTGACGACACGTTATTGTAATAAAACTTATATACGGTTACATTTAACAAGCGTTCCCATAAAACTTCAGTATGTATGAAATGACCTGCATTGCGTAAAAACTTCATAATTGATTGCTGTGTCGTGCTATCCCAAAAACTGTAACCAATGATTAAGTAGAATAAAATGTCGTAAAATTCATTCAATAAGATAATCTGTAATCAGAATATTAGGCTGTAGTCAGTAAAGTGAGATGGCTCACACACATAAAAAAATGTCTGGTTTTTAATGCACAAACGACCTTTGATGGCTGCGGATGCTGCTGATACACGATGTACAATTGCCGCAACATAATTATAACTGTAATAAAACAGATACTTTTATTCAAATTCAAAATTAATCAAAAATTCATTTCATTTAAAGCTGGCACAACTTTGTTTCGAAATGTGAATAATTTACATGATTGTGCATCGTTCCATTGTATTCGTTCGTTCGAATTCGCTATAAAAAACAACCTTCCAAAACCACCTGCAAGTTTTGGAAGTAGTAGTGAAGAGAACATCTCTTATCAAAAGCGGACGTGTATTACAAGGACAATTATTATTTTCAATTATTAGAATCTTTCGTGAGTGGAACCTCTGTCTGTGTGACCACCTAATTTATATAAGTAATTCTGATGTATTAAATTATTGTTAAATTAGTTTTAAACTATTCAATGTAAAAATTTTAGTGAGTATTTTAGTTTTAATCTTATAATAAAGTGTTTATGTTAATGTGGTGTATTGTAAAATTATTTTTTTTCTTTCCCACCCCTGATCTCTTAGAATAGAATATTGCATCATTTTATATAAGTTCCACGACGAAATACCGCTGCATAAAACTGCTTGAATAATTAATGACGTGCATTGTACAAATGGCCGCTTGATGCAATTTTATATTCATTGTTACTGTTCTGGTAATTTCGATGAACGAACGAGCCGTTTGGACGATCGGAGATGTAAATTGGTAATAAATAACTCAAAGTGGTAGTAGATAGGTATCCATTTAAAATTGCTTTAGACACCGGCAGCATTGTATGTAATACAATCTGGATACATTTGTGTCAAATTGAAAAAGTGAAAATATCTAAAAGTGTGTAACGTGAGGATTAACTGAAACGAATCAGCTGGCACGCACTTAGTGATGCCTTGCGGCATAATATTGGGATGATTCTAAAACGTGCTGTCGCTAGTTGTGAAAAATGTATTATGTTTAATAATCAAATAAAAAATTGTCCTGGGAAATTGACCACGGTCCGTCACAAGCTAAGGACGCTAAAAACGATATTGGTAGCAATTTGTGGTAATATCAATCCACAATAAACAATTATGCAAAAGTTTCGTATTTTAACTACCGACACGGGTAAATGTTTCTTTAGCGCAAGGTTAAAACACGTCTTGCCGAGGCTACGAACTATACAGACGATTGTTGGTAAATTGATAGATCTGCGATTAAAAAGTCTGTGTGAATTACATATATTCTTCAGACCCTTGCAATTTCTAGCATTGATTTCAGAATTTTGATAACATCTTCCAAGGTTCATGATCTTTTCATAAAATAAATTACAAGTCCATCACTTCTCCCTCGTGGTATTTAAGAATGCTAGAATTGCTTGAGGACCTAAAAATAAATATAGAGCCGCAGGAAATTGTGCTAATTGCACGAAATGTAAGGCGAGACTAGACAATTATCCAAATCAACTAGCCGTGCAATTGACCGTTCCCAAGACAATGCGCCGGTTGAAGAGAAAACAAATTTGGGCGATCGAAAGTCGCAATTAAATATAGAAATATTCCCAGTGGGGAATTTGCTTTCATCTCCCTTTTAATTTCTAATGTTGCTCATGGTTTGTAGACTGATTACATGATATTGAGGAAAATAGAAGATAATTTCTAGAGATTTAGTATCGGTATATTTGAGACCTCTCAAGGGACCTTCCAGGATTCACTCGGGAATTTAGAGGCTACAACATAAAAAAACTATTTTCCATATAAAAAATATGCCGTATGACAATGATTGTAGATAAAATGCCATAGATAAAACACAAATTGTCTTAAATTGGGCAGCTGACTTAAAAAACAATGTAAACCGACTTTCGGAAACTACAATACAAAGTACGATAAGGAGCGGTGAAACATAACATTCGAGACTGTTATAAACAGAAATTGGACAATAAGGGAAATGTAATCATGTCTTAAGATGAAACTTAGGTCTCCCGTTTGGAACCGTGCCAACTTAAGTAGACAATAACGTGTTTGGACTAACTGCAAAGCATTAAGTTTAAGGATATCTTAAATTTACAAATATAATTATTTTATGAACGGATATAAATTATAGGAACTATGATATTGCAGCGTGTTGTTGTAAAATTAACTACTTCATTAGGTATCTATACTGCAGAGTCGGTAAAAATATGTTATCCCAAATCAATAGTATTCTGCACCTTGTCGGTGTGAACGGTGATAGTACTGCAACATATCCCAAAAATATGATTTAGTCAGTATTATTTCTGATTTTTTTATGCAAAAAATGTTTTTTTTTTACACTTGAAGCTTCACGGTGGAAAAATCATAAAGATACATAGTTGATATATATAAATGTATATACGAGGTATGGTAAAAAAATACAGTGAATCAATTTTTATACCAGGAACTATTGTATCTACGTCCATTTGAATACGGTTGATCGTCTAATTCAATGACATGTGAAAAATTTAAACAAGTTGCAACTGGTCTTTTATCGTTCACAGCAAGAAGTGTTAGGTGATACCCGCTGTATTTATAGCGCATCATGGATTTTGAACAACGCTTCATATGTCTGTTTGTCCACACCAATCTTACTCTCCGGATCTAGCACCATGCGATTTTTGACTTTTCTTTTTTTGTTGGGATAAGTCGCTAGTTAAGGAGAATACTTTGAAGGAGATCAATTTAATTTTGATGTAAATTTAATACTTTCTTTGCAATAAAATTTAGTAGACGTTTTTTTTTCATCATACCAAGTATAAATTAATATGACACATAATGCATAAGTGTGTATAATCCTAAGCCAAATAGCGTTGTTAAAAAGTTATTATTTGATATAAAGATATGCTTGTTTTAGTTTTTTAAAATTGTTATTATTTTATAAAACCACATAAAATTAGTAGTACTTTTGTAAGTAACTATACACAGTACGTAAATTATTACAATAATTTTATAATTAGGTTCTGAATTATAATTTCAAAAATGTTAAAGTATGTTTAACCAAAACTTGCAAAACAAAATCCTGCACGTATTAGCGATACGCTGTACAATAAACGTGTTTAAATAAATAACCCAGGACAACATATCGTTTTTGTCACTACCTCAAAATAGTTCGACTAATTAATCCAGTAATTTTACTACCTCATTCACTACACGAAATTACAATAACAATGCTTGCGTAACTTTGTTAAACATGAACAGTATAAGAGGTCTACTATCGATTTTTTTTTAAAATTTAAATTGCTACATAAACGAAAAGTAAAGGAAATGATATTTAAATTTAAAAAAAATTATAGTATTTATAATTAAACACGGGTGTAAGGTTACTTAGTAAAATTATCTTTTGTTCATAGATTTTATAATTCTTTATTAGGCAGATGGCCGCTCAGGCTTTAACGTTATGGAGTGCAGCCTAAAGACCGGCAAGCGGAGTTTATAACGTCTATCAACAAAGCAAACGTATGTCCGAATTACGGTCTAACAATTGTCGCAAATTATATTGAAGTTCTCACTTAAGAGCAATATTGCTTTAAGTGTGAACGGATGGCTATCTGATATTGTGCTTTATGAAATCTGTCTTTTTTTTTAAACGACCAGGTAACACGGTTAACGTCAGATATATCTGACCAAAAGTTATTTTACTATTGATCACCCTTCATGATATTGAATATAACAGAGTATTAGTTTAGCCAGAAGAACCTTCACCCATAAAGTGTCATATTAGAAATATAAAGCAGAAGCCTATGTCAGTAGTGGACATTCCATGGTTGTATTGATAATGATGTTGAATGTTTAAGTAAATATTTAATATAAACTCTAAAAGGACAATTAAACGGAATCACATGATACATTGCCCATGAACATATTGGAAAAACCGATTAGTCGCAGTAATTTAAAGATACTAATATTGATGAGCCGACTAAATTTGTTTTAATTTAACCAATTTATGCTCGAACTACGTGTGCAATTTTAAATGAGGATTAATTGACCGTAGTTTTTGTTTTAAATAAAGAAGCCTACGCCTTAACGATTTTAAAAATTCAATATGTCCAGTTACTAAAACTTTAAATTTGAAAGAAGAATTTAATTAAAAAATAAATAAATCTTTAACAACAATTTCTTGCAGTACAAAGTCTGCATAGATGGTTAACAATGATTAATTTTAATATATAGTAATCGGAATTTTGAAGACGCCTTTTCTTTATTATTACGTCATGTATTATTTCCGAAACCATTTATTTTTGTATAGGGTATATCATACATTAATTGGTAGCGAATTACCTACATGTACATTCATTCCATGTATATTCTTTTCAATAAACTGAATCGTATATGTACATAATACTTTAAATTTATTAGTGTACTTAGCTTATAGAAATTTGATCTTTATAATATAATATTCCTTGAAAAGAATGTCTGTCAACAGATTCTTTTTACTACACGAAGAGACGCGAGCAACGGCAAGTTACTAAAGAATTTTATGACGGATAAACTCGCCGTGTGCTTTCAGGACATAAGGAGCTACGCTACGTTATTATTGTCTGATGTTATAAATATATTGTAAATAGACACTCAATAAAACGTTATCTTGTGTAGAAAAATGAGATCATTCGAAAAATATTTATTTTGCAAAATCTAATAAAACCCTTCTTTTAAAGTATACATTTGTTATTTATTGATTAAGTTTATCTTTTTACTTCTCTACCAGTTAACCCAGAGTGGTGCAAAGATATCTAGGCAAGTGTGTTAATATGCTAGATAATTTATTTAAAACGCTAATACAGAGATGAGCAACACACAGCTCGTGGGAGACTTGCGGTCCTTTTAATATGTTTATGCGGCTGGCCCTGCATTTGGAAAATTAAATTTGTTTTATCGACTTTCTCTCAACAATATATTGTTATAAAATTTATTATTATAAAATGGGAGTACATATTAAACCAAAACAATTAATTTTCACTAGCTACTCTCACAGTGACTTAATCAATCATGCAATATAAACGAGAAGCGTTTGCGCGATTTTTTTATTTTGAGTATGTGTAAGAAAACTTTACTTTTCCTTTAATTTCACATTTTATATTCATATGTTTATTATAAAAATAGTTTGGTAGATTATCAATAAGAGTTACTTTATCTGCGACCCGCTAAACAATTTAAAAATTTAAGTTGGCTCGTTGAGTAAAAAGTTGCTCACCCTTGCTCTAATATACACGTGATAATTACTATACTTTTTATCTAATTACTAATAAATAAATATTTAATTAGGTGGTTACTTACATGTTTACAAATTAAAAATACATATGTAAAATAATATACGATTAGAGAGAAATTAAGTCGATTATAAGGAAATTGCAAAAATCTTTAAAAAAATATAACGCTTTGCAAATTCTAATTCCGACGGGAAGCAAGTACGCTATGAAGGAAGTACGCTTTGAACGGAAAAAGAAAAATGAACAAAGTCAAATTTTTGAAAAGGATAAAGTAGTAAAAGATTATTCGACATTCGTACATTTGTTTTATTATTTTGCCATTATGATATTTTATTGAAACTAATTTTAAAAAAAATTACTACCGATTATAATTCATAATAAAACAATATATTTTAATGCAACACGATGGATAACGAGTGACTCTCTAAGTTTTTTATTTTAAATTTGCATGAAAGCTATATTGAACAGTAGTAGCCCAATGGTAGAGGACTGAGACTTGCGGCCATAGGTGATGGGTTCAATTCTATTACTTATTTAATTTACACTCGCCGCCCACAAATAAGCTTCCAGAGGATAGACAGCAGCGTCCTCTGCGATCGAAAACCTGCTTGTCAAGCGTCGCGATTATAGTATTCCCCCATAGACATATTATGGGAAGACATATGCTTTATAGTGTGCTTCTATGGAATGAAACGATAATCACGTTGGAAGATATTATTTATTGAATTAAATAAAATGATAATTTAGAAACTTAGGGAATTTAAAATTTAGTCTAAGAAGAACAATTTATTCTATATATACCTAAGTTTTCCTTAAATTTTCAAGAAGGTTGGCTTCTGGAAAGGTTTGTTAGATAAGTAAAGCTTGTTAAAACTTTCCAAATACTACGGGGCTTTTGTTGTGACTGTCGTCTGTTACCGCTTTGTCTTATTGGCAGTGAACTTGTTGACTGACCACTTATAAAAGTTAAAAGAAACATTGTACTAATTAAGAAATAAATTTTATGGAACGATATGCATCCATGCAGTTTCGATCCTTATATAGAATAACAACTTGCCTTTATACCTTTATGAACCGGTTTCGGGTTCTTAAATGGATGGCATTCCAAGATCTTATACATTTTTTCCGATAGGGTCTTGTTGTATCGCTACGCCACATACATCATGTACAGTTGATGGACTTCAATTTCTTGGTGTTTTGTCAAATACTGTAGCTTTTCATTTTAGATGTCATTTTAAAATCAATATTACTACTTGTGTTTTAGCAGTGATATGTCATTTGCTATATAAACACTATTGAAAAATCAATACTTACAGGAACAGTAAATAACGTGAGTATATAATAGTACCCAAAAACTTTTTTAAAATTGGGATCGCTGTATACTGGATTAAAATCAATTATTGTTTACTATCTGTCTGTGTAGACTTGGTACTGCCAGAAGTTACTTGCCTGTTGCATTGCCATTTAAAAATAAATTTTCAGAGTGATTAAGCGGATTTAAAATTGCTTTAAAAGCTTCAAAGCTTCTTCCTTACGAATTCTATACATATATATATTAGAGATTTCCACCTACATATTGTTTTGCTCATAAATATAACTCTGGAACCATAAGGTTTAGAAAATGGAAAGTTGAGAAGAATATTCCTATTGTCGAGTTGAGGTAAGCTAAGAATGAAGTGGTTTTATCGAATTATGCCCGCAAAGTTGATATATTCGAGTATTCATTAAAATTAAAAAAAATATATATATATTATTGTTTGTATGAAACTTGGTCAGAATATCTTTTGGGCATGTTAAAAATTACCACTGATGGATTTTATGAAATTACATCCCCAAAAGGCAGCGTGCTCAGGGGACAATAAGTATATGTAAGTTGAAATTATAAAAAAATATAATAATATAGAAAAATATTACTTGGTCCCTCAAGAAGCTTCGGTGGTATAAGATGGCCTAAGTTCACTCAAAGAGCAATGTAGAGAGCTGTTCTCGAATTTCAGCAACGAGATCGGTACAGGAACGAGGAGATTCACAGAAGAATTAAGGAACCTACGATTATAGCACGAAGAATTGCTCCTCTGAAGGGGCAGTGGACGGTGCACGTCGCTCGTGCACCCGATAGACGTTGGGTACGAAACATGCTCGAGTGGCAATCACGAGCCGGAAGAGGCGACATACTTAAGGTCACAGGACGTTGCAGGATTCAGGCAGCGCAAGTCCAGACATCGTGGCTATCTTTGGCTAAGGCCTACGCTGTGGACATTTATCGGCTGAAAAGAAGAAGAAAAAGAAAATAACTATCAAATATTTGCAATATAACAAGTATTTACCGCAATCACTAAGTATCGTTTATTTTATAAGTTGCATAACCTAATAATATGATAGAAATTTTTTAGTTAAGTTACATTAACAAATTATGAGTAAAATAATATCAAGCCTCAAGAAAAGTAGTCGGTAATAAAAATATTTCCTTTCATAAAAGCTGTCATCATAGAAATTGGAGCTTTTAAAAGCAATAAAGAATATAAAGTAAAATTTTCTCTCGATTGCACTCTATCCCGATGTCACGGTCAATAGCCAATTTTCCGAACATCGGGCTATGAAAAGAAATCTTACATTTTACTTATTTCTACGCTACAATCTACCTTCTTTGCATAATCTAAATTTATTTTTAAATTACAGCACTTAGATAGATTTTTGTTAGATGTTGCTATTGACAATGCAATCTTGATGTTAGTTTGTATAACCTCAACACTATAAAAATAATAAAAGTTTCCACTACATTTAAACAAAATATTCTTCTAGTAAACCCTCTAAATGTTCTGACAATTTTCTTATAGTCTAGTAAAATTATTTAATAAATATTTCATAAATTGGCCATGATGTGGCGTAGAATTTGTTTCATTTTCAATTGAATACTCTGCTTGTTTCGTATCTTTAGAGTATAAATAGAATGGTCGAGTGTTCTTGATTCGCGATTCCATCTTTCATATTGAGTGCGTGAGTAACATTGCACAAGATGAACATTTTTGAGTCTTACTATACTACATGCAAGGATGTAAAGGACTATAAATATATAAGTAAAGAAGGACTATGTTAAAAGAATCATAAACAATGTTTTAATAAAGCAACTAAATTACTGCGTAGACATAAGCGGATTGCGTGTGATGAAGCATTTAAGTGGGAAAGTTTCTCGTTAATAACAAAAGTTCCTGACAAGTAATTATCGCTCTGTTACGTAAAACGGGAAGGCAGGAAGCAAACTTTCTATTTGTTAGAATAATTTGAATTTTCCCATAGTTTGTAGTAGATACATAAAAAAATTAGTAGAAATCTTTTTCGATATTTAAAATTTGTTTTTTTTTTTTTTAAATACTCCGCTCAGTTACAGCGCAGTAACATTCTTCGAAAATCTTTAACTTTCATTGAAACTGTTTCAAGCAGAAAGGAAAAATGTGGGCTTATTATGAGAAAAATGATATTTGACTAACATTTTAAATGTAGCTATGATCGTTTGGTTATTACATTTTATTTGAGGTTGTGTTTATTAATTGTTAATATACCGCTTTAGTTTATTTATCCAGGTCAAACTATGTCAAATTTCCCAGATAAATTTGCCAAGGGATAATGCAGATAAAAATGAGAAAGGAAAATATTAATTAATATTATTAAAAAAGTATATTGGGTTGGTTTTCGGAAACTATTAACATTAATATAACACAATTTTGCATCAATTTTTAGGGAACGTATATATGTATGACTGTGTGCGCGATTTGGGGATACAAATATATTTATTTGTCTGCTTTTGTAAGCGTGAACCAATTTAATTTTTTTTTGTATGCATATTGTAGAATTAATAAAGAGAGTTAGTCAATTCTTTGAAGTGCCTTTATGATTTTCCTTTTGCTTCCTTAAATTCTCTTTACACTTTCAAAAACGTATTAAACGTGTATGACATTCATGTTTTAATAGGATCGTGTTCTTCGATTAAACCAAGAAAGTTTCGCATTTCACACAAAACGTCTCGTATAAACTAAGAGAAAGTTTTTCTTTTTGATATACTCCTAATTTCAAACAATATAAAAGATATTTCAGCATTCATTTATTAGTCTTAATAGATTAATAGTTTACAGTTGATTGACGGCGTCTGTAAATTTGATACCAAAAAATACATGTTATTGTAAGAACTAAAATTATAATTTAAAACAATTGTAATTTTAGTTTAGTTTTATAATGAAGTTATAAATAAAACAGCACAGTAAGTAAAAATTTTAATGATATTATTGGCAGGTTAAGCTTGTTAAAAGTTTTCGCAGGCGTTGCAACTACGTCACGCTACGCCTTTGTTAGGGGCGCCCGTTACTTTCAGTTATCCTTTGACAGTTTTAATTGAAAACTGCGCCTTGGTTTTTCATTTTCTTCCACAACGCGCTCATTTTGCTTAGCTTTTAATTTCAGACATTTTTTGTTCAAATCGAAATCTCGTTTATTTATAATTATGAAATAATTACCAATTTATGAGTTTCTATGGAAATAGTATCTTATAAAGAAACTTTTCTTCGATTATTGTAAGAGATATGAAACGTATTTCGATATTTATTCTTAATTAAGCTAACGTGAAAGCATTGTATAAAAACTTTCAATTATGTATTTTTATTTGATTTACGAATATTGTAGGGTGAATTAGAACGAAATGAAAAAGTAATTATGATAAAATTAGAAAAAAAGCATAATTGATTTTTTTGAAAATAGTTCGTTTTTTATACGAGATTGAAATAATTTGCTCGAATATAAAACATTTATTATATACTCGTATAAACGGACAAAGAGATTGACAAATATTCTGTCGTAAATATTCTAGAACCGCAGTACCGTGTATGCCCGCTTTCTTATATCTAAAAATGATTTTGAATGAAATGGCCAGGTTTTTAGATTTAATTTCTTCCATATCATTAACATTGAGTCGACAATAATTAGACTATAAGAGAAGCCAAGACTGAGTTCTGTGATCAGAGAAGTCGTTTATTAAAACACTTTTAATATCATTTTATTTTTTTAGAAAGTTTTATTAATATTAAGTTTAATTAATAACCTTGGTTTAAAAGCGTAATTCTGATTATTTACTAATTAAATATCAACCTTGATTTTTAAAAAATGGATGATTATAGTTAACGATAAATTTCTGGTTAAACTAGTATGTTAATTTGTACTTTGGTAACTGAAGTAAATATTTATGTACATGTATACATACAATTTTTACTAATTTAGTTCAGTGCTCAGGATTTTTCTTGATATTTGTGAATAAAATATGATACTGAGACTTCCGATTGCAGGACGCAGGTTCGGTTCCCTGGATACAATCTTATATAATTTACACTTTTTGTATTAGGATGGCTACTGCTGTCGAACAAGTTTCCTAAGTATGGGAGGCAACTTCTCCGCGTACCATAATATAACTCTGCGATCGCCAACTCGCCTGCAAAGCTCAGCGGTTATGGTATTTCCCCTATAGTTATTTTCGTTCGGGGGATATACGTATTCCCTCATACTCGCCTTGCATTAGGCATTTATGGGCTGAAACGACGAGGAAATAAAATAGATATAAATACAGGAAACTCAGAAATTCTTGAATAACATCTGTTACATCTAATGTAAAGATTTTTGATGTTGTCCGCTACGGAAATGTAAAAGAGTTTCCGTAAACAATTTTTGGGGGAAAATGTATAAAGAGATGAAATGAGTAGAATTTATGAATTCAAAGCAACGTAATTGCGGAAATGTGATGGCGGAAACATTACAGTTGGAAATATAAGAATGAGCAGTACAGTACAAAAACAGTAAAATCTACATACCATTAAAAATAAGGCAAATTATAAACATATTTATTTATTATTATGTTCTGATAATTTAAGTTGTTACAAATCCTTCATGGCCTAGACCCGTGAAGGATTTGTTGTTGATTATATAGCAGAATTCTATAAGATGTCGTAGACCTTCTGTTGCTTGGTTTTAAAATGTAAAATAAAAGTATATAATTAGATATAACTGTTATTATAGCATTTAAAAGTTTTTAGTTGATAAGTGTGATACTTCATTTGTTTACTCATTTACATGGTTAATATAATGTACACTAAAAATGAATTATTAAATTTCGTTCAACAGGAGCAACCGTTGAGTTTCTGGCCGGCTCTTCTTAGCAGATCAGATTTCCGAGCCAGTGGTAGTTTTCTTTTTGTAATGTTAAAAAATTGTCGATTTAGGTTTATGTAAATACCTAGTGGAAAAAAGATTTTTTTAATTTGTACAATTTTATAAAAGGTATGATATTCTATTACTTATTCTTAAAAAATGACGAGCTGCGCAGTATAGTGAATGAACTGAAGTGCTTTCAGTGGTAAAAACGTGCATTGATAACCTGTCGGTTATCGACTGCAGTGCAAACAAAAATCGTATGCATTGCATGAACATCGTAATTGCTCTCCAATGATAAGCAATAACATCGCGAAGAAATCGAGATATCAAAGCAATTCGCACTTGGCCCACACAGGGTATGGCCCACGCGCTTTTCCCGAGAAGAAGCTTCGTAATTCATCAGATAGAACATTATAGCTCTTGTATATACAAGGGTTGATACAAGTGAACGTTTTTTTTATAAAAGAATTTAAACAATTATCAAGTCGTAATCAAGTGAAATTTATAAACGCCTAATATCGAATTGGTATAAATAAGTGTAGTTAAATATACTATCAATAGGTATTTAGATGATACGGTGATCTATTTTGATTTCTTTTGTAGTGCGTAACTACGTAAAAATATAATTGGTAATTGATTTAGACGAGTATTAAGAAAAATATCTTAATAAATACCATATATTTCACATGTTTGCATCACATCGAGGAGGAAAATTGAGATGACGGTTATACACTATAAGTCGATTTAGTTGATCTTATTTACCAATGAACTAAGTAAATTATGAAAATAGCATTGATTCTCATCTATAGGCTTAGAAAAAAGTTAAGTTTAAATAAATTAAGTTAAAACAAATGTTGTAACATCATCTTGTTTTTAAATTAATCAGCATTATGTATTATATTATACAGGATGATTGATTATAGATGTAAAAGATTTATAAGGTATAAGGTATATATATATAGTTCATTTCCAGTCAATGTTCGCCACACCCCATCGAAAATTTTATGGTTACAGAAATATTACATAACGTAATGATAACATAACAAAAAAAATGTTTTATAGATTCAGATTAAGATGCATTAAAATAATAATTGTTAACTACGAGTATCTGCCTCTATACACCTATATTGGAAGAAGGCAAGAAGAAAAATTTTCACAACGACCTTTTTTATTCAAGTGATTGGAAATAGGTGTAAAAACTTTTTGCTGACATATAATAACTCGCCCTTTTAAAGCTTTTACGCCTATAATCATTCAACCTATATATTTCTCTATCTAGTTTATATGAAAAGAAGTAAGATTTTAATCCATTAAAAGAAGCTACGATTTATTTACCATAACTCATACACAAAAATGACTCGGTAATAAAAAAAATATTGTTACTACGTCACAAAGTTTGAATTTTCATTTATTTACTTCTGTGTCATAAAATTAATAAATATGTTTATTGCAGAAGTACGTATAATATGATTTGAAATGAAATAATTGCTTGTAAATTTTTTGCATTATTTGCTTGTATATTTGTTTGTTACTTGAAGCGGAATTCTGTTGTTCAAAGCAAAGCAAATAGCTTTGTTGGTGCTTTTGAATTAAGCTTTCCCAGAAAACTTGTTTGTACTTGCAATATACGGTTAGTGCTTCGGATATAAAGGAAACAATTATAGAACGTGTAATGTAAATAAATAGTGGACGGAAAGTTAGATTGATATAAAACCAAAAAAGTGCAACGGAATATTTTTTTTTTAGTATATTGAGCACTGATATTTTATTAAAGGGTAATTAAAATTTTGAAATGAATTAATAAGGCAATCGTATGAAGATTTTTATGTTTGATGGGTAATTACGAAATTTAATAACCATTAGATAGGTGGATTTGCTATGTTAGAGAGAGCAGTACACGGGAAAACAGGAATAAACGGCGGAAATAGTCTGTACAGTAAAACTTTACTCAAGTAAATTTGTCTTATTCTTCTCGTGTTGAATCCCTTTTAAGGATGGTGACTCTCTTTGGGAAAATTATCAACGACTATATTACGCCACGGTTATCGGCCGTGTGTTCGTTCGACGTGCTGCTGAAGCATTAAGCGTCATTGAAAACAGATTGGATCAGTACCTCGAGATGCGTAGTCACTGGCCGTTTACTTTTCCTGTGAAAAAAAGGTTTTCTGAGTTGTTACTGTCGTTTCTTAGCCGGAAACCTGTGATCAAAAACGCGAAAATGTGCACATTAGAAAGGCCAATCACGGATGTCACTCCAAGTTCCATTAGTATCGGATCACCGAGCAGTCCACGGAATTTGTAATATTCACTTCCAGCACCACATCTTCAACGTCGCCTAGTAATCAGTCCGTTATTCGTAAGGTCAAGTCTTTATGTGGAGAAAACCGGTGCGGTGACAAGCTCTTCTTAGTCTCGGTGGACAGGAGCATGCTGTCAATCCATATTCGATGCAGCCGAGTCAAGACGTTTTTAGTCATAATAAAAATCCAGTTTATTTTAGTAATATGACGCAACACTTCGTTGTGCCTAGCTTCTTACTTGGAAAATGATTTAATGAAATATTACTTATCTTCTCGTATTGTTAACTAGTATAGTAAGAGACGGAGTAGCTACATCTAGTCTTGTTAGCTTGGAAAGAGCGCAGAGGGCAGTGGTGAAGGTCATTTTAAAAATAAACGTTCGGTTCCTCACAGACACACACTTTTAAATAATGACATCTTACTTCATTCTTACTTCTATTACATTCTTAAATTTATTTACAGACGAATTTCTTCCATTCCTGAATATAAACATATCAATTTAACACATAAATTTCGCATAAACACTGGTGCATTAAGTATGAATAGTATTGACTCGACGCTTCAGCTTCTATTTGAAGCATTATTATATAGCAAAAACAACAAAATAAAAAAAGTTGCTATCTAATCTATTTGAAAGTTTAAAATAGACCTCGAGAAAAGTTACAAATTCGTACGACTTACACACGGAAAAAATTATGAAAATTATCAAGTAACTAAAATATCGAGGTCGTTTAAACTTTTACAAAATGTTTTTTTCCACCTAATCAAATCTACGAGACAGCGTGTGTTCGATGTAAAATGTTTTGTTAAACAGTAAATTTTATTGTAATTCTGATAACATAAAAATATAATATATTAATATTTTTAGAACTTAATAGTAAATGAAAGCATAGACAAAATCCTTGTAAGAATTTTAAATAGCTGTCAATTTTTATAAGATTAGAGGCTCCGCTCGATTGGAATTGGACTAGTGCCATCATAAATCGGTACTCAATTTTATTTTTGTATAAAAAGTTACGTTGGCGTACGACGTAGGTACGTGTAAATTTGATAACAAAATATTTAATACACGGAGTATTCCGAAAGTTTCGAGTAAAAATTTTTGCACATGTTATATTATTTATTAAATCTTAAGAGCACATTTTGCAGTCCACATTAGAACCTTCTTCAATGGTATTAAATGCAGTGAGTCCATATTATAGGATGCTGATGAATGGTATCTTTGAGGTTTTGAATTTAAGGGAGGAAGAAAGAACAAGGTAACTAATTTCACAATTTAAGACCGAAAACGTCGTACTTTTAAATAAATGCATTTTTAAAACAATTTATACCTCGCTAGAGTTCCATACGTAATAACTTTTTTCTCAAAACTTTAAAAGTGGCCTCGTATCTTTTATGAACACTACTTTTTTTCGTTGCTTACTACAAGTAAATTTGAGATTTAAATCAGTGGAAGTTTACGTATAAATTTAACAAACTACGTACTTGTACCAAAGTTAAAAAACCGTGGAAAACTTCTTTTTAAAAAAAAACAACGTCTGCATTTTGTCGTACACGAACGAAAAAATTTTTTACGGCAGACAGTCAGTGTTTTATTTTCTGTATCCACTGCGTGTCTGTGTCCCCTAAAGGGACAGTCCGTAAGGAGACTTATTTGCGGTATATCTCATTATACGTTCAATAGAACATTAAATATATTTAAATAGAACATTGTAATACATGTTCAATAAAACATTAAACAATTATTTTAATTTAACTAAATGGAACATAAGAACCCTCGATTACTTTTTTCAATCAACATAATTTTCAAATCATAAATCTCTTTTCTTTTCACAAATGGCCAATTCTTATTTATTATTAAGTTCTTAGTATTATTTTGGATTTATTAAATTGACCATGTTACATAAAATTTATAAGTATAATTGTGGATGAAAATATTGTTGAATAAATTTGACCACGATGTTAAAAATATAATAATCAACTATCCCAAATAAGAAATCTTGTTCCAAAAATTGTAAATATTTTAGTGCTCCATAATTACGAACATTTTAATTAAAAATATCACTGAAAGGCTTCAGTTGTAAAAAACGATACTATCACTTTTAAAAATTTGTTCTTGATTGAATATTGTTTAAATTCACTATCTTTTAAGTACAGGTTTTCTCTGCGTTTTTGCCGCGTAAAATGGTATCTTTTATATTACATAAATAAGATGTCTACGGTTAGCATTGTTATCAATGATATTTGCGAAGGCAGTTTTCCTTTCCAACGCAAGAAATTTCAATATTTGCGAAGTTATTCCAATATTTGGTTGCAAAAATTTTACCGAAATATTGGCGAAAAGAAAAGGGTCAACTCTAAAAATATTTGAATTTATCGGAGAGTTTGGCCCAAATGAAATAAACACTCTATGTGAAGTATATAACATCGCCATTGTTAACGAAAGACGAAGAAAAACCCGTGAAGATTTCGTCTTTGTTTAATATCGATCATACCCAAGATGATTGCGGACCAGAAAAACTAGCTCAAAATGTCGGAAGACTCTAGATACAGGCCGCTTCCTACTGTACTTATTGTAAATCTATAGGGAAGCAAATGTAAAAAATGTTGCATTTCTGGGTTAAGAAATTATAGGAATTTTTAATTTAATAGTAATAGAGGACATAAAAAAAGAATTATATTTAGAGTTTTGTCGTTTTTCACTAGCATGATATGATTATCCGTGTTCTACTTATTCGCAAGGCACTACGTGTAAATAAGCTATCAATTTAAGTTTAAATGAATATGCTCTTTAAAGACAGCATACAAGAATATTAATATAATGGGCTGTAAGTGTTGGGTACACAGCACAACAAAATGCATTATATCGGCAAAAAGAGCAGAAATCAAATGATTAAGGAAAAATAATAATATGGTAATTCTGGTTTTAAATATCAAATTCTGTCACTCCAGCAACCAAAAATACGTAAGATTTAACTGATCTATTAAAATAAATTTACAACACATTTTCGATTAACTGTAACAAAATACGTTATGATGATTTATTTTCCAACTACATTTAAAATTTTCAGCACAAAAATTTGTAGAATACAATATTTAAATGAAAGCTCAGATAATGCCGCAAAGCCAAGCATGTAGGTCGTTTTAGAAAACTAGGTAGAAATGAGAACGAAATGGATACCATCCCAGCGTCTGCAATCAAACTAGAAATGGAGGTGTTTTCATTGGAACGTTTTACTTGATAAAAGCGAACTTCTCGGTTTTAGAACGATTTTCATTGTAGCTTGTGAACATTGCGGTATGATATTTTTTCATGCCTTTAATGTAATTACATCGCATTAAATGTAATGCCTAAAACGACATTTCAAGAGTTAATTTTAATTTTACTCATATATTTATATATTATTTCACTGTTGTCCAAAAAATAATTTTATTATTATTAATATTTTGTTTGTTATAGACTGTAATATCACGTTTTCTTCGTTTTTTTACTATATTCTATTGAACGGAATAGAATAGAGTATGAAGTAATAGTTATAATATGTCAATTATAACTATTTATTTATAGTGTATTTTGTTGTCGAATAGCTGTAAAATATTGATTTGCAGCAGTTTTTTTTTTCACTTAAGCATAGGCATTGTTCTGGAATAATGTGATTAAATATAAAAATTCATTGTATTCACACGTCCTTCATTTTTCTGTTGTTTTCGCTGTAAAAGGATCGTCCCGGTATTGTATTTATGGAACAGCAAGGTTATGTGTCCCAGAAAGGTGCTGGCCCTTTTTGGGTTTGAATTCGTAGTAACCATGACATTAAAGTTGACCTCAATTAAAACGAATAACGATAATAAACTCGATACTGGACCATAGTTTTTCGAATTAATTCGTATTAAAAATTGTAATATATTAGAAAGTATAAAAATATATATTTCTTAATTAAATATACCTTGTAAAAAGACATATTTCGAGGAATGATAATATTGCAGTAAATAAATGAGTTGCAAAAGGCAAACTTTTTGTTTCTGTTTGTAAAGGTGATAATTATGAATTATGAATGGCTGCCAGCATAAACAATGCAAGGAGGTTCGACCAGATTATTATTTTTTCTTGTGAAGATATGCGTAATGCTAAAAAAAATTACGAATGATTTCTTCGATTATAATATACTTTAATATACCTTACACCCTTTAACGTAATCTGCCATTTATATATGTATTTATTCATCAGCTAACTATGTATATGCAAAATAGTTGTGGGAACGAGAAATAAACTTAACAGTATCTGTACAGACACATGACATTAATAATTTGTCGACCACCTTTCATTAACAAATTTAACTCCATACAATAGTTTGAAGGTTTTTATGTTTTTCATTTGTAGCCTAATATAATTCTTACTGATATTGCAGTAGGCGGGGCACATCGCTGCAACCGATGGCCGTTGGGGTGTAAAGGATCTCGAGTGACGACCAAGAACAGGTAGACGCGACGTGGGTAGGTCCCTTTCTAGGTAGACAAAACGACGATATACTTAAAGTCGCGGTACTTCGCTGGATGCGAGGAGCACTAGACAAGTCGTCGTGGTGATATTTAGGGAATGCCTTGTAATGGGTGCCTATCGCCCGACAAGGTGATGATGATGATAGTAAAGATTTAAAATATTTTTTTTATTAATTGATTAATAACCTACAACCTTTAGTCTTCCACGCAAATAAACAAATGAAATATTTTTCTTTGCTGGCTATTTTTTCACATTTATGTTGCTTATAAATATGATTTGTGGTAAGAGTGAAATAAAATCTTTTACCTTTATAAGGATATAAGTCAAGGTATGAAAAGAGGTGAGTGAAAAAAAAAGTTTCCGCTTTTTATTTCGACTGTACATTTAAACTCGTCTTAAGATGCTCCGAAAGACAGACAGCTGTTCCATCTGTATTGCAGCTGAGTACACCGGCTTTGTTTCACCTGTATTATTTGAAATAAGCCTTACAAAATTTTTGTAGCATTTTAAAATTTGGATTTTGGTAGTAAGTAGTAATTATTTAATTATGTTTGTATTTTACATTTTCAAATATCACTGAGACTTGTCATAAGCGATACGGTAAATAAGTATGCTTCAGTTTTATAATAATTTCGTCAAAAATACTTAACATTACTATATAGGTTTTTAAGAGATATTTAACCTTTTATTTTAAGCGATTGAATAACATAAAATGTTTATAGCTATCATTAATAAAATTCTTGACAATTCTTCTAAATAATTTTTTTCGAGGAAAAACCTTTCTTGTTTTAAAAATCTAGATTTATTTCGTATATGTTTTTTTTCAGCCTCACTGAAGCTTCAGTAAAATAATTGGAAGAGTACTTTAGATTTAAAATAAATTGGCGACAGCGAGAAACCCGTCGTAAAATGTAACAAATTGCTACGGGCTTTCCCAATCTAGCGGTAATAGAATTCCCGTTCTGAATGTTCTGGTATATTGACAAAGTCTCTTTAAGCGGATTGACATCGATGGGGAATTTGAGATAATTTACTGGCATCCTTTAAGGGATTTATATGTGACTGAATTACACTTCTTGCACTGATTATAAAACAGATTTTTATAGTGGATATCCCACAATATACGATCAAGAAATCATTGTCCACTTTATTTTAATTATATAAAAAAAAATCAGGAATATTCGATTTAACGTAAAATTATTATCAAATTCTTTGTCTCTATGTGTACAGAAATTTCATTTCAGACCATACACGCCCACTGTAAGGCATTGACCTTGTCCAAAGATATCTATGGAGGGATATATCATAATTGTCACGCTCGGTAGGCGGTCATCGTAGTGTGATATTATGGTACGTAGACGTTGCTGCTCCTATTCCGTACACTTGTTTGTGAGCAATGACAAATCTATAATTGATGCGCAAAGTGGGAATTACATTGGACTGTATTTCGGGAATAGAACCGGCGATCAACGATCGCAAGTCCCTGTCCTTTATCGTTGGGCTATCGCTACTTGTGATTAAAAATAACAGCTGTAAAAAACGTAAACGTAATGTATCAATCTTGTCAAATTTCAAAATGATTCTTTTATATTTTTTACATTTTATATTCATTTAAAATGAATATTCATTAACGATTACATTATAAAGACAATAAGGGGAAAAAAAAGAAATCAACACTACATTCACGCATATTTTATTTTAATAGGGTAATAGTAGACGCTGGTATAGAATTGAATAATTGGTAGTTCAAAAATAGGAAAAAAGAATGCAAAATGTTTCAAACGCGGTTGCAACATTGAAATATTTCACCATATGACAGGGTGATTAGTTATAGGTGTAAAAGCTTTAGAGAGGTGAACATGTGGCTCATTTCCTGTTAATTAATGTACAGTTCAATCTCTCCGAAAATCAATTTAAAATTTCGGATTAATAAACATGTTAAATATTAATTAATAATCATGAATACTACTGCAGACTTTGTACTGCCATAAATGATTGGCCTGTCGAATTTCAATAGAAAATATATATATATATACTATGATTGGAAATGAGTATAAAAATTTAAACCTTTAACTAGAGTCAAATAAGCTTTACATTTTAAAGCAAGACTTTTAATGCTTTTATATCAGTTAATTAATAACCTCTATATGAAGAGCTAACAGTAGTTATTATGTTTTAATGAGTTTATTTCATTTTTGGTTGCGAGCAGTGCATGACTGGTTATCGAGGCGATTTTTGGAGAAGCCTTGCAATGGGCGTGGTGATGATGACGATTCCATTTTTGCTTTTTTGTACTTGTATAATATTACACTAGGTATTTATATAAGAGTTCAATTGTTTGATAGTTTATATGGATTTGGAATTGCGAAAATTCTATTTCGTCTTTATATTTCTTTTCAAATCCTACAAAGTTAGACAGAAGATTGTCACTTTGAAAGAGTTTCTCAGCATTGAGTTATCACACTTTATATAAAGTTGTATTCTGAAATAACTTTGCAAAACGTGATAAAACTTTATTTATATGGTTTTGAACAATTGTGAACCATTCAATGTTTTACTTCACCACCGATGCCAAGACGAGGAATATAAATACAAATATTCTAATAAAAAAATTATTATCTATTAACTAAAAGCTTAAATGTGTAGTAGGTTTCAGCCCATTGACGCCCACTGCAAGATATAGGCTTCTTCTTGAGACATCTATGGGGATATAAATCATCATCAATCAATTGCCGCGCTTGGCAGGTGGGTTGACGATCGTTGTGTGGTATTACGCAGAGGACGCTGCTGTATATTCTCTGGGAACTTTTATGTGACCAATGACATTTCTTTATAATTAATGCCCAAAGTGTGTGGATATATTATTGTATCTCGGGAATCGAACCCGCAATCTACGTTCGGAAGTCTCAGTCCTGTACCGCTGTGCTACCATAGCTCAAATAATGTTTAATCAAAGTAATTCACATTCAAAGTAGTAAAATTGGAATAAGTTATCCTTATAAAATCATGTCCCAGTGAAGTGGTACACTTTGGAAAAGGGCCAAATTTCGCCGATAAACCGCCTCCTTTTCCGACTCAATTTTCCTAGCTTAATTTTATTACTTCATTTTCTCCTTGTAAATTAGTTTTTGGTGTAATTATATCAGACTTCATAATGAGTAGGAAAATTTTCCTGCATTATGAATGGAAATAAATTGATAAGAATATTATAACCAATACATTACCACAAACTATAAAATATTTCTACACCCGTCTGGGCAATTTGGTGTGGTATTCTCCTGCCTAAAGGAAGGTGAGGAGGCTGCCCGACTTGCCATCGCAGCTGCCGATCTGGTTATTGACACCGACGGCAGCCGCATAGAGAATAAGGTGGGTGCGGCGTTCTGCGTTATGCGGGCTGTATAGTAAAAAGTTCTAGCTGGGTAGCTTCTGCACTATATGAAGCGACAAGGTACGCGACGGCGGGGGGAGCAGTCATGCGTTATATTGAGCGACTCGCGGTTCGCCCTCCAAACAGTCGCAAGACCGGACACCCTTCATCCTTTAGCGTTAAGAGTAAAAGAGAACATTATGAAAGCGAGAGAAAATAGGAGGAATGTAAGGATTTATTGGGTGAAAACGCACGCAGGGACGGAGGGGAATGAGAAGTTGGATCAACTGGCAAAGTACGCGGCCCTTAAGCGTCAGCTTAGGCTGGGAGCGCTTGACGAATGGAATAGAAGGTACGGCATCGACAACGCGAAAATTCTTCCTGGACCCCATTGCAGCCTATCGCGTGCTCCGCGGGTGGACGCGGTCTTGGTCAAGGTTCAAAAGCTCAGGGAGGATCCCTCGTGCTTCTGTGAACCGGGCGTAAATCTGACCTTGATCCACCTTGTTGCTGACTATCCCGCATTCGGGAGGGCCCGAATCGAGACCGAATGCCGAGTAGGTATAAAGATGGAGGAGCAGGTGGAAGAGCAGGTGAAGGAAGCAGAACACCCTTCCTCAGTCTCTGCAGGAGGGTCGTAGAAAATATCATAGAAAGAAATAAAACTTAGATTAAAACGGTCGGCTAATAGTAAATAATAATAATGTAAATGTGAATAAATATTAAAATAAGGAAACCAAACAAAATGTAAATAAAACTCTAAATGAAAAGTAAGTGAAGAAAAAACTGTAGAAATGTATAAATAAATAATCTAAGTAAAAAAGTAATACATTATAGCAATAAAATAGACCTAGACTGTAGTGACTGAAGATAGGATAGAAGGTGACAAATTAAAGGAACTATGAGATATAAACACATATAGTAACAGGCAATCGCAAATTTCTATATCGCGAACCCACCACTAAGTTAAGTTATTTTTTCAATAAACCCTTCACTAATTTTCTTAGGACCTAGCACGAACAGTAGAACTCTTTCAAAATATGAATGAATATTATCATATCCTTTTTTAAAATTAACTCAACATAATAGTGACTCATAAAGGATGCGTATTGTATGACCGTTGGATAAATTATTTTAGATATTTTGAGTCACAGAATTTACGTGCTTTTATACAGTGAATTATAATTGTCATTATGACTAAATTTTTCAGAAAACACATAGGTAAGTTCTATAAAAATAAATTTGTTTATTGAAGATGAGCTTGTTCAAATTTGCCGGCAACTCTACTATATGTGCCGCATAACTTCGATGTTAGTTTTGGTAACCCCTGCTCAAGGACGTTCCCTACGCAGATCATCATTGAGATTAGTACGACCACGTCTGATACTCTTTAAACCAGTTGTAAATAATAGCACCAGTTGGAGTTTCATCACCGAAAGCTAACCGAAGCCAACCGTAATTTTGTTGCTTATGAACGCAATCGAAATCGAAGTGTTAAGAATCGTACAACAAAATATTCTCGGCTATAACCCACACGTTGAAAGGTAATTTTAGTTTCGCCCATAAGTGAAAATAAATAAGAGAATACGTGAAAAGACTATAACATATTCCTATTAAATCGAATTTCGCCAACGTAAGATCTTTTGCGAAAACTGTTGTGGGTTATATAATTATTTGATTTAATTTCATTTTAAAACAAACTATCTATTACCTTCATAAATATTTTATTATTGCTAGTAAATCCATGAATGTGTTTATCAACATATATAACCTATAAAAATCTGTAGTAGATTTTCCCAAGTCATTGTGTCAAAACCGGGGGTAAAAATGGTTTCTTATAATAACTAATGTTGAAAAAAAAAGGCTAAATAAGCACGAATTAAAACTTAAAAACACCCAAGTAAATACATTTTTAAAGATTGTTTGTCAATGTCATGACCTGCCTAATGGAGTCTCATCTGGCGATCCATACTTTCTACAAAAAAATGACTACTTACTAAAACTATGTTTTACATAATAAATAACAGTTAAGAATTTTTTAAACAAAAATTCCTATAATTTAAATCATTCATGGTAAACAATAGAATATGATTGAAGTCAATTATTAGTCAATAAGAGCCTTTAATTAAGACCTTGATTGTTACAGATCGAATGAAAAATGATACTGGAACGGAACTCTTATTTATCACTTTCATTTTTATAGCCAATATCATTATTTAGCGTCTGGTGCATATTTCTCGTTACGACTTTTGTTATATTTATTGGTCATATAATTTTAAGTCTGCTCTGGTGGTTTTATACACTTTTAACTACTTTTCTCAGCTCCCGTTTATATTAGCCGTTTTTCACAAGAAAATATTTTCATTTTTTTAAATATTCTAAGATTTAATAACACCCTAAAAATTAAAAATGTGCTACACATTTTGTAGACATTCTCTTTGTATTGTAATGAAAACATAAAATTTGTTAGTTAGTGGCGCAGTTATTGAATACTGGGCAAAAATCGAATTAGTACCGAATTAGGTAATAAATTTTACTACGTTTTCAATATGATTTTGTTATTTTTATTGCTCTTGTAAAATTTTAATATCGTACGCAATAAAATTTCTTGTATTTTTTGTTATAATGATCGTTTAACGATTTATGACTACTATACATATTAGAAATATATTTTGTGAAAGTTTTTATTTATTAAGTAAAATAACCAATAATATTTTGACATTATTTTTAGAAATTATAAAGTCGTTAAAAAACAGGCCAAATAAAGTTATCTCAAAAAAATATTTTTAAGAATGAAAATCTTTTGTTCTTACGTTATACGTATTTGGGATTCCGAGCACAAAATAGGCAAAAATGTTGACCGAGGGACTACGCAAGCCCGATGTTGTACGTGACGAGAATGGCGTTACTCTAAATGTATTACACTAACTTTACTTATTCACTTAAATGTTTCACTTAATTAGTGAAGACTTTGCTGGAACTTCATAAGTAAGTTAGGTATTAAGACTCGATCCACTAAACTTGACTAATTCATTAAACTTGAATCTATTTGCCGCCTACTTTTTATATACGCCGTAAAATTGGAAAAAAATAAGGGAAAATGTTATGGTTATGTTACTCTATAAAAAAGATTTATTCTTTTGTAATAAGACAATGTTTAATTTTAGCTTGTTCTTCAACCTTAATTTGATTTCAAATTTTTCTATGATATATCTAGTCAGTAATAATTAAAATTCTATTTTATTTTCACTCCGTTTGCAAATTTATTAGGAGAATTTAAATACGAAACTAATAAAAACTTTATTCAAAATTTATAATAGTGAGAAATAGAAGATTTAACTTTATTTTTAAAGAATAATTTTAATAAATAATTAGTAGTTATTCGATGACTCATATTAACTTCATGTATTTTATAAATAGAGTTAATATGAGTTATTGGTAGTTTATGAGATATATTTAGTTTAGTATTTTAGTTTTTTTTAATTTATATATAGTTTATAAGTAAGAGAGTTTATATTTCGAAAGTCAATGCACTAAAAATAGTATTTTAAAGTTTTTCTTCTACCTTTACGTATGTCATTATAAAGCTAAACTTTAAAATGAATCATCCGATTGGTATGGTCCATTTTTGGTCTACGCAATTTGTATACGGAGCATCGTTATGAATGACATCACTTCTATTAATTAATGTTAGTTAAAAAGTATTTTAATTTTGACATATTTTTGTATATGAATTGCTTATGATTATCAAATAATTAAATATGTTTTAGAGATTGTCATTACATTTATTGTTCTGCTTAGTGCTGAGTCATAGTCAGCGCCGATTTTTAAAGGCTAACAGACGTAAGAGGGTATGAGTCATTCCAAGTGAAACGCATACGGCGAATAATGCCCAGTGTTTTTTGAAGGAGATTACAGTCTAGATGAATATATGACCTTAATTTACTTAAGTCGTAATTATTAACATTTTCAATAATATAAGTTTATAAAATGCGGCAACCGATTAATATCTAATATTAAAAGGTATCAATAATGATTCGTCAATTATAAAATGTTTTTTAATCATTCCATTTAAAGGTTTAGGCATAAAATATTAAATTATTCTTTCAACAAATATTTGCATGTAAGGAATTTCATTTTCACACTCGAGAGTAAATTCCGCGTTTGAGAATACAAACACATTCGTCCTAATTAAGCCTGAAATCCCAGTAAATCTTTAATTGTTTCGGCGCGGCAACCGGAAATGTAGATTACAGATGTAAATTTTAGTGTATATGTAAACCCTTGGAGTGGGTTTTAGTTAGAGGCAAGAAAGTACATTTGATTTTACATACATAAATTCTACAATGTTTTTGTTATTAAAATTTAACATTTACTAACTTCGTCCAGTAGTAAGTTAATTAAAATAAAAATAGAAGCACAAGACTAATTGATTTTTATTGCGTTCACAGAATAAAATATTGTTAATCAGATAGATTTATTCTAAACACACACAACACACAAACACGCACGCACGCACACATGTGTATATACACTTATGATACAATCAATAACATCTTATTTTATTATTTATTTTCTGATACATTTACGCATCTATATATATGTAGATGCATATGTTATTGAATTAATGGAAATTACCACATCACCTTTAGCACAGAAAACAATTTTGTGGATATATAATGTTTCTTTTGCTTATTTACTGTACCTTTTGGTTTAATTATTATATTAATTGTTTTCAACTTTTATTATTTATTACATTGTTTATAGATACAAATCGAAAAAAAATCTTGTTTTATCTAATTTAAATTAAAGCTTACACGACTATTATAAAAGCATGCACACACATTTTTTAAAATTTACTTTAATATTTTGTAAAAATAAATGAAATTAATCAAAGACCATATAAACTATCTTAATATGTCGGTGTTTTTACGGTTTTTAAGCCATCAGAAAATTAACTCAAACTCGATATATTTTTTTTATAATTGCTTGTATGCTCAATAAATCCAAACGACAAACAGAACAGAGTCAGGTAATTTGTTTTGAAAAGTTCTGAAAAAGAAAGCGAGGGAACCAAAGTTTCTAAATTACAACTCCCATTGCCCGTGTACGGTGATTAGAGGTCTGGTTCGAGTTACTTTACACTTTTTCCCTGTTGTTTCTACAAATCAACAATAAAAGTAAAACATTCTTATGGAAGTGTAATTAAACAGCATTAATCTGTCAGTTTAAATATTTTCTGCAATTTTCAATTTAATTAGCATTCTAAGTCGATTCATCGTTGTGAAAATAATTCGTATTTTTAGTGATAGTCGTCTAAAATCTTGCTGGCAAGCGCAACGTACGACATCGGCTTTCAATCTTGCTTATTCTCGGTTGATGTTGATGCTGTTAGCCCAGGGGCTTTTACAGCTTCATCGGAAATGAGTTCATGGAGCGGAAGGGTCCGTGAACTTAAAAATAAATCAAAAGTCTGACCAGAAACACGATCCAGTTGCACGAAGACGTTCGCACGTAATAAACCGCTCTACTCGAGTAGAACTGTGGAGTGTTAATGTTGTGTATATGCGGCTTGAAACGGCAGCGTGGACCAAAGGTAAGCCGAGGAGGGATCTGGATCCAACCTCGGTTCGTCCACGCTGTTCGCAGTTAGGAAGCGGGCGGCCGCCTTCTAAAAACGGGTGTTGTGGTGTGGATTTCAATCTTTTCTAAATGTATGATTAGGGAGACCTATGTCCTGGCTGAAGTAATGATGGCGACGGATCAATCAAGAAACACATACATAGTGTTTTTAATTGAGTTAATCAATAAATATTCACGTTAAATCAACATTCAAGCCATATGTTAAATATTCAATCTAAAAGTTGTAAAAAAGCATGATGGAATCATTTATCATCTATAATTACTTTCAATGCCATACGAGTAATTCATTGCAGACGAGAAGGATAACTTTTTGCGTTCATTTATCAGCGCATCTGTTTCAAATTAATATAATATCTAGAGCACTGAGTGTATGGAGCTTCTTTATACAACTGGCGTCGGTAGAGCTTGGAGTTTTTAATGATTGACGTAATGAAAAATGATTTAAATTAAATCGCACGCAATATGATACTGCAGATGAAGACTTGTGGCGCCAACTTGCACAGGCTAATAGGTTAACGAAGCAAAAGCTTCGAAAAGATGAATATATACTTGATTTGTTAGCTAAAAACTTTGAAGCTGTTCCGCTTATTAATAATATATTAATGACCCTGGAAGAAGTGATCATTTTGAAATATATATTACGTTATTATTGGAATGTAATAGCTAATAGAAGCACAAAATCTGCAGGTACAGATAATAAAAAATAGTATTATTATTACGGTATTTATTATTTCTGAAATTTTAAGAGCAACTACCTTATCTCCCTGTGGCTTTTCTGATTAATAGTTTTTTTTTATTCCAATCTTATTAAATTGAACATGAACAATATTGTGTTTAAATAATTGTGTACTTTCTATTTGAAACGATAACTATAACAAATTTCACACATAGTAAATCATCTATCCAAATGTCATATGTGGCTATGTTATTTAAATTAATAATATTTTTTGGTTTTTGTAACTTACACTATCACAATTGGCGTATTCATCCGGCTCCGGTTAGTACTTGTGATTCTATAAAGTGGAGGCTCACTTAAGCTACCAAAATTACGGCCAACTTAACTTAATGTTGGTTAAACCAATGACGATGTAACTTGTAATTAGTTTCTTTAGTTGCGAGTGCTTTTATCAATATATATATAAGAACGTATAGGAATAACTGAAGAAAAGTAACGATAAAGAAAGAAAATGCTTTTAATCATTAACTAATTACGAGATTATTTCTTTTGTTATTTCTGAATATTACCTGCCGTACGGCTATATTTATTGGATAGTAAGTGTTGTTTATTACAATATAAATAGTACATTGTCGATGTCTTTATAAATGTGCCTGACAATATTGAGAAATATAAAAAATATTTCGACGTATAATAATGTTAGTATTAAATGTAAGCCTGTCATATTTTTTTTTCAGGCTTGATAAAGTTAGTAACTCTTCTGTGGACAACTGCGTAAAGTATTATTATACACTTCCATGTAATGTCACTGAATTATCATCTCATAAATTTTTAAAAATTATTGAACTAGACCCTGTAAAAATCTATTAGATTAATAATTTTTTAAAATAATAATGAACCTTGTATTGATCCCCTACTGCATTAAGGATACGATAGTACGAGGTACTTTGATAAAGTAACCTTTAAAAATCCATCTGTTTTTGTTAGCGTTTCTGAGTCCAGAACGCGTTCGGTATCTTAGCAGTTGAAGGATGCTATTACAGGAAAACTCAAGCTGATTCTTGTTTCTTTCAAATTTAGCTCTTCTGGCATTCTTCTCATTATGTGTATAAGTGGTTAATGTAAATGATTCTAAAAGGATAATCATCATCATTTCAAATAAAGGATGTCCACTGCTGGACATAGTTCTTCCCCTATAGATTCCTTCCCCATGGGACCGGTTGGAAGCGGCATGTATACAGCGTCTTCCAACGAAATTACCTTGGTTGTCTGTCCACCTTGTAGGCGGACTCTTACGCTGGGCTGCCAGACCGTGGTTTTTACTCCAGAACCAGTTGTTAATAACATGAATAGATGAATAAACAATAAATGATTTAAAAAAAACTGTGACTCGGAACGCAGTAGCGTTAACACATTAAATAAATTAAACGTCGTAACGCAACGTATTATAAAATATTAAAGGTCTGAGAAGTGTGTGCTTTTGTTGCCTTACCTTAATCATGGCTTTTAATAGGGCATATCTTGTAAATACATTCCGCTCTGCTTTCGACTCGTTGTAGCGTGACATCAATGTGACCAGCGCTTTCTTTGCCGTGTCGTAGTTCTCGTCCAGGCGTATTCTTACTGCACGAAGACGTTCATTTGTTTCTATCACTTCTTCTTTCGTCTGCCCGCCTAGTAAACACAAACAGAAATTACTTTGAAATAAATAGTACATGTACGTACGTTTATTTTATATATTGATTAGTTATAGGTTTATGTATAGCTCACTTGCTGTTAATGAATATACGATACACCTTGCTCAAAATTGGTTTCAGAAATATTAAGCAACATTAGGGAAATGAAACAAGAAAAAGCATTTACTCATTTTGGATTACTATGTAATAAAATTAGTTCTTGTTTACTATCTGTCCTGTCGACTTTGCATTACGAGAAGTTATGGGCCTGACTTATTTCAATAGAAAAATAAATCAAATGTGATGTAAAATATTTAAAAACTATCTCTTTATACAGGTTGATTTGAAAAAGTTGTGAAGTTTTAAGTTTTTTCTGACAAATGTATTCACCCTTATAAAACTATTACCTTTGTAACCAATCAACCTGTACATGCAAAATATGATTGCAATTAAAAATAACGACAACACAGAGTTCGATGTCAGAAATAATCGACATATTTCATCTATCAATCGTAATTACCACATTCGCCGAAACTCACATCGCACGTGAATTGCGAATTAATACAATTGTGTTCCGATCTGTTCAGTTCTAGGACAAATATTCGGATAATTGCATCGATGACATTGTCGTGTACAGAATTCCAATGTTTAGTTACCTAGTGTGGAACTTCATGCAATACACTGTTAGAGTTCTCTGTAACTTTGAAACTAAATGTGTTTAGGTAGAAAGTAAAAAATTTAAAGGGAAAATATGTTGTACTTAATTTTCTATCAATACAATTTTAACGCTATTAAGCAAGTGGTAGATTTCTTTTATTAATGTGCCATCTCATCATCTACATAATTATTTACTAAACTGTCGAACATCCACTGTTTTTATATAGACCTTTTGCAATGAACCATGAATAGTTCCGACAAGCAAGAGGCAATGCCATAAGCTGCCGGCTCGCCAATACCATGTTCTGTTCTGTCGCGAACCTAACTGCGTCAGGTAGCACGTATCTTAACGAGTTTTGGTCTTTTTAACAAACATCTGTTTACTTTACATGTTACGGACAATCCTCTGTGCAGAGCTTGCCTGGAAGAGAACGAGACTGCTGTTCACGTACGCTGTACGAGGGTAGCACTATACATGGATATCCACATCCGATCACTGAAGTGCCTTCCTGAGATCGCCGGCGATATCAAGGGTCTATTGGTATGTCTCGAGGAGTTCAGTAGCCTTTGGTAAGATTAACCCACACGCAAAATGAGCGCAGTGTCGCTTGGTTTGAGGGACAAGACATAGGACTCCCTTAAAAATTACCAATAGGATCAGTAGGAAGCGGTCTGCTTCCAGTATCTTCCGACGATTTTAACAAATTACATCAAAAAAGATATCATTTATTGTCATCATCGCTTACACCGTAAAACGTGACAAATTATATAAAATAGTCAACCATCATCATTTCATCAGCCGCAAGATGTCTAAAGCTGGACATAAGTCTCTTCATGGATTCCCAATAGAACCGATTGGAAGCGACCTGCATCCAACCGTCTAGATAGATACAACTGCATCCAAATCGTCAGCATATTTCTAAATTAATGGCCTTGTAGAATAAACCTTTTGTATTTCTCAAGGTAAATAGCTGAGACGTCTTGTACATAGTATTGTAGTGAATTTTTTAAAGCACACAATTTTTTAAATGTAACGAAGAAATTAATAGAACAAATCATTAAAAATGTATTGTTAAATTTGTAATTGATCTACGTTGCGATAAACGTTATTAAGGAATATTTATGTAAGTGTTCAAATAGTGAATGTAAGGCGATGGAAATCATTGATAAGGAACCACTTAAATAAATGTAGAAGCTTTAAAGTTTTTTTGCTGACAAGTGAGCTATACATTTGCCTCGAAAAGTAATTTACTTTTGTATCCAATTCCTCGTTACAAACAAATAAATATAGTTCATATATTTTGTAAAAAATAAATCTAATTTAATCACGCATTAATAGTTGAATTTAAATGGAAACGTAGTATTAGAGTGACAAGTATAAAGACTTAATGCTTACTGGAAGTGCCTTCATCCTTGACGTCTTGTACGATGCGACGGACACTCTGTGTGAACTTGCCGACTAAGTTTGTACTCGCTGTAACAAAATAAAAAGTTGATTATATTAATGCGTACTAAAATTATAGTTGAAAATCAGTCGAATGTGTTCGTCCGTGTTCATATTCATTTGAGTACTGCAAGTTTGACAGAATATCAAGAGATTTAATAGAAATTATAATTAAATTAAACTGCTCCCTTTACTGGCAACAACTTTAAACAAAGCCACGAGTGTTTCAAAAGCGTTTTGACCTGGGAACAATGAATTATAAATTCAGTCTTGTTTTTTATCATAATAATAATCTTAATTCAGTTGTTTCATGGCTTAAAAATAAAAAAAAGAATACATGATTCAAATATTTGTTATACTAAAAGTTAAAAAATATTTAATTTTTGTGTAACTGTGGTTTAATTTTTCTCCTGGTTATAATTTAAGAATGTTATGGTCAAATAAAAAAAAATTGTGTATACTCTGGTCCATGTCTGAATAATTTAAGTATTTTTTTGGGTTAACTAGTAAACGTAGACTAACTGAATGAGCTGTTGTAGCCTAACGGTAGAGGACTGAGGTATCTACTTGTGATCGTACGTAGCAGGTTCGATTCCATGCATACAGTTTAAATATAAACACTTTGCATCTAGTTCACGGGGCGGAAGGGCGGGAGGGGGAGGGAACTCAGTATCGATGAAGCTGTAAAAGCCTTAGGGCTAACAGCATTAACATCCTAAGAAACAATACAATAAAAACAATAAAAACACTTTGTGCATTAATTACTCAGTCTCGCAATTAGTATTGTTACTAATAAAAATCTTGCTATAAATATTGTTACGCGGCTTATGCCTAATAAATGTCGTCTACAGGCTTGTAGGATAGGATAGGATGTCTAAAGGCATTAAGTCTATTATTACAGAAATTGTAAAAAGGATATATAAATGAAAGAGAGATTCACGTTTAACATTGCAGTTTTGCTTATAAAACCATTGCAGGGTAGTAATACCTTGGGTGCTTAAGTTACGACTTCCTACAAAGAAATGACCTTGGTTAGGTACAAAAATGAATGAAAGTTAATGAGATAATATGAATATTGACAATAAAATAGCCAGTTTAACTGTATAACTGCATTAGATTTTTTCTTATCCTTCGAAAATACGATAACACTGTTCGTCGATATTAAACTTAAATGGTTGTCTATTCGTAAGGGTAAAAGTTTGCGTCCCTTAACCGATTGCAATTCCTTACAGTCATAGTGAAAATAGTTTAACATTTCGCCGTCCAGCTTAATCACATATTTATAATTTCTCGAGTCAAATCATGAGAGAAAATTTACCACGTTTTTACTATCTGATTTCATGGTTTTTTTTTTTTTGCTATCCAAAAAATTTACATTACAAAGAACTTCCTCTGGGAATTAATGAGTCAACACACCGTTATTAGTTTTAAACATTAGATTCGAGACCTATTGGGACAAGAATCGAAGTAACAAATCTCTTATTGTGTATTTTGTAGTACACACACACACATATATATATATATATATATATATATATATATATATATATATATATACATTATCTATAACTATTTCAGTACGTGTTTATTAGTAATAATATAATAAATATAGTAATTATCATTTACAAATTAGCCTACTTATTATCTCTACACTATTCCAGGTTGACTGGTAGACAATGCCTATTTACCCTTTAACCTAGTCTAGTCTTTTAACAATGTCTACGGTATTTGTAAAGTTTAATAAAGAATAGATTTAAGCACGTTTTTATTGCTTATATCGATGTCATATATCAAGAAGGAAAGCAGAGATTTACTAAGACTGCGTATGGGGAAAAGCAATTTGTTTTCAATAAAGGTTGTACCGTATTTGGGGCGATATTCAGTGAACTGTAACGAAGTTAGCCCGGCCGCATTCCGCCCTCGCAACACGCTTGTGCACTTTAACGGACTTGAGTCGACTCGGACCGGAATTGAAAGCGGAATGCAGGATAACTAAGCGACAAACGAACTGCCACGGTAATGCCGCAACGTCTCCCACTGATTCGATTTCTTATGGATTTATCAATTTCTACAAGTGTAAAACATTTTTGATGTGACAATTTAATTCGGAATTTATTATTAAGATTAATATTATTTAATTTACGCCGAAAACTTAGCTATAGTGCTGCGATACCCTTACACCGAGTCTTATACTCGTTAATAATAAACTATAACTGAGAGTCAATCGAAATATTTCACTTACAGTATTTTTTACAATATTATTAAGTTTTTAAATAATTCGTTTGCGATATGGTCGCCCATTGTAACTAATGCCTAATGTATATGTCCTGTTTTTTTTTTTCTGTTTCTATTGTTTTGATGCATTTCTTTTCAGCCGATAGAAGTCCACTGCAATGCATAGGCTTCGCAGGAAGATCGCTTGATTGGTCTTACACTGCCCGCATCCAGCTACTTCCTGCGACCTTAGCTACATCGACAGTCCACCTAGTGGGCGGCCTACTGCCACTCGAGAACATTTCGGGCCTCAACAGCCATCAACAGGACGGTCGATGTGCCCCGCCTACTAGCATATCTATGTTGTCTATCATAACAAATGATATTTAAAACATGATGTAATCTTATTGCCATATAACATAATGTGATCGCTCGTGAAAAGTGTCACGTTTCAAAACATTTAAAAGCCTTTGAATATATTTCATGAAAGCAGCTCAATTTTAACATCAGTGAATAAGTCGAAAGAAAAAGTTAAAAAGCTAATTTAAATTACATTACACTTTTGCCTGTAACATACTCGCTATTTCATTTGTAGGAGATTTCAGAAAATTGAAAAAGTTTGTCACAAGGCTTGGAGCCGTCGTCTTTAAACTGTGAATTGATTGGTTCGGTATCAATACGAGTACTTTATATTACTTACACTCTAGGTTTTTGTTAGAGTTTTATTTATCAGTTAAAAGATGTCATTTAAATAAAAAGCAAAGTAAACGAGATCGATTCAGGAATGAGGAGATCCGTAGACGAATGTAAGTAATTGACATAGCCCAGCGGGTTGGCAAGTTGAAATGACAGCAGGAGGTCACTTAGTGCGCAAAACAGGTGGCCTTAAAGTTTTGGAGCGGAGACCATAGACCGACAAGCGTAACATAAGACGTCCACCCACAAGGTAGATAGATGATCTTGTTAGGGTCGTTGTATGAATGACGGAATGAATGACGTTGGATGAAGACCGTTTCCAAACGACTCTTTTGGAAACCTATTGGCGGGGCTTTTGTTCAGCAAAAAATGTCTTGCGGCTAAAATTATGACGATGGTGAAACAATTATTTCTGTAATTTATTTGATTTAACTTTTACTGACGAGGTTTATCATTAAATATGCCGATTAAATATTACCGAAAGATTCACCTAACCAGAAAATTAGAAAAATATACTTTTGAAAAATAAATATTGGTAATAAACCAAAGCAGACATTTTTTTTTAATTTAGAAACATCTATAAAACTGTTATACGATGAGTTGCTTAAGTTTAACAATTACAATTAATTTTCTTGAGAGTTCGGCAAAACGTTAAAAGTAACGGCTCTGAAGGGTCTAATGAAAATTAATTATACCGTCACGAAACCTTCCTTCGCTTTCGATTTTACAATTAATCGAAATAAGTTCATTTCGGGCGAATTAATAGAGAGGGCGAAATAAATTGCTGCGAGATGTATAGGATTATTGAAAGATTAAAGTTGGGAGGGAGTATCCTTTTGCAAGACGAATGTGTAAAATCATATAAGTTAATTAAAGAAAAAATACTATATATGTGTGGTTACCACTAGAAATTAGGATGAGTTTGTTATACCTTCCTCAAGGCTAAATAAAATAAGTAATGTCTCTGTCTGTAACAAAAACTTGTAAAGAAGGCGTGTATCATATAATGGATTAAATAAGTAATTATTATCTCTCATAAGCTTGGAATTGAGTTATTCTATAACTGTATTAAGTATATTGTGAAAATGACTGAAAAACCCTGTCTAAGTTAGTTGTTATTTATTTCAGCCCAGTCCGCGTTTGAAACCCTTATAGCTTTAAGTTGATTTATTATATTTATACAGAAACTCAATCTTATTCTATTTTCTACCAAACTGGGTTCATCTATTGTAAATGTTTTAAGAGGATAATGATATGAATAAATAAAGACAGCTAGTAAAATTACAGAACTAATGATACGTAGAATCAACCGTCTTAAGGCGATGAGTGCTGAACAGCTATTTTTTCATTGTTACTTATATTGACTATCGCTGGACATTTCACCGTGGTCTACAAATCCATGCACTTTAGTAAATAAAAATAGATCGTAGTAGTATAAGAGCATTATGAATTGGAGCAATAGAGGATATTTGAATGCATATAAAAAGAAATTAATCGCCAAAGCAACACACTAAGCGTAAAACTAAAGGAAATCTCAAAACATACATTTAATATTTATGTAAAAACAAGAGGAAGGTTCTCATGAAACGAAGTAGTAGTAAAAATGTAACATTTGACGTCAATTAAAAATCAAAATGTTAGGATGTAATTAAATCGTAATCATTGTGAACGACATAAAAGCGCAATAAACATTTAAGTTCGTTATTATTGAACACACGAGTAGCTTAAAATTAAATCGAAATTAATTTTTATTATGATATTAAAGCAATTAATAAAGTGATCCCTCTAAAATCATTATTATTATTTCTGCCCAAAGACTACAATTAGACAACGGATTTTCCATAGAATGCGGCTTGCATCCAGCGCCTACCGATTACCATAACAAGCTCGTCTGTATACATTGTGAGTGGATGGCAAACCCTATACTTGCCGGTCCGATTCCACCCCAGAATCTTAAGGCCCTATTTGCCGTCTGTTCCTTTGGTATATAGCTTACCTACAGCGTCTTCAACTTGCCAAAAGTGAGCCGAAGATTATTTTCTCCTGCGCCTTTGATTTTGACAATTGGACCCTGAGTGAGAGATCCTGCTTCACTGCCGTAAGTCTTCACTGGTAACACACATTAGTTAAAGACGAAGGTTTTAAGTCACCAAGGAATATTTAACAAGATGATTCGTAGTTTCCCCAACACTGCCCAGCCGAGTTTGATTCGATGATTGCCTTCTATATTAAAATTGGCCTTACCTAGTTTGACTAATTGCCCTCTGACATTAATTTTATTTTTATATAGGAACATGAGGGATCAATAACTTTTGATTAAACAGAATTTCACGGGGCATTTAGTGTTTTATATAATTAGAATGTAATTCTTTATAATTTACATAGCTAAAGAATAAATATAGAATCGATCGTCTATTAATATGTATAAATTTAAATATGTAAATATAGTATTCGTGCATTTGTTGTTATCTCCGTTGACTACGGTATGCTTTGTTATTAAGTCTTGGTTGATTAGATACAATTCACAAGTTATATAAACAGTCATTAATACTTACACAACTGGATTTCTGTTAAGGATTTCTGCTATATATTTAAAAAAAATATACTTTGAATCCAAGGTTTTTTATTTAAGAAAACTACTAAGCTAATTTAACAGCTTTAATTTGTTTTGTATTTAAATACCTTTTTGCCAAAAAAAGTTATTTTTCATAAATAATATACTTTAAAAATAAGAGTATCATAAAAATGTCAAATTAGTACGATAAACGCTCCTTCCACGGAATATTTCACTCCTTAAGTACAGCATTAATGCAAAATACGACCAAGCAAATGTGAAAATAATTAAGTGAAATCCTTAGTAAAATTACTAAGGAATTAAATTTTTTATATTGAAAATTATATTATTCACACTGTTTAATACAAGGTGATTAGTAATAGAAGTAAAATATATGAATTTGTACTTCTTTGGTCAACATAAAGTGTAAAAGCCATTACACTACAAATGATCATTTTGAAATATTATTTTTTTCCCTTGAAAGTCGATCGGCCAAATACTTCTGGCAGTATAAAGTCTGCACGGACAGAAAATTAACAATAATTAATTTTAATTTAATGAATTATAATAATTTAATAATAAACAATATCGGTAAATTTAATAATTGAATAAATTAAACAAAAATTAATAGGTGAACGGTGAAGGAGCCATATATTCATCCCTTTAAAACTTTGACATTTATGCCCTATCCTATATATATAACGAAGAAAATGTATAAAACATTAAATTAATTTAAACATCTGTATTAAATGCTTTCGTCGTTACAGCCCATAGATGCCCTCTGAGAAGTATACGTCTCTCTTAAAGACACCTATGGGGGAATACACCATAATTGCCATGGTCGACTGTGCGGTATTATGGTACGCAGATACGCCCCCCAAAAAGACCAAGGGGGGCCACCACCAAGAAAGTCACGCACAAGGTGACAAGACACGCCCGAAGAAGAGGGCGCACCGAATAGCAACTACCAGGAGGTAGTTGCAAGAAGAACGAAGACATCAAGAAGAACATCGACGCCGACGCGGACTCCAACACCACCACCGAAGGAGAAAAGCAGCAGCAACACAGCAAGTTTCTCGCAGCGCGACTAGTACGAAGCAGTAGGCGGAAATTTTTTTATTAGCACTGAGTTCGACGAAGTTGTAAGAGCCCCACAAGGCTAACAACAAGTGCAACAACCAGAATACAGAGATGGTACGCAGAATACGCTGCAGTCCATACTCTGGAAACCTATTTGTGAGCAGTGGCAATCCTATATAATTAATATAGAAAGTGTGAATTATGTAAGATTATAATTGAACAGTATAATTGTTATTTTTACTTTATTTAGGAAAATAAATTAGCGATGGTAGTATACACATCAATTAGTAAGTATTACAAAGTAAATATGTTAAAAAAATTGTAGTCTCATGTTTAATTTCAGACATTATTTTTGACTGATCATTTAATTACAGTTATAAAAACTGTGAATTACATTTTATATTAGTAACTATTTCATCGTTAAACAAACGAAAATTTCATATTATTCATTAAAGCTAGTGTTCTTCAAGTGTAAAATATAGAGCGGAATACTACTTGCATATTTGACTACTTTTTTAGGCACTCACATACAATACACAAAGAATCATTTTCAGTACAATGCTCATAGCACACGGCCTGGAAATGATAATATCATTTGCTATTCTGTTTCAAAGCGTTTGTTGCAAATTGAATTCGCTTCCAGGTAACACTCTCCATCTCGGTTGTCACAAATGCTTAACTTTGAAAGGTAACGTGGAATAAAAATGTGTTTATATTTTTCAATTTCGTTGTAGAAAATTTTAAAGTTTTTTAATTTACACACTAGGACATGAAAAAATAATATTTAGTATATGTCAAGCATGATGACCCTTCTTTGCATCGTTGTATTCATTGCAGACGGTTGTAATCTCCAGGACACGGGGTAATCTTCGTACTTATTACGGTGCTCCTCCTGTCCCAAAATCGAGGAGCGCAACCTGAAGAGTAGGATTAAGTTGCCTTGGACGTTTATTCTCTATTTTTCTAGTCACCATCAGTTGTTTCAGCTTTTGACCGTTCTTTGTATATATACGTGAAATAAAATACTACTCGGGACAGGCAAATTGTAGAAAACTTGGTTTTGTTTTTAAGATCGCGAAGAATGAACTTTATAGTATTATTATTAGGAGTACAGACTACGGAATTTACAATATTTTCCTATAGTACTACATCTCGAAAGCTTCACCACGATCTCGACCGGCCTTCTTCTAGATCAGTTTTTCAGACCCATATCTGAATGTTGGGAAGACAAAGGAATAGGCCACTTTCATTTTGGTATTTTAGTTTTAAATATTTTGTGCATTGACTTTGTGTCTTTGACCTTTGCCTTTATTGATGATATAGAGAAAAAGAAAATGTTTATCCGATTTTATAGAATAAAACCAATTAAAAGATACTGCGGAAAATCTCCTAGCCTGACTAATAAAATTGGTTAGAGGTTTTGATAATATTTTTCTTCAGCTTAGTTTGTTACTATCTACGACGCTGTGCTGTGCGTATTGAATTTGTCATCAAGTATACACATGTATCCCGTGGCAATGCCTTTATAGATGAAACTTTAGTTTTACTATCAGTTGAATTATTTTCATCATGTGAATTTTCCAAGTAGTCATTTGTTTAGTGATCATAATCAGTTATCCTAAATCCGTTACCTGCAAAATTTTTTTTAAAATAAAATTTAAAAAATTTGAATTTTATTAAAGCTGTCAAATTTCAAGCATTGTGTATTTTTAACGAACACATTGAATGCTTGTCACAAATAGCTATTGAGTTTACAAATGTAATTGATTGACCAGTGAGATAAAGAAGAAGTACTACAATAATACGTTATCAAAGGCGTAATATAAAAGAATCCCTAAATTTTTTTTAACAGGACCTTGTATAAATAAAGTCTTGTAATCAAAAAAATCAAAATCAAAATATTCTTTATTCGGATGGGCTGTTCCAAGCACTTTCACAGAATAAATTTGTAAGTCTTTATTAGTCATCAATACATAAAAAATTTAAGAATGCTGTACGAGATATTAAGAATTACGTATATTAAAAAACTTAACAATACCTGATTGACACGTCTATTCAACGTTTAGTGGTGGTAGGAGTTCGAAAGATGAATCATCTAGACGAAACATCTAAATTAGATGTTTATAGCACCGAGGACCAGGATTTAATATTGTAATGAAGTTATGATAATTGTTATTCTAGGCTTTATGTGTCCCATTGTAAATTAAAGCGCTTGTTTAGGGCTACAACTTTACGAGCGACTTTACAACCGCAGAAACATCAAATGTCACATCATCTTTGAGATTAAGACGACGAACAACAGATTAAATTGTTTTTTGTTCTAAATAACGTGGCAAAAACATTCATTATGAATTAAATTGAGTAATATGTTGTTAGTTGCATTTTACACCATTTCTTAAACTCATGAGAATTTTCCAGAAAAGTATAGAGATACATAATATAAACAGTTAAGCATTGGACGCTGGATACTGGCTTTCAAACGATCATATTGGGAAACTTTTGAAGATTAGGAGACCTATATCCGGCAGTCGACACATTACGGTTAAAAAGATGATGAAGCATTTGAACCAAACAAAATATTGTGAATCGATTTGATGAAAAGATAAAAATCCTTAAAGGAATAAAGTATAATAGTTTGCAACTTCATGTTTGCCTTTTTAAGAGCGATAAAAATTAGAGCATCGAAAAGTTAGTCTAAAATCTTCTGCATTGTACTATACTATATAGCGATCTGGATAAAACACAGATATTAAGTAATGAGCTAACTTAGACAAAGTTTTTGCATACAAAAGCTATATTTGGAAATATTATAAAGTGAACGCGTATGACTCATGATCCATGGATCATTTAAGTGCGTTGTTATATTTAATTTTAAAACTGTCATTAAATACTATTATAGCTACGTAATGACGTCTTTACTGTGCTGTAATCTAGCTGGGTGTTCCGTGTGATGTCATTAAAAACCCGTCAGATATTCACGATGGCATCATTCAGTGATACATAAGGCAAAAGCTGTAAGGTTATTTTTCAGTAATTGTACTATATTTATAATAATTAAATGACATTTTTTTAAATATATTTACAGTGCTTAAATCAAATCTGGTAGATTTTAGAATAATATTTTTTTAAAACATTGACAGTTGTTGAATCTGGCACATTATTATTAAATCCTATATCAAAATATCATTTAATATATATATATATATATATATATATAGATGTATATATCTCTTAAATTCGCTTACAACATTTTCACACTTGAATGTTTATTAATTAACACAGATGAATCATCAATAAATTTTTGTTATGAATAAAAATATTAATCTATACCAAAATTTCATTAAATGTGCACATGTTAATTTTGGTTCATTAAAATTAAGAAAAACATTAAATAATTTAAAAAGTTGTTTCAGCCCATAAACGCTCAACGCAAGGCTTAACCTTCACCCAAAGATATCTATAGGGGGATATACCGTACATGCCACACTTGATAGGCGGATTGGCGATCGCAGTGTGTTTATGTTTATTATGGTACGCAGAGGACGCTGCTGCTCATCTTCTGTGTAATTTGTTTGTGGGCAGTAGCAGGATCACTCCTGTTCTTTACTCTCTGCTCATATGAATTATTAAATAGATAAGATCTTCATTAAACATTTCTTCCAGTAACTTATCTTTTAGTATGATCATAGAATTCAGCCGAAAGATGTTCACTGCTGAACCACCGTACGTGCCAAATCTTGTCACGCATGGCAAGCGGTTTGGCGAACACACATCTTTTTACTTAAGACATATCCTTAGCGACATGGAATTAGGAAAAACAAGATATAGAGAACAAAATAAGTGTCTGTACGAGATCATCCTTTTCCTTTCATAAATGTCACAAAAGTGAATTTAATTTTTCATGTTTCAAATATTATCGCATTTAGTAACATCAGATAATTCGTTAAAACATTTATTTAATTTTATGTTGTCGGTACAAAGTGTGTAATATTAAAATAGTTTCCAAACGGCATTAACTATTCAATATGTTTTACAAAGCTAAAGAAAATAAAAACCTAGTACAAAGGGCGTGTTCAATTGATGCTAACATTGTTTGAGTAAAAAGACCATCTGATTCACTCAGAGTAAAACCACGTGTTTGAGTCATTTGCACATATAATTCATAATTTTACGGTCAGTGTGAGTCAATGGAAGTTCCTACATCAGATATTGGAACAGATGTCTAAAGGACCTGATAATATTGAAATGATCTCATAGCGTACCCAACAATGTGGCTCTAGTATATGGTACACAGTATGTAATCTATATGTCTAGTAGGTCTATATGTCTAGTAGGTCTAGCATTTAGGTTTACTTTTTTACATATTAGCTTTCGTTGGTTTTTAATAAACTATTATATACTATAATAAGTGTCGACGATTGACCCAAAAATTTAATTTTAATTCTTTAACAGATTAAAAAAGTTGTTACACGAGATCATACACAGATATAAACGATCTTAAATATTGCAAAGATATATGTAAACGCTAAAAAATCCTTTTTAACATAATTCTTTTTAATTATTTTTAACACAAGAAACCGTTACACTGATACTCCCGCAGTGCCCATCCAACGCAAGGTGAACACGAATTGTTTCATAAGCGTTATTGTGTCTTTATATTAAACTACTTACTTATTTCTTAAGGAAAATAATAACATGTTTTAATTTATAATTAAAGAAAAAGGGGTTACAAGACTATTGTTAGCTCAATATGATTTTTATAAGCATTAAAAAATGACGTAGTTGGTAAGATATCTGATAATAAAAAATAATTTACAGATTTATAATAAAGTTAAAAAATTCACACCGTGACTCCATTAAATACACATTTGCGGTTGAGAAAAGAGAGAGAAAGAGCACTTGTAAAAAGCGTTTTGCAAATGGATAAATGAAATGGATGATTAAACCTGCTTGGGCGGGTAAGGGGACAATTAATAACTACTTCTGCGTAGGAAATTTCACTCCTACTAACGAAAATTGAAAGAAATTATTGTGGAAAAACTAATTTATTACTTAAAATAAAAAAAGCGATATAAATGGAAAAAACTACACAATATATATTTGGTTATTATTAAAAAAGAAGATCAAATAAATTAAATTTAATCAAAATGTTAGATGAAAAAAATGTGAGACCTTTTGTTTGAAATAAATATTATGTTCTTTGTTCCAACATTCCTAAGACGACTTGTAACGAATTGTCACGCTCCAATAAAATAAAATAGATGCGTGAAAAGGTTTAATAAAATCACTACTGCGGTGTTCAAACACGTAAAGGCAATAACCATTGTAAATATTTGCTTTTGATCCATTCGGGGACGAATTGAGATGTGCACTTTATATTTTCCGTCTTTGTGTTTTGAAATGGGATTCATCATCGTGGATGAAACGTTCATGGTAAAGGTTTGTGGAATTATTAAATTCAGTTCATATTTTTTATTGTACTTGTTAGAATTTCTTCTAGACAATCATAGAATGGAAACCGAAGAAGTATAAATAACGGGTAGTCAACTTGTACAAAATATTTACAAACATACATTCTTATATACATGTTACGGTATAATACATTTTATTAATACAATATATATATATATTGATTTGTTAGTATACGTATTTTTATCATTTCTAACGAGGTTCTAAATAAAATTGGGCAGAGAGTTCGATTTCCTCTTTGCAAATGTATAACAGTTCTACATTTTCAATTTTCAGTTTCAGTTTTAATATTAATGACTACCTTGGTGAGGCACTGGAAATAGATAATAAAAAATTAAAAAATGATTATTATCTTTTAAATATTCAATTGGTTTAGACCATGTGACGTGTCAAACATGATATTTATATGAATTTGTACTTTATTTTACTTTAGTCAAAATACCGTTTTATTGTATTACATTAATGTTACGTAAATAAGATACAATGAGCCAAAGATAGCGCTATTCTTCGATTTCTCTATGAAGATTTCCAGAGGAACAAAGTAATCGACTCATCACGCCGAATTGGCAAGTTGAAATATCAGGGGAGAGGCAACATAGTGTGTCAATACAACAAATGGTCGCTGGGGATTTAAGTGACTGGAGTGGACCACGAACAGGCACAAGTAGCGGAAGACGTCTACCCCACCCACAAGGTGGACAATTGTCCTAGTTAAGTTATTCGGAAGACGCTGAATTCAGGTAGTTTCTAACAGGTTCTATTGGATCGAAGAGATCGAACAAGGACGCTATTGTCTAGCCGTAGACGTCTTATGATTAAAACGATGATGGATGCTACGTCTAGTTTAGTTTAGTTTTGTACAGTAAAAATTCTCAACGTACGACCAGTGATCTATATGAAATGTTATTTATGGAAACTTTAGTATAGTTTTGCGTTTACGATAAAAAAAGTTTTTGCAGACAATATATTATTAATAAGGTAAATCATGTTTTAGGGAAAATATTGAATACGTTCATAGTTTTTCTTGGGTATTACTATGACGGAGTATCTACGCAATGACTTGCGAATTGTTGCACCATCGAGACACGGTTCCGGTTGTAGGTGAGACATTTAAAAAAACAACTGATACAATATTATTGGACTAAATAATCATCCGGAATTATAAAATCATCAATTGAATAATTTCAAGAACATAATCAATAACTTAAAGTATAATTTTTTATCACAAAATGTCTAAACAATATGATTTTATGGATAGTTAAAAATAATGATTAATTTACATAATCACAGCTCAGCTATATTTAGCCGAGTCATTTTAAAAAAGAGTTGTTTTAAAAAATGTTATTTTACGTTATTTAAATAAGCGGCAAATTAAATCATCGAATATTTAATTAAACGTCTGTCAATTAATTCTTGTTTTTTTGTTCTTTATCATTGAATTCGCGAATACGGCATTCCTCGTTATATGTGTGTGAATGTATTTTGTTCTTTTTATCGCATACAATTATTGTTCTGGTTTCTAGAGCGGTAAACATCATATAATCGGTCTAATTCGCTACGGTCATGCGGAGTTAATTCGATCGATTCTAGTAAAAGTCACTACACTATAATATTGCATTAAAGTGTAAAAATTTTAAATAGCGTTTAATTACTAATTTGCAGGATAAAAGGAATATTCTAGTAAAGCAATGTTGTGAAATGTTTTATATATATCGGATCTTCCTTGATCCGATATATATAAAACATTTGATTCCTGGATTCCCTTGATTCTTATTATTTAATCGCCGATTCAACGGTGTCTTTATATGCAACTATCCGTGTTAAATCACAACACGGGTCAATTACATACTAGCGCCATCTATCGGCGTCATCCAAAGTACCACCGTACTGACATGTAATGTGTTTGCCTGACATTGCATATGTATTCGTGCTATATATCAGTCTTAGGGAAAGCTTTCAACCCTCATTTTACAGATTGAAGCTTTTCACATTTTCACTCTTGTATTTATGAGGTAACTGTGTTTAGTAAACACCTATTTTTTTGATAAATCTTTTAGCTGATACTGTGGCTGATTCGAGTAATGATGGTTAAAATACCTTAAGTAAAGAGCAATGCAGCGCTTCTGCTGACCAGTATCTACCGAATGGGACCAGTACCATTTCGTGAACTTATTCAAACTATTAAAGACGTAGATCACGTCTTAAAGTTAATTTCTAAATTGTGATTTGTTTTAATAATTTTACAATGGGTTTGTAAAATAATTAATTATGAAAAATAGTTACTAAATTATAACTTAATTTCTTTGAGTCGCAAAAATGTTATAAATATATAGTCATTAAATTCGTCGATATTAACGGATGTAATAAATCATATGGGAAAATGATAATAACGTTGCAAAGCAGGATCATAACAAAATGCTTGCATTTATTATTAAATTATGTAGAGGACAGTTTAAATAATCTCCTACCTTACAGATAACCTTTTAATTTTTTTGCTAACATACAAATTATTGAAAATAGGCAGTAAAAGCTTTTATGTAAAAATACAAATACCTCTTTAAACCACCTGTTTCCGACCAACACCTATTTCCAATTATCCTGTATAAAGTGATCACTCTGAAACTCTATTGGAATGCCCAAAAGGAATAACTTCTGGCCGTACGCAGTCTGCAAGTATTTCTAGTAAGCAATAATTAATTTTATTATGCAGCAATAAGAATTTCTGAAATGTTTTTTGTTTCTATAACATGAAGGTTATTTTTTATTTCTGAAATTATAGATTTTTGAAAAGGATGTACCATATATTCATTCATTGCAAAGAAGCTATAAATTCAACACAATTATTATATTGATAAATAAAAAGTTTTAAAGTAGAAAATAAACAGGTAAATACTCTTTTCCTAAGTTTTCTTGCAAGCGCACATATGGAGATCACTTGTCAAAAAAATAGAACATGTTTTTTTCATTTTTTTCTACCGTAACAAAATTATCTTGGTGATACCGATTTCCTTGCAGCAATAAATCATGTTCGGATATAAAAAATGTGAACGTAGATTTAATAAAGTTCCTTGCGCGGTTTCAGCTTAAATGTGATGGTTGCAGAGTTGTCACGTATTTGATTCGTTTCGTGGAGAAAAATATGAATGTGTGAAAAACTCATGTTTCTTCTGAGCACTACGTGAGCACTTCATTTATTTGGAAATGTTTTCTTTGCAATTTTAAAGGTAAACGTTTGCCTAAAAATCCTAGGAAGGAAAATGTAACTAGAGATATGCGGAGCTCTCAAACGAAAATATATTAAAAATAATGTTTTCGAAAATCCTTATGTTTTGCTAGTTATATAAAGTATAAAAAAAATACCGATGTTCTATATATATGAACCTTATTGTTAGCATTAGAAATAACGATAAGTTTTCTAAAAGGTTCAAAAAATTGGTAACTTTTTCTGAGAGAAGTTTTACAATTGACGGCTGTCTGTCTATCGTCGACTACCAGTTAAGCGTTTTGGCGGCGCAGAGATAAATTAAGGCAAGTAGGTGAAAGTATATTTAATAAAAGAGAAATAAAAGAAAATTCAGAACGAAAAGAAAAAAAAATATAAAAACACATAACATAAATAAACAAATGACTACTACTGACTATAATGGAATATAAATATAATATAAAATGTATGTTTAAACATCTATAAATTATTTATATCAATATAATTAATTTATAAATTCAATGATCAGTTTTTGAACTTTCGCTTTGAATGAGCAACGATTAATGATCATCTTAATATTGAGGGAAAGCGCGATCTAGAAAAAATTGTATTGCGTGGGAGGAGTGAGTAAAGTCAGTACTATGGGAGAGACATTTAAGTAGACGATTGTTCGAGAACCAAACAAACTAGACTTGAGATGATAAGTTATAAGGCGAAGTGTGAGAAAAGAGTGAAGAGAAAAGTGTAGATAGTGCATGCAAGGAACGGCGTGGTTGGCCCATTTTAGCTGAGAACGGTAGAAAGATATATATTCGAATTTGCGGAGACTGATAATGAATTGGTTGCAGTTATTCAGAAGGCGGTCTACTTTGTTGAGTAAGTATGCAATCATATCAAATAGCATCGATTATAGGGAGAATGAGTGATTGCACAAGCATTGCTTTAATTTTAGAAGAGAGAAAGTTTTTAGACAGTATAGAAGCCGCAAAAAGTTTAATACATAAAAACTTTTAAAGTTATAATATTTTTTATTTTACTTAACTGATAATTGCTCTAACTAGTTGGATTCCTTAATCCAAATAGTTATATCCTTATATAGGCAAAAATAATGGCAAAAAACCCCACAGCGTATGGAACCTTCAACTTTATTTTATGTTTGAAGGATGCTATTACAAATCGAATTAGGTTCTTCTTGCCTTCTTGATATCTCTCCCTAAGTTGGTAATAACATAAATAAGTACTCCAAAGTAATATATTATTAAGTATAGTATTAATATAACAGTCTTTAATAATAATAATAAGGCGAATGAGGAGACTTAACCGAAACAAACTAACAGGTGCGGAAACTATTTGTAATGCCATCAAAAAACTCGTAGAAGGGCCTATTCACAGATACATTAGACATGAGCAACAATGGCATCGACTAAAAGTAAGATAAAGGGACGAGCCTTTTATTTGACTAGCTGCTCGGTGTTATTTGCAATATAAGTTAACTGTAATGATGTTAATGGACATATTGTTATATGACAATGTATAAGCTTAATGCATTCGAACTTTGTGGTAAAATATTAATTTAATTGGACTATCAGCAATATATTTTACTATCATTAATATATTTCCATCGAGACCTGATGGTCACGATAGAAATATTATTGTTTCAATATTCTATTCCTTTAGGTTTCCTATAGGACCGGTTGGTCTAACCTTGCGGATATTGTTCGATATCCGTATCTCTCCGCGGTCTCCACTGTAGAACTTTAAAACCCTTGCGACCATGTATTCTGCGCGATATGTGGCCAGCCCATTATAACATTTTTTGGTTACCAATAAAAGTAGATACAAAAATTTCCTTAAAAAAACCCTATTCTTTATAAATAAGATAGAAGTGTTGATATTTGGTAAAGTATTGGAAAGTACTAAAAGGTAAAAGTAATATAAATTGTTATAAGAAAACAAATGAAGTACGAAACTAACTAAAGTGGGCGGAACAGATGGCCGTTGGAACCTTACTATTCTGGAGTGTAGACCACGGAACGGCAGCGTAGTAAGTTCACAAGGACAGACGATCCTAAGATCGTTAAAGGCTCTATTGGAAATTTCTGGGGAGGATTTTGTCAAGCAGTGGACGCCACAGGTAATAATTATGTTTCTGTTAAATATTATTTATGATTAATCTATGTACAGCTAACTTTTTATGAGTCGAGTTAAATTTTAAATTAAATTTCCACACAAAGCACAACTGAAACCGGGACGCCCTCGTATCTATAATATAATTTTATTTTAAAGGTAGAATAGGTGTTTGTCGTTCGCAGTCGAAATGCAAATTCATGCAAATCTCAATCCTAATTTTCGAGGCTTGTTTGTACAATTCGCTATCCAATTTTAATTCGCTTATCAGACTTAACCATGGAATTAATTTTTTTTGGTAACTTGTGAGTTTTAAAAGAGGTTTTATTGTTGTTTAATAAAATCTTTTATTGAATTTGTTTAACTGAAACTTTTATTGATTTGTTTTAATATATTTTTAAAGAACAAATAGAGCACAAGCTCTACAGGCTTGACTTATATAGATGTGTACGCATGTAAACTATATTAATTATCTTGACATTAAATTATAAACAATAAGTCTTTAGAAATAGACAACCTATAGAAGAGCCCTGTTAAAACAGATTTAGAATGAATGAGTCGGAATATTTTTACAGGATGGTTGATAGCAGGTGCGAAAGACTTAAATGGTTTGCTGTCAATTAACGATATACATCCTATAGAACAAAAATCAATGGTTTCATAAATAATAAATAATGTTACGTAATATCATTAGAAAAAGAATTTTCATTTTTACTTCCAGATGTCACTGGCTTGTTACATTCCAATAGAAAAATATATTTTAAAGTGATCACTTATGTCGTTATGATTGGAAATAGATGTAAAAACTTTACAAGTTTTTGCTGACTAATGAATTATGAATTCATCGCTTTAGGGCTTTTACAACTATAACCTATCACTCTATATTCGTAAAATTAACGAAACAAAGGTTTCTTATGCAGCGAAAGAGATTATACATCTAGAGGACACACTCTACCGCATGACTTAAAGTGAATATCTAAGATTTCTATGTTGATATTAAAGATGTTACTCGATAATATTTTATAATCATGAAATTATAACAAATATTTTTAGGTAAACAAAAAATATTCTCGGTATTGAGACTTGAGACTCGTATTACAAATTAAAATAAGCTATGCCCAGTCATATTTCTTTATAAAGGTTTTATTCAGCAACGTATGAAACCTAACACCGATGTATTCGCTCATATTTTTCAACGATTTATTTTAATAAAAACACGCATTGAACATCTATCTTCTACAAAAATTTTTGTTTATACTAGCTACCATTTTATTTTTGAATACTTGTTATAAAAATTATTCGATTTCTGCCAATATGTAGCAACATTATTTTCATTATCGTAAATTTACTAACTTGTACAAACTTAATTGACTATCTCACATTCATTTATATTAACAACTTACAGTAATTTACATAATGCATTTGTAGTAAAACATATACATTTCTATAATTAACCATTAGTTACTACACTTATATACTGCAGTTTAAGTTTATTTTGTCCCACCTACTTGACACAATTCTGGAATGCCATGTATATTTTGATCCATTTTTAGCTAAGATATTGATGGCCGTATAATCAGGTAAAAAAGTATCTAAAGTTTTGTGCTGAAGTGTATGGCAACATTAAAACTACAAGGTTTAGGCTAGCTTTCCCCTGAACCTAACCACCTAACTCGTTCAAATTGTAAGTGCCAACGTACAAAAATTTGTTGAAGGAAAAAATTATGTACACGCATAGTAAGTTATGGAAAATTTCCGCTAGACTAATTGTAAAAATTTCCACTCTACAAGAAAATTAGAATTTTTTATTGTAGTTTTATACAGATACTGATCATGGTAATATAGGAGGGTCTATAGTGGTTTCTCATTTTTTTCCCTAGTAACAAAATGATACACGTTTGGAGCCCAACACTAATTTTTAAAATAAGTATTTCTTCATCATAATCATTATCTTGGCATTCGATAGATGCGCATTAAAAGGTACAGGCCTATTTCAATAATCGCTACACTCGCAGAGCGGTCGCTCTTGCGCTGCCCGTATCTGCTGATGTGGATTGTTTTTTTTGTTTGCTTTTATAAAATTAAATATTTTAGTATACATCTATTTATTTATAATATTTTGTATAAGAAATGTTGCTCGTATTATTGTCGGCGCTCGAAGATGACGTCAATATTCGGTTCCGTGTCTACATGACGCAATTATTTACACACTTCGTGACAGCGTCTGGAATATATTAAAATTTTCAAATATTTAGTCCACAGACTACAGACTAAGCCACTTGATATTTCTTGTGAACATGCAATCTAGTCTCCGATACGCGGAACCGTTCCACTGTAAACATAGTTAATTAGTGACGATACCATAGAATTCATTTTTATTATTTGAATGAATGGAGATTTTTAATAATTTTACTTGCTAACTTTTTGAATAAACTACTGGTTTACGATATTTTTAGATATCACATTATTTTATACAGGATGATTGGAAATTTTTGCTGACAAATAACCGACCTATATATCGAGGTTAACCCTTTAAAGCACCTGCATTCTTACTCCTAGACTACAATTCACATGAAATATCATTTTAAAAATTATTATATACATTTGTAATAGGAGATGCGGCGCAATAAGGTCGTTTACTTGATAACGTAGTGCTTTGGGGAATTTAAATCCAAAAATAGATCTTCTTAAACAGCTCCCCTGCGGTTTTTATGAAATAGACAAAATCTCTAAAAATATTAGTTTCCAGAGAAGGATTTTGCGATATTTTTAATACGTCTATCACCTCTTTAAACCGATGATCGCATCTGATATATTTTTATATTAAACTAGCAACAGATAATTAATGCTTGTAAATATATGACGTTTTGACATTGGGCTAAATGAAATAATGTCTCAAAAGGAAAATGAAATAAATGCGTGACTCGTAACAAATTTGTACTTTAAAATAGTTGACGCATACGACATTGTGAATTTCGCATCGGTTTCGCCGAATAAGAAACGTGGAACACCAACGTTGAATTACAACCAGCGGAAGTCGCGTTGCGTTGTGAGCCTTTTTATATTCGTGGTTTTCAATTCTAGATAAATACTCAACACATGGAATAAATCTGCACATTTATGTTAAACATGAGGTAGATTTCTTTTGCGATAGGCCGACAAGGTAGTTTACTAACGTAATGTATATTTCAGTCGCAAAAAGGAACATCTTTTATTCTAAAGAAATCTTCGCAGAGTATAGCAGGCGCATGATAACATTTAATTTATGTTAAGTTTTATTGGATAGGACGTGACAGCTATAATAATATTGGCTTTGTGCTAAAAAAAATTTGCTATTGTATATATGACTATAGTAACTGAATCACTTCAGGCTCTATAGACACCAACTGCAAAGCAAAAGCTTTCTCCGACGATATCTAATGAGGGATATACCACAATCGCCTCGCTTGATAGACCGTTTGGCCATCGCCGTGAAATATTATAGTATGCAAGGGATGCTGCTGCCCATCCTATGGAAACTTGCTTGTGAGCAAAGGCAAATTTATATAATTAACGCAGAAAGTTATATAAGATTGATTCCCAGCAACCGACTCGCGACCAACGACCGCAAGTCCTGGTCTTTACCACCCACCAAGTCACTAAATACGTAGATATTATTTTCCTTAAAACATGTTAATATTCGAAGGAAATTTATTAGTAATTGTTTAAATAAAATTTCTTCATTCTGTGTATTTATGGTTATTAATACTGGCAATTGTTTCCTAATTTATCCATCGGATTTGTGACTGTTAAAATGATTTAGTATCTAAATGAAATTGTCTGTATCAAATAGATGATGAAAAGGTAACGTCTTTACAATTATCAGTGTTTTTAAATAGTTATTCAACCTTGGAACTTTACAGTGCATTAAAAGTTGTACACAGTCATAAGCAAAATTAGATTTTTTGTGAAAAGTTTTTAAAAAATTTCCTCTAAGTGTAATTGCTTGTAGCTTTTAATTAAATAATATTAATTTGACACGTTCTTGCGCAGCCACTAATCAGATTTCAGGCCTTTGTAGGCTAACGATGGACAATTTAATTAGTTAATTAAAGCTAAGAGCTTTAATTATTAATTCATATTTTGGCGCCTTTTTTAAAAGTTTATAAATGACAGAAAAAAAAATGTATTAAATTATTTATAAGCGTGGAAAGGCCAAAAAAAGGTTTTTACAAAATAAGTTTTTTAGAAATTAATCACAGTAAGTTATAAATTTCTTTTACCACAAAACAATTAATTGGATTGCTATGAAAGTCGTCGGCGTAATAAATCAAATTTTTCACAGTGCTGGCTTTGACAGTTCCATCAACAGCAAGAAGGATCAATTCTTGGAAAACCAATTATAGACATTTTGAATTAAACTTATTTCTGTCTTTGTTTCTTTTTTCAACGTCTCAGAGGCTTTCTTTTTAATTTAATCGATTTAGTTTAATAATAATACTTATAAAAAATATTTTTCTAGGCAGATCTGTAGTCCATATAAAAATTATTAAATGCATTAATAATCGGAGAAGATCAAATGTTGAGTCGTTATTGCCGTGTTAATAAATAAATTTACCAATTTTTTCGAGTACTTCCAAAGATTATAATTTTTTGAATATTTTCAACAAACAAATAATTCTTGCATCTTTAAAAAATAAAAAGTTACATTTATAAAAGTTAAGTATTAGGTATGCGCCGAAATGTGGGTTATTTAAGTATATATAGTTTTGTATCCTTTTATTTTTCCATAGTGGAAAATAGTTTAACCGGCTTATTTATTAAAATTAATATTTTCTATTTATTAAATAATATTTAGCGCAGAAATAAAAAGTTAGTGACGTTGATTTTTCATATCGAATTTGTATTAAAAAAATTATGCATATGCTATTTTTACAAATGTGTACGAATTACATCGCACGTGTATAACGAAAAGCTCTCAACTGAAGAGAAATATTTCAGTCAGTCCATTGAGATAAACGCAATCAATATAAATATTTTCTTTTTGATAACAGCGTTAAATGAAAATAGCAATGTGTTTAATAAAGTTTAAATTTATTAGTTATTTAATTCAATCAAATTGTAAATACATTAATTAATTAATTAAATATTTCAAAACTGTACATTTCTATAATTTTTCTTTTATGTACTGTAGTCTTTTATTGTTTTCAAATAATAACAAACCAAAATTTAAATGTTAATTTTTATAGTTTACTATGTTCGTTAAATATTATATTTAACCAAGTAACTTTTATGAAATGCTAGTAAATTAGTTTTAAGCAAGAATTAATATTTATCATCTCTATAGATTTGATTAATAGAAGAAATAAGCTTAATTTTCGTGTCCGTAGTAAAGTAAATTAAATAATTTTAACATTGAACGTCTGTAGAAGATTTTTCTTGATTCTATTAGATAACCTTTCCATCAGAGAGAATAAATTAGCTCCAAATTAAACGCGTTCGGCAGATTTCAAGATAAGATTTTCATACAGATATTGCGATGAAAAACGTTAATCTATTTAAAAACATTTATGAGTTAAAAGTTTTATCTTCAGTTATTTCATAGTTGTTTCAGCCCATAGAAGCCAATAAAGAAATCTATGGGGGGAGGGGGGACATACGAAGGCAGGTTAGCGATAGCTTCTGCTTTTTCTCTAGAAACTTGTTTGTGAGCACTAGCAATCATATGTAATTATTTCACAAAGTGTGAATTTATGATTAAACTCCGAGAATCGATCCCACGACCAACGATTGTATGTCTCAGTCCTCTACAGCTGGGTTACCAATGCTCAATTATTAACTGTAAGTTATTTATATTTATATAAACATTTAAGAATTTAATAGTTATAAAAGAAAAAAACAAGCAGTTATAACAAATATTCTCGCCGCAAATTTAAGTGGTCTATTTTGACTAAAGTTGTGCTCTATTTTTTGTTAGTATATGGACGTTGACATCGCGGCGCTATTCGAAACTATATGGAAATGAAAACCTGCGATGAAATATTCATGAAGCACTCGGCGTTTTCTCGAAACCTCAGTGACGATGTAGCTTTTTAACTCAAACGTATTGATAAAAACGAAAACATTTCTTCATGATGAAGGAAGTTTGTCGTAATTTTTAAACGGTTTTTTAACTCTTTCATTGAATAGTTGTCGCTTATTTAGTACTTTTATAGATAATTTTATTATTTTATTTGGAGAAGCGAAATTATAATAAAAATCTTCAATTTACCATGTCCTGAAACGTGAATAGATTCTTGCATATAAAAGTGAGTTAAATTCCTTCATATTAACCCTTAAATGCATATCCATGCCGAGGACGACAATTAAGTTCTATTTAATTTTTTAAATAAGTATGTCACCTTCCGAATGCATTCATAGCCATTTACAAAAAGTTATTTGTGAGAATAGACACATTTTTAATTTTTGTCTTACGTAACCCTTGACTAAATTTTTTTTAATAAGTTTTTCTTTTAACCCTTTCACGACCACGGGGACGCCGGTGTCCCAAGCAAAAATCATGGATTATTTAAATATTTACGTAACCATTGTAAATAATTTTTTTGTTTTAATATTTCGGAAAGTACCTTTTTATTATTTTTTACTGGCAATATAGGATTACTAACACCGTTTATTGTTTATCGTCATCGGAACGTTAGAGTTCTTTTGGCGCGAATGATCTGCTGTTTGGAATAAATAATTGATATTGTAAAAGCGCTTCTCAAGTTTTTACAGTGTCAAATTATCATTACCTGGTTAGTAAATTGTTATTCTAAATATTCAGTAGTAATGTATTTACGTTGTATTCTGTCATAAATCGTTATAAAGATTATGGGACACGGATGTCCCTGTCGGCGTAAAGGGATACTTTTTACGGAATTTCTTAATTTTTGGCCTGGTGATATACCAAAATGCTATCATTTTCTTATTCATATTTTTCTCAGAATATGTTTCGTAAGGGACGTGGAGTTTATGAACTTCGAAAAAATGAAATTCTTCAAATTTTTGTGAGTGACAATAGCGATGAGGAAGATGACTTAGTGCTTGATAACGAAGACCAAAGACTTCTAGTACAGGATGATGACCAAGGGGTATTTGATGTCGAGGTTGAAGAAACAACGACTCTTCAACGGCAAGAATCACCTGAACCTTCAACGTCTCAAAAAAACAATCCATCTAATCATCAACCAATCATCTAACATAAGGAATTGTTTTGCCGAGTATCACAAATAACTTGCCGTATTATATGTATATTATTCATAAACAAGTAAAAAAAAGTACACTAAGTAACAAATGTACATTATTTACAACAAAACAGACTTACCAACAAGTAAACCAAAATTTAGATGTTTAAGTAGAAAGTAACCCTTAGCGACCATAGGGACATATTTGTCCCATAAATTTCCAAAAAAAATGTAAAACTTTTTTGAATTTTTAGTATAAATTATGTTTTTAGGATGCCTATTAATTCATTACATTTAGCTAAATTGATTAAATAAGGTACCGTAACCTTATGGTCCTGAAAGGGTTAAGGATATCAGCCCTTGCTTAAAAATGGTTTATAGTGTAAACAGGGAAGATGACATGAATAAGCTGACTGGTTTAACTATGCATCAGGCGAAGTCGAGGTGTTAGGCGATATGTAAACCATTGAAGAAGGTAAGAAGAAAACAAAAGGATGTACAATTTAAGTAATGCGTGAGTATTTCGCGTAAGAAAAGTTTTAAACACATTTTAAATAATAAAATCATGAAAAGTATAAATATTACGGGCAGTAGAAATACTACTTTACTAATCAATGTTGTCGACTTTCTTTGTAGTTTGTAGAAAAGAAAGTCTATACTACGACTTTCCTTTATTTCGTTTCTTCATTAAAAGGTCATATCCGCTTTGAAACATCTTCACGGCATCGAGGACTGTAATCTTGTCATCTTTTATTCTACTTTTCGAATAACTTAACTTTGTCAAACCTGCGAGTAAGTAGTTGTGAGTATTGACTAATATATGTGCGGATTAGTACAGACATATTATGAATACAATAGTTTTGTTTTTGAATTCGTCGAGAAAAAAATTTGCAGGTGTGTCTTGCTTTACATTTTATGTGTTATATCTTCCTCCAAAACTACATTTCAAAGGCCCCAATCCTCTTCCGGTCCTCTGTGCGAATTGATGACAACCATGATTCGTAGCTATATTTATTTTTTTAACGTCAATAAAACACAACCGTTAGCAACATTTATTTAAATCTTGTCGAGTTACCTTAAATCCAATTTATAAAATGAAACAAGTCCTGTTTATCTGATTAGGCAAAATAAACAATGAACTTTTGTTTAACTTTAATTTGTAGCTTTCAAAGTGATGTTTGAATAATTTATCAATTAACCGCCACCGAATAAAGCTTTTAACGCTATTTCATTAATGTAATGGTGATTAATTAAACGTGTTGAATTAGAGAGCACTGGAGATGTTAATAATTATGTTTAGGAGTGAAATTAAATCAATCAAGCAATTGATGTAATTTTAGGTTTAGATTTATTCATCGTTTTAACCGTAGGATGTCAACTACTAGACATAGGCTCCCAAAGGTTTCAAATAGAAACTGTTAACAACTGGAAACAGCCTGCATTCAGCATCTTTCTACAACATTAAGAAGATCATCTGTTAACCTTATGGGTGGACGTGCTATGCTTGTGGATTCTTGGTCTTCACTCCCAAACCTTATTGCCCCGGCAGCAATGTGTTCTACGCGCAGTGGGCAGGCCCTACTCCCTGCAACTTCAACTTGAAAATGCTTTCGGCTATGTTATCTATTTTTGTTAGTATACGGATGTAGTCTACTTTTTTCTAATTCGATCTCGTGGAGAAATCCTGAGCATAGCGTTCTCCGTGACGCGTTAAGCAACCGTGTGTTTACCGTTCAGGCCGAAGTGACAGTACGTTTCACTGGATGGAAATTAATATATTATATCATTTGAAATAGATATTTTTTGAAATAATCTAAATTGATTTAAATTATCCATATAAATCGATCTAAAATGAGAGAAGATTTTTTTTATTTTTTCATTATAAATTCACATTGCACAATACAAACCCATTGCCCGCAAACAATCAAAAGGCATACAACACACAGACGCATCTCAGGAAAAATATGTTGTATCCAACTTTTAACGCGCATGTGATGATTGAAAACTATATTATATTAATAAATCAACTGAGCTGTATGATTGTATATTATTTTAAAGAATAAAGGGTAAGGATAAAATCGTTTTTAAGTTTTTATTTACTTATTCCTCATAACTTAAAACGTCCTTTATTTGAAACCTTTATTTTCTTGACGTCTAACCGTCAAGTGGATGTAATATTATGATAAATATAGAGTGAAAAGATTGTGACTCTGCTAACAATAAAATAATGACTTGTGTTCGGTTTATTATTTGACATTTCCACATATAAACAAGTTCTCATTATTAAATAAAAGCATAGTTACTTTATATTTTTACATTGTTATAAAAGGTTTGCGTGAGAATTACTAAATCGAAACTAAACTCACGAATAAATTCAACCGCAGAATCGTTAAAAGCGTAGCTCTTAGCCGCTACAGCTATGCTGCGGTTAAGTAATTGCAAGTCTAAGCTTAAACGTGCTTTTAATCGCTAACAGGAAAATGTATCCACGGAATTATGTACGTAGGGAAAAATGTTGGTTTTAATTATGTTACTTGCCGCCCGTCGTTTCAAGAGAAAGGACGCGTGCCAAAAAATACACTAATATTAATTAATACACGTGACATTCTTGAGACATGTCATTTATATTTATCGATGTACAGGCATTGCGGTACGGATGTACTGAGCAGTGTTAACCGAGCGGTAGAGGAGTGTGACTTGCGATCGTAGGTCGCGTGTTCTATACCCGGGATATAATCTTATGTAATTCACGCTTTGTGTATTAATTACATAGGATTACCACTGCTCACAAACAAGTTTACAAAGAGTGAGCAGCAGCGTCCTCTGCGTACCATAACACTATGATTGTAAACCGTCCAACGCCAAGCGTGGCGATTAAGGTATATATCTTTGTGGGAGACCTATAATTTGCAGTAGGCATCTATTGCCTAACGATTTGTATATTTAGCTATCCGTGTTTTACCATAGACTCCGTACTGTCAAAAGGCTTGTCGAAGTGTATTTGAAAACAATACAAATCAGATTTCAGAGTGACCTTTCCTCCAATTTTTTTTGTATGTAATAAACTAGTTGTTTGTACAAAAATATTTTTCTGCACTATTTCGAACAGTGAGTTAGCTAGAGTTTCAACAATTAAAATTATGTTAGTGAGAAGTGAATGCTTAAAACTAAGCAAATGCTATGAACAGATAAAGTAGTGATAAAACACAAACCCTTTTTTAATCAAACTATATGTTTGGCAGACATAGAGCTTAATTAATCTGAAAGGAAACCTAATATACATGGGCTTTTTGTTTTTGATTTATGTCACAAATTTTGTAAGGAGAAGTGTTTTAATCTAATCTATGGTTTGTGTATAAAAAGAAAAGGTTCATTTTACTGGCATTTTTTTTTTATTTTGACACTTCATAATTATATTGGTTTTGCCTGTTATATGTGATTTGTCTATATGTTTTAAAGTATCATAATGAATAAATAATTAAAATAAACTTCTAACTTTCTTAACAAAATTATACAAGTATAGCGGTGTTGATCGAGCCATTGTCTAGATATACGCTTAATAACGTATGTAGCGATTTGATAGGAATTAAAGTAGTAATAGATAATAATTACTCTATTTAATGTAAAAACAGATAGATAGATGTTAAATAAGCATTCGTGATTTTCCAAATGCACAAATATCTCACAACTTTGTTTCTTTCTACTTCAAAATTAAGGTAAAACGAATGGTCCCACCTACTTAGTTTATCGTTATAAGATAATACATCTCATAATTATTTTATGGAATTAATGAGGAATTTTAAAACTGAAGACGCCTTTCTGATGACTGATCTATCACTAAATAATATTAACAAAACTGTAATAGTAATCTTAAAATGTTTAAACAAAATTTTATAACAACATTTAAAAATTTAACAACTTAAATGTCCTTATTACTTTATTATTGGAATTAAATCGGCACTTCGTCGATAATTACTGAAGATAACCAGAGGTTGTTGTTCTGGTTTTGATTCGCTTTGGTGATTTCACCGACGCCTTGCAATCCTCTTGTGGTAATACGATCTCGTTTCCTCGACGGAGAAGCGAGCTTTGTTTGCCATTCGCATTTAATATTCAATGTAGCATGTTGTTAAATAAATTCACATTTCTTAATCCGCTCGCATTTGTGTCATAGCTTTGAAGTATATTTCGTTTTAAAAATATAATAAATACCCTATATTTATCCAGTTTTTATACATATTCATTTTGTTAATATACAAATTCGTTAGTGTCATTTTAAAAACATGATCAGTCTTAGTAAAAGTTCTGAAGGTCATCATGAAAATTATTAAAAATATACCGTGAAATTTATTTTCTCGCATGTTAAACTAGTTTGGTTAAAAGGTTTTGCATAAAATAATTTGAGACTATAAACAAAAATTCATATTTACGTATATAGTTAAGATAAAAACGTGCATATCTTAACATTTAGTATTTGAAGATTCCTCAAAAAGAATCATGTGACCTATCGTGGCTTGATGATATATTGACAACTACGAATAAATTATAGGAAATAAATTATTGTCAACATTTTGTAAAATAATATGCGATATGACATAAAAATTATTATACAATTATACATACTATATAAAACATAAACATAAGATTAATAAATTAAGTTGTACAGAATGAATGGTTCTAGATGTAAAAGCATTAAAGCGGTGAATGCATACACATTTGTTGACAATGGATGTGTAGTGCACCCTATTCATAAATCAATGGTTTCTGAAATACGAGTAATAAACAACGTAATGATAGTGAAATAAGCTCGAAATTTTTGTTCCGTCGCATTCCTTAAGAAGTAATATATTTTACAGGGTGATCATTTTATACAGATTGATGGTAAATAAGTGTAAAAGCTTTTTAAACGAATTATTCATTTATACCTATCACCTAAAGTTTTTACATTTATAACTAATCACCCAGTAGGTTTACATTTAAAACATCAATAAACATATGACATTTGAAATTCTAATTACCTTGCGAAGATAAAATTAATTGTAGCTACCTTCGTACAACAGTAAAGTAATTTACTTGATTCGACTTGGTTTGTGGCAATAAAACATTCATGATTAATGTATTGACTGACTGAAGGCTTAGTGGTTTAAAAGTTCCAGCTAATAAATTAATCGATCGTGCATTTGTTGTATTCGTTAGTCTGAGAAGCAGGACAGTACACGGAATAGACTTCGTTATCAATTATTCCGAGAAGTCTTTAATGCTCAGTCAATAAATATCTCCGTTGAAAGGGTTGTTTTTTACTTTGACCTTAAGAGTAATGCTTTTGTTTTGTTTTAAGTTGTGAAGTCTGCAATACGTTCAAATGATACTATAGTTTGTCTCATAGCCTAATATGTTTTTTTAGACAGGATCAACACTGCTGGTGGACAGATGATCTAGTTAAGGTCGTCAGAAGATGCTGGATGGAGGTCGCCTTCAACCGATCCTATGGCAAATCTGTGGAGAACACCTTTGTCTAGCTGTGGACATTTTACGGATGAGATAATGATGATGGTGGTGAACTACTGACAGTTCTCGAAGTTTCGAGTTCTGTTCGGACTGATACTACTAAATATTACCGGATTGGCCATCTCCTAAATGCTATTAAGTTGCTAAAAATTACAATAGCACTTTTTGTTGATAGTCTAATAACTGCTACAATTAAGTTTATTACGCTTAACTGGAGCTCGTTAACTTGGGGTTTTGCACGTAAGAATAACTGATGAACAATCGTGAATTGCAATTTCCAACTCTAAGTATTAAAAATATTACGTTAACGAGATTTACTATTTATGCAGTACTGCGTATGATTTAGTACTACAAAACCTTGGGTAGCAGAACATTGATTAATTATAATACTCTTTTAATACTATTCATTTTTGGAAATTTCGTAATTCTCATTACTTTAATAAAAATAAAATTGTAGAAAACATTTTTATTAAAATTTATTATTTCAACATTATAAACGTTTATCTCATTTAGACACACTGCTTAAGGCAGCAAGTTGTATATCGCAGAAGTGAATGGAGTCGAAACAATGTAAATTGGCCTGGAGACTAGTCTCAGTACTGTAACTGATAAGAAGCGGTTGCAAGAGACCGAACACTGTCGTTAGGAATGATAGTGATCGAAGATTTCTTGCAATGATTACTGCTCCGCGGGGATTGATTAAATTTGTGATTAACTTCAATTAAGATTAACTAGGTTGGACTTAAACTTAAGTTTTGAGCATTTCAGTCGACATTTTGATTAATTTCTTAGAATTTGATTTAGATTTTTATATTGACATTCCTAGATGAGTTTAAACTTCATATGATAATGACATAGATAGTATTAAATAAGCTCAGAACTGCGACACAAACTGCGAAGGAAAACTATATGATGAAGACGGCGCATTTTAATATTTAAGACCCCTTTCTACACCGCAACGAATACGTCGGCCGCACGGTTAATTCATTGAATTCTAACATTAATGCATAATATTGGTTTTAATAATTGTCAATGAAAAAACAAAGCTAAATCAAATAACTCAAATAAATATTGGTAAAAAGGTTAGTCTATTGGTTGTCTGCAATTCATATTTGGGCCATAGGACAAATCTAGTCTGTCAAAAAGTCTTTGATGTATAACTCATGTAGTGTCTATAAACATATGGTATATCCTACACAAAAATCAATGGTATCAGAAATAATTAATAATGTAGTGATAATATGTTATATGCAAGAAGAAAAAGCTGGGACAAAAATCGGATTATATATTGAAATTATTTATCGTTTATTAGCGGTTCTGTAGAACTGTCGCATTCAAATTTAAAAATGAAACTAATGTAACATACTTCAAAGCGATTAATTTATACAGGGTAATTAAAAGAAAAAAAGGAATCGCCAGCGCTGCTGAGCTATTACGCAGAACTAAAAATAAGGAAGAGAGCAGGAAGCTGATAGCCAACCTCCACTAGTTGGAGAGGCACTTGAAGAAGAAGAATTAAAAGTAATTGTTAAAGCTTCAAAGCGTTTAGATGACAAATGCGCTATACATTCAACTCTTTAAAGCCATTGCACCCGTAATCAAGTCACTATGAAGTATATATCTGCATTTAACATATCATGCATGTCATTTAGTCATCGATTGTTACAATAAGAGTTTCAAGCGCGTTAATGTTATTACCCTTTCTCCAATAAATATATCTCTGGTGTCATTCTTTCATTACATTGCATTTGCATCGAATTCTATCGCAATGTTTCATTTGTATAACTCACAGGAATAATTTTAGTATTAATAAAATATATTTACGGAAACTTTATTTAATCCGAGAAAGACAATTTCGTGCAGTCATCGTCATTTAACTCATTATATTTGAAAATTAAAACTAGAAAAGTAGTAATATAAAATCTCTCTGGCAATTGGGCAATTGTTGTCTGACTGCTTTGTGAGTGAACATCCTTTGCCTCTCTTGCCAGTCTAGATCTCCACCCCTCTGCTTAGTTTTTTATAAAGCACAAAAATAGATTAGAAACTTGGATAGTCTTGTCGATGTTATTAAAGTTTTAATCGTGATAAATATACTAGGTCACGAGTACTTAATGCCATGCTATTAAATGGCGATGCAGCCTTCGTAAGTCGCTATTCAATCTTCCTATGAATGCGCCTACGTCATAATTGTACGCAAAAACTGACGCAAGCAAACTATTCCACTTCTTTCCGCTATCTTATATTACAGGCGAATATTTCAATAATTAACAGCATTCAAAACTGCTGAAAGAGCCTTATGAGGTGACAACGTTAAGATGTTTACCCATAAGGTTGACAGATGACCTTGTAAGGGTCATCGGAAGACATTTTATTATTAGACAATTGATTTTTTTAGCTTATGGTTAGCCTAATTGGCATTTAAAGTTATCGCTGATTGAACCGGGCGTAGCGCGAAAGCCGCATCGTCGTTTCAGCCCATAACGCGCCCACTGCAAGGCATAGGGCTCCCTTAATAACATCTATAGAGAACTCGCAAGTCTCAGTTTTCTATAGCTGGGCTCTCACTACTCGCTGACTCAATGGCACTTATTGAAAGCTCTAGGGCTCCATAGAGAACTTAGACTTCAGCCTAAACGGCTTAAATTGCGATCGGAAGTTACAATGACTTTTTATGCATTGACTGACCGCTGAGTTCTTATGTCGCTTGGGCTTATTTTTCATGGACTTAGTGCAAGGATTTAGTCAGAACTTGATTGGTTTCAGATTTCAAGAAATATTTCGAGGCGGTTTCTTGGTCCCGAACCAAGGCTCCCCTCTGCCCACTGCGCGCTGGCATTCAAACCCTCAGAATCTGCAAATGTCATTAGAGCAGCAGTGACAGTCCAGTCCAAAAAAGCAGTACCTCTCATATCTAGCCCACCTTTGCTAAAAAGAATGACATGGTTATTTCTTTGCGAAGTAGTTTGATTTTTGGAACTTGCATTGTCCGCATTGAAATGATAGAGACACCACTTTTTAGCACGAGTAATAAAATGATCTATTACAAGCCATTTTTTTTAAAACTTTTAATATATAACATATTGTTGTAATTATCCATTACTTAAATTTTAAAAACGTACATTGAAATATAAAAGATGCTCAAATTGTTCTTTTCTAGAAATTCTTAGAACATCTAAAAACAGCTACAGCGATTTGTTTATTTTCTTTAGAATGTATCTTTGTAGTAGGTGTCCAATTTTCGGCAGTGGCTTCATCTTTCTTTGTTCCTTTGTTTTGGCTCAGAGTTACTCCGGTAGCAACTGGGCTCTCGACGATATGTAAATGCAAACCTACGATGAAAGATTCATGAGCCACTTATTCAAAAACGTGAAATAGATTTTGACATCAGTCCCTCGAGCCGGGGACCTTTTTTTACGAATGAATAATAATATATTCTGTGACAAAGCAGCGGATTTGACTCAATATTGGCTATAAAAGAAAATATTTATCCGTTTTAGAAAAATAGATGAAATTCAAAATTAAAGACCAAAAATATTTATAAAAAATTTTTAATCTGCGTTCTAGATGATGTCAATTCAAACTATTGCAAAATACATTCAACATAAATTTTAAAGAAATTCTTTTCAATAATCTATTTCAAATATTTTTTAATTAAAACCATTACATTATATTATACCTGTCTTATATTATGACTAAATATATGTAATTTATTTTAAAAATAAATCGAATATGGGCAATCCTATACAAGTTCATGTTGATTGCACAATTTTTGGTAATTATACATAGAGATGGAATTATCATAACAGCCGTTAAAATATAAAAAAAAAAAAATTATTTCGAACTTTCGTTTTATTGTAGCAGCTTAGTTTTTCATATGTTCGTAGTTTTAGTTTTGTTACTTTCATAAAAAATCTTCACAATGGCATCGCGGAATGGATGTATTTGATGATACACACAAATATTTTCACTGTTCCGAAAAGCCCGTACCTTTTTTAAAGATCGAGAATAATAACTTCTATCCTTAGTATTGAGCAGTAACAGCTAAGCAGTGGAGGTCTGAGATTTAAAGAAGCCTATGTTTTGCAGTAGGCGTTTATGGGTAGAAACGACGACAATGCATAATATTTGACTTTTTAAATAATCACAGTGTAACTCAGTTCCCATTTAACTATTTATAGCTTGTATAGCATTTACTATAATTTCTTTATTTATAGTTTGTGTAATCGTGTAGCTTAAGTAATCAAATAAAAAATATATTTCTACATATTTGCTTATTTATTAATTAATTATTTTTTATTTAACACTATTTATTTTGCACGCTAAAATATATACATAGTTGCATAACAGTAAAGAAAAAGTACAATGGTCTTAACATACGAGAATTTCCAGACAACCATAGTATGAAAATAGAAGAGGAATATGTAGCAAATAGTTAACGTGTACATGTAGACAAATATACACATGTATAAATGTACATATATTAATGTACATATATATAAATACAATGTCACGTATGTTTATAAATACAACAAGAAATAAAAACAACAAAATAACTTTCCTCAGGATGAATAAAGAAATGATTTAGTAGATAATTAATCAGGGGCCTAGTAAATATTTTTTAACCATTTGATTAAAAATAGGTAGCGTGAACTTTATTTCGTGTTACTAGTATGATTTACTTGGCTTATAATTTCCATAATTGAAAGACATATAAACGTCGGCATTGTAACACTTGCTCGTCTAAAGTAGTCTAGTAATAAACATAAGAAAAGCAATAATGCTTTAGACAGCGTTGCGATTAGTTTGTACTTATACAAAAGCAATCTGTTAGTACGTTCTATTTTAAATGTGTCCTCGAGACCAAATGAACCCATTCCACGTCTCGTTAAAATGCCCGCAGTTTGAGTATGTATAGATTCATTACAAATCTTTTATAGCCAGCCTTGTTTATAAAAACTATTTGCATAAAAATATTTGTGATTTTTTTATCAATAATAAAAAAAATAGGATCAAGCCATTAAGTATTTAATTGAAAGTTATAGATATGCGATACATTGAACGAGATATAAACCTAAGAAATAATTGCAATGTTATATTTTAAATGATATAACACTTATATTAATGGTTACAGAAAAAATCACAAGCTTTAGTGAAACGAAGACGAATGTGACGGATCAGAAGGTGGGTGAATGGCGGTAGGCAAGCAACAAAGCTCGCAAAACTTATAGCCGCTGTTGCCTTGAGGTTCTAGAGTGGAGACTACGGGCAAGCGCAACGTAGATCATTCCCATGTAAAAGGGATAATAGTACCTTGTTGTAGTTGACCCTGGATATAGGTATTTTAGAACCACTCTTATTTAAATGCTATGTGGAAGTTGGTCATACAGCTGTGGACGCACGAAAATGAAATGCTGATGATGTTGATGAGGCAAAAAATTATTTTTTTAATTTTATTTTCATTCCTACATAGACTTTTGTGGTACAGAAGCTCAAGCTTATACCATAACATGCGTTGACCTAACAATAAAAAATTTAACTACTCTTCATTAAACTGTCTGTGATAGCAATTGAAAATGATTAGTTCGATTTAGTCTGCATGTTTAAATATAGTCTAATATAACCGGTTAAAAATATACACAGTTTGTATATGCTTTTGAAAGGTTATGTTTTAATTACGTATTGTTTACGTACACCGTACAGACTTTATGTTACCAGATCACCTTGAAAAGCTTTTAACATATCTTCCATACAATGATTATCTAGTTTCTATCTAATAAACTATAAATTAACCATTCGTGGCATATGTATATAACCGTGCTGCATAACTGCATAACTGTGGTAATGTGATTTAATAAATGTTGAATTATCAATACGAATAAAATTATCTCTGGGGTTTAATTATAATTTTACACAAGATTTTTTTTCGCCATAGATAATTCGACGTTTAATCATTACAAATTTATAAAATTATTAGTTACGAAAATGTGAAGTGTGAATAAATATTTATGAGTCGTGTAAATGAATAGTATCATCACCTTTAACAAAATGTAATTACACGTTTATCTCCAAACGCCTCTTGGTTGAACAAAAAGCTTCTGGAACAGTGTTATTTCTTGAATAATTTATATTCATTGTTTCTATACACAATTCAACGTCGTATTAAGACACACTATTTACTCTTAGTAATATTAAAATTATGCATGTTAATTTCAGTTGTTAAAACAGATATATATTTATTTATCAACGAAAACGGAATAGCAACTGCAATGTCTTTTAGGTAATATTAAATGCGACTTTAAATTTATTAGTTGTTCATATTATAACGAAAATATAAATGACTTAAAATTGAGAAATTTACACCTGTCAATTGTAATTAAATTTCATAATTATCATCATCATTTTAGTCGTAAGATGTCCACTACTGGACAGAGGCCTCGTGCCGATCGTGCCGATGTTGTGTGGCTTGCATCTAGCGTTTTTAACTTTCTTAACAAAGTAGTTTGTAAAAATTGTGGGCCGATGTTCTGCTGTGCTTGCTGCTTCGTGGACTCCATTCCAAGAGCATAAGGCCTCAGCGGTTATGTGTTCAGCGCTCTATGTGGCCTACACACTATTCGCCATTTCTACTTGCCAATTCACTGGACTATATCGATAACTTTGGTTTGTTTACGAATCTACTAATTTCTGATCATGAGAGACCACGTTTTAATGCTGGAAGTCACCACCGGTATTACAGTAGAGTTTAATCCTAAACCACTAACTCGATTGTATTAAATATTATAATACGTACGATATATGGTGGTTAGATCCATTATTTAAAAATAAATAAAGAGTTACTCATAAGTACAGATATGTAATATTAGAGTTTTATCAATTTTAGTAATAAAATATCCGGTACCCTTTATCACTATTACGCTATCGTACATAGATATAAAATTTTATTAACATACACATCCGGTTTTTTCATCAGTATGACCCAAATTCATAGTAAAAAAGAAAATTCTTGTACTTAGCAATACGAGTACGTTAGTTTTCTTTACAGTAAGTCGACATTTCGTTTTTTTCATAACACGCCAAAATTTGAGTGAATGATTTTTTTATTTCGCACTTGATTCAATATTTCAAATAATCTTATTTGAGAGTATTAATTATAATGTTTAGGCTATTACAATAAGAAGAACTTGAAATTATTTGACTCCAACACACATTCATATTTAACAAAAAAGAATTCTTAAGAAATGTGACAGTAGAAATGCTGAGAGTAAAACTGACCGAGTAATCCCTTTACAAATTTGTTAATTTAAGTATAAGTATATTTTTATTTTATAAAAATAGTTTATGGGATCGCCTATTTTCGCTAATGAACAGTGTACACAGTTTGGCAATTTTGTGTGAAGATAGTTTCTGTGTTAATTAACACTTTTTAAGAACAAATACTACTGTTTGAGGACATAGTGACGCGGTAGATTTATGAAAAGGTATTCGAGTATATGCGTAAGGCCTTACGTAGACGGAGCGTAGCAGCTATCATTTCATATGTCAGAACCTATTATAACTGTGTGCAAATGTCAATAACCCAGATTCTACAAATATGTGGTCTCTGTAGTTGCTAAAAATTCATTTGATTGCGTCCCAATTTAGATTTAAAAACAAGTGGTACAGCAACTAATCAATTAAGAGATGTTTTCGTCGAAAAACATTAAGGTTATGAAATAAGGTCACTGGGAAAACCAATTCTGCATAAATTAGGAGGATATAAGGATCAAATTTCTGCAAGTCATATTCATAACTTTTATGAAATAAACGATTTAAATACAATATATGCTTAAATATTATTTTTATTATTAGCCCATTAGATATTGTGCGTAAATTTTAAAGTACAGGATATTTCAACGAAACAAATTTTCCTTCTGCTATTTTTAATTTTCGTAACTTATTATTAAAGTATTGCGCCACAAATGTGTACAAAGCATATCTAATCTTTAAAAACGTAAGGAAATATTCAAGATAAAATGCTGAGACCATTACTCATAGCTAATATTGTGTAACAGAAATGAATGAATGTATTTTCAATGGTGATTCAAAAGCGTTGTTCAATTTCTATGAAATGAGCGTCGTGAGTTTGAAAATGATTTATTTTCGGTTGTAACGTCAGCAAGGAAATCGATTCCTGTAAACGCGTATGTAAAACCCGTACTCATGACGTCTCTGTGAATCTTTTAGTTACATCATGAACGTTAAAAAGAAAAATATATTTACATATATTCATTAATAAAATGGTATTGTATTATCATTTTCTCCTCTTAGATATATACATATGAAACAGGGTTTAAATTTAAATAAAATTACTACACAGTCATTATTTTTATAATTTCTTGTTATATATAGTTTTAGGCATTTTCTTTGGTTATGTTGCTATTTTTTATTTATTATATTTGTACCTTAGTGCCAAAATGCTGGTAAAGTTATCGCCATATTCAGTTTATGTTAAAGGTCTCAAACGTGTAAAATAAAAATACGCAGATTTAAAATAAAATTGAAAATTGGACGAGAAATCGGTTTTAAACTATAAAATTATAAAATAATCGACATTATGTATGATTTTGCAAAAATTTATAATTTTATAATTAATTCTAATTATAACATAAGCAAAATGGCCGACGTTAATGTAACATGGCTCACGATATTTGTCAACACTACATCATTCTCAGAATCGGCTAGCTTTTTGCAGGCATTTAAGTATGTCGAAACTGTGTCTGCTTTAAAGATGACATCAGCTTCGAGACTTATATGGACCACCCATGGTATTGTTACCACGGTACAATGGGTGTTCACAATTGGCAACAATTGGCGAATATTACCTTGAATGAAAAGTCTTATTACCCGCCGCTTAATTTAAAATGGTAATGTTTTACGTTAGCAATATTACTTCAATTGTCAACGACAATCTATACAAGTGATTCTTACAATTTAAAACCACTCTAAGTACGCACAGAGTTCAAGAATTAAAAGCATCTGTCTTTTTACTAGTGCATGATCCATGCATGACCATTTTAAAAAGAGTTCTGATTTAAAAGGAGATTGCTAAAAAAAACTTAACTTTAAAACAAATTTACTTTTTTATGTAATTTAGTATAGAATGAAAGTTGCTCTAATGTTTTCAGACAATAAATCCAAATAATTTATACTATACACGAATTTCCAAAGTAATTTGTATCTATTCCCTTTTGAAGTTAACTAACAGATACTTCGTCATACTTATATCGTCTGATAACTAGTAATAACAATTTTTTATTTTAAAATAAAATTTCTTGTCTTTTCATCTCGTATTTTCATCAATTCTTACTAAAATTTTCCCCTAAAGGTTATAAAAACATAAAAGTTTAACAAAGAAATATTTAAAAAAAATATAACAATTTCGCTATAGAGCTGCTTTTGTTTTATTACTCAATTTACACTGCATTTTAATTTTTAAACAGCTGCATCTAATAAGATCATGAACAACTATCATAATGTGTCACCTGTCATGTCAGTTTAGTCGTACTAGCTTAAGGTATGCAACGAGATGAGAAGCATACAGGGTAATTAGTTATGGGTGTAAAAGTTTTAAAGGGGTGAACGTAAAATTTATTTGCCGTCAATGATTATGGTACATATATTCCAAAAAATCAATAGTTTCATAAATAATAAATAACAATGATGATGTAATAAGAAAAAGCATTTTCGAAATTCTAATTAATACATATTTAAACTAATTATTCTTCACAATAATTAGTGATTAGCGAGTGATTGAAAAATGATGTTAAAGTTTTCAAGAATTTTCTTGATAAATGAGCTATACATTCATCTTTGTAAAGCTTTTACAACTATTATCGATCACCCTGTGTAGTGGTACAATAGCCCATAACAATTACGTGTTATCTTAAATTATATTAAAAGTTAACCATTTCCTCTAAATGTGTGTAAATGAACTATTTTCTTTAATAATTATATTCTGTATAATGCCGCGCTTATTTAATGTCGGTAAAGCAGTAGCTGCTTAAACTTGGCACTTCATAGATTGCGCTATTAATAAAGCTGTTATAATAGCGTCCATTGTGGTTGTCGGCAGTTGGTATTTGAGATGTTAAAGCAATACTTAAAATATTACCGAATGAACTTTTAAAATCAATCGACGATTTAAATAATAAACTTTAAATGTTTCTCTGTTTTCAGGTATTTTAATAGTGTAAAACATTAAGTGTGTGAATATTACCTTGTTAAGTTTTTAAAATAAATTCCTGTTTTCAGAACTACGCATTATTGTTTGTTTGAAGCATATACCTACATAGTCGAGAGAAATTGTCTTATATGTATTATATCGTATTAATTATAATATATATATGCTATATACATATGTATAAATGTATGTTTTTTAAACGTTAATAACCCGTTATTAATATTTCTCTTATTTCCATACTATGGTTGTCTGGAATAAATTGCCTCGTGTGATAAAACCGCCCATTGTACTTTTTTCTTTTAATATGAAACTGTGTATATATTTTCAAGCGTGTACAATAAAGAATATTAAATTAAAATTTCCGGGAGCCATGAAATGTAATCATACATGTTAATTAATCATTGCATATAATGTCATTAAGTCCAAGCACAATATTGCATAAGTTATATTTGAGCAAACGAACTGAACTTTATTTTTAATGTCACGGTCGCACCACTGTTATGTTTTGAAAAATACCTTATATATAAAGTATTTTCATTTGCAATGCTATAGTTAAACTTATATTGTAATGTACAATTTTTAAAATAACCATTTGGAATAAAATGTTAGTGTCATTGTGACTCATCATTCAAATTGATGCTATATTCAAACGTTGAGATGGTTTATACCGTGTCGTTGTTCGAATTATTACGCTTGTCTATTTTCATTAGATAAATAATTGCTAATTTACGATAACAATGTCGTAAGCCTTTACAATATAGAAAGACGTTATTGTAAACTTTATTTTCATTAAGTCATTCATGTTCGCCGATAGAGGCCATGCGAGCTATAAGCCTCTCCGAATCGTCATAATGAGATTTTTCTTTTGCTCGCATCCATCGACTGCGCGCGACTTTGACTATGTAGTAGGTATCCATAGTGAGGAATCTACCTTAGTCACGTCTACCGGCTCGTGGCCGTTAAACTATAACATTTCGGTCCCAATACAAACTTTATTGCATTATACCGATGACGCTGGAATTTGTTTTGCAATCGAAGTAATTATCGAGATAACTGTACTTAATACTAGTTTCGAAATTTGAAATGAAAAGTAGTATTTAAATACTACTTTTCATTTAAAATTAAAAAATAGACATTATTTAAATTTTTTTAACTAATTTCAACATATTTTTAAATAATAGCTAATACAGATTGAAATGGCTAATATAATTTTACAGTCACTTATTAATATGCAGTAATAACGCAATTAATTTGACATGTCAGAAATATCGATATTTCATAAGAACACTCGATTTTAAATCATCTATTTAATACATCCGTCGAAGTCCGATAAACACTACACTCTGTAAAAGTGAATCTTCCCCGTAAATCTTAATCTTCTGTGCGATGTGTTAAATCAAATTCCAGGTATAATACAATACATATAAAACTGACGTGTTACATTGAAATAATGTAGGGAAAAATAAAAATCTAGGTACTAGTTATTTAATCGAATGAATTATTAACGAACCAATTCAGCGATTTTACAGGAAGTCCGTTAATCTGCTTGTTAAATCATAAAAGCGAGATTCAATTATTGATTAAGTTAGTTGTGACTGTATTATTGGTTTTGTTTTTTGTAAGAAGTAATCCAAATTTCGGGAAAAGTGGTAAACAATTGAGTTTTTATTTTGTCATCTACAAAACCTGCCTGCACGTTGTCATTTATTAGTTTAACTGGTTTGTTGACGGTAGAGCACCGAAGTGTGCATGCAAGTGTTGCACGCTTTCATAACTGCTTTAGCCCAGCGAGCAGATAACCATACTCCAACAGTTTTAGCTTTTATAGCAAATTTTCGAAAATAACGGATCATATGTTCGATTACGTGCAGTGTTGAAATATATTCTTAAATATTTTCCTAGTTATAACTATGAATATATTTAATTAAACAATGAACCAACAAAGTATTATAATAATTTAACTGGTAATAAATCCATTTATCACTACTGGAATGGATCACGAATTAAACCACATATTAGGTTCTATTTCTTGTAACTAACTATGCTTTGCATATTCGAATGACGTCTTTGGTATTTGGTTCGATAAAATCACGGTAATGGATTTGCCGTTCTCCGATACGAACACAATCTGTTTATATACTTTTACAATTTTTTTTTATTATACTAGCAGACCCGGCGAATTTCATTTCGATTTAAATTTATTTTAAGCGAAATTTAAAATATTTTCCAATTTACTCAACATTATTAACTTTATGACTACTCCATCCAATTCCGTACTAAGACATTTATATTTACTAATATATATTATATATGCTAATGTTTTTATATGATATATTGTTTGAGGTGATATTAATGATTCTAGACTATGCGGGTTTCATAGCTTTTATTGTCTGATTACATAAGCTTGGGATCCGCATGCTGTTCAAAAATTACTTTATTAATGTTATTACAATTCAATAAAAATTTTAATATTTTAATTTTATATATGGGAGAAAAAATAATTACCTTGACATAGGTGTACAGTTACCGCTGGCTCTTATCCAACGTAGCTATTCATCAAATCGAAACGTCTGAAAATTCTTTTGGCATTAATCACAAAATGTTCTCGTTGCTAATTTCTATGATCAAAATATTGTAGAAATTTATGACAAGTTTGATCAAAACCAGCGTACTGTACTTTCGAAACATATTACAAACAAAATAAAAACATAATGCCTTTATAAGATGAAAAGGCCGACCAACGGCCATCGGGCTGAAAGTCGAGTGAACACTATGAGCTGGTAGATACGGTGTGGGTAGGTTGGTAGTTAGACCGACGACATAGACAAAGTTGGAAGACCAGTCATTGTGACCGACTATAAGGGAGGCCTTTACCTTGTAATAGGCGTTGGCTATGGCTATATTTGAATCTTGATGCGCGCTGTTAGCCGTTTTGGCTTTTACAGCTTTATCGGATTCAGGGCTCGCGGATCACAAATCCGCGAGCTAATGTTTCTGAGAACGTCCATGAGTTATTTTTAGAACTCCACCATGCGTCTGGTACTAGCGCCATCTATGGGCATCGTTCAAAGTGTTTTGGGCAGTGGGCATCTATTGACTGACATGATGATAAAGATTAAAAGGGCAGAATGAATTTTAAAAATTAATCTTTTTGTCACTATTACGGAAGTGTACAAATATTGTTATATTCGATGCTAATCGATGACGGTGTTTGACAAGGAATAACGCATGCCAAAAATTATAATAATAAATAAACGTTACATAAGTTTGTTATTGGTTTTAAAATTTGTAAAATTTGCTGTTTAGTTAGGATCGCCCTGTCAAAAAACACTAAAAAAAATTAACAATTGAAACGTATTAGAGAGTCATATACTTCTATTTCCGACCTGCATATTTTATTTTAACACACTATTTTGGTTTTGATTAACGACAAATGTTTGACGAATAAATTATTTATATTAAGTCCTTGGGAATCTTTTTTGCCTCAATGAAAATAAAAAAAAATTTAAGTCGGTGGAGCGACTCTATAGTTTTGCGCTTAGCAATACATTTGACGATTACTTTTTAGTTATTTACATTTGAATGTCATTTTTATTCGGACATCACTGAAAATACTTGTCTGTGTAGTAGAAGTATTATTTTTATTATGTAAGACATTATTCATGCATGATGCTGTGTATAGAGTTCGTTCAACTGAAATCAACTATTGTTAGGTTTTTTTTTTGGTTTCTTATTGCTGTGACATATGTGTGGATACCATAAAGACGCTTTGTTTTATCCAATCAAATGTAGAACAAACGTAAGTAGTATTGTACGAAACAAAAATTCATAAACTAAATATTGAACGATTTAAAATGCTATATGAAAAAAAAATTAAATGTAGTCGACATTTTTTTAAAATCATAAGCGAAAGTAAATACATTAGTTGAAATGATCACAAGGTTTGCTGGCCGGTAAGATTGTCATTAATATTTTAGGGTGATCATGTTTATACAAGTCATTATTTATCTAATTATTATGAGGCTGCCGTTGCAGGTTGCACCACTCTTCTATGTATTTTTACAAAATTAGTACTTAAAATGATTTGTTTGGAAATATGAACAATCATTATAAGAAAGTGACCAAATTCATGTCTAAAGACGGTTAAGGAAGAAACTTTGTTACTAATTAAATATATTACATATGTGTATGATATATTCCGCAGGCCATTCGAAAAATTTATTTTAATAACTTACCACATTTTATAATATCGTTGTAGTTCTTTTATAGGGTCATTTACGTCTAAATACTTTCGGATCAGTACAGATTTCTTCCACGGCTTTCTTGAATAGCTAAAACAGACTACTAAGTAAAATCTAAACTTGAAACCGAAGTACACTGACAGGTTTATAAACTGAGGCGGAGATACAGGTCGTTGGATAAATTTACGGTTTCGTATGAGAGCGCGCATAAGCAGTTTCGTAATTTATTTATTTTCTCCTAAAAGTGACGATGTTCACAATAAAAATGACTGGTATCTCGAAATAGCAGCCAATATTGATTTATCTAAAAATGCATTTAAAAATGCAAGTGTAACGCTTGTAATAATAACAAGATATCTGTACCAGAACGAGTATACCTATTAAGAACCAGAAAAACAATCATATATGTAGTATATATGGAGCCACTAGATTAATTTGTATTTTACTTGTTTGTGTAACTTACTATTATGTAATATTTGACTTTATTGGTTTATTTTGACACTATCATGGCTCATCCCTTCGGTTTAGAAAAATTAGCGTATTTAACAGTTAGCCTAATGATTTTTACACTAATGATACTTTTACACAAACAAATATTTATTATTTATGCTGGCTTTGAGCACCTTTGAATCAAGACGTTAACATTAAGTCAACGCATATTTAAATATATATTTAGACAATATTATTGTATTACTGCCAGGTTCGCAATGTTTATTCTATCGAGAAAAATTTGGCAAGAAACTTGACAGTTACTCTTTTGGTGCCAATTTTACAATTTTTTCTTCTTATAATTCTCCTATTTTTCGCGTAAAAATCAGCATGTTAATCCCAGACATATTTATTTCCTATGTCTCTAATAAAAATGATAAGATTCTCTCATTATTGTCACCGTTAGACAACTTAGATCAGTTTTAACTGGTACTGACTTACTTCGAGACAATCGGACCCCAAATTTTATATAATTTGTTTTATTCAAAGGTAGAAATTTTACGTTTTCATATAATATTGTCGGTAAGTTGAATATTAAACTAAATATAATAAAATAATACGTTAAATACGGGCTATCGCGATATTATACGTTTACGATATGCCTATTGAAACAACCTTTGTCTGTTATTTAAAACACGAATAAAATTGGCTCACGCCTCACGCAAGCTTGCAATGTCAACTGGCAATGGATGTGCGTGTTCCGTGTAGTAACTAAGTTGTAGTTTTTTTTTTGGACATGATTTTATTTTATCAGATCAGACACTACGGATGCATGCGTACAATTTGTAGAATTAAAATAGTTCGTTTTTTATACCGCAGAAACATCTTTTCATAACTGCAATTTTTTTTATTTTAAAATATTTATTTAACCCTTGAATCGTCGTCGTAATCTTCCTAAAGTAAAAAAATAATAGTTAAATATTTATTTCGAAAGATTTTTCGTGCTCGACAATAAATAAGAAGACTTTACCACTATAGATTTGACTTGTTGTAATTTTAAGGTTGTTTATGTCAGAAAATTTATTTTATTACTTTGTTCAACAATAATATCAAACAAATTTTCCAAAAATCGAGGTAAATATAGAAGTATTATAAACTTATAATAGTTTAATACTAGATAAATATTTCGAGTTGATTTTTTACTGATAAATAAAATGTATTAATAACTATAAACAATGTTTGAGTAATAAATGTTATTCCCAAATGTCAAAGATCACAACGCTTTTGATAATTGTTTGTGTTGAATTCCATTTTCACTATATATATAATTAATTAATAATATTAAATTTTGTAGAAGCTAGAGAACCACAGTATATAACATTTTGTATTTCACTTTTATTATTATACGACCAAAATCTATAAAGAGGAAAATGTTGACCCAGGTAAGTTCGACAAAACCGCAATTAAAAACTTTTTCTATCCCGTAACTTGTCGGAGAACACCTATTTTAACACATGAAAGAAGTTTAGGAGAATCCACTAAGCCGTTAAGAATTTTGTAAAGGTACATTATATCACATGAAACATAATATACGTTTTCATTGCCCTTAACATAGTGGCAATATTTAGTTTAAAAATACGTGACAAGGATATCACTGATAAATATTAAGCGCTAACTTCTTAATCTTGGGCTGCGTAAAAATGTGCATTCTCTCTGTCTCTCTATAGGTAACAGAATGATTTATTCTAAACATGTGTAAGAACCAATTCAATTTTCTTACAAAAAAATATATTGTATTCTGTGATTACCTATAAATAAAACACTTGTATTTATAAGCATAAGACTTTTTAATTTTTTTAATTGCCTTCCTTTTACAGTGATTCTCAAGTTTTTGAAATAAAAATAAGTGTTCTCTTATGTTTGTTATCTGATATTTAGTTTTTTTCCAAGACAACTGGTGAACCTGCTACGGCTTTCTTATATCTATTGATTATATTTAGAAATACTATTTTTATTTAATTATAATTAATAGCACAAATTTACCACTGTGAAATAAAACAACGGGGCGTATGCTTGACCTCGTTTATTTATCAGTATTCATTTACCAACGGGTATTTTGATTACTTCATTGGAAAATGGATGTAAATTTTGATATCGTTTATATCAACTCGTACTGTATGATTTATACAGTAGTAATACTGGTGTTTTTATTCCACAGACGTAACCCTATTACTTCCGGTAGATGAGCTATTGGCACTGATCGCAATGCGGTCGATATCATCATTTGAGCCATAGGATGTCCACTGCTAAACATTGATATACACCATAGACATCTAAAAGAACCAGTTCGAAGTAGAATTCATCGTCTTCCGACTACCTTAACAGGATTCTCCGTACATATTGTGGATAGAAGTCTTACGCTACGACTACCGGTACATGATTTTCGCTCCAGAACTTAAAATAATGTGATGGATGTGATTCTTGATGATTCTACCGAACTAGAACCAGGCATATATCGTGAAAGAAAAAATGCCTCTTATCAAGTCATTTAGTCAGAACTTTACTAAAAGGTCTCCATTATTATGCACATTAATGGATTTTATAAGAAATGAATAAACATATATATAAACGTCATAGAAGTAATTTGATCGTAATTACCATTATAAAAAGACTTGACTTTGATGTTATTCCACTAGTACAATTCCAGTACTGACTTTAATTAAAGAACCGTATAAATCTTCCGCTCTTGACTGAACAATGAGAGTAATGGAATCTTTAAAACAATTTACGTCTATTCCTGTGTGAATACTAAATTAGCACATTCATATTAATATATTAAAAGGAAATGCCGCATGTTAATTGAAAATGCGTTTTAAGTGCCGCGCTCCGGACGTTCTGTGAGATGAAGAACGCGTTTGTTTCTGTTTTAATATTCTCAACGTTTCAATTCCTATGTTTCTACAAATAATCCACAAGCTTTGGCGATTTAATATATTTCTGTTTAATTTTACAGACTTGTGTATTCGAAAGAAAATTATGACCGTTTAAAAAAGAAAACAATCAATTTAACTAACAGATTTTCAATTTATCGCTATAATTTTTCCAACTTTATTAATAAGTATATATGCGTTAATTCCACAAAATTATCTCAAAATGCATTAATATCTTTACTACTGTAATGCATGTATAAACACGCTTTAGCGTTTTCACGCAAACTGTTAACAATCATAAAATAATTAAACCATATTTATTTATAATTTTTGTTAGTAGAAGTACATTTACGACAGGAGTTTTATCTTAGATGGTTAAATATTAGTTAAATATATAATACGATTAAATATAACTTGATGCAATTTGAATTAGCGTGTTTTTTTCTTCTCGCACGCAATCAGACAACATTTCTTAAATGTACATATTTTTAGAGATTAGAAGTTTATATTAAATAATTGATAAATCAATTATTTAATATACGTTATACACCTTACTTCTTTCGGGCAGTGGTAGCACAGCGGTAGTGAACTGATATTTGCGATATGATTTTCTGATATTTCCCGAGATACAGTCTGCAATGGAATTCACACTTAGTGCAATAATGATATAAGATTACCACTGCTCAAAAACAAAGTTTACAAAGGATGATGACGTTCTCTTCATAACATAATATCCGCAGGTTATGATACCCAATAGATAGTTTTGGTGGAGGCATAACCTTTGCAGTGGGCGTTTAGTTGTTGAAACAGCGTTCTTACTTGATTAAGTTGAAACAGACTGACAAGTATCGTAAATCAGTTTCAGGAACTGTTGCAACAAGACTTTGTTTTGAAAATACTTTTAGTTTTATGTATGTTACTATAATATTTTTATTGTCATCATTTATTTCAACTTTTACGAAATGAATGAAACAAATATAACAAAGATAATGGAAAATAATATGTACGAGTACATATAAGTAATGTTGTCTGATTGCGTGCTAATTCAAAAAGTGGTCAATGAATATTGTCCGGTTCGTCATAGTCGGAACAGCACCACATCCTTTGGATTTTACGTCATTGCTTATCTTATGTTAACAAGTGTGTTCCGCCCGCTTTTCCACGATAACAGATTTCAACGAATTGAATCCTCGGTATGACGTCACTATCAATATTCTGAATTTAAAACAGCAAATTATACACAGTGTGATTTCATGGCTTACCAAGGGCTTACCAAAAAGATAACCACTATGATCGGCCTTGCGTTGTATCAATGAGTTCTCGTTACTAACTCTGTCGGTCCGTATAGTGCGGAGCTTAACCACGCCGGGTTTCACGGTCAATACTTGATAACTTTTAAGCCCCACCGGCCAAACGATGTACCTCGTCCACTTCCAATCAGACGACGATTAGTTTTAGGTGTAAAAGCTTTAAAAGATTGAATTTATAGCTAAATTATTATTAAAAATTCGTTTCTAAAATATTTAATTTTGAAAACACTTTTTCTTATTCCATAATAATTATAATATAGTAAGAAAAAACGTTTTCAAAACTCGGATTACTGTACATCAAAATATTTATTGTTAACCATATGTTACTGCATATTTTGTACTGCCATAAGTTAATATCCTGTTGCATTCCAATTGAAAATTAAAATTAATCAGAGTTATCACTTTGTACAGGATGATTGTAAATATGTGTAAGGGTTTTTACAGAAAAATAGATTAGCTATACATTCACCACTTTATACACCTATAACCATTCTCCCTGTATTTACGAACAATATTGAATTATGTATGCGGTATTATGAACAACATTAAATTATTTACAATATATTAAACAATTTAGAAAAAAATGTAATATAAGCTCGTAACATTGTGTATACGGAATACGTAGCTAATTGTTGAATAATTGTATTAATTGTTAATACATATATTGTCGTTCTTACGTATTAGACTCACGTGAATTGTACTTATTCATTGCCATTCACGTGAGATCTTTTAATACGCACGTCTTAGAAAATGTATAAATAAAAATAATAACTCCTTTAAAAATATAATACATTTAAGAAATTATTTTGTTATTACCGTAGTTCAGATGAAATGCATTAGCGTCGAAACTAAGCCTAACAAATGTCCTAGATGCCAGTTGTTCCCGTGGCACAACATAAAACTAAATAGTACTATGTTTTTAACACACATATATTATGGCAACCATATTCAAGTAATAAGTAGACAATTTTTTGTGAACATCATCAGAGTAAGTTTATAAAAAAGTTATACAACGAAAGCTAGGGACCTCTCGTTTTTTTTTCTTCATACGTACAACAGTGTGTTGCATAATGGTTAACAATAATATTAAATGCTGTAATCTATTTGCTCAGGATTTAAAGTTGATAAATAATGCAAGGGACTAGAATGATGTTGCATTAATAAAATTTATTAATGCAAGGTCTACACTAATTATAACAAAGCACTGCAGGTTTTAGTAAACGAAGTCTGCAGTGATTCTTAGCAGGTCTCATCACAAATTTGACTATACAATTGCTTAGCATAAATAGTGTAGTGCTATTTGGTCGACAATTATAAAATAGAGAAATATTGCGAAGACCACAGTAAAAAGGTGCATATGTTTCCATACATACACAGAATGATCAAAACACCTGATCCTAGTAACGAATGTTTGACGTGAACCAAATTACGTTTGCCTTTTTTACTAAACTCATGTAGTGTACGATATAGTAAATCTACTCATACCTAAACTCATGCAGTGTGCGATATGGTAAATCTATTCATACAAGTTTTTTTGGGCGCCTCCGCAGCACTAATCATTATTGTTTATTATGACATAATCATACATTATTATTATTTACTTTGAACTATGTCAAGCTAACGATTTTGAATATTACTAAATCTTGCCCTAACAGAGTAGTAAATAACATATATACTTGGTTTAGAAATTAGTACTTAGTACATATATATATATATCAATTAATATAGGAAACATTTTTATTTTATTTAATACATTATTAATTTATAATGCTAGCTTTAAGTTTTGTGACTGCAAATTCTTGGAATAACATTTTAAGATTATGGAAAAATTTCTGCTTTCCTATAGCTGTTTCTGAAAGACATGCTTAATTTATAAATGAACGCTAAGCTGATCCATTGGCTTTAAAAACTAATGTCTTCTACACAAAAGCTATTCTACTAACATGCAATTGAAACAATTTTGATGCATTATACACGAATTGTTTTAAATATGGCGTTCATATCCTTATTCCTTGCTTATGAGGGAACGGAGTTATGTTGTTTGTTAAAGGTTTCCAGGTTGTTATTTTATAATTTTTTTAGTTGTTTATTCCAGTATCCGAAGTTAAGCTACATTTAAACTTTACTAGGATAATTATAATAATTCTAATACTAATAAAATTTTACTACAATTTTATCTTTAACATTCTATTCTTGTATTCTGTGTTAGTGTTTTTCAGTAGCTTTATCTAAATATTCGTATAAGTAAAATGCTTAGTCATTTTGGCCTCATCGCCCGCAGACAATCTCCTGCCTGCACTAATGCTGCCATTAGGGTAATAAAACAAAGGATAGTATGAAAAAAACTTGTCATTAATTGCGCCAAGGCCTTTCAGGAATGATCCGAAATTCAAAAATAAAGAATGGACTGAGAAGAAAATTAGTAAAATATTAAATAAGACTTAAATAATATATTTCGCTAAACTCCTTGGCCCACCTTCAGAATTTTATTATAAAGATGCATTGCAAACTTCAGCAAATAAATTATACAAATATGTTCCGGGGATATTATCAGATATCGACCAGTACGATATGTGATAACAGCACCCCTCTTAAAAATGTTTGCTGTTTATCAAGAAGCACGTACTTGCTGTAAAGATAATTTTGTGTGATAAAGATAGAAATGTTTATATTCCATAATCGTTTTTGCAATTACCGGGTAGTCATATACGTAAGTGTAATAGATAAATGACTAACGGGATTTTTTTTCTTCGCTACGTCTATTCATTTGTACACCGTAATTTTCTTAAGAGTTACAAAGTTCAACAATGAATTTGCATTTAGCAACATAGCGCTCTCGTATAATCCTTTAAACCAACGGAAAGATACAACTAACATAGAAATACTCTGTTAAAAATAATTTTAAAAAAAAATTTCGATAGTTAAATATTGTACACTGAATGAGGCAATGCAAATTATAAATAATAAAATTAAAGTCTAGTGAAATTGGCACGTCGCGCTTGTATCCGACGGCTGTTTGAAATGCAAGATTCTCGATTGGCCACCACGAGCCGGGAGACGCGACGTGGGTAGAACCCCTACTAATTGGACCAACGTCATAATTAATGCTGTAAAAGTCACTGTGGGCATCGTAAGACTTTTAAGTATCTTTAGAGGAGGCCTTCCAGTTAGCATAGCATAAAAGCATGAAAGTCATAGGAGTGGAATATGCAAATGTTTATTTCACGTCGCACGTCTATATACGTTCCTAGAAAGTAACAATTAGTATTGTATGGTAAAACAAAAACATTGACTCTACCTCTCTGCACAAAGTGACATTATCCTTTATTTAAATGAATAGTATTTCAGCTCTATTATGTCAACAATTTTGTATATAAATCATATTAGCGAATTTTTGTGTATAGCACAACATATTTAACTTAATACATAAATCCCGGGATTAAAAACATCGCAACATTTTTAATTAATATCACGCTAATGTTTATTTTTATTGGTCAAATAGTTCTCATATAATACGCATACAATTTTTCCGTTACAATAAAAAAGCCATAATGAACATAAATTAACTCAAAATTTTGTCTGAAAAAGGTTTTACTATTTATAAAAAATTATTGATAGGTAAAAAATAATTAAGCTACAGAACTGGAAAATTTACAAGAATGCAAACAGATGTATGTTCCTTTGTCGTGAAAAATTTTTTTCATGACAAATTGCGTCATGTTAAAAAACGTTTAAACTATTAACCGAATGTCTGAAGTAATTTCCTACATATAATTCTTAAATCTCGTGCGAAAGTTTTAAAGTTAAATGTTTAATTGCAAGATGCCTCAAAGTTTTTCATTTATATCTTGGTTTCCACATGGAAATTAAATCAGAAGTATTCATTTACCTTTTACATAATAAGAGTCAGCCGTCATAAATAAGGAACAATTAGGTTTCTATTTAGATCATTGCAGTACAGGAGAAGATTTTTTCCAAAGACTTAATAATTATTAAACTTGTGATGACGTCAAACAAGTCGTCATCAACACTGCCGGTTAAGTAAGCCCCTTCGTATATGCAAGCGATCACGTACTCCTTATAACCAAAATCGGAATTACCGGACAGAAATTTAGGTTTCTTATTTCTATTTTTGATTTTTAAGTCATTATATCTTTGACATAAGAAATAAAAAATATTTTATAATCATTTAATGAAAATTATTGAAATATATATAATAATATATTTTGGAGATGATACTTGGCCTTTTATGTACATAATCGCCGAAATTATACCAATAAATAACTCAATTTTTGATTTACAAAAGTACAAGACAATACTTTAGTAAGTTTTTCTCAAAAAGAGATTGGTTTTATAATTAAAGTAGTAGTTTAGTTTTAAATTAAATATTATAATAAAAACAAACGACAGAGACCCCGGATCGTTTTTTGACGACATCGGATTTACTCAATATACTTACTTGCGAATTCCACTGTGTAAAATTAATGATGACGTCGTAGTATGATGTAATTCGTCCCGTATAAACCCCCTAATACACTCCTATTAAACGTTGTTAATATAAAAAAAAATACTATCTTGAAATTAAGTTAATGAACATAATCTCTGGGGAGGCCTATGTCCGTTAGTAAACGTTCTATTACTGAAATGATGATAACGATGATGTTGATGATGAAAGTTTGACAACGAGCTCGTACTCATAAAGAAATAATTAATTAAAAAGTGAACAATATACGATGTTAAAAACAAATAAATCACTGAATTTTATTACACCCAGATCAATGACAATTAAAATACTCAATACTATAATAATATTTATCTGTAATTGTTAAAAATTATACAGTTTTAATTTTTCTTCTCATGGTAAAAAAATATTTAGTCGAAATATTTTTTTAGTGTTCTCATGTTTTGATTACAAGACAAGGCATGATAATTTATATATATGATAAGACCGAATGTTGCTCGGCACGTACTTCTATGTGCTAAAAATAATATGACATTCCATCTAACTTATGCGGGAAAACTAAAAAGGGGTTCCCTAAAAACCATACGTCAGTTTTAACATAACACCGACACCATACTAGCATCCATATTACCGGAAACTTCCGGAAATTATCATTAAAATACGTACAACTATTTATTGAGTCATATAAATAGCGCGCGGTAGTGTATCCGAGCAACCGTTGATTTGAAGCCAGTCTTTTGTAAGGCGTCGAAACGAACGCACGCACGAACTTTTAGCATCTCATTAGTGTTTGTGGCATTTGTGGAATAAACTATTGTTTAATAACGAACTGACTTTTGCCCGCTTTGTGATTCGAATTTGTAGATATTTTTCTCGGTTGCAGAAAATAACGATATCAAGGTATGTGTAATATATATCAAGTACAAGATTTAAGACGTGAATAGTACAAAAAGATATCTTGCTCTCGTTTTTATTAATTAACATTTCTCTTATAACAATAAGTTCTAAAGTTTATTTTCGATACCAACCCGAAAACTGGTCTTATGTATCGTAAACCGTTCTCACGGCGTAGCCGTGTTCCATTTTGACGTACGCTAAACTTAAAACTTAAAACAAGGTGGATTATTTTAAAATATGCGATCCGTAATTCTGAAGTTTTCTGAAGTTTGGTTTAAACGAATCCAGGTTTAACGAACTCACACGAGAAAATGATCAAAATGTTTATAGTTCATCATAAACATGAAAGTATAAACAGATTAACACTGTCGCATAAATATATTTAGCTCTTTATACTTTCTATACTTGATATGGAGCTATAGGTCGACTTCACTGCCATTTGATAAGAAACAGGTTCTAGATTTTTTGTCACGATCAAAATAAAAAAATTTAATAAATGCGAAACTTTTCATTATTTACTTGGATGTTCACTATTAAGTATTTTCAAAACATTTCTATTGCGATTTTCCGTCCTATTTATAACTACGTCCTATAAAAAACACCCTATATAGCCTATCGAGCAGCTTAAATGAGTGTAGACCAAAATTTAAGAGAGAGAGAGAGAAAGATATAAAATTATGGCAGAGATAAACTTCTTAAAACTTATAGTACAGAAGTAAAGTTTGGTTAAAGCTCTTTAATTGGTACCTTTTTTTTGCATTTAATTAATTAGAAACGTTTTTTGTTTCAGATGAAAACGTCGATAGTGTTATTCGGACTCTTATTCGGACTAGTTGCCCTCATCGTGAACAGCAGTGCACGACCAAATCACGGAGAGCTCGATCTTTCTACTTTAGACGATGGAGAAATTAACTCAAACTACGAAGAAAGAGACAAAGAAAATAATAGAAGAGGACGACGAACGCGTCATTCCCGACATATTTTTAAACGGTACGATTATCCACCGCCTTGGTCTTATGATAGGGATTACTTAGATTTACAAAAACTTTATCAAATTGAAAAGCTAATCGAAGAGTTGAGAGAACCTATAAAATCTCGCCAGCAAGTTAGTAATAATCCGCTGCAGGTGGTTTACATCCCGATACCTATATATTTAAACATGTGCTCTAGCGACAATAAAAAAATCTCAGTAACCAATGTTGGTTCTAGAGGTGGTTTTGAAAATGAAAATGAAAATGTACCGAATTGGGTATGGGATCAAGGTGAGAACACTGTTGAAAATGACGACGACGGTGCAAGACCGATCTCCTTTAAACCTGTTAATGTGAACCGTCCCCAAGGAACGCAGCCACCACCCGTCGAACATGGCAGTATACAAGCTGGGGTAAGTCAATGTATTATTTTGTAATATGCATGGCTGTGAATGACTTTATTAGTGGTCTCTTTATAACATCGGAACAGGATACATTTTACAACTCTAATCATTGAACGACAATAACTGATACATGGAAAGTAAAAATATACCAAATTACTAGCAGTAAAGCCAATGCAGTTAGAATAAATCTTAAACAATACTATTCAACACACTTCCGTAATTATAATTTGCTCTAAGTAAAAAGTACATATTTAATACATTTAAATGAATAATGATGATCGTTTTATATTCTGGTTTTATAATTCAGGCTTTAACTATTTATAATTTAAATCAATACTATAGCAAAAAACTAATAGTCTGTTTTAGAGTTAGGCCGAATATGCACATTGCCATCAATTTTCGAAAATTTGAATTTAACTAATCAAAATTAGATATATAGGCAACAACACATTTAAGTGTTTAAAATAAATGTTTTGTACATATCACCCACTTAGTAGTGTAACATAATTTTAAACATTTAATTTTAAAATATCATTGCAACCGTATTCGAAACTGCATGACATATAACTTGTATTTTTTTTGCTTAAATGAAAAAACGTGCTTTAATAATACCTTTCTTACAGTTTAATTTTGGCATGATATTGAATGAAAAGAATGTTCGATAGTATTTTTAAAAAAATAATAATATGAATTATATAATATTTGCATGCACCTTTAGAGAAAAGGAGTTTGTGTTCAACAGGTAGTATAATATTGTGTTATTTCTATTAACAAAATAAATAAACCGTGCGGTACTTTTCTAAAATATTAACCAGAGATAGATATTGATTATTTGAAAGCTTTACTAAACTTTAAATAAGATTTATTAATTTTGCGGCTGAGGTAAATGAATTAATAGTATTTTGTTATATTAATAAATATAATTTTATTTCCTGCAGGTAACGACAACTGCCGCCCCGTTGCTGACAACCAAGTCGCCGATACGGGAACCCAATAAATGTGAGGCTGCCATTCTCACCTGCTGCAGATTCACAGATGACAATAGAAAAAAATGCTTTGATAAATACGGCTGCGTCAAAACATTCGAAACGGGTCTGGCGTGTACGACCAAAGCTATCCAAGCAGTCATTTTACATTTCAAAGAAGCGTACGGGCCGAGATGAGATCGCGTTTAAACGAACTATCACTAAAAACTATTTAGTCACCTCTCAGTATTTTATGCTAAAATTATGATATATAATAATATGGTATAATTGACATTCGTCAGGTACCGATGGTTTGTTCAGTCAGCTGTCAAAAATTGGAGTTAAAATTGATTTTATATCAATTTTGTTGTTTTTGAAAGACAAACGTGAACATCTGTTTGAGTGGCTATGAAGATGGCTAGTATTAGTAAAGAAGCTTCTCTTTTTAGTGCAAGCTTAATGGGTTTTACCCATGTATGTAAGATGTACGATATGTAACAATTTGATATGATCGATCGTACTTTGCAATCGTTCCTATCAGAGAAATAAAATACATTAAACTGGCGTCCTATACTTGTAAAATGCCAGTTATCTTTAAAAGGGCTAAGAACTACTGATGGATTTATTCTTAGCATATTAAGTTTACTACGATTTCCATTGTTGGAATACAATCTTCCACAGAGATTTGAAGGACTTAACGAATAAAAAGTATTACGTGAAGTTGATTGTATTTCCTATATCAGTTAAGTTTTGCATATTCCTCTGTTTAGTGTGACTCTTATATTGCAGCTATTAATTAATAGGCATTTACTAATAGACATTGTTTGTTTTGACTATTTTATACGTGTTGTTCCTAGTCTGTTGTTAAGAATTATTAAGGACCTTTTCAAACCTTATATTGTTTTATCATTATTTTAAATATTTGATGTACAAAAAATATAGCCTGATACAATTACTGATTTTCGTCTTTACTAATCTCTAACCAGTTCAATTTTAAATTAAATATTTTTCGTCTGACTATCAGTAATATTCAATGTTCATCCATCTTACGTTAACTTAAATCGCGTATTTATTTCGATGCTCTAGTAAAAATACAATAATGAATCTAGTAAATATATCATACTTTGATATTCACTGCCTCAAAATACATCTTTAACGACATCTAGTTATAATTACAACCAATTCTTTATTCTCACTAGGAAATTTAATTTTCACCTACATCAGATTCGAAAGTATATGAACGAATAATATAATATACCACATAAATAAAGAATTAAAATAAATAATATTGACACAAACAACCAAAATTAAAAATGATCTTAATAAAAGATTACGATATATAAGACATTAGTCTAAAATGACAACCTTGAACTTGATTAAACGTTGTTAATAAAGAAAAACAAAATTGCAGTTAATTTTTCAAAACGCCTTTCAATACATTTGTATTGGTGTTTACACAATCTATGTGCGGTTATTTTAAAAAGTATTCATAAAGTCTACAGAATAGGAGGAACGAATTACAGAAATTGATGACAAATATTTTATAGGTTTGAGAAAAGGTAATTTCATGTAATGAAAATTTCAAACAACTTTCTTAATTTTTTATAAGTGGCTGAAAGAAGTGCATGCTCTAATGTTATTATGGTGATAGACCATACATCTTACATTAATTAATTCCGGTGTTTTCTCCCAGCTCTATGCATTGATCTCATCAGTCATTTGTAATAGAGATCCGAAACAATAGTTCTACCTGGCGCAAAAAGTTTAATTAACAATGCCCTTCTAAACAAAGTATTAACTAATTACAAGTTAATCCGAATTTTGCTATTGTGAATATCTGTGAAGCCTGGACGATCTTCGACCACGACGATTTTCCCACGTTCTTGTTGTACGTCAACGTACGGTACGGTTTTATTACGTCTCAAATATTAATCACCAATGAGTATAAGAGATATTAGCGAGCTCGTGTGATACCTATATATCGAGCATTTACGTTAATCCAGCTTTTTTGCATGAATTAAAACCATTTTGTGGTCAATTTTCAACACTTTGATTACGTCGCTATTACCGATATGCCGATACGATTTACTTTTCTCGCAATTGGAGTTTTTATTTGAAACTGGACGACCAATGTAAGGTTCATTTCTGAAATCAAAATTCTCGAATTGAATAGCTTAAAGCAAATTTTTTCTATAGATATAATCATTCATTAGGCCTTTAAACGTCATTTTTTTGCAGATATCTTTGTATCTTTTTTTCTTTTTAAAGCAAAAATTTAAAATGTAATGTGGTCACCATTCATTTCACTCATTTTGAAAGAAAGAAAAACAAATGAACAATGAGCCATAATTTTTTTATTCATGGTTTTTTAAAATGGAAGCTTTTTAATGCCATCGATATCAGCCTGATACAATAAGTACAATCCATAAAATTTTCTCGACATTATATGTAAATATGGACATGCCTTCGCAATTTGGATGTAGAATATTACAAACAAAGCTTTTATTACAAAGCGAATTTCAAAAGTAAAGTATTTTATACCGCCAAATATCACATATTCTGTAAATACACTAATAAATCCGAAATCTAAATGTTGAAATTGTTCAAATCATACTTAAAACTGGCTAATACCGAAACTTTACGGGATAAAAGTTACTTCAGGTACAAGTACCAAAATTAGTTTCACCTATTCCCTATCATAATTTATAACTAACATATGATGATCAACATAATGAGTTATTTACTTTTTATTGACATACGTTTAATGGAACAAGTTACACTTTATTTTGCACGTATTTTTCTGAAATTAACTCATAATTCTTGTAAGTTTACATCAATGGATGTAGTAATCACAGAGGTCAAGTTGCGTAATCGCAGCTATGACGATTCGCATATACAATACATTATATAAGTGCCGAGCCCACCCACCACTACGTCATAAATCGAAATGACTAGACTGTTGTGTGGTCAGTCCTGCATCGCGCGTAATAAAAAATACCGTCTCTGACGCAATTTTAAAATCAGCAGATATGTACATGTGTGTGTTCACCGATGTTTACATTCAAGGTAAGTTTATTCAGTTGTGCCTTAGTGTGTATGTGTGTGTGAACATCAGGCTCACAAACGCGTTCAGTACTCGTCTAAACGAAACTACGCAGTTTTAAATATTGATTCTATACAGGTTTCCATCTATATTTGAACATGAGTAAGCGCTGCGATGTGTGATAAATGCGAAAACAGATTATTACATTTATTGATAATAGATACTACGCAAAATAAATTACGAATAAAAATTAATTTATTGATTGAAATTTCCTAATTGAAGACGAGTATAACTAGCGTTAATACGTAGTGAAAAAAATGTCTCTTTCTACCACTCCATACTTTCCACAATTAATTATCCCCGACTTAAGCTATTCATGGAAAAACGTTCGCAAAAAATTTTCCGTTTACTATCTTTGCGGTCGTTGAACGCTTAGTAACACTTGTTGCTTCGTATAGTTATGTATTCATTAGTATTTGCCATCTGTATTAAGAATACGAGAAGGTACAATAGTTTATGATTCTCAACCTTTTTTATGAAGTCTTGAAATACCATGGCGAGATAAATGACGATCTCTTTCCATATGCTTTCCTTGACTTTGCCCAGGGCAGCAATGCAGTTCAGTTATTAATGAGACTTGATAAAACCGTCTACTTTATAAACAGTGGGTTATTTAAATTTTCTGCGGATGATATGGCCGATATAAACAACGACTCTTTGGTAACATATTTTTGAGGTACAAAAAAGAACTTTTACGTTTTCATAAGAGTTTTTCCAGTTTCGAGGAAAGGTGGTACAGACCTGCAGTAAGGCAAATCATTTTTAACATTTTTAGGTTTAGGACACACCTAACGATTATTTTCATAATTTAATGAATAGTGGTTATTTCCAAATTAAAAAGTTTGCACGTGGCAGGATTAAATTCGTAATTTTTTTTTGAGAAATTTTGAAAACATCATCTGAAAAAGTTTGGTTAATTGGTTTTAGTATTTTGTACTGTTTGCGTACATTTGATTTTTGTTTTCTGGTAATCTGAATAAATAACGTTATATCTACTTCACTATGCAACTTCGTTATCTAACTAATTTCAAAAATGCAGATTTGAATAAAAAATATGGGTAAAAATAAGAAATTATTTTAAAGGAATTAATCTTTTTCCTGGTGTCATTTCATGTTAGTAGGAAAACGTCCACACAAAACATAATAAGCCGCAAATTATTCGCAAATTAATTGGAACAGGAAAAATAACACTTTTATTATATGGTAAATTTTACTTTGATAACTATTCGTACAAATATTATATCTATAGAACTTTAAAAAATATTTATTACGTGTGTTTGGAGTGACCGGGTCATGTAGTTGATGAAGACGGCTGTAAATTGATAAAGGTTCGAGATTTTTTAAATTAAAAAATTAATTTGAGTGCACTTGATTATTAAAAAGTAGTTATTGAGGGCAGAGTAATGTAATTATGTCGGTAGTAAGCGAGTGTAAATAATTGTTAAGTTCGTGGAAAGAGCTGGATGCAGACCGTTTCTAATTAGCCCTATTAGAAAAAGGAAGATAGCATTAAAGAAAGCCTATATCAGCAAAAATAATGTAATGAATATAAATACGAGAAATCGTTGGTAAAGGACAAGGATTATCTCGATAATTAACGAAGACGTTAGAACACTGTTAGTCTGTAGTGCCAGTTAGTTTATGGATTGATGAAAATTTTGCATAATGTAATATTCGTCAAAACATCTTCATTAGAGGTGTATAAAATAGTATAAATTCGAATTTTATTATCTCGCCCATTGAATGCTTAGTAATTCACGCATCATACGTAAAAGTTATTGTTTTTGCAAGATATATAATTGCATATTAATGTGTGATTTCTTCTCAATCGTCTTTTCATTTTTGAATGTCAATTCCGTTTTGAAACGACTTGACGGTATAAATGACTAGCTCTTTTCATACGATGGTATCCTCTGCAATGTTCAAGGCAGTAGCAATGATGAGTCCAGATATTGATTGTAATAGACTAGCGGTTAAGTGATCGCCAACACCAATGGTTTGTTGAACTCATTTGCGGGTGATATGGCCAAAATAACTAAAGACTTATTGGTAGTACATACAATACTTTAGGAAAGATTTATCTACATACGTGTCAATGTCGATGGCAAGTCCCAACCAATGATTGTTATTATTAATGACGTATTAGTATAAAAACACTCAATTCATATCATGCAAGGTATTTATTTTATTTACAATACTAAACTCCGCATTTTACCAAGTGCATTCTTCGTTGCGGTTAATAAATCCATTTACTCACTTTTAGGCGTGTTTCGATTCAGCTTTATAAAAACTTTCATTTATAATTAAATTTGGTCATTAATTGTAAACTATCGATAGAACACTAATCAATCATTTACGATGGGAATACTGTTATAAATTTACAATGTCCTTACGAACTCTTGTTAAACTTAACTTGTTTTTTTTTTAACAAAAAATGGGGCATCATTTATGTGAACATCTGGCCGTGTTATCCTGTTAGTGTAAATAATATTAGGATTTACCGGACGACCAGTATCTGCGATCGTAGGGATTAAAGGTTCAGAGTAATAATAAACAAGGTCAATTAGCCCCGCCATATTGTTTATAAGCTGTGTCATCGCTATTCGATCCACTGTTAGCTTCTATCATTTAAGTTCTGAGATAACATTCTTTGCAAAGTTTGTAACGTAAGCCAGGATCAGGAATGGTTTAAAACTCTTGTATGGAAGAGAGTTCAAACAATTTTTAACATGATCAAATATTAACAGCTTATAGTATACACTTTATAGTTATTTTGAATTTAATTACAGGATTACTTAAATAGAAAAAAAATAGTTATTAAGTAGATAAATAAAAACTATTAAATGATTACCTCGTGTAATATACAGTTTTAGGTACTTAACTAAATGTAATTATACTTCAAATGTTCAATTTTATATTTTTAGGCGTTTCATTTTTTAATGGAATTATAATTTAAAAAATAGCTACATTGAGCGTGAAAGGCAGGTTTATACTCAGAGTTCAACGATAGACAAGAAACTAAGGAACTGGCCCGGCTCATAACCGGCACAGGACAAACATTTTCACATGATGATCTGGCTCATCAACAATTATGAAAGAAATCAAATAGATAAAACACTTGACAGAAAAACAAAAAAATTCACGTGCAACAGTCAATTGTTACATGACTTTTAGTTAGTCTTTTCAGCTCATAGACGCACACTATAAGGTATAGGTTCCTTCAAAGATATCTATGGGCGGTATACTATATTCGTCACGCATGGCAGGCGGGTTGCCGATTGTAGTGTGGTAATAAGGTACACAGAAGACGCTACTGCCCATCCTTCAGAAAGTTATTTGTGAGCAGTGGCAATCCTATATAAATTTAAAGTTTTAATTACATAAGATTGTATCCCGGGAATCGAACCCGCGTCCCACGATTGCAAGTCTTAGTCTTTACCGCTGAGCTATCACTGCCAAACTCATAAAACAGTTGATGATTATCCGTCACACTATAGTGCTGCTTAATTTTGTCTCATAACATTTTTAAAAGGTTTGTGGTACCTGGAAGTTAAGGTAGTTTATAATAACCAAGTATGACTTTTGGGTCTTGTTTACATTTAGTTAAGTACCTACGAGTTATAGTATCTAGAATAAAAGGATGCTGGTGTGAAATTAAAAACCTGTTAGTTGGTAAAATTTTTAAGTTGGCAGTTACTTCGAGGCACTGACAAATAACAGGTCTTATATAAAGTGTACACGTTTCTTATTTTGAATTAAATTTTAATACAGGTTGGGATTATCTTTGTGCGCGGAGCTTTAATCAAATTATTGCCCCAAAAAAGAGTTCCTTCCAAGTTATCATATTATATGGCGTAGAAATTAAAACATACAATAAGTAATATATATAATATACATAACATAACATAATAATAACGATCTATTAAAATTACAGTTCTATAGAACAATAACTTTATTAAAATGTTGAATCAAAATAAATTGCAGCCTATAGTCATTAATTTAGTCGATTATCTTATCTTTATTTTTATTCTTATAGTGCAAAAATCTATCTTAAAAAATATTTAGTCCCAGAGCGAATACTAAAATATTCATTCCAAAAATTTTATCCGAGTTAAATAACCTTCATTTAGCTGAGAATGACCTGATAAAATTAAAAGAACATTAAACGCAGCAGCTGCCGTCGAGGAGGATAAAAAATAAAAAAAAAACCGTCTCCGGGCAGAAGCATAGACAAGGCAGATTTATTTTTTATTGAATAACAATCTGTTGACACTCTTGGCGTATTAACGTATATTCAATATCTAATGGATTCAGTCGGTATTTTGCGGAAGTCCATGCTAAGTAAGAAAAGGACCATACGAATTATATATTAACGTTTATTCGTTTAGTACATTACAAAAACTACATACGCAAATATTTTTAATCATTACAGGACGATCAAAAAATAAGAATAAATAAAATACAATAAACTATCATGCGTATAAATTATCTGTGACAGGAACGAAATAAATCGTACATACTATGTACAAAGAGTTTTTTTTAAAAAAATTTATGCTTATTTGCAAAAAAAACGATTATAACCATATCGCCCGTCTACCGCCGCCAGAGCTTAGCAAATTGCATTCGTCATGCAAGTTTAAGCAGAAGAAATATACTAAGAATAAAAAAAAACCATTAGCGCTAACGGCTATTTAATTTTTTTTAATTGGACTTGAATATCTAACTTACATTGATTATTTTAGTAACATATATTACGCAGATTACATAATGCGTAAGCTGTATAGTTTGATAAGTATCTTGAATCTGTGTCAATATTTCCAATATTTCCATATTGATTGCATCGTTTCTTAAAACTGTGTAATTAATACGGAAAAAACGTTTTCTTAGCAATCAAGTTTCTCTTCTCGTTTTAAGTGTAACCAGTTAGGTAAGTATGCAACCAACTTTACGTAGTAAATTACATCAAATTCTTAATAACATTGAGATGACTGACGCTTCTTAAAATTCTACGTCATTTTATTATAAAGTATACACGTAAATTTATATATATATCTAATTATATAGTGACATGTTAAAGCATGATGCTACTAACTTGATCGATTCTATAGTGCATTCCTTAACCCATGGAAACTAATCGAGCAAAATGCACTGAGACATTGCATACTTTCTTACTTACGTATCTTATAAGTGCAGATAGACAGAGACAACATAATCAAATGCCTAAGGAGGGTATTACGCACGTCGAGTAAAATTTTTAGTGACTTCTACTTTCACCACTCTCTTATAATCATTTACAAAGTAACAATATTTTGGATCCATATCCGATGTCGAGCTTCATTGGCAAGTCAAATCTATTATAAATCTATCTACGAGATCCAATCAAGAGTGAGGAGATCCTTACGACAAAAAAAAAAACACGCAACACACAATGCGTAAAACGGCCGCGGGGGTTGGTGGCGGGGGAGCCTTAAGGTTCTGGAATCAAATCCGAGATCACCAATCGGCTAGCGCAGCGTAGAGCGTCTGTCTACATGGGGACAGAGTACCTTGTTAAGGTTGTCCAAAGACGCTGGTTGCAGGCCGCTTTCTACCGAAGGCTTTATCTATGGAGGAGGCCTATATCCAACAGTCTACATACTTCGTCCGAAATAATGATGATGACGACGATTCGATATATACTATTTACTTATTAATGTTATGTGAATTAAAATTAAGAACTATGTTCCAATATATAACGACCAAAGAAAGCTCATGAACACGCAGGTGCCAATCCAGTGAATCAATAATACTTCAATACTATTAAAATGATCAAGTCACTCGATGCAGATTTGCTTTAATACGGCAATCATGTGAAAAAAAACTAGTTTTTTTTATGATTGTTACTGTTAACTGATTTGTAAGAATGAATTCATCAATTATATGTATATATATCAGAAAAACTTCACATTTCTTCACATTCACAGCACAGTTAATACTTTTATTTGTTTTTAGTATTCTTATAGGCCAACTAGCATAGTTTCCACTACACAACTTATCGCTTCAATGGTTATCGAACGAATGACCAAGCTCCGGACTTAATAATAAAAACGCTGTTTCTACCCTACCACTATCAATCCTTTTATCGGAAGTTGTCACAAAAGAGTAACGGGGTCAAATAGTGTTGCCATTAAAGAAAAATATAACTACTTTTTATAAAATTATTACAAATTTTAATGGAACTGTATTTTATGTAACAATTAAACTTAACAGAAGCAGTACTTCAAATTAATATTGCCTCCCCTATAAGAACAGTTTCACACAAATTCAATAAACTGGGTGGCGTATATGGGCCCCTGTAAATCCAAAACATGCTCTTGGCAACGTTGTTTGTAGTTTGGAAGTTGCTACCAATAAACAGATAGGCGAATTTCGCGGAGTGCCCAAAATCAATGTAGTCGATTCACAAATGTTTTAACGTGAAACCGTACACTGGTCTCATTGTATTTTATACCGGATTCAGTGAGTAATATAAAATTACATTTCGATATTTGAGAGTGAACTGATAAGTAGCTGAGTCATGCATAGTATGTTATTTAACTATTAATTTTTATTTTTATTTATACATAAGGAAATCTTCTGATATCTTTGAATAGGTAAATTTTTACGTTCTGGTTGGTCAAAGTAAAATAAACACTTCTAGTTTGTTTACGTTTTTGCTGGTATACGCTATGACGTGTGTAACCTAAAATTAACCGTGTCGGCATAACAGAGTTACAGAATAGCGTAATTGTTTATTGTATTATAAATTGATTATTGTAGAGTAGATACATATTATTAAAAAGTTATTATTGAGTGTGGGCTAATATTTGTGTTGGTAGATTTAAAAAACGATGCACCGACAACTTAAGTCGTCGCTTGAACTGCCAGAACTTTCGGATTTCAAAAGAAAACAAAAAAATATTCACGGGTAACATATTACAAGAAAGCATTTCCTGTTAAATTATAAGAATTCTTTAGTAATTATTAACCGTAATAATTATATTGATAGAAATATACCTAATCATATTCATCAGTGTTCTTCAAATTGGATGAAGAATAAGATAATCTATTGTAGCACTGTTTAGTTACCTACCTTCACAAGTATCTACATATATGTACAATCTCGAACTGTTAACCATAACACTCTCAATCGTTTCTTGGGTTTTACCGTATAAAAACCCACAATAACACATCCTTTAAAATCGATATGATACTTTTTATTTTTAATTATCTCTACATTATTAAAACTAAGACGTTATTAAAATAATGTGCATTATTTTTTGTTCTGTAATGATTTATTTACATATTTTCACCTTTCAATTTGTTTTTAAAGGGAGATGCTAAAAATAAATCAAAAGAGATCACGCGCAAAACTAATAGTGATAAGAGAATTTCACTATTAAAATTTGAATGAAAAATTACGACTCTCATATTAATTTTAGTTTATGATTTAATAAATAGGGAATATCTCTTTAATGAGAATAATATTATGTCATATAACTTACCTATACAGATTGTCTTTTGTACCAAAAAGGAATGAATAGTTGTCGCGACATAACAAAAGACTCTCATGAGAACGGGCGAAGCCAGTAGAAAAGCGAATTTAAAATTTAGTTTGCATATCTTTTATTTGCGAGTCCTGTGGCCGACGAAGCCAACAAAAACTAAGGACGTAAGCTTACACCATATGCTATCATCGATGGTGCTATCTTATATGGATTTACAGAATCAATCAATATTTAGTTATGAACAGCTACACGAGAAATTAGGTATAACATATTGGTCCTGAATTTATTAAGAGATACTTGATAAATACAGTTTTTAACAGACTTAAATCCTATTTTCTCTGTTTCAATGTAAGCGCAAAACCAAACATTGATTGAATTTGTTTTATTAACCCGAAAACAAAGCAGGAATTGCATTAGTGTTATCGAAAACTTGTACATAACAAGTGGTACTTAAATATGATCTTTATTTAAAATGTCAGTCTGGTAAATTAGTCTAGTCACTATTCGCATTAGTATAAATAATGAGATATTAATGCCAGTGTCCCGGGTGAGACATTTATAAAGATTATTTTGAATAATTGTTTTTTAAGTAGTGATTCTTAAAAACTACTATAATGCGCTAATGTTGGTATAAAAATAATTACATAGGATGTTTGATTGTTGGTGTAAAATATTTAAGAGTAAATGCTGTCAATTAAAATATGGTATACCTGCAGACACACAGTCTGCAGGTATACCATATATTGCTGCCAGAAGATATTGGCTGGTATTATTAGAAAACATAAATTAATGTAACATATTACAGGAGGTTACAAGATTTTTGCTAACAAATTAGTTACAAATTTACCTTTTTTATCTTTAAATTACACCTATAACCAATCACTCTGTATAAGCATTATATAGTTATATGTATAGGTATTGTATAGTTAGATATTGGCTGGTAGTATTAGAAAACATAAATTAATGTAACATATTTCAGAAGGTTAAAAGATTTTCGCTAACAAATTAGTTACAAATTTACCTTTTTAATCTTTAAATTATACACCAATAACCAATTACTCTGTATAAGCATTATATAGTTATATGTATAGGTATTGTATAGTTATCCGTGATCCACTTCTTTAGAAGTCAAGGTAAGCAAATACATCTGATAAATACATGATAATTAAATCAATGTTTGCCTTGAACGGAAATAAAAATGTCATTTGCAAATTGCATCTTGTTATATGCATACGACAGCTTTCTAAGGTGAGACAAAAAAAAAATTATCTTTCTTAATGTAATATGTAAGATGCAAGATGTAATACACAAGTGTCGAGAAACTGTGATATCACTTAAATCAGTTCCATTTTGTTTTTAACAGAAAATATTAATTTAATACAAAGATGGTGCCCTTAGTTAGTAAGTATGAGACTTGTGAGGACTAACTAAATTATTTTATTATTATCGGAACGTATCTTTTAGCATTATATGGATTCATCGTGCGGATGTAGAGAGAATGGCCGGGAACGATACGATCCCCGGGGCTGACGACCCAAGTAGCAGACAATGGCCTTCACTTTCGCCGACCACACTCCTCACCCTATCTAACTACATTTTTATTGATTCTACCAATGCTGGTTTTGAAACCCTTTCCAATTATTATAATTTATTTATTCGGTATATATGGGATAATAATAGTCAAATAATTTAGTTCATCTTAACTTATTATTTGTGCATTGTTGAATTCGAAAAACACAAAGTTAACAGTATTCAATTATACTCCCCCATTTAATCCCCATTCCGTCAAAAAACTTAACCGTTATTGTAATTAGATCAACAAAAACTAAATTAAACTCGGGCAGAATAGCCAGGCGATTTAAATAAATAGTGTTTAATTTGAAATCATTAACTAAAAATATAATTTAACTAGCAAACACACTGGTAATTTTGTTATTAAAAGCATAAATGATTTTAGTTTTAATAGATTAATACATATCTATGTTGAAAGTTTTCAAAAATATAAATTACACAAATCGTACAAAAGTATTGACAACAAAAAGATAGGTTGAATAACCTCTTCATAAACGGTAACTCATCGGCGTACAGCCATTCAAACGACAATGAGCAGCTCATTTCCATTACGTTAACAAGGCCAACACGAATTAACGCGTCGCATAGATTTTTTGTGACTTTTTACAGCAAAGCCAAATGGTGAAACTAAATAATCAATACACCTATTTCCTTGTTTTTATTTTCTTTGCGGAAGTTAGTGGGCTTCGGTAAGTTTCGGTAACAAAGCTGAAGACGCAATTGACTGCAATTTAAACTTCGTACAGACCATGAAAATAGAGAATGTTAAAATGTAAGTTTTTGCACTTAGTATTTGTCTGAGTAGAAGCTGTACTAGACATGTTAGTGACTCTCTGGTTTTTCCAACTAACTTTCACACTGTCCGAGATATTTTCGATTCCTGATGAAGGCATTAACGGTAGTTGATTTTAATCTCAATAAATTGACTTATAATGTTTTTTTTACTGTCTGTGTTTATCCTTATTGTTTCGCCAATCTTTTAAAGTACCTAACAAATGTAATTTTATCTCTTTTTGCTTTTTTATTGATTAATGAAATTTCTTCCTTTTCCTAAATTTCTAGATGACAGCATTTGTAACTCCTAGTTTGTTTTCTTTGCTTTTCAAGATGCCTAAGTTCCAATTTATGGCCAGTGTGCTCATTTTCTCGTTGTTTTTTTCGGAACTTATTCTCAGTTTCTTAATTTGTCTCTTTGCTGTTTTTTAAAATATTGTAAAAAGGAATTTACTTATCTTTCAAATAAGCTATTTTTTAGTTATAAACATTTTAAGCTTATTTTAATAATTTTAAAGAAGTTTTAATTCTGTTAACAAATATGAAATAAACGCATGTTAGATTACTTTACATTGCACTTAAAGCTGTTGCAATATAATATTAAAAATCGTAGACATCTTTGTTCTAGCCAATCGCAGAAGGTTTGATCGTGAGAACGGTACAGATATAAATGAAATCGTGAACTTAGTCACGGAGGTATATTAAGTGAATGCTCGTACTACATTTTAGGTATCAACGGCTCTGACAAGTATTGACTCATCCCCCTCCTAAATGGACATGAATGAAACTTACTTAAAATTGTACACAACTGCGATAACTTCCACATTTGTGTTACTCAAATTCTTATGACGTTTGTTAAGATGCATCATTAACACAGTTACTGGTTACGTAGCGATTCCCACCACTAAAAATGGTTCAATATACATGGGTTATTTCTATAACTATCTATATACATATTATTATTACGTTATTTAAGTAGTACTCATATCGTTTTACAAGACACAAATAATAAGAAATGAGATTATATTTTACATAAACATAAATCTATCTTAATCTATCCGTATGAAGTCATTATACACAAGTAATAAATAAGATTATCTCCTTCAATTAATAGTTTACGACTGAATCACGGGTCCAATAAAAGTTTATCTATTAGCACTATCATCACAGACTTAATTTATAGATGACGAACATTGAGTCGGTGGCAGTGTTATATATGTTATGTTTACGTATCCATTTTTAACCTATAAGTTTGTTGACCGATGATTTATTTCGGAATGAATAAAAACAGGGTATTAGTAGAATAGTACGGATTCGAACGCTATTACGTCACTACACTTTTGGCTGAAAGTATCCGCTTTTATACCTCACCACAATGTGATCATCATGATTATCATTTCAACCATACGAGTTTAACTGTTAGATGTAGACCTACCCCATAAATTTCCAATCGTACCGTCTGTAAGCCGTCAACATTCAGTGTTTTCGGACGTTTTTAGCAAGGTCGTCTATATACCTTGTGAATGAACATCCTACGCTGTGCATGCTGGTCTGTAGTTTCTATTCTAGAACCTTAAGGTCTCATAGACTAGATAAATGTGTTCGTTATGTGGTCTGCCTATTGCCAATTTTGTTTGCCATTTCGCTGGGCTATGTCTTTCGTTCATATACGGAGCTCAATAATATTGTTAATGGTTATTTGTAATTTAATGGAATCAGGTGTTTCCTTGCGAAAGTCCATCCCAAGTAAGAAAAGGACCAATATTTAGCCACTTCCGCACATGCAGTAGTAGTCGTGCAGCTCGCTGATAAATGCGTATACGGCAAACAGTACGAATCACACAACTGCCACTGCCAAATCACTAGACACGTGTTTCACCCCTCCACGGAGCATCTTCAGGAGTTATGTTATACCGATTAGTGCCATTTGTAAAACAAACCAAGGGTATGCCAAAGTTAAACAGTGAACTTGTAATGGCTTTATTGACGATGGTGAAAAGAAACCTTACATAATTATTATCTAGTTAGTAATACGTTCATTTTCATTTTACAAAGGTTTTTTTTTAAAGAAATTCAACAATTTTTTTTAAATTATTCCGATTCTCCACACAACTCAAACATTTAGCAATTGTTATTTTCCGGTCACGATTTCTAACACCTTAATTCAAGGCGACTGATGTACATCACTTCACTTATCCTTGTATAAATCACTAAACTTATACTATAATGTATAAAGTGGCAATCATATTGAATTATTTTGTAAGACGTTTTTTTTACTGATATTGGATATGTTAGTATAATTAATTTTAAACATCCACCACCTCATCATCTCATTTCATAAATCTTTTAATCCTCGTACAATTAAAAGCAGTTTATGAACAATTTTTGTTAAAAATTGCTAAAACTATCTAATTAACCGGTCAAATTTATTTAAGAATTTTATAACTAATGTAAACATAGCTTATAACAAGGTCCTTAACAAGGTCGTTTGTCCGTCTTATGGATGAACGTCCTACATCACGCTTGCTGGTCCATGGTCTTCACTCCTGAACCTTAAAACTAATCGGTTTAAAATAGTATAAAACGTTTCTAAATATCCTAAACCTTATAAAACATCAGGGACAAACATGTCCCTGATGTTTTGTATTATTTAGTCTATATATGTATGTATATATATATAGACTACGTTGAATAGTCGTTTTGTCATATTTATTAATTAGCAGGAGGATGGATATCACGTTGGACGAGTAACATCGGCTTAAAAAAAATAGCGGACGTTTAAAGGTAGCACGTGCTATGACTTGCACAATTTAATTTACTCTATGTGTCTATTCGTATAAGGATGATTGAAAAGATGATTCGTCTAGTATTTATTTCTTCGTCACGTGGGTTTTACACTAAGAGCAGTCATAGTCCACAAGTTAAGTTAGAATCAAAGTTCATTTTGATATATTTATTTTATTCATATATATTAGTAAAACGTTATGACTAATTTTAAAGCATTTAATTAACAATTAATGCTTGGGTGCTATATTCTAAATATAAACTACCGGAATCGAGTTGATTCATATAATATCAGTTGTCTACAATAAACACATTTTGGGCTGTAATAATTTAAAGTAAAATTGTGATATACAGAACGATAGATTATAAATATCAAAGCTTCAAAGAGGTGAATGTTTAGCTTATTTCGTTAGCAAAAACCTTTAAAATTATTTTTTACAGTAACACTGAATGAACTTTGAAACTCTTTTGAAAGCGACTTGACAATTGCTTCTGGTAGTACAACGTCGGCCGTGACATATATCGGATAATAATTATTTTGAATATTTTGTAATCCGCAATTTGAAAACTTTTAATTACTATATATTCATTACGTCATTCATGTAACCATACGAGTATGTAAATAATCACCCAAAATAAGTATATTATATTACTTCTATATAACATCTCTGTTAGATAAACAAAACGTAGTAATTAATTTGCATACATTTTAAAACAGTGAAATGAAAATTTCTTATATTCAAGGTTAATCAAAAAAAATAAAACAATATATGCATTTTAAAAAGATTTTTTTTATTCCAGGTACTGAGGTAATTAAAAGTTTTAATTTTCTTTATGAACAAAAGAATTCAGTTTTTACTAATGTCTTTGGTTATTATAAATGATATTCTTTGTCATCATAACTTCTCTTCTTATTATCTCTCTTCTCTAGTAAACTAATACAGAACTGTATGTATTTACTGATGAAGATTAAATATTAGGTAAATTTAACATATGTTTCAGCAACATATGACCAACTATTAAACTAAGCAAAGTATAAAGTTCTCTAGTTACAGATATTTTATTATATATATGCCAGAAATAATGAGTGGGTTTGAATAATCGTTCGAAGATTTTAACATTGATCGTTTCTCACGAAATAATCTCAACTCGAACATACGATTTAACGGACAAAAACCAGGCGCGCGATTACAATACATCATTATAGCATCCGTGTTATCTTATCTTATAATGGATGCTGTAGTATGAAATTCTTGGAAATTGCATAATTGATGGGATCTACTTGAGAACGTAGATGATGTAACAATATTAATACTCAAATTGTCCCATAAATCAACAACACGCAAAAATTGGGTGATGAGAAAATCTCCACTTATTTTTAAAATGATTTCCATTCGAAATAATAAAAAAAATTATACTTAATGAGATAATCTTACTTTATAACTATAAACATTTACATTAGTATTTTTTTTTTAAATTTAAAAAGTCGTGAGTAAACAAAAGACAAAAATTTATTTTTTAATAATTATTTATTTTTTTTCGAACCTACAATATTTTTACAGATACCATAAACTTGCATTACTATCGCTATTAACTAAAGCAACTATTCTAAAACACTTCGTTAAAATTAAGGTATGGTTAAAATATACAAGTTCCAAGAAGTTCCTAAATTAGACAGAGACAGTTTTGAAAAATATTATCTTTTCGTGGCCAATCGGCCAAAATCCACTACTGTTTTTTTTTAAAATAACTTCTTGCATCTAAACCTTTAAGAGGTTAATGAGTACAACTCCATGACTTGGTTTCAACAGGACGCAGCCACATGTCATACATTGAATGCCAGCATGGAGGTCATACGAGAAATCTACCCATGAAAATTCACCGAAGAGGGCTGACATTCAGTGGCGATCACGAAGTCCAGGTTTGACGCATTGTTATTTTTTGACGACGTTATCCCAAGAGTCCAAGAGAGTTACTGTCCTATAACATTTGTTCAACTATTTATTTTTAGTGTAGTTTAAAAGTAGATCTGAACACCTTGACTATATAACTTTCCTAAAATAAATTACATTCCCTTCTTTGTTTATTAAAAAAATATATTTATCAAAACACACAATACAACATACATTATTTTATATGAGTTTTAGAGGAGATCTTTATTACAGCCTATTCTTTACTTATGCGAGAGTAAGACTAATGTAATACTATGCTGACACCAGCTTTGCGATGAACAAATCAGGTGAGAGTTCTTTCTCTTATTCTCGTTCCTCTTTTTTAGGGGGATTCTGTTAAGGCTCTGTTCTAATGTATTCATCGTAAAGCAGAGCTACCTATGGTTCTAAAAGCTTTCATTCTACCGTGGGCGAGAAGTCTCTCCATAGCGCGGTCTAAGTGCTACATAATATGATTTATGTACAAGCGTTAGATGATTGCTGCTGGCAATTTTTTATATTTCAATTTTTATACATAGTTATAATAACTAAAATAAGTATAATTAGCGCACTTATCAGTCAAGGCAAGTTCTTACAGATAAACATGGTATGTAAGAAATAGAAGTAGGACGAGTGGCGGATAGTCGACGTGTGCAACGTATGAGATCATTTAAAATATCATAAATATGTCAAGTCTTTATTTTATCATTTATTGTTATTAGTTGATTAATTCTTATTCACTTTTTGCAGACACGGCGCAGGAGGTGCTAAGTCTAACACTTCTGTCATCGTAGCAACGCTTGAGAGTTCCTTGGCAAACCACAGCTCGCGACGCTAAATCCTACAGTTTCACAAGATTAGGTTCAGATGCAACTGAGCGGTGCTTTTATATGCGACTACCCGTGTTAAATCATAACGCGAGGCAAAATATTACTAACGCCATCTATCGGCGCTGTCTGAAATAACAGCACTCTGTCACATGAATAGTTATCAAATCAAATTGTATGAAGTTCCCACTTGCTTGTAAGAAAAAAATAGAAAAAGGATAGAAGTACCTGTACGTTAAATTTATTATGGATTGTAGCTAAATCGCTACCAAGAACCAATATACATACGATTTTTGTACGGAGCATAGTGTCGCAAAACTCCATTAGATAACTTTATAAAATATTCAACTGCAGGCATGTCCATGCATAATTAGACAAAATAATGATTACGCAACGTCTATGAAACAGTAAACATGCAAAGCGTATCGTTAAACGTGCTAATTTTGTCGAACTGACAATAAAATGTCCGTTATAAACTTCAAGGGAATAAGAATTAATATTACAAGGTACATACTTATTTCGTTATCGATACCTCTATAAATACCACTCACAGATAAAAGCAAATTAAAATCGGCTTTAGTCCCTTTTTTACTCTAAATGATATGAATTTAACTAAAGCTAGTATTAAAGTTAACTTAACTTAGAATCAGGTTGATATCTCTTAAGTAAATATTTTGATTATCGATCTATCGAATATCTTGAATTCCATGTATAAATTATATCAAAACCTGGCCTTTAACAAAATTTTAAAAAATGTCAGTCTAACCAGATTCGAATTTAGAACATTATTCTATAAAGCCGTACAGGTTTTTTGTTACAACTTTCTGTTTGTTTACACGGTAATTTCTTTGTGCCTATTTGTGAAGATTGAAAGTTTCAAGTGTATAGAATTGTTGCATAGAGTTTTCAGTGTCATCGTAATTTTTCTTTAGGATCCACTTTTAAACTTTTTGCTTACTCTTATATAAGATATATATGTAAATATATTTTTTTCACTGGTTGCTTTATCACAAATTAGGTATGAGAGCAGGTGAGAGCTGTTCTATGCGGAATAATTAAAAAAAATTGTTAAGCTAAGTAGATTACTTAAGCTATATAGAAATTCGATTAAATTAATTGCAAAACACATAGGCTAATTAGAAGTTAAGTATCAGTAGTAAGTACACTCTTGACGAAAAGTGGCAGCATCAATTTTCAGATGCAATACAACAAACATATACACGTCGTCCTTGACTTAAAATGTGCACAGAAATATTTATAATATATACCAGTTTGGTAACATGAAAATCTATAACAGATATCCTCGAAGAGGTCAGCATCTCCCTACGACGACAAAGTATACGTCATATAATAAACATGAGATAGCGTACGGCAACACGCTTATATTTAGGTTTATAAGCTGTTTACCGTATAACTAATAGACCACGTAGCCTGCCTGTGTTTGTATGAAGTCTAATAAATAATAAATGAGATTATAATGTTGACAGCGTAGTGACCCAAGATCATAATTTGAATGATCAGGGTAACACTGAAATCTTTTTTATTGATTTCAACAAGGTCTTTTACTCTTTTTAAGGAATTATTGTCGCAAGTGACCTAATTACTTTAATTCTTACATTTTCCTTTGTGATTGTTTAATTTCAAGTGACTCGAAAAAATAACAGGTTGTCAAATATCTCCCTTCCGCTTTTTTGCTCTTTATTCAATGCTTTATAAAAAGTGTTACAGTGATCGGATTTAGTTCGAATATGCGCCGTTTTGTTCGATAATCTGTTTCCATCTAGACGGCAACTTCATAATACCTCCCTCGTAGAAGCCCCCCTCCTTATTTGCGAAGAACTCGGACAGCCACTTTTCACAAACCTCTTTTGAGTTCAACTTTACACCACCAAGGGCGTTTGCCATGGACAGGAACAGGTGGTAATCACTTGGCGCTATGTCCGGGCTATATGGTGGATGTGATAAAACCTCCCATCCGAGCTCCCGTAGCTTCTGACGAGTCATCAACGAAGTGTGTGGTCGGGCGTTGTCCTGGTGGAACACTACACCCTTCCTGTTGGCCAATTCTGGACGCTTCTGGTTGATCGCCTGCTTCAAGTGGTCCAGTTGTTCGCAGTAGATGGTAGAATTAAGCGTCTGACCATATGGGAGCAGCTCATAGTGGATGATTCCCTTCCAATCCCACCAAACACACAGCAAAACCTTCCCGGCCGTCAATCCCGGCTTGGCCACTGTTTGGGACGATTCACCGGCCTTCGACCACGACCGTTTTCACTTGATATTGTCGTATGTGATCCATTTTTCGTCGCCAGTCACCATCCGCTTCAAGAATGGGTCGAGTTCGTTCCGTTTCAGCAGCATATCGCAGGCGTTGATTCGGTCCAGAAGGTTTTTTTGCGTCAAATCATGCGGCACCCAAACATCAAGCGTTTTTTTGTATCCAGCCTTCTGCAGATGGTTTAAAATGGTTTGGTGACTAACTCCCATCTCCTGGGCGATGTCACGAGATGCCACATGCCGGTCTAACTCGATGTAGTCCATGATTTGATCGGTATTTGTCGTCACAGGTCTTCCGCCGGCTGGCTTATCCATGGTGTCGTTTTCGCCGGCTCTGAATCGTCGAAACCATTCCTCCGCGGTTCGAAGTGATAGAGTACCATCCCCCAAAACACCATTAATCTCACGGAACGTTTCTCTAGCGGATTTGCCTTTAACGAACGAAAACTTTAAAATAGCGCGAATTTCGGCGTTAATGAACTCCATGTTTACACGTCTATAACTGTTGAACGCAATATCCAAACTAATCATGCATAGCGTCGTTTTGTAGGTTATGTCAAGACCTTTCAAATTATATATAGTTTTGCCAGGTACGAGCTCTGTAGCGCTTTGTACATAGCCGCGAAATTCAAATGACAAAAAGGCGGAAGGGAGATATTTGACAACCTTTTATTCATATATTAGCGACCATCACAAGCTTTATAATAAAAACCTGCCTTTCGCATACAATTGCCTGTACGGTAGCGGCTAGAAATGGATAACACGGATACAAATTAATTGAAAGAAAGACAGCAGGCTCAGGAAACAAGTTTACCAACTTTAACTTACGGTATACGTCTCTACATGGTGACGGAGCTAGGACTTAATTATAAGTAGTTTTTATAAATCTCTCTTGAAGTCAACATTACAAACATAATTAAAAAAATAGATGTACAAGTGAATAAATCATTTATAAAAAAAAGTAGAAAGCATTTATTCACATTCAAAATATGCACAAGCATTTAAGAAGATGTATGTGTACTCCGACATATTTAATTTTCATCAGAAACAAACGAGGTTAATCGTAACAAAAGGCTGTTTATGTAACTTACATCAATCATCTTACATTGATCAAATATTTCTCTTATTCTATGTGGGCACGTGAAATTTTTTAACGAGATACTTCGAAAGATCTCGAGTTTTACGAACTGTTTTTTATCCTTGATGATATAAATAGAAGAAACCTTGCAGATTTTAATTTATTACGAAATTCGGGTTGCCCTCCTCTTCTTGTCACTACTGATCTGAACTAAATACCTCCTTTCAAGGAACTTGCAATCAGATGATCCTTTAACACGTTCAAACGTTAGTATATAACTTAACACCTGAAAATAAGGATAAAGTTGTAGTCTGTTTAATCTTTTATTATTATCTTCGTACGTATTAGTCAAACAAATTGACTGATAACAAAATCTTTTAAATATTTACATTTGCATGCTTATTCCAGTTAGAAAAACAATTATCTGCTTTAGTATTTTTTGTTATGTACATTTAAGTATTATTAAGTTTATAATGAGATTATACAATATTATGGTTGTATAATTTAAATTGGTTAATTAACAGAACGTTGCTGCCCATCCTCTGGAAAGTTTTTTGTAAGCAGAGGCAATCCTATATAATTAATCTACAAAAGTGATAGCAAGTCTGTCCTCTACCGCTGAGCTACTAATAATTTTTTCACGTATTCTATTTACGTTAATATTTAGTAACTGAGGAAATTCAGTGTAATAAACAGAGTAGTGTTAATATAATGTATATCATTATTTTAATTATACCATATCCCACTTTCCTTATTGTAATTTTTATGTAAATATAAATAAACTTAATAAGAATTGTTATTACTTAAATGCTATCAAAAGAGGTTTAAATTTTGAGCATAAAGTATTATGAATAAAATTTAAATCGTAATCCATTGTAATACCAATGACACGAGACGTATTGTTACCGGAACAGTACAAAAAAATTAATTCCGGTTGAGACTTATGGTTATATTTTGATTAAAATGCAGCTGTCTGTCTTTTACAACATATTTATTATGATTTTATAGAATCATTTGCAAGTTTACTACACTATTTTTTATATTAGAAAGTGATGAATAAAAAAATGAAAAGTTTAGACGCTATTGTTTAGTAGTAGAGAAAGGAATCACCTGTATTGTGCCCAGTTGCTAAGACTGGCATAAATTAAATACTTTAGCTCTATTGCTCAGGACACAAAATCATTGATCGTAGATGTCACCTATAATACAATCATAACCGGTACATTCAAACGCCGTACCGTCCTGAGACCGAGACGCATACTCGTGTTTCCGTACGACGCGGCGACAATAACACAAGCCACTTACACTGCACACCGTCATCGTCGCCATTCGATAACCAACCGGCCTCGAACGAAACAAGGTCGGATCGTATATCATAGGGATCACTAATCCTCGATCATACTAAATAGAAGCGTTGCTGGAGATTCTTGCACCACTTCTTCTACCAGCTTTCTATGCTATCTTCTACCTTCTTCTCATTGTCTCCCGAAGTGGAAGTAATATAAATGTAAAATATTAACTAGACAATAGAAACCGACAAAGTCAGGGTTCAGTCCTCTCGAGTACCCTTGCGTCGGAATTTGAAGCGTTCATTACGGGCGAGAGAAACCACAAGCCAAGGTCCTCTCGATCACGAGAGGACCTCAAGCCTTCAGCTTAGTCACCCCATGTAATTATGTTTTTTTAATGAATAAGTTTTATGAACTTTTTCTTTTGCTTTGTCTGTAGTTTTAATAACGTTTATTAAAAGTAGACGCATGTAACTAAATATTAAAATAATTATAACTATTTTACAAAACACTGATGAGAAAACACAAAGTGCAATTTCCAAATAGCTAAATAGGCAGTATCTACGAGTACAATATTGTCAATAAATACAACGTGGATTGCTATTAGGGAATATAGATGAAAAAATCAATTTCAACGTAATCTTCGTATGATAAATATAATTAACAAAAATAAAGTCTTAACACTTAAATTTCGTCTTCAAAAATTTGATAAATTATTTTCGGGTCTGCGCATTTATAATAAAGTTCCAGATGATATCGTACACCTCCTCTTTCTTAGCGTTAAATCTAAAATTAAAAAGTATATTGTTAAATAAATCTTTTTATCATTTAAGACTTTTTAGCTTTTTAGTTAGGACCATTTACATGATTTACATTATTATGTATACATGTAACTTAGCAGTAGTTAATTTCGTTTAACTTAGCAACTCTTCAGTTTCTGGCCGGTTCTTCACAACAGATCAACGTTCTGAGTTTGTGATAGCTTACTAACTATAATGCTAACGATTCAAAATACCTACTTGAATTTTCAATTTGAATTGAATTTAAATTATAGGTATTTACGTAACGTTTCAAAATTTTTCGAAATTGTCACAGATGAATCAAAGAAAAATTGCATGGTACCGTTCTAATTAATCAAAAATATTAAAAAAGAATTCAGGGTTGAAAGAGAAGTTTACGGCACAGAAAATAATCATAATTATTTTAATAATGGTATTAAATGGTTAAGTGTATTTTTATATTAAAACAATTTTTTAGCTATGATAACAGTATGAAAAATATTGATGACATGTACGTGCACCGTGTTATTAACTCCTTTTTTTTAAAAAAGAGTTATGCATCAATAACAAAAAATAAAATAAATATATTCTTAGCTTTACTAGACGTATTTAATGTAAGCTTATAGGAATTCAAATAAGTACGTAGTTTAACGTATGAATGTTATTTAAATAAAAAAAATATTTATAATAATTTAACAAGAAATCGATTACGGTATAATCATCATTTTAATCAAATTAGCAAATGCATGATGATTTAAATAAAGGATATTGCTTTATTACAGATAAGTGCCTTTGCAAAAACATCATATTATTAAATATATATTGCCTGTAGCAATAGATATTAGTTCATGCTAAATGAATAATATTTTATTTATTCCTTGAAGGTTTTTTATATTATATTGATGTGCAGCTTGATTACTTATATTGTATAAGCTTTAAAAGGTTGCATGCATAGCTTATTTGCTGTCATTTAATGTATGGTGCAAACTATCCAAAAATTAATGTTTACAGAAATAATAAATAACGTAACAGTAATATAGTTTTATAAGTTTTTCGATATTAGATTTACCGTATATCAAAAGTTATTATTTTTTACTGTCGGTCCCTGCAGTTTTATACTGTCTGAATTTATCATCCCGTCGTATTCCTTCAGAAAAAAAAATTTATTTCAGTGATCACTTTATACAGTTTGATAGGAAATAGGTGTAAATTTTCCACTTTAAATATTTTCCAACTATATATCCTAGCTAAATTTCTTTTTAATCATGAAACTCGGACACGACTAATATCCCAGGGCATAGTCGAGTTTAAATACAATCTTAAAAATTTTGAAGTAATTTTAATTTTTAGCTATTTTACATGATAATTTAACGATTCTAAGCGACGTGTATTCTTATAATTGTATGGATTCACCGTGTAGGTGCCGGGTTCATCTTGTTGTAGAGCGAGGGGCCAGGTACGGTACTCGGGGCTGACGAACCGCTTAGCAGGTTTAAGGAACCCTACTTTCAATATCTTAGCACTCACATTTACCGACCAGAATCCTCTCAATGACTAATCACCACTTTATAATCAGTACTAAATAAAATCCTACCAATGCAGCTAAACAACTCGGTTTCAGAAGTGGGTTGATTTTTACTTTTGACATTCCTAAATTCTTCAGTAGGTATACAAAGTTTTCTTTTTTTTTAATGGCTATTATTGCGGACTTTTACATTTTTTAATATTCCTTTTCGTCATATGATCTAACTTTTCTCACCTCGTTCCTCAAATATCACAGGTTTTGGTAATTAAACCATTTTTCGCTTTAAGCTTTATTTTATGCTATACTATTTTGTATTCTAATTTCTTATATTTATTTAATTCATGTTATCACATTTTATGACGATTACGATTCTCAATTTATTTACATTACTTCTATTTAATATATATCTCCTTATTTTTTTGGTGATTCACACTTTGTTTTTTTTTTTGCTTTCATTACTTTCTATTTATTTATTTACTTACTCGACCTGTTTTATTTACAGGTTTTGTTTCTTTTAATTGTTTCTTCGGCTAATGCCCTGCAGCATTTGAAGAACGCCGACCTGTTTTGTACATCGTAAATTAATGAGGCTGTCCTCCTTAATCTTTTTACCCAACTGAAATTCGGACTCAAACCGAAGTCCTCCGAATGCGGGATGGCCGGCTATCAGGTGCACCATAGAGATTTCTCTGTTCGAATCTCCGCCGCATACAAATTCACTATTATAAGGTTGTTGTTTTTAAAGACAAAAACTAAGAGAAGAAGATTCTCAATATTCCTAAAATTAACGAGTACAGATCTTTCATGAAATTATTAAAATTGAAAAGATTGACAAAGAAGGAAAATTTTACTTTGAGGATCTATTAATACCAGCATACTGTTTATTTCTTCGAACAGTTCATTCAACCAAAAAAACCCAACCTTATGTCCTTTGTGTTATCGACACACTTTACAGTAGTAGTTTACCCTGTTTAAATCATGCTCCAGAATTATCGTCTCATGACGCTTTAGAAAATGCCACAAGTCTCCTGGCAAATTATATTGAAAACTATATTTTATTATCATATTTTAAACTTGTAACCATAGCTCAATGTGTTTGTTGACACTATGGTACATTTGTATTGTATTTGATGACATCATACATTTGCTATCTTTATTGAGCAATCGTTTTTTGCAAACAAAGCTGTAAATGGCTGTACATGCTCAATGACAAACTAAGTGATGTGCATGTTTCGTTCCGGAACATAGTTATGTAGTTTACGTACCAAAAAATTAAGTTAATTCACCTAGACTCCATACTTGATTTCTAAAATGAAACTGCTCTATCTTTAATTGTTTAGGCTCTCAATAGACCTCCTATTCAGTTTGATTGAGAGAGCCTTGTTGTATAGATCACTTACTACTACTAGTTTAAACAAATGACACTAGTTTTAACATCATTTTATGTTACAGGTATGATCTGAAACACTAAAAAACGATACCACAAAGCAAATAGGAAAATTTAAAAAATATAGCCGCATATCTAAAGAAAATTTTGTAGAAATTATATTAATCAATTTCGGCACGTTACATTCCAGGTTTGTTATTAAAAGACGGATTATTAATGGTTTTAATTTTTCAATAGCAATTACATGCTAAAATATTTTTTAAATATTTTACGATTATTAATGATGTCATTTTTTTTATTATTACTAATTATTAACATAATTATCATTTCAGTGTGTACGTCGTTCCATGGTGGACATATGACTTCCTTATAGATTTCAAATAGGATTGGTAGGAAGCGGGCTGCATCCAGCGTCGTCTGTTCACTTTCAATGTGGACATCCTACGCTGAGCTTGTCGACCCGTGAACTCCTCATCAGAAACTTAAGAGTCGAATGACCATCTATTCTGCTCGCTGTACGTACTTTAACTTGCCAATCTACTTTCGTTTGGCTACGAATATCTTCAATCCTGATTATACATTTCATTGTTAAAGGTTTTATAAAATTTAGAATTGCTAGAAACCAGGCATTGGCATCAAGTATGTTAAAGTTGACTAAGATATTATTTTAGAAAAGATTAACTGACGCTTGTGTACGCCTTACCTTTTATTAATCTAGAGCATGTAAGTCTTTGAAAGGTGACCTTAACGTTTATCTTTACAGTCGCATCTAGAAAGAAGTCGACCGACATTTGTACAGGATTTTTGAACATTGTACATTTTCCGCAAATAGAATTTATATGTCTCAATTTGAATAATTTTTGTATCACTATTGCCGTATCCGTATTTACAAAATCCGTGTAACTAAGCTAGAGGAATCCCTAGGGAACCGCTGCTCGGGCCGTTACATGATAATTTTATTAGCGCATGATCAGTGATAGCATTTTAATTTTTGGTAATGTGCGGTAAAAAGAATTCGAAAATGTAAAATTCAAATCAGATAAACAGGTAAACCTTCGTCGGCGGTAAAATAAAACATACAGACAAAAAGGATAAGAAGTGGGTTATATATAAAATAAGTATTCTAAACAAATTGATATCATATTAAAAATAAAGATTTTTTGTCTTGTAATGAAATTTTACATGTTACAAATGAAATGTCAATTTTAATTTTGTATAATTTACTGAAAATTAAAATAGATGTCAAATAAGCGTCGTACAACACTACTCATTAGCAAGCCGTGACAGGTGCGATGCGTTTCGCCTTGAATTGAAATTGCTTGCTTAAAATTCGTCAATCGCAATTAGCTCCGGCGTAATGAATTCCCTAAATAATTTCCTTTTTCCTCTAAAATTCCCTTTTACCTTTAAACTCTAATCAAGTCACCAGAACTGTTGTATCGTAAAGCAAAGTTCTACCGACGACAATGGAATGTTACTACCAATCGCGGTTATACATCTCATTTACTGTAAGTTAATGTATAGTAGCAGTACCCTTTTCCAAAAAACAATAATTAAAACAAAAATAAACAACTTACTATGTATAGCTATATATATAATATGGTAAGTATATAACGTTTTCGAAACACGGATAACTATATATTAAAATCATTAGTTTTTATTCTTGTCTCTGCAGATTTTGTACTGCCTGAAAAGTATTGAAACATATTTTAGATTGACCACTTTGAGCAGGGTAGTTGGATATAGGTAATAAAGCTTTTAATGAAAACTATAACACATCCACTCCTTTAAAGCTTTTATACTTATAACCAATCATTCTGCTTTTATAGAAATTTTTTAGGTTAACTTCGGCAAATTTACAAAATAGAGTAAAAAATTTAACGAAAACTGAGAATCTACCGAGAACCTATTTGAATTTTGTTCGTGGATTTCTAAAAGTTGAGGCGTCAAATGTGGTTTAGGCAGCTGCAAGTTTTTTATCAGTTTCTGTCGACCTAAAGGAAGCTTATCTTTTTTAACAACGTAAAATATATTCTTACTATTAGCTAACATTTGTATTTACATACTTAAATGTTCAAGGTTTTCAGTTACCTTCCATATTAAAAGTCAAAAATTGACTTATTTTAAAATAGTAAAATATTTATTATTACATTTTAATCTACAATCTAAGTCGTGTACTTGATAAACATAAATCAAATTTTAGATCCGTTTATGTTCAAAGAAGCGTGATGTTCCATTGTAAAGCAGCGAATCATTTTATGATTTTTAAGATTATGAAGCTTTAATAATACGTCGCTAACGCTCTTCTAATTCGTCGAAGGTTATAACGAAAAGGTCAGATGGTGGAATATTACAATCTGTGGTCTCATCTACATGCTGATAAATTGTTGAAGCAACTAATTATTTTTAAATATATTTGTAATATATTCTTAATTAACAAGACTTTGTTCGAGATTTCTCTGCAAGATGAAAACAGAAGAAGAATGAGGCAAATCGTTGACGAGAAAGTAAACGACGATGTGCAGACGATTGGCAAGTTGAAGAAGCAGTAGACATGCTACATAGCGCGTAAAACTCATGGCGGCAGGGGTCTTAAGTTACTGGAATAGTGCCCACTGACCGACAAAGGCAGCGAAAAACTTCCTTTCATGACGTAGATAGAAGACCTTATTAGGGTCGTTGTAAAACGCTGGATGCAGACTGTTTCCATCCCGTCTTATTAAAAATCTATAGATGCCTATGTCCAGCAGTGAATATAAAAATTATAAAGATTAATTAACACTACAGTTATTATTAAAATTTGATGAAACTGTACTTTTTCATAAACCAATTTTATATTTTCTCTCACAGGTACATTATCCTATATGTCTACAGAAAAAAAAAAATTAAATTTGTTTTTAATAACAAAACGCCTTTAATAACAGTTTATTCATTTAGCAATACTGTTCTTATTATTATAGGAGTCTCTATTGTTCAATGTGCCTTATCTGATATAATTACCGCTATTAGCGTTCCACATGCAATTATAGAACTGAACCTTGTCCTAAATATCAACATATTGAAATGTACAAGATTTTAGTAATGGCTTTTAAATTAGAAAAATCCATAGACAATACTAATGACTTTACCGCTCAAAATATATTTTAAAGACATTTGTCTGCTAAACTAAAAACTTTAACTCTTACCGTTTAATGCAAATAATTTTGGAATTCTGTTAATACTTGACCTTTATGTGTATATATGAATGACTACATATATACCCTTTTGGTTTTACATAATGTATTTACGATAATCAATACAGCGTTATATTTTTACAAAACTGTCAATTCAATTCCTGCACAAGGACAATTGTTCGCAACAGACTATGATCAAAATATCTTAGTCACGAACCTGTTGATATAATGACGCGAAGAGAAATTAAAAGTATAAGAAAAGCGACTTGTATAAATCCCACGGATCTTCAATATTTGTGGGTAGAGATAATGAAACACTGACTAAAATTCGATTTCAAGAAAATAAACCATGACAATTTTAAATCAAAATCATTCAATAAAAGCGGGTAAAAATACAATTAACTATCTCTGAGTTAAACACGAATAAAATAAAAGTAACTCGAGATTAGATAGTTTTAATTTTACAATTACAAAACCTCTATATGTATATACTGGAAAGATTATAGCCATCCTACCTACACTTTAACTCTTTGCACCTTCCATAATGCTGTTAACAAAATATAGAAAAAAAAAATAATTTCCATATTCTAAATGCGTTAATTGCACAAGATCCTGCAAAAGATACAATCTATACTAAGACAAGAAACCTTGCATATCAAAAATATACCATGCTCAAACAAAAAAGGCTATTAGACTTGAAATCTATTCTCTAGTCAAGCTAGTATAACCTAAACAAACATAGCACAGAAACTATTCTATTTATATTAAACCAAATAATCCATGCCCTCATAAATCAAACGTTGACCCTTAAAACTTATTAACTGAGTTTACATTTAAAATTGTACTATATATCATTAAATATCTGCATATGTAATGCTAATGGCCTGTCAAACCACTCCTCGAAGTTAAAATAGTTCCTAAAAACAAATGAAATTAATCATGCTTGTCTCGGAAACCCATTTCACCGAAAAAAGCCACTTTAGAATACACACTATACCACTTACCTTAACGGTAACGCCCACGGTGGATCGGCAATATTACATAAAAGTAACATTAAATATTATCCTTAAATTTTTTTCTTCAAGACCCACTTTCAAAATACTAGTAGCATTAATTTGTTTAAAAAATTTACCATTTCAAACTTATACTATCCATGTAAAAGTGAAATTCAACAGGGAAAAATCAAAAAATCTTAAATTCTTAAATTTTTAAGGTAACAGTTTTATAGCTAAAGGTGAATGCAATACTAAGCAGGACGTAGTGTGGACGCTGGCTTGTTTTGCAACGCGGACATAATTTCTTGAACGCAACAAGATAACAATAATAATGTTATCACAACAGGACACCCTACATACTGGACAAAATACTAGAGACCTGAACAAAATACTAAAGCTAACAGATGTATGCGTGATTAAAGGAATATTTAAAAGATATATCTATTACAGTTTATAATTGTACCATTCACCCATGCAGACAGATTATCTTATGTCGAAAATCTCTGAACCTTCATTATGCTAAAAGAGGCTATGTGAGGTTTAAATAATAACGGGACTAACTGGACGTTATGTAGGTACCTTACCGCAACAACATTTACAGTTTCGGCAGGCTTGTGCTTCGTTTTTACAACTGTTGACAACTTGCGTGGGACTTTATTTCGTCAGTAAAAAACTTGGATAATAATAGAAATATATGTAACAAAACTTGTATCTAAATTCAAACTTCGAAAGATTTACCAGAATAAAGATGTTCTCAAATGAAAAGAAAATAATAGAACTTTGCCACTAAAAAGCTAAAAATTATTTATTGACCCCCACTCTAATGAATATTCATCTAACCACTAAAATGTCTGCCAATTCCTTGATCAAGGAAAATGGTTTCACAAAGATTGATAAACAGGTACCTAAGTGTTCTAAATAAGAGGAATTCATTAAAAAATAAAATTTCATATTTCCATGTGACATGACATGGACTTAAACCAAAAAAAAGTCAGAAAATTCTTACTTTTACAAAGGCATTATTTTAGCACTTACACCATCTTATATAAATGAGACATTGTTTCTCACTTGCATGATATTGATAACGGATCGATATCTTATACCTATAACAAAAACGGCTGAAATTCATTATTCTTGAATATATTCAATATGGTTTAAACCGACACACGTAGACCTGCTATATTAAACGAATAAACGCATGCCTCGTTGCTACTATACAAGCAGGACCTTCTTATCGGATAGATACTATAATACATAGTTCAATGTGGAGAAGAATAACAAACTACTACTACCTAAACAAACTAACTAACTACTAAAATATCAGTGGTAGCTCCACAAAGCAATTCCGCAATGCTCACATGGACTCTATATACTCTACTACTGATATCTGCTGTCTTAGCCAAAGATTGGCTCCAGACTGAATAGTGGCGTAGTCATTTGATTAAAAAATGGTGAATCAAGGCAACAACATGATTTTTAGCACAAATAGAAGAGACAATTGTCCTCCAGTTACATTAAAAATGAAGAAATGTCTCATGTAGGCTGTGTGTGATACGCTGTCTTGGATTACACCTTAACAAAAGGTTGACCAAAACAACTTGGTCTTCAGCTTAGAAAGCTTCGTTGGTTAATTCTGTAGGTGTAGGTTGTTATATTGTTCGCTAATATTTAGTTGGGTTATTACGTTAGTCGAGTAACATTTTAATAAGGAAAAAAAAATAAATTGTTTTAAAGCTAATCCAGTGGACAACCCTGATTTAAACATTTGTTATTCATTACTTTTATACTTAATTGACCTTCAGGTGTAACAGCTATTATGACGCAGACTATGTTAAACGTGATATTAGTATGCTATTAATGTTGTATCCCGTGCGGTGTGACGTTTACTTAGGGATAATAAAATGCGTAAGCAAGTTCCGTTGGAAAACGCGCATCGTTTGTGATAAGCTCACTTCAAAATACCCATTCACGAATCTAGAAACTTTCTTATGAAAGTTCAAGGAAATATTAATGACACGTGAGTGAGAGTTCGTTGTTTTTATTTTGAGACTAATTATCTCCGATGAATTCGATTTTGTTATTGACCAGTCGCAGTTAAATAAAAAAAACTAGACAAGTAAAAAGTTTTTCTTAGTGAGCACTTTATTTATTGAATGTCTTAATAATACACGACGAGAATTTCCAAAAAATATTTTTCGTCGTACTTTTTATTTGTTTACACCCTAATAAGGGGTTAGGTAAACATCCGAACACATATTTTTCTGGTTTTGATTGCTATCAAATTTTTAAAAGTAGGAGATAGGTGATTTTAATATACTTTATGGTTTGTATGGGATAATGAATATATTCTTCTTATACTTTATTTAGTTGATTATGGAAATCTTACGGCTAGTACTTATTTACACATTAATAATAGTAACAGATATCCAATATATAGGTTTTTAAACATTTTTTTTATATTTATTCTACATATGTACCTTCTTTGGTTTAATTTTTCCGAATACATTAACAGAAAATTATCGATAATGCCGAACCGTTACTGAGTTTTCTACTTAATAACACATATTAAAACTAATTTTTAGTAATCTAAGTAAATAAAATACCGCTAAATTTATATATTTTTAAAGGAATAAACGTTGACCCATTATCATCAAAACACTGATACATTATTGATAAAATACTATACAAAAAAACAAACTCAAATTATTGTTCATTTGTACGCGATCACGTAATGTCGTAGTTGTGCATTTATGTAGTAATAGCTTATTAAGTGCGAAAAAATGTAGAGAACAGATAATCAGTATACACCGCTAGCTCTATTTAATTGGACTGAAGAAAACTTGATAAATAAGTGAATTTAATTATTCCTTCATTTACTTGCTTCGACATACATAACGTTCTAACTTCTCACATCCGCTAAGCATAGAACAAAATACCGTCACTGACATAAATGGTTTAGCGTAAAATGTTTAACACCGTTTCGACGCTCTGCTTAATGTTCAAAACAAATAATTTATACACAAGGCTATTGCTGGCTTTAAAAAGATTTTTTTTATTATTTTTAACTATTTAATTATCAGTCACGGATATTTTTTTATAAACACACAGTTTGAAATGAGTAACATTGCGGTTATCGAATCTCGTGGAATTTTTAATCAAGCGATAAAATGTACTTGGTTCCGTTCCCTGCCTCTGTTAACTTCCACGAGTGTTTCTAAGAAGTGCCAATAATCAACAACCCGCCTTTAACGTCATTTATTAAATAATCAGTTCTTGTGATAGAGACTTCAAAATTATAACAACAAACTAGAACTTTTACAACGTACAGTTATAATAATAAAAGCCAAAACGTGTATAGTTTTAATTTACGCTAGATGACCTATAACAGAAGTATAATATTAAATATAAAGCTGATAAACAGGAAGACAGAAGTGCACAAATTACTTTTTTTTCGCAATGTATTAAATATTGAAATATAACATTTATCATTTAATAACATTTGTGTAGAAATAATTTTATTAATTCCGTGCAGTGTGTTTAAATGAAATTTATTTAAATATTTATATAGGTTTCAACAGGCCGAAAATTTATATAAAAGGTTTCTTAAAAAATAACCATTTATTTAACAAAATTGCTCAGTTTGTTCTTTGCTAGAAATTTACATTTTCTTCATTATTATCACGTCAGCCGGTAAATATCCAATGCAAGAAAAAGGTTTTATAAGCCGTTTACACTTTATTTATCTATATTTATAAATACTATAAGCTATTTCATTCACGGAATCCAAAATTTATAGAATTTATTACTTTTAGGACCGCCTAACTAACGTCTCATTAGTACGTTTAACCTTCCTTTTCGCTTACATTGACAATACAGTGACGCACCGACCTTTACGCCATGAACTTCAAAAGAAACATAAGGGTACAACCGGTACTACTACAACGGCTACTTACACCAACTTATCTATGTATGTTTGTGGAGTCAAACATATGCATTAATGGAACACGCCTTCGCCACCGTATAAGCGACTGGATCGCTGTGCCAACGTCAGTACGAATTCTAATCTCACTTGGAACGATTGGCTCTTTGAAACATCACTGATATTGTCCATCGGATGTTTAACAAAGCTTCAAAAATCTTTATCAAATGATTAAAAGTGTTTATTGTTTTAGTGGTTGCGTGATTCAATAATTCGGAAGGTCAAAATAAAAGGTAAGACGAGGATGTACATATCTTCTCTTAAATTATATTCACGTATACGACGCCGTATTTTTGATGAGGAAACGGCATCCACAATTTATAATTGGAGAATTTATAAATACAACTTTATTTATAACTTTTGTATTTTCATTGTATAAAGTGGGTACAAGCGATCTAAGACGATTTTATAACGTATAGTTTTAAAGAAATATTTAATTATTATTGCAGCAATCAATTATTACGATTTCGTTATAAAATTTGAAAAAGAAAAATAGAACAGAAAAAAAACTATTCAGAAATTATCCCGAGTTATTGTTATAAAAATTAAAATAAATTCAATACAGTTATAAAATAATATTTAATGAAATAAAATAACTATATAAAAAAAGAAAAAAGAGACAGTATAATGATGTCCTTCTTAATCATGATATTTTTGTTTTCCTTGGTTTAAATATTATTAAATCTATCAAAAAATATTTCACTGTAGATATATATTAATTTAAATACCTTTATACTTAGAACAATTCCATTTTAAGCAGACCTGTTATTATAATATCATACTTATAACGTTCTTAATTAAATGTTATTATTTAAAAATAGGAACGCTAGTAAATAGCGGTAAATCACTCTTGTACCTGTCAAGTTAGTCGCCATATTGGTTTTTGCTTTCAAAGAGTAGCTCCGGTATAGTTGGTTTTGTAATTCTGATTCCAGGAAGAAAGTCTAGAGTAAGATGAACACCTTTCTTGTCTACTACATTTCTATGTAGACTAGTTTTAAAGACGACGTCAATAAATTGTTTATAAAATAACTAAGTCAGTAAATAACTTCTCATGGCGATGAGCCCAAGTATTCATGTTTAGACATTCGGTAATACGACTCTAGTAATAATAGTGGAATCATCTGAGTAGTCAAAAAATTAAAAACATTTTTAAGTCAACATAAAAATAAAGAAGCTCGCGTTATTGTCAGGCGATAAACAGACACTGTTTGTATTCCAAAAAGTATATTGGCGGTTGTTCGAGTTGTCTCATGTTTGTCCTTTACAATAAATTAAATTTGTTAGCGAATGAGATCACAAACATTTAAGTTTAAAAATAAACAAAACTTATGTAACATTATGCGTTTTATCTCAATCCTTTCATTGTCATTTAAAAATGAGAAATATATAACATAAATTATATTCACATCAATAAATAATAATAAAAATACATTCGAATTTAATATTCTATATTGTAGGCATAAGTGATAAAGACTTCAGAATATTAACGCAATAAATAGAAATGTATTTATTCTCTTATTTATCCTTTTTAATACCGGACGTATTACTTTATAGGTATTTTCTATCGATCAAATCACAACAAAAAAGAAATATGTTTATTGTAAGGTACTTTGCATGTATTCTAGTATTTCTTATGATTTTTTTAATTACACTTCATGGCATTCATCTAAAGATATGATATATATTCTGATCGTTTCTATAAAGCTTACCATTTTAATCTATATATACATAATAATTCTGATAGGTCCAAACTTTTCGGTAACTTGTTTACTTCATCAGTAATTAAAAGTCTACATTTACTTGATAATATTTTTTTTTTTACTTATGACATTTAATAATAAATGAGGCAGATAATGTTTACAGCAAAACAATTTAATTAATTTGATTTAAGCGTATTTTTGTAAAATTATATTTACAAAAATATCGAACAAATGTGTAATAATTTATAGCCGACGAAAATTTGCCATTTTGCGATTGTTTTAAGTTTTTTTTTTACTATTGCAAGTTTAGAACTTTGGTGTAGTTGGATAGACGTAAAAGCCTGCACCCTGCATTAAGACTTATGTCTTTCTGCTAGTTCTATTAGAAATATATTAGAGCGGCCTGTATCCAGCAGTTGATGTCCTATGTATGAAACGATGATTATGATCGTATTATAGTAATCATCATCAAATAAGCGGCATATAGCAAGCCAGTTAAATTAAGATGATAGAAATTACTTACTAAATACATCTTCGTTCTCCTTGAATGGTTCATTATAACAATGATCGATCGAGATTCGTAGAAAGAAAGTAACCGATTTGCAAGTTGTAGTGGCAGCGCACAGGACAAATAAGATGACCTCTGGAGCCTTAAGATTTAGGAGTATAAACTTGGACGGGCACGCGAAGCTTAGGACGTTCACCCACAAAGTAGACAGACGCCCTTGTTAAGGTTAATTTAAACCGGTCCTATTGGAAGTATTTGGGGAAAGCCTATATGCAGTATTCGTTAGTTATGTTATATTCGACGATGAAGCTATAATAGCGGGATCTGATCTTGTATCACTCATTATTACACCTGTAAAGGTCAAATAAAATAGCAATCGTAAAATCTTATAACTCTTTTAATGCACAAACAACTAACAAATCCTTGAATGTTTTAGAAAGGTACAAAAAATATTCCAAGCGGCCGAAATTATCTATTGTTACAGCCAAAAAGATGAGAAGTGTTTAAAAACAATATCGTTGTTTAGTATTACACTGCGCCGACTAATGCCACAAACCTGCTCATATCTACAAAGTAGCTTTAAAGAGTAGTCCGTGACGAATAAGGCCGCACGAATATTTAACGGCTTTTAAAATATTAACATAAGAATAAATAGAATATTGACCTTTTTAGAAATATCTCGGATGTTCGTTACGCCATAAAACACTGCACCGAATTCGATTGCGGAAATATTATTTCAAATAAAGAATAAACAAAAATAAAGATTTCATATTTTAATAAAATTTATTTACGTTGTATTATAACTATGATATCTGAATTATTAGTAATTCGTTATATGTAGTCACACCTTTTTCTAACATCTATCGCTTGAAGATAGACCGCTCTATTTTTCCTTAATAACCAAGTCCATCCAATGATTATCTGGAAGTTATCGTCGTTGCGATATGACGGCTCTTTGTGCTTCATTTTTTGCCTGTTTCATATTTCTTTTTACTTAGAACATGTAGTAAAAAAAATATAAATATTTGTAGATGTAGTTTTTAAATTTAATTTTTTACGTCATTATGGTTGACATGAAAAATTAATTTAATAAAACTAGGAAGCGTAGCCAGCGCTGCTTTTTACAAATGTAATTTTTCACTCGTGGTAATTTTAATACGCCGAAAATATTTTGGACAAGTTTTATATCTATAAGGGCTAGTTTTTTTTTTAAACTCCCCAATTTATGAAAATTCCTTTTTAATTAACTTCTACTCGGCGAATAAAATATTCCTACCTAAATTTCAAACATTATGACAACATACATAGTTTAGACATAGTCAAAGTTGCGGGAAATTGCTGTGGACAGTGCAAGTTTGTGGAGATCTTTGAGGGTTGCCTATGTTTGCCTCCACGATATCGTCTATCGGCTGACATGATAATTAGGGCTTATGATCTATAAGAAAAAACGTAACATAGGTGAAAACTTGTACATGGATAAACCTGTAACCATCAAACTTAAGATATATTAAAAATCTATTCCTATTGTAAAAATTAAATAAGCAGGTAATAAAACACTTTTATTAATATTTAGCTACAGGATCTATAGATTTATTACTAATTTCCTTAAGAAGGTAATAACACATTTTATATAGCAACTAATGTCATTGGCAAATGTTATTTGCCGTTGGAGTTTGGCATTTGGATTTTGATATAGCACTGATGTCGCTTAGCATAGACCTTATTAAATTAAATAATCTACTTCAGAAAATTTGAGAATACATTACCTAAATCACAAATAAAACACTAATAAAGAAATGTATCGAAAGAATTTGATTATCAAAACTTTGATATTGAATAATAAAAATTGTCAGTTTGTACTTCGATCGGATGACATTTCGTTCTATGTTAATTAGATACGAATAAAACCAGGTTTTTGGTATGAGGAAAATAGAACGGTGGTTTCTTTTATGAATTTCCATCTTACGACCGCTGTTGAAACTTTATCGTGATTTATTAGATCTTTGCATCTTTTACATATTCTATAGAACCTGTTATAAGCAGCCTCGTGTGGCGCAGTACAATGATAATGTGATCAGTATGCACGAGTTTTATTTTAAATTCAATATCTTGATTCCATACTAATCAGTGAAGTTTTATTTTGTCTGACCGTTCGCTCTGGACTCTTCAATATTCATTGTACTCTGCTGGTTTTGCACAAAAATAATTTTTCAATTACTTATTTTATGTCCAATTAATTATAAACTAAACGATTTTTTTATTTAAATAATAAAATTTAATATTATTTTATCATAAAGTACGTAATATTATTTTAAAAAGTTCATTTATTAAAATGATTATCGCAGATTTTAATTATTGTAAATAACTTAAAAATTTTCTAATTGTTAGTAACAATTAATAAACGATTTTAATAGAATCCCATACTGGCATACGTTATCCAATCACCAAGTTAGCACAATAATGAAATACGATTGTTTTTAACAGAGAAGTATTTTTTGTTAACGTTTATCAATATACAGGCTAATAAATTATAGTTGTAAAAGCTTTAAAGGGTTGAATATAAAGCTTAAAAACTTTTACACCTATTTTCTATAACGCTGTAAAATTCTTACTCTGAAATAAGATACATTAATTTATTTTTTCTTTTGTAATGGGACAAGTCAATAACTTCTGGCAGTAGAAAGTCTACAGGGACAGACAGTAAACAATAATTAATTTCAATATGTAGTAATCATAATTTTAAAAACGCTTTATCTTACTATATTATTATTTTGTTATTTAATAAATCATTGATTTTTGAATCGGTTCTATACTTTTGGGTGACTATATTTTAATTGCCAGAAAATTAACTATATATTTACTCTTTAAGATCTTTTACATCTGTAATTAATAACTCTGTATTTTATATATGCTATATCATATATATTTATGTAATATATATATCATGTTTAACTAAAATCAAGCCTTTTTATCTTCGATATTGATTACCATACTTTGATATTATATTTAATGGTTGGTTTTTATGTGCAACCATATGTTAATACTATATAAATAAGTAAAATGTTACCATGTGTGGCTCATCTATTTCGGGATGGTGATGCCGATAAGATTGAATAAATATTATCAAGTGGAGTACACGTTGGCAACGGCTACGAGAATTAACATGCCAATTAAAATCATGGCGCCTGACGATCACGCCCGGAAATATTTCAAGGTTTACTCAATAAATCCATCCGAACGATTTCGTCACGCGAGTGCCAATAGTCTAAGGAAATATTTGATAATAAAATACTGGCACGTTCGTTCTTTTTTTTTCCGGTTTCTGTGGTTTTTCATTGAACATTGATGTAAATACACATTAAAGAAATCTTCATGTTTATGTTTTATTACTCTAATATTATTATTTAAATTTAATTTCTCAATAAATTTTATCGCATAATAAAACTTTCACTTACAACTATAACATAATTAACAATTAAATTGAAAGAGTTTTATTAACGGTACATGAATATATTGACGTAACTGTAATAGGCAGTAGAAAGTTTTATGTAAATCTTCACAAAAGGTTCATTCAACCTGTTTTGAAACATTTTTTGTATAACAAAACAGCGGAGTAAGTTGCCCACTAGGTGAACTTACGACAAAGTTAAGGTCGCTGAAATTCTCTAGACACGAGCAGCCCAAGACCGGCCATCATCGCGATCTTTAAGACATAAATGGAAGTCCATCAGCTAATGCGATGATGGTAATTATAACAAAACAGATTTTTTTTTAAATTGTATATAAAAACGCACACTCTTTTTAAGAGATTTCGATACATACGTATAGTATATGTAAATAGTTAATACACAATCATTCCTAAATGTAAAAACCTAATCAAGGATGTCAAATATTTTTTTAACGTTTGACGGCAACGTAGCTAAGAATGGCTTTTAAAGTATGTCTCGGAGCGGATTGATCATAGCGTTCAAATAAACCGGTCACACGGGTTTGTATTCGCGTTGTCTTCTTTGTCAAGATTCCACGCGAATCTTTACATTTTGTAAAAAATCCATTCTGATAACACTTTCATTTGTGTTCACAATTATTTTAAGTTAATTACTCAACCTTAAAAATTAGTACGTATTACATTCCTAAAATTCCGACTTTAACAATCTCTTTATTTTTATCACAAAGAACAATACAAATAGATCTCCCTAATTGAAGCACCTTTGCTAATGTGCTTACCATTGACCAATTTAAATACAACGTAGTAAATGGAACGTTGAACTAAAAGATATTTTATCAGTAGAAGATTTATGTGATGTCTACTTACTAACACTTTATGGCCGTAGACTACTACAATTATATTGTTTTAGTCTTTAGTAACGATTATGAAAGCACTACTATTCTCCATCTTAGGGTCATAGCATTGTCTTTAAGAAATTATTAAAACCTGTCGGAAACCTGCCATTTCCTATCATGAAACGTAGGAGTATAGACCACACTACATAGAAACCTGTAGAAAAGGTAACGACTTTTCAGGATAACACCCAGGTGTCAATTTCGGCTTTTGTTATGGTGATTTGGTACGAGATGCAGTAAACTTTCAGCTGTGAGCTTTAGTTCTGATGTTTAGTAGACCTCAACCTGTTTCTTTCTTCAAAGCTTTTTGCGTAAAATACTCCACGTCACATGACTAACGTTTTCGATGATATAATTGACACTACTGTAGTCTCGGATGAAGTTATTGCTGTTAACCTTGGAGGCTTTTACAGCTTCATCGGAATAGAGTTCACGGAACCGAATAGTCCGTGAACTATTCAAAATTTAAAACAGGCCGTCGTATTTCAGTATAACGTCGATCGTACGAAAGAAGCTCACCTACACGAGTTTATGTGTAATATAATGAATGAGAATGTTCGGTTTGAAGGACAGCAAAGACCATTCGGCAATCTAAGATAGGATACTGATCCTCCCTTGATTGAATTTGAACTAACACTAACCATAAGAGACAAGTAAAAAAACAATTAAAGTCTTTACTGTAATTTGTTCTTGCCGCAGCAACCATAACGTCACACACATATATTTATTAATAGCATCTATAACAGTAAAAACACAGTAAGCTACAGTTTTTGATACCCTGAAGCCTCCGCGTACTCCATATCCTTGACGGAAACTGTCATCTCGAAATCGGAGTTCATTTATTTATATTATTAATTTTCATAATTTACATTGATCGCTTGTTTGCGTCATTAAAAGAATGTCAGAAAAACCCCAATTGATACAATCAAATGTTGTTTCCTTATCAAATTATCCCTAAACTCAAAGCTTTAAATAAACCCTGATCAAAGAAGTGAACAAACAAACTCAAACGGGACTATCATTATTGCATACCTACCGAATCATCTTTCTTAACGCAAAACTGTCAAAGTTTTACGCCGGATGAACTTGAATCAAAGAATATTTGCTCAATAAGACTTTGTCAATAACATTGTAAGCTTTTTGCCTTTTACTAACTTACATCACTGAGCAATTGTTCAAAGTACACTACGAAATTCAAGTCGTGAGAAAGTTCTTAGTATCAACGATAATAGACTATTGCAGTTTTAGCATCAGAAAGAAAAATATTTAAAGCTAATTGTGCTCTTTAGATTCAATCTTTATTACACACTACTTAATGAACCAAAATAAAGCTTTATATTCTATAGGATATTTAACGACATCCGTGCTGTATATTAATTTGATTATAACATTTTACGTAGTTTCAAAATATTTAATAAAAAATATTTTGTTACGCATGAGATATATCATACGTGAAAAGATGTAAAACCATTTTTAAGTAATTTTTTTTTATAAGAATATCAGTTTTCGAATAACCTCCATATATATTTGTCGGAACTATGTGTATATTTAACGGAATCATCATTTATGAAGACATTTACTTTGTCAGACGCAAGTGATGAAACAAGCAGAATGCTATGCAATATCGCGATTGAACTTGTCACCTTTTAACACGAAATAATACAGCCCGTTAATTAAATTGTAATTTGTCTATTTCACTAGTAGACAATCTTATATAAGATAACCCAAAGACCATAAATCAACAAATTTATGGTTTTATTAATCTGGTTTCGAATTATCGCTAGAAAAAATGACCATTTATTCAATTATATTTAATCATGGATATTGCTATAATACTAAATCAAACTTTACATCAGTATACCTAACATTTAAATTTTAATCGATGGTTGACATCTATCGACAAAATTCTGTTAAATTATTAAACGATAATAAAGCAACAGAATTGTGAATTCATCGTCATAAATATCTATTAGTTTTCATCACAATGTTGAATATTCGATTCGCTAACTTTATAATATTTTTATTGCCTAAATATTTATGAAATTTCCTAAAAAGGGTGCAGCGTGTGGAAATTTTTACTACGTATTTATGTTTTGTCGCGTAACCTTACCCGTTACTTGTTTATTGGTCTGTTCTTCAAGTTTTAAGTATACTTTTACAATAATTTTTATATAAATTGGTTTCTCTCGGTTGCTACTCAATAAATAATAATTAATATATTGTTTAAGCGTCAAAATGTAAATATCTATATTTAAAATAGTGATGAACGTGTGATAAATACAACCAATAAAAACTTGTAACGACTAAATTACGTTGTCATAAAGTTAACAAATGGTCATGGGTCTGAGTATACACATATAATGAAGTTTCACAAGATATCCTATACCTAACTTTTCTTGATTTTTAATGTAAATGTATATTGTTTAAGTAGTTTTATTATCGTATTAATGAGTCTTAAATAGGTCGAATTATATGGAGTTATTATAGTAAATAAAACTATATACAACTTGATTACAAAGAGGAACTGTTCTTTATCAAATAGGTCTTCTAAACCGATGTGCATTCCAAGCCAATGATAGCTTACTATTCATAATGTAAAAAAAAAATTGACGATTCAAAAGTACATATACATGCATACTTCAATAAAGATGCTTTAAATTTCAATTTGTATTATAACATGATTTGAGTTTTGTAACATAACTTGTGTCACTACTTTTTATTTTTTACCCAACCTTTTTATGGATTCTCTATCCCAATCATAGCTTTGTGGAAATATAATCTGCGTGGTAACAATTGTCTCATTTTACGTAGTCATCTATATATATCAATTAAACTTTTAGATACATGTGCGAGACTCGGCTTTGTACAAAAATAGCATTTCATTACAACTTTGTCACTACTATACCGGGTAATCGGTTCATTGTTTCGGTTCAGCGAGGGGCCATTGTAAATTCAAGGTCCGAAAGGCGAGCCTAAATGTACGGTCTAACGATTGTCGTAAATTATTTTTAAACACACGCTTAATTGCAATAGTACTTAATTCTAAATATAGGATTCATATTTTATGAGAAACCAATAAATTTCATTCTTTTCACTAGTTGGCTGGCTGCCTGTCTTTTTGTTTTACGGACGCTGACCGTACCATTCCAAACTTATAGTCAAATAAATCAAAATGCATTATGTATTTCATATTTATAATACAGATTAATATAGGTAGTTATTATCTGTGTAATGATCCCATTCCGAGCACCTCCCGGAAGAAGTCGTGTTCCAGCAATAGTTCCTAGCTCTAGAATATTCCAGATATCTCGTAATGTTTATACGTCGTGAATATTTTAAACAATACATAACAATACAAAATCTGCGTATCAAACCCGTGTCGTGCCATTATAATTAACAACACTTAATCATTGGGCTAGCTGCAAATATTTTAAATTGATTTGATAAATTATTAGTCATAGGTTATTTATAATTTTCTCGGTACCAATAATAGAAGTTTAATTTTAACTTGCGTAAAAAGGTTAAAATAATTTTTGAGCTGTGTTAATTGAAATTTTTATTCATAAATATTTTATTACACGTTCCTTTAAATTAATAAGCACAGTGATAATAATTTGGTGCATACATTTTGCCAAATAAAGGGCTTTTAGTTTTTCAAAAAAAAATTAAATGTCGTTAATATCTATTTCTCTTTTAAACTCGTCTCATAAATTATGCATACTGGTCTGTTAATTGACCATTTTACAAGTAACAGTCTTTAAGCTAATAAAGTATTTTTTGTTTCCAATAAACTAGAAAATATTTTCCTCTTAATTAGTTTCTTCCCAATAATTTTATATGTGTATTCAATATAACCTCTGTATACTCAAAATAGTGGTTACTTCACGCTACGTACAAAGGCCTTGCTTATTCAAGAGAATGTGGTTATTTAACCTATAAACCATAACCTATTATTATACTCACGAACATCACATATTTCGTAATTCAAGTTATTTGAATAGTAAGCTTAAATTACATTGATGCCAAGTAACAAATAACTTTTATTGCGTGTATTTTAGAATACGAAAGATTTATCCAAGGTTTTTGATGTATTTAACACATACTTCTATGACATTTAGCAGTAGATTTCGATAAGGTGAATCATTCACAGATGTCCAGCGTTTAGTTTTAAACAAATATATACACATATGAATCTCAAAATGGCACTTCTAAATATTTGTTTTTCTTATGAATTCTTGCATGACAAGACTGAGCATAAGTCTAAGGTATCTAAAAACGAAAATCATGTTAAAAAGAGCGGCCAATGCTTATTATGATACATAACATTGAAAAGTTTTAATCCCAAAAACTAAACTAGCAATTTATGGCATATTTTTGATTCACTATTTTTTAAAATAGTCTTCCCAAAAATTCAAGATTCGTCATATCTTATAAAACCACTGTGAGTACCAATGGATCCAATCTCCTTTTGGAGTCTTTTCAACTGCGTATTCGAGAGCAGCTTCTTCGACATCATGCAACGGTAGTGATTAAAAAATTCCACAACAGCCACAGTCACGTATTTGATTAGCCAAGTGCTACTGATGAAGACGGGCTTTGTTACGTTATCGCTATTCTAGATATTTTTCCGAAACAATAGGCGAAAGAATGCTGGTGTACCGCTTTGTTGTAACTGTTTTCTTATGTTCGAGAACAGTTACATCAAAGTGTGTCAGGTCGAAGAATAACAAAATCATATTTTTTCATACGCTTCTTCGTCTCTTAATTTTAATAGGCAATTCTTTTTAAGTACACACCCCTAGTGAAGGTTGTATCTTTCAGGATCTTAACAATAAATACAAGTTTTATGGCATTTAACGCGATAATATTTTTGAGCTTCGGTCATGAAGTCTCCCTCTGTTACAACGCTTCATAACACGTAAATGATGAAGCAAATATTTTTAATTTGCCTTGTACCAATGCCCAGATTTGTTCCTATTTGCTAGTAAAAAAGTTTCTTGAACAGACTTTATCAGTTGCTGCTAAATTACAATGTTAGTTTTAGTAGTCTTTATTAACGGTCATCTGTCACGCGAATCTTTACTAAGATTAGTATATTCATGGTTGCACTCGTTAAATGTCATTTATAAATAGAAGAAGCAGATGAAACTACCAAAAGCTATTCAGTTCAACTCATTTGTTTATTTGTGAAAACAGTAAAGTTATATTGTCATAAATATTACATTGTCTTATTATTTATAACGCTTTTTCTGCTTTTTGCCTAGAGGCGAACAAAATGTTATGATTGTATAAAATGAATTTTAAAATTTATAAAGCTTCTTAAAAGCTAATCAATTTTATCGGTCAATTCGTTTAACTTAATTCGTCTACTGAATAATAACATTAAAATTTAAGCAATTTTTTAAAGTTCTTTTTGTAATCCGACATAGAGTCAGTACATTTCGTACCTATCGGAATTTCGTTAAATATTTAAGCTCTTATTGCTAACAGGAGCATATGGTGACTTTATTAATATTTATTAAAAAAATATATAATAAAACATAACTTTTAAATTGCCACAAATATTATAGGTTAATGTAAATGTTGTGCCTTATACTCATACCTTAACAACATTATCTTCTTGTCTCATTTACGATAATCACATTTACGAGACTAATACCTTTTCATACCTCCTCACGTTTTTGCAATAATGAAATTTTAAGAACGGTTCTAAATTAAACTTTTTCCAAGCATAATAATTTGTATCGCCTTTAAAGCTTGTTAATTTAAATATGTATACTAATTTATGCCACTGTGTCGAAACTGGCCATGAAGACAATTTTATGACAAGAGACAGACGATTGCGTAGACATGTTTATTAATAAATTACATATTTTTAAAATTTAAAAACGTCAAAAATGCTTTACTTCGAAAACCAAAACCTATCTCATGTTAGCTACTATAGTCATCATTTCACACTGCATAGATTTCAAATATGAGCAGCTGAAATCAGCTCACATCAAGCTACTTTCGACGACCTTAACAAAGTAATAGTCCACCTCATGGGTGCAAATCTGACACTGCGCCTACTGTTCCAATGTCTACTCCGGAACGCACCCAAAGACATCAGCAACCATCTGTTCTAACGCTAAGAGGCCGCATGCTATTTTAATTTTCCATTCCACTGGGCTATAACGGACACTTTTGTTTGTCAACAAACAGAACTGAATTAAATTCGAAGCTTTCCGGAAATCCCGAGCGTTGTTCTTTCTTCCTGTTTCCATTGAACGATTGTGAGCTTGTCAAAGACGCCCGAAATGAGAAACCACGTCTCGGTTCCATAAGTCATATCAGATGTAACCATTTATTATTATAACTAAAATTAAGTTATTGAACAAAAATAGTCTTTTAAGCTATTGCAACTTTAAATTTTGCATCGCGCTAGTGTGATAAATTTGTTTTCAAAATTTTCCTGATTTATCATGTTCATTCATTTTCCTTGGTTTAACCTTTTTAACAAATTTTAAATATATTGGAAAGAATTTATTGGAAAGTTAACATTTAACTATATGATTACTTAATTAGTAATTATTTTCAGGCAAGTGGCATATTTTTATGGGCTGTTTTAATGTTATTGATGTCTTTTCAATTTTTGTGTTACAGAAGAGAGCTGATTGTGCAATTAATATTATGAAACCTATGGAATCTATAAGAAAAAATTTTCCTGAAAAAAAAATATGACATACATGGTTCATTATTTATTCGTTGAATATGTTTTCAAAGTGTATTTAATAATTTGTCTTTTTCATAAGAATAGAAATAAATAGAAGAGAAATAGCGATGTACATCATTCTATCTCTTTGTTTGCGCTCCATTAAATTAGTGTAATAATAATTTGCCGTGTAATATTTCAAAATTAATAATCATGTAATAAATTTTTAGTGTATATTCATAATATGCATAAACTCTCATAACAGAGTTATAATCTTGAGAATAAATTTCTCTAACTTACTGATTTACTGCTATTTCTAAAACGTGGGTTGGCTAGTGGAATATATAAAGCATTAATTTTGCCATAATACTTTAGAAAGTGACCACTAAGAGAACCCGTATGAGTTTAAAGTTAGCTCTCAAAGAACATAGCCCGTTTGGAACCCTTTTTTGTATTGAAGGATACTAGTATAGTAGATCTCAATTTAATTCTAGTCTATAACAAATAATGCTCTTCTGACATTTATGTTGGTGAGCGAAACCAGATTTTTTTTTCTTTTAAGTGTTATTTATCAAAGAGCACATTTAATATCATTATAGAATCATTATGAATTTTAAAAAATGCAAATGCTTGTAAGGGTTTCGGATTGAATTACACATGAAAACAATTAAAAAGTATGTATTAGAACAGAACCATTAATTCATTGCCAGCATAAACATATCATACAATTTTAAGCAGCCAATCTAAATATGTCTAAGTCAATAATTTAGCAATAACGTATATCTAACTCGTCAATCACGAACTGCGAACTTGAGAAACAGATTTAACAATGCCTGATGAACTTAACATTTCACCTTGTGCTACATACATTTCGTACACTATTAGGAAAAGAGTTATTGATTATATTTCTTTTTACATTTATACTGAATATTAATTATTAATTATTAATTAACATTCAAAGCAAAATCCTTGAAGGTTTATTAATACGAATTAAAATTTTGACCTATTCAGATAATATAGATATACTGAAAGATTCAGTCGACCTTCTACATTTCACAAAAATAGTCCGTGTTGTGTAAAAAATTTTGATTGAAAGAATTCTAAACACGATTAGAATGACGCACACTTTGCTCGGAATACTTTTGATTTTATTTTTAACCCAATTCGTAAAGTTTCAAGAATACTTCACCACCATTATAATTCTCTACGTTACTTTATGTTACGATGAAATAGCGTACAAAACTGAAAACCTTAACAAACGTATATAAGACAATTTTATTAATATCAATTTTTAAAATAATTTTGTTTTGTAATATTTTATTGATTGAAACACAAATTAAAATTTCAGATGGCGCGACTGGCTAAAGTTATTTTAGGAGCACTTGCACTACAAATAGTTTATTGCGCTCCAAGCAATCACAAAGAAGAATCATCAATATTGGACCAATCTGAACCAACATTGAATGATAAACTGTACTCGGTACTCGGAAGCGACGAGATAACTGACAGCAATAAAGAAACGCAAAGGCAAAAAAGATGGTATGACAACGCACCTTATTATCCGCCGCCATTCATCAGACGCTACGATACGAGATCCGAGATTGAAAACAGCCTATCGTACATTCAATTACGTTTACAAGAAATCTTGAACATAGCAAAGACGCCGCCACCGCCACCGCCGCCCAGCGTGTATCCGATATATATACCGATTTATATTCCCCAAGTGCAGTGCGGTTGCAATCCTACCAACAACGTAGAACCGTCCACAGAAGCTCCTAAACCGACGACGACCACGAAACCTGTGAATGATACCGTTCCGAAGTTAAACGAAAGATTTCCAGAAATGGAAGATGAACGACAAAATTGGGGACTAGTTGTTAATAACACGTTAACTGAGTACGACGATGATGACGACGGTGCTAGACCAATTTCACTAACTCCAATAATAGCGGGTAGCGAAAATGAAAGACCTGCACCACCTGTTGATCACGGAAGCAGTCAGGCAGATGTTAATAATATAAATACACAAAGTTTGAGTACTGAAAATCCTTTCAAAACTGAAAAGAGTGCTTCACAGCCGAGCGTGTGCGATCGAGCAATCATGGGCTGCTGCTTTGGGACAGACCCTTCATTCCGATGCATTCAATCGAGAGGGTGCCGAGACAGAGCTCTAAGCATCAACCCTTGCAATCAACAGTACCTCCTTGGTGTTATAAACAGGCTCCAAAATTTTTACGGATGATTAACTTTATTATTTAAATTACAAAAAAGTCAATAACTGTTATTTTTCGCAAACATCATTTACTTTCTAAATTATTTTAATGTAGTGATTAATTTAAAGGTTAACATAAATTACATGGATATAAGTACAAGAGTAACTGACAATGCGATTGGGTTTCGATAGCATTTTAATTATTTTGAAAGAGTTGCAAATGCATTTCAGTAAAATACGCAACAATGTGCCTTATCTTTGTTGAGTGCAGTGATGTCACTTGTACAGGTATCCTAATAAAATGTATAATTAAGTTTAGTTTAATGTATTTTTAATTTAAAAAATTGTAATTCTCTACTGCCATAATGACTAGCTTTTGCAGTGACGAAATAAATGTATTAATACTCATAATCTAACTAATTCTATAATTGTAAAATAAAATACAAGTTGCTAACAACTTTCTTGATGTTCTTTATTATTTACAAAATACAATAATTATATAGTTGCTATTATGAATTAAGTTAAATGAGTATTTCACACCGATTAACTTCGATGAAGTTTATAATTTGTTAATTTTAATTTTCTAATGTATGCATATATAAAAACAACGTAGAGAAAATAAATAAATTGACATTATAATATAATTCACAAGACGATTAAATAAAAATTTTATCCGCACATACATGTTCACGAACCCAATATATTATAGACATCGCCCAATTCATAAAAGAGAGTTTGTTAACGCTAATTTGCTTTCGTATTGTATGTGCGATTCTGCTTGAAATAATACAACATAATTTTAAGACAATGGTTTTTTTCTTTTTATTTAACCTGCAATACATAGACACAGGCCTCCCTCATAGATTTCCAATATGACCGGTCGAAAGTAACATAAATCCAGAGTTTTTCTACGACCTAGATCAGGTCATACGTACTATGTACTACGTACTTTGGGGCTTGCACACTGTCACTTTAATTCAAGCTTATAGTCTGTTGTATAAATTAGCTTTGCATTAATTTAACTTATATGTTTTTTTTTTTTTTTAATAAAACTCAAAAAGTGTTTTATAAAGCTAAGCACTTTTTATCAAAATTAAATGAAATAAACCTGGACATAGATTTCTTATTGAGTGATTATTACAAAAGTCAGTACATCTCAAAAAGTTTGATGTACAAAAAATTAAACTAAAACGTTTTTAAACATTTAAAAACTTTTTGCTTTATTTAGAGTCTTTTATTAAGTAACAAAAGAGGTCCCCATTATAACCCCTTATATACCCTTCTAATATACAGCTGTCCCATTTGTAGCACTTGTTGGTTGAAAGTGTGATCACCTGCTAATATAAAACGAAATAAGACTTGAAAAAAATTGTAAAACCAAATAAAAAATAAATAAATTGTAAAACTAAGGAGTTAGGTGACGGAAGAAAGGAATTGGAAAGAGGGAAATGGAATGAAAGGATAAGACAGACGAAATGTGGAAAGTAAGAAAAAGAATAAAATAATTTAAGATGAATGGATGTAGAGTGCGAAAATAAAACAAGGTGTGAAAAAAAATTATTAAACAAAAAGAAATGACCCTGTCCTACCACAAGATAGGGGAACGAGATGACTCTAATAATGGAGGCCATATATAAAATTCACCTGCCATTTCAAATTGTGCAATTATTTAAACTTACAACTTTGAAAAACTTAACTATATTGAAAACAAAGGCAAACAAAGCCAATACACTTCCAAAACTTGCGAATAGGATCTAATAAGCACCCGTCATTTATAAACACCAAGAATATTAATTTAATCAATTGTGTTAAATATGTTATTAAAATAAAATGTATTCTTTACAAATCTGTAACAATTAAATCTTTGGTATTGAATACGATCGAAACGCTCGTATAATGAAGCTGTTTTGTCCGTATGCACTTTTAATACAAGGAACATATATTACTGGATTGACTGGTCCAAAATGCATATAAGTCATTAAGTCCGCCACAACGTAATGTATAAAAATAACAAATAAATAAATATAACATATAGCAATGTAATGATGATGACAATGGCTTTAATCTTAGGTGATTACGATCTTTTAAGGTGATGAAACAACACCGATACGGAAAATATTCATGAAATATATTTTTTCAGATATAAACAGAAGTTTTGCTGTTCAAATGAAGACACCAATATATCAATGTGACTGAACAGTTAAGTTAAGTGAATACAATATTAGAGCTAATATTTACAACATATAAAAATATTTACTTCTTTAATTTGAAGCACAAAAAGCATAGTAAAGTTGATGAAAGAGACATGTTAGTGTTACCATAAAATGCCTAAATATATATATATATATATTAATCCATCACGAAAACACTAAGAAATTAGACCAAAAATTAAAAAAAAACTACCTGGCAACATTGTTCAGTAGACGTTTAGAGCAAATTTTTATACAATAAATACAGAAAATTTTGCATTTATTTTTTAAATCCTTTAAAAACTTGCTATATTTAATTTAAATCAGTAATGAAAAAAGATATCTATGCAATGTCAATATAATGTTGAACATTAAGCCAATAGTGTCAGTCAATTACAGATGTCGATAATGTCTTTGTGAAATATATTTATTAAATAAAACATACACTATAAATATATGGATCCCATCCATCTAAGAAAGATATTAATTATAACATATTGACAATATTTACGTCGAAATAAGTTTATATTAAAACAACAGACTAATAAATTAACCGCCAGTGTCATTTTATTGTTTATCGTATCTTATTAATATTAACACCACAGTTTATAAAATACTAATATCTCATCTATATTGGCATCGAACTCTTAACATCTTTATTTTTATCTCCTTTGGTGTATTACAAAATTTATAACAAAATGTTGATGTACTAAAACGAATAATGAAAAACATATTTGATTATTAAATATTATTTATTACAGGACTGTAAAAAAATTAATTTAATGTCTAATATTTTATTCGAATGATAACGTTAATTTTAACATTTTTTGTTATAATTCTTACTTTTCACAAATGTATGGAAAGCAATGCCATCTATGAAGTATTTGAAAATATTGAACACCAAAAAAAGGGAGATATTCATAATACAAAATTTAGAGTGAAAAGACAAGAAAACAATCCGAATGGTGATTTCAAAATACTAACAAACAATTGTTTTAAACATATACAATCACGATTACGTGAGATATTAATGTTAACGAAATTATCACACAAATTAGTATCTGCAAACCAGTATCCAATATCAATACTTATTCACGTACCAGAAATAATTTTCGATTGCAACACTGAAGAAAGTACGTATTGTATATATTTGTAGTAGGTATAATTTAACTCTTGTTTATAATATACAAAATAATTGGTTATTACCAAAAATTAATTTCAATATGTAGTTATCCGAATTTTTTAAAACGCTTATTCTTAGTAGATCATCATTACAACATTTATTATTTTTGTAACCATTGATTTTTGGATAGAATGTACCATACATTAACGGACAGCAAATGAGCTATATAATAGCCCTTTTAATGCTTTCACACCAATAACAAGTAACCTTGTATGTAAGTAAAGAAGATAGCGCGATCTCATTTGACTAATTTAAATACCTCTACTTTAAGAAAAAAATAGTAAATATATATTATAAAAGAGAAAACAATTTGGGATTGTATGCGCTCTAGGATTTATATATCTCTATCTATATCTAGAATTTACATTTATTTGGTCTATTACAAGTAAAAGTCTTAAAGTCTCTTAACGTTTGGTTTTTGCTTCTATTTTATTAAAATTAAAACGTTGAAGCTAATGCGAAAAAACCTATTGATTTAACACATTTATATAAAAAACAGTAAATGACTTTAAGAGAGCTATTTAATACATAATTAGACATTTAATTTCAATTCAATAAACAAAATACCAGAATACGAAGACGTTCGAAATAAATCGGGTTTTTTTATTAACGTATCTTAAGCTGCTTGTAAGGAAAAAGAGAATGGAATCAAACCTGCGCTATCTACATCGCATTCCTTTATTGAGAGCACGCCGAAAACATCAGAACTGTGTTTTAAAGAGACACTCGATAAGAAAGAATATTCCAATGGTTGCGACGCAGTCATATTAAGTTGCTGTCATGAAAGAGAAATAAAATTGAAATGTTTCGAATGAGCCGGTTGCGATATTTCAATTTCAATACAAACGCCTGCAGTCAAGAAAACATTCTCAACGCTATTAATCGATACCAATTGTAATTCAAAGAAAAAAACTGAGAAAGTCGAATTAAATTAAATTCTTCTTAAAAACAGATATCCAAATCCTTCAATTTTAAATTTAATTATTCCGAACGTCCTGCTCTTCGAAATAAAAGCTACACATTTTTTACATAATATTTATGTATAACTTAAAATAATCATTGTTTGACAAATAGTTTGGCAATTTTATTTTAACTAATCAATCTTTCAAATATAACTTAATATTTAATGTTGTTCTTTTTTAAAATGCAGCATCGGCATTTTTATAATAAAATTTGCTCATTAGTGTATAAGCTATCAATTATCTATTACTGGAGTAAAAAAAAATTCAATCCTCGAAAAGGGTAATACTGGAAGCTATGTTGACACGCCTCGATTTTTTATTTATATTATAAGTAATTATGTCTCACGCTTTAGTCATTGTATTTTTCTTATATGATCTTTATTCGAAACTTTTTATTTAATTCTCTAATAAGGATGTCGTAGTTGTGTGTAAGAATGCCTCAAAATGTAATCAACGTTATCAAAATAAGAAGGCAACGTAATACCGTTTTTACAGTTATTTTATAAGAACATGAAACATGGATGTTTTACTTATTCAATCGAGATTTAAATGACTTATTCTAAAAAAAGATTCAAGTTTGTAATAAGAAAACTAAATTCGAATTTATAATTTATTTTTTTAAATATCTTATATCTCCTCCCTCGAAACACTCGTATCGAATTTGTTTGAAGGCAAATAATCAATGATTCACATACAGGGTTATTGATTATAGGTGTAAAAACTTTTAAAGAGTAAATGGAAAGCTTATTTGCTCTCAATTAATGTATGGCGAACCCTATCTAAAAATCATTGGTTTCAGAAATAATAAATACCGTAATGATAATATATTAAGAAATACTGTTTTCAAAATTTGGATAATTACATTTGAAAATTAATTGTTATTTACTGTCTGTCCCTGCAGACTCTGTATTGCAAGAAGTTACATTAATATAACATTTTTGTGAGTGATCACTTTATACAGGTGATTGTTAAATACAGATATGCTATACATTCATCACTTTAAAGCTTTTACATCCATAGCTAATCAATCTACATATGTATATGAACATCTCCACGACCTACTAGTAGAAAAGTTATTTAAACATAATATTTGATTTTTCATTATTATTTTTTCATATTATATTAGCCGGACTAAGATTGTGTAGAGTTTTTTAAGCTCTAGTGTACGGTTTTATTTATTAAACTTCAATTATTATGACCGAACATTCGTTGTCATTTGATTCGTTCTGTTTTATTTTATTGAAAAATGTATGTGTGTAACTTATCGTAGAAGTCGAAATGATTGTATTTTAAAAAAGAAGTAAAAAAATTAGCTCTATTCTTGTTGACCTTCAGGGATAACCCGATGACGCTTCTGATTTAATAACGCGTTCGAGCACAGCAACACCAGATGTGTTTATGAACGCGGCTGCCTCTGTTCGTGTTAGTAGTCAAACGTCGGGCGTATTATAAATATGAAAACAGAATTTTGTATATAACTATCGAAGTATGTTAACATTAAAAGTTATTTGTGAATCAAAACCTGTTCATACCGCACTACACTTCCATAAAAGCCGTCAAAGAATTAAGGTAAAATTTATTTTAGTATATTTTTGTATTTAAGTTTGTTCTATTATTTATTATCCATATAATGATAGTTCAAAATTATTACTGGAATTACAAGGAATATAATAATTTCGATGTAAATTTTACAGAAATATTTTTTTAATTTATTAAAAAATACTGCTTGATATATCAGAGCTCTGATAGAGTTTATCTTTGCGAGGGGTCTAAGTAAATAGGCTGAAAATTTTCTTTATTTGGCTTGGCTGTACCGTCATAATGTATGTCATCGAATTTAAAGGCCGTCAAGCTCTTCCGAATTCGTGCGCCTTTACTAGTTAGTTTAATATTATCAGACCATAAATAATATAAGTTTAATAAATGATAGTTTAATTATCGTCGTCGGTAGATCCTGGTTGCAGACCGCTTACAATAGGTCCTATCATGGGGCCTTTGATAAGCAGTGGACGTTCCACGGCTTAATTGATGACGATAAAGCACGGTGTTTAAGTTTTAGAACATTTTTTTATATATAACATTTACAAAATATTCTAAACATTATTTCTCCGATACCTTAGCTCTTACTTAAATAAAACTGTGATTTGTTCTATTAAAGTAAAAACAGGATAATCTAAAAATATTACTTTTTGTTTGTGGAAACAGTTTTCCAAAATTTATTTAATAATGCAACAGACAATGTTCAGAGTTATACTTATTTTACAATCCATTGTCGCTTCTATTTTTTGTTAGACATCTATCTAAGAATCTTTACGGTGATCTTCAATTCGCATTTAAATTCCAAAATCCTTATTCAACATAGAATTGGTTACGTCTCTTATTGAAATTCGAATTGAATCTACTGCCGGTTCAAAAATAAATGTCTCCCGCTTGAAAAAACCCGGTGTAACTATTATGAAAAATATTATGAAACAGCCAAAAGGTAAACACATTTTCAACCCTTGCACAAACACTTGCACTTGCAGTTGGAGCTTTTTCAATATTTTCAGGGATCCTAATGTAAAATTTTTCCTGTTCCTTAATCGATGTAAATTGAATCTCACATATAAATTGTTTTTGCTTCTGGTATTTGCAATGTGATATACTTGCACCTATAACTAGATATCCGACTTGAATGCTAAAAAAGGATTAGTTATAAAAATAATACAAGATAGTTGCTCAAATTCGCTGAAATTATTCATACCTTTAATTACAGATGATCACCTATAATGTCTTTGCAAGGACAATTGCAATGTGTATTTGCATTCTTGCCGCTGATGGATTGGATCGATTTCCAAAAGAAGATGTAAATGAAGAACGCATCGATAGATTATCGATTCATTTAGACAATTTGAAAAACTTGATCAACGAGCCCGCGGATCATTACAATAATTTACAACAAAAACTCTTTTGGCAAAGTAGTTTTAACAGAGAATCAGAGAAAAACAGATTTTTAAACCAGTACTACATAGAACCAATACTAAATTCATTAAACGAATTGGTAGAACAATTTAAATTGAATAATAATAATAACCGATCGCCGAATTTACATCGCTGGCCTGAGTATGGTTTTTTACCACAGCAACTTCCTTCTTCGTTTAGTTCACAAGGCGGCGTCAGTGGCTGGGGTTCATCTATTCCTCCAAACACCGATACTTATAGTGGAGATTCAGGAGGCCAATTAAGTTTCAACTCTCCCAGCGGTGGCTACAGCCCTTTTATTAATCGTAACCTACAATCAGACGGGGTCGAAGATAGTAAGAGAGTTTACACACCCGTATCAGGTCAATCTCATGGTTATGATATCAATTACAACTCAGGTATTGCTCAAAATTATAACCCAACCTCAATTAGTGAAGATTCGCAATCAAACGTTGCAAATAGATATCCAGATGATTATGACCAGAACCAGAATTGGGGACTCGTTGTCGAAAAAAAGGACGAAGAAGACAATGCTCAACGCATTTCATCACAACCAACAATTAACAAGCAATCTGATTGTAACTGTGAAGAACAAATCAAAGTGAGTATTTTGCATTTTAATTATTATATTAAGGATAATTATTTAAATAAATGTACTTTTCCTCGTTGATACCAACAATGAAGTTTTATTGTAGTCCGATCAGTAATTTTTCATAAAAAAGGCCTGTTTGCTACTTTTTTTTAAACATTGAAAAGTGACAAAAGTACCGAAAAATTCATTTTTCGAAACTATTGTTGTGCATCGTCATCATTTCAGCCGTAGTACCTTCGCTGTTGGACGATGTCTTCCCTCGTATATTTCCAATAGAAAAGGTTGGTAGCTGCATCCAGCGCCTTCCTTCTTACTATCTTGAAAAAGTGATCTGTACAGCTTGCAGGTGTCCTACGATGCGCTTTCCGTGGTCTCCGCACCAGAACCACAAGGCTCCAGAGACCATCTACATATTAAAAATTAAGTTTTAAAGTAAAAATACGTTTGACCTCTCTTTTGTGAAATATAAAAGATATCGCCCAGAGAAGTTTAGTGAAACATTCGAATTCCAGGCAGTACATAAACAGTTGGCCTGTTTCAAAATAAAATACAAAATCGTGTGATTTTATCACAAACTAACCGAAAACATATATTCATCAATATCATTAAATTCACACTGAATTCAAATTCAAACAAAAATACTGTATACGTAATAACAGCGGAACTAATCAAAGCTGTTTTCAAATTTATAGATTTTATTATACAACCCTCAAGTTAATATTAAATTAGCATAGTTTTTGTGCTATTTACTATTTAAAAATTGTAAATCTTTTATACAACTTTCAATAAGTGAAAAAGATACCTTTTTGCTGACATATGTAACAGTATCGTTTCAATTAAAAATATACAAATTAAAAAGAAGCCCCTCTTGAGTACCTAATTCATAAAACAATATGCTTGCTTTCGTCTCTAAATTAGAATATTTTGATTATTGAATGCATACATTAATTAAAATTATTATATCTATATTACCTAAAAAGTAAATAAAAGAGTATCGCGAAAATATAATTAACTTTTTCTTTTCTAGAAAAATACAACCTTGGCAACAATGCAAAGGAGTTCCGTAGTAACTGCTATTACGTGTAAGGCGGTAGTGCTTACATGCTGTACACCGGGAATAACGGAGATCCAACGAAAAGATTGCTTCACTTCGCAAGGGTGTCTACGCAGCTATGAGACGGGGCTTGCGTGTCTACCTGTTGTTATCAGAGCTATCTTCAAGGAATTGTACCAAAATCTTTAAGCAAATAAATTTAAAAAAATCTTTTCTTATTATAATCGCATGTAATGTTTTTTTTTTATAATCAATATGTAATTAATATATATTTATTTTTTTTCTTTAGCGCTTTTGTTTCATAGATGTTAATAAATATTTTCATTCGAACAAACTTTAAGTAAACTTTTGCTTAACACTGCTTTATTTGTATTAAAAAAATCTTAACTGTTTTAAAATATATAACTAAGAACTCTATAATTTAGTTTTATTTTTATAACTTAAATTTCCTAATGATCTCAAATATAATATAAGCAAATAAATCGCGTAATGATACACAGTATACATATAGTTATTTATATGACAAGGTTTATGACAATAACTGGGTGGATCTAGTGTTAATTACAACTTACTACAATCTACATTGAGCCACAAGAATAAAAAATCAAGTGGAAATATAGCAACTTTTTCCGGAGACTATAAGGTAGTTCATTTGGAAAGTACAATATAAAATTATTTACTTAATAATCGCCATTAGACACCATATATACTATATAACTGCTATCCAGTTCCAATTCCATTAAATAACTTCGCAAAATTACAGGTTGTCAAATATCTCCCTTCCGCTTTTTTGCTCTTTATTCAATGCTTTATAAAAAGTGTTACAGTGATCGGATTTAGTTCAAATATGCGCCGTTTTGTTCGATAATCTGTTTCCATCTAGACGGCAATTTCATAATACCTCCCTCGTAGAAGCCCCCCTCCTTATTTGCGAAGAACTCGGACAGCCACTTTTCACAAACCTTTTTTGAGTTCAACTTTACACCACCAAGGGCGTTCGCCGTGGACAGGAACAGGTGGTAATCACTTGGCGGTATGTCCGGGCTATATGGTGGATGTGATAAAACCTCCCATCCGAGCTCCCGTAGCTTCTGACGAGTCATCAACGAAGTGTGTGGTCTGGCGTTGTCCTGGTGGAACACTACACCCTTCCTGTTGGCCAATTCTGGACGCTTCTGGTCGATCGCCTGCTTCAAGCGGTCCAGTTGTTCGCAGTAGATGATAGAATTAAGCGTCTGGCCATATGGGAGCAGCTCATAGTGGATGATTCCCTTCCAATCCCACCAAACACACAGCAAAACCTTCCTGGCCGTCAATCCCGGCTTGGCCACTGTTTGGGACGATTCACCGGCCTTAGACCACGACCGTTTTCGCTTGATATTGTCGTATGTGATCCATTTTTCGTCGCCAGTCACCATCCGCTTCAAGAATGGGTCGAGTTCGTTCCGTTTCAGCAGCATATCGCAGGCGTTGATTCGGTCCGAAGGTTTTTTTGCGTCAAATCATGCGGCACCCAAACATCAAGCTTTTTTTTGTATCCAGCCTTCTGCAGATGGTTTAAAATGGTTTGGTGACTAACTCCCATCTCCTGGGCGATGTCACGAGATGCCACATGCCGGTCTAACTCGATGTAGTCCATGATTTGAACGGTATTTGTCGTCACAGGTCTACCGCCGGCTGGCTTATCCATGGTGTCGTTTTCGCCGGCTCTGAATCGTCGAAACCATTCCTCCGCGGTTCGAAGTGATAGAGTACCATCCCCCAAAACACCATTAATCTCACGGAACGTTTCTCTAGCGGATTTGCCTTTAACGAAGGAAAACTTTAAAATAGCGCGAATTTCGGCGTTAGTGAACTCCATGTTTACACGTCTATAACTGTTGAAAGCAATATCCAAACTAATCATGCATAGCGTCGTTTTGTAGGTTATGTCAAGACCTTTCAAATTATGTATAGTATTGCCAGATACGAGCTGTGTAGCGCTTTGTACATAGCCGCGAAATTCAAAAGACAAAAAGGCGGAAGGGAGATATTTGACAACCTTATAGTAGATGTCTACCATATCGTGAAGGAATGAAGAAATATGCCCCGACAGAGTATTTATAAAAAAAACTATCTTTATATAAATGACATTGGTGCTTGTTATTGTAAACACACTTACCCATGTACGAAAGCAGCAATAGATTTTCGAGTAGAGATAGATATTTTTTATTCAAGATGGTACTTATATGAGCAGTAGTAGGCCAGCGGTAAGAGCTGAGACTAGCGATCGTAGGTCGCGGATTTGATTCCCGGGATACTATCTAAATTAATTCACACTTTGCATTATATATATAGAAAAGCTACGGCTCACAAACAAGTTACCAGAATATGGACAGCAGCGTATCATAATACGAAACTACAATCACCAACCTGCTTTTTAAGTGTAATGATTATGATATATCCCCTGTAGGTATCTTTGAGGGAGGTTTATTCCTATGGGCGTCTATGGGCTGAAACACCGACGACGATTATTTAATTAGAAGTGCATTTTGGGAGTGACATACAACGGAAAACAACACCAACAAATTACTAAACTATTAAAGATTATAAAGAGGGATAAAAAATAATAATAATTTTAAAAATAAAAGTATATTATTTTCACTTTGTTTTAAACAAAGTTGTCATTATATATTTTTTAAATGCATCGTGTCAGTATCACATGAAGAAATAACGAGTAAAATCTATGCTCACTCTTACAAAATCACAAGAAGGATGATCATTATCGTAGTAGTGCTTGCTTTAACAATCGAAACAGTCTAATCAGTATATAAGCGATCTCCAGATGAAAAAATGGTAAGGTGCACAAGTACATGATAATTTAATCAGTGATTTATTAACCGTGAGTACTAAATATGTACTAATCGACTTACGTTCAGATCTAAAGACGTGAAAAAATTAACCATGACATTTAGAGATCCACCACATTAATTTCAGTTTAATTTTACAGCGAGTAGCTTTTCAGAAAATTGAGTAGCTTAATGATATTAAGTCGCAAATAAGTTCATAAACTAGATGAATATCATTTAAAAGTTATCTTTTTACGCGATTTAATTTCTTTACGCGATTATACGTAGAACGGTATTTATAATCGTAATTTTCCTGTTGCAGAAAATAGATAAACATCGATCAAATTTGTATAACAAATTTGCTTTAACCTTCCCATGTCGACGTGGTTATAAAGAAATAATAATATAACCAAAAACTTGTTTTCTTACAATCTGCTTTTGATTTTTACACTTATCATGTTTTTTGATGATGCAAATTGAAACCATTCTGTTAATTCTTGTATTTAAGATTTAAAATCTTAGAAATTTAATATTTTTATATAATTTATATATATATATATATATATATATTAACTAATTAATTTATGATCATTGTTCATGATTACAGACTAAGAAATTGGATACAGACTCCATAGATTTCCAGGAAAACCGGTCGGAAATATCCTGCATCCGTCGTCTTCCGACTGAAAGAAGCACGTCTTTATGCCTTATAGGCGGATGTCCTACCCTGCATTTTCCGATCCGTGGTATCCCATCTCCAAAACCTTAAAGGCCGCAGCGCAGTTATGAGTTCTGTTTCTTTCGCCTACGAATCTTCTCATGTTTGATTCAATTTCATAAAGTAATCCCGACTATCACCCTCTCTTTGGGTCGCTAAGCGACTGTGAACTTACCAAGGTGGCCCAAAGCAAGAGATCACGTTACAGTGGAGTAAAAATCACTTATGACACGTTTTGGTCGTAGATTGGTCTAAGTTGTCTATAGCAAAGTACAATTTTGGCAAAGTACTAATAAATTTTATGTATTACTGTTTCTAGCGAACTGTTGTTTTTGCCCGGATTATGAAATAGGAATATTATACTATAGTTATAGTAAATAAAGTTTTCACGAAAATATTACGCTTCGTGTCTACTATTACGCTGATAGTGCCACTGAGGATCCGAGGTAGAAGATAAAAATGTAATTTAGTTGCGTGTCTAAAAACTTGCTCATAAATTTATTGTACTAACCACTGTTAAATCTACTTTATTATAGACCGTTTAAGCAGATAACACTGCGGCATCTTAAATCAATCTACATAAGAGATAATAGCAGGACATTAACATGAAAGCACTGGTCTAAATGAATATGTATGAAACGTGTGTGACATGTGTTGTATGACTTTCATTTTGTTACTGGTATAAGAGAAAACTTACATAATATTTAGTATGAAATACTTATAGTATCTATCTGAGCACTATAAAATGTATATTAAAGTAAAATACGTTTATAAAAAATCGCTAAAGCCATCTTTATAGTTTACTTTTTACATACAAAAGATTTAAAAGTTCATAACAATTTTTTAAGTGCTACTTCAGTTGGAACACGTCTCTGCAGAAAATTCAAGCTGTATCCAATAAGCTGTATAGATCGTGGGATGATCTTTGCTTTATCGTCTATAAAATAATACCACCAAGATCAACAAGACTTCATTCTGGAGGGATAAGATAGATAAGGTAGACCTTAGACTTCTCTATTTATAATCAGAAAACACAGAGCCAGATTCCGTGAAAATACAACCGTCGCACACATAAAATTATACAACACATTAATAAACAACAGTTCTTGTACTTTCTCCAAATACCTGAGAAATTAAATTAATTTGAAGGTTTTATTTTCGTTGTTGTTGGTAGGTAATGTCTTTCCCTTCGATTATTCGATTTTTTGTGGGGCAGATTTCGTGAAAAGGGGCTCGGGGCTCTAAAATGTGTTACCGAAAACTGGGGCAGTGAGAGGTGGCAGCGTGATGGTGCCAACCCATATTGCGTGAAGTTAGAATCACGACGAACTGTCCGACAACATCTTAGATATATAGTCATGCTTAGAATATATTCGACTAATCAAGTGACAAATAAATTGGCCCTTGTATTCATTTTAGTTTTATAGCAGGATGATGTTAAATATTACGCATCATATGTGATTACTGTAAGAGTCGGTGTTCTTTTAGATTATTATTTAAGTTTAATTTAAACTAAATTTAATACAATCGGGGTTGCAATAAAATGTAGCGATCGTAAACAATACGTCATGTATAGTGTGTGCTAATTTATAATTAAAATTCACTATAAATGTCATAATTATAGTTTCTTTTACCGGATTCTTTTATGCATATGATTATTTTTAAAGAAAAATAAATGATGAGTATTACAAATATTAAAACAGAGTTGAAACAGAACAACTTTTAGTACAGCGGCCGTTTATAACCTGTTTCTTTTGAGTAAAATAATATGCAGAACTCACGTCTTGCCTATTCGGTCACAAGATCTTTGTTTTTAGTAGTAAGTGAAACATTCAAGTGAACAGACGCAAAGAGGCATTAGTGTAAAAAGTTTAATTAGGGAGGTATTTGGAAGCAGAAGAAACACCAAAACCACATTATACTTATTATTAAAAGTTATCAATCAATTCAGAAACACCAAAGGTATGTAAAATGGTTTGAGGAAAAAAATCATAATTAATTCACAGCGGACTGGCTTAACAAAAACATTGTCGATGATGCCTTGAATCTTTTATACCTACCACTTTATTTAATAATATTTTAGAAACAATGTATTTTATTAATTAATTATTTACTTTTTAATTTAACTATTCTTAATTTAACTTTTATTGTTCGTGCCAATTGTAATAATTTTGCCAAAGATTAATGTTATTATTAATATATTTACGATCTTTACATATTTATTCGATATAATGATTATTAATAAAGTAGATTTTTTAATTAACAAATATAATTTATTAAAATATATTAATTACAGATGAAGAATAGCTTTGTATGTCTGGCTTTGATAATAAATATATTAATGATATGTGAAGCTAACCTCCTGCTTGAAAATAAAAGAGCGAGAAATGTACATTTAAACTTACAAAGAAATCGAAACGTCCAATGGAGATCAAGACGACAAGCACCTGAAGAGCAATATATGCCTGAATTGTTAAATTTGCCTCAAAAGATAAAATTAAATTTACCAGCGCAAAGACATGAGTCAGTTTCGACTTCAATAGATCCAGATAGCAGACCATCTATTTCAGTAACTAGTCGAGCATCAGCTGCGACCAACACTACAGACAAAGTCAATGACGTTGAAAGTTCAACTGTGAGTATGGTATCTTAAGAAAATGTAATAGTAATAACAGCGAATTTCTCAATACATTTTGAATTATACTAATTAAGAGTTAAATAATCTGTGAACTTTTTACACTACCAATTAGATTTTAATTCTAAAAATTATCATTCAAAACAATTGGTATATTTTCGTTAAAAGACAATATGGCCTTTACACACTTTTATGAAGAATGATGATTTGTGGAAACAGTAATTATTCAACTAGTTTAAGCGACTCTTTTTTTCTAACGGCTTCGAATAAATGCATTAGATCAAAAACTAGTTTGTAAAATACATGTTTGAAAATAAACAGGAAAATCTTCACATTTTTCAAATTCGCAAAAATCACTGATTAATCTAACATTGCTTAAATAAGTTGAGGTAACAAAATAAATGCATATATATAGTTTGTAGAATGAAAATATCATCACTAGGACAAAACTGCTTCGTATGTTGGTTTTCAAACTAATTTTATGGTAATTGTAACCTAAACGTTTATCCTACATAACGTCTACTGGAATCTGAAATAAACATAGTTTTTTTCTATGCTATGCATATATTTCTATGTTTGTACATAATAATACAGACAAATTATTATGTAGCAAACAAATACACGACTGAATTGTAATATATATATATATATATATGTGTGTGTGTGTGTGTGTGTGTGTGTATGTGTGTGTATGTGTCTGTGTGTGTGTACGTGTGTGTGTATTTTAATTTGAGCAGATTTTTTATCGATATTAAAATAATTATAGAATATATATATATATATATATATATATATATATATATATATATATATATATATAAATACTCAATACTTAATTAAAAACAAGCAAAAAAGAAATTTTATTGATTGTTTTTAACTGTCGATGTTTTACTTTACAGACACTACCAACTACCATCGATGCAATCGAAACAAAAGAACCTTTAAAATGCGAAGCTGCTATTTTAAACTGCTGCAGATTTACAGAAGACAAATATAGATCGCTGTGCTTCTCTTTATATAACTGCTCTAAAACTTATGCGACGAATTTAGCTTGTAAAAAAAACATTATACAAAATGTTATACAAAAATTCAAAGACTCTATTAAGGCTAAATAGTTATAAAATTAACTGTTATTTTGGATTTGTATCAATTAGAAAAGAGAGGACCCGTTGAAGAAATAGTACGATGTATGAAAGGGCAGTACTTTTAATAGAAGCCTTGCAAATAAAACTCTGGGTTAGTGTTACTCATCGGCTAAATTCACATAGTAGTAGGAATCTTATTTTTTTTTTGTATAAAAATAGAAGAATACCTTAAAAATAAATGCATGATTTTTTTCGATAAAAGATGGGAGGAAATTCGAAGCGAATGTTAAAATGTAAATACCAACACGTCTGTAATGTACGTAGGAGCAAGACGCAATTGGGAATTCCCAAACAATCCCAACCGCCAACTCTTCAGCGGGAAAAAAACACATTGAACGCTGCGTGTTTAACATTATCGTATTTATTAATTATTTGACATACATAACAAATATGTTATAAAACGTGTTTGCTTATAGGTTTTAAAGCTTCAAAAGGGTTGGTATATAGCTCTTTTGTCTGCAAATAACTTACATGCAAACACCTATTTTCAATTATCCTTTATAAAGTGATTACTTTTAAATGTGTTTCAATAATATCATATAATTTATTTGCCATTTTTTTTTAAATTTGTAACAATTTGAATTTTGAAAACGTTTTTTCTTACTAGATTATCATTACATTGTTTATTATGTTAGAAACTAATAATTTTTACATAGGATGTATTATACAAAAATTGACTGCAAATTAGCGATATATTCACCTAGTTTGGTTTTTAATCTATTTCCAATCACCCTGTATAACAAAAAAAATATATAAAATGTTTAAATTGTTGTAAATGCAGTTACTGCGTTTCTATAATTGTTAATGAAATGCTACAAGATGTTTTTAAACAATCTTTGGAATTAAATAGCTAACATATTTAATTGTATCGATATTTTTTATGTAATATTGGAATTAAAAATTAGGGTTACTAAGTAAATATTTAAGACTGTATCCTCACGTATCTTCACATATTCAAATCAGCTCACGGAATACAACAACGGATGTTTTACTTACATTTATTCATTGTTTCTTTATTTTATTTTAAACATTATTCGGTATAATGAGTGCACATCGCCAAAATCTTTTTAACGACTAATTATGTATGAATGAAACTAAGTAGAACTATAAATTATAATATATAGCATTTCTATTGGAATAACAGGAGTGAATTTAGCATTTATCGTAATTGTATTACAAAGTAATACATTTAAATTCAGTGTATTCTACGTAAAAAGCAAAGTTGTTCATGCCAAAAAAATGCCTGTGATCAGGCGGATTGTGGAGGAAAGTGACACGCAGGAAATTTTAACTTATTTTATTTCAAGTTCTCCATTTTTATTCGATAAATATTCAATTCATAAATTCAAATTGGACTAAAAAACCTAATTAGATAAGACAGTTATTGCTTAACATCAAGCGACACATAGGTCAAATTATTTGCTTACAATCAATAAAAAAATGATAGATACACACATGGTCTCGTTATTTTAGAAATTTTATACATATACAACATCAAGATATATTTTATACGTAAGAAAAAAGAAATCGCAACATATATTTGAGAGAGAGGAAATTGGTTTAATACACGGACTTAAACAGTTAACCCTTTTCGTTATATTACGCAAAACTTTTTTTCTTCATTACTTTCGTTTCTTAAGCTTATACTTTCTTATATCGTTTCTTTAATTTCTTTCTTATTTGTGCTTCTCCTTGTTTATTGATATCATCATTTCAGCCACATGTTTACTTTTGGGCATAGGTTTCATCTATAGATTTACAAATTAACCGATGGGAAGCAACATCCAGCTTCTTCTTGCGGACTTAAAAAAAAGGACAAAGTAATCTGTCCGCCTTGTGTGTCGTCAGATTTTTCTACCAACGTTAACGAAGTCTGTCCACTATGTGGGTAACATATGCTGCACTTTACAGTCCATGGTGCCCGCTCCGGAAAGTTAAGGTCACAGCCCCTTCAATGTACTGATCGACTGAGTTATATCGTTAACTCTCATTCCCCTACGGATCACTCCATTTCATCCTATTATTCTTATAAATTTTGTATGTTTCAAGAAACAATTCAAATGCGCAAATGCATTGAAAACCGTAGTAATATTGACAGAAGGTTATTCTATCCATGACTAACATATATACCTTCAAAAGTGGCTAATTCACGGCAGTAATTTGTAAAAAAATATTCAATACTTTAATGTTTTATAAACGAAGGACGTAACAAAGTTTAAAGTAACTACGAACAAGGCATTGGCATTGATTGTCATAACACTTAAGTAACCGATTTTGATTTTGTTTGTTAATTAGTATCTCTAAAGTGTTTTGCTTACAAAGTATTATTTTCTCCTGCGTTTGCCGTGTTTGGCAAAACCGGATTGCCGCTTTTTTAAACGGATCTTATGGGTATTCTTATATGTAAAGGAATTTTAATATATCACTATTACCAAAATTCTGTACAAATGTTTTTTATATTTTCCGCAAGTTGTTGCCCAAGCGCTTCGATCCGTTAAACCAAAATATTCTGCAGTGGTTTCTTTCTTGAGGAACCTGCTAACGTGGTAAATATTTTGGATTCGAGTCGGGATTAGTGTATTATTCGGTGTTGGAAGATATGTGATAGTTTCACTGCTTTCTTAAAGTAAGTAAGTTTCATTAAGCAAAAATTAGACTAATAAAATGCCTGGGTCTATAGATAACCTATGAATTTGATTAGCTACTGTTCCATTCAAGATCGTTTCAATGATATTTAGGCACCTTTGTTTAACGGTAAATTTACGTAGTGGCAACATAAACGGGCTTTTTATCTACCACCAACAAAATTTAAAATTAATTACATTTTTTGTTCTAGAATTAATCAGGGCTACCATTAGCCCAGCGGTAGAGGATTGAGGTTTATCATAGGTCCCGGGTTCGATTCCCGGGGTACAATCTGATAAAATTCACACTTTGTGATTACCACTGCTCACAAATAGGTTTCCAGAGAATGGGCTACAGCGTCCGCCGCGTTCCATAATATCACACTGCGATCGACAACCCGCGACCCAAGCGTAGCAATTATGGTATATCCCCCATAGATATCTTTAAGTAAGGCCTATACCTTGTTGTGGGCTGGTATGTGCTAACACGACGACAAAAATCAGAAAACAGAATATACAGAATTGTGAGATCGTTTACCACCAACCAAATAAGCCACAAGTATATCTTTTTTCCCATTGAATGTAATTAATGATAATCTTGATTCAATATACTCTTAACTTCTAAAGCCACTCCAAACGGCAACGGTAAATCTGATAGAACAAATATAAGTCCGGATGATTTTTTGTGTTATCTACGACTGTGATAAAATTGTAGGACTTATTAATAAAAAAATCGATTTGCAGCACCGGAAAATTATTTTATTAAAGCGTGCGTATCTTTTGCTTGTTTTGTTAATTGAATTAATACATGTACATATTACTGTCAATAAAACTGGGCCAAACAGATTCTTTTTCTTTAGAAAGTATGACAGAGTTGGACTTTCACCTGTACCTTATGTGACGGTGCAACATTAAAAAGGATTTTAAATAATCCTTTAATATTTATTGAACATTACATGTATTTCGTGATAAGTTTGACAGAAATCAATTATTAACGTTTTGCTAGTAGCGATTAGAAAAGTTATTTTTTATAAGAGGAGCGTCATGTGAAACATATAACTATATTTCACGTTAGACTTCTCAATCTCTTACTAGCTTCTCATTATTGAAATACTTTTATTTATTTTTTCCGCATATTTATTAAAAAGAAAGTAGTAGAAGTAGTGACTATTAAAAGTAGAAACAACATTCAGAATATTCTTAAATTAAAATAGAATAAAATATTTGTGATTCACAATAGCAATCAGAATAAAGTAGATAATGCAATATTTAATACAAGATTAATATACAAGATTAAAATTATATCTCTGCTCAACTTTATCGAGCAAATGAGTCAACGCTTCTTTTCGGAACTTCCAAATATTGTACGAATGATGTCAATCCGGGTGACTCTGTGCATTCTACAGGTTACACATTCTAACTTTAGGGAAATTAAAACCTGTTTTAATACAGACAAATTTTACAAGAAAAGTCTTTATGTCTCTGAACAATGCCTCAGGAACTTTCAGATCGATAAGATTTTGGGTATCAATGTATTTGACAACTCCATATAAATTTATTAAGGAACATCAAATTACAAATCATTCGTTTATCACCTGAAGCTGTAAAAATTTATACGCACCTTATAGCTACTAGGACGTGTTATGGCAATGAAATGATAATTATCTTGAGAATCGTTGAACATGAAACTGAAATTCGTAATGAACTTGAAATTCGTTGAACATTTTCTTTACTGTATGTGTACACTGTAGAAAAGGTTCTATATTGTAATAACGTATTCTAGACTACGCACAATTGCAGCATATGTGATAATATTACTTTTAAAGTACTTGAAATATTTTGAGTTGCATTTTATAGATCAAGCAATCGTGCAGACAAGTGATTTAAAAAAAATTACTATTGGTTTAAAAAGAAAAAATGCAGACGCTGATTATAATGACACGAATATTCATTTATACGAATATTTATTTATTATTTTTTGTCTCCGCACGATTCGTCCGTCTAAAATATATGGATACTACTTAAGTATCGTGTATTTATAATTATCCTTTCTGCCTGTACTAATTGACTACAGCCTTCGGATATAAATGTAGTATAATTTTAATGTTCATAGATACAGACCACTTTAGGATAAAGAAAAAATAAAATATTTAAAGTTTTTTTTGTACAAATCTGATTTCTACTATGAAGTACCCCTGATTTAAGAAAGAGAACAATCATTGAATGCAACTCGGCTAGCGAACGTTCGCGAAACTAAGGAACATACTTTCGTCTGTTATCAATCAATTTCTTAAGAAGAGGGCCCACTACCAATCTGTATTATCAGTAATGACTTACGGTACAGTCGCGCATCGAAGCATGGAGAGGATTCTGCGCGGGATTTCTCCACGAGATCAAATCGGGAACGGGTAGATCCACAGACAAACGAGACTAAACGATATAGCCTAAAGAATTGGCAACAGGCATTCAAAACAGCGCTCAGAACAGTTAACGCTTGAAAGTTCTGGAATGGAGACCACATTGCAGCAAGCGCAGCGAACGTCTTTCCGCTAAAAAGATAGACAAACGAACTTTTAGAGGTCGTCTGAAGATTCTGGATGCAGTCCTCTACCTCCTCCTCCTCTACCGAAATGTATGGCGCAGGCCTAAATTCAGCAATGGACATCTTACGTCGTTTAAAGTAACAAGGTGACAAAAGAAAACCCAGTAATTTTTGTTGTCTGATAATTGGCATTTATAGCCTAAGAAAGGTTAGAAGTGGCAGGCAGAGTTTAAAGGTAAACAGACTCTTTACTTGTAATAACTACACTGATGCAACCCCTTTGGAATCTCGAGTCGGGCTGTAGCATTATTAAGTTTACCGAATCAATCGCTCACACGATTACTCATTATTAAGTAGCTTAGGCGGACGATCTTCAGAAGGACTGAGCACAAGGAACCTTGAGAGCAGACTACAACTTGAGCTGACTCAAGTAGCAAACTATTAAATATGGGCCATGCAGCATTTTGTATATCAAAACCAATTACGAGTAATAACACTATACTTGTCCTGTCTCTTTGCGATCAAAAATCTCTTCTGTCATACAAAAATAACTATCTTGCATAAACTAATCGACTATAGTTCTGCAAAAATAACTGCACCGTGCTTTAGTGAAAGGTTGGGGCTAAGAAATAAACAGCATAAGCGCCGGCGCTGCGAACATTGACAGCGGACCAAACAAAGCAGCCGATACTTGCCACTGTCTTGTCGCGCGCATACCTAAGACACGGTAAAGCGTTTTCGGTAGCACTATAGCTAATCTGAATTACTATTCGATATAATGAAAAACATTCTCTCCCTACGAGTCATCACTCAATGATTATTTTGTTATAAGGTTTGAATAATATTACCATTAGGATATGATTAGACGGTGTAATTAGGTTCATATATCGATATTAGTAATTGTATAGGTAGTTTGGAATGCATGTATATATCAGATGTTTGATCTCAGCTTCTGTATTTATTTTCCAAAAATTCTCGTTATGGTTGCGGGGATTTACAGTTCCTACATTTTATAACGCCGTCATTAAGCTTTATTGATATTGGCATTAGGAACGTGATTTTCTATTATTCTTACAAAGTTAAAACTAATAAAACTGGTTTGACGAAGTTGAAGAGAAATCTGTCTGCCAAGGTACGTAATGCTCAGTAGTGTGTCACATACTGCGGACGCAACACGCGTGCAAAGTGTGTTGATCAAAAACAAAATTATTACAGTTTACAATATAATTGTTTACGTAGTTAGTGATAATAGATATTTTGTGATTCTATTCACAGTTTAGCTAATTTCTTCTGTTGTCTTATCATTGAAATAAATATACATTGATTTCAAAAAATATTTCGATTGAAAAACAGAAAGGTAAGAACTTTTATGAACTTATAAATATACAGTTAATTCATAATTGTAAATTAAAATTTATGTATAAGACTAATTATGTAAAATAATAACATGCAAAAAATAATCAGATTTAAAAATTATATTTTTCTTTTGTGTTAACTTTTACATCTTGAGTGCTATAAATTAAAAAAAATTACATTTTTAATTAACGATTTCGTAATAGATTTTTAAAATATTGGAAAGTTTATTGGTATTATCTTTCAAGTGATTTATAGGTATTTAACTTATGTACACTACAGTGGTCGGTTTTTTTATTACAAAAAAAAATAACAAAATAATAGCAATATCTTTAAATTATGTTCACAGTTTTGTGCTTCTTATAATTAATTAATGAAGTCGTTATTACAATAATATATGCTTTAATACTCAAATCGCTTAATTTAATGAATAGAATAATCAATAGTCCATTATTTGACTAGTATCATTCAATTAAGAATTAATAGTTAGAACATTCATTATCCGTGGAACATCCACTGCAGGACATAACCAAACATTTTTATAAAATAAATTTTACAAATATTCCCTATTACATTGTATCAAACTACGGATGTGACAAATTTACTGGCTACTACACTTACGGTTTGTATACAAGATAACGAGTCATCGGTAAAGAACGCAATTGATGTGCCTCTAAGAATTTCATATTTAAGAATATAGACCCATATCATTTACTTTCAACGCTTATTACTGTTAATTTTTATCTGATTTATATGTATTTACTTTTTTTTTATTCTTCTTTAAAAATACATTAAGTTATAATTCATAATATAATAAAATAACTTGCGTATTTATTATTGAGATATTCGTAGTATATTTATTATAACTATTGAGATAATAAAATGATTTTACCTAAATTACAGATGGCGACGATTGTCAAGTTATTCTACTTGACTATGTGTTTTGTAATAGTTATTTGCAAACCAAAAATGAATATTAACAAATCCGTTTCACACGTAGAATTAAAAGTACGCCCATTAGAACTAAAAGAAACCAACACAATACCCCAAGGGTCTGAAAACAGTAGTATTGCTAAAAAACCTTGTTCAATCAAGTGCCAAGAAGGTGATAAAAGTCTAGGATTATTGGGAGCCATGCTTACCTTGTTACAAAATATCGGAAATAGTTTTCCATCATTGACATCAAACTCCCAAATGTACGCAGTATTGAGAATTTTAATATACCCGAAGAACATAAACCAAACAAATTTTAGTACGACAAAACAACCGCCAGAACTACAGTCTAGTACAGAAAAAATATCTACTACAACTCAGTATTATGATCCGGATTGCGATGACGATTCAACGAGACCGATAACATTGCTAGATACGAAATCCGAAAAATTTAACATCGAGAAGAATAACAAAATATTGAGGAAGTTTCCAGAAGTAGAACATGGCAGTGTCCAATCTTCTGCGTAATTATATGTAAGTTTATTTAATTACACCCAAAATAGTGTTAATTATAATTCTATTTACCTACTAGCTAACTTTTGTTTTATTGAACGCACCCTTAAGCCATTTCGCAGGTAGAATTTCGTTAAAACCGTCCTTAGCTGCCCTTTACTCTGCAAAATTAATATTTTCACTTTATTTTAAGTCTACAAGCCTTGTATTTCCATAGATATCGTGATGATTCTATACATAAATGGTAATTTCTATTTATAGGAATTACTTATTAGTATACACTATCCTACGCACAATGGCCGAGAAAACTATAACAGTTTGCCTACAGGATAAAAACGAGCCCTTAATACACCGTGTGCTTTTTAAATAATCTGACCACCTCGCCTTCGTTTGACCGATTAATATGATCCTATAACTTATTTAGTAGGTCTCGTCTACGGATCTTAAGGTTTCTATCACTTTGATAATAACCCCTGGGCACATTAAATTCGCACATACTTACGGACGTGGTGCCGCATTTAAGCAGAACAAGAGTTTTATACTTCTGGCAACTATGTTTGTTTTAAAGCACTAAATATTTATTAATATTTTAAAGTTTTTTTTTTAGTTTTAACGTTAAACATTAATTTTAAAAACCTTTTTTCAGACATTAAAATTTTTGTTAATAACTTTTTTCGTTATATGCTACAAACATGACAAATTAACTGTGCTTATAGGAGGTTCCTTCTAATGACTCATGTACAACTTAGAATTTATATGTCAAAATATAGGTCCGTACCAATCAACACTCATTAGTTTTCATTTCTAGGGTTTATATGTAATTTATTCGAAAACTATTGAAATTTATTAAAAATAGCAAATTACTGCGAATTGTAATTATGTAATTAATTTGATTATATATGCATTAAATATTGAAATAACTTATGTTGCAGATTTTAACGCCGTATAACAAATTAGCGCCATACGACAAATCTCAAGCCGGCTGTCATGTTGTGTTTTATGTAAAAGATTATACATATAAAAGACATAAGTTTATTACAGGTTTGTAAAATAAAAACACACGCACAACCAAAGATCTGAGTTCGGAATTTCTCTTTGTTTTTATTTCTTTCATTATATTTGTAAGTTACTACTTTTTTCTACAATTATTTGTTTTATGGTAAGAAAAATATTAATACCTATTTGGTAGCCAGATAACGTAATCAAAGTTGTGAGATGTTGCTGTATGCTGGCAACGGAAGATCGGTCATCGTGGCGATCTTTGAGGCAATATGCCTTGCAGTGAGCGTCTATCGCCTGACAATGTAATGATGATGATAATTGGTCTTGACTACTCCGACATTTATAACCGTCAAATGTAATATTTAATAATGATCGATTGTGTGACATAAATCAAAAATGGTTTTGTTACTTTAACGTAAATATAAAATAAATTACTAAGATCAAAAAGTATTGTGGAAAATGTTTAACAAAGTTTTTAGAAAAATTATTAGACTTCGGATTATTCGCAATAATAAAATGACGAACTGAATAAATTTATCAATTGGTTGTGGTTCGGGAAGGATGAATAAGGAAAAGCATTAGAAAACACACATTCATAAAATACAGTCACAATGAAAATCGTAGAGGCAATTACTGAGAAGAAATGAAACATTCCATCTAAGTCTTGAGGAAATATCGACGTCCGGTTCGTAAGCGGATATTGATCTGGAGATATAGGATACAGGGAAATAAAGTTCTAAATAAGCTTGAAACGTAGAAATTATTAATCTTTTTTTTTCTTTTTGACAAAAAAAAATTATCTATATGACGCAATCATAAAGTGATACTTATTCTATGCATCATAGTGTATAGTTCACTTGTAAAAGTTCCAAAAATAATAAATAACTTAATGAATAAAAATAGCGAGATATAGAATTTTCTTAATTCCAGTCAGTGCATGTTAAAATGAATAATTGTTTACTAACTGTACCTGTATACTTTCTGCTGCTTAAAGTTATTGGGAATTACTCTGAAATTGGCCATCTATTTCAGAGTCATCACTTTATATAGGGTGATTAGTAAATAGGGTAAAAAAGTTATTTGTGTTAATTATATTTTATCCCATATGCCTTAACAATATACACATTATATCTCTAAGCCGGCCATCATGTCGCGTCAGTGCATGATCATTGGTGTTAGATATAATCATCTTCAGCCATAGGTAGCCCATAGCTGGACATTGGCTCCAACCTTGATTTCAATAAAACTGGTTAACAAGATCGTCTATATCCAACTTGAGGGTGGATGTTCTTCGCTGCGTTCTTTCCCGGACCATAGCCGCCACTCCAAAACCATCTATTCTGCGCGATATGTGACCGTGGTAGATATCAAATTTTTCTTAATATATTTTTAGCACTAATATACCTTCTTCTTTTTCTTTTGAACCACTGGACGCCCACTGCAAGGCATAGGTCTCCACCAAATATCGCAGTCCTGCGCTACCCGTATCAGCAACTTCCCGCGACCTTAACAATGCCGTCGGTCTACCTAGTGGGCGGCGTACCCACGCCACGTCTACCAGCTAGTGGTCGCCTTTCGATAATCTTTCAGCCCTAACTTATACAATACACAAAGTCGTTATTGTAATTTATATAATACGTTACATTGTGTTCCAAAACAAAAGTGTAGCATCTAGGTGTGGGCTTACGACCACGGCATTGCTCTTAAACAGGCCTCGCTAGGCTCTCACGCTTTACCATAGATGACACATATGAAATCTATCTACTAAACCTAACGATGTGCGACTGCAAGGTCCTCGCCTATATTAGGTCACACTACGCTTCTATAATACAAAGCGTTACGTCACGCTACGCTTTTAGCTAACTGTGAATTTTTATAATCAACATCTATAATATAACATGAGTTATTTAAAACCTTGTAGTTACATGACAAAATGATTACCGCTCAACATCGCTATCTTTAAAATTTTTATCCTACTCTCTCTTCTAACATAACGGGTAGTTAAATATAAGAAGTATTACGAAAAGTTGCGATAAATGTTTAGAATGATTAGTTATAGATATAAAGTTTTAAAAGTGTGAATATATAGCTCATTTGTAGTTAATTTATTTATAACATATTTTATCCAAAAATCAATGTTTTCAGTGATTTTAATTAACGCAATGATAATAAAGTAAAAAAGCGTTTTCAAATTCGGACTGCTACTTATTAAATTTGATAATTTCCTGTCCTGTCCCTGCCTGTCGCATTCCAATAGAAAGAAAATAATAACAATATCGTAAAATTAAATAAATATCGAGTGATCGCTTTTTACGAGTTAATCGTAAGTATGTGTAAAAGGTTCAAAAATATTGCTGACAAATGAGGTATACAGTCAACCACTTAAAGGTGTTACATCTATAACTATACAACCTGTATGAAGACGCTTTTATTTCTTTTTATCAATTGTCGCGCATGGGTGTAAAACGCACGTAACTAATATGAACAAAATTTAATAAATCGAGTCTACGTCACGTACTCGCGGCGACAAAAACTTAACCGGTTTTACCAAAAATAATACCTACTGGACGAAGGATGACAAAACTTTTTCATGTGGTGAATAAATAGTTGCTCAACAAAAATATAGATAAGCGCCATCTATGTTTACATTTTTGACCTACGTTACTAAATAAATGATGTATTTAATAAACTTCAGATAATTATTTGATTACTGGTATTACATTATTATAAATAATAACACTACAATTCTGTCGCACTTCGTTAAAAATCATTACATACCATACTAATTTAACAGGACAGTTCATATAAAATCAACCACGCTTTTGACGCCAAAGGGATTAAAAGAAAACCATAGAAACGTAATGTTCCATATGTTATATTTAAAAAAAGCGCTAGTAACAATTTTTTTTAAATCGCTTTTAAAATTTCCGCATAAGGAGTTGAATATTTTTTTTATTTTTAAATTTACACCAGTGTAAAGCTTTCTTACGTTTTTATACTAAGCAATACTCCTAACAATGCAATAAGTTGTATATTTTCTAACATTGCCTCTATCTGGCTCATACGGTATATAACAGATTCCACAACTTATTTGTTATCGGGTAAACTGAGCTCAAAGGATGGATTCATTTCAGATATGGTATTGACACCGAATGTTGAGAATTAACAGACAGCGCGCTGCACTAATTAGTCTATACTCAAAGAGCTATAAATAAAGACTCGACTGTCGATTATTTGCTTGCAAAGAGTCCACAAGTACTTCGACCACATTGCACAGAGGAGATCAGAGAACTAGAAAGGATTATCGATGTCAGCAATGTAGAAATTAGAAGGGAAGAGGACTTGAATTAATGACGCAGTTATAAAATCGTGCAACAACACCATGTAGGACTAACTTTCAAAAATCAGAGAAGCCTGAACAAAAAGGGCAGCGGAGACTGACATTTTTGGCAAGCGTGTGAACTGCAGATTAAATAAATTCAAATGATGGTGGTAATTTAAATATAATTTCACAAAACTAGGTAGAGGTAAATTAAAGCATAACAATAGACTGCCATAACAAAAGACATGTAGGACGCCTAGCGACACAAACTGTCAAATATAAAAAGTATAAAAAACATATACAAATATATAGGTGTTTTAGGCGGCCCAGTCATTCGCTAACAGACATGATTGACCCTCAGTCATGAGGAAAAACTACACACTAAAAAGAAGAAAACTACGAGGTCGTTTATCCCCATTTCTACGTTAAACAGTTTTGAAAATGCTACTCGTAATAATGTAGGAGCACAACATTAAATGAAATGCAAAAGTTAATGATGACCTCTTTGTTTGTAGGGCTGTCAACGGTTAAATGTCCACGGAATATCGAAACTCGTCAATGAATTCGATAAAATCTCTAAATAAAATAATCGGAGACCATTAAATCAATCAATGTAGTTTAAAATTATTTTACTATGGGGCAGTGCCGCTGATATTAATTCTATATTTATTTTACAACAAAGGGTTATTTATTAGTTAATAGAAAGAAATTTCCCGAAATTAGTACTAACTATTGCTTCGCAATACTTTTTTAATTACATATTATTTATGCGCAATAGTTTAAAGTGTTATATGAAAAATAGTCACAAACATGATAAATGCAAGAAAAAAAAAATTAACTTGTAATGCCTTGTACTTGTACTTCTTTAAATTAACAAATCCTTTATGATTCTGAGTGTACGCATACATAAAAAAAGTTCCTTAACACAGCACATACATATTATTTAATAAATCTTATTATACCGTTCCAGAGTTTTTTCTTGATCGAAATTTGTGAAACTTGGTGTGTTGACTTATTTACATCGTGGTATTAAGAATTCATAAATTTGGTGTAAAAAACAAACTATTGAGTTTTTGGTCGGCTCTTCTCAACAGATCAGTGTTCCGAGTAGGTGGTAGCTTACTACTTATAATGTTAAAGTAATTGAAGATTTAAAAGCGCACATTGCCTGCTTTAATAAATATATATAGATTTTTTTTAATTTTAGAAACGTATATGATAAATTTAGCTCGATATAGACTATTGAAATATTTTTCAATTTCTTTTATTGGTGTAATATCTCTGTAACCAACTTTTATTTAATATTAAAAACGTTGCATTTTAAACTAACATAGAACTTTCTTTCAGAGTTGTCAAAATAAAAAAATACTAAGAGATGGAACACAATTACATTCTTTGTTTTTTTAAAGTGTTATGAAACAAGTAAGAAACTTTGTTGACATAAAAAATACTGTTTACATATTGAAGTTCTATAAGATATATCTTAACCTCTATCTTTCGTACAAGAGGTGTAAAGTAAGAAAAAAGAATGGTTCATAATTTGTTAGAAGATATGCATTAGTCTTTTTTTGTGACGCCATAACATGAGAACGACTTGACCGACCTTCTTTAATCTTGTTTTTTTTTCATTTCTTATCGAAATATACTTATAAAATTGAACAGAAAATTAAATTTTTTTGAAAATAAAATGACTATTGAATATTTGCGCACAAATATTTGACAGCTCGCTATAAACTTCGCGCGTTTAACGGTTCGTGTTGCAAATTTATATTGACATTTAATACCTGCTTCGTTCAATATTTATCGAACACAATTAACTTATTTATTTCACATTTATTCAGTGAATTAGGTGATCACTCTCGAACACGTACGTTAATTTGTTTTTCTTAAATGAATTCATCAGGCCAATAACTTCTGGGAATACAAAGTATATCAGGACAACACTTATGATATTAAAATCATTAACCTCATACATTATGATAAATCAGCGTGTTTTTATTTTAAGCAAAAATCATAACAACACTATGACATTATTACATTTTTCTTGCCTGTGTCACTAACCTTATCTTTAATACATTTATTGTCTGGTTGCCATATATCATCTAACACTTGTTTAATGACATAATACTGCGCATTAGGGATTTCCCACTGCCAACCTTTGCCCTACCCTATCGCCTGTTATCACGTTCACCGCGAGCGAGCAGTAGCCAGAGAAAAACATTAACTTTATAGTTCACTTCAGTTTATCACACTTACGTTAAAATATAAAGACTTTAAAAGAAACAGCATTTTATTATTTATCACATTTAGATTTATATATAACACAAAATGAATTACAATCGATAACACTAATTATGACGATAACAAAAAGTCTTATATACTCATTGTCTTCTTTTTTTCTCGTCGTTTCTTTTTTATATAAATCTTGTCCCTAACTCCTTGATAGAATCGATTAGGAACTCTTTACATATCATCCAATCCTATTCTACCTTCAAAACAGGGGTAATGGAGTGTTCAATTATTTATTTAACATTACGAGACAAGCAGGTAGGTAATAAAAACACATGGTTTTTCCCATCTCCACTCCCTGCAATCGTGTTAATCGAAGTTAAATGGTTGTCTGTGGATGATGTTGCGAAAATATATTAGAACATATTGTTAACATATTGTGGACAGCCTGGTCTCAATCTTGAACTAGTCGTGAATGTACGTATTGGTGCTTATTGTATGATTTACTCCGATTCCAATTATTTATATATTATGATAATGTCGACTTATTTACAATATATTAAAAAAGTATTTAATAAGAACAAAAATTGATCATAAAAATAGTCCATGTGAACGTTTTAGGTATAGATATATTATCATTCAATTGTAATATTTAAAATTCTAAATATGTATTAACCTCGACATTAGACATAAATATAAAACTGCCTGAAAAGTTTAATATCTACTTTAAAAGCTCATCGGAATACAATTTCGTTTAAAATATAACTTTCTAAAGTTGAGCAATTATTCTTATACCTTAATAAAGTTTAAATAAAATTTATGTTGCCGATAACAGAGATTAGGTATATAAAACTGCATAATAATTTAGTACAATTGCATATATTGATGCAAAATTTACTTTTTAATCAGTTTCTGCCTACTTTTGTACAAATTCAAAATATCTTTATCAAGCAGACAAATACACGCGCTTTAAAATCTACGATTATTTTAACATTATAAGCAATAAGCTATTACCAGCTCGGAACGCTCATCTGTTGAGAAGAGCCGTCCAGAAACTCAACAATCGCTCTTTCATATTGAACTATTTTTCATTTGCACATTTAATATCAATTATAAAAAATAAATGACTCAACGAACCAACTTACACACATTTTGATCCACTCTATAAGGTTATAATAAGTTTAGTTAACTAAACAACTGATAATTTTTTTTTTAAAAAATCACAAAAGTGAAAAGATAACATTGCTGATGGCCAGTTATAAAGAACCATGTCTAGTGAAATACAAGCAAATTGGTGATAGGTGTAAAAGCTTTAAAGGGTTAAATTTATAGCTTTTTCAGCAAAAAGCTTGAAAAACTTTACACCAATTTTCAATCAACGTGCGTGAAATGGTTACTAAAAATATGTTTTTAATTGGAATACGTGAACAGTAATTATTATTTTTAAAACGCCTCTTCGCACTTAATTATCACCTTATTAAATACTTCTGAAACTATTGATTAAATATTTAAACATTGGATAGGGTGCACCGTTTATTTTTTTATAATAAATATGTTAATTATTTATTCATTGATCTCTTTACAGCTTTTACATCTATAACCAAATTCTGTATAAACCACAACTAACACAAATGTCTTGTTGCGCGGAATTTTAGATTTTAAAAGTAATGGTCGCACCACATTCTTCACTTAATCTTAATTTTTTTTTAAGTAATACTTACTATCTAGCTATATATAGCTCCTCCTACTGGACTCATAAATTAAAATTGGAACATTGACTGATATAAACAAAGTGAGAGTATAGATAAAATATATTTTTATTGAGACGAATGGTCATTGTTGCCCTTTTGGCATTTACAAGGGGTTAGAGAAAGTAAGGCATACGTTGCAAGTAGCTTAATCCACGTTTTAGCAATTAGCAGCCAATTTTTTTGGTCTTTTTCTTGCTTGTTTACTTGTATTAGAACTAAGTTACTTAAGTCTCATCTTAAACTATTCCTTAATTTAAAAATCTTTAACCTCGATTTTGGATGCAATTATCGTGGGCTACAATTATTAATTAATTATTGGATACTATCATTACAAGCAGACTTTGTTATTGGCTAATCGAACAGAAAGAAAAAATTAATGTTACAAATTTCAAAGAGATTACTTTATATAAGGTGATAAGAAATAGGTGCAAAAGCTTTCAAACTTTTTGCTGACAAGTGAGCTATGCCTTAACCCCTTTAAAACTTTCACACCTAATTCTTTATAATAGTTAATTACCGGATTGGAACATGTTTGGAATAGGAAAATGTTTTTGCATTTACTAGGAGCATTTAAAGGTAATTTTAATAACACAAAATTAAAAAAAAAATTAAAATGACGAGAATAACAATTTGTACTTTTGGTCACGGTTAACTTAATTGGTACATGATATTCACATAAACGGAGAGTTAAACCTTAATACAATGCAGCCAATAATACCGAGTTTAGTTTTTTTTACAATCTAAAACGTGCACGTTGTTGTGGATTTGGTGTAACAGGTTTTAAACAATAAGGAAAAAAAGACGAGCTATTATTAACAAAAAAATACAATTATCCAGTGTTGTTAGTTTACAAGAATCTTAGTATTGTACGAAACGTTAGTGGAGACGCACGTGTGAAACTAGAATAAAACTTAGTGTCAATAAATCTAAATAAAGTACGCAATAATATTGATGCCGTATTGCAAGAGGACATTAATAAATCGAATGACATTGATGATAAATTGATTATTCGACTACTTCTAAAATCAATATCGCATTAAGAAAAAAATTACTCGAGGTATGTTTACATGTACTAGTTGTTTTAATAGTTTACGTTATTATATTTAAATGACAACAAGTTTATCATAAAATCGAACTAAGTATTAGATATAAGCGACCATGCGTGCGTACTGTATAATTTTCCCTGTAAAAAGAGCATATTTTGGTAAATAAAACAGTTTTACACATAACAAAACGCTTTTATTAATAAATGCTACCACAAAAAGATATTTAATTATTATTATCGTCGTTATTTTAGTAATAGTATGTCCACGGCTGAACAAAGGCGTCTTAAAGGTTTCCAAGAGGAATGGTTGAAAGCGGCCTGCATCCAACGTCTTCTAACACAGGGTTGTTAAAAGGCCCTGTCATTGGGGACCTCATTTTCCCCTATCTGATTTTAGGACAGGGCATTTACGTTTTTTTTTAAATAGTTTTTTTCACATACTTTTAATTTTTTACTTTTCTTATATTCGTCATATGATCTATCTTTCCTCTTCTTTCATTCTATATTTCTTTAGCATTCCTCTACATACTAATTTCCATTCATGCATCGCCTCTCTTCCTTTACCTCGTTCCTCAAATATCACATGTTTAGGTAATTATCACATTTTCCCCCCTTATCAAGACGTAATCAACGTCATCTGTCCACCTTGAAGACATCCTAACTTGCTCTTGCCGGTCCGTGGTCTCCGTTCCAGAAGCCTAAGGTCTAAGCGGCCAACTATTCTGGGCTATGTGACCTGCCCACTGCTTCTTCAATTTGCCAATCCTTTGGGCTATTTCTCACATATTTAATATTCTACTAAAATTAAATTGTTTGAAATATTTACGTAAAATTAATATTTCCAACTATATTTCTGCTTTTTCAATGTATCCACGTCGCGCATAAAAAAAATGCTATCTAAACTCGATAATAAATCCTACAAGGAGATTAATACTCCGGTCACCCGTGATATTGAATTTGATCCGGACTTTCATATCGGGTAACCTTTCACCTTGCACAAAGTGTAAAATTGATATGTTAAAAATGTACTATTTTCATGTGATTCTTTTTATGAAAATTTTCACTATTTTATTACAATTGATATAAAAGTCATTAAGATTTTAAGAAGTGAATGTGTAGCTCATTTTTAGTCAATTAATGTATGTTACACGTATCGAAAAATCAATGGTTTTAGAAATAATAAATCATGTAATAATAACATAGTATGAAAAATTGATTGAATATCTAATTTACAGTCGTCGTTATTTCAGTCCATAGACGCCTACCGCGGGTCATGCGACTGTCCCAAAGATAACTATGGGCAGATACACCATAATCACGTCGCTTAGCAAAAGGCGCTGCTGCCTATCTTCTGGAATCTTATTTGTGAGCAGTAATAATCTCATATAATCGATGCACAAATTGTAAATTATATAAGATTCTATACCGGGAATCGAACCCGCGAGCTACAATTGCAAGTCTCAGTTCTCTACCACTAGGCTACCACTGCTCGGACCTGTCTAATTCAGATTACTAGATTTTATAAGTAATAATGGTTAATACTATTCATCCCAGCAAACTTTATACTGCTAGTCGTATATCCAATAGAAAAAAAAAACGTTCTAAGTGATCACTTCATAAATTATAATTAGAAATATGTCTAAATGCTTTAAAGCTTTTTACTAACAACTGAATTATATATTCACTTTTTTAAAGCTTTTACACCTATAATTAAACATCCTATATAATATACACTATGATCTTACTTACCTCTGGTTACTGGTTTTCAGATGGCGAAATTAGTGGATTTAATGCTTCTTATTGTTTTGATAGTATCGGTTAATTGCGGTCCCAAAACTAGAGTGACAACGCGATTGGGACAAAATAAAGACATTGTTACAATAACGATATCTCAAGCAGGATATTCAAGATTTGGGCCCACACAACAACATCATAACTTTATGAAAGATGATTTTGAAGAATGGTTTTATAGGTCTTTCAATGAAATGTTTAGACAACTACAGTATAACTTACTTTCAAGGAGTCTTCAAAATATATTTACACCATACGATTATTATCCTTCATCTCCTGCTTTTAAATTTCCAACATTTCCATATTCAAATCCTAATTTTAATAATAATCCCTCTCAAAAATATCCTACGCAATTCTTTACTACAACAAAACGACCGACCGTTTTAACCACTAAAAGACCTTATTTTCTTACGACCAAGTCTCCCGAAACTACCACACAATTGCTACCACAAACTTCGAAATCTCCATCACGAGATCCAAGTACTACACCATCGCAAGACACAACTACATATCCAACGAGAGAACCTAACACTCAGCAATCGCAAGAAACTACCACGGAAGTAAATTCGGAAGACGACGATGAATTCACGAGACCTGTTATTTTACGTGACACGAAAAACAAATTGAACAATGAAATTCCAAAAAAAGGGCCTATAATTTTGCCAGAAGTTGAACATGGTAGTATTCAAGCTGGACTGTGTAAGTAGTTTTTTAAGTATTTTTATCATCATTATTATATCAGCTGTACGACATCGACTGTTGGACAAAGCTCTTCCATACAGATTTCCTATAAGATTATCAAGCTCTTTTCTTCCAGCGTTTTTCGACTAACTTAACAAGTTTTTCTGTACTTCGGTAAAAAACATTTCTTCATCATTTCAGCGTATAGACGCCCACTGCAAGGACCTCTCGCAAAGATATCTATATACGATAATTGCTCGCTAGGTAGGCGGGTTGGCGATCACAGCTTGGTATACTTATTTTAACGCTTTCAGCAGAAAAAGCTTCTACCCATCCTTTGGAAACTTGTGTTTGAGCCGAGGCAATCCTATATAATTAATGCACAAAGAGAGAATTATACCTTAGGCTGTATCTCAGGAATCAAACCCGATAATCGCACGCTAGATAGGCGGGTGGTAGGGGGATTGCAGTGTGGTATTATGGTACGTAGGTAACGCTGCTACTCATCTTTTATAAACTTGTTTGTGAGCAGTGGCAATTCTTTATAATAAGTACACAAAGTATGAATTATATAAGATTGTATCCCGGGAATCGAATCCTCGATCTAGGATCTCAAGTCTCAGTCGTCTACCGCTTAGCTACCACTGCTCACCAAAATGTTTCATAGTACCTAATACAAAGTATGAATAGACAACTGAATAATACACAAAAATTAACACGGGAACCATACACATTTTCTTGGCTTTTTTCTCCAAAATACTAAATATATGAACATATATTTATATTGTGTATGAGACAAATCTTTTCTAATTAAGAAGATTTTTGTATTTAAGTCCTAATATAAAAAGGCCTTACAAATTTTATTATAGATACTTGTGCCTTTGTGAAATAATAGTTCCTTGTGAAAGGCGTTCGAATATCTGAAACTTTATATTTAAGTTTACTTTACATGAGTTATGGGTTTTTAGTGAGAGGATGTAAGTTTGGCGAACTCGAGAAACCAAGCATTCATTGCAAAATTCATTAGTACGCTTCCGATAATGCTTGCGTAACATGATTTGCCAAACTAAGTGGTGAGCTCTTACAGGCACAAAGTTGTTAATTGTGGTGTAATTGCTACAACCCATGTTGTGGTACAATGTGGTTTAATTGCTACAACCCATGTTGTGGTACAATAAAATATGGATTTGGAGATTGACAGAGAGCATAATACATAACAAACATTGATAATCTTTCTGATACGGCCTATGTGTAAGGCCAAAGTACAACGATGTGTTGTTTAAAAATAAGTTTTTTGTCAACAAGTACGCCCATATACATTATACATATTAAATGTAGCATGCGATAAGTTCTGTGGCTGAGAGCTGAGAGAATTTACATAAAAATGTATATCATTGTATATATTTTAATTTAATTTTTTTTATGAAAAAGAAACAACAATAATAAAAGTAATGTGTACACGAAAAAGACTACACGTTCATCTGTTATAAAACAACAAGTGTTACTTATAACAATGTATTATGTAGTTTTGGATTTACAATATTACCTTGAAGCATAACGGTCGAGGTTCCGCTAACCCAATAATTTTCCCACGTACCTAACGTTGCCTGGTGGGGGAACCTAATGATGGTACTAAGTAGTGACATAATACAAATCCCTGTGCATCGACAAACTTAGAGATGTAACAAAATAATCTTTATCACTTTTATATAGGTTTGTGTTAGTAAAAGTGAATTAATAAAAAAAATTAGGATTATCGAGTACATTCCAACTATTTTATATATCTTTTGTGCAGCTCTATTTTTGTGCAAATTTGGAAAGATACATAGAAAAAAACATTTATAGGTTATAACTTAAAGGTTCCTCGAGCGACGATCATGAGTTATGACGGCAAAGTAAAAGTGAAGGGAAGTCGCTGGATAAGAGCAGTGTAAGACCGCCCATCTAAGCGATCTTTAGTAATGATGATGATCATGAAATACGAGTATAAATAAAAGTACGAAAAATGCCTTATTACATTAACACGTTTGAGTTTGCTAACACATCAAACTGTTCATAAGACATGATGACTTAAATGCATCATTCAAATTGGTACACATACTTAAGTACAATAGTTTGACTGCAGTCACTATCATCGTCATGTTAACCGTAACACAGCTATTTTACCGCAGCAATAAACATATTGTGGTACCCGCTCAGAAAGCAGTATTACAAAAAACTATTGTTTTGATTACTTATGTTATAGTAAATGAATGTCTTCTGTTACCTATATGTATTTTGTATATTGTCACTTTTGAAGTATTTTGTTACATAAACGTTAATTCTGTATGTATTTTTTTTCAGAACATTTTAGCTAAAGAACCTTGCAACAAGCTAGCGGAAAATATTCAAGGAGTAGTAAAATTCGAAATTTGTGAAAGGAACAACTCCTTTACTCTCTACCGAACAATTTTTGTGAACAATTGTCGTTGTTTTCGTTCCTTACATTGGAATAAATATTTGTACTTTGGCTTCCATTTCAAATAAAAATTATTAAAAATTTATAAAAATTTATTTTTTTATTGTAAATAACAAGACGAACTAGGTGTTCACTGCAATACAAGTTATATTAATAGGAGCTGCATATGATGCTGTTTAGGATTTTGAAACAGAACTCCTTATGCAACATCACACCTTTATTTGTCACAGTGCACACGGTACGTACTATTACGCCAGTGATAATATCTGTTTAAGTGTTATTGTAAGTACTATTCATTTTATATATAACATATGTGTGTTAGTTATATTCCATAAGGCATATCTTATTATAACTTCACGTTCTAAAGGGGTAGTGACAATCACAGTAAACTAAATGTAGAACGTAATCGAAATCGATAACTGCCATTTTTTTAAACAAAATCATTTCAATTTTATCAAATTTGAAAAATAACATATTTTATACGAAATCTATCCTAAAACAGCTATAATATACACTCTAATGCAAACCTTGTGGTGATTAGAGTATTTATTACATGGCCACTATAATCACCGGTTTCGAGGTGGTTATATTCAGAAATTATTGAATTTCATGCACAATTTAACATTTTACGTACTTCAGAATTCGTACTTCAGAAATTTATCAGGTTTGTCTGATATCTTCAATGTGCAAAATATAACTTAGAGACATTAAAATTATTAAGAAATTCACTCATATTTTTCGCAGAGCATTTCTTTGAGAATCAATAGTTAAATGTTTAGAATGTCATAAAGTCTTGTTAAATGAAATTTTGTTGACTAAACTTGACAAAACATCGGAATCAATAAATGAGCACTTTTCATTGTACTCTAAGGAGTTTCAATCGTATCGCGAGTTTTACAAGATTTGTCAAATCAACAATGTCGTCCAGATTCTTATAGAAATTTAATAATCAAAAATTTTGAAAATAAAATTGTTTTCGATTAAGTATATGTTTAATAACAATGTTGTACAAATTTTTTACTTCTTTATGCTCCGTAAAATTATGTTTAAATACTAAATAAAAATTAAAAATCAGTGTATTATATATATTTTTGTAAAAAAGCAAACTTTAATATTGACCCAATGAATAAATAATATTCTTGAATGTATATTTATATGTAATCTGACAAACATGTTAATGTCGACTACTAACATATCTTGCTTTTTATTTTTGGACTAATTTTAAAATTTGTCCTCAATTTTCTGTCTTTTATGACTGTAGTTGTATTAATATTTATGCTACAATTAAACGTACACACCGAAACCGGAAAAAACAACTTTTTGATTATTTTAACCATATTCAAATTAAATCATCGATGTTATTTGGTTTTTCCAAAGTAACTTTCAGTATTTTATGTTCCAAGTATTATTATACAATCTGAAATTTAGGACAGATTGATTAATTAAATAGTACAAGGTATTTTCATCATTGGTTGATTATTATTTGCCTGAGACATTCGGTAGTATACTAATTGTATTTGCTTTTTTTTACGCTCGGAAAGGCAAACTCGCCTAATTAATACGTTATTAAACAGAGCATGTGTAGCAGAATGTTACAATACAATACCCTTCAAAAATCCACAAAACAATTTGCTTACTAATTACTGTTCGGTGGAGAAACAAAGCACTTTTAAAAATGTTTTTCTACTATGCTATAGGCATGTAATATTTTATTATTAAAAAAGTATCCACTTGTATTGAAAAATCAATATATCATAAAACGTAAAAAAGTATATAGTATATACTTTTAGAGTTTCTTCCGCCAGTAGATCTCAGGTTTTGATGCAAATGGAATAAAGAATTTTTTAATATAAATATGAAAACATTCCAAAAGTTTGACTATATAGAAGACGTCAAAAACTAAAACCATCATATTGTGAGCATCAATGGAGTTTAAAAATCGACCATTATTTATTAACATAAGCTCTTATCAGGAATTTAAAATATGTTATATAAGTTGTGTTTCGAGTACTTATTTGTATTATTAAAAAAATCAAATCGATGGGCGCAACAACAAGATGAGTAATTAATTATTTTTAATGATAAAATCGTCTCAAGTTAACTTAATCAACCGTAATGTTTTAAAATTGTTAAGTATTTACAATCGATACGAAAAAACAAGAAATAGGTTTTATAATGTAATTTGGCTTCGGCAGTGACAGTCGAGCGGTAGAGGACTGAGACTTACGATCTAAGGTCGCGGGTTCGATTCCACACAATCTTATGTAATATACTATGCGCATGATTTATATGAGATTTAAACTATTCACAAATAAATTTCCTGGCGAAGGATAGCAGTTTCCTCTGCATACCATGTTATCACACTACGATCACCGAAGCGCCTGCCAAGCGTGGCAGTTATGGTATATCTCTCTGTTGATGTCTTTGGGGAAAGCCTATGCCTTGCTGTGGGCGTCTATGGGCTGAAACGACGATTTATAAATAAAAATAGAGATTATTTTTAATAACATAAGGAATAGGTATTAAATTATACGTATATAGAAAAATGTACAGGATTTTAAAATAAAGAAGCTTTTAAATAAAAGTCCTCGACTTTTTAATATATAACAAATGGAACAAAAGTGGGTTTTAAATTTCTTAGTGTACAAATTAAAAAGAAAACAGACGAAAGCGTTGCCTCCTGATCAGAAAAAAGATAATTAATATTCATGGATTCCAAAATGTAGTCTTATTATAACATTATGCATATATCTGCTGCGTATACTATAGATATACGCTGCGAATATAACTTCCTCAATCCTTTTTCCATTCACGTCTTGGCGTCTATCATTCCACCAACAAGTATACATGCCTAAATAAAACGATTTACAGAAAAATTTTGATTTTTTTATGTTCTTGTATAGCACATGATAATTTTAATAAAGAATTCCTTATTTTAATTTTATTTTATCATAACCATAACCCTAAAAAAAAAATTTTTTTATTACCTTGTTTAATAGAATTTGCTTTGCATGAAAATACTTTTGCAACTTCCTATATTTATAATGTTTTCCTTATAACGCTATACTGTATGCATCCCTTTGCATGACATCATTGTGAAGATACTAACGTATTAGGAAATCCCAGTCTAAGTTTTATAAGTGCAATACTTAGAATACTTCGTAAAAGTTCAAAATAAATGACCGCATCCTGATCATTAATGCGTTGCTAGAAAATGATGTAATGAACCTCGTCAATGTATAAAATACCTCATTACCTGTATATAGATTATTATATTCTGATATATCATTATGGTAATTAGGTATTTCTATTATAAAATATAGTAAGGTCAGAGATGCATGTAATGAAACTGATGAACAACTGTCGATAATTAAAACTGTCAAAAAACAATGCCCCGAGTTTTTAATATTTAATATAATATCATAATATGTAAATGGACTTCTCTATAATGCTAATTAATACATTTCTTTTTATCGAGACAACTTCGTGCCAAAGAGACTATATACCGTTTCTATACCACAAAAAATATTGAATTTTTTAGGTGTTTGACCCCGCCAGAGCTTCGATTATTAGTTCTCTAGCGCATCTATTGCAGTTTATATAACCGTTTATTAAAACTACACAAAACCGTGTGCTTCGGATATAAATAATGATATTTATAAAAAATTATCACGTCTAGAGTCTGTGATATATAGGATGATTGGTTATAAGTGTACAAACTTTAAAAGGGTGAGTGCATAGCTAATTTGTCAGAAAAACTTTAAAGCTTTCATACCTATTTTCAATCTGTCTATACAATGGGATCACTATGAAATAAATTACACCAAAAACTTCTAAAAAGTACAAAATCAGAATGGACAGATAGTAAACGGTATTTTTTATTTTAATATCTAGTAACTCGAATTAAAAAAAAAAAACAATTTTTCTTTCCATATTATCATAACATTATTTATTATTATTAAAACCATTAATTGGAACCATTAATTTGGATAAGCCATGCCATACATTCGTCGTCGTTTCAGCCCATGGACGACCACCGTGGCATCCCTCACCAGGCTGATTACAGGACTCCCTCAAAGATATCTCTGGGGAACATACCATAATCTCTAATCTCTCATAAGAGCAGCGGCAATCCTCAATAATTTATTCACATAGTGTAAATTATATGTTTGAAACTGTACCCCTGGAATCGAACCCGTGACCTACGGTCGCAGATCCCAACCTACTACGGGGCTACCAGTGTAATAATTATTAGCAAATAAGCAATAATCATCACATGAAAATATACCCACCCCTTTAAAGCTTTTACACTAATGTTTTACTAATCGTTCTATATACTCTAACAAAAAACACCGGTAGCAACTAAATATACGTAAACAACAAGCAAACTTAAAAGCTTTTGTCTGTAAAGTATAAAAAGTTATTTGAGTTTTCTCTGTACAACAAACCGACTGCTCCTCGAAGTGTTTGATGTGCAAATTTATTAAATTTATTCCCTGCCAACGCTTTACTAGCTTTCTGTTTGGTTTATGTATTAACGATATTCGAATTTATTTTGTGTTTATATATGTTCCAACGTACAAAATATCAATAATTAATTTTATTAAATTTTAGATTTACTTAATGTACCATACTTTTACAATAAATGTTACAGCTTTATCAATACTCGATAATAGTTTACAAGTTTAAATACTTATACAACAAATCCTGAGAGAAACACGATGTTGTATATATCGTATTGAAATAAAAATTAATCCGTAACGCCTAAATTTTGTCTTCTAAAAGTTAACAAATCTTTAATGGTGCGTATACGCAAATATAATAAAGTTCCACAATACATTCTAGACCTTCCTTCTCAATTATAAATCTAAAATTAAAAGTGTGCTATGAACCAAATCTAGTTTTGAGTTAATCTAAATGTGTGTATAGTAATGTTAAATATAGTTAAGTTACATAAATGCGTGTAGAGGCCTTCTTAAAGAAACATTAATTAAAAAAGTAATTATGAATTATATTATTTAACACTCTGGTCAGAAAAACAGAGGAAATATGATTTTTTTTAAATATTAGCAAAATGTCATACATAGACTTGCTAAGACTAACATGCAAAAATATTTTTTCAATAACCGGAACATCTGATCAATTTTTTAATACATATAAAAAATGGGAGAAAAAAAATTATATGTTTAATAAATCCGATAGGACTATTCGAATAAATACATATACATACGGATACACCAATCGTAGGTTATAATAGTATATCTAACATACATAATAAACAAACATTAATCTGATCTTCTTAATACCAAGTATTGATGGAATTTCCAAGTTTTTTTTAATAACGATTCTTAAAGAAACTTTTATCGTGAATGATCGTAAAATCACATGATCGTGATTTATTAAAATTAACACATTTTTTGTATTGCTCTGTCTCAAATCAGTGTATAACAGCAATATGGTATTTTTATCGTATTTTTCAGTACACTTAATGCTGACAAAGATGTAAAATAAATTTTATGAATAGGTTTTTTACTTAAAACCTAAAACGTTCTGAGATCTGGCATATTTCTAATGTAAATTTAAAGTAACCTTTTTTTTATAAATATGAACTTATAGTAACCAAAACTCATTAGTATAAATAGGTAAAATAATAACTAATTAAATAATTATATAGTAATTTACAAAGTTTCACATCAAAGGTTTATTGTCAGAAGTTTCCTTAACGGGTTGACGTCTGCAAGCCGTGAAACAACTTAACGTGAGAAACTATGACTCAAAATACAAGAACACGCAGATCAGACGTAAAAAAAACAGAGTATATTTGTAAGGTGTATTCAGTTGACTAAGTAAATCACTACTGGACGGACGTTTGTAAAACAGTTTGTGCTTCACAACTCGATAATTAAGTGAGTCGAAATGCTAACTGAATTACATTTATCTTTAATTGTGCGTTTTGTCCTATTTTTGTAATGTTAAAATTGCAATTTTCTGTTCGTATGGGTTCTAATAGTTTAGTTAGTGATTTATAATGGTGTTGTGGTTTAGATGACTATAGCACAGATATCACAATTGAAGTCTTATGTTATTGTTTGTATGTAAGCAGAATTTAGTCTTATCCCGATTTATTCATTAATGATTCGAAGTTTACATATAACAGCCAATTGTACATATTCTATTGGAAATTCTTGAAGAAAAACTATGTCTAGCTATGGAAGTCCTTTGCCTAAATTGATAACAATGATGATAAATCGCTACATACTATGATACGATCATTAATGATAATTTATGTTTAAAATGTTTTATTTATTGTATTAGTGTTTAATTATGCCCTTCTGACGCCGATAGTTACTTCCTTAACTAAAAATTCTTTCATTGTTTAAATTAAAACTTAAGAGTTTTTGCCCTATTACCATTGGTAAAGTTTGTCCACAAATTTAGTTTATAATTTACGTTTGTTTTATGTCTGCCTCGAACTAAAATTGAAAATGTCAAATCGATTATGGACCGGCTCGACCACTGTCTACAAATCAAAACCGAAAAATATATATTTTTTTGTATTTAAATGTTATTTGAAAATTATGCTAAATTTCTTAGTTAATAAACTAATACACTTTTGAGTGTTATACCTAAAACAATTTATCAAGTTTGTAGTTAATAGACAATCGTCACACGTGATTTATTAGAATCTAAGATTCTAGGTTTGTAGATCCGAGTTTTGTGGCAGTTTTGCAGGATTCTAGTAGCGCTAAAAGTGATCATCGTTTGACGAATATCGTATAACTTTGATAATTCTCGTTTCAGATGGCGGCCCACCTTGTAAAGCATGTTCTAATAGTTGCGATATTGATTCAGATATGTTACTGTCGGGAAATTATTAATAGCAAACAATCTACTAATTTAAAACCACCAGTAAAACTAACCGTTGAAGAATTATCTTATATACTTCAAACACGTAGAGGTGAAGACATAGCTGCACCGAAAAGTATTTCTCCTTGCGCCAGAGCAATTCTTTCGTGTTGCAACGGAAAAGTTATAAATTCGAATTGTTCAGAGACGTTGAAATGTGGCGCATTTTTCTTCGACAGCAATCCATGTGATGATCAATTTATTTTGGACGCTATCAAAGCTGCACGGATATTTTACGAACAGTTAAACAAAGTTAACAAGAGATGATACATGATACATATATTATTTTAAGAGCAATTTTAGTATAAATAAATAATATTTTTATAAAATGAGATTTAAATTTTAAATCTTACTCTCTCACCTATTTAGGTATTTATATATAATACTTATGTATTCTTTATATATCTATATTTATCTATGTCTATAAGGACGAAGGGCGTGACCTACAGCAATGAAGATAAATGACATATATTTTATAATGTTCACCTTGTTGTTTACTTGACACGGACAAAAATAATTGCGGAAAATCAATGAAATATTTCCGTTTTTATCCTTAACAGGGAGAACGTCATCAATACCATATTTTTTTCTACTATAAAAGTATAATGTAAAAAATACAATGCCTGTGTTACCACGTGTAATGTCAAATATCAAAATTATGTAGTATTTGGCCTCGTCACCTTGAAACCTATTTAACTAACATAGATAAAATTTGGAAATAGGATAGATATATATTTGCTTTAGTAAATTTATCCAATTAAGTGATTGTGTCAGCGCTGTAACATGCCTTAATAGAAATTAGTGCACACGCCAGAATTCGATTAGCTACGAAAGGACAGGTCGATCGCTGACCCAAGGTAATACGGTTCAAAGACACATTTCGATACAAGATCATGGCAAATTGAGAATACGAGTAAATTTGTGTTTGAAAATAAATTTTCTTAATCTTCAATATTTAGAGTAATATATAATATATAAATATGTGTGTGTGTATATAAAAAGAGTAATTATTAACTATTAAACGCATTAGCAAAATATTTTAATATTACACATAAATGAACACTATATCCTCCCCTTAGTACATTCTTGTGTTCGTATTGGAATCTTCATTGGGTGGATCGACGACATGCTCACGGTCACGATAAGGCGCTTGATATGGCCAGCGCAATCATTGTGAAGATCTAAAGGGAGAAGCCTATACCTTACAGTAGGAGTCTACCGGCTAACATGGTGATAATGATGATAATTTCTGATATATGATATTAAGGTCTAATATTGATTTGTTTGGTACTTCAGCATGCAAGAAATTAAGAAATGGAATATAAAACCAACTTTTCTATTCATGATTAAATAAAGAGTTTCTACAGTTATGCAATTCATTAGTAGTAAAAGTTAATCTATCGAAAATCAATTTAAATATTGTTATTTTTAATGACAATTACTACAAAAAATTTTATTTTTTATATAATAAATTTGTTTGCAATAATGAACATAAGATACGTGAAAAAATATCTCGTGTTTAAAATTTCTACCTAGCGATTAAAACACATCAAATGGCATCATTACATGCACAGAACAAATCGATAATGAGAAACAATTATAGGTGTAAATTGCCGTTCTGCGACGGCAGTTTGAAACTGTATTGGCTACTTGAATTGCAAATTCGACAAAATAACTTAAAATACTACAATAGCCGTATATATTATTATGGAAAATTAAATTAGAATTTATTATACATTCACATGAACCAACATGCTTAAAAACGCAACTTCTTTTAAAGTGATGGTTTTTAATTTTTATATTTACTTATAAACGTTTTAACATTTTATGACTTATTCTTCAAATATCTATATATATCTAGTTAATTTGTCGTATGCGTACAGAAAAGAATAAAAAAAATATTTATGATTAAATAAATGTTGTTATAGTTAGAGTAGAAAATCGGTGTAAATAGCTACATTTATATAACATATACACACAATATATATACACAATAAGTTATAATTCAACAATATTATAAGATATAATCAAAACACTAGAGGGAAAATAAAATAATAACAACTTAATTGACTGTTGACAAGTTTTAAAATGTAATTGGAAGGAAATGTGAAACCCAACAACGACATAGAAATGGTGAATTTCAATGGGTAAGTCTCACAATAAAATCACTTATATATAGCACCTACTTGAAAAGCTATATAGTCTACTGCTATGATGCTCCACGTTCTGGATTACTCGTATAATTTATGTATGTGTTATTGTATGCTAAATACATATACACTAATAATACTATTTTGTACGTTAAAACTCTGGAAATCAAGTCTACATGTTAATAATTTTATTTTAGTTTTATTAAGGATTGGCAACAAAATTACATTGTGACATATAAATAATTAAAAAGATCAGTGCTAAAGGGCAGTGATAGCCCAGATGAGGAGGACTGAGGCTTGCGATTGCAGATCGCGGGATCGGTTCCCGAGATACAATCTTATATAATTCACACTTTATGCATTAATAATAATGGATAGTTACAGCTCACAAACAAGTTTCCAGAGGATGTACAGCAGCGTCATCTGTGTACTATAATACCACACTGCGATCATCGACCCTCTTGCCAAGCATGGCGATATGTTTAGTGGGAGACCTATGTCTTACAGTGCGCGTCTAGGGGCTGAAAAGTACAATAATAATTGCAATTTGAATAACGGGCAATCACATGCGCTTGGTTAACCAAAAAACAAATTTTTTTGGTAGTAACCATCAGATAAATTTTAAATTAATTTACCTATAAACCTTTAAAACATTAAATAGGGAGTAGACAATTTTTTTCTTTAACTAACTACTTGTTTATTATTCTCAGAGTATTAAGAATCATCAACAGGTTTGAAACATTTCATTCGAATTACATTTACTTTCATAGGCCAGTCCGTCTGCTAATATATGAAAATTCTCATTTAATGTCTCGTCATTTTATATTTAAAAATCTTGTTTAGTAATACTAAACTTGTATTGGTGTACTATTAAAGAAATATATGTCTGGAATAAATTAACATAAGTATAATGCGTGACATCAAAAGAAACTAGTTATCCAGTCATTGAACCAAGGTAAAGGACATTGACGAAAAAAAAAAATTAAGAAGTCCATTCACCTTTGGCTTGTTCGTTCAACATGCGGAATTATATGTGACAGTTTTAAAAAGACACATACATAGTTGTTATTTATTCATTTGCGCGTAAATAATTTGATAGATAATCCATAGTAAATAGGTTCCATTACAGGTATTCATTGCATAATTTTCTGGATAATATGCAACCGAAATCGACACAAATCCGACATGATACGTTAAAATACTCATACTAGTCATAAAATATATTAACGTGTCTATTGACAATGTTTGGCGAAAGCTTAAACGTGGTAGACTTTATAGTATCTATAAAACAATTCTTTTGAACCTCTTTACTAGATAAACTAAACTCGCGGGTTTTTTCTCGCCGCTTAGCCGCCACGTTTTTTTAGATGGATGCATCATAGAGTAGGAGGAATTGGTCCGAGGGAAAGACGTCGGGTTAAGCTGTAACTCGATACATGTTTAGCTTTTCTATTCGTGACTTCCCGAATCACAGCTCGATTGGTTGATATTTTCTCATTATATCAAAAAATTATAAAAGTGTGAAAACTACATTGTTAAAAGCAAAGCTTAAAAATAAATGATCTTTGATTAATTAAATTACAAAAAGAATTACAATTTTAAGTTTTATACGCTTAAAATCCGTACTACGGACTATTAATGCAATAAAACTATTAAGTATAATAAATACCTTCCATATTAAATTAGCAAACATTCTACTTTTCACGAAAGCGATGAATCGTATGTGTGCAATTTAGCAGGGTGACTGTTTGGCTACCATTATTAAATAGATACTTTTTATTAGTAAAATACTATAAAGTACGACTAGATAGAATTCATTGTACTAACCAATGTAGCACACTTATACGTACATGCGCGCACACAGAGGCAAACTATTAATAATAACTATTTTATTATTATATCATAACAATTTAAGTATAATATAATTTCGCATCTCTATTAAGAACGAACGATGTCCCTAAATACAAGGAAAAATATTATGCCTAGAAACGGTTTCTAACCACAATGTACCGAAACTTTACATAAATATTTCTCTTCTTGGTTTTTCATTCAACGAATAGTACAGTAGTTATTTAACCATGATTTAAGTATTCAAAACAGAAACTATAATTGTTAATTAATAAGCAGCAGCATATAAACCATTATACATACGTTATTAATTTATGTTTAACCCAAAATAAATTTCTTTTTATACATAGAACCATTTACCAGTTAATTACAGGGCAAAAATATATACTGACGTAAACGATTTAAACGGACGTGTAAGGCGTGGAAAACGAGGCATATTTACATTCCGTCGTGATCGAAGCTTGAGCCAATTATCCGGCAATGGTTTATAAAATTTATTTTCATTCAAAGGCAATTTCTGTACAAAGTTACACGTTAACGAATAATTCTGTAAAAAGCAATGCATGAAACCTATTTTTATACCGGCTGTTGGTTTTCATAATACATCAAATCTATTTTTGTATTGGCTTTTAACCAACAGCTAAAACAAAACTAGCTCAAACTAAATACTATAGATGTTAATAAATTTCAGATAACCTAAACTGTAATCTAATTATATTTAAATCTATTAACACATTCCTTGCAACGAGGGGTTTATACGACCCCCGCTGAGCTTTCCGTTCAGGCCATTTGCAGTTCTCATTGGAAAACAAAAAAATGTTAAAAAAATGAAATGTAGGGAGGAATATAAATAAATTCACATGCACGTACGTAATGCATATTAAATTAATACCTTGAAAAAGAAAAAGTGTAAAGCATACGTCTTAAACGACTTTTTTTAATTTTTAAAGTGTGGGTCGTATACACCCCACGCGGCCTTAAAGGGAAATCTTTAAAAATTGCTGTGACACGGAAAAAGGCTGTTTGGTTTTAGGTGTGGTGGAATGAATATATAGCTCATTTGTCAGCAAAAATATTCAGAGCTAGGCCTATTTCCATTCATCCTGTACGAAATTTTCATTTTGAAATACGTTATAATAAATATTTTTTTCTATTGGAAGGCCAATTACTTCTAACATTGTGAAATCTGCGCGGACATATAGTAAACAATAATTAATTTTGTAATCCGAATTTCTAAAATGCATTTAATTACTATGTTATCATTACGTCCTTTATTGTTTTTGAAAGGATTTTTGGATAGGTTGTATCATACATTAATTAACAGCAAATGAAATTTAAATTCATCCCTTTGAAGCTTTAACACTTATTATCAATCATGCTGTATATTATATCTCATTAACTGACATAAACAGGAACGATCACCTTTTCTTACAATTCGACGCATGGTATTCCGTGATGGCATCTTCAGGATAATTATTTCCCTACTACTATGGATTATGTTAAAAAGTGTTCTTTTTTGGGATTTCTACGAGACTTTGACTATGAATTAGCATAGTTTTTCCCTTTGACATGCAAATTACTCACTTAGTAACTACAAACACCTACGACCATACATTGATAGTTTTTCAAACAACCATCCCGAACAAGTACCTCCTCTGAAACAAATATAATATAAAATATGTCGATAGCTTTAACGCCAAGTAATAAACTTAGACAATACGGTACACCTGGGATCGTTTTATTGCAACTGTAAAATAAAATACGTACTGTTTATCAACCTTCCCTTTATTTTAATGGCCTCAATAAAAGTGGACTTGATGGAAGCTGTGGGTATATTCCTGAAACGGCCAACAAAATACTTACAGTACTTATTTTCTCCTTATTATATTATAGATCGTTGTTTTAAAATTAACTCCGCCATTTTAATATCTTTATAGCAAATTCTGAATTTAAATAATTGGAATAGAATTAAGCTTTACATTCGAACGCCATAGTTTATTATTAAAAAAAGGATACGAAAGATTTTGCTGTTCAGTTTTTCAATAAGTTTATCCTCTTCATTATTAACTTAACATCTCTAAAAAGACGTTGTGTTAATATAAATTAATTACAATTCGTCTTAAATAATAAATAACATAATTTAATTAATATCCTATGCTATCGTAGGATAACATGTAACATAGATATAACATAAACCGATGATAGTGCACGGCGTTGATGACGCGTAGCCTCAAATTTTAAGGTAGCGAAGCTCGAGGGCTTTCTGTGAAGCCTCCGCTCGAACTACAAATACGAAAATTTGACCGGATTAGAAACAAGTCTCCTTTTACAGAAAGAGAGAGTATGGGACGTAATCTATCACGAGGCCAATGAATACTTTTTCCCTCACGATTGTTTTCCTTTGTCCTTAGTGATTTGTTCATATAATCATCCAATAAGGATCGTTTACAGTGACCATTTGTGTTAGGCATGAGAATAACACAAAATCTCAATTTGATAAAAACTAGATACAGGGTGAGCTTTCCTTAATTGGATGCTTCAATTTAACTCTATGTGGTAGCCAAACGCGCACTGATCTGAGAACTCAAAACTGAGGTTTTTTGCGATCAATGTAACCGGATATGGTGTTTTGTTATTATTACGATCGATATTCCATAGACGTTGTGCCTTTGTTTTACATTCACGTTTATTATTTTCGATTTTTTCGCTCACAATTTTGCATTTTACTGAGTGTTTAAGTAAAAAAGTAAGCCTTAATGTATTTATACTACTTCCTTATGTTCACTCTATATCTTTAGGTTGAACGCCAGTATTTGTGCGGCGCTTGACACAGATACAGATATACAACCTAAGGTTGTATTCGCCGCATCGATGAATCTTGCGATGGCATCTTGGGTCTCGTCCGTGTAATACACGCACGAGTTGGTGAGACGTGATATCGCTAATACCGAATGATGGACACTGTTATATAGAGGGAGCGTGTCTGTTGTTCGAAAAACAACGATCAATATCCAATACAGTAGAGCGATTCTTTTAAAAGTTTTATTATCATTCAAAAAAACCTTCATAATGTAGTAGAAATAGGAAATTTTTGTTTGATATACCTCTTAAATTTATTACAGTATAATTCAGAGGTATTATACAGCAGTCTATTTTAATACCATTCACAATTGCCTTCAAGAGAGTTACAAATTTAGTAAAACCTAAAGAAAAGTTTAACTCACTTTATTTTATTTCTAGTTCTAGTGTTATTCTCGGTTCAAATCAGCGATAGCATAGTTAACCACTATGCTATCGCTGATTTGAACCGAGTATATGTAATCAGATCAACTGCAGTTCTCGTGCTAGCATTGTGTAAGTAAAATACGTACCGTGTATAACCTTAAGTCCATTTAAAAATAGCAATTAATAACATACAGGTTTCATTTTTACGAACGTTAAAGGCTCTGCCCAAATCTAGTTCTTAATTATGATAATACATGCGGATAACGTGTAGAAGCTTATTAAGATTTCAAATAGATTGTGACACAAAATGTAACGACTGTATCTGACTTAATTCAGTTAGAGTTTGGAGTGTTCCGAAAGATCAAACGATTGAAACTGACAAACTTACATAAGCCGGTGATAAGAAACTTTAAGCGTATCACGATACGAAAACTAAACAAGATGTGCTGTGCTGAACATGTTGTATTTTCTAAAATTCCAATGAAATGTACCGTGCTGTATTTGAAATTAAAGTTCTTGAAAAATAATCATAATAAGAACAACAGTTACCATTTTGTCAGTTAAATATAATTAACATCTTTTTAGCGGTAAGAAATTCATTGTTGGTCGATTTCCAATAGGATCAGTTGAAAGCAGCCTGCACCAAGCATCTACCGACGATCTTAACCAGGTCATCTGCTTGCAGCTCTATGGAATCTGCTCCAGAAGCTAAAGCTATCTGGTCTATGCGGCTTGTCTACTGCTACTTCAACTGCAATCTGCCGGGCAATTTTAGCTACTTACGTTCATATACGAATCTCCTCGTTCCTGATTCAATCTCGTAAAGAAATTCCGAACATAGCCCTCTCCGTGACTCGTCGTTAGGCTATAGCATCGTAAATCTAAGCCCAAATATATGTCAAAAGATTCGGCTTTACGATAGCTATTTAAGGTCTAACAGCCTGTTTCAACCAACGCTATAAATTTTTGAATGGCTCCTTTTTTGGGATAATAGATAAAAAGTACTTAAATAGTTTATAATGTGATCTTTTTTTATTTAATATAAAGGAGATATGAAGCTTCTTCAAACTCTTTTTTAATCTAGAAACTACATTGTTAAAGAGAATCTTAAATGAACATACATTTTATCAGCACATCCTTAAAAAGAACTGATAAATTAAAATCTCATATTGTAGAGAAAAGAGATAATAATACGTAAAATAATCAGCAAAAATGTAATTCATAATAAAAAAGGTTAAAATTACTTCAGCGTGGTTTTTATGGTTAATGTTTTAACAAGATATTTTTATAGAACACAGAATAAGCATAGTTAACAGAAAAATCACAATGACTGCGTGAGGCGAATAATATCGTAACTATAGTTATACGATACTACATATGTGTATATGCGCGATTAGCGGCGGAGGTGAGTTACCACCTGACACGGTATGTATCTGTTCCTTCTTGATAGCGACGTCACCAATACACGCAATTAGCTGGTGGAGGTAAGTACGGTATTAATGGCGTAGAAAATGAAAGTCGAGACTAATCGATGTTGTGTATTTACATGTGTACAAAGAATATTTACAATTTTGACCCAAACACAATGGCATAACATCCGAATTCAAAACTGAATTAAATTCATCTGAATTTAAATTGGAACGCGCAAAAATTATTCAATAATAAAAAGTGTTGTCGCCGTAGTGGCCAACAATATGGAACGTGAACGCTACTCACATACATATATAGTGTTGATGTACTTTTTTACTAAAGTACTAAGTACTACTTATTACTAAAGTGCTCTGTTCATTTATTAATTATTTAATATTACGATATGTAATTATAACATATCGTTGGCGGCTGTACTACATATTAACTTTGTTACAGCCTTTAGCGTCCTTCTCTTTAAACATCGAAATAGTTAAATATTACATCCAAATGTACTAAAAACAAAAATATTAATTAATAAAACTGTATTACCCCAATTTCAACACAAACGATAGTAGATGGTTGCCCTCGTGAGTAAATAGTAATTTCGAATCGTTTTTTAGTTAAAAATACATAAAAAGCGATAATTATTATCATCTTGAAAAACAAGCAGGTTATTTTTGGTATAAAAGGATTTTGTATAAATTCTGGAGTTGAATTACTTAATCTTCATTACATATTCTTGTCCTTTAAGACCATCTCCGTTACATAGGTCGTAACGTCTAAAATAAAAAAGTAAAATTATGAATAAAAAATTGACGCAAATAACTCGGTACATTCTATAAGTGTTCCATCAAGGGAACGTTGAGTAAATTAGAAATAAACGTCTTGGTAATATTCCTATTGAATTTTCCTTGCAATTTATTCTAGTTGACTTGAAATGAAAAGGCCAAAACGGTTATAAATCTTTAGCTTATATAACAAGTCACATTACCATATACTTCATTAATATAAAGTATAACTAATATATAATTATGTTTCTGTGTTATGATTATAAATTACACACATGCAGACAAACTCACATCACACATACCCTCTCATTTAGATATACTTTATCCACTTCATTAATTGTTTTCTGCGACGGTTAGCTCCTTGGGTGTTATATTTTTAACTAACTTTTAATATATCTTATTGAACAATGTTAACACATTGATAAATACTCAGGATGAGAGTTATAAACATAGATAGGATGTTACGATAAGATTTTGTGTTACGAAATTTTTCATAGAACCATATTATTACGTATCACTTTCGCTACCCTAAACTCCCTGATCGTATCAGTTCTATATACAATATGCCCATATTCACACATTCAAAAAAAAAGGTTCAAAATACGGTTAAAGTAATATGTGATGTATTTATGACCTGCGTTTATGTTTATTTTTGTATTGTTGTTTTTGTAGAAGCTGTTTCACTTCTTCTTTTTTGATATTTAATATTAGTTTAAAATTTTACACATAAATGTGAAATATTTGATATATAATAATAATTGTGGAATTGACAGCAAATATGGTATACATTTACCTTTTTAAACCTTTCACACCTGTAACCAATAACTGTAAAACGACTTAAATCGTATTTAGTGCCATTTTAACTAACGATTTATTCATGTGATGTCATTTTTGGTATTACCGTTCGAACACCATGTCGAACTTACCTCGTTAACCTATTTTCGTATAATTGCGGTGTCACCTTTGTACACCATCCGCTGTAAACATGACTCGGCGAATTATTGTCATGCAAAAATACTTTGTTCTTATATTCGCGTATCGACAATGATATGAAAAATGGGTGATGGACCATTTTTTAATATAATATCGTTAAAAAAGCAAGAGATAAAATTCGCCAATTTTTGCTCATTTATTATTTACATAGGATCATTTTTGAGCATCTTTTGTACGTAATTCGAAGAATGTCAGAGGTCATGGTATAGATCAGAAAATCAATCCAAAATTGATAAAATCTAGAATTAGTTTGATCTCCCCTACAAGGTTTCTTTAATCTTACAGCTACGAGGGTTCCAAGTATGCCATGATCTGAAAAGAACCCACAACAAACTCAGAATGATTTTCTTTTGGGGTCTACTTTACAATATTCTTAATACTGTAGTTAGAGCAATTAATTCCTAAGCTCTATGATTGGTAATATATTTTCCACTTTAATAAGATTTTTCACATGATTTGTGGTATGAATATTTTAAACCTAAACCCTGAAAAACTGACTGTACCAAAGTTTCAACTACAGAAAGTTTCTAATTAATTTATATTAAACGGTATAAGATTTTTTAATAAAATGCCACAAAACATTTTTGGACTACCGTTAACAACATTCAAAACACATATTAAAATTAAATTGACGGAAAAGGCTTACTATTCAATAAACGAATATTTTAATGATAAGAATCCATGGTATTGATGTCGCCTGATTATTTTATTTCATTTAGGCTATATCTAATAAAGTGTATATATAAATCTGTGTTAAACTATTAAAAGATGTCTTGTTGTAGAGTTTCTTCCTGTTTCTTCTCCACAACTATAATAACTTACGAAGCAGAATATAGTCAATAATAAAATAGATTGGAAAAATAAATAGATAATAAGTTAAAGTTCAATAAGAGTTAAAAGTTTCAATGTTAAGTAAACGAATTTTACCTTTACTTTTATCTTTGAATGTATTAATAAAATTAGAGACATTACGTCAGAGTGTATTTTAATACTGTATAGTCGCCCACAAAAGTGTTTCCAATTTTATGAAGCCTAGAGAAAATATAATAAGCTAGCTTTTCTTTATTTCTAGTGTTAATTCTGTATACAATACTATTTTTATTTTTTTAATATTATTATATACACAGACTCGATTGTTATATATATATATATATATATATATATATATATATATATATATATATACATATATATATATATATATATATATATTGATTATATTATGACACAAATTTGCTTCACTATACTTTTCTCTAAAAGAGTCTAGATTTATATGAAACAAAAACCATATACAACTTTGGTCATGGTCTCGAAGACCATCCCGGGGATCAGGCGCACTTATATTATTCTGTTATCATGACAGGAACAAATTACCGAGCTTGTTTGAACCGAGCTGTAAAATTCAATTTCGCTTTAGGAAATGTCGATAAGTTTCTGTTGCGTATTCTTGTTTGCAAGCCGTTTAATTAAGCTGAAACAATTCGATGGACTTTGAACTACACTTAAGCGTATTCTCATTTTTGATTGGTTAATCATTATCATCACTTGTACATACTTTCATTATATTTTTTATTAATTTAACATAAAAATGACACGATTTTTAAATGCAATTATTTGAATACATATTGTTAAATTGTTTAACAAGAAACTTATCGTGAACAAAGTTTTTATATACGTCGAGATTGTCATCCATCACATTCTTTTTTTTCAGAATGCGTTTAATAATAATACAGATTGTTATTAAAATATTAAACTTTCACCCATAAATGACATAAATTTAAAAGACTAATAAGAGATTATTAAATATGAACGACATTCTATATTGTTGTTTAGGAAAGGTATTTAAATTAACATTTTTAGTATATAAATACGATTTTAGTGAAAAGTTGTAATGAGTAGCATCACTTTCACTTCAGCCGTAGGACTTTTATTTATAAATATATAAATCTAAATTTATATGAGATTTCATGCTACGCTTGACAATATTTTTGGAAAAATAAGGCTGAAAGAGTCAAGTTTTGTAAAAATATTCCTCTCACCGAATAGAGACCACCTAACAACGGAGTTCATGAAGTGATATAAAAAAATGTGGCTATAGGGGACAATACTTAAAATATATACGTATGTACTAATATGTGTATATAAATAAACATATTATGCACACAAATATGTATACATAAATATACATATAATACACATTAATACATCTTTGGGAATTGCTAATTCCATAGGTAAAGATTAATCTATTTCAAATTTCATAATACTCTCAAGCAAATTGAAACTCTTTACTGAAGTCTGAACATATACTTTGGAGACACAAGTAAGTATACTCTTAGATTCCTAGTTGAATTTTGCGTTCCGTATTAAATATCCGTCGAAATGTTTTGTTTTTCAGTAATTGAAATTAGTAGAGTAAATCAAATTTCTAAATTTTAAAAGTACTTTTAAATGCAATTCTTTGTAATTATATTCATTACAAGTTAATAAACCAAAAATTGTACGTCGCATGAAATAAATATCTGTTAGAATATATCATACATGAATCAGATTTAGCATATTACAGTACGTTTGTGTGAGAAAATCTCACGTTAAGCATCTAGTAGCAACGAGAAAATGTAAATTTCGAACAGTCAGTAATTTATCAACGTCTAAGGAAGACATAAGCAAAATCGTTTCGTTGTGTCATATACAAAATACTGGAAGGTGTGATACCAACAGTTATATTTATTTCTATGTAAAGTGTTAGCTCATTTTATTTAACAGAATATTATTAAATCCCGCCAGAGTTTTGGACCCTCTTTCGTTTAATATTTTTCAGGATTCAGGACTGAAAAGTAGTGCTGTTGTTGGTTTTACTTACTATTTCTTTACGGACCAAATTAAGAATTAGCTATTTGGGACACCCTTGTGTCGGAATGATAAAGGGTTATCATCGACAAGTGACAGCAAACGCCAAGGGGCTCATGAGCGTAGCACGAAGCGACCATCGAAGCGATCTATCGACTTGTTTTGATTTTTTTTATTTGATGTTGTGCTGCTAGCCTGTCCAGGCTTTATACAGCAGGATCGTACCTCAGTTACGATGAAGACGTCTACACGCGAAGAACTATAACCGTATAGTGTAATGAGAGGGGTGTTGAGTACGTAGCATGAAGCGAGAACTACTCAGCGGTCGGGAGAGACACGGGCCTCTCCGGACTGCGCTCCACCGGCTTGTGCCCGAATCTACCAAAACTATTTGGGCAGCAGTGAAAGTCCGGTACCATTTACATATATTTACCGATGGTTATTTTCAACTAAAGACCCGTTAGGTAAATCGGCGACCGGGCGTAATTTGCAGAAAGGAGATTAACTATAATATAACTGCGATTATAAGACTATCAGCGGGCTGACAAGCGGTGCACTTTATTGCACGACTATGACTGCATGTGAGGAAGTGCTAAATATTGGTCCTTTTCTTACTTAGGATGGATTTCCGCAAAATAACGCCTGACTCGATTAAATATCAAATTTTATCTTAACTCTTTACTATACGAGCAAAAATTTATAAAGAGAACAAAGTTTTCCCACATTAATTCGACCAAAAACCTTTTCTGTCTTAACCGGCTACCAGATCGAAGAACCTTTATTTGAACTGTTTTAACTGTGAGAGAAATTCACGAGAGTCCACTAAACCTTTAACCATTTCGTTCAAGTACTTTATATCGGCCCAAATAAGTCAATAAAAAACCTTTTTTATAACCTTTCTATTTTTTAGGAACGCGCCGCGTAGTTTGAGGACCATACACATCTATTGTATTCTAGTACACTGCTTACTACGTAATTCCACACGGGTGTCAAAACTTCCGAATCTCTGACAGATTTGATTAATCTTGAAACAAAGTCGCAAAGCTGAATGTGAATTCTGAAACTTAGGCTTCTGTGGAACATGTCGCCCAAATCTAGAACATTTGTCACATCTTTTAAATTGCACCTTTAAAGAAGTACTACTGACTGAATAATATCATCTGGGTAACATCAATCAACTGTGTATAGAAATATTCTTCGACGTCAAAATTTACAGCTAGTCTATGTTCAGGTATACGAACATAATATACAGTTTGACTATTTTTGGTTGTTAATTAAAATTTAACTTGAATAGTCTGTCAGCATTTATTTATGGTACCTATGTTTTATTCCTCTAATCATTCTTTGTCAACTTCCAAAAAAATCCCCTCACGCCTTTATAGGCTGTATTTTAAAATATTATCAAAAATTTCACATCTTCTCCATTGAACCGTAAATGTTTTGCCAAAAGCATACGTTGTTTGATTAGTTTTCAATTACTATAGTTTTGGGCTTATACAAGGAAACTACAAATAACTTACATTGCTTTAATTTAGGAATACGTAGTATAATCGCAACAAAATTATAAAATAATATTAAAGTATGTAATGGACCGTACATTTGAGGTTTTCTAATTTACATAGCACGTAAATATTTCTGTATCAACTCGATACATGAGCATAAATTTTCATACTGTGACGAGAGAACTGCAGTCTCATTAATGCAACGGCATTCACGTCACTTGTGTACGTGACAAGCTTTCATAACTATGTAAATAATAACAAATACATTCCAAAAATATCTTTTTAAAAACCAAATATTTTAATAATATCACTAAAAGAAACGTATTTGTAGATCGATATTTTCTATTGATCTACAGTATGTTCCTGTTCAGGTATAAAAGTGGATTGGTTACAGGTGTAAGAGCTTTAATTATATTACTCATTTGCTGTCAATTAATGTATGGTACACTCTATCCAAAAATTAATGGTTTCAGAATTCATTAATAAGGTTATCATATATCACTATATTAATAGGAAAAAACGTTTTCAAAATTCCGATTTAAAAAGTAATTTTAAAATGTAGTAACTTATTGTTTAATAACTGTTGCGTGTGAAAAGTGATCTACTTTGCATTGGAAGTAATTGAAAAACTTGATAACCTTTTGCTAACAAATGAGCTATACATTCACCTCAATGAAAGCTTTTTGACCTATAAGCAATCAAACTGTAAATATAACTAAATCGTATTATTTAAAGGCTTGTTTTAGGGTATTATCACGTATGTACAGAATTTAATAAATTCAGCAATTTTAATTTAAAACAGCAAAAAGTATTTACAGAATAGTTCTATTTATAAATAAAATATTAAGTCAATTTTAAACCTTCAATAATATATGTTTCACTGCTAGTATGTAATAAAAGCCGTATAACACGATTGATAAAAAGAAGTCTTGAAGAATCAAGATGAATTATAATGATAGAAATATCTAAACTAAACAGAATCATAGAGAGTTATTATAATCACAAATTAACATTCTATAAAATATTATTGTTCGTATGTAATATTGAGTGTGCTTTTCACATGGTTGTTCTCAAATTGTTGAATAAAGTGCCATGTAATACATATTTAACACGTTTTCAATTAATGTGTCATTCTACTATTCAAATTACGAATTAAATCTGGTAATAATTTTGCAAATGCAATTCTCTTTTAAGTTCTTTGGTAGATGTTACAAATAATAAGTGATTCATCTCGATTTTTCCCTCTACAGCTGGTGTAGAATTGTAATGTTATATCAAACGAACTTTTTTTTTTATTTGTACACGAACTAGAAAATAAGAACTACATAACAAACGTAACTAGGTGTACGACCAGAAGTAAACATTAAATGCAATAAAAAGTAAAATGGCAGTTTTATTACTCTATGATTCATACAAAATTAATTATTATGAATATAATTAATTTCGTACTTCTTCCTTCTTAATTGAGGTGTTTTATATTATTAATATATTCATTAAAATCTTGCAATAGAAGTCTTTAACCGCCACTAAGCAGCAAGCACACAGCTCCAATATAGGTGATTAAAGTGCACCACAATTTCAATTAAAATTTAATGCAAACTTTCTAATATAACCGACGTTCAAAAAGTATTATGTATATTTAGATAGCCGAAACAAACTTTGCTTATATCACAAATTTTATTTATATGAGATTTGGGACCCGTGAACCTATATTAGAAAGCTATCTTATTTCGTTTGCCCAAATTTACTTGTCCCAAGGCGATATAACGATTGCGTCCTTAATTATTTCGCCTAAGAAACCGTTTCATTGATTATCTATAGCCTTTGTTAAAATCAAAAGGGCGGTATTTTATTGAAATACATAGACATAATCCTCCTCTATTTTTCCATTATCACCAGTTGCCGGCCTTCATCCAATATCTTCCTCCGAATTAACAAGATCGTCTGTTCATTTTATAGGTAGAGTTACACCTACCGGTCCATAAGCTAAGAGTCCAAAGGCTGAGACGTCAACTTATCAATCTGCTCGGCTATGTTACTTTCGATTTTCTATGAAACTCCTCATTTCTGAATCGAATTTGTAGAGAAATCCCAAGTTTTCTCTCCGTGGCCCGTTGAGCGACTGTGAGCACGCTAATGAGGTCCAGAGAACTCACATTAACGAGAGAACAATTTGTTTAATCGTAATGGGTTACAATATTGGGCCTTTGGTTTGATATTCGATACGGTACACAAACTGTAAAAGGTGTCTTTAATCTCCGATATTGTATTGCAAAAGATGGGATATGCAATCCGGCACAATCCGACGTTCGATATCCGAGTGATGAATGAGATTCCCTAACACTTGTAGGAGCAACATTACATCATCGTCAGCGGCGCATCGAAAAGGTGAATTCAACAGAAATAAAATTGTTCATTTACGATACAAATACGGATGTAGCTCGAATCAATATACACACTTCTATTTCGGACTTCGTGTTGTTACTACATCAAGACCTACCGGCCCTAGGAAGAATCCCACATTGGACCTGTACACTAAGAACATTTTGGAAGAAATTGAAGAATATCTTTGCTACTCCAAAAAAAAAGAATCTCACACTCCTCGTACAATAGCCTTGTTTTTTAAAAGAAAAACCTTTCATGACAATACAATAATTGCTTGATTACTCATATAACTTCTATACGGTTGAATATCCTACGGTTGATACTGCTGATTGCGAATCCTTCATTCATGTTTTCACTATTCACGGATTAAAAGAATGTGATCCAATTTTCATTTTTGTTGCTAAAACTTTCTTTATTTTAGTAAATGCATACATAATAATAAAACGATTGCAATAGGTATCCAACCCAACATCTTTAGTAAATGCCGTAAAATAGAATAATAAAAAAGTTGTGTTAAAATGTTAAATTCACAAGTCATTAAAGAAGAGGCTTCAACAAACACTGGAAACGTGACATTTAATTTGAAAAATCTTAGTGAAGATTTACGAATGGAAAATGGGCTTTGATATTTCTTTATGAACATCGATCCGTGTATGGAAAGAAGTCTTATTTTTAGGAGGCAAATTGCTTATGCGACTGGTGCGTATCATTCTGAATCAAAGGAGCTTTTAAAAACTGCCAAGCAAGAGAAAATCACAAAATTCTTCAAACTACATTTAAGCCATAATATAATTAATGAAAAAATTCAAGGACTTCGAAAAATTTAATTTTCTTTTTGTTTATTTTGTCACCTAGTAAAGTATTCCCTATGATCCCATACAAATTACCATCTTCGATGATTCGACTTCTGTATTCGCGGCTCATTTGTGGAACGAATACGCTGCGAGTAAAGAGCTTTTACCGCATCCTTAAATGAGAATATGATTTTTTGTCGGCAGTGTTTATCAATATGTCGTAACGCTGTTTGACGCGATGTTATTTTGGAAGACGCCGAAATATTGTATAACCGATTGCCCTGCGCTATAGTTTGGTCGCTTGCCGGTATCGAATTCACCAGCCGTAAGTCTGACGTAGTTGTAAAAACCAAAAAGGCTAACGCAGTCTTACAATAATCAATAGTGAAATATAGTGATGGATATATGTATTCAATAAGAATCAATAAAGATTCAAATATATGTAACGATACGTTTACAAAAAATAAAAAGATTATTAAACACAATACAACATAATTAGTAAGCTTAGAAAGCAAATGCATTCCATACAATAACATTTTCATAGCTTATGTTATTTATTTTAGAAATATAAAAATGGGCAAACTATTTTGTATCGAGATAAATGTCGCTGACATAAAAATGATATGGGTAATTTAATTTTTTCCGCCATCTATGTTAACAATATAGAAACTGTGTGTCGCGTAATCTGTTTTGTTCTATCTTGTTTGTTCAGTGGCAATCTATTTCACTAAACCGCTAAGGGATTCTGGAAATAGAATCGAAGTTTGTACGTTTAATCTTAAAACACGAGCCATATATTATTTATTTTTTTTATTTCAGAGTTTAATGCGCTCAATTTACATTACAACATATCCTAGATGTTTTCCCACTTTAAATAAATAAGAGGTTCCCCTTTTAAATACAAAAAGTATATTCTCTAAGAATAAGTAGAGAGACGCAATACTACAAATTAAAGCGTACAGTACATTGAACAATATTAGCTGAAAGTATGTACATACATTACGATATTTATACCAAAGAATCGGCTTTAAAATTTGGAAAACTTATGAGGTACATAACATATTCTTTAGAGATAATGGTTTATTATATAAAACTAGTGCCAGTAGTATTAATTACTAATGCTTTTACACAAGAGTTTAGAAATATGTCGATGACCATTGTCATTAGTTTAGGCCGCGTTTGCCAAAAAAAAGACAGCGACGGATTGTGAGAAGAGCCGTGCAACTACCTTCACGATGAGGATTGGTCAGTCAACAGCATCATTTTCATCATTTCAACCATAGGACGTCTATATTTAATGAAATAGGCGTTACCTTGCGGAAGTCCATCCTAAGTAAGAAAAGGACCAATATTTAGCCACTTCCGCACATGCAGTGGTAGTCGTGCAACAAAGTGCACCGCCCGCCAGCCCGCTGAAAAATGCGTATTATAATCGGTGTAACATAACTCCTGAAGATGCTCTGTGGACCCCTCCATGAAACACGTTTTGAGTAATTTGGCGGTGGCGGTTGTGTGGTTCGCATTGTTTGCCGCATACGTATTTATCAGCGGACTGGCGGGCAGTGCACTTTGTTGCACGATTACCACTGCATGTGCGGAAATGGCTAAATATTGGTCCTTTTCTTACATAGGACGTCTATGGCTTGTCCCATAAATTTCTAATGGGACAGGTTGGAAACTGCCGGCATCCAGCGACTTCTGAAGACCTTAACGAATTCGTTTGTCCACCTTGTGGTTAAACGTTCTACCTTGCCTTGCCGGTTCGTGGTTTTCATTCCAGAACGTCAAAACTCCAAGGGATATCTGTCATATGTCGACTTTGTGGCAAGCCCATAACCACTTTGACTTACTACGAATGTCATCAGGAACGTGTCCCTCGTGAGTAAAATGTGCTCAAACATATGTCGATAGTGATAAATTAATGGAAATGTTTGAACACTGTGTGGTTAAATAAGCGAGCGTTCTTTACGATTATCTTAAGAATGCCGTCTGTCCATCTTACCAAAATCATACAGCTAAAAAAAAAAGGTTAACGATCCTGGAATCTCTTGGTACTGTTATTGTATAAGTACTTACATTTTTGAGAGTCAGTCTTGTGCGGCGACTTCTTGTCGCGAGCGATATTGGCGGGCATGGTAGCGGGTCGGTGTGAGTGCGGAGGTAGAGGCCGGCGCAAGCGCGGCGCACTGCGTTCCTATCCCCCGCGACCTGCGCCACGCAATGTGTTCTCGTGGTTGTACCAAATTCCTGCAATAACATAATTCGTTAATATTTTCAACTTACTTCTTTTTACATTGTTTTGTAGAAAGACTTCTAGGATTTTATCACAACAGGCAAACATTAGTAAGCTGGCTGTCAATACCATCACGTCGGTAGATAGATAACCACTGCAACATACATAGGCCATCCAAAGATAGCCACAATGACCTTTCCTGTATCCAACGACTTCCAACAACCTTGACTATATCGTCCACCTGATTAGGATCCTACCAATGCCGTGTCTACCTACACGTGACATAAATGTATTCCAATTTGAAACACCTGGATTTATACTTACCATTTGTCAAAAAAATGGAGAACCTGTATGTGGTTTAATTATCCAAAACACATAGGTATTTAAAAAAAAAATCTGCAAACTACTAATATCAGTCGTTTCTTTATTTCGTAAATTGATTCCGTTTTCAAATGCCTTGATGAAATTGAAGACAATCTCATTCCATATCATCTAAACTCTTCTTTTCTCAAGACAGTAGTAGTTCTCAGAGTAACACTTAGGATTTTGAAAATTTGATTACCCCAATATCATCGTTTAGTGTTTTTGTGTTAACCTTTGTAGGAGTTTATACGGAGATAAATAATGAATTAGGATTAAGGTGCCTTTTTTACAATATTGCGTTCGAGTTTGCAGGGCCGAAGTAAACTGTCATATTACCGGACAACAGGAGGCAACATTGAAACATGGTGTCACGAAAGATTCTGTCTATTATATATTGAATGTATTTTCTGCCGTCAGATAAAATGCCTGCTTACATTATAATATATATTACATATCATTATAGTTTTAAACTTTGATTTTATATCTGGTATATAACAGCAAACATGAACAGATCTGCTACAATAAAAACTATGTAAAGGTTACACATTTTTATAATTAATAGAATAAGAATAATATGATGCATTTTTAGTTTAATTAATTATATGTGATGATTGGTTATTTATGGAAAATAAAGAGCTCATTAGCTCTTAATTGATGTAGTCAATTACAGTACCTTCCATCAAAAAATCAATGGTTTAAGAATTAAAAGATAACGTAATGATAATATAGTAAAGAATAGCGTTTTTTAACGAATGATTAGAAAGAGGTGTAAAAGTTTAGAGCTGTTTGCTAACAAATGAGCTAAATATTTAACCCCTCTGAGTTTTTAAACCTATAACCAATCTCCTTATAAGTTAATAGAAATTTTTCGTTGACTAAAGTATAAACAGGAATGAAAAATACTTATGCAATAAATTTAATTGATAATGCTTATCAAGACCCGAACGATAAAGGGATAAAGGTAAACCATATTCGCTCCATCACTGAACCATTAGGATTATTGGAGCGAGAAAATTCATTAACCTTCCGGAAAAACGATCAAAGCAATTTAGAACCTATTACGGCGTTGTAGCTACAGTGCAGGGCTGCGGCAGACAGGATCTAGCGACGGGGAACGGGGTCATATAGACCAAACGTAAATTTACATATCCACTTCATACTGTACACCGTACACCGTACGTGTTATTACTATCAATAAATAAAATAATTATAATCGACTATATTTGCAGGTATTGTATTAGTCTACATTCAGCTTCTTCTAAAAAAACAAAATTCGAAGTTTTTCGTAATATAGGAATCGTTTCTATAATTTCGTAATAAAGGAAATGACCATAAAATTAATATGGTCGTTAGAAGATGCCAGATCTCCAGCAATGGCTGAAACAATGGTGATGATGAACTGGGATATGAGGAACTCTTAGAAATAACGCAATAACTTTTTCCAACCATAATTTTGACCACTAAAAGAAATATTTTTAACAATTATTGTCATTTGATTTAAGGTAAATGAGCCAGTTTCTCGATAAAAAGATAAATCGTATAAAATTTTTTTCGTTCGCATCAAGGCTTGCGATTCTTGTAAAAATTATAAAAAATATTATACATTTGACACTAGAAATAAAATTAGCGTTCAAAGAAAATTTTATGATAACAAATTTCACCTGCAAAGCATTATATACACGTATAAAAAAAACTTTCAAAATGAATTTTAAAATATAATTGAATCAAACGGTCGCTATCGTATCGGTTAATCGTAGGCGACGTTTGATAAACGAGCGGATTATCGTTACGAATGTACATTAAAGCGAAAATAAAATTTTAAATTAAAATTTTAAAAAACTATACTGAAATTGATAGATCATGTGATAGTTCATAAAGTGATTTTATACGATCAAAAACATTGTGTAACATACTGAAAGTTACGTAATAGTACTCATAAGTTTTTGATAGTTTCTTTGGAAGTTTTTTCTCATTAAATCCATCTAAAGTTTCATTTGAACCCTTGTAAGTAAAGAAAATTGAACTTTTTCCAAAATAAAGTTTTGGAGAGCCTTAAGCTTTCGCAGACTGTTTTGATACGAAATTACTTATATGGCATGTAATATAAGAGTTTGGTCTGCCATCGCGCCCTGTTTGATATATAAAACATTGTTCAGAATTTACAAACTTCTGATCAGGTATAGAGTTACCGGTTTGGTACATTATGACCAAAACTCGAATAAAGGCTAAATGAAAATGTCCTTTCTAAATCCTTTGCTCGCATGCCAATTTTAAAGCCCCTTCACCCTTCAGACACTTTTATATTGGTCTTATTGCGCCAGAGACTGTCACGCTCTAAAGTACCCTTCAACTTCACAAGAATGCGTCTACATTTCCGCGGAGAAAGATGACTCTGCTTTTGGCAACGTTGTATTTTGTCGATACTAAAGTCCGTGATCCCCAGCCGCTAAGACACTAAGTCCACCTGTACCCCAGTCCTAACATGTACCAATCACCACAAGTATACGACAACATGCAATGAAAATTATCTATAGAGGTAAACGGTACAAAAATTAGTATCATAGTGAACAAGAACACGATGCATTTATATTTCTGATTGCCATATTAACACCTACTCTAAAATTTATAGTCTTTATAAAATTTTGTTTGATAGGCAAAGAATTAATTAATGATATTACTTAATTTTTCATAAGTGGTAAATTACAGACAAAAAACAAGGGTATAATTAATCATTCGTGATACAATCAAAGCAATTAAAGCCTGACGACAGTGACGTCCACGAATAGGCAAAGAGGTGCTATGGGGAAATTAATTGATGTTGTGACACAGACTAAGCAAGTAAAAGACGTGCTTTTTACCATTTCATATTTGAAATATTGGTATTAAGAATTTTTTACACTATTGTAAATTATAAGCTAAATTTATATTTATATCTTTATCCCCGTCCCGGCCGTTATAAAACAAATAGTTTGACGTATTTCAAAATGATAAATCTTTGTTCCATTTTTATTATTCCATCCTTCTATATTTGTTAAAAGTCGAATTAATAAATTAGTTTTGTGATTTATAAATTCTAATTGATGACGCAGCGATAGAACATAGTCATCATCATTTCAGCCGTAAGCCTTTCACCACTGGACATAAGCCTCTCCCGTAGATTTTCAGTAAGATCATTTTTCAATTTTCTGCGTAACTTTCTATTTTCTTGTTTCCATATCATAAAATATTAGAAAAATTATAAAATATATCAATAAAATCAATAAAGTAGTTCACAAATTATGTATAACACTTTCAATGCTTATTTTATTTATATCTTCCATCACATTCCGATCCTCAAGGAACACATAATCTTCATATGACTTAAAGATGATCTCCTTTTGTTATGTGGTTACACCATAACTACACAGTTATGGTTCAGGAGGAAGAGGAACTACACAGTTCAAGTGATGTCTATGTGATCAGAGCTGAGATGACTTACAACACTACACAGTTATTATTGGTAATAAGTATTTTAATTAAGAATAATTATTATTAGTTGATAGCACGAAATAAGATGATTAAAAATTATTTAACATATGAGTACATTTATTCAACCCTAACCAAAGGTATTACAGTGAAACAATTAAGATGTAGGGCAAGACTAAGTGACATAGACGAATACACTATATTCTTAACAGGAATTCATTCATTTCATTTGCATGTGACTAAAATAGCAGTGATAGCCTATTGGCTGTGAACCGTGGTTTAAATTGTAAAGAATCTCGCACTGGCGAATATTTTTTAAAACAATTTATTGCGATCTTCCTGCGAATATCAACGAATGAAAGAAATTTATTTTATTGTATTTTTTTGCACTGAATGAACGGAAACGTATCAAAAAAAATTACCATGCTTGTTTTAAAACTATTAAAAAATACGTTCAATAATACGCACAAGGCTCAAGTTAAGGCCTTATTATGAGATAAAGCTAATTCTTTCTTTACTTAGCTGTCTTCTTATAAAATCCTATCTACACTTTCAATACTTATTAAATACAAATTATAACAACTAACAATTATATAAAATGTCCATATATCAGACGACGGACGCTTGAACGGATCAAGTGGTTTATCTTCCCACGATATTATAAAACGTTCATATTTCATTTTACCGAGAAACAACACCTTTCATAGTTGAACTTTGTTTTAATAAATAACAACGAATGCATTACAGATAAAACGTTCCGTTGTGATAGGAAAGCAACGTATCGATATCAAAGTTATAAAGTAGGTTTATACCCGAGGTACCGTTAAGGCATTTTATGCCAACATTTGCATTTATTAAAAACTATTGCTACAAACTGCAGTGAATATTTATTCATGTTTAATTTTCCGTAAATGAAATTGTACAAATTATGTTATATGTAAATTAAAGTGAATATAAGCGTTCATCGTTTAAGACGAAGGACGTGGGATATAAGTTGCTTCCATAGTTTTCCAATAGGATTCATAAGAAGTGACCTGCACCTAAGTCTTCCAATGACCTATCACAAGATCGTGTGACCACCTCATGCACTCCAGGACATTTATGCCTCAGCGGCTATTTGGCATACTATGTAGTCACATAGTATAATGATTTGCCAATCCGCTTGGCTATGACGACCGCTTTTGTTAGTCTTCGGATCTCTTTATTCTTCACAATTCATTCTTGAAGAAAAATTGCGTCCAAAGCCCTTTCCATCGCTCGTTGAACGACTTTGAACTTTCCTATGAGACCCAAAGTGAGAGACTATATTTCAGTGCCGTAAGCCACCAATGGTAATACTTTGGTCGTCGAGTTTAGTCTTAAAATATAGTGAGATAAAGGACCAGATGATGATTTCGTATTTTCCCTAGAAAGACTGCCCAGTACGATACAATCTTACCAAGTAATTCAAATTTGTCATAATAAATCATCTGGAAATCTTAAAAAACGGTTTCTTAACTGTTCCTGACAGAGTTTTCGTTGTGTGTAAAATAACATATATTATGAGTTCCTTCATATTAATATTAAAGTCGATACAATAACTGTATAACACAATATTCCCAACGGAATGCATAGGAAAATACATACCACATATCAATCGCTACGTAGAAGGAGGGCTATTCAATTTCAATATTCTATACATGTTTGTGAGTTTATATGACGAATATACACAAACATTGAATTGAATATCAAGGATTGTTTCACAAGGGTTTTAGAATAATATGGTACATGTATATGACTACATTTTTTTGTATTGGCCGTCACTTGTTGTTTATAGAATTTTTCTCCATGAAGTAAGAGACAATGGTTGACTAGTAGAAAATGCCGAGCGTGTCCAAAGTCTAATGGTCGATGTCAGAAATCTTCCAAATTTTTAATTAACGACTTGTAATTTCATGGATTTATAACGAGTACACCCAACGTAACTTTTTTTACACGAGAGATTCATAGAAACGCTTGCTTAAAATCAGATAAAAATACATGTGGCGACATGTCGCACAACTTTTAAAAATCATGTAAAATGAAAAAACTATTATTATTTTCCAAAAAAAAACCTGTAGAGAAGTATTAATGAAGTCGTATATATATATATACATTTATAAAAGTAAAACAAATCGTTTTTATAATAAAAGGAAATGAAATTTAATCGGTAAGTACAAAAGATGTAATAAACCAAGTAACTAATTAATCTTGTGGTTATTACCGATTGGAACAAATACGGGAATTACGGAGAGGGAATATTCCCAATTATATTTTGGGGCTGTATATTTAAAAAATATCCAGATAAGTGTCTCTAAGCACTGTCAAAATGGAAAAGAATTTTAAAAATATTATAGATTCGTGCTGAAACAAAAAAATCGTGTAAGGTGTTTTGTTGTTATAAGTGTCCTTCATTATTTCAAAAACGTGTAAAAAGAAACTGAAAAAAAATTGTTACATATACTTCATCGTCATCGAGTATCGGTAATGTTATAATTGTGATTGATAGATAATTGACTACAATCAAACAAGCTATTTTACTGAAGAAAAGACATACCCCATACCGCTTTAAGTGAATGAGCTTAATGAAGAGGAAATATTAAAACGTACAATAAGGGTTCATCGTGATAAAGATGAAGGTAATAAGACAACTCGTGTCACGGGAGAGATGTAGCGAAATGTCGTTATTTTAAGTAAATAGCTAAATTTAATTGTATGAGAAACATAATTATTGTTATAGCATACTTACCTTATTCAAATTACATGCAAATGTAGAGAAACAAGAAGCTAACGTTATCATCATAATTATGCCTTTCTCTTTTGAAGCTGTTCATTAATACAGGGTGATTGGTTATGGTTGTTAACGGTTTAAATGGGTCATCTAGCTCATTTTTCTGTAAATAACATTAAATCTTTTAAACCTTTTCTAAACACCTTGCACAAAATGGTCACTAAAATATGTAACATTAATTTTTTGTATTGGAATGCGACAGAGTAATGACTTGTAGTAGTACAAAGTCTTCTGGGACCAATAGTAAATGATAATTATGTTTTTATAATTTGAACTACTACATAAGTAATCCGAATTCTGGAAAAGCTTATTCTCATTTTCTATTTATTAATATAATCAGTATTAATATTGGATGGGGTGCACCATACATTAATTGACAGCAATTTAACAAAACATTGAACAGTGGTAGCCCAGGGGTAAAGACTTGATCGTAAGTCGCGGGTTCTATTACCGAGATACAATCTTACACAATTTATGGTACACATACTTTATGATATAATTATATTGGATTGCCAAAGCTCAGATACAATTTTCCAGATGAGCAGCAGCGTTCTTAGCGTACGCTAGTATCAAACTGTGGTGATTATGGTATCCATAGATATAAGCAATCACTTTTTATAATGAACCTGTCAAAAATATTCACAAATATTTACGAGGTTTAATCGCACAAAATTTATTTGTACTTAAATAAGAAAGCAAGAGACATGATATAGAGTCTAGATCATTTCCTGCGGGAGCGATATTGTGAGACCGCACAAAGGTTTATAGTTTCACTTTTCAATAAGTTGTGTTCTAATCTTCTTTTACATAATGCGATAAGCTGAAAAAAGGTTCACTTGATAGTTAATGTCATCTTGAACGAGTCGTACTAAAGAAATGCATTGTCAACTTTACAGTATGGTTTTCATTTTACACACATATTGTGTTATAAACAGCGGTATAAACAACGGAGAGGCCTGTGACCAATCGAAACAACGTCCTGTGGCTAAAATGTTGATGATGATGACAAATAATTAAAAGATAATAGTTTCGAAATTAGATGTCGCATATAACAGGCCCGGAGCGCTTTATTTAGGCGTAAATCTGTGGAAAAAAAGTTGAACATCGAGCAACGAATAGAACTAGCACGCTCTTCTCAGTTCTCCTGTATGGCATTAAAGCGTGTATCCTTACAGAATCGATCAGCAAGAAAATCGAAGCCTTCTAAATGTCGGTAAACAGGAGAATTCCAAATATATCCTGCAGAGGTAAAGTTGATAATGGAAGAGTGTTGAGGAGCATGAAGAAAAAATCAAAAAAGCTATATATAATAAAAAACAAGAAAGCTACAATATTTGGGCCGCATGATCGTACAGAATAGGATTCACGGAAAGCGAAAAATGAATATCATGGCTGAAAAACTTACGCCAGAGACCTTTGTAAGAATATCGCATTTTAAGAAGAAGAAACGTCTCTCGTCGTTATTATTAGACAATAGATAGCAAAAAGTTCATGACATTTAAAAAAAATCAGGATCACTTATGTGTTAAATTACTTCGAGAACAACTGAAAACGTTATATTTAAGAATATATTCAGAGAAACGAACAAACATTTTATTAAATTCCCCGCATATGTTTTAAATTTGAATCTAATAAAAGTTAATTTTCGCATCCACGTGAAAATATACAATTTATAATAAAACATATATCTGAGAGCATCTGGCATGGAATCGAAACTGTGAACAAGTACCTTTAGGCTACCGCTAAATTAGGAAATAAAAAATTTAATAAAACCAACCATGACTTTGAAATTAAAAGAGCTTTTTTGTGTCAATGAGTAAGTAAGATCACAGAATCTTAAAAGGATAAGGGTTTTCTTGTGTTTTATTTTACATAAAAACTCTTGTGTGTTTTACGTTTTAATTTGCCTATTACTCCAAAATTTATACTTCGTTATAATTTATAATTTGCTGCTTGTAAATAATTAAGGTGCGGGATTAATTTTTGATATTGCCTTCTTAGCTATGACGTCGATCCACCGTGTGTAGTGGGGTGTCTACCCAAACCGCGTCTACCGGCTATTGGTCGTCACTCGAGAACCTTTCGGCCTCAACAGCCATCGATTGCACGAGTGATGTGCCCCACTCACTGCCATTTCCGACGAGCGATTCTTCGAGCTACGTTTTGATCTTGGTTCTTTTGCGGATCTCCTCATTTCTGATTAACCTCACAGCGAAACTCCAAGCTTAGCCCTCCCTATTGCCTATTAAAAGCTTTGTGAGCATTACCCTTGGAGAAACAATATAAACTTCTTTCTGTGTACAATTTGTATTTATTACTTTTTTATATTTTACAGTTGTATATGTTCAACATTGTTGTATGACCATCATGTCATTTCTTTTCTTTCGGTTGTCACTACTCGTTCCTGACTTAACTAAATGTTGCCACCATAAGTATTAAACAATATTTACTTGAATATGTGGCTATTCGCCACAGCTTGTTCAATTTGCTTACTAAAAAATATTGTTGCCTTGCCATCACTAAAATTAAGAGAATTAAATATGCGTATTTCAACAATCTAATGAGGTTATCTGTACATCGCCTGAATCGAAGTTCAACGCAGCGCTAGTCGGTCCTTGTCTTAAAAGCACTAATGAATATTGGGCGAGAATAGGTTACGTTTACAGATTTACTTTATATCGTTTAATATTCTTCCTTTGTTCTGGACGAATATCGTTTAAAGAATAAAAAATTTAAAAATATTTCTTAAATAACAGCTCGTGACAAGTGGTGCCGATAGGGTGGAAAGAGGAGCTCGAACCGATTTAATTTACGACGTCGCTCGATACCAGGCGTAACTCGATTATTCGTTTAGCTCTAACCAAGTTACGTAAATGTTAGAAAAATAAATTAAGTTATACTCACTACTTTTCATTATTCCTTATATCTAGACGGGAAGTTTTTATTATATTTAAATTTAAAAACCAAATCAGTATGTATTTAATGGAGTCCACAAACTGACAAGCGACAACCCTGTTGGTCGGAAGATGCTGGATGTAGACTGTTTTTAATCAGTCTAAATTGAAATCTATGGAGATCGCCCATGACCAGCTGTGGACATTCTAGAGTTAAAATGATGAAGCATTTAAATTCGAATTATCAATATTTTTGTGATTATGACAATTACGTTAAATTTATTTTTCACAGTTGTAATTTGTTTACCTAAGAAGTGCCCCACGTATATTATTTAAGCGCTCGTTTCTTTAGATGCTAAGATAGCATCTATTGGTAATCGAAGAATATCAACCTAGAGTGCGTTTCCGAACGATAGGCTCTTTCGATCTTAAATGAGTTTTGCTACAGCACTTAGCTGGAAAGCTCTTCGCGTAATAGACCTACGACTAGCAATACAAAACAAAAACTACTTGCTTATTTTAAAATCTATTTTGTGGCAGTCATTGTTCAAGTGACATGTGATTGAATAACAACGTTTCATCTTTTTCAACAACGCAAAACGAAAAAAGTCTTCCTGTTGTTATAAATAAAAAAAATGAATTACACACGAAGAGAGAAAGTAATTAAGGAAGTTGAGTCTGCAAATAGTACTAGTCTAAGTAAAGCTGATGCAAAATTCATAAGCCAGTCTATTCCACCGCAAACTAATTAGAAACTAAATCATGAGTCTCGACACAGTAGCTGACGAAATGTACGAACGAATTAAGTATATCAAACAATTTACATACCTTCTTTCATAATTGTGTTCAAAATTTTTATAAATTAATTACTTATTTAAAAAAAAAAGTGCATGCTTAAATAACAAATGAAGAGTGCCTCAAAGTTGCTAAGAACTAAAATGTTTTGTGTTTGGGGCTTCGTTTTATTTTTTAAACACAGCATGCGCGTTATTTTTATTTATACTCGTATGTAATGTCGTCTCCCATCCTTATAATCCGATCAAAGTGACTAGGTTACAGTTTGGTTAGTCTCATTTAATTTTCATTTATACATGCGTCGTACAAGCGAAATATAAACATCTCATTAAATTTTAATACTTTCATTGTTTATTTTTATAAATTTAATTTGTTTTAATAAAGTTATTTCGAATGTTGTCCTTGATTTTAAATAAGGGTATTCAGCCCTGGAGATATCAATCATCAAACACTCTCGCCTGTAATAGCCATGTTTTTAAGCAGAATCTCAGATTCTGAAACGGTTTACCGCAGGATAGGTTAACGCAGGGTAAGTTTAACGTAGGAAATATTGCTATATTTTATTTGTCATAAAACTAATCTTAACGGATTTTAGGCTTAGAAGACTTTGGATACTGCTCGTCGATTCCGTAAATAGTATACGAGTACAATCTATGTTTGAAATATTGTTATATAGTGGATAATACAATATTTATCTTAATGAAATTTTGATAAACCAGTAATTATGTAATTATTTTCACAAATTTTACAGTGAAATATTTTAACTTAACAGATTTCAAGAGCCTTTTTCAAAGAAAAAACTCTTTAGGTAGACTTTAATTTAACATTAAAAGCCAATAGCAATAGGCCAGTTATCTTCGACATATATCTGGTACGCGTACCTAGGGATTCTTTCGACTTCATTTTCAATCACTACCCCTTCCCCCTCCCAGGTGAACTAATGATATAGTAAAGTTCGCAGGCAGTCGCGACGTTCTTTGGGAAAAGCCGTATGCTAAAATGCTCTAATATATAAGTCAGCGTTTACCAGCCAATACGATGATGATTCCAGTCAAAAAATATAAATATTGGCATGCAATAATGGAAATAAAGAGTAAAGATGAGAGAGTGGTGGCATGAAACGTAACTTTAAAACTGGACATTGTTAGGGCATCGTTAAAATAGATCAAGAGACTTAGTTAACACTCACATACAGAAACATGACCAAAATTTTTTTTTCGAAAATATTTAATGGAAAAAGAAAGACATCGATGCTAAGGTATATAGAATATAAATTCAAAAAAATATAAAAAAAAGTTATTAATATTTAAGGTTCATTGCGAACTTTCATTAATCAAAAAACGTATTAAGTTAAATTTCCCGTGTAAACAAAGTATTACAATTTTATTGTTCATTTTGGTATTAAAAAGCCTTATTGTCACGATAGCGCTGAAATAAACGAGCGCAGTTAACGGGCGGGCTTTTGTGATATTGAAATGAGTAAGTTGCCCATTTACGTAATTTTTGCGAATTTCACTGCAGATGTTGAACAAAGTTTGTCGTTCGCTTTAAGTGAATAAATAGCCACACTTCGTAAAAAGGTTCTTTATTCAGAAGCGAGAATATGACTTTAATACAGAAACTGTTTAATAACATACATTTTTTTCGTATACGCCTGTGACAAAATAAGTTTATTTTAAGGATCAGTAAAAGACCATAGATGCAGAAAAATCTATCATAAATAAGTTTCATTGCGTAATATAATAGTGTGTCTACAAAACATTTGAAATTTTATTTTTAACTGTTAAATATCAAAAGCGAACATATTATTGGGAATGTATAATATATTTTTGTTAAGTTATTGTTACAAATTTAAAGTCAATGTAGGAGCGCATGTTTAACGCATTTAAACTCCACGTTGTTGTAGCAAAAAGTGAGTAGACGTGCGCTGCCCGCCCAATTATAGGCCTGGATAGAATAAATTGTTAAATACTTCTAGATAATCATAATTTTCCAACGTACAATGTAATAACAACGTACGTTGTTGTAATGTAACAACAACAACGTACGTTGCTTAAAGATGGGAAACGTTCTTATGTATAAAAAATATAAAAACTGCGGGGAGAAAATTGCGAATTTTTATATATAAATACGTAATATAGAAAAATAAAATACCTCTCCCTGGTTTGAAGTTTGACAGTATGACAAAGTATGCCAATCAAAATTAAAAAATCGGCGTGTTAGAATGGTTGCAAACGAAATATATCGTTTATTACATTACAATAACGATATAATTACATTATCATTGTAGTCTTTCGGTGTACAATATAGAAAACTTATTTTTATATTTGTTTAAATAATTTAAATAATTGTTTAATCTTCTTCTTTTCAGCCTTTGGACGCCTACTGCAATGTTTAGCCCGCATCCAGCGACTTCTCGCGACCATAACTCCACTATAAGATCGACCATAAGATCCACCGTGCGTAGTGTGGTGCCTACCCACGCCGCGTCTACCGACTATTGGTCGTCACTCGAGAACCTTTCGGCCTCAACAGCCATCGATTGCACGAGTGATATGCCCAACTCACTGCTATTTCCGACGAGCGATTCTTCGAGCTACGTCAGTGACCTTGGTTCTTCTGCAGATCTCCTTATTTCTGATTAATTTTTTTCTTTTATTAATAAATAAAGTGATTGCTATGTTATGAATAAAACTTATTTTTTTCCTTTTTTTCTACTAGACTGCGATAGGCCAATAACTTCTGACAGTTAGATATCTCTTTGGACAGCTAGTACATACATGAACAAAGAATCATCAGCGCCAGCATAATACGATTTGTCTTTACCCCTAGACAATTGCCTATTTTAATGTTTAAGGGGTGTACACAAAGATTGCCAAATTTATTCGAGTGCTCCATAACCTTCATAGCCTTAACCGGTTATAGAATAATCCAATCCAAAAAAAAATATTGGTTTATTTTTTTGTATACATTCCTACTAGTTACAATTAATTAAACATAACGAAGCAATAAATTTTGTGCATAAAACCAATCGCTAAATCGGTACGTTCTATATCATACACACATACACAAGAAAATATTTCCTTATGGTATAAACCGAACTACTATTACAACTCGAAAGCTCATTGAAGCCGTTATTCTAAACATTCGGATAACATGCGAATACTTTTAACACCCCTTACACTATATTGTCAAAAATTTAAAAAAAAATGACTAATTTTGGTGTAATTAGACAGACTTAAGTTTTAATGCAAAAGATAATGTCTTAAACAATCTGAGCAAATTACAAAAGATCATCGACTCGTGTTCCAATTAACGTTGATGGACTTTAAAGAAAACATTCGCAAATTTTACAAGCGTCTCTCGAATTAAAGTAAATGGCATCTTCTGTAGATTACTAATTATAAGAATGATTAGTTATTCATTAAAACAAATCCCATTTTCTTTGGTCACGCTACACTTAACTGATTTCATTCAACCTTTTTTATAACCTTTCTGATACTTTGCACAAGGTTTTTATGTTAAAAATACCCAAAAAAATCAAACATTGTGCCTTCGATAATTAAATCCACTCCAAAAATCAATTGTCTCGGCGGATCACAATTAACGTTATTATATACATACATACATACATAACATAGTAAGAAGAATTATTTTAAAAATTCGGATTACTGAAAATTATAATTAATTATTGTGCACTATCTGTCCATGCAGAGTTTGTACTGACACAAGACAGATGTAAAAGCTTTTTGCTTACTAATTCGCTATAAATTCATCCCTTCAAAGCCTTACCACCTATAATGAATAATTTTTTTCCTTGTATATGAGGATAATAATAAAGATTACTGAACTGAATCTCATCTTAACGTCAGGACACTCACTACATCGAGCCACCATTGGGGGTGGCATAATACAATAACCACGACACTGTCGGCCTCGTCCACCAAGCCGCGTTCAAGCGAGGACGGTCATGAGACGATCGGTTTGTTCCCAACCGCCGAGTAGTCCACGCTTTACACAACTTATACTACACTACAGTCTCAAAACTATACACTTACACGGGTATAATCCCTCTTCGTGAGTACGTCTCCGATGTAACTGGGATGCGATCATTCAGCACAGTTTTCTCTCCGCGGGTTCAATATCCATGAAGCTGCACAAAGCCTAAACCGGCTGGCAGCATAGAGTTCAACACATCTAATGCCACGGAATCTCATGTAAGCGTTTTTTAATATTTTAGGAGGCGTGGTGTTTAAAAAATTTAATTAATGTGGGACTCTATCGTTTAAGAACAGAAGTGGATGTCGTAAGGGGCGTAAAGAAAACGGCTCTGTAAATGGCTGTACTCAATTGCTACACCGACTTGCCCCTCGTTCCGTAAGCATTACCAAAAATTAACTTTCACGGTGTCGTTTGTGAATATTGATAAATACGAATCACTTTTTACACAGAATACCTTAGATTATCGTTTGGTTAGATTTATTCGTATTTTAGGGTAACCGTTTAGGAGCATTACAAAGTTTATGTTTAAGAATATTTTGAATGAAATATTCTTAAAGAATTTAAAATGAGCTTACGAAATATATACAGTTGGGAAAACAGAATATTTGTTGTGTTCGCTCATCGGTGCGGAGGAAAGCTGGCTGTCATGTCGAACTAGACGTGGACAAAAATATTGCAACTCGTCCTTCACTGTTTCCTCTTCCGCTATTTTCAAACAGTCTGGACGAAAATCGCAATGAAAGAGGATTTTCAGGATTTTGTTTTAAAAGCTGCCACATTCTTTTTTTTAAATCCCGTATAAAAATATACATGTTGATGAAATACTATCGGCGACTTTGGGCTGAAACTACGACTCTCTATAAAAGATGAACAAAAGATGGCGATACATTTTGAAGGTGTAAAAGAATTGTTCTTCTACAAGAAAATTACTTAAAACAATACCATCTTATATCTGAGGTAGGAAACTTTATTTACATAGGCGGGTAAAATCCAGGGAACAAATAATGCTCGAATATAAAACAAATATTTGCAGACAAATATTTATTAGGGGAAAACAATATTAGTAAATACAAACTGATAAAATGTTTAAATAGCACAAATAATTTGTGAAAAATATTTTGTTTAACTATCAGCAGCAATAAAACATATAGACTAGAAATGATTTATCTATATTACCAAATTCTTATAAACAATAAATTGTCGATGCATTAAGAGAGAAATAAAGGAATCAAGACGAATCGAATGTTCGGTGCTGCAGTCGTGTCTGTGTAAGACCTTAGTGGTCCAAAAACAATCTGCTAGATTGGATCAACAAAGGATAGACCCTGTTTCCTAACTAGTTGGACCGGCAGCATAATTGAGGTCGCAGGAAGTTGCTGGATGTGGGTGACTCAAAAGCCGGGGAAGACCTATGCCTTGTAGTGGGTATCTATCGACTGAAAAGAAGAAGGTCCTTTTCGAAGACCAAGCCATTAGTGTAGAGAGACGCGTCTCCTTGTGATAGCCCTCCTGGGTATGGACTTGCATAATGTTTAGGTTAAAAGTGTTCAGCTTCCATTAGCTTTAGCGACTCTGAAGCAGATAACAGACCAATCGAGGTCTCACCAACTGTCGAGACAGCAAAGGAATGAGTTTTAGAAAACGCATATCCCTGGATGATGCCATCTATTATCTATTTCGGATAGCACAATACTAGTGGGGCCACGAATATATTTAATAGAATGCCTGTAATCTGGTCCAGCGCAGAGGAACTGCTGATCCTCTTCGGTAGGAGGTTTCTTATTAATGAAATGGTTCAAATAGAATTTTACTAAAATTTCTCACCTAAAAGTTTGAAAGATTTAGAATAACAGAATATGTGAGAATACGATTATTTATCTCAAAAACGGAATACACATCACGACATATCCTCTTTATTAATTTTATTACCGTCAATTTGTAGGATAATCGCCGTATATGATATAACAGTCTATAATAAAAGCTTTTTCTTTGTGTACATTTTACCTGGTGTAGTTACATATAAAATATCGTAATGAACAGTCATCTGACATTCCTTCCGATTATTTAGATCTGTAATTTAGATAGATAATGGAACAAAGCCTTTGTAATAACAGATTAAAAGGGTATTTCGAAATTATACCAATTTAAAAGCTATAGCTATAGAAATATTAAAAAAATGTGTTGATAATTTCGAAGAATGTTTGACCTCGATCAATTTTTAAAAAGTGTTTAGATATTTGGAATGTTCTGTTTAAAAATATGTTTTAACGGGATCTAGCTGTTCTGGACAGTTCTAGGCGTTTATTTTATAAATCCATTTTGTGTTTAAAAATCGAAAAAATGAATATTCCAATATATAGTTGAATTATAAACCTCCGAACCCGAATTCCAAGAGATTCTTCAATCATCCCTGAAAATGAAAATGAAAAAATGAAAAGATTTATTGACAAAAATTATTTACAGTTTAGATTTGGCGATATAGATTAACAGAGTTTACTTATTTCTAAAATTTCTATTTCCTATAACCCTCACACTAGGCTAAGCCTGTGTCGTGAGGATTACGTACAGATGAGTTATCACTTTTTTTTTTTTTTAGTTTAGCCGATTTAAATCCAGGTTATTCTCGAGTTCGCCATAGGACAACGAGGCAAGCCAGTTTGACACGATATTTTTTACCTCGTAGATTTTCTTGTTTTTAATGTTACAATGCATCGCCACTCTGTTATATGTAAACGCCTTGGCAAAGACACCGTGGCGTTGCGCGAAGGCAGTATTCACCATTGGCATATTCACTCTGTAGACCCTTTTATCTCGTAGATATTTGTACTCATCAGGGGCAGATAATATTTTGTATATATTTTAAACATATATTTTGTATATGAGAGCAACAATACCCACATTAGATTTTTACTTTTAAAAATCGTCTACTTCCTGAGTTGGAACATAATAAAAAAAGTCTCTTTAGGAAAGGTTCTTACACACATTAAAACATTTTTATTAATAATTACAAAAATCTTAAGGTCCCTTAAAAATATTTAAAGACGCGGTACATAATTTGTGGCAGCCCCCAAAGGTATTGAGGCAAGATTAAGCTGGTAAGATACGCTGAGAAATTGAATTCTCCTTGAGCTCTACGGGATTTAAAAAAGGAGGTTACATTTTTAAGCAGAAGTTGCAAAAATAAATATTACCTATGTTACATTGACATTTTTTCATTACAAGCAACAAGGTTTTATTACAAAAGTAATCTAACAAACTTGAAAAAATAATTTTATTTTAGCTATATAAATCAATTAGAAAAATAATAGATGCTAGAAATAGATAAAAGTCTTCCGACGCACGAATACTAGGTAATAATAATATAGTTAAAACATCGTAATATAGGATGATTGTATATAGATGCATAAACTCTAAAGAGTTGGACATATTGTTCATTTGCTGTCAACTAATAGTAATATATTATAATAATATATAAAATATGGTATATTAGTTTACAGCAAATGAGCAATATGTTCACACAAACCTATCCAAACATATTGGTTTCAGTAATAAGAAATGACGTTATGGTTATATACAAAGAAAACCGTTTTCTAAGTTCGTATTACTTCGTATAAAATGTTTACTGTTTACTATTTGTCCCTCTAGACTGAATTGCCAGAAAAAATTGACCTGAGGCGTTCTAATAGAGTTTTTGATTAATCATTTTATACAGGTGATCACAAATAGCTGTAGAGGCTTAAAGATTTTTGGTGAAAATTGAGCTCTATTTTGTCCCTTTAAAGATTGTATACTTATAACCAAACGTTCTGTATAAACAATAAAATACATAAAAATAACTAATTACGTCTTACTTAGGTAGAATTAAAGAGTGATATTTTATATTTATTTATGAATTCTGTTATTGTGCTTTTTATTATATTTATTTTCGCTTTGATAAGTCGGAGGGATGTTTGTATTAATTTCGTTGAGTTATATTATCAAAAGGTTACCAAACCGCACTGTTCACATGAGTAAAACTGCGTGTGTACAACATTAATGAATGCAGCTGTAGCAGTCTAAGCACTATAAATAAAGGAGGTCGTTGAAGGTCACTAGTTAATGGACCTCAGGTTAATGAAAGCGACGATGATTCATAAATTTGAATAAGTCTTTAAAGTGTTGATGTATGGATTTTGAATAAATGTGTAAATCAATACAAAAATAAATTTACACACATTCATTTTTAACAATAGTTTTATTAATTATAAATAATGTGTTTATTTATACTTTTTGTTTCTGTTTTATATTTTAATGCTATAAATCAAGAAAATCAAGTATGCAAGAGTGCCTTACATGGTTAACAGAAGTCCTTATCCTAACTAAACCATGCAAAATAGCGGCTGTTTTCATGTTCCGAAACATCCTAACAACGGTAATTATTTCTAAAAAATTTTGCATCAAGAATTATTTCTTTAAAGTTGGTGCATATATCGTCAAATTTGAAACGTAACATCATCACATCTTTCATATAAAAAACGTTGTTTCAATCATATTATCTTTTACTGTTTTTTATTTTAACCTATTCGCAGAAAATGTGACACTTGTTGGGAATCAGAGCCAGGACCTAAAATCGTAATGTACAGTGATTAATTCTCAATTATTATACGTATAATACCCTTCATAGATACATTGTTTCTAAATGTGATAACTAATAAAATATTAATTCGTAGCTTCCTTTTATATTAACAAAATAAAAACGCACGATAAAAGACCCTCGACATCTTCAGAAAAGCTAACGTTGATAAATGTATTTAAACAAGAAATGTGTCACTCAGAGATGGATTTAGCCTCCCACGAACAATGCAGTAAGTCTTAGGCGTTATAATTTAATCACAAAATAAAATGTTTTCCCTAAATACCTTTAATATCTAAGCCAATGAATCATAGCGCAGGGGTAGCACAGTGTCAAGAATGACTTGCAATCGTAGGTCGCGGGTTCGATTCCTAGGATACAATCGTGTATATTTCACCATTTTTACATTAACTAAATAAATTTGCCACTTTACATAAACAAGTTACCAAAGGATGGGCAGCAGTGTTCTATGCGTACCATAGTAACACAGAAGTATGTCGATTATGGTATATATTTAGGTGTTTTTAGGTAGGCCAACGCCTCGCAGTCTCTGGGCTGAAACTACGACGACGATAGTACACTAAAAAGCTGTTCCTACTAATATTACATCTTTACTCCTCTTACTTTTATGATGAAAAAAGCTAAGGATATTAACAGAACTTTGCGTTATCATCTTATTGTGAAATGTCCCTATTCTAAATCAATTATAATATTTAACTCATACATGTATTTCATAATTTTTGTACGCGTTAAAAGCCCGGTAAAAGTAAAATAAGTAACGTTTGTTGTTGCGTGTTTAATAATGTGACATTTTGTTTTACAAAAACAAAGACTTATTAAAAATACAAAAGTCTAATATGGAAAATACCAAAAGAAGCCTTAACCAAACATTGCAATTTAAAGCTAATCAGGTAATTTGTAGTTTGCAGTAGAATCTATAGCGTGCACATCGGACCTGATTATAGGCGTTTAATAGGAAGTTAGCGCTGCTACGAGGGTGGACTACTGTAATTAACTCTCCCTCTGCCCTGTCTGCGGCAGTCACAGCAAACACTGGACTCAATTGCTTTTCACAGTCGTGTTTATGCTAATTACATTGCATAGGATTTCTATTAAGTTTACGCGATAAGTGACTTACCTCATAATAGATATGTCGTATCTGTAATTAGTTTGCACTACAATTTACTTAATATATTTATACATTGGCTAATCATTATTATCATTTCAGTCCCAGGACATTCACAGCGGAATATAAGCCTCTCCCATAGTCCAATAGGATTGGAAGCGACCTGCATCTATCGTCTTATGGCGAACTTAACAAGGTCGTCTGCCCTCCTTGTGAATGAATATCCTACACAGCGCTTACGGGTACGTGATCTTCTCCGGAACCCTAAAGCCCCTGCGATGATCAGTACTGCGCGCAATATGGTTTGACTGCCACTTCAAGTTAAAGCCAATCCGCTAAGCTATGTTATTTTCGTCTTTAGATATTCTCCTATCTGATTCGATCTCGTAGAGCAATCTCGAGAAAAGCTTCTTCTACAGTACATTTAGCTTGCCAAGTAACATTACACATTGAATATTATTGATTATATATATTTATACATAATATTTCTGGAATTGAAAAGAAATATTTTTGAAATTCTTCTGGACTTCTATTTAAGTATTGGTTCCTAGCCGAAATATCCGCCTTGAAAAAGATAGTCTTTTTCTACATCATTGTTAAAATCGGCATTGACACATTTTCGACTATTCACTTAATTGCAAAAAAAAACTATTATTTACCATAATCGCCACGCTTGGCAGGCGGGTTTGCAGGTATAGCATGAAGACGCTGCTGCCCATGTTATATGAACTCGTTTGTAGGCAGTGACTACCTCTAATTCATGCACAAAGAGTAAATTTAACAAACTTTGTTTATAGTAACTACGATCTAAGACATTAAAGTATTCGCATAATATAAACTTTTTTTTTTGAAACAATACATGTTAAAGAAAATGTAAATCGTACTACCTAATAACAATAAATTAAAAAATCTTCGTAATGAAAAACAATTAAGCACAGAACCCGACAATTCCCTCGTTAAGCGATCAATTGTAATTAGCATATTTTATAGCATTTTCACAGGCCAGTAGACGCCGCTATGATGCTTCATGTTTAATTAATATTCAGGGTTTAATTACAGTTGTTAGGCGATAGTTAGCTGCGTTAGTAATATAATAATTCTCTGAAGATTTTTACATGAAGTCAAGATGAAACACAGAATAAATACCAACATGTTTTACTATATTTCTATTATATTGTGACAATCCGTCTTTATTAATCCATCGTTTATAACTACTAAATGCTATAGGTGAGTTGCAATGGATTAAATTTTGAATAATTTGATAAATATTGCATTAGAAAAAATAAATTTAATTACGCATCGTAATCAAGTTTTCATTACGTTTGGCACATTGTAAAGGTCCTTAAAACATCTAAGACCCTTGTTTATCTGAACCGCATTGTCCTTTAGTGATAAATAACTCGCGGTCAAATTCCACTACGCGACATTAATTACTGGCTCCATTTGTACCTTCCCTTCGCGGTTTATACATTTTCCTACTAAAACAATGTAATATAAAAACTTTAGTTTCTATTGTAAATATTAGTTTACAAATATTGGAGTTGTTTTATAGAAACGAATAAACCCTATCATACTGTAGCCATTTACAATTCTTTCATCATTTATTCTGTCATAATTAAGTCTATTAATGTAATAAAAATAGTTACAAAAGCAAGTACCATCATCATCGTATTATGAGCCGTAGCACTTCCATAACTAGCCATAGGTTTTCCTTATAAATTTCCAAAAAGCGATCGATTGACTACAGCATTTTTCAACGAACTTAACATGATCATCTGTTAAGATCTTTGGACAATACTAAATATTTATCTTGTAAATGGACGTCCATCGCTACGTTCGGCGGTGAGTTTTAAATTTACTATAAATTAATACGAATTATATGAACAAGCTAATTAGACATATTTGAAATTATGATTTAAATATAATATTTAAGTTTCTTCTTTTATAATTACACACTAACAAATTTTGTTGAACTTGGGATCTGCAACACGCGACTAGTTTTATGTTATATATATGCTTATGCTGCCCTCCAAGTTTTTCTAAAATTGAATTTATTTTATCGACCTTCTGTCATCAATATATTGTTGAAAATGGCAGTGCATACCGAAGTAATTAATCATAAATAGCCATCGATTAAAACTGAGTGATGCAGAATAAGAAAGCTGCGTACACGTAGCTACCTCATCAATTCCGGCTTATATTAATCATCTTGTTTCAAAAAACAGTGGCAAACTTCTCATTAAGCATTTCCAATTTTTTTGCCTGTTCTTTTCTTGTTTGTTTTTACATTTTGCTATAAAATTTGTACATGAAATCTCCACTACTTAAACTATTTTTTTTTATTCTAATATTATTATAAATAAAGTTTTGTAAATTATTAACAAATGCTACTTTGTATGCATTTCTGGTTTAAACCAAAGTAAGAACTTCCTATATATAATCATAAATCATGTATTAATCACATCAGTTTATTGTGTTATAATTGGGTAGCCCTGTTACTATCTGGATTGATGACCTAATCAAGGTCACAGGAAGTCGTTAAATGCGGGCAGCGCACGATCGGTCATCATGGTGTTCTTGGCGAGGCTTGTGCCTTGCGGTGAGCTTCTATCAGTTGACTTGAATGAATGAATTTTTACAACTTTTATATTTTCTTAATGCCGTATAAATATTTTATTTTATTTCACAAATATATTAAACAAAAACTATATGAACATACAAAACTGTCAAACTGGAAATATTGGTGAAAATGGACGTTCTTATAAACTACTATCATTTAAAACAAGGATACACTACGCTGGGACATGCAGATACATAGTATATGTTCATTTATAGGAGATTACTCGCATTATATTTCCCATTTATCATAACTCATTTGAATAATAATCGTTTAATTATTAAAATAACAGCCTCTTGGGCTGTATAATGCTGAAGTATAAATCAGCAAAGCATTTTAATCTTAGCACAATAGACGACGAACAACTCCCCCGGGCCGTATTTATTGAAGTCGCAGATGTCACCAACGCTGCAAGTCCTACTAAATTACAATTTCAAACTACTTAGTGAAATCATAAATTTATGAATTAGTTGAAAGTTTCCATTTCTATCGAATGTTTAAGTTTAATAATTATACACGTACATTTTTATAAAATATGCAATAAGTTAATAAACACATTTTATTCGTTTACTTACTTTATATTTGTACTAACAAATTAATTGCATTTTTTTAAAGTTCCTCTGAAGTCTAAGATGAAGAAATGGTTAGAATTCTCGATAGTTATTTTAACGATCTTCTATCTTCACCTACACTAAAATGTTTGTGGGATACCGTTTTCAAAGATTAGACGTAAAATATCATTTACGAGCCTAAGCCCTTGTAAACATATTTATAACTCCTCTGGCCTAACTCCTACTGCCACAAGTGCGATATGGTATTTAAGACAAAATACGATCGTCTCGATGTGAGGGCTCATATTAGAAATGATCTTTAATTTATAGGGTCGTCGCCTAGATATGCTGAGAAATATAATAACAATAAGCTTTATTTCATTCCATACAATTTATAGATATAATGACAAGTAAACAATATTAATTGTTTACAATTATAATTTAATGATTTGAATTCTAACTTTAGTCATTATTCAATAAAATTTTTAGTTATTTTGAGTTCTATTCTTAATGATTCATTTAGTGTGTGTGGTTTTGAATTCCGTTCGGGTAAAAGCCTTCCCAGGGCGTTTTTCTGTCCTTTGGTGGTCCTCTAGCTCTGGTACCTTGGTATCTAGGCTCTTATCGTTTTAATAAGCTTAGGGTCCATTTGTCATCCTTATAATAGAACCTGTAAGTGACCTACCACTTCTATTTAGTCATTGAAAAGATTAAGGCTATGCAGATTTTCTTTTCAGATATCAACGTTATTTGCCTTATCTTTTTAATGTTACACCTAGACAACTTCTTTCCATTCTTCTCTGTGTAGTTTGAATTTTGTTCCTGACTTTGTGATCACAGTTGGAAGTTTAGTAATCATATGTAAGGCAAGACAGTATTATTAGATCCATGATTATTTTCTTGGTTGGCAACGGAAATTTAGAAGTGTAGGATGTTAGAATTTTCTTATAGTTCCAGAACTTGTTCCGGGTAATCGCCATTCTTCAGTTTAGTTATTCAATACTTTTGTTTTTACTAAAGAGATTTGTCTGTGTGTATTTTTATACAAAATGTACGTATTTATATATATCTATATTTGTATATATATATATATATCTATTTATATATATATATATATATACATATATATATATCTATATATATATAAATATAGATATATATATATTTAAAAATAAAATACAAGCCGCTCTCAACCGGTTGTGATTAAAATAAATTGAGGAGGCCTATCCGTAGCAATAGACCTCCTACGCTAAAGTTATAATAAAACAAGTAAATAATGCTTTAGATCGTTTTGTTTTTGTTTCCGTTTAATTTATTCAAACATTACAAAAAAATATCTTCTCTGTCCTACACAGTCTGTGGAATATAATTTAGAATGGTAAGCAGCGGGGCTGTATGTTATTTACCACAAGCAGGTCAACCCTTGCGGGGCTAATTTATGAATGTACTAGCCGTCGCATACTCTCTGGCTCTCTATTTTTAACACGTTTACATTGTTTTAATAAAGGTATTATTTAAGAAAATTACATTATTCGATAAAGATAAAGATAGAATTCGTTTATTCAACTTTGCAAATTTTAACAGTACTCTTATTGACTGTATAATTATTGTTTATTTATTTTTAATTAATTTTAATTTTGACTCTACTCTGCTTCACAAGGTGTTGAGAAGTTTTATATAAATAAAGAGAAATATTTGTGAAGATAAAGCAGGAAGAAACTTTACAACAGCACTTATTTTAATAGTCTCGTACAAATTTCTACATGACTTTATCAGATATAGCATAAATAAAATCAAAATAATCAGGCGACATCAATACCAAAGGTTCTTATCTTTTTACTTACTTTTAATATGCGTTTTGAAATTTGTAAATAGTAGACCAATAATATTTTGGGACATTTTATTAAAAAATCTAATTCCGTTCATTACAAACGAATTCGAAAATTTTGCAGTCGAAAATTTGGTAAAGCCAGTTTTTCACAGTGCCTTGTAAATTCACAATAGACATTCCTTATTTTCTAGCATTTATTGTAATTATTGTGAACGCACAAAATATTATCATAAATATATTGTGATGCCACTGTAAGAATATTAACTTCTTTAAACAGATTTCTCTAGGAGATTCGCGGCTCTAAGTCGTAAATAGCTCGGATGGCTTTATTTTGCATAACAAATATGTTTTCAATAGCGGCATCTCTACCCTAAAGTATAAGTCGATAAATACTTTTTATTTTTTCAAACTATATCATAATTTATCGGTGATTTCCATAAAAAATATTTAATTATATTTATATTTCAAAAACAGGTACCGATATTTAATGGAATCAGGCGTTACCTCGCGAAAGTCCATCCTAAGTAAGAAAAGGACCAATATTTAGCCACTTCCGCACATGCAGTGGTAGTCGTGCAACAAAATACCCGCTGATAAATGGACAAAAGCTTTTCCCAAAGATTTTGTCCGACATTGGACATCCTTAGTGTAAAATGATAAAAATGATCAAGAACAGCCACCAATAAAAACAAAAACAGACAGAACAAAATAATACTACAATAAAAACAAAAACTTACAGAATATAAAAGTGTTTCAAATAATGTTATTGATAAAGCAATATAATAATGCACTTAATAATAAAATATAAAAATTAATTTCTGTTTACTGTCTGTCAATGCCCACTTTGTACTGCCAAAAGTTATTGGCCTATAGCACTCCAGAAAAAATGTATTATGAGTAATGTAACATCTGAAAATGGCAGCTTCTGCCTTTTCCGCGAAATGTCTAAAAATAAAAAAAAAATCATCATTTCAATCATAGGACATCTACTGCCAAACATAGCCCCATAGAAGTTTAATCTATTAAAAGTTATTCATGTGGTATATGTTTTCCACGTGCTTTTCAGCGGTCCTAACGGAAAAAAAATAAGTAACAGGACAAAAATCTTTTGAAAATATCGTTTGGCGTTAACATAAAATATAAAACTGCTCTTTGTTATTCATAAAGCTAATTATAAAGTTATGTGAATTTTATAAATAGGTTTATGTCATAGCGGTAAAATTATAACAAAAGACAACAGCCAAGGGAAATTAATAATATTTTTCATTAATGTTAAATTGAGCTTAACATGACAAATAGATATATTTAGTGCTGCGTGAATGAAACAACACTGGATCCGATAATCTTGTCAGTGATTGATACCTACATCGCCTATCGTGACAGAACGCTCACGAATATAAATCCTGCACTTAGTCTGACTGAAACATTTACTGCGACAAAACTACACTGTTAAAGCATAACTCTACAAGGAATAGTTCGTGTGTGATTAAATATAATGCAATTTATTTCAAAACATTACATTTTTATACATTCTAGTGTAAAGCCAGTCATTTTAAAGAGAAAAAAAAACGTTCGGAGTTAAAAGATCGAATAATATTAAAGAATATAAAAAGCATAAGAACAAACAAATAAGATGGACAGGTCACATGAAGAGGGAAGAAGATTTAACGCACAAGAATATTAACAGATTAGTATCCACGACTGCGAAAGAAGTAGAAGTAGACATAATATGGGATGGGATAATAACATTAGGAATAGCAGGTGCAACATCTATGCGCATAGCAAATGAAAAAACGGAAAAGAAAGTAGATAAGCTAAAACGGTTTAACAACCATTTGCCGATATTTTTATTATCTTATTAATAATAAGGCTATTTTTATCAATAGAGATTATTATATCTAATTTTTATTTTCGTTTTATTATAGAGACTGTTCGTCTTATTACTAAAGCTTGTGAATTTCAAATGAACCGTGAATTGTGTCTGCACTAAATCCGATTAAAAGAAGTATATATCTATCTATCTAGTATATTATCATTTGCTACAAAATGTATGCGTATCGTTATATGTAGCAGCCATTCTCTGTCTTCATTGAACACACGAGAGAATATATAAAAATGAGTGTTTTTTATTCAAAACAATACTCAAATGACATTGTCGTGGTCTTCTGATTCCGACATTTCATTTCATCTGACATCACATTTAAACTGACGTAATAAAATATCAACTTATCTTAAGGCTTTTACTAATGAAGGTTAGATCGTCAATTTAGATCAGCATGTCTTACCTTTAGATACTAGGACCGCAAAATAATAAACTATGGCATTACTATCTTTTAATAAATCGAGGATTAAGTTACACGATAATGTAACTTTAAAAATAGGTAATCATAAAGCGCCACAATTTTCATTATGATTTAATATTAATTGTAATCTGTAGTATCAGAGTAAGTCAAGTTTAATGACAATTTCAAGATCACTGAACAACCTAATCCCCTAGGCTAAATGTCCCGCAGCCTTAGACCTAGATTACCTACCCGACTTACCGAGAATCAGTTTGTATTTAAACTTCGCTGTGTTTCTATATTTATTTAAGATCTGATAGCAGCGTACTAAAAGCCAATTGTTTTGTATTAAACTTTTATAGTAGACAATGAGGTAATATAAGTAAATCAGCAGAAAATATAAACTGTCTATATAATTTAAACGTTCTCTAAATATTGACTAAATCATCACTATGTCTAAAGCATGAAGACTTAAAATTTGGTAGAAATATTCCTACCGCTGATTAGAAGTCAGCTCAGAATGGATTATATGAAATTCTACCTAGAAAGCTCTATTAACCAATGGGGTTTGCATTTAAAATGTGTATTTTTAGACTAGATCTCTTATGGGTCTAAAATTTGAAAAAATTTTTTTGTCATATTATAAATTACCAAAAATGGATTATACGAAATAACACCCACCGAAGGCAGCGCGGACCACGTGAAACTGGCGAAAAGCAGCTATTTAATTAAATAGGATTAAGCAAAAAGCGTAGAACTTTTCTTGTCAGACAGCTTTAGTGAGCCATATCAGAGTTTATACACGTCTTATCCAGAATATTTGTTTTTGTCATGTTTAAAATTACGAAGAATAGATTTCACAAAATTACTCCAAGCAATGCGTGGTAAGGCGAAGCGGACAAGGGACAGCTAAAAAGAAATATATATTCACAATAGAGCACTACAGTATTACTATAACGTCTGTAGACAGATGATATTATTAGGGGAGTTTCGTATCACACTATCCAGGCATGAATGGATCACAAAATTAGATTACGAACGAATCTATCGCAATATTCGCAGCAAAAATCTCCTACGGATTGGCGTCGTAAATATTTTATATATTGCATGCGACGGAGCATCTCCTTTTATGTTTTGTTGTTGATCTCGTTTCATCTTAATTCTCTTTATCGTTACATTTTGAAAATGAATGAATGCATTGCTCATTTTTGTAATATCATATTTTTTTCGTTTAAAGACGAAATATATTTAAAAAGTTTTTTTTTTAATTTTTATATTGCTGTACAGATACTCGTACATTGCTGCATACACAAACTATCAGTAAAGTATGAAGTATATATGACACATTGTTATTATGTATGTGGTTATATGATGATGATTATACTTTGACTCGTATCTTCCTGTAAAGTCCGCACTGTCTTTATAAGTATACTTAATTAAGAAAAAGATACTTTTTATCATAAAGATAATTGTTCAGATAGCCTGCCATATTCCGGAAGCACCTAAGTTGACACTGTGTCTAACTCCTCATTCTGGAATAAGCAGAAATCGCATCCGAGAAGAACACTTTAAAAGTCGTAACCATATGAATGGTAAAGGGATGTCAGATGAATTTTTGCTTTAGAAATAATATCAGACATTAATTTTAAGACTACTTTATTAGATAACTTGATCGCTCTCTCATCCATTTGTTCCCTGCGCGGACATGTATACAAATATATTAAAGATATATTTTTTGCCTCTGCTGCTGCGAGATGGAAGTCATGGTGAAAATGTAACTCTATAAATATATTGCTAAAGAAATTTAACTCTGTTTAATCTGCGTACAAATGTAGACTGGAATTAACTTTATTTACACAGTTAGTTGAATAAATACAATAAATTCAGGCAGCTAGTAAACGAACCAAGCGTCCCGTCGGAACCTTTTCCCCTTTTGTAAACGGTCTATAAAACCGCTCAAAAGTAAAAGTGGAAATTGCAATGCACAGTACATTTTTAATTCTCGTTCGCCTGCGGTTGACGTGTTTTTTTCTTCGTTAAACTGCGCGAATTTTCCTTTAAAAATTTTAATTCCGTACCTTACGCTTATATTCCGTCTGTTATTCTGTGACGTAAATCACGTACGAGCTGATGTAATTAAAAACAAATAAATATTGAACTTGTTATTAAAATATTTTTTGTTAATATTTCTAAATTATATACCGAAGATGCAAAAGCATATTGTTCATGGGCAACAAACATAACAGTGTGACACAACCCACTGTTTTAAAAATCAAACTTCAATTCCACTTTTCTAGTTCGAAAGAGCGCAGCCCAATGTGGTCAAAAGTTTACCTAAGTTTAACATTTTACCAATTTATTTCATAGATTTTTAATAGGATATTTGTGGGGCTTCCTATTGATCCTATATTAAATCTATGGAAAGGCTCTGTGTCTTGCAGTGAACGTTCTACGGCTGAAATGATAATGATGATCTTCGGACTACGACAAGCCAATAACACTAGACAATATAAAGTCTGTTGGGGTTAGTTGAAGATAAATTTGAACTTATAAAATACAAACTTCAATAAAAACTATACAATAGCGAAATTGATGATAAAAACAATAAACACCCAGTTTTATTTAAAAACAGATTAATGTGTATTTAATAAATATCATTCTGATCAGAGAAAATAAGGCTTGAATATCGATTGAACCACGATTTTTAATTAAACGACTCCAAAATGTTCCAATGAACTGTTCATACTGGTTTGTCTGCATTCCGACGTAGCTCGCAGACACGCTTCACGTGACTCTACTGTAATATCGACCACACACTGAATTAATTTTATTGTTAATTTTGTTTCAGCTGGTAAAACTAATTTTACTGGAGTTGTATATATTTTATCATGCAGAATACATTATTTTGTAATTAGTTGCACAAATAACGTCAATATATTCGGCGTAGAAAAAAAAAACAAGATAAAAAATTCTTCTTTCACAACTTAAATAGCCATTTATAAACACCATAAATAATAAACCGAACCTATCAAATAAACTTATTAAATAATATTTTGACTACCTGTGTTTCAAACGTATTCATATTTTAAATTACAAAATTATATTCTTGGTATCACGTCACGTATAGGCTACTGCAGTTTTCTATGGGATAGATAGGCAAAAGCCAAGAGGCTGATTGGTAATAGTGCTTTCGTGACCGCTAAGTTTCAGAGCTTGCAGCAACGGCGAAAATTGACAGTTTATCGATGTATTATAGACTACATTTTGGAGAGTTTACGTCCAAAGATGACACACCTTAACTATTATAATACATGTAAGTATATGTATAAAAATCATTCAAGATAAAGTACGGACATAAATATTTTCTACAATTTAGAGAAAGGAATATCAAAACTGAAATATACTTTATTGTGGAGAAGCATAAAAAGGTTTTATAGAACTCAATAACAAAACGTCCGTTGGCTGGAATGTTTTCATGTAACAGTAAAATATTTTCAAAGACGTCTCAAACACGATTTACTCGATAGATCCAATAATCGCATATCAAATACCAAATACGCTTTTAGCTACACGCTTCATTGAACTATAATAAAATGTAATAGCTATTTATACATATGTTAGATATAAAATTGATATTTAGCGGTTTTAATAAGTGTATGAACAACAATTGAAAATTTTGTTTTTTATGCAACGCATTTTCCTTATTCGTACGTACTTATAGCATTTGAATTAAATAAAGGCGTTCCATTTTAGCCTTAATTTATTTTATAACAAACATTAATATTTTAACAATGTTACTAGTTTCTGAGTAAAAGCGTATACGAATACTTGTCCTTGATCATTGATTTTAAATAGCTTACCCACAATTTCTTTTATGCGTTCAAATGACAATCGCATGGAAATAAATCAATGCTTTAAAGTGAATGGTGTTATTCCCAGTTTTCGATGATCAGATAATATCATCTTTTTTCAATAATTATTCAGCTCGATTCAAAAGAATGCAGTTGTAGGTTGCGTATAATAGTCCGCTAAAATTTGCCAAGGTTTCTTACCTTTATCTACTCTACTCTACTATACTCTTGAACACATTGATTCAAGGATATAGCGTTTCGACAGTGGTGATATTTCTACAAAAAATACAACCAATTTTTCTTCAAACATTTAGATTTTTTTTACATGATTTGATCATTTTGTAAAAAAATACGACAAAAGTTCCATACTGTTCTGACGACAGCTCCTGATCGGACACTTGGTATGAACACGATTGAGAAACAATACAGAATCCAAGAGGATAAGGCGATGACGGCTTTTAGACCAAAATTTTTAAAGTTTAAAAAATATTTATAGCACTGACAAAATTTACTGTTCTTCGAAAAACACACCTAAAGACAACAAAACTAAGGTAAACGAGTACAAGGTCTTCTTAGTTTGCTACGCCAGTAACAAACCCCACCCCTTTTGCTACAAAGCAATGTACTCGGCATCCGCTCGGTGAATGCGTGGACTACTGAGAAGTTATGTTTTTTTACAGCTTTTATCAAATTCTTTAGAAGATCCAAACAGAGCAATACATCGATTCCCATAGATAAGGTCACCTTCGATGTTTTTGTCGTACTATGTAGTTCAAGGTCATCTCTGTACCCAGAGAGATGTATTGGATTTTACAACAACAACGATGGTACTATTTACCATTAAATAGCAGCCTTCCGAAACTATGTGCTAATTGCTAAGAAAGACTAGCGTATTTGTACTAGCGCATTTGAAGAACCTGCTCTTCTATGACTGTATTGAATCGATATTCAATACAGTCATAGAAGAGAGTAATTTGTGCTTCGATAAGCACAAATTACAAAGGTCATTGATGTTGATTAAAAAAACTGTAAGATCGTAAAGCTTCACCGAGTGGCACCAAAAAAATACTTCTGCTTCGCTATTCATGTATTGGCCCAGTTTGACTCTTTGTATTCTTTTCTGAAAATAATCAGTGAACGAGCAGGGAGGTGTTCCCATGTTCCAATTTTTTCTAATTGATTTTCTACTTCAGAACCGTCTCGGTTCCAATCCTTCTTAATAAACTAAGTAAATTCTAAATGTACTTAAAAAAAATGATGAAATGAAAATGAAAATGATCACTTAATATCTTCATCAATTCCTCAGCTTCAATTGTTATGATTACTTTCATTTAATTATACTTGAAATATTAAAACATATTTAAACGTAACAGAAGGAAAAATACTATATGAAAATACAGCGAATAAAATACATCCATGTAACGAGTATATATTTAACACGACGAGATAAACGGTTGTCGAAAGTGTGTGAACTTTTTACAACTTCATGAATAGTAAACCAGCTTATTAGCCACGTTTTCGTATAGGACAAATAGGACTACGCTACCTCACACTGTGATAGCTACCATTGTGATTTTATTCAATATCGTTAACTTTTACTTATTGCATGCAGTAGCAGCAGTAGCAATTCAATATAGTTTAATAACGTTGGTAATATTTTTCTGAATATAATAGTAAATTTTAAATTATTGAATTATAATTTTACTAATGGGTGATATATAAAAATATTTTATACGAAAAATGTTTAGTATTTGTACCAAATAAAATACCATTCTAAGCTTCTTGAGGTTTATGTAGATAATTTGACAAAAACCTATTATAAACTGATAGCTTTAGCAGTTGTACAACTATATAAACAATATAAATACAAAAAAACTCTACAAATCTAGATGCTATTTTCAATGTTTTTTTAAATACAAAGTATTTTTCCTAATTTTAACAGTTGTTACAAAGATCAGATTTTCTTAGAAAGATTCATATTAATAATCTATATGCGATAGAGTTTTTAACAAAAAGAAATAATGCGAGGTAAACCCAATAAAATAAAAAAATTTAACTAAAAAATCTTAAATAATCTAGCATTTTTTTAAAACCAGATAACAGATTTACTTTTACCTTAATGCTAAAAAACATGATAAATGTTTACTTTCGCCTTTGTAACCATATTTATCAGCATAGATTTATAGCGAAACATAATGTAAATATGTATATATTATATTAAAAAAGATAAATATTACTAATTAATAAGTTTACTTACCAATCATTTTATCCCGAAAACGACTTCAGGAATCAACACTAACTTTAAAGAGCCAAAGTTTATCTATGACGTACTGTCGACAAAACTATATAAGTTTTACGACAGAAATTTTAAAAATTGAATTATTTTTAAAAGAGTAATTAAACAGATATTACTAAAAATACCGTGGTAAATATAAAATAAGGACCAAGATAAAAAGGATAAGATTAAGTACTTTCCACATTGAAGGTCCCGAAGCGACTGAAACGTTTCCGAGATAGCTTTTCCAGATTTCCCGCAACGTACAAGAGAATTTTACATGGATAGACCTCGAGCTTACGCTATTTTAGCTACATCTATGAACAAATAAAACAACACAAAACGTTATTTCAATATGTATTCTGCGACATCTATCGGTAATCATACATACTACATAAGCATCTTCAACATACTTTCTAGGTGTCAATTTGAGTTTCATAATTAGATTGATAGATGGCGCATCTACTATACGATCGTGATGGAGGTTTTGACGTACAAATAAAATTTTCCAAGATGCATTGATAATAAATATTAATAGTGCATATTTATTCAACTTCAATAATTTCCACTAGCTTCTCACAACGAGTCGAATTGCGACATCTATGGAATATCGTATGAACTATCCAGAAATAAACGCTTTAAAATCTTTCAAAACTTATTGTCATTATTTAAATAGAAAAACTAAAATATAAATGCACATTTTACTAACACATTTATTTTTTCACCTTGGGTAAATTCAGGTTTTAACCCGTTAAAACGTGCACAATCAACAAGTGCCGTATAAATATTCTCAATTTTGCCTCATGCCTTTCAATACTAAATATTCACTGTACACATAATGATATTTTTGAACACGATTATCTTAGTTAGTTTGAAAATTACGTAACATTAAATTTGAACAACTGATTGAAAACTTATTTTTTCGAAAAAAAAAATTTCTTTAACCAGGCAATACAGTTTACCGTTTTTCAGTCTTTAAAAATTAGTTATAGATTCCAAACTTGTTACATTACTAACCTGTCCGTTAGACATAGTGATGACTAAAAAAATAATAAACAGGTCTTCATTCAGAAATGATGTGTCTTGTGAAGTTCAGAAAAAAATCAATTAGTTCTTCCAATTTTACTAAAGACATTTAAAAATTCGTTAATGAATAACATACAATGATTATCAAATAAGAAAAGGACCAATATTTAGCCACTTGCGTACATGCAGTCGTAGTCGTGCAACAAAGTGCACCGCCCGCCAGCCCGCTGAAAATTGCGCCCGATTCAGTTAAATATAAATGATTATCAAACTATGATGTTATTTAAAAATAATATGGATATTTTTTTAATAGATATTAAGGAAAAACCATTTTGGAGTTAGATCTCATAACCCTTAAATTTTCCACTAATTAAATTTAAATTCAAATTAAAAATATCTTTATTAAAGTAAGCATTTACATTCGCTTTTGAATCGTCGATTATTTTAACATCATAAGCAGTAAGCTACCACCGGCTCGGAACGTAGATCTGTTGAGAAGAGCCGACCAGAAATTCAAAAGCAGCTTTTTTAGACTAAATTTAACAATTATCGATGTGTACATTATAATATCAACTATCTAAATCAGAGTTCCCCAAACTTTTTTGTGTCGTAGACCCCTTGCCATGTTTTCCGTGTTGGATAGACCCCCTACTTACCTGATATTGATTTCCTGTAAATTTCTAACTGTAGTGAAGTTTGTGTTAAAAACTTAAAGTAAAAACACATGTTAATTTATACATTTATTAATTGATTTAAATTAAAACTACTCAAAATAAAATTTTGTATCAGTTATGTAAAATATACGTAATATTAAATAAACATAAAATAAACTATAAATAAAATAGCATAAGCAGTAAGTAATCAATATTTTTAGTGAGAAGGATGAACCTGATGGTTTAATAATAAATTATCAACATTTGGCGTCAATTTTGTAAGGGTTAATCTTAAATCTCCTCGGCTTATGATGTCCAGTCTGTTTCTTTTTTTCGTTAGGAGATTGGTAACAGCGCTGAACCCCCTTTCCACTAGGTATGGCAATGGAAAGGAAATTAAAAATTCCCTCGCATTATTCCATAATACATATACATATAATATATATAATATTTTTTTTACTTCATAGGTACTTTTATAAATAATGTAAATGTTTTGATATTATAAGATAGTATGATGTAAGTAAATAGGTACTATCAGTGTATGTGTTAAGATCCACTATCGTGGATCCCCATTTTCATTTCATAGACTCCCAAATTTTTTTCGCTTACGTAGACCCCTAGGGGTCTATGACAACCTGCGGGATATAGACCACTTTGAGAATCACTGATCTAAATGAATTAACAAGCTAATTTCCACTATAACTAAAAACTCTTGAATGCTGCGATGAGACATATTTTATAATTTACCTTTAGCTTTAGATTTTAATGTCATGTTATTTTAATAAAATATGTAAATCGAGACCCATTTGAACAAAAACACTAAAAAAGACATAGACATAGATATTTCCTTCCCTCATTTTTTTTGTCAATATATACAGTAAAAAACCAAAAACATTACAGAAGATAAGAATTGTTGGTGCGAATTATTGATAAAACTAAATAATAATTGTCCGATTTATTTGTTCCACTCCACTATATGTATATTTTTTTAAACATCATACAATCGAATTGACGTCATGATTCGAACATAATTATTAAAATATACCATTACGTTTATCAATATAAATGAAAGGTTTTATATAATTCGCATAATATTTCAAAGTAATAGCATAGACGTGTAGAGTGTAATCATTACATAATTGGTTTATTTTTATAGTCTCTTTATCGAAATTTGCGAAAGTCATTGTGATAACATGTCAATTTCGTTTTATCACAATCGATTTTTTTTTAGATTTTTGTGAAATTGAATATAACATACGATGATCCTAATGACTCGTTACTGAGAGGGACTATTGCGTTTAGTCTTTGCATTCAAACAATTAAAAAGATCTGTAATTATGTCATTATAACATCAAAAGGACTAATTGAGTTACTACTTCGATTTTCCATTAACAAAAACGTGGCTAGATTACAGTTGCAAGATAGATAAAAAATGTTCGACATGCATAAATTAAACGTTTTTACATAGGATTACGAAATATTTCATAATGATAAATAATAAAAATCTAATGTTAAATAATAAAAAAACGAAAGACAAACTTTTCTTCAAATATAAACCCGGGTAGTTTCTCATACAGTCTTTTATCAAAAATTGTAACTCTTATTTATAATGAAAAACAAAAAGGAAAATATTACGCATTTTATATTTCAATGTTCCTGACGCTTCACCTAAACTTTTCAATTTTTAAACATTTTGACGCACGCGTTAGAGTTGGCTTTTAGAATATCTGTGTAATACATTTTTATTAAGACACAAACAGTAATGGTGTAGCTATATATTGAGGCGTAATCATAATGTAATAATTAACCTTACTTGCCGTGTTCATCGACTATTATTGGGCAGGATTTTTAAAGTTTTCAACAATACACTAAAGTAGTCTATGCATGCTTTATCACAACCGAAGCCATCCTAGGCAAAAATAACAGATGTCAAAATGCCGAAATACTTAATTTTCTCGCCTACATGTCATTTTTAATATGTAAAACATAGATCGTGGATTTGATTTCTGAAAGCCTCGAATTCTAACACAAGAACTGCTCATCGAACTTTAAAATACCGGTATATTTAAGCTAGATCTTGTGCTGTGAGTGAGCTATCTTCTCGCACAACATATACAAACTCCAGATTAGACAGAATAGATTCCTTACTATGATAGCCTAGTATATAAAACTAGCAATCAGACACTACTTTGCCGTAATTGTCCGGGCCGTAACCTACAATACAATTATATCATACAATATTTATTGTATATGCTAGAAAATATATACATAATTGCACAATATAATTAAAATTTTCTTTTAAAGTCAGATCACCGTAGTAAACAAACTGCGAAAACTCATCAATACATCTTTCCATCTCACACAACTACTAAGCGGGCACGGGTATTGCAAGCAGTAACTACACCGTTTTAAAATAATCGATAATGAGACTTGCCCATGTGACGACTCCACAGTACAGACTTTTGATCACTTACTCAGACACTGCTCCCGATTCGCATCCAAAAGACGTAACCACGTGACCTTCTGTGAAATCCTTAATATACCTCCGTTCAGCTTACCGGACCTTCTCAAGAAAAAATCTAGAGCAGAATCTTTTGATGAGTTGGCCGGACATTGTCCTAAATCTCAAGGCATTTAACGGTCTGTAGCGCTTGGGCAGTGACTTGAAATAAAATAATGTAGCATCTAATATATTATTCCAAATTGTATTGTTAATATGTATAAATTTTAGCTGTATTTACCCATAAGAGAAAATTGTGTAAGAAAAATTGTAAAAAATTATAAAACGCTGTCGTGCCTCGCGGCTGGGAGAAGATCCGTATCAAATAGCGGCAACCCTCTCCCAACTGTCTGCGTTTACTAGCGATACAAATTAGAATTAATAAAAAAAAACCTACAATACAAACCCTACGGGAACTTCCCAACATCATGTCGTTCTGACACTGAGACTACGATGGCAATAAAACAAGCTCAATATAATGAAGAGATGGACAATTGAGAACTAGCCGCTTTCGCATATGAATTCGGCTCATAAACTAAGTGAGATAACCTAAAATTATTATAGATTAAAGCGCAGTTTTTCTGCCACTTCTTCACCCTTTAGAAATTGGAAATAATGTTAGCCATACAATAGGAACTGACAAAGCAGAAGTTCGGCTTTCCCAGGCGCCCTTGGGTCAGAACATTAAAGGCATTGTAAATAAGAATTCAAGCTACAGACTCAGGGGCCCTTCTAGCAAGTCACTACGCAAAGCATTCGCCAAAGTGATCGAAGAGCTTGGCTCTTAATACTTACGAGTAAATTACAGTTGCATGTAGCGGACCGAGCCGAGCCTCCTGAGAGATCCTTCAAGCTTTGCTACAAGAAAGAGGTTCAGACTAATCTGCGTTCTATCTCATCTAGCCCACGCAAGATGTGAATGCCAATAGGGAAACAGCGAGCATTCGTCATAAGATACCGGCATTACATATGATAAAATTATACACGTCATCCACTTACATCGTCTGAGGAGATTGGTGTCTCTGAAGTGGATAATTACAAAGAATTACAGCACTTTAAACTTGATTTACCAGATTTACTTAAGCCTTTTCTGCCTTGATATATATTTAAATATAACGTTGGAACTCCAAGTAAAAGCATGGTGAAAGTGCGTCAAGAGAGTTTTAAGTTACGTATGTTCAGATGAGCGCGATTGATAAACATTCTTTTTTTAAGTTTAGACTTATTCACTTTTATTTTTTTTTTCTTAAGAATTGCACATTTCTTATATTTATTGTTCAGAACCACAAATAATCATTCAGATTGATCACTTGTGAACGTCATGAGAAGAATGTAAGAAGAGCCCAGTCTGATACAAACTAGAATCAGATTGAACTCTCCTACATTGGCATCATTTAACTTAAATATACCAGAGTTCCAAACGCGTCCTGATCTGGGGAGTGTCACAAGAATCAGAAAGTCAGGCGGGTTTTTGGTAGTCACTTTTACAAAATCCTCAATAAAAAAGTACAGTAATTCATGTTCAAGCTTTAGTATTATTTAAAAATCCTTCATAGTGTGAAGTAAGATTTTTTACAAGTTTCTGTTTAATAAACTGCTTAAATTATTACATGATAATTCAGATACATTACATAGGAATGTTTTGTAATACAGTATACAGCCTACCTTCCATTTTAACTCGGTGCTATAATTATTAATTTTTATTTAGATGTTCGATCGCTTGAATTCGAAAGCTACATTATTATTAAAAAAAAAACGGACGAATACGATGACGACACGTAAATTTGTTTTGATACGAACTACACAATGCAAATAAAAGCTTATACTAAACTTTAATAACGTAAAATGGCTACAATAATAAAAAAGGTTTTTAATAGCAAATAATGTTTTTTATTCAATTTCACCATCATAAATTTTATGGTGCATTCTAAGTAGATATTAAAAATAGCGTCGTAAACATCACCCGTCAAAACATTGCATAAAGGGTCTGTGGGTTAAGAGAGTCACGTGGTCTGTTGATGTCTGCAATAGTACTACGCAGAATGTTTGTAAACAAGCATCTTGAACAACACTGGATCTAAACACATGCGATGCAAGGTTTATATCATAATATATTCTCATCTGATCTGTACCCGCGGTTCATTCATTATTTATAACAAACTTACAAAACAGTAAGTAAAGCGTGTTGGAAAATGTATACTTTTACAATAAAACTTTTGACAATGATGCATCGATTTTGGCAGCCTTTTTTTGGTATACAATAAAGTAACAATTAGTATTACTAATTTTGTTCATACACGACAATAATTAATTTTTCCATGTTTATATATCTAGCCAGTTACACATGCATGGTCCCCTGCATTTGATTTGGCATGTTCGAAACAAGACGAAATTATTTTTGTTTTTATTTACAAACTTTCGAACAAATCACAGTGCGATGCAAAAGCTCTACAAATCAGGACACAGCAGATCTCTAGCGTAAGTCCACTCTACCAATTTGCCAAATTTAATCTTGGGTACTAAATATACATTTGTAAATGACTATGTACCATAAAAATTTAAATCAACAAAATATAATATGGTGTTCAAGAAAGTTTTTGATTAAATGAAACTTTTTTAATTTGCTCATTATGCTCATATGTTCATAATAGCTTTACTACTGAGGTGAAGGATAAAAGCTTATAAAGAGGAGGCAACTAAAAATGCATGAGTATTTAAGATCATGTGAATTATGTTAGAAGACCGAATGAATGATATTAAGAAGATTGAAAGAGGAGTAAAGAAATAAAAAGATGTATGTGAAATAAATAATTAAAAATTGTAAGTTCCCTGTCCCTAAATGAGATAGGAGAGAACGATAGGTCCCCAATAACGGGGCCATAAAAGATAGCTTTACTACAGATGTTGACGGACGGCTACTGCAAGGCATGGGCCTCCCTCAGAAATTGCCACAATGAGCGGTCTTGTGCTACTTGCGCCTGATTATATCGTTGGTCCATCTAGTGTGGAGGTTGCCTACGTCGCGTCTACTGGCTCATGTTCACCACTCTGGTACCTTTTGGACCCTGAAGATTTTACGATAGGTACAGTAATTTAATAAGCTATATGCACGTACTACCCACGTTATAATGCCTAATCATTAATAATACATAATATTTGCTCAGATTAACACTTTAGAAAAAGTCTAAATCTCTTTCGCTTATATAAATAGTTTAGGTTGTAAATTTTACAGGTGATTGATTGAGATTTTTATCGCAATTTTTTTTTAGACTAGACTTTATCAAAATCTGAATCCCTTGTCGCCTTGTATCTTACAGACTGGACAAGTGTTTTTTTATCTCAAATGACGCAGGTGCCCAAACGCATAATGAAGCTCTGAAACCGTAAACAAACGTAAAGAAAACATTGTACAGAAAAAGAAGAAAAAAGTGTTCTTAGCGTCATTTAAATTTAAAATGAATGAATCCCTACGGTCTTTATAACGTCTTTGTGAAAAACACACTTTTTTTTATCAAATACAAAGTAAAGTCCTGTTAATATTATACAATTGATTGTCAGTCAGACACGTTGTGCATCTGACTAAACAAAGGACTTCCCAGTTATTTATTAGTAACACAATAAAACGTTATTTCCTACTGGTATACTTTATAGAGGAAAACGCAGAACAAATTATTGATAACACCGCTCCATATATTTCAGTCCGATTACTTATTACTTTCTTTAAGAAAACAGATATTTGCCTTCAATCAGATCATTTATCACATAGGTGAACAATATCTATATGTGTAGAAATGATATATCATCATATTTCTCTAGCTGATGCTATACCTCGAGAACGATCTTACTGATTTCATTCAACTTTTTTATAACAACTGCTTTTCAAATCAAAATAAAAATAACAAAATTACGTAATACTTGAACATCTTTAGGAAGTAATGTAATAATTATTGAAACTGCGCATTCGACAGTACGTTTTAAATTTGCGCGTAAGATAATTGAAGTGCTACAAGTTTACAGTGTCGTTTAGCAGCTGCGTCGGTCATTATGTATCGATCACAAATTTCATATTTAACTATTAAATAAGGTTATTACGATACAGTGATTTATTTTTACTATCGGAATGCTATAGGCTTCGTAGCTTAAGTATTCAAGTAGTCTTTCGTTCGCTAGTAACGTAATGAAAATACTAGATGTTTTTTCGTAGTTGATTTATATTTAATTTTAATGTGCCTGTGCCATTTGTTTGACGATGACATGACGTCTGGTGTGATAACACTCGAGATATTGATGGACTTCTGATAAAAAACTTCAACACATACTTTCAAAGCAATCTGTAGAATTCAAAAGAGATCAGAACAAACGAAAATCGAAGGTAAAAAAGCTCTTCCTATCGCTTAAGAGTGCTTAAGTTTGTAAGATCGTTACCTTAATGGAAAATTACATCGTTCTTGTTCATCAATTTCAGCTTATATATTTATCTATTGTTCTACTGTAACAGCTGATATGAGCTGTTGACAGTGAAGGGAGATTCGAATTGAAGTACTGTCTGTGGGAATCATAAATGGGTATGGCCGGTGTATGACCTCCTTACGCTTAGAGTTTTTTTTCCCGTTTTTATCAAGAATGGTCAAAATTTTCAAAACAGAACTGCAGATGAGTATACAAATAATTAAGCTTTCTTTAATGACTCCGTATGGCAACATTTATTGGCAACATTTGTTGACCATTTTTAACATGATAAGGCATTTTCAGATGAGTTAAAACTAAATTGTGGTTAACCACCATATCAAAATTACCAGACATAGCACGCTTGAACATTTTTTACCTAATCTAACTGACTACATGGCACATATAAGCCACAAAAAGTTTTTGCGACTTGTCCTGAAATGTTCCACTTATTGTCAGGATATGAAATTTTGTAATAAATGATACGTTGGTAATGAAATTTTATTTGAATTTACTGAACATAGTTCGCAAAGCGATGACAGAAATGGCGAGAAATCATTTTAATTTTTTTATCTGTGTTGTGAATGTCACTCATTTACATATTTAGTGATATCAAAAGCAATCCATTCAAAGTGATTTGAATATATTTTTAATATACAATACAAAAAACATTTTTCCTTAACTCCATAAATTTTAAAAACTATAAAAGTATTACTAAGTTGAGTTAAGCGTCTTCAATCAGGGAATTTTGACGTCTAAAATGCACATCGCTGGTAGCACAGTTACGGGATCATGGACACCATATTTGAAATGGAAATTAAGATTGGCATATCATTAATAATGATGTTACTGAAAATTGATCGCAAAAAAAGTTTTAACCCATTGCGCATTGAACATGCGAAAAGGTCGTGATCAAAGATCGGCCAGGCTTCACAGACTGTGGCTGAACCCGGGGAACTTGAATAATAAATAAAAAATATAGTGACGCTGTGTGTATGGTAAGAATTTAATGATGTTGTTTATTATGAGCTTTAACTGCTATGTAAAATCGTCTATTCAGATCTCTGCTTCACATACCTGTTGAGATTAAAGCAAGAAATTGGAAGAAAACGACAGGAATTTTTCAATAAAAAGGGCTTACACCACACATATTTTGCAACTCAGCAAAAAATAAAAGAGTTTGGCTGGTAGGGTATAAAGCGTCTACCATAAATCCCTGACCTTGCATCTTCAGATTGCCTGTTTGATTGTTGATCATCTGTTTCGGTATATATTAACACTCAGAGCGGACTGTTAAATTTACCAGTCATATTTTTTGATCAGAAGTTCCAAAATTTTTACAGTAACGGTATCACGGCACTGCATGCAAAATGACAAAAAGATCGATGTATATTACACTTATGTAATATTAGTTTATTGTAAATATAGCATGAGAAATAAGTCACGTAATTTTAAAAAATGCGAGTAAAGTTTTTCTCCTACTCCTTATTTTTAGTTGTAAAAATTAAAAAATAATGCCGGGATCCGCAAATCTTAGCAATGGATAGTTTGGGGAAGATTAGATCTTCATAGATTAAAAAAGAGCAATTTCGCAAATTACATCATTATTGTACACCGGCGATTTTGTGAGAATCTATCGAAATCTTAACATAAGGTTTAAGCAAAAATACGTTCTTACTAAAAACGGACCCTAATTTCAATTATAAAATTGTATAATAAATAAAAATATTAAAATTGTTATTTTAAATAATTTTAATACAAATTTAGATAATTTCTTCTTACTTTTGTTATGTTCTATGTTTATGAGTGAAATTTTCAAAATTTTAAATGAAAGCATAATTAATTTATTACCTTTTTGCAAACTCATTGCTATTTTGCGGCAATTAAAGACTCTATAGCACTGTTTTCTAACCTTTTTTGTGCCATGCCCCACTTAACCATTTTTAAAATTCTTACGCCCCCTTGTGTAACATATATAATTTTTATATTAAAGCGGAAGGATTAAAATCCATTTTCGAATTACCGCATTTAACAATCAAATTGTCCCCCTGTGGGGCATGGGCCCCACGTAGGGAAACAATGCTCTATAGCCAACAAACAAGACGTCTTTATAATCACTATAAAGCAGGTGTCAAGAAGGGACTTGTTTCGTCGATTTAATTGTTAAATTATCAAATAATTAAAAAATTGTTTTAATAAAATTTATCCTGAAACCCCTGTGTGTTTTAAATTTACGAGTTCTAATATTTATTTTTTACTAAACATTATACTTATCGATAATATAGATATTATAAATATGCATATTGTTAAGTAACTTTTGACTGTTTTGTAGTTTGATCAAAATACAAAAAAAGGTCTAAGACCTTCAAACTACGCACATGTTTGTGTGTTGCCAGTGATTATATACGGATCAGACACGTGAACGCTGACGACGGGCCTCGGAAGAAAGCTCAAGGTCACCCAGAGAGCTCGGAGTTGCGCTGCGAGATTGAAATGAGGAGATCCGAGAGTAACTCGAAGAATTGCTCGTCTGAAGTGGCTGTGAGCGAAGCACATTGCTACACCAATGGCCGCTGGGGACTAAAGGTTCTCAGGTAGCGACCACGAGCCGGTCAACGCGGCGTGAGTAGGCTCCCTAGTTGGTGAACCGACGACATACTTAAGATCGCGGGAAGCCGCCGGATGAGGGCAACGCAATTTCGGTCGTCGTGGTGATGTGGGGGGGGGGGATACCATTAAGTAGGCGTCTATCGGCTGAAACGAAGAAGAATAAATAAAAACGACATATGTAACTTGCTTACTCGAGTAAAAATTTGTTTTTGGAATTATTTTACAGCTCCTAAAATATGTTGCATAAAATCTAAAATATTGTTTTTCCATAAAGCATAAAAGCTTCTATTGTTGTTCATTTTACACAAAATTTATCATTTTACTTAGAGTTTGGTATAATTGTGTTCACAGTGCACCGATATCTGATACGCATGTGGATGCAGTCCACATTCAAGGTCACGCAATAGGGGCTTAATATTACGTACCGATAAACCGTGAAAAGAATTCCGTACTAAAACGAGCGGCAACGAGTGCGGCCGAGATGGCTACCGAGAGCGGTCATACGACGCCACTTCTCACTTCTCTATCAGCACCCCCCTCCCCTGCTGCCCGCGACCGCCTCCCGCCGGCCAGCGCGGCGCCCGCGGAATTCGCACGCCCGCGGTACCGCGCTTCAGTGTTCGTGTGACTGCTAACGGTTGAGGACGCTGTGCCGTGTCACGCGCACTTCACTTATTACGCAGTTACGAACTACGACGACCGCGTGGACTGTAACGTTTTTAACCGCGTTGTTTCTTTACTTTTATATTCATTACACGTGAACTATACCAGGACCCAGTGATAGCCGGTACTAGTACCGAAAAAGTTAAGTGCAACCCGAACCGGAATTTACGCAGTGATCTCCGGGACTACGTTGGCCATCGTAGGACAGCGATACGCTGTATCGCGAGCCACGTTACAAGGTTATCGCGCTTCTAGCCCGCCAGTGATGAATTGGAAAATCGGCGCGTAGACGCTCACGTGGTGTGTGCCCCGCCCCCGCCTCATTCCGCACTTATATTTAGCGAAAATCGCCTCTCGGGAACGGCCCGACGGCAGATTCGTTCTGCGCACATCTCTGTTTATGAACGTTAGTGAGACGCCACATGTTATTGGCTTCATATAACAGAGGCGATAACGAGGAATTAGATAACCTCCGGACCGCGGCCTGGCTCCGACGACGTTCTGGAAATAGAAAGAAGTCTGACGACAAACTGTCGCGTGAGTGCTGTGATGGTAACGAGTTGTAGTGTACACAAGCGCCGGTGAGCGCGTTCTCCGACACACCTACAAAAAGTTTCCACTACTTTACGATTTAAGATCGAAGACATGTCTATACAAGGTAGCGGTAGCTATCAGAGCCCATGGTCGTCGCAGACAGTACTGTCAGAAATTGAAGGCACCATGGGGGATTTGGAACCCCTTGGAGAGCTCGCTGAGGTCGGTTTTGAGCCTCAAACACGCGCACGTTCCAACACGTGGCCGTTACCCAGGCCAGAAAACTATGTGGACCCGACTGAAGATTCCAGTTCGAAGAAAAACTCTAATCAGAATATATCTGGTAAATATTTTTTTCGTCTTAATAATAACAATGTCATAGGTGCGCGTCGGGTTATTTGGGTCGGCCCACGTAGTCTGAACACATCATTGACTATGTTTAAAAAAAAGAAAACATTGGTATAGTTTTCGTCCAAAGTAATGATTGCAAGCAACAATACGCCATTGGTTGTTGTTTACTTTTTTGATAAGGAGCGAAACCAAAGTGATAATACTCGACCTGTACGTATTTTTAGTAACAGTATAATTGTCCTACATTTTACTCTAAAAATATTATAACATTAAAAATAATATTATTAACTTTATTACATAAAGTTTTACCAAAGTTCAAGACGTAAATAAAACACGTGTAATAGTTTTTCGAATTATGCTATATCTTATTACGTATTTTGTACGTAATTTGAAGTACGTATTTTGAATATACATAAGACATTATAATGGCGAAACATCGGCATAATGCATTTCACTGATGCTATTTGTTTTCCCGCCATTTCTTTTACCATAGGTAAACAATTAAACTTGACATGTTTTTCATTTCGTGTAATTGACTATGTTGATATTCGAGTATCTAATGGTGGCATAAGCATTTATGTCCTTTTTTATTAAATGCCGGGTAAATTGAAAAAAACAAATTATATGGGCAGTAGTAGTCGCATCTACATCCTTATACGTTTATTTTAGACTGGGAAAAATAAACAATTAAATATATATTTTAACAAATTTATATTTTTAACTTTGTTTTAAATTTTATGCGGGTATTAAGCAAAGACATAATTAATATGAAACATATTAAACGTTACTAATGGTAAATTCAAGGATTTTAGTTATAATTTTTTAACAAAATTCCACAAGCGGGGACGTAAGCACAGCACGCCTTTAGTTCTTGTTTTTGTGGCTTACTTTAGGCTTAAAAGGAATCGACGTTTATTACTTTCACTAGCGTACTATACCTCGCAACTGATATACATTTCAGAAAAAATAAACTGGTTAATGAGATCCCGTTTACGGCAAACGTAGGGTATATCAAGTGATAATTTGAAACTTTCTACATGTCGTATGTATGTGTCTTATATTGTTACTTATTTTATTTAGATACAAAGTATATATACAGTACATTCCGTAAGGTTTTTTCGGATGATACCGATAATTTATACTCATATTCGTGTATTTTGTATGTTCTATGGTACAAAACAAATTAAATATCAGTGTTATTTTCCTTTCAATATGCAAAGGAATTGCAGTTATCTACCACGAGAACAAAGTTCGGAATCGTAAAAACATTTATTATTGATCAGTAATCCTGGAATATCACAAATTCCCGTGTGTGTATGTTTTTCTGTATGCAAGCATTAGCATTGTTATATTCGTATGAACCGCTCTTGACAACCCGGCTACTGCTTGAACATTTAAAATAAGAATTTGAAGATAGTGTTTTAATTTAAATTTTGAATAATTGCTATAATAAAAATTTAAATTGTTGACTGGTTTTATTTTAATCTACTCGAAAATAATGATTCATTTTTTAGTCTATTCCACGAATGTTAATACAAATACCGTTTAGAAGAGTGAAGATTGTTCTAAAGGAAACCGATATTTTATATATTATATGTCAGAAATAAATTATCTAAGAACACATTATAATGATTGAAACTCGAACAAGCTCTTCGATTGCCACGATTTCTTTAAAATCAAAGTCCAATTATGAAGCTTATTTTTGTCCGTTAAATGACTTAATTTGTAAGATCCATCATGCGGCGTTATTGTCAATAAAACTTAATTAAAATCAACGAATTAGTTTTAAAATGTGTAGAATCATATTTCATTCATTATTCGGAAAGGTACTTATAGCATCGTCGAGAATAAATCTTAGATTTCACTTTCGCTACTAGGATTATCTCACACTAAAATATCCAAGACGAACTCTTAATTGAGATGTTATGATAAAGTTATAAATGTTGTTTTATTCAGATATTTTTTTAATTTCAGGGAACTAATATTTCTTAGATTTTCCTTATCCCTTTATTGAAAGTAAAAATAAAAAAGCTAAGCATTGGAATTAAAAAAAATAATTTTCGTTTTAAACTTGCAGTGAGTTATAAAATTATGTGCTGCTTTTCGTGTATAAATATAAAAAGTTCGCAGAATCAAAACTATGCTACAAGAATTATGTTACAAATGATAGGTTAAAAATAACATGCAAAAGGATCAGACTATATTTTCCTTTACGCCTGATAAAGATATTTATTACAGTAAGTTAGGTGTATGTATAAATGTGATTGCGGTTACGGTGAACTGAGGACATTGCACTCAAATTATAATGAACTTAAACGTAATATTTTTTTTATAAATTTACATAATAAAATCCAACGGTGTTTAAGTTTTATACGTAATTTTGAAAATATACACGGCTATATAGGAAGTATGTTACATTCGAAATTCAAAAATATATCGATCTTCCGGTACAATAAGTGTATGTGAAGCAATCTTGAAAGATACTTGCGATTTATATTACAAATGGATGCATACCCTATATTAGCATGTCAGTTGTTTTGCAGGAGACATAAAAAAAGTTTTAAATGAGATTAAAATGAGAGTCGAATATTATTTCCATATATTCCAATCCAAGGGCAGAATGTTTATTAAGTCTTGTAGCGTCGTTATTTTGAAGCTTTAGATAGAATGGTTTAAATTTTAAATTGTTTTGTTTTTTATATAATTTTTTTATTTTTAAGTTATAACCTAAGTTGGCAGTTCAAAATGGCCAATATCAAGTTGGAACCCGAGATATCCGTTAAGATTATTTCTCGTATAACTTATATATTTCAACGATAGTGACAAATAGATATTATGAGTTATTTAGAAAAGTCGAAAAAAGGGCATTAATAGTATATAATAAAGCGAATAATGGTTTTAGAGGTTTAATTTAAAAAAATGTAATAAGGTCTTTGGAAAGCAATGGATGCAGTCCGCCCTAATCCATTGGAAATCTTTAGGGAATGCCTATGTCCACTAGTGGACGTTCTTCGACTGAAATGATAATGATAATCAACTTTATTTATAAAAATATAGTGAATATTTCTATCAACATGAAATACTATTTATATATTACAAAAGTGAAAAAAAAAACAAACAAGAATTGTGGCATATAATAAATGGTGTAATACTCCGGTGTCGTTAATTTTTTAAATACCAGGATCAAGATGGTTAAGTCATTGTCACATAAAGTATATTATGTTCTAGTAAAAAAAGTATAAGGTTATAGTATTACTTCTACTTCAATCTTGTCTTAATCGTTTTAATGTTTTTAAATATCACACAGATATTTTAATATTGCTAGGAAAGGTGTGTCAGCCCTAGATTTGTTGTTTTAATGCATCAGTAATATCACTACTAAATTATCAAGGATAAGCGCTGGTGTCAAGAAATTACTTGTTGTTAGTTTAAATTAAAAAAAATGTCTACAAGTATATATGTGTATTATTCTTCATTAATCTTGAACTATACTCCTGTGAAACCCCATATAATCAGCCAGTGTTTTTAAAATTAAGACCTAAAGAATATAAATGTTGACTAAGTATTGAAAAGCTTTAATTTTTAAGATTCATATTTTTAATGCTATTTACTTCTGAGTAAGAGAATTGTAAAAGGGTCTTAAAGTCATCATTATTACGCTATACTAATTTTTTTCAAATTAGATTTTTTTTTGGTATGGTTTTTGGTTGTATTTTTATCGTCTTTTCAAATAAATTTATTTCGTCTAGTTGTAAATATTGCATAAAGAATTACGGTATAAATCGCTATTTCATGTATTTCGTAAGAAAAATAATGACATCGACTTATTTGTACGTTATTTATGTTTGTTGGTTTTAACTTTTGTCTTTAGTCACTGATGGATGGATATAAGATGATATCGGTGATGATTTACTTAACTGAAACGTAGTTTCTCGCTCTGGACGGCAAGATCTCAGCCTCTTAAATAGCAATGGAGAGGGCTATGCACGGGGTTTATTCCGAATTAGGAATCAGGAGACTTGTCGAGCGAAAGTTACCGATAGAGACCTACTGATTGGCAAGTTAAAATGATAATATGCAGGCCATAAAGGTCCTTTGGACGTTCGACGCGCGGAGGACGTCCGTCCACAAAACCAAATTGATAAGGTAGTCGGAAGACGCTGGATGCAATCTGCTTTAAAAGCCGTTGACATTATACATAGAGTAATATAGTTCATTATATTTATAGATGCATGTTTTATTTTGACTTTTTCAAAAGGTATAAAGTCAATTGGCTGAAATTATCATGTCTTTCATGCGTCAATTATCATACAAACATAACTGTTGCCCTTTGTTGTTGATTATTCAATTTTATTCACGATTTTCTTCAACTAATATACATGACTCAGCGAAAGCATGCCGCGTATTTATAATAAACATAAATTGATATCATCAGGTATTCAGTATCAGACTGCGTAAATCGTCTATTCTCTACAGCTGCTTCCATAGTTTCCTCGGACACTACACACGAGAGAACGTTGCCTCCATTACTTCAAATGTATCTCGATATATCTCATATCACATATCACAATGGAGGCGTAGAGAGCAATGAACCTATACAAATAAGACGTATGCTACATTGACATAATTCTCGCATTTTTTAGGGTTCTACTGCTACATTTTTGTTGTATGTCTGTTATATTCATGGTAAAATTAACCATGTATTAATATTAAATTATTTATTAAACATCAGTAATCCTATAATGATATCCTTCAGGTTAAAACCATAAGTGTCCTAAGCGAGCTATGATCTGAGCCCACAACCTCCTCAGACATTTTTTTAACACAATATTCTAATTACAAAACTCGTTGATAGAAATAAACTTTTTTATAAGTTTTTGTTTAGTGAACTTCTTAAATAAATTACAACATATTTTAGAGAATTTACATAGGTGGGTATTGTAATACAGTTGCCCACATGATTATATCTTTAAATTTATTAGATACGTAATTAAAAAAAAAAATCATTCATAAATATTTGTAATATATTTCTAAGTATTGATGTGTCGTTATCAGGTGCGCCACCTTTGCCGTCGGCGGTCAGTACCAAGAAGAACTCGTCTCGTCGCAACGCTTGGGGTAACCTCTCTTACGCTGATCTCATTACACAAGCCATAACGTCCGCTCAAGACAACAGGCTAACGCTATCGCAGATCTACGAGTGGATGGTACAGAACGTGCCATATTTTAAGGATAAGGGAGATAGCAACTCATCAGCTGGTTGGAAGGTAGGTACCACTAGTAGCCACTACTACTATACCGCATACCTAACGAATTTGCCGAGGCAATGAAAGGTGAATTTGAAAATTTAATTCAAGTAGATGAAACGGAATTGTTATTCAAAATACCACCTCACCGTTCGCTAATTCTGAGGAGTCGCATTAACCATTTGTTTATTTATTTTATAATTAGACGTTATCGTGATTTGGAGACGATTAACGACTGACCGTAATTTATTGATATGTTTCTGCCAACTGCGCTTACTATCTTCAATATCTCGAGTGCAAAGATAAATATTTATAGCGAATTTACCTCTTTTAAATTTGGCTAGGATATTACTAAATGTTATTTTCGGGGAATATCTTAAATATTACTTTAACGATTACCGTTGCTATCTGTTATACACTTACATATATTCAATGCTTCGAAGAGTCTTCAATAGTAATGATCGAGTTTCGACGACATATATATATTTATATGTTTTAAAGAAAGCTAACTGATTATTTTGTAACAGGCGTAATATATAATCAAAACGGGTTTAGAGTTTGGTTTTTTTTATTTTAGAACTGAATTCTAAAATGGTACACGTTATAATAATTTTTGGACACTAAACAGTGGCACCATGCCACGTGAATTGGTTAGTTCAATGTATGTTTATAAATAATACTCGGAAATAAATTTGCAACCGTATCGTAATTGAAATGTCATGCTGCTAATTAAAGTATACAGGAAATGATTTTTCATTACATATACTTTTTCAGTTTTGTCATTTCGCAGACTGGGATATGTATGTAATAAGAAAGGCTTATTATGATCAAAGATAAAACCACGACATCTAAGACATTAAAAATATTACATATTTTATTAAAAATGTCATTTTATTTTGTGGTCAAAAGAACAGAAAGAATAAAACATTTTTATTTCTTTTAAAAAACTGGCTATAGGCAGAACGACGCCAGAACTTCATCGTCAAATAAATGTCAGCTTTTAAAAGCAAATTATTAGTAAAGTTACTCGAAGAGTGACATTCCGATATAGTATTATGGTAGGACGATGTACTCTCGCATCGTTTTTTGCATTGCCGTGATTCCCAGAGCATGGAGTAATCCTTCTCTTCATATCTTTGACAGGAAGAAGTTTCATGTCCTACAGATTTGGTTTGACTATCTGATGGATTACGACCTTTTGGTATACCATCAGTAGTTTAAAGTTATTCTAGTTCGTACAGGCTTTGTGGCCCAAAACTCCAAATCTGGGTGCAAACATATAGTAAAAAACCTAATTTTTATTTTGAGATCACGGAGAATGAACTCGTGGGAGTAGTGTGAGGTATTTTCTGTCTATCACCACCACATATCTTAACTGTCCACGCTTCTAACAATATCCTGAATATAGAAAGAATTTAAAAAATGACTTGTGAAGCAATATGAATACTTTAAAATAGTTAGCCTTGTTTTAAAAATTAAGGCTGCCGAGACTACAAATAAAAAAGAGGCATATTACCCTACTGACAGCTTACCACTCTTGATAGTACAGTTTTCTTTATATCTTAATAAATCACAATAAATAAATTGTATTTAAAAAAACATTTTACATTTTCTATAATAAATGAATAACTATAATACAATTAAGATTTGTTTACTAAGGTTATTGTACGTAATTTGAATATCGTTATATGAATTAAATACAGTCCCCAAATACATATATTTCAATTTAATATAATAATAATCTTTCACTGCGATCGCACGACAGTATAATATACTATAAACTTTTTAATAGACATTTTCAATAAATTTAAACAGCATTGTAGAGATTTAAAAAGCAAAAAAATTTATTGCTGATATGCTCACGTCAAATCCAAACTCTAAAGTGATAATACCTTCATGATCCTCTTATCTATCTATATTAAAATAAATTCCTATTTCCTTTGGTCACGCCATAATTTGAAAACGATTTCATTAAATTTTTTATAAGAATCTTGACAATTTTGATTATTGGTACAGAATGCCTATAAGTGATTAAATTCGCCATAGTACAAGCTGTAAAAACGCTAAATAAATAGTTTATTATAGCAGGTAAAAAAAAGGTAAACTTTCGCACAAACTTATTATTTTTAGAATAATAATGAGAATTGAAACAAATTTATATGTTCATTATGCATTAGTATTTTACCCCAATAAAATTTATGCGTTTGTATTACATTTACTTAATAAAAAAGTGGCACAGACTAATAATAATTTCTCGCAGTAAGTCTGTCGGACAGTTCGTAGTATAATATATAATTTAGAAATGCGCGGCTAACATGAGCGGTGTACATAACTGGCTGTTAAAATAATGAACTCCATGTGGACTTTAAAAGTGCTTTTACTCTACGTTGTTTCGTCGATGACAACATTAATAAATTTCAATACGGAAGTGACATACAAGAACCTGTAGAATGAAAATTACAACCGTTACTCGTTATTGCCATTTAAAATTCTGATATAAAACAGGTCCTTTAAGTAAGAGTACGAATTGTAATCCAATAAAGCGACGGGACTGTGTGAATTGATAGATATCACACCGTTCATGTCTAAACATATGATTAGTTGGTTTTCCTTTCATAACTTTTGTCACAATTTAAGATTGTTGGTAATGTTATATTTACAATAAGCAATTGTATTTAAACTTATTACAACCAAATATTTTATGCTACTAAAATTTGTCAATAGGTATTACTTAAAGGCGTATATAATAGTTTACCTGATTCAGCGTTCATACCTACCCCTATTACACTGCGTTTTTACTAATAATCTATTATAATAATTACATCAATAAATTTGTACCAGTTTGTGATTTACGATTCAAGATTTTAATTGTATTTTAATTATAATTTTAATAATTTGTCCATACGTGAATGTTTTTTTTTTAAAGTTGTAAAAGTAACAATCAGAATTATTTTAATATAATTCAAAAATTCGTTACTTCACGATTTATTTCTATTTAATTTCTAGATTTATTGTATTATTAAGAGAATAAAAAAATTGAATCATTGTCTTCTTGCCTTTTACAACATGCATTTTATAATTATTCCACTCGACATGTTAAATGTATAAAACGCCTATTCAGTAATTGCTTAACTTCATTTAATTAAAAGAATTTTACATTTTTTGGTGAAATTGACTGACATTTTGCATTTATCCAAACGCATCTTTAGGTCGTTATACTAACCGATGAGAATAGTTATGCATTTTCTGGTAAAACAGTGTAGTTGCTTACCGTACCAACCACGGTATCTTAGATTTTTTTACTCTATGTATATTTAAATGCACAAAAGTATTGCGGAGAAATATTTTATAAATAATCACACCACTCCTGATGATTAGATAAATGTGTGATACATTTAAATAAAATCAAAGATATCAACAAATACGCAAGTAATAACAAATGATGATTTCCTAAAAAAACTTTACAACTTGAAAAGTTACCTCTTTCCGATTTAACTTTAACGTCTATACACTAAGTGGTTAACGGCATCTGTATAGGCAGTAGCGTAAATTATTAACAGCTTTGTTTATATTCCACAACTATTTTTCAATTGGCGTGTCATTCAACCCAATGGTAATGTGTTTAGTTTCTATTTCTGTGTCGTTCAATGGTAAGTAATGACGTCATAGGAATACCAGCTCCCTTAACAATTTCATCAGGAGTTCCGGGCTTCGTGCTGCCAAGTATTTTATTTAAGATGCATTATAAGATCATATATTGTGTTGATTGAATGGAGTATACACAGAATGATGAGGTGAAGGTATTCCTCACTTGAGCGAAATGCTTTACACCTATTTCAAATTACCGTAGTATAAAGTGGTTTCTCCAAAATATGGTATAATAACTTATTTTTCTATTCTAATTCGAGAGGCTAATAACTTATGGCAATACAAATTCCGCAGGGACAGATAGTAAACAATAACTATTATAATGTTTATTAATGTAAATTTTAAAATCGTTTTTTATTATTATATTATCAATACCATACATTACTTAATTGACATCAAATAAGCTGTATATTTACTAGTTTAAACCTTTACTACGTATTTCCAATCATTCTGTATATTGTATATAGATTTAAATCACTTCATGCTATTTGTTGAAGTGTATTAATTAGTCTTTTATACTATCGGCGGCGACTGCAAAAAATTTATCAAGTGTACGTTAACTGCGGCGTAGTGCTTTGCCATTGGTTCTTTGCGTAGTTAAGTATTTTAGGTGTACTGCGCAGTGTATCTATGTTATCTAATTTCGAGCTCGCGGCACCGATATGATAATAAAAACACTGATCAGGGTGACTAGAATTGATGTTATTTCTTGTACTACATACCAAAAAACTTACCAATTGTATATTATTTTGTAGATAAGCTATTCAGAATAAGTCGCTTGCTGCTGGACATAGGCCTCTCTCAAAGATTTCCAATAGGACCTGTTTGAAAGCGGGCTGCATCTTACTTAACAGTCATTAGGGTTGAATATTGATTTCATAACGTCTAACGTTCTTGGCGTGCACTGATATTATGTAACATTTCTAAAACTTGAGTTTTAAATAAAAATCCTGAAAATGCGAATATTTTTGATACATAAATTCTGTCTTTTCATTTATGCTTGGAAGGTAAAAATATTAGCGTAATCAAAAAAAAAGTGTCGTGTGTAAAAGCCAGTTGCTTTATATAATGTCAAAGCACCTACACACACTCATATTGTGCATACGATGCGTACACGTGTAACTTTGTGAAGTATGTGCGCATAACCGGATGGCGTGTACACAGGTTAATTTCAAGGCCGATTAGTTTTATGTTACATCAGTGCCATATGGTGTTATTTGGTACCTTAAATTAGCTCTTGTAACATCTCCCACATTCGAGACAAGTGACCAAAGACAAATTTGCTTATAAATAAAATCATTTCTAGATAACCTAACGCGCTTAAGTCTTGTGACGTTTGAGAACGCCTCACTGGCATCGACTAAATATTTACGCTTACAATACCCGTTGAGGCGCCATCTTATATTAATAGATTTCATAGTTTATTAATGTGGCATAAAGTCTAATTTTGCACGATCCAATTTTCGCAGTAATGTTAGCATAGTCAATTAACATGTAGTCGTTCGTCACACTTACTCTAGTACGTGTATAAGAAAATGAAAGAGACGGATAGCCACATAACTATTTAATGAATGAATTTTTAAATAACTCGCATGTGTCACACTGATTTGGGTAATTTGGTTTCAGTCACTCGGATTGAGATCTTATACTATAAGCCAAAAACGTGTGATTTGTCAAAGTTTTTGTGTCTTAATTCTTAACAAACAAAAGTTATTCTGAGGTTATCCCAGTAAGAAAATTTTAATACTAAACTGTAACGAACGAAAAAACGAAACGATAAATTTTAAAAATACATGGCTACATTTTTCTTGTACAAAACCTTGCGAGTTTACTGATCTCTTTACGATGGAACTAAATATCTATTATACAGGTTAATTGGTAAAAGGTGTAAAGGCTTTAAAGGGGTGAACGTATAGCTCGTTCGCTGTCACTTAAGATATGATAAAACCTATACAAAAAAATTATGTGTTCACAAATTCTAAATAACGCAATGATGATATAGTATATTTAGAAAGATTTTAACCAAAAATCGGGTTACTACTATAAAAATAATTATTAATTACAATCTGTCCCTGTAGATTATACTGCCATAATTTATTGACCTGTCGTCCTTGAAAAAATATTTTTTCTGAGGGATCACTTTATATCAGTTGATTGGAAATAGATGCAAAAGGTTTAAAGTATTTTACTGACAAATGTTATACATTCACTCATTTAAAGCTTTTACACCACTAACCAATTAATATGTAAATCACTACAATCGATTCGATCGATTTTCACTAGCTATAATTTGTTTTTAACTAGCAATATGAATTTATGTATATTAATTTTTCGTGGTTGAATAACGATATGGTACTCTTAGATAGACATGACGTCTTTAAATTACAACCGTCTTACAATTATTGAAGTATTCAGTACTTTTAATATCTTAAAATTTAGAATAAAAAAACTTAATGTCTATGTCCATACGACATACTGGCCGGATATGGAAATGTAACGTTTTAAACAAAAATTCGTATTCTGCTTATTGACGTTGCGGTTAGTCCAGCTGAATAGCAAATGAACTCAACCGTTACTAAGAACCGTTATAACGCCTACGCGAAATCTCAACGAGAATCCTTACTAAAGGATTAAGGCTTGAGTTCCTTCACAGTGCTTTTTTATATCTTTGATTGCATTGCTTTATTACTTAAGGAGATCTGGTAATCAAAGCTTCGGAGTCGAGTTTCGAAAAGTTTTAAAATTGATTGAATTATTTACTCAGGAAAATAGCGGGAGAAGATCGTCTTAGAAAACTGTAATTTGATAAGCATTGCTATTTTTCCCTCAGTGGTTGATAATTATTTTATAAGCGGTGATTATACCATTGCACACGTGTGTACTCACCATGACAAAAATTCATAAACTGGGCTACGTACTGCTACCCCATTCAGTTTATTTTCCACATTTAGCAACTGCTACTATTTTATTAGATTTTTTTTATGCAAATAGTCAAGGAGTTAACAAATAGTAATCGTACTTAATAAGTGGTACTTATTATACACGATATTTCTATAAAGAAAAAAGTTCGAACTTTGCCAATTCCGAAAATAAAAACTAAATAAGAGATACAACAGGCGATTACATACTGTATCACTATTACTGAATCTGCACTGTTGCCTTATTGGCATATACAGACTCCGCAGGCAGTTCCGAGGAGAACTTGAGATGGTGCGGAAGGTGCTTAGCTTAAACCTCGTTTACTAATTTATTTTTAGAGATTACCTCGGAAACCTCAGATGGGTCCGTTACGTTAGGTATTTATCTCTCTCAAACAGCATCCACCTAAAGTTTCGTAAAAACTAAGAAAATAAAAAAAATAGAATTTACTCACAGATTTTTTTAAAGCTATCTGGTCAGATTATTTAAAAATAGAGATATGTACATGTGAAATATAAAAAAGAACTTTATTCCTTCCATTCAGTGAAGAGGTAACCAAGGCATATATTATATGGTAAGTGATACGGTCGCCCCGTGATTATAGTACAGGGCTTCGAAATACAAAGTTCTGAGTAGCAAAGCATTTGTACTTCCGACTTTTTATGGTACATTTAATTATTTATTTTCATTTGTTAACGCACACATGACGATCTTCATACATACTATTCATTAACTGCATATTTTATTTCATAATTTAACCCCATGGATCACGGTCATCTACTTGCTTAGCTACCTAGCTACCCAAAAAGGTATATCAAAGGTCACAAGAACTTGTTTTGCCCAATGCTGGAGTGGTTTTCTTTTTCTATTTCTTTTTTCCGCCCAGAAATATCTCTCCCAAATTATGAAGACGTTTTCGCATTACGTGCCTCATCATCGTCATTTCAGCCAATGTATGTGAACTGTTGAAGAGAACGGTCTACCCTACCGATTTCCAATAAGTATAGAAGAATCATCAAATCATTTGTCTATCTTGTGGATTGATGTGCTTAAAGTAATCTTGTTAGGTCAGTAAACTAACTAACTATCACCATCATTATGTCAGCCAATAGTCGTCGACTACAAGGCCTCCCCCAATGACCGCCGCGGTAACCGGTCTACCTTGCTGCATCTAGGGATCTCCCACTACCTTGAGTGTGCCGTCGGTCTAACTAGTGGTGGGCCTATCTATGCCGCATCTACCGGCTCGTGGTCGCTCCCTCAAAACCTTTCTGCAATACTGGTTGTCGATGGCGCAATATGCCTCGTCCACTGCCGCTACAAACGAACAATTTTTGAAGCTAGCTGTAATGATAATATATTACATAGCTGTAAATACACACAAGTGCACTAACGATTGTCCATCTGAACACAAAGATGAACTAAATAACCATCCAGAATTAGATGAGGAAGTAAATGAATAATTTTAATTAAAATATAGATCATGATCGCTAAGTAGGGCAAGTAGTCGTGCGATAATACATAATGCACTTGATCCAGTAATCTTTGACACTTGGTAAGCCGAAGTGTTATGCTCTGACATACATACATTAGTGAACTGTGCATTGAATCGTGTAACTTCCATTGAACCTTTAATTAATTAACATACTTTTATAATTTTTTTATTTTGGCAATAATAAAAAAGCTTTTATTACATTCAGTAAGCGACAGAACAAAAAACGACCATATAACTTACATTTACTTCATCGATGCGATGTGATTTATATACTAACACTTCTTATACTTGTAAACTTAATGTAGGAAGGCATTCGCTGATAACCTTTGCAGAGCTAATGTAATCATGGTAAGTGAAACAAATAACAGATATTGAAAGGAAAAAAAATGTAAGTTGTCCTTAAAATAATCTTTGTCTCACAATCACCCTACAATATTATAATTTTAGACGATTTGTTATATTATATGTACAGATAATACATCGAAAAGTCTTATAATTAAAGCTGATAAAGTTGAATTAGTGAAATAAAATCGTAAGTTGGTTTAATTCTTGTCATATGAAACGGTTAATTTAAAAAAATTAATGGAATCGAAAAAAAACATGCAAAGAGTACGGCTCAAACCGGCTTGCAGTTATTATGTATAAAACTTAAGACAAAGAACTTTACCTTGATTAAAGCAAATTGTCCTATTACACACCAATCAAAACACTATTTCGCTCTCTGGCAAATAGTTTCCACCTTGTTTTCTATTCACTGGAAATTTCCAACAGAGACCTTTCTTAATAACTAATTGAGGTTACATTGATTTACATTGTCGCCATCTTGCGGTGATAACGTTGTATTCTGTATTTAAACAAGCTTATGTACCTGATAAGGCATTCGTATTGACTTCCATTCATACGCTTTATCCTTCTTAACTTAGAGAAATGCTATAAAATTACTTATTTCTTTATCTACAATTTTATTTTACGTATTAAATAGATAGGCGGTATTTTTTTTGCATACAGAAACCGTATTCAATTACACATACGATAATTGTGTTAGATTGGAATTTTATTTATATTATTATCAACGGTGATTACAAAAAAACCCTGTTTCTGGTCTACATTTTAATGAGCAGATGTCACACTTTATTGATTTTTATAATATTGTTGTGTATTAAGAAATAAGATATTTTTAAAATTGTAAATCTGATGGAAGAAAAACCAGCGAAGTATCACATAGAATTGCTTGACAGAAGTGACAATGGTCGGGGCTCAACGCTGCAACCGACGGCAAGGCCGAAAAGTCCTTGAGTGGTTCCACAAGCCGGTAGATGCGGCGTGGTTGTTACCACCCACTAGGTGGATCGAACACATAGTCAAGGTTGTGGGAAGTCAAGTCAAGCGACAGCGCAAGGCCGTTCATGCTGGCGATCTATGGAGGCCTGTGCTGAGCAGTGGGTACCTATCGGTTAACAGTATCATGATGAAACGTGATAGAACTCGTCTGATCAATCTTATTTTTCCAAAATTAAAATTGCGAAGAATAGACCGAATATATATAGACCGTTTTGGTAAATATTTTTACCGTTTATATTAAATTGCTAATCTTTGGCACTTCGATGCTGCCGTACGGCGGTATAGATGATTATTTAACGTTGCTCTGTCGTATTGTAAAAACCTCAGATCTAGATTCTGCGAGGACAAGTGTTCAGCTCTTTTGAAAGTCTAAACAATTCGTATTTAAATATTTCAGACAGTTCACGTTTTACATTATATTGTGTTGATGCCTCAAATGCAAAAGATACATTGTTAATTTATACATGACAGGATTACTAAATATTAATGTTTGGATTGCGACAAACTATGTTATACATATATTATCAATTAGGTTATTTATTATTTTTGAAACCATTTAATGATTAGGCGTACCATATATTCATTACCAGTGACCTGTATAAGTAAACGAAGATCTCTGTAATGATAAGCCATAATACACAGAAACACAAACAGTGATTAGCGTGGACATTTATTCTTAAAATTTCGTGGAAAAACTATTACAGTATAATATATATATTTAGTATTCGGAAATAAAAACCAATTCGATTATTTATATTAAGTTAACGTTACTTTGCTAGATTACAAGACAATAATTTGAATACGGAAATTTAATAGCAACTTAAGCGTTAAATTCGAAATAAAACTAAATACATAACGACTGTAATAAATTACACTGTGGTTTAAACTGATGTAAATACTTTTTTCAGACCATGTAACCTAAATAATCAATAGGGCACAAAAATGGTGGTGCATTCAAATTCATTTGCGAAAACTGCGTATGCATGTCGCTTTGATGTGTATCAGATCATTGGACCACCGTACTTGTTTTTCTTTTTATTTTAGCTTATAGACGTCTACTGGAAGACAGGAAATTTCCAAACATAGCCACGATGACTGGTATTCCACTTCTTACAACCAGCGATTTCCCGCGACCTTTACAACAAGCCGCGTTCATCACCAACCTTTCGGCCCCAATAGACATCGATTGCAAGAACGCAGTGCCCCGCCCACCGTCTCTTGAGACGAGCAATTCTTAGAAAAACGTTGGTGACTTTGTATTTTCTGTGAATTTTCTCATTTTTAATTCAGTCTCGTAATAAATCTCTAAACAATCTTTGGGTGACCTCGAGCTTTTGTATGCCATTACTGGCGACCAGTGACTGGTAATAGCTCTTCTTACACGCTTAGGAGAACATAGTTAATATTTAAAATAAGTTTCAAAAATGATAATTAAACTGAAAGTGATTGATTTTGTAGTAGTCATAGAGACCTGTGAAGTCAACTCGTCGAATTCTCGGCCAAGGATTTCTAGGAAGGGCACGACCTGATGAGCGTGCAACGGTTATGATTCGTTGAATGGTTATTATTGATAGTAGTATTAACAATTGTTCCCGTTGACCCACGCCCTATTTGTGCGTATGGTAATGAACAGAGCTAAGAAAAGTAAATTGGACCGAAGAGCGCACACAAATGCGTAAATTATAGATTTTTTAATAATTCAGAGATAGTTATAGTACTCATTCATTATATATAGAGAATCTCTATTAAGAACGATCGTTTCTAATTTTAACGAGACGAATCAAAATGTATGTATATCCTAACTACTTTGTATGTCGCTATTATGTACCTATATTAAAATAAAGCTGTTAGGGGTCGATGCGATAATGAAGACATTGACACAATTTCATGTCATTTATTGTGCGTGTGGTCATTGCGGAAAATAACTTAATATAAAAAATACTGTTTCATGTTTTATTTCCTTAAATTGTAAACTAAGATCATTTGTATGTTTAAACGTAGCATACATAAAAAGTTCTAAATTTTTTTTGTGTACAAATTAATTATTAGTAGTTCTTTTACTTTAATATATTTAACTAGAATATTTTAAATATAGTTATTAAAATTTTTTGTAAAACTGTAAATAAAAAACATCGCTTGCGGATTGCGTACGTTAAAATCTTATAAATCCAGTAACTAACTCTGTGAAACAAAATGGTTAAACGTGAAGGATATTTTTTTAGAGTTTGGCTCTAAAATTATTTAAATATTTATCATAAAAATAAATTATGTATGCAAATTTTTATCGCGGAATTAAGCACGTTCTTTATTTAATTAAAAGAGCATTAAAATGTGTAGTAAGTGGGAGGTATTGCAATTAGAACCAACATTGAAAGTAACCTTTTAATATTAACAAGACAAATTAAATCCAAGTGTTGTCTAGCATTCTATACAGGATGATGGATTATAAGTGGAAAAGTTTTTAAGGGGTGAATGTATCATTATACGTGTTTATTTGTCAGCAAAAAGTTTTGAAGTTTTTACACCTATTTTCAATCAATCTGTGTAAAGTAATAGCTCTGAAATATGTTACATTAATTTGTTTTATTGGAATGCGATTGGCCAATAATTTCTGGCAGTACAATCTGCAGGGACAGATAGTAAACAATAATTAATTTTTATATATAGTTATCCAAATTTTAAAAGTACTTTATCCTTACGTTATTGAATATTTCTGAAACCATTTATTTTTGAATATGGTGTACCATATATTTATTGACAGCAAATGAGCTATACCTTATTTCGTTTAAAACTCTTTACCTATAACCATTCATCCTATATAAATGGAATAGTAATTTAAACGAAGAGAATTATTCACCATAATTTTTGATCGATAGTACAAAGTTTTAATACGAAGATGATAAAGTATCTCCCTACTAAGCCCATTACTTTCTTTTTGGCTCCGATAAGTCTTTATCTATAAAATACTACGTCGGCTGTTACAACTTGTCGTTTTAGGTTCATTGGCTTAAGTAGTTAATGTTGCGGGATGTATTCAGTTTGTGCCTGTAAATTTAGTGTAATTACAAAACTTTATAAAAGAAATAACCAGTGACTCAATACAAATTATGCCGTTAATCAATCAGACTGAAATGGTATATAGTAAGGCGTTAAGGATTTAACCAGTTAATCATAAAACAGGAACTCATTCTTAACGAAACGCTTTGGAGAAATCGGTAACAATCTCTTTCCATACTATTCTATCACCTGCTTTTTACAGGGCAAAAGAAATAAAGAGTCCAGTTATTGACTTGACTTGATTAGACCAGAGGGTAGGTTATAGCCCGGTCTTTTATCGTTTACTTTCTTGTTTGTCAAAGTTATATGGTAGCGTAGAATAACTTAAGACACTTTGGCAGCAAATTGTGTAGGGCCCGGTCAAGGATGCACTTGTAGGTGTGAATTCATTTCTATCTACGTTTTCTTAGTAAACGAACTCAACCTATAAATGACTGATAAGGCCAATTGTGTACGTGACTTCGTCACCTATTCAATCAAAACGATTGTCTCTAATTATATGTTACGTAATTAAAGAAGATGCCTTTAAAATTATGGAAGTCGGTATAATCTTATCAATCTTAGCAACTGCTGACGACGTTACTGACACTTAAATAAAGTCCACTTCGCTTTGTTTTATATCTATTACTCTGTAAATATATACGTATATACATAGTAATCCCAGATAAGGGAACATCGAAAGCAATGTATAACCCGTTAGACTAAATTGAGCGTTTGTTGTATTGTATGAACGATGATAACGGTAGGTGTGACCAAGTTGCCGGGAAACTGGCCTTGATGGTTTATATCGATATTTTTAATGTTTTGACTCTCTCAAGGACTACATTTTATATCTGCATATACAACAACCTTATCATAAAATGTGTCAATGATATAATTTATCTAAAAAGGCTAAAAGATAGCAATCACGGAGTTACGAATAGTTGACAAAATTGAGATAAGACTAAAACACTGCTTCTTTAATACATAATAAGCTGTACTCGTATCTATTTCACTGTTAGGCACAAGCATTCGATTAAATAAACATCACTTACGTATTCTAGATTTACACAGACAGATCATTGAACATGGATAATTAGTGTTGTGATGCTTCCCATACAGTGAGTATGTATGATCATAGGACTAAAACTTAAATTGTATCAGAGGGTTTTAAAAACATATTTTTATTGGTAATACAAAGATTAGGTATTTTATAAATATCATTAATTTGCCTTTAAATAGAATATTTGTCAATCATAATTCGTATAATCAATGCAACTACAAATATGAATTTAGTAGTGGTAGCCCAGCGGCAGAGGACTGAGACTTGCGATCGTAGGTCACGGGTTTGATTCCCGGGATGCATTCTTATATAATTCATAAGTTGCGACTTAATTATAAAGGATTGTCACTGCTAACAAAAAAGTTACCAGAGGATGGGCAGCAGCGTCCTCTGTGTACCACCATAACACACTGCGATAGCTAACTCGCTTGTCAATCGTGACGATTATGATATATCTTTCCATAGATATATTTTAGAGGTCTGCTCTGATCGGCATTGCTGTGGGCGTGGATTGAAACGATGACGACGACAATTACTATGTAATATCGTCTTTCTTCAAATCATTATCACTGTTATTTCACAGAAGGGCGTCTACTGCTCGAGATAAAAACAATAGATTTTTAACACGATCATTACCAAATGATATGTAGGAAAAAAACAAAAAAAGGTTATGGGTATTATTACAAACGTTAAATACTCTCCAACATATCCGTTTTTACATTTTTTTATAATTTTTCTTATCTAAAGTATTTTATGTACTGGCTTAAAATATTATCTATCATGACCATAATCATAATGCATAGTTTTATAACGTTACACACAAAAATATTTTATTCAATAAATAAATAAAAAAACGAAGAAGTTATCTTTCTTTGTTCTATTTCATATTCAGATTTAACAAAGGAGCAAATATAATTCTAATAATCTAATAGTTGAAAATAAACTGAGCCTGTCAAACAATGCGAGGTATTTGCTTAGTAGGAAGCGTCAAATTGCAAGTGTGGTCCGTACAAATATGCGTGAATACAAACCGATCCGATGTCAAGCGAGCCTAATCGTCCGTTACTTGTTTTTCGCTTCTGTCCCGCGCGATAACCTGACGCCTGTGTCGTAAGCATTCACGGGTCTCGAAGATAATCGCTCTCTTTCGTACGACTATTATGTAACTTATGTCTTTTACCAGGTACTTTAAGTAATCAAATATTTCGTTTTAAAATTTCTTTGTTTGACAACGGACACAATACTAAATTAAACATTTAAAATAAATACCGTAAAATTTGTATTTGGAAATAATTTTATGCTAAGATTTATGGTTGCAAAACGGGGCGTTGATCTAATAATATATAATATATTCCGTTGGTCACAGTGTGGCGATGTTCTGGCTTATGGAGTATAAAATCTTGCGATTTTGCGCGCCTTTTACCTTGATATAACAAATCGAAGGCGTTTTAGGCTATACCGAAAAAAACTAATCCGACTGTTTTGAGGACTGGAAAAGAGCAAAAGTGCTTTTTATCGCACGGGGGTTACTTTGAAGGGGATGAAATTGATTTGGAAATATAAATAGAGAATTTACATTTTATAAACAAATTCACCTTATTTTTTGATCACAGTATTATATGAACATCACAGACGTTTCAACAGAACTATTCCACGCGTTACACTACCACCGATTCCATGAATTTATCACGAACTTCATTAAATTCAGCTGTTGAATATTTTGAGGGCAATGTTAAAAACAAAGTCTATATGAGGCTAACCGAATCGATTACAGCTTTAAAAATATCCGTGACTATCAAAATAGACCAGCCATTTTTGAAAAATTAGATTCAAAACATCGACATCTATATACGAGGTCGAGGTTGACATCTGTCCTATAACATATTCTATTTTTCCCATTTTAATAATCTCGTTCTTCCTCCAATGCACTAAAAAGTAAAATAATATTCATATATCTTTTTGGATTTGTACTACGAAACCTTTGTTGAAAAACCCTTTAATTTACTACAAAATAATGCGGTTTTCTTAGGCGATCTTTCAGAAGATACTTACATATTACTTTAAAAAAAAGAGGTAAAAGGTAATGTAAAAATATAAATGATTTATTTGCCACTTATATTGTATTTTTTAAGGATTACTGTAATTATGTTGTCGTGACCAGATGTAAAATTGAGAAATAGTTGAAAAAAATTATTGTAGGAATTTTGTAGATACGGTTTGTACCGATAAAAAGTTATTTTTAGAAGTGGACATAAAATACCCTAATGCACAAATATTATTACCAACAACATGAAGGGAAAGATGAGCTTGCTGATTTCTAAAGTCGTTTCTATAGACATTACATAGCGGAAATAGCTATAAATTAGTCCTTTTCTTACTTAGGATGGACTTCGGCAAAGTAAAGCCTGAATCTATCTAAATTGCTAACATCACACTTAATTATTACTGAGCGTATTTATTTATGAAAATGCAATATTGAACTCATATCATTTATATCGAATACGAAGTTATATCGTAATTTTAATGTAGGTTAGATACGTGTACTGTCTCAAACATATTTCAATGACATTCGACGTGTCTTTCCCCACTGTTTCCTATACGGCAAGAAGCCAAGAAAACGTCCCTGTAATATCTCAACATTTAAGTCCATTACCGAAGTTTACAGCAAAAAGATTTCTGAATAGAATTGAGAAGCGTCTACCGGACGATCATTTGGAAATTGCTTTTACATTACTACTTGATAAGACTTAAGTTTAAATTTAAATTTTAGTATAAAACTAAGCTTTGTCACCTTTGATCGTATCTCAATATCAATAAATATCAATGAACCATTTTTTTTACGAAAAAAAAAAAACATTTTACTATAATTTGTCGATAGTTTTTAAAATATAATAGAAAAATATGTATGCTGAGAACGACATAAAAATATAAATCAAACTTGCAAATAAAATACTTTTCCACCTGAAACTCGTAACGAGTTTAGTTTTTTAACCTTGCCAATAAATTTGCCAATACAAATTTGTTCCACTTTTGATATACGCTGGAAATGTTTGAAGGGGCGATGCAATAGAGGCTGCAAGGCAACGCCACCTTGCCGTGATTGATTTATACGTCTTGTTTGTCACAGGGCGGATTTATTTGAAATCCGGGCAGGCGCGGCCCGTGGATTAATATTGAGCAGACCTCTTCGGCATATACCGACTTTCGGCTATAATTCAATATTTCATCCGTCGGGCGGGGGCCACTGCGAATTAACATACAAACGTCAATCGTTTCATGAATAAAAAATCTATTGGATTTAGCTGAATGAGTCGCGGCCGACGTTTGGCGCGATCCGAATCGAGCGTCGGAAATATGAGTGTTGTGTATTACTGGTTTAGAATATTCGCGTTCATTTCGGGCCATTTTCACGGCTCGTAAAATCGTTGTTACTTAGGCGCCAGCGCTACTTTTTTATTTGGCGCTTGCGTTTCGAATTTGGAGAATCAGTCGTCTAGTGGCAGGATCGGTAGTCGATATAAACGCCCAAATGTGGGAAACTTAAGACATCATAAAATCTTATTTTTATTAGTATCTTTTCCTACAGTTTATTTACTTATATTTTACTAGAGTCTTCTATATAATTTTACGAGGGATTAAACATTAAAGAATGATTTGGACCGTGTGTATTGATATTTTGATTTTATGATTCTGGTAGTTCTGATATTCTGCTATTTTTGACTGTATTGTCGGAAAAATGTCGCAATAATAATATACGCACAAAACTATATACATACATATATAGCTATAGACCGTCGTTTCCTTACAGTAATATATATGTTAAATAAACAGGTAATGAAGTCATTTTTATATTAAAATTAAATCCTTGACTTAAAAGTATTTTTATGATATTATACGGGTACAAGATCTGCGAGAATATTTACATTTGAAAATAATTCTACTTTACTTACCAGCTACAAGTACTTATTAGTTGTAGCTCCTAAAAAGATTAACAAAAGGTATTTATATTAAGTTTATTTATTCATTCATATCAGCCGATACACGCCTGCTGCAAGTCATAGGCCTAATAAATACTTCATTGCATTAAATGTTAAAAAAAATTTTACATCTTTGATATATTTTGGTATACCCACCGAAGATTTTTTAAATAATATCTAAAAGTCGATACAATTTTGTTAGAGTTACATTCATCGCATTATATCAGCCGTAGGAGATCCATTGTTAGACATAGACCTATCCCCCACAGATTGACAATAGGAACTAGATGGAGTGGTCTGCATCCAACTTCTCCTGACTACTTTAGATATGTCGTCTGTCCACCTTAAGGGGGACTTCTTTGCCACGCTTTTCGGTATGTGGTTGAACCTCATGACCCCAATCGCCATCTGTTCCGCGCGCTATGGTCTGCCCACTAACACTTAAACTTTCCAATCCGCTGGGCTCTGTCGATGGTTACTTTCATTCGTTTGCGAATCTCCTCATTCCTGGTTCGACTTTATAGAATTCCCGAGCATAGCTTTCCCCGATACATTCAATACCGGTAATAGATAAGAGATAAAAAATTAATCCACCAGTGTATGTTCCTTACATTTGCTAAGCCGAATACTCATCGCATTCATTTAACATTTGCAATTTTATATTACACTGTATATTGCATTTCCGTACGCACAATAATTAAAACATGTCTTCGGATCTTAGCCGGCCAAGCGAAAAATTCCATTACAAGTCATCGCGTCTAGTAGAACCGGTTTTGAAATTTTTAAACGAACTACGGACGCCACTTCTACATCACATTCAAGGCTGTTCGCTTTGTACTCAAGGGTCTTCTCTTAGACTTTTGACTGTCAATCGACTTTTTGTAATTTTCTGTGTACCTAGACCATATAATTATCTTATTTTACTGTGTTAAGAATAAATGATAATAGCAATTTAAAACCAAAAAAAAATGTAAGTATCAACTAATATTACACATCATCATATAAGCCGATAGAAGCCTACTGCAAGGAATAGCCCTCCCTTAAGCATCACCACCATGACCTGGTTTGCGCTACCCGCATCCAGAAACTTCCCGCATGCAGCCATATTCCTCAACCTTAATTATCGGTACATACGCGCGTTAATTACCAGATCGTGATCGCCACTTGAGAATCTCCTGGCCCCAATGGCCAACGGTTGCACGAGCGATGTGCCTCGCCCTCTTCAGACCAGCAATTTTTCGAGTCGATGACTTTGGTTCTTCTGCCTATCTTATTTCTCATTCGATCTTGCAGCGAAAATCCGAGTACACTCACGTATATATATAAAAAGAAGTTTTTTTCTTTTATGTATTATAGTTCATCAGTTAATATGTATTACTAATGTGTGGTTGCTAAGGTGATTAATGAGTAATAAATAAAATATTTCTTTATCTCCATAATAAAACTCTAGTTATGTCTAAGAGCTGTAAAAAAATATAATCGTTTCAAATTTACATAAATTGTAGCGCAGTGCGGAGGGTGGTTAGAAGATTTATTGCAAAGTTAGGTCACTTTTGCTAGCAAATGCCTAGAATGCTGTACATGATAAACGATCACATTAAATATATGATAGAGTCGAGTTTAGGCTTCTTGGGTATCAACGAATCAAAATGTCAAGGATGTCTGGAGTGCCCTATTTCGTGTCAAAGTTCGGACCCCCTAGTTAAGCCTGCCCGTCTCGCGTCCGTGGACTATCCTCAGATTTTGACGATTTTCGAGTTCAGTAAAATTATTCATGTGACGACCAGAAATTCAGGTCTCCTTGAATCGAGTTTCTGATTATTGAAGAGTTCTTAGTTAAACGGCTTTAGTCTTAGCGTAGGTTGTTTAAAAAAAACTCTGTCAAACATTATTATAGCCGGCCACCGAATGATAGGCGAATGCCTTATTCGTTTGGCGATTTACGGAAATAACAATTCAAGCCCACATATTTCATTATTTTATTACATATGAACATTTTTCATCTTTGTTTTTTTTTTTTCAAAATTTTTATCAATGGTGTTGTAGTTTAAAACTTTCGTGCCATGATGACATATGCAGGTATTTAAAAAAAAAAATATTACGGGTATTGAGTTGTTCATTCAGCTACATCTTTTTACACACAACGAAACACAAAAAAGACGAAGCCAAGTCAGCTGATATCCCTAGTGATTTATTATTTTTTTCATATTATGATCCACATTCGATAATTTACAGTGACGAATCGTATGTGAAAAATGCCAAATAACCCAAATTTGTAGAAACCAGAATCAGATTGAACTCTCCTGAACCGGAAACCACGGTTTGACAAATACATAGCACGTCTACACACAAGGTGGATGGAGGTCTTTGTCAATATTAGGCGTTGGATGCAGGTCGCTTCCTACGGTCATATTTGAAATACGTAGGAGAGGCCTACAGCTGTGGACGTCTTACATGGAAATGTTGATGATGTTATCCTACAGCTTATAGCTACGTGGATTCCAAACCCGATGTGATGTATATTACGTAAATCACATAACAAACTGACGCGGGTTTATTTTTGTGTATTAGCTTTTAATTTTTAGCGAAATGAAATCACATATTCCATAAAAACTTGTTTAACACTTTTTGTGATGTTATATAAAATTTTACAAAACTCATATAAATAAATATAAAAAAACGAATTAGAAAAAAGAAAGATATTAAGCACGTTTCACAGCATCGTAAATAATCTGAACGGTTCCATATGCCATATCATATCTAGAGCCGCGACCTCAATTAGACGGGATCTGTTATAATTGCATTAATCACGGAGCTACGAATATGAAGATCGTCAATTTCCGAGATCGCAATCCTCAGTCTGCCCACTTGGTGACCTTTATGCGCTAAATGTACTGTCGATGTCTTCTTATCAAGAATTACATCTTGAATTACGAAAATTTAATATGAAATTACAATTAATATAGTAACACACATATGCTGATATTTTTTTACACAACAATATTTATGTATGTACTTTTTTCTTCTTGTACTTCTTTTCAGCCAATAGATGAATATTGCAAGGCTTAAGCCTCCTCCAAAAATCGCCACAATGTCCGGTCCTGCGTTACTCACGTCCAGCGACTTTGCGACCTTAACAATGTCGACGGTCTACCTACCCTCGCTGCGTCCTCCGGCTTTAAGATCTCCTTCATAATGTATGCGTGATTTTTTTTTAAAATGTTCTTGCTTTCTTCCTTGGATTTTCGTATTCTCTGGCGTAATATTTAAACGTGATTGAAAATTTATTAACGTAAGGGTAGCATTTATGTAACACCTTTGAAAGTGACTGTATTCTACGATTTGATTAGAATAATTACCATAACCGGCTGCATGAAGCGGCGATTATGCTAATTGCAACTTGCGATTTAAAGAGCACATTATAAGTAAAATGTCTAATTTATTTGTATTGCCTAAGGTCGTATTGTATTGACATTTCTAATAAAATTATCATTATTAATGCACATGGTATGTACAGACACAAACACTTTCTTATCGCACATAATTATATTACTGTAATAATCTATTGACTGGCACGAACGATGAAGATTTTAATTGCCAAAAAAATAACTAATACGTGTTAGGAATAGGAAAATTATGGTTTTAATAGTTACTATGCATGTTTAAAATTATATGTTACTAGTTTAAAAATGCGAAAGTAATGTTATAGTTTCGAAAATTCTAGTAAAATTATCCAACATAAATTCTTATTACGTCTAAATCTACAAATTTTGTTGGTGAGTATCATTTTAATTTCATTGATATAATTATACTTTATGTAACAGTTATCAAACAATCAAAATTAAGCTTTAGTTATTATAAACTACAATGACTATAATAGTAATGTACTGTAAACTCAAACCATGAGAGAAATTTACGATTCTCAAATAATATTCTCTAGTTTATATTTCTTACAAATCTCACTTCGTTGATTCTTCTTCTCCTGTCCTACGTGTTCTGTTTTGGAATATTCATCAGTCAGCAAATCGTTGTACTTTTAAAAAGACAGTTCGAAAACCTATTGTTGGAAGAATCATCGTGATTCTTTCTTCTTTTTTTGCGTCTTATTTTGCGAATTATTTATCTTGTTATTCTTTTTATCTGATCTTTATTATCATTTATTATTTTTTATCATTTATTATACATTATTTTTATTTATACATATTATTTATACATACATAACTTTTTATCATTTATTATATTTATTATTTGATCTTTTTTCGCGAATTATTTATTGTATGTCTGTGTTACGTGCATATTGTATCAATGTATGTTTCTATTAGCAATTAAATAATAATTTTAGTATTAATCATCTATATATCATATGGTTACATATAATTAAATATTTTTTCTATAATATTTACCCATTTCACTGGTTGTTATCTCAACGTGACTCTGGGTTGACTAGTAAAGAATGCCGATAAGGTTTAAGTCGGCCATTAAACAATGTGTAAAAAAGTAAAAAGTATTAATGGATTAACTCTAATTATCTCTATTCTATCAAATCTAGACTAGTAATTCCAACAAGAGGCCCACACCCCCCACAGAAAACAATTTTATTTGTTAAGAGAGGCAATACATAAGTTGAATTTGACGCGTATTTAATCAATTCGCTTTAAAATAAATATAAGGTATGTAACATGGTATAAAAAGGTTGACAACCACTGATCTAGACCCTTTAAAAATTACCACTTGTGCATTAACATAAAAGTAGGCAGCAGAGAAATATTATAGTGATTTCAGCACACTTTCGTAATTCTACGTATTTATTATATTAATAGATATGTATATATATATTAATATTATGTATATTAATAGATAACGTCATGTGATGCTATCGCGGCCGAACGAACACCTGTTATAATTTAGATGAGGCACCGTATAAGTGCTGTATTTTTAATTTAATGGGGGCTTGACACTTCAAGAAAGATCGTATATCTATAAAAGAATTTAAAACGTGTTTCAATATAATTGTCGTGTTGAATAAAGGTGTATGTATAAATGTATAATTATTATTTATATGGTTCCTACAAAAATTCCTAATGTGCAATTACTTCTCTATCGCCTTCATTACGAAGATCAGTCATCATCATCATATAACCAATAGATGCCCACTGCAAGGCATAGGCTTCGCCCTAAGATGACCGATCTTGCTCAGCCCGCATTCAGCGAATTCCCGCGACCTCAACTATATCGTCGATTCATCCATTAGGAGACCTATCTGTGCCGCGTCTACCGGACCGAGGTCGTCACTCGAGAATCTTTCGTCCTCAACGGCTATCAGTCGCACAAGCCATATACCCCGTCAACTGCCACTTTAGACTAATAATCTTTCAAACCACGTAACCATGATTTCCACAGCGAAACACAAAGCATAGTTCTGTGTAATGTTCTCTGGGCTTGGTTGTTGCTCTCCAGTTTTTTTAGATCACATTTATTTATAATCAGTAAATACTGTCTGCTTTAAACGGTTATGTACTTACGCTTCATTTTTCTTATTTTTAATTTATATTTCATGTAATATTATATGAATGAGTGTAGACAAAATAAATAAAATATAACTAAACTCATTTCTAATACGTTTAATTGTTACTTAAAGGTAAAAACACGGTTAATTTCCAGAAAGCCATTAGTTGCTGAATACGTTATTTATTATTATATGATAAGTGATATACAACGTCAGTACAAGATAATTGTAGACACGACATAGATATTGCGTCGCAAAATATCATTGGCGCCTTTTATTTATAATAAATACATTTGTTGACGTTTATATACAGTTTTGGTCGTTATACAGTGTTGATACGTGTAAACGTTTTAATAGGATGAATTTTTTTTTTTACACTCTATTTCACATCAACCTCTACAAAATGTTCATACTGTAATATGTTACATAAATTATTTTTTTTTATTGTAATGCGACGTAAAAATAACTTCTGGCATTACAAACTCTGCAGAGACAAATGTAGACATTAATTAATTTTAATATATAGTAATTAGGATTTTGTAAACGCTTTTTGCGCATTACGTATTTTATTACTTCCAAAATTTTTGATTTTTGATTAGGGTGTACCGTACATTAATTGACTGCAAATGGGCTATACATTCACCCCTTTAAAACCTTTACACATTTAACCAATTGATTTCTTTTACAAACACGTCAAAAATTCCATTAGTTCTTATTAAATATATATATATATATTAAAATTATTAAATTAAATTTTTAATTAGATAGATTTATTGTCATTTAAGGTATATATAGATTGTAGAGATAAATGCCGCCTACAAATTGCACGGCGCTATTAAAATTTACAGTTTCAAACGTTTACTGCAAAACAATTATATACTATCGTGAATTTCCAACGACTTGTTGACATCTAATGTCGCCCGATCGCCTGAAATAGAACTCTTGGCGTTTCACAGACCACATGCCGTTGTATATACATGCATACTTATATATTTACTCGCGACATATCAACGATAATGTTTTCCTTTTTTCAAATGTGTTCGTGGCTTTTTATAATGATCCAGTGACTGTTGTTGTATTCAATAGTTTTATCGATTGTTTTTGTAAAACCTGTATGAATTTTTTGAGTATTGCACTAAAAATCCTTTTTTTATTTCATATCTTAAAATCAGCATGTAAAAATGGAATATAAATTTTGGAATACATTATCATGATCAGAATGTTAACCGATACACGCCTATTTGAAGGCATAGGCCTCCTTTAAGAATCGCCGCGATGATCGTTTTGTAAATTTAAAATGTCCTTATTCAAATAAGCATTTGTACGCGCTTTTGAATTATCGACTTTTCCAACATTATATGTAGTAAGCTATTACCGCTCGGAATGCTGATCTGCTGCGAAGAGCTGGCCAGAAACTCAACAGTCGCTCTTTTCAAATAGAATCCTAGGTTTTACACTACCCGCATTCCACGCAACTATGTTGGTTCAGCTAGTTGGAGACCTACCGTATGTTATAAAAGGAAGAAAATACGGAGTTATAAATGTTTAATATGAGATTAGTCCGGCGTTAGTCTCGTGCAGGCCGGGAAGGCCCGTGCGGGCGTGGGTTAAGGGTATTCAACGGTTAAATCACCATTGACATCAAAACAACGCAACTGTTTACGTTGCGGCGGGCACGGTGTGTTTACAAATAGTATTTGCTACGCGGGCGTCACGACGCGTCACGCAGCGTGCTCCGCCGCGCCCTAGCGCCGTCCAATCCTGTTCTATTGCGTCTTAATATGCAACACATTTGTACGATTGTTTATATCGTAACATGAGTGATGCGAATTAGAATGTCAACAATGCGCTTAGGAAATTGCGCACTTTATAACTTTGCTTAATCAAATGTTTTAACTTAATCCAAAAAAACTGCGAGACAGCATTTACTTCTACACGTACAATTCCATTAATACATATGATCTTGTATTTGGCAAAAGATAGTGAGCAATTTTAAAGTATATTATGCACACTTTGACTATTATTTCTATTTCTATTACACTGCAAATTAATTGAATTTATGGTCGACAATGAACTTTGTAACGTTCGTTTTCTAAATCTTTTGCATTCTCCAAAGAACACTGTGTCACTTTTTTCATTTAAAAAATTGCAAGACTTCATTTAATTCTCGGTATAGTTTCTTTAAGGCTGTAAATTTGTTTTGAATCATAAAAAATAATGGCGTACGAGATGTTCGTTTTCCACTTCCTATGCATGCGTCAAAGAATATAGTTGTCTCTCTATCGTTGTTTTTCTCTCGTTTGAAAATCCTTCTTAGTGTATCCTTTCAGAAAAAGATATAAAAATATTATAAAAAGATTATGCCGGACGCCCATGGGTTTTATTGTCTTTGCTGTGGTGGCAGATGCAGACGTTACCATCTCTGTTCTACAACCTCTTCGTCGAGATCATCACGGCCTAGTCCTGCAACTTGTACATGCTGTGTAGATTACTCTTAGGTGCCCCGTTTGTGACTAGTCCACGGATACTAAGTTCCCAGCTACGAAAATACAGAAATCAGTTCAAAGTATCCGTAGTGATCATGGACTAGTCTAATCAAAGGCTAAAATTGGGACTATAGTTGGGTGTTCATTATCAATAAACTTATCTATTACTTACCGTCCTTAATTGAATTGAATCAAAAAATTAAACCTCTCGTACTAAAAAGAGGACTGGTTATATAATATAGCAAAAACTGAAATAAACTGGTAAACGAAAAAACAAAGGTACTGGACCGGTTGGAAGCTGCTAACATGTCGCACTATGATTTTAATTTGATATTGATCGTTAAAAAACGCTGCACCCTTGAAGCGAATATTATAAAAAACTTATGCTGTTCCACAGAGAGCTCGCGAGGAGCTCGGATCAAGTTCACAACTACGTTCTAAAGTCATTTGTACCGATGACTTAAATACACAATATCTGAATTACATTTGATAAATATTTTACACATTTTGACGAAAATTTCATATAATTGTTATGTATAATTATGACACAAAATCAGTATTTAAATTGCCTATTCTTTTGTGAATAATAGTTTCTATCTTTTCTTAATCGGTTTTCCTACAATCTTTACTTTTCATCGAACAAATATTTTGTATAAAACATACGTACATAAGTGATTGTTTAAAGGTGTAAAATCTTTACAGCTTTCTATTAAGTTTATGCGTTTAGATACTGTAACTCGACATCCGACAGCACAGAGTTTGTAGGGCAGCATAATTTGGAATAATTTTATTACTACATTATTTACTTTTATTTAATACCCTTTATTGTACACGTTAGAAAATATATACAAAGTTACATAATAATAAAAAAAAGTACGCTGGCCGATCTTATCACACGAGGCAATCTCTTCCAGACAACCACATTATGGAGACAAGTATAAATAACGGGTAGTTTTTATTAATTCTGAAAATTTTATATTTTGTACAGTGTGTGATATTATACATTAAAAGACAGCATAAGAGTTATACAGTCACTAAAACAATTACATTTGTGTAATATCATTTTCTAAAAGTAATAGAATAATTAAAAACTTTATACTGAGTGCACTGTATATTGATAAAAAAAAAACTAATAAAACGTCTGTTATGAGTTATGTGGCTAATAATATTAGTGTTTTTATTAACTAACGTAATACCAATTGTAGTATAGATATCGTCACTTATTTCATATTATTAATGACGCCCAAGCGTCATTTGCTGACCGCTTATTGACAAGGTGACCTATGATGTTATGCACCAACTGTTGGCTCGCGTAATTCGCCTACATTAGCCACTCTAAGCATTCAAACCTAAGATTTATTTTCGTATGAATAATTTGAAACTTATGTACGTTGATTGAATTACGCATAATTTTGTTAGACCTGCGTTTTGTTACCATATTTACATTGATGAATATATATTTTATTATGTCATTTGTCTAGTACACTAAAATAGCTACTATACATGAAACGTTATTAAATATTATTTATAATGCAAGTGTTAAATTTCTGGTGGGATCTTCTCAGCAGATCGGTATTCCGAGCTGGTGGTATCTTATTCAAGGCCTGACTACACTGACCTTTATTTGATGTTAAAAATAATTGACGATAAGTGCGTGTAAATGCCTACTTGAATATAGATATGAATTTGAAAATAACTACAATTTTTTTAAAGTCGTGGACACAAATGTGTTTCAATTATCGTAAATTTTACTCTTAGAGTTATTGACATTAATTCAAACTTTGTACTGTAATATGTGCCGATTATTTAGTTTTTTAAGAGTGAACAGTAACACAGCGAGGAATTCCAAGTCTTTTTATTAGAGTTTTATGTTATTTCTTTTTCATGTTAATCACCTCTGTATTACTTTAAATTGTATAATAGTCTGCAATTGATGATACGCTTCCGAAGTACCCACATTTTGTATTTATTTTGTGTGACATATGAAATATAAGTTATGTGCGCATTAATGATAATTCATCTTTATATCAGCCGATAGACGCCCACTGCATGGCATAGATTTTCTCCTAAGGTCGCCATTATAACCGATCTTGCGCTTCCCGTATCCAGCGACCTCTATTATATCGTCGATCCACCAGGCAGGCCTACCCACGTCGCGTCTACCGTATCGCAGTCGCCTCTCGAAAACCTTGTGGCCCCAAGTTCAATTTTACTAAAAATTAAATATAGCAAGTATCTAGTCATATTATCTAAGCGCGTGCATGCATTGATCTTACGTGAAAATCTTTCCTTTTGCAAAAGAGTTTCCGGCTAAAATTAGTATTTACACCCAGAGTAGTTTCACGTTTAAAAGTAATTCAAATATTGTCCCAAAATTTATTAAACTTTCGTATAAAGCTGTCATGATTTTAATTGTATCGTTAGGTCAAAAATCTTTATGGACTCATATGGTCAGTTTATACGATAACTCGCAATGCTATAGTTGTGCAAAAGGTATTAACGACAAAAAGACAAAATATCTGCAATAAAGATTTATTACTTAAGCGAATTATTAAAAATGTTATTACTCATTTCAATTAACGCACTGATTTGTTCCTTATGGACATATATCACTTATAAATAACCAGTTAGTTCTTTAGTTTACTTGAAGGAGGAAAACGGTGACATCGCATTCCGACCTTACAACTATGTTATGTAGGCATGTACTTACTTGCTTATGTGTATAATTTGTTATATTATGTTAATTTAGTCACAAGTCGAAAGGCAGCCGGCCTTGGCTGTCGCTACGTATCCCCGTTGGACTATATATTACTTATTAACCGATTTATGCTTACAAAAATTATTAATATTAAAAATTATGTATTACTATATACTAGATGATTAGTTTTAAGTGTAAAAGCTTCAAACGGGTGAATGCATAGCACATTTGCTCTCAACTACTATACGGTATTTTCAAAATAATCAATAGTTTCTGAAATAATAAATAAGGTGATAATAATATTAAAAAATTTAAAAAAAATCTTTTTCAAAATAAAGCTTACTAAATATTCAAACTAAGCAGTGGGAGCTCCGCGGTTGAGTTTTTAAACTTGTGATGGTGGGTCGCTGGTTTCAGTGCAGTACAATACAGTTATATGTAATTCACCTTTGGGTGTTTATTACTTGGGATAGCCATTGCTCACAACAAGTTTCCAGTGAGACGGCAGCAGCGTCCTCTACGTACCATAATACCACGATCGCTAAACCGTCTGCCGAGCGTGGCGATTATGATAAATCCCTCCATAGATATATTTAGGGGAGATCTGTCTTGTAGTGGGCGTCTATGGGCTGAAACGATGAAGTACTAAAATGAATTATTATAGATTGCTCTGCAGATTTTGTACTTACAGAAGTAATTATCCTAACGCATTCTAATACAAAAATAAATTAATTTAACTAGTACCACCATATATTCAAATTAGTTAATTTTTACTATCTGTCCCGGCAAACTTTGAAAATGTTATTGGCTAATCGCATTTCATTGTAAAATATTAATATTTTCACATAGTGAGCACTATAAACAGGATGATTATCTAGTGATCCTACATATATCTTATTTTTGTATACACATTATGCTATATATTCGTATCTACGTATACCAAATACTCTTTTATAATAATATAGCAGAACTTTGCATTTATGATCAATATGCTATTACCCGAACTTAAACTGATAAACTTAAAACACTATTTTAATAATTATCAAGTTCTTGGCATTAATTACATTGATACAAACTCAAGTTCATATATTTGTGTTCGTACAACTCTCCACAAAAACACTCAATATTTAAATACAATATTGATTAACGTTTTAATAGCAATTTGTATTTGGTACAGAAGGGACGATATGTATCTATAGCACCGGAGCTCACCACGCACTCATAAGGCAATTATGAACAGGTTGACTGACTATCTATCAATAACCCAACATCCGTCTTCAAAGTAATTGACTGATAACGTACTCATGACGTAGATTAACTAACTGTGCACGATGAAATAGACGCTAATGTGATATTATGCAGTGCTTATATTCCATTGAACAGTCTTTAAGAATCAGCTCGTTAGAAACAATGTGGTTTGTCTCGATGCCTATAACTTGCTGCGTTAATAGTCCTGTGTCTGTATCTCATCGTCTTCCCTATAAATTCCCAATAGGTTGAGTTTCCGCATCTGGCACCTTTCGACGTCCTTCGCTGTGCTTCCCGGTACATGGTCTCCTTTACAGAATTTTAAGGCCCCTATGACCACCATCTTTTCTGTGCACTATATGACCTGCCCACTGTAATTTCATTTGCCAATCCGTTGGCCAAATATCGGTTACTATCGTTCGCTTCCATATCTCTTTTTTTTTTGATCTCGTTGAGAAATCCCGAGCTAGCTTTCTCTGTAGCCCGTTGAGTTTATCAAAGAGGCTCAGAATGAGAGACCACGTTTCTTTGCGTGCAATACACGTTGGTCGAAGGCTCGTCTTGGAAGAGATGTTAAATAGTTATTTAGTTGGCTAAATTTCAGTCTTGTTTAATGTATAGGTGAAAAATATAGGGTCGTTTAAATCACTTATGACATATACAAAATATAATTCCTGTTCTTACCTGTATATTTGTAACATTGTAATAAATTGTTTATGTACAGAACACATACAAGAACAACTCAATTTAATCTATTAATCATATACGCAGAAAATTTATAGGTAAAAGATAAAAATATAACGTGTACATAGTTCATCGGACGTATAGTCGGTTACTAAAAAGAAGACTTATGCGCATTCATTACATTAGTTGGATACGGACTTTGCACCTGGCTTTTGTAATGAATGTAATAGAACATCTTTTAATAACAAGTTTTTTGGGATGATAAATTTATCTATATTTGAAAATAACTTCGACTCGTCAATGATGTACTTCACTGTACTTCACACACTTGAAAATACGTACACAGTATTAACGTCCTTGTAAAATAGTATCAAAAGATTTCCACCTATGTATTGACACATCATTACATTTCAGGAACCATAATGCTTATAGAATTAAAATTTAGTAGAGATATTAGTTTCGCCGAGTGGAGGTCAATTAAGAACGGATTTTTCTAAATTCCACTTACAGGGCGGTTTGGATAGCATTCATTAAAAATACGTATTTTCAAATTATAGCTGCTATTGACTTGAACAGAATAATTTTAACATGTTAAAAATTATTAAGAAAATCCTTTATGAAATAACACCTATAAAATGCAGTGCAAGTCACTTGTAACGTGCGGAGTACAGCTAGTTCTTAATGAAATTCTGTGTCAAATTATTATATAGTATATATTAAAATGTATCTATGTATGATATAACTTTCTCTAATAGACGGTTCACTAAAGTAATTATTATGATTTTTTTTTCTCGGAATTGTTCTACAGAATGACGCAATTAGTTAACGTTCAATTGTTACACGTGGAGTTAATTATCTGTCATCAAATATGTAATACGTCGCGTAGCAGTTAACGATGTTCGTTGGACAGGAAAACCACCGCGTTAGACATAAATGAACTAATTTGGAGGAAAATCCTTTTGACTACGTTCGGATATATGTTTACCGAAGTTGATGCGACTATTAAATATACATCTCGTGCTTTACTTATTATTTTAGTATGTATATTGAAAGTTTTTCAACCCGAATCGTTATATTCGTGTATTAAATTGTCGATTCGTAAAAATACTTTTTAGCAGGCTTTTATTTCCGCATTCCCCATAAATTGATAGTGAGGAGAACTGTAGATGAACTAATGTAACCGATATAGCTCAACGGATTGGATAGTTGAAATGGCAGTGGTACACATAGCGCGTAGCCAAGATGGCTTTAAGGTTCTGGTGTGAAGACGTAAGACCTGCAAGCTCAGCTTAGGACGTTCACCCACAAAGTTAGAACACGCTGGATGTAGGCCGCTACCAACCGGTACTTTATTTAAAAAAAAAACTTAATTTTGCTTGTAAATCTTTGCCAAAATATAAACATGTTTAACTTGCCAATTACGCATAGTAGAACGAGACATCTCTTAAGTTTTGTGCAAAATTTTCCAGTCTTTTTGTGCCATACTACACCTTAGCCTTCGTAAAATTCTTTCGCCACTTCCTATGTAACATATAAAATTTTTAAATTAAAGCGAAAGGGTCAAACTCTTCAAGTCAAATTTCTAATTGCCCCCTTAACAGTCAAACTGCCCCTTTGAGTGGCGTGGGCCCTACGTTGGGAAACACTGATGTAGAGCGCAAATTTTTATTTGGACCGGACCTTGCATGCTAGCAATTCAAGTCACCTTTTCGCAAAGTATTAAATACAAATAGGTTTACTATTTATTTACGTAATGTTTATACTCTGCTAGTGACTTGTAAAAATTATTATTACTCTGGTCTAGGTAACAAAATTTTATTTCTAAAAACATACTGCTTTTTTGCAACGTGTTAAAGTTCACATGCAACAAGGAAGCGATAATACGCCTCTCGTTAATAGCATGATATAATTCTCTTTACGTAATATTGCTCTCCGGCCCTCGAATCTTGAGTTGAGAAATATCTTTTAATGATACAGCTTTTTAGCATTTAATAAAATAGGATCATACAACAGTTTAATTTAGTAGTTGACCTTGGGAGCAAAATGTTAAAGTTTTACATTGGTCAAGAACTTTTCGTTTACTTTCGCCTACGAAATTACTGGCGGAAAACGCCTTCCTGATCGATTTACGTTTACTTGGACGAAGCAGGAATTTGGTATGCCCGGTCCAATAAATTGTTAGTTTCAATTTATTTGTAATTCGTCAGCAAATTAAGATTGAGGAAGTTGTTACAGCTGGTTAATTGAAAATCTTCATTTAATACACTTTATAATCAAAACGCGCAATGTGTCAATCGTTACATTATTTCTTTATTACCAATATCTTCATGAAATTATTCAGGGAAAGTCGATTGAAAACATTTTACAAGGTCAGTTAGTTTTCGAATTATTTTAATTTTTTGTCGTCTCAATAATAATCATAAACAATTTTTTTATAAATCCATAAATATTTACAAAATTCTATTGATGTAACAGTAAACTAATTTATGAAAATGGCTAAAGAAAATCGTATCTATACTTGTTTAAATTTAGTTTAAATCAATTTATATTAATTTTATCAAATAAAATTCCGATTCATGTTGCATGTAGAAAAAAAAACTTCTTTATACAAAACGTTCCAGCAAACCAACACAAATGTTCGCCCGTGAACTTTGCGCAAGAGCACTCAAACGTAAACTATGACATTTTACTGATATTGCTACTCTATCGTGCGTCTCGAATTCTTGTTCTACCTTCTACAGAATACGTTAACAGCCAACTGCTCAATAAATTTCTTTTTCACATTTTTCAAATTGTGTAAATTACAACTTATGTAGACACTTCGATGAACATGGGTTGAGAAATTAATAGAATAGTTAAATATTTTTGAATAAGAAATTTGTTTTTTGCGGCATAGAAGAATCATTGTTACTGTTTAAGCTCGTGATCGAATCAGGGATGGGGAGATTCGTAGACAAGCGAAAGTAACCGACAACACTCAGCGGAAGTGAAGTTGAGCAGTGCAGCGGTGAAGTTGAAAGCTACGGTCTTAAGATGCTGGAATGGAAACGACGAACCGGCAAGGACACTATAGGACGTTGACCCACAAGAACTGCGGACCTTGTAAAGATCATCAAAAGACCTTGGATGTAGGTCGCTTGCAAATATCCTTTTCAAAAATTTATAGCGGAGGCTATTGTCCATTAGTGACTGTCCTACGGCTAAAGTGATGATGATAATGGTGAAGCTAATCATCAAGCACAGCTCAAAATGAATAATCATTTAAAAGAATCGATAACTTGAGTTATACTTAAAATATCTTTACCATTGTTAACAATCTTTATGTAATAACTCCTAACCGATTTTAAAATATCTAATTTTATATCTAATTTATCTAAAATACGTCTTATAAATACACATGTTGCAAAAATTCTTAACATGTGAAGATTGATCGACTTAACCTCCACTTAACCCTGCCTTGTCACGTTACCCTTGCGATGTAACACTTATGACCGGTTTACGATCTATTTAAACTTGGTTCGTTCACCGTTACTCACTTAGGTGGGGCGCAGATGCGGTAATCGCGAGTTTTATTTTCTCACTTTAAAAAAGCTACTAGTGTTTGTATAGCCTGTGTTATTGGTTTGAAATTTAATGTTATAATATTTTGTATATATTTAAGAGATTTACACCTATGTACTAATTATCACGGTACCTCTTGAACCTTAAGTCTCTAAGACTTGAAATTTAGTACGAGTATCCCTTTCGCCGAGTAAAAGTCAGCCAAGAACGGGTTTTTTTAAATTACCTCCAATTTTAAACTTTAACTTTTATATGTATAAAAATTGACAAGACTGTTTTTTTTTGGCTTGTTAAAAATTATAAAGAAAGGATTTCATAAAATTACATCCACAAAAAGCAGCGCGGATAAGCTTAACACAGTAATTTTGTTATTAAATTTTTATTAAACTTATATAGAAAGCAATGCCCTGATTCGATTAATTTTAAATCGAACATAATGAAAACACTATAAACTTCAGATGTAAAACATTAAAACAAACGATAGCCGTAATCGTAGTAAGGGGTCATTGAACTGTACATACAAATACAGAGAGAAAAGTGTTGTGGGTGACGGAGACGATTGCAATGTCCAGCTGTCGAGTCAGATCAATTCTTAAGTTTTCTTTATGTATACCATTTACAGACTAAAATACTAATAATATATTAATCTTTAAAAATTCATAAACTAATAAAATTGATCGTAATATTTCATAGAACTATAGTAATTTCTCGAGTGAAATTGATGAAAGACAAATTTCACCTAATTCCATCGAATTGGCCCACCGCTCCGGTGAAACTGTATCATGTAACGGCCCGAGGCGAGGTTCCCCAGGGAGCCCCCATGCGTTGCTACTTTTACAAAGGTTTTAGGCTATGAGCTCGCTGTGGCATGCTCCCTCGAACCTGCGGAATCTGCAAATGCCACTTCGGGAATGAGTGCCCGAAATCAGCCTTCCTTGAAGTTTTAAAATAATGTTTTAATGCAAAAACAACTCGTATAAATCCTCTTCAATGATATAACTTTTATAAAGCATTAAGTTGTTTGAAATTTGTTATGAAAAATATTTCGATACAAAATTCTTATTTGAGATTAGTCGCTCATTATGGAAAAGCGTCATCAACTCAATATTATTAAATCATATTTAATTGTTAATTAAGTAAAAGTTGTTGTAATCGTATCACGTACTATTAAATTGTCTTTAAAGTGAGTCACGTGAATGTCCTACGGCTGTTCCCACACCCGGCCGGGCTCGGCAGACACGTGGACAGCAACAAGTGTGCGTTGTACGCATGCGCCGCAGCGTGGCCCTCCCTCGCCATGCGACAGGAAACCGACTCGCGGAACTTTCCACTACGAATCGACGATTCTAGGTCACCGTCTCGAAAGCTATCTCTTTATATTTCGTAGTTTTTTCGATATTCGTCTCGCATAACATTGGTCTCGCAGTTATATTAACATTTTAAATGATGCTATGGCGGCTTATTGCGATATCGTCTTATGTGTGTCTTAATGATAAAGGTTTTTGTTAAAATATTAATTAATAAAAACCTGTTTTAGCAGCTTTTTTAATGTTGGTGCGTTACCCGTGATGATGAGGCAATAAATTCCCAAGTAACCTTGTGAATCTTTTATGTTCTATAATCGTTTTGTTGTCGTTAGCTTTTATTAATTTCTTACTACCCTGTTACACATGTATTGTACACCCTATCCAAGTATCAAGGTTTTCAGAAATACTACAAATTAAAATTAATTATTGTTTACTATTTGTCCTAGCAGGTTTTGTACTACCAGAAGTTTTTGTCTCAGTGTCGCATTCCAATAGATCTATTTCATATTTAGATTTTGAATGATGTTAAATGATCACTTTGTACATTTTGATTGGAAATATCTTGCTGACAAATGAACTATCTATAACTTATCGTCCATGTTATTGTAGCTTTAAGCCTAAGGACTAACTTTAAACATCGAGATACATTAACCAGTACATTTTGTACTATAATATTTTTGTTATGCTTGTTTATTGCTGGCATATTGTATTATACTCAAACCAATTTAAGGGTAATATCTGTTAGTTCAAGCCATATTGGATCTTGTGATTATAATTGGATTCCAAAGACTGGATGTTAAGTATAACAAGTCTGCACCCTTTTCACAACGATATTTTAATTTCTTTATTCATATTATCGTGCATTTTAGCATAATTCAGATTGTGAATTTATTGTTGGTAAACATACGTTTTGATTACCATTTCTGTTCTTATAACTGACAATATAAGTAGGGCATTCATTAGATGGCGACTACTGCCTCTATCCAATATCGTATTTCGTTAATTCCCTTGAGACAAGAAAAGATTTCGAATTCGACAAATTCTCATTAGTTCAGTTATTTTCTTTCTGACGGCGCTCTCGTGCAAATCTCGTGCGTTTGTATGTACATATTCGGCATTTTGGGGAGGATATCTATAAAAAATTGATTAACTCATTTATATTAATAGGTCGATGTAGTTTTTGTGGTATATAGTGATTATCATTTTTACGGGCGAAATTGTTACACTTACTTTGTTGGTATTTTTACAACATACGATCTTGTGCAGCTTACGTCTTTTAATATCAATTGCCTAGTGAAAGGTTTATCAACGCTGCAGTTTTTAATATCGAATCACCATTCTCTCTTTGAAACCGTTAGTTTGTAAAGATATCGCCGTACCACCTGTTCTACGGACATTATTTCTCATTTTCATTACACTACATTGACAACGCACTGTTCAATGATCACAGTTAGATGACTAGACTGCGAAGTTTTCTGAATGATACTTAACCATATTTTATTTAGCATTTGATCATATTTCAAAATTGGACCCACCTTGAAAGTAGTATTGGTCAACAATTTCGAGTGCCGATCAATCTTCACAAACACTGGGTGGAGCGTAACATGATATTTTTTATACTATAAGTAGACACTTTTCTAGACTTTTTGCGACAAAGACTGTGTCATCAACATACCGTAGGCGGGTTATGTACTCTCTGTTTACGGTAATACCAGGTCGGTTTTGATCCTAAAGCTTTATGCTGGTTTCACTTATATTGCTGCTCATATAAAACATAATAGCTTTTGCTTTGGAAATATTTCACTGCCTTATTGAATCAAAGATTCTAGGTAAACTGTTTATTACACATAATAACTTAACTGGTATATCCGTTAAAAGATTTCAATTTATATTTTTTAGTATTATTCGAAAGTTCAATAAATATATCAGAGAATTCGGTAGCTGGACCTATATTAAAAATGGTCACCTGTCAAAACAAAAATTATTTATCAAACAATTAAATAATAAACAGCATCAAATTGACCTTGGACAGCATTATGTAACAATTGCGTTGGTTACATCAGGTAACGACCTACATTTTTAAGGAATTGCACGCAATGTCATTTTGAATTGTTGATTTTTTGCAGCATTGACGTGAATGTAGTGAGCGTAGAACAAGTCCCATGAACGTCACAAGGTCAAAACACTTACATCGAAGAAAAATGTAAATTATTTTTAATTAAATTTTTAAAATGTACTTGCTGTGCGAAATACGTTTGGCGTATTCCTTTTTAGTTATATAATAAAAAATGTAGTTAACTAAACTATACATTAAATCACCAATGCACTATGTACTTACTACAAACGAAATTAATTTTCGTTTACAAAGTAATCAAACTGAACAGTAAATAAGCACATAATGCACATACAACACACTTTATTATTAAATCTGTGGCGATCGTTTTTTTTAAGCGAATTTTTGCAAAAAAATGTTAACAAAAAAATTTAATTCGCTTCTACTTTTAAATGTCTGTCGCAGGTCTAAACTATTTACTATATATTTATACAAGTATTATTTTGGTATGATTTCTTATTTTTTGTTTGTAACGCTTGTCTTTAGTAAATGGTTTAAAGACTATTTTTCATACTTTCAATTGTTGAAGTGTTTACACGGCCTAAAACTTCTTTGAATCATTTTTATTATTTATTTATTCATGACGATAGATGTCCTAGAATTCGTATTGCTATATGAATATTATAGGCTTAAATTGGTAACTGGTATTATACCATAATTTCAGCAGCAGTACGTCGACTGTTAGACATTTGTTCTACGCGTTATAAAACCTGCTCACTGCTACGTAAATTTCGCTTAGTTATGTCGGTAGCTAGTAACCAAAAGTTATAATTTTATTAGCTGGAAATTATAAAATAACATATAAAGGGTGGGTCATTTTAAAAATATTTAGTCTAAATTAAAATAAAATTACTAAGAGTATACAATCGACCTATCGTTTCTTCGTAAATAGCTTTAGTGCCGCTATTTAAATGGTTTTCATGTTTTGCCTCTTTTGTATCGTAGGGCGGTTGGTAGGTCGCCCACCCCGTCGCCATGACAACGGCAACGCTCTCATTATACTTTCGTTCATTTTGTTTGTAAGAACTGTAGTTTTTTTTCATGCATTGTGTATTTTTGAACTATTACTGTATTCTGTGAAAATATTATATGTTGGTTTCATTATTAAAGAATAAAAAAAAGCCTTTTTGCACTCACAGTTATGTAGAAGGCTTTATTTGAGATTTCTCTGCGAGAACAAATCAGGTATGAGGAGTTAGAACTGAAACGACTTACCCAGTCTTAACAAGTTTAAGTAGCAGGCCTTGTGCCTTTAGGTTTTAAAGTAGAGACAACAGATTAGCAAGCGCAGCGTTGAGCATCCACCCACGTGGTGTACAGTCGACATTATCAAGGTCGTCGGAAAAATCTGGATACAGGCCACATCCAGAAAGTCTTATAGAAAATTTATGATGGGAATTCTATATATAGCAGTGGACGTTCCACGGTTGAAATGCTTTATATTGCATAATTAATATCAACAGTAACAATTTTTAAATAAAATATGTTCGAGGCTTAATACTATTAAGTTCATTATAAATCTTTACGTATTTGAATTGTTTTACCTCTAAATTTTTGATTTGAATATAAAGAAGTATAAAACGTATACAAGCACTTAAATATCAGTAAACTATTTATTTCACAGATCAAATAATATTAAAATATTAAGAGTTTCTCATGATTATTTTACAATGAATGTTTAAGTGTTATCACAGATTATAGTATATAAATTAGTAGAGTATACGAGACAACATTTATTATTACCATTTCATAATGAAACACCATTTACTTTAGAATGCTTATTACAGATAGGGGTGATTCGAGACCCTCCCACTAGACAACCTTCAATTGCGAATAGTTGTTATTAAGGCTTAGCTACGTGGAGTGATGTTGATATCGCGTGTCTGTAGACGATCAACGCCAAATTGTGGCCACATGTCGCACCTCGCTGTCCACTTGGATAACCCTGATTGTTTAGTACTACGTATGCTAGTATCAACTCGATGGCGTAGGGGTTAAAGTGCCGAGCTCTACGTAAAATAATAATATATTAAATGTACAATTGGCACAGAAGAAAAAGGGAAGGGTGGAGCTAAGAAAACCTCAAATCGTTGACTTATTGATTATTGAATTATTTTTAATTTTAATTTTAGTTATTTTACGATTAATTTACATATCGTCATTTTCAAATGATCAAAACTTATGTATTATAGTCTATCCATTATAATGCCCTATAATACTAAATAATATGTGATAATATATGATAATCAATTATATTGTGTGTGTATATATGTATATATATATATTACGTAGACACAAAAGTTTTCGTATAGTTATTTTTGCTAACATTATATTTATGTCTCTATAAGTTGCCTTAAAATTATTAAATAAATACGTTAGTTTCCAAAATAAGGATACGCTGTAAACATATAACAATTATTATCAATGATATGTCGTGTGCGCGAAGTTGTGGATTCGAACGCGATAAAATATGAAATACCATATTTTTATAATTCATATATAAAAACAATTGTAACAACGTTGGGATGGTTATGATACAGATGAATGTTTTACACCTATTTCCATTCACTCTATATAAAGTGATCGATCTGAAATAGGTTACATTATTTTATTTTTATAATGTGGATAGTGCGACATATCAACCTTTGGCAGTACAAAGTCCGCAGTAATCAATATTTGAATATGTAATATTTCTTATGGCGTTAATTTTTGAATATGGTGTCCCATATATTAATTGAATGCAAATGAGTTATACATTCACCTCTTAAAAACTTTTACACTATGTATATATAAGTTTTTTTGAATGATTGAATTGAACACACATAGTTCACCTTGGAATAATATTTGTAGAATCGTTTATATATTGGTCTTACGTCAGAAGACGTCATTGAGACTGGTAAGTAATAAAATTAACAAACATTACTTGTGTTATTTCTGTATCATTGTTATAAGTGACTATATATGTAAAATTTATACTAAATTTTTAAACAGTTAACGTTGTTGTGACCGTGTCGTAGTCATTATGCGATGAAACGGTCAAGGCGTAAAGGTCAATGATAAGGCCCGACTATTACAATTCGGTACGAGACAGAGTTTTGTTACAGAATATCACGTGCAACTCGACATCTCTCATCATTAAGGCGTGCAATGTTTGCTATCATTAGCCTAGTAATTGACAAATTACATACATATTTAATAACATAATATTTATACGCCAAAAATTAAATACTTATGCGTTTAGCGGGTGGAGGCAAATTCCGCCCGAGTACTTCGCTGCATTTTCTTAAGAACGTGATGACGATTAGAGGGCGGAAATAAACTACCCCTCATGGATGTACATGTTCCTCAAAATCAAACCAAATACAAAACTAGCGGTCACATCAGTGAATTCAAATCGGTGTTCGAATTTGAATTCGAACGTGCAACAACGATCTTAAAAGCAAAACAAAAAGTATAGTGGCCGTAGTGAACAGCAATACGAAGCATTCTTGCGTGAACGATACACCTATTTGAAAAATGTGACAGACACATGAGAAACACAAGAAATAAAAACATTCTCCTAACTCCTAAATTTCATGGGTCTGAGGACACACATATATAATAAAGTATCACAAGATATCTCAGAGTTTGCTTTTCCCAGTTTAAATTTTAAATTTATAACTTTATTACTAAATAAATCTTATTATAGTATTTAAGAATTTTTAGTTAATCGAAATGTATTGAACTTGGTTTGTTGACCCATTTGCAGGGATATTATAATATATACATCAAACATTGTTAAATTTTATTTGAAAAGAGCAACTTTTGGGTTTTTTTCCCAGCTCTTCTTAGCTGATCAGCGTTCCGAGCCGGTGGTAGGTTACTACTTATTTTACTTATTAAAATTGAGGATTCAAACGTGTGAATGCCTACCTGAGTAAAGATATTTAGTTTTGAAAATTGTTTTTGTGTTACATGGGGATAATTGCATCGAACATTCCACCTCCTTTGGGATTGTTGTCGTAATAATAGAAAACAAACAATATTTCTCTATCAACAGTATATGGCAGGTCTGCGGAGTTGCCATTACAGAATAGTCTTAAGTTCTTGGGAGAGATGCAGTACGATTCTGCTTATTCATTAAAGGTAATTTTCATTGGGATATGGATGATGATGAACTTTGCGGTAGCCGGAAAACATTGGATGCAGACCGCTTCCAGCCGATCTTATTGTAAACCTAATGTGAAACTCGAAATGTTGATAATGACGGCTACTGATCTCCTACCTAGATATTCTTCAGAAAAAAATTGCTACCGGTAACTGGTAGACTGTAACCATAGCTTAAGTTTACAATTTACGTGATTGTACAAGTCTAATCTGCAAATAAATTGCGAATCGTTCTTTTTTATTATAACTTAAGTCCCAACGTCATTCTGTTTATCAACAAATTAGCCGATATACTAGATGCATATCGTTTATTAATGGTAGTTCGCTTTCTAATTATCTCTAGATAACAGAAGTACAGAAAGCGTCTCTCAATAAAAATTATAATTGTCGTACAGACCAACTTTCAGCCTTTGTTATGTAGCGTTGAAAGTACAGTAATAGCACCCGCAACTATTTAACGAGGAAAATACATACTTTTTATATTAATTACCACTAATCAGAAAAACTAATTACACTAGAAGATAAGTAGAATGACATGACAAGCGCACATTATGTGCAAATTATAAACGGCTTATGAAAATATTGTGTACAAATCAGCGTGTCCTTGGACCGAAAATTCCAAAACGCAGTAAATTAAGCCGTGCGAGTGTGTATAATTACTCTAACAGAATCCTTGTATTCCAACTAGGGTCTTTATTGTCTGTTACCACGGACAAAAGTCATTTAAAAGTACGACGAGTAAAAGGCCAAGCCATCTCTTTGTGGGGGCCCTTGTGCCTATTCACTCCAAAGAGCGATGACTGAACTGATCTGAGTTCGGCGACCTCCTAATCGGGTGTAATAGTAGGTTGCAGCCCGACAAGACTACATTGGGAGCCTTCAAGTTTTGCTACCTTAAAAGAGGTCTTACGCCCGAGACGCCCTTTGTGCCTTATCGTGTCGATGTCGAAGATCTTGCAGAATCTGTGAATGCCACTTAGGAAACGTTTAAAGTCCGGTCCAAAAATACTAAATCCTATTCTGTACGTTGCGGTGGTATACATCTATTTTAACAGGAGTGAAGAAGGCTTTTATATTTCTTATTGTTAATATTAATTTCTTGGGTCGTAGTTCTAGGAATTACAAAGAGTTCAAATGAGCCGCGAAATTATTTCATTTTAGTGAAACACGCAGCATAGACGACGTGAGCGTAAGAACGGCAACAGCGCTATTACGCCGTGCTTTGGCGTGGCGCGAAGTGGGTGGGGGGGAGGAGCGGCTGGCAACAGGCGCCTCGTCCACGTGCTCCGCGGCCTTGCCACTACTGTCGTGAATGCTTCGCGCCTTTTTATTTAGATAATAACCTCTAATCACCCAACTCACGTTATGTAACTAGTTATTTTATATTATTTCTGAATTCTTACATTAAATCGACTTCTATGTTCCTATTAACTATATTAAAGAAATGTTCTAAAGGTTATAATTGAACAGAATTATTAATTTGTTAGATCCATTTCATTATGACCATGATGACTTCATCATTATGATTTCAGTCGTAAGACGCCTTCTATTAGACAAAAGCTTGCTGTAGAGACTTTCTTGACCGGTAACAATAATGTGCATCATCATGCATCATCATTAAATTGATGTTAAATAAGTGAGTATAAATGAGCCTTGCCTTAAATAAAACAATATCGGAACTAGAAGACTGTGGATATTATCATTTGAGTTGCGAAAAAAAAAGTCCCGTTGGGAGCGGCTTACACCTGTCGTCTTTAGACCGTCTTTCCACCTTGTGGGTGGACATCCTATGCTGCACTTACTAAGCCGTGGTCTCCGCTCCATAACAACGATTTAAAAACTACGTATTCAGATAGTTTATTGTTAGGTTTATCTTGTATGTTTATAACTTTGGCCTTCCATATCCAAGCATCCGCTTCCATAACCTAGCCACGGGTCTTTTCGTGTGCAGACTTACGTAAGTACCCACTTCACCAGATAAGATAGTGACAAATGCGCTGATACTTTTGCATAGCAGACAGTGCGTTAGTTCCACAGATCATTCATTAACAACAAATGCTTTGATAAAATAATTGCGATCGGCTGCTCCTGCAATAAAACGTCATTATGATAAAATTAGCTAAATTCGTTTGCGAAGAAATCATTAAAGATAATAATTTACATCGTTGATAAACTGGTTGAGATATAATGCATAAAAGAATTAGTGTACAGTAAGTCCGCAATGAACTGGATCAATAATTTAAAAAAATATGAAATCGTACGTACACATGTATATGCTCGGTTTTATCTATAATACGACTTCCAGGATGATACCTGTGCTATCAACCATTATTAAAATTTTTTTTTCACCTTGTTTATTCCAAATTTAAAATGTCCTAGATATTTCAAAATTTTAAATTTCCTAGATCAGTTGCGTGAGGTAGTCTTGAAATAGGTACGGTCAGTGTTTTATTGGGTGCGCATCGTCACGTCATCGGGGAAATAGGGCGTTAGTAATACAAACCCAGTCCCGGGCGAGCGAAGGCCACAAATCGTTAATGACTTCCGCGTTGAATCCCATCAACATATATTATACACAGTAATTAGTTTGCTAAGCGGACGTTCAAATAGAAGCTTCAAGTTTATCTCAAACCTGACGTAGAAAAATTTTAAAAACTCTTTTGGAATTATTCAATCACCTGTACCTATGCAAATTATCTTGCTGATTATAATCAAACGAAATCATGTACTTTGCTTTTTAATTTTTATGCTCTTTGCACCTTTTAAAATTTAAATAAAAATCTTCGCCGCTTACAAATTTTAGATACGGAAGTTATTGTATATTGTTATGTTGTCTTCTTTAAGGAATCAGTATAATTCCATTAATATTATTTTGCCTACAAATCACATGTTTTTTGGAAACAGTGTATGTTTCCAAAAAATATGTGATTTGTAGATCTTTTTATATGATAAATATGCTGTATTTTTGTATTCCTACATTAAAAAACACTTTAATATCGACTTGAAAATACAGTAACAAAAAGATATATAACTTGCCTTCATCCCCCGGTTTTGCATTGCCCGCATTGTCTTTTGTGAGTGTAAATATGAAATAGATTCGTGATAATTCTAAACATGTCAAAAAAACTCTCTTAAGGTCGCGGAAAGTCGTCGGACGCGGGCATCGCAAGACTGGTCATAATGGGGTACTTTAAGTCAGGGCCTATCGGCTAAAGAAAATTCGTACTAAATATCAAGTCTCTAAGCCGTATGATTCGATAGACATCGTGATTAGTTAGTACATTGATTGAAACCTCTTTTATATAGATAGATAAATAATTTATACCAATACTATTTCAAGTCACAAATGAAAAAATAATCATAAAATTTACACTCCCCACGATGCTGACTCTTTGAAGAGATAATATTTATCGTACGATTATTTTGAATTTGGAATGTGATAAGCGTTGATAAATTTTCACGTCGTGCGACTGTACGGTCTTAAATTTACCAATGACCGATAAAGACGAAATTAAATTATTTGAAAAACCAACTATAAGCATAACACAACACGACCAGATACCGTTGTGAATATAAATATAAACAATAAATTACAAAAAAGTTAATGTAAAAGTTTCTTCCCTCATCTTTTCGTCAAATGGGTTTTAAAACTTTATGCGAAATTGCATACTTGGCATTTTTCCAGCGGCGATTACCGGACCAAACCAGACTGCAGGAAATCTTTGAAAATCGACGATCTTTAATGGAACTATCCACAGATTTATCACATCTTTTTAAAGACTACATTTAATATACGTTACTAAACAATTACACTAACGAGCGTTTCATATTAACGTTATAATTCTCGTTGTGATCAAAATTATTAACGTTATGTTTTAGTTATTCCGGTGGTTGAGAAATGAAAATACGACATCTATTGTGTATTAGTTTTAATACTTTCACAATTCTATAATAAAAATACATTTAAAAATAACGTAAATTCTCATTAAATTTTATTTAAATTACTTGTGCTGATAATTTAATATTTCTTAACCTTATAACTTACATTCTGTAAATTTCTCCAATACGTAAAATATAACTATTATTACATTTTCAAGGAACTTATTGTAGGTGGTTGACTTAATACAATTTTCTACTATCCAAAAGAGTAATATTATTTTGCTTTCCTAAGCACCATGTATGTTTAGTTTTATTGAAGCCTGCAAAAAAGATAGCTATTTACGTATCTTAATTTGTTTATTATTTTAGCAGATCCTACACATTGTAACTGTTGTTGTCTCGATAATACAGGTAATACCAAGTCCAAGGCCAAACGTTGACACAATATTTGCTTCACAACAAATTCTACAGGTTGTTGAACCATTTCCTATGTGATTGTGTGTGACTGATTATAGGTGTAAAAACTTTAAATGGGATAAATGTACTAGCTTATCTGTTGGAAAAAAAGTATTAAAGTTATTTTAATTATTTCCAATCAATGTACGACAATCAAAATACGACAGGCCGATATCTTCTGGTAGGACTAAATCCACAAGGACAGATAGTTGACAATAATATTTTTAATATTTAGTTAATCTAATTTTCAAAACGTTTTTTCTTACTTTACTATTATTACGTTACGTATAAATTCTGAAGCCATTGATTTTTGAACATCCTGTATCCTAAACTAATTAAATGGATGCCATTTCAGTATACCTAAGCTAATTAACTCACTATCGAGTTAATTATTCATTTCTAATTTAAAGATCGTAAAAGCATTTGCTACAATTAATTTATTCTAAATCGATAGCTAACTTTCGCCCTATATCAACTTTTTTAAAGTTGTATTATACTACTTAAGTTCTTCTAACTTTGATAACCTTTATTAATGATGTACTAATCATGCTTACTCTTTATTTCAGGTACGTCCAAGTTCTGTATTATTTCAAAGTGTCCTTTGGTAAGTAACTTAATATTGTTACTTAACCGTTGAAAACTAAAATTTATTCTTTCACTCTTTTTTCAATCTTTAATATTAATCAATAACCAAGTTGTAGTTGATAAAAATCTTATAGTCCACATAACATAAATCTTATTTTTTTTGGAGAAAGATCACTATTGTCTTTACAGATTCGCAGATGTAAAGGCGCTGATATGAGGCGCATAGCCTTAAATTACGTTTTTAGTTACTTAACTCAAGTTATCAGAAACCTCGGCTTAGAATTTTAAACAATCTTATGAAATATTGAATTCAATTGGTAGTTTCTATTTCAAAATAGTATTTTGAGTGATGTTGCAAAATGTATAACTTAGTTCGAAGGTTCTCTAAGTATATTGGGTATATTTTGGTTTGTTTATTGTCATCGTCAAGTCCTGAACACGTGACCCGTTCTCAAGACGGCGTTCGACACCTACAATTGACGGATTTGGAACAGATACACGTTCGTAAATTGAAAATTTTATTTGCTTCTGAAAAAATAACCGAGTCTAAATAATTGTAATATATTCATAACATTGTAATGTAGATCTGACACAAATTAGTTCAAAATGGATTATTAATTTTTTAAGAAAAGATCATGAGATAGACCGGCAAAAAGATGGAGTGATGATATTACGAAATTCGCGTGACATACCTGGTCAAGGTCAGCCAGAGAGAACTCTGGAATAAGACGGAAGAGGCTTATGTCGATTTATGCGACGTTTATATTAATAACAAAACATCAAAGTAAATTTAAATAAATTTAAACTGATCCTACTAAAAACATTAAAATACCAAATTATTGTATTCGTCGTGAAATTGCTTAACTAATAAATTTAGATCGATAAGTACTTTAGCTATTGTTTGAACTAATGTTTTCTATGCACACTAGCTCTGGTATTTATTATTATTTAAAAAAGTACATTATATTGATGATCATGAGATTATGAAGAATATAATTAAAAGTTGTTTAGAATCATGTCAATATTTTCCCGCGTCGTAACTAACTTATGATAATTTAGTAATCTGTTAATTATCTGATAAATAAATTATCTCTATATAATATTTTCAATTATGGTAATCGGGGGATCGATGACTCGATCATTAGTTCTCTTGATGACACATGAATTAAAATCTAAAAGAAAAGAAATTTTTCATATTAATTACTTAAGTATAATTGCTTTATTGTCAGCGAGAAGACTTAATTCACAGCTTTTAATTATATATAATATCTTTATTGTGGCAGTGTGCCGAAGCAGCTAAACCTAAAACTCTTTACAGTAACTAAACTCGAAAACACCTTTCGAAAGCTCGGGTGTGGAGCGTTACATTAGACATCCCATGGAATTAAAAGACCTCAGTGCTTCGGACTTCCACCCATAAAGTGGAATGATGGCGACTCGTCGGAAGATAATAGATGCAGTCAGCTTCCGACATTTGAAATTTATTTTAACTCGAAATAATGATGATGAAAGATTTCATGTTCGGAGGCCTGCATAGAGTAATGACTGATTTTGGATTGGACTGCCATTCAATATGCGTTTGGTATTTTGGTTAGAGAGTCCCCGAGAAGGCCAAACCTCGATCCGAACAGTTGCTATTATCGGAAGATTTCTACAGATAATACTTACGCTATGAGTAGTGTCGGCGTTAGGATAAATGGTGAAAGAAACCAGCGAAACTTCTAACATTAAAGAGTTAAAGCCTGCTTGTTGCGTGGCGGTATTGCGATTATATAGTAGGTCATGGGAGGACGGCAAGTGGCCTAGCTAGAGAAAAAATATTATCATTTTTCTTTTACCTTTTTCTCGTAAACTGACAAAAATTAGTAAAACAATGAGTATTCGACATATCAAACTGGTTGTGCACAATTAATAAATATTCCAGCACGTATGTGTGAATCTTTAACAGTCATGTTTATACATTCATATATAGATGATTAGTAATAGATGTGAAACCTGAATAAGGATAAATGCATCTGCTATCTATTATTGTATAGTGTACACTTGCAAGAAATCTATTGCTTTAAAAAAATAATAAGTCTGATAACGATAATATAGTAAGAAAAAGCATTTGCTAAATTCAAATTAATAAATATTACCTTTTTTTGTTGCTATATGTTCCTGCAGATTTTGTACCACCAAAAGAATTATCCCTTTCAAATTCTAATAGGAAAAAAAATGTAACAAATTCGAAATTGAACACAGGAGAAAATCTTTAAAGCTTTTCGCTGGCGAATGATCTATATGTTTTAAGCTCTTACACTTAACCAAACACCAATATGAAACTTTGTACCTAAAACAAAACAGAAATTTATTACAATCTATTGACAAATAAATACATTCTGAAGGTTCTGAGAAGTATGCATTCGTGGGATCTAACAGGTGTTTAAAACTATTTGTAGTGATGTCTATCTATCTGATATGACGATATTACTAAACCTGATATTAACATTGTTCGGCGCTTTATTATCGCCGCACATAACACCACGTGGAGTTCCACGTGTAAATAGATAAAAATCCTATGGAAGGTTTCAAGCTTAAAATATGATCCTACGTGACTGTGAATACATCTGTTTTAAATCTCATAAAATATTTTATTTCAGACATATCAATTAGGATGTCGTCTATTATATTTTTTAAGTGTAATAAGAATAATATAAGTTGTATCTGCTAGAAATAGTTATTGATATTTATTGAGCCTATTAAATACACGGAGATGGCTATGCACGGGATTTCCCTTCAAGATATTAACAACTTGAAAATTTGTAGAAGAAGAATTTGTAGAACGAAAGTAACCTGAAGTGGCAGCGAGTTGCCCACATACCGCGCTAGACAACAGTGCTTCGTCGGACATTCACTCACATGGTAGACAGATGTATTTGTCGGAAGATACTGAATGCAAGTCACTACTAACTGGTCCTATTAAAAATCTGTGGGGGAGGCCTACGCCCAGCTGTTGACGTATTACATTCCAAATTCTTATGATAATATTGCAAACCGTTCTGCAGGAGACTTTTGCCTCTGAAGTAACTATTAGTATTAAATTCAGTTATTATTTCATTTGAAGAAGATTAAAGCTAAAATTAGCAAAAAGCTATCGCTACGCGGTAATTAAATTATTCATGATGATAACCGCTTCCTCGCCTTGTTTCGTACTTGTTATACGAAAACATATCGTAACAATTAATTAAAATGGTTAGTCATTGCATTAATTTTTTTAATTATCAATTCAATCAGCAGTATGGTCATCGTATTCGAAGTTCATTCACCGCACTATTATGAGCGGGTCGTATCACTTACCATTTGGTAAATACCCTAATCATCTCGACACTTTCTAGCTAAAAAAAACTACACGATACGACAGTTTTGTGGTAGGTATGGTACTGAAAAAATTAAATAATTTAAAAAATAAAGTTATTTCAATTATCGTAAGTCAATTACATGTGCTCATGCAAACGATAGCCCCGGCTATCATTTGCACGGTTGCCAAAGGTTCTCGCGACCACGAGCCGGTAAACGCGGCATACAACCCCCACTAGATAGACAGACGACATAATTAATGTAGCTAGAAGTGGCTGGGTACAGGCATCGCAAGAGCGGTCACTGTGGAGACCTTTGGGGGAGCCCTTCGCCTAGCAGGAGGCGTCTCTCATGCCATGATGTAGACATATATAAATTAAGAGAACATTTTGAAACAAATTGAATTCCAAAAATTTGATAAAGGTTACACAAGTAAAGTCCGTAGTAATTATATTAAAAAATAAAAAATAATAATAAAGGGAAGATGTTTCTAGTAGCGTAAGTGCTCTATAAATTAAGAGTTCGGCGATCTTGGACGCAAATTGCGGGAAAGTGCGGCGCAACGTGCATCGCACTAAACGCATTACCCGAATTAGTCCGCTGAAGCATGGCAAAAAATTCAATTTGCCTTCTACGTTGCGCTCCCGTACAAAAACGAGGATGCTCCGATAAAAATTATAACCGTCTCTCCAGAATAGCCGGCCCCGGATAACGACCGACTGGACGGCTCCCGAAATCCGATTAATTTACAAGCTCCATTGAAAATTATTGAAATCACGTTCGCGATTTTCTTATATGTTAATGAGTTTATAATGCTCTTAACATATATGTACGCATGTTAAATATATTTGTTAATCAATTTTTCTAATGTTGCATTTACATTCGGTAAGAATTTTCTGTTTGGAAAAATGATAAACCAATTTGTCTAAGAAGTAATGTTAATCCGGATCGTTTTTTTTACACCTCATTAATTAATTTTTCTTGATATTTATATCTTACCCTTATCTGATTTTTATTAAAAAAAAATCTTTTTTTTTCTTGTTAATCTAGCGCATGTTGTGACTGACATTGATATTGCAATTAGTCCTCTATTTATTAATTTCTCTGTATTTATACGTAATTTTGTTATATTTGTTAGCAATCCTTAATAAATTAAAATAAAACTCAATTAACAAATAAATTATCGTCGTTTCAAATCATAGACGCCCACTGCAAGGCATATAGGTCTCCCCCAAAGATATGTATCGCACAGTGGTATTTTAGTACGCAGGGACTGCTGGTAGCTATCCTTTGGAAACTTATTTGTAAGCAGTGGCAATCTTATATAATTAAGTGTAATTTTTTATACTATAAAACAGAAGACTTGTTTTTCCAATTAAAGTTACTATTTTCGGTTTGATTTCCCTTATAATTAAGCCCTAATCCGAAAAGCATCGGCGAGATTGTATACTTCAAAATTATCTTCAAAATTGGTCTGTTTATTTAATTTTATATCTGTAAATGATATGACCAATGCGTTCACTTAATTGTAAGTAATACACACCGTCTATGACAATGTGATGCTTTATATTTTCTAAAACAGAATTCTTATAGCATCACCGTCATGGCCATTGTATTCTCTTCTCTGGATTTTATCATTAACTTACCAAATTCCGCGTACGCGGAAATACCTTCAACCTTTTTGAAAAAATCATACAAAATAAGCGGAAGCATTCAGTAACAGACAAAAAGCAACGAAGGTCGCCTACTATCAGCTAGCAAAGGCCCTTGGAACCGGTTGCGCCGGGATAAAATATATCGCTAAAGTTATCTAATGAATGCAAAATAAACGGATTAGAATGAGGAAGACATGTTTTTATGTATTAGCCGTGATTTTATTATTAAAGCTATTGAATTCAAGTTTAAGACAATTATTACTTATCCAGGAATACGAAGTTAAAAATTATTAAATATTTATAGCGATTTATGCAATGCTGTGAATGATTTATACAAATTTTTTAAATAAAAATATAACGTCGTAATCTATATGTACATACGTACATACAATCAACGGGGTGGCATACCAGATTTTTCCAATATGAAACACTCCAAATACTACTTTTTAGAAATAACGATGCTTCGAGTATTCATTGAATTAAATAACGGCTATTTGTGTAAAAGTAAAGACATTGAGAACAGTGCTACAATGATTTTATTTTACGGAGCAACATGTCGAGCAACGAGTCAACAAGCAAGGCAATACACGTATGACTATGATTGTTATTTAACTTATAAATTTTAATAATTTTGACACTTCGCAAAATAAGAATAAAGAATATTTTTCCGTATATATAAAGTTATTTAATAGGTGAATTTTTGTTTTCAAATATGAAACCGCCATTACCCGCGTGCATTATACAATGATAGCTATAAAATCTATCCCGCGGCATTCTGAGGATTTCGTCGATCGCTCTCCGATGCAGAGCGCGCCACTAACCGACTGTTTATCACTTCACCGCGTTTACGTCGCGTTACATCATGACGTTAAATTTATGACGATTTTTCTCCGCCGCTGTATATCTGGAAAATGACGCGTCTGACAATTTCAAATTTCCACTTATCTAATATTTAAACCATATCAAAATATTCTAATATCTTCAAAATTACATAGATATACAAAATTTATACGATGTATGACAGTCGCAAATTTATGAATGTTTACATTCATAACAGTTTTTCCACTTCGATGATTTAATACGGGTAGTAAAATTTATTATTAATTTATTACGACTATGAAAGGAATTTTATTTTAACGCCTTTCGAGCATCAGCTACTATATATTTCAAGACTGTTTTTGCATTAGAATTTTCGTGTCACATATTTGTCAATATGGGATTTTTTTGGTGATTATTAGTTTTCCTTCTGATATAATTGACTAAACATAATTTGTCGAAAATTTTTTATACATAAACAAGAAACAAGCAAAATTCTATCATTTAATCGATAAAAGAATATGAGTTAAATCGGATATGTATTAAAAAAAGTTTTAAGTGATAAAACACGCGTCCAGCTCGCAAGTTAATTTAAATCTAACTTCGTACTTCGAGTTGAAACTTTGAAATCCAACCGTTTAACTCACGATTTAAACTGCGTTTACTTTAAACTTCTTTTACACGACTCGTGTCTTCACGGCTGAAGGTTGCCAATTAGCACAAAAAAGTGATGTATCTTGCTCAAGTTGGTTGCTCTCCAATTCCTAATTTAAACTTTTGACTCAATTTCCACATGTTATATTTATTGTTGAATTAGAAATTGTTATTTATTACCAAAACGAAAACTAGTAACAAATTTGTACAAATATTGGAGATTTATAAAAGATTTAGTCAAATGACACTGGCAATATTATATAAAATTTAATCGCCTTAAAATTATAAGAAAAATGTAATATTTCAATTGACTTTTAGATGTTAACAATCGCGTTTAATATGTTCTATAGACAAGAACTTAAATAAACCTTGAAAGAGTTCATTTATACTCCAAGCTATCTTTACTAAATCATTAATAATATGCACTGTGTATGTAATCCCAAACGCGTAGCACCATCTATATTCACACTATGTCATTAAAATTTGTGCTTGTGTGTAACCAAATATACACTTCGAACGTGTAAGTTTTATCTGTACATGTGTGTGCAATGTATAAACGCCTGCGCAATTGCGTGGTACAATGTCACCCAAGCAACCTTGAAGGCGGCAAATATTGAGGTTGTTGACCACATCTATGAGCAACTGCTCGCATAAATGAACTGACGTTCTTACGAGATTTTAATTGATATCGATTTCGCACATTATTGAAACTGCAATACGGGACACGAATTTATTGTAATAGCTTTGTAAAAATTTTAATGATATTCAATTTTGTTAAATAGAAAAAGAAATAATGTTTTAGTGCGTAATAGTTTTTTTTTATAACGCTATCGGAATGCTATGTTTGCTGCGAAGTCAAGGCCGTTCATTCTAAATCTTATTCAGATAGGGTAACCAACTATAAAGGCAAAAATAAACAGGAAGAAAGTGGCGACAATGAAATTGATAATTTTAAATTAAAAATAATTTCTTTCAATGTTTTAATTCAAGTTAGTCTAAAACGATATTCATTTAGAAATTTAAATAAAAGCTATGCGGTTATAAATTAAATAAGTACTGATTCGGAGAGACATTACTCATATTTTATTCGTGGTTAATACTACGAGTATAACAATAGTCTCGCCTTCTTTAATAATAACTTATATGTATTTCATACAGTAAGGACATCATTTTAGACTTCACCTGCAAACCTTTACATATATGTATATCCTTTGACTCTGGTACCGATTTTCTTATGGTGGTATTTGATCGTCTGAAAGTATCACCGTCGTAAGGACTTCTCCCAGCTCCCCTATGACATACCAGTGATCAAAAATCTAATTTTGTTTAATTTAATAAGTTTTTTATATTACAAACTAATGGGATAAATAAAGAGTTGCTTTGACTGTATAACAGACTTTGTCTGTTCCTTATAATTCGGTGCAACTAAGTTTTGAAATGTAAAATTCCTTCCGGTATTTTACTAAAATAACCTTTAAATTCGTCATATCAATACATTATACGGTGCGAGCTACTTTATCTTCAAACCAGAACACATACTGCTTGGCGGCAGAAAATTATACCACTGTTGTAGTACCTACTAAAAATCTCTTGAAATTGTTCTACTGCCAGAAACTATGTCCTTATCGGTAATCGTTATAATAAATTATTCACCTATTCATCATATTATTCACCTATTTGACGCTAAAAGGCACAATAGACCGACCTATCCAGGAATTTTTGGCACCTACTCGATTAGTACATGTATATATTCACACGAGATTTTCTTACGTAAAAAATTGTCATTTTTTACTTCTCTAATTAAATACATAATAGTTTTGTATTAACCGAATAAGAGTTTAAAATTCGAAATGAAAATATCTGAAATCATTTTTAATAACATCAAACGAAATCGAAGCATCTATAAGTGATAAATATTTTATAAATTAACTGTTAAGGTCGTCAGAAAACGCTGGACGCAGGCCGCTTTCTTATGGTCTTATTGGAAACCTATGGGAGAAGCCTTGTCCATGGACATCATACGGCTAAAATGATGATGATGAAACTCATAGGAATCGTTACGAAAAAATCTGAAGAAGCAATCAATAGATGCTCAATTGTTTCTCACTATTCGCAGACCATTCGTTGTTAATAACGTTTTTAATTTTCTTTACAATTTTTAACGATGCTTCTATTCACGGAGCTAAAGCGTTACGGTAAATATCCCAACACTATTATGCTGAAGGAATTTCCAAAGATTCATTCGTCAGGGGAAGCTACGTGACCGTAATGAGTATTTGATTCACTTTTTAACATAAATTTTCCTAACCATTAAAGGCATTAACCATTGTAATTTAATGGTAAATTTTATATGGACCGCTCAATTGCGTAATCCATTTTTTTTATATAGAAATATAGTTTATTTAAATTTGTTTTCCTCGAAATCTTTAAAGTGTTGAATTGCTTTAACGGTGATTTATCTTTGTACTTAAAGTTATATTACCTTTTTTTAGTAATCAACGACGGCTATTGTTATGCTTCTTTGCATAACATTATGTACTTTTAGTATAAAAATAAAATACCATTTGGAAGGCTGTAGGAAAATGAGTACATTACTATCAAAGCCGGGCACATCTTATAGTTTCGTAATTATGGATCACATTTTATAAAATTACATCGCACTACACTTACTAAAGCCTTAAACTTTTATAATATTTAGATTCTTGTATCCTAACATCGATAATAGAGTGGTGATTAACGGGTGTAAAATTTTAAAGGGTAAATATATAGCTTATTTATCAACAAAGAGATTTAAAGCTTTTGCAATCAACACGATAAAAGTGATCACATTGAAATATTTTACATGAATTTATTTTTTCTATAAGGATACGACGGGCTAACAACTTCTGACAGTATTAAGTCAGCACAGTCAGGTAGTAAACTATAATTAATTTTAATATATTGTAATATTTCGGAAATGCATTTTGTTACCATATTCTGATTACGTTATTTATTATTTCTGAAACCATTGATTTTTTTAATTGGCGGCAAACGAAGTATATATTTTAACACCTCTTTTTCCACCTTTGACCACAAACTCGCCTGATCAAAAGCGATTTTGTGGTCGAGGATAAAGCACACAGACTTAATAGGTACCTATTCTCTCTGATTCTGAAGACACCTGGGTTATAATTCTCGAGGACTAAGGAATTCGTCTAATCGTTCCGTACTAGCTCGGTATACCTCCTTGTTACATTCGGTCACACAAATATATTCGTTCCTTTGAAGCTTTTTCATCTGCAACCAATCACTCTCGTAAGTTAAACGTTTCTTTTGGTATGTTGAACAATAGGAAAAAGTTATTCGTAATCTACATACTTACTTATTTTTAATTAAAATTGTTAAGCGTTACCTTTACCCTAGTTCGTAGTAATTCTCTTGCACGTTTTAAACTGCTGTATCAATAATTCAACGCATGCAAGGCGGAAAGCTCTTTTGTAAATGCGGGTAATTTTCACAATTAACATGAAGACGTGGTTACGAATGCCGCGCTCATGCAACATGCAGGACGCTAGACGAGCTGCCATTTGCATTGTACCTAGATGTTTGTATCCAATCCAAGAATTTGATATGGCATTTTTTAAATCATTTTATACGATCCTTCAAATTTAAATTACGTTCTTTATATCTTAGAATTAAAAAGATTAGAGTATTAGAATTAAAAAGTTTAGCGAATTAGTTATACATTAACCGCAATAAACCTCATTAGGTTTTTATATATACCTATGATCAATCATCCTGTATATTAAATCATTAGTAAACCATATTTTATTAGATCATAATTTTATACCATATCTTTATAAATGGAGTCTTTTAAAAAATAACAAATTTATAGTGTTTAATATATTTAATATAATTTGTTTAATATAATTATTGATTTGTTTAATATAATTATTGATATATATAACAGTGTGAATATAATATTAAAGCTTAAAACAATTTATTTTAAATAATGTTATTTAAATGAGACATCACATCCGCAGATAAGATTTATATTTTTAACTTCACGCAAGAAACCGTCCAAAGGCGATCAATCGTAATGTATGCAAATATCACTACATACTGTATTACGTTACAGACAAGCCGTAATTGAAAAGGATGTAGATAGGTTTCTAAAACTTTTATGTATATTTTATTATACATGGCTTTTTATCGTCTGTTGAGATCAATGTTGAGATAATTATGAAAATTCTCATCCTCTCGATAGTAACAGGATACTGCATTTTATGCCTACAATTATTCAAGTCGCCGAGTAATTGATTTTTATTGGCCTATATAAGAGATCCGGCTTGTTTATATTACTTAATTTTTTTATTAATTTATAAAAAATAACATTTCGGACGTATCACTTCCAAACCATTCTTGTGCAAAATGTATCATCATCATTATGTCGGCCGATAGATGACCGCTGAAAGACAGGCTTCTTTAAAGATCGCCTCGACGACCGATATTGCGCTGCTCGCATTCAGCGACTTGTATATAAAATATTAATATAAACTAGAAATATTTATTCACATAAAACATTTTACACTAATGAGTAAAAATGTTTCTTTGAACCTTTCTTTGCTGTTAAGAGGTTTTTTTTCATCGCCTACAAAGTAATCAATTTCGATAACATTAAATAGTATAAAAACCTTTTCATTCTATTTTCTTAATGAACAGTGCCTTCTATTTTAGTAAAAGCGATACCTAGCAAATTGAGAGTATTGAACTTTATTTCGGTAACTTCGTATTTAAATATCGACGGCTTGTTATTACGACTCGATGGAATTTAATTCAAATTGTAAATTTAAAAAAATGCTATTTAAAGGAACAAGCAACAATCTTTATGTTCAACTCGATACTAACACTCCATGAAGTCGTAATAGATCAGACGATGAAGATTGATCTTCCTCGACACAAGTTTCTTAAAAATATTACGAGCTTGAAAACTTACAAGCGTTACACGAGGTAACTATGCAGATAGCATCAACTCGTTCCATTCTCAACTGTAAACGTAGCAGCGATATCTCGCAAAGTCCAAACTTGTTATGATTCGCAGGTACAAGACGTTTCCCAAACTGGTGCACTCTAACGAATTTAAAAACTTTTCAGTTGCGTATCAAAAAATCCTGTGCAAACTTCTATTCATTAGCGATACTTAAATTTTATTGTTGATGTATAAAGCTTTATAAAATGTTCAATATTTAGATAACTTATAATGCACACTGTGTGCAGGGTGACTGGTTGTCAGTGTAAAAGTTTTAAAAATGTGAAAGTATTATATATCTCATTCGCTGACAGTCAACGTATTGTACACTCTATCAATAATCAGAACAGACCTTTTAATATTTGCTATAACATAATAAATAATATGCACTATTAGTATTATTGTAATGCATGGTGACAACTAGAGAATTTTCGATAATTTTGTTATTAAATAGTATTAAGTACATTAAAAATCATGAAATTCAAAGCGTCAGTATGTTTTGGTCCGTCACCTTCTGATATCCTTTGAAATCCTTGTATCTTTTGTTAAAAGTTGTAGTAAAGTTAAAGTAAAATTGTATAGATTTTACTAAGTGAAATGTGCAATACATGGAAACGGTGGCAACCCAGCGGTAAAGGACTGAGACCCGTATCGTGGGTCGCGGGTGCGAATTCCGGGATGCAATCTTATATAATTTACATTTGCGCATTAATTATATAGGATAGGATTGCTACTACTCACAAACGAGTTTCCAGACGATGAGAAGCAACGTAACATAATACCACACTGCGTTCGCCAACCCGCCTGCCAAACGTGGCGATTATGGATAATATCCCTCCACAGATATCTTTAGAGGAGGCCTAAGCCTTGCAGTGGACGTTTATGGGCTTAAACGACGTATACATCGAAGATGATACCCGTTTCATTGAAAGTTTCGAGTTCTTCCAAGTCCAAATTAAGTGTCCTGTTTCGTGTATAAGGTAAGGTTAAGGTTATAAGTTTAAGAACTAGTTACTGATATTATATTTTAGTTTCTAGTATTGAAAACGCCGAAGAAAAAAATATGTATGTTTTCATCAAAATTTAAATTTCGTCGTCGTCGTTTCAGCCCATAGACGTCCACTGGAAGGCATAGGTCTCCTCTCAAGATATCTATGGGGGATATAACATAATCGCATTGTGGTATTATAATACGCTCAATTGGTATATTATATTAATATGGTACAATTATTGAATCTAAATTTTTCAACATGTTTATCCGCGTCCGCTAACGCTTCCGGTTTTCTTTCTCACCATGCCCTACAAGTCCATAAGTACGAATCGCATTTAATGCTCTCTTTTTAAACTTTACTCAGTTTCTTTTTGTAGTTGAAAAGTTTTGCTTCTGTTACATTTTACCGGCTAACGTTTTCCACGGGCGATCACATCGAGCTAATAAGTTCACGTTCCGATAGCTTCTGCATTTCAAACTTTTTGGATATGAGATAACAAAGTAAGAAATGAGAGGTCGATTTAGCTAAGACCGTTTTAGCATCTCATTTACTTCGTGCTCTGATTTTAAAGAAGTGTTAAATCTTTATGGTTTTATTAAATTTTAAATTCATTTTTTTAATCACTTTTATCTAATTCTTGAATCAATAATATCAAATGGAATTTGTAAAGAAAAAGACATTTTAATGACGTACCGATATAAAAATAATTGTTTTAACACCGAATTGGTACCAGCGTTGTTATCCTTATTTGCAAAGTTTATAACAGAATGAAAAAAATGGGTGTGATCTAATGTATTTAATTTCAATAATCACATACAACAAAAGTTTTTTAAGTTATTGCCTGTAAATTATATCTGACAAGCCGATTATAGACCTTAATTCCTGTCTTAAAAGATACTGATTTTTTTTAAATTCTAAGTAACCTATAAATAATAATAATTAATATTACAAATCTTAAATACATAAAATATTTGTTGAATAAAATTACTTGTGTTATTTTACACAGGGTAAACATTGCAACATAGTATTTTCATATTGAGAGTAGAATTTTACTACGTTATTTCGTTAATCAACCTTTTTTTTTATTGAAAACAAATATTATTTTACGTCGCTCCATAACCTAATTTATTAGTGGTCTTTTAATTTTCATTCCGATTTACAGCGGATGCTTTTTATGTCGCCAATCTTGTTCGAATATACTGTTAATTCATATACAAAACTCTCACACATCTTTTAACACGCATTTATATAAACGCGGAAAAGGTTACGAATACACATAAATTTATTAACGTAAAATTTATTTCGAACTGAGAACTGAGACACAATTTATAAAACTCTGCTCTTTATAATGCTGCAGTAGTTTATTGAGGGTTATAATGATATTTTGTAAATATTTAGAATGTTATTCCGAGGATGTCATATCTGTATCAGTTCTGAAACGATAAGTCCTCAATTTCTCTAACCTAAATATCTCATTAGTGAATTTGTCTGCATAAAAAGAAACAAAAACCATCTATATCCTCAATCAAAGCGTATAGAACCGAAGTAATTAGCAAAAGGCTTAAACGAATGATACGAAAAAAGCGAGAGGAAATTCTTTGTGATTTGTGTAAAAGTTTCCCCGCAAATTGGCTGTCTAACGAACTTAGTATCTCAGGGCCGGCGCCCCCTTCCGTTCCGTTCCTTCATAATTTTTCGGCGCAGCACCTAAATTACCCTCAGACCTAATAGTTTTCACCTATTACCGTAAACGGCACGAATTTATCGCTTTCCACTGTTGATTTATCTGCGAACGGAGCGGATTAAGTACCGCTAACTTGGCGATAGTTAAGACTACTATCTGATGTTTCAGAGAGCTCTTTCCTTTTATCTAAATTGGTGCGCTACCAATAAAGATTCGCCGGCGTCTGTCGTAAAACATTCGCCCCATACGCTTCATTATGGGGCAAAGTTTTAGATATGATAGAACGATTTTATTGTCCACCGATGTTGCGATCGCTATTTGTAATGGAATTCAGTCCATGCTGGCGTCCGGCACTGGTGTCTGAGACATTTATAATTTTGCAAAACTTCGAAACTACTAAGAATTCGCTATATCGGTGAGCATAAATGGTTATCGATTCAATCGTTTAATCTTTTCAAAAATGTTACAAGCTAAGATGTAAATGTAAACTTTTTTCAAATACAAACTTTGTTGTTTGTCTTTCCTGCTTATGACAACATTAACAATGTGATTACTACAATAACTTTGATGAAAGAATCACTTTTGTTTTATAAATTGTTGTTTTGTAAAGTGAAAGCCAGGAGTTACTGGACTTGATTTTCATCAAAAATTTTATTTTAATATGTCATCGTACGGTAGACTTTACCATTTCTATTTTTAGATGTATCCTCCCACCATTGGAACGTAAATCTCGCACTAATTAAATTTATTATAAAAACTGAAAGTTTCCTCGCTCCGAATGCTCCGCGACTACTTTTAATCCATTCTCCTTCGAAGGGAATTTCTAATTTATTGTAAGTGCTAAGTTCGTAGCGACTATTTCTAGATATATAGAACTTTACCCTTGTTTCACCTACGCTGATGTAATCGTTTTATCTGAAATGAAATCGATTGCTTTCTAGGGGAGTAGTAACTTTTAGTTTATAACTTACATATATTTTATTAGATGAGTTAGTTTCTACGATGCCAATTATATCAGTCGTAGATCTTCCGATTTATTTCATTCCGTTTAATTTTTTTGACCTTAAATGGAATTGTAATAAAATTTAGTGTCTTTCGACTATTGTAACAGACATTAGTGTCCTTCTTTTATTAATTCACTTTAGCAATTTTGTACCAAAAATTTTAAATTGTATTGAAAATTTTCTCAAAATGTCTTCCTTTCGTAGTTATCTTCAATTATAAGGTGGCCTCTCACTTGCTTCCACTTTGTTTTCATTTCCAAGCCAATTGTTATTGTTGTTGCCCTAGTTTACATTCTTGATCCATAGCAAAGACCCATAGAAAATGCACTGATGAAATGTTTGAAGGTTGTTGTAGTTTTCTTGTAGTTGATATATTGTTTCGGGTTGAATAATTAAAATTTAACACGCCTTTCTAGAAGTTAGTAAAATCTCTTAGTTTATTATGAAGTTTTGCTATTTCAAATTTCGGACAATTATTACTTCACTGTAAAGCAGATGGTAGAATAAAAATCTATTTTTCGATCGCTTGTTGAAGAGTTCAATCCTCCATATCCGGAGAAAAAGAAATTTCAAGATATACCGCTTTCTCGCTTAAATTAGATAAGAAACTCAATTCCACGTTCAGTTCAATGATTTCCGCAATTGCCGTTATAAAACGGTGAACAAAAAAGAATTAAAAAGGTCTTGTAAAACTAATTACAGGCCCAACCGTACTGCCCGTGGCTAATCGTTCACCCATTAATCGTTGGAGAAAGGTTCGAGAGAGTTCGGTGTCCATCGGGCCGTAACAAAGACTTGATGCCCTAAGCGAAGGTACGGACAGCGACCGTGTACGTATGCTTGTTAGAACTTTTTTCACAATACTCGTATTTGATATTATTCATTATTGACTGGCTTAAAACATTTTAAATGCCATCCCCTCATTTATAAATTTTTAACGTTAGCTTCTACACCACTTACAAGGTATTGGTATTAGGGATTAAAGCTTTACGGAGGTGAATGTATAGCACACTTGCTGTCAATCAATGTACGGCGCATCATATTCAAAAATCAATGGTTTCAGATATAATAAATAACGTGATGTTAATATAGTAAGAAAAAACAATTTTAAAAATTCGGATTACAACATATTGGAAATAATTATTGTTAACAATCTGTCCCTACAGACTTTGTACTGCTAGAACTTATTGGCCTATCGCATTCCAATCGATAAATTAAATAATGAAACAGAGTAACCACTTAATATATATAATCGTCTTGTCAACAAATGAGCTATGCAATATCTTCTTTCAAACTGTTACAACTATTTCCAATTTCCTTGCATTGAATAAATTATCATCAAAATTGTATACCGTCTGGAATATCTGCATTGTAATCGTTTTCACGCTTTTAAAGAGGCCCTGGATTCTCCCATGGGACGTAAAAATAGCTAACTCTTAACGTCTGTAAACCGCTTACATCTTTACTAAAGTCTTTGATTTTGTCAGCGCGGGATATTTTAGCTTTTTTTTTCGAGAGTCATATTTGTTTTATGCTACAAAAGCCGAGAAAAATTAAGATAAAAAATGTATAATCTCAATAATAAATAAAATTGTAACGTAAATTATAATCAAGCAACGGTCTCGCTCTTATATATTGAATAATAAAAGTTACGTCATTTATAGTTTTACGTAGTTCACCTCGATTACGAGTTATTACAGCGCCCGGACTCAATAAATCAGCTTACCTATATTCAGGGCCAACATTGTAACTTTACTGTAGTTTTATGCGAGAACTATGTCAATCTAACTTTTAAGATTATTGGTTCCGCGTCCGCCTACATACTCTGCTCGTGTTGTAGGGTTGCCACAAGGTATATTGAATACTTAAGAGAAATATCAAAATAAAATGTCGCACTGTTCATTTATTTTGATGTGATAAAATATAAAATAAACTAACTTGGGTTGTACAAACCTCTGTTTTGGTTGTTGCTGTGGGCCTTGTAATTTCTTTATTATTATTTTATGTATTATATAATTTATGAAATAAGGTGTACTCTCGTCATCGTGAGAGCAGTTTTTCGTAAGTCACTTATCTTGATACTTTTTGGTCTAAATAAATGTTTTTGTCGTTGACCTTATCGTAATAATACACTGAATGTGGGCAATTTCGCACTTTTTTGTGTTTTCGTCGATTGTTATTGGTATACACCGACACAACCGAGCGGTGCCTAAAACTACGGCAAATTACAGCGCGAGTTAATTGAAAAGTAATAAACGCCATCTATCGCCACTGTCTGAAGTGACAACGTTTTGACACATACACATGCATATCTATATACATATATATAAATATATATACATGTATATTTATATATATATATATATATAAGTACACATATTTGTAAATAAATTGATAATGCACCCTTTGATTAAAAGGCACTTCTGTTCGTTGCACTTGTATCTTAATTATAAAACATAAAAGGCAAAAGCAAGAATTCAATATCACGCTCCACTTATAAAGCTTATGTTGGATAATAGGATCAGAAGGCTGCAGGAATAGTTGCATAACATAATACAGCCGCGGTGTTAACGCAGTGGCGTCGCGAAGTCGCGGGTTTCCCCCGTCGTCGAAAAAAGTTGCAAGTCGATGGGCGGCGCCGTCGAACATTCAAATTTATCGATTGTCCCGCGCGCCTCATTACAACATCCCTCAGACACGACCTAGCCCTTCCAGAACATCACTATCGTCACATTACTTTTTATCCCCCAGCCGATGGAGGCCGTATCTCCTTTTTTCATCGCCTGTTATTATTGTCCGTTAAACTTTAAGTGTTCGGCGGCTAACTTTCGATGTCTTCGTGATTTACGATGAGCCGTTTCCAAGTGTTTTATCGAGCATAAATGTTACTTCGCTACTTGTTGAGATTGAAGGTCGTGTTACGAATTCGTATTATTTCAATAACTGCTCAACCTATTTTCGACTGGAAATTTTACTTAATCTTAGCTGAATCTTCATCTTCGTTGCAGCTTTTGGTCGTCCACTACTGGACATAGACCTCCCCATACATCTCCCACAGAACCGGTTGGAAACGGTCTGCATTCTTCGATTTTAATAAGGTCGTCGGTCACCTTGTGGGTGAAAGTCCGGTCTATGGTCTCTACCATAGAAACTAAAGCCTTAAGCGGCCATCTGTTCTGCGCGCTATGTAGCATTTCACTGCCACTTCAACTCGGTAATATCCATTGGGCTATATCGGGTACTTATAATATGGCAAATTGAGTAAAAATAAACTAATTCGGAAGTACTGTAAACCAAAATGTTAAAAAAATTACGAATCACTGGATATTCCTAATATGAATCACATTGTACTAAATAATCGAACGTAACAGATAGTAAAATAGTCTGGAGGTTATGTTAAATCTAAGTGTGGACAGAGTTGTAACGTAATTTTTCCCGCGTTTACTGTACATGTGTCGTAGTAGCGCGGGTAGGGGCCGCGGGGTCGGATGGGGAGGGGGCAATGATCCATTAATCTGTTAGAAGCCCATGTGGCGCCACAGACATACCTGCGACGCGTCACGAGGACGCCTACCTAACGACACAGATCCGATCGTACGTTTCCAACGTGTGCAAATATGTATAAAGTTATTAAGCACTTCTGAAATCTATACGGGGAGCAATGACGGTTCCTTTACGCACCATTACGTTCACGTGTCGTTTGCTTTACGTCGCATTGTACATCGAGATGCGCGGTGCGAGATAACAGAGAAAACTATCGCTTCGCGTCACTTTTTTTTAGACAATCCCTGTTTCAAGTCAATTAGTCCAGTTACCGGCTTAATTTGTTATTAATCAGTTTCGACCAAAATTTACGATTGTTATAAAATTTTTAGTAAGATGATTATGTTATAAATACATTTCTGTATATTTACTCTTATTGTACCATAAATAGATTAAGCGAGTACAACTCTATATTTTGTAAAACAAAATCTGAAAGGCCTTACATATAGTTTTAAAAATTCTTTATTATTTTTAGACATCCTCTACCGGACATAATTTTCCTCCATAGTTTTTGAATAGTACCAGTTAGAATCGGTTAGCATACAGCATCTTGATGAACTTTTCCTTACGGCAGTCATTTTAATTCAGTTATGGCGCCTTCAAAATGGAAGACGGTGATGTTTAAATACCATAATTAGGTTGCAATTATAGGCGTCATGTCGATATCTTCCCAGACATTTTACTAATTAAGTCATGGTAATTAAACACTAAGTCGAAGCGCCAGAATTATAAAATTTTGAATATTAAGGGCTCTACAATATCATTGATATTTTGTGTTTAAAATGAGCAAATATAAAATTGAAAAATTGAAAAGATTTTTAAGAATCTCGTTGAATTTATTATTTGAATTTTTTGAGAAAATTTTTGGTTAGTACCTGAGGTTAGTAATTATAAATTTTATATATATATATATATTTGCTGCTTTCATTTTTCTCTTTTGATGTTAATGTTATTATCCCTAAGGCTTTTACAGCTTCATTGGTACTGAGTTCACGGAGTAGAAGGGTCCGTGAACTAGAAATAAATTTGATACATGCTCTATATATAAAACCTGGAGGTAAATTTGCGAAAATTCGTAATTTAGTATAAAATCACATACAAAACTAAATGACATTTTTATTTCTACATAAGAAACTAATTCTTTTAAACCTTTTCAAGCGAGACTTGTGTTAGCAGAGTGTTTCAAACTTAATATAGATCTCTGTCTGCCTGGTGAGGGATTAAACTCAGTGACTGTTGGTAATAACACGGCCTCTTTATTCCCGGGGATTATGAAGTCAGGACGGAAGTTTACGCAAATATACAATAAATTACCGATCATTGTAATTATGCTAAAGTAGAACTAACCGCTTTGGCCGAGTTCTATAGTTTTCATTTTAATTATTATGTCATTTAGTCAGCGGAAGTCAAATTGATGTAAAATCCAAAGTACAACTTATTAATAGATATTGTCTATTAAAAAAGAAATAGATCATTTAGGAAAAGATCTTAGATTTCAAACTTTCACATTTTTTTTAATTTTTTAGTGTCGAAATAAACGACTAACACTTTATCATCATCATCATCCTTTCAGTTGTAGGATGTCCACTGCTACACAGGTCTCCCCTATAAGGTTGCGAACAAGACCCGCTAGAAGCGGCCTGCGTACAACGTTACCCGGCGACCTTAACAAGGTCATCTAACCCTTGTAAAAGATTCATCGTTAAAAAAACTCAATTAATAATTTTGTACTTTTGAGTTTGTTATTTAATGTTTTATAAACTTTAGCGCTCTTTAAATCGCTTCTTAGTAATCATAACCCACATAGAGTATGCGAAAACTCTTCCCTTAATATTATCTGTGGAAGTATATAAGCCAATAATACAAAAACTAGAAGACTATTTCGGTAGTAATATTAGGTAAGGTTTCCCGAATATTTATTGACAATATTTAATAAGTTTGTTTTGCTTAGAGACTCGGTTTGAGGAAAATGAAACGAAAGCCTTCGAATATAGTACGCAAATGGTTTGTTTAATTGTTTTAATAAAATATAAAAGGTTCAATATTTTTTATATCTCGAGGACAGATTCAAATTGCTTCAGAGATGATCGCTGATTATAATGTCAACCGTATTGTAATTCTGAATTTGAAACTAGTTGAATAATATTGAACTACTTAACAGAACATGAGTAAAAATTTCCATCGACACGATTATTACAATAATTGAATATTGTTTGCCTGCTTATTTACGCAGTACGTTATCTTAATTTATTTAAAACCTAAAACTATAAAATACCTAAAAAGGGACGAATGAAAGTAATTTAAAGGATTTATGGCCGTATCACAAGGTTGGCCCAATTAAATTTTAAAATGACGGAAGCAAATCGAATACATCGATATTTATTACAGTTAATTATAATAAAAAGTTTATAGTTTAACGCCTTACAAATTTATTAAGTTATTCAACGAAAACCATTGCTTTATATATGTAAGTTAATAATAATAATGTGATTAAAAATATGTTTTTTTGCTCGTATAAAATATTTGGACTCAAAATTTCCGATTTTGCGAAGAAATAAATTAAATATTTTTTGTGTCATACTTCTTTGTATAATAAACGGTGTAGATAGAGACAAACGTTTTTAAGAAAAATGATACATTTAAAAACATAGTGACATTGGTACTCTACGCTGTTAACAAAACCCCGAATTACCGTTCATGAATTGAAAAAGATTTTAAATTATCATAGGCAATATTTAAAATAATATATTCGTAATAAACCTCATTGTCTAAGGACGAATGTCTACAAAGAATGCGCGTTGCCAGTTAAAAAACTTGGTTCCTCGCCTGTAGCCTTATTGGCAAGCTCACACTTGCCTAACGAGCCATAGAGAGCTTCGCCCAGGATTTTCTCTACAGGATCCAATTAAGTATCAAGAGATCCGTAGACGAACAAAAATAACCAACAAAGCCCAACGGTGTGTCAATTTTATGTGGCAGTGAGCAAACCACATAGTACGCAGAACAGATGGCCGCTGGGGTCATTAGGTTCTGGAGTTTAGGCCACGGAGCGATAAGCGCAGTGTAGGATGTCCACCCACAAGGTAATCAGACGTCCTTGTTAAAGTCATCAGAAGCTGAACGCAAACCGCTTCCAGCTACGGTCTTTTTGTAAATGGGAAAGGCCTTAGTAAAGCAGTTGAAGAAGTATTTCTACATAATTAAATTGTATTTTAAAACATGTTGAACTTAAATGCGCGCCAAATGTAATATAATAAAATTATTTAAGTCATACAAAAATTGTAATGATATAATATTAAAATTAGAGAGTATAATAAAAAGAAGGTCGGTGGTAACTGTACAAAAGCAAGCCAATAATTAAAATCAACTTTTTATCATTTTATATATTAAATGGTAAATATACAAGGATAAATAAAGTGTTATTCTACGGTATCCAAAAATGTCAAGATTTTTATCAGCTTTTAGTGCCCCTTTAAGATATGCATTACATTTTTGTGAAACAGGCATTGATATGGATAACAGTTTAAAGTTGCATTACAATATGCAAGTTTTGAATAAGATAATGAAGTTATAATTAAGATCAATTGCTAAGGGCCCGTTTTAATCTATTTGGTTTAGCATTAACCGTTTATGATTTTTGTCATATGTGAAAAATGTAATTATTATTTTTTATACATTTGTATATATAACAGTTTTAAGTCGTGTTTGAAACACAATCCACAAAGGCAGCTGTCATTGCAGGTTGTCGGTTGATCTGATACGATTTGATATAGTCTGCCCACAATAGTTTCAAAAAGGATGTTATTTCATATTCAGCTACTATTATGTCCTAACTAGAATCACTAAGCTTAAAGACTTCCGTTTAGTTTCTTGATGGTCTGCTATATACCTGCCTACCAGAGTTTATAAGAAACATTAGAAATGAATATATAACTTTTTTTAATTATATTATTAAAATCATAACTTTAAACACGGTGAGAATGGAGACCCACGCTATTAATAAGAGCTTACAAAGACCGCCTACGCTCAATAAGAACAAGTCGACCTTGTTAAGGGTTGTAGTGTCTTGGGGTAAGTGTAGTCAGGCCAAATCGCCATTCTTACATACTCCAGACAAGGTCGTCGAAAGACGCTCGATTTATGCTTTCAATCTATCCTCTTGGAAATCTATGCGACCTTTGTCTAAGAGTGGACGTCTTACTGCTGAAATTCTGATGTTGAATAATTAATTTTAAAATTCAGCGACCGGTTTTTTATCAACATTGTGCGATACGAAAGACGCATTGACCGGTATTGGCCTTCCCCAAAGATTTAAGCGATAGCCGGTTTTTTGCTGCCCGGCATCCAAGTACTTCTCACAACCTTGACTTGAGCGTGTCCTAAGTCCCTAGTGACCTACGTTGTATCATTAATTACTTATGCTTGTTCATCGATATTTTTAAATTTAAAGACGTTTTATATGTAGAAAATCCAGGAAAAATTCCTAAGGTACGTCAACGGTATGGTAATTGCGTCAATTGACGTTGCACAATCCACTAAGTGGAATATTGTAATCCTCCCGGCGCCCCGCAAGGCACGGCCGCATTTGTACGCCGTGATACATCACTCGCATTCATCGTACGTACGTATCGCTTATCAACGTCGATAAATAATCATGATTAGTGATCAATGGAGACCGAAGCGGCCAGATCTTTAACCGAACGCGATGTTAATACAAATGTTTGAATATATTAAGTAAATCTTTTAAAACATCTTTATTCAAATCATTCGCACATATAACAAAGTAACAAGGATAGTGCTATGATGGAAAAGTGATGGTAAAAAGAATAATGCGAGTGTCATTAACTCACCACCGCGCTAATGTCTCTCCTAGACTTTAGCATCCAACAAGGCCTTTAGGCAATAGTACACTCTTAAAGTTTAAAGGTGTTGCAATTACCTTTGCCACTTTATATGAAATAAAGTCATCGCTATCGTAAGATTTGGGCAGAGTTGAAAGAAACCTATGGATAAATCAAGTGAGGGCCTTCACACAAAATCGATCCAAAATCCATGAATGCTACTTTGCCTATTCACCACTTATCCAGAAGAGAAGGCGGGTAATTAACGTAAAAGCCGTTCAATGATCACCAATGCTTCGCTGAGAGCACATGGCGAAAAAGATTGTTTCATATATTAAGCGGGCGATAGTAGCCAAATCGTTCGTGGTAGTGTGAGTGAGAAACTGTGAGAAAAAAGATTTCGAGTAAAATCCGTAAGATGTGTAATGCAGCTACAAATCCACACGGAACTTTCATGTTTCATTATGAAACTGTAGAATTTAAAAGCTTTCTATTTTATATATAGACATTAAAGAAAAAAAATGTTGTGGTATACTTACTACCATTTTAAATAATAAAGAGTGAATCGTGTCTATCCTATTGATAATTTAATAAACATTTTATACTTAAATAATTACAAAACTTTTGTCATATAATGTTCCCGTTAAAGGAATACTAGCCTTCTGTCAGAGAGAGTACGATCCTTAAACCGTTAAGCGGTCCTAATTCAAGCTTAGTATTCACAGTCTGCGCCTGCAAGGTCTATGCTCAAGAATTATTAATTATTATATATATTACATTAAATACAGTCAGTGATCAGCATCTCCATCCGCTACCAAATCAATGGACGCTGCATATTTGGCGTATCGAATACGAGCGATTGAATTTTGAATGCGTGTTCGCCATGCGTCATGTCACCGGGCGCGGGAACTGGCGCCAAAGCACCCCCTCCCACTACACGCAACTCCGACGCCATATTTCAATCGCCGAATTGACACATTGCTCTCGCGTAACCATAAACTTTCACACTAAAACTTTAACCTGACTTATTTACCTAGGATATTCGCCGCGAAACAGATAGCGAGAACGCTTTGACGAGTGAAAACTTACAGATAGGTTGCCCCCAAACGGTGTTGGAAGTTTTCACATAAATTGGCGGTCATTCGACGCGAATATGCTGACGGTGGCTGTAACAAATATGCCAAGTTGGGCGGTTATAACAGCGATATGTAAGTTTTGTGATACTTCGCCATTAAGTTTATGGAAACGATGGCTGAGATTACATCGCACTTTCTGAAAGCTTTATGTAATTCCGCCCTGAACTGTCGTCTCCGATGGATATCGAGGTTTTCCGACTGTCCGAGCGCTGATGTATTTCGACGATTAATCATAGCGAGTTTTATGGAGGCAGTGAAATTTGTTAAAACGTTGAAAGACGCCGCCGTGATAAATTTCAACGGGATCTGTCAAACGGGGCCCTAATTGTGATATAATTAGGGTGAAGCTCGCGTGGGTGGCGAAGCGACAATGAAGCGTTAAAATGATTAATTTTTCCGCTACCGAAGATGCCGTCCGCGGATGCGTCGGCCCAACGATTAATCTTCCCCCTTGCGATCACACTCGCGCCATTGTACCCGCGAGCTATTTTTTTCTGTTTTACAGCAAAACCATTAAGAGACTGCCGCGTCTACCGCTAGTTGCGCCCGCGGTCTTCCCACCATCACGACCTATTGAAGGATTGAAAAGGTGTTTTCGTTCTCCAAGAAAAACAGAGCACCCTCCGATTTATAAAAACCATTTTCTCCTACATCCCTTAGCCTTCGATAGTTATTAAGACGGACTGAAATGTTTTAATTCCGCTTCGTCATCTGATCACAATGGACTACTAAAGCAAGTTTTGAAACAGTCATCTTCTATTCATTCGTAACGAACGAAAGGGAAGTGTGAAGAATGCTACTGCATTTTATGCAGAATGAGCTATTTCAATTGAAAATAAATGAAAGCGTTCTAAAAATACACTGTGTAAAGATGCAGCTGAAATTGGCAGGCGAGTCTTGGATGATACACGCTTCGGTACAAAGAAGTAAAGAGAACTTCTTAATATTATCTCGTTTTCATCATAAAATGCTAGTATTGGCACATCATGAAACATCTTAGGCGGGGTCAAGAGCGGAGATCGTCGGATTTAGATCTGGGCAGACGCCAACAGTTGAACTGTTCCTGTTAGCCGCTGGCTTCGAGCACAGATAAAATATAACGTTTTATTTCTCGCGTAATTAGCGGGACTAACTTGATGCACCGGGATTAAACTTATTTCTGTAATCCTATTTTCTGTTTGCGCAATTTGGCTTGCTCTCATAGCGGTGAATCAATTGTAAATTTGCGGTTTTCTTTGTAACTGATTTCCCGTAATAAATAATCAATCAATGAAAGATTTTTTAACCATAAGCCTTATAAACTTCTCTGTTTTTTTTGTTTGAGGGTGCCATAGCTATTCTTATTTTAGGTTAATACTACATAGCTTCTCAATTTTTAGCAAATAAAAGGCGCCATAATTGTATGCAGAAATTTGCTGTTAAAAAATTTATAGAGCCGCATTTTCAAGATCAAATAACTTTTTTTTAACTAAAATACCCAATATACTAGCTTACAAGATTAGGGTAACTTTTTCAAGCAAAAAGTTGATTAAATAGATCGCTATTTTATGAGTATATGGTTTCCATTATCGAAATAAGATTACCTGCTCAGTCAATAGACTTAAATATGTAATCAGCTCTCGCTGTATAAGTATGAGGTCAATCTATGTTCATCCACTGTCCGACATGGGTTTTATAAATGATTTTTTGCTATATAGAGAGTTTTACTTGAATTCTGTGCCTCTCTAGTGTCATCTGTCTATTGCTTTCGATTTACGTGTCCCTCTACCACGACAACCTTGTTAATATCGTTGCAATGCTGTACGTTCGACTATTTAAACTGCTTTTTAAATTTTTTTTATGGATCTATAATAATAATTCTTAAATTGATTTTAAGATCGATTTAAAAATAAAATCTCATTTTTTAAACGCTTCGCAAAAATATTTCATCTCAGACTGAAACATCTAAAAATAATATAAGTTCTCATTAATGTACTTACTATGCTCACCGTGTATGCATATCAAGAAGATATGGAAATATTAGATAACCATACGTAAATCCATAATACGCTTTTAACTTAAATTATTTTTGATGTTTAAATTTTATTGCGTAGTGCTATTATTCTACTATAAAAATATTTTTTTCCTCGTATTTACAAAGGTTTTCTTATTACATTGCAAGAAAAAAAAAACTATTGTCCGACGTTTTTGTAGCAATCGAAAGCTTGGCAAAGAATTGATGTTTATTTCTATAACGAAAATAAAATAGCATCTATCCATGTAAACGTAATTTGAAAACAGTTATTACGTTATTTCAGATTGTAGCATTTTTATAGGTAGTTTTGCATGTTTAAATACGAATTATAGGTTATAAAAAACAATGACTACGACATTAACGTGGTTGTAACATACCTTGCAACGTAATATGTTAATCTCAATTTAACATAAAATAAAATACTTGTTACGCCTACTTACGTAGTGATACGGTAACAGTTGGCACAAATATTTGACAATTTAACTACATTTTTGTCCAAGCAATAACAATTATCTTGTTATAAATTCAAAAAGTTAATTAATCAAAAATTCCTAAAAAACTCTTGTTTTAATCTGAGGGATTCTTAAATTGATAATAGACGTTGGGAATTTATAGCTCTACTACCGTATTAAGAATATTGTAAAAGTGACCACAAAAAACCCGTCTGTGTTTTCTGTGGGCTCTTCTCAGATAAAGGCGCGTTTGGAACCCACGTAGCTTTAAGTTGTAGGATGTCATTATAGGTGATTTCAATACGATGTCCAACCTAGTTTCTATTAAATTGGTCTCAGTTTGCATTCTTCTTATAACGTACCGTATACAAGTGACTATAAATAATCCTTTGTGATAATAACTCATATAAAATAAAATATTACGTTCATGTAATTACTAATTTCATTTCGGAGTTTTTAAACAGTAACTTTTTCATATCGTTTCCAAATATTACATGAATATACAAATAAAATAGCCAATGCAGTACAATTTAATTTACACAATAAAACATTTCAAATTAAACGTCAATTTAAGTATTATCATAGAGGGCCTTAGGCGCCGATATTACTAAAGCGTTTGTACTTATAAAGTTCGAGTTTAAATCGATTATGCTACATTTTTAATGTTGTTTTATTTATGCTTTTGTGCATTTTCCGGCTTCACCTTATATACAATATGTATAAATGTAAATACATAAAAGTGTAGGAGATATGTTACTAAAAAACAGAATAAACTACGTTAAATTTAAGTGTTTCAAAGGTTACAACAGGTTAAACTTCATACTTACTGTTTAGTGTTATTGTAATTAATATAACCAGATCTATCATAACTACATCATAAGAGATTTCCAAGGCAATAACATGTTGTAGTTTGTTCGACCTCCATACATCTATTGCCTCCACGTATCATTCTGTAATTAACTTAGTATATTTCCAATTAAATTTTATTTATTAAGAGATTTTGCCGTGATCTCTGGACGTGTTATAATTGATAACCTGAACAGTAATCGTTTTGATAACAAACTATTAGCTTAATTACTTTAAACATTTTAAATAATATTATTGTACATGCCTCATACAGCTTTATAACTTTGTACGTAAAAAATAATTTCGGTGTAAAGATTATTTTGATTATTTCGAGATTATTCGTCGAGGCTACCTTTATGGTTTTTGGTGGAACTTATTAGTAATAATATAAGTACAAATATAATACATAAACATTTTGTTTCTGAAGAAATAAATATGAATTTACAATACCTAAAGTGATAGATGGTTATAAATTTACTTATGAAATAAAAATCGTGTTTTTTTATTTCTACTATTTTCACTAAGATATTAGTCAGTCTTATTGATGTTATATCTATATATAATATATTACTTTAGTAAAATGTATTTTACATAAAGCGACATAAACCTTTCACGAGTTTTTTTTGACAAATCAGTCTTGAAAATCAGTCATTAAAATGTCACCGATCAGTATGCGTCGTAGAAGTTATGAATTTGAGTCCTAACACTGCACACATTTGTACAACTGATATGTTTACGCTATTGTGCGCAGTAAGTAAACATGGTTAGTAAAATTACTACTAATGAAAAATTGTGAAGATCGAGTTCGAATCAGATCAAGATCGAATTCTACAAACCAAGGTAGCAATATACATTATGTAATCGTAGTTTTATACTATTTTTTTATTAACTAAATTATAGTAACAGGTTAACTGGTCAAAGCACGAATAAAACTAGGCACATAAAACAGAAATAATGTTTTAAAAATAAAAAACAAAGAACATTTACGACAAAATATTTAACGTAAAAATGTATCAGATTCATTATTTTCTATGTTACCTATTGCGAGACGAGTAAGATATCTTAAATATTACATAAGACAATAGTTTATTTAATTTAAAACATTAATACATAAATCATAATAATCTTAAGTAACGTGTGAGTACAAGTGTGTGATAAAATGTTGAAGAGAATATTGTAATGTAACATTCTCTCTGGCATACGATTTCAAGCGGGTGACTATTTTGCCTACATCTTACACCTCAGCAGAGACATTAGTCGGAACATTACGGTGATTTATACGATACCCAGATATAAATCCACAAGAATCTGCAAAGGAATACGCCCGCCGAATTTTTTTCGTTCTTTTACGTATGTAATGAATGAACTCTTTTAGTCTATTCATTTTGGTTATAGCAGGGAGATACTATGTAATAATATACTATATAACGAAAAGTTTTACTTTCTTCTGAATTATTATGTATATGAAACGTATCTTTCTTATATATGATGGTAGCGGTAGAAGTTCTCTACATAAGGAGGCATAATATGAATCTAATACTCGTAGATATTTTGTAAAGACAAATTTAAATCGTTAATGTACTTGTACGTAATTAAGTAAAAGCTCGCTAGCGATGTGAACTCTGATCAAATCCGTAATAAATCGCTAATGAACCTCTTTATAATACATTATACATAAAATATATTAAAATCCATATTAAGTTATAAATTACCGTGTACAGATCATCATCATTTCAGCATTATTATGTCCACAACTGGACATAGCGTCATCGTAGATTTCCAATAAGATAGGTTGGCAGCGGCCGGCGCCCAACGTCTTCCGCCGACGACCATCACTAAAGCCATCTGTCGCCACTGCGAAGATACTAAGCCCCTAGCGTACATCTTTTCTGCGCACTATGTGCCTGCACTGCCACTTCATGTTATCAATCCACTGGGCTATGTGGTCTATTTTCGTTCGTTTTCGCATCTTCTCATTTCTGATTCGATCCCGTAGACATCCTGAGTATAGCGCTCTCTAGCGCTCTATAACTTAATACTCAGAACTGATCGTATTCAACACCATATTAATTATTAAATTAAAAGATTTTTCTTGCAACTTTGAGTAAAAACAATTCAGACTTGTAAAGTAAAAAAAATGTGCCTATACATCTGCTCCTTTGACTACCAAGCTTGTGAAATGAGTTTCCACCTGTGAATTTTTCAGTGAGAAATTGTATGTATTGGTTTTAAGGTAATGCCATACTACAGATACAGCTTACACCGCGCACAGATATAAAAAGTAATTGTTTTGTACCAACGGTCCTGTCCACGCTAGTCCACCCCTACAGACACTTGTTGCCTATTCTACCCAGCTTGATGTAGTAAAATATCCTATTATTTATATGTATTTTAAGTTTTGAAATTAATAAAGTTTTTATTTATTTCTCCAAGATAAATATTGCAATTTAGGGAACTTTCTTATAATATTCAAATCGTTAAATATTTTCGGTAGAAAAATTATCAGTGAGAAACTTTAAAGACAAGTACTATGTAATTACTGAGTTTCGTTCAAAGTACTAGATTACGAAACAAACGTACTGTCAGTTTGACTCGTTGGATGTAAATCTATTATATATATAATATTGAAAAACTAAATATGTATAAATATATACACACACACACACACATGTATATATATATATATATATATATATATATATATATATATATATATTTATAATATTTGGCACCAATTCAAATTTTTTTTGTTAAAATTGATAAGAAGTTTATACAGGTGAGCACAAGGGAACATCTAATGGTGTATTCAAATCATTCCGTCGCTGGACTCCGACCTCAACGCAATCAAATTACGGAAATTTCAATGTTATATTAAGTTAAACTTTACTGTGGCGCCTAAGTGAATTTATTTGTACTTAGTTATCGGTTCTTTCAAGTAATTTCTGTAACGTTTCGGTGAGTTGAATAATTAAATTTGTCAGGCGGTTGACACGACGTCGGATTTTCTTACAAAATTTTCAGTGCCATCACGTTTAGCGCTCTCCTCCATTGCTCCCCTATTGTAACCGTGATTCACCAATTTGAATTATTTATTGTTTGATTTTACACCTCCAAATTATCTGAATTGTTTAGCTTTTCATTCAGAAACGTGTTTTGGTGTTAATATATAATTTTCCTACAATTTTCATAAGGCATATTCTAAAAACTTGAGGTACCTTGCTTTGATCATGTTTATTGTATTATCTCTTTTAAATTTAAAAACTTGAAAGTTTACTATTAATCTACGAAAGTTATTATTTTATAAGAATGTAACCTGTTTGCGTCGCTTGACGTATAAATAGATGAGATAGAGAACACCTATGCAAGTAAGTCGATAGTATCCCACCAGCAGCCAACAACATTAAAATGCACTTCGTACGTCCGTCATGCGTGCACTCCGCATGTCACTGAATTATTCATCTCCAATTCGCTTAGTCCATTGCTTCGGCCCCACATCCACGCTTATTACGTAAAAGAATAGAAAATTTCGTTGTTGAAGGTTAGTAATTGAATATGTAACTGGCGGTCGGAGACTGTCTCGCCTTTATTCCACAGCTGTACGTTTTGTTCTTAGTCTTCTTTTGATAACGAAAATTGTTTACTCTACAATGTTTTCTATTTAATCGCTTAGTGGCACATTTCTACATACTTTACTATTCTTTCTTTAAATTTACTAAAATTTTACTTTACCCATTTATAAAGTCGAGGTCGTTATCATTGGCTTCACCTTTGACGCTAGTGAAGCTAAGTACAACAGGAACTAACTACTTTATGCAATATTAACTGATAGTCATAAAATACAGAATTCATAATTAGCATACAAATACCGGGTGGTAGGTAAGTGTAAAAAGTTTTAAAAAAGTGAATCTATATCTGGTCTGGTAAGTAAAAAACGTAAGAAAAATCGTTAACAAATTTTTTATAATGTATTACAATAGATGAAATTCATTATTGTGTACTATTTGTCTCTGCAGACTTTGTGCTGCTACGAGTTATTGGCCTGTAGTGTTCATATTTCAGTGAGATGACTTTATATTATATGAGGTTGTTGCTAAAAGCATTTGCTGACAAATTAGCTATACATTCACAACTTTAAATCTTTTACATTCATAATCAATACTCTGTATAAAACAAGGGTAATATTAAGTATTCGATAGATCTAGCAATTTGTCAGTTCTCATCGCTATTCTGAAATAAACTGACGACCATAAAGAGCGGAAATCATAAGACATTCAGATTGCGTAACGCACCCGTGGAATTTCGACAAAATTTAAGTCGGTGGAGCATTAAAGGGGACGACGGTATAGACGGTTAATTCACCCCATAAGGGTCGCACTGGCGCCGGGAATCCTGCCGTAGACAAATTTCTAAGTACGACGTCTTGCCGTCGCGTTTGTCGCCAGCCCGTGCCATCCGCGAGCAACTTTTCTAAAATGTTACTTGGTTTGCGCAACGTTAAGGAATGCATGTAACTTTTCTAACTCTACCTTTGAATGTCGTGGTTATTTTTCATAGTTCAACACAAAGTACATCGATGAAATGTACACGACATAAATAGTTATCGAAATATTAAAATTGAAAATACAATATGATTTTATTTTGTATCGTTTTGCGCACATTTTAATCGTCGATTATTTTAATGTTATAAGTAATTACCTACCACTGGCTCAAAATGTATATCTGTTGAGAAGAGCCAAGCGTAAATTAAACAATAGCTCTTTTTAAATGATTTTAAGATAGCAATGCCCGAGGGTTTCTATACTCATAAATATTTTGTGTTCATTTAAAAATCTTATTTATTATTGAAAAAAAAATTGTAATTTTATACGGACTTCTTAACGTTACCTGATATGAAGCGATAAGTTTGTCGTAAAACTTGCCAGTAAAATTTCTGTTGCCGAAAAATATAGATTGCCAAAAAAAAGAACAGGTAAATACGCAATGTAATCGTACGTGGCGCCACCGCTAGAAGTTTTGATTAAGTTTTATGCTAGTCGGCAACTTATTTTTTTATGTATTCGTACCGCAAATTATAAGCTCTTTATTTATCGTTTTAAAAAAAGACTTTTAGGAAATAAAATCAAAGAAAATTGACTCGAACGACCCCATATATATGCGGTTTCTCGTGAAGGCACATAATTTAGCCGTTTGGATAATGTATTTTTTAATTTGGAAGACATGTACAAAATGTTTAGTTATCGGTGTAAAAGCTTTAAATGAGTGAGTCTAAAGCTCACTTGCCAAGAAGAATCTTCCTTCACATATTTCCAATTACGCTTTAGAAAGGAATCACTATGATAACTTTTACTTAATTACTTTTTATTTAATGGAATCAGGCGTTACCTTGCAGAAGTCCATCCTAAGTAAGAAAATGAACAATATTTAGCCACTTCCGCACATGCAGTGGTAGTCGTGCAACAAAGTGCACCAAATTTGACTCTGTGTTTGGCACTAATCGGTGTAACATAACTCCTGAAGATGCCCCGTGGAGGGGTGAAACAAGTGTTGAGTGATTTGACGGTGGCAGTTGTGTAGTTCGCATTGTTTGCCGCATGCGCATTTGTCAGCGGGCTGTGCACTTTGTTGCACGACTACCACTGCATGTGCGGAAGAGGCTAAACATTGGTCCTTTTCATACTTAATTATTTTTTTATTAGACTACGAGAGTCCAAAACTTCTGGCAGTACAAAATCTGCACGTACAAATAGTAAACAATAAATGTAATAATTGAATTTTGAAAACTTTTTTTCTTACTATCATTACGTTATTTATTAATTTTATGAAAGACAACGTGTGATGAACAGTCATAAAAAAACTATTATTGTATAAAATTTAATTTAATACTCGCTAGAACATATATACACAGCTTCATGATAGTAAAGAAAAAAGTATAATGCGCGGTCTTATCACATGAAGCAATTCCTTCCAGACAACCATAGTATGAAAACAGAATAACAATTTGAAATTATTTCAAACTGTATTGTAATGTATATAGTAGGCCAGTATGTCTTTAGTTAATTCTTTTGTTGGCATCATACAATTCATTAATGTAAATCTAAGCAATTCGATTCCTTCCCGCTGTTAATTGCATTCTTGGCAATAATGTGATCTCGGCGCTTGTGTAATGAAGAAAGCTAGCCACAGTAAAGGCTGCTGGCGACAAATCCATCAGAGTGTCGACAGGCCATTCGTTGCGAGTGTTTTCACGCTAGATAAATCGTACAACTTGTCCGAATTTATTGTCATACACGGTGCGTATATTTCTGAAGTATAATTAAATGATCTATATCAGTAGATTTCTTTTCTAAACATTTTGAGAAGAAACTAATACAAAATATTTTAGTATTAGAGGTACTATAAAAAGATCTAAACCAGAGATGGTCATACGTTTTGATAGTCGGAGGCGCGATTCAAAACGCTTTTAAAAAGTTTGCAAAAATTAATTAAATACTTAAATTATAATTATTGATAACAGCCAAATAAAAGTACAAAATATGTATATTAATTTAAAATGTTACAAAAATGTTTACCATTTATTAACTTTTGTTTACACTTCTTCCTTCCCCTTCCGTCCCTGGTTAGTTAATACTGATCGGTGTTTGAATTTCAGGATAACTTACAACTTAGTGTATATTTATTGACTGCCACAAATAATGCGACCCGCAGGTTAGCCACTTCTGGTCTACTAAACTATGAAATTCATAGAATACTTTAAAAGTCGTGTCGGTCAACGAATCTTAACATTACCATTGAAACGGAGGATATTGAATAAATAATCTGACAATGATAAGTCGCATAAGGCCGCTACGGCATCGAATTTTTCACGGCAGGCGTAAAATTTTCATTAATTTCATGACTGAATTCTTTTCATGGTTCGTGTAAATTGTAAAAATGTACAATTTATGCATCACCGGGTCTTAAAAACTAACAGGATTTTTTTTTAAATTTGCATACAATTTTTTTTAATAAAATAGTCAGTTCACGTCCAGATTTTTTTTTATTTTCATATCCACATGAAGGATACGATGCCCGAAATAAGTGGCAGTTCTCACAGGGTACGGTGAAATTATTTATGGAGTCTTTTATTGCTTAACTTCATTCGTAGCTGTGGTTGCTTTTATTCCTTCGACGGGAAAAAGTTGCCAGGTTTTATTGCCGGTGTGAGATAGGACACGTTATTGCACTAACTTTTAACGGTGGCTGGAATTAAAATAGATTTTTTGCGGTCAGTAATGGCCACGTCTAGTTATGACTGCGACTGTTCTTACTGTTTATTGCCTACTATATTTAGCCGCTTCATTCTGAAACTACGAGTCGAACTTACTTTAATACAATTGCGCAGCGATAAAATACTTTATAACTACACCCATCGCAATGGGTCTTTTTATTAAAATCTGGAACTGTAATTCCCGCAGGACAAAGGATAATGAATCGAGAACTGTTGCAGGACGGACTTCACTCTGAAAAAATGACGTGAAATATAATGTAACGATTAGGAGAGAAAAAATTAAACGAAATTAGAAAAACATTTTACTAAAAGATTACAAAACTTATAAAGTAATAGTCAAAAATCATCATCATCATTTCAACCCTATAACGTTCACTGTTGGACACAGGTATCCGGTCGAAACTGGTTGAAAGCGGTCTGCATTCGGTCTTCTGACTACTTTAACCAGTCCGTCTGCACTTGCCAGTCCGTGATCTCAACTCCAGAAACATAAATACCCTAACCATCCGCTTTTTGTATTGTGGCTTGCCAACTTCAACCAAAACTTAGCGATTAGAAAATAACACATCTAAACGTTTTACTACTTCGTCAAATGTTTGTAAACACAATTACACAAGAAATATGATGGTCGAAGTGTCAAAAATGGATTCTGGTCCAATACTTCAACGCTATCGTTACGGGGGCGTTGATTTCTTTTTTTTTAACGAAACCGTTTACATTAGTTCCAAAAATATTAATGAAATGTTATACTATTGCCATGCATATTACGCAGTTAATGAACAATAAAAATGTGACATTTATTTTTCTGTTACAGAATTCAATCCGACATAATTTGTCACTGCATAACCGGTTCATGAGGGTTCAGAATGAAGGTACCGGCAAATCATCATGGTGGATGATCAATCCAGACGCAAAGCCTGGCAAGTCTGTCAGACGGAGGGCGGCATCTATGGAAACGTCAAAATTCGAAAAGAGAAGAGGTCGAGTCAAAAAGAAGGTAAATATACCTCATCCTTATCTTTAAATTCTTTAAATTATTTTAGGATAGATTTTATCCATTTATGATTGTTTTGTGGTATTAACAGACCGAAGCTATAAGGAATGGCGTAACAGCAGACACAACCCCCAGCCCCAGTAGTTCCTTGTCGGAGAGTCTTGATATGTTCCCAGATTCACCTCTACCCAGGTTATTATTTATTTCGTATTCCTTCGCTTAAAAAGTATCTATAGAGTTTAAGGCTACTAGACAATTTAGATAATTAGATTTTAGCTAGAAAATCTAGGTTATAAAGGCTTTTTAAAGAATCACTATTAAACAAACGTGGCTTGAATTCAGTTATGTTTCTATACCAAATGCCGCGATTTGTGATGCTAATTTAACTTCAAAAACTCACGAAACATTTGTTAGTCTCGCTAATATTTAAAAAAAATCATAGCATTAATTTTTATTAAGTCTATTATATCAGGTCAATAATTTTAGACACGTAACTTACTGGAAGCTACTCGTTTTATCATAAAAAAAAACTATTGAAATGAAACTACGTTGACCACGCAATAAAATTGAATTACGACAACCGTGTTACTTTACGATAAAAGGTTTTAAATCATTCACAACCATTAGATGATGAGTTATGCGAATGCTGAATCTCGTCATTTGGGCTATATTTAACATTTTTATTGCCGAATATCTGTCGAGTTTGCGAGCTTAATCGACATTTATTTTGGATAGTTTTTATCTGGTATGGGGACAACCCCTGTAGAATTTTTCTTCTCATATTATTTTTGTCACAGTTAGCGACAATAAAAATATTTCTACGCTGACCATTTAACCCGTTATGATCATCGCTACATTTGGTATTCCGAGTTTATATTATGTGTTAGCGAGCCTGAATAGAGGCAATAGATTTGCTGCATGCTTCCTGTTACATCGCGATCGTAGCGGTGCTACTTGATCTAGGCAAGCTTTATTTTAGCTAAACATTTTGATTATTTGCCGATAAACGCCAATGAGTTTAAGTATCAAGTGTAAAATAAATATAATTTTAATTATATTGTAATGCGAAAATATTGGTTTTGGTAGTCTTAAAAATTTTGACCTAAAATTTAAAATATTAGGGAAGAATAACTTACAATTTTTAAAAAGTCTAATTTTTGTCGTCAAGCGTAGGTAGTAAATTTACAGATCTAGTGGGACATAACATCTTATACCACAAAGAGTATGAACGTTAACATCGTTGTGCATCGTGTATATGAAACTGACTACTGTGTAGTAAAAAAGTTACTTTAAATTTTTTTAAATCTTTTACCAATTCATACCTGTGTGATGTCGTGTTTACATTACTAAACTGCTATTCTCATAATGAAGTAAAAAATTTTGTTCATTGATTTTAACTAGACCCATGTATCGATGTTTTCGTATATATTAATAGGTATTCACTTTCTTTATTTGACGCTTGTTCGCTTTGGCGTAGCAGTGGTTTTCAGTTATCTCCGGAGTACCGTCAGAGAGCCTCTTCCAACGCGTCGTCCTGTGGTCGCCAGTCGCCAAGACCATCTTTGCTTCCTTCAGAATCAGACTGGGTCACAGACCCGTACAATCCGGCTGGAGATTTTGGCTCTAGCGACTTCACCGCTGGAGATTTCGGCACAGCTAGTGATTTCACACAAGTAGACTTCGCCCAAGAGGAGCAGTTGGCCGGGTCACTCGCGGATTCAATGAAGCTGCAAGGAGCCGACCCATTCCTTAATACGTAAGAGTCGAGTTCAGTACGCTTGAACTTTAGAATAGATTATTGTATTAACGCTATCATTAATTTTAATTGTTAATGCGAAAATCTGTTCTGTTGCGAATACATTATACATTTGCAATATCGCGCTTCTGTTAATTAGAATGTATTTACAAGTATGCCACGCATTAGAAAGCTTTGCTTATTCTTATTAAATTAAAAAAGGTATATCTCCTTGAAATAACTTTTCTCTGTTGAAGTAATGAAGTCTCGATGATCTTTGCAAATGCAATAATCATAGACCTCATGATATGGTGTCATATAACCCTAAAATATGATTAATTCATCTTTTAACGTTTCCTCTGATTAGTCACAGACCTCATCTTTCATAGTATGAGCCATAAGGATGACTGGATACATCTTTTAAAATATTAAAATAAATATCCCTGGGTAGATACTGTTTGTTGATAACACATTTGTAACTATTACGTCAAAGATGGTCAATTCGCCGGTATTCAACACTTATGTACATGTTTTTAAATTTCTAAGTGATGTGGGCAGTACGAGACCGGCCATCGCGGATATGATGATTATGAGTATATTTACGACAAGATATGTGGCGGCCGCGTTAAAAAATGCTCAATTCGCCGATATACAATAGCATAAATGTTTATAATATCAAGCGATATAGGCAGTACATGGCCGATCAAGGAACCTCGTGGTCTTAATGATAAGTATATTTATGTTTAGACACGTGCCGACCACGTCACTAATTTTCAATTTGCCCACACTAAACATGTTTGTTAATTTCTTAGTGATGCGTAAACATCGGTCATCGTGAATATCTCTGGGAGAGGCCTAAGCATTGTAGAAGGCGTCAGTCGGCTGACAAGATGATGTGTTTCCAACTAGATACGTGCCAACCACGTCGTCGTCGGGAAGTGGATACCGGTACTCATTCGGCGCGTGTCCACGGCACCCTCACGGCGCGTGCAACTGCGGTCTGTACGCGCATCCAGCGCACCCGGCGCATCCCACGCACCCGCATCAGCACGCGCTCGACCACTTCGTGCGCCCGCCACCGCCCGCTGACCCCGCCGACATCATGCACACAGGTAAATTCAAATCAACCAGTCTTGACCATAGAGCGCTCGCCAAAGCGATCTAACAACTCGGCAGTGTCCCAATCCTAATGAAAACCTTCATGTAGACTTGGAACTTTCAACGATCGCGCTCTTAAAACATCAGGCACAGGCATCGATTCATTACTTGCCAGTTTGCCGCTCAACACAAAAATACAGTTGTAAGTGCCACATGACATATACCTAAGTCTCAGGGCGGCGCGACGTTCCACAGACAAGCAACGGACAAAACATTTCACAGACAGTATCGAGGTCGGCTCGTGTACAACAGGGTTCGTCAACCTGCGAACATTGTAGATTTTTTATCTACGATCGTTGCTAACCAATATGAGTTACGGATTTCTCGGGCGCCCTTGAGTGTGTCATGTGAGTATTACCGCAGAGTGACAGCCCAAGCTGAGGTCCCTTCTAAGAGGGCCGACCATTAAGCCTAGACAGACCGCCTAAGTAGCATTTACCTAAACGATCTTAAAGATCGGCTGTCTTGCATCGATTTAAACTGTAGTAAATAGCCATATAACCTTGAAAGCGGTTTAAGACTAAGCGCCCTAAGCGTCTTTTTACCTCGAATTCTTTAAATCTGAAAATGCCACATGTTTGTGTAAGTCAGGTCAAACCGCACGACCGTACACCGCTTCAAACTATTACTCTTACTATTGGTATTAAGAATCGTAGCATAGACTAATATATGTATGTTATAACAGAGAATAGTCAAACTCGCATGGTGACGACGGACGCAGCTCTAATGAACGGCGGCATGATGGTGCAAACCGGCGCTTTGGGACCAACCACCGTCATGGGACAAATCATGGGTGCACTCAACACCGGCCTCGCCGAGGATTTAAACATCGAAACATTGGAACATGGCTTTGACTGCAATGTTGATGAGGTAAATAAAATTAAATATAACGATGATTTACCGTTCACGCCAATTAATTTACGTATTTTTTACACATAGAAGTTTCAACAAATATCTAATATAAGATTTATCTTGGTGTTTGTTTTGTTTACCAATACTTTTATGTTGTTAAAGAACAATACTGTGAATTAGCACAGCTTCAATTACTTTCAGCTTCATCGTATATTCAGATATTTTTTTAATTGCCGTGTGACATTACTTTGACAGTAATAAGTTTTGACAGGTAGTGCATTTGTGGCATTAATTCATTCTCGTTGATTACGAACAATACAATAAACTTGATTTTGTAGGTGTGATTATATAGTTATCAAATTTCGCTTACAATTTGTCAAAAATTGCTGGATGCAGGCAGCTTCCGGTCCTTTTGGAAATCTATGGGATAAGCCAATATTTAGCACATCCTATGGCTGAAATTATGATATTGATGTCACATACATATTAAATTATTGCCATTCACATTGATTTATGGTAAACCCTACATAATGAATATAGATAAATTGATAGTATGATAACATATTGCATTCCAGTTTGCGGGTCCTAACAAACAAAAAGTTCTGCAAGTTGCAAGTATGCTAATATTAATATAGCAACAATATGCTGTGGGCGTCCTGTAGTGATTATTAAATTATATTTATTGTAATAATCATAGATATTAAATTATATCACTTTATAAAAACGAACTGCAACAAAAGTACAACTTCCTTTAGTAATATTCACGTTTCAATAATTTATTTGGGATGTAACATTAAGTTATGCATTGTCTGCAGGTCATTAAACACGAACTAAGCATGGAGGGTACGTTAGACTTCAACTTTCCGCAACAGCACAGCGCGATGGCCGCCGAAGCTGAGAGCCAGTTCCAAGGTCCAGCACCACCTGTCCCCTCCACACTGTCTGGAGGAGGGGCTCCAAGAACCCCCTACTCAGTTGCCCCCTCCTGGGTCCATTGAAACTTTACAAACCTACTTAAGGCATCAACACACTACCGAATCGCGCCGAGTTCGACTCCTTTACCGGTAGACCTCGATTCGGTTGTAGATTTCATCCTATTGTAAATAAGACGCGGACAGATCCTGTTTAAGTTTCCTTTTGTTACGTTAGGCGTATTTAGTCGAGATTTTTTTTCTTGTTACGTTAACTAATGTTAGAATTTTATTTAGTGTTATTGCTAAGTGATGTTACCGATCGTTGTTGAAGTGTCAATTGTGTTAGTGTAAGGCTTTAGTGTAAGCTAGGTGGAAGCTTGTGATATAGTTAGGCTTGTTGCTTGGGAGGGAGAGAGTAGGGGGATTCTGGAGTTTCATCCAACGTTGTGCACTCCTATCGGAAAGAAAGGTAATGATTTTATTTTATTCATAAATTTATTTTAAAAAAATATGTTTCCCAGTGTAGCCGACTTATATTACAGTTATCCTATGTTTCGTCAATTATCGTAATATAGTAAAATTACTATATTCATGATGTTTTAAGACAAACAATACAAAGTGTAATGTATTTATAATTTTCAATGTTATTCAAAAATTCATTACTATCTCAGTAAATTTTGTTTCTTATATAATTGAGTTCCATTATTATTGATTGTTTGCATATTATCTTTAGCATTTCTTTTTGACTTTACAAACTCCACTGCTTATTTCAATCACGGTTTAAAAAATCAGTACAGTAGTAAAATATTAAGTATTAGGGTAAACAAGAACGCTTATGCTTCATACTTCTTACAGAAGAGATTTCCTGCAATCTTTTATTATTTAGATATAAATTCGTTATCTTATAAAATTTCCAATCGATTGTTTGAATAGAAAATCTCAACATTGACATCATCATCTTTAAATAATTCATAAATCAGATCATATTACAAAGGAATTAATTACATATCAAAGCATGCTTAGATTAAATGAATTTAAAGCACTTGCGTTTCTTATTCTTGTGCGGAATACTGTATTTTTTTTCCTAAGAAAAATTTAACTTATTTTCAATAGTTTAACAAATATCGATCGTCGACCACAGTATAATGAGCAGTATTATTTAATGAATGTCATAATTTCGTACATAATTGAAATTATGCCAACTATATTATGAAGAAAAAGAAAAAACCTCAATCCACAAAAAATAAATTGACTTCAAAAATTTCTCCGCTAATCCTTTTACTGATCTCGAAACGCAACAAACCGCAGACACTATCTCACTGCACACAAAAATAAACGAAACGAAGTTAACTCGAAAGCAGCGAACAAATTTTCCAGACGGCGAACTATTAGCGAACATTTAACAATACAATAGCAATAAATCCGGCGTGTATCAGCGATAGCCCACCGTACGCTTCCGAGTCTAGTGTCCAATAACATGGCCGCCCGGTATCACTCGCGAAACTATAACTATTGTCCCGTGAAAACATTCGTAAACGTCGTAAAAATATGACCTCATTTTGTAGTTAATATACAAGAGCGTTATTTGTCTTTAAAATAAAAAAGGTTATTTTTTTATCAACATCTTTTCTTGACGAGATTCGTAAGAATAACGAACCAGACTTAAAAACTTTATAACCAGTAAATATTTGCAGAGTAATCTGCATACGAATTTTTCATAATCGACTGGTTTTGGTATACTTCTATCAAAACCGATGTACCGGATCTTAAGTATACGCGCTACGAACGGCAAAACCCTGACCTTGCCACGTTATCTAAAGACACGGTACAGCAGTTTTGGTAGCACTATAGGTAGTCTTTGTCATCGTGTTTGATGCACGAGCCATCACATTTCCCCACTACAACCTCTTATAGTCATTTCGAACCTACAGATTCAGGAAGTACTCTGTTATAATTATCTGAATTTACTAGGCCATTTACTTTACTCTGTTAAAAAAAACCTTTCTATAGCGTCGTATATAGTGTAAGCTTTGAAAACGTGTCCCATGTCCCAAGTGTGAAAGTTGTAGGTAGTGAATGAGCTATATTGCGACTAGGTATACAAATCGTGTCAAACTGTCCGAATTCCGAGATGTTGTTGTTTAAAAAAAGTGGACCGAATCTTTGTACAGTTATGTTTTGCATTAAGATGCATTAAAATTGTATAATCGTCGAAAAATGGAATGAAGTTATTATGGTTAGAGAGTACCGTTTAGATAAATGCCCAGCGCGTCGTTTCATTTACGACATAAGAAAAACGTACAGTTACAGTAAACTAAAGGAAATGTAAATAAGATGATGTTGCATGACGCGGACAACTCTGACAGACGATGTAAGATGCCTTTTGATCATGCGCGCCTATAATCATTTCCTGTCCGAACCGTACCGTAGGTAAATGTGTCAACTCTTGAAGCTAGGGAGCGATCAGAACAAGAGAAGGAATGTCACCGTCTCGGAAATCAAATCGTCCCATACGTAGAGGTATCTCGTATTGCATCCGACTCCGTTGGCAAGAACGGCATAGTCTTGTTAGGCTGCAATTTATGTTGGTTTCATTTTGAGTTATCGCCCATTCTTTGTCTACAAAGTCAAGCATTTCAGACACCTTCACAGGACAACGTTTGTAGTTCCCAAGGAGATTGCTTTTTTAGTGGCCGGGCCTAATATTTAGTGCGAATTTGTTACGATAGCAAACACAACTCGTTGCGCATGATTTTCTATTTTGAATCCTTGCCTCTTTTGGCGATGTAAACAAAAAAGTATAACACGTGACTAAATTAATCCTTATTAATAATTTTATCGATTCGCATTTGTTTATGTATGTAACATACATGTTTCAATTCATTATCTTGTTAAGCTTTTTACATACGATTTCAGATTATTGGTATTAACTCCAGCTTACAGTTCAAATGAATTGGCTGTGCTGTTATGTAAGGATTGGTTATGTGACGTTAATTTCTATTGACCCATATAGATAGCTGGTGGAATACCGCCAATACATAAATTAATATTAAAAGGTAAACTATAAATCATTTGATGGTTTGTAGTGAAGGTCTCTTTAGGACTATCAATTTTTAAAAAAAAAATGTAAAATATCAGTCTTTTGCATTATATGAGACTTAGGCATCCTGAATTCACTCGCGTACAGAATTATGAAAAAGAAGACAGCACGCATGAATTTCATTTTAGTGCTTCTTTAGATCACTCTGTTGCTCTGTATTTTCTACAACCTTTATCTTAATATAACATTGGAAAAATAAAAAGCTGACATATAATATTACAAAAAAAATCAAGCCGTATCTAGCTTATTAGCAAAAGAATGCCACGTAAGACTGCGATTCAAGGAAAATCTTTTCTCGGCCCAAAGCATACGCATTAAGTTTTACGATGGTGCGTATTACAAGGAGTAAGCCGTCACTCGCGTTTACGTTCATTGTGCGCGGATTATGACACGTGACGCCGACTTTATTTATCAAAGAACGCTCGGAGAAAAAGTAGCGAGATCGTCGCTGAAACACGCCCTTATACGGAGTTATGAGGCGGTCAATGTCGGCGCAATCTAGACAAGCCCGAATATAAAATGTGCTTTATATCCACCGAGCCTCTTGGCGATATTCAGATATTGTTACCTCAAATTCGTTACTTAACTCTGACGACGGTACATTTTCCTTTTCATACTCTTCTTGTGGATTCAGTTATACATTTGATAGTTTTTGTTTTTGTCGACAGATATGGGTGACATCTTTTCATTAATTTTACTATTCCTTTTAAAAAAATATAGATTGAATCATATTTAATTCTTCTTATTAGTTCACAGTTTTAATTTTTTACATCGATTATAAATTTTACAAAGTAAAGTTGTACTGTAGTAATTGAATTTCGCGTTACTTAACGAGCCGTGAAGGTTGTTGAAGGTTGAAGCCATGAGGTTTATGCTTTGGATTTTTGTAGGCGATCTAATCAAGAATAGGACCCGTAGACGAATATTAGCCCACAGAATTCGCTGGTTACAGTGGCAGTGAGTAGGTACATATAAAGAGTGTAGAAAAAATGGCTGCTTGTTCCTCAAGATTCTGATGTGATGGCCACGGACCGACAGGCTCTGGAAGTCCTTCTATGAAGTGGACAAAGACTGTTAGGATCGTTGAAAGGCGTTAGACAGGCCTGTGTGTGGTTAAAATGATGATGATAAATCTATATTTTTTCTCATAATCTGCTCATCATCAGTTATGATTAAATATTTGATAACAATATCATTCAAAATGAAGATTCATAATAAATTTGTAATTTTTTTAAACAAACGTGCCGATGCACTAACAACACATGTTACAAATACTAATATATCTAATATATAATTTAGTATGATCGAGCGTAACACCGACACACTCCAGTCTGTCGTAACCTCTACGAACCGAACATTTGTTTGCAAATTATATTGGCATATGAATAAAATATATATAGCCAACAATGTATTCTAGAATTTTTACGATGCATCCATTATAACAGAACCCCGTAAGAGTTACGTATTCGGCATGAGATGATATTTATATATTAATTCATTCTTACTCGTATTTTGCTACACGACGATAAGTCGTGATGAACCGTTGATAAACCTTAAAAATAGATTCGCGAGACTTGGTTATTAAAAAGTTTCTTTCTTAATATTTTGTTAATAATACTTTGTAAGCAATACCATCAAGAAAATACAGGTTGATTGGTTACAGGTGTAAAACCTTCAAGAGATATATACAGCTTATTTATCAGCAAATAACTTTAAAGCACCTATTTCTGATCACTCTGAAATATTTTGCATTATTTTATATTTTATTATTGCAATGGGACAGGCATATCATAACTTCTGGCAGTATAAAGTTTCCACAGATAGATAGTAAGCTATATTTAAATTTAATATGTAAGTGATCCGAATTTGGAAAACACTTTTTCTTACTTTATTATCATTAATTTTTTTTAATTTAAGACGTACAGAGTTAATACACAACAAACGATATATACATTCACCACTATAAAACTTTTTAATACCCATAGCGAATCATCCTGTATAATTGATAATACCATAGATACTGAACTAAAGTAGCTCAAAAAATTCCCTACTGTCCTAGAAAATACTTTGTGTATTAAAAAAATATCTCTGTAGTGAAAAAACGAACTGACATACTTTTTTTGCTTTATATTTATATTTTACATGATACACGCATTTTTAGTATTGAAGATACCTCGTACTTCTAGCGTCTGTAAATCGATAGACTCAAGTAAAGAGAAACTTCTTAGAATAAGGTAAAATAACGGTTTATGTTTTTATTGTTGCTATATTTAGCTTAGTATAAAAACTTTAGACGATTTTTTTTGTAAGGTCGCGTAGAACGACCTGTATTATTTATATATTTTGTTATTTTATACTGTTTATTTATATTATGCAAGATTTACTATCATCGTTAATGACAGTAATTTAATAAAAATGCGACGTCATTAATATCATGTCAGATATAAGTCTATTGCTAATTAGGCCTCCCCCATAGAAGTGTAACGCGCCCTGTTCAAAACGAGCTGCAACGTCCCCCGTCGACCAGAAGGACGTTTGTCCACTTCTTGTTTGAAAGTCCTACGCTGCGCTTGCCTCTCCATGGTTGCCACTTTAAAGCTGCAAGCCTGGGACTTCCCCAGTTCAACTATATGTAACAGGTTTTATTAATTAATTTTCTGTGTCTGTCAACAGATTTCGGTCCAACGTTGATTTATAGAAATCTTTCATACATTTATACACATATTTTTTCCGTTTTGTTACCCGTTTACAGTATAAAAAGAGAATACGGGATTTGATAAATATTTTTTTTATTTGAAATAAATAGAATGTTTTTCCTGTATGTTTTTGCCACCTTAAAAAATTATTAAACGAACTCAACTAACCCTGGTAATGTTATAAATACGAATCATTTATGTAAGTCCAAACAGTGTCATACATATATCAGCATTGAAATATAGCATTTATCAAAATGCAAAAGGAACTGAAATCAAATTAATATTTTTAATAACCCAGACTATTAGCATTAAATAGCATCAGAGTAAATACAGCTTATTTTGAAATAGCTTATCTCAAATCGCTTCTCTCGAACGCGACGGAAATCTGACTTTTGGTTTTAAAATGTATAAATAATGTTAAAGGGGTCAATTATAAATTAAAAATTATCGTTCTATACAAAACTCTTCAGATAAATACATTAAATCAATCATGTTTAACTAGTTGTTTTTTGGCAGTAGATTCCATAAAATTGTTATAAGAAATTAGTCGCATATAACTATTCAAAACATATCCTAATCCATCCAATTAAAACATACAACGAATGAATTCATTATCCCGTATAATAAAATGGCTTGTGGCGTTGTATAGAAAACGTGCGTCATTCGGTCGGTTGTGAATAATAAATTTATAATTAGATTCCGATTGAACCGCGCCACTCGTGATTCTATTACACCGATGAATGCCTCTATTTGTTCGCTAATGAGGGAGACCGCAGCCGGTAATTAATCATATCATTTTAGCGTAAACGATGCCCGTCGCACCGTCTAGCGATATTTAAATAATGGAATATCACGAAAAAATCCGCGGGAATACGCTAGATTAAACACCGCTTCGGTAATGACTTGTTTTTAAGGGTTAAAAGAATGAATACGTCTTCAGCAGACGGTGTGACGACGGACTTTTCGTTATACTTCCTTTTTTTATTAATTCTTGCACATCGCGCGGCCAGAAGTTAATGGGGGGAAAGATTCGCTTTTTAAAAATCGAAGCACGACTTCGCCGTTCATTTAGCGAGCAATTACGTAACGCTTTTTTTTGAAAAAGAACGCAGCCGGTAGATGCGATTATCGATAATCTAAAAAGTAACGGGCATACCTAGTTAGTCCGATCGCTGAAATAAATAAAAAAATAATATGCACCGACTCTTCTTGCAATGAAATTATTTCTATGCTGCAATTGTCAAATGATGTATTAGATTGAATGTTATTTTAATACAATAACGGGTATAGAACTTACATATAAAGGTGAGTCTTAAACCTTTTCAACACGAGTAATTCTCCCTTTGCATGTAATTAATTATTAATTTCACTTACAATTATTAAGCAACATAAGTGTGAAAAACTATTAATGATAACTTTTTGGTCTTTGTGGTCTTATGTCGGTGTGAACAAACATTTCTAAGGTTTTTTAACATACATATAACTAATTAGACGATAACAGGTTCTTTATATTTAAAGGCAGAGTTGTATTATGATGGCGTTTAAGAAATATTATCAATCGTAGGTCGCACATTAACAAAGTTACTGCTCACGAGCGATGGAAAAAAATATCGTGAGATAACTGGACAAAACAACCAGAAATGCGAAAGATGCAAATCAGCACCGGGTCCGCGTAATGGAAAAGGCCCATATACATTTTCTAAACGCGGTTTGTGTCCCTGCTGCGAACACGTAACATGTATGAAAATCATTACGGCTAATTTTTAAAGAGGCAAAAGAAATATTTGGGCAAAATTTTAAACATGTTGGGCACTAGTTAGAAAATATGCATTCATTAATGAACGTCCCCAAACCCCTAACGGAGAGAGTCTCGGCAGAATTCGTTGTTAGCTGACCTCTAATCGGTGTAAGGAATATTCCTACCAAATTACAAGTATCTAAGCTTCCAGAGTTATCAATATAGTTTTTCTTATTGTTAGTTAAGAATTACTTTGTATTTTAATATCAATTTCTATTACCTTTTTATTACTTGATGATCTCCGATATTTCCTTGGATACCGAGTATGAACTCGATAATTGAATGGCCAATTCCTTGAAAAAATCGCCAGCCATCTTGTGGCTATTACGTATATTTAATTTCTTTCTTCTGTTCATGATACAATAAATAGTAAAGAAATAAATATAACATAAATCTCCTCTTTCACAAATTCCGTTCTGTATGTCTTATAATGTTGCATGCTCGTTGTTTTCGTAGTATAAAAATTTTGTCTAATTTATTACTGTTTTAGCTAATTGATACTGGAGTATTCCGATAAAAATATATTTAGGTATCGTTAGAGCTTTCGAATTTCGGTTATTAGTCTACATAAGGTAGCAATAGTGAGGAAGTCTGTAGTAGTCTATCTTAATAAGCTCTCTCAGTTTTGGTCGTAGGGACTAGAGAACTCATCGCGTATTCGGGTCGGGCACCCTTATAATTAGGTGCGCGGGCAATCTTTACACACGATTTCTTAGCACTTGTTAAAAGTTTTCAATTGCGTTACGAGGGAGTCTCACGCGGAATTTATTCATTATATTCTACCCCTCCTCCCGCTGTTAGACTTAATAAAAAGCGCCTTTGCTCATTTTTTTATCCCACCCCGACTGTCCCCTTGAAAGTATTTTAAATATTTGCCGCATGGCCTCTCAAATGAATGATGAATTATACATAATTTTGAATTATTTTTCGACGTTATCAGGTTTTCTTTTCAAGTTAATTTTTTTTTCGAATCTCATTTATTATACTCGTTGAGATCAAACAACCCTAAGGCACCGCTAGATCACTGCGATTATTTTATATGTATTTGATTTTTTTATTACAATCATTAAAAAAAATTGTCGATGTTTTTTTAAAGACGATAACATACTTTCAAAACAATTTGAAACAATCTTATTTTCGACTAGCAAGATAACAATGTCTTGAGACAACCCGCAAATAAAAACCTTCAAGGTCTGCCTTCAGTGCATCGTTATTTACACTAATCAACGAATAAGTTAAAAATTTATGATACAACAATTAGGTGTTACTATATTACTACTAGACAAGAAGGCTCAAGGTCACCCAGAGAACAATAGCTATGTTCGGAGTTTCGGTGTAAGATCGAATTAGAAATGATGATGTAGATCGAAGAATTGTTCGTTCGAAGTGGCAATGAGTGGGGCACATAGCTCGTGCAGCCGTCGGCAATTGGAGTCGAAAGGTTCTCGAGTGGCGACCACGAGCTGGTAGACGCGGGTGGGTAGGCCTCCAAATACAGTTCAGGTCGCGGGACGCGTTGGATACGGGCAGCAAAGGATCGGTCATCCTGGTAATTTTTGAGTAAGGGCCTACCTTACAATAGATGTCTATTGGCTGAAAAGAAGAAGAATAGTAAATTTACTATTTTTACTTAAGCAAATAGTTCCTACAGTTATTTTTCCACAATAACAATCAAAATTAATTTTGCTTTAAACAAAATATAAATAAATTGTTCCGCATTTATTATCCAACGTTTCTTGTATGAAAATTGTCATGTGACGTTATCAACTTTCAAAGTCGGAATGCTTTTTATTCCGCGCAGGCGGGCTGGATGGAGGCGGCATGTTCAACAACGTCGCCCCATTATTATTTGACAGCGCACTGGCGACTTTGATCGGCGCAAATTAGTACCAACAGGGTTATGTCTGTCAATTTTTCTTCGCATTTTTAGCTAAAACGTTATGCAAATTGCATGTTATACGAATATCAATTCTTTATATTTATCGTAGGCAATGATAATTCAGTTGTTAATTTCCGAAAGGTACATCGAAACCAAATTATTGTTGTATACATTCATTGATTGGAACATATAAACAATAGGAACATGATACTCGTAAAATAATATAAAATTAATAAATAATTGTTTAGCCATCACTGTGTTTTTATAATTATTATATTACTTGTTCGATTAAGCGGCAGTAAAGAAACTGGCCTTTAAGTTTTAAATGTCAAATTACTGAAAACCTGCACCAAGTATGACGTCTGTTAATTTACATATAATGTGGATCAGTGTCAACCTTTTACAACGAGAGGTCTTTTCCGATGTTCCAATGGTTAACAAAAGAATAATAACAAGTAATCAAAGGCATCCTGTAGATAATCAGAGCAAGCCGTTTTGAATAATGTTTTTGGTTTTCTTCAAGTTTATTTCATCGTCTACATCACCATCATTTCAACTGTAAGACGTAACACTGCCAGGCAGAAGCCTCCCCCACAGATTTTCAATAAGACCTAGTTAGCTCTTCCGTTTTCTTCACTCCAGAATAACCATTTGTCATTATTATTTACTTTTGACCAAAGCATGAAATCGGTTTTTTCTATTATTAAAAAAAAACTCGTTAGGCTAATATCAAAGACTATAGGATCTTTGAAATTAGCCCTCCAGTGACATGATATAGCTTAACATATGAATAAACATGAGCTAATTTCGAAATCATGGCAAGGGCCTTTACATTTGTACAATTTTAAAAATATCCATTAGTTCCGTAAATGTGAATGGGAACATAAAGCTTTGGTTATTGGAATTTAGTTATAGCGAGTTAAGTCATGCTCCGAGGTCGGGCGGCGACAAATTGGATTAAGTATGACGTGACACATTGCGGTTCAAACCGAGCCCCGAATGCACTGCCATTATGTTTTACAAGCATAAAACTCCGCTTCATTCACGGAAATAATTTTATAATACGTCATCATCATCATTAATACTACTAGTATGTGCACTGCTAGGATGTATAGACTTCGCCCAAAGATGTCCTATGGGTCCGGTTGTTAACTAGATCGTCTATCTACCTTATGTAATGTAGATGCCCTACGCTGCTCTTCCGGACAGCGGTCATCTGTTCTGCGCGATATACGGTTTGCTTTCTTCCACTTCAACTTAAGAATCCGCTGTGCTAAGTCAGTATACTTTCATCTATGGACCTTTTCATTCCTTATTTGATCTCGTAAAGAGTCCAAAAAAATTAGGCCATTCCATGGCTCGTTCATCAACTGTGAGCTTGACAATGAAGCCCAAATGAGAAACCGTGTTTCAGTACCATCACTGATTACACTGTTCGTATAATTTTATTTTAACGCACTGAAGGATATTATATTGTTCAGTACGTGAATAAATATAATTATAGGGACCTGCACACTATTACAAGCCGATCACCTCTTACAAATTTGCTTTCAAATAATTTAACACACAAATTACACAGGCTCGTAAATTACTTATGTTTATGAAGATGGGTAACCAGATTCCATTTTGTACAAATAAACGAAGATAAGTCTCAAATAAGTCTTTGGTTATGAATTGTAATGTCAACAATTTCCACGTAAATCGAAAGTGTGTACCTTGTTATTCCAAGAGCGTTTTAATAACCTACTATTTACCTATGTGATATATTTATTAGAACGTACAATAAACTTGTCGCTCAAACTTGTTTCCTTGTAAGAAAGTTTTTCACCTAAACATGCCAGAAAGATTTTGTTTGTCACCTGAAAATATGTTTGGGGGAGAAAGTATATTCCTTTGATTTATTAGAACGTTCCATCCCCGCGCATTAACTTCACATTTGATTTCGTAGGAATGAAATAGTAAAGGACGTCTTAGGGCGAATGAAACCTTTCAACGTCTCTTATTAACTTTCTTTTTTAGATTTTTTTTTGTGATTTAAATTTAAAATAAAACTCTATTACGGTCGTTGGAAGACGCTAGATGGAAGCCGCTTATAATCTGTTCTATTGTAAATCTACGAGTGAAGCAGCAGTAGACGCCCAACAGCTGAAATATTGATGATGACTACGTATTATAAAATAAGTGCGTAAATAAAGAGTTATATTTAAAATTAAACCGCTTCTATATATATTCAAATTATGTTCGCGACTCGAACGGAAGAAACGATGATAAAATTTTACATTTTATCAGAAGTTTCTATCTAATAGTAAATAATAATATTTTTTAAGGTACATCTAATTCAATGAAACCGAACTAACAGATGTTCGAAACGCCACCACAAACATAAATAAATTCTGATCGAGTATACGTATATATACGAGAATATAGAGTTCAATCCGGTAATCTAGATAATTTTAATATTTGTATATTTTCCAGGGTTGATTCGAAGTTCGCTCGAAGCGGTATGTTGTATATTATAAACCGTTTAAACGGATTCATTAAACAAATTTATCGCCCCGGCTCGAGCTGGACCTGTAATATAGTCAGATTACTCTTAACTGGTAAGCTCGATGAACCCTTGAACCTTAGATACTGTGAAGAGGTTCAATCTCCGTCGGCACTAAGTCATCGCAAATCAGATTAAATTCTATATACCAATAGGCAAACTATACCCATTTGTCAAAAAAAAAATTGTAGGTTTAAAGAACTAAAAACAATGAAGCAAAAGGACTTCAGTCTATTCATTTCATTCCATTTTTGTCTTTCTTACTTGTTATGAACATTTACATGACCGGTATAGATATGGAATTATCTAGAACTTTCCGACAATCTTAATACGTTGTAGATTTTAATAAACAAACAGTAGATTCTTTACTTAAAAGAAATAATGAAGAATATTACTTATAACTATTAAATTAATTGTTGACTATTAAATCCATTGCAGTGTTATTTACTTGTTGTGAGTTTATATAAATGGTTATGGATTTTTTACGAGAGCAACAGTGCAGTGGAAAGGCTCGGAGAAGCAATGCACGCTGGGCGTTGGGCGTACCCGCCCCGCCCACATGCAACAGGTACCCTGTTCCGCCCGCCTTCCGACTTACGGACTTACGGCATCGTAACACGGCCATTACATACTACGTTACATAATGCCTTGTTACGTTCATAATAAATAAGCTGCGAATTGTAAACGTTATCGCATGGATCTGCCTTTTTACAACTAGACTAAATATCTCGAAGGACTTTGCACTGTGAGTATTGACAATTTGCAGTGCAAAAGAAAAATCATTCGTATTTCAAAGTAATCACTTTATGTAATGATTTTATGTATTAATAACAAACAACCGTCTTCTATTTCTTTATAAAGGTTATCTGTAAGAGATTGCCTTTAGTGATGAGACTATGATATAGATATATGTCTAGATATATGTATCTCTTTTCTAACGTGTACAATAAAAAGTGACCGGTTACCTACCAAAATATGATTTCTATTCTTTCAAATAATGAAAGACCTCTATAACATTATGATTATATTTTCATTTCTCTTTTATGGTACACGACACTTAGTTTGATTACACGTACACCATGTTTTAGTTTTGATTGACGTGAAATATTTGACCGCTAAGGAAATTTATGGTTGAAAATTTATGTTTATAGGATACCCCGTATGCTTTTCAAACTTATTCATCATATTTAAACCTTTGGGATGTATAATAAAATATAATCCAAATAAAAACTTAGGTACAGATATGTTTAAAATAATATATTTTTATAAGAACAACCATGTATCAGATTCGCTAAAGGAACCATGGAAAGGGTTATGCTTGTGATTGCTCTACGAAATCCAATAAGTAATGAGAAGTTTTGTATACGGGCGAAAGTAACCGACTTAGCCGGGCGAAATGACAAATTGAAAATGCCGCTCGGGATTTAAGGTTACGGTTTGTTAAGAGTGGAGGCCATAGACCAGCACGCGTAGCTTAGGACGTACACCTACAAGGTGGACAAATGACCCTGTTAAGGTCATCAGTAGACGCTGGATGCAGGCCGCCTCTAACCGGTCCTGGTAGAAGTCTCTGGGGAAGATCAATATCCAACTGTGGATATTTTACGGCTGAAATGATCATAAGGAATCACCTTTCAAGTCACAAAGTTGTCATATATTATTTACATTAATGATTTCTATAACTAATAAAAACATGTAATTTCATTTATTAAAATATTGTACAATTTGATATAGTGTGTATACAGAATACCATATATAACTTATAAATTATATGACATACAAATTACATGAGAAAATATTTTTTTCTATTAGTTACATTCATAGTATGTGTCATCTAAACAGAACATTGCGTTGGAATTAGGTCATACCATTTTATACTTATTGATTATTAATTTACCGAAATGTTCACACATTCATAAATTTGTTACAAAGTGTATTTTTTAACAAATAACATCGTTGACAAAAAAAAAACTAAGTCTTTTTAATAGTTCGAAACCAGGAATTAGCACACGTTATAAATTATGAAATGACTATATTATATGAATGGTGCACACGTCATTTACGCCGTAGGATCTTAAATTTTGGAAGCAGACCTCCCCCAAAGATTTTCAATATTACTTATAAATGGTGAAGTAAATAATCCTGGTAATAATTAAATAACAACGAGTCAACTTTATAAAATAGTCAGGGACGCGCGGTACAGTTCAAAAGGATTACATTAATTTTAGCATTGGAAATTTTTTTCTACGAACGTATATGTTTTATTTATTGAATGTATATTTGTTTAATGTGGGCGAAAAATAATTTTCATGTTTAAAGGCGCTAAGAAGCGACTGAAGCGAATAAAACTTACTACATCTACAAAAAGACATATTTTATTGATCGTTTTATCCAATAGGCGTATTAGCAAAGTTATTATTTTCTAACTTACAAGTTGTAGTTAGAAATAACCTCTGGGGCTTTAATGTTCTGGTGTGGAAACCACGACCTGGTAAGCATAGCGTAAGACAACCACCCACAAGGTGTAGACGACATTGTCAAGGCTGCCGAAAAAAGCTAGCAAGCTGCCGCAGATCGCTTCCATCCGGTCCTATTATTAATGGTTGGGCGAGTCATAAGTCCTGCAGTGGTCGTTCTTCTTTTGAAATGTAATAATAATGTTGGTTTTGGAAGACGCCCATCTTTTAAAATCACTTAATAAATATTATCCCTATAAAATAGATTAAAACACTTAAAAACTTTGCGGCTGATTGCACAAATGAACGTGACATTAAAATTTTGAGAAATCAATAAGTACATGATTAGAAATAACGTCAAAATGACATTTCCTATGAGAAATTTGTTCATGTAAAACAATATATAGAAAGTTTCATATCAGAACTTTAGTTAATTAGTGGTTGATTTTTAGACCTCGTGGACCGGTAAACGAAAACCGAATTTAATTATTTTTTCTTATTTCAGTTCTTACATATCTAATCAGTGCTACAAAAGCATTATTGCGGGGAAGCAGAGTTAATTTTTGTAGTGATCGTTGATAAATACAATTCATCAGACCAACTTAACTGCAAGTCCTGTCCTATATAGTTTGCTATTACTCTAGATTTAGTAATGTACTGAATAAGGATAATATAAATATAATAATTGTCTATAATCATCATTGTTACCTTGGGCAATAATATTTCCTATGCTATAATACTAACTACGGCACCTTTTATGTCAGAACAAATATACGTATAACCAGCAACAATACAGTTCTCATATTTGACTAATTTATCAAAAAAAATTATTAAGCAGGGGGACCGAGATGCAGTTTTATATATAATTGTCCATTAATTATATAGGATTGTCACTGTTCACAAACAAGTTTCCGGACGTTGGGCAACAGCGTCCGTTACGTACCATGTCATACTACGATCGCCAACCCGACAGGCGTAGCGATTATAGTATATTCCGCCATACGTATCTTTGAGCGCCTATGGGCCGAAAGACGACTTCACTTATTCCCAGAGATTAACTAACGAGCAGTAGTTTAAAAATAGTAAAATTTATAGGAGTAACATTTAATAAAAATATAAATAAAAACTTTTGTTACGCTAATTATACGCGAAATGTTTTTATTTTTAATTCATCGAAACGTTAAACACGGTGCAATAGAGATGAGTTATTGAAATTTAATCTCATCATCATCAACCTGTCAACTGTATGACATTTCTGTTAAGCATAGGCTTTCCCCAGAGATTTCTAATGGGACTGGTAGAAAGCGATTTGTATCTTCCTACTACCTAAACATGCTTGTCTGCCCATCTTGTGGATATACAACATTTGTTATTTATGTTATAGTTTGTTATCTGCCGTAGGTCTAAATGTTTCTTTGTGGGAGAGAGTATGAGAGAAAAAAGTTTAATCAATGAAATTTTTCACATTGGTAGAAATTGCATTAAAAAAAGTAACAAAGTGTTGATTAAAAACTAATCCGCACCACACACATTCGCGTGCGGCCTTAACCAATATAAATACGAGACCATTCCCCTAAAACCGTGACAATTCGCTTCGCACGACCGCAAATCCTGCAGCGATCGAGGCGCTACTAAGGAAACTCGCTCTAAATATCGCGCGAGCTAAGAGGTCGACGTTCCCCCGGAGTATGAATAAATTTACACCCCGCCGGAATCACTCGATAACCGACGACGCCTATGCTTTATAACCCGTAACATCCGAAACTCGATTTATTGTCACGCCGCCTCGTGGGGCGAGAAAAACGTGATAGTTTCAGTGTCGTGTGCGGCCACAAGGATTTGTTTGGCGAACGTTTCTGTCTGCATTCGCACAGTTTTACTTTTTGTTTTTTTTTTTTATACCAGAAAGTGACTAGGTGAGGAAGGCGTTTACTTTTCATGAATGAAAGGGATTTGATTTAAATCCTTTTTGTATATTTTACACGTGTTCGTTATTTTAATTTTGTAAATACGATTAACAAATCGCTCTAAAATATGTTACATTAGTTTATTTTAGTTGTTGGAATGCATCAGGCCAATAACTTCTAACAGTACATTCTGCGGGGCCAGATAGTGAATATAAATTAATTTTAATATGTAATCTGAAAAACGTCTGCATACTACATTATCATTACGTTATATATTTTGACAGCGTGTACCATACAATTGACAGCAAATGAGCTATACTTTCATCCCTTTAAAGCTTTTTCACCTATTTCCAATCATACTATAAACTTATAATTAATATCTACACGTTATTACAGTAGTTACAATTTTTTTATTATATGTAATACTTAAGACATTTTTACAAATTCAGAACCAAAATCACAGAACTCTTATACAAGAAATATGTTTGTCTAACATATATTTTCGGTCAGTATTACTCCCACGAATGTATAATAAATGTCATTCTTATTTAATTGTGTTTTATGTGGAAGTTATTTCGGGAAAGGATGCCAATTATCTACATTACATATTAAGAACGGCGCACTTTATTCTGAGCAATGAGTCGCGCAGAGAAAGTCCGTTACATTGCTGAATATGCGACAGATTTATCGTGGTTTTGTAGTGATGCGATTCGCATGCAATAATGTATCGATAATTATTATTAAATCCTGCATCTGGTCATCGAAAAATGTTTTTAGGTTTTAAATTACATATAATTTAAGTTGGTTTAATAATAATTAGAAATAAAAAACATGTAACTAGATTTATTAGAGAAAAGACTTAATACTTATCCTTCGTATTAATTGATCAAATATCTTAAAAATGTATCAACAGTGAAATTTTGAAATGTATTCCACATTGTGGGTCGGAAAGGCGTGCGAACTTCGAACTATAATCGTTACAAAGGAATGTAATGTAAGTTTTCTTTCTATAAAGACCTGGTTCCAAAAAGTTGGTGCGACGTCCCATATATTCAACGAGTTTTTAGCGCTTGTAAACGCAACCAGGACACCCCGCAGCCCAGGTCTCACGCCTCTGAATTTTTTTCCCTGAGTCTCAAGAACCGCGTTGACGCCAATAAACCGACGTCGTTTGCCCAGCTCAAAAATTAAATTCGTGAAAAAATGTCCGCTATCCCACGCGCGACGTGCCAGCAAGTGTTTACGTATTTGCGGTCTAAATACGACGAGGGAAAGTTCAAATGGCACACACACCACTTAAGTTTTAAAAAAAATCCTGTGTGTTAAACATATTCTAAATAAAACGTTTCTTTCTTAATATTCTCTTAAATGTTTTTTTTTTTAAATTCGATCAACTTGATAGCCTATTCATGCGCATTCAGAATTCTCCTTATATTTATAATCTTACTTTATGGTATTAGTAATAAGAAATAGTACTAGATCGATATAATGAAGTGGCAGCACTATGGGGGGTCGTCACCTGGGAGGCGCGGGGCAAGGAGTGCGGGGGCCGCAGACTTGGCGTCGCTCTGTCGGGCAGGTTACGATTTACACTCCACCGACTCAGCAGAAAGTCTGCCCGAACGAGAAACGCTGATAATCCACATCCACAGTAGCTGCGTGAGAATTACATCGAGATTACTGCGATACTACCGCTCGACTACTTTATTGCCTCTTCTGATTTAATTAGAATCTAAATTTGGCTTCACTCCTCGACGCCGTTACGTCTAATTAACTTAAAACGGATACATCGTCAATTTATTTGAGCGTTGCTATAAAAGTCGTGATAAACCAGCCCAATCGCAGCCGCGACAAAGGCATATGCACAAGTTACTATCATAATATAATGTATCAGAACTATTTTATTACATTTAAAAAAAAAACAAATAAAACGTCGTCTATAGTTTTCAATTATGAAATTCGTTATAACTTGACATTTATCTAAATAATTTTATGATATTCACGTTAATCCAACAGGAAAAACTTTGTGTCTATCATCACTATCATTAATTATCCGAGTAGAACATCCACCGCTGGAGGGACTGAGACCGCTGGAAAACCCAAGGGCCACATATTAACCATGTCGCTACAGTATTTGATTTATTTGTAAATTCCAAAGGAAGTTTTTTTTCAATAATGAATAGTCGTTTCAGCCCATACACTCCCATTGCAAGGCACAGACCTCTAAATATATCTATGGGGGTTATAGCTTAACCGCCACTCTTGGCAGGCGGGTTGGCGATCGCAGTGTTGTATAATGGTACGCAGAGAACACTGCTGTCCATCCTCTGAAAACTTATTTGTGAACAATGACAATCCTATAAAATTAATGCACAAAAAATAAAATATAAGCTGTATAAATTGTTGTAATATAAATATATAACTGCGGAGTAATAATGTAGTGTATAATACTTAATAAAAAACTAAAACTTAATTCATTTAATTTGTGTTATATCCAGAATCGTCATCATATCAACCAAAGAACCTTCATTGTTGGATCTAGGCCTTCCCTTATAGATTTTATATATATCCAGCGTTTCCATAGTTTCTATTTTATTTATATCTGTTCTAGTTTCTATCTATCACCATATCTAAAGCATTAAAGAACGTTTTATCATATGCTGATACATAGATGGTGCGTTGTTATGAAAGTTCTGCCAATTTTTTTTGAACATTTTTAAAATATTAACCAGTTTGTTACTTCTGTTTCAGGTGAACGTCTATACGTAATGCGGTGACAGTTATCTCGCTGCCTTCGCTCCAAAACGGTTGTGAAAACAAACTGAAAGTGTAAATACCGTTCATTCAACACAACTGTGAATCAAATTTTAAATCAGTTTTATGCATTAAACGAGATGCCCAGAGTCCTTCCACTGGCGGGTGAAATGTAAATTTACGTAAACGACGCTTGAAACTATGAAATTACTCTTTTGACCATACGTGTTTTATTTGTTCGGGTTTTAGATTCAAACTCAGGGTGCTTGTTGGCGGAATGTCCATATTCTTTAACATTTTACAATTGTTCTCATTTTCTCATGAATTTTTGTTATTCATACACGTAATATTTTATAAGCCATTTTTTCAATATATACAGTTCTTTTCCTTTTGTACGAGGTAATACTGACTGATTTTGCATCAATTGTTACAAATAAGGAACTTCAGTCAAGATCGTATTGTCATTATGAAGTCACATTCGATTTTTAAATAATATCTAAACGGGATAAGTTTAATTTAGTTTTAATTACTTTTGCACGTTTGACCATTCTTGCTTATTTAAGATTCTTAACAGATTGTTTTTTTTTAACCTTATTTATCATAAATCAAAATTTAGTTAACGAAGTTAACTATAAATACATGTAAAGGACAATAAAACGTCAATTTTTATTAAAAAAAAATAATTTAATTTTTTATTGTTTACTGCCGCAATGTACTTTAATATTATAAACCAGATGTAACAATATTTTAGATGGATTTTAAATGAATTGATCGAATAATTAACAGACTGAACAATCATCTAAATGTTCACTTGCAATAGCACTAATGTATTCAAAATGTTATATTTGTGTCTGGTGAGTTACAAATTACTAAAAAAACTGTAAGTACTTGTTTTCTTTTATCACTAGCTGGCTATAAAAGCCAAGCGTTCTTTTTTAAAAAAAGTTGACGCACAAACAAAAATCCATTTTAGTCAGATCTCTAGTCCAAAATGTTAATTTCTTGGGTAAGCTACTTCCTCAACCAAGCTCAGAATATATTCAGTGTCGTGGGCTAGCATGTAAAAATATAGCGAAAAAAATACGTTCTGTGAATTACCTCAGTGGACTGTATGTGATAGATGTAGCCAATAAGTGTTCAATTTAGTACGTGTATCGTAAGTCAATTGTCGTAATATTTGGCGTCCATAAAATGTAATGTTTTAAGAACATCAATATCTGGCCCCTTCGTTTTGTACCATGTTTATTGAGTGCATTCACCGCTTGTTGGTCTTTTTTTCTTTTAGCATTATTGCAGCTGATGTTGGTGCTATAGATACCTGTTAATAGCTCACTTTAAATCTTAATTTTCAAACATTTTGTTAAACGCAAGCGATTCGAGAAATAAAAATTGAATTGGTATATGCGGAATTAATCACACACATTATTTTCATACAAACATTTGTAGATAGATAATTAGTTTGTATAGTCATTAGTAGACTAAAAGTCGAGTTACTATCATTTGAATGTGGATGTTGGACATCGATACTATAAGGACCTGTTCATGTGTGCGTTAGTGGGAATTGAAATCGGTCACGCGAAATTTCGTTAGTCGTCGCGTGTACAGAACAGTTAACGCTCGTGTGAACACGCCCTGAAGAATAATTGTAGTGACGTTTGCCAAATATTTGTATGCATGTAGCGCGCGAACTGTGTCGTAGACGCCGGACGGCGTATCTCAGGATCTTAGTTAAGTATAATTATTGTATCTCCTGGTTGTTAAAACATATTTAGTTTAGTGTTAATATAAAAGGTGTGCGAGTAATTTCGCGGTCAATTACATACAGACTTTATTGTCTCCGTTATGGGCTATGGTAAACATGGAACGTTTGGCTCACTGTGCTTTACCTTCTTTTTTATTTAAGCAATATTTGTTCACGACCACTAGTCGGTTGCAGGCAGGTCCCCGACAAGGTGACCCTACGACATAGCCAAGGTCGCGTGAAGTCACTCAATGCGAGCAACGCAAGACTGGTCATCGTGGCGATCTTTTAGGGGAGACCTATTACCTGTAAGCCTTGCAGTAAGCGTTTATTGGCTGACATGGCAATAAAGGATTTTTGTTTTAAAAAACAATTCATTTCCTTTCCAATACTACTCGTTAAACTGAATATAACATACTATAAATGAACTTTAAAATCTTTTTTATTTAGTTTTTAATAAAACAGTTGGTCGACATTTGCATGAAAGGAGCACAAGGCGTTCTATTAAGGGAACAAAATGGTGCATAGGCCTGTTTGGCCCGGGCAGTTTACAATTGTTGCAAATTTTTACTCTACACGCTCTCGTTTATTGTACGCGTGTTGTAGCCATTTATTAGAGCAAATATAGAATAAAACGTAGTTTAATGGGATATCCTCGTATGAAATAAAGTTTCGTGTTAGTTGCCCTTCATACGGATGGAAATTTGCTCCGTGCCTAGGAGTCGGTGGAACTGCGCTTTCAATTTCAGTTTGTTAGGAATACGTAACAAAACCTTAAGCTGTGTAATAATTAACAAATGTAAGGGCATTTCATCATATTGAATAATTGTTGAAGCTTGGGATTGTGTTTAGATAATAAATGTTACTTTTTGTATAAGACGTGGCGGACGCCCCGTGACCGCGGGCCCTCGCTATAGTGCGATGTAATTAAATTATTTCGATCATTTGTCTTTCTTCAGTTTTTTTTTTATCATTTAATCACCTGACATTAATTAACATAATCGTTGAATTATTTCTCGATCGCTTATTATTATCAATTAGTGAATTTTTTTCGACAAATTGTGAAATACTACAGTAAGTTAGGACAAATATGTGTTTAATGTAAATATATAGAGGAAAACATGTTTGTAGAAGTACATAAATATTATTTATGTATTAAATTTGATATTGTTTTCAAAATTTCAACTCTGGCTGTTTTATTTCTTTCCTTTTTCCATTTTAGATAAATAATTAGGATTCAACCAATCGTCTGATATTTATTTCTATTAAAAATATACTTATTCAAGCGCACCGCCGCCCAACGAGCCATGACGACAGCTATAGTCGGGATTTTACGATACCGAATCATGAATGAGTAGTTTTGTAAACGATCTAAAGTTACCGACATAGATCAGCGGATTGGCAAATTAAAATGACTGTGGGTCAAGTTCGCTAAGGCTTGAAGGTTCAAAAGTGGACACCAGAAACCGGCAAACACAGCTAACATATCACAAACGAGGTGGATAGACGACATTGTTTAGGAAGTTGAAAAGCAATTGATGTGAACAATTCTCTGATCTTATTGGAAGTGTATGAAAGAAACCTATAACCAGCGATGGAAGTCCTTCAGCTGAAAAGATGTTGGTGAAATACACAACACTGATGTTTACTTACATTTTAAGTCAGTAGCGGCTTAACTTATAGTGCAGGGTGTGCAATGCACACGGGCGCCGCGGCAACAGAGATGTGCTACAGGCATAAAAACTATGGGTGTTATTCTGCCGACTTAAGAAGAAAGGCCGTAACTAATACCATACTATAAGCTATACCTACTTATAAAATAGCTTGTTGGAATATGAAAAAACTTTCTTGTTACGACGGCATAGTTATAGCCGCGGGGAAGGGGGGTCAGACCTAGGGACGCCAGGGTTTCATTGCACACGGGCGCTGCACGAGCTCGAGCCGCCCCTATTCCAAACAACAACAGCTTTGTACCGTGTAGTCCCTTATTTCTTTCATTAAGCCTCGTAGTCACATTGAACGAACATCTCACTAATTTCACTGCTGTTAAAATCAGAAAACCGATTGGTATTATGTCTGTAGTTTGAGAAAACTCTGCTTTTACAAAGAACTTTATACTAAAGCAAAACGTCTGCGATACTGTATGCTTATTCGCTTACAAAACAGTTACAGTCCGTCAACTTTATATCGAAGTCACACTTATAACATACCCTTCCTATCGAGTTTTGGTCGATGGAGGGTCGGAGGTCGTTGAGACCTTTAAAAAAGATTTAAAAAGTAAAGCAACTTCGGTCGGTCTTATGTCATAACATACAATAATATACAATCCTGTAAAACAATTCCGTCCGTAACACCAGTCTGCACCATCTGCGCGTCCAAGACTAAACAGATTGTTTCTCAAGCTTTAATATCCCGCATATTAAATCATGAAAGTAGTAAGTGACTTACATAATTTACAAAATTCTTCATTATTTTGTATATTTACTATTTTTTAGTCTAATAAAATACCTTTTTGTGATATTTACTATACAACACGTGACTAGTGCTGCCATCTGTAGCTCTGACATTCTTCTTCTGACAAGTTCTGTTTTACAATGTAACTCATTCGGTCATCGTACCGAATGTGGTGTCATTTTAAAAATAAAATTACACATTATTTGCTCACGAGTCCACTGTCACCGCTAAAGTATATTAGCATTACTTTATTCCGGCTTGAAAGCCTCCTGTAATTCATAGTTACTAAAAGTACTTGGATAATAAGTCATACTATCTTATATTGTTGTGTGGCGAACATAAAGGCAATGTACCGGTTTTTTTTTTCTATTGTTACGAAAACCAAACTTGCGATCGGTTAGGCGAGGCAAACTGATATAATTTTTTCATCAAAATAAATACACTAAAACAATGCTAAAAATCAAGTATAATTAATATAGTATATATATAGTTCATTACACTATCCGAATAATATGATGGTACGTAACACAACTCATACAGTACTTTGAAATTTTAAAATAAGATATTGTCGACCGAGTGTCGCAATGAATGAAAAGCATGTCATTTACCTTCCTAACCTTTAATGGTATAAAAAGACATGGCCGCTTATAACATCCTCATAATCATTTTAGCTGTAGCGTCACGCCACGTTCACAGCTGGACATGTCGTTCTCCTATGGATTTCCAATAAGACCAATATAAAAAGGAATGAAAAAATATGTGAGGAATAAAATAAGCGAAAATAATCGATATTAAGATAGGGATGTAAATAATAGAATTCTGTGAAGAAATTATCATTGTTATAATATCCTCACCTACCCAAGACAGGGAAAGTCTAAGAGTCTCCCACAAACGACGGTCATTTAAAAACTATAAAATCGATTAGAACCGTTAAAACTAACTTAACAAAATGGATTTCTTAATTTAACTTAATACGTTTTGTTTTACATGTACCGCCAGGAGAAGATTGTGTGTCTGTCTATAACTCTACTCAAAAAATTAAAAATTTAAAGAACATTAAATGTATTATTATTATAGTAATATATTCCCGAGAGAATTTAATCGTGAAAATGGAAGTATCAACTTCAATACATTACCTCATCGACAAACTGTAAATTAGTTCACTCTTTTTAAAGGAGAACGGAGAAGTAAATAAGAAAGAGTTTGATTAATAACAGCAATGGCTACATAATGATATACAGTATATACAAAATGATAGGGTTTAACCGTAAAAGCTTTAAAGGGTTAAATGTATAGCCCTCGAATTAGGTATGATTTCATAAATAACTTAATGATGATATAATAAGCAAAAGTTTTATCAAAATTCGGCTTGCTGTGTATTAAATTTATTATAGTTTACTACTTGTTACTACAAACTGTACTGCCAGAAGTAATAAGGCCTGTTGCATTCCAACAGAAAATTTTAATTAAAGTAACACTTGTCAGAGTTATTAGTTTATACCGGGTGATTATGTAAAAGCTTATTTCCGACAAATGCATTACATCTACGTTTTTAAGAATATACACCTCTAACCATATGATATATTTAAATTAGCAAGAAAATAATGAATGAAAAATGATATATTGTTATGTTAAGTCATGAAATATAAACACAATATTAAATAATTCTGTCAAAGATAATTTGCAACATCAAACTATCTCTAACAGACATCGGTCGCAAGTTTCCGTAAGCGTCGTTTGCACTTGACAATAAGCTGAATGGATTGTAGCAAAATTATAATATTCAATCCTAACCTAATACAGAATACGTCCGTATTATAAATATTTGATTTTTATTTAAATCAGAGCTTGCCAAACTTTCTTTAAAACTTTTTTTCTCATCAAATCTATTTGACCGCTTCCGGTGGATTCCTTGCAGCTATTGAATATAGAAATTTCAAGATTTTACAAGTAACAATTGCTCTACTTCTTAAAATATGTGAAGTCATGCCAATATAATAAGTTCTTCCATATTGAAAGCAGTTAAGTATTCGTAGACCTCCTTACGAATTGACAACCCCTATTTTTCTGTCACGCTCTCGTAGACCCCATCGAGAGTCCCGTAGACCCCGTCGAGAGTCTCGTAGAACGCGTAGAGAATCCCGTAGACCCCGTCGAGAGTCCCGTAAACTAGATTCTCAAGAAAGTTAACTTTTAATAATAAGTAACCAGTTTAACATATTGATACGCTCGTAAACAATCAATATATGGCGATTATGCCAAATGTATGCCTAAATTATTTCTTTTCCGTTATTAAATCTATGTCAACTCTAAAAGCGGTTATAATCTTTGAATGGAAACCAAAGCGTTTAGCATCGGAAGCCTTTGTTGATCACTCAGTTCAACATAACTGCTTACAATCATCGGACGTTAATCTTGACTCGTATATTTTAGTTATATTCGAAGTATTTTGTATTGTGGTATTTTATTATAGGATAGTCCCGACGCGAATAAATCTATATTTATTTAAAAGTAAGACCTGTGCGGGCTATTTATAACTGAAAAGCTTGAGATTTCCTGAAAGATATCTATAGAGGTTTGTACTCTATATAATTAAAAAATATTCTTAAGTTGCCCAAAAATTAATACCTAATATAAAAAATAGTGACAGACACATGATAAATACAAGAAATAAAAATAAACTCGTAACGCCAAAATTTGATCTTCAATAATTTTAAAAATTCTTCATGGGTCTCAGTTTACACAAATATAATAAAGATTCACGAGATATCTAAGACTTCCCTTTTCTCAGTTTTAAACCATAAAATTTAAAAAAAATCTCTTTTATAAGGGTTTATAATCTTGTTTAAGGGTTTTTTTTTAGATTTGTGAAACTTGATTTGATGACTTATTTACATGGCTGTTATTATAATCTACACATAAAAAAATCATTTTTAAAAAAGCAACCGTTGAGTTTTTAGTCGGCACTTCTCAGTAGATAAACATTCCGAGCCGGTGATATATTATTACTTATAATGTAAAAATGGTCGATGATATAAAAGTATCTGTTAATACCTATTTGAAAAAGCAGATTTTGAATTTGAAAATTTTATAATCCTCTTTGACCCTCTCAGTGGCTTAATATGAAAGTCTACGATCAATGTGTGCCAGTGATGACGTGATCTACGTTTCATTGGTGTAAGTCATCACTCTATTGGTTAACTCTCAGACGCTCAACGAGTCACAGAGAGGACTATGCCCGAGATGGCTTCAAGATGTCTAATTAGAAATGAGAAGAAAGAAAGTAATCGATATAGTCCAAAGGATTGGCAAGTGGAAGTAGGTACGCAATACAGTGCACAGAACGGACAGCCGGCGCATGGAGCTTGCAAGTGCAACTGGTCCTATTGAAAATCTATGGAGAAAACCTATGTCGGCAATACACATCCTACATCTGAAATAATAATGATATTTAAACAATTTAGAATAATTCACACAAATTATTAAAACATCATTCTTTTCCTTTTACTTCTGGCAGGATATAATACAATTTTTTTAATATAATGTAACCTTTTTTTTACCAACGAGTTCAATATTATTTTATAGTTAAACTTAGTTAAGAATGACTTAATACTGCGATAAAACTTTTTATGAGTCTATTATTTGAAGTTTTTATAGTCCCCACGAACTATTTTTGATGACTTTATGTCTTGTCCACGGATGTAATGAACATTCGTTATAAGATACTAATATTGGATAACTTATTTATTATATCATTATGAATCTAACCATACCGGTGTATTAGTTAATTAAAGCAAATTTTATTTATCAGAATCTAATTTAATCGCCAACTTTTACAAATAAATTTATTATTAAAATTAAACATAAGTCTCCGTATTAAAATGACTGTAATCGGTGTTTATATATAGTAAGATTTAAGCGGTTAAAACAAAAAAAAATTATAAGAATGTTATTAATACAACACATTATAAATTTATAAATAAATAGAAAATTGTAAACATTATCCTTAAACATTTTTCTTATATGAAAATACTGCTTATTTTAAATAAATTATTTTTTTTTCTATTATCACATACTCATCGGATACAGAAGCAAAATGAAACAAGAGCTTCGTAAATGAATGTTGCTAAACCCCTAATACGCAGGTACGACCGAATTTTTAATTTTAATTATGCTTTATTGAACTATTTTAATGCATCTTTTTAAGTTAATAAATAAATATAACGGTGCTCATGTGTATAAATGTAGTCCTTATGAAATGTGTCAAACAAACTCTGACATCTTCCGCCATCTAGCGTTCACTTTTTAATATAACTGCAGAAACTTGATGAAACATAATAGAAATGTTTTGTTTATGTGCCGTTAGGTGGCGCTATTAAATACAAAAGTATTACATATTTACTTCTTTTCTTAAAAAACAACTGTTCGACTTTTCCTTGAGAATATTACAATGAACTTTTATAAAAAGAGTTTAAGTATTTACTGTTTATCATTAAGGCTTAGTAACCATGAAAATTATTAAAATTTAAACTAGGTTTCCTAGCAACCGACTGTCTTCCAGATAAAGTAACGTTTATTGTACGCTTACCACGATGCGATCGATGATATCATCACTACAACGACAATTTTTTGGATTTTTCAAAACCCGAAAATACTCTAATAAACCAGGCGAGTAAAATTAAACTTATTTACTTACAAAGGCAATAGAAAAGAGCGTAGTTAGCTTGGGGATAAGTGCCTGGAACATAGCTCATTTAAACCATGTCCGTAATGTAGCTTGCAAATTCGTTTCACTCACTTTCGTCTAAATTTTACGACTTTTTAATTATAAAATAACAACAAAAAAGTTTTGGCTTTATTTATTCCGACTTACATGGCTCACTACGTTAATAGTGTATAAACTTGATTTTGTTACCATTGCTTTAATACACTGTTATCGCGCGAAGTATTTATTATTCAGTTTAAGTACCTTTTCTATGTTCGTTTGTATGTTTTAGCCCATAGATGCCTACTGTAAGGCATATTGATCCTTTTTTCAACCAACGTTTCACGGTGGAGAAGGTGTTTAATCTATAACTTTTTAGCAACGTTTGTAAATTGTCAATAGGAATGTTTATAACTTAAAATATACTATAAGTGAAGACTTCCAATTTCTTTATGTAATTGTCGACAGCTGTTAGTCCCTCGTTAAAATAAATAAATTAAATACCTGTCCCAAATCTAAATCCCAAATTTGTCAAAGTAAAAAACAATGCATTCTTTTTGTTATCATTATCTTTGTGTTAACTAAATTCAAATAAAACACTAAGAGATACTTTGTGCATTAAGCGTAGACTTTAATTTTGTGGAATAAATAAGTAATATCCTTTAAAGTATTTTTTCAGTTAATAGACGCTCACTGCAAGACATAGGCCTCACCTAAATATCTCCACGATGACAGGTTTGGCGCTGCCGTACCTTAACCATGACGTCGGTTCACCTAGTGGGGAGGGTCTATCCATGCCGTGTCCACCAGCTCGTGCTCGCTATTCGTGCACATTTTAGTCCCATTGGCAATCGCTTGCACGAACTATATGCCCCGCCCATTGCTAGTTCAGACGGGCAATTCTTCGAGCTACGTCGGTAATCTTCGTTCTTCTGCGGATCTCTTCATAACTCTTTCCATTGCTCTCCGGGTAACCTTTGTCTTATTTATAAGGCTCACCGTCAGCAAAAAACCTAATGGTTTTAGATGTTTTATTGAAATTACTAACTTATCTGTATTTACTCTTTGTAAAATGGGTAATAACATATAATATTTTCAGAACTGCGATGTGACGCCCACATGAACGAGTTACCCGTGCCCTGCTTGCCGTGGGAGCCGTGGTATGCACAGAAGCAATCTTGGTATACTAAGCTTTTAGCGATGGCAATTGCTTGGTGAGTGGAACTTTTGACTTTTTAATAATTCATCTTAAACGTTTTAAAGCGTTTACATTTTATAACGTTTTTATGCAAAGGTAAAGGTATTCAATTTAAATGTTGAAAATATCAGAAATTATACAACGAATATTTCAAAGTTAACGCGTCATGATTTTTTTTGACGTTTACATAACCTATAAAGTTCGGTGTAATTTTATTTTTTTCCTTTTAATAACGAATTTAAATTGAATATTAGTAATTAATTAAAAATTTACTAGTATTTTAAACACAGGATTAAAAAATTAAACATTATTTCTTTCTATAGGTGGCTATTTTCTTTCGGCATGGCAATATATACGGAAAGTCTGTATCTGAATTGGGGACCGCCAAAGCAGCCAGGGCCGCCCAGCGATATGGTGGACGAGTGTGTTGAAGCTGATTAGTGGTTTTAATAAACTGTTAACAAGTGTTTTGTTTTTGTTTCATTATCATGTCAGCCTATAAATGCCTTCTGCAACGTATTGGCCTCGGCTGAATATCGCCATAATAATCGGTCTTGCGCCGCCCGCATCCGTATATATACCACAATATCGTTTCCACCCAGTGGGCGCCCTGCCCAACTCGCGTCTACCGGTTCGTGGTCGTATCGTGAGAACCTTTCGACCCCAACAGACGTTGATTTCACGAGCGTTGTGCGTCGCCCATTGTCACTCGAGTGATTCTTCAACCATCGATGACCTTGCTTCTTCTTCGGATCTCGCAGCGAAGCTCCGAGTAGAGCCTATCATTACTCTGTGTGACTTTGAACCTTATAAGCATCGTAAACGACCACATCCCAGATCCATAAATCATCACCTGCAACACATACTGGTCAAAGACCTTCGATTTCATAGATTTGTTTACTATTTAAAAAGGATATAATGGAAGAGGTATCTTAAACCTTAGAACGCGGTGTTTAATGCGTAGACTTTTAAGTAATAGTAAGAAAAAAATTACTATCACGTACAGTACTCGGCGATAAATATTGCACAACGACCTTTGGAAAGAGACAATCGGCTAATTTCGGCTTAGTAGAGCATTATCTCTGTCCCACACTACCTATGTGACGTTTTGTCAGTCGTGCGGCAATGTGGCAATATTTATCACCGAGTACCGTATGCAAGCGAGCTATTGGTCTAAACAAGTTTAGTGAAGCCAGTTTAACGCCAAACATTAAACAATACTTAGGTCTCGCTTCACAAATAATCTAGTGATGAACTTACATTCTTTGCTATTTAACTTAATTTTAAACTGTTTTATTTTTTATTCAATATCAACAATGATTGCATTATTGTAAACTTAATTTACTTGTTAATCCAAAAAATTAATAAAAAAATTCATTTCTCTATTTAAATACACTTCCAGTCACTAGTGTGATTTGAAAATAAAACAAATGTGATAGTTTGAGATGTATTTATGCAATATAGATAAAATTTACAAGTGTGTAAATGGTTCAATGATGACATATTTGTTGTGGAGTATCACAATACACGCATTCATTTTAAAAGATAATGTCAAAGTTCTGGGAAATGGAAACAACCGCTTACATGCTAAACATGCAACTGCAATCTATTGAGACTGCAAATATCACTAGGCTTGTTAAAACTAAATTAAACTACACTTGTGGCCATACCACGAAAAACTAATTAGATACGGAATTTATCTCAAACCTATACAAATTACAAATGAGTTTTAATAATAAATATAAATCATTTTTTTGGAGATAGGGAAAAAGCAAATATTATTTATACACTATATTTTAGTTATTGGTGCATTTTGTATTATTATTCTACATAATCAATTTTAATTGTCAATTAAATTCTATGATTTCCACAATGGGCTGTTCATAAAATACCTCCGCTCTGTAGAGAGGGACCACTTCAAGAGATAAAAGGTGACACTTATTACTCTAATATTTTCTCTATTATTATAAAAACTCATTAAATTTCCCGACTTATTTAAATTGCATTTTTATTTTATTTTTTTTGTATAACTATTACACATGATTCAAAGATTTCGTTAAAAAAATACCATAGACCCTCTACTTTTTTATTTATAATTAAAAATTTATTAATAGCTAAATCGTATTAAAAAGGTGGATGACAGAAATTGTAATATGATGTGAAAAGTGGATTCAAAAGAATAAAATTTCAGGTGAAGCATTTTATGAACAGTCCCCAAGAATTCATTGATAACACTGTCATAATATAAGAAAGGCAAACTGTAGATTTAAATTTTACTATATATCAATTTGTATAGACTTGAAAATTCAAATGTTATAAAGTAGATATCCTAGTTAAAACTTGTTATCTGCTCTCCGGTTTGGGTTTCGGTGGTTTGAAGCCCATTATCTTCTTCTTCTTCTTTTCTTTGCTACTGCCAGACTGGAAGGTCTTCCAGCTGTCTACTCTGTTTTGTCTTGATTCCTGAAAGATTAAAATAATTGGTTTTAAACTGAGTCTATGTCATCCAATCTTCCGATATTCAATCACTAAAATTTTCATACAATAGATTAAAATGTTTTATATTACATTACAAAAACATTATTATGATAATTTAATTCAGTTTTTTATGATGAAGCATCTTATTAATATTCAATTTTTAATTACTCGTTTTTTAAAGTAAGCATTGTAAAATAATGAAGGACTGGATGGAACCGTCAAAATATGACTGTGCAAAGAGCTTTTGAATAATAATGAATATCAAAGAAAGTTTTGTTTGTTTTGAATGGTATAAAAAGTTACAACTTTATAAAAAGGTACTATCCTAATTTAAAGTAGAACATAATTTTAATTTTTAAAGTTACTTCAAATTTAATTTACTTCAAATTCAATTCATACTTCAACATTTATAAATAATGAAATGTGATAACGTGTGAGTGAATAACGTTTCTTGAAATTTTGTTTGATAATTTAAGTTTCCGTTAAAACATTTATAGGAGACATGGTTTCATTTTTGTTCAGCTGATAGACGCCTACTGCAAGGATCAGGCTTCGTCCCAAAGTTATTTAGTATCATAATTGCCACGTTTGACAGACGCTGCTACCCATCTTTTGGAAACTTGTTTGGGAGCAGTGCCAACCATCATATAAAAAATACACAAAGTATTAAGTAGAACAATATATGAATGAGAAAGTATCATTATTATTAAAATTAACAATATTGTTACTAGTAATTGGTACAATTACCTTTATTGTTATTTTGGTGCACAATAAAGTATAAATAAAAAAAAATATTACTTTCATGGATTTTAAACTTTTTACAGACATAAAATTGATGTTTTTTTTGTCAAATAATAATCCTCTATTATTGAATAAAATAATGTCAAAATTTTGATTTTGAAATTATTTGAATAAATTATAAAGAGTTTGTTTTATTAAAATTCTCCTACTCTCCTACACTCTTGAAATGTAACAAAAACTTGAATATAAGTGGTTTTTGCACAATCAACTTAGTAAATTAAATATGGAAATGATATATCATATGTCTACAACATGGTTGCACAGACTTATTAAGAGTAGGGGCCACTCGGGCAAATCATGAACTGATGGCCGACCGGCCGCCAGAGGTACAGGTAATTAATTTTTTTGTGGTTATATTCTGGAATAGAATTCAATATTTTTCGAATTTACGAGAGCATTATTTTCACTGTCGGCGGGCCACTAGTATTCGACCGGCGGGCCGCGGTCTGTGCATCCATGGTCTACAAGGAGTGATCATGCCATTTAAATTTTTAAGGGTGGGCAGTTGTGATAGCAAAGGTAAATGGGGGTGTTGTTTTTGTTTAAGTTTACATTTTAATTGGCGCATATAAATTTTGAAAGAATATTTATCCACATATATACACATAAAGATGCTAGCCATGATTTGATAAGTCTATGTATAAATCATCCTAATCACAATCTATGTATAAATAATGAGGAAAAATCTGACACATTTAATTTTGGCTGAAACTAACATTTTTGCCTGATGCGCCTAATCAAATGGGTACTACAAGGATTTTTTTTAATTTACATGAATTTATCTATTAGGGAGGCCGAAATTTAACAATAATCGTTTATGTCGACATATTTTACAGAAAAATCGATTGATTTTTACCGCTCCTGCATTGAAAATTTATATACTAGATGGCAAAAGGTTGTTGATAACAAAGGTATATAAATAAAACTGGTTAAAAAAGTAGCTATGTGAATTTAACGAGAAAGCAACATTACTTTCTGGTCCGCCTAATACCTGCCTAAAATGTTTAAATGTTTTATGTAATCAAGTTGTAAGTACACTTTACAAATCTATTTAATTTACCTCAAAGTTTTTCGCCCACTCCTTCTCAAGCGACATCTGCTCTTCCTGGTCTATTTCAGCTTCGCGCTTCCTTTTTCTCTCTTCCATATCTCTAGTTTCCAAATGTTGCCGTTTGCGTTCCATGTCCGCGAAAAGCTGTAAATTAAACATTAAGTACATATTCATCTGGAGTTATCATAATCTTAACACAGATTCATTCCTGGCACCGCTAGCAATTTTTTACAAATTTCTTAAACTTTTCCGTTCCTTTATACTTTGTGTTTATCATTGCGATAATACTACGGAGAACCGAATTAATTAGCAAGAGTTCACTGCATCAGTAAAAAAAGATTTCGACTATAATTGTGAAGTATAACAGATCAAGAAAAATTGACAATTTCTGCTACAATTAGAATCATTATCATTATTTCAGATGTAGGATGTGACCTGCTGGACTTAGGCCTTCCCCATAGAATTCCGGGGGATGTCCTACAATGCGTTTGCCCATCTGTCCTTACTCCAGAACCTTAAGGCTTTAGTGACTGGCTGTTCTGTGAGTTATATGGCCTTAGCACTGCTACTTCAACATGCCAATTCTAGGTACAATGTTGAACGTCCATGGTGATCCTGGTCCCTGACTTGATCTTGTAAAAAAATCCAGAGAAGTATATGTGCCAGTCTCCGTATGCAATATAATATAATATAAAAGCGACTTTTAATGCATAAATAAAGAGAGAGAGAATGAAAATCCGATTTATAATTAACGAAAAACAGCTACTACTATTGTGTAGACAATATAGTTTAAGGATTTTTTGATGGAAAATTGAGTGAGATACAGCCTAAAAACGCGAGTGTCGTAAACTTAAAAAAAGCGAAATTTTTAAAAAAAATTGTAGTCTATTTTTTTAGTTTATAATTATTATTATAAAAATAATAAAAAGTAAGGAATTGGAACATTGGTGTTCATAAACTAAGTGCTATATTGTATATACAATATATGTTTGATTGCATTGCATATTCAAAAACTTAGCACACATTTAATTAGCCTCATAAATAGAAACACATGTAGACTTTTGAAGCAATAAAAATTATATCTGCAGCAATAGTAACAAATTTCGTAAATGTATAGGTTATATTAAAATACCTTCATTGTCATAACATAGACTGCATGCTTATATTTTGCAGGGTCATCTTCTGGTATTCCTTCAGCTAGTCTTCCTTCTTTTTTGAATTTCTTGCGCTTCTGTTCTATCTGAAATCAATAATATTTAAAAAAAATATTACATGAAAAGACATTTAATAATTATTTGAGCCTGCACAATAAACTTAGGGTCTCCTAATCAGGTCACCTAGGTGTCACAATTATCTGCTATGGAGACTAAAATGTAATTGCCATGTTATATTCAGGATAGTATAAACATTGTGAGTTTCTAAGTCTAACATTTATTAATAAATTGCCTTAATAGACTTGAAAAAAGACTAAATATATTTTAATTTGATTAATATATTCATAAATTGTTTATCTTAACAAGCTATGTTTACTTACAAAATAAAATTTACTACTTTGCAAGATTTAATTGTTAACATGCCTTTTTCATCTTGGGACAGAACTTTAAATTTAGTCTGTAGTTTGAATGGAAAAAAGATTGTCGCCATTTTCACTGTATTCCCTTAAAACTCTTAAAATTAAAAAAAAAAAACAATTACTACATTCAGGTATTATTTAAAAAAATTAATGAAAAAAAATCCAATTTGTTAATCTTTCATTATTTCACACTTGCAATACATTCGGCAATAACTTTTTATTTATCTATAATCATTGTCACTTCTGCTTTAACACGCCCACAATAAGACCAATATATATATATATATAGACAAATGATTGTTACCATATGGTCAGTTCTTTCTTTTGCTTCCTGATATACATCTAAGCATTTCTTCCTGGTATCTTCATTTTCCAATATCTTCCAAGATCTATTAACAATTTCGAAAGCTTGCTGAGCCCTTTCGGGATCATCCTGTAAATAAAAATAAATATTGACAGTTACCATCTTACTTACATGTTTCTTAAAAACCATTTCTGTTAAGATTAGAATTATAAACTTTGTCAAAAATAAATAATTCTCATTAGCTAATGTTAACTAATATGATACACATCAATGTTTATCTTATTTAATTAATATTAATCAAGATAAACTTTGTTGACAATAATTTTTAATGTTTTTTAAATAAAATCTCACCGAATAGATCACCCTATTGCTTTAGATTTATTTCATAAATATTTCCATATTGCACAAAACATGATTTATATTTTTGGTCAGGTTTTCAAAATTTAATACAGAGTTCCAAATATTCATTATTTTTCATAAAAAAAAAACCAGGGACATGATTAGAAGCTTTTGACAACTTTTTTTGTGTTTTGCTACTTAGTTAAACTGTTATAATAGAAAAAGCTTACAGGACAATCAATAATAATCAAGTTATATTGATTTTACCCTTTTTTACAAAGGCTATGTTGATTACAAAGTCATTCTCTATCTATATGGATTAACATAATTTTTATTTCTAAAATAATTATTGTATTTGTAAGTATTTTGAGAAAATATATTAGAATCCTACAGAAATTCATCGACATTGTGACCAATGATAAGCTGTATTTAAGGCAATCCCAAAGGCTAGTAGTATTGTTCTTCTGCAACGCTTTGGATAACGTTGAAAAAATTAAAGAATTATTATTAGTTATATAACAATTTTGAACAAGAGTGTAATATTGACAGTAGTGCATAATTGTTCCCCGCCTGTTAACCTTATACACAAAAAGCATCCATGTTTATTATGATCTATTACAATACTAAATAAAAAATCCCATTATAGTTATTTATTTGCTATAAATATCACCCTTGTTACTAAATATAGTTTCCATAGTTTGGTCATCTCCTTTCATCCATGCATTTGTTCTTTATCATACCTTACCTATAGCATGGCGCCAACGGGACCTCTGTGATACGCTTTCGTTGCCATCTGTGGATAAAAATGAAATATTGACGGGGATCACCGTCTCGACTACATGACTAGGTACGACAAGATATTCTTTTTAATTTGGTTTAATGGAAATAAAGAAAATAATCATCCACATGATTTAGTAAGTACATAGTAAAGAGAGATTATGGCACAGTTATTTGTAAATATGCCTATTTTATATGTTTAAATGACCTTCATGCAAGTTTAAATATATACATCAGAAAATGATGTTGAAGAGGTTAAATTCTACTTGATATCTATTTAATATATATAAATAACCTTTAGTTTGGCCAATATATTTTCCAAAAAAAAATTGAAGGCATTAAATAATAAAGATATTAAAGTAACAAATAATTCATTTAACTTACAATATTCTTATCAGGATGAACAAGAATGGATAGTCTCCGATACTTCTTTTTGATTTCTTCAAGAGTTGCATCACATTCAACTTGTAGTACTTCAAATGGATTAAGATTGAAATAGGTTGACCCGGGACGCAAGAGCCTATCTAGTTGTTGCTTTGGTGTGAGAACAGAATCCCTTTTCTCTATCTCTTTTACCTAATAATAACAATCATTTATAAAGTTTTCTCATGTATTATACATATATTTACAATTTAACTTTCTTTGTTTTATACATAGGCTAATTGGATAAAGTTGTAAAACCTATAAAGAAGTGTGAGTTAAGCTTGTATGCTATCAATTAATGTATGGCACACTGTAACTAAAAATGGTTTATTGTGTAATGGAATAAAAAAAAAATAATTTAATGTTTACTGTGTCCCAGATCACTGTACTATCAAGACATTTCTTTATTAAAAACTTTAAAGATTTTACACCGTTTTCCAATTACCTTCTATAACTCATCATTACTATTATCATGTAAAGTAAAATTAAAAAAGTAGCTGAAAATTTTTAAGGAACACAGCAATGACACTTTTTGGATTCTAGTGTTCCAAATGCAATGATAAAACAAATGAGCTGTGTAAAAGCTACACGCCTGATCTTTGAAACACTTATACAGACGTTTTTTTTCATACTATGGTTCCAATGGTTACCAATTTTTAACTTTAAATCGTTAATGTTTAAATGTCCTCAATGTTGGTTGTAACAAAAGTAACGGTCTTAAAGTGGAGACAACATCAACGTTTTCCAATTAAGCAATAACTATTAATTACTTAACATAGAAATAAAAAGAAGGAAATAGGTTATTATACCTCCGTATAAAACTCATCGAACGATTTATCCTTTGCTGTAGATGGTATGGATGTCATTTTAAGATGTTTTAAAAAATCCTGTTAAATATTTTATTGCAGTCACAAACACAGCATTTGTTAATATCACTAAAACGCTCGTTAATAAACAAAATGCTTCGATGTATTTTTTGACAATTATGCTTTTTTAGAAGTAGGCCTTAACTAATAGACTTCCAAACAAGGAAAATACAGACTACAAATATACATAACCACAGAGTAGAGAGATTTAAAATTATTTTATATCAAAAATTATTAAGCTATTGTTGAATAAAGCTGATATTGATAACGATTGATAAATTTACTTATTTATCTTTCATAAAACTAATAATTATTTTTATCGCTTTATTAAAGAATAAATAAAAGTGTTAACAATTAGTTAACATTTTTATCACCATTTTTGCATTAAAAATAACTTAAAAATTTGTAAATTTAGTAGTTTAAAATAGTACATTGTGTAATATGTAGTTGTTAAATATGTCCTATTTTACTCACTAGACTAAAATAGAAAAAAATACTTTTTGGCACTATATTTTAAATAATTTTTGGAAAATAATAATTTAAAAAATGATTAACAATTTAACAGTGGATAGTATAAGCGAATATTATTATCTGTGGTGCAATGTCAAAATCAATGTAAACATTGATTAGATGCGTTTTGATATTTCTTCTTTGCTATCGTCATCAAATAGTTAACATACAAGGTCATATCGCGCTTGTCTTTTACTCTACTCTGTCTGCAATTTGTGTTATCTATTTTTTATAATATATTCCTGCTATTAAATAAACAAAACTAATAAAACTTAAGGTGCGTTGGTAAGTTAAAATGTTACATAAAAATGTACCGCTACATATATCTTTGTATAAAAATACACAAAAAGTCTTTGGACTACTCAATCAATCTTTCTTCAAAGACATAAGATTTTGTCTTAGTTATTTACAAATTTTTTGTCCCCTCTTTTATTGTATACAAGAAAAAATATAATTTCTGAAAATATTATTTACAAATTTGTATGCGGGAATGGTAAATTAAATCTTCATGCTTTCTTTTCTTATTTGATAACCTATTAAATCGTCGCTATACATAATATAACGGATATTGCAGCATACTAAAAATATATGCACTTAAATATTATAAAGTAAACTAAGAATTTTTGCATGGATTTTTGGTTATTTTTAATTTTTCCAAATTCTACGCGTATATCAACTTGATTTTATTGAGTACTTCCATAGTCCGAGCTGAGGTTCGCCTTTCCCAGACATCGTCGAATCAGAATGTCAAACGTATGTACGAGTAACAGGCCAAGTAAAGGTCACTCTTGGGGGCCCCTAATTTCTAGTTTTGAGACTTCTTTTTCTAAAAAAGAAATTGGCTAAGTTCACAGAGCTCATTAATATTCCTTTAGTAACAGGTGCAAAACCAGTTAATCACGTGAGCGTAATAGATGTTTACACATATTGTTTTTACATTATAGAGCGACGAAAACCGCTGCGCGGCGAGATGTACGCCTAAAAAAAAGATCACGTGCGGTAGCGGTGGTTGGAGCGGCCGATAATCTAGCAGGCTTATGTCCAGCAACTACTGAAATGATGATGATATTTAATATTTTTGTAAATAAGGACTGTCCTCTTCAGAGTTTTGTTGATAGTTTTTGATTGTATCATAATTTATCACTTATTTAGCGATAAAGATCTCTTTATATTTTCCATTGCGGACAATAAATGTTTTTTAACGCTGTCGTTTGTCATTAGGTAAAATGTTTACGGATAAAGTAGTACTAATTACCGGTGCCAGTTCGGGAATCGGTGCAGAAACTGCTATAGAATTTGCCAAACTTAATGCTAATTTAGTAATTACTGGAAGGAACAAAGAAAATCTTGAAAAAGTTGGCAAACAATGTGAAGATGGTTCTAAAGGTAAACAGAAACCGTTGATCGTCATTGCTGACATGAATGTAGAGGCTGATATAGAAAAAATTATACAAAAAACAATAGAGAAGTTTAGTAAACTCGATGTTCTTGTCAATAACGCTGGAATACTAGAAAGTGGTACAATTGAAACGACCAATTTGGCGCAATACGATAGAGTCATGTCCACTAATGTAAGAGGTCCATATTATTTGACAATGTTAGCAGTTCCTCACCTTATCAAAACTAAAGGATCTATCGTAAATGTATCGAGCGTTGCTGGAATGAGATCTTTCCCTAATGTTCTTTCTTATTGTATATCCAAGTCTGCTTTGGACCAGTTAACGAGATGCACGGCATTGGAGTTAGCATTGAAAGGTGTGAGAGTAAATGCAGTGAATCCTGGCGTGATAACGACAGGAATACATATGAAATCTAGTATGAATGAGAAGCAGTATGAAGAGTTTCTCAAAACGTGTAGTGCGACCCATGCGCTGGGGCGACCAGGTGATAGTAAAGAAGTAGCGTCAGTTATAATATTTTTAGCAAGTGATGCAGCAAGTAATATCACTGGTGCCACTCTGCCCGTGGATGGAGGCCGTCATGCTATGTGTCCTCGCTAAGCAGCTGTTTATAAGTTTTTATCTAAATTTGTATTGTATACTTGAAATAAAATACTCTTATTTTTACGTGTTTATTTTTTAATTAATCAATAAAGGAATTACGAAAGTATTAAATGTGATATTTGTTAATTAAAACCACTTTAATCTCATTAAAAAATGTTTAAAATTAACCTTGCGAAACACATTTGATAATCTGAATTGTAGTGTTTGTGATTGCGGCAGAGGCTTCTATTAAACCTTTACTTACACATGAAGCTATCGTCTCTATAATATCGTCAGTTAAATCTCTTTTTGCATCTCTCTGTAAAGTTAATGAATATGTTAATAGTTACATACAAATCTTAAATACAAGCTGAATAGAAATAGATTACTCACATATTTCAGTATGTCTTCCTCCTCACGTTCTAAAACTTCATAGATATTATTTCTTACGTTGTTAAAACATTGATCAATATCATCTTTATTGAGGCACAAATATAATTTATTTTCAACATTGGCCATGAACTCTGTTTTATCAATTAAGATTGTGCTTGACTCTTCCATGACTGATAAATATTGTAGACTCTCTGATATACAAACACTTACACTTTTTAATATTCCTTTCAAAATTTCTTCAATTTCCTCCTGTTTTTTCTAGAAAATATAAAATGTGATTTAATATCTCTTACGTTCTAATATATATAAAAATATATTAAGAAAATTATTACTTGAATGCATTCTTTCGTAAGTTCCCCAGTGACCTTTAAACTCGCTATAAGTGCTTTAATTTCCTCTTTCAAGTACTGTAGTCGTTTCTTAAATAACTCATTAAAGTCCTTTGCTTTTGTTTTGACGTTGTAAATCCAATTAGTGACCTTTTCACCAGTATGTTGTGCAACATTCTTTACAGACTCCCAAGCATTAACAGCACTATGCTTTACGCTATTCCACAAATTTGTTAAAAATTTAACTTGCTTCAATTTATGTTGAGAATTTATCAAAGAAGCGTCTATTTTAGGATCCGTAAATGTTAAGCTGCCGTGAATGTCCTAAAATGTCACAGTTCAATTAATAAATTTCAATTTTTGGTATATACTGTTTTTTTGCAGTTGGGAACTTTGAAGTACAAAAATGTACGACCGAGAGTAACGACGACGTTAAAATTCGTCGCATTGCTTTAATAGAATGCAACATACCAGTTATTGTACAATGTATAATTTACCAACAATTTTTTAAAAAATGAGAGTTATGTCTGTCTTTATTTTCGTAATTTTGCCTGTAACTATTCAACAATAATAAATAAATGTCTGTCGAAGATCGAATTCCCCCAGACAATATTTCCTAGTTTTTTTAACTTAATAATGATTGCGACTAAATATATATAACTAAAAGTTAACGTAAATAAAAAGTAAAACTACCTGAGTCCATAAAAATAGAAGCCATAGAAGTAATAAAAAACGCATTGTTACTAAGCCGTAACTGCGGTATTCACAACAATTGAACAAAGACTATGATGCTTTTAATCGTTAACCTTTTATAGGCAACAATAATTGGTACACAAACACTAGATACAAGGTATATACTGTATTGACTTAATATTAATCTTTTCTTTTGAGTGTTATATTGACACGATGTTAACATTTATCGTGACGAAATGATTATATCGCCCTGTGCATATGTATGTATATATTGGCCATCTGCCAAATTCGTTAAGAATGCATTAAAAATGTTTCATAAACTTTATTTTTGAATGTTGATTCGACTTTAACACAAAAGTAAAGGTGTGCAATCGACATCTTGTCTTTGGTGCTTCAAAATTATACTGTTTTACATGATTTTTAATATGTATTGGATATTATATCTATCTATTTATGCATATTAATGTCTACTTTAGATTATTTATAATGATCACCTTTGTAAGCAATGAGTAGGACATCTGAAGAGCACTGTTCGATAGAAACTAGCATCTAATTGACCTTCCTTGTAATGTTAACATCTTTCAACTTATTGTAAAATACATTAGAGTTCCAAATGTGCACCGCCGAGTAGTCCTCGCTTCGCATAACTTACACTACACCTCATTCACTACACTATACACCTACACAGGTAATTTCGCTCTTCGATACTCCCCCCGCGCCTCAGTAAAAACCAAGAGACGTTCTAAAGACGTTCTCCTCACGCCCATCAGAGAACCACAGAACACTCGCTTCACCACACTCCCTGCAGACACTAACAACACTGCAAGCGCAAACCACTCAGCAACATCAGCAATCACTGCACCTGCAACACTTTACACATATCGTCGCGTCCTATACAACAGAACAAAACATCACTCATCACGCTACAACACCCGTTTTTAGTGAGCGGCCGCCCGCTCCCTAACCGCGAACAGCGTGGGCGGACCGTGGTTGGATCCGGATCCCGCTTCGGCTCGCCTGTGGTCCACGCTGCCGTCCTAACTCGCAAGCACACTCCATCAAAGCTTTACCGCGAAGAGCCTTAGCAACGTGCGAGCGTCCCCGTGCAACAGGTAGGCGCCCTACCAGCTTTAGTTTTTAGTTCTTAAATCTAGTTCACGGACCCTGCCGCTCCGTGAACTCGGTACCGACGATGTTGTAAAAGCCTTAGGGCTAAAGCATTAACATCATCAGAAACAATTCAATACATGTCGCTCTTCGTGCGTGCGTCTTCGTTGTAACCGTGGTACGATTACCCAGCGTAAATTTATAATTCGCGAACCTCCGGTTTCATCGGTCTCAATTTCGATGAAGCTGTAAAAGTCTAAATAGGCTAGCAGCATAACTTCAAATCCTTTAAAGGGCAATACAAACGCCCTTCTACCTGAGAGGAGGCCACGACTCACACGGGTTAATTTATTATGATCACTTTTACAATTTTTCTTTGATGCAGTAGTAGTAAAAGTAATTCAATCAATGCAATAATAATAAAAAATACATTCTAACTGGATAATTTTAGTTTTAGTGTAATAAACATTTAAAATTAATTCTTCTTTTCAGCCGATAAAAGCCTACTGTAAAGCATATGTCTCCCCCAAATATCGCCACGATGACCGCTCTTGCGCTGCCCGCGTTTAGCGCCTTCTCGCAACTTAACTGTATCGTCCAACTAGGAAGTGTCCTACCCGCGCCGTGTCTACCGGCTCGTGATCGCGACTCGAGAACCTTTCGGCCCCCCAAAAAAAAGCCCATATAAAAATGTTACTTATTAGAATCTCAGAGAAAGTTATAACAAGCATGTCTTTATTTCTACTGCTAACCTTTTGTACGCTGCTATCTTTCTTATATTATATCATGTATGCATTAATTATTTGTTGGCATATTTTTGCTTCACGAATCTTTTCTCCAAAATAGTGTTTAGTTCTTGTATTACAAATCGCTGGAAAAGTTTTTTTCAGTAGTAGTAATTTTATCGATGTCAGCAGCACCATCACTCACAATATCCCGTGGGACTAATGCTTTGAAAGTAACTAAAATACACTAATTATACTGTATTGACATATAGTCAAGTTACGGATTTATTTTATAACAAAAATTGCGGAACTAAGCGTTTTTAGTTAAGAGGATCACAAATCTCCTTTTTTTCGAAATTTTTTTGCGGTAGGAACGCAGTTACTTCCGTATTTTCCATAGATTTAATCTTTACATTTTTGGTCGGGTTTTTGGAATATGGAAAAAATGTAGTTGCAGGGCTCCGCCGGCACCTCTGATTTAAACTAAGAATTTTCTCCTCGAGTAATAAAATTATATCCTTCTCGACATATGCAACATAGGACATGTAAAGGCAAACAAAGACCAGAATGTTATGGAATATGACCCAGATTTATTGTTAGAAAACATAAGTAAATTACATTATCTGTCTTATGAAGTAAATGAAGAGAAAATAGTTGTTGACGAGCAGCTTCCGATGTCCATGATTATTTTAGCTGTGCCCATACTTGCTTCCAGAATATTAGAACTGGCACAGATTTCAAAAGCTGCGGGTAAGGAGCTTAGAGCCAGGTTAATACGTGCTGTCTGTAAAATTATAATCAACTGTTGCCGTTAAAAAGTAAAATGTTAAATACACACTGAAGCCAATAAGATAAATTTAGTTTTTTACAAACTGTAAAAATCACGGCTTGACTTATCGTGAGAAAAGAAAGAGTAATATCGTGAGAAAATACACATTGCTTTTTGTGGTCTATGACAAGTTATATGACATAATTGTTGTCCAAGTCTAAAATCTAAAACAAAATTATCTACCAAGTTGTATTGAGTATTTTGAATACCTATTAAATTGATAAATAAACGACAAGTTTCTTGAAAGTTATTGTATTTTTTTCTTTATAAAATAAAGTTATATAAAGACTATATGGTGAAGAAGTAAGGTTTTCTTCACTAAGTTTTAATTCTTTGACTTTTAGCTTACCGTGCAAAATTCAATGAACTTTAATCTGACTTCTTGCTACGATTTCGTCAAAGTCCGTTTAGATGGATACAACTTCATCAGCTATGTAGCAAATTAACGAATTTAGGGTTGAGATTTGTATAAGAGATTAGAGTTAAGAATAGAGCGTGAGTGTTGTTAAGGATGTTGTATTGCAAAAATGCGTTATACTGAATTTAACATTTGTTAATTCAAATCATCATAATTCCTTACCAATATCCCACTGTTTGCTATGTAGATCATTCCCGTTCTTTGAGCTTGTAGGGCAACAGAACCTAAACATAATCCGACGTTTAAAACATATCCATTATCTTCAATAGAACAATTTTCAATACTTTCGAGTACTATTTTTGCATAATGCAGTGCGTTGACTGATTCTTCATTAAGATTGTTTATCATATTTTGCAGTTCTGTAACTCGATCATCTGCGCAAGATTTGGTTTTTGCATATGTCTGACTAATGAGTGCAATGGCATTCCCTCGATTAGACTGAAATAATACAAATACAATGATATTCTAATATAACAAGAACGTTTGTGTTACCTTAAGGAATAAAGTCAAACAAGTTTTTCCCTATGTGCAAGCAAATTGCATCATGGGATTTTTTACGGGAAGGCGTTTAATGTAGTTTTATTATTACTATGGCATTATATATTAGTTATACACATTAATAACGCGCTTTATAATTTAATTTTGTGTGACTGTACGACCTTTTTAAAGTAGGTGGAATACGCTGGAAACATGCTGTACCCAACCCATCTTTTAGGGGACATGGACGGAGGCTTATGCCCATTAGTAGACGTTCTAGGGCTGATATGATAATAATGACTGTGTGTATAAATTGTTTTATATATATATCTTTTACCTCGATACATTTTATTACCCCGCCACTTGCATCGATAAATCTGTCGCTCAATTTGCTTATACTATCAGAAATTCGACCTTCGAATGTTTGTATGTCTTGGTTAACTTTTTCCGAGTATAGCTTAATTTCTTCTTGAATGCCTCTTGAAAAGTTACCGACGGCTGTTATAGCTTGTTGCGCCGATTCTCTTAACCTCTCTGCGAGCTCTTTTATTAGTTGCCTAAAAATATTCCAAATTTAAATATTAGATTAATAGATAATACGGCTTGGTCTAAAAGTACATAAGAATGTATCGGTCGCGCTTAACTTGTGTAGTTATGATTATTATGAATACGATGCTGATTTGCAAAGGATCTCTACCAGGTTATCAGAGTGACAAACACATATGAAATATTTAAATTCAGTTCTTAATAATATCGTATAGTACTGTTATATAGGGTTCTTGTCTTGTCTTGTCTCAGCAGATGCATTTTCTCAACCATGCGGTAATGAGCTCATTTTGGATGGCTTTATTCCAGCAGACCCTAGGGTACCCACCGAATAAAACCCGCTGAACGTAGCGCGCTTCCAACCCGTTAATTATTTATTATTTATGTTATTTTATATTCTTTAAAAATGTCTAGTTCAGCTGACTCTCTTCAGCCTGCTCTTCTCAAATTTTAGGCATTGGAAAAGGCACTAGATTCTACTTAGCGTCAAAAAGAGATTTAATGAAATGTAGATAATAAAACTATGTATCATCGAAAGTCATAGCATCCAAAACGCAGAAGTAATTGCTGCTGGGACCCAAAGGTTACGGAGTGGAGACCGCGGACGGGTAAGCACAGCGTAGGATGTTTATCTAAGACGTGAACTGACGGCTTGTTAAGGTCATTAGAAGACCCTGGATGCAAGCCTCTTCCTATTAGTCCCATTAGAAATCTATAGGTGAGGTCTAGTATGGACGTTCTATTGCAGTTTTCTTTGATAGCTATTATAAATCATAAGTGTTAAAATTTTTTTAAAGTTAGTATAATACCTCGTATCTCCAAAAATATCCAAATTACTTTGCGGTCGCAAGATCAATGGGTTATCAGTTACGAGTGGATTTCCACGAGTTGTGTACACCTGAAAAAAAGAGCATTTTGGTATTTAATACAAATCTTAAAGGCATATCGCTCGTGTAACCGGCGCCCATTGGGGCCAAAATGTTTTCGAGTGGCGACCACGAGCTGGTAGAAACAGCGTAAGTATGCCTTCCACCAGGTGGACCGACGACATAATCAAGGTTGCATTAATTCGCAGGATATAGGCAGCGCATGATCGGGCCTTTGTTGTGGCAGTATTTGGGAGAGGTCTTTGTCTTACTGCGGGTGTCTATCGGCTCACAAGGCTCACATGATGATAATGATGATTATGTTGATAAACAACATTTTACATTAATTATTGCAACAGCAATTAAAAATACTTTTGCAACAGGCATTATAAGTGAAGGCATAAGAAGTAAAAATATTAGTCTGCAATAATAATTATAGTCCCGTTTAAGAGAGACTTAAGTAATGCAAGTACTGGTCATGTCAGACGTTACGGCAAAATTGAGCTAAGAGAGTGCAAACGCGGAGGTAGTCCGAAGAGTTTACAGCAGAAGTCTGGATACCTTATTAAACTATACTCTTAGATTTGTGGTAAAATATTTATTTTTTATGAGAAGTCCCAAATTCTCATCTGGTTACGATCAAAAAGATGGAGCCTATTGTAAAATTTATGTATAAATTTTGAAAATAATATGGCTCGAATTTTTATGTAAAATGCGGAGTAATTTTCCGCCAAGCTATTATAAACCTTATCTTATATAATAATATATAAATAATACACATGCGAACTTTGTCATCGTCTTTGTCACTCTGTTTGTCTTCTGATCCAGTACTGTTGCGACAATATGAACAAAAAAGCGCGTATGAATAGTTAATCCAATAGTAAAAAAAGATAACCATATGAACACTTACCAAAATTCCAAAACAAATTAAAAATCCGAAAAACTTCATTTTACTAATTATTTATGTTTCTAAATCTGAATCGAGTATTTTATGTTAATACATCTATAAACGTCGCACGAGATTTATATAGAACCCGCATCTAATGTTACTATCATAAAATGTTAGTTGAACGCAAATACGTTTCGTAGATAAGATCTTTCAAAAAAAAGCGAGTATGTAAATATCTGTCTGTTGTAAAATGGTAAACAATACAGACATCGCGAAAATTAACCTCAAGTTAAGAAATAATAAAAAAAACAGTTTTATGATAAAGGATTCCGTTCGCTGACCATGTTTATTTTACGACATATGTTATTCATTTACTGTATGGTATATTAAAGTTTAGGGTCGATATTAATATAATTTAACCAAATCTTAGTACGCCTATAAAAGAAAATTACATTATTGGTTATAAAAATAATAAATAATAGAATGATAACATTACAAGAAAAACGTGTAAAATATTCAAATTATTATCAAAATGAATTATTATTATTTGTCATCTTTCCTACGGACTTTGTACATCTGGAATTTATAAGCCTGTCATTTTGGTGGTGCATTTTGATGGGATAAATAAATTAATTCAGCATTTTTCAGAGTGATGGCTTTATACAAGGAGACATAGGTGTAATAGTTTTAAAGTTTTTTGTTGAATAATGTGCTATATATTCACACTTTAAAGCTTTTTATATAGCACGGTTAGGAGAATTATATATGTCCTTATGTCGTCCTCGTTTCAGCCCATTTACACTCTCTGCTAAGCATAGGCTTGCAAAGGATGTACTAAATCGCCATACCATCCTACTAGGTGGGTTGGCGATCGCAATGTTATGGTATGCATAGTACACTTATGACCATTCTTCGAAAACTTGTTTGTGAGTAGTGGCAATCCTATATAAGTGATGCACAAATTGTGAAATATTCAAGATTGTATCCAAGAATTAAACCCGCGAGCTACCACCGCAAGTCTAAGTTCCCTACCGCTGAGTTGCCACTGATCGATATATGTCTTTATGTATCCTTACTTAAAAAGGCTTGGCTTATGGGAAGGAACGATGAAATTATTTATTGCATTTCTCCGTGCTCATTTGTTATTTGTTCGTGGAAAAAGAGACACCGCACCGGAGACAGAAATACTAGTTACCACGCATTCTTTTTCCATAACAAGCAAACAACGCGCCACCATCATGATTCTTTAACAAAGATGGGTACAGATGTCTATACAAAAAGATCGCTTACCATCGGATAACTGTGAACATGTTCGTGTTAAAAAGCGTGTATATATATTGGCTCGTTTAACTGTATTTAGTATTTGACTATTAAGTAGCGAAGCACAAATTTTTAACTTTTAAACAAAAATAATATTTCATTCAGTCCCGAGTTGGAGCTCAATATCGGGAATAATGTAGAGTTTAAATGTTATTTAAATGTTCTTTTGGTGCTAACTATTTATCTTAAACCCATAACATATATAACCATCATCATTTCAGTCGTAAGACGTCCACTGCTAGACAAAGGCTTCTCCCTCAGATTTACAATAGTGCCGGCTGCAAGTGGCCTGCATCCAGCGTCTTCCGAATATCTTAACCTGTGCCTGTCCATCTAGTGAACGTCCCATTAAGTTACGCTTGTCGGTACGTTGTCTTCACTACAAAACCTTTAGGCTCCAGCTTTCGCCTGTTTTGCGTGCTATGTGATCTGCCCACAACTGCTTTAACGTGCTAACTTATGATATCACTTTTAAGCTCTGAAAAAATTTTGCATACACGGCTTATATATATATACACATATATATATACATATATATGTGTATATATATATATATATTTATAAGTGTACGTGTATACATATTTATATATATACACACCCATATATATATATAGATACATACGTGTAAATGTGTATATATTTATGTAACATTAACATTTACACTAGACTAAAATATATAACAAATAAAAAGCACTATAGTGATTTTTAAAACGATACTTAATGTAAGAAAATACTAACCGAACTGTACATTGTTGTTTGCTAAATGAATCGCTTCATGGCTTGACGCAATCTCTTGTACGAATTCATAATTACTTTTTATAGCTCAAGGTTAAACTATTGTGCCCCTTAATAAAATTATATATTTTGTCTAACAATTGCGACAGCGTTATTGCTGTTGAAGGTACATTTGATTACCATTGGGTCGACACGATGCTGAACGATTGTTCGTAGGATGGTATTTCCATTCAAAACTATGGGTTCAGTTAACCAAAGACCTGTCGAAATAACTTTAAGCTTTGTCACTGTAAAAATGCTCACATCAAATCGAGTGACGCTTGATTGTATTTAGGATTATATATGTTATCAAGTTTATCATATTATATAGTATTGTTATCAATATAATCAAGTTATGAAAGTAATAAGTTAAATTAAAAAAATAATAAGCGATCTAAGTTACAAAGATTATTGTAGATAAAAAAGCATCAATCTTTGTCAGACTATCAAAAACGAGATTGATAATTGTAGAAAAAATGTAAAATGTAAAAGTAGTTAAGAAAGTTAAAAATAGCACAAACGTGTGAGAGATTGTCAATACTAAATGAAAAACAGAGATAGGATAGGACGGGCCATAATATGTGATAACGACTGAAGTAATTTATCTATTTATTAAAAAAACATACTAGATATAAACAATCAAAATCATTTAGATCGGAAGAGATCATAGACCTAAGAATAGAGAAAACCGACTCGAGAAGGAATATACTAATTTATAAAATAAAACTAATTTAATGTTAATTTGGAGATGTTTTTGTTTAGCAAAGCAAAAATTTATAAGCAGCTTTACAAATGCGATGTCATTATGAAAAATCTACCAAATTGACATAATGTGCAGAATGTTTTGAAGGTCTCTTTTGTGTGTGTGAGTATTGCTGTTGACGACTTTAACAAGATCGTTTCTTCACCTTATGGATGGATTTCCTACGCTATTCTTGCTTGTCCGTAGTCTACTCCAGAACCTTATCTTCATTGTCACTTTAACCATAGGCGTCCACTGTTGGACATATACCTTTCCCATAGATTTCTACAAAGTATGGTTGGAAGCGGGTCATATCAAGCGTCCTACAACGATCTTAACAAGGCTTATTCACTCTATGGACGTCTGTGTTTGCCGCTTCATTAGTCCAGACTCTGTTTATTTAAAAAGAAAAAAATGTTCTCTATTGCGACTATATATAACAAATTGTCAATATTTACACATAAACCTATAAATTACAATACGTACAAAAAACTGATGACTCATATATTTTGGTGTATACAGGTGTTGTTAAAAATTAAAAATGCTCTGTGCATATGAATTATTAATTGTAATATAATTATTTTGACGAATTTTTAGACCCGAAAATAAAAAAGTCTCGTCCATATAGGAACGCGCCAAGCTTTTGTGATACAAAATCCTGAAAAATGTTCATTTTTCTCATATCACAAAATATGTGTATAAAAAATTAATAGCTGGGGAATGTAAGCGCTTACGGCATTTTAAAAAAGGAATGCTGTTTAAGATGTGAATTTGAAGCGCTAAGAGTGTAGGTATGATCCACTTCCCTGGTAGTTTGTTTACCGATATTTATTGTTACAGTACTCGGTATACAGGATAATTATTTTTAAGTTTAACATACTCGAAGGGGTAAATGTGAATATACACGATTAGCAGTCCCAGGTGAGTTACCGCCCGAGCACATTGGCGAGGAAGATGATAACCAAGTGTGATCGAAGAAGGTGTATTCATATGTGTACAAAGAGTATTTACAATTTAGTCGACTCTACACAACAGCAGCAATCACATAACCTATAGCGTTCAAATTTGAATTCGAATTCTTAATACAAGTAAAATTAAATAAGACTCTGGTCGTAGTGGTCCGCAATACGAAGCATAAACGCTACATGTTGTTCTTTCGCTGTAAATTGATATATTCTTACGGAAATAATAGATAACGTAATGATATTATAGTAACAAAAAGCATTTTCCGAATTCGGTTTACTATAATTAAATTAAATATTGTTTACTTTTCGACCCTGCAGGCTTTGTACTACCAGAAGTTATTTGCCGGTGGCATTCCACTAGGAATAATAAATCAATGTAACTAATTTCAGAGTGGTGATCTGTACAGGTGATTAAAAATAAGTATATAATCTACAAGGTGCACACAAATTGTACATATAATTAACCCTTAATTAGGCGCATGGGGTCAGGGCCACTTGAAATTCAAAAAATTATGGCTTACAGTCTTCAGAGCGTACTAACGCTCTTTCTAGCTTCCTCATTCCCTTCGGGGTACGCAAATTAGTCGCATCCAGAACATTAACTCTTGCACACACATCGCTGTCCTTTAGAGAGCTGACCCCATGCGCCTAGTTACGTTCCATTTTTTGGCAAAGGTAAGCTTTTACTTTTGTGATTTTTTTTATGTTTATATTAGTACATTGTTTACTGTTTATCTTTTTATGTGTGTATTTTAATACGGTATGATTTCTTTATGTATTTTTGAGTTTTTTCTATGCTTTTTCTTTTTTTTTTTGAATAGAAATGCCTAACGACAAACAAGTATTGCAATGGCTGGATGAGATAAAAAATAATTATCTTCCGTTAATGGATCAACGGAAGATAATTATTTTTTATCTCGACATGCTCAGAGAAATGGCCCGAAAGTGAAATGGTGTAAAGTACCATCATCGAACACAGTAAGGACCCGAGCACAAAATATTATTTTACATTTCCTTGGAGTATAAATATATCTGGCATCAACCCATTTGTCATACACAAAGCGAATACTGAGAAGACTTTGACATATACAAGACGGATTTTCTTGAAGAAAATAGCTGCGGCACTTGTGGAAGATCACCAAAAACGTTGCATACAACTACGTCCTGTACCAGCGACAACAAAAAAACGGCTCCATGAAGTTTATAATGTGAACAAGGCGGTTTATCAATCGACAGCTAAGCGCGGGCGCTGTTCATCATGTTCTAGAAAGGACGACAAAAAAGTGTCAACAATATGTTTCAAGTGTCGTAAATTTATTTGTCAGCAACACTCAAGGATTTACTGCGTCGGATGCAGAACAGAAGATTCCGCTGATGAGGCTGAATAAACTTTATTTCTTAAGTTGATCTCGGCTATGCCCAAAAAATTAGTTTAAAGAGAGGTTTACGGTTTTGGTTTTTTTTAACTATTTTTAATGTCATAGTAAGTATTTGTTTCTTAAAGTTAAGTATATTAAAGAACTTTATTAATTACTATAGAAATCCATTAAGTTTTATTCCTTTTTGATACTCCTTTCCCAATGTTTTTTTGGGGTCATTTAAGACCCCATGCGCCTAATTGAGTAATTTTCTTAATGCGCCTAATTAAGGGTTAATAGTTAACAATTATGTAGCTTATTAAACGTTCTGTTGACAAGTGACATTGTAAATAGAATAGTTCCTCCTGACAGCTGTCATTTTCTTGACATTCTATGTGCGGTCTGATGTTGCCATACAGTGAAAAGAGAGAAAATAATTTATAGTAAAAGTATTTTAAAACATAAACACTTCATAATTCTTCTTTTTAATATAATCTGTTTCATGGATTCGATGTCTAAGTTAAGTGATTATGTTTTTACTTGGTTGAACTTGACCAACAGACATGTAAGTGTTGTTACCAATGTGATAATAAATGATGTATCACTGTACCACACCTACGACTAATCGATCATTCATATATTCATGACGTTATAATTTGCTTGACCATGTTACAGTATTAACTAGTTCAATACATTTATGTACTCACTTAAGGTTAAGTCTTTGTTGCCGCCAAGTGTTGAAGTGTCAAGGTTATGTCTTCGAAGTTAATAAGTAGTCCGTAGTGTAATACAAAATGCCCTTGTCGTTTGAAAATTTACGCGGTCTTTTTAATGGTACATGTCGAATACGGCGATAAATTTTGGGCGCCTATATAAAATGTAACAGCAAATATATAGATAAAAGAACAATTATTTAAAAATTTTCTTATGAAAGGCATTTGAATTTAAAAATCTTTTAAAGAAAATATTTTTTGAAATTGTTTATTTATGATTGACAATTTTGTTACGTTTGTATATTTTTATACACTTATAACAGATGTACAAGGATGTCACTAAATCGTACCCAATATGTTTTTCATAAGATTTTAGATACGAAATCCCACGTCATATTTATATTCGTTTAATGTATTTAAATTCGTCATAAAAATGATGAAGATAATGCTCGGAATTTCTCTCCGAAATCGAATTAGGAATAAGACAGAACAGAAGACAAATGAATGTAACCGATATAGCTCAGAGAATTGGCAAGTTAGTGTTAGTGGACAGAGCAGGTACATGGCCGCTGGATTCTTTGGGTTTTGGAGTAGTGAACATGGATCGGTAAGAGAAGCGTAGGACTTTCACAGACAAGTCTTCTAAGGTCTTTGGAAGAATCCTTCATGGGTATGGGTGTACGCATATATATTAAAGTTCCACAAGATTGTGGAACTTTATTACAAATGCGTCCACCTGTTCTGCATAAAAAGATATCTATCTTTAATCTTCCTTTTAAATAGTTTTCAATGTTAAATTAAAAGTGTGTTATAAAATATTTTTAAAGCATTCCAGAATTTTTAGTTGATCCAAATGTGTCGAATTCTCTTTTATTTTTATCTTTTATTCATTCATTTATATAATTAATATTATAACGTGCGAAGGAAAAATTGTTAAATTGCATTTATCAACAGATCAGCGTTCCGAGTTAACTATTTTAATATATAAAATTATAATTGACACAAAAAACGAATACATTTTAATTAAATTTAAATTTTGAAGACGTAGGATGTGAGCCGTTACTTACCAGTCCTATAGGACACTTAAGTGCCCATGGACGGCAGTTGACGTTACAATGCTGAGATGATGATAGTGATGAGACGTTTTAATTGAGACTTTCTTTGCTCAGTAATTGCACTAGTGAAGGCACACTTGACATTGTAACGTGGTACTGTATTTGTCCCTCAAAGGAAATACCAAAAAAAAAATGCAAAATACCAGTCAACTCTTACGGCTCTACAGTCTTATGTAAATTTCTTGAAAGGGTATATTAACTCATCCGCGAATAAACAGTAATCTTTATTTTCATCTTATTTGCGAAGATAGTCGTAGTGAAGATATTTGGTAAAATTATTATTGAAGTGAAGACATTACACTCGAATAATTTTTGTCTGTTTTTATTCCCGCGTAATCTAACGTGAAAGTATAAAAATTATATAATTCAAAAAACTAATGTAAGTTTTCTTTGTTAACAATACTATACATTTTACATACCGAATGACATTTGTATTTTATGATGTAATTAAAAGATGTTACGTTCGCGGAAGCTATTGGCCAATTACACTAATTGTAAAGGTGCATGTGCACTGTGTAATTACTATGTGCCTATTAAAATGTTTTAATTACATATATTGACGGCATTGTTATTCTAGAAAAATAGCATAAAAATAAAAATTATGTTTTTGTATTTATGTAAATAATACCCGGTATTAATAACGTTTCCCTGCAACAACAAACTAATGACATGAAAAGCCTAGTGCAAACTTCCGAACGGTCGTAGCTATATTAGTAGGTCGGACTAAATCCGCTCTACCTTCGATACAAAAATCCATTCAGCGATGCCAAAAATTAGAAAAGGTCGCATCGTAACGAAGACGAAGTAATCCCGTGTCCAATCGATCACGGTCCTCAGCTAAAGATATGACAATGCGAGGAGGAAATTTCAGTGAGGAAAGAAAAATGCCTTTTAATATTGAATTTATTCCATGTATGATAAATTAAAAAAATATAGCGAGCTTTTAAGGATATTGGACTTTTAAATAGCTTTTTATTACTTTACCGTACTGATTTACAAGTTGTGTCCATGTAGTTTTACCTGATGCGTATAATTATCATCATCATCTTGTCAGCAGATAGACGCCCACTCGGCATAGGTTCCCCCCAAAGATCGACACGATGACTGGTTTGCGTTGTCCGTATCCAGCTCCAACGATTTCCGACGACGAAGAGCCCGTAGATGCGTCATGGGCAGACCGCCCACTAAGTAGATCGACGATGTAGTCAGTCTTCAAATTTTTGTAAATTCTATAAAACTTTTATTTACTTAAAATGTATTATAATCAGTTTTAATAATTAGCCTTTTTGTCTAAACAGTTATAAGGGTGTATTATTTATTAATTATTTACAATTTTTAATATAAATAAAAATGGTCAGAAATTTATTTCAAATAAGTATAATTAGAAGAATTTAATTATAAGTACTGCGTTCATCAGTTTTGTTTACAATAATTTCACACAACACATAATATCTAATGAAAGTGTAATAAGATTTAATTTATATAGGCTATTACAGTAACGTACCCTTGTTCCTATTTATTTTATTTGAATTTTAGTATACAGGTAAAAAAAAATAAAACTCTTCGACAAGTATACAAGCACCATAACGGATGGAACGGCAACTGATTGTCGATACTGATGTCATATTCGTTTTCCTTACCACGTAACTCAGTACTACGGTGGACAGTTTAACGTAACGTAACATAATATTGAAACACAACTGACGGAAGCATAATTTGAATCACGACCGCTGTAAGCAGCGATATATGGAACGTTACGCTTATTAGAATTTTACATAAGAATTACTTTACTACACTCCTAAAGTCATAGAGTTAAAAGTGATTATGACGTCATACAGCACGTGTTTTAATTACAGTCACCATAACAAATATAGTCTAAAAACGTTTGTCTCTTGCATTGTTTGTATATACATAAAGACTAATGTTTATATATTTCCTATGTAATTGTAAGTCTGCATTTAAGTAATATATCATTTAATTATATTTCGTTACTTAAGTGAAGGACATTGATGCTTGTAAATAAATACATAAATAAAAGACAATATATAAAAATATATGGAAAAAAATAATACAGTAGTAGTTGTGAAAATAATAACACTCAATTGTATGTTCTTTATATAGGGCTAATTACTAATTAATTTTGAGCTTGAACTTTGAACCCTTAAATTTTGACGGCTGTATCTCACATTTTAAATGCCTAGTGGCCAATCGCAAAAACAGATTCTGATTAACAACACAACTGAATGCAGACTGCTTTCTACAGGTCCTATTCGTAATTCCAAGAGAAGCCTAGGAATCTAGCGGCGGAAGGTCTCTGACTGATGAACTATAACTATTAAGAGGTCCACTATTTTTTGTCACTATTATTTCTACCTTTTTTATTTTAAACATAAGCTTGTTTATCAGTTCAGTAAGTATTTTTTATCTTTATTCCTAAAAATAACGAAATACCGATCATATGAAGCCTTCTATTTTAAATAACAATCTTGGTTTAACAAAGACTTTTAAGTACTCTTTAAATAAATGAATAACATATTGGTTTAAATGTTATTCAAATTGTAATGTTTTACCAAGAAAGTTCAGAACACGGTGATTTAATTCCTTAAGGCGTACCATGTTAACACATCGTGGCTTATTTACTTCTGAGGTTAATTCACCGACAGGCGCTCTCGTAACCATTCTCTGGTGCACATCAACATTTCACCATGACAGGACTAGGAATAGACGCAAACCCCTCATTTGAATATATCTACTTTAAATTCAAACGAACACGCTGTAAACGTTACGCGATGGAATCTACACCATGCTCAGAATTGTATAAAGACGATTTGGATACTAAATATTAATTTATTTATAGAATACTCGTTATTGAATATGTTAGATAGTTGACAAGCAAAATAACTAAAATAAGTACAGTGGGAGGTCTGATTACTCAAGGCAATTTATTACAGATAACCATACCGTAGAAATAGAAAAAAGACAAGTAGCCGGTACGCGACGTTACAAACATGTATATTTACTTATATACATACATTTTTATATACTAGTAGTAAGTACATATTTATAAATACAACAATAAAAAATAAACTTGGATAAGTATGCTTGATTGAGAGAGAAAAAAGGAAACGGAAAATTTTTATTCAATTAAGGTTGTGAGAAGTCGCAGGATGTAGGCACTGCAAGACAGGTAATCGTAGCGATTTTTGGAGGCCTTCTAATGGTTGTCTATCAACATAAAAAGGAACAAAAATTAGATAATACGTAATTTATTTTATAAACATGACTTATGCCTAAACGACCATAAAGATTGTAATTTAATTTTATTTTATTATTTATATTATTAACTATTTTTTCTCTAGTTAATAATCCGATGGATATGTGTCACACCATTTATAAAGCTAAAACTATTCACTTGTTAATTTTTATCGACGATAACGTGTTCCAGTTTTTTTTTAATTCTTGCACAACGTTAGTGTGTGGTGTCAGATCTAGATTTACGACTCATGTCTAGGCTAGCAACTCGCCTTTCCAATTCTAGTCTAGAACAATCTATGAAATTTTATTAAAGTCCAAATTTTAATATAAAGAGATTTTTACGTATGAACTGACTAAAAATTAGGAGCCATATTTCTTTTACCAACGGTTACCTAAGAATGCATTTCACGAAATTACAACAGGCTAAATAAAAAAAGACTGTTTTAAAACTATAGCTCTTGGAGATGTAAGTTCGAGTATGGGAAATTAATCGGAAACAAAAGGAAAGTATTACGTCTAAGCATATCTTTATAATAAGAAATGTGGAAATAGTATGATTTAAATTATTACATACGATGGGTTGATTTTACTCTCTGCACATACATCTCAATTACTATTTACTTTACATGTTATCGTAGCACATAGTTATATTTTTCATGTATTTATTATATACCCGATTTCCGGGATACAATCTATAATTCACACTTAGTGCATTAATTATATAGAAATACCACTGCTCACAAACAACTTTCCAGAGGATGGGCATAAGCGTCCACTGTGTACCATAGCACCATACTGCGATCACCAACTCGCCTGCCAAGCGTGGCGATAATGGTATATCTCCCCAGAGATATCATTGGGTAAAGCTTTGCAGTGAGCGTCTATGGGCTGAAATAGCGGCAACAATTATATAAGTATTTTGTTTATTAGTAATATTTATTTACATTCAATTTCACCTATCGCTTGTTGACCGCTTGCACTTGGTTGTGAACGGAGTAGATTGATTTCAATTCAATGGTTTCTGTAAGAAATTGCATTTTGCGATAAGACCACCCATTGAACTTAATTTTTTTGGCCTTTTACATGTGATTTATTTTTTACTTGATTGATTTACAATGTTTGCAATTAGTAAACAGTCATAATTTTGAGCTTTTAATATAAAAAGATAGCAATGATAGCAAAGATTGGTGAATAAAAATGGTAAATATAGGTCATTGCCACGATTTTAATGTAGTATGAGAGTGCACCTCACCGGCGAACCGATTCTAGTCCAAAACGACGGAATACATCTATTAGGTTTCATAACACGTAATAGTTACAACAGTATGAACACTCAAGGTGCCTCGAAGGAGAATATAAAGGTCAATGTTCGCAGCTTCCTTCGCCTGCGCGTTGGCTCATTTTGGTTAATGTACGTCTTTATTTCACTGACAGGTTGGTCGCTTTCCTGACGAGGATCAATTTTTACAGAACTTTAATAAATTGTAAAGTTAAAGTGAACATTTATATTTTGTGCAGTATATAAGATTAATTTGAAAAATGGGCTATAATAAAATAATTTCACGTTTACACTACTAGCATAGAAGTACTTAGTTAAAATTTGGATATAGGCAAATTTTGGGCATTTTATATTATGATTTCATAATCATAGTTTTAGCTGAAGAACGTCCACAGCTGAATATAGGCCTCTTCAGTGTATGTTTATCAGGACCGATCGAAAGCGGTTTCCATCTAGCATCTTCTATTACTAACTGTTCCGACTAGAGCTCCGATAGAATCTATACTGCCAGAAGTTATTAGCCGCTTGCATTCGTATAGAAAAAATTAAGTAGAATATTTCAGAGTGATCAATTTATTTACAGATAACATATGAAATGAACTTATTTTCAGATAAACACTAAGTGACGTAGTAGTTAAACGCAAATAAAGAAACGCGGGAAACTCGAAGCTAACTATCCAACGCGCGAATTTCATAATGAATTATCAAACTCACACACTTTCAGTAGTTATTATATCTTATGATATATTAAAGTTTCTGCATTTTTTTCCGTAAGAATCTTCTACTAAATAGAAGGAGTCTTATAAAAAAGATGATGAAATCATAACGCCATTCTTCAAGTGACCAAGAGCCCGTTTTCAAATATACATATAAAAGATATCATGTTATTAAGACTAAATTCAATACAGTGATGTTATAAAAAACGCTTTAATTTATGCGATCTACGGAGAGATTTCACTACGTTTATCCACTATGATTGCAATACCTTGTACTGACATTCCAGATGACAGTGAACTTTAAATTTATTCTATCCCGTTAACCCGCTTTCTAGTGTAAGCTCTTATATGGCAAATCGGATAAAACTTGATTTTAAAAATCCTTTTGATACTGTAGCTACGCAAGCCACTTCAAAATATGAGTACAAAAAATAATCAAAAGAGTTTTATTTGTATACGTGTCTAGTAAACAACGATGCCACAAAAATAATATTTAATCTTTATGCAGCGACTAGCGCTGGTTAAGGTAATCCTAGTTTGTATTTAAAACCAAATCTTTATTTATGCGTTAATCGTTCTATGTTTCAAATGATAAAGCTTTTGACCTTGTAATATATTTAAAGAATAAGTATCTTGTATTACTTCGAGAACAAATAGAAAGATTAAATATTAGATATCATACTAATGTAGTAATACAAAAGATTCATGGAAATATTCTTAAATACATGATAATTTTATACACGTCGCCTACTAGCAACAAATCATCATCATTTAATTCGTAAGACGTGTAGTGCTGAATAGACCTCTCCATAGATTTCCTATAAAATCTTATAGAAGCGGCCTGCATTCAGTGTCTATGGACGGCTTTATCAAGGTACCTATTCGCTTTATACCATCTTAACTCCAGCAGCCATCAGTTCTTATGTGGCCTGTCTACCGTCACTTCAACTTACAAATGCGCTGGGCTATGTCGGTTACATTCGTTTTTCAACGGATTTCTTTATTTTTGTTTCGAACGCACTATTTAAAGTAATTACTTACAAGGAAAATCTCCTTTTTCTTATAGAATGGTGTATTAGCGTAATTATATTCACTTCTCAGATAGTGTTTTATAAAGTGTGCACATTCTTACCAACGCTGATATTGATCTATTACTGTTTTGTGTATTAATAGTTGATTGTTTCTCGTTTAAGTTAGTTCGCATAGCTATAAAAAACATGAGAGTCTGTGCTGGATAATAGTAGGAAAGACGCAGAGGTATAGTGATGTTATTAAAAATTAAAAAAGTGTACATTAAGACAAAATATATTAATTTTTAATTCTTTTTGATTTGTTTTTTTAATGGACAATTTTTTAAATTTAAGTTTACATAATAATTTTGTATGCGACGACGTACAAATTATTTACCATTCAAAAGGATACCGACTGTATCTACATTACATGATTTTGTAATTAGATTCATAAATCATGAAGGCCAGTATCTAAATAACCAGGTATAATTTAACATTTGATCAAACAACATTAATTTCTTAAGTATGATATTAAACATAATTTTACAAAATAAGTTTTAGATCGTGAGTTTTTTAAGTTCGTGTGTTAACATCAATGAAAGGTATAATATCAACATAAGGGAAGACGATAAACATTTATGATCATAAAAAAGTTATATTTTAATTAATATATATATGTTATATATATATATATATATATATATAAACAAATTGACTATTTATAGGAATATTAGCTTTAAACAGTTAAATGTTCAGTTGATTTTCTTAACAAGTTATTTATGGTACACCCTCTAAATTCAATACATTCTAAAATAAAAAATAAAGTAATAAAAATGTGGAAATAGGTGTAAAGTCAAAATAACAAAACCAATTATCTCATGATTTATGATTATCAGGTAATATTACTTATTATCAGGTAAACGCCTCGCTCATTTCGACACTTTTCAGACAAAAAATTATGAAGTTAAAATAAAAATGTGTTAAAATACGAAGATAAAAGAATAAAGATGTAACTAAGTGGTCCCAAGAATTTGTCCGTTAAAGACTTCTTTGTTTCGTTTAAAATATTCAAGATAACAAATATTTAAGAAAATTCAAATTCTTTTATTCTTTGAACGAGGAAACGGCAGGCATGGAATTGTAAAATTAGCTAAAAGAAATAATGTTTTAGGCATTCCGAAGGCGAATAAACGAGACACTTAAGTGGTTGTTTCTCTTTTATATTTATAAGCGTTTTGTTTTTGTTGTATCGATTTTGTAAATTCCTTAAGTCTTCGTTTATTTTAACAATCAACACACTAAATTACATATTTTGTTTGTAAATTAAAGTCTGTTTGGTAGAAGTCTGATTGACAATCTCCTACACTAATATTTTCATTATATTATACGTAGCAAATAATACAAAAAAAATTCAAGGAATTCGCAAAGAAACTTAAATTTAAAAAGTATTTCATATATTTTAAGTAATGTAATCGTATATATACGATAAAGAATGTAACAAAAATTGTTGATAGAAAATACAGTCTTTAATTTTATTATTATTAATTATTATTATTAATATATTCCCGTGCTCTCTGGTATCTTTTGAAAGACAATTTCGACAATTTAAACCTCATTAGAACGTGACGGATTGCTGTGACTAGTAATTATTGCAGTGTGATCTGCAGAATGCGCTGGATTTTTGATCCCTGTTTAGTAATGTTTTTCTTTGTTTTGTCATTGTTTGTCGTTAAATCATTAAATGTTCTTAGTGAGATAGTTAAAAGGTAAGAATTGTAACTAATTTTATATTTTTAAGTTTTTACTTTCTTACTGCCTTTTGTTACTGTTTATCTCCAATAAAGTAAATAAATATTGTTTGGACCTTTTCACCAGCTTCTATGCAAAGGCTGCCATCATACAGTTTCTACTTCTTTTTCTTTTCTCCCTAGATGTTCACTCCAAAGCACAGGTCTTCTAGAAAGATCCGGTCTTGCGCTGCCCGCATCCTTCGACTTTCCGAGACCTTAAATATATGGTCGGTCTATCCAGTGGAAGGCTTATCTACCCCACGTATACTGGTTTGTGGTTGCTACTCAAGATCCTTTCAGCCCCAACGAGCCTCGGCTGCAAGAGTAGCGTGCACCACTGCCACTTCAGACAAGTAATTTTTCGAGCTACGTTGGTAACTGGTTCTTCTGCTTATTACTGATTCGATCACGCAGCAAACTCCAAGCAAAGCCATATTGCTATCTGGGTGACCTGGAACCTTGTTATGAGGCCCATCGTAAGCGAACAAGTCTCGGATACGTATGTCACTGTTTCTTAATTAATATTAATCGTAACTGTGATAAAACTATCATATAGTGTGCTTTGTATGATACTTCCTAATAATTTGTGATAACACTTTTAAAAGCAAATTATTTTAATTTTAATATGTTTTAATATAGATAACGTATTTGTAAAGCCACTATAAGTGAAGATTTGTTATTGGCTATAGCTTTTTTTCATACCAATGTATAAATTAAAAACTAATTACTTATACACTCAGACAATGTACTCACAACAATGATGACATCAGATGTACAAAATGGAATCTGCGTATCCCATTGACGCTTGGGCACATTTTACAACTGAACGTCAATTGAGAAAGATTTGTTTCGTAAAAGAATTACATTTTTAAGTGCGATTGCTTGTTGTTGCTACATCAAAAGCTTACACAAGTTAGCTAACAACTGCGTATTGTCGTACACAAACCAATTAACGTTGGATATCTTACAGCCATATTCTACTATAGCTGATCTTTAAGTTTTTTTGAAATTGTATAAAAATTTATACGATAGTCAAAAATTTAAATTTGGTTCTTCCAAATGAGATCACTGCGATATATTACTAATTAGACCATAGTGACTTGTCAAAAACACAACACTTTATTTAGTGTACAATAATAATGAGTAAGCAAATGTTAATTAGGGAAGTCCGACATTACATTAGCGTCATTGGTCGTTATTATACACAGATAGAACAACACGGAGTAGTAGATACATATATACTTCTTCTTAACATATCTACTCATATATAAACGGTTTTCTTTATTTTATTTTGGTCATGTACATAATTTTACGATTTACTAGTACTAAAACGTGGTTTTTTTTTACCTTTATTGGCAGGCTTAAAGTCGCTTAACGAGCCACAGATAGTCTCCTACGCAGGGGATAGCTTTGCGAGATCGAATCAGGAACGCCCGAAGACAAATAAAAGTAATCAATACAGCTAAGTTGACGTGGATGAATCGTTGAACGGTTAGAACTAGTACGAGAAATTTTACAATGCTTAAAGCGACGACATCTGATAGAATCCAGGAATGGGCGGGCCACCTAGCACACAAAACTGATGGCTGTTGCGGTTACAGTGCTGGAGTGGATTTATACAAGGATCACTGAAAAAATCAGAGGCTTAGTTTGGTTTAATTTGAAATAATAAAATAATAATTTTAATTAAAATGAAAATTTAAACCTAATATCAGTAAAAAATATTTTACATTTATTATAAAGTTATGAATTTGATGAATAAAATACTAATATATCGTTTTAATTATTTTTTGTACTATGCATAAAAGTAGTTCGTAAATCAGTACAAAGACAAGATTTGACTATTAAAGCTTATGATTAACAAGATATGGCAGCCATTTATCTAGAGTTTAAAGTAGTTTTTTCCAACGTGGAGCCCACGCCATGCCCAGCCCATGGGGGCAATTTGAATATTCGAGGGGCAATTTAAAAGTGGATTCGAATCGGATTTAACCCTTTTTGCTTTTAAATAATATATATAATACAATAATATATATACATCTACATATAGATGTTACAGTTACATAAGGGCGTAAGAATATTAGAAAGGCTAAGGTGGGGCACGGCTCAAAAATACTGGTATAAAGTCTAATCGAAAGGCTAGTCTACAGATCTTAATGATTAAACACAAAATACAATTTGCTCAAGAAATGTATCACAATAAATGGATTTTTTTATCATTATTTCAGCCATAGGATGGACATAAGACTCTCATTGATTTCCAGTAAAACCTATTGAAAAAAGTCTGCATCTGTTGTTCTACGACGACGGTCGAACCAAATACTAAGATCGTCTGTTCCCCTTACTTGTGAACATTCTACACTGCTTTAACTTGTCCATTGTCTATATTTCAGAGCCTTAATTAATGGCCGTTGGGGCCGAAAGGTTCTCGAGTGACGACCACTAGCCGGTAAACGCGGTGTGGGTAGACCCCCCACTAGCTGGACCGACGATATAGTTAGGGTCGCGGGAAGTCGCTGTATGCACTGTAAGGACCGGTAATCGAGGCGATCTTTGAGGGAGGCCTATGTTGTGTAGTGGGCGTGCATCGGCTGAAAAGAAAAAGAATATACGACAGCGGCTATCTGTTTTGCGTGATATTTGATCTATTCCCTGCTACTTAAACTAGCCAAAACGGTGGGTAATGTTGGTTAATTCCGTTCATTTACAGCTATAGCCCTTCCCATGGCTCGTTGGCCATCAATAAGCATGCCAATGCGGTTCCAAGTGCCATATATGTTCGCATATTGTATCGCTTGAAATATAAACAACAACTATACCTCCGGTTTATTAAATTATAACCAGTTGAATTGTATTACGTGAGCGATACTCGCTAAATGAACCGATAAGTGCTTGCAATTTGCGAACAACGTCAATTTTGTAACGTGGCAGCCGTCACGGCCGCTACAGTCCACAGGCATCGCTCGTTACATAATGTTTAGTAAATAAAGCAAACAACGAACACTGTCCCCCGGTCATGTGAGTGTTCGTCATGTGACTAGATAATGCGCAGTTTGCACTCGATTGACCTCCCAACCCCTTTATCGTTGAACTGTCAATGGATGCGCGAAATGAACGGTCATCCTTATTGTTAAATGATCGGCTCAATGTGCCATTAACGGCGATGGTCGAGCGTGAGTTGATCCGCAATAAATCGATTATTTCTGACGCTTTACGTGGTAACTTATCATATGCATCTATATAAGAGGTGGCGTTTGTTGTTGAAACTAAATATTCAGGTAATGAAAACACTACTTAACATTATAAGGTCACACAGACAAGCATGAAACTGTTTACTGTTACATAGATTGGACGCAGTAATAATTTATTACTTTGCTTCTCTTTGGCTATAACTTCATTTGTTCGTAGCAAAAGTTCGTAGGGAGAGGCATAATGTTACATATTGCATAAAATTTTCATTAAATAATGCTTGAATATAATTTTAAATTTTTCAAGTGTCTTATAATTATACAATGAAATAAAAAAATCGGTGATAAGGGCCTTTTTGTTTGGACTTTTTGTGATGGAAATTGGTAAATAAACCATCAGAACAGGAAGGCGTTTATCGCCGTCATTATTTTAGCAGTAAGACGTTCACTGCTGAACAAAGACCTCCCTAGCGGCTAGTACGGCGTTAACTTTGTGATTAAATACAGTATTTTGTAATTGAAAGTTTAATACAAAAATTTTCTAGAGTGAACTAACATTCAATTTGTGAAAATTATCTACAGTTTTTTTACACATATAAAACTTCTTTCCTGCTCGCTTTTAATATTTATGCTTACAAAGAAAATAACAGAAAGTTAAAGTCTGTCCAATAACAGTATCATGCGTCAATTAAAAAGGTATTGGCGAGAGTGATATGTTTTATATTTGTTTATTACGGGGTAATGACATTAAATACGAATGATTATTATTGAATGTGCCAGCCTAGGATTTGGTTAGATTAGGTTATTTATTAAAGTCGTTCAAAAACACTGGAGGCAGGCCGCTTTCTTTTAATTCTATTAAATATCTATGAGAGTCGGCTATATTGAATATTGGACTGAAATAATGATGATAATGCAGTATTATTGAGATAATTAATATGAAATGGATTAAAATATTGTATAAATATAAAGGCAGTATTACTTAATGATACTATTATAGTGAATAAGAGACGAGACGAGACGTACTTTTGCGATGACGACGATATATTTCAGAGTAACCAAAGAAAGATATTTTATTAATGGGATACGAGGGGAGTGCTTGGGTAAATTGTTTTAGTTAAAACGGATTAATTTTACCAAACCTTTCTTGTTATCGATATAAGATTAAAGTATTTTACTTTCTGTTAAATCAACAGACTTGACTTTACGATGGCAAATACATATTTCATATCCTTACGGTGCCTTTCTGTTTACAGGCTTACTTAGACGTTTCGCTTTCTAACATTGCTTTTACGAAACACACTTGACAGTGAGCATGTAGTGATTGGGCCAAGTGTTTGTTGAAACTTGTAGCTTCGAGCACAACGGGGAAATGTTTATTTTATTAGACAATATTTGAAACATTAAAGATGTTGTACTATGCAACTGTTTGAACATGCGACATTCTTTTTTTTACTTAGATATGATGAAATGAACGCGACCTAAATGTGACTAACCATGGATCCTATAAGCTATAGACGTAAAAGATTTAAAAGAATGAAGGAACAGCTCTTTTGTCGCCGAGAATGTTTTAAAGGTTTTACACCTATACTTCCAGATCATATTGTAGAAAATGGTCACTTAAAAATATGTACATTAATTTATTTTTTCTATTACAAAACGACAAGCCAGTAACTTCTAGCAGTACTAAGTCTGCAGGGACGCTTTTTCTTAATATATTATCATTGTGTTATTTATTATTTCTGAAACCATTGTTTTTTGGATAGGATATACCATGCATTAATTGATAGCAAATTAGATATACATCCGCTTCTTTAAAGCTTTTACAGCTATAACTAATCACTCAGCATATGGAGCTAATTAAAGTAAATTAATAAAAATACGAAAATGCGGTATTGCCCATACCGCATTTTCGCTTATCTCTAAAAGTCGTGATAGGGAACATTTATAAATACCCATAAATAACTAGTGAGCACTTAGCTAATCAGATTTATGTAATTAATTGGCAAATTTGAATGAAGGTCTGCACCCAAATAAAATTATAAAGATTTTTTTTTAATTTATTCGAATTATATCAAAAACTCAATGAGTCGTCGAGGTATTCATTAGAATTATACATATTATAATTAGAGTCCTTTATGATTTATTCTGAAGGATTATGTTGTTATTAAACATTGCGTGTGATATTTTATTGTGACGTGACGCGCATTCACAATTCCATATTTTTATTTCATTGCGCAGAGTACTTTAATAAAAACAATTTTTAAAATTTGTTACAGCAATATTTAAATAAAGTATTTATTTTATAAATATTATAAATTATGACTATATTTTATACAAGTTACCTCGACAGGCATCGTACTATCTAAAGCTTTTTATTTGTCGCAGTCTTTAAAAAAATAACAAATAAAATTAATTTGTGTTAATCAAATTATTTATTGATGTAATAATTATAATTATTATTGAATATATGTATTCGATTAGACAAAAAATGGTTTTACATTTCGTATACTGTTAGACTTCATTAATAATTTTATTATACTTGATAATATTGTTCATTTATTTAGGTTTTTAGGCAGTACCTGTATTTCTTTAAAGGTACAACAGACATTAGTTAAAACATCTGGCTTACGACTTTAGTCACTTAAGGAGGTCTCGAAGCGAAAATGTTTCCTCCAGTGCCAAACCTTTCTCAAACAAAGTACTTAGAGACCAAATTAAAAATCTGTTATATATACAGTGATTTATTAAGATGGTTTCTTACTCTGTAAAAGCAGTGAGATATCGATAGTAGTCAGAGGCAGTTCGTTCAAATAGAACCGTTATAAGAACTCCAGATTTGGGAGATAGGAGAGTGTAACCCGACATTTGCCCGACTTTTATTTAAAAAAAATTAACTAATTCTAATTTGTCGTACTATTTTGGTTATGATTGAACGTGAAATGTCAGTCGAGGGATAGGTTTTTAAATTAACTTGGAATCTTATGCAGGAAATGGAAATGTTATTTGTACCAAACTTCAAGTATTGTTTAAAAATTTTTGATACGTTAAGAACCTTTTACGTGCTTTAACGTATGATGAAAAATACTCTGAGTACTTAAGCCAATCTGGAGTTCTTAAATAAATATTCCACATTAACACTTGGTGATATTTTCATTTATTATTAGTATTCGTGGAAAATAAATTTAGGTGCCTAAATACGGCTTTTCTAATGCAACTTCAGTGTTCAATCAGAGAATGTTAATAATCATGGCCTCATAATTTCTTTTATTAAAAAAACGCTATATTTTCGTTTAAAATTGCGATGCATTGCAATGTTTCGTGATGCATGTACGGTAATTGTCGGTTGCAACTTAATAACTAAAACTTTCTTTTCGGGTAGAAAGTTGATTTTTTTTTAATTTAGTTAAAATTTTGTTTGTTGCGTTATCTATGTTAGATATAGAGATTAATTTAAATTTTTAATAAGCTATTGAGTGTGCCGTGGAAGTTATAAATTTATCTATCGCAAATGGTTCTTATTCTTTTCTATATATTTAACTTCCATATAATTTTAATTATTTTTTCGAAATCAAAAGTAAACAACGTACGCTTAAAGCAGAAAGGTGAAACCTTCTAATAAAATATCTGGTTTTTTGGACCTTAATCAGCGTAATGTTACATAAAACAAGTCTCTCACTTAAAAAAAAACATATGATTTGTGTAATGATTGCTACAGGTAGAGAAAGATTCAATTTAATATTGGTACAGGACGACGTGCAAAAAATTTTGTCAGATTAATTATCCTGTTAAAATACCGTAATGTTCAATTAATTTTAAAAAAAACAACAACACCGCTATCTATAATAACAATAGCATTAAAGAATAGCTACCAGCAGTTTTTAACGTAAGCGTAACGTAATATATATGAACTTCTTGATGAATAGAAAAACCGGCATTAAAAATCAAATCTCAATTAAAAAAAACTCTACTATATATTTTGCACATCTTCATAGAAAATTAGATTCTGCACTTGAATTTCTCTGCAGAGTATATTTGATATAGATTATTATAAAATGAGTAATTAGCGTGTAGATTTAAGCTAGAATAATTATGGCTAGGGCTATGAACGCCCACAATAGGCAAATATATTTTACATTGTAGTTTGTTAAATGAAACTAATGTAAACTTATACTATGTTTTGCTATACTATTCTCTGAATATGACCAATGAATAAACCTTTGAAGCTGTCAAATAATGCTGGTAATCTATTTAAAAAAATAACATTGACCAGGTGACCTATTTAAAGTTACACATTTACCGATGACTTGACCAATAATTTAAAGATCACTATTTATTTAAATAAACTGTCTCCATTGAAATAGCGACGATACTAAATCTGGATAAGACGCTGTTCGACATATGCAAAAAGAATTAGAAAACCGATAGGCGAACAATACGTCCAGTTTAATGTAAAAAGTTAAGACAGTTTTCAGAACGAAAGTAATCTTTTGTTTGAAAGTGAAAGCACTGTAAGATATTTTTTTATTTAATTGTTACACAAATATCAGGTTCGCTTTCGCTTGCAATATGACTTGCATTAAAACCCCGGTAAAGAATTGAAGATGTAATAATTGTATTTTTATTATGTGCTCGCATAATTTCATGTTTATTTTTTGCAGTGTTGTACCATTATACAAAGCGTTTTTTTTTTAAAACTAACCAAAACCGGTTAATGACTGTAGCGATTTTGTTAAAAGGCATTAGCTTTAAAATAAATGCATTCCATTGATAATTTTTGCGTCTTATCGTTAGCAGAATAACAAAAAAATTTTTTTTTTTCAATTTATCTGCTTCATAAAATTAGAAATTCTTTTGTGGTAACCATGTATGTACTGTATTATAATATATTTCCAAATCTCTGAAGCGTAATGTAATCAATTTGTGAAGTTTATCTAACCGAAACTCGTAAGAAACTCTATTACCATATAAGTAATTTTAAAGGGATAGAAAGCCTTGGTAATACATTGCTCTAGTATCATTAACGATATTGTGAAAAAATAAAACTTCTACGAGTTTGTTGTGATCTTTTAACAGATAGTCTGATCTTTAAGTCGAAGTATCTCGTTATATATATACAATCTATCGAGTTTCGCTCTTTTTTATCATAAGTTAATGATCCTGTGTTGATTAAATTATAAAAAATATTGACTACGTATTTTAATGATCACGGTATTGTCTGAACTCTGTACAGATAACACTTCCAACAAGCTTAGAAAAGTAACGGATGGATATATCCGTACGGGCACGGATACATGGCCTATATATTCTGCACAGGTGACGACCATGAATGCTGTCCGGAAGGTGTCGCTTTGAAGACAATGTAGGTCTACATAACCATTTGCTTCCAGTTCATGAATATTTTAGTACAAATAATAGTAATATGTTACTATCGTATTTAAAATATTTTAAGTTACACCGGTTTTTGTATAATAAAAGGAATGTTTTGTAAAATCTCTTTTTATTGTACCACCCAAAACAAAACGTGATAAACTCTGTATATGCTAAGAGAAAGAATTCGAAAGATTTCGACAATCCATAAACCTATACTAGGTCCATCTGGATTACTCCCTGCAAACTCTTTGTAAGCGAAAGGGAGCCTGTCCTTTAATTGTCAATTGCTTTAGAAGACTGATACAAAATAACAAAATGTCGCATGTGCGTTCAACCTATATGCAATAAAGTTATTTATGTTAAACTTCAAATGTGTCTATTATTATTGCTGGTTCAATTAACGCAGAATGAGTTCATGGTATCTTGAAGTCTTTCAGGGTAAGGTTTCTTAACGATTTAATCGTATTATTATAATTATGAGTTTCCAATTCAATAAAAAGAACTTAGTCGTATTAATTATCGAAATTAGCATATTAATTTATGAAACCTCGAATACTATCTTTGGTAGGAATCGATATCCTTATGAGATAACCTCCAAAACTACAGTCTTATTTGTGACAATAAGCACTACAAAGCCCTCGAAACAAAAATATTAATATTAGCGTGAATTAATAAACACAACTGAATCGTTTCTGTCATCATATTTCACAGTCTTGCGCTTTTCTGGAAGTTTCGCGAAAAGACATATCTACAACATCAAAAAACTTATGTATGTCCACCGTTAGATATGTGTTCAGTCGTCTGTAAAGAAAATTAAATGTATAACGAAGAAAAACGAAGATCTACGTTTGAAATCAACTTTTATCATTAAAGTTAAATTAATTATTGTATGATCATTTATTAGTCCTTCATTAATTCAAAATGACTTAAAGCAAGCGTGTTCTTGAGTACCGCTAGTTGATAAATTTGTTTAATACTTGCGTAAGCTGATGTTCCGACCGTAATTTATTAAATCCGGTTTTGGCATTAAACTTATTTGCAATTCCGTAAATAAACGTGCCGAGTTTCCAAATCAGATGTCAATTTGTACAATGAACTAGATACAGTCTGCGAGTTTTGATTTTATAGACACGTTTTTAATTTTTAATTAGTTTCAGAGTTTCGCAAAGGTTTCGCAAGGGTTCGCGCAAACTCTGATAGATTTTGAAATACATAGTTATAATTTGACATATTAATATCTTTCTATGATATAATTTGAATATGTTTTATGTTAATTATCGTAGTGTTTAAGCGATAAACATTATCACTGTAAATGACTTCATAGAAAATTTCGCACCTTTAAATGTAAATGTATTTTTAAATAATTAAAAACATATGTATAGTTACGATGAGTTTCTTTGCATTTTCTTCTCAGATCTGAGGTATTTTATCCGAACAGATGGTAAACTTGCCATCAACAAGAGATATAATTCATTCCATGATGAATAAAGAATTTTTAAATTTAATTTAAATGAGGTAACTAAAAAAGTGGACAAATACCCGGGTTTAATGAACGGATCCACACACATAATATGACTTTTATTTTAAAATCACATAAATCTTTTATTTTACATTTTAATTATATTTCAAATTTGGTATCGTTTTGTAATTTGTGAACGAGTCGATTTATGACGCAAAAGTAGACAAGACAATGAGATTCGCTTTATAAACTGTATCTATTTATACAGTTGCACGTAAAACATTTCATTTGACATTATTATTACGTGTAGAGTTGTTATTGCTATAGAGGTCGTATGTATCGGTACCTTCGCGGCGACTTCTACCACTGTGTTCCAGTTTTAAGGGCCCTATAGTTTACGTAAGTACACGGTTAACAACCAACTCATTTTATGGTCCGTTGAGATACCGTAACATCACTGCGATGGATGTAGAATTTTAAGAATTCTTTAATCACTGAATACTATGCGTATAGCGTATAAATTACGTTCATAGAAATATCTTAGTTGTTTAGTCATCTCATGATCATCATCTCATTATAAATCTGTATGGGTTCAATAATTGACTCGATCAATTACTTTAATGCACATCCGGCTGTAATTTCAAACCTAAATGTTATACGTAAAAATGTGAAAAAGGAAGTAAAACAGTGACATGAGTGCATCAAGATACGATTTTGGAGAAAATGCCTCTTAACAACACTATGTTCTATGGTTATAGTATAGTATAATATAGTATAGTATAGTGTAGTGTAGTGCAGTGCAGTGTAGTGCAGTGCAGTGAAGTGTAGTGTAATGTAGTGTAGTGCAGTGTAGTGTAGTGCAGTGCAGTGCAGTGCAGTGCAGTGCAGTGCAGTGCAGTGCAGTGTAGTGTAGTGTAGTGTAGTGTAGTGTAGTATAGTATAGTATAGTATCTTGGTTAAGAATGGTTCTTTCAGCGAGACACAACACTGGGTCATAAAGCTTGATTCACACAAGCGTGGGTGGAAATGAACGTTTTGACATTCGTTGGTCCTGAAGACTGGATCTAGTAGTATCTAGTAGATCTTAATCCGTTCTAAATACCATGATAATTTTAATTCTTTGAAACAAGCCATAACATCGGCCGTAAAAAAATTCCCATGCTTAGAGTCATCGCTATCGTCGTCACATATATTGATCACACAGAAACATAACCTTTTAAACAATATTTTAACACATAATCTTTTAATATATGGTATCGAGTGGCGACCACGAGCCGGTAGAGGCGGCGTGGGTTACGCCACTAGGTTGACCGCCGACATAGCCAAGGTCTTGTGAAGTTGATAAATGCCGTCAGCACAAGCCCGGCCATCGAGGTAATCTTTGGACACGGGGATGAAGTAAATATACGAACTAATACTCATTACAGTACAAAACGGTTTATTATATAGAAAAAAGGATTTTTTCTTTGTATGAATATTTATGTCTGGATTAAGTAGCTGTATACAATAATATATGTAGGTTTATGAGTACGTATGTATTTAATAATAAAATGTTGATAGGTATATTGAGCAACACTTAAAACATCGAAAATTGGAATGATATACGAGGCAACGAGTTGCGTTCGGTAGGTTTCGCAAACGCTTGTGGCGTCTCGCTGTTCACATGCGATGATCTCAGTCATGGTCAAGACATTTGGCTGTTTACGTAAACAATACTAATTGACTTCGGTATTTGCATGCTGCGAACGTCGATCGTTTACGCGATGATGTCTTGTACACAGTGCGCTCACACACACTCAACAATGGAATAACTGTTTGTTTAATGTGAGGATGACGAAATGAACGATGCAGTTCACATTTTAATGAGAATGATTTGATGCCTCTCTTGGAAGTGTTAAAATCAAATAACCGATGACAGTTTGAGGAGATGAAATAACAAAAAGAAGATTTTCATTTTTTTTATTTTAAAATATTCCCAAGATTTAATAAAATGATACTCAAATTCAATTAAATGATACATCACCAAATACCTCAATATTATCACCTATATTATAAATGGTGATAGGTAATAGGTGTAAAATATTAAAAGGATTAATATATATCTCTTTATTAGCAAAAAGATTCGAAGCTTACACCTACTTCTAATCACTCCATATAACGTGATCACTTCAAAACTCTATTGAAATAAACCGGGCCAATAACTTCTGACAGTACATAGTCTGCTGGGACAAATATTTGTTTGAGACCATAGACACTAACTGCAAGAAATTTGAGTTAAGATCCTCTGGAAACTTGTCTGTGAGCATTGGCTATCTTATGTAATCAATGCACAAAGTGTGAATTTATAACATTGAAGTATTAATCATTACCTGGGTTACTATCGCTGAGATATGTAGTAATCAAAAATTATCTTTATTATTCAGTATCTCTAATTTTAAAAACTATTATATTATCATTACGCTATTTCTGAAATCAGTGTTTTTTGGATAAGGTGTACCATAAATTAATTGTCAGCAAATGAGCTATATATTTACCCTTGAAAGCTTTTACATATCATTCTGTACATAAAGTCCTCTTTTTAATATGAAAATAATTTGAATAAACATCGTTAAATATTTTACTATTTTAAACGAAGTAACTTATCATTTCAGCTGCGCAGGTGTAAGTCATAATGTATTCACGATAACTTAATGGTAATGTTGCTTATCTATGAACAGTTTTATATTAATTAAAGAAATCGATGCGGTCAAGTTTTATCTTTCCATTAATAGCAGTGAATATATAAAGCCTACAGGAATGTTCTAGAAATATTACACGAATAGCTTCGTGCTGTGGTAATTATTTTTTGTCACAAATGCTTAAGTTTTAAATGTTGATGTTTCCTAACATAAAAATGTGGGACAGTTAATAAATGTAATTCATTTAAAATTAATTGTCCAGATAGACTGCCAAAAATTACTGGCCAGTCGCATGAATGTAGACGTATTCATGAGAGCTATACCAGCTAAAGACTTTTCTGATTTACTGATTTTTCTATTTTCTGATTGTCTTGAGGACTGGAAAAGACGTTGGTGAAAGTGTGTTTTATTTGACGGTGATTACTCTGAAGGGGATGAAATAGATTTCGAAGTAAAAAAACACATTTTTAACAAATTTATCTGACTGTTTGATCGCAGTATTATTTATATTTATTTGTGTTGCAAAAGTATGGTACCAAATATACAAAATGTCATGTATCGAACTTGTTGATGTTATTGATATCAACGCAAAATTTATAATTTCAGCAATATGGAGAAAACGAATAAAACCATCTCATTTTGGCTCTCTACGTAAACGTCCTTGGCTTATCCTTTTTTTGTTATTAATTGGCAATACAGCCTCATTATTGTTCATACAGAACTATACTATGACTTCAAACAAGTATAAGTGGACCAAGGTAATGTAAACAGAAAACATTCTTATAGTGTTATTACAAAATAAAATATATAAATCTTAATGTCATTATTTTAAAGGTTATTTTGAAAGTATTTTTACTTATGTGTTTGCTAATATAATACTGTGTATTGTTTGCATGTGACTAGTCAATTATTGTTTCGAGTTTTATTCAAATGTTAGTGTGGACATCGTAATAATGAAGAAACTATTGATGAATACATATCAATTATAGTATTGCCAAAATAGTATTTATTTATAAAAAAGTTGGATACGACTAAAAAAATCAGTATTAGTAACATGAAATTTAAAAAAGAGATTCAAACTGAGATGTATACACACATACCCTTTAATTCCAACTTGATGCTTGTTCTTTAACATACAATAAGCGCTGCAGGCTTCTTACATCTATAGTAAAACGAGCAATTGGCTTCTGTCGCTTGTAATAAATATGTTTCTTTACAAATTCACTCTATGGATGTTACTAATGGAATAAAGATATACTGAACTGTGTTCTTTATAACAGTATATACAGGGTTGGTCAAGCTCTTTAATAGTGCTAGCTATTTTTCGAAATTTTTAGCGAGCCGCAATTGAATACGCATTTAAAAAACACAAAAGAGTGTTTTTTTTACAAAAAATATTATTATTGAAATTATTTAAACGAAAATACAAAATATGTCTATTGAAGTTAGATATATTAGCACACGTATGTGACAGCACTCCTAATAATACTTAAGATATCGGTTAATTAATTATGATCGATATTTGGTTTTCGCTAATTTTATGGTTGAATAATAATAATTATTATTCACACGAGTAATTTGTTTCAATTTCCCAGAAGCTGTTGTATGTAATATTAATTTAAATATTGTAATAATTCGACAATCAATCGGAGCGAAAAATAAAAGTTCAAAAAACCGCATGTTGCTCGCGAGCTGCAGTTTGGCCATCCCTGGTATATACGTTATATTGAAGATGAGTTTTAGAGCATGTGGATTTAGTACGGGTTCTGCTTGTTCCTGTTTCTTTTATGTAGCGAAGATAATCATTAGCGGCATCAGGCGGATATTAACGCGTTCTTGAAAGGTTGTGTGATACAGAGTTATTAGAAATACATACTTGTTGAAGCTTTAAAGGTGTTAATGTAGAGATGTAAATTAATGTATGGTGCATCCAGTACAAAATTATGGTCTCAGAAATAATAAATAATTATTAGATAGAATAACTTTTTTAAAATTTTGCATTGGACTCATATTTTCAGAGCTATCACTTTACTCAGGTTGATTGGAAATAAGTGTAAAGTTTTTAAACTTTTTTGTTTGAAACTTTAAAACTTTTTTGTCTGTTTTGCAACTATATTTCTTTGCTGTGGTTTTTTGACAGGACTGTCATATGTCATTGAATTGAATTATCATAAAATTTTCCTCTTAGAGGCTGACAAAACTATAAAATAATAAAATGGAACTTTGCAATAAACTTTAAATCGTTTTTTTGACCTTTCTTTGTTTTCAGGTGAGACTATTGTGTAATTTCATTTGAATATAACGTAAAATATGCCAATGTAGCCTAAGTACGTACTTTGATAAAAATCTTTGTTTTCAGAAGCAACGCTTTATTTATTATTTAATTTAAAGTTTAAAAAATTTTGTACATTTATGTAATGAGTTTATTTTCAAGCTTCTACAAATGCAAAAAAGTGTGTATAAAATATTTAATGTTCACAATATAAATTACTTAATTTTATTGTACCGTTATTAAGAGTTGAATGTACCTAATTAGATAAATTTGTTATAAATTTACGATCGCAGTTCTTTTTGCATTAGAGCCGCTAATTGCTTTTAAAGAAGACTAATTAAAATATAACACACGTGGACACGAAATGTCTGATCGTACAGTGACGTGTAGGCGAAAGTAGGTTGCGGAATAAACGTCATACGCTTTCGGCACGTATGTTTGAGGATGGATAATTCTTCTTTCTTTACTTAGAGTTTCTTAATCTAGGTTTCAAATTATTTGAGTAGAAAAATTATATAGGCAAATATTTCATAACGACTGTCATTTAGCTGTGGTTTTTGTTATTAAATAAATAATAACACTAAATTGAAGCGATTGAAAATATGTTATTATTATAATACGTCATCTCTGTACAACTCTACGTTGACTTGTTGACAATTAAAAGTGTAAATAAATAAGTAAAATACCGTGAGAAACGTCAAACGAATATATTAACGTTGTTAAGAAAACAGGCAGGCATTTGATTGATTATTTACTCACTAGCTTTATATTGTTTATATTACAATGCCTTAATAGCCGTTTCATCCAGAGACTACAGTTATTTCTTTTATTACAAAGTGAAACTCAACTCAAAATTAAAATGAAAGTACACTTGAATGGTAATAAACATGGTATATGGAGAACCAGCAATATATAGAATATATATATATATATATATATATATATATATATATATATATATATATGTATATATATATATATATATATGTATGTATGAATATGAAAAAGCATGAATTGTGTATAAATAACTTAGACAAAGAATAAAAAACAAGTTTTCAAAGTTTTATTTAAAAAAAAACCTTGTAATTACTTTTTGTAACGGCAAAACAAAGTTGTCTGTAAATAACAAAACGTAAAAAAGATGCAAGCAGTGGTAGCCTAGCGTGCCTAGTTGTAGCCTAGTTCGCGGGTTCGATTCCTGGAACGCTATCTTATAATTCACACTGCGTATTCATTATACTGGAGTGACAGAGACATATTCTGCGTACCATAATACCACACTGCGATTATATGGTAAATACTTTCACAGACATCTTCGGGGTAGGCCTATACCGTGTAGAGGGGTCTGTTCGCTGAAAAAAATGACTCCGTTGATATATTAAACAATAAGTATTTAAATTTAGTATATCCATGTATAAAGGAAGGTCTTTGGTGCGTTAACATGCGTAGAGATGCTAGTCGTTCAGAGCAAAATGAAAAATCTTTATGAGAAATTTTACTCTTAAGCATTAAATCGAGTATTGACTTGACCCAATTCTAAAATATAACACAAAAAACATTAAGACTATTATGAATAGTTTATTTTCAAAAGTAAGCATCAAAAGCGGGATATACCTTATTTTGATATACTAATTTTTACAGTTTTTTGTTATAATAATGAATTTTAATTTTGTGTAAAAAATTCTATTATTTTTTAGTAGAAAATAATGTTAAAATTAGTAGATTTAGTGGAAAAACGTTGTCGTTCGCCATTTACTTTCTATTTACTTCCCTGTTTTAAGTCAATGCTTGTCTCTCGTTGACGTATTTTATAAAGAAAACATTTGGTATTTCTATTTGTGTTTTCACCGCGTTCGTCATTGTTTGCTTTGTGCTAATTCCAAAATTAAATAAGAATCAATATTCTTTGACATTAAGTGCCCGTGAGTTTATAACGCTGGCTTTAAACCGTAATTTTAAAAGGTCAAGAGACTGCTGCCAAATTGAAGTCGATCTAGGTTTATGAGCAATCAGTACAGATTGAATCTAATGTTTTGGAGATTGATAATTGAAATATAAGATGCAAACTGTTTTTTTTTAAATTAATGCTGGATTTATTAAATTTGTTTTGTATTTGGTATATATTATAGTTTATGTCTAAGTGATTTTACACCTTCACCCCATATTCATAAAACCGAATTTCTAATAAATTAATTTTAAAGTATGCCGCTAAAAGTTATTTATCTATCTATGGTAAGATTTTTGTACACCCAGCAGTTAAGCAAGAATTTTCTAAACGTCGCCATTACGCAGGCGGCTTACTTTCTTTAAAGAAGAATTTTTATTGTATTATAAGACATTTAAAATATACCGTCTGTCTCAAATTAATTTAAGAAATAAATTAGTATTTAAATTTGGAATCAAACAACTGGCAGTTTATAAAGTTTCGAACATCTCCTTAAGTAATTAACCAGAGTAATTTCTGCATTAATAACAGCCAAACAAAAACTATTAAATTTGCTAAGTCTTATAACTGTATTTATCTTTTATTATAAATAAAAAAATATACTGAAGGACATATTACTTACAATAAACTCATTGACATTTATTTCATTTTATAATATTTAATTATCGGTGGCGGTTGGGCTATACCCAAAAACCCTTAAATAGCCAAATTATTCAAATGTATTTACTATTTAAATAATACTTACCAACAAGAATTTAAACTCATATTTAAAAATTTGCTGTCACAGATTCAAGTAATATTTATTTATATGTTAATGTATTTGTATGTGTGTTAAGTTTGTTTGTTTTATAAGTGTATAAAGAATTCAACTAATTTCAAGAATAGTCCATTGACTACTGTCAGTTCATTAATTGAGTAATTGACTGATGGAAAGTGCAGATTCATAGTATTTCGGTACTGCCAACCTAATTTTGAAATTCTAAAACTTAAATGTTTGCGCTTAAAAAATTATGTTTTTAAAATATTGTTAAATGTAAAATATAACACATACATTTATTTCTATTATTTCTGGTAATGTTATTTCTATTAACATTTCAATGTTTTACCTTTATACATATGTAGTTATAAGATTAACACCAGAAAATTGAATGGCTACTTTAACACTTCAGTTTGTAAGATTATTTTTTGGCAAACCTTTACACATAAGCTAAAATTTTATTACGAAATATTTTTAACTGAAATCGCACCGATTCATCGCTGTGACAAAAACATGAGAAAGCATTTCGACAGAGTCTTAAAATTCCAAGAAAGTAACCGAAACTTATTTACATTAGCAATTCTTTTCGAATTTGTTTATTTAAGTCGGCTTATAATTAATCAAAGTCCGGTGTGAGGAAACCATGCCATCAAAGATTAATTTATCATTTGATTACTTGACACCCTTCACATTTCTGACTGGAAATCAGAGAAGACGCTGATGTTAGGCAAAAAACGTAATAAAAAAGTTTAAGAATCTAGCTAATGGACGTTACATTTAAAATAAAATATGTTAAAACGCAGTAGAAACAGGACACGTTAGAAGATGGGACAATATTATCATAACCTGTTTTTTGTATTTACAAATGTGAATATCGGAATTTATAATTCAGATAACACGTCGATTCTCTCACGTATATTGCGAATAATTAACTCGGCGATTACATTTGCAAGTATACAAACAGTAGATGTTAATAAATACGCTATTACCAGTCCATTAGTGGACGTTTCTATTAGTAGCAATGTTCTAAAAATATAAAAATGTATTAATCTTTTCTGACATTTTACTTATTACGTCCCACAAGTGATCACAACAAATTATAAATATAAATTAACACATTAAGTTTTATCCGCGAGAAGGAATAATACATGAAATATATAGCTACATACGTATAGTTAATAGTATTTTCAATGCCGTTTCGGTTTTGCTCTTACAAGCGAAGTGAAAATTTGTAAAATGTTTATTTACACATATAACATATAATTTACAAATAAATATATACATACATATATATAGAATAAGACGTCAATTCGTGAAAATCATAGAATTAATTTTAAAATCGAAGACTGATAAAAATTGTTCTATTTAAAATATTTGATACACTGATAATTATTACATTTTAATCATAATGACCGATTCTAATTGGCAATAAAACGAAAAGAAAACGAAAATAAGTTTCTAAGATTCTAGACACAACTTGAATCAGTAATAATACTAAAATGATTAAAAATAGCATCTAATTATTAATAAATATCATATAAACATTTGATATTAGACATTAGGCTTCCATTTTAAAAACAATATTTCAGAATATTTTAGAATTTTATTGGCTGAAAACTTTAAAAAAAATTTCGTATCATATAAATTATAACACATTCTACTAGTCTTAAATTATTTATGAGAACAATTTTTATTATTGAGTGTTGTAATTATAATTCTGCCAAGGAGACTTAATTCTTTACGTGCAGAGCACTAACCGGGTGTCACTGTACTGTAGACCTTTCGTTCTCACCGTTGCTTTATTCCAGGAGTTGGCAAACTGCGGTGCATACGCCATTTGTGACATTGGATTGAAGTTGCGGCTAAAGGAGTCAAACTGAAGTTGTATTCTCAAGTGGCGATAATGCTATATTTATATTTATAAATATTACCATTATCACGTATGTAATTAATAATGAATAAAGCCTTCTCTTCCCTGAATATATTTAGAAATCAACGAACAAATGACAATATGTAGTCGTGCTTGAAACTTAAAACAAGCTATGAGCCAAAATTAAGAAAACTTTCTTAAACCAGTGTTGTATATAACATTTATTTGTTTGAATTTTTTATTTGTATAATTAGTGATTATCTAATTTGTTTTGAGTAAACACTACATAGTAATTTAAAAAAAAAACTATATTTATGTATTATATAAATTTGTAAAGAAACATTTTTTAAAAATGTGTTTTGTGACTGCACCATCTCAAAAGGTTACCGATTCCTGCTTTATTCCATAGGCCGTTTTAAATTTTCAAAGCGAAATATTCCGCATTGTTTTTATCGTCCGTCTCTTTTGAACAGGTTGAATTGTATAGAGTAAAAAAGGGTCCGAACAAACGATACCGCTCTCATTATAAACCCGCCCTAAGCCTTTCAGTCTCGTAGAATTTGGAAGATGCCGATCTCCTTTAACGATTATGACGGACACGCATCAGAGTTGGACGTGCATGCGATAGAGATACACGATGTGTCATTAATTGTCGCTGTCAATGATGTTAATTGCGTTAGGTTAATCCCACGAAAAGTATTAATAGGAACTAATTCGTTTAATAAGGATATACTAAAGGTCACTGTACCTTGTATTTACCGGTACGAAATTTGATACAAATTAGTAACAGTATATAAAGTCATCTTCATTTATCCTGATAGATATCCACTGCTGGATAAGCTTCTCATATAGATTTCCAATAATATCTGTAGGAAGCGAATTGCACCCCACGTCTTCTGTCGACCTTAACAAGGTCGTCTGTCCATCTTATGGGAAGACATCCTTCACTGCGCCTGCTGGTTCGTTGCATCCTTACAGTACCGTTATGGCCCATCGGCCATCTTTTCTGCCAGCAACGTGGTCTATCAACTGCCACTTCAATTTGCCAATCTTATGCTTTATCGGTTATTTATGTTCATCTACTGGAGTCTCCTGCAGAAATTCCGTGCATAACCCTCTATATGGATCGATATACTTAAATCAAATCATACTCATCAAGACCTAAGCATGGATTAAAGAATGAAAACGTAAATAAAATAAAAAAAAAATTAAAACACAGAAAATAAACTAAACATTATATTCTCGCAAGTCATTGTAAATTATGGGCTAATTAACTTTTAAGTTAACAGCTTTATTCTTCTTTATACCACTATCCATCATATAACTTAACGTAACAGACAGATCCGGCTTAAGCTAATTGTTTCCGTATTTGCACTAACACCATAAACAGTATAACGCAATACGTGTTTTCGACAATTAATTAAAGTAGGAAGCTGTCAATATGTTTGACATTAGAAAGGAAATCGATAGTTATATTAAAATAAATAGTTGTAAATTCGTGAGACCGTGTCACCTAATTTTGTCGTCAGTGTCAAGGTAGACACGATTCTGTTAATGCTTCTTTTTAATATTTTTTAATCGCTCGTCTGAAATGGCAGTAGGCGGAGCACTGTGCTCGTGCAACCGATATCCGTGACGACTATCCGGTAGAAGTGGCGTGCGTAGGTCTCCTACTATGCTGACCGACGACATGGTCAAAGTTAGGCGACGTTGCTGGACGACGACGGGCAGCGCAAGACCGGTCGTTTAGGCGATCCTTGAGGAAGCCATTTTCGCTTACAGTGGTCATCTATCGGCTGAAAAGAAGAAGGCATCAAAATTTATTTGTTCATATGATAGGTGTTTCATATACAACTTGCTGTTCATTAGGTTTATTACCCTTAAATAACTGCCGCATTTGTCTAATAGAACAAAAAAAAGTATTTTAATGTTCAAAATAGGGCTAATTTCTTGATTTAATGTCTCAATAATAAACAATCATTATTTGGACGGTCTCCAGTAAAAACTATCCATATCAGTAAAAATTATCTGCTATCCGCTAAACAACAACAGTATGAAAGAAATAAAAATTGAATGTAATCTTCTGTTCAGGTGTATTACAAATATTAAAACTTAAAAATCAATTTGAATTAATAAGATAATCCGATTAATATATTTTTAAGGAGAACAAAAATTCGAATTGAAATATGTTATGTGAAGTTAATTTGAAATTGAATTATTGTGAAGATATTCTTAACCGTTGTTGAAAATTAAAAATTCGTGGTCTCCATTCCAAATTTTTTTACAACTATGAAAATACCATACGTTCTAGAAATAACTACATTTAATTAAAATACGTAAATAAAATATACACCACGGTTCAATAATGTTTGTTTGAAAACCTTTCGCATGCGCCCGTAACGTAATATTCAATAAATAATGTTGCTGGTAGCGATAACTTTTGCACCGCTGTAATCAACGGCCACTTCTAGCGAGCTATATTACCATGTAAAGGTTTATTGACCGAATGCATCGGTCAAACGCGATTTAATTGAAGCACCATAAACGGAGCCCGCACCTGCGCGCGGCCGTACGGCGCACGCACTTTAACGACAAAGCTGTTAACGTCCAGGTGAAATTGCGTACAGAGGACTATCTTCATTCAATTTACTCTGTGAAATTAGTTCGCCGCGTCCAAGAAGAAGTGTATAACTTATCGTTTTAATTTCCAGAGAATCCGTACACTGTACTTAATAATTTTTTTTAATTAAACCGAAAAATAAATCATTGTAGATATAACATCCCTCCCTGTGAAGGTTATTAAAATACGCTGGTTGCAGGCCGCTTTAATCCGGTCTTACATGCGCGTAGTACAGATGACCGCTGGGGTCTTAGGGTTTTGGGGTGGGAACCACAGATTCATCAGTGCAGCTCACTAGTGCGCAGACGCTGGTCGATGTGGGTCACTGTCAACCGTTCTTAATGGCAATCTATGGGGAAGCCCTATATCATGCAGAAAACGTTGTACAGTTATAATAGTGATTATGATGATATACAACGAAGCTATTTGTTATAATACTTCCATATTGTCTGTATGTTACAACTGGAATGAACCGCGGTCTGTTTCCAGCGTCTTCCAACGACCTTCACACGGTCGTTTGGTCATTCAACAAGGAACAGCGATGAACTAGTTATATTAGTACATTTATTTATCATTAATCATTTATGATCATATTAGGCGCGCAACTAAATTCTCGCTTTTTGTAAATAGCGGTCTCCGGCAGTAAGTATATGTTGACTTCCGAACATCCAAAATATCATGAACCAAACTTAGACATATGGGAAATTAACCGCTCTGATACTAGTGCTTTTTGTGGCGATATATACTTACACTTATTTTGAAAATTTTCATAAAAATGTCTGATTTTGTACCAATAACCCGTCGTTGGAAGTATTACTCTTATATATATATATAAACAGCCGCTGAAATGCATCGTAATATAAAAAGTATCCTACACCAATTGATAAAAGGTGCCGCGATTGGTTCTGCCGCTTTAAAGTGAAATCAAAAACATTAGAAGTAACTGAATTCGATGACTATCCGTGCCAATGTGTCAGTTTAAAAAAACGTTAGGAATGAATAGCAATATTACGCTGTTTGTAATATGTTACAAACTGCTATCGAAGATGTTAATGGAGTTGAAAGAAAAATAAACATTTAAAGAGTGTATTTCACAGCTTAACGTATGGAATAAAAATTCTTGTTAGCTCTAAATTTAACATTTATTACAATATTTAATTTCGTAACGTACGTTTTTATAGCATAGCATAGCATTCCTATTTTGGTAACTTCGCGACCCTCGAAGTGATATTACATTTTTTGTTTGCGAAATATTTAAGTGTTTAACTATATTACAAAACATTTTATAAACATACCTCATAATTTATTGCTTATATTTACCATACATGGAACAGCGTTACCATATATTTGGTTTTATTAACAAAACAGTTATGGAAATTTTTAAGAATTGCATGCGTATTTAAACAAAAACACAGCGTGAGTGGGATGTGTGTACGATAATGCAAGTATTTAATACAAATGCGTGTGTATAAGGGCAGTATTTTTATGCATGTGTAGATTTACAACCTGTTGCAAACCAGTTGCGGAATAAACAAAGATGATTAATGCGTCTTGAATTGTAAAAAAATTGTCGATATTTATACATATATACTACAATGCCTTGAGAAAAATATTATTAGATACAAAGGTGTGACTTAGCTTTGTATATTCATAATACTACTTAAACGAAAAATTAAAAAGTATTACTGAGTTACGATTTGTAACACGGTTGTACTTACGCATTAGTTCAAAACCACGCTAATAACACGTGTCTAAAATGACGAGCATAGCCTCCATAATAGAAGATAAAGGAAGCAGCGTAACCTTCTAGGTACTGCAGGGGGATTATTGAAAATGGAATTTTGAGAAATCAAAGTTGGAATTAATAAAGGGTCAAGTAAGCAGATTTACAAAAAAATAAATATCAAGTATTACTGTAAGTATCAAAATAGGATAATAAAATAAAAAGCAAGAGAAAACAATTTATAGTGATAAATGTAACTGTAATCTATGATAGAAATATAAATTAAATCTTTAGAATAATAAATATCGTGATAAACTTTAATAAAAACTTTGCATCGTGATAATTGAGGAGAGGATGAGAGGAGATGCAAGAAGGAAATTAAGAATAAATGTGAATGTAAGATTTCGTGATGTATGATTGAAAATGAATGAATGATAAGAAGATCGATAGAAGAGAATGACAATAAAAAGACATGTGAAAAAATTATTAAAGACAAAAAAGTCCCAAAAATAAGATAGGGTGTACGAAAGGTTCCTAATAACGGAGGCCATAAAAAAAACACGTGTCGCCTCTTAATAGGTTATTTTTTATCAGTTATCTTTGAAGTTACTGGGTGTAAAAGTCCAACATGAGACTTAGAGCAATATTTATATTCTGTTGGAAGTGTTCAGAACATTTCATATAAATATTTGTGTGGTCGTACAGAAGCAATGATCGTTCCCCACTGTCACCCCCCGTTATTCAATTGTTCAATAAACGTTAAGTGCTATAATAGGAGGAGGGTCCAGAGGCAATGTCAAAGACAAACTGAAATAGCATCTGTTTATATTGCTGTTTAAAGTCCATCAGTTGAATATTATTATTGTATAATAAAACTACCTGTGGAAAATTAGAACAGATTCATATATATTTTCGGAGAGACTAATGATGTTCGTTTTGCTAACCGGGATCCTATATTTATTTATTACTATATTTTCACATAGGAATTATCATTTACAGGGACGACTTACGTATGCCGTGAGAAGAATGCTAAAAAGGCCTTTATAAAAACTAGAATCTGATCGATCTCTCCTATAATGTCATCCTTCAATATTAAGCTTTAGGTTATTTTTTTATTGGCTCCCATAATTGAGAATCAGTCATTTCCTTGGCTTTGTTTCCTCATACCCTTTACGAAATCTTCCATTCTTCACTGATCTTCATTCCTGATTACATTGTTTCTTATTTTACAGCATATCTTTATTTGGTTCTTTTATTTACAATTTTTAATTATTTAAATATTGAATGGCACGGATAATTAACCTTACTCTTTAAATTTTTATTACATTTTACATTTTGTACTCTTATAGTTGGGCTTTACCCAAAGCTATAAGAGTTTTAAACGCCCCCTGATTTGAGCACACAACAAATATAGACGGGTTATTTTGAGATCGCTTTAACAATATTCTAAAACAGTAGTAGAGGAATTCATTCAAAAGCTTTATTATCACTTAAAAACCTTTACAGTATAATAAGATTAGAACTTTAATTTATTATTTGATAATTTTAAGATATTATAATAATACATAGGTAATCAGTTGCCCAGAAGAGTTAATAAGTTTCTTTTTAAATCTGAAGATAGGCATAAAAAGATTAGAAATAGAAATAGTAATCTATTTCTACTACTTATATTGTGTTCATCGCCATTTTTCATAGATGATGCCAATAAGGGACTAAGTCTGCCGTTACACAAATTGTAAAGATGGTGAATAGATAAATAAATATTGACTTTGCATCGTCAAGTTATTTTCATTTTTAAACTTTTTTTAAGAAAGTCTTTACTTATTATATTATAGATTATACGAACTCTCTTTTATGGCTCAAAAATCGTATAAATACCATTAACATTGCTTGTTGCCGTGTTATAATTAGGAATTAAACATAGCCTCACTCGCATTCGCGATAAAAAAGAATAATCTAGAACGTAGAAACGTTGCTGCCGCCTACTATCACTAATCCACTTGAGACCGCGACCTCTATTTGCAAAGGAGAGAAAGGACCACACATACCGAGCGACTTCCTTCAGAAGCGTAATCGCAATGTTGTCAGTCAAACTAGATAGAGCAAGATTGCTTTATACAATATGGTAATGGATCTATTTTTCAAAATGTGAACAACTATCGTCACAGGCAAATTTAATTCATATAATAAATTTAAAAAGTTGACTAAACTAGAATAATTAATGATCATTGTATAGTATTTTTATCATTATGATATAATACGTTTATTAAATTTAAATCGTTTATATTTATTTAAATCGATGTATAAAAGATGTTATGGAAAATGAGTGCAAAAATTTGAACAGTGTTTGTTGAGGACTCTTCTGATCAGTAAGCGTTAGGACCTTTCGTCATTTTATTATTAGTTAAAGGATGTGATTATAGGGCAGCTTAATTTAATACGGATTTATAACAAATTTAGGTGTCCCGTTTTTTTTTCTTGGCGTGTACCAATGGTTACTTTGATTCGAAAATGGAATTAAAGTAATTAATTAATAAATGTACTTGCAATGAGCTGTCGTAGCTCAGCGGTAGAGGACTGAGACCGGGGTACAATCTTATATAATTCACGCTTTGTGCCTTAATAATATGTTATTGCGACTGTTCACCACACTACCATCGCTAACATTCTTTCCAAGTGTAACGTTTATGGTATATCCTCCATAGTTATTTTTGAGGGAGACCTAAGCTTTGCAGTGAACGTCTATGGGCTGAAATGTAATAGTCATAATTTTTACCAGAAGATTTTAACTTTGTTAACAATAAATTAATGCCTTTAAATGATTCGTTTACTAACGATTTTATATATAGTCTATTTTATGCATTTATTATTCATTGGTCATATTCTTCTCATGTAAATTACCACAAGCATTATACTATTCATACATACCGAAGATGCGCTGGAGATTATTGTATAAGTCCTTACTGATATGTATTAATTTGCGTATCACGTATCATACGTGTTTGGGTTTTAAAGTGATTCTAGTATATTATGTAAGATTCATAATACTTTTCTTGCCTTGTTTACGTTTTACCTCGCAAATCATCACAATTTATATAATATAAATTTCATTTAAGGAATAATTATTTTAGTATGTCGCGGATTTCATTTCTAATAGGCGACATTTTTTTTGTGTATTGTACAATTGCTGGTGAACGAAAAAAAAACGTTATGAGTAAACCGCCATTCGAATATTTAAACGATATCTGATATTCACCAATACTAAAGATTACCAGCGAATTTTTTCCCTTTACCTCTCGCGGAGAGGTTAGTATCCCAACAATGAGAGCAAAACATGCTTATACCAATATTTTAAGTCAGAATTCGATAACGTGACATATGACAACTGTCAACATCTGTCAATTACGTCATCTGTATTCATCAACTTATGTAAATTAACAGATGACGTAATGTGTCCTTAAAACTAAAATACAAATCGTTTGCATACAACAATCTTCTTCTTTTCAGCCGATGGACACCCACTGCAAGACTTAGGCCTCGCAAAAAATCCCCACGATGACCGGTTGTGCACTGCTCATATTCAGCGACTTCCCGCGACCTTTACTCTATCGTTGGTTCACCTAGTGAGAGGCCTACCCACGCCTCGTTTACTGGCACGTGGTCGCCACTCGAAAACCTTTCAACGCCAGTAGCCATCAGTTGCACGGGCGATGTGTTCCATCAGATGTGCCAATTCAGATGAGCAATTTTTCAAACTACGTCTGTGATCTTGGTTCATCTGCGGATCTCCAAATTTTTGGTCCGACCTCGCAGCGAAACTCCCAGTATTGCACTATCCATTGCTCTTTGAGATGACTTTATGCCTTCTTATTAGGTCTATCGTAAGTTGATGACATACAGATTCTAGACGTGGTCCTAAGATCTGTATGTCATCAATACACAACACACAACTTGGTGGAGGTTTAATAATGTTTCGATGGATTATCCGTAACATAAGACTTTCTTGGCGACATTCCAAGCCGGTAGCGATGTAGTCTAACGGTCCAAGCATAGGCTCCTCGGTATTCCCCGAGCCTAGTTACTGTAAATAGGTCTAGGCTAAGATGCTTCAACGCTCTGCGATCATTCCTTATGTATCTGTAAATATCAACGAACAAATCGAGCTAATAATAACAAAAATGTAAATTATATGATATAATAAAACAACTGATGCTTAGACGGTAATACATAGGCATTCTATTTTACTTTATTAAATCTACACTTTAAAAAATATGAGACGAGTTAGATGTGATTTTAAAGACCCTATCGATAGATCGTTTTTCATTAACAAATACATTTAAAAGTTAAATAAAATGGAAAATGAATCGACTGTCTTTTCTATATTATTTTGTGAAAACGTAGTTTTTTCCGATAAGGTATCATTAACCATGTGCAACGTACGTTACTTTGTAGCTTACGCACTTATAAATACAGGTTTTACCGCATAAATTTTATTGTACGACATCAGATATTACTGTCATTAACCCTGTGTTCATGGAACCATTTCTACCTTACGTATTCTAACTTGAACTCAGTAATAGCGATGCTCTTCTGATTGGCGGTGGAAATAGAGGTCAAAGTAGTAAATACATAAAAGGCTTCTAGTAAAAGTAGCCTAGCTTGGATTTCTCTACAACATAGAAGCCGTAACATAGTCTAGTAGATTGACAATGGGCAGGCTGCATAGTGCGCAGAACAAATGACCTGGGGACCTGTTGTAGTGAACAGGACTGACCAGTAAGCACAGCGCACACGTCTACCGACATGGTCGTCGCAAGACCCTGGATAAAAGCCACTTCCAACAGGTCCTATTAAATAATTTATTATAGGTTTAGGGAAAAAGTATTAAGAGTAAGATTTTTAGAAAAAAATAAGTAACTTATTGTCAAGTATAAAAAACAAAAGAAAAGTGAATAAATAGTCTCTGTGAAAAACTGGTCTACGAATGTAGATGGAGGAAGAAGAAGATCTGCAAGCGAAGAATGACAGTTCATGTGAAGCGTAAAAAGAAAGAATAAAAGATAATGTTAAGGACCAAAGAAAGCGTACAATAAATATTGAAAATTAAAAATTATTTTACCAGAATTTGTAACGTCCCTTTCCCACATAAGGCAGAGAGAACGAGAGACTCCAAAAACGGGGGACGTTAAAAGAAAAAAAAAACGATCCTTTTGGAAATTTGTGAGAGAGGCTTATATCTAGTGGACATTCAGCGGTTGAAATTATGATGATGATGAAAAGTAGCCCATCACCTGTGTTCAGCATAAACATTTAACCACTTTTAGTTTATACTTCTATAGGACTTACATCAAAGTTACTGTAGCAAGACTAATGTGTCGGTAATGACTCGTACTATTAGGAATGTGTTTCTTATTCTTTAAATAAAGAGTAATAGATTCATCATTAAATATTTTCATTGTGAGATTCCGCAGATAATTGGTCATTAAAAGATAAGACTGTTCATAAAAATTAAAACTTATTTACATTTACTTTTATTATTAATCTAAAGATAAGAAAAAAAAGGTTTATTGTCAGCATCACAGGTTTGCACATATGTAATTCACATGTGAGATTGCAACTGATATACTAACTCATCACGATATCTTTGAAACGATAAGGATTGTAGCCTTTAAATTAGATAGTAATAATACCTTTTGTCAAGTACAGGTCAGGTATAAACCGGTTTTATAAAACTTTATCCGCAAGAGTTGTTGAGAGGGTGTTCATTAAAATGCGATGCGGGTGCGGAAAAGTTAGTATGTTATATATAATAAAGTAATAAGGCTTTGTTGCATGGCTATTTGAAAACTAAGCAGCGAGCTCAGTCAAATGCTGTATTGAGGTGTGATTCACAACGCCCCTAATTTTTAAAAGCCACCTCAAAGAACTTTGTCCTAAATGAAACATCTTAAATGTATATTAACAATTTCAAATACTATTATATATATTGTTTTAAGGGTACTTTTGGAAACGGTAAGAAAAAATAAGTAAAAGATCTAAACACTGAGAATAAATTAAATACTTTAATTTTTATGAATATTTAAATAAATACGAAGGGCGTACATTGTCTCAGCTAAATATATTAACCTTGCCTAAATAAAGAGGAAAATAAACATTAAAAGACCTCAATAGCCACAGTCATTACCAGCTGAAGTGTTACTTCCTTTAGATGACACATGCATAGTAATATGGCGTACATTCGACCTTACAACAAATCCAGGGCGGCCTTGCACCAGCTTGAACTAGATCGGGGAGGCATTCGATCACACTAAGTAATTTTATATTCCGACCTTTCACGGTTTGGAGATCGGATTGATAGATAACGTATTTTTTTGTAATGCGATATCTTGACCCTTTAAGAAATTATTTTCCAATAACATAGGTATTCTTTATTTTCAGTTTTTTAAAAGTATTAAGTGCTAGCTAATGTCTATATTTAATAACAAGATGCGGTATTAAAACATAATTCTGACAAATAGCCAAATGTCTGTGCATGCAAGCGATCTTTTTAGTTTGAATGAATACAAAAGAAACAAATGTACGTTAGTGAAGACTAAAGATGGATTTAGTGTATACGAGTCTGTCCAATAAGAAACATTGAGTGCACATTTTATGGTTTTGAAAGCGGTTTAAGATTCATGTACAATTTTTTATCATTAACAATGTTTTTTAATTCATGCAATCAGAAAGAAGGCTTAGAAAAGAAATAACATCCATTTTGTATTTAAATTAAAATAAGTTATCGTTTTTAAATGAATAAAAAATGATTCTTCGCTTGATAAAATTTAAAACTAAACCTAAACTTTAAAATTTTTCTGTAACGGCCCTTTGACCAAAAATACTTTTAGTTTATATAGTTTTCATTTTTAATAACTATGCCACAACATATAAATTGATAATACGATAATTATGAAATAAAACAATGTTAGTTTACTTATCTTAAATATCAGACAGTAACAATATTTGAAAGAACTACAATAGAAATAGTTGTGATATTGCACTATCCTGAACTCCTTTAAGCTTTGACTGATATAAAATTATACTGATATTATATTGCAGTATTTTTCATGAAATTTAGATTCAATGTAATAATAATAGCAAAGAAACTACGTAAAATGGTTATCTTTTTGAAATATTTTTTCTCTAAGACCGCCCCCAGTATTTCAACGTTTGCATATTTCACCAGCGTTCTTTTTGTACTCTACCTTAGTGTACTAAAACACGCGTAATAACAGGCAACAAAGGAAAATGAGATCATAATATATATTAATTGATATTTGAATTTCAAATTAACTTTATTTTATAGTAAAAATTGCATTTCTTTTCTCCATTCGTGTATATTATGCGCAAAAGAAAATATTTTATTTATGCTAAAAATAAAGAAATATTGTACTGTAACGATTTAGCGGTTAGAAATTTAAACGTTCATTTGGTAATGGAGTGGGGCTTAAATTCACGATTCAAGTAACAGGCTGAAATGTGTGCTATTTGGTTATAATTGGATAAGTCAACTTTGTACAATTTACTAAATAGTTACTACTTGAAGTAATTTCAATTTTAATTTTATATTTCACTGTTTTGTCGTTTTTAGTAGACGCTGCCTAGACATACACTCCACTAGATGGAATTAATGATGTCGATGTTGATGATGATGACGACGACGAAGACCATGATGACGACGACAACCACGATGATGACGACTACGACATTCGTGAGGACGACGACAACAAAGATGACGACGACCGTAATGATGACGACGACGATGACGACGTTGATGACGACAATGATTATGATAATGACGATAATGATAATTTTGTTAAAATAATGAATATGCCATAAGACGTCTGTTGGATAAAGGCCTTCCTAAGAGACTTCTAGAAGGACCGATAGGAACGAGGCTTGTATCCAGTTCCTTCCGCCGTTGACAAGGCCGTCTATCCATCTTATAGGTGGACGTCGTACGCAGCGCTTGATTCGTAATTAAAAGAATATGGTATACAAATAATTATTTTTATTATTAATAGATTTTAATGGTTATTATGAACCAAATTCAAGTGCGTAACGGAATAACCGTATCATTCAATGTATATTATCAACTCGATCTGCAGGCTCAATGCTTGACGCCCTTTCACCAGTGCCCAGCAATATAGACCGCGGTCATGCACGTACACAAACAGAGGCGTGTATTGTTTTCGGACAATTTAAGGCATGACATTATTTTACCGGTATCGTATTTCGCAATCCTGTATTTATAGCAAGTTGAATTCATTTTCACTGTGTATTATTACGTATTAAAAAGCATTATGGCATGTTTCTACTCGAAGCATTTACGTAGTTTTTGTACATATTTCGTATTTCTCTGTTCAAATAATCAAAATCCTTAATAGCTTCAGCTTATATACCGGTAACATGGCGCGTTAATATATTCGCGGCTTTCGTTTAAAAACTTGTTATTCACATTTTTTTTCCTTTTTTATTTTTTTTTATTTTTCATTGTATATAAATACAATAAATATTTTGGCATATTGATGTATATGTTTAATGACATGACATGAAAAATAATATTATATACAATTTGGACAGAATTCATTGGAGTAAACAGTATTTTTTTTAGTTGATTATTATTAGGAACGACATCATTTAGTGTTAAGTGTATAACAGGCAATGAAAGCGTATGGTTATTTTGAAAGCTAAAGCCTTAAATATTTACTTGCTAAACCATAGCAGTTTCTTGTATTCGAAATCCTCTCTAAATGGAATATCATCTAACTAGTAACGGTGTTGCTTGTACGCATATCCTTGTATGTAGCGTATCCTTTTATAACTTAAGCTAACACGAGCATAGCGACATCGAATAGTGGTAAAATTTATAAGGTAAGACCTGAGTTGTAATCGTGGGAAAGTAGATGATATCAACTTACAAATGATTGCTTTGAAATTATGTAAACTGTAACTGCAGCGTTTCCGTGAAACGGTTATGATAATATAATACGGGTTTGAATTTATTGGGGTCTAGTATTTAATGAAAAACTGATATAATAAACGTTTTATAACGTCAGTTTCTATAAGTAAAAGTTTTACCATGGATATAGTTAGTTTTTTTTTATTTACATGTTACAATCCTAAAAAGTATCTTTGCACAATTACACTTGTTTATTATCATAATTATTTGCATAACTACAGAGTTGCATGGTAAGATTTAACATATAAATGTACAAAACGCTATCTTGAATAATATTTTTACTATCGTCATATCAGCTGATAGGCGCCCACTGTAAGCAGGAGGCCTCTCCCAAGTATCGCTATAATGACCGGTCTTGTGCTACCCGTGTCCAGTGACCTTCGATTTTAACTATATCGTTGATCACCTAGTAGTGGGCCTAGTTATAACGCGGCGTCTATCAGTCGGTGGTCGCAGCCCGAGAACCTTCCGACCCCAACCGCAGCCCATAGCACAAGCGGTGTGACCCGCCTATTGCCATTTCCGATGACAATTTTTCGAGCTATGTGAGTGACCTTGGTTCTTCTGTGGATCTAGGGACTTCGTTAGGAGATCGAGTCAGAAATGAGTCTCTCATACAATAATGACATTGAGCCTTCTATACAATGCTTAAAAATATCGCGGCAACACATACCTTACTCACTAAACACGAATTTCCGGCATCCGGATTAAAATGCTTCGACGAAAGTTCAAATTTAATTGATATTAATGTCACTTCCACATTGCTTTGACTGAGCTTTCGATTTAAAAACAAAATCTTTATTAAGTGTAATTAAAAGTCAGTTTCTTAAGTCACGTGTGCTGTGTACGACGCCTAAAGGCGAATTAATGTTTTTTTATAGCTTCGCCCATGGCGTTGTACACTGGCGAATCGAAAATATAAACGAGTTGCTATCACAAGCCTAGCAGTCATTGTATTTTTAAAATTAAAATATAATTATTTTAATTCACTTTTTTGGCATAAACGTAGTTATATAACTTTAACGTAATTGGAAAATATTAATAAATTTGATAAAGAAGTATCATTATCTTGACGTAGTTTCGATAACATGCATTGTGTTTTAACAATTTTTTTCCACTTATTGCATCTGTGGTGACCTTCTTAAAATTATAGCAACCTCTTTGGTATTGTCGTCTTATTATTTATTAAAAAAAAGTTATGATAAATTGTCATTTGGAATGACGTTGGCTTTCAGCTAAAAAAAAATTAAATTAATTATTTTTGTATGATGTACCTTGTCTCTTAATTTGATACTTGTTTTGTAATTGTATCAAATGTGTACATCCAGCCTATACCATGTATGCTGATATATGGAACAGGCCGGATGTCAAGATGAAAACATGTACCACAATAATATATACAATCTTTATTAATTGAATAAAAGAAAACGTAATCCGGATTGATACCAGCATTAAATATCCTGTTAAGTATTTATTTAAATTCATCCCTTTATAAGATTACTTATAATTAAATAGACTTCACATATTAGAGACACACTCTATAAAATGTTTATAATTTTTATTCATCACAACCGGACAAATTTTTAGTTTTTATAATTGATAATAAAACGCTATTGGTAAAATAAAAAATATGTATTTTAAAAAAATAATGATGAAAAAAATTAAAAGCAACATTAAATTAAGAGAGCAGAATAGAGTACGTGATATTAAAATCTAAAAAGAATGCCTTTGTGCTTATAACTATCAGATCTAAGGTAACGTCTTGTTGTTCTATAAATATATTTGCAACGAGTATCTTCAGGTCGGAACATACTAATGTTGCGCACTACCGTGTGGCGCCAGAAATAGTCGTCGCATATGAACCTATTTACAAAGGTATGTGTTAATGATCACATCACTCTTGTGTACCGTTCATATTATAAAGTAAATTATTAAAAAATATTCGTTCCATAGCTTTTAACATTATCCTCGTAATGTTTGTTCCATTGTATTTCATATTATAATAAAAAAATAATTTTATTTCCTTACTACTATAACATCTTCGTAAATATATTTAAATTCAATGCTAGTTTACATAGTTATGGTATTACAAACATGGATTTGGTCTTTGCAATAATGTATTGTCCAAAACATATGCACGTTTTACGTTGTTTAAAAAAAAACTGTTTATATGCTAGGCGGAGAATTTAAATTCAACATCATAAATCATGGAATTTACGTTCTTTTAAAGAAAATATGGTATAGATCATCGGAGGTTTCTTTGTGCGAATAAATAAGCACCGACAATTAACTTGACATCGGAGTCACAGCCTTCCAATTGCGGCGACACAAGGAAGCTGTCGCGCCATTATTATTAATACTTGTTGCCACCCGCGTAATGTCTTTGTTGTTTAAAATACGGGTAATTATTAATTACGTGTTTCATTATTATGTTTCTTTATCACTTAAACGGTATCTTTTGTTTCACATACATGATATTTAAATATCTAGATTTAACTATTTCAAAGATTATTTCACTTTTTATTTCTGCCATTTCAAGGTGTTCCTATAGATTTAAAAAAGACTGATTGGAAACGACCTTCACGCTAAACGTATGAATTTTCTTGTTCGTACTCTTCACTTCAGAACCCAATAGGCCCCAGCATCCATCCGTTTTGCGTCGCCTGTCTAATGTTACTTTAACATGTAAATTCACTGGGCTACGTCGGTTAGTATCTTTTGTCATCGAATATCCATGTTCGTATTTCGAATTTGTGGAGAAATCCCGTGCAAAGCTATGGCACGTTGAGTGAATGTGAGCTTGACAATGACACCTGAGTGACTGACAATTTTTCAGCTTTTCTCTTATCTATCTTATAAAAAGTAATATTATTCCAAGTAAGTTAATAATTTAGTCCTACTCTATTTACACATTGTAATTTATACATCCGTTTCTGAACTCGACAGCAAAATAAACAATGCAAACTATTATACCACGCAAAAAAATTAACTTTGAATTGTGGCTACATATAACAAATACTCTTTAGCTTCTGAGACGTTTACAAACGAACACAAAAACCTATTAATAAATTTACTGTACGTTGTCAAGAATATCCCGTGTTCGATGTTAGCTAGCGATTTATATCGAATTGTTAAAACGTATTTAGAATGAATAATAACTAGAAGGATCTTATAACAAGTAATACATTACTTGTGTACTGTAATGTCACGTAAAAGCATGATGGATTGTTTTCCAGAATATTCAATCTAAAGTGCCGTTTGATTATATCGTGATCAAATACATGAGGTAATTCCGACCTCGCTTAATTTATATTCAAGATATATCACTTATTACTGACTAACAAATTATGATCAAAGAACTCGCAATCTGATTAATAATTTAATGAATGAAAATTAGTAAGAAAATTTAATTTATATTTTTAAAGCAATTATTCTAAAAATTACGTATTCCGAATACAAAATTACGTGAACAAGATAATTGTTTGTAGGCAAAAAAGCTTTATTTATTATATTTATTTCCAATCATCATGTATAAAATAATCGTCTAAAAATTTGTTTGAATATTAAAAGCCAATAACTTTTGACAGTGTGTAGAGACTGAAACCAAACTATAAATAATTTTTATATTTACTTATTCGGAATTTTTAAGCGCTTTTCCTTAATATGTTATCACTGCTTTAATTATTATCATAATCATACATACATCAACATATCATTTATCAAATATAGTTAAATCCTTAAAGCTTTCACTATATACATTTATATAACCATTCAGTCTGTATAATAGGAGTAAATAAGATAAGTATAACACATTAGTCTGATGATAAAGATGTGACTCTTTGCCAATTGCGGCGAATGAAAGTTTAGATATTTATATGAAATAAACCATTTATCAGCAATACGATTTTTTTAAAATTAAATAGATTGGAACAAATTATTTTACGATGTGGAATAATAAAATAATAATAAACGCAATTGCTGTTTTTAACAAACGTAATGACGTCTTAGTATCTTCCGAATCCATTAGATTATCATAAGAAACTTCTTTACATTTGTGTGTTAATGGTAATATTGAGTAAAGTTTCAAATTAATCCAAATTCGTTGCATTAAAGGCTTGAGGTCATAGTCAAGGGTTTGTGACAAAAAACCGTTAGTACATCGAGGATCGTCGCAGATATAATAAAGATGGCGGCGCACTCGTCCGTGACGCAACAATTGAACTGAGTTCGGTTTATTAATAATTGATAAAGTGGCTCTAAAAAATTAAGTTCACAGAATGAAGAAAAAGTTTTGCACAATTAGGTTACTTGATAACGATATGTTAATAAGACAGTCACATAATCAATTTAATCTTTACCGTGATATGAAGCCTACGCATTTACTTAGAGTATAAATAAAATAAGTGTGCACGCGCTGCTCGCTTGAAAGTTCGTCTGCAGGTACAGTACTCACGGCGAGCAGGTCCCACGACCTTGGGACTGCACTGCGGATATTTCATTTGTTCATTTTTTCCCCATTTTTTCCGCAAACTTGCACTTTACTATTTTGTTGTAAACGACTTCAGTGTTCGACAGGTGTTTTATTTTTAAACACGTCTATGTATTTCTAAATTTTACTCCGTGTTAATGTGTCTTCGGTACCAGGTGACATACGACAGAACAAAAAGTGCAAATATTATTATGGTCTTTGCGTTAAGATTATAACTGGCATGAAGGAAGAGGCTTTTCGACGCGGAGATGATAATGAGGATCGGGCATTGAACGCCGCTTTATCCTCGGGAGGGCAATAGGTGGCGCGATGTGATAGCGAGGGCTCCGTCGGACGCGGTCGAGGCCGGGAGCCCGGGAGTGGTGGCAGCCGCTCGCACATAGCTCTCAGTGTAAAACCGAGCGCCGCAAGTGTTGCGCGCACGCAACGCAGCGAACACCCGCAGTACCACCGATCGCCCCGCCGATACCTTCCGTCTCAGTGTTCGCGGCGCGAAATTCCGCCCAGTGATGATACGTCTCGCGCGGGCACACAAATGTCTATCGCATTGGAAAGCACAAGCGTGATGTAGCCGGTCTGTCGGCCCGAGACACAGACAGAGCGGCGCCGTCGTTGGAGGACTCGACCTATGCACCCCTGCCTGCACCTCGCCGGTGTGTAAGGAGATAACGTGATGTGACAAAGATACGTGTTGGAGTGTCAGTGGAATAGTTTTGTGAAAGTGTGCAGCGGTCGTGCGTAAGCAGCCGGCTGCCGGCTCGGCCGGCGCCCCGTCAACATGTTGAACTGCACCGATCTGGAGTGCATTCTACACCACCACCATTACTACGCTCACCTGCACCACATACACCATCTACAAAATGCGCAGGACTCAGGTAACGCTACCAATATAACGTACTTAAATATGTTCTCAGCTAAAAACATGTTTTTGACTACATCACGACAGTGTGACACTTTTATTTTCTTTTACTGTTGATTATAATGTCTACTGGTTCTTTTCAGAATTCATGTAATAATAAAGCTGTTTGAAGTAATCGAATTAAATTTTTTTTTTAGTTTTAGTACTTTAGCAGTTTTAGTACTGTACACACAATTAGAGTCGACCGTGACCTTTCCGAACAGTGAAAACGCGAATGTGAATATTGGCGAAAAGTTTAATCGTCTGATGTCCGATGTACACATGCAGGTGTTAGCGGACGAATATCACGCAATGTGCCGACTTAACATGACTCGTTTTCACCGTACCATCCCGAAACCAACTCGTCGGTGCGAAATCGATGCAATATTTGTACAAGCAAAATTCAATGTGGAATGTTTTCTTTTTCGAATCTTCGCTTATACTCGACAGATTTGGTTACATCGTCGTTTTCTAGTTAGTGTTATTTTATTGCATGCTTTATCGAACGAGCAGTTAATCATAATTCGTAAATGTAGTTTTTAAAACACCGTTACATGTTAAGCTGAAAAATAAAATGGTGTAGCGTAAAAACATGTGTTTCTACCATCTGACTTACTTTGCTTTGAACCTAGTCCAATCGTATGAATGTCATTTAACATGGAAATAAATCAAATCGAAAACATCAAGATATTGTCATAAAATTTTTTAAATTCTGTTAAAATTTCTGTTATAACATCTCTTGCAATCGTGTAATATAATTCTCAAATCATATAATAAATCTTTGAAATATTTTATATAAGTCACTATAGAGAAACTGTTGGAATGCACTGAAATGTATCAAAATGCTTATAGAGAATACGGTGTTTCCATAAAAAAAAGAAATTTGTATAAAAATATCAAAGTGTAAAAATTATCTCAACATTATAGTAAATGATCCATTTACTATCACGTGATATATTTTTTAGTAATTTATTTACACTTTGTTCAATTGTGGACTTAATATTTTAAAGGCATACTCTAGCAGTCAGAGAAGTGCAGAGATAACAAATAGGCAAATATGTAAATGATTCGAAAAATAAAAAATACTAAATATAAAAATATTAAATATGATATATAAAGATGACACTTCAATTAAAAGAAAGAAATGGCACAAAATTCAGTTAAAATCAAGTCATAAAGCGTGTCGATGTACGCACGCCTAGAAAATGAGAATGTTGTTTAACTTTCAATAATCATTGTTTTATCTATTGTTTTTCGTCTTAATAATAGTTAATGGAACGATAATAAAGCCATTCAGCCTGTAGTCAGAAGAAGGCAATTCAATAACAAAAACAAACATACAGTAGAAGTGTTTTGAAAAAGTTCTTCACGACTATCAAATAAAACATGCTCTTTGGAAAGTACAAAATTCTATTTTTCGTTTTGTATTACGTTTAATTGTTAAGTAAATTGAATGGTCATTATTTATTTATCTCAAACAATACAAAGAAACTATTGGTTTAACGGTATCTCTTAATACAAATATTGAAAGCCATGTACTGATTTATAAACGACAGAAATAACTCGTTAAAATTTCTAACGACTCCTAGTTTTTCGCGTTCTTATTTTTTAAAAAATATTTGCTGTGTGTTACTTGAAAATAACTGACGATGTAATGATGCCTGCACTAAAGACTGGTATAAGAGTCACCTATAACTAACGCATTGCGCAATCATCTACTGATTATTGTTAGATGTTTAATAACTTAAACGTATTATACGAGCCAGTTATTCCATTGTTATATTAAACGGTAAAGGGAATATATTATGCTGTTACATCAAGTGAAATAAAAACATATTTATATCCTATCTTTTGTTTAACTTATATTCTTCATTAACCTCGAGGTGTAATTGAACCTTAATAATTTATATATCATTAGTATTACTGAAGTTTATCAACTCTGTTATTGTTTGGGTTAACTTAACAATTGTTAGAATAATCTAACAGACTCGTTAGATTCTCTAACAAAATTGGTTTTGATTTTCTTTGATTACGATTCATGTGTAAAAAATCAAACGTAATGTTTAAAATTTTTATTTGCACCAATATTAAAATGTTATTTGATCTCGTCATTGTTTTGTTTGTGTTTAATGATATTTCATATGATTATACCTTACGATAATCAATTATGGATCTCGTAAAATCCCTATTACTCAAATATACGTTATAGCCCTTAATGGTATAAATGATAATAACGATATTATAAACCATTAGTTTTATTTTGTATTACTTGTAAATGTCTTGTTACCTAAATATGTAGCTGTATCTAAAACGATATTTAGTATCGGAGAAATCATTAATTCTATAACAAAGTTAGAAAGAGGGTTATGTAAACTAAATTCTTGTAGTTTTATTCCGTCACTTTCATAAAATAGTAGCATAGCTAAGAATCCGTGACTATAATATGCATAGCGAATTGTGCGGCATGTTTTGGCTAGGCTTTGTGAATGTCAACGATAAGATAAATTCTCTCACAAAAATGGCAACACGTCTGTTTGTAAATGGTTAAATAATGAGCGCTGATTTACTTTTTTAAATAATTTTAATCAACGCCTTGTTAGTTAAGTATTTTAGACACATATTATTATTTTTGATTGTGATCATATGAACATTTTCGGGATGTGGTATTCCTAGGGAAAAATTTTGCTAGTTCTGTGGACTGCATTCCACAACAGTCTAAACTCTTAAATTTTGATAACTTTGCTTTTTACCACCTGCAAATTTTTAGACTACAAAGTCAAGATGCTGGCAGCGCAAGACCTATCTTAGGCGATCTTTGGCAGAAGCTTATGCCTTGCAGTGGACGTCTATCAGCAGATACGATTATTATGATAGGAAGTATGGACAGAACCTCGAACAATTGACGGTGGAAAAGTCGAAGTTTAACGTCCGAAAGGTCATAGTTCTATCATTTCGTCGTATCTTCTCCTGTTTACCAATTTTTACGAAGCAAAAGTAAGGAACAGGTAGCGCAGCATAATGAAGATGAAGATTGATCCGTGTCCAGGGGATCACGATCCCAAGTAACGAGGACAACGTTGCGATGAGGAGGTATATTATTTTAACTGCACAAGAGCCATGACAAACATCTAAAAACATCGTAAGGTGACTGCCGTACGTTAATAAAATAAAAAATATAGTAACATCATCCCAAACAATAAAAAAACATTAAATTCACATTCGCAAGTTTTACTATTCTCAAAAATTAATCGTCGTTTTCGTTTAAGCAGCTTCAAGTTTTCGAAACTGGTTTTGTTTAATAAATACATACCGTGATTGATATAACTAATGATCTTTAGATTAACTCCTAATGAATTCTTTTGCGTATCCGGTATTTCCTATATACGGAAGAAATAATATCATGCAAGTCTTATGTCCCCCTACATGAACAGGTCATGAAGGGTACTAGATTTACACATTAAAATTATTTTTTTTCCGAACAAATTTGTTTTTTATTTAAATCCACTCTGGATATCTTGGTATACAGAATGATTCGTTATAGGTACGATTCATTAAGGAGAGAATGTATATCTCATTTGCCAGCAAAATTATTTAAAGACTATATGACACCCTGTATAAAGTGATTTCTTTGAATTTTCTACACGCCAAAAACTTCTGATAGAATAAAATTTGTAAGGGCAGAGAGTAAACTATAATTAATTTTAACAAGTTGTCTTCCAAATTTTGAAATGGATTTTTCTTTTCACCTTATCTTAACAATTTATATTATTTCTAAAACTATTGATTTTTGGATTAATGTGTTCGTATGGTTCTAATAGACAACAAACGAGCAATACATTCACCGCTTTTTCGCATTCACCTTGTATGTATTGATAAAATTGTGAAACTATCATTTCATAGTCGTTTTATTTTGCATATTAAATAATAGAAACGATATACGGTTTAACACATTGCATGTTGCTTCATCAGAAATGGAATATTGGCCGGCCTTGTGAGTATTTGGCTGTAGCCGGTGGAAGTCCACGATTATCGCATTGTTACTATCGCCAATAAGGAAACTGTTTACAACCTCTCCGTCAGAGTTTGAATTGGGTACGATTACAGAAATTGTAAATAACCGCAGATGTGGAACAAGCAACTACACAACTCCAATAAGGTTTTATTGGCATCTTTAACTTTTTTATGAATACATTTTTAATACTTTGACATTAATTTAATTTTGGAACGATTGTAACACTTTGACAAGCTGATAGCAATTGATGAAGCCAAAGGCTAATTGAGTTTTTATATCATAATTAAACGTTATTGCGTTGTTCATATCAAAATATATGTCACATAATTTAATACACATTTCTTGCGGCCAATGTGGTTATTAAAATCTATACAAAAGAAAGATTGAACTAATTTTTTCAACAAAGTAATTTTCATTCTTAACGTTAAAGCATAAAAGGTAATTATCAATAATTCAATTTTTGTTTCTAGTTCATAAATCAATTTGTGTTACAAATGTGTAGAAACAAACATGAAACATACGTAACAGGATCTAATTAAAATCCAAGGCAGGTATCGACATGTAATTTATTTCAAGTAATCGTGCTTCTAATTACGCTCTATTGAATTTTAAAAAAAATATTCTCAAACTAAGTTTTTTATGTATGTATAAGAAAGTGGTGGGTTTCATACTTTTCGTGTATTTAAATAAGTGAAATGTTTCTGAGGCGGTTCTTTAGATTGTTATCTAATTAATGTTAATTAAAAAAAAGCTTTACTATCAATATGAAAATTGTGATGTTATTATTTAATTTAGATAGTCATTGTTTATATATTTTTTGTATTAATATAAACAATTTAATTTCAACTTGATTTTGTTTTTATTTAATATACATTTATTTCTATTTAAGTGGCAGTAGCTTAATTGATTTCTGTGTAAGTTTTATTCCGTTTACATCCAGAAATGTATAAGAACGTTTTAAACATGTATAATGTAAATTATATACATAATGAAATTTTATAATAATAAAAGATAAAATATCATATTAAGCCTTCATCAATATAAACTTTATATAAAGTTATTGCATGTTGAAAAACTTGTAATACATTTTTTTTTTAATTTTTGCTCCCCGATTTCGAATCCGTTCACTGAGTTACAAAAGAAAAAAAGCCGTAAAGGTTAACAGCAAGTAATATCATCGATTATAAAGTCATTTTTATTTACCCCTTGCTCTAATAAAAGCGTTATTATTTGTAGTACAACGTTAATTAATTTTATGTAATATATTATGTAATATAAAGGACTATTTTTGGAGACAAGAACCAACATATAAAAATAATTTTTCAAAAACCTTCCCGGAAAATTAATTAAAAATTTACCAAATTTTCACGACCATTGGATTGTTTGTTGAAGTATTGTTTTTAAATGTACAGAATACAAACAGAGAGACCGCCACATGTACATTGACGTTAAAGAAGAAAAGAGAGAAATGATTGAAGAAGAAAGAAATGATTAATTTCTTGTATTGTGTATATACCTATGATAACATTGTCAAATCAATTCAGTTCAAATCAGTTAAAATTATAATATTACATATGTTCCTATTTTATATATGAGCGAAGTAACTTGCAACACCTATACACTAGATACCTTTACTGCAGCTATCGAATATATTTGAATTTATGTGTTCGTACGAAATAAAGTGTTAATTATTATTTGCACCTTCTTGTTTATTACTTTTAACGATAATTGTAAATGTCAAAGACCGTAAACAAAGACCAAATGGATAGTTTTCCTGATATTGTTTTCAACTTTTTATTATTTATTTCTGAAACACCAAACAATACGATAGTATATCATCAAATGATTTATTCTGAAATTCTCAGATATACTAAAACATTATTCCGTATGAATTTGCATGTGTACACAAGGTCAAGTAATTTAACGAATGCTCTTACAAAATTAAACATTGAAAACATACCTATTAAATATAACTGTTAAACTTAATATATTTTAAAGGTGAAACGCAAATTTTACTTTATATTATTTATTTGTAATAAATGTTATAAAACTAAGAAACAATGCTTATCCGAATTCTTTCCTCCTTGTACATACTGAATGTCAATAGTTTTGGTGTAGGAGCAGGTAAAATATATTTTAAAACAGTTTTTTGGATTTGGAATCAGGTCAAAGTGGTTTTTTTTTCTAAAACAGTTTTGCAACATCGTGAAATATACATGTAATGAAAGTTTAATGAAAAATTAAAAAAAATGGTTTAGTCATATTTAAATCCCAGAATTGTAAAGGGGTTAACTATTATACTTTAGTCTTATTATTTTACTATACATTAATAATCCAATATCAATTGTTTTATGAATAGTTTAGAATACCAATATGGCACTTAGTATAGCATTTTGAAAATGTTCATTATGTCTTCAACCATTGCTACTTACAACAATATGCAAGGAAAATGAACAAGAAGTAACCTTAGTATTTAAAAGGAAAACCTTACATTTATATTTCCTATTCTTCATCTTGTTTAAGTAATAATGAAAATATTTTATTCTGCAAGTTACCATTGACAATATGTTAATATTAGAAAATAAAAATCCCTCCTTTATTCATTTCAATCATAAATAACTTGAATTTTTTAGTGATAACAAAATAAGATTTTAAAATATTTTTTATGAAGTAAATCTGATTTTAAATGGTAACTTACTATTATGGTTTTTCTGTATCCCGATAAAGGAAAATTGAGACGATTATGTACATATAATGTATATGTAATATATTTCAGAGCGATCACTTACAGTATACACAGTGATTAGGTGTTAGAAAAGCCTGTTTAAATCTTTTACATCTATAATCAACCACCCTGTTTAGAATAATATTCACAAATGTTTAGTGTCCTGTGAATAGCGTAATTCCTAGACACCAGTAGTTGAATCCGTTATGGCTTACAATAAATATGAACTCTTCTGTGGAGCGTTCATATTCGTGAGATGGATTATGATTGAAGAATGTTATAATTATTAGATGACCTTTAAATTACATCCTGTGTTATACCGATCACACAACTATACTTCTCATTGTCAACAGTTTGTACAGCTCTTAACAAAAAATTATAACATTGTTTAACTTTACAATTCAAACAATTGCAAGAAATGATTGTTTTTGTCTTTGAAAACTGCTCTCGTCCTGCTCCTACTGTAACTCTACCACAAATACATAATGTAATACTAATAAAATATTATTTGTATATTTATGACATTTATTACACTATTAGCCGAATTTGAGAAAGTTATTTACATTTTCAGCTAATGCGGAGCTAGAGGCGAATATCATGAATTTCGTGTAATGCTTTTAAAAACAACGTATCGCTAGTTATAGAAATTGGAGGGTCAAACCGCCTTTTCACTATATGTACGAAGCAAATTTTTCAATTTTCAGTCACATATCACCAGAAAAGGCGGTGAAAACTTGGAAATATTTTTGATTGCCACAAAAGAAGGTGGACGAGGCTTCAGCCATGCACTGGTTCGTTCGGTCAGAACGACGTTCTAATACCCCAGTAGTCGAATACAAACTGTTGAAAATCGGCACAAATTGCGTTACATATTTCAAGACAAACCTTCCAAAAAGGTCACGATCATCAATAGTCTGAGACACATTCCAAGGAGGAGAACAATCTGTATTTGTTTTGTACTCGTTTTATGCGTATTATACTATATTTCGTTTAGTTTATCTGTGATTATTATTTGATTTGTTTAAATATAACTGTTTATTTTATTACAATAACCTATAATATATTGTTTATCAAGAAATGATAAAACATGAGGAAGAATCTGTTCAGATCGAACCAGTTGTACAAGTGAGTCAATTGTGACAGGGTTAAATTACATTAGAGTTCTCGCACTTGACCCTGTCTATGAATTGAGTAGTCCATTGTGCAGGTTCAACAGTGTTAAACGAATTATATCAACGTGGGCGGAGGTTTCAATTGAAGAACCGATATTTTTCGCATGCCTTCGTCACTTCTTTGTATCTTTACGATGCACTAATAGCTGCGTGATTAACACGATACTTTCATTACCATTGCTTTGTTAGTTCTTTTAATGATGTTATTAAAATGATATTAAAGTTAAATTAATTTTTCAATCAAAAATTAAACCTGTCATTTTTGAGAGTGGGATGCGTTAGAAAATAAGGTTAACTTTGTTGATTTGAATAAGGGTTAATATTAATTGGTGGGTGTTTTTGTTGAAGAAGAAAATGTGTAAGGAAGCAGCTTATCACATGTTTTTGTGCTACTATGTTTCGAAGCGTAACTTTATTAATAAGACGTAATATCAAATTACTTTTATTAATGTGATGAAATTTAAACAAAATTTTATATTTCAAAATTTAGTATGGCAGTACCGTAACACTTGCTGATAGGTGCTTTTGTCGATTCAATCTGAAGCTCAATTTCTCTTCATGGCATAAATATGACGATTCAAGAGTTCTTATAAAAAGCGTAAAATTTATAACAGTATATTTTTGATTATGAACAAAATAATTTTTAATCATTAATAAACTTAGACTATCAAGTAAAGGATAAAAGGATGGCAGATTGTAAGTAAATGGACCCTTGGACTTAAGATTTGAGTTATAAAAAAAAGTTTAAGTAGTGTTTCTATTGCGTGCCAATATTTAATAGTGTCACCAAGAATGCACAAGATGTAACAGAGGAGAGTTTGACCAAAAGTAAGAAAAGGTTACACGGGAATGCAGTGAAGATACTTGTTATGATTTAATCCTCTTTTATTAAAAACGAATTAAAATTGTGTTGTCATGCGTAAAGGTCGAGAACGGCCCGCTTGGCTTTGTTTATTTTTTTCATATTTTTAGTTGTCAAGAAAAATCCAGTTTGAATGTTATTAAATAAAATAAAATATAATTATGTCCTTTTGAAATTGTAAATAAGTCGATCATTGAAATAAGGTATTTTTCTATTTGAATATGACGGCGAAATACGTTTTGACAAAACGGAGTCTACAGGAGTAGATATAAATAGATAATTTCAAGTAATACTAATTAAAAATTAATTCACTTTAAAACTGTTAAAAAGGAACGATACTTTGATGCAAACAGTATTGAGGCAATTCAATATACTTCGATGTACGAGAAAGTAAGCAGAAGTGGAGCAACCGTATCGCTTTCTGATAACGTTATCATCAATTGACATATTTGGGTTTTTAGTTATAACAATTATGTGGCACATGTTTGGCAGTATTACAAAGGAGTATAAAGTCTTTATTTTTTGACATCGAACAATTTCTTTTTTGGTTCAGGTTCAGGTACCACGGCGTCTCTGTCTGGCAAACACTAGTGCTGTAGCTAGAGAAATTACGTCAAATGTTACGTCTCATGATGATATGGTGACTGAAAACATGTCCTGGGATTATACTACAAAAATCCATTGTCATGAGATGTATTGTAACAGGCTGCATTGTCTATGATTTAGCATTAGTGAACTCAGATCCCGTATCTTCCTTTTTAATATTACGCTATATGTACTTTTTACTAATAAATCTTCTTTTTATTTGCTATTTGTTTTCCTGTATTATTATTATTGATTTAAATTACTAATGAAGTTTGATTGGATATATTCAGTAAAAAGCAATAATATATAATAATATATAAATAATAGCAATAATTCGCACCAAAGATAAAATATCAATTAAATGGATATCTATCGAAAATTTCAGTGAAATATTTTATTGTACCGTTTTCAAAGCTGGAAAATATGCCTCGTTTTCGGGTAGTATTTTCCCAATAGGGGCCAATCAAAGTAAATGGACTTTTTTGTTATGGACAGTGTTCTTTGCCAGTTAGTATTTACAGTATCACTAGACTTGAGATGGCATACCTTAACCTCTATACCGTAACTAAGTTAGAACGGCTTCCTCAAGAATTTTAGTTCGGGCTCTTATTGAGCTGATAAACGTTTGAGTAAGTACGCGTACTTATTGGCACGGGGACTTTTTCGCGCATCTGTCACCTCAAGTACGCGGAATTTAAAATCGCCACGTAAGTTCGTCAGCTATTTAACCGGTTTAAAACTTTGCTCGTAGCTCATCTGAGCACGATCGTTTGGCATAACAGCAAGCTTCGAACCGGCGTATTGATAAAGGATCAGAAGCGGTTGCACGTGTGACTCATTAAGAATTATTGATATTATTTTATTCTGTTTAATTTATTGAATATTATCATTTGGGTCAATTTGTTCCTTCTTTAATTTATGTTTTAATAAATCTATTCCTTTGCCTTCCGTGGTAATCTGTATCGTTTTTTTCTTACGCAAGTAATCTGCAAAGATTTAAATATACTATTTTAGGTAAACTTTTACTTGCTTTTGTTATTACTAAAAATCGCAACTAGTCTGCATCTTATAAAATGCCCAGGATTACGAAAGTTAATGGTTAAATAAATAATTTTGTAAAAGTACCAAGTTTTTTATATTTAATGCAAGCCAGTTTAAAAGAAGTTAGCAAAAATAAGATGCAAAACTATTAAATATACTAAAGTTGAACAGATGGGGAAAAATTATAAAGCATTCACGACTAATTTAAAATTTTATTTTATTCAGGTAAACGACGTCCACATCTGGACATAGGCCTCTCCTATAGATTTGTAAAAGGACCGGTTCGAAGAGTTCTGGCTCCACTCTAGAACAAGATGTAGTCTAAGGTTGGAGCGAAAAAATAAATTATTAATTTTATAGCGGTAATAAATTATATGTACTAAATAACAAGACGTTCTCAGTGTTCATAATAAAACAATGTGAACTAGTCTGACCGTGTGTCGTCGACATCCTACTGAGAAAGTTCGAGAACTATGTCGAAATCTTTATAAGCTTGTACGTCTGTCACCAGTGTTGGTTTGGTCAAGCGAACGTTTTATGACAAATAAAAGAGTTTGTGTTACTTTTATGACGTTATTGTAAAACAAAAGCGATCTGCTTCAGGCTCTCCATTAGTAGATACTTTAAGGTCAATTTTAGAATGCCTGCCGAACATTTAATGTGGGTCATGGGAATTGAATCACACGTGACCCGTCCGCTTGGTAATGAGTCGCATTTAATCGGCTGCTAATTTGTAAAGGACATTGACTTTTATGGTTCAACGGGTGGACATGCAAATTTTATGGTTAATATTTTTCGCTCATTTACTTATATACCGATCGTTTTTGTTGCTTCTGATCAATTTAAATTATTTTAATAGTTAATTTTAACCAGTTATAACAGCTGCCACAGGGGCTTGTTTTGCGATTAAAAATGGAACGATCATTTTAATGATCGCACTTCTTCTTGGAAAAATTAGTTTGTACTAAAAATTTTAGGTTCCTTTCTATCGTGAGTAACTACTATACATATTAACTTTTTTCCATCTTCTTGTTTTTGTTGGTATTCCCTAAATCATTCAATTGTATCGATAATAATTATTTCATATAAATTTGTGCAAATCAAAATCCATATAGTTAACGTTTCTCTTTCTACTTATTAAAACTTTAACAAAACGAAAGCAATAATTTATTACATAATTTCCCAATCTACCAAATCATATCGTCGTCATCGTCACTTCTTACAAAAATAGTGAATGAATTTCAATAGTTAATGAATGATATTATATAAAGTTATGAAACTTTAGATTTTAGACAGAGGTCACGTTACATTTGATAAAAACGAACCCGCTTGATATCATTTGTCACCATAAAAAAAGAAAAACGAGTTGGAAAGAAAAATTGTTTTTTTTTAAACTATTTGTTTCAAAAAAAACAAAATTTTGTTGATTTTCAAAGAATCTAAATTAAATTATACTGCAAAATAAAACAAGGCTCGAATAATATTCACTAAACTTAAAAAGAAATATTTTGAACGTAATGACTAAACATCGGATTTATTTCAGATTTATGACTTATAGAAAACAAAGTGTATAATTGTAATATGGGTGTACAATAAGGGACATTTTGAAAAATATAAACTTGCTCTACATAGTTTTATATAAAAAGAGCCTTCACATTTCAAGGCAAAATTACAGCGGTATCAATTTTTACATAGTCAAATAACAATCGATATCAATTTAAATTCACTTATATTGCATTGATTATGTTTTGTTGTTTTAACAACTTCATTAAACGATTTTTTATGCTTATTTTCTTAACGATATCTAAATGTACGTAGACATTTAGTTTGGTAGTAGATGTTAAAGGTTGTAATTTTCAATTAATGTGTGTTACGCTTTGTTAAAAATCAATAATTTCACAGATAATAAACAACATAATGTTAATATAGTAAGAAAAAACAATATCTAAGTTATTACTTCATATTAAATTAATTACTGTTTACTATCTGTCTCTTTAGACTTTGTACTACCAGAAGTAATTGGCCTGTAGCATTCTAAAAAAAATTATAAATTGTATATATTTCAGAGTAATCCCTTTATACAGAGTGATTGAAAATGGTTGTATAGGCTGTAAGACTTTTTGCTAACAAATAGACTATACATTTAACCTTTTAATGCTTTAACTAATCAGCCTGTATATAGACATATAAATATAAGATATCCATTTATGGTCCTTTTGGAGTTGAAAATTAAAACAGTTAAAAATGTTACGAAACGTGTCATAACATATCTCATAAATTAACCTTTTGATTATAGATATTAATTATGCAGAGAATGTGTATTATAATATCTTAATATTGAATAATAATAAAATAAGATTCTAAATGGCTCCAGATTTTTTATCATCTGCTTCGTATCACAAATTGAGTTAAAAGTTTTATCTGTGGTATCGGTCATTGCCGTCTTCTATTCACAGCGCTCGCTACACTTGATGTATTGAATCGCAACGCTCTTTACAAATGTTTATCTAACTATTGAGTATTTATATTAGAAATTAATGGTCAATACAACGTTTAACCGCGTGGAAGGATAAGATAATTGTTTAAAAAGATACGTTGGTATTTTAATTCGACGTCATCAGTTAGCGAATTGGCTAACATACTAAATTTATAACACTATCTTGTTCATTATACAGACATAATGAGTTTAATATGCAAATTTAAAGGAATGTCTAACAATATTGTAAAATGTAGGACGTATACAACGTTTAAATGACATCTGTTGGTGCTGTTCTGGGGTTAGAACTACGAGACGGTTAAAAAGGCGTAGTAAGACTGCTCATTAGATGGACCGTCGACATAGTCAAGGTAGCTGGATACAGTCAGCTCAAGACGGGTCATCGAGGATATCTTTGGGTGAGGCCTATTGCTTCTTCAGGGGTTGTGTATCAGCTGACGTAATGGTAATGATGATACACAGCTTTAAACGGACACGTTTTCAAATTAAAAAATAAAGTTTAATATAATTCCTAATTGTTTATTTCTGTAGCTTAAAATTTTAATATCTTGAAAACTTTACTATTGTCATAGAAATAACATACTAGGACTAAATCCGATACCGATTATTATTTGGGACAAGTTGTTTAACATAAAGCAATCAACCTAAAGGCTCGCCTTTTTATGTGCCTAACAATAATGCCTCGGACTATTAGTGCCAATGGTCCGAAAAGCCTTGACTTGTTCCAACAAGACGTGATAAAAGTAAACGGCGATTGTATTAGGTACGTAGATACAACGTACAACTTGTTGATAAATTATAATTACATCTTTAAAAAATTACATTATAACTATCCTGTGATATATATTGTTTTATATAAAAATCTATCAAGGACATATAAGAAATAATACAATATATATGTTGTATAGGTAAACACGTAGCACTTGAAATTCGACAAAAATACATAATAAAAAAACATTGGAAAATAGAAAATAATATCTTTTTTGTACGATATACTTCAGTTAAGAATATGCACAATGACTGGAAGAAAAAATTACACTTTCACAGTCCAAGTAAGCGTCAGTAGTAACAGTAATTTGATATCTTAATTAATAATTAATAGTAAAAGTATGTGTTGGAATTATATATATTTTAATTATAATATAGAGCGTGATTATTATACTATAGGTTATTTAATACATAAGTAATCAAAAAGAATAATTAAATTAATAAATATAAAAAATACCAAAGAACGTTTCTATATTAAGGGTTATTAAACTGTATGATTTCATAGAAGATATCACACAGTAGGAATGATGTGTTATCCTCTAGACTATTTCAATTTTTTATTAATAATTTAGTATATTAAAAAAATACATGTTCACGCCGTTTTCCTGTCTATTTTTCTCAGTTCTAGAACATTTAAAATAAGAAAATATGGTAGACTCAACTTATCTTTAATAGGAGTACTATGTCGAATAAAGTATTAATATTTTTTAAAGTTAGTAAGTATTTTTTAAAGTAGTAGTTTAGTTAAAATTGATTAATATTTTTTCAAAAAAATTATATTTACATGCTTGTGTACTCGTTTTCAAAGTGAAGAGTGGGAGCGCAGCAGTAGTGGTCTGATATTTGCGATAGTAGGTTGCTGGTTGGATTCCCAAAATACCATTTTATGCATTAATTATTTGGCGCTACTTATAAATAAGGTTCAAGAGGATGGGCAGCAGCGTGCGCTACTACCATAATACTACATCTGCGATCGCCAACCCGTCTGTCAAGCGTGGCGAGTTTGTTATATCTTCCATAGATAATTTGGGCGAAGGCTGTACCTTGCAGTGGGCATCTATGAGATTAAATGTCGACGACATACTCGCTTTCTAGGCAATAATGTATTATTTTATGAGAAATCAATTACGTTCAATATAGCACTAAAATAGACAATTGAAATAATGTTTAAATATCAAGTACATAACTACTGGCCGTTAATATTTATAGAGTTTTTTTAAAGTGAAAAAGAATTGCTTAAACTAAGTGTAAATAAACCCAAGGTTTCTGTTCACAGTGATATGTAAATGGTTTACTTCATATTTTCATAATCGTTACACATGTAGTTATATGTCGCAATATTTTAGAACGATAAGAAATGTAAGAATAGCAATAGAATGATACTACCTATACTATCTGGTCATAAAATCGAACTATGTTTTTCCGACACAAATAATGACATTATAAAGATAGACGAGCCATTTTTTTAAAATTGGAATTTTTTACGAGCCGCATATAAATACGTATTTAAGAGGAATGCAAAATAAGATATGTATTTTAATTAAATAGTACAGTAATTTAAAAGTTTTGAAATTCATACGTACAGATAGATTTTAAAAAATATCATAACAGAAATAAAAAGTGAACTCGGTTACATTTATAGCGAGCCACATATATTACTCAAAAAAGTCACAGATTGGCCTTTATGCTATACAGTACTACAGTACATAGATTTGTTTTTACAACTTGACCTTATTTAAACATAATTTCTTAGCAAGCTGCATAAATCTTAGATTATGATTAATTAGTGAATAGTCTATATACGTATAAAACCAGGTCGTGTTAGTTACACCAATTTTTTTATGATTTTGTTTTTTTAATATGTCTTCGTTCGGAATACGATAATAAACATACAACAATTTAAAAAATTATCAATAAAAAAACTTCAGTCTGGTCACGTAAAGACTTAAACTTAATAATGTTATGTAAATTTTAATATCCGAATTATAATCATTCATTGATGGTTTATTGGAACGAAGTTCGCCGGATCGGCAAACTATTTATGAAATGTCGATTAAACTACAATTTTGATCTTGAATCTGTCGGCCAAATATGCCCCGGTATAATGTCAGAGTAACATTTATTTAGGTAAGTTAAAAATGATATAAGTATGTACAAGACAGTGACTAGAAGGCGTGTGCATGGCGAGTGAAACGATTTGCTAATCACAGTGGGGAATTACCGATCATGTCCACACTGAGTTGTTACTTAACTAGTTTAATCTTATAAATCGAAACTCTATAGAGCTTGGATGTTGGTATGGCAATAAATGGCTTATTGAAGATGTTTTTGATAATTAGGTTATGGTGATCGAATATGTTATGAAAGTCGTACAATCCTGTAAAACTGTAATGTGTACTGGTCCGATGTTTCCCAGGGAGCCCGCTACCTAGGTTTTAAGCTATGTGCCTTCTACGTCCTGCTACTTGGAACTCGCGAAATCTGTAAATCGCATTTGGGCAAAAAGGTAAGCCAAGTCAGAAAAAAAATTAAATGTAGAGACGCGGTCATGACTTATGTAGTAAATTCACTTTTATTGTTTCTTTAATATTGCTGTGAAATTTAAAAATAAATATTGAAAATGTAAAGAAAACTAAAAAAAAATTTAGAGTTGTAAGGTTCAATTTCTTGCAAATATTTAATATTAATTTCAATTTTTTTTCTCATTTGCTCGCGGTAGAGTATTAGAACAATCGATATTATCGAACAAATACCTTCGATTCTTGAATAGGACTCACTGTTCGTGTGATAATTATAGAAGTTAATAACACTATTGTATTTGTGCTGTTTCAAAACGTTGTTTTTCATGTAACGTCGTTGATAACGTCACATGGTTGAGTAAAGGCAAAATTGTGCTGTTTCACGGTATGATTATTAACATTCTCAGATACAGAATGGCATGCAATTGCTGCTAACATTTTTTTTTATCTACAGATGGCGTTCTAAATTTAAATTTTGTTACGTACATTAAAGAGATACAAATGTTATTTTAAATTTATGCTCTCCAAGTTATATACAATTCCATAGTGACTTTTAAATTTTTTTATTCAAAAGAGTGAGTGGTTACAGTTGACAAAACTTTAAAGAGATGAATGTATATTAATTTTATCTGCTAAAACCTTTAAAACTTTTACACTTTCCAATCACTCTTTATAAAATGGTGACGTTAAAACTCTATTGCAATGTGACAAGCCAATAACTTCTAGCATTACAAAATCTGCAGGGGCAGATATTCATAAGTAATTAATTTGAATTATATTTATATCATGTTTGTTATATTTTAGTAATTTTAATCTTCTATACACGTCTTTGAGAATTAATGGTCAATATTATTTTCACTTTTGTTTAAAAAGGTGTTATCATCTCATTTGCTATTAATTACGTATGTAATTCATTGTCTATTTAATTAATTGTGTAGTACATGTGTATGTATGTTCAGTGCAAGGTTAATGACCTTATGACCAAAGACTATTGCTTCTGTTGGGACATTATTAATCATAAATTAACAAGACGTGAATATCAAGTATATTCTAATAATTTCAAATAAATTTATTAATAATTTGTTTATTATAATTTGTAGTCAATTTTAATTTTCGTAAAATGTTAAATAGCTGACTATCAATTTTGAAGTCTAGAAATTTCTATAACCGTATCACTTTCTCTGTGTCAGCACAAATTAAACAAATTTAATATGTTTTGAAATATCTATTACTCTTTTACCAGTCGGCCATGATTTCTTACTATTCTTTATGAGCCAAAATTTCGAAGTTAATATCAAATGTGTTGCATTTTATGCTCAGAAAGGCGGTGTAATTGTTAAACAAAAATGAATTAGCCACTTACTAACAAGTTATAGAGTCGTAGAACAATTATGGCTACTACATAAAAAAAAAAACTTTATTAATTACATTCGCTTTGCTTCCCGGGACAACAGATACCGCCCTCACAAGTCCACGCACAGCGAAGGCGATCCGTGGCAGGTCTCGAATCCCACCTTCGATTGTCGCGTAGTCCTCAATTTCATCTTTCATCTCACATTGTACACTCATCTTTTTGTGAATGTCTTCGTTCAACTGGTAAAATCAGGTCATCAGTTTGATTTTGTTAAGTTCGTCAACTCTCCAGTTCCGCGAAATCGGTTACTGATGCTGCAAAAGTCTCCGACAGCAGTATTAACATCAACTGATACAATATATAGGCTTCTTTATACGTCTGTTAACATTTTTAAAAATATTGTTTTGACTTCTTCCACCTAATTGTAACAAAATTGATTAATAATTTTGTTAAATAGCTATTCCTTAATAATTATTATATTTGATACCATTTTTTGTCTCTTTAAAATATTCTTGCCAACACTTTTATTTATCCATACTCTACTACATTATACATATAAAGTTAACCTCGCCTAACCAAATTTTAGTAGTCATATTTATTAGTTTATATTTTTATTAATATCTCTGAGAGCTTTATTTAATATAATAATGTTCTTATTGAACATTTAATACAGCATTATTATGAAACGTACTTGTTACGTTGTTATGTGTTACTATTTCCTTAGGTTTATACATCGAACGTGGGAACATTGGCTTTTCTGTATCGTGTATTCAATAGAGTAGATTAAGGAAAAGACATTTGATTTACATGTTCCATGGATGTTTTTGAAAATGTGTCATTCGTGCGATGATCAAACGTGTTTATACATAAAAACTGTTAATACATTAAAATAGCAAATAGACATGAAAAATAAAATACATCCTGAACAACAAAAAATTAGTTAAAGTAATCAAATTAAGTACATAAAACTGTAACAATATTTTTTTCAACCTCTGTGTCTTATTCAAGTTTGACCCAAAATACGGAAGCGAATTGCCAAGTTCAAGATGCAGTGAGCTGGCCATATAGCTTGCAGAACGTGTGGCTGGTGAGGCTTTAAGTTTCTGGAGTGAGGACCATGGAGCAGCTAATGTAGCGTAGGACATACATCCACCAGGAGGTCAGATTATCTTTTTAAAGTCATCGGAAACCGCTGAATGCAGGTTTCTTCCCACTGGCCATCTTGGAAATCTCTGCGAGAAGTTTTTATCTCACATTGGGCGACTTACAGCATATAGTGTTGATTACGAAGCCAATATGCTCTGGCTTCAAAGTATTAAAAATTAAGTTTATGATTATAACTGTATTTATTTTAGCATAAATAGTAACATTAATATCGTTATAACTTAGATAATCCAAAATTAATATTGATCAACTTTAATTATGCGGCTTTTATCTTAATTTAAAACTCACTGTATATAATTTTAGTTGAACAACTTTTGTTAGATAAAAGTAATTAAAATAAATAACGTGAATTTTTATTTAAAATATTTCATGACTTTTTAATTTATATTCTAATATTTTGAAATTGATGAGGATGATTACAGAGTATGGATTTATATATTTCTTTAAATAATTGATTATTTCGGAACTATCGTTTCTAAGACTTTATAGCACATGACATCATAGAACAAGTGCTTTGTGTACATATATTATACAAAAATAATAATGGCAATGTCATCCAAATCCGTTTATTCGCAATGGAGAGCGATATAAATAATGCAATCAATTAACAGTCAAATGTGATGGTTATAATAGGAAAACCGGAAAGTAATGTCTCTTCTGTCGACAAATTTTACAGAAAAACCGATTGATTTTTACCACACCGGCATTGAAAATTTGTATACTAGATGGCAAAAGGTTGATAACGAAGGTAAATATATTGTCGATTAGAAATAGAAACTTGTTAAAAATGTAGTCGTGCGAATGTAACTAAATAAAGCGACATTACTTTCCGGTCTTCCTAATACTCTGTATACAGTACGTAGAAGTTAATAATAAAGTATGTAGTTGTTACAAAAAAGTTTTAATCTCACGACTTTGAAATACCATCTCTGACGTATCGTCGAAACGTCGAATCGTCACGGTTAAATTTATCTGTCGTCCGCACAGAAGCCGATTATGTAAATAATTTTTTATTTTCATATTTTGTGCATAGATGGCGCTATAAAAAGAGGTTAAATAAACATTGTACTGGGATGCAAAATAAATTTTCTTCTACGGTGTACTAGTTGTAAATTAAACTATATTTACGTTGTCTGCTTTGCTATTGCCTTTCTAACCGGAACAGGGAGCAATAGAGCAGCTGTTTAAGTTAGGTAAGAAACTAACATAGTAGTGTACGTGAATGTACTATAAAGATATTTTTGTGTATGGCAGCTTCATTACTGATTTCTTTTACGTACATTTGTTATGCAGATTAAAGTAAATTGTTAATTAGAAGTAGTATACAGGACTATTTTATATTATTTACTTAGCTTAGAAATAATACTTAAGTCATATTTTTAAATTAATCTCTTAGAAAGATGTTAATAAATTATTACAGAATAAGTTATATATTTTTATTAAATAACTAACCGAATTTTATTTAGTTTTAAAATATTAATTATATTTATTGTAAAATATTATATAAATTAGTATTTTTTATTTGGTACTATGAAGTTACGACATTAAAAACATAAAAAAATGTTTTGACATTGTAAGTTTGTTTTAAAATAAAATACAAAGACCACTGCGAATAAGTGACAGCGTCGATATAAGAATGTAATAAGACTTTTTAAAACAACACATTTATTTGATAATAAATGTAGTGCTATGTTTATTGTAAGATGTTGTAGTCAAGATTTCTCCTAGACATTTTAAACGTTAGGTCTGTAGTACAAATATTAGTACGAGTCGAACTTTGAGGTTTCCTTCTACGTCTCTTAATGATCAGGAGGCGTTACAGGTGTCTTAACTAGAATAAATATTTTGTTTGTTAGAAGTAATAATAAAATTTTGTAAATCAAAAAAGTATAACCGTAATAAAAAAGTACATAATTTTGTTAAATTACTACAAAATATATAATTTTTAGATTAATCCAAGGAATCGCCAAACAAATATGCGTTTGCAAATGTAATATTTAATAGACTAATAAATTTTTAATAGTAAATTAATTAGTTTTTAATATTAATTATAAGTATAGATGCAGTATGTATGAAAATATGTCAACAATACAGGAAATATTAACCACTTATACTTGATTTTAATACCGTTAAACTAGGTCATGTAAACTTTACATATAGGTCCTATCCGCTTTACGAAGATGCTAACTTGAAAATCAATGCTAACTTGACACGAAAGGCCTCAAAGACAGGATCGGAAATAACGGAAACCGATACGTTATTTACAAATACGAGTGACCTTAAAATGATCCGCTTTACAAGCGAAGTAATATTGTGCTAAGTACATTTTGTGACAAAAATAAAACGTGATATCAATAACAACCCACTACTAAGAGAACTGTGAAACATTATAACCTCGATTCATAAGATAGAAATTAATAATTTTAATATTAGTCTGTTTGTATCACGTAGAACTTCATACAAAGAAGTGATTAATGAATGTGGACGATACTACTCGTAAATTGTTATAAGACCGAAAAAAAAGTTTTTTTTTTAATTATAAACTACCTTTTATTTTTTACACACACATGGTTTATATATATATTCCATAAATTGAAAATGATAAATTTTCTATTTATAATACGAAATTATAGTCATATTTCACATTAAGGACCTCTGGAGTGATCCGAACGAAAACAGTGACTTGTTCAAATTTTTAAAGAACAAGTATATTTTAGAATGCTTTTTAAATTGATTGTAATAACTAGTATATTATAATTGTTGTATTTTGATTACAATTAACCAACAAACTATATTAATACTGTATTAAGTATTATAAGACGTGAGAGCAGATAGATTCGTCTTAGGAATTAACTAAGATTCCTATATACGATGCCACTGTAAAATAATATTAGCATTAACGCTATAATTTATATTACAATATAGCATTTAAAGATGCTATCCCGTTATGTTAGTCAGCAACAAACGTTATTGATTAACGGTATTAATAATCAAATATTTACTTTCGTATTTTTTGATAAGAGGTGTGCTATTTTCTCGAAGCGGTGATTACAACTCTTTCTACAATTTTAATTTTTTAATACTTTCACATTGTTGTTATCGCAATTGTAATAATTCTTCATTTTGAATGCAGTTAGTGCGGATTATTGCAGCTATCTTCGGGGAAGGCTGTGTGTTGCAATGGGCATCTATCGGCTGACATGATATGATGATCAAGTGATATTATTCCTCGTGGCGTCACATGTGCCAAAAAAAAATGTTAAAATCGTTCTTAATGGTTAATACAGCAATCAGATCATTGTTATACACTTTAAAGGCGTTTTGGGTTCTGTACATATTTTAAATGTAATCGTCTCAGTGCAGATGAAGCGTTGACGTCCGGCCGACGGTTGCGTCATGTCCGTGCCGACCGGCGCTCACAATAACTGTGAAAGTATAATAGAAAGTACAAGTCTGTGGGTCAGCCTCACGTACAAGTTATATCAGACGCAGATTTACATAACAATTATACTTTAGGTGTAATTGGAGCGATACCATAGAATCTTCGGTATCTATGGTATGCGGTCTATATCATTATGATGTAAAAAATAATCAAGAATAACCATTTCTATGATTAGTTTTATACCAATTATGATTATTAGTTTTGCTTTGCTTACCGAATAAAATATACTGGGTAATAAGTGTAAGGTTTTTAAAGGATAAATGTAAAGATAGCGTAAGCGCAGTGCTCTATAAATTTTCCAAAATGGCCACAGTACCCTGTAGTGAAGTATACGATGTAAGGAGATGAAATAAAACTTTTTTGCTGGAAATTAATGTATGGTACCAAAACCTATCCAAGAATTAACGGTTTAAGAAATAATGCGTAACTCAATTATAATAAAATAAGGTAAAACGTTCTAAATTTCAAGGTATTTCCTTCACAATGTCTTTTATTAGGAGAGGAAAGAATGATAGACAATGAGGACGAAATGAGTATGGAAATTAATTGAAATTATGTGAAAAATTACAATTTAAATAAAGACCCCGTGTATCCATGATAGGAGTTGAACGAGAGGTTCGTAAAACGGGCCTATGACAAGAGGTATAACATTTTAATTTCTAAAAATCAATTAACAACGCTTGCAAATAACATAGGCTGATGAAAATTTTTATAACATTTGCAAAACCTAACATTAAGTCCGGCAATCGTACTGTTTGTGTTGGCCCTTGCCAATTGATAAAATTGATTACTTATGTGTCTCACTTACACTCAAGGCGGTCGTATCTAGCGTGTAGTTTTGGGTCAAGGCGCCTTCCGATGTTCTCGAAAGCGGTGTTTCTGATTTGTAAACAGGCTCTTTAGACAATGCAACCGGTCTGTAATGAATAATGTAATGAGCAATTGTCTCCGTTCGACGTCTTATGATGGCTGTTGTTCGTGGATTAATGTCTTCAATCTGTATTGACACTCTCAGATACTGAAGCTATACTCAATGTTTATTAATAATTTTAAATAATTGCTTTAACATGTTCCCTGTATTAATATTATACGTGAGAGCTTGTTAATTTTCTTACGGTAAGGTCTGGACAAATTAGACCATATAGGTTCAAGGTGGCCCCTACTAGGCCACTTAGTCATGGTCATAGTGGCGATATTTGCAGTTCGCCTATTCTTTGCAGTAGGCATCTACCAAATAATATGATGATGATAATGATTGAAGTATACCGCATGTATATTTATACATGATGATAATACTTTACAGCATATTAATATATATTAAATACTTTCTAGAAAAAAGTGTACTTATTAAAAGTCAGGAAGACATTTAAATTCGTAATATTTATGTATATAATTATATACTTATCATGTGGTCATGCGAGTTATTATCTTTGAGGACCATTTTTGGAAGTATATTTACGGTTTGAAATTAAAATTGTGACAAAAATCCGGAACAGTAGAATGTTTATTATGTGTTAAAACCATTTATATTGAACTTGTGCTCCGAATAAATCTTTAATAATTACCAGTGCAGCGATTTTTCGATGATAAAAAGTATAATTATAGTAATACTGTGTAAGCTTTTAAATGCTAAAGTATTTTTAAATGTTTTTCGTCGGTTAAAAATGTGAGTTAAATTTTCCAATTATTTTTTCATAAAGAGTCTCTATTTTCGATTCGAATAAGCTCTGTAGATAAATTTAGGTTGATCTTTAATTGAAGTTAATTTATGTATACGGAATAGAATTAATTAATAAGTACATTCACTGTTTAAACCAATTAAGGTAATTATTTTTTTACAATTATAAAAATGTATTCATGTCGGAAAATTGGACACAAATAAAGGCATACAGCAGTGTGATATTATATTGTTTTTAGTTTTAAACGTCTAGCACGAAATGTCAGAAAAATAAACAAATGTAACCAGGACAAACAATTTCATGTGTGTGTTGTGATAAACATATGCTTCGGTCTGCGTCAGTAGCGAGATACGCGATGTTTGTTTTCGTTAATGAGATTGCTTCTGTATAACATATAAAAGGTATAATCTGTATATGCAATGAAACTGTGTTTATTGCTTGATAATAGGTTAGAGGAAAAGTTTTTTCAAAGGTTTTAAAGTTTTTTTTTTTTTTACATTTAGCATACTGTAATACATGATTGTTGAATATAAGACATTTTAAGAAAAATCAATAGTAAATTGTTTTTTTTGAACATAATATTTTAATGACCTCTAAACAGGTTGTAAAAATATATAGCTAAGGAGATTAAATCTCTCATTTTGTAATATCGATTTTTCGTAAGATTCATTCTTGGTGATAGAAAGAAAAAGAAATGAAAAATAGTACAATATAAGTTTTTACTAAGTGATTTCTTTTTTCAATAGCATCCTTTTTAATGTCATTAAAACAGCCTGATAGAATATACAGCCAAAGAGATTTTATTCCAATCTTATATATATTATTTGCAAAAATACTTTTTCTTCGACTGGATATTTTGATAATAACATAAACAAAGTTTTGGTCCTTATTTATTTATTTCGAGGAAATGCTCACGTATTATCATTAAAAGATAGATAATTTTTTTCCTTTCCTTTAAAGTGATTAGCGCTGTATCGTGAAGCGCTACCTACTTTCCCACAATTCTACTTCACTCCGGGTCGGCCATATAATGGTGAGACTGCCACAGCTTTGAAAAGTGAAGGAGAAAAAGTTGAAAGCGGCTTGAATAGAGATTTTCGGTCTTTTTTGTTTCACTTGTGGAAAATTCTTTCGCATAGTTCACTGAGCTATTAAGGAGAGTATCTAAACTCTCCTCCATTAAAGTAAAACCAAAAAATGCCTATGAACGTGGCCTCCGAGTCACCGTGGGTGATCAGGCCTAAGACGAAGATGAAGATTAATAATAAGAGTAAGGCTATGTGTATGTTTTCAGACTGTTTTTCATCATTACGAAATAATTAAAAATGTGATTCCTGTTAAGATCTTAATAGGTATCTATTTTTATTAGATATTTAAGATCGCGTAACCTTAAGCATTACAATTAAAGCATTATCATAATATTATAATATTTTTGCAGTGTATGAAATAGAAAACTTATTTAACTTAAGTAATAAATAAAGCGATCACTCTGAAATATATAAAGCAGTAATTGCTGATCCGTAGAAAATAGTTTGACTACTTAAACTCCATACTTAGGATTCTCTTCATTCTATGTATTTAATTTCTTTCAATGAGAAATATAAAAGACGAGAGAGTAGTTATTGGAATTTTCGTTATTTTTTTTTAAATCGACGTTAAACTTTAGGATGATATAGCATTGAATTGACTGCGTTGCAGTATGTAAATAGTAATGTTACAGCATAGATAATTTAAATATAGACAGTAAACAATGGACTTAGATTTACACGCACACATGCATGCCACTTAGTTATCCATCCACGCGTAAATTACGCGGTATTACGTTAGATATTACGTGTAATAGATTCTAGTAAAAACCGATTTGTTTTTATTAATTATGTGATGATTAAATTTATAAAATATAGTAGACACGGTGACATATATTTTATCACATTTGATCAAGGGTTTCAAATCATTATCATCATGATGTCACGCATGATTGCGTGACATCCACTACAGAGCATTCTTCTTACCAAAGATCGCCACAAATACCGGTCGTGCTGCTCGCATCTAGTGACTTGCCGCGACCTTATTATAAGCTAAACTTATAAAAAATTTGAAAATTAGATTAATTAAGTTTATTTAAAATTCATAATTAGAAATTTCTCCCGAGTCATATTTAAATAGGTCTCAAAAAGTATTATTTTTCTTTAAGGAAATAACTTATTTATTGATAACATAATGAATTAAAATACGGGTTTTGTTACATTCGCACTTAGTCTTTCATATGCTTTTTGTAATTTATGAAATTTTGAAACGCTTACGAAATAATATTTTTCTAAGAATATTATAACAAGAAAATTAATAAAAGAACTCAAAGGAGTCGCTAGTTGGTCCAGCCTGTTATATACTCATGATAATAACATGTTATTATTGATGTAAAAAAAGTAATCAATACTTTATTATTTATCATTTTTATTATTAAGTATATTTCAGACAGTCATAATTACAAAAAAAATAATTAAAAAACGCTTAAAAATTAAATACAACTATACCAAATTATTGTAATGATCGATCATATAAACATCAAACAATCATAATTAATTTCAATATTTACTATTTAGATTACTTAATAATTTTATATGTCATGTCAATAATATTGGTCAGCATGCACATTCTAGTGTATGAATAATCGTGTCGTTTGTTAATTAAACATTAGATACAGCATAAAGTTTTATTTAAAATCGATTTATGCATCTTAAAATAATCCTAATTCTTTTTTAAATACTTCGATTTGTGATATTCTCTTACACTTTTATCCTTAATTTAATTTAATTAATTATTTTTTTATGTTATAATAAATACAAATTAAATAAAGTTGATAAAATTGACATGGAAACGTTAGATTTAACATTTTTCTCGTAGCAATTTTTCTACATTATTTTGTGAAGATATTTCTAACATATAGCTAAACTTCATCAGTAAACGTTCTTTAAGGTATTGACGATAATTTTCACTATATTTAAAATAAACTATAGTTTTTGTTTTCTAACCATGAACCATTCTTTTTTGGCATTTTGTATAATAACGAGTTGTATTGCTTGCGATTTTAAAAGTTACAAAAATTAAGAACTGAACCGAAGAGACGACTGTACAACAGAATGAAAGGATGAAAATTAAATAAATATTATTTAATATATACAACCATTGTGTCCGAACCAGTGAATTGACCGGATATTAAATATCAACTATATAGATTTCATTAATAATAAATATCCAGTTCCGATTGCTAGATAAAATTGTTAAATCTAATTAAAATAGAAATGTGTTTATTTTACTCGATGTGGAAGTGTACGCAGTTTAAAATACATAGTTAAGGTGCACCATGTATAGCAGTTAGAAAGTGGTTGCAGACGAGAAAAGGTGCGTTGAAGAGATTGGGAAATACATTAGAACGCGCAATTCTGTAACACTAATAGAGGGGATGTTACTGGATAAATAAAGGAATATACTCATTTAATAAAATAATCTGAAAGCAGAAGGGGTCATCAAACTTTAATAAAATGTGATATAAGAGCATGTTTAAGATAAAAATTAACGTATGCAATGACTAATTATACAAACTTCTTGATTAAAAGCTCTTGGAATTTGTATATAAAAAAGACTTCCAAAGTGCCTAATCAAATGCCTGGTAATATACCAGTTATACTATTTCGCAAAACACGTCTGTTTTAATACAAACGTGACTCCTTATTTGCCTCTTTTGAAACTAATGTAAGTGTGTTTAGATTTGAACGATAATTTAAATTTTTAAAATATGAGTACAAAATGGTGTTGAGTAGAATTTTCATTCCTTAAACTAATAACATTTTTTTTGGTATTGAAGATTCATTTAAGTAGGTAAATTATAGTGACTGTTACGGTAAATATCTAACTATTTAACTATTATTAAAAATATTTTTTTATGTACAATTAGCAAAATGATTTTATCATGTGAATATCTAACATAAAATCGGTAAAATATTATCGCCTTATGTACTTAGACAAAAGGACGACTAATTTTCTTAATTTTATTTTATTAAATAAAGTTCACTAACAGTTATAAATATTTACTACAATATTAAGCTTACTTATTAATTTTAGAACAAATTGCACAAAAATTAAAAAAAATTACATTTCGTAAAGGATAAATGTAATGTAAAATAATATATATATATTCTAGTGGGATTAGTATAGTAAGGTACGATTTCAGATACGTAACAAAAAAAAAAGGATTTTTTTTTCTCATACGAGATAGTTATTTTGTAAGATCTCTAAACTGCACTCCCGCGATTTATTTTGCTCTGCACTCTTAATTTGATTCTAATTCTTTATGTATACTGTACAACATTCAGATGTTTGAGTAATTGATAATTGAACTTGTGACCATTTTAAAACCAGTTGCATATCATATGTTATATACCTACCAATTTTTCTTTAAGTAAAGACCATCAATTACTACACGTAATCAAGTGATATGAAAATTAATCGTTCCTTTTCCGACTGAACTGTTGATATCAAACCGGTACAGGTTCCGATCTTTGATGGTTCCAACAACCCAAATTACCGTTTTCTTTTTTGATAAGTATAACGGCGTATGTAATAAGAAACGTGTTGTTAGTTGTATGTGATTGGTAATTATTGTATAATGACAGGAAGATTTATTTAATACCGCCGAACATGATTTAGGTTTTTTAGTACATAATTTTCTTTTTATAAAAGTGTGACCGGAACCGCTGTACCGCTTCTTAGGGAAGCGAGGCTTGGTGGGGCCGGGGAATAAAGATCATAAGCGACGCCTCGCAAGCGTTGATGGCGGACTGACGGGACAGAGCGGGTGATACTCTCTAAATTTAGAAAGCATATTATAGGCATGAATAAAGCATACAGGAATTTCGGATATAATGCTGAAAGCTATCTGAGGTATAAGAACCTAACGGCTGTAAAGAGCTTTTGAAATACCCCGATGAGAAGCCAACTCTAGGCAACTGCATCTGGAATCCTGAAAATTAAATACAGTCTTTTGTGCGAAACATTCAAAATAAATTTACCCGGTAACTATATATAAAACAGTACGTAGTCTGTATGTTTTATCCGTTCATGCATCTGTCTCTAAAAGCGATAGGTATAGTTGGAGACTACAAATTAAAATTTAAGTGTAATATATCACTAGCCAAGTATATATTTCAGATTTTTCGAGGCACAATAAATAATGCATCAGACTTCGTTGCATTTGATTGTTATAAACACAAGGTTGCGAATAAGAGAGAGGCTGTTGGCTCCGGTGGTCTCACCATAAACGTAATTAATAAAGGTGGGCGGACTATTGACATTTCTAATAGTTTACTACTGGAAGCTATCAGCGTAAATGCAGAAATATAAATAAATAAATTGCCTGACCAGACGGTGATCTTTTTGCTTCATTTTTTCATCCTCACTTCGGAGCATATCTCGACTGTTAGTTAAAGAATGGGCATAGAAGGCGAGGTCGAAGAGGCCCGAAGATGGGGGGGAACTAAGAACCTCATGTGGCTCAGGGTAGCAGCTGACCTAAGGCAGCGGAGAACTTTGGAAAAGGCCTTATTGCTAAGGAATACCAAAATCAGAGATATCTTAAAAAAGGATATAATTGTAATAAATGAATTGCCTTTCCAAAGATATTAACATAATTCATTTTTCATTTTAAATATAACTAGAATTAAATTTCGTGGCTAACGTGGAATTTATCTGATAGTCGTTTTTGAATTTAATAGGTTAGATTAAATGCTCTGTTGTGGTTTGGTAAGTTATTTGACTAGGCGCCTGCCAAGCTGGAATATTGTAATGTATTCCACTATTCATTGTCGGTAGAAATCTACATCTAGTCTATCCAATTGGATTTTGCATTAACTGGTGTCCAGTTTATTTATAAGTTTTTTGCTCTTTGACTATTAATACAAATGAAAAAGTATATATTTAAACTGTAGAACAAAAAATGTTAAAACTTTTAAAGCGATAAATATAGCTCATAACTAACGGTTTCAGAAATAATAAATAACGTAATGATACGAGTAACATAGAAAAAGCGTCTTCTAAATTCAGATTACTAATTATAAAAAATTACTATTGTTTAATATCTTTCTCTGCATAGTTTTTACTGCCGAAATTTATTAGCCTCTCGCAATGCGTTATGAAAAATAAATCAATGTAACGTATTTCATAATCCACTTTATTAAGGATGATTAAATATAGGTGTACAAGTATAAATCTTTTTGCTAACAAATGTGTTACGCATTTACCCCCTTTAAGGTCTTAAACTTATAAGTAATGATCATGTGTTTTTTTTTTAAAATGTAACAGAATTATCGAGTTACATGAAACACAGATTTGAATTAAAAGTTGTTAGCCCTCTTCATTTGGTATTGGTTTTTATACGTGAGGTAATTGTGTTGTTGCATGATTGACGCTTTTGCCGTAGGCGTAAACGGTAGCGTAATTTCGTCGGTCCGGTTCTTAAAAAAATTTAAATGAGAGATCTTTTTGACCGCAGGTTAAAAAAGTCTTACCACGAAATGAATACTTGATATACATAGGTTTATTGTGTAATAAAAATCCAGGTCAAACTCGTGTTTCATTTAATATTATTTTATGTTTTTCTTTGAAATCCTTGATTTCTCTATTCTGTATAAAAAGAGCCAAATGAAAATTTTTTATACAGATATTTTTTTAAGTAATATAGACTTTTGATTAAAGGCGGTTCTCAATATTTGAACATAATATATGGATTTAGAATCACTTTTAACTGCTGGGTAAAACCCCCGCATAAATTGAAATAAGATCAGTTAGAAGTGGTTAAACATCAACTCATAAATTGTCAAACTTTACATAAATTACAGTAAAACTGTTCAAAGAAAACTATATAATAACTTATCAACTATTGATTGTTTGGGTGATTGATTGATTTATTTGGGTGTTCTGTTTTAAATGAAAAAAAGTTTACAGATTAACAATTTTTTTTTAGCAAAGAAAAATTGTTAATGGTAAAATCTATACACTTAAAATGATACTTTATATGGAAAAAAATCCATTTTTAGATTAGATCACCTTAAAATAATTTTGGAAAATGGAAAAAATTACATGAAAATTACTTCATTAATTCTCATGTAATTTCTTAGTAAAGTTTATTTTCAGGCCAAACTATAACAATACATACTGTAACAATCAAAGTGGGCAGCATTAAAAACTTGAGTGCTTTGAAACAACAATAATTTTACGTCACTTTTTTATTAAGACATTGGTATGCTACAAGGTCTTTGTTTTTTGAAATGTTTTTGAAAGTATTATACGAAGTACTCTTATACAGGCTGATTGGTGTAGTAAGCTTTTTACCTATTCCCAATTTTCCTATATAAAGTGATCACTCAAAAAATGTTACATTAATATATTTATTTTTAATGGGATCAGACAGATCAATAACTTTTGACCTGATAGTCTACAAGGACATTTCCACGTATACATTACTGCAGAAGCGAGTTTTGAAAACGCTTTTTCTTAGTAAATTATCATTCGATTTTTTATTATCCTGAAAGGATTGATTTTCGGATAGCGTGCTCGTTTCGGCTAGGGTGTTAATTTGTAATTATTATTTTATATATAGCAATATATTTACCCCCTTTTAACGTTTACACCTATTTTCAATCAACCTGTACATAAATGTTTATTATTTCCCAACCATTGATTATAGACTTATATAAAAGTAAATAGTTTATTTAGATTTATCTACTTCGCTTTGGAGGTCAAAAGATATAGTTCGTGTTCATGACTAGAGTAAACATTGAAATTCTAATAACAGGAAAACAGATATATCTATACCGTAAAAAATGTTTTTTGGTTGAATTGTTTGATACTTTTTGCTTGTTTTGACCATTATAGAATTCATAGAACAACGTCGTAATGAGTTTCCTATATTAGATGTTATCGGATCTCGATTTTCAAATCTTGTCAACTCTGTATTAACGTAATGAGATGACAAGATTAGAAGAAAAATTACTTTATTTGAAGAGCTTACTGATATTTAGAGTTGGGGTTAACATATATTATTTGAAATTTAACCGGATATAATCCGTTAGAATTTTCTCGGATGCATTTGGGATGTTGACCAAAATTTGTATTACCATCATCATCATTTCAATCATAAGATATCCACAACTGGACATAGGTATCCGCCACTATGTTATGTCCAGCGGGGGATGTCCCTTACTGGGAATAGGACCGGTTGGATGCGGCTTGCAACCAGGGTTATGTCTTGTCTTTGAACATTGGGACGCAATGTCCTGTTCACTGTATTGTCTTTAGAAAACATACTCTTTACATAACCATTATAAAATAAAAATGTTTTTATGGATATATGATGATAATATCGATTTTATATGTGACCTCTGACTCTAACATTTGATTTTAAATTTGATAATACAAGACCTTGATATCATGAGCTCAATCTGCGTAAATTGGGGCATCAACAATAATTAAATAATTTAAAGGTACCGCGAAATAATAAACATGATAACAAATGTGACGTCTGTAATATGGACATCAAAATATTAGTCCTACCGGTGTCCAGAGGTAAAAATAATTCGCTATATCGCACACTGGTAGACGATTGGTACTGAAAAAACGAAAACGACAACGATTTAGTAAATTAAAATACTTTTTTATCATTTCATAAATAATATTCGAGTAAATATTGTAGAACAACACATTATCACACAAAATGTTTGCAAGAGTGTCTCTTCGTAAAAAACTAAACTCTTGTCGCTTTATGACAAACTCGACAGACGTCTAGCAAATCCATAACAAACGTAGTATTATATATTTATCATACATAAGCATAGTTATGACTCACAAAAGTTTTCACGTGATTGCTATTAGCGGTATGTTCAAGGGACTCCTTATGTCAAGGCTTCATCCGGTGATAAGGAAGCTGCGGTCACCGTAGCAACTAATGTATATTTAATTATTATGGTACATTTAAAAAAAATAAGTTACAGATTATAAGAGCAACATTGATGTATTAATAACAGGATTCACAACGAAATAATTTAACTTAATTTTCAAAATCAGTTATTAATCACTTCAAATGTAATGTTTTGACGAACATCACTGTTTGATTCATATATATCGACTTCGTTAAATAAACTTTTTATTAAATATATTTAAATAAGTAGAAGAGCATAATAAAAAGAGAATATACATATAGATATGACAGACTTATTTATTTAGGTTATAATTTAGAAAATAAATCATTATGTTGACTCTAACAGCGTTTTAGTCATCAAGTGTTTAAATAACCTAAAAATGTACATGACCGCTATGAATATAATTTATATCTGTGATTATATGATATCTCTACGAGTTATTTATTTTTTAATTAATTTTTTTTATTGTCATAGTGAAGATTAAATAGAGGTGAAGGAACTTTTGATGCGGGGAAAAGAAGTCTTCCGTCTGCTATTATTTTGATGAGGATATTAATCAAATGCTTATGCAAGCTTAGAACCTTACTAACATTAAACCAGGTGCTATTAGTGACGTAAAGCTAATGTCACTGGGTCAAGCCGCTTTACACCTCCAACACTTAATACGTTAAATTATTTTTTTTTAAATTGTGATTATGCAATTCTGTACTTGTATCATTGGTATTACCACAAATTTGTATCTTATTCCAACGACGTATAGGCTATATTGGATTATCTGCTCTACAAGTGGTGTCAGTAGACTGTTGATTTAATGAGATTTATGTAAATGTCACATTCATCTGGTCATCAAGATAACATTCACGAGTAATACTTGTTAATATTTCGATTAGCCTGTATTGAGACATAAGTTTGTTTAGTAATGATATGGCAAATAGATATCTGACAATTTTTTTTTCGAAAGACTTGACATTTCCTTTTTCAAAAATTCTAGATTTTGTTTTATTGAGCTATGTGAAAAATTAACTTTATTAAGAATACCAACAGTAACCAATAGTTAACTCAGCTGTAAAAGGTGTCGAGAGGTTTTTCTCGTTTTAATGGCATCATAAGTAAGGAATACCTATTACACATAATTAGAGCTAAAGTATTGACAAGTGTGTGTTGCCGGTAATTACTAATAGCCCTTGGGATATGGTAGTTTACGATGAACCTCATAAGAAATCTCCAAGTCAACCAGAGAGCAATGGAAAAGACTATGCTCGTACATTCGATGCGAGATCGTGGAACCAAAAATGAGGGGTTGCGCAGAAGTGAGGTCACTGTTCTTTAGAAATGCTCGTCTGAACGGTTTTTGAATTGCGACCAGGAGCCAGTAGATATCTGAGTAGGTGGTCCCTCTTCAGGTAAACCGACCACATTGTCAGGGTCAGGAAATATGAACAAAATCAGCCATTGTGGCGATCTTTAGAAAGGCTTGTGCCTTTTAGTGGATTCCTATCGGCAGACATGATAATGATAATGTACATTAAAGTTTTATAAGCTAATAAAATCGAATGAGCACACCATGAAGTATTTATTTTCAGAAAATTGTCAACATGATAAATATATATAAATTATAAGGTATCTTTGACAAATATCTCTCCCTTTTAAAGGTCAAGAGAAATCTTCTATGTGTACATCGCCGGAATACTCCAACGGTCAATTACCAGTCATTATATAACGCTTTACAAAGATATGAACTCCGTAATTCTGTAGATGTCTGTTTTAATTGACGTTTAAATATGTATATATAAATTTTTACTGTTAAACGATATTGTTAATGCAAATGTACACAATTGAAGCATTTGAGGTGTTAATACATAATCAGACTTGTTTAGCGGCTGCTACTATTGGGATATGGTCTGTGGTAAACTTTGTAGCCGAAACACACTTGACATCATGTGACTTTTTACGGTACTTTTATACTTTTACTTCTTTACTGTACTTTTATCTTTTTTACAGTTAGCTTATTGGCAATAAAATCTTATGACTGTATAAAGATTTTTGGCCATCTTCGATGTCATCGTACGGAATTTTTTTGTGTTGAATTTATGTTTATTAATTTACAAGTGACCTTTGCTATTTTATTTAATTTAGCAACATAATAGATTTTGTGTTTAACCAAAAGCAATTACGTTTACATTACAACCAGTGATAAACGCTAAGTGCGGGTTGAAGGCATTTCAGCCCAGATGAAGAAATTATTTATGTAACTAAAAATTATACTACATATAGTAAAACACTCTGAGATGTTTTGATTGGAAGTAAAATATTTTTTAACAATATCTAACATACGTCACTTATACATCCTTGTTCTTATATATAAGCGAAATCAATTATAAGAAATGATGGTTTGCGCTATGCGGCTCTCTCTTCAACTCCTGTCAATTATTGAGATTAATTCATTCAATTACACTTTATTTCTTCCTGTCGTTTTGTATAATGGTTGTATAATTTGATTCGGATGAGATTTTCTGTTGTATAGATTACTAACTGTCCCCTGCTCGATATGTACAGCGTAAAATATTGAGACAAATTCCTAAGTACCAAAAAAATAATATAACCTGTAAGAGTTATAGTTTGAAAATGTGCATATTCTTATGGACTCCCCGTCCACCCGTTCTCAGCTGTCTTTGACTCGGTGAAAGAAATATATATTCCAATTTCAAATCTTTCAGCTGGTTCCAGAGATGTTGTGTTGAGTTATAGATGGAAATCTCTAATACATATTATCGATGTATCGATAAAAACAAAACACCGACGATATAGGCGTAGTATTGAGTTTTAAACAGGAAGAAAACTAGTGTTATAATTAAATTCGATTATGTGATGTTGAAAATAGTCTACGATTTAATTTTTACTTTGAGTAGTAATAAAGATGTTATAATGTGGTTTAATAATATGGCCGAATACATTTTGTAGAGCGCAGAAATAGCGCAAGCGACATCTATCGTTCGTCTTTCGAAAATAGTACAGTTCGCGACAGCTCCTTTAGAAGCGGCAAAAGTAAAAATTTATGAATAAGTCTGAAAATATGATTTAATCTTAGTAATCATAATATACAGTGGGAAATATTGTTATTTAAATTCCTATTCAAATAAACTTATTGAAGTAGGCACATTTGAACTCACTTTTGAATCTTTAAACATTTTATCATTATAAATAGTAAGCTACCACCAGAATGCTGGTCGGCAAAGAAGAGCAAGAAATTCGACAGTTCTTCTTTCTTATTGAAATTTAACAATATATTTATGTAAACAATATAATATCAATCATTTAAATTAGTCAACAAACCAAGGAAATGTTTAAATATCCGTATTTTGATTGTGCTCGTCGAAAATAAGACATGAATCATGGCTATGTTAGATTTTTATACCATTATCTATATCTATCTCTATTACTAAGCTTTTGGATTACTGTGATATATGATATAACCGTAAGTCCTATTCTTTTAGTCGATGTGCCAAATCAAATGCCGGTTGACATGGACATTGGCGCTGCAGTAATATATGTTTAAAATTTAAATATTATTTATTCAATATACAATGCATTACATATCTTATTGATGTTATATTCTACTACTGAGTCGTCACCTAGCTAATCAGATTCGCCAACAATTGATAATAATTTAAATTTAGATCTTTAGTTTTTTGATTATCTCGTTGTATTTTTTGTATAATTATTGCTAAATTTACTCAATTCATTTCTCTTCCATAAACGTGATTCAAATGTCATGAATAACGTTTGAATTTGGAATGCAACACTCCTTTCTAGAAAGTAAGCATTTTCTTTGTTAAATAGCTAACTAGCATGCAACGGATAATGTTTAACTACATGAAAGTCAAAAACTTAATTACGTAAGTTTTATTTACACTGTTACATAATTTTTAAATGCTATCCAATATTGCCAAAGTTTTGTATAATAAGGAAGAAATAATTTCCTCTTAGATAATTTTGGTATTACGAAACTTTTGAAGTCACTTATCACTTTCGACATTTCGTATTGTGCTAGTATTTCAGAACGTTGTATATTAATTGTAATAACCCTTCTGAAAAAAAAAATGTTACAAATGAATGGATAAATTGACTCGTATATACTTGTATTGTACTTCTTGAGCACTGGTAATCCAGGGGTACAGGACTAAGGCTTGCGATCGCCGGTCGCGGAGTTGATTCCTGGGATACATTCTTGTATAATTGACACTGTCACATTAATTACATAGCAGTTTTCTCTGCGTACTACAATACTTCACTGCGGTCGCCATCCCGTCTGCTCAGCGCAGCGATTATGTATATCGTCCTATAGGTATTTTGGGGGATATGCCTTGGCTATGAGCTGAAACGGCGCCGATACAATTTTACAGAAAGAAATTAAACCTCCACTTTACATTTATTATTGTTACGTAATAATATAGCTTCTTGGAATTGGATTTGTATTTCAAGAAGCTACTTTTTTCTTAAGGGTTTGTTATTAATGTTATAATTGTACGATATAGAATTAGAAATAAGGAGATTCGTAAACCATTGTAACCTAAATAGCCTTGCAGATTAGCAACTTGATGTGGCAGTGGACAGTTCACAAATCTCGCAGAATAGACGGCCGTTGGGCTATACATAGGATGTCACCCTATAAGTGCGACAGAGGACCTCATTAATTTCGCCAAACCGTATCTTACCGGTTCTATTGGAAATCTATAGCCTTTCCTTAAGCTGTAGATGTCATACGGATGAAATGATAAGTGTCTAACGGATAATTAATTAATTTGAAAGATTACAAAGTAGATTTCTTTTTATGTTAAGTGTTTGTTTGATTAATGACGCTTTTCGGTATCCTTTCATTCGAGAAGTGTTATTAATTTGTTTTGAAAATTTAATGACCTTAAATTAAGTTTTCTTTTCTCTCATAAATATGTAATAAAATGGTGATTGAAAGTTACTGAATAAAAATTGTGTTGTTGTAATAAATTATAGATAATATTGTCCCAAATTTAACAACGTAGTCATGTAGTTTTTGATTGATGTTCACTGTGACATTTTCAAAATATGCTACTGGCCGAAATGCTTTTTGTTGAAAATCATCAAGCGCTACACTCTTACGTCAGGACTTTCACTGTTGCTTACCGTTCAGAGAATTTTGTATAATTACATATTTCACCGCTAACTTGTTTAATCGAAAACTTCGTATGTCGGTCACGGAGGAAGACTGCGGAGAGATTCGCTAAATTATGCGCGCGACGGGATTATTTCCTTGCCAATTGTTTTGTGTGTAAAGCCTCGGCCAATAAATAAAGCGTTAACGATGTTTGAATCGTTAACTTTAAATTATAGTATTTATTTAATATCTGTAACGAGAGCTAGAGACTCTCTGACATAAATGATTCGTGAAAAAAACCCTGTGATGTTACATAGTCGATATATGTATGACAATCCGGTCTATATGCATAAATATAAAAAATAGCGATGCACTAGAAACAATGGTAAATTTATTATACTTTTGTCAAAGCTTCATAAAATTAATAATTTTGTTATTTTGTTTGGTATATTTGTGTAATATATGTCTTTAATGTCATATATATAAATTTTCAATTGCATTATTTTTTACGAAAGTTTTAAAATATATTGTAAAATATGTTATTAATAAACGTATTGTACGTTTCTATCAAGTAAATATCTATTTGGCTTTATGTATATCTGAACATCTGTAATGAAATACAATTAATAAAACAGGCTATTGACCGAAAGGTTAAATGTTAACACGGATAAAAAATAACGTATTATTTCGATGACTTCCTGATCCAGTCAACGTTCGACGAAAATTAATAAAATAGAGACTATGCTATTCATTAGACGAAATATAACGAATAGAATAACTTATTACTAGCAAATTTGCTAAAGGAGGATATGAAACAGGAGTATGTTCATTTTAATATATTTGAACGCTGATGTTTGTTCGTATTTTCATGTTGCAGACGGTGGTAAGTAAATAAATTTTCGTTTTATGTCTGTGTGAGGTCCAATTAATGTTATTTATTCTGTTATTTCAACGTTTAAACGGTATTCTATATGACGTATCTAATTTATTACTTAAGTTGTTGTAAAAAAATTCGTACTGTAAAAAACAAGTGTGGGCTAAAGTATACGATAACCGGTCTCAAGTATACGATTTACTAACGATGATTGTTCAAACATTTTATCATTACTCTTTGCTTTTTTTACAGAGATGTATAAAATATATCCCAAGGTAGTAGACGTAAGATGCAGAGATTTTTTAATATTTAAATTATTTTTAATATGTCATATATCTCTATTGTTATATAATTGTAAATAAATTTAATTATAATCATCTGTTTCAATAAACTAATTCATCATTAAAATTTACTCGTCATTAAAGGTATAGGGGTTAAAATGTTTTTGAATTCAACCAAATTACAAATTACAGGCTTAATCAAATTACAAATTAATATACTAAAAACCAAAATAATTAATTAAATATTAATTCCTATTGGCTAATAAAACGGGTATTTTTCATTTTGGCGATTCAATTCTTGACTTTTCGTGATAGTCTGGTCGATGGTGTTACGGCAAAGTATCATAGTCTTTCTAGATGTCGTAAGTATTGTATCTGTTGATGTTAATGCTGCTAGCCTGAAGGTTTTTACAGCTTCATCGGAATTGTATTCGCGGAACTAAAGGTTCCATGTACTTAACAAAATGAAACTAACCCGATTTCGACCGTTAAATGAAAACGCTCGCAAGAAGGACTAAATGCTTGCGACTGTGTAGTGTCAAAGTATAGATGTCAAGTGTGCTTTTATAATTATTTTTAATTAATCACTTATCAATTTTTTTTTAAATATTTTTGTACATTTATAAAATTTGTAAGTATATTTACATGTACGTAAAACTAATAACCGTTATGGAGCACAGTATATTATTTTTATTCTTGCGTATTAATGTTTTTGTTGGACATCATTAATTTGAACAGTATAGACAAAAATAATGTACCAAGAGATAGATCGAGGATAAGCTATTTTAGTGTTAAACTTTAACTGTTTAAAACTAATTAAAAATAAATTAAAAAGTAAGAGTGAAAATTTGAGATGCTGAGAACTTTGAAAATTTGTGTAAAGGTAAAATATTAGGTAACACATGTGATAGGCTTTACTTTATATTACTGAAAATTTATTAAGTTATCGTTTGAGCCCATAGACATTCACTGCAAGGCAAAGGCAAAAAAATCAAATGGGGAGATATTCCATAATTGCTATGCTTGGCAGGTGAGTTAGTGTTTGCAGAGTGGTATTATAATACGCAGATGCTGCTGCCCATCCTATGGAAATTATTTGTGTGAGTGGCAACCCCATATAACACTACTACTGCTGGTCTACCACTGCCAGTTCCATACATATAAAATTATAATGAAGTTCATAACATAGCCAGTTATTGGTCTAGAATCATTTGCTGTAGATTGTCACAGACAGTTTTTTTTATTGGAATTTCGAATTTAATTAAATACGTCTACAATACTCTGTGTTTCTCCAAGAAACTTTGAAGTGTATTATTATGACGTACATGTAATATATATTTAGTATTGGAAGAAATATGCTAATATATGAATAGTATTGGAACAAATATGCAGGAAGCAAACATGTACGCTCGCACCAAAATATTTCATAATAAATACTCGTTTTGGTTAACTCATCTCAAAATTATGTCATTTTTTTGTTCGATCATTGCATCATTAGAGCATGTTACTTCGGCGCGGTAACACAAATGTTTATTTATGAGTATCGGTTCAGGTTTTTGGTTCGAAACTGATTTGGGACAGTCGGTCGTTACACTGTTTTTATGTTAAACGCATATTATATAAAGCCTAAAGTTTCGTTAACCATTAGAAAGGATTTGTACAGATTTTGCAATAGCTTTGTTTCTGAACAAATATCTAAAAACAAACTCTTACGTTTATTTACACAATCGGGTTTAATAATGAGCTCGGTGTTGTTTTTCTCTTTATTATTAAAAAAATATTAACTGAAAAGTAAATCTCTCTTGCCGTGAACTTAACAGACAAAAGGTGCAGGACAAAATAATAAAGGATTAATTCCCTCAAAAATATCTATATACCATAATCGCCGTGCTTGGCAGGCGGGTTGGCGATCGCGGTATGGTATAATGGTACGCAAAAAAGGTTGCTGCCAATCGTATGAAAACTATTTGTGAGCAGTGGCAATTGTATATATTTTATACACATAGAGTGAATTATTTAAGACTGTACATCGAAATTTGAACCATCCGCTCAAAACAATTTGGTTTTACTATAAATCATTTCAGTTAGACTTTTAATCATTCACGGTCAGATACACTAAGCGTCAACATACTACACTAAAAAATAATAAGTCAATGTATTGTCGGTCAGCGAAAAAAAAAAGGATAAAAAATTTACAGCTACGTACCATTGCGAATTTGTAATAAGCGATAGCGAATAAATCATTAATCTATTTTTAATGCTAGACGACCATAAGTGTTTTTGAAAGGAACGTATCAGGCTAAGCTACGAATTAAAAAAAATATGTTTTTTTTTGTGTTGGCTATTACAGTTACTAGGGGCCGGCGTGGTTTGATAAATGATATGACGCGTTGATGAAGCGCAGTCTAGAATTATTTTCTATATATTTCATAGAGACAGTTACAAGATCTCAAAAACAAAGTATATTTACACATGATGATTGGTTACAGGTGTAAAAGCATTAAAAGGGGTCAGTGCATAGCTCATTTGCTGTCAATTAATGAATGGTTCACTCTATATTAAATTTAATTTTTCCAGAAATAATAAATAAAGAAATAATGTTATATTATGATGCTAGAATTGGTAAATAGTTCAGATTACTACATATTAAAAAAAAATCGTTAACTTTCGGACTTTGTATTTTTGGAAGTTATTGACTTGTCACATTGCAATAGAAAAAAATGCATGCTACAGATTATTCACTTAACATCTATAGGGAGTGATTGGAAATATGTGGAAAAGCTTTTTGCACACAAAAAGTTGTATATTCACCCGCTTAAAGCTTTACACGTATAGCCAAATACCTTTGAGGTAAACATATATTACGATCTATATTCACTTGAAGTTATTTTATTACTTCTTTTCACAAGCCAAACAATTGAAATGCGAAAAGGTTAGGCTCAAAATGAACCATAAAAATGAAAGCAATGACTAACAGCGATACTTTAATCGACTTGTTTAGCAAAACATTAAGTTATGTAAACAGGTATATACTTTGTATCTTGATAAATTAATATCTTTAAGAGACAGTGGCGAAAAATAAGTTTCTTTTTTTTGTTTTATATCGTGTGGAATAAAGTGTAAATAAATGAATAAGTAGAACGTCGGATATGTGAAAGCTGGTTAAAATTCTCGAATCTAAAAGAAATCATTTATATCATATATCTTTCTCTCTTAAAAACTGTGATGGTGAAATTTATCGACCTATGATTACGGATTTATTTTTTACCAACCTACTAGTACATCCGTTGTACTCATCACACGCGTGTTTCCAATAGAACATTCCTTTTCTTACTTTTAAATCTAAAATTAAAAGTATATTATTAAATCATTGAAATGATTTGTTGTTGATGAAGAATTGTTATCATTATTTTATATATTTATCAACATTATATTACAATATTTAAAATATTAAATAAAAAACAGTGACAGACATGTGATAAAAACAAAAAATAAAAATAAGCTCATAACGTTTAAATTTCGTCTTCAAACAGTTTACAAAGCCTCTGGGAGTAGTCATATATAATAATATCATATATATGTAACAGATATCTTAGAACCCCATGTTATGTCTTTTGCTCCATTAGTTGGCGATGATTTCATTTCTATGCTGATAACGCGCGGCCTTATACTGCTCACATAGTGAATAGGTCATCTACATCAAAGACTGACCAATTTTTGCCTTTCCTCGCCTACGCACATAAGATCCAGTTGTCCAACGTCGTACAACGCGATGAACCACTGATTTCGATACACCCAATGCGCGACCGACTGAACGGTAGGTATGACCCTCCTCGATCATGGTTACTGCCCTAGCCACTGAAGTTGCTGGTAAATCACTCATTTTGTATCAGAACAATATGCACTATTGAAAGCAAACAGTTAAATGAACCACAGTCACCACATGCAGCTTCCAACAAAGTTCTTATCAAAAACAATTAGAACACTCGATGTCAGCAAATTCTTAAAAGAACCATAAAACCTGTCACCGCACTTGAAAAGTATGATATTTTTATCGTATATTATTTCTTTAGAAGATTAATAAAAACTAGATCTCATGATTTACAAAAACTTAAAAAAAATCTACCTTTGTTATGTGTTCCTCTAATTGTGTCGGTGTGTGTAGAATGTACATTTTAGAAAAATGGTTGAAAGTTATTTAAAATAGCGACTGTTGAGATTTTGGCCGGCTATTTTCAAAATACTCGAATTCCGTACCGGTAATAGCTTACTACTTATAATGTTAAAATAATCGAAGATTCAAAAGCGCATGTAAAGGCCTATTTGAAGAAACATATTTTGAATTTTGAAATTTTGAATTTCGAAGATGCTTGCAAAGTCTTTTATCATTACAAATCAAGTGTTCTAAAAAAATTAATGAAATAAAGATCATAGTATATATTAATCTATAATTTTATATTGTGTGCAGTATTCTTTAAATTATTTCTTTCGTATTTTATAAAAAATGCTTGTCAAAATTTTTAAATCTGCCTGTAGTTACAGTTACTACAGAGCAAAGTTAGGATACTTAAATAGAATTAATCTAAACTAAACTTAAAAGATTATTCATTTATAACGAAGAATAAGGACACTCTCAATACATTGCAGGCCCGCTATATGTCACGTATGCTCGAGTAGCAGCCAGGTCATGTTATATAAATGACTCGACAATGCAATACATTGTATGGTATCTTGGGAATTTAAAGGCTATTAAATCAACAATCATGTCTGACCTACCCCATTGCTCAATATAAGCTACGCGCGCTCTCTCATTTCCATTGCTAATACGCGAACGACCGCTGTCCTCTACTATTGATATTTCTAGATAAGACGAAACTATATGCATAATTCGTAAACGTCGAGAATTCTAACTAATGTAATTTTTAGGTAACATAAATATAAATATATTAATAGTTATATACGTGGAAGATCCGTTTATAGCAGTCGTCGTTAAAATCAACTTTTATAATTTATATCAGAATTTTATTAAAAAAAGTTAATTTTTTATGCATAATTATATAAAAAAATTGCTATGAAACGACGAAATTCACAACAAATTTACATGAGATTCGTTCCTTTTTTACATTAAATAAATATTGATTATTGAAATAGTAGTGGGAATAATACGTCATCATTATCATATCGCCAATAGGACATTAGCTACCTCATAGATTTATTAAAAGTTGGAAGGTGTATGTTTTCTGATATGTTCACCATGTGGGTGTAAGTTCTACGCCGTGTTTACCAATCCTCTGTCTCTATTTAAAATACTTAATGCTCCAGCGGCCATTGTTCTGCGGATTATTTGGGCAGCTCACTGCCACTTGTTCTTCTCAATGACGATTCGATGTCTAGAGTAATCCCGAGCATCACGAGCGACCGTGAGCTTGCCATTGATGCCTGAACTTAGGTACATTACTGGTAACACTCATATATGCTCTATAATTACTACATAATAAAAATAAAAGTATACAGAATACTACGCGCCTTTTCGAATATTGTATCTTACAATTAAGGTAATCAGTAACGCTAATTATTTTCGTAAAATAAAACATATGTTATTTTGGCCCAAACGCATATGTTCAGGGTAAACAAGAAAGTTGTTTTTACATAGAGATAAACACACAAATTTAAATATGAAGGACATACATATATCAGTACAAGATAAAAGTAAATATAGCGCCGCACGAAATCGGTGACATTTAATTAAGAACCAAAACATTATTGTCAACATTACACGACAATAAAAAATTAACTTAAAATGCGCAGATAGTCATCAAGGATTTCTTCTTCGAGTGATTATCGCACGACCAGTGGTAATGGCGCGGGTTTGATATCCGACTTGGCAGGGATTGTAGTGCGCGAGCGCATATCGCGAATGGTAAACGGATTAACGGTATATTCTTTGAATTGATTGTCTTTTTATAATAGAAACTTTGCAAACATCATTCTTTAACACTAATTCAAAGTTGTTATTTTTAATTCAATACCGACGTGTTGTACAGCGTAAATTAACATTCACTATTTTATTGATTTTTTTTTATTAAATAATATTTGTTAAATTCTTTGAAAGTAGTAAAAGTTTAATAACAAATTATATTTCCTTTTATATTTGTATATATTCAAGAAAGTTATTATTATTTTGAAAACCATTTCTACAAGTGTGTTGGACCTTTTCTCGAGTAAATTTCCTTATACACACCTAAGCGGTGGGGACGAACTTATTTATACACTGTGATTGGTTATAGGTTATAGGTGTAAATGTATAGAAAATTTTATGACAATTAATGTATTTTTTATATAGTTGTAATGGAATAGGCGTTTGTTTTCCATCTCACCTGATGAAAAGTGTAGACGAAGACGAAGGTGGTATACGCCCATCCAAAAGAAACTTGTTCACTCTACTCTTAAAGGCTCCAGGGTTCAACTTATCATGAAAAATAGACCCAGACAGGTCGTTCCAAATCTTGGCGACTCCCGCCAAAAACGAGGTGTCAAAAAGTTTAGTTCGACTTTTTGATATGCCAACAATGTATGCGTATAAAAAATGGGGATGGTTCAATCGGTTCGAAAAGAGCCCTTGATTACTCTCCAAAGTATGGGATACTCTATACAAAAACCAATGGTCCCAGAAATAAATTTCTGCAGACTATATACTACCTTAAGTCACTGGCCTGTGGTATTCTAATAGATATAAAAATTAATGTAACTTGTACCCGAGTGACAACGTTTTACAGGGTGATTGAGAATATGCGGGAAAGCTTTAAAGCTTTTTGCTGATAAATGAGCAATACATTAAAATTGTAATAAAAATGTTACATACTAACTTGCTAAACATTTTTCTGAAAACCAACTGTTTTATATGGAAATATACTTTACTTTAATGTATATTTATTATTTCTATCCATAATCAAGAATTTAAAAATTGAAAGATTTACATCTGTAATAAGAATTTAACAGTTAACATTTGAAGTAGATATTTAAAATGGAAACTATAATGTTTGTTTGCAACAACGATCGTAAATTTTATATATTCTGTTAAAATAATTTTCCACTGGTTCAACAAAAACAGACGTCGTTAGCCGATCAATTTGTTAGTGAATACGAACTATAATTACATGTTTTAAGGGATATGCATTGTTGGATTTTACATTTACATGCGAGTAAAGTTTATTACCCATTTGCTAAATGTCCGGAATTTTTATTGACTTTTTTTAAACCTTTCCGTAGTTGCCGGTAAACGGTAACTACGCATTTAGGTTTTCCCTTGATATCCTTTTACAAATAAATACTTAAATTGTTAACTATTTTAGCTACGAAAAATTATTACATGGTCTGATTGGTTACAGATGTAAAAGATTTAAAGAGATATACCTCATTTTTCTGCAAAATGCTTCCAAGCTTCTGTACCTATTTTTAATCATTTTGTATAATGTGATCACTATGAAATGTTACCTTAATTTAAAAAAAAAAAAAACATTGGAATGGTAGAGGCCATTTACTTATGGCAGTACAAAAACTGCATGTTAGGAAAGTAAACAAAATTTATTTTAACTTATAACAATTCGAATTTTAAAAACGATTTATTATATATCTTTTAATATATTATCGTTACATTATTTATTATTTATGGTACCATTTTTTTAAATAGGGTGTACAATAATTGAAAGCAAATGAGCTATACATTCACAAATCTGAAGCTTTCACTTGTATAACTAATTAACCTTTGTAATATTATTTTACTGACAAAAAAAATAGTTTATATAATAATTTTTCTTAATTAATGAAAGTACTTAATTGTCGATATCATTTCAGCCGCAAGGCGTCCATTGCCGGACATAGACTTCTCCTATGGATTTATAAAACGATCGTTTGAAAGTGTGCAATATCTTTAAAACAATATCACAGATTATAATAAGCAATTATGTGTTTGTTAATAAACCGTAAAGCTTAGAAAGTTAATGTTTTAGAAAAGTATGTTATGAGCAATTAGAAGTATTTCAGGCTTCATTTTTACACCTCAAGGGTTAAAAATATTGTTATGTAAGCGAAATACTTGAAGCGTATATAGTAACGGGTTTCCTACAGGTTACGTGTATCTTATATTCGTCCACGAGTATCTTCTTGCCTTGACTGCGACCGACAGTACACGGCTTTTACCTTCTTACATTGATATAAATCTACTAGATGAGACACTTCTTTTACTTATATTTGGCCATCATTTTGAAGCATAAGTAATGAGAATAATAAGCACAATATTAACCATAAAATTTCCCTTAAGTTTAGGAGAAGAAAAATATCTTATATATTTTTCTAGATGTGACGATAGAAACAATACTTTAGAAATATTTATGAATAAACAACAAGGAAAGGTAACGATGCTGTTTCCCAATACCTTTACTATATTTTTCTTACACTCCTAATATTTAACGGCAAAAATATAATATTTTAATAAGTAAACCGTACAGGGTGACATAAGACACTTGAGCGGTTTGCGATTCAACGTAACATTTAATATGACATTACACAACTACATGTGAGATAATTTTTAACTACTTCGTCCACAGTCTAGATACTCAAAGTAGGTCCTTGTCTCTGACGTAAGAACCTGGAAATTCTACTATAGATTTTACTATTCCGTCGATTCTTTCAATAAAAAATTTCAAAATGATTAGTTCAACTAGACCTACAAGTAAGAATAGCTTATTAAAACCTTTTAACGTATACAAATATGTGCATATATATATATATATATATATATATATATATATATATATATATATATATATTCTACCATCGTATTTGAACGCAAATATGTGTCAAGAAGATGCGGCAAAAAACCAGACACATGCTCCAAAAATAAGAGTACATTACATTAATTTCATTACAAGATATGTTGTCTCGTGAGCAGTTGAAAGCTGAACCGATGGCTTTAGTTGTTGATAAAATTTTTGTGAACGTGTAACCAAGATTTTTGCACATTGATTTCTATGCTGAAATTTTTAAGTCAAACTAATCACAACAAGTCTTACAAAGGTTGTAGATATTTCGACGATCTTCGATTTTTACTTAAAAAGCGTAATAAAACATCACTATTATTAAATTTAATGCATCCTTTATAAGGCTGTACATTTTAAGATTGCTCTTATTAGTTCTTTTAAGACTTCTATAATCACATCATTATACATGATATAATCGGCCATTAATGAATAAAGGCCGTTGATTATCATTATTTCAGTTTCATATTTTGACATAAGGTTTGGTTGTGAGGTATAAGGTAATAATCACCCTGTAGGAATTTTCGCAGTACGTGAATGAAAAAAAATTTTCAAAATTATTTTTTTTCCTATTCCCTTACTTAACATTATTATGATAACGTTTATTATGTGAATTCATAAGAAGAGTACAAGAAAAAAAATGTACCAAGATGATACAAGTTTTGTTAAAATAAATAACCGTTACATAAATTATGTTTACCTATTTACATAAAGAATACATTGCCCTTTCAAAAAAGCTTTAACGAAACAAAAATCCTGTTTTTTGTTGCCATTACGTATGAATATTTGTAACTAGTTTTTACGTAATAATGAATAGTTTGAACTTTGAACTTATATAACATTGTGTTTAGAACTAGTTATATAAAAATATATTGAAAACAATATTTTTTGTGTATTAAATTATAAATACATTTAGTAACGAGAAATCTAAAAGCCACATTTAGTGAATTAAGTATCAGTGTTGCAAGTTGAAAGGAAAATGACACGCAATCGCTTACTTCCTAACAGCTCTCCTAGGTCAGTCTTGTTAGTTTGCGTTTGCGGGTATTGACTGACACGGAAAACATTTTATGAGACTGCCTGTGGTACATTTTTATAAGCACTTAATAATATAAGGTCGATTGTTTAGTATAATTCAATTTAGTATAATTCATTCTTCTAATAAAAATTTATACAGATGGTTATGTGCCATGCTGCTTCTTCGTTCATTATTTCGTGGTTTACTTTCCAATAGGAATACTTTGATATTTGCCAATATCACTATGATATTGCAAAATAACCATCGCAGACTAGAACAAAACATCCAAAAGAAATGTGACATCTTTACCAATAACTCTAAGTAGTGTTATATTACTTATTGACATACACACCCTTTTCCAAAGGAGGCTTATATCCGAACACCAAGAAACAAACAAATATTGATGTTTAATCACTTTATAAGAAATTGTGATAAAACTGTGGTACAGAGTTCCGTATCAGTTTTTGAAATTATCAAGTAAAAGGTAAATAATTGTAATAAATGGTAACCAGTTTTAATCCAGTCGTGTTAAATTTTAACACTATAATATAGAATAAAAACAGTCATTTGTTTATGTATTGACCGTGTTAAATGCGTAACTTTTTTTTTAACCTATGTACTGACTCAACACGGTATCTCTGGAAACATCAGTACTCTTAGAGAGTCGGTTTTTTTTGAACTTCGATATCGTCGATTTTTAATTTTTAAAATAATTATTTAGAAGCAAATATGATACAATAACTTTAAAATCTCTTTGAATATATATTTTATATGACTCTTGTTTCAAATTATCATTTATAAAGAGGATTTCGTATCGATACGAATACTTTAATCAATCATTTAAACTGATCGTTCATTAGTTTTTACAGGATATTTCGTTTTTAAACATACCGATACATTGATTATAATAATGATTAATTGTTATGTTAACAATGTGTCGTTCGCAAATCCTTGAGGTGTCATATTAACGATTAGATCGATTTGTATGTTATATTAACTATAATTATATTGTGCGAATATTGACTGTTTGTTCCGGACAACCTTTATTATGAGCCATTATAATAATATAAATTTTACGTAAGATACGTAACTTTCTGACGGATAGGGGTAGGACAGAGAATTTGGGGCTGACCATTCGCTTAGCATTAAGAAGGCCTAATTAAAATTCATTTCACCATAACCGACCAGATTCCTCTCCTATTTTAATAAAATTTGTAATAATCCTACTGCTCCTTTGGAAGCGTGTTACAGAAATGAGCTGATCATCGCTCCTGACAGGCTATTATACTTCTCTCTCTCTTCTTCAACGCATAATTTCACAATGAATTTATTCCTAGTTATTTCGTGGGCTTACGGTACATTTTTCTTCGAGCAGTACGTTTCATTTGTATTACAAAGCTTTAATGTTCTCGAAAACAGAAACAAATAATATTTCTTTTTATAAAAATGTTATATCATAAAAAAGGTTTTAACGTCATTATAAAAATCTTGTTTTATTTTTTTTTAATAAAATGAAAAAGGGTACAGCATTTATTCACTTATTTGCACAGGGCTGTCTAGGTGTATAATGGAGCATTCCCCTTTTCTGAGGGGATACCTAGGTACGTTGAAACAATGGGAAAATTATATGTATAATTATAACTGGAGATTTTGTTACTTTCACTATAAAATTTTCGCAGCCGGAGGCATTTTTTGAGTTAACTAAAAGCTATGTGAAAGGTTTAGATCATTAATCCCTATACACATCATGAATAATGTATTGAAGTGTTAGTCAAGCCCTCAATCTGTGTAAGGCGTTGCCAGGTCGGCGGTAACTCGTTCCGTTCCCCATTTATCGCCTCTCACAATACTGCAGTTTCCATCGCCTTATAAAGGGATTAAGACGTGCAAGTATGACCTACTTATCGCAACGCTTTTTTAAGTATTCACACACGTATACAGATTGATAATAAAATGGGTAATTTATAACATGAAAATAATTATCACATTAAAATGGACAATTTAACGAGTTTATATTACTCACCTTATGTAATGAACAATAAATGTTCCTTTTAAAATGTTTAAATTATTAACAAGTAAAAAATCCTTGTCCTACAAACTAAGGGGATAATATATTTGACTGCATTACAGATATCGTTTTTATATTTATTTAGCTGAAGATATTTATTTACAACAAATTTCATCAAAATAAACACTTACATTGTGTTTACAATAAATATACGTACTTATTGTTAATAGAATAAGCAGTGGTAACATAGCGGTAGAAGACGCGTAGATCGTAGGTCGAGGGTTCGATTCCCGCGATATAATCTTACATAGTTTACACTTTATGCATTGATTATATAGGATTGCTAGTGCTCATAAAAAAGTTTCCAAAGGATGGGCAGCAGCGCCCTCTGCGCACCATAGTACTATACTGAGATCGCCTACCCGCCCGTAAAGGTGGGTGATTATGCTTGATTATATTTGGGGTGGGTTTATGCCATGCACTATGGGCTGAAACGACGATATGTCCTCATTAACAAGCATAAATATTTATAATAGGTATGTAAAACATTCGTAAAAGTCTATATTATCAATCGTATTATAATTTCATGTACACTAAAAATTTAAATTTAATTAAAAAACGTTAAATAAGAAGCAAAATTATAATTTAATACCAAAGTAAATATTACAAATATATCAAAAATAATATTTAGAAAATAATCAATTTTTTTTCCTAAACGACGACGCGGTCACTTACGTCGGGCCTCATGAGAAGGTTGGAGGTCGCACAGAGAGCGACATGGAGATGGCGACACTCGGAGTTTCACTGCGAGATCGAATCAGAAATGAGAAGATCGACGTTTCTCGAAGAATTTCTTGACTGAAGTAGCAGTGGGCGAGGAACATCGCTCGAGCAAGCGATGGCTGTTGGGGCAGACCACTAGCCGGTAGACACGGTTTTGGTAGGCTAGGCCTCCATTAGGTGGACTGAAGACCTAGTTAATGTCACGGGAAGCAGCTGAATGCGGGCAGCGCTGGACCGATCTTTAAGGGAGGCTTAAACCTTGCAGTGGGCGTCCATCGGCTGAAAAGAATAAGAAGAACAACTTACCAATTTATTTCCTACATAGATGTTTATTTGAAATTATCGCACTGCACTTTCCGGTTCGTGGTTTTCGCTCCGGAACTTTAAGGTACCAGTGGTCATCTGTTCTCCGCACCATGCGGATTTTCCACTGTCATTTCGACTTGCCAATACGCTGGGCAATGTCAGATTTAAACAGACAGGTAGAATTTGAAAACGCTTTTTAATTTATAATATTAGTTATTTATGTCAGTTTTTGTTATTAATATTAAATCTCTGGGATTTACTACTTCTCAAATTACTCGTATCATTTAAATAAAAATAATAATAAAATATAAATAATAATAAAATAAATTTAATTTTCCAAGAATTCATTGGCCGTAATAAAGTGTTCTCATATATTGAAATTTCAACTGTAGTTGTTATATGTACGATACTATATCAAATAAAAGAAGATAGCCGTATGTGCCCAAGATAATAAATATAATACCTTGTTTTACATGAGCGTGTTCCTTTTAAAAAAAGTTATCTTTGAAATATATTAAGGCCCCGTTTTAGGCTTCATTCCCTTGTTTTAAATTTAATGTACAGCTGTAGTCTTGTCGATTGGTCAATTGTTCTTTAACAAAGACGTATGTCTGAAACAGCTTTTATAAAAATATAATATATTTGGGTTCGATGTACAACTGCATAAAACTCTCAAAAACATTAAGTTTATAAAGCATAAATAATGAATAAAATAAATACTATACAATTATTGGAAAAATATTGACATAATTAATACAACAGATTTCGAATTTAAAAATACCAGTAATGAGTTCAGTAATCATATCAACTTTTTGTATATCACCTGTCTGTAAAAAGATAAGAGTACACAATAAAAATAAAGGTAAAATATAACTTCTTTTGTCGATCATGTGCTTGAAGCCCCTTGCTTTCCAAATCGTCTATTTATGTATACTTTACGTAATCGTTGTTGTGAAAAGGGCTTTTTATATTCACGACAGTTTAATTAGGGTAGCAGAGAATTTCTACCGGAAGTTAAGTGTAATGACGTCCTAGGTGCATATACTCAAGCCTAGTGCAAGGTTCTACTGTGTGGCCCCGAAATAAGCGTTACCTGTAATTACTTTTAAAAAAATAAAAATAATATAAGTATTTTTAAATTCTGTTAATCTGAATTATAAATATAAAAATTGTTGAGATTAAGAATTTATACTTTTGTAAATACAATTATTAATAAATGTTATTGATTAGAATGAAAAGAAGAAGCTAAGAAAATTTTTAGCTCTATTTTATTGAAACACTGATTAACTCGTGTGTATATCAGTTATTACTAAATTTACTATAGTAACTTGCGAAGATGCAATGTCCTGTAGTTACAAAATGTTAGAAATCCGAATTCTTGTCAAAATGCAAATAAATGTTTCATGAAAACGGAACAAAGTATTAAAATAAATATTTATCCACAATAAAGAACTCTTTCAAAATCAATATCCACAGTGAAGGTGTGAAGTGATTAATACTAATTAAAGGAATGATGTTCTTTAACCTATTTGTTTCTATTTATCAGAAATATGAAAGTAAAGTGAAGGAATTGATTTATCTCTTCGTTGTTTGTAATAAAAAAAAATAATGTGCCTATACTGTAAATTACAATGCTACTAATGACATCTTCAACCCGGGGCTGTATTTTTACTTTTATTATATTAGATGAGATTCTATTGCCCCGATAAATAAACATTATTTATGAAAATGATTTGCCTTCAAAAAAAAACTGCATCAATGTTTTGATAAAGCGACTGCAAAATTAACTCTTTCGATGTAGCACTCATTGAACTTAAGAAATACAAAAATTATGGTTAAAAAACTTGTAGTAAGTAAAATAAATTGTTTGGAGAAAATTCAACGCGAGTTTAATGGCCCTTGTTTTGTATGAAAGTCAAAACGATGTGTGTAAAACACATGTGTAGTAATGAACTCTTAGCTTGCCGCCTACTGCGGCATCGTTAAAATTTTATGCAACTTTTGATAATTTTGTTTCATTATTCTAAAAAGTCTAACATTTTACAGTTTTTGTTTATTATTAATTCAAAAATTGTTGCCTGAGGTAATATTTTCGTTATACAGGTTGATTGTTTATAGGTGTTAAACTTTAAAGTATTATGTGTAGATAATGTTTAATAAAAAATCTTTCAAGCTTTAACACTTATTTCCAATCACCATGTATAAAGTAAGCACTGATGATGTGACATTATTTTTTTTCATTGTGATACGTACGGCCAGTAACTTTAGGCTGTACAAAGTCCGCATGGACATAGATAGCAAACAATAATTAATTTTATATATGGTAATACGAATTTTTGAACGCTTTTTTATGTTATCATTACGTTATTTATTATTTCTGAAAACATGAATTTTTGAATAGAATATTCCAGATAATAATTGGCAGCAAAAGAGGTATCTATTCCCTCTTTAAACATTTTACGCTTACAAACGTCCATCATTTTATTTTTTTATTCTTTACTGCTTCAGGGAACTTAAAAACAAGTTATATTATAGTATACATTAAGGGTCATTACAAGTTTCTGCCTTTAGCATCATTACATATAGTGTGAGAACGTGCAAAAGGATCATAATCCTACATGGACAAAAGTTACTCTATAAACTCTATAGCATATACAGGATGGGGAACAAAGTCTTACAAGACACTTAAAAACCTATACACATACACACATGCATACAATGTACAAATAAATAAAAAAGTTGTTATTTTAAATCATTTTAAATTCGAGAATAATTTAAAATTCTAGTCATCATAATGTATAAATATAAATTAATAAATTTTATACACGCATATAGTAATTATTTACTAGTTTTTATTGAAAATTATGTAATTTATGAAATTAAGAATAATCCTAAAAAAAAATAATTGCTCGTTACACTACATAACCACGTTCTTGTTGCGTTCGTTTTGGACACAAACGAAAAAATCTTAATTTACGTAATTAAAAAAGCGTGTGTCTTAATTATCAAATCATTGAAATGTTCGTAGGTTGTGCTTATAAAAAAAACTTTGGTACTTAGTTATTACATTATGTTATATACAAAAAAAGTTATCGTAGTCGTAAATGATTAATCTTAAAAGAAAATTAAGGAATTTGAAATTGCATGAAAAACTTTTCTGCTTAATAATTAAAAACGTGAATGTATTATGTATTTATTTCAATGTGTAATTGTTTAATTTACATCGAAGTTTTGTTTTAGAAAGAAATTTTATTGTAATATTGTCTGTAATCACTTTCACACGTGTAACGGAAACTATAACCACAACAAGTCAAGTAAGAATTAAAAGAAAAAATCTGCAAAGACAATGGGTTAAGTTTTTAGGGCAGCGCGGAATTTTTGTCGATAACTGTCGACAAATAAAGTATTCTAAAGTTTATTTATTGAATTATAAAAGTTGTGCCAAAAACAGAAAATTTGTCGTATCGACGGCGCGAAATTGTCAAATTTTCTCCGTGATAATTTCTGCAATAAATATAGTCGTTCGCGAATTTTGTGAGAATAAATTCGCCGTCATTAATACAAACAATAAAAAGAGCGTGACTCACGATTCCATGAAATGTTAATGCGCAATATAAATATTATGTTCGATATTGGAGATAAATCCTGATCATTCTATTTGAGTGCGTACACTAAGTGCCCTTTAGAGTGTCAATGTAATATTTAATTTCACATAAAAGTATTCTGTCTGGGACGTTTTAAGACCTGAGCTTCTAATATAATGTTTAAATGCAATTTAATAGGTAATTAAATTATATTTGTATACAATATGGCGCATGTATATGGCCGCTTGATGCTTAGGTTTTTTAATGCCCTCGTTTTTGCGGCATCTCATACTTTCTATCATATCGAGAACAAAGACTTTTTATTTTAAATAATGTTCATATTTTATTTTCTTATCACTCTCCCCTTCTGTTTTTCATAATCTCTAATACTTCTCTTCTTTCATTCTTCACAATTTGTTTCATTCTCTTATCATCATTTATTTACATTCCATTCACGCCTCACTTAAGGAAAAGTCCTTCACCACACCTTTTTTGTATAATTTCTGGAGTGGATCACATCACGGATCAGCAAGAGCAAAACAAAACGTCCTTCCGCTAAGTACCCAGACGACCTTCTCAGGGTCATCGGGGGACGCTGCATATAGGCCACTTATAACTGGTCCTATTGCAATGACGTCCTGGGACTGAAACAATAATGATGATGAATATACGTTTTTTAAAGCAGTGAACAGATATAATTGTTATTTTATTAAACTAAGCATAAAAAGTCTTCGTTTCAGCCCATAGATGCCCACTGCAAGGCATATATATGCCTCCCTCACGGAAATCTATGGGGGGTTCATTGTGACATTATGATACGCAGAAGACACCCTCTAGAAACTTTTTTGTGAGCAGTGGCAACCCCATATAATTAACGCATAAAGTGTGAGTATATAAAGTTTACAGGGAATCTAGCCCGCGAACTCACTATCGCAAATTGCACTACAGTCTACTACTATTCAAGCATAAACATTGTAACTAATTATTATATATTTATATTGTTTCAGGTACACTCTTCTTCACAAAGTTTTTATAAAAAAATGGATTATGCGTAAGTATTAACCGATAACAACGCCGCCAACTCTATTAACTCCTAAGCGGTACGGTATTTAAAATCAATTTCGATTTTGCAAGCTAGATTAAGGCTTTTGTTGTATGTATAATATTTAGTTTATTGGCTCATCGGTATTGATGCAAATAACTAAAACATAAATACAATAAAAATTAGAACTTAATCTACAATCTCAAATAACTTTTTTAAATAATAGAATTTCTGTATGTTGTGTTTCGTTCTGTTGTTATGAATTAAAATTGTGACATATTAATATGCACAGGTTGATTAGTGATAGTTGTAAAACCTTTGAACTGAATATATTTCTTTAGCAATTGTCAACAAAAACTCTACACCTATTTCAAATCACTCTATATATAGTTATCACTCTAAAATACTTCTTTATACGAATGAGACAAGTCAATAACTTTTAGCAGTACAAAGAGTAATATGTAGTTATCTGAATTTTAAAATCACTCTTTGTTACTATGTCATCATTACGTTATTTGTATAACTGAAAAACATTAAGTTTAGATGGGGTGTACCGTACATTTATTGACAGGAAATGAGCCAGACGATCAACCTTTGAATTTTCAACACTTGTATAACCTATCAGCTATATTATTGAATAATAATAAATATTAGCAATGTTTTCAAGAATTGTGCATCATCTAAGCCGCAATACACAAGTCGATGTGCAAAAGGTAGTAATTTAAAACCTTTATGTTTTATCACGTGGACTTGAGGTTACGGTTCATTGGAATATCTGAAGTAGACTTGTATAACAGTTGTCTGTAATTACAGTTCTTTTGATGATCTAAGAATAGTATTATGCATTAATTTAAAACATAAAACAGTGCGACGGGTGACTTTTTCAAGAATTAAATAAAATAGATTTTTCTTTACAAATTTTAAATACTCGTTCCGGGTGTGGGGGTAAATATACTTTCCTTTCATTATTTTTATTCTTGTTCTTGTTCCGAGCCACGGTCTCCTACACCACTTCTCTGCAGATTCTCAGAAAATAACATTCGATAAAAAATTATGTGAATAGTATGAAGTGATTAATAAGCATAGAAATTCTGTCAACCGGTTTAATATTTATTTCTCAGCCAGAGGAAATATGATATTTACTTCAATCTAAAGTAGTAATACTTTACACACCGAAGTGTGCGAATTTCCTGTTCGTTAGTTTACTAGAAAAAATGGTTATTTCAAGTTTCGTGTTTGGAGACAGCATGTCTTGGCTTGAGTCGGAATTTCTTTACAAGTTATCAGAAATGAAAAGATCCGCATATAAATGAAAGTTGCCGACTTAGTCCAACGGATTTGCAACCTATAGAAGTAATGAGCAGTCCACATGTCGCATTAAGGTTCTGGATTGGAGACCACGGACCTCCAAGTGCTGTGAAGGTTGTCCATTTACAAGTAGGAATACCTTAAGATCGTTGGAAGACGCAGATCGCTTCCAACCAGCTCTATTGGAAATCTTTGTGGAGTGCCTGTGCCAGCTGTGGACGTACTTTGGCTGAATAGATGATAAGTTGACAATAGAGTACTTAAATGATAATCCTTAATATGTTAACGATAATTAGTAACTATTTATTTAATTTTAATGGAGTTAAAGAGTTAGTTCAATAAATAAGACCTTTGGTCGACTAGTAGAGAATACTGAGTGGCATTAAATTCGCCTTTGAGAAGTAAAAAATCAAGAAAAAAAAACTGTTTTTATTTAGCTTCTTATTATAAGCATATAAATACGAAGAAAAGTGGTTGGTAATTTACATGTATGTTAAAGAGGTTGAGTTTATCAAAATAATTCTTGTATCTCATTAGCAACTGTAAGCAGCTCGCGAATAAATTCGTGAATTCCCATTTAGAGCGTTGCGACGTTCTTTCCTTATGTGTTAAATATATTATAATATTTACAGATTTACGTCGATATTTCGATATATGTTTATTATGAAGTATATGCTAGTATTCGATCAATAATTTAAATGAATTATATACGGCTATAATTAATCATCAACACCATTTCAGCCGCAGGATGTCTACAACTGGACACGAAGATACTTCATAAATTTCCTAAAAGACTATTTTGAAGCGGCTTATATAGAACGCGAAAAGTTACATTTTTTCCCTAAAAATAAAAAAAAAAACTTCGCGGAATAAGGTATCAAGATGTCCAAGAAGAGAATGTGTTATTCGAAAATCCTGGAAAAGACATCGGACAAGAGGAGTGCTCACATTTTTTCTCACAGCATTTTTGTAGCATTTGGCGATGCATAGATTGTCAAGAAAACTGTTTTAGAAAACAATAAATTATTTGTCAGTTGATATTTAGTATAATTTCTGATATTCTAAAAATTTTCAATGTCTTCTACCGTATTTTAGACGTTATCATTTTATAATTACCGAAACGAACACAAAGATTTTCAAAAACAGATCGAAAATTTCAAAAAGGAAACTTGTTTAAATAATGGTAGATTTATGTGTCAGATATTAAAGTTAAAGAAAAGTATAGATAACAATAAATATAGATTCCGTTTATTATTCGAGGTTCCACTGGAAACATAGGATAAGTCTATATCCAGAACATCGTACGGCTAAAATAATGATTATGGTGATGTTTATTTGATGTAACCACAGCTGATTTTGCAACCAGTTTTTACTTGTCTTAGCATTGCCGTACTAGTACCGACTTTCGTTGAACCCAGTTGCGATATTAATGATTTTTTTCTTATTCCCATTTAATACAAATATATTATTGTCAATTGCTATAACAGCTCTGTACTTTCTGTTAATTGACAACCTGATAAATGGCACCGGTTTTAAATGTAGCGGTGAAAGTCGAAAACTTTGCATTGATAAATGCTGGTTTAGGCTAATCTATGCAACATTACACAAATACATTTAAAATTTAAACACTTGATGTAAACTCGATAAAATGCTGACTTAATTTCACTCTGTATGTTTTACTTTCGTTGTACTAAAAAACATCAATATTTTCGTGCTGTGGACTAAATTTGGAAAGTGAAATAATTTGAAAAATAATTTGTAAAATATTTTGTTAATCATTTGTATTTTTTAATACGGTTATCATCGTCATCACAATAAATATTATTTCATTTTATGCTATATAATAAGAATGCTATTAGAGAATTCTTTTTTCAGTTCACGGACCCTTCCGTTCCGTGAACTCGGCTCCGATGAATCTGTAAAAGCCCTCGAGGTAACAGTATCAGCATCGAAATAATACAGAGAATTAACTTAAGAAGTAGTTTGGTCTGCTAATATAGACCAATTTTACAACGGTTTTCTAACCCTAAGCAGTTATTTCATTTTATAAAGCCTTTTTTAATAATAATATATTAGCGTTTACATAATAAACATTTTCCGGCCAAATTGAGCTTTTCTTGTTAAACTCACCCGCCATCTTTTCAACAAAACCAATTTTTGTTGAAATGATACTATTAGTTAAAAAATAAATAAAGTTAAATAATGAAGAACATTAATTATAACTTTGTAGCGATTTGTGTTGTTTTACACTTATTTGAAGTCGTTTCATCGTCCTGTTGACTCAGGTCGTTATTTGAGTCACATTAGTCATCCCTCTTCCGATATACTCACGCTTCGAAATCTAGCTATCGTATCACTTTGTTTATTTTTGTTGTTATATAATTAGTTATGATTAATTTCAATAGAATTCTTGAAATTGTGTTTTGAACATTTGATGTTGGTTTAAAAAATAATACAAATTGAATACATTATTATTGTTACCTATTAAAAATTTTTTGTGAAGTCTCTAAATTCCTTTTTAAAGGTTATGGGGTATTATCACGAGACTTGCTTATTCATTTATTTATTGTTTTGTTTTGTTTTCTAGCTCAGGTACGCGTCAACTTGATTCATGATAATATACGATTTTTATGTTATATTGTTTCTGGTTTTACGTATTTTATTTATTTGGTAAAATTTTAATATATTTACACACTTTAAACTATATATGTTGTATTCATAGTAATCATACTTATGTATATTAATGTATTTATTATTAGTTACATACCTTTTTGACCATATCATATAATATATATTATAATCTAATTTATCTTGTATAATATCTACGCCGTCTACCAGCTACAGTTCTTCTTTCCATACAAGTTTGTTTGTAAGAAGTTGCCTCGAGTGATAAGACTCTATTACATTTCATCTTGTTATCACAACTATATTCTTTATGATATAACGTGTATGTTTAAATTAAAAAAAAATATTAAAATGCAATTGCATTACGTATAAATTATGAGTAAAAAAATTAGGTGATAGAAACAAAACGCCTTGTGTGTTTTGTGTGAGCGGTTTAGCAGGGGGTAATGTTTTGATATGTCAACGTCTATCATATAGATATATCCTCCTACAAATGGCAATGTATGAACATAATATTCAAATTACTTTAAATTTTCAAAGGTACATTTTAGTTTTAGAAAAATATGTTATATTTATAAAATAATCTCGTGAATAGTAATCGTTTTTAGGTCAGTTTCAATGATGTAAACAGTAGTATGGTACGACTCAAAGCCGTTCAAACAGGGCATATCGAATCGTAAATAACTTATTTACATTTTTGCAAACCTCTGATTGATTTCGTGCAATTAAATTCATATTAACCATTAATCATTCAATAAATGTTTCAACTTGCATATTTTTGTTTTAAATTATGACAATTTGTGGATTTCTAGGAAGTAAATTTGCGTTCAGACTAATATGTCATTAAAAAATTATAACGTTGCGTAATTAACGCCCGCAAATTTTGATTTAAATTTAATTGTCTGCTAGCCATACTTATTGAATATTGTGAATAAGTTGGATACCAGAAATACGATAATACAAAATATTTGACAATTTTTTAATTAAGTTTAATTAATTAATTAAAGTTTATTTAAGAAATTTCGTGTATTTTGAAGTTCAGTTTAAAATATTAAAACAAGTTAATATTAAACCTACAGGGTAATTGGTTATAGGTATAATAGCTTTACGGAGGTATACTCACTTGCTGTTTATTAAATATTGTACACCCTATTGACCAACGGTAGCTCAGCGGTAAAGGTCTGAGACATGCGATTGTAAGTTGCGGGTTCGGCTTCCGAGATATAATCTCTTATAATTCACACTTTGTGCATTAATTACATAGAATCGCCAATGCACATATAAAAGTTTCCAGAGGATGGGCAGCAACGACTGCGTACCCTGAGACCTCACCGCGATCGGCAACCCGCCTGCCGAGCGTGGCAATCTTTGGGGGAGGCCTATGACTTGCAGAGGGTGTCTATGGTCTGAAATGACGACGAAGGCATATCTTAAAATATTTTCAGAAATTATAAATAATTTAATAATTTTAGAAAATTCGTTTAAAAACCGTTTTCAAAAGCCTATACCTAAACTATTTGCTAAAATATTTTTTGTTTACTATCTTTATCTTTTATATCTTCTTTATATAGCTATATCTTCCCTGACTTTGAACTGTTAGATGTTATTTACCTGACGTATTTGAATAGAAGAAATAAAATAGAATAGGATATCGGTATAAAAGCTTTAAAGTGACAAAATAGCTAAACATTCAACCCTTTAAAGCTTTTACATCTATAAACACCCTGTGTATTAGTGAAGAAACTCGTGATGTTATAACTGAATAAATAGACAAGCTCATTTTAAGTATGAATAAAATGCAAATACGTCGGTAGAAATCATTTAATAGTATAAGATTTTATAAGAAATAATCACATGAATAAAAACGTGTATTAGCATATTTATTATTTATTCTTAACATTCTGTGTACGTCGTCACGTGTTGTGTTTCAGATGAAAATCTTAATATAAATAAAAGACAAATGTTGCACGTATAATATTAACAGGGGCACTCACGATGTTGAATATGCACCGAATAAAAGCAAGTTATTTAATCAATCGTTTTTAAATTACTACCGAAAGTACAATTTTAAAATTATTTTATTCGAAATTAAGATATGTATATTAATTTTTTCTTATACTCTTATATCCATTCTTTACGAGATTCATTTTGTATTTTTTCTACAAATTAAAATCCCACTGAGTTAAAAAAACGAGGAGAGTAAATATTATTGCGGCATTGTTAACACGCACATGAAATCACGTTTTATAGTTAGTTAAAGAAAAAATATTCCTTTCAGTACCTGTGTTTGTTGTTCAGTTAAAACTCAAGTTATAATTATAGATATTATTACACAAATATTATGTGGTGAAGTAATTAATATTTATTTCCATATACTTTCTGTTAAATTAAAAACATTATTTCCTGCTGGATATAGGAGCAAGAATGGAATAGGAGCAACCGATTCTATTCACTCGACTATATTGACTACTTTTTATTCGTCGACGGACCTCATCATTGTCTGCGGATTATTTTATTGCTAATGGGATCTCGTGTAGAATTTTTGAACTTTAAGGCTCGTTGAGCAACTGTATGTTTGCCTATGTATCATAGTACACGTACACGTACAGTAACGTAAAATTAAATAGCTAACAGCTGTTACCAAGTATTTACGACTAACGACTTTTATAACTTTATCGGCCGAGTGTACAAGGTAATACTGCAAATAACAAATGTACTCGTTCGTGACAAAAGTACAAAGAGTTTTGATTTAATTATTGAACAAATTATCTATTTTAAATACGAAAAAAGCCCACGTTTCTATGGATGACTGATGTATAAAAAGTTATTAATGTGACTAAAAATGCCTGAAAATAAGATATAGCTCATATGAGTAGCCGATTTTCTTAAAGATTAAAGCGATATCCACTTTAGATTTACTTGTTACAATAACGTATCACACTTATTCTATAAATAGTTACCAACTATTGTTAGAAGAAACCGCAAAACCGCAATATTTCTTAGTAACTAAATCAAATCAATTAAAATACTTTGAATGATCCTGCGCGTTTAATATAAATATGCTTAAGTAATTTCGAATAGAGGAATGTTAATCGTAAAAGCGATATTAAAGTAATAGTAGAAATGAACTGTACACAACTTTATAAAAAGTAACAATGTTAACCGATCAGACCATAATCATAAACGAATAGGTTTATTAGCTAGGCGATTAAATAGAAGCGGACTAGGGGCATCCTTAATCGTTATCGGCAGTCAATCGGGACTGATGACGTTGAGTGGACACCGGCCAGATTTTCCGCCGCGAAGCCTTCGACCCGTAAACTCGATCGAAAATGTAATTATCGCTGTAAACAATGGAGACGCGGGCCGGCATTCGAGCGCCGAACGTCGCACGAGTCGCACGCGTGCCGAATGTACCGCAGCAGGTACGAAGTTATCGAGAAAAGATCGTGCTCGTTTTGTGCCTTATCGTGAAGTCTTAACACCTTTTTGCGCTAGGTTTGAGTCGATACCCATATTCACGTTCAAAGAGTGATACATAAACAGTCGTAAAGCCGGTGCACTTGACGCGCGGATGGTCTTGACATTGCGCGCGTCTGATATATTTGTAAGTTTAAATTTGTGATTTCGGGAAATTGTGACAGAACAGGCCAGTGTCGTTCATTGCTGCCGACAATTTGTTATGAATATTCATTGCTTTTGTAATTTTTATACGGAAAACGCTGCTATCTGCTATTATTGTTCTCGTATCATTGTTATGGTGATTCGATATTTAAAGTGCTGAGGCGTAGCACGCAGACCGTAGAATGAGTCTAGATTAGCGGAAACGACGATTCAATTAGCCTGTCATTTAGAAGTTATCTTATTCTTGCCGTTGGAACGTGAATGTAATTTGTTTAACCAGTGGCAATTCGCGTTGCGATTATAGCGGTTTTGTTCTTCAGGAGGCTTTAATGAATGGTGTCGTGTTTGAGAAATGTATCGTAAGTCAGTTGCTTTTTTCTCTCCCATGTTCAAGGAGAGGCAGTTGAAGCGCGCGGTTTTCCGCCGGTCACGTGGTAATCGACTACGGCTGGCCGCATTCAGACGGACGAACTTGAATATAATGTACCGTGAACCTTACAACGTTTTATGAATGCTCTTAGAAAAATGGAACAGTCATGTCTTATGCATAAACATCGATGTTTTCTTAAACTTCAAAAAGAAGATATTTTTTTATTCTCATAATATAGTAATTATACAGTAAATTTAAGTATACGATAGCGTTTGTAAATCTAGTTACAATCGTTTAACATGGAATATTGCCCGTATATTTGCAACATAAATTTTATGAAGGTTTTGCATTTTTCCATGTAAAACAACCTTGACAGTAGATAAACCGTCTCAAATTATATGTTTACTCATCTTTGTTTAAGACTAGATATGACGAATCTAAAGTAAGCAGTACAATTTCATTTAAAAAGTCACCGCAATAAAAAAAAGATTACAAAGCGGTAATCGTGAGGTTATTTTAGTGTTCTTCTGTAAATATTACAATTTACTACAGGAAATAACAGTTTTCCGAATAAATAGCAATGACTACGATAAACTTAGATAAAGAATTTCTTAAAAAAATATTGTTCAACTGAAATTGTAGAAAAACGAATTCTATTTACAACAAAAGCTATTTTTAATTACGAAAAGAAATAATTGGTGCTTAATTTTTTTTTATCTTAAGTTCTTTTTCAAGTGTATAATGAAAACGGTCAAGCCTGATATAAATTTTCTTGTAAGTTGAAAGAGACTGAACATGTTCTAAATTTTACATTTTTTTCGTAATTCTCCATCAGGAATTGAAGGGAAGTCGCTCGTGATTGTCGCGCAATCTTCGAACGACTGTAACATTCATTCGGAATAATTAAACGAACGGAAGAGGAAAAATATCCGCGTCACGGTAACCGATAGCTGCACGATAAAAACAACAATCATCCAGTGCATGAAAAACTGATTGATGACGATTTTGCTTTTAAACGGCCTAATTTGTGAACCGTGAAGCCAGTGTTCGGACGCGACGAGTCAGATGCAGTGATTATGATTGTGAAATAAAATAATAAAATAGCCGTGTGTTCGTCGCCTTGTGAAGTTCTTGCGGAAAAAAACTGGAGCTCGAAACGTATGAGGCGTCAGTTCTCGTCCAGCTGACAACAGATGTCATACAGGACGAAGACGGTAAGTTACATTCGCCGATCTATCACTTTTACTGTCTATTATCATTTACTATTTATGTTTACAATCGTTTTATTTGTAACATACTTCTACTACGTTGTAAATAATTTACATTTGCATCTATAGTGAACAATTTACAAAATTTATTTACAAAATTTTTGTATCAAAGTAATTATTGAAACAATATTCACTTAAAATATAAGTTTAATATTTTTTTTATTTTATTGATCTAATTTGGTTCTCATTAATCCTGGTTCCAAATTTATACGCAACCTATTTATTTATCACCACTATTAAACTTTTAATTGTTATAAAATACAAACAAAACAGCTGCATTCATGTGAAAAATTAAGTAAGCAGTAGTAGGTTAAGCAAGTAGAATATGAATAATTGTAATTAATATCTGTTAGCTGAATACTAAAAGCGATGTTTCTCTTGATACAAGCATTTAATGATTGAAATGGAATTGTTTAATGCAATTCCTCGTGACTTTAACACACAGAGACGATATAGGATAAGAACTTAAACGACGCCATTCTTTGTACCTTTAAACAATTCCTTTATTACAATTTATAGAAAACTTAAATTTGTACCGCTATTTCGAGTTTACATCTTGATTTATTAAAACAATCTGTCAAAAATATTTTTGAGTCTGTTATTAACGTACTGTAAAATCACGTATAAATGACAAATGTAAAAGGAGATCACTTTCAAGAAATATTTGCTTAAAGCTGACATGATGCAGGCCTAGGCAGGTTTGCCGACATGTAAATACGTCATAGCGTTATTCATAGTGACATCTTCAATAACGTTACAAGCCGGTCATTGCAGTGCATATTGGTTCGCGGCGTGCATTCACGGGTGTCATGCGTCTCACACTCGATATGCAAGGCCATGGCATGTAAAGGAAATAAGCCCGCTCAATAAAATCTAGTTTTATATGGATCCGGAGAATGGAGAGTGGAACGGCGTGTCTCGCCGTACTGTAATTGTAACGATAAATATATATATATATTGTTGTTTTTGTTGTTGTTATGATGCCTTTTCGCCTTGGATCCCTCTCATAACTATTTTTTTAAACTTTATTAGGTTTCAATCACTGCTTTCACTAACTACAATACTATATTCTAATAATTATACTAGAAAACTAGCTCCATCTAATCATGACAATTACATAGTGAAATTTATAAATCTCTACGTGAAGTTTACAACCTTTTATTGTTGAAACTGGATTAAATGTGTTGAGATTATATACGCCGATAAAAAATAAAATTATATTCTTTATAAAGTATACAAGCGTAAACATATGCAATTCGAAGTAATTAGGTTATTTCTAGGAAGAAACAAGACGTCAGAAAAATTGTATGCACAGTTTATTCACTGTTTTTAATTATTTTAAAGTTCTTTAGGGATTTACTGTACATTTCCACTACGGTGGGTTTTTCTCAGGTGAATGTAGCCGTTGTTATTTGACTTTTCGAGAATATGTTCGACATTTCAATTTATGACAAAAATCGACTGATTTTACTAGGTATCAACAAGACGTGTTCCGTGTTCATCAATATGAAAATTTTTGTTAATGAAAAAACGTTACAGCCCTCAATAAACAATTAAAAATTTATTAAAAGTAAATACTTATAAAGCAACAGCGTATAGTCATAAATTTAAGTAAAATAAAATAAGACAATTTATTAGTCTTAAATATTACATTGAGATAACAGATTATCTATCCATACAAAAGGCTTTTTAAAATTAATTTAATTTAATATCTGTTAAAATGTATAGTATGCCATTAATAATTAGTGAAGGTCTTATCATCGTTTCATTATTCTGTATTCCTTTATTACTTTTTCATATTAAATACGAAAAAAGTGTATTTAAATTTTCACACAAAATAATAAACGAAAAACGCCATTTTTATTAAAGTTTTCGATAAAACATTTTCTTCTTCTCCTTTTTTGATAGTCTTATTTATATTAATGTAAATAGTCATACAGTCATTAAAAATGTAAATGTTGATTCGACGTAGATTTAATATTTCATGCCTTTAAATATTTCCTGCGTAATGACAATATGTATGGTATGACAATGAGTCTTGTCAATCACGTAAACGCAAAATTATATAGGAAACCACTACGGAACAAGATCTTTCCTAATAAGGAAGCGGATCAACGAAATACAAAGTACAATCTTTCGGATTAACTTTACGTTGTACAATGTTTACGCGGCAATGGAATAGATAATGTTTTTACAAGCCATTAATATATTATTGAGTTTGTTTGCTGAGTCCATAATGGAATTTGTTTTTAGGAATTTTTAACGTGTTGTTCGATTCAGTCTTTCAATCAACCTCGAAAATTTGTTTTTCCGTTTTAATCTAGATTTATTTATTAACATTAAGTCGTTATCAATTTTTTTATTTGTCTTTTAATACTTTGTAGCACACTATAACAAAAAATAGGACACTGCAAAGTATAGAATTACGTACTACATAGTATATAAACACAAATACCACAATAAAAAATATGTTTGTAAACATATATACAGAAGATACTGGACGCAAGCCGCTTCCAATCGGACCTATTGGTAAGTTATAGATAGCCTTATTTCCAGCAATGAATGTCATAGAATTAAAATAATGATGATGAAATGTATATTGGTTTATATTATCTTATAAAACTATTTCACGTATAATGAGGCGAGAAAAATGTATACCGTATATCTGAATTTTGAAAATATTTCAAAAAGAACGTAGAGGAAAATTATTTGAATGTATAAACAGGTGAGTTACTGGGGAATTTATGGGAGAGGTTAGTGTCCAGCATTGGGCGTCTTATAACTGAAATGATGAATAATGGTTATGTTTACTGGTGATTGGTGTCTCTCGAAAGGCACCTGGATGACTACCACTTCATGCTTGTAAATATTAATGTATATATATATATATATATATGTGTGTGTGTGTGTATATGTATGTATACCATTTTGAAATTAGTGAGCCATCAAATTGTTATATGTTAAAAAAAGGTTCGCGGCTATATCGTGGTAACTTCTCTTTAATTACGAATTACATAGTGTTTCAATCTCTACCAGTCAACCTAAAGTGGTGAAAAGAAAACAAATATGTAGGTTTGTGAATATTATAAAAATTGTTATGTAATACCAAATAATTATGTAATACCAAGTAATAAATCGTTCTTACGTATAGTGTGTATATATAATATCCTAATTAAGTTTGTGTTTATTAGTAAATATTAAAGATAATAAGTAGTAATTAAGTTAGTAATTAATTTTTTTCCTATGATATTGGCAAACCTGTCTATTCGTTGTCTTTTCACTACCATGGGTCGATTGGTATGAAATGTCTATACAGCTTAAATCTGCCATTACACAATGTGAAAAAATAGTGAATATATAAATAAATAATACAGTGTTGTGCTAAAGCCTTAAAATACCGAGAACTAGTTTGACGTTACATCACACCGGAAAATGTCTTGTCTTTTTAGTAAATAAACGCGATGTCAAAAATAGACTTAAGTTTTGCACAAATTAAACAAACCATCCAGATGTTCAATAAAGAGCGACCTTGTCAATAAGACTGACTGATGAAGACGGAGTGTAATACGATACGCGTTATCATTTCACGTGCTTTCATGCGGTTCGGTGTTCGCGCTAAACCTACACGTCGCAAAATATGTACGACAGTATTCGATATTTTAATGCGTCACAGTTTTTAAAAATAGAATTTATTTAAAAAAAAATATAAAAACTGTGACGTCTTTAATGTACTGGAAGCAAGAATATTGGAGGAAGAGTTCTTAGTGTAAGCGGTAATAGCCCATTATTAACAATGGTTGAAATTAAAATGTTATACTTAAAAGGTATTCATTAGCTTCGTAACATAAGTTTGAAAAAGTAATATAAGCGCTACGTGATATATAAAGTTATGCGTTGTACTTTTTATTTCAATATTTATTTGTTGTTGAATTAAATATGAGAAAATAGTTAAGGAGTACGATAATAATTTGTTTTTAAATAGTACGTAAGGATATAGGTGATTGAAAGTTTATTTTGTTTATGTTTAAAACTGGAAATCCTATTGTATTAAACAGGGAAACCAATACATATCTTATTCTTAACTGTCTTATAAAATTAATCTAAAAAGTTTTATGTTCTGCCAGTCTACATTTATAAATTAAGAACCGCTTTTTATCTTTTTAGTCTTAAAAAGCTATTCCAAGGTTAAATGAATGTAACATAAAATGTTTGGTAATGGTTTTTAAGGCCTAATGGTTTTTAGTCATCCGTGTCTTTATTCCACACCCCTAAAAGCATTTTAGCGATGGTGCCCGCCCACGGTGAAATAATACAATCGACCTTGATTCTATGCGTCATTGCCTATCCCACGGGCCATTTCACTGGCCCTGTCAAGGCTACGCAAATTTGGAACACACTGGTTTCTGGTTTATGTACTTTATTTTGTTATAAATAACTTTTTACGCTAATTCGATTATTTATTGAATTAAATTATATTTTGTTTAAATAATTACATTTTTTTAAAAAAAAGTTCCTTACTGTATAGGATTGTTGTAATTGATCTTTTTTGGTATCACAAAAACGTGACGCAACCTTCTAGTTGGTTTAGTTTCTATGAAAATGTAGGAAATTATTTGTTTCTCTTCGTTTCATAAAATTGATAAATCATTTATATGTATAGCTGCGTAAGTTTTACAATATGTTCCCTCCGAATCACCATGAAACTCATTTAAAAGTTTATTAAAGAAAATATTGTAAAAATTGCATTACAGAATAAATGATAGTAAAGCATAAATCGCTCTATAACTATTGTAATAATTATAATTTTAAAGACAATTGAAATAAAAACAAGGCTGTATTAGGTGTGAACTCTCTTTAAAAAAGGGCGCCTTTGAAGCTATCGTTGCTGCATTTTATAACTTAATGTTTGCCATTACATGAGAGCCCAATTTAATTCTATTTTATATCAAACTGGACTTTTCTGTTTCCTTGCCTTTTGTTTCTAATAAAAAATAAAGGGTGTATAAACACATTTATAAACAAAAAAACCGGTCCCTCATTATTTTTTTAGCGTTGTTCGTTTTGCTAATTGCTTTTTATTGATACTTTAAATAATCAATTTAATTAGATAATAATATCCAATAATCATTTTTTTACAAAACTTATTATTCGTAGCCATAAAAGGTTAATCGCTTCTAGCTAATTATGCTACTCGTTAAAAATAGCTAATAACCTTTCGTACCGTAAATTATCTAATAAATATCTCGAGTCTTTTTTTTATTAAATGCTGTAATGTGTAGTTGTGCTTGTTAATAACGACGGCCATGTGCAACGTGGAAAGGCCGCGCTGTGACTCCTGCATTGAACATTTAGACGAGCTGTAAACGAAACACTTGAATCTAGTACGAGGCCGTTCTGATCCTTGTCATTTCTTCTGAATATAAATATCAAAGACATAAAAACTAGAATCTTAATTCCGAGAACACGCTACTGACAGGGCAAAAGTATTCAGGTTATGAACTGCAGTTTACCTATTTAGTTATGACATTTGAAATAAAAGCGAAATACGAGTTAACTAGATCGAAATATGACTCAATTAATATGCTTACCTACTATTAAAAAGTTTACTTACTATTTAAAAGTTTCTTACAATACCTTTTCCATTTATACGTTATCTATATACCGTTTTATTGTTTCCATAGACAAATTTGTCTACAGACAGAGAGATTGCCTGTGGGTATCGTTTTTAATCGTATAACCAATCACCCTGTATGCCTACCCCTATGGATGCCCTTTGTAAGGAACAAACCTCGCATGCAAGATATCTATGGGGAGATGTACCATATTCGCCAGGCGGTTTTGCGACCGCAGTGTGGTATTATGGTACAAAGAAGACACTGCTGCCAATCCTTAGGAAAGCTGCTTGTCAGCAGTGGTAATTAAATGTAATTAATGCATTAAGTGTAAATCATTTAAAATTGTATTCCGGGAATCAAATCTGCGGCCAATGATAGCAAGTCCCGGTCCTTTACTGGTCGACTGTTGTACATCTTGTGTACATAAATCTATTATATCTCTATGTAAGTATTTAATAGAATCAATTTCGTGTAATTTCAAGGATGCAAAATAGAATCTTGGTGAAAAATACGACTATTTGTTTTCAAGAATCGACAATCTTTTAAGTAACCGCCTTTGTATTGTAATCAAGTAGTCATTGAAGTGGTTGATAGTACGATTGGTTTTATTACAAAAGCCACCGCGCGCTCTAATCAGTTTCACAAGGGGAATAGTCGATTGTTTATTTAAAATAACTCAGGGGGAAACCAAGGGATATGACAATGCCTAGTAATACCTAGATCTATAAGTACACGAGGGTTAATAAAGATAAGAAATATACAGTTTAGCAAAACCGCTGATTGTTATTATTAAAAATTATTCAAGCGAAAGCTTTGTCGTCTATTCTCTCGTTTAAGGACATCGTATCTAGTATGTTAACTAGATAGTAAGTTGACTTGCTTACAAAAATGCGGTTCAAATAAATTTACTATGACTCTATTTGACAAATAGAATAATACAATAGAATCATAAATTACTAATAAATCATTTAAAACTTATAAGCTTAGATGAGATATGATACTTTTGGTATGTACAGGAACGATCATTTAATTTTTACAATACTGTGGTAATTATACCAACCTTTGCATTTCCCGTCTTTTTTGTTGAATTGGAAGCGATAAAGTAGTTGCAGCAATATTATTTATAACAACAGGTTTTCTGTATATAATGAAATTTACCGGGGAATAACCTTATCAATGTAGTTTACTTAAATAAATTTCGTAATCTAATTACAACATTACCTAACGTACAATGATTATTTAAAAAAAGAAAAAAGTTTACGAACTGTTGGATGAATGTATAAAGCGTCTTCAAAAGAATATTGTATTTAATTTTATTACATATAGTATTTGATATTTGTAATTTTTATTCTCGTAACAGTGGCCTGTCTGTTTCTTTAAAAAGAAAGAAAAGTTGTTACTGAGATAGAAAGTTTTAGGTTAAAATTGATATAATAAAATATAATAGAATTAAATATGAAAGGTGATTAATGTTTACTTAACTGTTAAGACATCATATTAGTCATTATCACCTCCATTATCCTCATCAAAGATTTTTATCGTGCAATATAGTACATTATATTTCAATGATAACATAATTAGTAGAGAATAGTTTATTGTAATAGTTGTTTGCTTTTCCTGTCCGCGTGTAATCTGTCAGTTGTTCGTAGTATTGTATATATGAAGCAGCACGTCTCACAATAATAAAGTATAATTTGTTTAAGTGTTTATTATTGTATTTACTTAGAATATAATTATGATAATTAAATTCATCTAAAAATTGTTATTCAATTCTCATGAGCAAAATTTGACTGTTACTACTAGTTGCACCTAGTAAGTAAGATTGCATGTAAATTTTCGTCGTTCCAGCCCTTAAATGCCCGCTGCAAGGCATAGGCCTCCCTTTAGCTGTCTATGGGGGATATACTATAATCGCCAAGTCAGGCAGGCGGGTTGGCGATTGCAGTGTGGTAGTATGGTACGTAAAGGACCCTGCTGCCATTCTCTAGAAACTTGTTTGTGAATTATGCATGACTGTATCCCGGGAATGGATTGTGAGTCTCCACTAAGCTACCACTGCTCGGCAATGCGTGTAAATTTTATAAAACTGAAATTCATATTTTATACTGTTTGATTGATCATTGCTAACGATTTGACCTTCCTCAATACCCTCTACCATTTCTTGTCCTCTCATTTTTAACTTGTGGTGAATAAATGAACCACTGCGGAATGCTATGGTGCATCGTTTTTAACGCGGAGACCCTACCTTTTCCTACCTTACTAATATTGCCGACTCAATATTTCTAGTTTTTTTTTTTACAAAAGCCACAACGAGTTTTTGAATTTCATTATTTCGAAATTATAAACACGAAATTATAATGATATGGTCAAAAGTGAGAACGGTTTAAAAATTTAAATGAGTTGTTTTGTAAAAATTCTTTTTTCAATAGATATAAAATTTGATTACATAAGTCACTTGGTTATTTGTTAATAGACGTATAAACTAATAACATTTTTAAGTTTTTTTTTAGTGCACTTAATTAAACAAATAGTACATATAAACAAAATATAAAAACAAATTATTCGTGTATATAATACAACGAAAAAATCCTATATCTGAGTACACAGAACATGTACGTTCTGTGCATAAAGTTTGATTCATTAAAAATTGTTAAAATTATTAATGAGAGCAACTGTTGACTTTCTAGCCGGCTCCTCACAATAAATCAGCTTTGCGAGCCAGTAGTAGCTTAATACTTATAATGGTAAAATAATCGATAATACAAAAGCGTATGCAAATACGTATTTGAATAAAATGATTTTGAATCTGATTTCCTCGTTTATAAGCTCAAGTTAGTTAATTTTACCTGAAGCATATCGATTTTATATAAAGTAAAACTGATTGTAATTGGTACATATAGAAAATTGTAGGTTGAACTTGGTAATTATTAAGAAGTCTTATAAATATTGTTTGCAGACACACAAGCAGAAACACTAGACAACACTCGACACGACTGTAACAATCTGTCAAGTGTTTGTGCGAGCTACAAATATGTACTTAGTGCATACTTGCGTAGCCCTAAAGTCTCTAATTTTATTGTTATGCCGAAACCTTTTTTACTAAGCTCTTCCATTTTTTGTCGTTCCATTTTTAAATATTGTTTTTTTTTTTACCTATAAAAAAATACCTACATTCATATTTAAAATAAAATTTATTGTTATTCGTACACAGTAAATATAATTGTGACATCTAAATATATGTAATACTCTTATAAGCAGTAAGTAGTGTAATACTCTTATAAATAGTGCAGTAAGCAGGAAAAAAATTGAAATTGCTCATTTTCGCCGATATTTTGCCAACATAAGCGGTTTTGTTCGTAAAGATGTGATTTTTATTATCATAGAACCCTGTTACAATTCGAAAAAAACAGGATAGGTATTTGAAAAAATTGTTGATCTTATAGTCATCTTTGTTATTTCTTAATCAATCTATGATGTTTTATTTTTCAATTCAAAAATAGGAGCAATGAAAAAGGTTAACGTATAATAAAATAACTGGGAATCATGTTATTTCTTTAGTTTGTAAATTTACGATTAAAAGGCTGATAATTAGTTCCAGACTAGTTTTTTGTTATTAACAAACAGCTACGTATTATACTTTGTCTATATTTGCTTAAAGGATCTTTATTGTAATAGCAACTTATGCTTATTGTGATCAATTATATGAAGTTGAGTTCAAACAGCACGATCTTTTGTGTGTCCGTTGAGTGCCCTTGATAATGTTACGTGTGAAAACACATTCATATTCTTGTATATACTGTTTAGATAACCGCGACTTTGTTACAATAATGAGTTACTCGGCAACGTTAAAGTCGACCGTGTTTGATGAATTATTTTATGGCTTACGTACTGATATGTTTGCACACTCGCCTCGTGTGATATGCCTTAGAAAATTTTCCGTTTATGTACAAACCATGCAAAATCTCAACGACTTCCGCGTTGAAAGTCTACCAAAAAAGGTTGAGTAATGTATGAAATAAGTCAAAAATTAATACTAAATTTACGGTTCAACTTAATAAAATTATGTGGAAACGAAGAAATTAAAAAAAAATTTTAAATAATAAATGACATATGGAAAATTTCGTTTAAAAATATGAAAACCATTAATTTGTTTTGATTGTTGTAATTCGATGCGTGAGTCGCGTCAAAACTGCACGGCAAGGTTTTTATAATGATATCGACTCTACTCTAGTGGTTGCTTTTTAAACAAACTTTATTTTTAAAACCATTAGGTTTAAACTCGCATAAACATCAGGTAGCAGCGGTATTATTTGTCACGTTTTCGTTTGGACAGTGTAAGGACTAACAGGAAGGTTCCTATTGAATACGTCCTTGATCTCGCGAACTTCGTACCTTGAAACGATACAACACTTAGATGTGATAGAGGGAAATAAAGCGAAAAGTGTGTTTATAAAGCCTTGCAAAAATAGACTTAGAAATTTATGCTGCTTCTTTAATTTAAACTTCAACTAAATCAGTATTATTATCTGTAATGTCATTAGCATTGCAACAATAGACATTTTCTTTAAGAGATCTGTGAAAGTGGAAATAATTACGATGAATTATAATAGTTGAGAGGAAAATAGGTAAAGACTGGCAGGAATTAGTAATGAGAGAAACTGAAATAATTAGTCTAAATAAAGTTTGATCTGCGTTATTAAACGACAATCGGCGACAATTGTTTTTCTTTAACAATTGCAATCGATAAGTCACCTCTCAGAGTTTATAATTACAATGACCTACAAATAAATTTATTCGTTTTAGTCACTGCAATATTAATAAGTAAAAATAGATGCTTTGATTTCTAGATTCAGTATCTCATTACTTTCTTGTTATTATCATCATCATTGAGATTTCAGCCGTGAGACGTTTACTACTAGATTTAGGTATAGGTTTCTAATAGGATCGGTCGGAGTAGCCGGCATTCAGCATATTCCGAAGACCTTAAGAAGGTTGTCTGTCTATCTTGTGCGTGGACGTCTTGTGCCGCGCTTGCCTCAGCGGCTAACTGTTGTGAGCACTATATAGACTGTCCACTGCCACTTGAAATAAAAATTTGGAAACTTCCTACATCAAAAATACAATACATTTTAAATATTATTCCTACAACGGGGTAATAATAAAATAAATATTTTTATTACTTTCTTTCATTTGAATTAAATGTTTGTATTTTTACATTTTATATTTATTTTTTCTCTGATTCGAAAATTTTTAAAAATGATCATGACTCTATTTATTATAAAATCAAACATGTATTTTTGAAACAGGAAAATACTCAATGCGTTTATAAAATATGCGTTTTAAAAGTAATTTTAATGTCGTTAGTCACATAAAAGTAAAAATCAGATAGTTAAAATACAATACATATAACAAATCATAAGATGCATAAATAATTTTAAATCGCGCGTTTAGAAAACCGTGACCGTTGGCCAATTTGAACGGTAGCATAGTAACGAAACAATTTAAATAACTCGAGCTTTAACTTTGATGAGATATTTAGTTTTTTTGTTGTTGCCGCTGGCTGAATTATCGACATTAAAAGTAAAAAAAAAATGTGTAATTCGCATATGTGCTTATTATGTTTATTTTCTAGATTATTTCTAGATCATAAATTACGCAAAAATGAAAAAAAAGATTCAATATTTTTATTTACTTTACGTCATTTACTACTACAAACTCGTTTAACGGATTCTTTTGTATATTTTTAATTTACAATATGACGCTACTATTTTTTTATGTTTCGAAAAGTAATTATTACCATAGTCATATCTTTTAAAAATAAAGTTACTATTAGCATTACAAATCCGTAGTTTTGTATTCCCCATGACCAAAATGTTATCTGTTATTATACATTGTAAATTTTATAACACAATGGTGATATTATAATAATAAACATGTAAACGATTATGGAAGTTTTCTATCTTAACGCTTAATGCTATCAGGGTAAAGATCATCAGAAAGCGTTGGTGAAGAACCACATTCAATTGGTCCTTTAGTCAATCTACGGGGTTGACCTATATTCAATTTTTGACGTCAACAGCTATGTTGATGACACCGTGTACTAACTTTGTATGTTAATAATGAGGAATGTAGGCAGCTTTTCATTAATATAATATAGTAAATTTTAAGTTTCTAATTCATTTATTGACATAGCTTATAAAACATGATAATTAAGGTTGCAATCATCAGTAACAACTTCCTCATTAAAATGTTAATAATCACAGGCATTAGCGTTATAGATACATCATTATATTATTATTAATATAAGCATTACAATATAGTTCGTTCGATAGTTTCTATCCATAATTATAAAATGCAATATGTCCAACTAACTATAGGTAATTTCCTAAGTTTTATTGCCCACAAAAGATATTATTTGTTAGAAAGAATATGTGATCCCAAGTGATGTATAGGTACTCAAAGAAGAGTAATACAGCATGCATATAGGAGTTGTAGGATAATGATAACATTTATCTGCCATATAATCGCGGGACTTATGATAACGTGTTATTTGTACGTTGTTTCTTTTGTTCCTCGTATTATTATATTTTAGTTATTGCGTCTTAAAAATTCAACAGAATTATTTTTCTTCATTTATAAGATAACTCAGTGATTCTTGCATATTTTAATAATTATGAATACTAACGACTTAGGTATTTAGAGTCGTAAGTAAAAAGTCATTGTTATCACAGGTATGTACAAAGTGATAAAAGTAATATTTAAATAGAACAATTGGATGTCAAAACAATTTTTTTTACTTTAGAATATTTTCGAAAATATACCTTTCTAAAGTACAAACACTATATAAAGAAACGATAAAATGAAAGCAAAAGAGGTGTTTTTAAAAGAAGTGTTAGTCTAGGGACCCTCTGCACCCTGTCGTGCCAAACTCGCACCAGGGTGCGCAATCTACAAATGCCACTTGGGCAGCATTGGATGTCCAGCCCAAAAACAAAATTATCACGCCTAATATGAATAAATATATTCATTATTACATATTTCTTTATACGATTCTTTTTTCAAAAACAAAATTTAACATAAAACTATACCAACAACTTCTATTAACGAATAAGAATTCACTGCATTATCTCAATATCTGCAATTTAAAATATCATCAAATAGACTCAAAAATTTGATCACGTATGCAAATTCACTTAGTCATAAAAACAATGTATACTTTAATACGTAAAATTAATTAATGAAAAATATTTTATTAATATTTCGCAAGACCTTAATAAAAACTAAAACTTCTTACGTCAAAAATTAAAAATATATACGGTTTTCAAAAAAATACACGGTAGTTCTTTTTTGTTTTAATGAATTAATAATTTGTATTTCCTACAAGAAATATATAAAGATTATGTGAAAATTTGAATGCGTTGTCTGGCACATCGTACTCGCATTTTCTATAGGATTTTTTGGACTTGACTGCTATTTTACAATTAAATGGCCTAATATAATCGGAAGTTTATATGTGAATTTATCTCTTTTTATTAAATTAATTTATTTTTTTATCTAATTCGCTATCTTTTTTTTCTTCAGTAACATTGATTGGAACCCCGGCTAGACCCCTCCCAGAGATCCTTTATCATCCTTCATATCTTTTATCCACGTTTTTCTAAGCGCCCCTTTTTCCTTTTTCTTTGTGATTCTTTCCAGTTACTTGTCTCCAATATCCATCTCTTGATTTTATACCTTGTTATAAATATATATGTATATATATATATATACAGGTCCCGCGCACTGCCATGTTTTAGGTCATATTGTAAGACGACTATAATTTTAATCTTTCGTTTTATTTTCATGCTTTCTATTTTTGGTGTTATTTTTATTTTTAATATAATTGCGATAATTGCACAAGTACATAGCGCAGCCATTAGTATATTGTTTATAGGGACCTATTTAAACAAGAGTAGGAGACATCTTATAATAATTTTATATACATACAAACGTATTTTGTGTGAATAAAAAATCAATATCAAAAGTCTGTTAATTTGTAACTTCATTGGTTAAATTTGATAAAGGTGATGTTCGTTTGTGCTTATTTGCGTACGGGTACAGTGAGATTCCATCTAACTCGTTTGCACTGACGTCAGGTTGAGAACAATAAGTAAGTGTCAGCTGATACGCTTTTAAAATATTAATACCACTCTTCACAATGCACCTTGGCTTCTTGCCTACGAAATTTGGACTCGTACGCATACTTGGAAGTTGGGAAGTGTTTACATATTGAATATATAATTTTAATGTTCTTGTAATTCGTATGTAGAATTATATTTATACGTTTTCACTGCGAATACTAATCAGAGTAGGTTATTCAGATGTTATTAAGGCCAGAGAATTACTATTAGCTTATATTTTTTTATATTTTAAGGTATTAAACAGCTACATACGATTAAGATTCTTTTAACTAATACATAAGAAAAGGCCTAGTACCCTATATGAACTGTCAGCTGGTGGTATATAGAAACTCTTAAACCTAAAGCTTTAAAGTCTTCGTTTCATCACGTAGATGTCCATGCACAAGGCAATATACAAGGCATAGGCCTTCCCTAAAGACATCTATGAGGAGATATACCATATTCGCTTGGTAGGCGGGTGCACATCTTCTGTAAACTTACTTGTAAGCAGTGACAATCCTTTATAATTATTCCACAAAATGTAAATTATATAAGATTATATCCTGGGAATCGACCCCGTGACCTACAATCGCATATCTTAGTCTTTAGCCGCTGGTCTACCACTACTCAATATAACGCTCAATAGTAATCTTAAATGTTCCTTAATTTAAATAAAAACTAACATTTCTAATCGATTCGGTTATAATTGTGAGTCTATGCTATCTATCGGACCCCCAACACTGAATTGATTTGAAGGTCTACTAGTATGGTTGTTGTTTTGTAAAAGCTGTTCACATTCCTCGTGTACGTTATCAAATTACTTAATATGTCTACCTCACTGAAATGTTTGTTGTATTTATTTCAAGCGAAGGGGAAAATTAATACTTGCAAGATATAGTACAAAAAAAATTGCATAAAATGTGTGATTCGATATGTATTGCAGAAAGAAACGAGTATTTTAAAAGGATAGGTGATGAATTAATATGATTTTTAAAAATTTGTATAAAGACAGAATCGGCATAAATTCTTTTAATTTTTAACGTTCCCTTGTGATTACCTGTATTACAGTTTTTAAAAAGAAATTAATCGTTACGTGACACTAGGAGTTGAAAGATTTTAAAAATATGCTATGAGTTAACTATAAGTTACTTTTAAAAAAACAATTAAATGTATCGATATGTGCTATTTAGCAGCGGCTTATTAGGTTTATGTTACGAAAATTACTTTTTTTACTTACTAGATATTTACTAATTTTCATTAATTTGTTTCTAAACTTTGCTCGTTTATTATAGCAAATTCTAAGTTGCCTGTTAAATTTTTAAGCATTACTATTTTGTTCCCGCGTTTTGCAGTATGTCTGTGAAAGTTTGTTTCTTTGTGAATTCACTTTAAATTGTAGAAATTCAAAGAGTCAACAAATACGTAATAATTTAGGAAGTAATAAAAGTCGATGTTGATTTGAAAGCATGCTTGCTTTTAAAATTTCACTAATAAATTTTAATACATTTCACTATCAAAAACTTAAATCTTTATCTTTGTTAACATATGCTTTTCTATATAAAAGATAAGCTTATTTGATAGGCTGGTTGAAAACACTTAAGATTGTAATCTTTAATACCCATAAAACTTTAAATTGATTTCGAAGCTCGTCTTCGTGCTACCATAATCTGTAGCAAGCGGTGGTAATGTCAATTTTATAACGGGCTGCGAATACCTCGTTTTCTCCAAAGCATTAATGCATATGTTTTCCATTTATGTGCTCAAATATTAATGGTCCATTCAATAATTAAATTAGGAGACTAACTTAAATGGCTTATTATAACACAACACATGGCAATAAATAGCGTTTAACTGTAATGACTTCTAGCAGTGAAACGTGGTCTCTCTCTTCGGACCTTATTGCCAAGTACAATGGCTTATGTAGAGGCGTTACTTTGACGTTTCATTACGACTTCGTTTAAAAAATGAAAAGATCTGTAAATGTACCTAAAGTACCTGACATAGCACAGCGCATTGACAATATGAATTGGCAGCGGATAGGCCATATAACGCGCAAAACAGATGGCCGCTTGGGCCTGGTGGTTCTGGACTGGTGACCACGGACCTTGATAACATCGTCGGAAGACGTTGAATGCTGGCCAATTCCAACTGGACCTCTAAAACATCTATGAAAGTAGGCCGATGTCCAGCTGTGGACGTGTCGCGGCTGAAATAATTTTCATAGAGCGATAGTAAAATTGAACCAATGTGGTCTTACATTGACACAAGCGGAAACAAAGAATAAATTTAATAGATGATCAGATCACCTTAGTAATGTTACAAAAGTAGTCTCCAAAATGTTTTTGCCTGCATAATAGGGTTTTAATAGCTGTAGTTTTTACGTCATGGTTCTATTTCGGATCAATTATTAAATTAGATCGTTCTTTGAATTTTGTGGTTAATAAAGTAAGGAAATTTTAAATACGTAACCGATAATACTTTAATTTTGATAACTACATAATTAATTATTATTATATTTCATAACCTGCTTAATTAAACATAATAAATTTATAAAGAAATTTAATTATTGGATAAAATTTTTATTTGCTACACCAAGGTCACTTAAACGTCAGGTGAACTTTATACTTGTTAGCTGTTTACATTGAGAGAAAAAATATAGTCCTCAGTAGTAGCTTAAAGACGATCTAATACGCTACGGCAATCGTTTGAACTCGCAGAGAAAAAAAACCATTCGTTTCGACTCAACTATCAGACAGAAACCGGCCCGTCTCCGTCGCCAAACCACATTTTTACGAGCAAAAAATTAAATATTCGACTAAATGAATATTTTTTCTTATATAGCTACGAAGCATTATTGACATGGAACATCTTCGTTCTGCCAATAAACCGTCTTGGCTATATGAATCTGAAAACAATATGTTTATTTTAAAAACATATTTATTACAACTCCATTAAAAAAAGAATATCAGTGTCCCAAATTATTAATAATATCATAAATTAAACAAAACCCGTTTCGATTATTGATAGAGAAGTCATAATATATAATTTCTATTCAAGGTAACAAGTTTTTGGCGTAAAAGTCGAATGTTAAAAATAAACGCAATGTACATTTTATATCAGTAACTATGAGGCACAACGTTTTTATTACCCTGAAGATATTTCGCACAACTACAGTGAGACGTTTCATGTTATGCGTCGATATTAATTGTCTTTTTACATACGTGTTCATTGTATTCTCACAAGGACACTTTACGATAAACGTTTTTATTGTAACTTAATTATGTCCCAAGTAAATTAGTCATATCGGTATAAATATTACGTAAATTTAAAATTATATGTCGTGTCTCAATTTTCTTTTCATTACGTTTATAGTAACTTTCATAAATTTTGTATTGGGAACAAGTGAAGTGTAAAACCATTTATATTTTTTTAAATTAACATACTAGAATTGTAGTAACATTTTATAAAGTTCACTTTTGTTTTTTTTTAATAACTATTTACAACCGAAGCTTCAAGCGTTCAATGTGTGGAACTCCGTGACTTATTTCGAATAGAACCGCTTGTCACACATCTAATGCTAGTATAGTCGTAAGAGAGATGTTCCCAAATATTTTTTCAATGTACTGTCATGGGGCTGCGGACGCTCATCAAAATTATCCAGACAGAAGAACAGTGCTGACGCAGTGTTTTGTATAACGCTCGTAGAATGTGCTGACTTATCGCTCTTTTTGGTCGACGCAGTATTGCTAATTGTAAAAGCCCGATAAATATTAGTTTAATACATTACTCTGTTACGCGTACTTACCATTGTTATAAGACTCTTAAATATTTTGTTGATAAAAAGTAGATGTTAAAAATGTCATACCAAAGTGAGATGACATTGAGTAGTCACCGCGAAGTCCTGATTTATTACCTTGTGATTTTTTATGGTTACATCTGAAGAGCAGATTCTTTTGTAACTTCAGAAAATATTTACTGAATTAAATAAATACATTCGAGAATAACCAGTAGCTGTTCCGATTTTTAAAACTTTCAGGCGTATTTTTCAAAATCTGCATTTTCGTTTGGAAGAAGGTTTCCAATAGTTTGAAGGACATTTACCAATACAGGTTTTTATATTTAATTACATTCATTTCTAGTGTAATCAAAATATATATTCTTGAAATATGTATTGTTGTATATTATATTCAACACATGTCTAAGTAAATTGAGTTTAACAAGTACCATTCTGCTTACATAAGTGGCATAGAAAAACGTGATTTATGTACTAAGGTTTTCAATATAGTAGCTTTGATAGGCTTAGTTAGATTTCATCGCGAACAGAAAGTGAGCTTACACAACTCAAAGCAAATAGAGGCAAATTTTCCGCTCCCAAGAAAATGTGACAAGCTGTTGCTCTTTGGCCGTAAGATTGCGGTTAATGATTGTTATACATGAATAATCTTGTTTAAATTACATTTCCTATGCGATACTGAAGTTGGTAAGCTGATAGAATTGCTTGTCTATTAGTCTAAGTGGTTCTTGTAGTAATTGATTCAAAACGGGTTTAGTAATTTCTTACTATCGATATTATGTAACGCTTTAGAAATAACATCAATTAGTTAAATATCACAAAAATGCTGCTTTCAGTGTGTTATTTATTATAAATGTATTATCCGGTTATTTCTACTTATTCATTAGTGCACGCGTCAAGTAAAAACTAGTGAACCGATTCCAGTGCGGTTTTCAATATAGTAAATAATATACTTAAAATGAATTGGATATATTCCATAGTGGAAAATCCCGGAATCCATTGCGCAATGATATTTTACATTGTTTTGTATATGGCTTGTGTGTTTTAAGCTTAAATGCATCTTATAACAAGACATTATTTGTTACTTAGCTTATGTCAATCCGAAGTTTTTATTTATTATAATATACGTTCATTATAACTATTTTTAAATTCCGAATTGTTCGTTGTTAAAACGTTATTTTAATGCTATTGTAATCTACCTCACAGGTAATGTAGATAAAAATATAAAAAATATGTTTTGGTGCGGGTTTTAAATACATTAACTTCACAGTATAATGAAGTTCACTGCACCATACTTTGATATTTTTTTTATTTGTATGTTGACTTTTTATAGTAAACATTGAGGTTTCATTGCTCAAGGTTGTCACTGCTTATATTAAATAGTTTCGTCAGTTCTTATTTACGTTTTTTTGCCTAATGAAATAATTTTTCTATAATATATATTATATGGTGAAATTCTCTTTATTATGACTTTACGCTAATTATCATATCAATTTTCACTTGCGAAACTAAGGTTGGTATGATAGTTTTGTATCTATATAAACAGTGCCGTTTAATTTCGTCACGAAACTAACACTATTTGGTATTTTAATATTTTCATAAAATGTAGGAACTTTTTACATCTACCAAAACAAAATAAAACTATTTCTTTAAACTATAGATTTAAATTGAAAAGTGACATCCCTATTTAAAAACTGCATCCAGCTCTCAGACGTCTGTATTGATCCGAATGCAGAACGTACGCTAGGTTTTTGCTAAAATGCCGATTCACTGCATTCGTAATTGCAATCAAACTTTTATTAATTCCCCTATACAGCAGCCGTGATTATTGTTAGTTTGAATGTTCACTTTGTTTTCTGCAGTACTCACAAAACTTGTGCCTCTGCATAAGTAGTAAGGAGCTCGTTATTTGCAATTTTATGTGCTGATTTATGCCTGTCATCGAGCGTCTAGGTGCACTGCAAGCTTCTATCCCTTTATTGTGCATATCCCTTCATTTTCATACAAAGAGGCTCACTTCGGTAATAACACATGCGACGGATTGTAATAACTTTTTTGTCTTTTCCTCTTAGCATGTACTTGGTGCTTTTTATAGTTGAATGTAAATGCTGTGAATATGAAATATTCTTCAAACGCTCTGTATTAACATGTTTTTCATTATTAGCAGTACAGTAATTTTGTATATGTTTATTAATCAAAGAATAGTAAATAATAAATATCCAAATAAAGTGCTTCAGAAGGTTGTTTTTCATATAGAGTTGTTGCGGATGATAATAATAAACTATTAAATTTACCTGGCTTTCCTTGCCAAATCACTTATAGAAAAGCAAAATCACTTATAGAATTTCCGACGGAGACATTCGTAGAAATTTTATTCCATATATTTTTATATATATATATATATATATATATATAATTCTTTATCAGGGCAAATAGATTAAGAAAGCTATTTATTTTAATAAATTTTAAAAAAAATATTAATTACTAGTACTAATAGCATAATTGACCAAGATTATACTGCAATGAATTATTATTACTTGTCTTACCGTTTTGCTAACACACCTATAGAGTATTTTAATGGTCATACCTGTATGTTCTTATATTCCAACATGTCATATGTATAAGATTGTATTCATTATATGTGGTCACACCTACTTGTATATTGCTAAACAAAAAGCTAGTTTCGGTTTAGCAGTTAACATTGACCTTTTGTTGTGGCGACCGTTTCTGTTATTAATCACGTGTTGATCTTATCGTCTCGAACGTTTCTACTTTCGTGCATTAAAATTGTTGAGCAGTTTTCCCTCGTCCTTGAAAAGTTCTCAGGTCACGGGTGTAACAAAATTATAGGCAACTGAGATTTATAAAGCTATTCATATCTAATGTCATTCTGATTTTTAATTACGATTATTCGGCAAAGAACTTTTACATACAAAATCAAAATAGCAATTAAAAATTTATAATGTTCTCTAAAAAAGTAATTCGAATAAATACCAAATACTTGTTTGTATACTCGTAACATTACTCCTTGATATATTTTATTCAATTTAAAACAGTTTGATGTTAATTGGCTTATTTTAATCATAGGCTGTGCCTTCTGTCTTTTACAGATTAGAAAAAAATATCAATATGAATATACAAGCGTACAGATGCATAAAAATATGAATATATTATCGATAAAAATATAATCAAAACCTTAATTTAATTATATAAAGTAAAGATAATAATTACAGTAACCCTCTTATAACGCGCTAGACTAGTGCACGTTGCACAAGCATTCTCATATTCAACACAAATACATAACACATTCTTAATCCCCCATATAACTCGTTAAACACAAATGATTTACGTTTAACTTATCCTGTTAAAGAAAAAATTGAGTCAAAAATTAATAAAATAGTCACTTAATAAAAAAAGTATGTGCGTTTTATAAATTAATCTATTAACAGTTATAAAGAAGTTATACAAATGTAAGTATGACAGTTAATTTCAAGTATGCACAATGTGGAGACGTTAGCGAAATTAGCACAGTAAAAAAAATGCACCGTACTAAAATATGACGCGGGAAATGTTCACGTTATAGGAGGGACATGCTTGTTTCACGACAGGGATAAAAAATCGCGTTATGAAAGTAAAAACCGTATAAAAACCATTTTGTAACGAAAATTATTTACTACTCAAAACGATATCTTTAAAAGAAATAAAAGAAATTGTAAGATAAGTGTTTTAAAACAAGCATTTTTTCAGTGCAGTTCGAATTTGTTTAAAAAATATCATGCTACATTGCTATTTTTCTTCGAACAAATAAGTGTTTAATAGGCGAAGGCGATTTGTGATGGATAACAAAGGCCTTTATTTAATGCAATCGGTTAAAACTCTTGGAATTGCCTATGTATTTATACATAGCTAAATATTAACAAATAGTATTTTTTTTAATTTCTCTAATTTCCTTGACTACAGCCTACTAATAAACTTTTATTTTATTTTTTCAAAAAGGAAATAATTGCATATTAATACTGAAAATGTATGGTACAAGGCAATGAGTATCTTAAATCTAGAGAGACATCATGCAATATTTAAAAACAGGTATAAAATTATTGGAAACAAAAATTAAAATTAATCAAATAATGTATAGATACAAATAAAAACAAATTCAGAAAGAAACACTTACGTCCCGATACTTTTATTAAGGAAGTGTTTAAATTTGGATAAACTAACTAAACTTAAGTAATTATTAGAAATCGGATAAAAGAATAAGTATTCAACTTAAGTCTTTTGGGTTATAAATTATGAAAGCGGTTTCAGTGGATTAGTAATAGTAGTAGTTGTAATTTGTCGTCTCGCTCGCACATTGAGAAGGTTTAGTAGTAAAAATGTTTTCTATAATAAGCTAACTTTAGTCATAATAGACATGTGCCATTTAAGACAAATAAAACAATAAAGAATTCAAAATTACTATACCTACAATTTTAAAACGTGTAATAAATGATCTCTAGAAAACATTTTTTTTAATAATAATAACTTCGACAATAGTGTTAGGAGAAGTAAGTTTTAATAAGCCACGACTTTTATAATGATAATTACTTTAAAATAAAATTAATTAAACCGAAACCAAAAAGTTAAACTTACTTTTAATTTAAACTATTGTACGGTTACATTATACTAAAATTTCTTTGTTTACATGAAACCATTTAAATTTACAACCCTTGCATTTAATTCAAATTAAATAATACGTAATGATTCTATTTTAAATACCATAACCTCATAATAATTCGATAATCCATGATATACTATCATGATTAATGAATTAATACATTATAAATAAATTTAAATTTAAATTATAAAAAAAATAACAGCGAATGTTAAATGGATTAGAGCGATTATTGAATGGTAATAAAAATATGCCGTCGAATTAAAAATTAGAAATCTTTTTTATTACTTAAAAATTATAAGATTATGTTGCATTATTAATGGCCGTTAGTTGATAATTCTCTTTGAATACACTTCAAATATATATTCAGACATAATTAAAGACTTGGCAAAACCAGCGGTCATACAACGAAATGTATAATCCTAATGATAAATTGTACTTTACTTCTTAAAATAATGAATCACCAGGAACAAAAAATTCTTAACGATGTTTTCAAAAATGTCTCTTTTTTATGTAAGTACTTATTATTATTAAGTACTTATTATATTAATTATTAAGTACGTATTATTACAATATGACATCAATGACATTTTAAAAATAAAGAAGTTTTATTATTTTATTACTGCATAAGTTAAAACCTATTTAATTTCCTTTTTTTGTTTCAGGTAAGCATGTGCAGATGAATATAATAGTTGTACGTATTTCCTCCACATTGACAACATACACGGACGCCTTCGACAAATATTTTCAAGCATAGAACAAATAGGAAATGTCTTTGTACAATGGTTAGGCATATATACGGCTGTCAGCGTATTTTCGAGTTATTTTAAACTCGCTTCATGGTCATAAACAATCATTTATTGGATATTCACCTGCTATTTCATATATTTACAATACTTACTTCATAACGACGTATTTTTATATCCTTATTCTAAAAATTGACAATTTAAAAATAAAAATGAAATGATGACGGTCATGGTATCACCCAAATAAGACACCAATTACAACTGTTAAATAAAAAGTGTATTTTTTATCAGGTAGCCATTTTAATATGGTGAACACTAATTGATCTAGTATGTTAACATGTAACAAATTCATTAGTTGTTTATTCTAGAAATTTCTTAGATCATAAGGTCAGCTGCGATTGCAAACCAAGGCGTTAAACCTATGAGACGAAATTATGAAATACTGCTGTCACTCAATGCGATACGTGTTGATCTAGTCCTAGTTGTCCTCGTAATGTTGACATTTGTCACACGGTCTTTTATATGTTGTATTTTAATACATGTATTCGCTGTTATATCGATACGATTTTGTTACGAAACAATTCACATTCAACACTTTAATATGTAGACAAGTCCTATATTGATTCAGAGAAAGAATCGGCTTATAACATAGAAAGAAATCTAAATCCACAGGAAAATTAACACAAATTATTATGCAAAGTATCCAGACAGATGTTATAAAGTAGTTTTTGTGATAAGTTTTTTTCTGATAATATTTTTTGTGTATTTTTGAAGATTTTGAATTTTTATTAATAGTAATTTTAAACTTATATATTCATACTATTCATAGTTTACCTAAAGATAATTTATTTGCTGTCTTTTTATTTCATTAACATAACGCCTGTGTCTCTTTAGATTTAAGATATATATATAGTTTTGTTTCATATTTTCAATATGTATCTTAAAACTATTTATTATTTCTTATTAAATCATTGCTGGAGAATTTAAAATTAAACTAAATTGTTTCATGTTCATTTACGTTCTCACAATTCGCCGTAAATGATTTTAGGGAGGCTCTATTTATTGTTTTTATTTGTATTATACCAATTTGCCAAATCGCGTGTTAATCTTAAAATTGTAAAGGGCGTGGACAGATATCATTTGGTTAAGAAATGACCAATTTGCGAAATGGCACGCTAAGGTTAAAAGGTCATGTCATTGTACGATGTGGGTGGTCTGAACCAACGTAATATGCGAAATGTAAGATTGAACATAATTTTTTAACAAGAAAAACTGTTGTGTTATAAAGCTTCTTTTTAAACTTCTTTCACAATATTTATCATGAGATTAAAATACAATTTTAATTTATTTAAATTAGAAGAAATTTATTTAAAGTCGTGGAAAGAAGATATGCTGTTTTTTTAAAATCATAATCATTCGTGCTAAGCAGTTTAGTATATGTTCAAATCAAACAATGTCAAATGAAGGATAACATAATACCTTTTCTACATATTTGATGCGACTGAAGTCACGTTGGCCCTTTATTTAGTTAGGCATTATTGACACGGTACTTAAATCCAAATTCACGTCCTTCTTAATGTTATCTCGATAATTATTTCAATGGCATTTGCTTGTTATACATAAAGCCCTAACAAATTTACACCACAAATTTACCTATAAGGTACTTGACGGGACACAATATTTAATAATACAAGATTTTTACTAGTATATTTTGATTCCGCTCAATTATTGTAATATTATTTCTGTCCAAACAAAACTCAAAAATGGAAAGTTTATTATGATCATGATGCTTATTCATAATCATTACAATTCATTCAGCCGTAGGACGTAAACGTTTAGACATGGGTCATATTAAAATTCTAAAAAGATCGGCTAGAAGCGGCCATTTAACGTCTTCTCATTTTAGCGAATTTTGGGCTTATTCTGCAAACACGTTCACTAAGGGATGGTTTCAAAGAGAATTTATTTTAAAATAAATTCTTAAATATTGTTGTTTTTACTCGTTTTCTATTACTTGAAGACAAGGGCCTCTGATAGAGAAATTACGTGCAAAATTTCATATAAACCCATATGGATTATACTTGTCTGTATTCAAGTCGTTTTTACCTAGTTAAGGGTTAAAGTTATTTATGACAAAAAGCTAGCAAGAGCCGTTAGTCAAAATATTTTTGATTTTAAACGGAACTTAAAATATCAAGATCGTTGAACCAGTTTTATATTAAAACAATATAACACGTTTTTAAATCTAATGATCAATAAGTATCTTTCTCAAGTGGCGTTTATTATCTTAGGATTAGTTTTATCAATAATAAGCCATTTTCTATTGCAGCGTTCGAGTGAGTTATCATAAAGTAAGGTTCTAGCGATATAGCAAAAACCTTTGTGTCAACAATTATTTATTTACTTGAGTTAATTTTGATTTTTTTATGTATTTATTCTTGAATGTTTCTGCGACTACTATGCCTCTGTCATCATTATTATCTCAACCATTGGACGTCTACGGTACGACACAGGCTTTTGCCATAGATTTCCATTACAACCAAGCGACCCTGTGGACGAAAGTCTTACCTTACACTTGCCGGGTTGTAATCGCCACTCTGTAACTTGCATTAATTTATTTATGTTCCAAGGTACACTGTAAAACACTATCTATTGAGGAAAATACTCTTTCATAAAACTAAACAGAGACGCAGTTACTATTTAAGATTTTTTTCATTCTAATATTCAAAGGTAACTTTGTATTTGCAAATGGTTTTTAACTGGGAAGAAAAAAATGTTTATAAAGAACTTTTAGCTTCACAAAAAAAATGTACTACTCGTTAGTTTGGGTTCAACAACCTTTGAGTACCGATATAAATATGTCTGTTACACGACAAGGCTTGATAAAGTTAAAAGAAAACGACTTTATAATTATTCACATCAGCAAAAGATATAAATTTTAGAAAGAAAAAAAAATCGTCCATTTTTAATTATTAATAGAAGAGACGTATGCTTCGTATTGAGTTACTTGGTTAGGTACTTAGTATATATCCCACATGTAAGTAAATAAAACTTCCCTATTGATAACTCCCTCACGTCTGGAAGGGTGGCCAAACCCTCTATTATTTTCGCCCCACTGTGATAAGTGTAAGTTGTCTTTATTTTCAAGCATGTTTTCGCCGTTATAAAACTCCTGTTAAAATAATAAGGCTCTCGTGAAACGATTTACAAGCGTTTATTAAGGTTTTAATTATTAGGAAAATGCAATAACATTGTTATTCTAATTTCAATAATAAATGATTCTTTATAATTTAAAAAGTCGATTTGCATTAATATACGATAGCAAAATTACTACAGTAAACTCAAAAAGCATTCTTCATCTTAGTTTTGTTTACTATTATTTGGCAATACAGCCAATTTTTTATTTAAATTTATTAATTTTTTCAAAGCCAGTTAAAAACATTCCGTAACGGAGATATACTGATCAAAATTGTTCTTGTCATTAATAAGTCATTTTAATTTTTTTAAATAGAAATATATTGATTCTGTCATCACTGGAGCTCATGTGCGGTTTAAGTAATTAGCTACGCGGATGTTTAAGTAAACAAATCAAAACTTTGAACTGATGATAATTCCAATAATAGTTATACAAAAACAAAATATATGGATTGGCAACACATAGTACAATATTGCTTATCCGGGATCATTATTTCGGCCATAGAATATACGCTGCTGGATATAGGCCTTCCCCACAAATTTCCAAGACGACTGAAAGCGGCTCGCTTGAGTCAAGTCGTCGGTCCTTCTTGTAGGTCCGGCATCCTACGTTGCTAATACAGCTCCGTGGTCCCAAGTTCAGAAAGTAAGGGACCCAGTAGCCATCAATGCTGCGGCCTCTACAGCCTGCACATTACCACTTCAATTCACCAACCTGCAAATACAAATAAAGAGTGATTATCTACGTTAGTGAGAATCTATCTACCTTATTAATTAACGATAGTTAAACACGTATTATTTTATTGTTAAGCCATTTATGTAATACAAAATAAACAAGGTAATAATGCGTTTGCACTTAATCAAGAACATCAATTGCCATTATACAGCGATACAGTTTAAAACTAAGACTAGTGCGCCATTGTGTTTGTTATCGAGGCACTATCTCTACGACGTTGGAAGCCTCAAACACAAGGTCGGTGCAATTTAATTACATGAGAAACTGATCGCTCTTCATCGACTGGTGAATTGAATTTAATATTTTTAGAAATTTCAACACCAATAAAGAGGACTACGGATAATAAATTTAACACATTTAATCGTAAAAGTATGTCCCATAAATCAACGTTAATCCAAAATCTTGCGATAGAGCAAGCAAACCCAGAATTTTATTTAAAAATTATTACTTATTTCTTATAGCGAAAGTTAGACGTAGTCATAATTTTAGAAAGACCTGACATAGTCAAGTTCGCAGGATATCTCTGGATGCGGGCAGCGAAGAACTAGTCGTCGTTATTTTTGAAGGAAGCCTATGCCATGATATGGTTGTGTATTGGCTGAGATGATGGTGATGATGATAAGTTATTAGCAGTAGTCGTTCAGAGAGGAGCCAGTCACGGTACGGTACGGTACAAGGATAATTAAGAAAATGGAAAAAAATTCTTATGTTCAAAGTAATAGAAAGAATATCACCTGATAATCATTCATTTATATTTTAATGCTGATAATTTTAACTTTTTTAAAAAAAAACAATTTCCATCGATCAGGTCTAAATCCACATGCAATGTGTGCCCGCTTCTAAATAACGAGTTGCAAGTATAAAACCTGCGCTATAAATATTGAATCTTTAACGCAACAAGGCCTTACATGGTTATTAACAGAATATAGACTCGAGCCTGTGGACAAAAGAATTTTATACTAATGTTTAAAAACAGCTTAAAATGTTCAAATAAAAATATTAGTACTCAAAAAGATCAGAAAAAAAAATTGTTCCTCATTATACAAAGACACTAATACATGTGGACACTACAAGCATATAATTAGCATTAATTGGGTTTCGTTTCATATTCATCTATTAGTTACGCATACGTCACAAATGAAACAAATCAGTCACATTGTTATCATATTGGCATGACGTGTAGGTAACATGTTTCGTACCACGTATTCAGTCTTCTTAAATAAGGAATTGAAAATGTTTTTTTACGGTAGCATTTGTTTACTCGCCGATACCAAGAATATCTTGTCTTAAATGTCAAATCTTACCACTTTCTGTGTCTTGACCATATTAAATACTTAATTTTAACGCTTGATGTTATTTATCCATACGATTCGGAGAACTAAACAGTTACATAGTGATTGGTTACAGGTTTAAAAACTTTTAAGGGGGAACTTTACGCTCATTAGTTGTCATCTAAAAAGTTTTTCAAAAATCAATGATTTTTTAAATAACAAATCGTCGTCGTTGTTTCAGACCATGGATACCCACGGCAAGGCTTAGACCTCCCCTAAACATATTTATGGGGGATTTACCATTATCGCCACACTTGGCGAGCGGGTTGGCGATCGCTATGTCGTTTTATGGTACAAAGTCGCTGCTGCCTATCTTCTGAAAATTTGTCTGTGTGCAGTGGTAATCTTATATAATTAATGTACAAAGTGTGAATTATGTAAGATCGAGGGAATCGAACCTGCTGCCTACGATCGCAAGTCTTAGTCCTCTAACGCTAGGCTACCACTGCTCGATAACAAAACGTAATGATAATAAAGTAAGAAACATTTTAAAACTCGTATTACTACATATAAAAATAATTATTGTTAACTATCTATCTTTATAACATTCAGAGCGATTGAAATTGGTATAAAAGCTTTAAAGCTTATTGCTAACAAATGAGTTATTCATTGACCCTTCAAATTTTTTTTTTATCTATAGTCGATCACCCTGTATACGTGTAGGTAGAACTCAGATGGAAGCGTCGTAGCCGGTAACGACAACGTTACATAGCTGACATTGCTTTTTGTACGTCACTGAGATTAAAGGCTTTTGAAATTAAAAATAAAACAGGAGCAAAATTTTCCAGGACATATTAAATGGTAGAAATCGCCTCGAGCGATAAGACCTCCTCTATGTGAAATATATCTTTTTTTAGTTATTATCTATGGTTTACAAAGAATTGTAGATAAAACAATAATTCAGTTCACATAAATCTTTTTGAAAAGTGAAATAACAATAATTCGAGTTTACTTTTACTTGAAACAAAGATTTGTTTTAGAATTAAGCCACAGATAATGGAGCTAAGTGTAACATAAAACTATAAATATAAGACATGTAAATTCGTCGCTGGATTCTGCTCCTAACCGATCTTATTGAAAATTTAAAGGGGGGGGGGGTATGTCTAACAAAGGACATTCTGAGGATACAATGTTGACGAATAAAGATTAAGCGTACCCACAGGCACTAATTATCTGCTTCATAGTAATAAATATAATAATTTTTCGTAAAAAAGAGTAAAGGAAGCCCAGCGATACAGGACTAAGACGCGATTGTAAGTTGCAAGTTCGATTCCTGTTATACAGTATTATATAATTTACAAATTGTGCATTAGTTGTATAGGATTGCACCCAAGCAAGTTTCATCACCACACTCAGCCACCTCACTTGCCAATTCGCTGGGCTATGCAATGAGTATAATTAGATGTAATTAGATATATTAAAGTTAGGTTATTTAAGCAGTGCTAGTCCAGCATTAGAGGACTGAGACTTGTAATAGTAGATCGCGGGCTCGATTCCTGCGACACAATCTTACACGGTTCACACTTTGTGCATTAATTATACTGGATTACAATTGCTCACAAAAAAGTTTCCAGAGGATGGGCAGCAACGTCCTCTGCGTACCATAATACCACACTGCGATCGCCAACCCGTCTGCCAAGCGTGGTGATTTTCAATATATTTAGGAGAGACCTGTGCGAAAAATGAAAAGTGTCATTTACTTATATGAAACGAAGCCCTGCTAAGTAAATGTATTTATTACATAAACCGCTACGAGAATTTATCAAATATACCAATATGTAAATCAATATATTAAGGATGAATACTTTGTGTTAGTTTAATATATCATTAAAAGTCGTGTGAGCGGAGTAAGATCAAAACAAGATCTTCCTAGAAGCCATTAGCGTTTGTTATTAAAAGTGTTCGCTGCGTACATCTTACATATTTAATCATATTGTGATTTTGCATATTGAATATTTAACTCAAACAAACATTTAAAAAGTTTTTGATCATTATCATAAGGTAACTTCTAAAATTATTATTTAATTCCACTATGCTTAAATAAAATATTTATACTAAAAATAACTTACGATTCTAATAATTTTATACAAAATCTAGAGGAATATTTATTTTTAATATATATAGGAACATAACTTAAAATCGTCAACAGTAAGCACTGTTAATTTTTAAAAAAAACTGAAAATAATCCAAAAAATTTTGCTTAAAATACAATTTGCGAATACAGAGCGTATTTAGATGTATTATATATTAAACTTTAATATTTAATGTATGATTTATAATCTTTAAAAGTGGTTGATCCAATGATCTAATTTGTCTATTGATTATTAGTTACATTTTTTGTAGTAGATTTTGGTTAAAGTTATTTCACTTTTTACACGTGCAAATTAAACTCATTTTAAAGTTAAATAAATAATAATGTGTCATAAATTACAGTCAGTATAGTCAAGTATACGAAACTATGAGCGGCATTTGATTTGGCACATGGGAAAACAAAAGCCGACAATGTTTGTCTTTTGCAATAACCAAAGTGTCGGAGGACTGTGAGATATAAATGTCGCTTTATAAAACCCAACAAAACGAAATTATGTTGTAAATTTTACTCACCTGCTCGATGTGCCAAATAAAATGCCGGTCTAAACAACATATTTAGTTTTGTTTAACTAACTAAAGATATCTTAAGGAACTAAGTAGTTTTATGTAATTAATTCTAAGTTCCAGCTAAAACTCGCATCACAGTGTACTTGATTTATACATACGTGAGATGAATGTTCATTAAATATATAAGAATCAAACTTCGTCAACGGTGCAGTAATTGACGTCTTTTATTAATACACAAGACACGACTATTTAAAATAACTAACAAAAATATTTTAGTTTCAACATTAATTTATCTTACTTCTCTCACCTAAAGAACTAAGGCAAAAACTGGCAATTTCGTTTTCTGAAGCTTTACGACAACGATGTATTGCTCTATGATTTAAATACACACAGCGGGTTTTCCCATGCATTTAAATCAATATTACTACATGATTTCCTGTTAAGTAGCGCCGTCTGTCTTCACTATATTCGCTCTAAGATATGCCTTTCAGTATCAATTAATGTGCAATAAATTTCAAAAAAAGAAACGAAAATGAAGTTTTCCTCGTTATTACAACAGTAAAAATCATAGGAGTCTTACTTGTCGTAAATTTAAGTAAATTGATTCACAAAGCACGTCGACGACGTCATGTATTCAAATAAAGAATAAAACATAGGAACACTTCGATTATTTGTTTTCATTAAACAAAATGGGGATTCCCCGAGCGTTTTCTTATAAATGTCACTCCCAGTATTATCATACCTGCTATTGTATTAACTTAAGACATTTACGGCGAAGTAATTATAATTTACACAAAATTGAATGAAAAGTATCTGTTTTCCTTAAACAAGATAAGCTAGACAACGTAAAGTTCAGAACATATGAGAATGATTTTAAAATAACATCAATATTACAAGGAAAATTTAATTAATTCATTCATAATGAAAGCAAATGCTCTAAGTGACTAACTCAATTAGAAAATTTGAAATAGTCTACATTGTTTGGCTACGAGTTCACATAATAACACATACACACACAAGCGCAAACGAGCAATATAATAAAGCTCATAATACCTTGGCAAGTTAGAAGAGGAAAACTGCGCTACCACCAACCCGGCCAGCACGAGTTGAGCCGCATTCGTCTTTGTTGTTTATTAATTATACGAACCTATTATTATTAATCATCATCATCATCACTACTGATGAATCATCCTTCCTTCCCGTATATTTCCAACAGGACCGGTTGGAAGCAGCCTACATTCGGTATCCTCAAACGATCTTTACAAGTTCGTCTGTCACACTTTTTCCTCTAATGTTCTACTCCGCATATGCTAGTTCATGTTCTCCACTGCAAAACCTTAAGGCCTAAGCGGCCATCTGTTATGGTCATATTATTAGTGTATTATAACAAAGCAAGATATGATATTTATTTATATATTTAATATAGTTCGGTGCAAATCTCCCATTGTTTATTATTTATTTTATATACTTACGTGTCGTGAATGAACTAAACTCCTAGTAGCTGTGCAATGAAACACTAAATTATTTATTACAGAAATTGTTGCACATGTTATAGTCTCTTTGGGTCTTATTGGCCCAGTAATTTCCATCTCTATGTTTCTCTACTCACTACTGTTTCGTGATAAATATTAGCGTCTCGGTAATTTACCCTGCGTCTTTCAAAGCGACTAACAAACATGAAGGTAGTTTAATTAAACGTTCTTATAAAGAGATAATGGCCAATTTAATATTGAATTAATTTGATATTGTAGATATATAGACTGTCAACTTTTTAAATTTGCAATTGTTAACCGAGATTGTTTACCTTATCTCTATTGTCTTACTTTTAAGGATTACCTTTTAGTTGTAGCATAGGACTGTCTTAAAAATGTTTATGGGGAATATATCATAATCGCCACGCTTGGCAGGCAGGTTGGCGATCGCACTGTGGCATTTTGGTATGCAGAGGACGCTGTCCTTCATATGGAAACTTGTTTATGAGTAGTGTCAATCTTGTATAATTAATGCGCAAAGTGTAAATTATTTTGGATTTTATTCCGGAAATCAAAATCGCGACCTACGATCGCAAGTGTCAGTTCTCTGTCTCTGGGCTACCAATACTCAATAATCATCTAATAGTAATGAGCATTAATGAAGCAAAAAGGTGTCCTTTTTGTTGTGGTGTCGATGAATGGTAGTCGTTTTTCTTTAGACATAAATTTATAGGACTAAGTACTCCAAGAAGTTTGTTATTAAGATATTTTCATAAACAAACAAAAACAGATCCTGAAGTTTTAAATTAAATAATACACCCATAATTTGAGATATTCTTTGCTATTACAGCGAAATAATAAATATTTAAAACAAAAAATATATCTTTCTTTGAATCTTTATGGAATGTTTATGTTATAATATGGTAATGACTTTTAAAAGATTGTATTTTTTGATCTTTTCATTCAATACGGCAATATACAATAAGCGTAAACCTAACTTGGACAAGAATAACGTGTTAAGATCGTTGAAAGAAGGTTGGATGAAGGCCGCTCCCTATCGCTTCCATTAAAAAAGAATGTGGGCCCTAGTATATGTCCACTAGTAGACGTCCTGTGGAACAACTACAATGGTAACAATATTCGTCAGCAAATTGCTTCTCTAAACTTAACTAAAATATAAATAAAATCTAACATTTCTTACTCTCCATTTTACAACAAAAGCGAAAAGGTGATATAAATATTAGTAAAAAGTTTAACATAAAACTAATCTCAACTATTCCACAAAGAAGTTTGCTGAAACTAATAAATTTTGACGTACATAATCTTGATATTTTGTTCTTTCTTCAAATTATTAACGTAGCGATGATAATGACCATTCGTGCAATTTGTATCAATCGATGCAAATAAGCCAATAGTATCGATACGTCGCTAACAATAATAATTATTGTTACGTAATCTTTGACGCAAATGTTATTTATTATTCTCTGACCAGGACAATAATGATTGATGGTCTCACTTTAAAATACTAAAGCAATGTATTATTTATACGGATTTAGTCACGCGTAAATTATTTAAACCATTATTAAAATAGTCGTAAATAATCATAAAGATATTAATTGTGAGTAGTCTTTTCTTATTTTATGTTGTATTAAAATATAAAAAAACACTTAGAAGCTTCCATTTACATTTTTAAATAATTTAACACGACAATAATACGGATAACATATTGTAATAAATTGTGTATTAGTTAAATATAAAATATAATTTAATGGTAATGCTAAAACTATACACACGTGATTTTTATAATGGTAAAAATTATTTCGTATAATAAAACTTTTTGATATAAGTAGCATTCAATAGTTAAATTATACAAAACGTAATAATATATCAAACACGAATCTTTTAAACCATTTGTCATTTCAAATTCTGTACCCTGAACAAATTATAGACACGCCTTAGTGAAGATTATTAAACTTTTTGCTTATACAATTTTGTCGCTTGATGATGTATAATTTATCTTTAAAATCAGATGCGTATTAATTTTTCTGTTTTTTATATCTGTCTGGCTGTGTACAAATTTAAATCGATGACTATTATGCGCTCTTATATATTTTAACTTTGGAAGATGAAATAGAAAAAATGTTAAATATGTATTTGATTTAAAAGTGCGTCTTAAAATGGAAAATATTCTAAAACTCGACTGCCTTCGTTGAGTTTGATATCTATAAGTAATGTTAAAAGTAAATAAACAACCGGCTTTGTTTAAACACATTATCTTCCATTTAATATTGTTTTCTATATATATATATATATATATATATATATATATATATATATATATATATATATATATATATATATGTCTTGATATATTTAATTATATTGAAAGTGAGTATAGTAAAGCTGATGTTTCAATTGTTAGGAAATAGTTTAGCGAAGGAGTTTTTTTAATCTACACGAGGTGCAGCTTTATTACAATTCCTAGATTACAAAATTATATATAATTAAGATTATTATTTATACTTCTACTGTTTCGATACTATGGTTGTCTGTAAGAAATTGCCTCGTGTGGTATGACCGCCCATTGTACTTATTGTTTATTATTATGATACTATTAATATGTTTTCTAGCGTGTACAATAAAGAATATTAAATTATTTTAAAGAAATCACTTTGCTACCTACCAGTATAATGAAATAATTATTTTTATTACAATTGCAAATTACACTAAAGTTCCACCATACATTATCCATTAGTATTATTTTTCATCTAGTTGTTGAAATAATTAGATATGAGTTCAAATTGATTTTGTAAATAGTAAAATTAACACCGAATCTCTGTGTAATCTAATAAAGGATTAAGGCATGACAATATCGAACATCAACTCCTAACTGAAACAGGTTGAACAGGTTGTGGAAGCATTTGTAGGGACGTTGAAAATTTGGTTAAGCAAGGAAAAGAGTTTGGTCGATGAAAGAGACAAAATATTGCAAAGAAGCCTCTTTAAATCTGCTATCTAAGTATTCAGCCCTGAATACCGTAATCGGGCTCTTCTTCCTACAACGAGATGGATCGACAGCCGTCTCGCACAGTGAATCCATGGAATACAAAGAAGTTCGACTCTTTTAATCTAATAATAGCAACATATCGAGCTGTGGATTTGCATCATTCGGCATCCTCGGATAGGAATGCTAAACTCGTATAGAATGACGACCGAATCCATGGTCCTTAGAATAACTCTGTATGTACAGATAAACTTTAGTTATTTAAGATCTATCCAACATCCCAACGGTATATAATGTAATGCTCTAATAGTAGATAAAAAATAATAAATTTAAAATTGTAAAAAAGCAGTCCAGGAGGAAATGGTGAAAGAAAAGAGGTGATGTGTGAATGGTAATGGAATAAAAGATCGTGCGAGGAAAAAAGAGCAACGAGTGTGAAAAATTGAGAAGGATGGAAGAAGAACGAGGAAATAAAAGAAGAAAGTGAATAAATTATTTAAAAAAATGTGCTAAGAAATACCCTAATAGATGTTCCCAAGACATCTCCCACAATTATGTTGCTTTATTCCAAATTACTAAAAAAAATTAGGATGAAATTTTAAATTAACAGAGGTTTTAATTATACAGGTATATTTCATCACTATAGCATGATCACTCACGCTGTTCAATACATACACCACCGTACGTCTATGAGTACAATAGTCAATTAAAATTATCGGTGATTCATGTCTTTAAAAAAAACTAGAACCAATGGAAAAAAACTGTCAATTGTTATTTAAATTATAGAAAATGAAACGTGAATATGTATTTATAGTAAAAGTTATTTTAAACATTCACCATCATCATTTAAACCGACAGAGTTCCTCTGCTGGACAAATGCCTCCACCAGAATCTTCTAATTTAGAAGCGTCCTGCATTCAGCGTTTTCGAACGACCTTAAGAAGGTCGGTTGTCCATCTTGTTCTAAACATCACTACATAAAACTTATTTTTAAAGATAGCAAAACACGAAGACTTAGTCCGAGTATTTATGCAAATAAACCTAGTCTTCTTGTGACCGCAAAGTAAATCCAAAGCTTATGTTTTCATTTGAAAAACTCACTAAAGTTTTTATATATTTGCTCGCATACTTGTTGACTTAAGGAACAAAGGAATTCGTACATTATTTACTAGTTTTTTTACGATATAAATCCACAGAATGTTTATGTATTATCTAAAATATACAGTATGATTTCTTGTAGGTGTAAAAGCTTCAAAGTAGTGAACCCGTGTCAACAAATTTTGCTGTTTTGTTTCTATTTCACACAGCCATCACTCTGTATAAAGCAATGACTTTGAAATGTACTACGTTAATTTTTTATTGAAATGTGACGAGCCGATTACTTATGACTGTACAATAAATGTCAGGGCAGATAGTAAAAAATAAATAATTATAATACATAGCTATCCGAATTATGAAAAAAAAATTCAAATACACTTTTATTACGTAACATAGTATATAAAGCGATGTGAACTTAAATAGATTTGGAATTATATGATTATCATATTAGATACGCATTAAATCATTCAGTAAAACAATTATAATACAAAAGTTATGTTTTACTTTTGTTATACCTTGTAAAACTTACATTCACACAAATATTAAGACATAACCAATATATCGCAGGGAATAGATATAACAAGTAGTATAACCCGGCGAATTAGAAATATCACTTAAACCCATTCGCACGGCGGCCTCACAGAGTATAATAATGTGTCATTGTCGTAGGCGACTCTATTTGGTGTCTTCGATCCCAGCTCGCCGTATGAATACAAATCGATAATATTGACCACTAAATAGTTTTTCTTTTTGTACTTCCGAATGCATTTGATTCACACTGTCACGCAACGAGTGTTCTTCATTCTTGTTTCGAAGTTTTTCCTCAGATAATTCTGATAAACACCGTCAAAAGTTTGATCGATCTGTTAACACGACGGTTAAAATATGATAAAGATTATCTAATAATGGAAGTTTGAATGCTTTTATATATAACAGTTAAAAACAAAAAAAATTACACTCCTTTTAAATTCATTGACTAGATACGATACCTGATAAGATCCAGAGATTGGATTAGATGAAATTCATATAAAATTTTGCTTCTTTGTCTTATTCCTGGTTATTCTTTACTTTTCAACTTTGCTGAGCTATAATAAGACTTGGGTGATGATATGTATGATATGTTGACTATTTGAGGTTGTTACTACCACAAAATAATATTTCGTATAGGATGTTCACCTGTTGGTAAATAATGGAGTGTTTTATTAATCAATTATTGTGCAGAAGATTTTTAATTTTTTATTTTATTCCAAGTGCAATAAAACCAGCTAATCAGTGCTCATTGACTATTCGTAATTAATTACATCACTATTTTTAATACAATACATCTGTATAGTCGCGCACAATTTTGTTACATTCGAGAATGTTCATCAAGTATCATTAAAATTTTAATATACATCTTGAATTATTGTACGCGATTGTACCCGACGAAGCACGTTGATCGCGTCTGACAATGATGGCGTGTGGGCTGCTGTGTCTAGTTGTTACGAAGTTCAAGGTCATTCACGGTGCGTATCACCGGTTTGGTGTTAATAAAGTACAAAGGCCGTGTTTACTCGCTGCGTAGTTTTTCGCATGTCATGTCCATGATGCGTCCAAAGGTTAATTATGGTATGTTGAAATCAGATATTTTTTACTGAGTTTAATATTTTGACTAACGAAACACACAAAAAAGACGTCACATTTTTTTACCATTAATTTGAAAAACAAACCTCGCATTTATTATTTCCGTTTAATTAAAAACAATATTATTAGGATGAATGACTTATATTCATAACTGTATTGCAATAAATGTAATGCCGACTACTAATGAATCATCTCGGAAATGCAACATTGTCTTCTTTGGTTGTAGGTCTTTCTTTCACAAGGCCGAAGCCGATCGACCATAGCGTACGATCCCAATAGCGAAAAAATCTCTATAGCGTCGTATTTCTTTAGCAAAAAGTCTTAATATTTTAACATTTGAGAGTGAATAATTGCTGAGAGGATTAGGGCGTTGAGTCTACGATATTCGCATCTATTCGTTCTCTCTTTTTTCATCTACGTTTTTCGTTGTAAAGCAACTCTGTAAACACTAAAGATGTAACAACGCAGGCCATTACATATCGTTCTTTCTGTCATTTCACAAAGGTAATGATGCGATCAGACCTATGTGCGAATACAGTTTACAACCAAACGTAATCGTTCCTATGCCAGATGATTACATTTTAACAAAAGAATCCCGCCGTTGCACATTTGTCATAACTTTACGGCCGAAAGCGCTCGTGTCGTAGATGAGATCTCTTTTATTGCTGTAGAGAGCAATGCAGTGTTATGGTCAATAATATACACAAGTTTATTATCACTAGAATGCATATATTCTTGAGAACTAACAATTTAAACTGCATTGTAGAAAATTTGTTACATTATGCTATATCTGTACAATGTCTTGACAAATAAAGACTACTACAATACATGTTATAATTTGTAGCTAAAAAATATGTGTCAGTCACTCTGAAATCGTATAGTTCAACGCGAATTAAGTGAAATTCCAGGCAAAGAAGCTATTGCGCTTAGTCCATTCAAAAGGCTTTTTTCAAGTAATCTTAGCAGCCTCTCAATCTGGTGAAACATTTATTTATGTAACGCGTTCGATTCTTGCACTTGGACCACCATGGAGTTTTCGCTAAGTCATCTAAAAGTTCGGCAGCATCTCAACTAGGTGATATTTATACCGACACCTCGAGGTAGTCCTACATATTGCATATTATATAAGTGTTTTAAACTAGGTGATAGTAGCGTTTTACCAATAAAACAATGAATATCATTAAAATAGTAAACATTTGTCACAAAAAAAGAGATTGGACATCCAATGCAGTAAACAGTAAGCGAATAAAATATTTACTATTTGATAGATATACACAGTACGCATTACACGGTATACTAATGCATATAACGGATACCGAAATAACTATAATTTAACATTATTGTGGTTACGACGTAACTGATTATAATCACGATACAGCCAGGTCTGTTCACATCAGAAACACGATAGTAATGAACGGAAATTATATAATTGCAACGTTTTGCTCGTGACATTAAAATCCTGCCCTCTGCCTCCGTCAGTCTGGTGGCTAGTAATCTTCATATTGATTACATAATCTTTATAGCAGAAATAGCAAGTTTTAGACTGCTTAGAAGTAAGACCTCCAAAAAAAGAAGTGTAAATGGAGCTAGAGGTAAAGTTAGAAAGTGGCACCATCGTCTCCATAATGTAAAATGAAAAACGCCTCCACAATTCTTTTAAATATCGTTTTAAAATAATAAAGAAGGTAATAGATAAAAAATAAAACTAAACAAAAAATCAACGAATATTTAATATGAGGATGAGTAACAAAAGAACTGTAAAATTAGAAACAATACTAATAGAAATGAAGCAAGAAGTGTAAGGATTGAGATTAAGAAATGAGTATTCAAGAAAGTGTAAAGAATGTAAGGAGATATGGAAAAAGAACTTGTGACGATAACAAAAGAGATCGCTAATTAAAAACGATCTGAAAATTATTTGAAAGACATAGCCCTGTCATATATTTAAGATAGGGGAATTAGAGATCTCAAAAGGGGGCTAAAAACAAAAAAAGTTAGACCTCGCATGCAAACTATTTAAAGGCGCATATTTTAATTTCTTTCGCACTATATTAAGATTATAAAAGCCAGATATAACGATTGATAACATTTCCAAAAAAACGACATGGCTAATATTAAATTTGTAATTTAATATAAACCATGTATCATTATTTTTAGAACAAAACAAAATAAGTTTTACCATTTTAAGTATACAATTCTATTTCTCTGAGATGTCTGTCTGTTGAAATCACTTTCAAGTTTTCTATTCGATTACCAAGCGAGCTTAACATAAAATTTTAATATTGTTTTCGTATGTATTGTAATAGGTACAATCATTTTATCGGGCAGTTATGATAAACATAATCAAATTGTTTTATATCTGTTGATTGCCTAGATATATTAAATAAATTATAATCCTATGTACTCTCTAAATTCCCACAAATGTAGCTCCCATGTTTTTAATAAAACATACTACATTTCATTACAGTAAGACCTTATTAGTTTAATTAAAACATAATAAAACATGCGGTTTTGTGTCCATCTATAATAAAATTTTATTTTAAATCTAACTTTATAACCATGTGCTCTTATGTGTATTTTGTATTAATGGTTAATGTTCCCAAATAAATAAATAATCTGGGGTTATTTAATATTCCATGTTAATTAAAATCATTATTCGCACTTTCAATTTTTCTCTCTGCTTACATCAGATGAAGAAAAAGTTGCGAGGAAACCGGCATTACTAAAGTTTACCATTCCAGGAATTACGTAGTATATTTAGGTCAGTATATCTGGCCAAAGGAGGACTTCACTTCTTAAAGTGTAAACATTAATAAACTAATAATAAAGAGAAACATATCAGTCATTTTCAACCCATTTAAAATCAAAATTAAAAGCCTTTTCAATAATTGCACTAAAATTTTTTGCACAAAATTTCCACTTTTTTTATCTTGTCATATCATCATTATGTATATGTCCATAGATGCTCATAGCTAGTTATAGGTTTCCCCCAAATACCGTCACGATGAATGTTTTTCCGTTGCCCGCATCCAGTTACTTCAAGCGACTTTGACTAAATTGTTTTACACGTTTCATTCAATTTAAATTTTAAATGTTTTTTTCGATCATATAAAGTACAAAGAAACTTATAAAGACGATATGACTGTGGACCAGATAAAATAATTAGTAGCTCCGTGAGATCACGGCAAGAATTGCGTTATGCGCATTTGAGGTGCCTTTAATAATATTACCGGCGAATATACAGTTGGAGTAATAGTATTAGGTAAAAGTTTGAAGAAAAAATTAGCAGAGGTTATTAACAAATACGTGAAGTGTTTAATGTATATGTGAGAGTGTGAAAGTGAATGTGTGATATGTCATATAGTCCTAGATAATTCGTACTGCAGTTGGGGTATAAAAATTATTACGAGTAATATAACTATAAAATATTTTTTCAACATTCATACTTAAAATAACAACAAGAACCTCGACATGTCAATAACAATAGGAAGTAATTCTGTAGTGATAAATTAAAAGCAACCGTATATTGCATATTCCTTTTAAATAACATACACACACATATAAACATTGTAATTTGCAAATAGTTACAATGTACATTCACGAACGTAATTATTTGAAAATTAAGGAAATAATTGAAAATATAATTATGTTAATTTTAAACATTGGGTAGAAGAAGCTTTCAATCAACATTGTATGTCAGCTTCTAAAACCTGTACCTTCTTTTTATTACTGAAGGTCGTGCCTTGAGACGCCTTGACGGAAGCGATTCCGACCTACTTCCATGCCATCGTATCCAATACTTTCCTCGGGGTAGTTGTAATAGAAAGCCCAATTATTGATTTGACTTGATCATACCAAAGGCTATAACCGTGGTGGTCTTTTACTGTCTACTTTCCTCACAACTAGTAATTGGTTTTCTCATTGTCTGTGGGCGATGTTGCCAAAATAATTAAGACTCATTAATAGCATGTTGCGGAGAGCCTTGTAGTAAGAGTAACAATATTATTTAACACCATATTTCTAAAGCTTCAATTACTTTCCACTCTCTTAAGAACGGACCATGCTTCAGAGCTATGTAGGAATATCTAGAAAACCACCCATCTCACGGCTCTAACTTTGTTTGTGATGGTAATGTTTTTGTGTTTTCAGGTTCAAGGCATTTCGCTTATAGGAACATAATATAGGAACCTTCCCTGTTTGCGTAATCCACCAAATTAAAAACCTACATATATTATAAAAATAACAAAAAACCTTTTAACAGGATAAATGTTTATATGTGTTAAAACTGTAAAGAGATGAATGTATAGGTGATTTGTTGTCAGTTAACATATGGACCATCCTATACAAAAATCAATGGTTTCAGAAATCATAAATAACGTAAACAATAAAAAATTGGGATTATCAGATATTTTAATCAATCTTGCTTACTAGCCGGCGCACAGATTTTGGGGTTTGTTGCCGCAAGTTATTGGAAGAAATTATATAATATTTCACAGTGATTACTTTACATAGATTAATTAGGAATATATGTAATAGCTTAATAGTTTGCTAACAAATGAGCTATATATTCAAGCTCATAATTTTTTTACACCTATAACCAATTATCTGTGTGCTATAAAATCGTTGTCTTTTCAAAACACCTCCAAATATATTTCATTATGTTCATTTATGTTTATGTAAATAAAATTCAATTACTGGAACAAACCAACATCATTTTTTATTGTAAAATTTCTTGCCAACCATAACATTCTTTTATTATATATGTCATTCATTATTTACGCGACTGTTCTGTTTAGGTGTTTAATTAGACATTATAAACACTAAGCTAAAGAGTACATAAACGTCTTCAATGACTAATAAACATATGCGTGTGAATCCTTAATTAACATTTTTTTTTAGTTTCTTTACATTACTTGAGTTAAATAACTCTGCATGGAGTAACGAACGGTCGTCGATTATTACGAAAGGCTCTTCACCCCACACCAGTGTAAAAAATATTGTCTTAATGTTAATTTCGTGAGAAACTTTACTAATGTGTGACCTTTTATGAACAAAGAATTTTTATAAACAGTCAAATTTATGTAAAATTTTAACATTTTGTACATTTTTTGGCGAAAAGTAAACATCGATCCAGCTTCGTTATTTGTTATAAAAAATAACACGCTTTTTAAAAATTCCTCTACTAAGTATTTTATGTTAGATATTACCTGATTGAGCAAAAATTTATTTATATATCTTCTATATTGAAATATTATTAACACACGATTTTAATTCTGCTCAACTTTCTATTGACACTAAATAATGTTCTTATATACTTAAAACAAAATAGTACATTACAAATTATATTCTACAAGTAATAGATATAAAAATTCAATATTAAACTCAATATTTTGATTAAATAGTATTACAAAAAATTATAAAATATTACATTATTTATTATACCATATAATATATGCTTTTGCCTTTGAAATAAACTTTTCTCTCCGTAACACAAATAGCATTTTTAACATACATATCCACAAATGCATAGATAATTCTTCTAGAAGAGATATTCTTCCATACTCTGCACTTTGATTTGTTATGTATTTCTTTTAATCTTTTGATTGCCTCTCTTTTAGTAATAATTTTCAACTATTGTTCACACGAGATAGAAAAGATATGCCAGGAATTATAACTAGTTTTTGATTGTTTAAAAATAATAATTTTAGACAAATTTTGTGTTTGCCAATTAAAAACAAAAGTTAATGTGAATACGTAAAGAGTATGCGTATAACCACAAAGCTTAACGTCAATGTCCCATCAGCATATGGGAATGAACGAGATAGTTTGACGACATTACCACATAGATGATCCCGCTATTCGCATACCGACATTCAAATGGAGCCTACGATATCGAAGACGACTAAGACACGGCTCTCCTGATTGCATAACTGTGCTCTCTCACACGCAGCGTTATTTTATTGCACCTAAGCAAGGTTTCACTCGGGAAAATTGAATTTCTCACAAAGTACTCATTTATTTTTACGGACGCAAATGTTTTCTCAGAGTAATAATAATATATCATTTTAGGATAGCAAAAAAAAAAAGATGGTAGTAAAGAGAAGGACGTGGAAATTACTTTGATTAATTAATTAAGTTATGTTCCTATATCCCCAGTTAAAGAAGATTATTCAAAAAGAATTTTGTTTTATAATAGATTTAGTAATTGCCTACATAAGCTGTACGTCAACACAGCTAATTAAAGATGGCTTTTTTCAGATAGAAAGCTCTATACAGAGCTCTATAGATTTGCAATAGTACTATTTAAAAGCGTCATGTATCTTCCGACGATCTTGACGAAGTCGTCTGTCCACTTTGGACATCCTACGCTGCATTTGCCGGACAGTGGTCTCCAGATCAGAACTTTGAGGTCCCTGCGACCGCTGCTGCTTTGCGTTATGATGGGAGATAACAGCCACTTCACTTGCCAATTCGGTGGGCTATGCAATAAGCATAATTAGATGTAATTAGATTTATTAAAGTTAGGTTATTTAAGCAGTTCTAGTCCAGCGTTAGAGGACTGAGACTTGCGATAGTAGATCTACGACAGAATCTTACATAGTTCACACTTTGTGCATTAATTATACTGGATTGCAATTGCTCACAATAATATTTCCAGAGGACGGAAGTGGCGTCCTTTGCGTACCACTATACCACACTGCGATCGCCAACCCTGCCTCCAAGCATGGCTACGAGTATTATGGTTTTTTCTCCCCATAGATATCTTTGGGAGAAGAAACTACTAAATATGTTAAATACATTTTTTGGATTCTTAAAACAAAGCTTTTGTTGAAGAACCCTTATAATATAGTATTTTCTATATACAGTGCACCTGTTTGAACTGGACTGTTAAACCACTGCTATGTGTAGACAATACTTATCCTCGTTCTGCACTAGTCATTACATAGTTTCCTTTATGGGTACGAATGTAGCCGAGGCTAGGATTATCTACCGCTAGGTGATTTTATCGTCCTGAGTTTTTGTGGCGAATGGCCTCTATTGGCATTACCAAATTTCGCGGATTAGAGGGGACAAAGCATAAATGGCGCTAAGCGTAAACTTTGTTTTAGGTAGAAACGCTCAAGAGTCCATCAGGAGCTTCGGTGTGGGATGTTACATACCAGTTTATTTATTATCCTTATCATCATATTAGCCTATAGAAGGTCTTGAGCTGCCCGCATCCAGCAACCTCCCGCGACCTTAAAAGCCTACTCAGGCAGTGTCTATGGTCTCATGGTCGCCACTCAAGAACCTGACTATAATGTTACCGGATTAGATTTTACCCTCGGCACCAAGTTG